>NC_141697.1:46015971-48415971 GCF_964263255.1 Lissotriton vulgaris
GCCCCCATTCCAAACTTTTGGTTGACTTTATTGTTATTTGCTTGCTTCTAGTTTGATGATTTGGCTTCCTCTTGTGTTTGTCCTCCCTTTAGAACATAGCCTTTATATGGGAAACATCGTTTATCATGAATGCGAAACCACGCATGCCATTAAACGCATGTCGGAACAACCACTTGCTGTAGGTGGCAGAAGGTGTAGGATATAAAGTCCAACCCTTGCCCTACTGTTGCACAGACTGGAGTTGGAATAGTAAATTATACTATACAAAAATCCAGCGCCCCCCCCCCCCCCCCCCCCCCTACAGGAAGTCGTTTTTCAGACTTGCGTTGTAATGGCATGCGTTGCAAACGCATGCAAACTCACATGGCATATTCCCTCTATATCATCCTTTTGACTGGCTGACTGGTATAATTCCACTGCTCACATTTAGAGATATACTTTTTATCTTTTTCTTAAAGGAGAGTGCATCTGTTCTCAATATCTCTCCCTCATTCTGCTGCTTACGCCCAACTACCCACTGACTGCTATCTGTGTAGGCAATCTGATATTATATCCATGGTAAGCTTTGTCCCTACCTTGGTTCATATGAAATACCATAAAAGAACAGGGCTGGCATGTAAATCATCCTCTAAAAAGGGAACTGCCACTTCCTTATGGGTAATATAGGATGAACTGGTTTTTGGGACAGCCAGCAGTAGAGCTAAAATAAATACAAGTTCTCTTAGTTTGCAAAGGGGCACCTACCCCCACAGTGCGGCACCATAACTATCACTTGGGAGGCATTTACTTTTATAAAACACCAGTATTTCCCTAATTGGTTTATAGCCTACTTTGTTCGCAAATCTAAAAATGGATTCTATGGAGTAATTTGGACTCCTAGGTGTGGGAATCATTGGGTCTCGGATAACCTTATGCCTAAATTAAAATAATAACTACATAAATAATATGATTATTACATGTTTTAATAGTTAATATCAATTAAAACAAATATTAATAATCTCATTAAAATGGGACACAATATTCCACCATATAAACAACCAACATTTAAAATGTAATTGAAATTCAAAAAGTATAACACAATTAACATATTATGTAATAAATAAAACTATTTTTAATAAATGAATACATTCTTTTCAATTTGCTATTACTTAAATAACTTCCCACCCTGTTCTTCTACAAATACAGCAAAACACATCTGATATATAAAATAAACATATTATTAAAAACATCAATAAATTAAGTTTTTCCATTACAATATTGAATTAGTAATTATTACTTAATTATTGTCCCACCCTATTCCTCTGCGAACTAAACAACCCACACCTTAAATATAAATAAACAAATATGATATTTTCTAACTTTACATAATTATCATTTAAATAAATAATAATAAATGAATATCAAATTATCAATAAATTACTTCCAAATTAACTTCCCACACTGTACCCCAACAAAAGCAACAACCTACCCTAAAATGTATCTGAAAAATGATAAAAATACCAAAATTATTATAATTGATTATCAATTAAACAATTAATACTAAATAATTATTTATTATTTATACATAATTAACTTCCCACCCTTTACCCTTACAACCAGCATCTGAAATATGTAAAAAAAATATTAATTACACAATTACAAAATAATTATAAAATAAACAATGAATAATTAAAGCTGTGTTATTAATTAACTATAATTAATTAATTTCACACCCTTTACCCCTGCAAATCCAACAACCCGCACCTGAAATATAACTTAAAACATATATTAATTACACAATTTACATACATATCAATTAAATAATGAATGCTTATTAAACATCAATTATTAATTTAATAGAATCAATTAACATCCACCCTTTACCCCTAAAACCTGCACCTAAAATGTGACATACAAAAAAAATAATTACACAATTAATTATCAATTAAATAATCAATATATATAAAATTAATTACTAATTAATTATAATTAAGTTACTTCCTACCCTGTGCTCCTACATGCCCCACATCCCGCTATGACACTAAAAGCTGCAATTAACAATTATATTAAATTCAATAACAACGAAACATTTACAAACTATATTTAAAACCATTAACAATTATAGAAACAATGTATAACATATACAACTAAAATAAATACTTAAATACATAAAGATATATACAAAGTTATATTTTTACAACTTTTTTTTGTAAATGATATTAACAATATAGATATTTTTGACATCGATGTTACTTACCTCAGAACATCTATATTATTGTATATAATATTCCTGCATCACGATATTTGTGTATCACAAAAAAAAGATTTAAAAACATTTTGTGACTCAATATTTTTAATTCAACATTTTTTCTGAATACTGTAAAAATAAAACACACATGTTCTACTTTTCAAATACGATGTAACCTGCCATAAGAGTGATTAGGACCTCCCTTAGGGCTGACATACAAGTTTGAAAGGGAAGGTTTAAAAGTGGCTAAAGGTTTATTTTGTTAATGCGAAATAGCAGTTTCCAACTGCAATTCATGCAGTAGTGACAGGCCAGAGATATGTTTTAAAAGTGCTACTTTAATGTGTGGCACAATGAGTGCTGCATCCCTCTATAGTATTTAATTTACAGGCCTTGGGTACATGTAGTACCATTTACTGGGGACTTATAATTAAGTAAATGTACCAATCAAGTGTAAGCCAATTTTTCCATATTTTGGGGATAGAGCACAGGCACTTTGCCACTGGTTAGCAAAGAAAAAGCCAAGAAAAACGGGTTTGTCAAAGGAAGGAAATAATTTGTGGTGAGCCTGCAGAGAGGGCCAGGTCCAATAGTGGTATTTATTTTTATTTATTTGAGTAGTTCATAAAATTTACTGTATTGAAGAGATACTTTTAAATTATGACAAGTAGAAAAAAAGTCAGTGGAAGTGTGCCTACTTTGAGACCGGAATCGGACATCAGAAGAATTGACCATTCTTGTTTTCCGTTTTGAGGGTGGCAATACTCTGCTGACCGGCATTGCTTCCATCCATCTCACACTACTGAAGAGCACTCGTCAAGCAGCCGCGGGCCTCCTCAAGCATGAAAAGTTCATACCAACCACTCAAGGAACTTCACTAGTTCCAATTATGATCCATGCACCACGTTTATGACCTACTGCATTGTCTAGGAGATCCTGTTCCTGGGGAGTAAGTTTGAAAGTGTTACTGAATGCCAGGTCCCAAGTAATCAGACCCATGAGAACCTCTGATGTCCCTTAATCCCTGTGCAGAAGTCTCTGTAATGCACAGCCGGGGAAAAACTTACAAAAAGGGAAAGAGAAATCCAGGATTTGATTCACCCTCTAGGTGCATTCATCTGAACAGTGATTCTCGTGAGAACTTCCACCAAGAATCCTCTGGAAAATTCAGGGATTATGGACTAGCTACAAGGGGCTTCATTGCATCCAATATCCTGGGGGCTCAATGGGAATGTGCATTGATTTTGCGTGCTTGTGCAAGCACCGCTGCAACTATAGAGCCGGCGCTATCTCAAGGGGGTGTTCCCTCATTTGAATGGGGTGTGGCCCCATGCCATTTAGAGAATCATGTTGACTCAGTTCCTTGATGTAGTATGGATGCAGGTGCAGCAGCAAAAAGGCCGTCAGGAGGCGCAATGACAGTGCTCAACAAAAAGTTGGCACACAGTCCTCTTGATAGGGGAAAGGGTGTCCCATGGACCCCCATAAATTCCTGTGCATGCAGGTGCAGTCACTCACTGATATAGCACAAACTTGAGGTGCTGAGCCAGAGAAGAGCAACCGGTCTGGCTTGGATCTACAAGCCCACGCACAAGCCGAGCCCTGGAAATGTTTGGCAAGTAAATCATGCAACAAAGATCATGGCAAAATATAATAAAGTATCTTCAAAATTCAAAATATGATATCTCCTAAAAATTCAAGGAATTGTATTTATTTAGCACATAGAAGTGCTTTACCTTCGTACATCATATTACTGCATTGAGGATATAATAAAAGTGATTTTAAACATGAGCTTGGAAACATTTCTCCCCGCCTCTCCACCACCCTGACTACAATAGGATCAGCAAACGAAGATGCAAGTCAGTTGTCATGGATACCCAAAAAGGGACCCAGATTCTTATTATTAATGGAGCAAAATTGTAGTCTATTAAATCAAACAACAAGTGTTTTTTGAGCAGCACACCACTTTAAACCTTATGTCTGAAAGGGTGCTACTATGTGGTGTATAAAGAAAAAGGAGGCTCTGTAAAGTAAATGTTTGCTTAGGGTCACGCAATTTGTGAACATGGCAGCCAAGATTGACCACTGGTTTTGTTGTTGCATGTTGTGTGGTTTAGACCTTGATGAGTACCTTTCTCTGTCTCATGCTTTACACCGACAGTTAATGCTTGGCCTTCAGCGGTCGGTGCACAAGTTTAGAGAGTGGTTGGCATGCAGAAGTCACATGAAGGTTTGGTTTATGTTGGGCTTGAGGGCCCAAGAATGCTTAGATCTGAGCCAGAGTCAGGCATCTGGCTCACGTCTGGCTAGAGCGTTTAGTGGCTCACCCACCTCTACAAAATTGGGGCCAGATTCACAGAACTAACTTAAGACAAAATACTAAACTTACTACTTTTGGTATTCATAGAAGTAAGGATTTTGTCTTAAGTTTGTCTTAAAACAAACTTAAGACAGACTTAAGGCAAAATCCTAACTTAAGTTTGTTTTAAGTCTGTCTTAAGACAAACTTAAGACAAATCCTAACTTCTGTGAATACCAAAAGTAGTAAGTTTAGGATTTTGTCTTAAGTTAGTTCTGTGAATCGGGCCCGTGGTTACAAATATGCTTTTTAAAGACACAGGAATGTTAAGTGAATTTCCCAGGATCAAAGGATGTCAAAGCCAGAATTCAAACTTGGTTGCCTAGTTTTAAAGTCAGCAGCTCTAACCATTAGGTCACATTTCCTCCCCACCTGTCTGATGGCTTGGAGCATCCTTTAGCTCTTAGGGAGTCAAGCCAGACCTCTGTGCAGACCTCTGTGCAAATTTCTTGTTCTGCCGTCCTCTAATTTTGCGGTCACTGTGGTGCAAAGATTGCCCACGAGCTCCGACACATCCGGTCCCACCAAGATCCAGGTAGCAACTGACATAACAGCCACTGCTAGACCCTTAGCCAGACAAGTTCCACTCAAGAACTCGTGATGTCACAAAACAGATGCTCATGTTTGAATATCCACCTCGTGCTACTAAACACCTCATTCAATACTACCTACAACGGTCACTAAATATAAACCTTCAGGACTGGGAATTGGGGCCTCTTGTGACGTGGGTCACTTGGTAGTGGACAGTGGGGCAGGTTCATGTTTAGTGGCTGAGCTGGTCTTCTTCTTAACATGTGAACAAAGCTGTCCAGGAGGCAGGTGGGACCAGTGGAGGCTCCTCCGCTACGGTGGAGGAGCGTCGCCCCTCTGGTTTTAAGCAGTGAAAAAAAAGGAAAAATAAAGTGATAATAATTTGACGTTGTTATCATATTATTTGTTTCTGCTGCAGCAGCTTTGCAGGCAGGGGGGAACTGCTCTGCTGACAGAGGAGCAGGGGAGTGATGTGCACATTCTGTTAGTGCGCATGAATGTTTGGCCGGCTATCTCGGGCCGGACAAACCGTCAACCACAGTCTGCATGTTCTCAATTCAAGCTGTAATGCAGTCTGGGTGGGAACAAGCCCAGGCTCCCACTGCCGAACCTCAGAGCTCAGACCAATCACAATGCTGCATTGCAAAGTTTTGTTTGACTTAGGGGAGCCTGGGTGCTTCCTGTTCCAGCCCGACGCTGAGAGAAGAAGGAGAGGCGTGGCGATAAGGTATGTTTATTTATTTTTTAACAAACCTTTCTCACCCCCCGATTCGTGCCAGCCGCCACTGTCTGTGGCATCTTCAATCCAACGAACACAGTTCACGATGGGATTTTCGAGACAGTGCCTACAAAACATCTGGGGGCATATTACCAACGAGTAGCGATATTTATCGCTAACGAGGCTTTGCAACGATTTTGTTATCGCTAAGCATCGCCGGAAATTATCGCTGAGATAACTTGCTATTAGCAACGTTTATCTCAGAAGTGATAAAAATCCTCACGCTAACTGCCAAATGAGAGATTATCGCTGGAAAACCAACGTTAATCTCTCGAAGTTTGGCGTTAGTTTGATGATAGGGGCTCACAAACTTAACCATGATATCCACCTTCCATAGGATATCATGGCTAAGTCAGGAAAATACCAGGTGTAAAAAAAGCAGCGCTCACCGCGGTCAGCGCTGCTTTTTTATCACTAACAGGGTTAGCGATATCCTTGATAATAGTCGATTAACAACATTTCTCCTATTATTTATCTCTGGAACGCCCCCTTTGCGTCTCATTAGAGATGCAAGGGGAAGCGTAGAGAAAAAGGGCGCTAACATGCGAATTTGCGTGTTAGCACCCTGTTGCTGATAGGTAGATAATTTTATCTCTGCTTTCTTGGCTTTTAAAGCCAGAAAAGCAGAGATTAATCCCTTGATAACATGCCCCTTGGAATGCAATGTTTTATTGACTAAAAGTATAAGAGGAGCTGAGCTTGTCACCCATGGCATGGGTCCAGGTAACATTGTTGTTATATCCAAAAACCGGAGCCGCTGGAATGATACGATTATATAGAAGTGGCGCTTTATGCATAATTATCGATTTGTTGCATTTACCACTATCAACTATTGCAGAATTTAACAAAAAAATTAGCTTTCAGCTCAAAAATATGAAAAATTACTAAAAATGCAGCAGCATATGTTGCCTTCACAGTGGTTGACTGTCCATCTTTCCTGTGCTTATGCCTGCATTTGGGCGCCAATCTGGCACTAACAAGGTGAAACCTTTATCACGATGAGGTAAGGCTAACACAAAATGTAGGGCATTGTACCGCATATTTTTTATTTTCTTGCCTCGTAATTTTGCCAACCCTTTTTTTTACACTTGGACCTTCCATGCCGCATAATTCCAGTGGCCCTGGCTCTAATGCCGCTCTCCATAGCACTCGGTGGGTCTGTAGCACTCCGCATGCACAGACCCTTTCTCCTGGCTGCCCTGCTGGTGCAGGCCCTTCGCTGATAGCCTCATTATGAGTCTGTTATAATTGCCTTGGTGTTGAGTAGAAAGCCCCTTGCTTCATTTGTCTGGTTTAATGGCCTCCTGCTCAGCTCCTCCTTTGTTTTCAAGCCCCATTTGTTAGGGGAGGTATAATGAACTCTTCCGGTTCATTTCCAGCAGCGGTATGAAGAGCGGGCCGTGTGTAGATTGGTGGGTTCTGCCTCAGTCACAAGCAGTGGTCGAAGTGGGGAAAGAATTAGGGGAACTGTGGGCGGAGAATCAGAAGGCGGGAATAACCTGAGGATTGGATCAGTGGGTGGAGTCAGAGGTGTGGCCAGAATGCACAAAATATCCCATTTTTTTGTATTTGTTTGGCATTTCACTGACCAGTTAAAGCTTATTATGGTATTGAATTCAACCAATGGATACACATTATTATTTTAGGTTTATTATGAGTTATTGACGTTAAAATACATACCGAAATTGGGATATGTTCCAATCACAGATTGTCCCAAATACTCTTAAAAGTGGAAAGTGGAAGCACGAGCCATTTGTCTCCGAGCCATGCAGTTTCTGTCATCAGCACTTCTCCACCTCCTTTTTTCCACAAGTGCAGTACAAATGTGAATGGCAAAATATTCTACTTTTCAGATGTTTTCTATATAATTATGTCTCTGCCATAGTTGACACATAACACAGCATCTGATACATAATCTGACAGTTTTTTTCTGCTGTTTAAAAAAAAAAAAAATTTTTAAACCAGCACAAAACAATAAGCATGTCACATTTGGTCACAGTCGTGCAGATACAGTTCTATACGATCCACATCATAAGACATTTCACCTCCACCCTCCTTCGGGCTGGGGAGATCTGCAGTTCCCCAGCAATTATTAATTCCCTACGAGCATCTGAGAGACAGATCCAGTGGCCCCTTTGGCAGAAATACAGCATGGCCCCAAGCCGTGACTAGCTAGTCGGCTCATAATCTGACAGTTTAACTAATAAATTGTTTGTAGATCAAACGCTTCAAAAAATGTGACTTATGTTGCTCGGAAGTAGACAGCCCTTCACAAAGGTTGACTGTTCACCTTTCTCATTGTGTATTTGTATGTTACACTGATACTAATAGGGCAAAATCTTTGCAGAGACTGTTAGCATGTGTATAAATGTCAAAATAATACAGTATCAGAAAATATACTAAATTCCGCTGCAGCCTTTTTTTCCTGAATAATTTAGTCAACACTGCAGCAAAATTTTCTGCTCCGTTGCTGCATAATTCCAGTTGCCCCAAAGCAGGAGGCACATGTTTAAAGTGCCTGTGAATGAAGCAGAGAGACTGTGAAGCTTGAGAACTTACTTTGGTGTCTGTGCAAAATCCCGCATTTCCGTCTCTGGGGAGTTGCAGCGACTACGGCTGAAACAAGGCCAATGGAGGGATCAATGGGTGAGGTGGACTGGCCTCAAGGGCAGGCCAGCTTTAGCGCTGGTGGCGCCCTGTGCAACAATGTTTCTTGGTGCCACCCAATGACCACCTCCGCCACAGATTCACTCACTACCACCCTTTAACAGGGCCCCTCAAGTCTCCATAACTTCACTCTCTGTCAGACGCATTTAATTTGATTTACAGCGCAGCTCATACCAGTGCAGGGTGTCAGAGAACTTTACATCACGCACATTACACAGAGGCAATCAATTATACGTGTGTAAATCACTGTTTAGGAAATGTTACATAAGACAAAGGACTACAAGGTGTAGGAGTAACATGGCAACCATACTAGTAGGCAATGCAGTTTAATAGTGATTGGTCTGGAGAAACACAAACTGAGAATTTAAAACGTAATACCATGGCTGGGGTTCTCTTTAATAATCATAATTGATTTCCATCTTAATGAACACCTTTTGCAACATTAGGACAATCAAATCCTGGGGAAAATAACTATAACACCCTAATTTATACCTTGCAGTTTGAATGTAGCTCTTAGATGATATTTAATAGCTCACTGTTCTATGTTAGGACTTTAATTTATAAACTGCAAGTAACAAAAGGATCCCTCTGACAAAAGCAGTGACCCACCAACCTATTTACATTATGTGCACTTTGTGATATGAATGGTACATGTTCTTTGCAGCAGACACATTAACCCTAAACACTAAATTTCCATGAGTCAAAACTTCCACTAGGTAAAACTCTGGTCTCTCGCTCTAGGAAGAACATAAATCACCAGCGGTATCATGACACTTTTATTGTTTCTGAAAATGGCCTTTAGAACCATAACATACTTGCAAACACGACGCTCTAGGGTGTGCTGCTTCATATACTTTCCCGCAAAACTGGAGGTGAACTTTAGTATGGATTGTGGTGGACAGACATCAAGGTTAACCAACACTTGCCACCGCTAGGGTCCAGTTACTGGTGCTAAGAAACCAAGGCTTGTACGGTCTGGCGGACCTTCTAAGGACTAGCACGGGAATGTGCTCCCTCAGGAGACTGTGCTGGGGGACTGGCCATGAAGGCTGAACCTGGTTCCCCAGTTTCAAATTCAGCAGCTCTGACCATAATCAGAGGACACATCCTCTCCCCCACTGGATATCATACTGCCCCACTGAGAGAAACTCGCACTCCCTTTAACTACAACCCATTTGTGCCCAGCTATAAACTAGGCCTGGGCAATGAACTCGGCTCCATTTGTGGGGTTTGTGGAGTTTTCTGCACTTTCATCTCCGCGGACTGCAGAAAACTCCTCTCCGCTTTGTGCAGCAGAGTTTTTTGCCCGCTCGCTCATGAGCGGTAAGTTTGCGAGCGCAAATGGTAAGTTTGCAAGCGCGAGCTGGCGCTCGAGTAGAATTTCTACTCGAGGGGCAGTTCGCACTGCACTTCGCCTCTTGCGGAACTCCACAGAGTTTTTTGTTACTTCACCGAGTTCCATGTAGCAAAACTCGGCGAACTCCGCCCAGGCTTGCTATAAACACCTTCATGTGACTCAATTCAAATTACACACTAGACAAGAGCTGTATGCACCCTAAACAAAAAGTACCAAGATCTTTGAAAAAGAATAGTAAAGCATGTGAAATGTAAGTAGGAACAACATGGTTACCAACCTACCCATCAATCAGGCATTGCAGAACCTCCAGGACTGGTGCGAATCCCCAACTGGGGAAAACAATTCTGTTCAAAGAAAGACAAGAAAACAAAAGTAGTGCTTTACTGGCAAACTCTAAGGGCCCGATTCACAGAACTAACTTAAGACAAAATCCTAAACTTACTACTTTTGGTATTCACAGAAGGCATTTAGTAGTAGTAAAGTTAGGATTTATGTCTTAAGTTTCACTTAAGACGAACTAAAGACAAACTTAAGACAGACTTAAGACAGACTTAAGACAGACTTAAGACAGACTTAAGACAGACTTAAGATAAACTTAAGACAGACTTAAGACAAACTTAAGACAGACTTAAGACAGACTTGAGACAAACTTAAGACAAAATCCCAACTTAAGGAACTCATTGTGGCGCACGGGTGGGCAGATGCGGCGCAACTCTTCTGGCACATCCCAGCTGATTAGCAGAGATGCGCCAGGAGTTGTAAATCTGACCCTCAATGACTGGAGAAGAGAATGAATGATGCATTGAAGAAAATGTTTGAGGGCATAAAGAGGACCTCAGACCATCCTGGACTGGATTATAACCCTAGGACATTTCTGATACAGTACAGGTGGCATTCAGGGCGCTATACTATGACAAGGACTGTGTTATCGCTCTGGTAATTTAGAAAAGGACGTAAGACCTGGCTGTTTGAATGAACAGAGCACCTTGAAGCAGCTAGCAACTCCAGCGCCTTCAGACCCTCTTGGGTGATTTGCCGCACTTCACAAATCATGATTGATTGATTGATTGTTTTGATTGAAGGACTGGGCTACAACCAGATGAGTTCTCAGGGGCATGGCTAGTGGGCACAGATGGAGCTGCAGAACATCCTAAATTCAGATGCGAGCACACATGACTACAATCTGAAGGATCCTTTGAGGAATGACCACAGAACACGAAGGGCTGGGGCTTTGGCTGGATTGGTCTAAATTAAGCGGAGCACCAGAGAATGAAACCCAGGTGTTCCAGAGCAACATTCAGAGTGTGTCTACTAGTAAATAGACCAGGGTAGTCAGCACTGAATCTTCTCCTCTGGTCTCCAGGTAAAGCTAACAAATGTAACTTCAAAATGCAGTCAGTCATCCGCATAGCCTACCAAGGACAGCTAAAATAATACTTGCATCAAATGGTACCCATTATGAATATAGCAAGTTACATCACATGCTATTACATCGTGTTCCTTTACAACGCGGTCTTTACAACAACTGCGTTGTTAGAACGCAATACCTTTACAACGCAAGTCATTAGATTGACCTGCTGTAGGGGGCACGCTGGACTTAGGAATAGTATCATTTACTATTCCAACTCCAGCCTGCGCAACAGTAGGGAAAGTGTTGGAATAGTAAATTATACTTTTCATTAAGTTAGAGTGACCCCCTACAGCAAGTCGATCTAATGACTTTCATTGTAAAGTCATTGCATTCTAAAAACGCAGTGTAGAACCGCATTGTAAAGGAACGTGATGTATGGCAGCGTTGTAAACACTGTCTCCCACCAATAATACCTCTGATCATACTCTGAGATTGGAGATGACAAATACGTAGTTATAGTGTGTTAGTGTTCCAATGACAAGTTACTCTTTGTCTTGTAGAGTCACTACAACCTACAGCCTTGCATTCTTAAAGTGGTGGATGGAATGCTTGAATTAATCCCAGTCGCTGATTATTTCACGGGTCACATCCTAAGACACCACACTGTGCCATTGAAGTCAAGCTATACCTTCCGCTGATGAGCTCTAATAGGATGAAACTGGTCCTAGGTTGCTTGTATTCTGGTTCAGGAAGGACCTGGTCTGACAGTTTGGGCTGTAATGTTCCCATTGGAGCAGAGCAAAGACTCATTTGCATATAGTTGGGTCCAATCTCAGGTGTCCTGGTGGCCCAAAAATGAGGGATTGGGATGTGGCTCGAGCAACTGCCAGTGGTTGAGATTTATTCAAGCATTCCATCCATTTTGATCCCAGCAGGGACGAGGCAGACTTTGGAGTTCTGTGCTTTTGTTCGCTCTCCTATCCCATTGGCCTTTCACTGCTTCTTCAGCTCTAGCATAGGTGGCAACTGGTGGGGATTGAGAGAGACAGAAAAGAACACTGCTTCTACTGAATCTCGTGCACAAAGTTAGTGCACATTCTGATACCATGCAATGCCTATATTACTCAGTCTTGACACTGGGGGGGAGATTTACAAGCCCCTTGCGTCACGTTTACGCTGCTGTTGCATCACTTTTGTGATGCAACGGCGGTGTAAAAAAATGCTGCAAATTTACTACGTGACACATCTAGGAAGATGTGTCACGTTGTAAAGCGTTGCTTCACATCATACCTGCATCAGGTATAATGTATGCAGGGTAGGTGTTCCCATGCAGGACAGTCTCGTAAAAGTGACGCAGTGAAATCTACAAGATTTCACTGCGTGACTTTTAGGATGCTACTGCATCAAAACCTTACGCCTGCTTGAAGCAGGCGTAAGGAGTGACACAGTGTATTGGAAATAGGCCACAACATAGCATTGCCGAAGTTGCATCATGCTTGCGACACAACTCTGGCAATGCGTGACTTTTCCACCAACAGATGCGTCAGAATTTCCAACGCATCTGTCAATCCTTGCGCCATAGTGCGCCGTATTGTATATACGGCGCGTCTATGGTGGCGCACGGGTTTTTCACTCAGGCGCAGGGAAACTATATAACCTATACAGATGCGTCAGTTGTATGTAAATCTGCCCCTGGGTCTTTTAAGATTGCCTTTTCTTTTTTACAACAACTAGGAACTGTTGAGCTGTGTCATGCTATGTTAACTTTTATTAAACATTGTATGAAGTAATGAGATACACTGTTGTTACTCTGCATGCATATATGTATTTTATGTTTGCTACCTTGCTGAATGAATTTACTGTTTTAAGCGTTTTAATATACATTGGCTTTTTCTATGTATGGAGAGGCACTTTCATGGTTGCTGAATACAGTAATTTTTGACTGTCTGACTGGCACCTTGCAATGGGCATTGCTGACTGGTGGGCTGTCTCTGCTCTTCATCCTGTAGACTTACAAAGGAGGTCCAGCATGCTTAATGCTGCTTACCAACCACTCTTGCCTCGTGCCAAAATAAGAGCAATTTTTTGTCTCTCAGTCGTTCATGTGACTTGATAAAATAGCACGGTGAGTTATCGACGAGCCAGCCTTGAAGGGGGCTTCTTGACATCATCTCGCTCACGTAGAACAAATAGACCAGGGGCCTCATTTATGAGGCTGTGTGTCACTTTTACTCTGATGGTGCGTCACTTTTTGTGACGCACTAGTGGCGTAAAAAATGCACCTTGTTGCGCCATATTTACAAAGTGACGCATCTAGGTAGATGCGTCACTTTGTAAACCCCTGCGCCACATTTCACCTGCGCCAGGTATAATGTATGCAAGGGGGCATATTGACGCAAGGAAGGGTCGTAGAAGTGACACAGTGAAATCTATGAGATTTCACTGCGTCACTTTTAGGACGCCGTTGCGTCAAAATCTTGCGCCTGCCTCACAGCAGACGTAAGACTGACGCAGGCCCTTTCACATGGGGCTTGCTCCGTGTGAAAGGAAGCATTGCTGGAGCTGCGTCACTTTTGTGACACACTCCAGCAATGCGTCACTTTTGTGCTTACAGATACATCGGAAATACTGACGTATCTGTAACTCCTTGCGACATGATGCGTCATACATTAAATATGACGCATCAGGAATGTCGCAAGGAGTGCGCACTGAGAAGTAACGCACCGCTGCTTTCACGCAGCGATGCGTCATTTCTCATAAATGAGGCCCCAGGAGTGCAATGAAGACACACAGAGCATTCAACTCCAGCTTTTCTGCGAGTCTGAATGCGTCATCCTTCCTGCACGTGCTGTCTTTGTTGATTTTTTTGGTGCAGCTCCTAGACGTGTGGTGATGCGTGTTTTGCTTTCATGCTAGGACGCGCTGCGGTGCGAAACGTCGCGCAGAAATGAACGCACCATCCAAAAAGCAGTATCAATGTCTCATCTGTGCCCCGGCACAAAGGGCAATCTCTGGTTAAAAAGCACAACATGGTATTGAAAATGGCTCTGGTAATCAATTCCCCGTTCGAGGAAGAGTAATCTATAGGAATATTGGCAGGTTCGCTGACAGGTCCTTGAGTTTAAAAGGATGCTAGTAGCAGGGCATTCGTCAGGCACTGCTAGGGTCAGACGGGGACAGAAAAAGGCTTGGGACCCATTAGAAAGTGTCCCCCATTAGAGAATCAGGAGGCCTGCCCTCACCACGTCTTCAACAGGGCCGACGCTGTCATCGCACCCCACCTGCGGGACATCATCAACACCTCCTTCGACACCGCCACCTTCCCGGAGAGCTGGAAGCACACCGAACTCAGCGCCCTACTCAAGAAACCTACAGCGGACCCCACCGAACTCAAGAATTACCGCCTCATCTCGCTCCTCCCGTTCCCAGCCAAAGTCATCAAGAAGACCGTCAACAAACAGCTGGCCGCCTTCCTCGAGACGAATGGATCCCTCGACCCCTCACAGTCTGGCTTCCGAGCCAACCACAGCACCGAGACCGCCCTCATCGCTGCCACCGATGACATCCGAGCCCTGATGGACAACGAAGAAACAGCGGCCCTGATCCTCCTAGACCTCTCCGCGGCATTCGACACTGTTTGCCACCGCACCCTAGGGCAGCGCCTCAGCAACGTCGGAATCCAGGAGAAGGCACTGGAAAGGATCATCTCCTTCCTCGACGGAAGAACACAGAGAGTACGTCTACCACTGTACAAGTCAGAGGCCACCGAAGTCCTCTGCAGCGTCCCTCAAGGATCCTCGCTGAGCCCCACCCTCTTCAGCGTCTACATGAGCCCCCTCGCGGCCATCGCACGCCAACACAACCTCAACATCATCTCCTACGCTGACGACACCCAGCTGATCCTCTCCCTGACCAACGACCCCGCCGCCGCCAGAGCCAACCTTCACGAAGGGATGAAAGACGTAGCCGAGTGGATGACGACCAGCTGCCTGAAACTGAACTCAGACAAGACGGAAGTCCTCATCCTGGGTTCCTCGCCCTCTGCCTGGGACGACTCCTGGTGGCCCCCTGCCCTGGGCACCGCACCCAAACCGACAGACCACGCACGCAACCTGGGCTTCATCTTGGACTCCTCCCTCACCATGACTAGACAAGTCAACGCCGTCTCCTCGTCATGCTTCAACATCCTGCGCATGCTACGGAAGATCTTCCGGTGGATCCCCACCGAGACCAGGAAGACGGTCACCCAGGCCCTCGTCACCAGCCGACTGGACTACGGCAACGCTCTCTACGCCGGAACCACCGCCAAGCTCCAGAAGAGACTCCAGCGGATCCAGAACGCCTCAGCCAGACTCATCCTCGACATCCCACGACACAGCCACATCTCCGGACATCTGAAAGACCTGCATTGGCTCCCCGTCAACAAAAGAATCACCTTCCGTCTCCTCACCCACGCACACAAAGCCCTACACGATCAAGGCCCGAGCTACCTCAACAACCGCATCAACTTCTACGCTCCCAAACATCATCTCCGATCAGCCAGCCATGCCCTCGCCGCCGTCCCCCGCATCCGAAGAACGACAACAGGAGGAAGGTCCTTCTCCTACCTGGCCGCCAAGACCTGGAACTCCCTCCCGGCCGACCTGCGCCTGACCCAAGACTACCTCTCCTTCAGGAAGAAGCTCAAGACCTGGCTATTCCAGCAGTAGCAGCACCCCCCCAAGCGCCTTGAGACCCTCCGGGTAAGTAGTGCGCTCTATAAATGTCTGTGATTGATTGATTGATTGATTTATTCATCTTTCACGTAACACAGGGAAGCAAGAAAGGTTGCTGCACTGCATTTTGCAGAAGGGTGAGAGAAGAAATGCTCTATATTTACAAACATATGAAGAATGTCTGCTCTCTCCTTGTGCTGGTGCACTGTGCATAGCCTAGAGCCAAGGCATAGTGCAAGGGCACCTGCATTACAGTCAGGATTGTTATTACACAGGAAGAGACATTTTCCTCTTTCTGTGTGTGCCTCAGAATGCACGTGGAAAGAGAAAATAATGAGGAGAAATAAAGATATCTTTCCCTGCTACTTCTCACTGTGGAAGGTGCAGCATTTAGTATCTTTAGTGAATCTGGGAACGCATCAAAATCCATGGATGCTGTGATGGGAATGCCCGTGCCCCCCCCCATGGAACGCCTCCCAAGTGGAAATGTATCATAAGAACAAGCAGTTGCATTGCAGGACATGTCTCTACAAAGCCACACAAAGCAGAGCAAATCGTATTGTAAATATTACTGAAGCCTTGCACGATGCAAAGACAAGACAGAGGCGTGATAAAACTGGGCCAAGAAAGCTAAAAAAAGAATTCCATATTTGCAAATGGGGCAGTTTGAACAAGTCAAGGCACCCGGTGTGAGTGTTTTAGAAGGTATGGTGGACTGCATGCATTGGTGCTTGCTGCAGGCAATGTGTGTGGACAAACCGGCCCACCAGCCTCAAATGAGCCCACAAACTTCCCGAAAATGGCGTCCACGCTGACCTGCCAGACCCGCCGTTCGGGCGTGGCCAGGTTGCCAGGCAGGCCAAGGTACTGTTCCGAGTAAAATCTCAAATTCCTCATAGGCCATCTTGCTTATGAATCAAAAAAGTGAAAATACCGCAGAAGGAATGAATGAATACATTTGGACTTTATGGATTTGTCAAATTCACATCATCTGTTTTTTTTTTATTTCAAGAAAGTTTTATTGATAAAGAAGTGATAAAGAATAGAAGAAACAAAATACAATACAAGTGATACAATTGAATCAAGAGAAATATACAATCAGGGGCTAAAATTGAGAAGTAAGCAAAGTAAATGCATATAAAAGTAAAAGTAGCCTGTTATAGAGTATAGAATCCGATTAGGTAAAAGCTACTATCAAAGCAATAAACAAACGTATCACTATCAAATTTGGAGATGGGGACAGGGGAGGAATTAGAATAAAAGAAAAGAGGAAAGAAGAGAGAGAGCAATAGAAAAGATGAAAGGGAATAGAGGACAGGAAAGAGAAAAGAGAAGAAGAAAAAAGAAGAAAAAGAGGAAGGATTCCCACAGGACTAACCCAACCTAGAAAATTATAAGACAACAATTAGACAGACAGATCTAAAGGAAACTGAGGAACCAACCCTTTTGAGGACAACTCCATATAGTCATCCAAAGCTTTCCAAACCCCACTAGAAATAGATGGAGAGAGATGAGCTTGATCAACCGAAGTGTGAGCACTGCGTATAAAGGAGACCCAAGCCCACCATGTATGATAGGAAACCGAAGAGAAGGATTTCCACTCCATAAGAATGATTTTCACCGCAACAGTCAGGAGAACATCCATCAACTGTAATTCCAGTGGATCTAATGGGAGAGGAGTAGGGGCAGCCAGTGGGCCCAATAAAATTAAAGGGAATTCACATCATCTGTTTTAAGAGACAAAACATCAACGCAAAAAAAGAAAATTTTGAGATAAAAAAAGAGTTTGAATATATTTTTCTGCAAATGAAAAAAACGAAAATAACTTTTAAAGTCAATTCACTTATACAAAGTAGAACATGTACAAATATTTCTTATTACATCACGTTGCTTTAGTTTAGATTCCTGATTTTCTTCAGACTCAGAACCTAACCAAGCAATAGCGATAATTATTGCTATTGCTTGGTTAGAGACAAAAATTTACCGCTAAGCTGCGGCGATTTTTATCGCAGATAAACCTTGGTATTACCAAGGTTTATCGCAAATGCGATAAAAATCGGCCGCAATGCATGAATATCGCTGAAAAGTCCCATTAGCGAGCTAATGCTCTTAGCCATGTTATCCACCTCCCATTGGATAACATGGCTAAGAACTGCTCAGGGCAGGTGTTAGCTTTTGGAGATATTCGCGCTTAGCGCGAATATCTCCAAAAGTTTGTAATAGGAGATAGTGATGTTAGCGACTGTTTCCAGTCGCTAACATCTTGGCACGCCCACTTTGCATGTCATTAGTGATAAATATCACTGACATGCAAAGTGGGGCCCAAGATGGTCGCTATCTCCTACTAGGTGTCGCTAACTGGTGTTAGCGACAGCTAGGTAATAGGGAGATAATTTTATCTCCGCTTTCTTGGCTTTTAAAGCCAAAAAAGCAGAGATAAACCCCCTTGATAATATGCCCCCTAGAGTTGCAGAATCTTTCACAGAATATCATGAAGTGTGGAGGCATAGACAAGTAAAGTCACATAGGCGCTTATTTATCAAAGGTTTCGTGTTCCCCTGCAAGGGGACGCAGGGTGATGAAAAACCTAGAATGAGATTCACCAAACCAAGCAAGACCACCTAGCCTGGCTTGGTAAATCTAGAGTAACGCAAGGCAGCGCAAGCCACTGCCCTGCGTTACTCTGCCCCAGGGCGGCGTTCCATGGGCGGAACGTGGGTGTTCCCAAGCATCCACCTATGCATTTAGGTGCACTCCCAGATTTACCATGCGTGGTAGACCTGGGAATGTGTTAAAATGCTAAACCCTTCCCAGCGATGGCCTAATGCAGAGGAATATGTTTATTTCTTCTTCTTTTTCCTCTTTCTGCGTGCACTCTGGAATGCATTCTGCAGCACACATGGAAAGAGGAAAAAGCTTCAAAGCAATGTTGTTGTGCAGGTAGGTGTCCCTTTCTGCACAGAAACAATCCTGCCTGCAAAGCATGCCCCCTTGCGCCACGTGCAAGGGTGCCTGCGTTGGAGCTAGGCAGCATATAGTGCGCCAGTACAGAGAGAAAACAGGAATACACAATATATTGTAAATTATGGAGCATTCCTGCCCGCTCCCTGTCACGCATCGGAGCACAGCACGGTTACTTGCTGTGCTGCATCGCGTGACATTTTGACAAACCTGCTCTCCAATTTCTATAAACCTCTGTGTGCACCCATTATTTTTTACACTAAGGGGGCAAGTGGGGGGTGAGGGTGACTGAAACATCCACCATGGCACCCTCCTGTTGTATCAAGGTGTGCTAGGGACCAGACCGGATAGAAACAGGGTATGAGGCGCTATACAAATCCAACTCCAACCCCGCAGCGTGGCATTGCCAGCCAGTGGTGACCTTTTAGCCAGCAGACATGGGCTAGCACTTTCATAAAAAGAAAAGGCAGCAGCCTTGCACTTTCATATAGTAGCAGTCCCAAATGAATGCACATTTCCACAAAAATGTCATTTTACAATGTTTGGGAAGCGCTCTGGGAAGTAAAATTCAAATTTGTATGATGCACTGAATATCTTTACACCACTCTTGCAACAGACCTTTGCATTCTGGGATTTGTAGTTATGCCCTTAGCTTCACAAGTATTGATTTAGAAACCCAGGAATGCTAACTGTGCATGACCAAAAACCCAGACCTGGCTGAAGGTGTAACTCGTGACATGTGACCACTTGGGTGCTCTGGGTCAAAGAGGTACCAAAGGCATGTGGGGTTTCTGCCCAGTCGAGGCCTCTGTCTTCCATCAAAGACCACCGCCCTTGGCTTTGCCCTGGGTTGCAATGCCCCTGAAGCTGGATTATTAGAGTACTTGTAAACAGCCACGTAAAATCAAAAATAAGGAACTTTACAAAATATACTCTTCAAACATTATTTTTGAAAGATGGGTCCCTGCCTACAACTGGTGTAATACGACGCCAGCAGTAGATGTCACCATATCCTCCTCCCCCAGGGCGCCTAGAAGCAGGAACCTTGATTAAGGTTTTACGTATTTAAAATGAGAATGTGCCTGATATTCGACGTGAGACGCTTGAGCAGAGTCAGGGAATTGTGCTGAGCCAAGGTCTGCACCGACACTGCTGGCCCAATCAACTGCCTTCTCTATCACTGTCACGAGCTACGGAATCCAATAAGCCCCAAAATTCAATCAGCGACTATGAGTGGCGTCGCGCTTTATGAGATTATCTTCCTACCTAGTTAGCCGACTTTCCGCTAACTGGATTATCTTCCCTCCACAAAAGATTCGATTCTTATTAAGTTAAGTGATCGACGCACTAAGGAATATTGCTGCGTATATGATTACGGCCCACGTTAGGAGGCGGCTGCCGCTGCGCTCGAGGGGCCGCATTATACATGCAGCGCATTTTCCTTCATTGCGGTGATGCTATATTCCCCCCTCCAGAGGGCTGCTCTCAAGTGGCACACTGACAGTGTGCCTTTTGAGAGCGTCTGTGCCTCTGTACCCACATCTGTAATACGGCGCAGGTGCATAGGCAAAGGGATTCCCTCATCAGCATGGCGCATGTTCCCATGCAAATGAGGGAACGCTCCCGGAAGATAGCGCTAGTGCTTTAAGTGCACACGCGCTATTGGTATTACAGAAGGGGCCGCACAAGCGTCTGCGGCGCTTTCTATAACATCAAAGTGCGCCCTGGGCGTGCAAAGCGGGCGCAAACACCGTTGCTCTCCAGGGCTCTATGTGTATTATGGCTCCTGTCATTGAGTTTGCATAATACGTGAGTGCCCAATGCTGGGCACATTTAAAGCGAGGTGTCTGGCATTATCTGGTGTTCTCCATGCAAAGTAGAGGCATTTTAGGGGTAGTCAGTGGTAGAAGTTGCTAGCCCTGGCTTGCATTTGGTCCCCCTGGTGCTGTCATATATGTCCCTGGTCTTAGGGGCCACAGTGGCAGCTTACCAGTCCTTACCCTCCCCACACTTACCAACAGCAAAGAGGAGGCTACAACATGGTTAAAATGGGATGTGGCACCAACCCAGTGACGTTATCGAGGAGAGAGCGTTCAGGACGTCTCTTCTGCTACCCGTGGCATTTTGGTGAATTGATACCTTTGCTCTTTTGATTCCATATAGGTACCCTATATAGGCGCAGCTAACACTGCAACCTTTCACCTATATCACTCCCTACATTTCATACATAACGGTTCATAGGGTCTGACCTTTTACCTAGATACAACACTGCATTCAGAACAAAGGGTTTTCCCTGGTTCGATACTCATACATTATGCATGAGGCTTCTTGGAAGCACAGCAGGACTGACTGCAGGACGAACATCTCCTGTATAATATCTATGTTAAAGTTCAAGCCGGACGTCATCCTTTAGGCCGACACAGCAACACAGCAAGGGTGAACGTGCGCTTTACAAATACACATGTTATGTTATGTTATGTTAAGGTAGGACCCAATGAGGAGACCTGTGGGTATGTATACATCATGTCTTGTTTTGACAGACAGAGGAGACCGTGACTTCCTGTCTGACACACTGCCCAGAGACGCTAAGGGTCCTGCATGCAGACGCTCCAGCAAGCAGTGGTCTAACATCCCTCGTGGGGTGTCCAACTCCAGACCAGGACGGGGTCCCATATTCTCTCCTTACTCAGGTAATGGGGTTGACTAGACCTTAGAGGGATTCTTGGCATAATGCATAACAGCTACACCGATGCTAGGTACATTTAGGTACATTTAGTTAGGGAGGCATCGTAGGAGTACACATTTTCTTATCATGTAAATGTAATGTGTTGTATTTGTATAGCGCGAACAGTAACCCGTAAGCATCCCGGCGCTTGTACTCCTACCACAAGGGAACCCCTCCTGGCTTTTCCTTGTGAGGTGTCCACTCCTGGGCATCCCATGGTGAAACCAGGCATCCCTTGTGTATCGGGGGCCGTTGTGGAGACTAAGCAAGCTATTGCCCAGAGTTGCAGCGTGGGGCCCATGCTTAGATTCGGCACTGAGGCGAGAATATCCGGTCAGAGGAATTTAAGCCCGATCCCGCTGAGGCGGGAATCGAACCCTGGTCCCTGGCCAGCGCTCTGCATCAAGGTCTGCCGCTCTAACCATTGAGCCACACTTCTGTGTTTTATGTACTTGTATATATTCATGATTACTGCAAGATGGTAGAAATGCACCATCCCTTTACTTTCGTAGTATTGCTCATCATATATTTCTGCTACTGTCTAATGGTTGTTGCAGCAAATCTATTCTACACTAGAATAACAACTGTTCAATAAATCCTTATTGAAATGCCCAGACTGTTTATTCTGTGTATCTCTGAGACAAACAAAGTAAGCACAAGTGATTGAGCGAAAAGTAGTTCATTGTTTCCACGATCCTGAGGGATCAGTGTTCTCATGTTCAGAGGTTGCCAGAAACGATTCTCTCCCCGATAAGTGGAGATTCTAGTGGCACTGTAAGTTAGCTTATACAAACAGGCTTACATCAGGCCTGGGTGTAGTTCGCAGAGGTTTGCTACGCGGATCTCCGCGAAGTTACAAAAAAAACTCAGCGAAGTTCTGCGAGTGGCAGAGTGCAGTGCAAACTGCAGTTTGTGCTGGTATTCCTGCCGCTCGGGTAGAAATTCTACCAGAGTGGCAGCTCGTGCTCACAAACTTACTGTTCACGCTCGCGAACTTACCTTGCATGATCGCGAGCGGGGAAAAAACTCTGCTGCACATCGTGAAGCGGAGTTTTCTGCACTCCGCGAGCTCCGCAGAGTGCGGAGTGCAGAAAACTCTGCAAACTCCGTGAATGGACCGAAGTTTACCACCCAGGCCTAGCTAACATATCCTGTGGGATTGCTTGGAATCAGTCTACCACCAAACCCACAGTTTATGTTATCCGAACGCTCAGATCCTTCATAGGATAAATTGAAGCTACACGACAATGCTCCTCTTTAAAAAATAGGGGACCCTCAGCTCTATTTCTGACAACTACACATCCGTCATCATGACTGCATTGAGAGACTCACACTAGAAAAGTTTGTGCTGGACAAACCTGATTCACTGCATTTGCTTATTTTACTAAGGAAATGTATGACTGGAAAATCACGATTGTTCTACTGAATATTGACTTGAAGAATATCCACACACAAGAGTATTGAGGACAGAATTATGAGGGACTCAATATCAAAAGATAAGTAAATTTAGGGGACTATATGCCCCTATATATTTACCATTCCTCACTCAACATCTACATACCTTGAAGATATATGTACCCAATAGCTACATATATATATATATATATATGGAGTTAGGTTTAAAAAATCTAGGGGCATATTATCAAGGCGGTTTATCTCTGCTTTTTTGGCTTTAAAAGCCAAGAAAGCGGAGATAAAATTATCTCCCTATTACCTAGCTGCCGCTAACACCAGTTAGCGACAGCTAGTAGGAGATAGCGACCATCTTGGGCCTCGCTTTGCATGTCAGTGAAATTTATCACTAATGACATGCAAAGTGGGCCTGCCAAGATGTTAGCGACTGGAAACAGTCGCTAACATCGCTATCTCCTATTGCCAACTTTTGGAGATATTCGCGCTAAGCGCGAATATCTCCAAAAGCTAACACCTGCCCTGAGCAGTTCTTAGCCATGTTATCCACTGGTAGGTGGATAACATGGCTAAGAGCATTAGCTCGGTAATGCATGAATATCGCTGACTTTTCAGTGATATTCATGCATTTCGGCCGATTTTTATCGCTTAGGAGATAAACCTTGATAATAGCAAGGTTCCTAAGCGATAAAAATCGCCACAGCTCGGCGATAAAAATATTGCCGCTAAACCAACATAGCGATAATTATCGCTAGTTGTTGGTAATATGCCGCCTAGACCTGCTGCTATGTTTTTGTTTTATTTTGCTCTCGATTTGTAGCACCCTCTATACTGTGACCTTATGCTTTAGTATGCACTGAAAGCAACAGATTGACACTATGAGAATGCAGGAGGCTGTGTGACACTGTACTTAAGGGGTGTGGTACTAGGCGAGGGCACAGCGCACGGGTGTTCACTCTGTGGTATTACGCAGAGTTGCTGAACAACTCTGAGATTCCGTGGAGTTCCGCCAACGGGTGGAGTTAAAATGTATCGCTTTCTTAGACGCAAGTGCTATCAAGTCAAAAGAATCTCGTACTAATTTTAAGCCTTTTCTGCCATCAAGCAAATCTTATGGACAACAGCAACTCTGGTCTCTCTCGGCATCATGGCAACTTAAGAGTTATTACTTATTAAGGATGCTCGGTTTGGCTGCTGTCAAGCCCCGTTTCTGTAGCATGTGCATGATTGCGACCATGGCCAGATCGCCATAGAAGGACTAAATAGAATAATGTCCAACCCCCACAAGAACAGAGGGGCATATTATCAAGCCTGGGCGATAACATTATCGCTGCTTTATCGGCAGGAAATTGCCGATAAAGTGGTGCTAATGGGCTTGATAATATGCTCTATGGAATTCCAATCGAAGCTCATGTTAAATGTGGAGGACATCTAACATGAGCTTCGGTTGGAATTCCATTGAGCATATTATCAAGCCCAATATCGGCACTTTATCGGCAGGTTCCTACCGATAAAGCTGTGATAATTTTATCGCCCAGGCTTGATAATATGCCCCATACTTCCCACCATCTCCCAAAAAACGTTTCCAATCTCAACAAGCCACAATGAACACAACAACACCCGGCATCAACCCGATCCATAGCAGAACCACTGACTAACTTTCAAAGCTTAGGAGTCGGACCCTTTCTTCCTGGCATACTCTTTCCCGGTGAGAGGCTCCGGACCTAAACCCTTGTTAATTTCTACATGAGGCCTCCTCCCCACATCACAGCACTTACCTGTATCCTGCTCCAGCCGCCCCCCAGGCCTAGGCTCCCTCTGTGCTGGCACTGATAGTGGGAGGGCAGGGAAGAGCTGGTATGGTGTTGCAGGTGTCTGTGCGGGCTATATGGACAGCCCAGGGCCTGGCCCCCATAGGCCAGGCTCTGGACAGGGGTGTGGAAGCTGCGCAGGGAATAGTGGCCCTGTGGCAAGGAGGCGCTAGCTCCGAACTCCAGAAAGGCGGCCTTGGAGTGGTCAGAGCCCAGCAGTCTCTCACTCATGAAGCCGCTCATGCTGTGCAGAGGGCCCTAGAGCCTGACAGGCTCCATAGGGCACTCTACATGCAGGCTCCATAGGGCACTCTACATGCAGGCTGCAGCGGCCTACTGCCTCCCAAGGAGCTCCCTGAAGCCGTCCTGGGCACGCGCCGCTAGCAATAGCACGAGCCCAAGAAACCAAATGGTCCGCCCTGCAATTGCACTCATTGGTCAATGCACCTCTTGTCTCCTGCTGAGAGCCATGTCCGAGTTTTTGTTACCAGGGAGAAGAGATGCAGTCACATTGCATATCGACGGGTGGGCAGTAAACTCCGCCACGCGTGGTCGACAGAGCTTTTGCCAAACTCTGTGCTCCAAGTGGCGCGCGAAGTGCCAAAAACTCTGTGAACTCCGCCGGCGGAGCGGAGCTTACCGCCCAGCCCTATGTAGTACAGGATTATTGTGGTCACAATACTGTCTAACATAGACATTGTGTCCTAAATATCATCTTTTGGAGTTAGTAACTGAAAATCTACACCAAGTAGGATGATATTCAATATTTATGTCAGATGATGTTTTTGTATGAAATATTAATTCTGACATACGACCAGTTAAAGGGACACTTAACTGACTGGGCGGCTTGTAGGGTAGTGTATGGATCCTCACTGCCCCTTAAATGTCCAAGGCCTCCTTGTAATCTTCAACACAGGTCATAAAACTGGACTTACAAGGGCTCTTGTAGGTGAAAATCACTTTGGCTGGGTTATCTTTTCACCTCACTACTCTTACTCCTTGTTTTAAGAGAGGGAGCCCTTTAACCCACTTTTACTATCTTCCTCAACCTAATTTTCTGGAAGGGATGTCTTACCCCTCCCCCCTCCATAAAAGCCCTGCCAATCATCCCATTTGCCCCCTCACTAATGCCTGCTATGCCCTCTCTCCTCCACTCTCTGGGCCTTATTTATAAATGTTAAAAGTGACGCATCGGTGGCACAAGGCCCTCATAAATAGGGCCCTCTATGTTTGTGCTAGCTCCACCCTCATTTGCCCGCGTTACCTCTAATTTTCTATTGTTTTTCCCTCAACAGCCATTTTCGTTCCCTCCCATTCCTGTCTTCTCAACCGTAATAAGCATTAAAGAAAGAACACAGTGACAATTTTTACCATTACACCCCTTTCTTTCTTTTAATTTATTTCTTAAATGCCATTTGAGTTCTTAAATTACCATTTATTTAGGACTTGTAGGCTTTAGACGTTTTGATTACAACCTAGGTAGGGTATATTTTTTACTCTGGATAAATCACTGTATAGGCTTGGAAAATGTATTTTGCCATTAAGAAAATTGTCGAAAATGGAGCCTGGTTTTATTGTCTGATATTTCCCATTTTTAAACTTTGCTCACGATGAGGAAATACAATCTGCAGGACCTCAAGAAGCTAATCTTAAACATGTAGAGAATAGAATAACAAGCACTTCAACCGTGTCTCAAACCCAGGAAGGGGGACCATTCATACTGCGGAGAATGTATGTGTGTTTACATGTGTGACCTCTCTAACCTGGCTCAGCTCTGGTGTCCTGCTCAGACTAACTTGGCCTTACCGGATGTGCATTACTGGATGTCACCTTCGAGGCTTAAAAGCTGCTGTGAAAATTAACCTCTTCGGTGCTCAGGACGGCTCCCGGCCGTCCAACGTCACAGTGGGCGTGTGATGAGAACGATCCGGGGCCGTCCGAATCCCGCCCACTTATTAATTTTCCCGCACAGCGCAGAAGTGGGTAAACCTTTGAAAACTGTTTTGCTCAGCAGAACTGTTTACAATTTACTTCCTCGTAAAGGCCACTCCTACATCTCAGGAGCTCAGTTAGTCACCTGCTTGTTCTCTTGATGGTGATTCTATGCTGTAACTAATACTAAAACTATGTGCGTAGTAGAGTATATAAAGCTTGAAGCAGCCAGAAGGCAACAAATCCAGTACATTACGGAACATTGAATAAATAATTAAGATGTGCCTCTTCCTTGAATAACGGGCACACGGGAAACAGCCCTTACAACGCGGGTATAACCACGCAATGCCGTTACTACGAAGCTATTACCACGCATAAACCTTTAACAATCATGCCTTTACCGCGCATGCCTTTAGGACGAATATGCCTTTACCACGCAAAGAAATTCATTCTAAAGGCATGAATGATGAAGGCATGTGTGTGGTTATAGCTACATAGTAACAGCATCACTAAAAAACGCCAATCACAATAATCATAATGCAGGTAACGGTGATATTAAAACACTATAAAACACGGTCTAAGGTCAACATGTCTGACCCTAAATTTGCTATTGCGGTCGCAAAACACTCGCAATTTACGACCCTCAAATACGTTTCCTTTTTTTAAAAATGCATCCTTTTTTCCTTTAAGGAAAATGGGCCGCTTTTAAAAAAACTGCTTTATTTACAGTCACAGACATGGAGGTCTGCTGAGCCCAGCAGGCCACCATCCCTGGGAGGGCAAACCATTCCCAATGGGGTCGCAAATAGTGAGTGCCTCATGAATATTGATGAGGTATGCAATTTGGGACCCCATTGGGAATCGCAAACAGTGTCTCAGACACTGTTATACATGGCTTTTGTGACTCGCAAATTGCGACTCGCAAACTAGCGAAATTTGTGAGTCACAAATTGTCATGGTCGTACATCAGGCCCCAAGTCCAAAGCTGTTCTTTGGTCATGGTCCGGTCTTCAGAATTTTTTTCGGATGTCGCCATGGGGGTGGGTAATAGGGTTATAGGGTTAGGCGAACCCAGGAGTCAGGCTTAGGGATCAAGGCCATGATGGTTTTTAGGGCTGCAGAATCAGGGGGTTGTCACGGTGGTGGGGATTAGGGCTCAGAGCCAGGGGTGGGATCGTTTTTAGGACTCTAGGTATTGGGTGTTACAGAGCTGATGCGCACCAGCAGCTGAGCCAAGAAAGGCATGTCCTGGGCCCAGCAGCCAACATTTAGGTTTGTGTGACGTCCGGCTAACGGGGTTCCTGGGATATGTGGAGTGTTTAATCCCATCCCATCACCTTGTGTGGAATTTCCTGGTTCCCGGACTGTGTGTTCGCCAGTTGGGGCTGCACTGGGAGCACCCACGACCAGCCTCCATGTTCCTGATGCCGCTACCTTTCCCCCACCTGCATCATCTGCTCACTGGCCCCTTGCAACGTGGAGCATGGGGGAGATCGTGGAGTCCCCCGGACGTGCACCACCCTGCCACTAACAAGGTATGACTGCAGACTCGGCCCGTGGAGCCCTTGTTGGCGGTGCTCATTACTACTAATAACAGCCCCACTGAGATGACCTGCGAAGCAAAGAAAAACAATCCCAAAATTCACTCTGCGGCCCAACTCGACCATTTCCACTTATGCCGAATTAGGAGCACGTATATACCTTTATCAACCGCTACAATGAAAATTTCGAGGTAAAGGCATGCGTGGTAAAGGGGTATGCATTGTAAAACAAATCGTAGTAAATGCCTGGGTGGTAATAACGCATGCATTATTCTGACAGCGTAGTAAAGGCATGCATGGTAATTGCATGCGTGGTTCCATCATACGACCATGGCACAACAGAGGGCCTATCGGATTAAACCTGTTGTGTGTTGCAAGAGTAAATACTGCAAAAGATTCTGGGGTACAGGAAGTCTTCATCCTTGACCTCACAGAGGTCCTGGCATGCACCCCCTGCTGATCTGTGGAGGGTCACCATCGCTCTGGATGGAGTGAGGAGGAAAGAGGGGTACCTGAGTTTGGAAGGTTGGAAGCTGAGATGTTTTCAAGGTGTCTGCGAAGTGCATTAGCCCTGCCAATGTTACATATGTGACTAGCTGCTCCAGTCCAGGGCCTTCTTTGCATTCTCTGGTTTGTAGTCTTCTTGACCCTATTACATATCCAGGACTACAAGCCCCAGAATGCACAGAGAACGACTGGACTGAAGCATCTAGAGACACATGGGTCTTGGTTTCTTTGAGCAAGAACAACTGTTTTCCAAGGTATTGCATCCAAACAGTTCAGCCATTCGAAGATCACCTGCCTTTCTCTTTTTTAAGTAGCCTTCCCATTCGTAAAGATTCTTTATAGCTCTCTGGTTCCTAGATGCAAATAATGTCATTCATGTTGCAATTTATAGCAAACTGTACAAGACTATATTTATGTTTACAAATGGCCAAAAGGAACGCTCCAGGCTTGGTGCCCTGAGTACTTGGTACGGCCAAAGGACTATATAAGTTCTCTGACTATGCAATATCTATCAATGCCAGAAAACAATAGCCTCCAAGCTTTCCTAGTAAGTGAAACTTTTAAATAAACATTAAATAGTAAACTTAAGTATCTTCGTGAGTTTCTTGGTTCCAGGTAAGAGAACTGATGGAAGGATTGTACCCATCATGAAAGCTGATAATGGGAGAATTGATTCGTGTAAGATGCATAAGATGGATGCGATGGGGGGGGGGGGGGGCATCAGTGCTCACTTTAACCGATACCAGAAAGCCAATCATCCTTCCCTGGCATTTCAACAAATACTGGGACTTGTAGAACCATACACATCTAATGTGAAACTACAAGGACCAGCATCCTTAGCTCTGGTGACTGGAAAACCAGGACTGACTCAAAGCCATACTCATAACATGGGCCATTTGACACTGATGTATTAAGAGAGAAGTGTTTTCTTTGTGTAGAGGAAACACCTTCTAAATTCATGGGCATGTAGGTACAACGATTTTTCCACATGGAGAAAAAAAACAATTGTGCCATAGACAAACAAGCCTTGGCATAAACAATGGGTCTCGCCTTTGGGACCTTGTAAGTATTTAGGCATGCAGCACATTATCCTGAATGCTACAACATCTACTGTCACTGTGCTGTTCATGTTGTTCATTTCATTGATTTAGAAAAACAGTGTATAAATGTCAGGTTTCTCTTGAGCCTGCAAATGTTAATACACATGTTAACTAAAAAACGAATTATTTAACTGTGCAATTTTAGAGTGCATGCCAATCTGCAAAGTTCAGATCCTTCTACTACAAAGTTTTTTGCTGTTGGCACCAGGGGTACCATCTGTCTCTAACGAAGTAAATCCATTTGTATACGAGGCGTGAAGGGCCTTTATTTACATAAAGAAAATATATGAATTTACAGTATGCAGCTATGCTTTTAGATACCACACGCTCTAATCATGTTATGTAAAAGTTGAGCATTTAGGCGCACCTTCCTCAGCATCCAGCGACTAGTGTCCATAAAAGACAGCCATTACCCACACCTTGGCACTCAAGGTGAGCACTGGGGCTTTCACTATGTTGTTAGTCATGTGATATTTCCATTGCCTCCTCTAAGCCTAGTTACTTATCCTTAACCCCAAAGCAGTGGGAAGGGACGTACGCTCTGCCTTTATTTTTACTGGTGTGGGTTTTCAACTCCATGGACTTAATAGGGGTGAAACGCGTAAGTATTGTGCGGCCGTGTCCGCGGACTCTGTGGTGAGCTGGAAGAGCAATGCGCATGTGTAAAATAATCATCACATTCAAATATGCTAATTGTGTCATATATGCATGATTTCAGGAGGCGTGCTCACTGAAGTTTGAAGACTTGGGGAATATATATATATATGAACTGTGCGTGTTGCAGTTACACGATCCTGTGCTCCCCACATGGACAGTGTTCATGAACACACACTATGTACGCGGCAAGCTGTAAAGCGTGCTTGTAATGATTGTCCGGCAAACAATGTCTTCCGAAAATCAAAATGTTTTATTGTTTTCTCAGATTTCCTAGTGACAGTGGCTTAAATAGGATACAAAAAGGCGGGTGGATGGGTATAGTATGCGCTAAGTCATGCAAAATTTATACAACCATGAGAGAATGCTCGAAGGATATTGGGTAACGATCACCCTGTGTTGGCAACTGTGTAATTAAATGTCCACAAATGAAGTAAACCAAATGATTATTATCCTGAGCAAAGAGATTTCATAATAATTGAAAAGAGTCCAAACACAGTGGCTTAAATAGTCTATGGTTGTGTACATGCAGTCCCAGAAGTGTACACAGTTCTAGAAGAGAGGGGGGGGGGGGTGTTACCAACTCTTTAGTTCAAGGAGCTGGGCCTCTACAGTGTCCCTGGACTGCAAAAAGTTCATTAGAGACAGGCTAAGAATAACATTTTGACAAGCACGTGCCCTGGGGTCCGCTCTGGAAGGGTCTGCATGTAAACGTGGGAGATGGGAGCATGTTTAGCAACAAAACTAGTAAAACATCCCTACATGCAAAGTGGCAGCGTTGTCACTGCTAGAGTAACTCCGGTACGGCACTTTCCAGTCAAGGTGTGCTGGAACGAAGAACTTCCGATGGGTAACTTGGCAGATCTTAAGAATAACATAAAAACAAACCCATTAAGTTTGAAATTGAAAGTTCACCCAACTCATGTTGAATCTAAAAGTGTGGTAACCAAGTGGTTCACAGGAGGGGGGTTACCAGGTTGGTGCAAGCTTCTCACTTACCTCTCGTAAGCACCGCTGTCACACACAGCTCCAGCTTCAGCCACAAAGAGAGCAGGCTGGCCTGACGCTGACCCATCGGGGGGAGGGGGGAGACTCTACTCCAATTTCTTTCCTCATGGCTGCACTAACCCGCACGAACCGGCTCCATGCAGCCATCCGGCCCGCTCGGAAGGTTGGGGAGGGATGCAGTGCTCAGTGCTCGCCTGCCTCTTTAGTCGGCATCACGGGGAGTACTATAGGGAAACCCTCTGGCTCCCAAACATGACACAGGTCCGCTGTGCAGCTCTATGCTGTCACACTGACCTTATAATGTAATGGATGAGGAACACGAATAAAACAATAACATGTGGCAGACGTGATGCATACACTGCACGGATCCAGGGAAACAAAATGCAAAAGATGTGCGTTACCAAATGTAAAAAATACAACGGCATAAGTGGAAGAGGACAAGTCCTGTGGTGATACTCCATGGAAGTCAACAAATGTGAAAAAGGTAGGACAAAGAAGGAACATTAACCACTTAGAAGCAATGTTTTTTAAAGGACACTAGCATAGCATAAGCCTATCAAAAGCTATGGACGGGCTGTAAGCCCTCAGAGTAAATACAGCATGTCTTGAAGGCAGCACATGCACGCTGTCTAGGCTCGACACAAAAACTAGCATTTCAGTAGCAGTACTTGTAAACTATTCATAATTACACTGGTGGAAATGCCAGTGAATAGGGGTTGACTATAACGTTTCCTGGAAAAGGCTCGATGTAACCTGGAAATGTTTTGGAAAAATGCAGCGACATAAATGTCAACCCAGGCAAAAGCGTCAAACTGCTGAAGCAGAGCTTTGAACTTCATTTGTGCCTCAAGTACAGAGAAGGTGGGTGAAAGAGAATAAGAAAGTAGTTAGAGATATAAAAGCAAGAGAGAGAGAGATTCAGTGACAGTGATAGAGAATGAGATAATGAAAGCATTATATATAGAAAGTGGTCAAGACAGAGAGAGGGAGAACAAGAGCGCGAGAGAAGAAGTGGGTTAACGAAATAAATGGCGAGAGCTTAAGATCAAGAAAGAAGAAGAATTCTCCTGCAGAAGAGGATTTCTGAGATTTTTGGCTTCACAGGATTGATGGATTAACTCAGATCTGCGTCTTCCTCAGAGATGACCCTGAGATGTGAGAGGAGGGGGTAGAGGCAGAGCAGCCTGTAAAACCAAGGGGCCTATCAGCAAGGGCCTTATCTCCACTTTTTGGCTTTAAAAGCCAGAAAAGCGGAGATAATTTTTTGCCCTATCGCCAAGTGGGTGCTAACATGCATAATGCATGTTAGCACCCTTTTTCCAAACGCCTCCCTTTGCATCTCTAATGAGATGCAAAGTGGGCGTTCCTTCCCAAAATAACTGGAGAAATGTCGCTAACTGACATTTCCCCAATTATCAATGGGCACGCTAACAAGCACAGCGATAAGAAAGTAGCGCTAACCACGGTTATGGCTACTTTCCCTACGCCTGCTTTTAGTTTGACTTAGCCATGATATCCAATGGAAGGTGGATATCATGGCTAAGTAAGCCCTTCGCTATCGGCAACGTAGCGCCAAATGTTGTGCGATTATCGCTGGAATTCCAGCGATAATTGCACATTTGGTAGTTGGTTTTATCGCTTTTGAGATAAGCGTTGCTGATAGCACGCTATCTCCACGATAAAAACAAGCGATAGCCGGTGATAATTATCCTAGTGCTAAGTGCGCTTAGCGATAATTAGCGCCTGGCCTTGCTGATATGCCCCTAAAAGAGGCCTCAGTACTTCTAGGTAAAACTGTGCTGTAATAGTATAGTACAGTATTCTAATACTCTAACATTTACAGCCTTCAAAACCCAGCTATAATTATTAATCACTACTTCATTTCAATAAAGAATTACTGGACCGAACTGATTGCAGAGATAGAAAAAGAGACAGAATGAGAGAAAGTGAGATAATAAAAGAGATATCTATGTGGATTGAGAGAGATACAGAGAAAGAAAGAACGTGATAGAGGGAAAGACAGACACGAAGGAAAGAGGTTGAGGTGATGAGATGACACATGTCTAAAGAACAGAAATGGCGAGAGCTACAGAGCCACATAATACAAGAGTGAAGAGGGAAAGAGAGTAAAAGGCAAAGGGGCAGATTTACATGAGCCACGTTTGCGTCACTTTTCCCATGTTAAAAGCGACACAAAAGTGGAGCAAGGGGCTTGTATATCTGCCCCAAAGAGTGATAGACTGAGACAGACGCAGTAAGGTAATACAAAAATATATATATAGCAAGCAAGATAGGCAGACAGAAATCAAGAAAACAAGTAAGAAGTTTGACAGTGAACGAGGTGCAGAGTTAGCCAGAGGTCCTCAAAAAGAGAGCAGGGAGAAGAACGAAATCAGACAGAGAGGTAGAGGGGAAGGGACAGAAGAAGAGAGTGGGAGATAGCGCATGATCTGATTGCTTGTATTTATTATTTGTGGAGCACGTGCTCATGTAAAGGCACTGGGTGCAAACAACAAACCAATAACTTAACATCACCTCAAAGGTCTTACAACAGAATTGCTAAGAAGATGAAAAGGGCAGAATTACCAGGTTTGAAAGCTTTCCAGGAAGTCAACTGATGCTAGAGTGAGTGAACTGGAAATGGAGAGAGAAACAGAGATGGGTCCGAATAAAAGAGGGGCTAAGAGGAAGAGAGAAAAAACGGGGAGAAAGTGAGAGAGAGTCAAAGAGAGAGGAGAGAAGAACAGATAGTGGGGAGAGAAAGAGAGAGGAGAGAGAAGAAACGTGGGAGGGGATAGAGGAAGAGCAGAGGGGGGAGAGAGAGAGAGAGAGAGATAGTGGGAAGAAGAGAGAGAAAGAGGAAGTGTAAGAGAGAGTGAGGAAGAGAAACAGAGAGAGAATAACTAAAAGAAGGCATACGTGAGGGGAGAAAGAATGGAGAAAGGGAGAGAGAGAGAGGGTGAGAGTGAGGAGAGAGAGAGGGAGAGTACCGAAGAAAGTGAGAGAAAAGAATGAGAAAAAATGAGAGAAAGAGAGAGAGAGGAAGGGAAAGAGAAGAAGAAAAGAGAGCAATAGTGACTGAAGGAGACAGAGAGAGAAGAGAGAGGCAGAGAAGATAACAGAGAGAAAGAAGGAGAGAGGAGGGGAATAGGGGAGAAAATAGGGTAAACTAGAGAGTGCGAGAACAGTAGGAAGAGCCATTCGGTGAGGGAGAAAAAAAGAAGAGAGAGAGAGAAGAGAGAAAAGCCAGGGAGAGGAAGAGACAGAGGGAAAATACAAGAGAGAAAGAGAGAGAGAGAGAGAGAGAGAAAGAGAGGGAGAACAACGTACAGTGAGTAGAAGAGAGAGTGTAGATACAGAAAGAAAGGTCGGTAGAGGAGCAGAGAGGAACGGCAAGGGAGAGGGAGGGAGGCTTGGATGTTGAAGTAAATTGACCATCAGACGCTGTAGTTTTTCTTTGAGTCTTTGAAGAGGTGACTTTCCCTGATAACTCCAGACTATCGATAATGAATGGATCATATGACAAGCGCTGCACAAAATCAGTCAATGTTCTCAAGGTGATCACAACACTCGGAGAAAAGTAAGTGCACTCTGTAGGAAAGAGACACGTGTCATGCTGTTAGTGACTATGAAGACATGCTGCTGCAGAGTGACCCTGTCCCAGCCCATCCTTCCCACAGACTGCAGACAGATCCTTGCTTTGTTGGTACCTAGAAATCTACTCCTGCTGTTCATGTATGTTGAAAAGTGACTCTATACTAAAGCAGATGAAAATCTTGCAAACTAATTGCCCAGGGCTTATTGTTAGGGTATTTTTAGTAAATTAAACAGCAGTTTGCTGCAGTGGCCCTCCATACTTTAGTCCATACAGCCTGCACACCCCTTGCTTACTCTAGGGGTGGGCAGTAAACTTCATTCCTCCAGTAGAGTTTGCAGAGTTTTGCCCACTCCGTGCTCCACTTGGAGCGCAGAGTTCCTTTTAAACTCTGGCAACCACTGCATGGTGGAAGTTTTTTTCACATGTGGCTCGCCAACATTAAGATGGCAAACGCGAGCTAGAAAATCAAGCGCTAGACTGACTCTCGGTGAGATTTCTCAATGAGGGCAGTTGCAGCGGGTCGCTAGGCCTGCATTGAGGAAGCTGCCACTTAAATAGAAATTTTGTTTGAGTGGCAGAAAGTAGCAGCACCCTGTGGCACACTGCATGACGCATTTAATTTCATTGGCACACTGCACAACACATTTCAGTGCGGGACAAGCTCCCAGCTCTAAAAATCAGTGCGAACAGCTAAACGTACTGAAATCTGTCACTCGCATCTCGCCGAGTTTTTAGGTAACTCCGCAGAGTTCCACGGTCCCCTGGCTTACACCTAGACCGACCAAACTGGACCATCATTTCCACTGCAAACCTGTCAATGGATCCTGTGCGCACATTTTAGAGCTTCCAGTACAATAGGAAATGGTCAAGTAGCACAAGTTTTTCAAAACAAAAAATTATACTAATTGAACCAAATGCATTCACACGACCAAATTCTTTAGATTTCACATTCGCAATTAAATGCTATTTATTTGAATAACCATAATTACCATAATTATTCATCAACGTAGTGAAACAGTTACTATTTTGTTGCAATTGAAGACAAAAAAAGACTTTTGCAAAATTTGGTGCTCAGGTTTTTTTTGTCTTGAATTGCAACAAAATAGTAACTGTGTTACCACGTTGATGAATAATTATGGTAATTCAAATAAATTGCATTTAATTGTGAATGTGAAATCTAAAGAATTTGGTCTTGTGAATGCGTTTGATTCAATTAGTATAATTTTTTGTTTTGAAAAACATGTGCTACTTGACCATTTCCTATTGTACTGTATTTGTAACCCAGGTCCAGTAGCCTATTGTGTATCCCCATTGTTATATAATATCCGAATTCTAGAGCTTGGCACATGGGCTATCATTGCTTGATCTTAGAGCAGCGCTGTATGAGATTGACCCAGAACTTGATGCTTTTCGCCCAGCTCTGTGTGATTTTTAGGTAAATGTTGCTTGATCTTGCCAAATCTCTACTTGAACTTGGGTGAATGCTGTTTCATTTGGGCCCATTTTGGTTTGATTGTGGGCAGGATTATTTGCCACTGGCCCATCACTGTGTGGTACTAAACCTTAATTATTTGATGTTGTCTCACTATCGCGTCATGCTGAGCAAGCACCACATGATGCTGAAGTGTGACCTTGGGCAACCAGTGTGATCTCGGACTAGCCGTACACATTCTAGGAAGCCCGTGTACACTGAAAGAGTCACAGTGAGCCAAAGATAAATGGAAGCGGGGACGATCATGTGGGGTGGTATGCAGGGACCAAAACCCTCCTGCAAACTTCCTACAAGAAAATGCCTCTTTTTGCTTGATCACCCCTGTTTCTTGACTGTTGCTGATGATATGTACTGGTACTATGCTAACGAGGCCCCAGTGCATGTGCTCTGAACCATAAAACATGTAGAAATTGGCTGTACTCCTAATTGGCATGTTTAACTTACCTATAAAGCCCTAGAATATGGTAAATGTAAATGTAGTGTATTTTGTAAAGCACACAGCTGCCCCAACAGGGCTTTCCGGCGCTGTATAACGCTGTGGAACCCTTCCTGGCTCTCCCTGTGAGATGCCCCTCCTGGGCACCCCCAAGGTGAAGCCAGGCATCCCAGTGTTGTAGGGGCTGTTGTGGAGATTAAGCAAGCTATTGCCCAGAGTTACAGCATAGGACCCCATGATTAGAGTCGGCGCCGAGGCAAGAATTATCGAGTCTGCGGACATTGAGCCCAAGACCCTGCCGCGTCAGGACTTGTACCCTGGTCCCGGGCCTGATCTTTGCTTCAGAGTCTGACGCTCTAACCAGTGAGCCACACTTCTCCGCTTCTCCACATGGTACAGAGTGTACCCAGGACCTGCAGGTTGAATGTCATTAGTGGACTGCAGCACATATTGTGCCACCAGTTCACCACTAAAGTGGCAATGCAAAACATGACTGCATGCCTGCCATCCGTAACCTGGCTGTGCAGGCCTAATATGCAATTTCAACCTCTCAAAATAACCCTTTTTGACAAGACTGAACCTTCCTTTGAAATATTAATAATTCACCCTAGGTAGTCCTTTATGCCCAATAAGGCATGGTGCATGATATTTAAAAGTAGGACATGTCAAAAGTTAAATGTAAAACATGTCTTTATAATGACAAAGCCCTAGAAACTTTTTTCACTGCAGCAGGGTTAGCTGTTCCATAGGAAAGCATTGAGAATTAATTTTAAAATTAAGTGGCACCATCTTCACCTAGGAATCATTTAAAAGGTTCATTCTTAGACTTTTAAACTTTGGATTATAAATCCAATTCATAGGTAAAGTCGGATTTGCACTAAATATTTCACAAAAGTTGCTTTTAAATAGACACGCTTTTTCTGCCTAAAGCCTCTAGAAGTACATTTGCATGAACTTCCAACTGAACTGACACCCAGGAGATGACTAGCTCATTGATGAGGTGTGACAAAGGTCTTGTATGTGGGGAGGTATCCTGTTTCCCTGACAGGTTGACCATCTGGGCAGTGCCCAAGATATTCATAATCGTCAAAGAGGCCTACCTTGTCACAGGCAGATGTAGCTAACACCTTCGCCTTCCTTGTCATTTTTCCTGTTAGCTAGTCAGGCATGAATCGGAAAGGAGCTGTTACCATTACCAATTTTGACTCACCATAGAGGGGGGTTTCTCATTTCCCTGGACACACTTCTAGGGTTGACACAGGAGCTGTGTACAAGGAAAGAAAGGTTTGGCCACCTTCGTTTCAGATAGAGAAGGCCCTGCTGGATTGTTTGCCTAGTATGGTCAGGAGTCCCCGACAGCCATAGGCTAGTACCAGGCATAAATGTGGCACCCCTGGGTACCCTCTTCAGATCACGTCTAAACCTATGGAAGGCAGATGGAGGGGTGCCCCTGGGGTGGAGACCTCTGAGGAGAACTCTAAGGGATGGACCTGCTCCATCTTGTACCCAGTACTAAAAAGTAGATTCCAAGGGTCAGTTGGCTGACCTCCTGTTAAGCTACAGGACACAAAAGCTACAAGAATGCCACATTGCTGGAAGAATACAGATGACCAGTCTCATCTGGACTAGCCATGGACCCTGCTGGTGGCTTCCTATGGTCATGGAACTCTTGGATGGTGTCAGAGTGCACCTTTCTTGCCTTACTGCAAAAGCTGGGACTTGGAAACATTTTGCTAACTTTCTGCCTGGAGAACCATTGTGAGACTGACACCAACTTGCCAGTCAATCTGCTGAGGGTGTGCCATTGGTGTGCCTGATTTGGACGCAGCTCTGGCTACATTTGCCCTCACAGTGGTCATTCTGATTCATCGCGCCCAACACCGACTGGCATCCGAAGATGCCGAACCCTCTTCAGCTACAGCTTGTAGCCTTGTCCCTCTGACCAAATCAGATTTTTAGAAAAGAGCCTGGGGGGCTCATTTATGAGGCTTTACCATAGGGCAGCGCACAGACCCCCCTGTGGCGCTGCCCTACGGTAAAAGTAAAGGGGAGGAATGCACCATATCTACGGCATACAGCAAAATCCTGTCCTTTTCCCTTGCGCCGGCGCACAATGGGCTGCCGTGCGCCAACGCAGGCACTTTTGCACCATGGTGCAAGGGTGCCTGGGTTGAAGGGAAACCTTCCTGCACACACAGAATCACAAGAGGATTTTCCCTTTTTCTATGTGTGCTGCAGAAGATATATCTCCTCGTTGTGCCTCCCTTACGCCTTCCCTGGGGCGGTGCCAGTTTTTGGCGCTGCCTCAGATTTAGGATTTCTCGCATATCTGGGGCAGTGTCAAAATGCCATGGATGTTGCTGGGAACGCCCCCAGCAACACCCATTGCATCCCCCTTTTGTGTAGAAAACTGCATTAAAGGGGGCAATATTTACGAGGCAGCATTACGCCAAAAAGAGTAGCTTAGCGCTGCCTAGTAAATATGGAGCAGGCTCCTGCATCATGGAAAGTGTTGTGCAGGTCGTTTTCCATATGTAGAGTTAGAAATTTAAATTCTAGTCTTACTTACCAGTCGATAATTTATTTTTTGATATGTTGTCCTCAATGTTGCGTCCCATTGACATTCTGTATTCAGGTTGTACACACCTGAACATTGTACCCTTTAGTCTACATGAAGAGAGTTCTAGTTCTTTTACGTCATTGCCTATTAAAAGACTTATAGTCATGTTTTAGTAGGTTTCATAACTGTTCCAGTTGATTTTGAGAACAAACTACCTAAAGACAGGCTATAGCATTCAAACACAGATTTTCACTGATATCTGTAAACTGTAACATTTTCTATGAAGGCGCAGGTTCCAGGAACACCATTCAGAATTCATTTTTCATTTGCCTTATAATAAATAAATCATCTCTGACAGCAATATTTTCTGTTTCTCTTTTATTTTTAATAAAGCCATTGAACCAAAACAGTCATAAAGCAAATTTTACCAAACACCCCACTGTTTGTCCTGTTTCTAAAACTGAAAAATAAGGGGAAAATGTAATCCATGACAAGCTGTAAACAGAGTGGAGAAACTGACAGTGCTCCTTTCAAAGGTCCTGAAGCTTCACCTTCCAACTGTACCCCACAGGGTGAGTCAGGCTGCTGTTTTTAAAGATAAACCATAGGGAGAACCTGATATAAATGATGGCTCTACAATGTTATTGGTCAGCTGGGAGGCGGGAGTATGTTTATGGATCCAGAGTGCATACCCAAGATGGAGAACTAGGTACAATTGCAGGCAACTTTTCCTTCTCCTTCATGGGATTTTGTTTGAGATCTAAAAACAATTAAATAGTTTAGCCAGCTGAAAACAACTATGCCTCAAAAGAGGGGACAACAAACAAAGACATGTACAAGTAGTTCAACTGGTCTGATAGATTGTGAGGAGAGACTGGGCCCACTATTACGTCTAAACTGGAGCCAGAACCAATGCAGTGATGTTTGCAAAGGTATGAAATGACTTCCAGGCAGCTGTCTCAAGACTAACCAGGATAGAGCCAGTCCCTACTAATGCAGCAGTAGCAGCTTTGACCAGCTAAGATTTGTTTACCTTTCGTGGCCAGCTAAAGTATATGACTCTACAGCCCAGAAAGGGTCTATTTTGTGGTGGTCATACGTGTGCGAACAGATGCGATCAATGACAAATAGTTATAGAAAATCTTCAGCCCTTTCCAAATACCACCTCTTAACATCTGATGTATGAAGAGCCGTCTTCGCCCTGGAAGCAGGGTTTGGAAAGAAGACTGAAGGGGCAATCATATGATTAAAGAGGAAATCTGGGATCATTTTAGGAAGCAATGAGGGGCAAGTTCTTATGGGTTTATCACTGCAGAGAAACACTTCCCGGACGAAATAAATGGCTCTTGGAAAGCTGCTTTCAGAACAAATGGTGGATTCATGATTTGGCTCAAGTAGCCAGTATTTAAGAGCAGATAATGCTCAGTTCCCATGGAGTGAACCCCATCTTTCAGAGGAGCTATGGGTTGATCTCATCATACCCCTTGCCACGAAATCCTTTTCAGAGAGGAGGTGGCGCTAGGGTCTCCCTCCAGAGTGCTGAAGACCCTTATATGAAAGCAGGGGGTTCAGTCTCTCTTCACACTGCAAAATCCCTTTCATGCGAGGTAAGGGCTGGTGTCTCTCTTCAGAGTGCCGAATCCCTTTCAGGGGAGGCAGAGGCTCGAGGCTCTCTACAGACTTTCTGAAATCCCTTCCATAGGAGACAGGGGCTGGTATCTCTCTAGAGTGCTGCAATCTCTTTTAGTGGAGGCAGGGGCTGGTATCTCTCTAGAGTGCTGCAATCTCTTTTAGTGGAGGCAGGGCCTTGTGTCTCTCTAGATAAGTGATATCTCTTTTAGCGGATCCATGGCCTGGTGTCTCTCTCCAGAGCCCTGACATTCCTTTCAGCGGATCCAGGGATGGTGTCTCTTTCCGAGATGCAGGAATCTCTGTTAGATGAACCCTGGCTGCTCCATGTGTCTCACTCAAGTGGACTGATGTCTAAACTAGGGAAACCAGGGGCTGCTGTCTTTTTCCAGAGTACTGAAATTCTCTTCAGGGGAGCCAGGTTCCAGAGCACACGGCCATCCGAGGAGCTGAAATCCCTGCCAGGGGATGCTGCATGTGTCTCTCTCCAGGGTGCTGACTTCCCATTCAGAGGAGACAGGCCTGTCTCTTGTGTCCCCTTCCAAGGTGCTGACATTCCTTTCAGGGGAGGTAGAGCAGGACTGGTTCCAGCATGTGGGAGCAGGGAGGGCTGAAGAAGCATGCGGGGGCCTTCAAAATAAATGGGGCTGAAGAGAGGCTTCCAGTGGTCTGAGAGCTGGCTCTGGGCATGCTGGAGGGGTTGTAGGAGTGTGACCTGCATACCACTCCTACTGCCAGCTTCTGTCTACCAGTGAAAAGCGTATATTATTAGAGGTTTAAACCAATGGGCTTGACCTTTGCTGCTCTCACCACCTCACCCTCCTTTCCATCTGCTTCATCTTCCTCTCTCCCGACTTCACCCCCCTTTCTCTCCATTCCACCTTGCTGTACCTCTTATCTCACCATCTTATTCCTTTCAATTTACTCTCTTCACATCATAATAATCTCTCTCCACCTTATCCACCCGTTTCTGTGCCCTTCTCTTTCTCCATTTCATCCTCATATTTCGTTCACCCTCCTCTCTTCCTTCCTTATCCTAATTTCTATCTCACCTGACCTCGCCATACTCTCACTGTGTCAACTTACTCTTGCTCCACTCCTCCTTCTATTACCACTGCACCCTTCTCTCTTCACCTCCTCATTTTCTCTATTCCTCACCCTTCACTCTATTCCTCCCCTCTTCTCTGTCCTTCACTCTCCTCTACCTTTCCGAATAGCCCTCCTTCTCACCTCTCTCCATCGTCCCTTCTACAGTAGCCTCCTCCCAATTACTCTTCTCTCTCTCTGCTTCACCCTCCTCTCTCTCTTCCTCGTCCTTCTCTCTATTCCTCCGCCTCTTCTCTGTCCTTCACCCTCCTCTGTCTTTTTAACTCACCCTCCTTCTCTCTCTCGATCCTCTTATCTGCCACAGCCTCCTCCCAATTACCCTTCCCTGCCTCCGCTGCACCCTCCCCTCTCTCCACCTCACCCTTCCCTGCCTCCGCTGCACCCTCCCCTCTCTCCGCCTCACCCTTCTCACTCTTATCAGTTTCGGACCCGAGCAGTAGCAGCAACGCTACAATCAGGGCCCCTGGAATTGTGCAACGAGGAAGGAACGCATTTTGCAGGGTGATGCGAGGTAGTGTTACATTATTATTTTGACATTCTTTACACGTTAACACTGCCTGGAAAAAGGTTTTACCTCATTAGTACTAGTATAAAATAAACAAGCACAGCAGTAAGCAGCTGAAACGTGGCAAATAAATCGAAGCAAAGGGCCATTGACTGTGTAGCAAACACGTGACAGCACTTTTTGTAACTTTTGATCTATTTAAGATGGCTTTTGTTCAAATCTGCTAATTATGAAGCAGATGATGGATTTTATGTGGTGAAAGTGGAAAAAACATAATTACACATACAACTATGTGACCCTCAAATCACATTATTCCAATAACGCTGACTATAATCCACCTCTGTCTATTGATGTGACAAAAAGAGAGAATATGTTGGGAGAGGATAAATGCACTGTCTCCGGAGCCCGAAGGGGGGGTGTCTCTTCTTCAAATCCTTCTAATTATATTCGCAAGCTCCGCCTTCTGCGAGCACGTGGACTTTGAGAGTAGTCTGGACAGTGTCAACACATGTTGTCAGTGCTGACGTGTAATTGATGACTTTGATTTTCTTTGTATATTAAGCACTTGCATGGCTCCTTCCTATTCTGCATCTATTAGTGAAGCTTGACATGATTACAGATTTTCCACATGTATTACATAATCCATCATCTGCTGAATGATTTGCAGGTTTTAGCAAAACAAACTGCTTCTAGTCCACATGGCTCAAAAGTTCTAAAAACAAAGGGTCACACGTTGCGGGTGCAGTGAAAGGCCCTTCACAAAAGATTGACTAATCACATTTCACTCGCCTATTGCTGCATGTTGGTGTTAAACTGGTACAAACGAGTTGTAACCTTTGCCAAGACAGGTGGTAAAGTATAAACAAGTAAACATAATGAAGTAATATCTTCACAAAATGTGACACATTAGGCAGAATAATTCCCCTTCTTTTGCCACGTAATTTAGTCAATCCTGCAGTGTAATTTGTTTGGTGGACTCTGCCTAATCTCGCTGCACGGACCTCTAACCTCCCTGGACCTAGCCTGCTGAGAGCCGCCACGCCTCCCCGGACCCGCTGCGCGGGTCCTGCTTCGCGGCTTACAGCAGCTAATCAACACAAGGGGTTGCACCTGGTGACCAAAAGACCGGCAGGGCTGCGAGGGTAGAGCGGAGGACTCCACGGACAAGGAGTCCCCGCGCGCCCGATCACAGCTGGGCTCCTCTCCCTGCCGGCCCGCGCCCCCAACACCACAAGCCTAAAAGGCGCCGGAAAACCTACCTTTGGTGGACTCTGCCTAATCTCGCTGCACGACCTCTAACCTCCCTGGACCTAGCCTGCTGAGAGCCGTCACGCCTCGCCGGACCCGCTGCGCGGGTCCCGCTTCGCGGCTTACAGCAGCTAATCAACACAAGGGGCTGCACCTGGTGACCAAAAGACTGGCAGGGCTGCGAGGGTAGAGCGGAGGACTCCACGGACCAGGAGTCCCCGCGCGCCCGATCACAGCTGGGCTCCTCTCCCTGCCGGCCCCGCCCCCAACACCACAAGCCTAAAAGGCGCCGGAAAACCTACCTTTGGTGGACTCTGCCTAATCTCGCTGCACGACCTCTAACCTCCCTGGACCTAGCCTGCTGAGAGCCGCCACGCCTCGCCGGACCCGCTGCGCGGGTCCCGCTTCGCGGCTTACAGCAGCTAATTCACCCAAGGGGCTGCACCTGGTGACCAAAAGACTGGCAGGGCTGCGAGGGTAGAGCGGAGGACTCCACGGACCAGGAGTCCCCGCGCGCCCGATCACAGCTGGGCTCCTCTCCCTGCCGGCCCCGCCCCCAACACCACAAGCCTAAAAGGCGCCGGAAAACCTACCTTTGGTGGACTCTGCCTAATCTCGCTGCACGGACCTCTAACCTCCCTGGACCTAGCCTGCTGAGGGCCGCCACGCCTCGCCGGACCCGCTGCGCGGGTCCCGCTTCGCGGCTTACAGCAGCTAATCAACACAAGGGGTTGCACCTGGTGACCAAAAGACCGGCAGGGCTGCGAGGGTAGAACGGAGGACTCCACGGACCAGGAGTCCCCGCGCGCCCGATCACAGCTGGGCTCCTCTCCCTGCCGGCCCCGCCCCCAACACCACAAGCCTAAAAGGCGCCGGAAAACCTACCTTTGGTGGACTCTGCTTAATCTCGCTGCACGACCTCTAACCTCCCTGGACCTAGCCTGCTGAGAGCCGCCACGCCTCGCCGGACCCGCTGCGCGGGTCCCGCTTCGCGGCTTACAGCAGCTAATCAACACAAGGGGCTGCACCTGGTGACCAAAAGACTGGCAGGGCTGCGAGGGTAGAGCGGAGGACTCCACGGACCAGGAGTCCCCGCGCGCCCGATCACAGCTGGGCTCCTCTCCCTGCCGGCCCCGCCCCCAACACCACAAGCCTAAAAGGCGCCGGAAAACCTACCTTTGGTGGACTCTGCCTAATCTCGCTGCACGGACCTCTAACCTCCCTGGACCTAGCCTGCTGAGAGCCGCCACGCCTCGCCGGACCCGCTGCGCGGGTCCCGCTTCGCGGCTTACAGCAGCTAAGCAACACAAGGGGCTGCACCTGGTGACCAAAAGACCGGCAGGGCTGCGAGGGTAGAACGGAGGACTCCACGGACCAGGAGTCCCCGCGCGCCCGATCACAGCTGGGCTCCTCTCCCTGCCGGCCCCGCCCCCAACACCACAAGCCTAAAAGGCGCCGGAAAACCTACCTTTGGTGGACTCTGCCTAATCTCGCTGCACGGACCTCTAACCTCCCTGGACCTAGCCTGCTGAGGGCCGCCACGCCTCGCCGGACCCGCTGCGCGGGTCCCGCTTCGCGGCTTACAGCAGCTAATCAACACAAGGGGTTGCACCTGGTGACCAAAAGACCGGCAGGGCTGCGAGGGTAGAACGGAGGACTCCACGGACCAGGAGTCCCCGCGCGCCCGATCACAGCTGGGCTCCTCTCCCTGCCGGCCCCGCCCCCAACACCACAAGCCTAAAAGGCGCCGGAAAACCTACCTTTGGTGGACTCTGCTTAATCTCGCTGCACGACCTCTAACCTCCCTGGACCTAGCCTGCTGAGAGCCGCCACGCCTCGCCGGACCCGCTGCGCGGGTCCCGCTTCGCGGCTTACAGCAGCTAATCAACACAAGGGGCTGCACCTGGTGACCAAAAGACTGGCAGGGCTGCGAGGGTAGAGCGGAGGACTCCACGGACCAGGAGTCCCCGCGCGCCCGATCACAGCTGGGCTCCTCTCCCTGCCGGCCCCGCCCCCAACACCACAAGCCTAAAAGGCGCCGGAAAACCTACCTTTGGTGGACTCTGCCTAATCTCGCTGCACGGACCTCTAACCTCCCTGGACCTAGCCTGCTGAGAGCCGCCACGCCTCGCCGGACCCGCTGCGCGGGTCCCGCTTCGCGGCTTACAGCAGCTAAGCAACACAAGGGGCTGCACCTGGTGACCAAAAGACCGGCAGGGCTGCGAGGGTAGAACGGAGGACTCCACGGACCAGGAGTCCCCGCGCGCCCGATCACAGCTGGGCTCCTCTCCCTGCCGGCCCCGCCCCCAACACCACAAGCCTAAAAGGCGCCGGAAAACCTACCTTTGGTGGACTCTGCCTAATCTCGCTGCACGACCTCTAACCTCCCTGGACCTAGCCTGCTGAGAGCCGCCACGCCTCCCCGGACCCGCTGCGCGGGTCCCGCTTCGCGGCTTACAGCAGCTAATCAACACAAGGGGTTGCACCTGGTGACCAAAAGACCGGCAGGGCTGCGAGGGTAGAGCGGAGGACTCCACGGACAAGGAGTCCCCGCGCGCCCGATCACAGCTGGGCTCCTCTCCCTGCCGGCCCGCGCCCCCAACACCACAAGCCTAAAAGGCGCCGGAAAACCTACCTTTGGTGGACTCTGCCTAATCTCGCTGCACGGACCTCTAACCTCCCTGGACCTAGCCTGCTGAGAGCCGCCACGCCTCGCCGGACCCGCTGCGCGGGTCCCGCTTCGCGGCTTACAGCAGCTAATCAACACAAGGGGCTGCACCTGGTGACCAAAAGACCGGCAGGGCTGCGAGGGTAGAGCGGAGGACTCCACGGACCAGGAGTCCCCGCGCGCCCGATCACAGCTGGGCTCCTCTCCCTGCCGGCCCCGCCCCCAACACCACAAGCCTAAAAGGCGCCGGAAAACCTACCTTTGGTGGACTCTGCCTAATCTCGCTGCACGGACCTCTAACCTCCCTGGACCTAGCCTGCTGAGAGCCGCCACGCCTCGCCGGACCCGCTGCGCGGGTCCCGCTTCGCGGCTTACAGCAGCTAATCAACACAAGGGGCTGCACCTGGTGACCAAAAGACCGGCAGGGCTGCAAGGGTAGAGCGGAGGACTCCACGGACCAGGAGTCCCAGCGCGCCCGATCACAGCTGGGCTCCTCTCCCTGCCGGCCCCGCCCCTAAGGTACACTCTGCAAATCCATAAAGAGGAGGCAATAGCCCGGCTGCGCGGGAGCGCGCGGGAGGGCGCCGGGAGAAGCCCGGGACAAGGGCGGGACCGTCTGTGGCCGTCCGGGGCCGAAGGAGGCCGGGCCGGGCCCATTCTCTTGATCCCACTCTCCAATACAAGTAAGGCTATGCCCTCGCCACCATCACGAGAAACCCCATCAAGGGATGGGGCCTCCAGTACAGGGACTCTGGACAATTATTTTAAATCCGCTAAGGGAGACGCGGGCAAGGAAAGCTCACTAGAGAAACGTAGGGCGGAGCGCAGGCGCTCCATTGAATTCATGAAAAACAGACCATTGATTGATATCATTCCTTACCCCAGTTCCCAAGAGGATGGCACGCCCCCTAGCAGCCTAATTAACCCGACACTCGAGGACTTCCCCCTCTTACTAAGGGAAATTCCCTCCACTCCAGGGAGAGTGCCAGGAAAAAACGCAGAGCTATCCCCTCAAGAGTCATCTCTTACCCCTGTCAACCTGATAACCCCAACTCCCCCTATGCAAATAGCGAAGAAGAGTAAGTCCAAACTAAATGTAGTGGTAGAGTTGCATAGGCCCCCACCCAGTAAACGCGCCCGGAAATCAGTAGTGGGGCGGGGGAAATCCAAAATATCACATCTTGACTTTGGCAAGAAACACACTAACACCGTTCTACTGGGGAAGCCTATGGAGATAGTGCCCACCACTCCACTCCCCAAGCCTCCAAGCCCCAGTATAATTGCTACCACCAAAGAACCAGAGGCTATTTCATCGAACTTAACACTTCCACTCACTGCCACAGGGAGCATCGAATTCCTACTCCGCTCCCTTCTGCAGCCCATTAGCGATAGTCTGAAAAAAGTTGAGATCAGGCTCACCTTACTAGAAACATCTCTCACTACTCTGAACACCCTAGTAAGTAAGCAGACAAAGCTAGCGGGAACCAATCCTTCTGCTGGGGACCCCTCAAAAGTAGAAGCTGCAACAAATGCCAATAAAGCCCCCCCCCGGAACCCGCCATCTGCCCCTCCTCTGCAACCCCTTGTGGCCATCCCACTCCAGGCACGGCACAACAACCAAAGCAATAGACCTATTCAACCACCAGACTATGCCCCCCATAGCTCTCAAACGGAGGCTCCTGGAATAGACCAAGAACAGGTGAACACCCCCCCACACTCTCCGGTCTGGCCAACCCCTAGACCACGGAGGCCAGACCTCCCGCCAGAAGCCAATAGATTAATGGTGGTCTTAGCAGGGGCCCCCCATTTAAGATCAGGGGAAAATGAGGATTATCAATCCCTCAAGAAAAAGGTCATTAAATGGCTTAATTGGAATCGACCCCTACCATCCCATTTTAACAACGAGATCATTATGGTGAGAAGGGTCCCTTGGTTAGGGAAGACCAGGAAAACCATAGTTGGGGACTGCATTCTGGTAACTTTTAAAGACCCGGGCACTGTTTGGCATATCTGTGGAGGAGTGAACAGATCCCTGGATTCTACCATACAGACCCTCCCAGTATCTTTCTTCTTCCCCCCCATTCGCAGGCACCAGGTTCCATCGCATGATGATTGGACAAGGGTGGAAAACAGACGTAGACATAAAGGCTATCTACAACGCCCGCATTTCCAACCGCCAGACACACCCTTTTGCCATTTTAATCGCTTTAATTGTCTGAACGGCTTGGACGGGGTCGACTGACTTACTGTTTGCAAGCCAGCGACCGGGGATAATGGCTCCTGCGGACTCTTGGAACTGCCCATTTTGTCCCCTGGCACAATCCCTGGCCCATTGAACGATCTAGCGGCCTCTGACTACGGCACATTCGAATCTTTTCATCTAGCCACTGATAGTGTAGCCGTAGATGAGGGGACAACCACGGTCCCTTTTCCTGCGGACAATGGTGAGCCTAGATCCCATGTGCCATATACATCTCCTGCTGCCCTTGCCCTAGGCCCTGCAACAGAAGTGGGGCCTGGAATCATCTCCTCTAACCCCTATGGTATGGCAACCGCCACCTCCGAACACTTGAAGCTAATCTCCTGGAACATCGCGGGATTGGCCAATAAATTGGAAGAGCCGGACTGGGCAAAGTACATAGAGACTGGCGACATATGTCTGTTCCAAGAAACCTGGGCCAGAGAGTATTACGGACACCAAGGCTATTCATCATTTTCCATCCCAGCAAGGTGGGAAGGCAAAGGCCGCCCATCAGGGGGGCTTACGACGTGGGTCGCAGCTCATTTGGGCTGTGAGGCCACACGGCTGCCACTCAACTCTGATGATATCCTTGTGGTCTCACTAACATGGCCAAACAAAGCTAATCTTCTGTTGGTTAACATCTACTCCAGGCCGATGGGAATGGCAAAGGAATCACCAACCATTGATGAACTTTCGAATTTTTTATCTGAACTGCCGACTGATTCATACTATGTGGTGGGTGGGGATTTTAACTCTCATTTCGAGCCACTCCCCGGCCTTCTTGAAGGTTTTTTATCGGTAGAAGAGGATAGGTGGGCAGTACCATGGGTGGTAGCTCCACCCCCGAAAGCCTGGACCCCATTGGCACTGCAAATTACTGCCCTCACTCTAAGGTTCGGACTCAGAGCCTGTAATGGGCGAATGAAATCCGACATACCCAGCAAAAATACTCACAATAGACGGGGGAGAGAGTCTCATTTGGACTACGTCTTGGTCCAAATAGTGAGGTGGTCGACAATACAGGATTTCAGGGTGACGGACAGGACGGACAGTGATCATAACGCCCTTGAGCTAGACCTTGTCCACCCAGGCCCCCAGGCTCCAGTGTCCTATGAGGAAGGGAATAACCCCACGCTCCTCCTGGACAACAGTAGGAGAAGAATCAGGTGGGAGCATATGGTTACAAATAAGGATAAACTCCCTCTGATCTATGCGGAGATTACTCCCATCTTGGAAATTGTAGGGAGCCTTGACATTGAGGCAAACAATAGAGACGCAAAGAGCAAACTGTTTGACGCCCACAAGGAACTTATAAAAGTTGCGGCACCCCATTTCACTCGTAGCACACGAAAGCCAAGGGAGAGGTGCCAAGGTAAAACACAGTGGTACAACGCAGCATGTAGACTCTTTATGTCCCCTCTGGCGGCCTTGGTAGAGGCGTATGGGGCCCAGATCGTCTCCTATGCCGACGACACGCAACTCCTCTTCACATGCGGGAAAGATCAAGAGTTTGTGGGAGAGAGAATCCGGGACTGCCTTGCGCTGGTTTTCGACTGGTTCCAGCGGAACGGTCTGAGGGCCAACTCAGGAAAGTCTGAGATTTTATTTTTTGGTTGCGTTGCCGATCCTGAGTGGCAGCATTGGTGGCCGTCCGACATGAGTCCTCCTGCACAGTCCTCAGTGGTGGCCAAAAACTTGGGCGTCAAGCTAGACAATCAGCTGTCGCTCCGAACTCACATCCTTGGCCTGGCCGGCACCTGCTACGGATTACTGAAAATGCTCCGCAAATTTTTGCCTTTGTTATCTGAGGAGCACAGGAGGATTACAGTGCAGGCTCTGGTCAGTTCGAGGCTAGATTATGCCAATGCTCTTTTTCTCGGCCTTCCTGATTATCTGGTCCAGCGCCTTCAGGTGGTGCAGAACTCTGCTGCCCGGGCGATCTTTGGTCTAGGGAGACGAGCTCGAGCGTCTGGGTTGCTCCAGTCACTTCATTGGCTCCCCATTAGGAAGAGGATCCAGTTTAAATCCTTGATCCTGATGCACAAAGCTCTGCATGGTTCAGGAGCGGGATATCTGCAGCGGAGACTGACTTTTTATCGTCCAGCTCGTTCCCTCCGCTCGGAAGCCCTGTGCAGAGCGGTGGTTCCTCGGGTGAGGAAGGCCCGCGCGGGAGGGCGGTCTTTTGGCTACAGAGCCCCCCAGCTTTGGAATCTGCTTCCATTTTCTCTTCGGAGTACTGCTAATTTGCTCCAGTTTAGGAGGGGCCTGAAGACCTGGCTTTTTAACTCCTAGTCTGTTTTTATTGCCCATTGTTTCTGTTCCGTTCTGTTGTTTGTTTTTAGCTGTGTTGTGTTATTTCAATATGAGTTGAGGGTGGAAAGTGTCGGGACACTCCCTGTGAGTAGCTGTACGCTATACAAAAGCTCAATAACATAACATAACATAACATAGATGGGCCAAAACAGAACTTCTTGGAGTAATTAAGGAGGGCATAGGAGGGGAACGCCTTAAACAAAGCAGGCAAGCCTATAAGAAGCTTCTTGTTCAGGCTAAAGTAGAATGGGAGGAAAACCAGTGGGAAGAACTCACAAAGGCCTTAGCAATCCAAAATCAACGCCTGTTCTGGAGGACCGTGAATGGGGGATCAGGGAGTCTTCCTTCGGCAGTAGAGCCCAATATAGCTCCTGGAGTGTGGCAGGCCCACTTTCAGTCCCTATACAGTTCTGAGCCCGGAGAACTCCCTGCTCCTATTGAACTGGAGAGGCCGGGCTCCCGAGGGGATCCAATAACATTAGGTGAGGTTACTGCTGCTATTTCAGGTCTGGCTTCGGGGAAGGCGCCTGGACTGGATGGGCTACCGGGAGACCTGTTTAAGCAGGAGCCCACCGTCTGGGCGCCTTACCTCGCTGCTCTTTTTAACAGTGTCCTCGGTGGGATGGAAATCCCTAGTACTTTCCTGGGGGCTGATGTGGTCCCTATCTTTAAAAAGGGATCCCCCCTCCTCCCAGCCAACTACAGACCGATTAGCCTGATAGATGTAGCACAGAAGCTGTTCGGCAGGGTTTTGCTGAACAGGCTTCAGGATTGGATGGAGGAGGCGGGCGCCCTCAGTCCCTATCAGGCAGGATTTAGGAAGGGGGTATCCACAGTGGATCAGGTTTTTAGACTGAATCTGGTCTACTGGAGGACAGCGAAGTTCGAGGGCGGCAGTTTGTACACAATTTTCGTGGACCTACGGGACGCCTTCGACCTGGTGCCCAGGGGGAAACTTTGGAGCGTCTTGGAAGGGATGGGTGTGCCCCCTGATATCCTACTAACCCTGCAGAGGCTGCACCACAATAATTACGCCCGTGTGAGGTGCGGGAGGTCGGGGGAACTGACTGACAGATTCCCCGTTGGCAGAGGGGTAAGACAGGGTTGTGTGCTGGCGCCGACCCTGTTTTGCCTCTTCGTCAACGGGGTAATCGCCCATCTTAATGCCACTGACTACACAGACGCCCCCAAACTAAATGGCAACAGGGTGCCCGCAATAATGTTTGCGGATGACACACTGTTGCTATCTAAAACACCCATGGGCATACAAAGGATACTTGATGCCTTTGTGGCTTTCTGCCTGGACAGAGGGCTAGAAATCAATGCCACAAAAACCAAATTCATGGTATTGAATCCGAGCCTGAAACAGCGCCCGAATCCACAACTGGGAGCTGTGCGACTGGAAAGAGTAGCCACTTTTGAATATCTTGGTGTGACGCTCAACGAAACTATGACCTGGGGACCCCACCAGAGTAGGGCCAACCTTAAATTAATACAAACTACCGGGGGTATTTCCCGGATGATGACTGGCTCGTCCTACCGCCCATTGGGGGCCTTAATCCAGATATATAAGGCCCAGGCCAGGGGGGCGATCATGTACGGGGCTGAACTGTGGGGCCACATGCCATGCCGGAACCTGTCTTCTACAGAAAATAAGTTCATAAGACAGATAGCCGCACTTCCCCCAAGCACTCCACTCCTTCCCCTGAGGCTTGACCTAGGGCTACGACCACTTGCTGATGAGATAAGCTTGAGACCCATTGCCTTTTGGCGTAGGCTATGGAGCAGCAATGACCTCGCCGACTATAGGGCGGAACTGGTCGAACTACTAAACCACCCCAAGGCACTTAGTATTCCCTGGGTCCAAAACATCAAATCTATTTGCGCGGAGCTTGGGCTCCCTGAATTGTGGACTGAGCCGGCAAACGTAGCACCAAGAATCTCCAAGAGATCCCTGGCGAATCTGTATCATGAACACAAAAGGGCAAGGGCCCAAGCTACCCAGACAGAGGGGTCTCTATCATCCGTGTTCCTGCAAAGCAAGGATCTCTACAGATTCGAGAAGGCTTTGGATCCTAAATATATCCCACACTTACTAGGAAGTTATTCCTCCAATGGAGATACGGTACACTGCCCTTTCGGTCCTTCACAAGTTCCTGGTCACAGGCCCCCTCCACAAAGCACTGTCCTCTCTGTGATGATAAAGAGGAAAATGACTTGCATGTGGTCTTTTTCTGCCCAGCCTACAAGGCAGCCAGAAAACATTGGCTCCTTCCACTGATTAAGAATTTGGGTGGCAGGGAATACGCACCTATGTACAGGATTTTAAAATCCGATATTTCCGGCCCAACTGTTTTTGCACTTTCCAAATTCTTTACTAATGTTTGGTACACACGCAATCGCTTTTTAAAAAATGCTGGGTAGTCCCTAGAAATGCTTCACCTCTTATAAACTGCTTTTATGTCTGTGGTCTTTTTAACTCATGTATTGATGTTTTATCAGATTTTGACAGAGTTCCATGTGATTTTATCTGTATGTGTATCTTTTATGACCGAATGGTCGAAATAAAGATTGAAAATAAAAAAAAAATTGTTTTTTCTTGGACGCACAATTCCAGTGTCCCCGACAATAAGCTAGCAATAACGTCACAGCAGAAAGGAAATAACAAAAACCACTACTAAGATATGTATCCAGGGCTGGTACCTCTGTCCAGGGTGCTGAAATTCATTTTAGGAGAGCCGGGGTCTAATGCACAGGTCAATCCGAGGTGCTGTAACACTTGTTAGGGGTGGCTGCTTGTGTCTCTCTCCAGGGTGCTGAAATCGCTCTTAGAGGAACGAGATTCACAGATCTCTCTTCAGAATGCTGGAATCCATTTCAGGGGAGCCAGAGACCGGTCCACAACTCTCTCTCTGAGGTGCTGAAATCTCTCTCAGAGGAGCCAGGGTTTGGTGCAGGCGTCTCTCTCCATTGTACTGAAATCTCTGTCGAGGAGCTAACGGTTATATGACGTTACCACGAATTCCGTTGCAACGCATGCCTTTTCCACGCATGCGTTACCACGGAATTCTTTTTCCCCTCATCATCTTTACTACGTCGCTCTTACGTCGTAAAGAGGAAGCGGAAGTTTATTCCGCTTCCTCTCTTACGACGCTGTTTTCTTCGGCACGTCAGGATCGTTTTTTTATGGGGGGGGGGGGACCCCCCCTAACCCCCCTTTTTAATCCTACGGTTTTTTTTTTGTTCGTGGTAGAGACACCGTTGAAGGCATACGCGTTGGAAAGACGTTTACGTGGTAAGTGCCTCGTTGTAAACGTTATGCGTAGTACTGCCTTCGTTGTTAATGATGTTTCCCGGAGCTAACTGCATTGTCTTTATTTTGCAGAGAGAACAATCTAAAAATAAACACGGCAAAAACAAAGGCAATGATAATTTGTCACAAATAAAAAAGAAAGGTGCATGGAACATTGAAGGTAAACCTATTTAGATAGTCACCGCATACGAGTACCTAGGAGTGTGCATCGATTGCAAAGGACGGCCGTCTGCTCATCTCACTGAAGTGCAAGGAACGGCTCAATCTTTGGAGGGCGTTTTCTGTAGAGCAAGGAAAGCCATAAACTCACCAGATCTTATTCCCTTAATCCAAGTAATCTGGATTTTTTTTACCGGTTGTAGCCCATGGTGCAATAGCTTTCAAAGACAAAATGACAACATGGCTGGGCAGAGCTCAGTCAGCCTGTTTCCACAGAGTTTTGGTTTTACCGACTGCTACCTCACATGCGAAAATGCGTAGGGAATTCAACCTTTCATCTCAAAAGTGGATCTAAAAACTAGATTCATAGCCTATTGTCTAAAAGGCGAACAAGCCCGGGATAACACGCTAAAGAAAAACATCTGGACAATAATAAACACCTGAGGTCCACAGGGTATGAGCCAGGTGTTGATGGACATGTGCCTCTGAGGTGTAGAAATCCCTTTAAGAGGAGCCGGTGTCCGGTGCCTCTCTACAGAGCTTTAAAATCCATGTCACAGGAGACAGGGTTTGATGCCTCTTCTCAGGGTGGGGAAATCCCTGTCAGAGAAGTGAGGGGTTGGTGCACGTGCCTCTCTCCAGAGTGCTGAAATCCCTGTCAGAGGAGCCAGTGGGTGGTACATGTGTCTCTTTCTGAGGTGCTGAAATCCCTTGTAGGAAAGCCATGGGTCAGTGCTCCTCTCCAGAGTGATGAAATCCCTGTGAGAAGACCCAGTGGTTGGTGCAACTGTCACTCCAAACTGCTAAAAAGTCCTTGCAAAGGAGACAGGGGTTGGTGCACGTGTCTATATCTGAGCTACAGAAATACATTCTTGTCAGAGGAGCCAGAGGTTGGTGCACTTGTTTCTCTGTTAGGTAGTGAAATCCCTGTCAGAGGAGCGAGAGGTTGATGTCTCATTGCAGAGTGCACAAATCAACATCAGAAGAGCCAGGGGTTGGTGCACGTGTCTCTCGCCAGAGTGCTAAAATCCCTGTGAAAGGAGTAGGGGGTTGGTGCAAGTGTCTCTCTAGAAGGCTTATATTCCTGGAAAAGGAGCCAGGGGTTGGTGCAAGTGTTTATCTCTGAGGTGCACAAATCCCTGTCAGAGTAACCAGAGGTTGGTGAACATCTCTGTCTCTGCTCTGGGATGTTGAAATCCCTGTCAGAGGAACGATGGGTTTCCGCACGTGCTCCCTCCAGAATGCTGAAATCACGTTAAGAGGAGGCAGGGGGTTGGGCCTGTGTCTCACTCTCGAGTGCTGAAATCACTGACAGAGGAGCCGTGTTGGTACATGTCTCTCTCCAGAGTACAGACATCCCAGTCAGAGGAGCCAAGGACCACTGCACATGCCTCAGACCATAGTCCTTAAATCCCTGTCACAGGAGACAGGGTTTGGTGCACGTCTCTCTCTCTCTCTCTCTATCTCTCTCTCTCTCTCTCTCTCTCTCTCTCTCTGAGGTGCTGAAATCCCTGTCAGTGGTCCCAGAGATTGGTGCACGTGTCTCTCTCCAGAGTATTGGAATCTCTGAGAGGAGGCAGGGTTTGTCCAGGTGTCTGTCTCTTAGGTGCTGAAATCCCTGTCAGAGGAGCCAGGGGTCACCACACGTGCATTTCTCCAGACTACAGAAATAACTGTCAGAGAAGCAAGAGGTTGGTGCCTCTCTCCAGCGTACTGAAATGCCTGTCAAAAGACTCAGGGGTTGGTGCACCTATCTCTCTAAAAAGTGTAGAAATCCCTGTCAGGGGACCCATCGCTTGGTGCATGCGTCTCTCTCCAGAGTCCTGAAACCCCTGCCAGAAGAGACTGGGGTTGATACCTCTCGCCAAAGCGCTGAAACGTCTGTCAGAGCCGCCAGAGGTTTGTGCACATGTGTTTCTCTGAGGTGCTAAAATCTCTGCAGAAGAGCCAGGGGTCGGTGCCTCTCTCCAGAGTGCTGACATCTCTGTCAGAGGTCCCAGTGGTTGCTGCAATTGTATCTCCACAGTGCTGAAATTCCTGGCAGGAAGGCCCAGGATTGGTAGAAGTGTCTCCCTCTGAGGTGCTGACATCTCGGTCAGAGGAGCCAGAAAATGCCCCACGTGCTCTCTCCAGAGCGTTGAAATCCCTGTCAATGGAGCTAGGGTTTGAGGACTCTTTGCAGAGTGCTGAAATCTCTGTCAGAGAAGACAGGAGATGGAGCAAGTGTCTCTCAGAAGTGCAGAATTCCCTGTCAGAGGAGACAGGGGGTGGTGCACATCTCTCTCCTGAGTACAAAAATCCCAATCAGAGGATCTTTGGGTTGGGGTATGCACCACTCTACATGGTGCAGAAATCCCTGTAAGAATAACCATGAGTTGATCACGTGCCTCTGTCCAGAGTGCTGAAATCTGTCAGAGAAGCAAGGGGTTGGTGACTCTCCCCAGAGTGCTGTTAATCACCGTGAGAGGAGCCTGGGTTTGCTGACTCTCCTTGCGGCGCTGAAATCAGTCTCAGTAGAGACAGGGGCTGGCGCTCATGTCTTTTCAAAGTGCTAAAATGCATGTCAGAGGACCACGGGGTTGTTGCAAGTGTCTCTCCAGAGTGCTGATATTCCTGGTGTAGGAGCCAGGCGTTGGAGCATGTTTCTCACTCTGAGGCGCTGATATCCTTGTCAGAGGAGCCGCCAGGGGTTGATGGCTCTTTGAAGAGTGCTGAAATCACCATCAGAGGAGACAGGGGTTGGTGCACGTGTATCTCTCAACAGTGCTGAAATCCTTGACAGGAAAGCCAGGAGTTGGTGCAAGTGTCTCTCCAGAGTGCTAAAATTCTTGTCAGAGGAGCCAGGGGGTGGTGCACGTCTCTCGCCAGAGAACAGAAATCCCCATCAGAGTAGGCAGGGGGCGGTGCACGTGCCTCTCTCCGTGGTGCTGAAATCCCGGTAAGTGGAGCCAGGGGTTGGTGCATGTGTCTCTCTCCATGGTGCTGAAATCCCGGGCAGAGGACCCAGGGGTGGGTGCCTCTCTCTGTGGTGCTGAAATCCCTGTCAGAGGAGCCAGGGGTCGCCGCACATGCCTTTCTCCAGACCATTGAAATGCTTGTCAGAGGAGCCAGAGGTTGGTGCCTGTCTCCAGAGTGCTTGCTGAAATCCCTGTCAGAGGACCCAGGGTTTGGTGCAAATTTCTCTCCAGAATGCTGAAATTCCTGGCACAGAAGCAAGGGTTTTTTGCAAGTGTCTATCTCTGAGCTGCAGAAATCTCTGTCAGAGAAGCCAAAGATCGCCGCACGTGCCTCTCTCCAGAGTGCTGTAATCCCTGTCAGTGGAGCCAGGGGTTGGTGCCTCTCTCCAGATTGCTGAGATACCTGTCAGAGAAAACTGTACTTGGTGTAAGTGTCTCTCTGAGGTGCAGAAATCCCTGTGAGAAGAGTGATGCGTTGATACACGTGTCTCTCTCCAGAGTTCAGAAATCACTGCCAGAGGAGCCTGGGAGTGGTGCATGTGTCTCCCCCACATTGCTAAAAACCTTGTTAGAGTAGCCAGGGGTTGGTGACTCTCTCAGGGGTTCTGACATTTGTTTTCGGATAGCCACGGTCTGATACTCATGTCAGTCCGAGGTTCTAAAATCCCTGTCAGGGCAATTTTGCTTCGTGTGCCTTAATTCAGAGAACTGAGATCCCTGTCAGAGAAGCCAGCGGTTGGCTCACATGTCTCTCTACAGAGTGCTCAAATCCTTTCCAGCGTAGACAGTGTCTTCTTCACACATCTCTCTCTCTCTCTCTCTCTGAGGTCCTGAAACCCTTTTCAGAGAAGTCAGGGGTTTGCGCCTTTCTCCAGGGTGCTGAAATCCCTGTCAAAGGAGCCTGGGGTTGGTGGCTCTCTCCATGGTGCTGGAATCCCTGTCAGTGTAACTAGGAGCTGGTATACATGTCTCTCCAGAGTGCTGAACTCACTGTCAGAGAGCCAGGGGCTGGTGACTCTCTCCTGCGGGCTGAGATCAATTTTAGGAGAGCAGGATCTTGTGCATACGTCAATTCGAGATGCTAAAATATTTATCAGAGGTTGCTGCACGTGCCTCTCTCCAGGGTGCTGAGATCCCTCTCAGGGGAGCCTGGGGTTGGTGACTCTCTCCAGAGTGCGCTGAAATTCGTTGTCGGTGATCAAGGGTCTGGTACATACGTCAATCTGAGGCGCATACATCCTTGTCTGGGGTTGCTCCACATGTCTCTCTCCAGAGTGGAAATCCTTTTCAGGGAAGCCAGAGTCTGGTGAACACGTCTCTCTCCGGGGTGCTGGGATCACTGTCAGAGGAAACCAGGGTCATTGCACATGTCTCTCTCTGAGGTGCTAAAATCACCATCAGAGGAGGCGGGGCTTGGTGCACGTGCTTCTCTCCATGGTGCTGAAATCTCTGTAAGTGGAGCCAGGGGTTGGTGCATATGTCTCTGTCCATGGTGCTGAAATACCGGTCAGAAGATCTAGGGGTGCGTGCCTCTCTCCAGGGTGTTGAAATGCCCGTCAGAGGAAATCAGTGTACGTGCACATGTCTCTCTCTGAGGTGCTAAAATCACTATCAGAGGAGCCAGGGTTTTTGCACGTGTCTCTCTGTAAAGTGTTGAAATCACTGACGGGGGACACAAGGGTTGGTGCATCTCTGTCTCCAGAGTACAAAAATCCCTGTCAGAGGAGCCTGAGGTTGGTGTACATATCTCTACCAAAAGTGCTGCAACCCCTATCAGAGGAGCCGGGGGTTGGCGCCACACTCAAGAGTGCTGAAATTCGTTTTAGGAGTGCCAGGGTCAGTGCACACGTCAATCGTAGATTCTGAAATCCTTGTCAGGGGTTGCTGCTTGTGCCTCTCTCCAGAATGCTAAAATTATTTTTCAGGGGAGCTGGGTTGCATGCACATGTCTCACTCTGGGGTGCTGAAATAACTGAGAGAGGAGCCAGGGTGGTTAACGTGCCTCTCTCCATGGTGCTGAAATCCCTTTCAGAGGAGCCAGGGGTGGGTGCTCGAGTCTCTCTCCAGCGTTCTGAAATCACTGTCAGAGGAGCCTGGGGTGGGTGCACGTGTCTTTCTCCTGAGTGCTAACATCCCTGGCAGAAGAGCCAGAGGTTGGGCTCTCTCTGAGAGCACAAATCCCTATCAGAGGAACAAGGGGAGGCACGTGTCTATCCAGAGTACAGAAATCCCTGCCAGAGGAGCCTGGGGTTGGTGCATGTGTCTCTCCCCAATGTGCCGAAATCCCTGTCAAAGAAGCCGGGGGTTGGTGCCTCTTTCCAGAGTGCTGAAATTCGTTTTGAGAGACCCAGGGACCAGTGCAGACATGACTCTGAGGTGCTGAAGTATCTCCTTGTACCACCATCCATATCACCAGTGCTTAATTTGTGCCAGTGTTTTACAGTGCTCGGTACCAGCAGCTATTGTGTAACACCATTACCTATTTATAAGAACCCTCCAAATGGTGGCGCTGTGTGGATCATTTTAAGGAAAGTTCTTTACTGCAGCATTTAACTGTTTAATATAGCTTAAAAAGTATCAACACTAGGAGATAAACCTGAAGTTTAAAGTGGCATACAGGTTGTACAGTGGAGCTGTGTGAAGTACCTTAGCCCTTGGCATTTAACTTTTGACGAACTGAGCACTGCGTATACCCCAACTCCAGGTGCTGCATATTTGTGTTTCGCAAGCCCTCTTTCCAAGACTTAGCCTATCCCAGCTCCAAAGTGGTCCTGTCACATGGCCATAGTGTCTCCATGCAGTGGTGGCACCTATTTCAGAGTCTCCCAGTCTTAGACTAATTTAGAGTTTGGCAGAGAGGTCAGTCCATCACAAACATGACAGACATCCTGTCCATCTTATTACAAGTGCATTACATCCTACGGCCCTTGTAATAGGTGCAGAGGATATCAGCCCCTATCTGCCAAACTTGAAATCAGAACCTCTGTGCATACCTCTCACTGTGCCTCTGATTACCTGAGCTGAAAATCCCTGATCCCTTGTTTGTACATTCTCCTGTTTTCTATCCATATCCCTTAGTCTACGTCTTCCTCTCCATTGGGCCTATATGTTCACGGATCTCTACGCCCAAGCGTGTCCCTTGATATTCCCAATTGAATAATATGTCATATTACGAGAAATTGGATGTGAACCCAATCTTTGAACCCACCAAGAAGATTAATGGTATACTGAAAAATGGTATGATAACTCAATGTAAATGAATACTACTAATTATGTATAGATCGCCCCAGGTACCCGGGTTTATATACCCTCCCTAAAATCCATAAGGATCTACCCTTTCCACCAGGGAGGCCCATTGTCTCAGGTATTGGTGGGCCCACTGAATGACCATCAGCATTTTTAGACATATTTCTACAGCTATTCGTAACTAACTTACCCTCACATATAATTGACACCAAACATATTATCAATCTGTTAAATGATATGGTGTGGGAGTCTGAAATGCTGATGGTGACGCTTGATGTAATGTCTTTGAGAACTAGTATTAGACAGGATAAGCGGATAACAGCACTTAGGTGTACATTACATACAAGATACATAACCTTATTAGAAGACACAGACATGTTGTTGATGATAGAACTGATTCTTGATAACAATGTATTCATGTTCAATAATATACAGTACATGCAACTACTTATAAAATGGACTGGCGATGTGGTGCAACAAGATGGCGTTTGTGAATAGATGAAAAACAATGATTCTAAAGTATGGTTCACATATAAACATAGTAAAGAGGGAGTTACCTTTCTTGATGTTGAACTGTATGTCAAGGATAATAAGATACACAGTAGACTTTTCCATAATCAACTTCCTGTAATGCAGCCTTACATGCCACTCGTTCATACCCCAGTTGCTAGACTAATGCAACCCCCTTTGGGGGAATAATGCAGACCAGATGCAATTGTACTGAAGAACGGGAGTTTTAGAAATGTCTCCAAGACATGGAGACTAGATTCCTGGAGAGAAGTTACAATGCACACATTTGTAGATCAGCCAGAAATAGTATACTGTGGGTTGACTGGAGAGGTACACATGACGGGGTGCAAACTAAAGCTGGTTCGGCAATTAGGGTGGTGGCTTTTAAAACACGCTAAAAATCTGTTTTAGGATAGTGTGCCGCCCGACTTGTATTTTGCTGTTTATGTCATTGCATCCAGATATGTGATACAACAAGTAACATCATACCTACAATAAGTAAGGACTATTGGCTTTGTCACTGGTTAATAGTTGCATAAGATAAATAAGCTGCAACTACGGCTTGTTACATATAATATTGAAAAAGCTTACAATTAAAGCCCTGGTGACCCTACCACAATGTTGCTGCTCGTGAGTTACAGAAAGAGAAGGGAAATCCAGAAAGAAAATGAATCTTTAAAAGGATTTCCCTTCCCCCCACAACGCTCACCTGGCAAGACGCCATGCCGTAACTTCTCCACTAGTGAGAATTGAGTAGTGGGGCAGCGCACATCGAAGTGCTTGCTGTATCGAAATGGGTCTATCGGGATGTTCTGTGCCCTGGCACTTTTTTCCAGACTGCAGTGACAGCAAACTGCTGTCACTGCAGTCAGGAAAAAACACAGACCGCCTGAGCCAGGGCTCAAAACAGAGCCCGATAGAGACCCGTTTCGAGGCCCCCTTTAAAAAACTGCAGGTGCTCAGACCCCTTGAGACCCGGCCCACGTAAAGCCCTGGTTGGCAAACACATAAGGTCCGTCAATTATAGCGAAGCTAAATGCCCGGTAGCGGTTCATGCAAGTGAGTGCCTAGCACAGGTACCACATGTAATCTTTATGCTTTTTGGCATTGGTCATGTGACCAGGGACCCCAGTGGCGGGAACAGGGAAATGTACTTTAGGCAGCATGAAGCATTGTGGATAATGAAACTAAGGGTGGCTGAAAATGGTCTAAATATAGACCATGAACTACAGTATTTTCTGGGAAACTGAATTACTGTGAATTACTGTGCACTGATTGTAATGTGACAGGTGCATTCTTGCCTCTCCTTCTAAGTAATGTTAATGCCATTGTAGGGAACTATTTGAGACTACAACTATGAGGCTAAACAACGGATATTAATTGCCAATTTACAGAAGTATGTGTACCTGATATGGACTGTATTGTCATGCTGAAATACTGCTTTTCGCTCGGGCCCACCTCCTCCAACAGTGTAAAAGGTAGCAGTTAGTTCATATTGACACATTCTTTTTGTGGTGACAAATTTATCTGGTGTTGACATGGTAAAGAGAAGTATCACCAGAACATAAGTACTATCCCATCTAAATTTGGAAGGTGACTGTGATTATTATAAATAAAAAGTACTTTTTTAATGCACTTCTTAAAATTGAGAATATTCTGATTCAGGGATTGTGCATTTAAAGGTGGCGGCTGGCTAGACTTCCTCAGTGCTAAGGCATATGTTAACCAATTAACTAGTATTTATGTACGTAATCCGAGGGAGATGGGATTCCTGCTTCCATATTACGATCATGTACTTTGGATGATTGATTCTATTTGATGATACACAAAAAGGTGAAGGCCTTTTTGAATTTTTGATAGTGAGACTATTATAATGCAGCGAAATAGTGTTTAGAGATGGCGCCCGAATCATAAACAGAGACAATAGCATTAGGATGATGTCTGTCTATGTTGCTTATTTTTTGTGCATGGTTGGTTGATTCCCTTTGGTAATATATATAATTTAAGATGTTAACCGTATCAGGGCCAACCAGGAAGTACATCTCTTGACGTGCCACTAGTGCACACGATAGGGACATTGTTCCAATGTGTAGTTTTTGCACTTAAAGATGGCAGCTGAACTAGCAATTGATGGGGAGCATGTCTTCATTAAATATGATTATGCCAAAGCAACCGGAATTATATGACTTCTGATTATGTTGTTTATAATGCATGTTTATAATATTAGCCATTATGAGTAGATTTAAGGCGGGCAGTGACTACATACTGCAAGATGATGGACAGGCTTACATGAGACGATGAGTCAGTCTTTGATGATGCTTCACTTTTTGGACTGGAATACTGCTGATAAAAAAGAGCCAAGATGGGGCCCAAAGAGGACACCAGTTGCCTAGAGGCACACACCCAAGGCTGCTCGCATATAATGAGTGCAGTGTATTTAGAGTATGACTGGAGACCCATCACGGGGAATTTACTTTAACTAAAGGGGGACTGGGACTGAGAGAGTTCTGTTTAAAATTCTGATCTGATTTAGTATATGTATATTTTCTTTTACATATGGCCCTTCATGATATGCAGTACAAGATGATTATACTGGCACATTTCAAGTGTGGGTTATTTGCGGCAAGCATTGTGTTCGACCATGGAGGAATTATTTTTTTTTATTGGGGGACTTTGGCCAAGACCATTCTGATATACAGTGATGCCTGATAATATGTACCAATACCTTTCATTAGATACAACCATTTGGGATTATAACAGTCAGGTTCACACGTTGACTTCCCGCAAGTCCAGAGTGCACCTTCAATCAACTAATCAGGGATTTATAGAGCTCACTACTCACCCGTGAGGATCTCAAGGTGCTGGGGTGGGGAAAGGGTTCAGGCAGCTCCAAGATCATACAAAGAGTCAGGTCTTGAGGTCCTTTCTGAAGATTTGCAGGGTAGGGCTTGGTCTGATGCTGAGGGACAGTTTGTTCCAGGTCTTGGCTACGATGTAGGAGAAGGATCTGCCCTCTGTTCTGGCTCTGTGGATGTGGGGGACCACGGCAGGGGCTTTTAATTGTGGTGAGTAGGCGGTTACATATGTGAGGGCTCACAGACCAGGATGAGCTGTTGTATATACTGATTGGATTCCACTTTCCATTTCTCTGATTTAGAAATATATACGCTAAGGAAATCTGATGTTCCACCGGGCATGAGAGGGTATCCTGGATTTGAGGTATAAGCCTCAGTTATTTGCCCACATTTGGAGGGAGTGTTGGACACATTGGGGGTGCTGGACACATTACCCAGAGTTTTGATATTTGATTTTGAATTTGATTACAATGTCAGAGGATACAAGTAAGGTATTTGTTTCACTATACTGGAGTTTTGGGTGATTTGGGGGCTTTGGAATGAGATGATAGTGTGTTTAAGGGTACTAATTTGTGCCCTTCTTTTGTAGATATGGGCCTCACTTGCAAGGTATTGGTACACACCATTGTGCACTATATTTGGTTTATCTTTGGATATTAATCCTGGTTTCACTTTGGGCCTATAGAGTGAGCACAATGGGGATTTTTAATTGGATGAAGGGCAATTGACATGTGACACAAGGGGCTTTGTGTGCATATTTATGGCAATGATGTTTGTTTACTTATTGATGTTATCTGCTACTTAAGTGGTTGTCAATGGGTAAAGAAATTATACTGTATGATGTTGATATTAGACTCTAACTCTGCATCTGATTTTTGCTCCACCTTATAAAGTGTGAATCATAACATGAGGTCAATATTTTGAGCACCTCGCTCATGCATGAAAGCTACTGATGTATGGGTTACCACCATACTTTGATGACGTAGAGTTTGTAACAAGGCCAAGATGCATTAGGTCTCAGGGTGATTGCTGTGACATATCTTTTGTTTATGTAAAATGGAGGCTTTCTGCTGTGTTTTAAATTAATGGGGTAATACGCCCATCGACTAAACGTGTGTTGACTAGGGGCACAGGACCAATTAAGAATGAACTTTTGATGAAAACGGACTTTTGGAGAATATTGATTATAAAAATGTGTATTTATTTTGTGTGTGCTCAGCGGCTCTGGGCAAAATGTAGGCCACTTCCTTTTATGACTCGCAAGGTGCGAATTCTAGCAACTCAAAATTTGCAAATGGGAAAGAAAATGCACTAATGTGTCTCAGACATATTTTGCGATTCCCAGTGGGATTACAAATTACCTGTCTCATCAATATTCATGAGGCAGGTCACAATTTGCAACCCATTGGGAATGGGCAACAACACAGGGATGATGGCCTGCTGGGGACAGCAGACCCCGATATCTGTGTTTGCTTTTAAATGAAGTAACTTTTTTTAATGCAGCCTGTTTGCACTGGATGTGTTTCAAAAACAAAAATGTTTTCTCTGCCAATCACAAAGGGGTGGGAGTCCACTGGGACTCCTTTCAGTTTGCGATTGGATTACCAACTACTTGAAGTAGGCGGTAAACTGTGATTGTTTTGCAACCGCATTCCAGTCGCAAAACACTCGTACATACCCCTACGACTCGCCATTAGGAAAGGAAGCCCTTGGCATGCCCCTTCCTAATAGTGATTCACAAACCCTATTTTGCGAGTCAGTAACAGGTTACCAACTCGCAAAATAGGGTTGATGCATGCTACAACCCTTTTTAGCAGTCGCAAACATCTTCGATTGCCACTGCTAAAACCAGTCGTACAAGTGTCCCTCTGTTATTTGTTCATAAAACCCTAGGGTTTGTTAGGGGATGCAGGGTTGACATCCTCCCTTTTTAAAGCACCGCTGGCATATGACTATCATAGCAGACATTTGTGTAGAGTGAGGGAGCACCAGGATTTCTTAATCACCCCTGTTTACTGTCAGCAATTGAGTCCCTGTCCCAGTGCCTGAATCGGTTTGTTCCAATGTATAAGTCCCCGTGTCTTGTTGTTAACACCTTGGCTGCGGCTGGAATTCCGCGCCGGTGCTGGACATGCCGATCCCGAGCATGGTCATGACACCTTCCAGCACACGAGCACCGGACTCATGACGACTGGGAGCCATCATCAGCACCGAAGGGGTTAAAGGCTCCCTTACCCTGATTCCATGTGTCTCTCTACCACTGTGCATTTCTTATCTTTCCAGGATTGGTGTTGCTGCCCCACTGTCCATGTCTCTCTGACCTAGGGCCCTCCTTTTCCAGGGTTCTCCTTGCCACAGTGTCTCCCAACCCCTGTCTATGAATCTCCTTGTCCCAATGTCAGTGTGTCTCCCTGTCCCAGTGTCAGTGTGTCCTTGTGCCACTGTGTCCCTGTCCCAATGGCCTCATCTCTGTCCCAGTGTCACTGTGTCTCCCTGCCCCAGTGCGTCTCCTTGTGCCCGTGTTTACCTAACCCAATATCTATGTCTCTGTCGTAATGTCAGCGTGTATCTCTACCCCAGTATCAATGTCTCCTTGTGCCAGTGTTTCTCTGTCCCCATGTCCACATCCCTGTCCCAATGTTGGTGTGTCTCCCTGCCCCAGTGTGTCTTCTTGTGCCAGTGTTTCCCTGTCCCAACATCCATGTCGCTGTCCCAATATCTGTGGGCCCGATTCACAGAATGAACTTAAGACTCAATCCTAAACTTACTACTATTTTGGCATTCACAGAATGCACTTACTACTTTTGGTATTCACAGAAGTTAGGATTTTGCCTTACGTTTGTCTCCCTGCCCCAGTGTTAGTGCCCACTTGTGCCAGTGTTTCCCTGTCCTCGTGTCCATGTCTCTGTCCCAGTGTCCGTGTGTCTCCCTGCCCCAGTGTCAGTGGCTCCTTGTGCCAGTGTTATCTGTCCCAGTGCCCATGTCTCTGTCCCAGTGTCCGTGTGTCTCCCTGCCCCAGTGTCATCTCTCCCTCTTACTGTGATGTACAACGCCTGATACACGCTGGGCGCCTCCTCCACACTGAGCTCCAATACACAAATACCAGGAGGAACCTCTTGGACGCCCCCAAGGGGAATCGGAAGGCACTCAGGAATGGGGGCAGCAGGGATTTTACAGGTAGGAGTCTAGGTACTTCTCTTCCTGACAGGGGTGCAGGTAGCACTGCTGGTGCAAGGGTTACAGGGGTACTGGTAGTATCGGTGCAGGGGGTTAAGGTGCGGGGACAGGTAGCACGGCTGGTGCCAGAGTTGCAGGAGTACTGGTTGTATGGGTGCGGGGACAGGTAGCACGGCTGGTGCCAGGGTTGCAGGGGTGCTGGTCATATGGGTGTGTGGGGACAGGTAGCGCCGCTGGTGCCAGGGTTGCAGGGGTGCTGGTCGTATGGGTGCAGGGGGTTACAGGTAGCACAGCTGGTGCAAGGGTTGCAGGGGTTCTGGTTGCACTGCCTGTCAAATGGGTACAGAGGTACCCATAGTACGAGCACAGGAGCACAGCACAGTTTGTACAGCTGGTGTTAGGCGGGTTAGGAGTATAGTACATGAGTGCAGGGACACAGATGGCATTACCGGTGCAGCGCTACGGGATAATGGTAGTATGGGTACAAGGGCACCGGTAGCAAGGGCACAGGGGGTGCTGGTAGTTCAACTGGTGTAAGGAATACAGGGCTATACATAGTAAGAACACAGGAGTCCAGCAAGGCAAAAGAGGTGCAGATAGCACGCTGGTGCAAGGGCTGCGGGGTATCAGTGGTACGGATGCAGGGCTATAGGTAGTGTGGGTACCCGAGGTACTCGTACTATGAGAACATGAGTACAGGTGGCATCACTGCTGAAATGGGTACAGAATGTGTGTAGGACAGCTGGAGCAAGAGGTACAGGGGTACTGGTAGTATGTGTACAGGAGTACAGGCAGTGCCGCTGGTGCTTAGTGTACAGAGGTACGGGTAGTATTGGAACAGGAGTAGAGGTAGTGTGGCTGGTGAAAAGGATACTGGGTATATGGAGTACGAATTGGGCTAGGGGTACTGGCTTGGAGTGGAGTGAACAATTTCTGCTCTTTCTAACCAAGAGAACCTCGGTTCACACATCATCAACAGAAGAGTGAGTTCTTCCGGTGGAGGCGTGGATGCCAAGCTCACCCGGAAGAGCACAAGGCAGGCCACAACAAGACACCCCGAACACCTGGCAGTACGGGCTCCACCCGGCCAGGGCGTCTGTCCCTACAACCGCAGCCAGAGGGCTGTTCACAGAAATCACACCAGGGTACCATTGGTTTCAGGGCAGCCATGGAACTGCGCCCTGTGACCGTCTGCGCGACCACACATTGCACGAATCCCGGCTCAACCACTCCTTACAGCTAGAAGCTCGTTGGGTGCATACAATGTGCAAGGCCGTGGAGCACAGCTCCATTCACCCAATCATTCAGAGATGCAGGGAGTGTTTGCTATTTGTGTATTTCCTGAGACCTTGGTTCTTTCCGGAGATGGATAAAATGCATAAATTATATCTCGCCATCTGAACAGCTCCACTTGGTGCACTTGGAAGACCTGGTGTTCCTAGCGCTATGTGAGGGTCACAAGCTATATTCCCAGCCCATGCGCTGGTTGTCGCATCTCTGACAAAGGTGCTAAAATCTGCATCAAGCAAGAGCTGCCCAGGAGACTCCCAGCTCAATGTGTGTCACTGTCCAAGGCACTGCCGCCCCCAGAGGACCCCTGTGAGCAGGTCCCGTGTTCAGGGGCAGACCCTGTTCCCGAGGGCCTAAAGACCCCCTAGGAGAGAAGCCCACTCCCTCACTCCCCAGGGAAATATATGGCCAGGGTGTTAAAGATTGCAGGGATCACTGTTAGCATGAGCTGAAAGCCATTTTGTACTTGGCATCCATTTTAGTCAGCCATATGCTTGCCATGTGCTTTCTCCCTCTTCCAGAGCCTTGTACATGCTCAGAGGGGCATAGCTAGTAGAATGCACCGGCCCTTATGTTATAACTGTCAGGCTATTCTTACTGATGTGCTCAGTTTGGTCTCTCCTCCCACTTTGTTGAGCAAGCACATTTTGTATACCCATATTAGTCATTTTGCATGCTGGTATGAGCCAGGACCTCCCCTTGGTTTTCTGCTGACTATGTAAACCTATGCATACATAAGGTCCCTGTTCTCTGTACTCCTTAGAATGCCTCCTACAGTTACCTGAGGGTACTGTGTGACGTAGTCTCCCTCATCTGAGGCCAATAAATTTGTTTTCTTTATATTACAGCTTCTGTGCCAATCTCTTTTTTGTTGGTTTAAAAGAACCAGGTGTATCTGTGAACCCCTTAGGAGGTTTATACTTCTTCAAGGGCTGGGCCCGCGCTCAGGGGCAGCTTCTGTGCCACACTCAGTAATAGAGAGAAATGACGTCAAGGGCGAGGTGGCAGGCAGGGAAGACTGGACATGGACATGACTGGGGCAGCCACAGCAGGGCTCAGGAGAGCTTCCAGCGCTAGTGAAGGGGTCACCAGTCCTTCTCAAAGACAGAGGTGGGAAGCAGGGCTAGGCTGTGAGCCAGCAGCAGCCCTGCCAAGAACAGTTTTAGTGGGGTTAGATGATTCAATCTACAGGCCCGTTTTCTATTATGCGCCCTTAAGGTCAAACGTAAACTGGGAGTTTGAAAAGATGCGCCAGGATTCAGGGCTTGATGGAGTATGTGGTAACAAGCTCTACCTGCTGCAGCAAATTACGTTTTCAGCTCTGCACAGCTGGAGAAGACCTGCCTTATGGACCTTTCCTTCTTTCAAGTCTTTATCTCCGGTGTGGCGATGTCCTGGACCCTGGTATGCACAGTGTGCCTGAGGCGTTAATATATGGATGTGTACCTGCATGAGGAGCCTGAGGGACCCTGTCGCTGTTGGAGTGAAGTGGTTGAACGTCCTCTGGTTTCATGTTCTAGACCACATTTGCCTGTGTGAGTGTTTCTTGTAGTTCTTGAAAACAAGCAAGTCATTCTTAGACAGGGGTAGCTTTTTTATGATTGACATCTATGTATTGATGAGCTTGAGGCAGATTTTTTGTTGCTGAATTCAATGTCCCGAGGGGATTTGCAGGAAGAGTTAAGTGTCCTCTTCATACTGATGGATCTTGACATTGTCAGTGAATATGGCTCCAAAGTGGTCCATGTGGATGCTGAAGGTGATGGGGAGGGGATGGGCCAGAGTGATGCTCCACAGGAGAAGGAGAGTTTGCTGGACCTTGAGGCTCCCAGCTGGACCAGGTGGTGGTGCTTGGGGAGGGAGGACCTGAGGCAATGCAGGAGCTTCTAAGAGAAACCCATGTGTTGCCAGGGCATGGATCCATGTTTGGTGGTCAACAGTGTCAAGGACAGCTGGGAGGTCAATCAGGAATACCAGGCTCTTCTCCCCTGTGCAGCATAGCCCTCTTCTCACCTGTGCAGCATGAGTCTCTATTCACCTGTGCAGCATGGTCCTCTTCTCACTTGTGCAGCATGGTCCTCTTCTCACCTGTGCAGCATGGACCTCTTCTCATCTGTGCAGCATAACTCTCTTATCACCTGTGCAGCATGGACCTCTATTCACCTGTGCAGCATGTTCCTCTTTGTATCTGTGCAGCATGGTCCTCTCCACACCTGTGCAGCATGGACCTCTTCTCACCTATGCGGCATGATCCTCTTTTTACCTGTGCAGCATGTTTCTCTTCTCACCTCTGACTCATGGTACTCTTTGTACCTGTGCAGCATGGTCCACTTCTCACCTCTGACACATGGTCCTCTTTGTACCTGTGCAGCATGGTCCTCTTCTCACCTGTGCAGCATTGTCCTCTTCTCACCTGTGCGGCATTGTCCTTTTCTCACCTAGGCGGCTTGGTCCTCTTCTTACCTGTGCAGCATGGACCTCTTCTCACCTGTGCGGCATTGTCCTCTTCTCACCTATGCGGCATGGTCTTCTTACCTGTGCAGCATGGACCCCTTCTCACCTATGCGGCATGGTCCTCTTCTCACCTGTGAAGCATGGTCCGCTTCTCACCTATACAGCATGGAACTTTTCTCACCTGTGCAGCATGGTCCTCTTCTCACCTGTGCAGCATGGACCTCTTCTCACCTGTGCAAAATGGTCCTCTTCTCACCTGTGCAGCATGGACCTCTTCTCGCCTGTGCAGCATGGTCCTCTTCTCACCTGTGCAGCATGGACCTCTTCTCACCTGTGCGGCATGTTCCTCTTCTCACCTGTGCAGCATGGTCCTCTTCTCACCTGTCCAGCATGGACCTCTTCTCACCTGTGTGGCATGTTCCTCTTCTCACCTGTGCAGCATGGTCCTCTTCTCACCTGTGCAGCATGGACCTCTTCTCACGTGTGTGGCATGGTCCTCTTCTCACCTATGCAGCATGGTCCTCTTTTCAGCTGTGCAGCATGGTCCTCTTCTCACCTGTGCAGTATGTTACTCTTCTCACCTGTGCGGCATGGTCCTCTTCTCACCTGTACAGCATGGACCTCTTTGTACCTGTGCAGCATTGTCCTCTTCTCACCTATGCGGCATGGTTCTGTTCTTTCCTGTGCAGCATGGTCCTCTTCTCACCTGTGCAGCATGGTCCTCTTCTCACCTTTGCGGCATTGTCCTCTTCTCACCTAGCAGCATGGTTCTCTTCTTACCTGTGCAGCATGTTACTCTTCTCACCTCTGACACATGGTCCTCGTCTCAGCTGTGCAGCATGGACCTCTTCTCACCTGTGCAGCATGGACATCTTCTTACCTGCGTGGCATGGTCTCCTTTTCACCACTGACACATGGTCCTCTTCTCACCAGTGTAGCATGGTCCTCTTCTCACCTGTGCAGCATGGTCCTCTTCTCACTTGTGCAGCATGGACCTCTTCTCTTCTGTGCAGCATGGTCCTCTTTTCACCCGTGCAGCATAGACCTCTATTCACCTGTGACACATGGTCCTCTTCTCACCTGGGCAACATGGTCCTCTTCCCACCCGTTCAGTATTGTCCTCTTCTCACCTGTGCGGCATGGTCTTCTTCTCACCTGTGCAGCATGGTCCTCTTCTCACCTGTGCAGCATGTTACTTTTCTCACCTATGTGGCATGGTCCTCTTCTCACCTATGCGGCATGGTCCTCTTCTCACCTGTGCAGCATGGTCCTCTTCTCACCTGTGCAGCATGTTGCTCTTCTCACCTGTGCAGAATGGTCCTCTTTTCACATGTGCTGCATGGTCCTCTTCTCAACTGTGTGGTATTATCCTCTTCCCATCTGTGCAGCATGGTCCTCTTCTCACCTGTGCGGCATAGACCTCTTCTCACCTGTGCAGCATGGTCTTCTTCTCACCTGTGTGGCATAGACCTCTTCTCACCTGTGCAGCGTGGACCTCTTCTCACCTGTGCAGCATAGCCCTCTTCTCACCTGTGCAGCATAGCCCTCTTCTCATCTGTGCAGCATGGACCTCTTCTCACCTGTGCAGGATTGACCTCTAATCACCTGTGACACATGGTCCTCTTCTCACATGTGCAGCATGGTCCTCTTCTCACCTGTGCAGTATTGTCCTCTTCTCACCTGTGCGGCATGGTCCTCTTCTCACCTGTGCGGCATGTTACTCTTCTCACCTGTGCAGCACGGCCCTCTTCTCACCTGTGCAGCATGGACCTCTTCTCACCTGTGCAGCATGGACCTCTTCTCACCTGTGCAGCATGGTCCTCTTCTCACCTGTGCAGCATGGTCCTCTTCTCAGCTGTGCAGCATGCACCTCTTCTCACCTGTGCAGCATGGACCTCTTCTCATGTGTGCAGCATGGTCCTCTTCTCACCTGTGCAGCATGGTCCTCTTCTCACCTGTGCAGCAAGTTACTCTTCTCACCTGTGTGGCATGGTCTTCTTCTTACCTGTGCGGCATGGTCCTCTTCTTACCTGTGCGGCATGGTCCCCTTCTTCTTACCTGTGCGGCATGGTCCCCTTCTTACCTGTGCGGCATGGTCCTCTTCTTACCTGTGCGGCATGGACCTCTTCTCACCTGTGCAGCATGGTCCTCTTCTTACCTGTGCGGCATGGTCCTCTTCTCACCTGTGCAGCATGGTCCTCTTCTCACCTGTGCAGCATGGACCTCTTCTCACCTGTGCAGCATGGTCCTCTTCTCACACATGCAGCATGGTCCTCTTCTCACCTGTGCAGCATAGCCCTCTTCTTACCTGTGTGGCATGGTCTTCTTCTTACCTGTGCGGCATGGTCCTCTTCTTACCTGTGCGGCATGGTCCTCTTCTTACCTGTGCGGCATGGACCTCTTCTCACCTGTGCAGCATGGTCCTCTTCTTACCTGTGCGGCATGGTCCTCTTCTCACCTGTGCAGCATGGTCCTCTTCTCACCTGTGCAGCATGGACCTCTTCTCACCTGTGCAGCATGGAACTCTTCTCACACATGCAGCATGGTCCTCTTCTCACCTGTGCAGCATGGTCCTCTTCTCACCTGTGCAACATGGTCCTCTTCTTACCTTGGCAGCATGGTCCTCTTCTTACCTGTGCAGCATGGCTCTCTTCTCACCTGTGCAGCATGGTCCTCTTCCTACCTGTGTGGCATGGTCTCCTTCTCACCTGTATGGAATGGTCCTCTTCTCACCTGTGCAGCATGGACCTCTTCTCACCTGTGCAGCATGGAACTCTTCTCACACATGCGGCATGGACCTCTTCTCACCTGTGCGGCATTGTCCTCTTCTCACCTGTGCGGCATTGTCCTCTTCTCACCTAGGCGGCTTAGTCCTCTTCTTACCTGTGCAGCATGGACCTCTTCTCACCTGTGCGGCATTGTCCTCTTCTCACCTATGCGGCATGGTCTTCTTACCTTTGCAGCATGGACCCCTTCTCACCTATGCGGCATGGTCCTCTTCTTACCTGTGCGGCATGGTCCTCTTCTTACCTGTGCAGCATGGTCCTCTTCTCTCCTGTTAAGCATGAACCTCTTCTCACCTGTGCAGCATGGAACTCTTCTCACCTGTTAAGCATGATCCTCTTCTCACCTGTGAAGCATGGAATTCTTCTCACACATGCGGGATGGTCTTCTTCTCACCTGTGCAGCATGGTCCTCTTCTTACCTGTGCAGCATGGCCCTCTTCTCACCTGTGCAGCATGGCCCTCTTCTCACCTGTGCGGCATTGTACTCTTCTCACCTATGCGGCATGGTCTTCTTACCTTTGCAGCATGGACCCCTTCTCACTTATGCGGCATGGTCCTCTTCTCACCTGTGCAGCATGGTCCGCTTCTCACCTGCGCAGCATGGACCCCTTCTCAACTGTGAAGCATGGTCCTCTTATCACCTGTGCAGCATGGTCCTCTTCTCACGTGTGCGGTATTGCCCTCATCTCATCTATGCGGCATTGTCCTCTTCTCACCTGTGCAGCATGGTCCTCTTCTCACCTGTGCAGCATGCACCTCTTCTCACCAGTGCAGCATGGACCTCTTCTCACCTGTGCGGCATTGTCCTCTTCTCACCTATGCGGCATGGTCCTCTTCTTACCTGTGCAGCATGGACCTCTTCTCACCTGTGCAGCATGGTCCTCTTAGTACCTGGGCAGCATGGTCCTCTTCTCACCTGTGCAGCATAGTCCTCTTCTCACCTGTGCGGCATTGTCCTCTTCTCACCTATGCGGCATGGTCCTCTTCTTACCTGTACAGCATGTTACTCTTCTCACCTCTGACACATGGTCCTCTTTGTACCTGTGCAGCATGGTCCTCTTCTCACCTGTACAGCATGGTCCTCTTCTCACCTGTGCAGCATGGACCTCTTCTCACCTGTGCAGCATGGTCCTCTTCTCACCTTTGCAGCATGGTCCTCTTCTCACTTGTGCAGCATTGTCCTCTTCTCACCTGTGCAGCATGGTCCTCTTCTCACCTATGCAGCATGGCCCTCTTCTTACCTGTGCAGCATGGACCTCTTCTCACCTGTGCAGCATGGTCCTCTTTGTACCTGTGCAGCATGGTCGTCTTTTCACCTATGCAGCATGGTCCTTTTCTCACCTGTGCAGCATGGTCCTCTTCTCACCTGTCCAGCATGGACCTCTTCTCACCTGTGCAGAATGGTCCTCTTCTCACCTGTGCAGCATGGACCTCTTTTCACCTGTGCAGCATGTTCCTCTTCTCACCTGTGCAGCATGGTCCTCTTCTCACCTGTGCAGCATGGACCTCTTCTCACCTGTGCGGAATGGTCCTCTTCTCACCTGTGCAGCATAGTCCTCTTCTCACCTGTGCAGCATGGACCTCTTTGTACCTCTGCAGCATGGTCCTCTTCTCACCTGTGCAGCATGGTCCTCTTCTCACCTTTGCGGCATTGTCCTCTTCTCACCTGTGCGGCATGGTTCTGTTCTCACCTTTGCGGCATTGTCCTCTTCTCACCTAGCAGCATGGTCCTCTTCTCACCTGTGCAGCATGGTTCTCTTCTTACCTGTGCAGCATGTTACTCTTCTCACCTCTGACACATGGTCCTTGTCTCAGCTGTGCAGCATGGAAGTCTTCTCACCTGTGCAGCATGGACATCTTCTTACCTGCGCGGCATGGTCTCCTTTTCACCTCTGACACATGGTCCTCTTCTCACCTGTGCAGCACGGTCCTCTTCTCACCTGTGCAGCATGGTCATCTTCTCACTTGTGCAGCATTCTCCTCTTCTCACCTGTGCAGCATGGACTTCTTCTCATCTGTGCAGCATGGTCCTCTTTTCACCTGTGCAGCATAGACCTCTATTCACCTGTGACACATGGTCCTCTTCTCACCTGGGCAATATGGTCCTCTTCTCACCTGTGCAGTATTGTCCTCTTCTCACCTGTGCGGCATGGTCTTCTTCTCACCTGTGCACCATGGTCCTCTTCTCACCTATGCAGCATGTTACTTTTCTCACCTGTGTGGCATGGTCCTCTTCTCACCTGTGCAGCATGGTCCTCTTCTAACCTGTGCAGCATGTTACTTTTCTCACCTGTGCAGAATGGTCCTCTTCTCACCTGTGCAGCATGGTCCTCTTCTCACCTGTGCGGTATGATCCTCTTCCCATCTGTGCAGCATGGTCCTCTTCTCACCTGTGCGGCATAGACCTCTTCTCACCTGTGCAGCATGGTCTTCTTCTCACCTGTGTGGCATAGACCTCTTCTCACCTGTGCAGCATGGACCTCTTCTCTCCTGTGCAGCATAGCCCTCTTCTCACCTTTGCAGCATAGCCCTCTTCTCATCTGTGCAGCGTGGACCTCTTCTCACCTCTGCAGGATTGACCTCTAATCACCTGTGACACATGGTCTTCTTCTCACATGTGCAGCATGGTCCTCTTCTCACCTGTGCAGTATTGTCCTCTTCTCACCTGTGCGGCATGGTCCTCTTCTCCCCTGTGCGGCATGTTACTCTTCTCACCTGTGCAGCATGGTCCTCTTCTCACCTGTGCAGCATGGTCTTCTTCTTACCTGTGCAGCATGGCTCTCTTCTCACCTGTGCAGCATGGTCCTCTTCCTACCTGTGTGGCATGGTCTCCTTCTCACCTGTATGGAATGGTCCTCTTCTCACCTGTGCAGCATGGACCTCTTCTCACCTGTGCAGCATGGAACTCTTCTCACACATGCGGCATGGACCTCTTCTCACCTGTGCGGCATTGTCCTCTTCTCACCTGTGCGGCATTGTCCTCTTCTCACCTAGGCGGCTTGGTCCTCTTCTTACCTGTGCAGCATGGACCTCTTCTCACCTGTGCGGCATTGTCCTCTTCTCACCTATGCGGCATGGTCTTCTTACCTTTGCAGCATGGACCCCTTCTCACCTATGCGGCATGGTCCTCTTCTTACCTGTGCGGCATGGTCCTCTTCTTACCTGTGCAGCATGGTCCTCTTCTCTCCTGTTAAGCATGAACCTCTTCTCACCTGTGCAGCATGGAACTCTTCTCACCTGTTAAGCATGATCCTCTTCTCACCTGTGAAGCATGGAATTCTTCTCACACATGCGGGATGGTCTTCTTCTCACCTGTGCAGCATGGTCCTCTTCTTACCTGTGCAGCATGGCCCTCTTCTCACCTGTGCAGCATGGCCCTCTTCTCACCTGTGCGGCATTGTCCTCTTCTCACCTATGCGGCATGGTCTTCTTACTTTTGCAGCATGGACCCCTTCTCACCTATGCGGCATGGTCCTCTTCTCACCTGTGAGGCATGGTCCGCTTCTCACCTGCGCAGCATGGACCCCTTCTCAACTGTGAAGCATGGTCCTCTTATCACCTGTGCAGCATGGTCCTCTTCTCACGTGTGCGGTATTGCCCTCATCTCATCTATGCGGCATTGTCCTCTTCTCACCTGTGCAGCATGGTCCTCTTCTCACCTGTGCAGCATGCACCTCTTCTCACCAGTGCAGCATGGACCTCTTCTCACCTGTGCGGCATTGTCCTCTTCTCACCTATGCGGCATGGTCCTCTTCTTACCTGTGCAGCATGGACCTCTTCTCACCTGTGCAGCATGGTCCTCTTAGTACCTGGGCAGCATGGTCCTCTTCTCACCTGTGCAGCATAGTCCTCTTCTCACCTGTGCGGCATTGTCCTCTTCTCACCTATGCGGCATGGTCCTCTTCTTACCTGTACAGCATGTTACTCTTCTCACCTCTGACACATGGTCCTCTTTGTACCTGTGCAGCATGGTCCTCTTCTCACCTGTACAGCATGGTCCTCTTCTCACCTGTGCAGCATGGACCTCTTCTCACCTGTGCAGCATGGTCCTCTTCTCACCTTTGCAGCATGGTCCTCTTCTCACTTGTGCAGCATTGTCCTCTTCTCACCTGTGCAGCATGGTCCTCTTCTCACCTATGCAGCATGGCCCTCTTCTTACCTGTGCAGCATGGACCTCTTCTCACCTGTGCAGCATGGTCCTCTTTGTACCTGTGCAGCATGGTCGTCTTTTCACCTATGCAGCATGGTCCTTTTCTCACCTGTGCAGCATGGTCCTCTTCTCACCTGTCCAGCATGGACCTCTTCTCACCTGTGCAGAATGGTCCTCTTCTCACCTGTGCAGCATGGACCTCTTTTCACCTGTGCAGCATGTTCCTCTTCTCACCTGTGCAGCATGGTCCTCTTCTCACCTGTGCAGCATGGACCTCTTCTCACCTGTGCGGAATGGTCCTCTTCTCACCTGTGCAGCATGGTCCTCTTCTCACCTGTGCAGCATGGACCTCTTTGTACCTCTGCAGCATGGTCCTCTTCTCACCTGTGCAGCATGGTCCTCTTCTCACCTTTGCGGCATTGTCCTCTTCTCACCTGTGCGGCATGGTTCTGTTCTCACCTTTGCGGCATTGTCCTCTTCTCACCTAGCAGCATGGTCCTCTTCTCACCTGTGCAGCATGGTTCTCTTCTTACCTGTGCAGCATGTTACACTTCTCACCTCTGACACATGGTCCTTGTCTCACCTGTGCAGCATGGCCCTCTTCTCACCTGTGCGGCATTGTCCTCTTCTCACCTATGCGGCATGGTCTTCTTACTTTTGCAGCATGGACCCCTTCTCACCTATGCGGCATGGTCCTCTTCTCACCTGTGAGGCATGGTCCGCTTCTCACCTGCGCAGCATGGACCCCTTCTCAACTGTGAAGCATGGTCCTCTTATCACCTGTGCAGCATGGTCCTCTTCTCACGTGTGCGGTATTGCCCTCATCTCATCTATGCGGCATTGTCCTCTTCTCACCTGTGCAGCATGGTCCTCTTCTCACCTGTGCAGCATGCACCTCTTCTCACCAGTGCAGCATGGACCTCTTCTCACCTGTGCGGCATTGTCCTCTTCTCACCTATGCGGCATGGTCCTCTTCTTACCTGTGCAGCATGGACCTCTTCTCACCTGTGCAGCATGGTCCTCTTAGTACCTGGGCAGCATGGTCCTCTTCTCACCTGTGCAGCATAGTCCTCTTCTCACCTGTGCGGCATTGTCCTCTTCTCACCTATGCGGCATGGTCCTCTTCTTACCTGTACAGCATGTTACTCTTCTCACCTCTGACACATGGTCCTCTTTGTACCTGTGCAGCATGGTCCTCTTCTCACCTGTACAGCATGGTCCTCTTCTCACCTGTGCAGCATGGACCTCTTCTCACCTGTGCAGCATGGTCCTCTTCTCACCTTTGCAGCATGGTCCTCTTCTCACTTGTGCAGCATTGTCCTCTTCTCACCTGTGCAGCATGGTCCTCTTCTCACCTATGCAGCATGGCCCTCTTCTTACCTGTGCAGCATGGACCTCTTCTCACCTGTGCAGCATGGTCCTCTTTGTACCTGTGCAGCATGGTCGTCTTTTCACCTATGCAGCATGGTCCTTTTCTCACCTGTGCAGCATGGTCCTCTTCTCACCTGTCCAGCATGGACCTCTTCTCACCTGTGCAGAATGGTCCTCTTCTCACCTGTGCAGCATGGACCTCTTTTCACCTGTGCAGCATGTTCCTCTTCTCACCTGTGCAGCATGGTCCTCTTCTCACCTGTGCAGCATGGACCTCTTCTCACCTGTGCGGAATGGTCCTCTTCTCACCTGTGCAGCATGGTCCTCTTCTCACCTGTGCAGCATGGACCTCTTTGTACCTCTGCAGCATGGTCCTCTTCTCACCTGTGCAGCATGGTCCTCTTCTCACCTTTGCGGCATTGTCCTCTTCTCACCTGTGCGGCATGGTTCTGTTCTCACCTTTGCGGCATTGTCCTCTTCTCACCTAGCAGCATGGTCCTCTTCTCACCTGTGCAGCATGGTTCTCTTCTTACCTGTGCAGCATGTTACACTTCTCACCTCTGACACATGGTCCTTGTCTCAGCTGTGCAGCATGGAAGTCTTCTCACCTGTGCAGCATGGACATCTTCTTACCTGCGCGGCATGGTCTCCTTTTCACCTCTGACACATGGTCCTCTTCTCACCTGTGCAGCACGGTCCTCTTCTCACCTGTGCAGCATGGTCATCTTCTCACTTGTGCAGCATTCTCCTCTTCTCACCTGTGCAGCATGGACTTCTTCTCATCTGTGCAGCATGGTCCTCTTTTCACCTTTGCAGCTTAGACCTCTATTCACCTGTGACACATGGTCCTCTTCTCACCTGGGCAATATGGTCCTCTTCTCACCTGTGCAGTATTGTCCTCTTCTCACCTGTGCGGCATGGTCTTCTTCTCACCTGTGCACCATGGTCCTCTTCTCACCTATGCAGCATGTTACTTTTCTCACCTGTGTGGCATGGTCCTCTTCTCACCTGTGCAGCATGGTCCTCTTCTAACCTGTGCAGCATGTTACTCTTCTCACCTGTGCAGAATGGTCCTCTTCTCACCTGTGCAGCATGGTCCTCTTCTCACCTGTGCGGTATGATCCTCTTCCCATCTGTGCAGCATGGTCCTCTTCTCACCTGTGCGGCATAGACCTCTTCTCACCTGTGCAGCATGGTCTTCTTCTCACCTGTGTGGCATAGACCTCTTCTCACCTGTACAGCATGGACCTCTTCTCACCTGTGCAGCATAGCCCTCTTCTCACCTTTGCAGCATAGCCCTCTTCTCATCTGTGCAGCGTGGACCTCTTCTCACCTCTGCAGGATTGACCTCTAATCACCTGTGACACATGGTCTTCTTCTCACATGTGCAGCATGGTCCTCTTCTCACCTGTGCAGTATTGTCCTCTTCTCACCTGTGCGGCATGGTCCTCTTCTCCCCTGTGCGGCATGTTACTCTTCTCACCTGTGCAGCATGGTCCTCTTCTCACCTGTGCAGCATGGACCTCTTCTCACCTGTGCAGCATGGTCCTCTTCTCATCTGTGCAGCATGGACCTCTTCTCACCTGTGCAGCATGGTCCTCTTCTCACCTGTGCAGCATGGACCTCTTCTCACCTGTGCAGCATGGACCTCTTCTCACGTGTGCAGCATGGTCCTCTTCTCACCTGTGCAGCATAGCCCTCTTCTCATCTGTGCTGCGTGGACCTCTTCTCACCTGTGCAGCAAGGTCCTCTTCTCACCTGTGCAGCATGGACCTCTTCTCACCTGTGCAGCATGGACCTCTTCTCACGTGTGCAGCATGGTCCTCTTCTCACCTGTGCGGCATGGTCCTCTTCTCACCTGTGCAGCAAGTTACTCTTCTCACCTGTGTGGCATGGTCTTGGACCTCTTCTCACGTGTTCAGCATGGTCCTCTTCTCACCTGTGCAGCATAGCCCTCTTCTTACCTGTGTGGCATGGTCTTCTTCTTACCTGTGCGGCATTTTACTCTTCTCACCGGTGCAGCATGGTCCCCTTCTTACCTGTGCGGCATGGTCCTCTTCTTACCTGTGCAGCATGGTCCTCTTCTTACCTGTGCGGTATGGTCCTCTTCTCACCTGTGCAGCATGGTCCTCTTCTCTCCTGTTAAGCATGATCCGCTTCTCACCTGTGCAGCATGGAACTCTTCTCACACATGCGGCATGGTCTTCTTCTCACCTGGGCAGCATTGTACTCTTCTTACCTGTGCAGCATGGCCCTCTTCTCACCTGTGCAGCATGGCCCTCTACTCACCTGTGCAGCATGGTCCTCTTCTCACCTGTGCAGCATGGACCTCTTCTCATCTGTGCAGCATGGAACTCTTCTCACACATGCGGCATGGACCTCTTCTCACCTGTGCAGCATGGTCCTCTTCTCACCTGTGCAGCATGGAACCCTTCTCACACATGCAGCTTGGTCCTCTTCTCACCTGTGCAGCATGGTTCTCTTCTCACCTGTGCAGCATGGACCTCTTCTCACCTGTGCAGCATGGAACTCTTCGCACACATGCAGCATGGTCCTCTTCTCACCTGTGCAGCATGGTCCTCTTCTCACCTGTGCAGTATTGTACTCTTCTTACCTGCGCAGCATGGCCCTCTTCTCACCTGGGCAATATGGTCCTCTTCTCACCTGTGCAGTATTGTCCTCTTCTCACCTGTGCGGCATGGTCTTCTTCTCACCTGTGCACCATGGTCCTCTTCTCACCTATGCAGCATGTTACTTTTCTCACCTGTGTGGCATGGTCCTCTTCTCACCTGTGCAGCATGGTCCTCTTCTAACCTGTGCAGCATGTTACTCTTCTCACCTGTGCAGAATGGTCCTCTTCTCACCTGTGCAGCATGGTCCTCTTCTCACCTGTGCGGTATGATCCTCTTCCCATCTGTGCAGCATGGTCCTCTTCTCACCTGTGCGGCATAGACCTCTTCTCACCTGTGCAGCATGGTCTTCTTCTCACCTGTGTGGCATAGACCTCTTCTCACCTGTGCAGCATGGACCTCTTCTCACCTGTGCAGCATAGCCCTCTTCTCACCTTTGCAGCATAGCCCTCTTCTCATCTGTGCAGCGTGGACCTCTTCTCACCTCTGCAGGATTGACCTCTAATCACCTGTGACACATGGTCTTCTTCTCACATGTGCAGCATGGTCCTCTTCTCACCTGTGCAGTATTGTCCTCTTCTCACCTGTGCGGCATGGTCCTCTTCTCCCCTGTGCGGCATGTTACTCTTCTCACCTGTGCAGCATGGTCCTCTTCTCACCTGTGCAGCATGGACCTCTTCTCACCTGTGCAGCATGGTCCTCTTCTCATCTGTGCAGCATGGACCTCTTCTCACCTGTGCAGCATGGTCCTCTTCTCACCTGTGCAGCATGGACCTCTTCTCACCTGTGCAGCATGGACCTCTTCTCACGTGTGCAGCATGGTCCTCTTCTCACTTGTGCAGCATTGTCCTCTTCTCATCTGTGCAGCATGGTCCTCTTCTCACCTATGCAGCATGGCCCTCTTCTTACCTGTGCAGCATGGACCTCTTCTCACCTGTGCAGCATGGTCCTCTTTGTACCTGTGCAGCATGGTCGTCTTTTCACCTATGCAGCATGGTCCTTTTCTCACCTGTGCAGCATGGTCCTCTTCTCACCTGTGCAGCATAGTCCTCTTCTCACCTGTGCGGCATTGTCCTCTTCTCACCTATGCGGCATGGTCCTCTTCTTACCTGTACAGCATGTTACTCTTCTCACCTCTGACACATGGTCCTCTTTGTACCTGTGCAGCATGGTCCTCTTCTCACCTGTACAGCATGGTCCTCTTCTCACCTGTGCAGCATGGACCTCTTCTCACCTGTGCAGCATGGTCCTCTTCTCACCTTTGCAGCATGGTCCTCTTCTCACTTGTGCAGCATTGTCCTCTTCTCACCTGTGCAGCATGGTCCTCTTCTCACCTATGCAGCATGGCCCTCTTCTTACCTGTGCAGCATGGACCTCTTCTCACCTGTGCAGCATGGTCCTCTTTGTACCTGTGCAGCATGGTCGTCTTTTCACCTATGCAGCATGGTCCTTTTCTCACCTGTGCAGCATGGTCCTCTTCTCACCTGTCCAGCATGGACCTCTTCTCACCTGTGCAGAATGGTCCTCTTCTCACCTGTGCAGCATGGACCTCTTTTCACCTGTGCAGCATGTTCCTCTTCTCACCTGTGCAGCATGGTCCTCTTCTCACCTGTGCAGCATGGACCTCTTCTCACCTGTGCGGAATGGTCCTCTTCTCACCTGTGCAGCATGGTCCTCTTCTCACCTGTGCAGCATGGACCTCTTTGTACCTCTGCAGCATGGTCCTCTTCTCACCTGTGCAGCATGGTCCTCTTCTCACCTTTGCGGCATTGTCCTCTTCTCACCTGTGCGGCATGGTTCTGTTCTCACCTTTGCGGCATTGTCCTCTTCTCACCTAGCAGCATGGTCCTCTTCTCACCTGTGCAGCATGGTTCTCTTCTTACCTGTGCAGCATGTTACTCTTCTCACCTCTGACACATGGTCCTTGTCTCAGCTGTGCAGCATGGAAGTCTTCTCACCTGTGCAGCATGGACATCTTCTTACCTGCGCGGCATGGTCTCCTTTTCACCTCTGACACATGGTCCTCTTCTCACCTGTGCAGCACGGTCCTCTTCTCACCTGTGCAGCATGGTCATCTTCTCACTTGTGCAGCATTCTCCTCTTCTCACCTGTGCAGCATGGACTTCTTCTCATCTGTGCAGCATGGTCCTCTTTTCACCTGTGCAGCATAGACCTCTATTCACCTGTGACACATGGTCCTCTTCTCACCTGGGCAATATGGTCCTCTTCTCACCTGTGCAGTATTGTCCTCTTCTCACCTGTGCGGCATGGTCTTCTTCTCACCTGTGCACCATGGTCCTCTTCTCACCTATGCAGCATGTTACTTTTCTCACCTGTGTGGCATGGTCCTCTTCTCACCTGTGCAGCATGGTCCTCTTCTAACCTGTGCAGCATGTTACTCTTCTCACCTGTGCAGAATGGTCCTCTTCTCACCTGTGCAGCATGGTCCTCTTCTCACCTGTGCGGTATGATCCTCTTCCCATCTGTGCAGCATGGTCCTCTTCTCACCTGTGCGGCATAGACCTCTTCTCACCTGTGCAGCATGGTCTTCTTCTCACCTGTGTGGCATAGACCTCTTCTCACCTGTGCAGCATGGACCTCTTCTCACCTGTGCAGCATAGCCCTCTTCTCACCTTTGCAGCATAGCCCTCTTCTCATCTGTGCAGCGTGGACCTCTTCTCACCTCTGCAGGATTGACCTCTAATCACCTGTGACACATGGTCTTCTTCTCACATGTGCAGCATGGTCCTCTTCTCACCTGTGCAGTATTGTCCTCTTCTCACCTGTGCGGCATGGTCCTCTTCTCCCCTGTGCGGCATGTTACTCTTCTCACCTGTGCAGCATGGTCCTCTTCTCACCTGTGCAGCATGGTCCTCTTCTTACCTGTGCAGCATGGCTCTCTTCTCACCTGTGCAGCATGGTCCTCTTCCTACCTGTGTGGCATGGTCTCCTTCTCACCTGTATGGAATGGTCCTCTTCTCACCTGTGCAGCATGGACCTCTTCTCACCTGTGCAGCATGGAACTCTTCTCACACATGCGGCATGGACCTCTTCTCACCTGTGCGGCATTGTCCTCTTCTCACCTGTGCGGCATTGTCCTCTTCTCACCTAGGCGGCTTGGTCCTCTTCTTACCTGTGCAGCATGGACCTCTTCTCACCTGTGCGGCATTGTCCTCTTCTCACCTATGCGGCATGGTCTTCTTACCTTTGCAGCATGGACCCCTTCTCACCTATGCGGCATGGTCCTCTTCTTACCTGTGCGGCATGGTCCTCTTCTTACCTGTGCAGCATGGTCCTCTTCTCTCCTGTTAAGCATGAACCTCTTCTCACCTGTGCAGCATGGAACTCTTCTCACCTGTTAAGCATGATCCTCTTCTCACCTGTGAAGCATGGAATTCTTCTCACACATGCGGGATGGTCTTCTTCTCACCTGTGCATCATGGTCCTCTTCTTACCTGTGCAGCATGGCCCTCTTCTCACCTGTGCAGCATGGCCCTCTTCTCACCTGTGCGGCATTGTCCTCTTCTCACCTATGCGGCATGGTCTTCTTACCTTTGCAGCATGGACCCCTTCTCACCTATGCGGCATGGTCCTCTTCTCACCTGTGCAGCATGGTCCGCTTCTCACCTGCGCAGCATGGACCCCTTCTCAACTGTGAAGCATGGTCCTCTTATCACCTGTGCAGCATGGTCCTCTTCTCACGTGTGCGGTATTGCCCTCATCTCATCTATGCGGCATTGTCCTCTTCTCACCTGTGCAGCATGGTCCTCTTCTCACCTGTGCAGCATGCACCTCTTCTCACCAGTGCAGCATGGACCTCTTCTCACCTGTGCGGCATTGTCCTCTTCTCACCTATGCGGCATGGTCCTCTTCTTACCTGTGCAGCATGGACCTCTTCTCACCTGTGCAGCATGGTCCTCTTAGTACCTGGGCAGCATGGTCCTCTTCTCACCTGTGCAGCATAGTCCTCTTCTCACCTGTGCGGCATTGTCCTCTTCTCACCTATGCTGCATGGTCCTCTTCTTACCTGTACAGCATGTTACTCTTCTCACCTCTGACACATGGTCCTCTTTGTACCTGTGCAGCATGGTCCTCTTCTCACCTGTACAGCATGGTCCTCTTCTCACCTGTGCAGCATGGACCTCTTCTCACCTGTGCAGCATGGTCCTCTTCTCACCTTTGCAGCATGGTCCTCTTCTCACTTGTGCAGCATTGTCCTCTTCTCACCTGTGCAGCATGGTCCTCTTCTCACCTATGCAGCATGGCCCTCTTCTTACCTGTGCAGCATGGACCTCTTCTCACCTGTGCAGCATGGTCCTCTTTGTACCTGTGCAGCATGGTCGTCTTTTCACCTATGCAGCATGGTCCTTTTCTCACCTGTGCAGCATGGTCCTCTTCTCACCTGTCCAGCATGGACCTCTTCTCACCTGTGCAGAATGGTCCTCTTCTCACCTGTGCAGCATGGACCTCTTTTCACCTGTGCAGCATGTTCCTCTTCTCACCTGTGCAGCATGGTCCTCTTCTCACCTGTGCAGCATGGACCTCTTCTCACCTGTGCGGAATGGTCCTCTTCTCACCTGTGCAGCATGGTCCTCTTCTCACCTGTGCAGCATGGACCTCTTTGTACCTCTGCAGCATGGTCCTCTTCTCACCTGTGCAGCATGGTCCTCTTCTCACCTTTGCGGCATTGTCCTCTTCTCACCTGTGCGGCATGGTTCTGTTCTCACCTTTGCGGCATTGTCCTCTTCTCACCTAGCAGCATGGTCCTCTTCTCACCTGTGCAGCATGGTTCTCTTCTTACCTGTGCAGCATGTTACTCTTCTCACCTCTGACACATGGTCCTTGTCTCAGCTGTGCAGCATGGAAGTCTTCTCACCTGTGCAGCATGGACATCTTCTTACCTGCGCGGCATGGTCTCCTTTTCACCTCTGACACATGGTCCTCTTCTCACCTGTGCAGCACGGTCCTCTTCTCACCTGTGCAGCATGGTCATCTTCTCACTTGTGCAGCATTCTCCTCTTCTCACCTGTGCAGCATGGACTTCTTCTCATCTGTGCAGCATGGTCCTCTTTTCACCTGTGCAGCATAGACCTCTATTCACCTGTGACACATGGTCCTCTTCTCACCTGGGCAATATGGTCCTCTTCTCACCTGTGCAGTATTGTCCTCTTCTCACCTGTGCGGCATGGTCTTCTTCTCACCTGTGCACCATGGTCCTCTTCTCACCTATGCAGCATGTTACTTTTCTCACCTGTGTGGCATGGTCCTCTTCTCACCTGTGCAGCATGGTCCTCTTCTAACCTGTGCAGCATGTTACTCTTCTCACCTGTGCAGAATGGTCCTCTTCTCACCTGTGCAGCATGGTCCTCTTCTCACCTGTGCGGTATGATCCTCTTCCCATCTGTGCAGCATGGTCCTCTTCTCACCTGTGCGGCATAGACCTCTTCTCACCTGTGCAGCATGGTCTTCTTCTCACCTGTGTGGCATAGACCTCTTCTCACCTGTGCAGCATGGACCTCTTCTCACCTGTGCAGCATAGCCCTCTTCTCACCTTTGCAGCATAGCCCTCTTCTCATCTGTGCAGCGTGGACCTCTTCTCACCTCTGCAGGATTGACCTCTAATCACCTGTGACACATGGTCTTCTTCTCACATGTGCAGCATGGTCCTCTTCTCACCTGTGCAGTATTGTCCTCTTCTCACCTGTGCGGCATGGTCCTCTTCTCCCCTGTGCGGCATGTTACTCTTCTCACCTGTGCAGCATGGTCCTCTTCTCACCTGTGCAGCATGGACCTCTTCTCACCTGTGCAGCATGGTCCTCTTCTCATCTGTGCAGCATGGACCTCTTCTCACCTGTGCAGCATGGTCCTCTTCTCACCTGTGCAGCATGGACCTCTTCTCACCTGTGCAGCATGGACCTCTTCTCACGTGTGCAGCATGGTCCTCTTCTCACCTGTGCAGCATAGCCCTCTTCTCATCTGTGCTGCGTGGACCTCTTCTCACCTGTGCAGCAAGGTCCTCTTCTCACCTGTGCAGCATGGACCTCTTCTCACCTGTGCAGCATGGACCTCTTCTCACGTGTGCAGCATGGTCCTCTTCTCACCTGTGCGGCATGGTCCTCTTCTCACCTGTGCAGCAAGTTACTCTTCTCACCTGTGTGGCATGGTCTTGGACCTCTTCTCACGTGTTCAGCATGGTCCTCTTCTCACCTGTGCAGCATAGCCCTCTTCTTACCTGTGTGGCATGGTCTTCTTCTTACCTGTGCGGCATTTTACTCTTCTCACCGGGGCAGCATGGTCCCCTTCTTACCTGTGCGGCATGGTCCTCTTCTTACCTGTGCAGCATGGTCCTCTTCTTACCTGTGCGGTATGGTCCTCTTCTCACCTGTGCAGCATGGTCCTCTTCTCTCCTGTTAAGCATGATCCGCTTCTCACCTGTGCAGCATGGAACTCTTCTCACACATGCGGCATGGTCTTCTTCTCACCTGGGCAGCATTGTACTCTTCTTACCTGTGCAGCATGGCCCTCTTCTCACCTGTGCAGCATGGCCCTCTACTCACCTGTGCAGCATGGTCCTCTTCTCGCCTGTGCAGCATGGACTTCTTCTCATCTGTGCAGCATGGAACTCTTCTCACACATGCGGCATGGACCTCTTCTCACCTGTGCAGCATGGTCCTCTTCTCACCTGTGCAGCATGGAACCCTTCTCACACATGCAGCTTGGTCCTCTTCTCACCTGTGCAGCATGGTTCTCTTCTCACCTGTGCAGCATGGACCTCTTCTCACCTGTGCAGCATGGAACTCTTCGCACACATGCAGCATGGTCCTCTTCTCACCTGTGCAGCATGGTCCTCTTCTGACCTGTGCAGTATTGTACTCTTCTTACCTGTGCAGCATGGCCCTCTTCTCACCTGGGCAATATGGTCCTCTTCTCACCTGTGCAGTATTGTCCTCTTCTCACCTGTGCGGCATGGTCTTCTTCTCACCTGTGCACCATGGTCCTCTTCTCACCTATGCAGCATGTTACTTTTCTCACCTGTGTGGCATGGTCCTCTTCTCACCTGCGCAGCATGGTCCTCTTCTAACCTGTGCAGCATGTTACTCTTCTCACCTGTGCAGAATGGTCCTCTTCTCACCTGTGCAGCATGGTCCTCTTCTCACCTGTGCGGTATGATCCTCTTCCCATCTGTGCAGCATGGTCCTCTTCTCACCTGTGCGGCATAGACCTCTTCTCACCTGTGCAGCATGGTCTTCTTCTCACCTGTGTGGCATAGACCTCTTCTCACCTGTGCAGCATGGACCTCTTCTCACCTGTGCAGCATAGCCCTCTTCTCACCTTTGCAGCATAGCCCTCTTCTCATCTGTGCAGCGTGGACCTCTTCTCACCTCTGCAGGATTGACCTCTAATCACCTGTGACACATGGTCTTCTTCTCACATGTGCAGCATGGTCCTCTTCTCACCTGTGCAGTATTGTCCTCTTCTCACCTGTGCGGCATGGTCCTCTTCTCCCCTGTGCGGCATGTTACTCTTCTCACCTGTGCAGCATGGTCCTCTTCTCACCTGTGCAGCATGGACCTCTTCTCACCTGTGCAGCATGGTCCTCTTCTCATCTGTGCAGCATGGACCTCTTCTCACCTGTGCAGCATGGTCCTCTTCTCACCTGTGCAGCATGGACCTCTTCTCACCTGTGCAGCATGGACCTCTTCTCACGTGTGCAGCATGGTCCTCTTCTCACCTGTGCAGCATAGCCCTCTTCTCATCTGTGCTGCGTGGACCTCTTCTCACCTGTGCAGCAAGGTCCTCTTCTCACCTGTGCAGCATGGACCTCTTCTCACCTGTGCAGCATGGACCTCTTCTCACGTGTGCAGCATGGTCCTCTTCTCACCTGTGCGGCATGGTCCTCTTCTCACCTGTGCAGCAAGTTACTCTTCTCACCTGTGTGGCATGGTCTTGGACCTCTTCTCACGTGTTCAGCATGGTCCTCTTCTCACCTGTGCAGCATAGCCCTCTTCTTACCTGTGTGGCATGGTCTTCTTCTTACCTGTGCGGCATTTTACTCTTCTCACCGGTGCAGCATGGTCCCCTTCTTACCTGTGCGGCATGGTCCTCTTCTTACCTGTGCAGCATGGTCCTCTTCTTACCTGTGCGGTATGGTCCTCTTCTCACCTGTGCAGCATGGTCCTCTTCTCTCCTGTTAAGCATGATCCGCTTCTCACCTGTGCAGCATGGAACTCTTCTCACACATGCGGCATGGTCTTCTTCTCACCTGGGCAGCATTGTACTCTTCTTACCTGTGCAGCATGGCCCTCTTCTCACCTGTGCAGCATGGCCCTCTACTCACCTGTGCAGCATGGTCCTCTTCTCACCTGTGCAGCATGGACCTCTTCTCATCTGTGCAGCATGGAACTCTTCTCACACATGCGGCATGGACCTCTTCTCACCTGTGCAGCATGGTCCTCTTCTCACCTGTGCAGCATGGAACCCTTCTCACACATGCAGCTTGGTCCTCTTCTCACCTGTGCAGCATGGTTCTCTTCTCACCTGTGCAGCATGGACCTCTTCTCACCTGTGCAGCATGGAACTCTTCGCACACATGCAGCATGGTCCTCTTCTCACCTGTGCAGCATGGTCCTCTTCTCACCTGTGCAGCATGGACCTCTTCTCACCTGTGCAGCATGGAACTCTTCTCACACATGCGGCATGGACCTCTTCTCACCTGTGCAGCATGGTCCTCTTCTCACCTGTGCAACATGGTCCTCTTCTTACCTGGGCAGCATGGTCCTCTTCTTACCTGTGCAGCATGGCCCTCTTCTCACCTGTGCAACATGGTCCTCTTCTTACCTGTGTGGCATGGTCTCCTTCTCACCTGTATGGCATGGTCCTCTTCTTACCTGTGCAGCATGGTCCTCTTCTTACCTGTGCAGCATGGTCCTCTTCTCACCTGTGCAGCATGGTCCTCTTCTCACCTGTGCAGCATGGTCCTCTTCTTACCGGTGCAGCATGGTCCTCTTCTCACCTTTGCAGCATGGTCCTCTTCTTACCGGTGTGGCATGGTCTCCTTCTAACCTGTGCAGCATGATCCTCTTCTCACCTGGGCTGCGTAGTCCTACATTTGTGCGGCATTGTCCTCTTCTCACCTGTACGCTACGGTTCTCTTCTTACCTGTGCGGCATAGTCCTCTGCTCACCTGTGCAGAATTGTCATTCGTTCACCTGTGCGGCATGGTCCTCTTCTAACCTGTGCAGTGTGGTCCAATACTCAGGCTCTGGTGCGATGTTCAGCCCCACTGCAACCTCTTAGCATACCATAATATAACGCAGCATAGCATGACATAAACAAGCGTGCGTATGCTGGACTGCACACATAGGATTACTGCAGAGCAGTGGCCATGTTGCTGATCTCAAAGGTGCCACTCCCTTGCTCTGGTTCAATCCTCGGCCCCCAGTCATCCTTTAGCATAGCATAATCTATCTATATATATTAAACTGAAAGTATGTCTGTTTGTCCTTTATGCATTACTACACCATTCATCTGATTGCCATGTAACTTTGGGAAGTTGTTGAGTACACTCCCGCGAAGGTTTCTGCCCCCCCCCCCAAAAAAAAATTGTGAAACGTTGTTGAGTACACTCCCGCGAAGGTTTCTGGCAAAAAAAAAAAATTAAATATCGGCCCCCGGCCCCCAGGGCCCTCATAATCTTTCCAATACTGAACCTTTACAATTTACGATGCGTCTCGCATTTGCAATGACGATCAACAAAGCACAAGGACAATTGTTGCAAGTGTGTGGACTAGATTTGGAGAATCCGTGCTTCTCACGTGGACAACTGTATGTGGCCAGCTCAGGGGTCAGAAAACCTTCTGATTTATTCATGTACGCACCAGACGGAAAAACAAAAAATACTGTGTATCCACAAGCTCTCGAATAAATAAACATAACAAGGTTCCTTACATTTTCGATGGTGCTGAGCTCCAAGGTGCCTCCCACTGGCTCTGGTTCAATCCTCAGCCCCCCGTCACCCTTTAGCCTAGCATGATAAACATAACACAGCATAGCACATCACCGCATGACATAACCAAACGTACACATACTGGAGTCTCCACTTAGGATCACTGCGGAGCGGTGATGCTGCTGCCAGTGCTGAGCACAGAGGGGCCGCCCCCTGGCTCTGGTTCATTCCTCAGCCCCCCAATCACCCTTTAACATAGCATAATATAACATAACCCAGCACAGCATAGCATGATATAAGTAGACGTATACCAATGCTAGATTCTTCTCTAAGAATCCCTGTGGAGGCGCGGTGATGGTGGTGGTGATGCTGAGCGCAGAGGTGCCTCCCCTGGCTCAATCCTCAGCCCCCACACAGCACAGCATGACATAACCAAGCGTATACACATGCTGGATTCTAACTTAGGATCACGGAAGAGTGGTGGTGGTGCTGCCTGTGCTGAGCACCGAGGGGCCGAGCTCGTGCTCTGGTTCAATCCCCAGCCCCCCAGTCACCTTTCAGCATAGCATAATATAACATAACACAGCACAGCACAGCATGACATAAGCAAGCATACACATGCTGGAATCTCCACTCAGGATCGGTGGTGCTAAGCGTCGAGGTGCCGCCCCCTGGCTCTGGCTCAATCCCCAGCCCCCATTCACCTTTCAGCATAGCAGAATATAACAAAACACAGCAAAGCACAGCATGACATAAGCAGACATACACATGCTGGGCTTTGCACGGGATCACTGTGGAGCGGCGGTGCTGCCCGTGCTGAGCTCCGAGGGGCCGCCCCTGGCTCAATCCTCAGCCCCCACACAGCACAGCATGACATAACCAAGCGTATACACATGCTGGATTCTAACTTAGGATCACGGAAGAGTGGTGGTGGTGCTGCCTGTGCTGAGCACCGAGGGGCCGAGCTCGTGCTCTGGTTCAATCCCCAGCCCCCCAGTCACCTTTCAGCATAGCATAATATAACATAACACAGCACAGCACAGCATGACATAAGCAAGCATACACATGCTGGAATCTCCACTCAGGATCGGTGGTGCTAAGCGTCGAGGTGCCGCCCCCTGGCTCTGGCTCAATCCCCAGCCCCCATTCACCTTTCAGCATAGCATAATATAACAAAACACAGCAAAGCACAGCATGACATAAGCAGACATACACATGCTGGGCTTTGCACGGGATCACTGTGGAGCGGCGGTGCTGCCCGTGCTGAGCTCCGAGGGGCCGCCCCTCTGGCTCGGGTCCAATCGCAGCCCCCCCAGGCGCCCTTTAATTGCCGGTTGCGTTTCACTGTTTCCAAACAGGGGAAAGTGACAGAAGTTAAACTGTGAATAATTACAGACTTCGCCGAGTATGTGATTAGCGACAGGGCTTGGGAGGGGGGCTCGAGCCGGAAAGACAGGAAGCGCGTGACAAGGAGGGAAGGGGGTGCATTATTTACAGTTTAATTGTACGCCGACATGCAATTATTCATAAAAGTTGCTGGCCTGGGGGTGGAGAAGATGAGGAGGAGGAAGGCAAGCCAGAAAAGAGCGGCGCTGGTGCGTGGCTCGTGATGCGGGGCCTTGAAGAGCCCCGGGGGAGGCGGAGAGGGGCAGAGAAAGAGATGTGACACCCGAGCTCGGGAGCGGGCTCCGCAGGGCGGGAATCAGCCTCAGGGCTTCCTGGCGCTGGACTGTGCGCCACAGCTGCCCCCTGGTGGCCGCTTCTCATCACTGCAATCTCTGAAACTGCATGACTTGCGTTCGACAGGGCTGTGAGAGGGATCTTGCGAGAGGGCAAGCCTCCCTTTTTGGAACCCGTTATAATTTGCCCCACAAATGCCCCCACTTTGTTTCACACAAAAATTCAGGTGTATGGATCCTTTTCAACTGAGAGAACTGGTGCGTTAAAGCTATGGCCCATTGATTGTTGACAGTGATCCAAGAAAAACATATTGGTCTAAATCCCAGCAAGGTAGCTAAGGAGGTTGGTGCACCTGCTGCACGGACCTGGGGACTCATTTATGAAGAATTAGCAGCACCAATGTGAAAGGGCAGTAATGCATAGGGGCAGATTTACAAGCCCCTTGTGCCTCGTTGCGCTGCTATTGCGTCACTCTCTTGACTCAACAGCGGCTCAAACAATGCGGCCAATTTATAACGTGACATATCTCCCTACATGCATCAGGTTGCAAAGCCCTGTGTCACATTATACCTGCGCCTGGTATAATGTATGCAGGCTAGGCGTTCCCACGCAAAAAGCCATGTACAACTGACACAGTGAAATTTACAACATTTCACAGCGTCACTCTTCACTGCGTCAAAATCCCTACGCCTGCTCAGACCCGGCGTAAGGAATGACACAGGGCTTGTTATATGGGACTCACTTATCTATTGAGGCACATTGCTGGAGTTGCGTCACTTTCATGAGCAAGTCCAGCGATGCGTCACTTTTGTGCCAACCGATGTGTCAGTATTTCTGACACATCTGTTAATCCTTGCGCCATGGAGCACTGCATTGTAAAATCCATGGTTGCGCAAGGACTTTTGGTACTGACGCAAGGACACTGACACATCTTTGCAGATGTGTCAGTTCCTTGTAAATCTGCCCCATAGTATTTATGAAATCCGGTGCATTCCTGTCCTTCCACCCTGTGCTGGTGCACAATCTGCTGCCTAGCGCCAACATAAGCACCCAGGTGCCTCTGTTGAGGGCAGGATTGTTTGTGTGAAGGAAGGGACACCTTCCTGCACCAACACAATCCTGAGAGGGGTTTTCCTCTTTCAGGTGTGCTGCAGAATGCAAAACACAAGGAAAGAGGAAAAAATGAGGAGAAGTAAAAACATTTCTCCTTTTTACAGCTGCTTTGGGGAGCGTAATTTGTTGGCGCTGCCCCAGGTTTGCGCGATTAAGTAAATCTGAGGCAGCATCAAAATACATCGGTATGGAACACCTCCTTGACGCAGAGTGAGGCGAGACAGTGACTGGCGCTGCTTTGTCTTACTCCATATCTATGAAGTTATGCAAAGCCGCGCAGGGTGGATTTGTGTCATCCCATAGATATGACTGAGAGGCTTACGCAGCCGAAGAGTCCAAAAAAAGGGACCCTCTGAATGTGCGAGCCTCTCAGGAATAATCCCCCAGGTGCGCAACACATTGTTTGCAGCTTGAAAAATGATGGCTAGATTTATTGCTCTGGAGCCGGAGCATAGTCAGTCAGAGGGGGCGAACATTACGTCCACCATCCTGACAGTCTACCACCTGCCAGATTTTGGCGCTCTCTTTACCACGACAGGAACTGCTGTCATGGTGGTTTCCGTCAGGGTACAAAAAGTTCGGTGGATGGCTGATTTTAGTTTTGATGGCCTTGCACCAAACTTTCACAAAGTTTTTAAAAAACGTGGGGCAGATTTACAATAACTGGCGCATCCCCAGGGATGCGCCAGTTATTGTGCGCCGCAGCTCCGCCACCCATGATGCGCCGCATTTACAATGCAACGCACCATGGGGCAAAAACAGCACAGATACGTGACGCATCTGTGCCGTAAAAGTGACGCATTGCTGGAGTTACCTCGCAAGCGCGACGCAGCTCCAGCAATGATCAGGGGGCCCTATGTGTACAATGCTGCGTCAATCCTTACGCCTGCTTCAAGCAGGCACAGGGTTTTGACGCAGCATTGACCTAAAAGTGACTGAGTGAAATCCTGTAGATTTCACTCAGCCACTTTTAGGAGGCGTTCCTGCGCCGGAACACCCCCCCCACCCCCCCCCCCTGTGCCGTAACGCCTCCTTCTGGCTCAGGGCTTTACAACGTGACGCATCTCCCAGATGCGTCATGTTGTAAATACCCTGCACCATGGCGCATCTTTTGCGATGCCGCTGCGTCACAAAAGTAATGCAACGGTGGCGTAAAAGAGGCACAAGGGGCTTGTAAATCTGCCCCCAAACTCCTAAAGTGGGAGTTTATTTTTGAAAAAACAAATAACTAATGAACTTCAAGCTCAAGAAGTTTTTTTCGTTTTTTCCACTGGGTGTGGGTGTCATTATTTGTTTTTTCTGTCCTCACTGCCAGGTTCCATCTAACAGTGAAGTATAGAGAAAAAAAGCACATCACACCATCCACCATGAGTTGGACATTGTGATGCTTTCCTCTGATGGGCCCTGCCCTCTTGAGTCATTGGAGGAAACTCTCCATCAAAAGAGCCAACAGTGCTTAGCGATAATTATATTATCGCAGGCTATCTCTAGTATTTATTGTCCTGGTAGCGCGTAATTAACAACGCGTTACTCCAGGGTGATAAAAATTCCAGAGATAGCGAGGTTATCACGCTTTTTCAGGGAACATTGCAGGTTTCCCAGCGATGTTCCCTGCAAAAGGGCGATAACGTTGCTGATACGACCCACAGGGTTGTATCAGCATAATCCACCCCCTATGCTAGGGATGGCTAAATCAGGATTTTTGCAGACGTTAGGTTTTGGCAAAAACGTCAGTTTCGCCAAAATCTAATGTGTGCTAAAATCATGTGGGCTGCCTTGTAAATATTGCGATGTAAACATCAGCGATATTTGCAAGATTGTCCATCCGGGGTACGCCCAGTAACGCCCACTTTGCATCTCATTGGAGATGCAAAGGGAGGAGTCGGGAAAAAAGGGTGCTAACATGCGAATATGCATGTTAGCACCCTCTTGTAAATAGGGCGCTGGTTTTATCTCAGCTTTTTTGGCTTTGTAAGCCAAAAAAGCAGATATAAAGCCCTTGTAAATATGCACCTAACTGTTTTGCAGGGAAGGCAGTTCCTCAAATGTGTGATAGATCATCCTGTCCACTGATCTCTAAATGTGACCCACAGTAAGATCATGCAAGGTCTCTTACAGTTGTGTCTCAGGAGAAATAATTATCAAATATTTTTCTTAATTCCTATGTTGAATTGTTTACTGACTCTAAGCGGTAGACCCTACACCAGGGACTGGAATTCCTCCCCTTCTTCCCCAGCCGCCATCAGCCATAAAATGCAGGGTACATGGGATGCGGCACTCACACATGTCACATTTGACAGACTCAGACCCGACATGTGACACAAAACTGTATCTATTGGCTTCCTGAAACCTCTCTGTGTAACCAGCAGGTGGCAGGTTGTAATCACGCCCCTTAGCCTTTCACCTTCTGTGCAGGCCGGGCGTAGTTCGTGGAGTCTCGCTATGCGGAACTCCGCAAAGTGACAAAAAACCCTGCCGAATTTCGCAAGTGGCGGAGTGCAGTGCAAACTGCAGTTCGCGCTGATCTTCCTGCCGGTCGGGTAGAAATTCTACCCAAGAGGCATCTCGCGTTCGCCTACTTACTGTTCGCGAGCGCGACCGGGGAAAAAACTCTGCTGCACTATGCGGAGAGGGGGTTACTGCAGTACGCGAACTCAGCAGAGCGCAGAGTGCAGAAAGCTCCACAAACTCCCTGAACGGAGTGGAGTTCACTGCCCAGGCCTACTTCCGCAGCCGGTTCAATGAGCACCTCTGATTGGATTAATGTATATTTAACCATAAAGTAACAACACTTATGTGGCTGTGCGCAGTAGCAATACAAACACTAATATTGTATTATTTAAAGGGTTTATCATGTTGAATGTATGATATTTGTCCCAGGGTCTACAAAGTACCTTCTTAACTTCACTTTGAAGATGTCAACCAGGGAGATCAGGGACATCCCTGCTTTTGATGAAGAGTTTTCTAAGTGAAGTGCAAAACTCTACTGATGCCTGGTATTTTGCCCCCTCGGATGCCGTCATCTAGTAAAACCAGTAAGCACTGAATTATTAACACCTACGGTACTCCAGAAAATGACAGAAGAAATTCAATTCAGGTAAATTATTACAGCTTTTGATTAATAACATATCAATCAAGCACATCTAGAACAAGGAAGGCCACTACTGACACGTGTTTCGCTCTCATTAGCTCTCATCAAAGGAGTATACCTAAATGCAGACATGAAGAAAGCACCTGTTATTGGTAATTGTGGCCAAACAGCTAGGGCGGTCGACCTAGGAGCTGGGGAACCGGGTTCGATTCTCGGCAGAGACGCTCAATATTCTATGATTCTGGGCAAATCACTTAGGGCATATACATGAACACATTTTCACATAGACACAGAATGGGCAAAACCCTTTCATGCATCTGGCCCTTAGTCTCCCAGTGCCTAATAAAAATTAATGTCTGTCTGTAACATAACTGATGCTCATGTAAAGCGCTCTGATACCTTCGGGTCTAGTTTGCGCTATATAAAACTTCACACAAAAAAAATCTTTTACATACCAGTTGCCATACTATATGGACAAGTTTCTTTTGGTTTGTACAATGGTACTCCTGTTTTTCAACTTTGGTATTGAAGAACCGGGTTTTAGAACCCAGCAGCGCCAAGGATAACGCTCGATGTCTTCGGGTTCCCCTGCCTCGGCAAACAGTGACACGGGACACTTCTTGATGACGTCAAAGACCAAAGTTTATTGGCTGCAACCAGGAACAGAGGTCTACGAAGCACAACACGGGTGGTTCGCTAGAGACTGCACAAATTCAATGAGCGGAGCATGGTCTTTTATGCCAAAAATCACATTCCAGGCTAGCATCAATTACATACAAACTGACCAATAAGAATGTGACATTTCAAAAGTAGCGCATGACAACAATCCCATTTTCCGTTGTCCAGCCCACCAGAAATGACCAAGCACATTCCAATATCCTGTTCGATCAGGCCGGACAAACCCATCATAAAGGCCTCAACCCAAATCAATGATTAGGCCATAAAGGAAGGAACAGAAACAGATGAGAAGCAAGATAGAAGGGTGGGTGCATGTACCATAAACTCAGCAATGTCCTGCTCTTTGATCTTTATCTGACCAGCTGTTTATCAAGGAACTGGCTCAGCGAGGTCAGCCTCGGGCAAGGGAGTCAGTTCGGCCAGGTCACACAAGAGTCAGCTAAGGTGTACGTGTCCCAAGGACTCGTTCGGCCATAGTCATCGGCCTATGTGGGGCAACCAGACAAAATGGCTGCCGTACACAAAATGGAACCCGAGGGTTCAAACGAAATCCCTGAATACGTAGTGTTCTCATTGATCGATTGTTACGGAAACATTCGTACACACCGCACTCGTGATTTGCGGTCCGCTGATACCAAAATCGGCTATATCCGATGACCTTTATTGCACGGGTTCAGAATCTACGAACCACAGACCCTCAAACTACGGAACTACAGACCCTCCTTTTGCCCTAACATAGGCAATAATCCCAAACCCATGTCAGTCTGAATCTAGGTCTATATTCATCAGATCATCGATATGTTGCTGTAGCATCATCCTAGTACTTAGTACCTCTCTCTGGACAGGTCCTCTAACACACGAAGTAGTACAAAGGCCACATATAGCAGGAGCACACTGTACACAGAGACAGAACAGGAAAAGGATAGCTAAGATCATTCCAATGACCATCAGAAACTTCCATCCCCACGTGGATATCAATCCCCAAAACCATCCCATCAACGACCAATCTCCCTTGTCTATATGTACAGAGTCGGAGATCTTATGTAGTCTGGAAATGGCCTGGAAGACTGTGTGAGCGTTGTCTGGAATGAAAACGCAGCAGCTCGATTGAATCAGTTTACACACTCCACCTCTGTCTGCAAGTATGACATCAAGAGCAACTCTATTCTGAAGTGTCATAAGTCGATCCGACTGGAGCTCAGCAGTCAAGTTACTAAGGGCACCGACAGTTTCGACTATGGTGGATTCAACCACTCTCGTCAACTGCCGAATGTTTCTGCTGTTAGCCATCGGTCCCCAGAACGGCAGAAAACCCTTAAAGAAATCGTCCAACTCTTGCCCTGCAGTATCTTCCTTACTGAAGACACCTCTAGTAACTCTCATCTTATGGTAATCTGCCGCAGCTGAAAAAGTGGGAGGCAACAGGAAAGAAACAAAACATGTGGCCGAGAAGTCAGGGGGCAACCATGTATACGCTTTGTCATAACAGATGAAATAGGTACCCTTAGCTGCTAGAAACGCTGGGGAAGTCTGAGACGCAAATACGTAAGTCTCGGTGCAAATACTCTTCCCTAACTGAGCTTTCGGATTCTTGCCATTACCCTGCAGACAATAGCGACCCTGATGGGGCACTATCCAAATCGGTGGAGAACTTTTCGCTCGCTGGTTAACACTCAGATTAACTCCATATCCAGTAACGTTCCAACCAATATATGGTTGTCTCTCATCTCTCGGAATAGTCTCATACGAACTAGTTCCTTTGACCATGTCGACTATACCCTTGGCTAGAGCACTATTCTTCGGATTATCTTTCGTTGAACGTTGGGGATAGACACTATGAGCATAAATGAACATTGTTCTATATGTCCAAATAGAACCATTAAGGCTGAAGGGCAAAACCAGGTACAGAATACCTTTATCGGTTGTATGGGGCATTAGGCCACAAAACTCACAATTTGTCGTGTTCATAACTAGCTGAATTTGGTGCAAAAGTTGAATAAAGGAATTGTTAGCAAATTCCAATCTTCTAACTATTTCATGTTCAGGCAGAGGGTAAAAAGAATGAGAAGAAATAGTAGGAGGTGGTATAGGTTGAGTAGTGGGCACAAACGTCACTTTAAACGAAAATGTCACAAAACCAATTAAAAATATCATTTAGCTCAGCAACATAAATAAACACAGTAAAAAAATTCGTTTTCGTGTCAATAGTTTGCAAATTTTGCTCTTAAAGCTTATTCTTTCAACAGGTCTCTCCAACTCGAAGAACTCCATCCTCACTAAATTGCTGCTCGCGGTGGTAGGATGTTCTATGCTAAGAAATGCCTCTGTCAGCCTAGGGCAACTCCCTTAGGCCAACCAGAACCTTCCAGCTAGTGTCTCAGGCTTGCACTCCAAAGACTTCGGCAACCGCGACCCTACAGCTGAACCCGGATGGCGGTTCGAAAAACAGAAATCAAAGCAGTTCCTCGGAGGAGAGTTAACCTGCAAACAGAAAAATCATCAAAACTTTATTTATTTATTCGTCCCACGACTCTCGGTCGCAAATTATAACGGTCTTTGCCAAGAAATGTTTGTTCGCGGAACAAGAGTTCAGGTTCAGGAGTGTTCAAACGATTCAAAGGAGGCATAGCTTCTTGAAGAATATCGTCACTTTCTTTCTCAGTGTTCGTTCCAATCAAACGGGCATCGCTGAATGGCAGAAAATGAGGCACAGTCTCGGTCTCAGAATCTGGAAGTTCCTTCTGGACCCACCGGTCGCACGGCAAGGGCAAAGGAGCCCTTTTGCAGTGTACGCGTGGATCCAATTCTTTTTCCCGTGCACTCGTACTGCGGAATGTGTAGACAATAAAACATGGAAGGGTCCTGTCCAGCGGGGCTGCTCGTTCTTGCTCCGCTGAAAGTTCTTGACGAACACCCAGGAACCAGGTTCAATGGCGGGTCCTGGATCTTCAGAAGCCTGTGGTAGAGTGTCATGAACCTGTTGGTGTAAAACACGCAATTTAGCCGTCAGTTCATACAAGTAATCGAATAACACAGGATGTTCAATCTCACTAAACTTCGTTGGTCTTGGCACGCCCCAAATATTCGCCGGGCGGCCAAACACAACCTCATACGGACCCAAACCCATTCGTGAATGTACAGTCATTCTAGTGGACAAAAGAGCTAGGGGCAAAGCATTTGGCCATTGTAAACCAGAGCTCGCTTGAATTTTGGCTAATTTTAATTTGAGAGTGCCATTATAGCACTCGACTAACCCAGCTAATTGGGGGTAATTTGCAGTGTGGAACTTCTGCCGAATACCTAATCCCTCACATACTCTCTTCATCACCTGACCCACAAATTCACTCCCATTGTCACTCCAGATCATTCTCGGCAAACTATACCTAGGGAAAAACTCTTTGATAAGGGCTTTCGCTGTGGACAAGGCAGTATTTTCCTTCAAAGGGTAAACTTCCACCCATCTAGAAAAAGAGCAAACAACCACTAACACATACTTTAGGTTGTTGCACCTCTCCATGTGGATGAAATCTAGCTGCAAAGCCTCAAACGGGTACGTTGGAGGAGCAAAATGACCAGCTGGAGTTGGAATTCCCTTACCAGGATTGTACATCAAACACACCATACAGTTCTTAACCAGATTCTTTGCACATTTAGGAATTCCAGTATTCTGCCAAACCGGAACCAACAACTTACAAATCCCTTTCACGCTGATATGTGCCATTCCATGAGCCATTGTAACCACTGGAAGCACATACGCATCAGGTAACAACCATCTCTGATGCTCTGACAAATCAATCCAACAACCATTCGAATCCAGTTTGCCCTTGCTTTCTCTCCATTCATTCAACTCTTTCTCTGTAGCTTCAGCTTGGATGGATTTCACACTCTCAATCGTATCTTCACAGATGCTTCTATCTGGAACCCATCTTGCCGGACCTGCAACATACATTCGGCTCATCACATTTCATGCAGTTTCTTTCGCAACTTCATCTGCAAGCGCATTACCACGGCCAACATCATCCGTAACTTTCTTATACGCACTGCATTTTACAGTCGCTACTTGCAATGGCAAAGTGAGTGATTCAAGAAGTTCATTCACCAACTGTCCATGCTGGATTTTCGTCCCATGCGAAGTCAGGAACCCACGCTCTCTCCACAAACGTCTAAAACAATGAGCCACACCAAAGGCATACTGGCTGTCAGTATACACAGTCACTTGTTTTCCTTTCGCCAACACACATGCTCTTGTTAATGCGATCAACTCTGCTGCTTGTGCTGAATTGTGCGGGATACGTGCAGCTTCAACAATTGTATGCAAAGTCGTATCAGCATATGCCACAGTCGTATCACCATTCAGAAGCTTGAAGCACGAACCATCAACCCACAAGGTACCATCACACTCTGGAAGAGGAGTATCCCTAAGGTCTATCCTTCCTTTCATTTCTTTCTCAGTTCTAAGGAAACAATCATGCTGTTCTTCGGCATTATCTATCTCAGCTGAAATCAGCAACAACATGGCTGGGTTCAATGTGTTACATCTCTTACTATGCACATGACTCGCTAAACAAAGTCAATTCGTAACCCGACAACCGAGCACTAGTTAAGTGCTGTGTCTTGGTACGATTCAACAAGGCATTCACTGCATGTGGAACCATCACCATCAGTGTATTGTCCATAACCAAACCAGCAGACTGTCGAATTGAAACAGCCGCTGCCGCTGTAGCTCTCAAGCAACTCGGCAACGCTCTAGCTACCAGATCCAAAGTCGACGAAAAATAAGCACATGGACGCTGCTTATCGCCAAATTGTTGAGTCAGAACTGACAATGCACATCCCTCTCTCTCATGGACATACAATGTGAAAGGCTTGCTGTAGTCAGGGGTACCCAACACAGGAGCTGAACACAACGCATCACGCAATTCTGAAAAGCTCTTCTGACATTCGTCAGTCCAAGGAATAGGATTTGGAGTATCCTTAACTGTAAGAGCTATCAAAGGTTTCGCTAACAACGAAAAATTAGGGATCCACTGTCTACAATACGACGTAATACCCAAAAACGCACGTACTTCTCTCTGTGTCGTAGGCACACTCATTTTCGCAATGGCTTGAATTCTTTCTGGAGTCAGTTTCCTTCCCTCCTTCGATAAGAGGTGACCTAAGTAGGTAACTTCTTGTCGACAATATTGCAACTTCGAAAGAGAAACCTTGTGATGAAAATCAGACAAGTGGCGTAACAACAACAAAGTAGCCTCCCTACAAATCTCTTCATTGTTGGCGGCAACTAACAAGTCATCAACATACTGAATAAGAGCAGCACCATCAGGTAAAACCAACAAATCAAGTTGCGTCTTCAAAGCTTGGCTATAGATCGATGGACTTTCACAGTAGCCTTGAGGAGCGTGCTTAAAGAGGAAACTTCGTCCTCCTAAAGAGAATCCAAAAATATCTCTATTTCCCCTGCAATCGGGATGCTGAAGAAAGCATTCTTCAAGTCAATCACCGAAAACCACGTGGCTGTAGCCAGGATCAAAGTCAGTAAAGCGGTGATATCAGGTACAAAAGGAAATTGCGGAACAACGATCTTATTCACCTTGTGAAGGTCGATCACAAACCTATATACAGGAGGCTGTGAAGAATCAGTTCTCTTCAGAACAGGCAAAACCGGACTATTGCACACATTACCTTTTGTTTCCTCAATCACACCTTTCTCAACCAGATCATAGATGATCGCCAAAAGTGCTCTTTCACCATCACTCGAGATACAATACTGTGGAATGCGTGGTAACCTAGCATTTGCTTTCAATGTCACAACATATGGCGGAATCTCTAAAAGGCCTACATCGTTTGGACCAGTAGCCCAAAGAGAATCAGGGAGAGAAGACAAGTCAGGTGGAAGTCGATGTTTAGACATATACATCGGAGAGATCACTCTCTCGCCCAACGGAAGGTGTGCTCCTGACGGAGAACAATATAGTGTTGCATACAATCTCTTCAACAAATCCAATCCCAACAAGTTCTCACCACAACCAGTCATCAAAATGAGGGGTGCTTCGAATTTTCGAGGTCCAACAGAAAGAGACAATGGAGTAGAAATCGGATTCGTAACCGGGGCACCAGAAAAACCTACTGAAACATTATCGAAGCCAGACAAAGGTGCGCCAGGGAGTTTAGAGTGCATGATAGAACTCTTCGCAGCACCAGTATCCAACAGAAAAGGATCTGACACACCTGATGCAATCACTTTGACATAGGGTCCACTCTGATCTACTGGAACTGAAACAACTCCCTCTCTTTGTCCATGGCTATCCTAACAATCATTACCATTCACTTCCTCACCTTCGACGTAGTAATCGTCCGTATAGTACTGTGCCGTGCTACCAAACGCACCATTCTGCTGATCAAAGCTATTCAAAGAATTCTGTGGAGGCAAAGAACGCGTATTCCAACCACGACCTCTACCTCTAGGCACTTGTTGAGCACCTCGACCTCTCACACCAGAAGCACCATTCGTGCGCTGTAACAGAACCGGACAACTACTCTTGAAATGGCCCTCTTCTTTGCAATACACACACTGATTAGGGCCAACAGGAAAACGTGGTTGAGAAGACTCGCTCCTTTGCGAGTGTCTCGAATATTGCTGATTCTGATGATAATCGCGCTGAATATTACAGGGCGGATAATCTTGTTGTAGAAGAACTTTAGTCTTCAATTCCTTAGTCTTCCTATCCGCTTTCTCTATCTCATCCTTATTCCTATTTTCATAGTAATGAGCAGTAGCTAAAATCTGCGCTGACGTACAAACAGCCCAAGCACTCTCAGAATCCTTTAACCTATTGCACAATTCGGGAAGCAGATTATGAACAAATTTGTCGATGAACAATCTCTGACCACCTTCAGTAGCCATGTCCTGACCACTGTGGTCTACAAAGGTCTCTTCAAACCGCGTGAAAAAGTCGGACACAGTCTCATCTTTCTTCTGCTTGCACGCAGACAACTTGTGCCAGTTAACACGCACTTCAGGCATCAAAGTCTTCATATAATAAATAATCCTACCAGGAAGTTCAGCAATTATATCTTCAGGCTTAGCACCACCTACTTGTCTATCATTCGCAGCACTAAGATTATTCCATGTATCACCTAATTCCTGCGCATGATCCATATGACGAATCTTACCCCAAATATGCTGTGGAACAACATTCCCAAACAACATATCTATATCTGCCAGATTCATAATACATGAACCCGCAGTCTGAGTTAGCTCCTTGTAGTATCCTGCTAGATTTTTGTGCGGTTCAGGCAAAGTCTGCTTAAGCGCTAAGACCTCAGCACGCTTCCAAGGAACATGTACCCAGACACGCTGAAAGTGTGCAGGAATAGGCGGATTAACAGTTGCATCAGCAGGTCTCCAAACGGGAGGAACCTCACGCATCGGATATTGACGCGCCTTTCTCCTAACTGACGAATCAGGCTCAAACAGTGGGTCAGAAGGAGATGCATTCCGTAATGACAACAACGTCCCAACTGCTTTCTCAATTCCGAGACCCACAACAGTCCCTTTCGCAAACTCAGAACGAATACAGTACACCTCAGGCGGAGTTATTCCTACCTCGCCATCTTCCCATTGTTCACGAATAAAATAACAAATCATATCAAAAACATACCGTTGTTTCAGTGCTTCCCACTGCTGGAAAACATCCATAACACCCTCAAGACCATAGTGTGTAGGATATGTAACCCATTTACGCGCCAAGTGATCTAACACTGTCCTTTCATCAACATTAGGCAACTGACTACGCGATTGTCTACGCTCGACAACAGGAGACATACCCAATGAACCCAATAGAGGAGAAAAGATACTAGCAACTGCATCAGTCATTTTCTGTTGAGAAGAAGGAGAAGGTGACAAAAGAAGAGGAGACGAAGCAGAATGAGAGGAAATCAGAGTCGGAACAGGAGGAGTATACAGGACAGGCGTAGGAGTAGCAGACGAAGGAGGTAGCAAAGGCGGCGGCCCTTGAGAAGGCTGCACCAAAGGAATAGTAGCCAACGGAAGAGGAGCTGGCTGTTGAGGAATCGCAGGTGGCAAAGAAACCGGAGGGTGCGCGACTACTACTGGTGGCGGTGCCGTAGCATTCTGTGCATAAGAGGGTGGCGAACTTAATAGATGCGACATTAAAGGATCTTTCACAAGATCTTTCTTCTCTTCTTGCTCTTTAGTTGGCAAAGCTGGGTAGCACTTATCTACCGCTAGTTTACGAACCCTAAGCATCTGTTCGCTCTCTTGTTCTTCCTCATTATCCTTAAACTGTATAGCAGCTTGCACCATTGACATACCTCGTTCACGTTTATGTTTCTTCGCTAACTTAATTTCTTTCTGTTTGGCTTCCTTTTGCCATAAGCGGAAGGAGTCAAACATCGCCGGCCGGGCTTTCTTCTTGAACAATTTAACTTCGAGATTGTCTAAAATCTCTGTTTCAAAGCTACCATAACGGGGCCACTGCAGGACACCGTCTTTTCCCGTGTATTTTACCCATATGTCATTATACGCGATGGGGCCCACTCCATGTTTTACGTAGAGCTCATATGTTTAAGTTCCAATTGGAGGAACCGGACACGACTCCTCCAATCTGGAATCCCTAGTACAACCAAAACCAAATATCTTTCCAAGTCTGCTAAGACCAGGCATCTTCGCTCATTAGTCTAGCTTCAAACTTTAAGGGAAATCTCAAAAAACGATATCCTCGTGAAAACACGAGTCCCTCGGCTTTGGGGCCTGCAGGTACCAAATCAAAGCGATCCTCGAAGGATACCAAAACAAAACTAAGGACTAGGAGACGCTCCACTCATATTTAACTGAAATGTCGATGGCGTCACCAGAAGACCCGTCTATTGTCTCGCTCTACAAATCGTCTAATGGCTCCAAGACAGGGCGACAGTCAGGGCAGCAGTCCTTCGTAGCTGTCGGAAAGCAGGGAACCTCGCAGCAAAGACTTTCGGACCACGACGACATACAGGGGTCGATGAAGTGGCAGGCCTTCCTCCAGAATTTCCACACAAAGCTCCTCACGATCTTCGGGCTTGGACCGGTACCGCTGAACTCGCCCTACGTTGGGCGCCAATGGAAGAACCGGGTTTTAGAACCCAGCAGCGCCAGGGATAACGCTCAATGTCTTCGGGTTCCCCTGCCTTGGCAAACAGAGACACAGGACACTTCTTGATGAGGTCAAAGACCAAAGTTTATTGGCTGCAACCAGGAACAGAGGTCTACGAAGCACAACACGGGTGGTTCGCTAGAGACTGCACAAATTCAATGAGCGGAGCATGGTCATTTATGCCAAAAATCACATTCCAGGCTAGCATCAATTACATACAAACTGACCAATAAGAATGTGACATTTCAAAAGTAGGGCATGACGACAATCCCATTTTCCATTGCCCAGCCCACCAGAAATGACCAAGCACATTCCAATATCCTGTTCGATCAGGCCGGACAACCCCATCATAAAGGCCTCAACCCAAATCAGTGATTAGGCCATAAAGGAAGGAACAGAAACAGATGAGAAGCAAGATAGAAGGGTGGGTGCATGTACCGTAAACTCAGCAATGTCCTGCTCTTTGATCTTTATCTGACCAGCTGTTTAACAAGGAACTGGCTCAGTGAGGTCAGCCTCGGGCAAGGGAGTCAGTTCGGCCAGGTCACACAAGAGTCAGCTAAGGTGTACGTGTCCCAAGGACTCGTTCGGCCATAGTCATCGGCCTATGTGAGGGCAACCACACAAAATGGCTGCTGTACACAAAATGGAACCCGAGGGTTCAAACGAAATCCCTGAATTCGTATTGTTCTCATTGATCGATTGTTACGAAAACACTCGTACACACCGCACTCGTGATTTGCGGTCCGCTGATACCAAAATCGTCTATATCCGATGACCTTTATTGCACGGGTTCAGAATCTACGAACCACAGACCCTCAAACTACGGAACTACAGTATTAAACAAAATCTATGTATTGTACAACCAGTCTCCCCCTGTTCTAACTGTGGTATCTAAATGCCACAGTGTGTATAAATAATATATATATTCTGACCCGGCCCACCCGGACACGTCATTCATGACAAAACGAGGGGAGGTACTCAAAAGCATTCTGGCAGTCAAGCGAGGTGGCGGCAGGCATCTGAGGAAGACATTAAGTCGAAACGCGTCATGCCACTGCTGTTTTGAAATAAAGTTACTTACCTGGAATCCCCGCAGTGTCTCTCCAGTTCTTCTTACAGCAGGTAATTTTGTGGTATAAATTGCGCGCTGTGTCCTGAGCGCGCTAGGAAGAGACCCGCCTCGTCAAGTGGATGGAGCCACAGGGGCAGCTTCGGCAACTTTCCTACATCCAAAGGTATTTGGAGTGCACCATCCCACTGTATCCCCTTCCAGAAACAGTGCTGCTGTGATTTGCATTCCGTGACTGCACAGAGGAGTTTCAGGACACTGCATCTGCAATTCCAGGCATGGCTGTATGGGGACTTCAGCGCTTGAGGCGTACTTGGGGGCCGGGGTGATGAACTTGATTTCGGCCACAACGCTTTGCCAGAAAACTGACACCCTGTTTCAATTTTGTGTCCAGGCACCCATGAGGGATAAAGGGTACAGTATACGAGACAATTCAGAGTTGCCTGTGAGAGGAGCATTCTTGGCACTGTAGTTCGCTGAATTAACTGCAGTGATGTATTGCTTCTGACCCGGCCCACCCGGACACGTCATTCATGACAAAACGAGGGGAGGTACTCAAAAGCATTCTGGCAGTCAAGCGAGGTGGCGGCAGGCATCTGAGGAAGACATTAAGTCGAAACGCGTCATGCCACTGCTGTTTTGAAATAAAGTTACTTACCTGGAATCCCCACAGTGTCTCTCCAGTTCTTCTTACAGCAGGAACTTTTGTGGCATTTATATATAAATATATATATATATATATATATATATATATATATATATATATATATATATATATATATATATATAACATTCGTAGGAAAAAGAAATAAATATGTAAATAATCAGAAAGAGACAAACAAACTAGTTCCTTTTCCCTTCGGAGACCCGCAGAGGATACATGGTACCTGTGGGATTTTGGGCTTTCTCTGATGTATATCCTCATGTTTTCTTTACGCATAGTTAATTCCGAATTGCCTTAACAGGGGACAGACCCCATGATTACTTAAGGTGTCATTCGGTTGGTCACTTCTGATTGTGTACATGCTCATTCCTTTCCCGAAGAATGACGCCCATTTTATATTGCAAAGTATCTGTACTCCGGCCCAGGTGATAGATCAGGACGGAGCGATAATTGTAAAATGCCCACTGGGTATTCTGGGAACCCCACGTCTGTAAGACAAACAATGCTGGAGCGACACATATCTCAAGTTGAAGACTTGGAAAATTGAATATATGTGCTTTTGCCTTCAGCACAAGGGTACTCTCAGCTTTTAATTACTAGATCAATTGCAGCCCCTCTCTCCGAGTTTCACCTTCCCCCTGGTTTCTTTGTCTGTTTCACATTTGCTGTTCCCCACAAGTGTCCTTCACACAGTACATTATATTACAGGGCTGTTTTGTTGCTTGATTTTACATTATAAATGTATTCTACTTATGTTTCAATCAATATTTTAGCCCTGAGGAAGCCCCGGGCTTTCAGGCCGCTAAAGTTAAAAACGTGCTGGCGGAAGCACTGTAATGATGTATTCATCTGTAAGGTTTGATGTTATTAACCCTTAGTAGAAGAAAATAAACAAGTCTTTCTACCTTGTCAACTAAGTTGTACGTTATTGATGCTATCAGAATATATGTAAATACATAACATAAATACAGAGGAGTGTCCTTGATACTGACACACTACTACTGGTGTACACCTCAGAGTGGCAGAGAGCAGCAATGAACAGAGAAGTCGGGATTATGGAACTCTAAAGATTTGGGGGCAGATTTACAAGCCCCTTGCGCCTCTTTTGCGCTGCCGTTGCGTCACTTTTGTGACTCAGCGGCAGCGCAAAAGATGGTGGCAAGATGTGGTGTCTTTGTTTTCTGTGTCACTCCCGGTACATTCAGCATATGTGGTGGAGGGAACGGGGGCAGGACGGACAAGGACAAACAGGACAGGAGCACGGGCCTCCCCCCCTTCCCCCCCCCGCTCCCTCTAGGGACTCCTCTGATTTTTGGACGCAGTTTATGTTTGGGTCTGTGCTTTTTTGCCCACTCCCTGTGTGTTCCAGGTTCGGAGCCCACAGCTCAGCTACACTGCAGCCACGTTGGAGTCACACGGGAGCCACGCTGGTGCTACACTGGAGCCACGCTGGCCACGGTGGAGTCACACTGGACCCATGCAGGCCACACTGGCCACGGTGGAGTCACACTGGAGCCACGCTGGAGCTATACTGGAGCCACACTGGCCAAGGTGGAGCCACTTTGAAGCCAAGCTGGAGCTACAATGGAGCCACGCTGGAGCCACACTGGAGCCACACTGGAGCCACACTGGCTACGGTGGAGTCACACTGGAGCCACGCTGGAGCTACACTGGAGCCACGCTGGCCAAGGTGGAGCCACTTTGAAGCCAAGCTGGAGCTACAATGGAGCCACGCTGGCCATGGTGGAGTCACACTGGAGCCCAGCTAGCTACTGTGGAGTCACACTGGAGCCACGCTGGAGCTACAATGGAGCCACGCTGGCCACGGTGGAGTTAAACTGGAGCCAAGCTGGAGCTACACTGGAGCCATGCTGGCCACAGTGGAGTCACACTGGATCCAAGCTAGCTACGGTGGAGTCACACTGGAGCCATGCTGGAGCTACCCTGGAGCCACGCTGGCCATGGTGGAGTCACACTGGAGCCACACTGGAGCTACATTGGAGCCACGCTGGCTACGGTTGAGACACACTAGAGCCACCCTGGCTATGGTGGAGTCACACTGGAGCCACGCTGGAGCTACCCTGGAGCCACGCTGGCCATGGTGGAGTCACACTGGAGCCACACTGGAGCTACATTGGAGCCACGCTGGCTACGGTTGAGACACACTAGAGCCACCCTGGCTATGGTGGAGTCACACTGGAGCCACGCTGGAGCTACCCTGGAGCCACGCTGGCCATGGTGGAGTCACACTGGAGCCACACTGGAGCTACATTGGAGCCACGCTGGCTACGGTTGAGACACACTAGAGCCACCCTGGCTATGGTGGAGTCACACTGGAGCCACGCTGGAGCTACACTGGAGCCACGCTGGCCATGTTGGAGTCACACAGGAGCCACGCTTGGCCAAAGTGGAACCACTCTGAAGCCAAACTGGAGCTACCCTGGAGCCACGCTGGCCACAGTGGAGACACACTAGAGCCACGCTGGAGCCACACTGGAGCCACACTTGCTACGGTGGAGTCACACTGGAGCCACGCTGGAGCTACACTGGAGCCACGCTGGCCAAGGTGGAGTCACACTGGAGCCACGCTGGCCAAAGTGGAACCACTCTGAAGCCAAGCTGGAGCTACACTGGAGCCATGCTGGCCACGGTAAAGTCACACTGGAGCCAAGCTAACTATGGTAGAGTCACACAGGAGCCACGCTGGAGCTACACTGAAGCCACGCTGGCCACAGTGGAGTCACACTGGAGCCAAGCTGGAGCTACACTGGAGCCATGGTGGAGTCACACTGGAGCCACGCTGGCCAAAGTGGAGTCACACTGGAGCCACACTGGAGCTACATTGGAGCCACGCTGGCTACGGTGGAGTCACACTGGAGCCACGCTGGAGATACACTGGAGCCACACTGGCCATGGTGGAGTCACACTGGAGCCACGCTGGAGCCACACTGGAGCCATGGTGGAGTCACACTGGAGCCACGCTGGCCAAAGTGGAGTCACACTGGAGCCACACTGGAGCTACATTGGAGCCACGCTGGCTAAGGTGGAGTCACACTGGAGCCACGCTGGAGCTACACTGGAGCCACACTGGCCATGGTGGAGTCACACTGGAGCCACTCTGGCTAAAGTGGAGTCACACTGGAGCCATGCTGGAGCTACACTGGACTTGTAAAATTTACAGGAGTGTAACCCATATACCAATTCAGGACTGGGTAGGTAAGGTGCAACAAAGAAACAGTGTCCTGAGAGGTAAGGATCTGTAGACAATTAAAACATGCATGCACATAGCATTACTTGTAAAGAAAGAAGGAGAATATTCGTTGGTATGACAAAAGATAGTTAATCATCTTTATATTGTAACATTAGTTTCATGGTCGGATGTTATACAGTTAAAGACAGCACTGCATAAATTGAATTGGTGACAACCATAAAAAACTTGATGCGTAAAAGTGCACAAAGTGCAGGTGGCGACGCAAGTGGAGGTGAACAGTGTGGACGGCGCACTGTGAATAAGGTGCAGATAATTTACAGTGAGTGGCTCAAAAGCATATGTGACAACGTGATATCACAATAGGTAAAAGTTCTTTCAATTAGATGTAGAGCCACAAAGGAGGAGTGCGCCTGTTATTCAGACTGTTAGGTCGACGGCGTTTCGATCCTTGTAATTTCGGATCGTCATCAGGACTAGGTTATCTGAGTTGGGGCGTGCTGTAATGGGTTCCGGATAGCATGAATCATCTATCTAGCAGTTGTCCACGAAAGGAAAGTGCAGTCTGTAGCAACTTATGCTGACCAAATCATGGTTCCTTTGAGGACTGCAGGTGGGCACTTGGTTGATCTGTGTCTTGCTCGGCTGTCTTAGTAAAGCCGTGTTCAAGCACGAACGCTGATTGAATCAGCGTGTTCGGCGGCTTGCCGCCGGACACGCCGATTCAAACTAATGTTACAATATAAAGATGATTAACTATCTTTTGTCATACCAATGAATATTCTCCTTCTTTCTTTACAAGTAATGCTATGTGCATGCATGTTTTAATTGTCTACATATCCTTACCTCTCAGGACACTGTTTCTTTGTTGCACCGGAGCTACACTGGAGCCATGCTGGCCACAGTGGGGTCACACTGGAGCCACGCTTGTCATGGTGGGGTCACACTGGAGTTGTATGCCACCGAAACGCGTTGACCAAGTCTTTTTGTAAAATCCTACTGAATGTAGTAACCCTGTATTGGGCAATAGATAAAAAATAACAAACCGTGTTAAACTTGTACAGATAGATTGTTCTGTGATTTGAATGTGTATGAGGTATAAGTGAGTGGTTTGGCTGTGTTGGTTTTCTACCCAGGTTTGACTGGATTGCAGTGTGGATGATAATTTATACATTATAGATCTCTGGTGGAAAAAACATTTTTGTACTATTTTGATAAAATTTTATGCTGAAAATAATAACATGAAAAAAAGTATTTACAAGAGAAAAAAAGCAATATAATAAAAAAGAAATTGAAAAAGTAAAAAATGTCTTTGGTATTTTGATGTTGCCCATGTTGGAATTCAATTTGAATCCTTTGACAAAATAGAGAGGTCATGAGGGAGTTCTTATATAAATGTTGATTGTTTTCTTCCCCTCTTCTCCCTGATCTGAAAGTATTTTTGCTATAGGGGGTCCCTTAAATACCAATAGGGTCACACAGGAGTCACACTGGTGCCACGTTGTAGCAATGCTGGCCATAGTGGGTGTGAGAAGTTGGCCTGGTATATAATGCTCACTAATTCTAGTGATCACTCTGTACCATGCCAAGCAACCCTTATGATGATGGTTGTAATTCAACCTTGTAGACCAGTTATCCTAGTGGTAAGGTGGACAAAGCAGTCTTAGGCTAAACTCTGAAAGGCATGTGAAGCCAGCTGTATTACCATACACAACCCCCTTGAATACCAAATGAAAGGGACACCTTACAGATATATATTGAAAATATATATTGATTTATTAACTATAAAATCCCCTGGACTCTTTATGAGCACAGAAGCACAAGCGTTAAATCACAAGACAGTTTAAAATACACAAAAGTTGCACAATATGGATGAGCCCTAGGGGCCACCTAAACCATATACTAAGAAAGTGGTATAAGAGATACCAATAGGAAAGGGAACAGGCCTAGGGCCTTGGGAATCTCTGGAGCTATTCGAGACTAGCAGTGACTAAGTCGAGAAAGGCCCGCGGGACTCGGGTGCAGTGTTCAAAGTGCACGCACTTTCCAATGCAAAGTTTATGGTGCGTAAAAAGTACAAAGTTAGAAAGTTAGGAACCTTCCAAGTGACCTATGGAGCTGAAACTTAAGACACAGGCCCTTGAGATGTGTACCAGTGCAGGAGCACCGTCGGAGCTGAGTTACCTCACCCACAGGAAGCGGGTGCACAGGGTCGAAGTAGTGTCGGGTTTCGTCACGCTGGTCGATGGTGCTTGGAGCTGAAGATGCTGCAGGCGGCTCAATGTGAAGAGTTCCAATGGATCCAAGGGTGGATCTGAAGATGTGAAGACCTGAAAGCAGAGGGGACAATGTTCAAAGTCACTAGCCAGTGACTACTGTGGAACCAGATTGGAACCAGGCGATGTCGGGTGCAAACAGGCGTTGTCAGGTAGCTTCTCTCTGCAGCCACGTGGATACCCGGGGTCAAGGACGTCATCGAGTCGGTCACGAGCTGTCCCACGCAGGTTTCTCGCTGTTGGCGGTATCGGCGACCTGATCGGAGCAAACAGGCCTTGGCAAATGCAAGCCACGCAGAAGTTGAAAGATGCTTAACACTCGGACCAGCAAGGTCAGAGTGGATGCTCCTTTTTACAGGAGCTTGGGTAGGTCTGGAGCAACCAGACCTGCTGTGTAAATCGTCAGTTTCGTCGCCAAGATGGCCGCTGACCACGTGGCTAGTGGCCGGGATGGCGCGTCGAGTGGCACAATGCAAAAGGGCCCCACGCAGATCGTGGAGATGCTGGAGGGCTGATCTTCGGTGCAAGGGCTGCTCGATGGTTAGGGTTCTCAGTCCCTAAAGCACAACGTCGAGGATGCCTCAGAAGCTGCGCAGTCAGCTTTTCGAGTGTCTTCCAAGAGGTCCGGTTCCACGTCACTCGGTGCCTCCACGGGTCCCTTCTTTGCAGGGACTGTGGATCGGGCTCTGAGAGGTCTGGGAGTCTGGTTCTTGTTGGGCTCTGGGCTTGGGCTCCGGCGGGAGGCGGCGGCAAAGCAGACATCGAGTTGCTGGTTGGTACCTGTGTTCACAGGGTGGCCACTCCTAGGCCACAAGGGAGATTCTCTTCAGTCTTCTGAGCAGCAGAATGTCGAAGTCCTGTCGTCTTCTTAGTTTCAAGTTGATTCAGGATGATCTGCTGTGCAATGGCACTGCTCCCACTCTTATTCCCAATCTGAGGGGTGGATCACCTACTAGGTCCCTCCTCTGGGAGGAACCAGGAAGGGGGGCGGTTACACCCCCTTTCCTTTGTCCAGTTCCGCGCCAAGCCTGGGTCTGGAAAGTCCCAGGACCGGTTTGGAATGGCCTATGCACGGGGACACCTTGTGTGCCCCGGGCATGTCTGATTCTATTCAGCCCTGTCCTACCCAATACACAAAACCCTGTCTGGGGTGGTGCTCGCACCTCCCAAGGCAGGAAACCCTTTGTCCAGGCCACCATCTGCTGAGTTTCGGTCAGCAGCAGGAGGCCAGACTCGTGTCTGTGGTGGCAGCATCCATTTTGTGATGCTGAGGCTCTGTTTAACTTTAACCGGGGTTAAGGCTACACACATGTCGTGTCCCTCTAGAAGGGTGGAATGCTATCCCCGTCGCCAGAACTGGCGAGGGGATAGTATTCCAATTCGTATGACACCTTACTCGACATGTTTTGATAAAGCCAAACCAAAGATAGCATATAACCGCGAGGATTATAATGCACTTAAGAGTATATGGTATGGCAATATCCCGAAACAGCTTAGGGAGTGGTTCCCGACAGCTGCAGACAGGCTCAGCTCATGCTAGAGCACCATCTCACATATTTCCAAGCACTCTGCCTCCAGGATTGATGAGGCCTTCCATAGGAGTGGCTGATAGGAACATATGTGTCCAGTTTAGAGTTAGGCACAGGCATACTGTACCTAAGTAAGAGGTGATTACACCAACTTACCCCAGCTGAGTGATCAGCCAGTTGTGTCAAATATGGAGGCCAGGCCAGGGGTGGCATAATACATGCTGCAGCCCCTGGTAGGCCTTGGATACACCTATGCCCTGGGTACCTAGGGTACACTACTACAGGGGCTCATAAGGTGAACCAGTTCCAATTCGTAATGCACCTAAAGTGCATTGGCAGTAATTTAGAGAGAGAACAGCAGGCTGTGGGTCTGATTAGCAGGCCCACAGCCACATTAAGTCAGAAACCAGTGAAGCAAAAAGCAACAATTTGGGGTGACCATAGGATAGCAGACCCTACTCTCCTACATAACCCCCCCCCCCAAACTCAGGGACATTAGACTAACCTTGACCAGTTGTGTCTTCATGTTCTAAGTGGAAGTACCTGGAGAGACCATCTGCGTTGCCATGGTCAGTCCCTGGGCGGTGCTCCACTGTAAAGTCCATCCCCTGTAGGGAAATGAACCACCTGAGTAGTTTGGGGTTTTCACCTTTCATCTGATTAAGCCATAGGAGTGGCTTATGGCCGGTCTGAATCTTGAAGTGAGTGCCAAACAAGTATGGTCTCAACTTCTTCAGGGCCCACACCACAGCAAAGGCCTCCCTCTCTATAGCTGACCAACGTTTCTCTCTGGGGGTCAGCCTTCTGCTAATGAAAGCAATGGGCTGGTCCTGGCCATCTACATTAAGCTGTGAAAGCACTGCTCCCACTCCCAACTCAGAAGCATCTGTTTGGACAATGAACTCTCTTGAGTAGTCAGGACTCTTCAGGATAGGTGCAGAGCACATGGCCTTCTTCAGGTCATCAAATGCCTTTTGACAGATTTCTGTCCACTGAACCTTTTTGGGCATCTTCTTGGATGTCAGATCATTAAGAGGAGTCACAATGGACCCATAGTTCTTAACAAACTTCCTGTAGTACCCAGTCAGGCCCAAGAAAGCTTTGACCTGAGTCTGGGTGGTTGGAGGGGACCAGTCCTTGATGGTCTGGATCTTACTCTCCAGTGGTTGAACTTGGCCTCCACCTACAAGGTGGCCCAGGTATACAACCTTACTCTGCCCTATCTGGCACTTTGTTGCCTTGATAGTGAGGCCTGCCTTCTGCAGAACCTCAAGCACGTCCTTCAGGTGGACCAGGTGATCCTCCCAGGTGGAGCTAAAGACAGCAATATCATCCAGATAAGCTGCACAAAAGTCAACCAACCCAGTAAGGACTTGATTCACCAACCTTTGGAAGGTGGCAGGTGCATTTTTCAAACCAAAGGGCATCACCACAAACTGATAATGCCCACTAGGGGTAGAAAATGCTGTTTTGGCTTTAGACTCCTCAGCTAACCTGATTTGCCAGTAGCCAGCTGTCAAGTCAAATGTGCTCAAATATTTGGCAGAAGCCAACTTGTCAATGAGCTCATCTGCCCTTGGAATAGGGTGTGCATCTGTCCTGGTGACAGCATTGAGTCCTCTGTAATCCACACAGAACCTCATCTCTCTCTTGCCATCTTTGGTGTGAGGTTTGGGGACCAGAACCACTGGGCTAGCCCAGGGGCTCTCTGAAGGCTCAATAACACCTAATTCCAGCATCTTTTGCACCTCAGTCTTTATACAGTCCCTGACGTGGTCAGGTTGCCTGTAAATCTTGCTCTTTACAGGAAGACTGTCACCAGTGTCCACCACATGGGTACACCAGTTAGTCTGACTGGGTGTCAAGGAGAACATATGTCTGTATGCCTGTAGAACTTGTCTGCAGTCATGTTGCTGATGCTCAGTGAGGCTGCCACCTAAGGCCACACCATCAACTGAACCATCCTCAGGGTTCTGAGTGAGCAGGTCTGGGAGAGGGTCACTCTCTTCCTCCTGTCCCTCATCTGTAGCCATGAGCAAGCCCATGTCTTCCCTGCTGACATATGCCTTCAATCTGTTTACATGGAGCACCCTGTGGGGTCTCCTGGGAGTTCCTAGGTCCACCAAGTAGGTAACCTCTCCCTTCTTTTCCAGAATTGTATAGGGTCCAGACCATTTGTCTTGGAGTGCTGCTGGGGCCACTGGCTCCAACACCCATACCTTCTGTCCAGGCTGAAATTCAACAAGGACAGCCTTTTGGTCATGCCAAGCTTTCTGTAATTCTTGGCTAGCCTCAAGGTTTTTGGATGCCTTTTCCATGTACTCTGCCATCCTGGAGCGGAGACCAAGTACATAGTCCACTATGTCTTGCTTAGGCTTTTTGAGAGGTAACTCCCATCCTTCCTTCACCAGACATAGGGGTCCTCTTACAGGGTGCCCAAACAACAATTCAAAGGGGCTGAAGCCAACCCCCTTTTGAGGGACCTCTCTGTAAGCAAACAAAAGGCAGGGCAGTAGGATGTCCCATCTTCGCCTGAGCTTTTCAGGTAATCCTTTAATCATGCCCTTTAGGGTCTTGTTGAATCTCTCAACAAGCCCATTGCATTGTGGGTGATAAGGAGTGGTGAACTTGTAGTTGACACCACATTCCTCCCACATAGCTGTCAAATATCCTGACATGAAGTTGGCACCTCTATCAGATATTACCTCCTTAGGAAACCCCACTCAGGAGAAAACTCCAAGTAAGGCCCTGGCCACAACAGGAGCTGTTGTGGTCCTTAGTGGAATTGCCTCTGGGTACCTGGTGGCATGATCCACTACCACCAGTATGAATCTGTGCCCAGATGCTGTAGGGGGATCCATTGGACCAACAATATCAATCCCCACTCTTTCAAAGGGAACCCCCACCACAGGTAGTGGTATCAGGGGGGCCTTTGTTGTTCCACCTGCTTTACCACTGGCTTGGCAGGTTTCACAGGAGCGACAAAACTCCTTTGTGTCTTCAGACATGTGAGGCCAGTGAAAATGAGGGACAAGCCTGTCCCAGGTTTTATTCTGGCCTAAGTGTCCTGCTAAAGGAATATCATTGGCCAAGATGAGAAGGAAACCCTTAAATTGCAGAGGTATAACCAACCTCCTGGTTGCACCAGGCTTGGGGTCTCTACCCTCTGTGTAAAGGAGTCCTTCATCCCAATAAACTTTATGGGCACCTTGAGCATTCCCAGCAGCCTCAGCAGCAGCCTGCTGTCTGAGGGGTTCAAGAGAAGGACAGGTTAACGGAGCCTGCCCCAAGTCTGCCCTAGAAGGTCCCCCTGTCCCCAGAAACTCAACCTGATCAGGTTCAAGTTCTTCAGAGACAGTTCCTTCAGGGGTCTCAAGATCAGCTTCCTGTGAAGCCTGATCCTCACTTGTAGGCAGTTGGGAAGGCCCAGCCTTAATCCTCCTGTTCTTCTTTTTGGAAGGTGCTTGGTCCATTGTTCCAGGATCCAAGACCTGAGGTTCAGAGAGGCACTTTTTGGCCTGTGACCTGGTCACAGCAAGGACATGTTATGATATCCCTAACATCTCTGCATGAGTCCTGTACTCAACTTCTGACCATAGAGAGTTCTCCAGGTCATTGCCCAACAAACATTCTACTGGGAGATCAGCACTAACCACAACTCTTTTTAGGCCAGTTACCCCTCCCCAGGAAAAGTTAACAAGTGTCACACTATGTGTAGTAGTGACATTGCTGGCATTGGTCACCAGGTAATTATCACCTGGCATGTATTGTCCAGGGTCCATAAAGTTAGGTGTCACCATAGTGACACTGGCACATGTGTCCCGGTAAGCTTGAGCCACTTTATTGTTGATCAAAGGGGTCTGTCTGTATTTGCCCAGATTACTGGGACTTATGTCAGGGGTCAAATCTATGTCCCCTTCACAAATCAGAACAGCCTGTGTAAGGGTTCTGACTAGGTCAGAATCTCCTTCAGTTCCCAAAGTGATACCCACTACCCCCTTGGTTTGAGGACCAGCACTGCTAGCTGTACTAGTGGGTGCAGTTGCCTTAGGGGCTGCAGTGCTGGGGGCTCCACCCTTTTTACACTCACTTGTCCAGTGAGAGGTGTTCTTACAAGTTTTACACCAGGGTTTCTTCTGACCTTCCCTCTTCTTCTTCTTGGAAGTTTGGGACCCTCCCTCTGTCTCAGTTTGGGGCACTGTTGAAGACTTCTGGTCTTTAGATTTCTGCTCCCCACCCTTCTGGTCTGTTTTCTTCTGGTCACCACGCTGGTTCTGGTTCTTTTGCTTAACTCTGGTTCTTACCCATTTATCTGCCCTCTTTCCCAATTCTTGGGGAGAGGTCAAATCTGAGTCAACCAAATGTTGATGCAACTGCTGGTTCTGACAATTATTTAAAATTTGTTCTCTCATCAGCAAATTATACAATCCTTCTCAGTCTGTAACCTTGCTTCCCAGCAACCATCCCTCCAGAGCCTTAGTGGCACACTCAACAAATTCAGACCAGTCCTGAGTCTGTGTCTTCTGGGTATCTCTGAACATTAACCTGTACTGTTCAGTGGTTAAGCCTAACCCATCAATCAGAGCACTCTTCAGGACCAGGTAGTTTCTAGAATCCCCATCACTAACTGTGAGGAGTCTGTCTCGGCCTCTACCTTCAAAGGAGAGCCACAAGATTGCTGCCCACTGCTCCTGAGGGATCTGCTGTACTCTGCAGGCTCTCTCCATTGCAGTAATCCATTTATGGATGTCATCCCCAGCTTTGTAGGGGGGCACAATCTTACTCAGGTTTCTGTTATCAAAAGACCTGTCTTTATCCTTGTGGATATTGCTGCCACCAGTGGGTTCTATTACCCCACTCTCTCTAGGCTGTCTTGCTCTAGCAAGTTTCTCTTGGGCCAGGGCAACCTCTAGTTCTTGCCTCTGAATCCTAAGCTCAGCCTCTCTCATTTTGGCCTCATGTTCCCTTCTCTGAGGGCTAGTCATCTCCTTTCTGGAGTGACCATGAGAGCCTCTAGAAGCATGGGAGTTGTTAGAGTCACCTGAGTGATTCCTTCTCCTCCTAGGCTTCTGGTTAAGTCCACCTGGGGGTCTGAATGGGTTGTTACCTGATTCATTCCCAAGTAGGCTTAAGTTAGCCTGGTTCAGTCTACTGACCAGCACCTGACTATTTCTGTCATCATCTGACTCACTGCTTTCCACCTCCTCCTCTTCTTCCTCTTCCTCCTCATCTACCTGAGGAGCTCCAGTGGTGGATGCTTCCTCCTCTACCAGGATGATAGGACCAGGGGTGTCTACAGTGTCATCCTCTGAAGGATGGCCTCCTTCAGCATTCCCTGTGGGGTTTGCCTTAGAGGGCTTTAGAGTCTCAGACTGGTCTAAGAGCTCTCTTAGGTGGTCTGTAGTAGGGGATGGCCCTGTCTTCAGACCCCTTAAGACACAAAGCTGTCTTAATTCCTTAAAGGAAAAAATAGCAAATTTGGATGGTGCCCTTGGAGGGTCACTCTCAACAGAGACATTCCCAGTGGAACCCTCTGCTCCAGACATTGCTCTAGTGTGGGTGGATGTGTTGCAATCTACCTACACTGGTGTTTACCTACTAAACCTATCTAGTAGTTGTAGCTAGGGTGTGCTACTCCCTTTGCTCTACAACAACTAAGTTCAGTAGAACTTATGTATACTAGTCTTGTTTTATATGTACCTAGCAGGTACCTGTATGATCTTTCAAATGATAATCTCAAAGATTGTAATGGTAAAACAACAGCAAGCTCAGATCCCAATCAGCTGCTCACCAATGTGAGAAGTTGGCCTGGTATATAATGCTCACTAATTCTAGTGATCACTCTGTACCATGCCAAGCAACCCTTATGATGATGGTTGTAATTCAACCTTGTAGACCAGTTATCCTAGTGGTAACGTGGACAAAGCAGTCTTAGGCTAAACTCTGAAAGGCATGTGAAGCCAGCTGTATTACCATACACAACCCCCTTGAATACCAAATGAAAGGGACACCACACAGATATATATTGAAAATATATATTGATTTATTAACTATAAAATCCCCTGGACTCTTTATGAGCACAGAAGCACAAGCGTTAAATCACAAGACAGTTTAAAATACACAAAAGTTGCACAATATGGATGAGCCCTAGGGGCCACCTAAACCATATACTAAGAAAGTGGTATAAGAGATACCAATAGGAAAGGGAACAGGCCTAGGGCCTTGGGAATTGCTGGAGCTATTCGAGACTAGCAGTGACTAAGTTGGGAAAGGCCCGCGGGACTCGGGTGCAGTGTTCAAAGTGCATGCACTTTCCAATGCAAAGTCTATGGTGCGTAAAAAGTACAAAGTTAGAAAGTTAGGAACCTTCCGAGTGACCTATGGAGCTGAAACTTAAGACACAGGCCCTTGAGATGTGTACCAGTGCAGGAGCACTGGCGGAGCTGAGTTACCTCACCCACAGGAAGCGGGTGCACAGGGTCGAAGTAGTGTCGGGTTTCGTCACGCTGGTCGATGGTGCTTGGAGCTGAAGATGCTGCAGGCGGCTCGATGTGAAGAGTTCTGATGGATCCAAGGGTGGATCTGAAGATGTGAAGACCTGAAAGCAGAGGGGACAATGTTCAAAGTCACTAGCCAGTGACTACCGTGGAACCAGATTGGAACCAGGGGATGTCGGGTGCAAACAGGCGTTGTCAGGTAGCTTCTCTCTGCAGCCATGTGGATACCCGGGGTCAAGGACGTCCAGGAGTCGGTCACGAGCTGTCCCACGCAGGCTTCTCGCTGTTGGCGGTGTCGGCAACCTGATCGGAGCAAACAGGCCTTGGCAAATGCAAGCCACGCAGAAGTTGAAAGATGCTTAACACTCGGACCAGCAAGGTCAGAGTGGGTGCTCCTTTTTACAGGAGCTTGAGTAGGTCTGGAGCAACCAGACCTGCTGTGTAAATTGTCAGTTTCGTCGCCAAGATGGCCACTGACCATGTGGCTAGTGGCCGAGATGGCGCGTCGACTGGCACAATGCAAAAGGGCCCCACGCAGATCGTGGAGATGCTGGAGGGCTGATCTTCGGTGCAAGGGCTGCTCGGTGGTGGGGGTTCTCAGTCCCCAAAGCACAACGTCGAGGATGCCTCAGAAGCTGCGCAGTCAGCTTTTCAAGTGTCTTCCAAGGGGTCCGGTCCCACGTCACTCGGTGCCTCCACGGGTCCCTTCTTTGCAGGGACTGTGGATCGGGCTCTGAGAGGTCTGGGAGTCTGGTTCTTGTCGGGCTTTGGGCTCGGGCTCTGGCGGGAGGCGGCAGCAAAGCAGACGTCAAGTTGCTAGTTGGTACCTGTGTTCACAGGGTGGCCACTCCTAGGCCACAAGGGAGATTCTCTTCAGTCTTCTGAGCAGCAGAATGTCGAAGTCCAGTCGTCTTCTTAGTTTCAAGTTGATTCAGGATGATCTGCTGTGCAATGGCACTGCTCCCACTCTTATTCCCAATCTGAGGGGTGGATCACCTACTAGGTCCCTCCTCTGGGAGGAACCAGGAAGGGGGGCGGTTACACCCCCTTTCCTTTGTCCAGTTCCGCGCCAAGCCTGGGTCTGGAAAGTCCCAGGACCGGTTTGGACTGGCCTATGCACGGGGACACCTATTGTGCCCCGGGCATGTCTGATTCTATTCAGCCCTGTCCTACCCAATACACAAAACCCTGTCTGGGGTGGTGCTCGCACCTCCCAAGGCAGGAAACCCTTTGTCCAGGCCACCATCTGCCGAGTTTCGGTCAGCAGCAGGAGGCCAGACTCGTGTCTGTGGTGGCAGCATCCATTTTGTGATGCTGAGGCTCTGTTTAACTTTAACCGGGGTTAAGGCTACACACATGTCGTGTCCCTCTAGAAGGGTGGAATGCTATCCCCGTCGCCAGAACTGTCGAGGGGATAGTATTCCAATTCGTATGACACCTTACTCGACATGTTTTGATAAAGCCAAACCAAAGATAGCATATAACCGCGAGGATTATAATGCACTTAAGAGTATATGGTATGGCAATATCCCGGAACAGCTTAGGGAGTGGTTCCCGACAGCTGCAGACAGGCTCAGCTCATGCTAGAGCACCATCTCACATATTTCCAAGCACTCTGCCTCCAGGATTGATGAGGCCTTCCATAGGAGTGGCTGATAGGAACATATGTGTCCAGTTTAGAGTTAGGCACAGGCATACTGTACCTAAGTAAGAGGTGATTACACCAACTTACCCCAGCTGAGTGATCAGCCAGTTGTGTCAAATATGGAGGCCAGGCCAGGGGTGGCATAATACATGCTGCAGCCCCTGGTAGGCCTTGGATACACCTATGCCCTGGGTACCTAGGGTACACTACTACAGGGGCTCATAAGGTGAACCAGTTCCAATTCGTAATGCACCTAAAGTGCATTGGCAGTAATTTAGAGAGAGAACAGCAGGCTGTGGGTCTGATTAGCAGGCCCACAGCCACATTAAGTCAGAAACCAGTGAAGCAAAAAGCAAAAATTTGGGGTGACCATAGGATAGCAGACCCTACTCTCCTACAGTGGGGTCACACTGGAGCCACACTGTAACCACACTGGACCCACGCTGGCCACTGTGGAGTCACACTGGAGCCACGGTAGAGTCACACTGGAGCCATGCTGGCCACTGTGGAGCCACACTGGAATCACGCTGGAGCCACACTTTAGCCACACCGGAGCCACACTGGGGCCACGCTGGAGCCACACTGGAGCCACGGTAGAGTCACACTGGAGCCACGCTGGCCACTGTGGAGCCACACTGGAATCATGCTAGAGCCACACTGGAGCCGCACCGGAGCCACACTGGGGCCACGCTGGAGCCACACTGGAGCCAAACTGCCACTGTGGAGTCACACTGGAGCCAAGCTGCTGACAAGTGACACCTTGTAGGTAGACAGGCCACAAGCGCTGCACCTGTTAGTCGCAGACGCATGTGCCATGTTGAGGCAGGTACTGCAATTTGCCCCATCCACCCCACCTTATAAAGCCACCTCACGTGCCCTCAATTATATATGGGTTAAAGTCTGTCTTCTTCATGAATAAACTACAGAAGAGTGGTGCCCTGCTGACAGAGTGAGCTATGCTTCTTGGCTGCAGAACCTCTGCCAATCTCAGTGTCACAGGATTGCATGTTGTTAGGACTTACTCAGTCTTTCATCCGTCTGTTTTTAATAAAAAGAATAGAATCTTGGATTCCAGAACAACTCTGTAACACAGCACGTATCACATAGCACTGTTTTGATAAAAAAGCTGCGTGTGCCATTATTAGATTTACCCCCATGGCTCACCTCTATTCTGATTTCATAGGCCCCCCAGCCCCACCATGGATCAGGGGGCGGGGAAGGGGGGCCCGGGCCTGGCGTGGGCTCTAATAAAGCGCTTTTCAGCGGAAATATTTATACTAATGATCACACCATGAATATTTATATTCTGCTGAATGAACAGTTTGAACCTTCGGATTCCACGGAGATAAATTATTTAGCAGTCCTTTATAATTCATAAAGGATTCATCTGGAAGACATTGAGAAGGCGACTCCAAGGAAGGGCTCTGATATGCTCCGGCTGCACGCTCACTTCCGGGTTTATGGCTCTATTCATGAGGCCCCGTGGATCAGAGCCCGAGACAGCAGGTTACAACACGGGGCACTTGTTCGGGCTCAGCCGGTTTGAAGAGAAGATCTGATAGAGACTACTAGCCGCAGATTCCTTAACGTAGAATTTTCCCCAGGTGTGAGTTGAGATCCGGAAAACTTTTTGCCACAGCATCCCTGTGCGTCGGGGGGCGGCACCATTTGACTCCACCCTGACGTCGTCCGCGTCCGTGATGTCAGCGAGGATAAATAAGTCCCACCCTGACACGCCTACATCAGTTTTTTCTCTTTTCCGCATGCAACGTGGATCCGGATTGTGTCCTGGCTTGTTTTCAGGCCTCCTTTTTCACATTTTTTGTTCGTGGAACAGTGTGCGAATGCCTTCGAGCTTCAAGTCGTGTACACAGTGTGCAGGCCAGATGTCGGCGACGGACCCTCACCTGATATGTATGTGGTGTCTGGGCGAGCACCACAACTCTGCGGACTGCGAAGCTTGTTAGCATCTTAAATAAAAAAACCTGCAGGAGCGCCGGATGAAATTACTGTCGGCCCGCTTGTCCTGGTAGGTGTCATCCCAGCGTCCGTCCCACACCTTGGAGGCCAGGAACCGCTGATTCTGTCTGCTGCAATGCGTGCCATGGGCTCATGGGTGTTGCTTGCCAGCTGGTAGGTCCTGTACTTTGTCTCTGAGGTCTTGTCCTCATTCAGCAGGAGGTGTGGACTCCCCTCAGGGCCGTGCAACCCCACCAGTCGCCACCCTATACGAGTTTTGCCGGAGCTGGGGTGACTAGGGCCCCAATGACAGCCTACACTGCAGCTCTACAGGCTTCTTTGGCCCCTCCTACACCTCCTGAGATGTCAGCGGATCCCTTGCCTCGTGTGGGGCTTTCCACTGAGTCGCCAGCAGCTTCGGCCTCGGCGCCGAAGGTTTCGGCTTCAGGTTGTAGGAGGGTGGTGTCATTGAGGGGTAGTCCTTCGGGTCTCCACTCTTCCACCCGTGGCATCCCTGGTTCACCGCACATCCCTGCGGGGCTCCCTGTGGCATCGCAGGTGGTCGCCGGGACTCAGGGCTTGTCCCTGAGTCCCTTTTGGCCCTCGGAGCAGGTGGCTACCTCTCCAGAGGCTGAGCAGGGGTATTTTCGGTGCAGGAGGCTCTCCTCCCCGGCCCTGGCAGTGCCACGGGTGGAGGCCCTTTTGCGCCATTCCTTAGCTGCACCGGCTCTGCCCCAACCCCGTTCTCTTGGGGAGCACGTGGTGGTGGATGTCCACTCCGGCACCAGCTGGTGCCTGTGGTGGTTTCTACTGCACCGTGCCGGCGTTGGGTCTGTGAGTCGTCTTCTGAGGAGGTTTCATCCTCTCTGGAGCATTGTCATCTACTGGTTTCTTCCTCTCCAGAGACAGGGTGCCGTATTGTTGCCTTTTTTACCGTAATGTTCTAGGGAGGGCTCCTAGCCGCCCCGCGGCCTAAGCCCTCGGGTCCTCCTTTCTGCAGTCCGTGGTTGGACCATTCGCCTGCTTCTCCACCCTCCCCAGGAGCTCCCTCAGGTTCCCCACTCGTCAGTGGACCCCCGTCCATTCCAGGGCTGGCCGCTCCCCCCGATAGTCGGCTCAGTTTACAGCCATCGCCCACGGAGGAATTGCTTTTTCACCCGCTGCGCCCTATGGAGGCCAGTGTTACCACGGCCGCTTGCATTTTGCGGATGGGCGAGCCTGGCACCCCTTTTCCTACAGATAATCTCTTGGAGGTTCTCCACCAGGGCTCGGTGGACGTGAGCTGTTCCTTCCTTTTGAAGCGTCGCTCCACAATTCGCTTCTGGGGGCTTGTGGGTGTACTGCCACGGGTGATCCGGTGCCTCAGCTGCTCCTGCATCACCACCGTCTGGCTCCGCACGACCCTGTCTGCCTTTCCTTTCACCCTTCTACTCAAGGTTCTCTTCCTCGGACGGCTTTTCCGTCCTTGCCTGTGGTGTTGTTTCCTCCATCTCTGAAGGCCCGGTGGCTGGATTCATGGGGGCGTAACGTCTTTGCTTCTTCCAGTGCTGCCTTGCGGGCGCTCAACACTCGGTGTGTATTGGCTAGGGCTACTTCCAGCCTGTGGGACTCAGTGGAGTCCCTTCTTTCTCATGTCTTTCATAAGGGTGCCCGTGCTGATCTGCAGAGTCATGTGTTGGATGGTAGGGAGTTGGCCGTGTTTATTCTTTGTGCAGCTTGGATGTTACCGATGCTCTCGGCCGTGCTATGGCCACTTAAGTGGCTCTCCGTCGCCATGCTTGGCTACGTGATGCTGTTTTTCCTGAAAATATTAGGGAGCGTCAGGTTGACCTGCCCTTTGACGGGGTCCTTCTGTTTAACACTTATGCGGACTCCGCCATTCAGCGTCTTCTTGCGAGCTTCGTTATCCTCCTCCTCCTCAGTAGGCTGTTTTTGCTGATCCTCCGGGACTTGGTGGGAGGTGTTATCCCCTTTGCTCCTGAAACCTGGGGTTGGAGTGACCGTTACACTTTCTGTGTGGTTTTCTGTGCCCTCGGGGTCCCTTGGTTGGCCCCTCTCTTCAGTTGGCTGCTAGTTCATCCCTGTTTTGGTAATAGTGTACTTGCTGGCTGATTACTAAGCCTTCTGTGGGTTTTGCAGTGGGTTTTATGGTTTTGTCTCTGCTGCGGGATTTTCACCCCTAAGAGTGGTTCCCATACTTTCTGTGGGACGTGTCATACCCTAAGTGGGGTACTTGTAGCTATTGTATAGCTCTATCTTTCACTAGGAGGGTGTAGACTCCCCTTTGCGGGTTCCTCGCCCTTCCTGGTGTTGCTGTCCTCCGCTGGTGCGGTTTCTTGACAGTGGCTTTGCCATCTACGGCATTGTGCTGCTGTGTTTTTGCCCTTTTGTCTGCTGTTTGGCTTGGTCCTCTGTCTGGTGTTCCAGAAGGGATTCTTTCCTGTGTTGACGGCTTGGTCCGTCTTACTTGTTTCTCCTCTTACTTTCTGGATAATCACACTTCTGTGTGGCTCGGTTCTGTTGGGAGCGGTCTCCTTCTAGGGGTCGTTTGGGATTTTGTTGTTTGGTCTTGCCCTTGTTTTGAGCCTGGCTTAGTCTGGCCGTTTAGCTTGGTGGCGCTTGTCAGCGGCCAGCTGCGCCTGCCTGCTCTTCTGGTCTGTGGCCGGGGGCCCTGGCGTGGGCCCTGGTGCTCCTGCTTTTTGTTCCACTCGAGCCTTGTGAGATTACGTTTTTTCTTTTGCGCCTGCCCCTGTTGACTGAGGCGCCTTTCTGGCATGGCTGTCTTGTTCAAGCTGTGATAGGTTCGGCTGCCCTCTTCACTGTATGTGTTTTCCAATGGAGGCCTTTGCCTTTGTTTTTACTTCTTGTCCTTGGAGTCTTGGGGTTGTTCTCTTCCCCTGGACTCCTCTGCGCTGCCTGTACCTCTGGGGTTTCTGGCGAGGGTCTCTAATACCTTGAGTGGGCTTGGGGTGCACTGTCCCCCCCTTTCCGCCTTGTCCATGTTTCCTCCCCTTTGGTGGGGGCTGGGCTGCCTCTCCTGTCTTCATAACACGTCCCTTATGGGGTCGGTGTTCCCCCACAATGGCGAGGTTTCTTCTACTTGGGGGGGGGGACTGGGCTATTCTCCCTGTCCCTGTGATTCATCCCCTTTTGGGGCCCAGCGTTGTTCAGGCTGGGGAGGTCCTCTCGCAGACCCTCCTTCCCTTTGGGCATGGCTAGAGTATCTATTCTACGTTAAGGAATCTGCGGCTCTATCAGATGTACGAGTTACTTACCTTCGGTAACGGTGTATCTGGTAGAGATGGGAAACAACAGTTACAACGCAACTGTTACAATGGACTACTTTTACAACGCAACTACTACAACGCAGGATCCTTTACAACGCATGCCTTTACAACGCATGACATTACATAGCAGATGCTATTACAACGCATGCCATTACAATGTAAGCATAGGTAAGTTTATCTTTTTTAAAACATTTATTTAATTTGGGTTTTGGGGTACAGGGGTATTTTTAGGGTTCAGGGCTAGGTTTGGGTTATGGGGTACAGGGGTATTTTTAGGGTTCAGGGCTAGGTTTGGGTTTTGGGGTACATGGGTATTTTTAGGGTTCAGGGCTATGTTTGGGTTATGGGGTACAGGGGTATTTTTAGGGTTCAGGGCTAGGTTTGGGTTATGGGGTACAGGGGTATTTTTAGGGTTCAGGGCTAGGTTTGGGTTATGGGATACAGGGGTATTTTTAGGGTTCTGGGATAGATTTGGGTTATGGGGTACAGGGGTATTTTTAGGGTTTAGGGCTAGGTTTGGGTTATGGGGTACAGGGGTATTTTTAGGGTTCATGGCTAGGTTTGGGTTTTGGGGTACAGGGGTATTTTTAGGGTTCAGGGCTAGGTTTGCGTTATGGGGTACAGGGGTATTTTTAGAGTACAGGGCTAGGTTTGGGTTACGGGGTACAGGGGTATTTTTAGGGTTCAGGGCTAGGTTTGGGTTATGGGGTACAGGGGTATTTTTAGAGTTCAGGGCTAGGTTTGGGTTATGGGGTTTAGGGGTATTTTTAGGGTTCAGGGCTAGGTTTGGGTTTTGGGGTACAGGGGTATTTTTAGGGTTTAGGTTTTGGAGTAGAGGGGTATTTTTAGGCTTCAGGGCTAGGTTTGGGTTTTGGGGTACAGGGGTAGCTTTATGGATTAAGGATAGGTTTTGGGTATAGGGGTACAGGGGTATTTTAAGGGTTCCGTTTTAAAAAAAACTACTTTAAATAAATTAAATTAATTAAATTAAATTAATTAAATTAAATTAATTAAATATTTATTAATTACAATTTTTTAAAAAAGATATACTTACCTATACTTACGTTGTAATGGCATGCGTTGTAATAGCATCTGCTATGTAATAACATGCGTTGTAAAGGCATGCGTTGTAAAGGATCCTGCGTTGTAAAAATCGTGTTGTAATGGTATGTGATGTAAAAGTATGCGTTTTAACGTCATACATCCGGTAGAGATGATTCTAGATGCAGATTCCTTTATGACCCGTCCTTCCTCCCTTTTCTGCGAGGGCCCTTCTTTGGTCTTCTGCACTCGCCTGCCTCCGTGTGGTTGCCTCCTGCGAGTGCCTTCTTACTTCCTCCCTAGGGGGATGCTCGTCTTGTGGTTTGCTCCATTCCTCCCCTTTTGGTTATTGGTTGATCAGTTCAAGAGTACTTCTGTGCCCCTGCAACCTGGTCTCCAGGGTGGGGTTTGCTTGTGTCCTTCTTCCTTTCATGGCTTGCGCTTCTGGCTCCTTTGCAGTCCTTCGGATTGAGGTCCCTTTGCCGGGTCTAGACCCTTAGCTCTTTTGCGAGATGTCTCTCCTTGCTTGTGTTTTCAGGGGATGGATTCTCGTTTCTCTTTCAGTATGGCATTGGCTCCCTTCTCTGTTCAGGGAGGTGGTGGCAGGATTGTTCGTTTTTTCACATGTTTTCTGCCCCAGGGGAGGCTGTAGTAATTGTTGCGGGCTAGCTTTGCAGTAGCTGTCCTCTGCTCTTCCTTTTAGGATTTTTGGTGCGTAATATCTGACACTATTCTGGATGGTGCTGTTTCTCATCATTCGTTCCTTTCCTTTCAGTTTAGTTGATTTTTTCGCACACTGTTCCCGTATTCTCACAGTTTATATTTGTAATGGCTCAGTGTTGTGGCGTGGAAAAGTTCTGTGAAGAAAGAATAAAGTAGGCGCGCTGGGGTGGGACTTATGTATCCTTGCTTACGTCACTGACGTGGCCTACGTCAGGGCGGAGACACGTGGTGCCGTCCCCCTGGTGCGCAGAGATGCTGTGGCAAAAAAAATAACGGATCCAGTCTCACGCCTGGGGATAATTCTACATTAAGGAATCTGTGCCTAGAATCATCTCTACCAGATACACCGTTACCGAAGGAAAGTAACTCGTACTTTTCTCTCAACCGGGGACACCCCGCCCCCCACAAATTACGAATGGCAGAGTTTGCACAAAGGAGACAGCGCTTTCAAACTGCCCTGCCCATAACTCCCACCTCATCTGTTTACCTTCCTCTGTCTGTGTCCCGTAATCATTAAAAATCGTTCTTTTTTTTGCGTGGCAGGTTACCTGTGAGGGTCTTGAGGCACTGGGATGCTAGCTGCTTGCTGGCGCATTGTAAACATGCTCGGCCATCCTTTGGTGTCCCACCCTTGGCACTGCCCTCTGGTCGCCCTGGCACTGCCCTGTCTGCCCCTGGGTCTCCGGTCATCAAGACAGCGCCAAGACTCTTGTTTACTTAGTGAAGTTTCACACCTCACACTTACCCAATCAGTTGCGTAGTTAGTGTGTCAAGGACCCTAATGCACAGAAGTAAATGGGCCCCTTGTATGCTGTTTGATTGATAAAATACAGTAATAACCAGGGGTAGTGAGCCCCTCAAGCCTCTGTGTCCCGGTGCCACTGCACCTGCTTCAGCAATGGTAGCTATGGCCCTGCTTGAGGCAATCAGCAGCCTCATGAAGTCCTACAGGGTCAATTCTGTGATTTCATAGTGGTGGGAGGGGTGAAAGGGTGAATGACGTCCCTTCGTCTACCCCTTCCTATCTCTTTCTCCTTCTCTATGACCCTTGAGCTGGCTTCTGAGGAGACACAAGTAGTTTTGCATCAAGGCTCAAACTAGCCCCTCCCCTCCCTCTCCTGCACTTTCCCTTTCCATCCATCCATCTCTTCCCTTTCTCTCTCTCTCTTCCCTTATCAAGCTCTCCCTCTCCCTCTCTCACTCCCACTCTTTCTCTCTTGAAGCTTCCCTGTGTCTGCTACAATTAACCTCAGGAGCTGGGGAAGGTGACAGAGGTAACAGGAGCAGCCCGGAGCTTTCAAACCCGTCCTCCCATGGCTGCAGCCTACCGGGGACATGCCTGGTGGAATGAATGGCCTGTCCAGCCCTGTGAATGGAGCCTAACATGGAATCGCTTTTTTGGGACCATGATAATTGGACAGGCTGCCCAGGGTTCAAGGAGCCTAATGCACTCTTGGGGCCGCACACAATATATGAACCTATACAGTGAACTGATCATTGACAAAGTGCAGACCACAAACTTGTTATGACTGTGCCTAGCCATGGGTGGCATCGTGGGCGGTCGGTAGTCCCAACTGGGTGACTGCTGCATAAGTGGCCCATCATGTGTGTGCCGGGCTTGTGGTGGCAGCTGGGAGGTCTGTGAGGCTTTGCTCCACTTACTTCTCCAGCCTGGAGCTCGGATCTATCGTTCCCACAATGTATTCTGTGCTGCGGGTGGTTGTGGTGGCGGACAGCGCTCTTTCACCATTCCTTGGTGCTCTTCACCCAATGAAAGAATGGCACTTTTCTAATTAGGAATGGACCTTTTAAAGGTCACCTTTTAATATTTATTCCAGTCCAGGCATTTGTGATTTTTCTGAGCCCAAACCAAGAGGGGGGTTTTAATATCTACTTCCTGCATCTGTGTTCCTCTATAAAGGTTGGGTAGCCTCCATTTTCCAAGACTAAAAAACACCTGACGTTGAGGTCTCGAGGCTGGATGCAAGGAGATGGGTTCCACCTGGAGTCAGATTCAAAGAAAAGCCCAGAACAGAGATGGCTGGGGAGTCCTGGTTGATGGCCTCTACCCTAGTAGTAGGCATAGTGAGTTTGTGTAGTGCTTTTCTGCAGGTTCAATGCCCCCTAAGCCTTATTTTTGTTGTTATATTTCTACTTTCCTGATAGCTGGTTATCTGAGTGCTGTCTGGAGCTAGTTCTCTGGAGTAAGTTTCTCCTGAAAGTCCCTCCTTTCTCGTGGATCCAGAAGATCCTGGATCTTGAATAAGCCCTAAACACCTCCTGGTGTTTTTTTTATGTCACTGCCTTTTTCTTCAAGATCCTTCCCCCTTCTTCCAGATACCTGCCCTTCACATGTGTATTTTGTAGTGAGACCTTTCACTGTGGTTTCAGGAAGGCATCACCCTTACCTCAGTGCTTGATCAACACAATACCATTGTGTCCAGCTTTAGACAAACTAAGTTGTCTTCTAGCACTCAAAACATAGATATATTTGTCGGCTAAGACAATTACACACACACACACACACACACACACACACACACACACTCACAGACACACTGTCTTACTCTATGACCTTGATGCAGCAGTGATTCTCAATATGAGCAATTGAAATAAATATGTAGTAATGTAGTCTCAGAAAACATTTATATCTTGGAGGTTAAGAGGGGACAAAAAATGTAAATGTAATGTTAATGTATATGCATTTATATAGCGCACTACTTACCCGTAGGGTCCCAAGGCGCTTCGACCGCTGCGAAACCCTTCCTGGTTTCCCTGAGAGATGGTCCCTTAATGGGTATCTCCAGGGTGAGACCAGGCATCCCCGGCGGTCTGGTGGGGCCGTTAGTGAAGATGAGGCAAGCTAATGCCCAGAGTTGCCAAGTGTGATCGCTGATCAGAGTGGGCACCGAGGCGAGAGAATTATCGAGTCCGCTGACCCTGGTCCAGAAACCTGCCGCGCCGGGAATCGAACCCTTGTCCCGGGCCGTCCTCTGCTCTCGGGTCTGCCGCCTCTAACCAGTGAGCCACACTACTTCGGAACCAGAAGTTATCCTGACAAGCATGAACTATAAACTAGAATTGGAGAGACGCCACGGCCCTCCCAGACTCAGAGAATACCTTCTATGCTCAGAGAATACCTTCTATGCTCTTTGTTCCCATTCCCATGTCACTCAAAGGCCAGGTAGGGGCGGTGATATCCTCAAGTTTCTTTCAACTTAGAAAGATAAAGAATTGCTCACCTGTTGACATACTCTGCACTTATTCAGGTAATCATTGCCCTTGTTCTGTCCTGACTGGATTTCTCAAATAGTCTTTACTTGGGACTCCCAGCGGGTCAGCTTAAAAGATTGCAGCTCGTTCAGAACCAGGCGGCTAGACTTATTTTTCAACAACCTAAATGGCAGTCTGTCAGACCTGGCCTACAAAAACTACACTGGCTGCCGGTGGCCCAAAGGGTTGAGTTTAAGGCAGGTTGCATTATCTTTAAGGCTCTGCAGAGTAGGGGTCCCAAATTCATTAAGAATATGGTACTTAAGTATGCCCCCTCACGTAACCTTTGTTCCGCTCAAAAAGATCTGTTAGTTGTTCCTCTGTTTAAGAAGAAACGACAGGGTGGGAGCTGTTTCCACTTCTTAGCTGCTTCCCTCTGAAACTCTTTACCACTGCATTTAAGACAGTGTGAAGATCTTCTTACTTTAAGATGTTCTCTCAAGATGTGGTTATTCAGACAGGCTTACCCATAGAGTAGTGTGTTGAGTGTCCTATAGAGCATTGTGTTGTGTTTTCCATTCCGATAGCGCCAGGAAGCCCACGGGCGTACGAGCGCTTAAGAAATAAATATTAACATAACATAACATTTAGATTATTGAGCATGAACCCCCAGGCTTCCGTACATGTCTAACTAGCCTCATGTCACGAAGATGACTTTCTGCCAATCCTGGTTTTTCAGCCGACAGAACTGGACATTCTGTGTTGGCATTCTTGACGCCAGACTCCTTCCTGCGGAAATATCACTCCATTGTGCCGTGGTGCAAGGGTGCTTGAGTTGCAGCCAGGATTGTCTTGGAAGGGACACCTTCCTACACAAAACCAATGCTTTGAGGCTTTTCCCTCTTTCTACTTGTGCTGCAAAGTGCAGCGCGTCTGGAAAGAGGAAATATAAAGATAATTCTCCTCATTACACCTCTCCTGGGAAGATTTAGCATTTTGACACATTTCCAGGTCTACTACGCGTGGAAATCTGGGAATGCGCAAAACCCATGGAACACCTCCCTGGGGCAGAGTCACGCAAGGCAGCGACTTCCGCTTACTTGTGTCACTCCAGATTTAGCAGGCCACGCAGGACCACGCAGAGAGGCATTGTGTGGCTTGGTAAATCTCATTCTAGCATGTGTGCCACTCTGCCTCCCTATGCGTGGCGCATGGTTGACGCACAACCTTCAATAAATCTGGCTTCTATATAAAAACAGTCTCTAATTTCCTAGTGAAAAGTGACTTGTGAAGTGCCTAGTCGCCTGTAATAAAAAAAATGACATAGCTGTTCAACTGTAATAACTTATTACAGCTGAGTTCTGATGTCAAAAAACCTGCTGCCAGAGCCAGCAGTCAAGAAGAAAGACAGGTCACAGAATAACTAAAGCTGCACATGAAAACCAAAGGAGGGTACACGAAAAGAAAAGCAGAAAGGAAATATGTATTGCAACATGTTTATTTTTTCCACGTTTTATGTAAATATAGGAAAGTTCAAATCTGCCTGCATGGCTCTAAACATTCTGAGCTACAGTGTTGTTGTTTTTTAATATATATATGATTTGTAATAAACGTATTCTAATACCGGTTTGCAGCAATGATTTAACTGCATTTTGGTATGTTTCATTTTGGACTACAGATTCAAATTTGATTTTTTATGCTTAGAAACATCCTATCTCTTCCATATGTAACAGCAGCACACCAAGAATTTAAGATGCTCGTGAGAAGGGCAATGGTGTGACCATGTATTATGTGGAATAAAGCACCCCTTGCCATGCATTATAAGGATACTGCAAGTCACCTCTGAGTTCCATGACCTTATAAAGTAACTCAGCATTCCACCTTCTTCCTCGGAATGGTCAAAAAACTCCTTGGTGACTTGCAAAAACCTTATAATATGTGGCGGGGGTATTTTATCCCATATATAATTCATTGCAAATACCAGAATGCCACAAAAAACTTACTGGCCTGGGTGACCTATTCGCACATGGAATCAAAAAACTTGAAAGCTCTTAAAGTGCAAAACAGTTTGCACATCCTAGGCAATTTGACCACTTCTCTTCTGATGAACGACCAACCCCACAAACTGGAGAGCAGTCACCTGGGCGACCACTTCACTCCAGGTCATTATTTCCAGTGCTGGTCTTCTATTTGTCACCATAATGCATTATGGGTGTTATTGTCTCATTTTGCTTTCATTGAACAAACTAGGGAGTTCCTTTGTTTCCCTGCCGGGTACCAGGTTTATTGTACTGCTGCTGTTCCTACGGATTTCCTCTGCTGCTTCTGACCCCACTCCTCGCGGCCAACGCTTCGCGGGAGCCGCTCGTGAAGAGACTTGAGGGTTTCACTGACACCCAGGCTATCGACGGGACTGCGAGGACCAGCCTGCAGTGCGGCTGGTCATCTGCCGCAGCTGGTCTTCTTCCCACCCCACCTCCTGCCTGACTAAAAGCCAATCTTGATCGCGCGCACGCGGGACGCGCGCGGGACTCAGCCCGGGGCTAAGCCCGGGCAAAGGGCAGGCCGTCTGAGGCCGTCCGAGGTCGGCTGAGGTTGTGTTGGGTCACCCCCCTTTTTTTTCTGTTTGTTTGATTTGTATTGTTTAAGTTGTTTTGTGTATCCAGGGTGACACTGCTGTTTACATCCAGTCCCCTTTATTTTATTGACTGTTGTTCATTTCTGTTGGGAATCAAGCCCTTACGCTCGGGGAAAGAAAGAGTTGTGCAAGTACAGATGGGCAGTGGGGTGGTAACTGGCCCCCTTGATGCTTTCATAACTAGGGCAACTGGTATCTTGGAAAAGGAGATAGCCCTCGTTGAGAAACGCTTATCGTTAGATCTTATTACGGGGAAGCGCTCCTCTATTGGCCGACTTGCAACAGTAGCTAGCCCCCAGACACCCTCAACGATTCCTACCCAGTCTTTAGACACTGTGTTGGTAGATGTCCATCCAGATATGGAGAGATCGTTCTTGAACTCTATTGAGAGTGGATCTCAATCCAGTGTTTCAATAGAAAGCAGTAGTGGGGAAAGTATATTAAATATTAGCTCTGCCCAACCTGATCCCATCATTAGTGAACCACAACGGAATTTGCCCTGCAAGAGGAAGAGAAGTAAGGGCCCTCAGTTGGGGGATACGTCTAAAATACCCAAAACAAATAGCAATCCCCAGCCTATCCCTACCCTTGTAACTATTGTCAGCTCCCAAGCTACCCTGCTTGCCACCAGTCCTTTGTCCCCCTTACAATCACCACTGAAAAATCTAACTAGTACTTCAGAGAGTTCTAATAATCACGATGGTCTCCTACGTAAAATGGAATTATTAGTAAAATCACTTATGTTACCATTACTTGAACGTACTAGACTTATGAACTCAAAGCTGGATCTACTGGAAAATCTTGTTAAAGAGAATACCGGTATATTAAAAAAGATAGTAAATGCTTATCCCACACCATCTATCTTAGTCAGTACACCTAATCCCCCGGGTGCCCTTGTTACATCTAAACGGCCACCACAGGCTCCCGCTAAACAACCTATCACTCGGCCTACAACAAATAATCTGGCTAGTGATACGTCTGGGGATGGGAGCAAGAAAGTTGATAGAAGGCAAAATGTAAAGACTTCCACTGCTGCACAAACCCCGAACCTTGCTAGGGGTGTTTCTAATCCAACTGCTACGACTAAACCAACCCCTAGAGTTTTGGGGAGCTAAGATAATAACTCTCATGTCTTGGCCCACAAAGTACACAAACAGGGTATCCCCTGTATTAATTTACCCCCTGAGGCTTCTCCTTTTACAATTGTCTTAACAGGTGTTTCAACCCTTAAAGATGAAAAACCTGAATCATATGGGGACCTCAGAAATAAAGTTGTTTTCTGGCTAAATAAAAACAGACCCCTCCCCCCATCCTTTGCACCGGAGATCCTGAGTGTTAGACGAGTAGAGTGGATAGGACCCTGCCCGAAGGACCTGGAAGGTGATTGTATTATTATCAATTTCAGTGATCCTCGTGTGGTGGATTTTATACGTAGGGAAGCCAGATTTGGGAGGATGGGGGATGTGCAGATGTTGGGCCTCAGTTATTTCTATCCTAAAAGAAATAATGTCCCTTTTGTTAATCCCCTAATGCGTAGAAGACCTTATGGGAGATTTCCAACTGATAGGAATACATTCACCCCATCCATTCCACACCTGTTTAATCGTTTTGAAACACTCTCTGGCTTGGAGGGCATTGATTGACTCCATTCTATAACCAGTGGAGAGAGTCATCTTGGTAATTCTGTAAAAGGGGTAGCTGATTTACCTAGTATAACCCGTTCAGCTAGACAGGAGGGGGGCACTTGATGTTGGATGTGGTTAATGAGAGTGTTCTAAAGTGGAATTCCCTGGATGATCTTGCACCCATTGATGGGGGGGATCCAAATAGAGAGTCGATGGTCTTAGACCATGTTGCTCCCTCCCCTCAGGACCCGGTACTGAAAATAGCTTCATGGAATATCGCTGGGCTTAAAGTGCGAATAACCTCGGAAGATTGGGTAGCCTTTGTCGACTCATTCGATGTTTTACTTTTCCAGCTGGGCTCCAGAACCAATTTTTCAAGCAGGGTTTCTAAATTTTTACAAACCGGCTATCAAGGGTATTAAGGGTAGGGCATCTCGGGGCTTAGTAATTTGGGTTAAACAGTCCATCAATTGTAGACTGGTGAAAATCCCAGTGAACAACCCTGATATTCTGGGGATTAAGTTATGTAGGGAAAACCACCAGAACATTATTCTTATCAATATTTATGCACGAGGCCTCCCTGGTGGGAGATGCCCGGCAATTATAGACGATTTGGACTCCTACCTTGAATTGATTGGGAGAGATAATCTAATACTCTTAGCAGGGGATCTAAACTGTACCTTCGAACCCCAGAGGTATGAGGATGGGGATTTGTGTTGTGAAGAAGATGCCTTGTGGAAAATTCCGAACCTGACATTGAATTATACCAACAGGTGTTCCGAGGCTGCTTTGCACTGGCTTGGGCTGTGCTTAGAGTGGGGCTTGAGGGCGACCAACGGTCGTACGGTGTCTCATAAAGCTGGTCATCCTACATTTGATAATGGGATAAGTAAAAGTAGAATTGACTATATACTGGTAAAAATGGAGTATTGGTCCCTAGTGGAAGACATGATAGTTGTGGATCGTCCAGAGAGTGACCGTAACCCGCTGTCTCTAAGTTTGAAGCTCATTGGTGGCTTCGGTAGATCTCCTGCAGCTATGTGTGTCACTGCAGAAGCTGTTTCAACAAATGATAGAAGGCGGGTTAGATGGTGTAGGGTCCTGGCTGATCCCGCAATGTTAGATAGTATATCACAGGTAGCTTCATCTACTTTGAATGCCATACATAATCTATCTTCCGATATGGAAGCAGTCCACCAGGTTAGTGATCTACATGATCAGTGTTTTATTAAATTGAAAGCTCTTCTTGCCCTTCCATTGACGTTTGGGGTAAAGAAGATCCCTATCTCCAGAAAGAAATGTAAATTAAAGTATGCAGGGAGGCATTTAGGGGTGTCAAAAAAGCTATTAAATCAAGGGTAACTACTGAGATCAAATTGGCGCGTCAAAGGTACAAAAAGGTCCAGTGGGAGGCGAGGAGAGAGTGGGACGACTGCTATTGGTCTGACCTATATGAAGCTAGTCTCTCCTCCAACCATACCAAGTTCTGGGAAGTTGTAAAATGGGGCAGAAACTCTGATTCCCAGATTCCTGTCAACCATGTTTCAGCGGAAGCATGGGTGGACTTTTTTTCGTCCCAGTTTAAAGAGCCAGAACATGAACATGTTGATAGTGTTACCCTGGTGAATCGGGCCCCATTGCATCCTTCTCACTGCCATCCTTTGGTGTTCTCTAATGATGACACTGAGTCCGCTCTTCGATTAGTTCAAACAGGGAAAGCTTCCGGGATGGACTGCGTCCCGGCAGACTTATTCAAATCAGATCTCCAACTCTGGGTTCCTTACATCACCCAGGTTGCCAATGTAATCGCAAAGGGGGCAAGGATCCCTGAATCTTGGAAAGGGGCAGACATTCTTCCCATATTTAAAAAGGGGGATCGTTCGACCCCTAGTAAGTATCGCCCCATAAGTTTAATAGATTCCATGCAGGAAATCATCGCAAGGATGGTTCCTGCCAGGGTTCAAGGGTGGATGGAGATGGAGAGCATTCTCTCACCATTACAGGCAGGATTCAGAGTAGGCACCAGTACCATCGACCAGGTCTTCCGATTTGTCCTGATTTATTGGAAGGTGGTGTTATTGAACGGAGGGACTATTTTTGCCGCATTTGTGGACCTTAAGTCCGCCTTCGATCTTGTGCCCAGGACAAAATTGTGGGCTGCCCTAGATAAGATCGGATTGCCGTCTGAACTACTTGAAATCCTGATAAGATTGCACGAGGGCAATTTTGCCAAGGTGAGGTGGGGGAGACAGGGGCAGGTAACGGACAGTTTCTCTGTTAAGAGGGGTGTGCGCCAAGGGTGCGTTTTGGCACCTACCCTCTTCCTATTGTTCATTAATCAGGTGGTGACATTTTTCGAAAATACCCCAACTGATGCACCTATATTGGGTGGGACTAAGTTCCCATTGCTCATCTTTGCAGATGATACATTAATCCTCTCTAAGACTCGTAGTGGTCTACAAAAGGCGATTAATCGATGTGAGGATTTCTGCAAACTAAATGAACTACAAATTAATGTGAGCAAGACCAAATTCATGTTTTTAACCAAAAATCGCCCTATTAAGAGTCATGTAAGCATGAATGGAGTCGCCCTTGAACAAGTGGATGTCATGACCTATCTTGGAGTGACTTTAGATTACCGGTTACGCTGGAACCCACAGGTAGATGCTCTCCACTTAAGATCTGTTCGCCTAATGGGTTGTCTAATCCAAGAACAAAGATTGTCTTTGACTAAAAGGGTCCTACCAGCATTATAGATTTATGAAGCAAAAATTAATCCTGCAATTTTGTACGGGGCCGATCTTTGGGGTTATAAGGACATAACACCCTTAGTTAGAGCTCAAAACACATTTTTGTGTAAACTGGTAGGCTTACCCCAACCCACACCAATTATACCCCTTTTGCTAGATATGGGTTGGAAACCAATAAATGAAATGGCACGGTATCGGCTCGTAGCATTGTGGAGACGGATCTGGACTTCGCCGGATCTAAGACTCTTTGCTAACAAACTAGCGGAGGTGAGATCAATAATGGGCTCAGGTAATATCCCATGGCTCCGAGAAGTGAAAATAATTTTGGAAAGTATGGGACTTATCCAATTGTGGGCTAACCCAGGGTCTTCTGTGTTTCCATTCAAAAGAGAATTTAAAATGCTTTACTGGGCTTCGGTAAGAACCCAATCTGTTGCACTGTCAGATACCCCCACTCTAACGGGTTGTTTCCTGGCTCACAAACTGGATCCCCTACTTGAAAACTATTGGGATGTTATTACCAAGAGTCTGGACAAAAAAATTATACCACCAGTTTAGAGTGGGGTCCTTACCTGTCAGGTCTTTTACCAAGAAATGGGATGGTCATACAACTGAGCACTGTCCCTGGTGTAATGACCAAAAGGAGAGTGTGGGTCATCTTTTCTTTGCCTGCCCAGCCTATTTAGCTGATAGGAACAAATGGATTAGGCCTATTTGTCACCAGTTGAATTGTGGAGGGAGTGTAGAGCGCTGTGGGTTTTAAGAACAAATACCTCTGAGATAGTGGTTATAGGTGTAGCAAAGTTCTTAGGGTGGGCTTGGATAACCAGAGGTAGACACCTTCATGTTCAAGGATTTTAACTTTTAAATTTCATACTAAGGGCCCGATGTAGGTAGGGCTTTACCGATCGGTATCGGCCGAAAATACCGATTTTTGGCCCTTACCGATCGGTAAACAGCCATCGAGATGTAGGGAACCAAAAACAGAACGAATCGGATAGAAAACCGATTCGGAATGAGTACCGAATGGGAAAGAATCCGATACGTACATACCGAAAATCGGATATGTAACGAATCGGAAAAACACCGATTCGGTTACAAAGACCGAATCGGTCCATGTACCGATTCGTTAGTGACACCGAATCGGAAAATCACCGATTCGGTCCTACTACCGAATCGTTGGTGACACCGAATCGGAAAATCACCGATTCGGTCCTACTACCGATTCGTTAGTGACACCGAATCGGAAAATCACCGATTCGGTCCATGTACCGAATCGGAAAAAATACCGAATCGGACATGAGCCGATTCGGAAAACATGCCGATTCGTATGATTCTCCGATCGGGAAATTCCCCGATTCCGACAGTTGGGGAGATGTAGGGAGGCACAGAAACACCGAAATCGGCTCAAAATCGGTAGAATTCACTCGGTATTTACCATGGATTGCAATCAGGTGGTAACCAACTCCAACCCATATAAACAGTCCCAAAATGCATTGCAACTTGCAGGATGGCAGCTTTCTATGTCATTGCGAGGCGGCTACGGCTACAGCAGGAAGGACAGAGGGAATGGCTAAGAAATGAACAGGTCTACAGACAGAGGATAACCCTGTTCATGCTCACTGAGGCTGAGATCCTACAGAGATACAGGCTGGACTCTGACACCATACTTGAGCTCATCAGGGACCTTAAGCCATACTTGGACCACCACACCCCAAGGGCACACGCCATCCCTGCGCACGTCCAGGTGCTATGCAGCCTACACCTGGTAGCGTCTGGCAGCTATCAAAGTGGAGTAGCAGCAGCAGGAGGGGTGAGCCAGAGCAGCCTGTCAAGGTTCTTCCACATATTCCTTGACGCCATGATAGACAGGATGGACCAATACATCTCATTCCCTGCAACCCACGCAGAACTGCTACAAACCAAAGCTGACTTCTACCAGATGGCGCAATTTCCCCAAATCATCGGTTGCATAGATGGCACGCATATTCCGATTTGCCCACCAGCGGACACCGAATACATATACCGCAATCGGAAATCTACACACACCATCAACGTGCAGGTGATCTGCAATGCCAAGTGCACCATCACAGACCTGGTAGCAAAATTTCCAGGAAGTACCCATGACTCCTATATATTCCAACAGAGCGGCATATATGCACGGCTGATGGCTGGCGAATTTGGAGAAGGATACCTCCTAGGTGAGACACATCATCAGACCCCCATAACACATAGTAGGTAGGTGTAATACATGTATGCATGTGTCTAATGTGACCCCTTTCTCTTCCAGGCGACAGTGCATATGCCCTCCGCTCATTCATACTCACCCCCTACCTCAACCCCTCCACACCCAGCCAAAGGAGGTATAACCGGGCCCACATACGCACCAGGAATGTTGTTGAACGGACCTTTGGCATCTGGAAAAGTAGATTCAGATGCCTGCACAAGAGTGGAGGTGCAAGGCAGTATACCCCCATCACCTGCTGCAAGATCATAGCTGTATGTGCAATGTTATACAACCTTGCGGTCAAGAAGGGCACTGAGGTGGAGTTGTCTGACTACGAGGACTATGACGACGACGAAGCTGTGCCACTGACACAGCCAGCTGGGGTGTGTATGCCAAGTGATGGCAGATACAGACGTGAGGAGATCACTGAGAACTATTTCTGACTGAGTACAGATGCAAAGACAGCTAAATGTTGCTTGGAAAATTTTTTTTTTAATAGTGATGCACCACAGTTACAGCACTGATGTGCATCAAAAAATGGAGATTGTAAACTCAAATAAAGTCCAGGGTTCTGGTTTGCTCATCCCCCCTTGCCAGGCTATTTTTTGGCCCGCTTTCCAGACCCACTGGGGTGTCCCTCGGCCCCCTCCGAATGCCCAGCAGCATCAGCGGATCGCCTGGTGCTCCTCCTTGGCTCTGATGCAGCGCTGGCCGGGCTGCTGCGGCTGCTGCTGTCTCCAGCATCACCCAGGTCGAGGGCAGGATTGGAGGCGGCGTTTGATATTAACATGGCCTCCATGGCCGTGGTGATCCTGGCCATCCCCCTGGTGAGCTCAGCCGTATGCTGACTGAGCACAGACTCTTGATTTGAGCTGCGATGGCACAGCTGTGCGGTCGCCGCTGCAAGGCGGGCCATGGCCCGGTTGAGCACCCGGGCATCCCTCCTGCGCGCAACCTCATGCTCCTCCTGCCTGGCAGTTGAGTGGGTGATGGCAGTGGTCAGCCTGCCCAACCCTGCTGCCACCTCCTTGTTGCTGTCCACAACAGCCTGGAAATCCTTCACCAACTCCCCCATCTGCATGTTGTGCTGCAGGAGCTGGCGTTGGCAGGCCATGGTGGATCTGGCCTGTTGGCGCTGGATTTTTACCATCTGGCCCTCCAGGCCCAGGAACACACTGCCCTCCCGTGCTGGTGCAGCAGTGGTGGTGGTGGTGGCACGGCGTCTGGCACTGCTGCCTCCGGCCTGCTGAGTGGGCTGGGGTGCCACTGGTGGTGGTGTGGTGCTGGCCGGTCCCGGAGCCCCTGCTCCCAGGACAGGTTGGACGGGTGGCAAGGCCACGGTTGTGGCAGGAGCTGGTGTCGGCGGAATGGTCTGCCTTGTAGGGGAGTTGTCTGGTGAAAATTGCAAGGGGGGTGTGCTGGACAGTACTGGGGAGTGCACTGCCTGGAAATCAATCACCAGGACTCCCTCCATTCCAAGCCCTGGGGTGTCTCCTTCCTCATCCTCATCCTCCTCCTCCTGGCCAGCCTGGCTGGTGCTCGGCCCTGCGACTGCAGTGTTTGATGTTGATGCTCCCTCTGCTGTCACAGTGGTGCCGCCTGATGGTGCCCCTAGGTACAAAGAAGCATTTGTAAACTGAGTGCCGATGTATTACAGTCAGTACAATTATGGCATTCCACATGTCCTTGCATCTCCTTACACCGTGTCACACTGTTTCCTGTCTTGTGATTCTGCACTGACATATTTGGCTAACTTTTGCTGACTACATGTACCATGATGCTTGTCTCTTGTATGTTGGTGACAGTACAGTGCTGGTGTTTGCCTATGCATTGTGTCTAATGGGGAGGTGTCTGGTAGGGTGTGTCATGATGCGCATGCTTCTTACCTGTAGCTGTGGCTCTCGCAGAGCTGTCCAGGGTCCCGATTCCTACAATGCTCTCCCTCTCGATGGTGCTGGAGACAATTTCCTCCAGCTTGGTGAGGGGTGGCGCCGGGTTCTTGCCTCCTCCGGTGTGTCCAGCCTGCCTTTGGATGTCAGACAGCTTCCTCTTCGTGAGGCTGCGGAGGTCGTAAAACCTTTTCTTAAGTTCCTCAATGGACCTGGGGGTGACACCAGCAGCATTGACCTTCTGGGCGATGTCGGCCCACATTCTCCTCTTGGTGCTGTCTGGCACGTTGAGGGACAGCTTGCCAAACAGCTGGCGGTGCACCCTCACCACCTCCTCAACCAGCACCTGAAGTTCGGTGGTGGTGAACTTGGGCTTCCTCTTTTGGGAGGACTTCTGGCTTCCTGCCTGATCTGCCATTTTCTGCTGTTCAGTCTGCAACCTCCTTCTCCCACTGCTGCTAACTGTGTGTTGGGCTCAGGCAGGCTTTCCAGAAACTTCTAGAAACTTCTTAATTAGCTGCACCTGCCAGGGTTGCCACTCCCTGTTTGGGTGGGGGAGGGGGAGCCACCTCATTGGCTGAATCGCCTATTGCCGAATCGGCTTTTTCCGAATCGGTAAAATCCGATTCGGTAAAATCCGAATCGGTATTATCCGATTCGGTAAAAGCCGAATCGGTTCATTCAATGCATTCCTATGGGCTTTTTCGCCATGGGTCTATGATTGCCGAATCGGATTTTACCGATTCGGCTTTTGCCGAATCGGTATTCGCCGAATCGGGAATATCCGATTCGGTGGTAGCCGAATCGGTGTTTTCCGATTCGTTGTTGGCCGATTCGGTAATTTCCGATTCGGCCCGAGCAGAATCGGAACGTACCGAATCTCATTACCGATGCCGGCCGATTCGGTATTCATTCGGTATTTTTTTCCTACATCTTGTTTTCCGATTTCAGAATACCGATTCGGCCCGCCTCGGTATTTTGAAATCGGAAAATCGCGTTTACCTACATCGGGCCCTAAGTCTTTTTACTGTTTAATTCTTGTCTTAAGGAACCCAGGATGAAATATGTTGCTGTTAAATTTTTATATAAATGAGCTGTTTTTTTAATCTTTTTGTAAACTGTATTTTATGATGTAAAAATCAAAATAAAGACGTATGAATCTGAATCTGAGCAAACTAGATTGACACACCTGAGTTCAGCCAAATGTAGGGGCAGAGCTCAGGAGTGGAAACAGTGTCTATAATGACGTGTCTTGAGGTGTTCACCCTTATAGTTGTCTGCCTATTCAGGGGCTCAGTACAATTCTGAGAAATACTGATAATAACTGCATCAAGAGGACTTTGCCTGCCCTGGACAATTTAGTGTGGGCAGAAAAATCCATATTCCCAGTATGTGCACCTTGAAATGGAGGAAACGTAGTATTGCAATGTTGTCCCCTATACCAAGATACACTACTCAGAATAGAGTCGCATCACCACACCTGGCAAATACTTCACCACATTATATCAATACTTAGGACGATATTACCATATAGACTTTGTAAGTACTCCTGTTTTTGCCAGAAATGATGGGCTCGACACAGTGAGATGAACTGATTTGTCCAGGATCACACAGTTTTGTACATTAGTAGGGCCGAAACATGTCGACCAGTAACAGTGAGGGAGGAACCCTAAATATTTTCCCTTCCCTCCAATCCCTTCTTCTGTTTGTAACCTTTTATTAGAAAAGGTGTGATGGAATAAAGTGACCCCTTGCCATACATTATAAGGATACTGCAAGTCACCTCTGAGTTCCATGACCTTATAAAGTAACTCAGCATTCCACCTTCTTCCTCTGTATGGTCAAGGGCCCCTCCTTCACAACCCCCACACTTAATCTTTTTTAACCCTGTCAAGGGGGGCCAAGAATAAAGGTATATCCTAGTGGTACCCACTTAGGCAGCTTTACTCTTCTTTTCCCTGCACTTTTGATCCCTTCTGGGAAATACTTTTTCCCTCTCACACTATTTCTTTATTTCTCCCTCACTAAAAAAGTCAGCGCTCCATCCAGTCCTATGATGAAACATGCCACTACATGGTGGGCGAGGGCAGAAATAACAAATCTTTAAATTTTCCTCCTTTCCTGTTTAGGTCGAGCAGACCTACGCTCAATGCGTGAGCATTGAGGGTGTCTGCTTCAGACCTTTTGTGGCCCGTATTTAGGAATGAGGACAGCTACCAGACGCGCGCTTTGACGAGGTCAGATTTCACCTCGGGAGCGAGCGTCTGGTAGCTGCGCATGCGCAAATCAAATCCCTTGCTCACACACACACACAGGCAGCCCCCACCCCTCTGCATGCACGCACACACACACACACAGGCACGCGCATGCACACGCAGGCATACGACACACATACAGGCATTCATACAGGCACACTATCCCCTACCTCGCATTCTCTCTCAATCACAGTCACGCATGCGCACACACATTCCCACACGCACACACGCGCGCACACACTCCCCCTCCCCCTCCCCCACCCCTCCCAGGCATACACACAGGCACGCACGCACTTCACTTCAGCCCTGGGCCCCACTCACCGACTGCGCTCTTCCGGCGGGCTCCTCTTGCGCTCCGCGCCTCACGGCGCGTCTCGTCTCCTCTTCACAATCGGGGCTCCCTCAGGTCCGAGGAGCCCCGCAACAGGCGCCACACTCCTTCTTCTCCCCGGCCCCCTCCTGGGGACCCGGGCTAATTCGGACAGGCAGGGCGCCCCATGCGCCGGGAGCTCGGGAGGCGGGACTTCCGGTCGGCCGCGACCGGATTGGCCGGCCGGCCAAGAGCTTCCGGGTCGCCGCGGGACTTGTTCTAGAGTTGCCAGGAGCACACTGTTCATTTGGCAATAGCCGAGATTTTACAACACGTCTGATTGAACGCATCTGCTCTTATAGCGCATGCTCTGAACCCCGTAACCTCTTGGCACTCGAATATTTGTTGGATGAGGCACCTCGGGTCACAAGAAGCCGAAATGAACTGTGCAGGATCACAATGTTTAGTCGAGCTCGGAAGCCGGGACCCGAATTTTGCCACTGGCTCTCATCTCCTCCTGACTTTATAACCCGGCTCCACAAAGGTGCTCGGAGTTATCGAAAGACGAGCCTGCTCCTGTGTTTGACCTCCCCGCTGCAGGGTAAGGACCAGCCCAGCCCCACGTCAGTCCTCAGCTTAGCCCCCACGTCAGTCCTCAGGTGTGCTCCCAAGCGAGTTCAGCTGAGCTCAAAAGTACAGTAACCATGTTTGCACTGATCTCTGCTCTCCACCCAACCGATGACGATTTCCTAAGATCAACAACACATCACATTTTTTTTGATGCAGAAAAGTAGCCACAAAGAGCCTGCACACAGTTAAGCAATCCCTCTCTGACGCGGTCATCTGCTAAGCCTTACGTCTGGCTCACCCAGACACAAAGACCTGCACACGCGAGCCCAGTGTGAGCTACCTTAGTGGGGGGCAGGGTGGTCTCATTGAAGCAACAGGGATTGACGCTAAGCACTACATGCCCCAGGCCCCTCCTTACACTGACCCGACACAATGTCACCTGCCCCCCACGACTCCAGCCGCAGAGAAATCCCAGACCCGTGTGGACGTCTGCAGTGAAGTCATGCATACCTCAGCCATTAACTATACAAATGATTATAAAATAACAGCACACTTAGCATTTACACCCCACATTTAATCTGGTTCTAAGTGCTACAAATTGTGGTAAATATAGAAAGTTCGGACGAAAGATAACACACGTTTGCATGGAAACACACACATGGCAAAGTGTCAAAGCATCAAAGCACAGATGAGTTCACAGGTCTTTTGGTCCCACAACCAACCACTCCATGTCCTTGCAAGACCACATCTATGTCTGAATTACACGTGTATGGTCGCAAGAAGGGCTGGTACATGTTGGAGAACATGAGACTGGTCCGTAGCTTGTATTCTGGGGTGTTGGAGGATGTGAGGCAGCCAGGAGCAGATTGGGACCTGAAGGGAAGGTAGAGGGTCAGGGGCAGATTCTGCAGAGAAGCACAGTGTGGGTGCAGCTAAATAAGAACTTTGTGCATGAAAATCCCAACCCTGACCTGCATCAGGCTTGCCGGACATCCTTACACTCAAAGTGCACGTGTGGACATTCTGCCAGTGTGGAGGACTCTCGGTAATGATGCATTCAGAACTAGGAGAGGGTTTGTGGGTGTTCCTGTCTCAGTCCAGCTACAGAGATCAACAACCGCAAACCCATACACTGAACATAATCTTCACAAAAGTTATTTACAAAAGTTTAAGGTATTGCCATTAAAAATTACAATAACTTTTATTTAAGTATTGATTATAAAAAATAAATAAAAGCCATTGTTATTTGTAATATCAATACATCTAAGTCACGTAAATACAAAACATGTTGCATTACAAATGCTATAGGTGTCACATTTGCAAAAGATATAACTATTGGCAGTGTAAAAGCTATTCATTTTGCTATTTTCAAAACCAACACATAAATAAAAAATGTGTCATTTACAATACCAATAGCTCAAACTTTCCTAATGCGTGACCTATTGCATTGCAAATGCTTGTTTTCTTTAGTTTATTACTACTACAGAGTAGTTAGGACAGGGATACAATGCACACTTTCATTTGGAATAGTGTCCTTGGGTCACCAAGGTCCTTTTCTTGTTGTTGTTGTTAGTTTAGATGCAAAGCTGTGGGCCACGGGTCCTTGAACACAATGTACTGAAGTAGATGTATGATCCCAGCGAGGTGCTATACAAACACCTCGAGGCGCTATACAAACACCTCGAGGCATGTATATGTATGTGTCTGTCTATTTCTATAAAATCCATTTTCAGAAAATTCACATTGCAATTTAAACCTGTCAATTTTGCATTAATAACCAAAGATTTTGGCGAATTGGCCATTTGTGTACATCAACTATTCTACGCTTGCTTTCATCCGGGGACTTTATGCTTAGGACAGTCTAGTACGGGGTCCCTGGAGGGGGCGTGGGGGCTGCATTCCCGGGTCATCAGCTGTTTGCAATGGAAACGAAAAGAGCAGCGCGGGCGCCCGCCCTGCGCTCCGCCTCATGCATGAATCATGAGGCATGCTGGGTATGCAAATGAGGGAGGGATCAATTAGTTGTCGGGCACGGCGCGCGGGGACGGGTGTTCTGGGCGGCTGGGCTTCTGAAATGCAATCCGGCTCCGGGCCCCCAGAGGTGGCGCGGGCCAGATGAAGGGGCGCGCGTGCGCTGGCGCGGGGGACCGAGGCCCGGGCGGGAGGAGCACGTGCTGCCCCGCGCCTTTGTACCTCGCTGACTCCCCCCACCCCCGGGGGCGTCCTCCCCTCGGTCCACCGAGAGCAGCAGCAGAGGCCTGGAGCCGCTAACAAGGACATGGGGGTAAGAACGAGGCGGAAGGGGCGCGTGCGGGGAATGAGTGATGAGGGCTGCGTCCTGGCATTTCAATGGACACTCCGTGTCAGTGAACCCTCCGTGTCAATGAACCCTTTGTATCAATGAACCCTGTGTCAATGGACCCTCCCTGTCAATAAACCCCCCTGTCAATGAGGCCCCCCAGTCAATGAACCCTCTGAGTCAATGAACCCCCTGTCAATGAACCCCCGTGTCAATGGACCCTCCGTGTCAATGAACCCCCATGTCAATGAACCCCCTGTGTCATTGAAATCCCCCACCCCTATCAGGATCCCTGTGTCATTCGACCCCCCGTGTCACTGGAACTTCGTGTCAATGGACGCTATGTGTCAATGAACCCTCCCTGTCAATAAGCCCCCCTGTCAATGAGCCCCCCCAGTTAATGAACCCTTTGTGTCAATGAACCCCGTGTCAATGGACCCTCCGTGTCAATGAACCCCCTGTTAATGGACCCTCCCTGTCAATAAACCCCCTGTCAATGAACCCTGTGTCAATGGGCCCTCCCTGTCAATAAACCCCCTGTCAATGAACCCTTTGTGTCAATGAACCCCCGTGTCAATGGACCCTCGTGTCAATGAACCCCCGTGTCAATGGACCCCCTTGTCAATGGACGCTACGTGTCAATGAACCCTTTGTGTCATTGGACTCCATGTCAATGGACGCTACGTGTCAATGAACGCCTGTGTCAATGAACCCCCGTGTCAATGGACCCCCGTGTTAATGGACCCTCGTGTCAATGAACCCCCATGTCAATGAACCCTTTGTGTCAATGGACTCCATGTCAATGGACGCTACGTGTCAATGAACGCCTGTGTCAATGAACCCCCGTGTCAATGGACCACCGTGTTAATGGACCTCCGTGTCAATGAACCCCCGTGTCAATGGACTCCTGTGTCAATGGACCCTCCCTGTCAATGAACCCCCGTGTCAATGGACTCCTGTGTCAATGGACCCTCCCTGTCAATGAACCCTTTGTGTCAATGAACCCCTGTGTTAATGGACCCCCGTGTCAATGAACCCTGTGTCAATGATCCCCCGCCCCTATCATGAACCCGCTGTCAATGAACCCTCTGTGTCAATGAACCCCCATGTCAATGAATCCTCTGTGTCAATGAACTCTCTGTGTCAATGAACCCCTGAGTCAATGAATCCTCCGTGTCAATGAACCCTTTGTGTCAATGAACCCTTTGTGTCAATGGACCCTCCATGTCAATGAACTCTCCCTGTCAATAAGACCCCCTGTCAATGAGCCCCCCCGTCAATGAGCCCTCTGTGTCAATGGATTCCCATGTCAATGGACCCTCCATGTCAATGAACCCTCCCTGTCAATAAGACCCCCTGTCAATGAGCCCCCCAGTCAATGAACCCTTTGTGTCAATGAACCCACGTGTCAATGGACCCTCGTGTCAATGAACTCCTGTGTCAATGGACCCTCGTGTCAATGAACCCCCCAGTCAATGAACCCTTTGTGTCAATGAACCCACGTGTCAATGGACGCTCGTGTCAATGAACCCCCGTGTCAATGGACCCTCTGTGTCAATGAACCCCTGTGTCAATGGACCCCCGTGTCAATGGACCCTGTGTCAATGGACTCCCCGTCAATGAACCCCATTTCAATGAACTCCCCCTGTCAATGAACCCCATGTCAATGAACCCTCCCTTTCAATGGATCCCCATGTCATTCAACCCCCGTGTCCATGAACCCTCCGTGTCAATGAACCCCTGTGTCAATGAACCCTTCATGTCAATGGACCCTCGTGTCAATGAACTCTCTGTGTCAATGAATGAATCCTCTTTGTCATTGAACTCTCCGTGTCAATGAACGCCCGTGTCAATGAATCCTCTGTGTCAATGAATTTTCCGTGTCAATGAAACCTTTGTGTCAAGAATCCCGTGTCAATGAACCCTTTGTGTCAATGGACCCCGTGTCTATGAACCCCCACTGTCAATAGGCCCCCTGTCAATGAGCCCCCCAAGTCAATGAACCCTTTGTGTCAATGGACCCCATGTCAGTGATGCTACGTGTCAATGAACCCTCTGGTCAATGGACTCCCGTGTCAATGGACCCTCCGTGTCAATAAGCCCCCCTGTCATTGAGCCTCCCCAGTCAAATAGCCCTTTGTGTCAATGAACCCCCATGTCAATGGACCCTCGTGTCAATGAACCCCCGTGTCAATGGATGCTACATGTCGATAAACCCCTGTGTCAATGGACTCCCGTGTAAATGAACCCCTGTGTCGATGGACACTCGTGTCAATGAACCCCTGTGTCACTGGACCCTCGTGTCAATGAACCCCTTTGTCAATGGACCCTCCCTGTCAATGAACCCTCTGTGTCAATGGACCTATCGTGTCAATGTACCCTCTGTGTCAATGAGCCCCGTGTCAATGGACCCCCCTGTCACTGAACCCTTCCTGTCAATAAACCCCCCTGTCAATGAGCCCCCCCAGTTAATGAACCCTTTGTGTCAATGGACCCTTGTGTCAATGAACCCTTTGTGTCAATGGACCCCCATGTCAATGGAACCCCGTGTCAATGTACCCTGTGTCAATGGGCCCTCTGTGTCAATGAACCCCCGTGTCACTGGACCCTCCGTGTCAATGAACCCCTGTGTCAATGAACCCCCCTGTCAATGGACTCCCTTGTCAATAGACCCTGCATGTCAATGAACCCCCATGTTAATGAACCACTTGTCGATGACCCCCGTGCCAATGAACCCTCTGTGTCAAGAACCCGGTGTCACTGCACCCTTCGTGTCAATGAACCCTCCGTGTCATGAACCCTGTGCAAATGGACCCCCGTGTCAATTAACCCTCCATGTCAATGGACCCCCGTGTCTATGAACCCTCCGTGTCAAGAACCCTGTGTTAATGAACCCCGTGTCAATGAACCCCCGTGTCAATGACCCTCCTTGTCAATGACCCTCCTTGTCATGAACCCCGTGTAAATGAACCCTGTGTCAATGAACCCTCCCTGTCAATAAGCCCCTCTGTCAATGAGCCCCCCGAGTTAATGAACCCTTTGTGTCAATGAACCCCTGTGTCAATGGACCCTCCGTGTCAATGAACCCCCATGTCAATGGACCCTCCATGTCAATGAACCCCCGTGTCAATGGACCCTCGGTGTCAATGAACCCCCTGTCCATGGACACTCCCTGTCAATGAACCCTCTGTGTCAATGGACCTGTTGTGCCAATGTACCCTCTGTGTCAATGAACCCCGTGTCAATGGACCCTCCCTGTGAATAAACCCCCCTGTCAATGAGCCCCCCAGTCAATTAACCCTTTGTGTCAATGAACCCCCTTGTCAATGGACACTACGTGTCAATGAAGCCTTTGTGTGAATGGACTCCATGTCAATGGACGCTACGTGTCAATGAACCCCTGTGTCAAAGAACCCCCGAGTTAATGGACCCTCGTATCAATGAACACTCGTGTAAATTAACCCTTTGTGTCAATGGACCCCATGTCAATAAACGCTACATGTCAATGAAACCCTCTGTCATTGAACCCCCGTGTCAATGGACCCCCATGTTAATGGACCCTCGTGTCAATAAACCCGTGTCAATGGACCCCCGTGTCAATGGACTCCATGTCAATGGACGCTACGTGTCAATGAACGCCTGTGTCAATGAACCATCGTGTCAATGGACCCCCGTGTCAATGGACCCCCGTGTCAATGGACCCCCGTGTCAATGGACCCCCGTGTCAATGAACCCCTGTGTCAATGACCCTCCTTGTCACGAACCCCGTGTAAATGAACCCTGTGTCAATGAACCCTCCCTGTCAATAAGCCCCCCTGTCAATGAGCCCCCCGAGTCAATGAACCCTTTGTGTCAATGAACCCCTGTGTCAATGGACCCTCCGTGTCAATGAACCGCCGTGTCAATGGACCCTCGTGTCAATGACCCCCCATGTCAATGGACCCTCCATGTCAATGAACCCCCGTGTCAATGGACCCTCCGTGTCAATGAACCCCCTGTCCATGGACACTCCCTGTCAATGGACCCCCGTGTCAATGGACCCCCGTGTCAATGAACCCCTGTGTCAATGACCCTCCTTGTCACGAACCCCGTGTAAATGAACCCTGTGTCAATGAACCCTCCCTGTCAATAAGCCCCCCTGTCAATGAGCCCCCCGAGTCAATGAACCCTTTGTGTCAATGAACCCCTGTGTCAATGGACCCTCCGTGTCAATGAACCGCCATGTCAATGGACCCTCCATGTCAATAAACCCCCTGTCAATGAGCCCCCCCAGTCAATGAACCCTTTGTGTCAATGAACCCCCGTGTCAATGGACCCTCCGTGTCAATGAACCCCCATGTCAATGAACCCCCTGTGTCAATGAAATCCCCAACCCCTATCATGAACCCCGTGTCAATGGATCCCTGTGTCAATGAACCCCCGTGTCAATGGACCCTCCGTGTCAATGAACCCCAGTGTCAATGGATGCTCTGTGTCAATGAACCCCTGTGTCAATGAACCCCTGTGTTAATGGACTCCTGTGTCAATGAACCCTTTTGTCAATGGACCTATTGTGTCAATGCACCCTCTGTGTCAATGAATCCCGTGTCAATCGACCCTCCGTGTCAATGGACCCTCCGTGTCAATGGACCCTCCGTGTCAATAAACCCCCATGTCAATGGATGCTTTGTGCCAATGAACCCCCGTGTCAATGAACTCCCCACCATGTGAATGAACCCTCCGTGTAAATGATTCCTCTATGTCAATGCCCCCTCCCCCCCCCACCCCGGGTCAATGAACCCCTCGTGTCAATGAACCCCTGTGTCAACGAACCCTCCGTGTTAGGAGAGGGCCCGCATGCAGCAAGAAGGCCGACGGTGACCTGTTTCTGTAATGCACAAGCCACTCATGCAATCACTGCTGACAGGAGCTCTCCCAACCAAACTCAGCGCCCACAGGCTGACTTCTAGACGAACAGACGGTCCCTCATAGACAAAGCACTATGGGGCTTATTCACAAGCCACTTACGCCCTCAGCGTGTCACTTTTAGATATGGGAAAAGGTGGTGTATGGATGGCGCATGGGGCGTGTAAATAATCCCCTATGTATCGAGCTCCCGGCTTCCCTTACGCAAGTCACTGTCAGCTGCAGCAGACCAGTTGATTCCAAGATGGCCGCTCTCCTAAGCCTGACCAGGCACCGACTCATAATTCATTACCTCATGTTCATCCCAAAGAGCCGGTCAATATACGAGTTCGAGGCACGCCTTGAAAATACACCTTTATTTCAGGAACACATAAATAGAACAAGCATTTGCAATGCTATCGGTCTCGCCTTTGGGACCTTACATGTATTTAGCTATGCAGCACATTAGCCTGGGTGCTGAAACATCTACTGTTCTTTAACATGAACGGAAAGTAAGCACCAAACTGTGTGACAAGCCAGGTATGGGAACACATGGAGAGAAATATTGCCTTTCAGCGGGAAATAGTATAGTCCAAAGCTCTGTTTTTAATAGTAAAGCAGGGACTTCGGTGTTCATATCACTGAAAATACAAGATTTGAATTTTGAATTTGAATTTGAATTTAAAAACATTTGTACAGCGCTCGCATACCCAGCGGTTTCATGGCGCTAGTGGTGATCAGTGGGTGGCAGCAACAAGGAGATTAAGGGTAGGCTTGTGTAAACAAAAAGGTTTTGAGATTTTTCCGGAATAAAAGATAAGAAGGTGAGGTGCGTAGAGTAACCGGGAGGGAGTTCCAAAATGTAGGAGCCAGGACAGCGAATCTCGCTCCACCCGCCCTCTGCTTTTTAAAGCGGGGGATGGTGAGGAGGGCCAAATGGGCCGAGCGAAGTTCTCTGCCTGGACAGTATGGCTTAATGAGAGAACGGATGAACTCGGGAGCAGTGCCCGATCTGGCCTGATACGTGAGGCAGCCGAGTTTAAACAGGGCGCGCTCTCTCACAGGGAGCCAATGCAGAGTTTTGAGTAATGGAGTGACCCGATGATATCTGGGTAGGCCATGGATCAGGCGGGCCGCCTGGTTCTGCACCAGTGGTAATCGATGGATCATGTATGCAGAGGCTCCATTATAGATTATGTTTCCATAGTCTATACGGGAAAGTACCATGGCCAACATAATAATTTTCAAAGCTGAGGGGGAAAAGAAACGAGAGACTTTCCTAATCACTCTAAGGGAAAAGAAACATGAAGAAACCACGGAGCTGACTTGCGGGTGAACAGTGAGCTGGGGATTAAGAAGGATTCCCAAGGTTTTCACTTTGGACACAGGAAGTGGAGGGGCACCAAGGGAAGGGGGCCAGAAGGAAGGGGACCAGGGACTGCAGCCACCTCCGGTCAGGACCAGCTCGGTCTTGTCCGGATTAAGTTTGAGGTAGCTGCAGTTCATCCAATCTTGAATGAGAGTCATGGTTGTTTGGACGTTCAGAGCAGATGAAGAGGAATGGGACAGATTGAAGATTAACTGGAGGTCATCCACGTAATTAAACACGGTGACCTCCAGTTGCTATAACATAAAAATGAGGGGAGAAATGTAAAGGTTGAACAAAAGAGGGGAAAGTGATGAACCCTGAGGGACCCCTCATTCTACCTTGCGAGAAGCCGCCGCAAAGCCAGTCAAACGGACTCCCTGTGTTCTCCCAGCAAGAAAGGACTCCAGCCAAGAAAAGGCTAAGCCTTCTATGCCCGCCGCCCTGACACGGTTAAGGAGGATGGTATTGTCCACCGTGTCAAAAGCGGCGGATAAGTCTCGGAGAATCAGGGCTTGCGGAAGGTTGATGTGGATACCTTCACGCAGCTTGTCCATGACCGAGATGAGCACTTTTTCTGTAGAATGCAGGGGACGGAAACCAGCTTGGCAGGGGGAGAGGCAGTGATTTGCCTCAATGTGAGTGCTCAGAGTAGAAGTGATGTGAGTTTCAAGGACTTTTGCAAGGTAAGGGAGGAGTGAGATGGGGCGGTAATTGGAGGGGGAGGAGGGATCGGCGTCCAATTTTTTAAAGATTGGGATGACAACCGCCGATTTGTGTGAACTGGGAACGTGACCGTGAGTAAGTGAGTCGTTGAGAAGGGTCAAAGGGGGAGTAGGGCAGGCTGAATAGACTTCCCTGAGGGTACAAGCAGGAGCAAAATCCAGGGGAGAGCCTGATTTGACCCGTTGGAGCAAAGGGAGAAGGGTGTCAGCGGTTAGAAGTGGGAAGTTAGTCAGTTTAACGGTGGTGGGGGGAGGGGAAGGATCAACAAAAAGGTGGAAGAGGGCGGGGGGATGTTGAGTTTAATTTTAACAACTTTGTCTATAAAAAACTCGTTGAGCGAGTCACAGAGGGATTGGGACGGGGGGATGGTTGCCGTGGCTCTGGTGGATGAGGCAAGTTCACGGACAGTGGAGAAGATTTCCTTTGATTGTGACTCGGCAACCATTATCCTGTTGGTGTAATATTCGGTTTTTGCTTCCAAGATGCTCTTTTTATAGGTTTGCAGAACGGCCAAGTAGGTGATTTTTTGGGCAGGGTCGTAAGTTCTTCTCCAAACTCGTTCGGCCCTTCTTGCAGCCAGTTTTTTTTCTTTAAGGTCGGAAGTAAACCAACGATTGGCTGCGTGGGCCCGTTTAACTGAAAGCCGCTTGAGGGGGGCGAATTCATCACCTGCCGCCGTGAGCCAGTTGTTAATTGCGGCCAACTGTGGGGCGGCTGTCAGGCCGTTTAAATCAGGGCAGGTCTTAGCCAGGGCTGAGCAAAAGGAGGGCATGTCTACCTTACCCCATTTCCGAACCCAGGTGTTTTTGGGAAGGGGGGGTTTGACCAGGGGTGCTAGGGCAAGGGAGAGCGTGATGGTGGAATGATCTGACCATGGACAAGGGGATATAGTAGGAGGTGTGGATGGAATATTCAGTGTCCAGATTTGATCTAGCATATGGCCATGTAGGTGGGTGGGACTGTGGATGAGCGGTACAAAATTCAAACTTTTCATAAGGCAGGTGAATTCCTTAGATTGGGGGAAAAAGATTTGCAAAAAATATTATTGTCTACGGGTGCTTGTGGAGGACAAAGTCTATGGACGGGAATCTAGAGAATTCTAAAGTGATTCTGGTATTGTACTGAACACTACTCTTCGTTTTCTATCAAGACCGTTAAATAGAGGCAGTTGCCCGAAAAATGAAAAAAAGAAAGTCTCTCAGCAGGAAGCAATTCTGGTAGTTTTACTGACCTCTGCTGGTCGTTTTCTATCAAGACAGTTAAATAGAGGCCGTTGAACAGAAAAAAAGTCCCTAAGCGGAAGCAGATATGTCCTAGGGTTGATCTCCAGAGCCCACAAAGTACTTTCACGTATAAGTATATACTAAAGTATATGAACAAAAGTATATACTAAAGTATATACAAGAGGTCTCGAATGTTCGACCTAAAAAGGCCAACAGAAGGCCGCTGCGCAGACTGATGACAGAGTATTCTATCAGCGCCGTGTGTAGGTATCTCCCTAGACAATCTGAACAATACATAGATGTGTCATGCAAAAGCCTAGTTAGTAAATTGTCAAACGAAACAAACAAAACAAATATAAAAGTTCTTGGTTTATTGTATATTTAAAAAAGGATATGAATTTATGTTAAAAACATACAAGATTAAAAGTCTTTGTATCTCTAAAATGCAATGCATGAAATGTTCAATCATAATATTCGGTGTGCATTAAATGAATATACAAGGAATCATCAATGAAAAAGGTACATTATTCAAACAGTGCATGATAATATATTGTCCAGGGTGTGGCGAGATTGAGATTAATTCCAACGCGCGTTTCGGCGCTATACCAGTGCCTTCTTCTGGGGAATCGAGCCACAGATTCCTGAATGTAAATAAGAACAATGTCTATGTTATTCTATCCTATAGTTTGACAATTGTACAAGTCAGTTTAACAGCAATAACACTGTAAAATTAAACATCGGCTAGCATGACGTAACTAACATATATTTTAGTTTAAAACCTTGTTTTTATAGAGTGCCTTATGAAGGAAGAGAAGAAAATTAGAATGTTATATAGAGTGTGTGAAGTGAACAGGGCTATATTAATAAATGAAACTACAAGTTAAGTAGATCAGAACAACAATATTAATAAAGATAACAGAGATGATTTATGTATGAAAAAATGAGTGAATGCAGTGACAAAGAAGAAGAACTAAGGTGTAGTGTTACAAGATGGGGGGTAATGGTTACATCCAGAATATGGACCCAAGAGAGCATAATATGGATAGCTGGGATTATAGAAGCAGATAGGAAATAGGAATATGGAACTCTTCTTGTCTTTAAAATAAGGACACAGTGGCTGTTCTATAAAAAGAAAAAGTATGCATTTATTTAACAAGAAGGAATTCAGGCAAATATATAGATGAACCTAATTGAGATGTATAGGTACTGGCTACTAGTATTAGGTTTCATGTCCATATGCTAACCTGTGAGGGAGTACCAATATTTCCTCCAGTGGTTCTGTATATAATGTTGTTCTTGGCGAATGTAGATAGAGGATGTTCCTCTACTTCGTCATGAAACTAGGGAAGAAGAACTTTTCTTCAATTAGATGAACTTGATATTGGCAATTTCTGAAAAGTAGAAGCAAAAACTGAATTCTATCAGTGCCACAAACATGTCCGTCTGTGCAATGATCAGTCTATTTCTGAGTGTCTCTTACAGAAGACAGGGCTCTCTTGAGTCTCAGCAGGTTAGATCTGTGCGGCTCCGTGCACCTCTGTCATGCAGGATTATTACTCAAAGGGCGGCAGACAGCTGCTGACCGTGGAGGCCTCGGTTTACTGCTTCTCTTAGGCAGCGGTGGACGGTCCACCAGTACCTAAGAGAAAGTGCTGATGGTCCATCGTCTATATCCCGATGCTGATGAAGACGACATCAGGCAGGACAGGACCTGTGAGGGTGGGGCTGTCGCGACTGAAGGAATCTAGGGGCCCCTGGAGCATCATTTTAAATACGGCACTGGGAAACACTTTGCACCTACAAAGGGGAAAGCCTCACCTGTGTCCTTAACTCTACTGAAGTGAGATTGATTAGCCAATCACAGCGCTCATGATGTGACAGAAGTGAGTGGTCTATTGTCCTGTACAAAGATTCCCTCGCAGGTGATTGCACCCCACGGTTGAAACTGACCCTAAGCTAAACATGGTGAATTAGAACATGGTTTTTGCATGGTATAGTGTGAAATGATGCAGTTTGGCTCAAGCCAATGAACTGTTTATGGGTAACAGGTAGGACAGTTCTTAGTTGCCATGGTAACGGAAGATGCTGGTATATTTCGATGAAGTCTACTGCACAGGTACACCGGGTGTTATTAGCATGCGACCTGATATTACTTCAGGGGATTCAGGGCTCAGAGGTTCTTTATCTTTCAGAGTTTCCCTCTGATGCCTGCCACTCAGGTTGCTACCAAAGGGAGAGAAGCTAGAAGACACCAGCGCTAGTTGAGTCAGGCCCCAGGCCTGCCTGAAGAACAGATACATCACTCAGGAAGTAATGCAAAGCAGATGTGTGCATATAGAGATGCCAAATAAATAGAATTCTTTACGCTGAAGGGTGAAGTGCAATTCGGTATGAACTGATCGGTCAATATTATGAGAGGTATCCTCCTATTTTAATATATGTCAAGAAGGAGAGGAGGCACTATAATCGTATGGATGATGAAAGATGACACGCATAATGATATTGAAGTGAGTTTCCATTGTTCACCGTCTTCATTTTAACCTCAGGTCTGTCGTCTGTCTTTAGTCCAACTTCAGTAGTGAAAAGTGTCTTCCCAAAGTCCAGAATCATTATCCAATAGAGTCCCACCTCTCAGCTACCCCCCAACAAATAGAGACTCACCCATTCTTTTCCCACCCTGATCTAGTGGGGGTCACAGCACTCCTCTACCCAATGTCACCCTAAGGGCTCCACACACCCTCTTACTACTCTTATCCAATGGAGTCCCAGCCCTGTTCTTTCTATCTCCATTCAGTGGAGTGCCACCCGTCCTTTTCCAACCTTGGCTGAATGCGGTACCACCCATCCTCTACAAAGCAGTTCATTCAATAGAGCCACTCCCATCTCCTTCTCACTCACCCTTTGGAGTCCCACCCGTCCTCTGCCACCCTTGACTGAATGCTGTACCACCCGCCCTCTACACAGTTCATTCAATAGAGCCACTCCCGTTATCTTCTCACTCGCCCTTTGTTGTCCCACCTGTCCTCTTCCAACCTTGGCTGAATGCGGTACCACCTGTCCTCTACAAAGCAGTTCATTCAATAGAGCCACTCCCATCTCCTTCTCACTCACCCTTTGGAGTCCCACCCGTCCTCTGCCACCCTTGACTGAATGCTGTACCACCCGCCCTCTACACAGTTCATTCAATAGAGCCACTCCCGTTATCTTCTCACTCGCCCTTTGTTGTCCCACCTGTCCTCTTCCAACCTTGGCTAAATGCGGTACCACCCATACTCTACATAGTTCATTCAATAGAGCCACTCCTGTCATCTTCGCACTCACCCTTTGGAATCCCACCCGTCCTCTTCCAACCTTGGCTGAATGCGGTACCACCAGTCCTCTACACAGTTCCTTCAATAGAGCCACTCCTGTATCCTTCTCACTCACCCTTTGGTGTCCCAACCGTCCTCTTCCAAACTTGGCTGAATGCGGTACCACCCGTCCTCTACACAGTTCATTCAATAGAAACACTCCTGTCTCCCCCTCACTCACCCTTTGGAGTCCCACACATCCTTGACTGAATGCGGTACCACCCATCCTCTACACAGTTCATTCAATAGAGCCACTCCCGTCTCCTTCTCACTCACCCTTTGGAGCACCACCCGTCCTCTTACAACCTTGGTTGAATGCGGTACTGCCCGTCCTCTATGCAGTTCATTCAATAGTGCCACTCCTGTCTCCTTCTCATTCACCCTTTGGAGTTCCACCTGTCCTCTTCCAACTTTGGCTGAATGCGGTACCACCCATCCTCTACACAGCAGTTCATTCAATAGAGCCACTCCAATCTCCTTCTCACTCCCCCTTTGGTGTCCCACCCGTCCTCTTCCAACCTTGGCTGAATGCTGTACCACCCATCCTCTACACAGTTCATTCAATAGAGCCACTCCCATCATCTTCTCACTCACCCTTTGGAGTCCCACCCGTCCTCTTCCAACCTTGGCTTAATGCGGTACCACCCTTCCTCTACACAGTTCATTCAATAGAGCCAATCCTGTCTCCTTCTCACTCACCCTTTGGTGTCCCACCCGTCCTCTTCTTACCTTAACTGAATGTGGTACCACCCATCCTCTACACAGTTCATTCAATAGAGACACTCCTGTCTCCTTCTCACTCACCCTTTGGAGTTCCACCCGTCCTCTTCCAACCTTGGCTGAATGCGGTACCACCCTTCCTCTACACAGTTCATTCACTAGAGCCACTCCAGTCTCCTTCTCACTCACCCTTTGGTGTCCCACCCGTCTTCTTCCAACCTTGGTTGAATGCGGTACCACCCTTCCTCTACACAGTTAATTCAATAGAGTCACTCCCGTCATCTTCTCACTCACCCTTTGGTGTCCCACCCGTCCTTTTCCAACCTTGGCTGAATGTGGTACCACCCATCCTCTACACAGTTCATTCAATAGAGACACTCCTGTCTCCTTCTCACTCACCCTTTGGAGTCCCACCCGTCCTCTTCCAACCTTGGCTGAATGTGGTACCACCCATCCTCTACACAGTTCATTCAATAGAGACACTCCTGTCTCCTTCTCACTCACCCTTTGGAGTCCCACCCGTCCTCTTCCAACCTTGGCTGAATGGAGTGCCACTCGTCCTCTCCACAAATCATTCAATAGAGCCAATCCCGTCTCCTTCTCACTCACCCTTTGGAGTCCCACCCGTCCTCTTACAACCTTGGCTGAATGTGGTACTGCCCGTCCTCTATGCAGTTCATTCAATAGAGCCACTCCCATCTCCTTCTCACTCACTCTTTGGCAACCCACCCGTCCTCTTCCAACCTTGGCTGAATTCGGTACCACCTGTCCTCTACACAGTTCATTCAATAGAGCCACTCCCATCTCCTTCTCACTCACCCTTTGGAGTCCCACACATCCTTGACTGAATGCGGTACCACCCATCCTCTACACAGTTCATTCAATAGAGCCACTCCCGTCTTCTTCTCACTCAGATTTTGGAGTCCCACCCATCCTCTTCCATCCCTGACTGAAAGTGGTACCACCCGTCCGTGGGTATTGACTCTAGAACCTCCTATTTCTAAAGGGGTTTGCTCCAAGTCCTCTTCTAAGTATCCTGTATCTGTAATTTTTCAACCGTGACTGTCCCCGTAGAAGATAATGGTGATTCGCGGCTATGTTTAAACACTGCACGCGTCCCCCGTGAGCCTCCTGTGTCACTACCTTGGGTGGTTCCTGGTGGCCCCAGCGGTTTTAAAGGCTCTAGACCTTGTATCTATGTCAGTTGTGGTTCTTATATCACTTTCTTAGTATATGGTTTGCTACGCCCCTAGGGATAACCATATATTGTCCTAATTTACTGTGTGCTAAATAAGTTTAATGAATGTACTGTTGCCTCTAGCCCCATAAAGAGACTAGTGGGATGTGTTTAGAATAAATACATATATTTTATATATATACCTGGTGTGGTTCTCCTTTCATTTGGTCATTTCATGAGATTATAGACTGGTAAAACAAGCTGCTTTACATTGCTTCAAGACTTAGCCTGAAGGCTGCTCTCCACAGCTACCACTTGGATAGCTTTCTATATAGGTTGTCTTTAAACCTACCATCAATAAGGGTCGTTTGGACTGGCGCAAGGTGCCCACTAGAATAGTGGACAGCATATGCCAGGCCAACTTCTCACACTCTTCTTCTCACTGTAATCAAATGATGTCCAGCATTCTTCTTCCACTCTCTTCCAATGGTGTCCACCCCTCCTCCCTACCCTACCATCATCCAATGGAGTTGCATCCTCTTCTCACTCTCACCTAATGAAGCACAACATTCTCATTCCACTTTTATCCAATGGTGTCCATTCCCTGCCTTTGACTTGTTTAAAAAGGAAAGGCTTCTTCTTACAGGGTGAAAAACGCGCCCAACTGTCCACAGCTCACGTCCGAGCTTCCTCTTTGCAACCAACTCTTGTCCACATGTTCCATTGTCTACAGTACATTGTTTCCCGCCACAAACCTTCCAATACTGGGAGCTTCCAATCTGCCTGCGAGGTGGCTCAGGGCTGAGGAAGTAGCTGGTACTCAAGGCTGCGAATCCCGCAACGCCAAAAGTGTTCATCTGCTTCAGGATTGGCTCTTCGTTCTGCTACTCTTCTCAGGATCTAAACACTTATTGGATGATTGCTGCACGATTACAAATGGGTTTCAGAGGTCCCCACCATTGAGATGGGGTTCAGAGGACCCCACCATTGAGCGCCTAGAGAAACTCCTCAGGCTTTTCTTTCCTAAGTGATGGACGGCGGACCCCCATATGTGCTCGTCTGCATATGCACAAAGTAACAGACATAGAGGACTTGGTGCTAGAATCAGGTTACATTGAACACATGGTGGCTTCCACACTGGACATTACATGGAAGATCTGGGCCAATATAAACATTGTGGCCTCTGGGCTTCAGCCCTTCTGCGTGTTCTTGTAATAACCCCTATGACCCAGCTTATCTCCATTGAGACTTGGAGCACACACCTCCATCCGGCTAAACACCTGCCTGTGGTCTGAACCACGCCAGATTTCAGGACTCCAACTATTTTGATGATTTCTGTTCAGATTTATTTTAAATAAACGCATTTTATGTGGATTTGAGGATTTCAGCATCGAGCCAGCCACACCCCAAGAAAGGAACCTCGGGAGACAGGAAAATACCACACAGAGACGTCCACATATTGCATTGGATTGTGCTGCTGAATGGTGAGGCTGTGAGTGTGGAGATACAGGAATATCATAGAAAAGTATCAAAGTGAAAAATATCGAAACGTAAATTCATACCAAGTATTGATGTATTCTTCCTAACGCCAAACCCACATTTCTTGAAGATATGTATGTGATCAATGTATATATATGGAGTTAGGTATTAAAAATCTATGCTAAGTGGCAGATTTACAAGAAACGGATGCATCTGTAGAGATGCGTCAGTTTCACTGCACCAGCCTGCGATACCCTTGCGCCTCCATGGATGCGCCATATTTACAATATTGCGCACCATGGTGCGATGATAGACATATACGTTTGAAATTCTAACACATCTGTTGGCTCAAAAGTCATGCATTGCTGGAGTCGTGTCATAAGCACGATGCAACTCCAGCAATGCATGTTGAGGTCTATTCTCACTGCGTCACTCCGTACGCCTGCTTCAAACAGGGGTACGCTTTTGATGCAGTCTCGTCCTAGAAGTGGTGCAGTGAAATCTTATAGATTTCACTGTTTTACTAGGCTTTCCTGTGTGGGAACACCCACCCTGCATACATTATACATGACGCAGGTATAATTTGACACAAGGCTTTACAATGTGACGCATCTCCCCAGATGCATCATATTGTAAATTCTCTGCATTGTTTACGCCGCCACTGCCTCACAAAAGTGATACAAGAGTGGGTGGGGAAAGTGTTGCAAAGAGCTTGTAAATCTGCCCCTTCGTTTTTTTGATATTTTGGATTCAATATTTTGTCCTCGATATCTGCCTACCCCAATATTCCGACTTTGGTATTCATGGGGTACACCGCCTTATAGAGAGAAAAGCTTCCCCTGAGAAGGCAGATCTGAGCAGCACAAGTTTGCAGACACTGGTCACCGTCTGCTGTGTGCTGTGAGCAGGTGTGCGGTGGGGAGTGTGCATACATATCCATAATGCTCCTATCTATGCGCCTGACCACACCACGCCTATGCATATTCATGCAGCGCCTTTCCTGCAGCCCTGAGAGGTGAATGTCAAGCGCAGACGTCTGCATAACACACGGCTGCACACGGTGAATTCCGCGGGTGCGATGCTGCATATTCATGACCTGCCATCATCTGCAGGCAAGGCGTGTTTTACAGGAGTTATTCACAGCTGATAGCATCGAAGAAAACATCAAAGGAACACCGAAGGTACAAGAAAGAAGCTTGTTTATTTACCGCAGTTAATGGGTTCGTGTATGTCTTTTGTAGGGTGTCCATCAGCGCTGCAACAACACACTCCTGGTTTCAGACCGCTGTGCGAATGGAAAAGAGGGCGAGCAATAAGAAACCTTCCAATGATGCCTCCTGTAGTTTTTATGTTTACATTTATTTTATTGTTTTCAATACAAAACACAGGCATTACAATGCAATATGCACTCTCCCCGCGGGGAGAGAGTGCGGTCTGGGTGATTATGTCCAACCGGATAGCAATATGAGTTGCGAAGCATGCGGGTCCCGGTATGTCATAGAGGAATGAAAACCTTCGTATAGCCTGTAGAACAAGGACAACCATAAAAAGAAGAAGCAAACAGTCCTTCCAGTACTCCCCAATTTCTTTGCACTCCCAAAGTAGGTGAGTCAGGGTGTCCTTTTCCCCACAGCCCCGCCAGCAGGATGCGCTACGTGTTGGGTTGCCCCTGTTAAGTCTCACCGGGGTGAGATACCAATATGTGGCTAATTTCATTCCTGTCTCCCTGCTTGCTGTATTGCGTATGATTGGCCCTGTAGTAGATCGACCGCCATTCTCGAATTGACAGTGTCCACCCCAGTTCTGCCTCCCAGCGTCTTTGCCCTGCCATGTGATGTGCCTCAGGGGGAAGTTTGAGCATTTTATAGATGTCAGTGATGAGCCCTTTATCCGATTCCTTCTTGACCAGCCATAGTTCAAAATCCGTCATGGGTCTGCCAACGAATGGGGCGCAATCTGATTGTGTGAGCCAATGCCTGAGCTGAAAGTATTGGAAGAGCTGTGGCGAGGCGATGTCATAACCCCGGGATAGTTCTGAAAGGGGGAGAAAGCCTTGGAGATCGAAGAGGTGCCCAGCTGATCTACATCAGGAACTGTGCCATTGTGGGAAGGCATGAGGGTCCATGCCAGGCGGGAACTCAGGGTTATCCCAGCCTCCTGTAGTTTTTAACCTCACAGGGCCCTTCAGGACAAGAACAGGCAAGGTCAGATGCTGTAAGGAATGTGTAAAACTGCACCCGTGGGTTTACTCCCTCACTCGGGAGTTGATTTAGTGATGTTTTAGTTCACAAGGCTTTCCAAGGATACAACAGGGAACCTGTGACTGTAGCGGGTCACAATCATATCCCTGACGTTGTGCTGGCCTACGCGTACATTGTCTACTCTTGTTCATGTGAAAATTCCCATCGCATTGCTGCAATTGCACTGGTATTATTTTCTTCATGAGGAAAACAAAAAATTCCCCATGACCCTTCTTCTATGCCTATACCAGGTCAATAAGCTTTATTCGGTTAAAGAGTATCAACGATAAAAGCAAGTGTACATACACACTAAAATCGAATTACTTAAAAAAAGCAAAAATTCAATCACAATACATAATATCATTAAAACATCTTACTTTTGCTACCACAAATTGATCTTAAAATATATGTTTCAGCATAAAAACAAATCTCGGGCTCTATTAGTGTAAACAATAAACTCATAGCAGCATTGATGGTTTTGATATTACATTTCTTAAACAGTGGTTTGAGGTAGGCAATTCTAAAATTCAAGTACAAATCACATAAAAGTAAAAAGTACAAAATGCTCTGTTTAGTGTGCCCGTCACATGGGCACGAGGAGGCGTGTCCGTGTTTCCTTATGAGCAAGGAATGCTACTAAATGATGAGCAAGGCCAAGTATCAATCTTGTTAAAACAAAGCGGTGTGATGGTCTTGTGACTAATGTTAGATAGCCTTGAAAGCCATCAATATCTACATGCTGGTGGTAGAAGCGATATGTGGATCACTTTTCTACAGTTCTCAGCCTGCATTCCTTCTTATGATACAAGAAAGTATTCTTTATCTCCTGTTTAGTCAATTCCGTTACTTCATTTGGATTTTCCAGGATCAACATATTGAACAAATCTCTGTATACGTTCGCTATATATTTAAGCCAGGGGATCTTAAGACAATTGCCCAGTCGCAGGCAGTCTTTAATAATTGTTTTAGTAAATATAGTCTCTTCCTTTGACCATATTAATCTCCTGAGTAGCATGGGTCTAAGTGTAATCAAATCTGACAAATAATTAAGCCCCACTTCGCAATGAATCAGTTCAGAGGATGCTGAGGCGGGCAGACATAAAAGCTTTTTTAAGAAGGAATTTTCCTCTGTTTGCAATTCTTGGCTGGAATGGTGACCCCAAACCCCTGCGCCATATAGTGCAGTAGAGGCGCATCTAGCTTTATAAATATCAGTTGTGTCTTTGATTCAACAATCCTCCAGTTTAGATGCAAACCTAAACACCCCATACACACTTTTTGCCATTTCAGCCCGAACATTGAACATTTCACGCATCCATTTACCGTCACCAGCGAAGGATAACCCCAGGTAACAGGAACTATCGATATTCTGCATTTTCTTTCCATCAATAAAAAAATATTTCATATTCCTGGGTTTCGAGCCAAAGACCATTGTGTATGTTTTAGCCTTGTTGATCAGGAACTTCCTCTCACTAATAAAATTTGCAAACCCATCAATTAACCGCTGAAGGCCTACCGGTGTTATAAATAAAGGCACTGCATCATCCGCATAAAGCAGAACCGGTATATCCTGGCCCTCAGCTTGGGGGGTGTCTGCCTGTATCATTTTAAGTACATGTGCCCCTTTGGCCATACCGTACTCTGGTCGATAGTTTCTCATATAGCCTAGCTAAAAAGTAAATCATGGGCTCCGGGGCCCCGAGATTGAGTAGGACTGGCCAAAGTGTAGCGTGATCCACCTGATCAAAGGCACTGCTAAGATCGGCAAAACATAAAAAAAGCCATCCTTGTTTGGCACATGTATATTTTCCAATTAAAAGCTCTAAGTTTATACACTCTTCGTTTGTGCCCAACCCCTTTCTAAAGCCATATTGTGCCTGTGACAGTATCCCATTTTTGCAACCCACTCTTCCGGTCTTACTAATAAAACCCTGCTCATGACCTTAACTGATGAGTTTAATAGGGAGATCGGCCTGTAATTCTTGGCTTCTGATTTTTCCCCTTTTTAAAAATGGTGATAATATTGGATTCACCGCAGGTGGTTGGAACGCTCTCTGTTACTGCCGCATTAAAAAATGGGTTAAATATGCTAGAGAAATGTGTCACCCATTCCTCACAGTTAACATGGCATAGAAGTTCTGGGTAGGATTCATTCTTAAGAAATGTCGAGTTGACAGTATCCCAGAACAATTTATTATTAGATGACTCTGCAGCCAATGCAAGGTAATCCCATGCCTCCTCTTGGAGTTCCCTCTTCCTCCGTTTTAAGTTTAAATTATATGCTAGTCTTAATTATTGGACTAGGACCTTATCCCTAGGTCTACTGGACAGTGCTAGTTTTAGCTGGTTCAGTGAATCGGTACAAGAGTGGTTGAACCAGCCCCTGTTCTGCATATGTTTCCTGCGTGGGGGTGCAGTGAATATTTTATTAATGGTATCATTAATTTTACAGAAATTACTTAGTATCATGTCTGGTTCATCTTCAATTTCTAAACTATTATAAATCTCATTACCACATTCTAGAATAATATGTTTTAGAGTTTTAGCTGAGTTAGTACCTATCCACCTGATTCTAGTGCCATTTGGTCGACATGGGGCGATATTACTGATAACAGTTTGTCGCACTCGAGGTTTATTCCCCCACACAAATATTGGCATGGTAATACAATTATGGTCGCTCAAGAGCAATTCATCAATCCATGGGGCAGAGCATAAGTGTACAATATTAGCAGATACTATTACATGATCAATAATGCTAGGTGTGTTTCTTCCAGTAAAGGCAAGTATCTCCCTCCCTTACCCATCCTGTGCGCATTGCATAACATCAAGGTCATATTTTGCCAAGATGGTGCTTAGGGTATCTGGGAAATGGATACAGTCATCCCCTTTGTTGCTACTAAACCTGCAGACTTTGGTCGTAAACAGAGTACAAATTGAGATGTTGAAATCTCCGACTCATACAATTGCGAAATTAGTATTTTCTGATACGATCAAATTATCTACTTCTGCCTCTAGTTCAGTGACTATTTTATGTCGGGTAGAATCAAATATATTATTTACCTATACCAATTTTCATGGAGTTCCTTGGTCTTTCTCACCTGGAAAGGGATGTACTTCTGTCTTTTACAAGTTTAAATACACAATGATTTCCAAGGTGGAAATTGGCTGAAAAAAAGTTTGTGAATATGACAAAGTACTCACAAACTCACAATTTGTGTGTGTACAAAAAGTTTTTATGTCAACGTTGCCATGAAATGCATGCTCAGTGTTCATCGGGCCAGGTTTATTGCTAAATAATATTGCACAATACTGGGGCAATATTACTTGAAAGTATTTTAGGAATAACAAAAGTGGCTTTACTGTCATGAAAAAAAGGTTATTTGAAAGTGTAAGCTGAACATACACACACAACTTGCTTTGTGACTAAGAACCGCAGGGTTTGAAATGAGTTGGAAATACTTTCCACATTTATAGAGTAAATATAGTTGCTAAATATATATATATATTTCTAAAGTAAATATAACAGCTAAACCAAGTAAAAAACTCCATAAAGTTTCCTAGATTTGTGTGTCTAAAAAATGAAAGTTTGTGCATTCACTTAGCAAAAATCATACATTTATTTGAAAAATGGAAAAGACAGATCGTGTCTGTAACAACAGGACCACAGCAATCTTTCTATTTTTCTTAGATTCTAGTTGATCCCATGTTGTTGACAGTAAAACAATACTAAGATGTTTCCACTGTCCATATTAATTAAGTGGTCTTCTTCAGGTCCTAGTCAATTATGTATTGAATAGTCCCACATCCTATGTGTATGAACCCATACAATTCCTGTTTCAAAATTCTTTAGCATTGAGTGACGTAAACCAAACCCCCAAATCTACCTCTGGCTATGGTATCATTACTGACATTACAATTGTTGGAAATGTTCCCTTTGGCAGGGTCGCCCTTATTTTTTTGCTGAACCATATTTGTGTGAGCCATAGAAATCTGCACACCTTACTCCTACTCACCAGTAGTAAAGTGCTGTCTTCTTTTAGCATGTTGAAATTGGTATACACCTGATTGGCTTATGCAACTTACCTATGACTCCCAAGTATAATGAACAGAGTTTATTCAGGGCCTGTAAGTTAAATTTGAATAGTGGGCAGGAGCACCCATTGTGCCACCCACTGCAGTGACCCAGCAAACCTATCTCCTGATCTGCCATTATAGCATGACTGCACAGTTTTAAGCTGCCAATTTGACCTATCAAAATAAACCCCTTTTGACAAGTAAAAATCTTCCATTTCAATATTAACAAGTCCCCCTATATAGGCCTTATGGCCCATAAGGCATGATGTCTGGTATTTAAAAGTAGAACATGTAAAAAATATAGTTTCATGTGTCTGTACTGTAATAAAGATGGTACACTGGATGAAGTATTCTAAGTAGTTTAAGTACTGACGTCCTATCCACACAGCGCCAGCAGCAACTGACCTGTGGGAATTATTAAGATACTTGAACAGAGTAAAAGCTCTAGAACAAAGAACCCTTTAACACAGGACATAATGACACGCAGGTCATTTCACACCTTAGTTCTCCCTTTACACCAGCAGAGGATATAAAAAGATCAGAAAGAAGAGAAGAGTTAAGAAAGAAAGAATAAAGGAACACAATAACATCAATAAAGAACAAAATCATGCAGTCTCGCCGGAATCTTTCCAAGTGCGAGAACTCCCTCACAAATCAGGTAACATTTTTGAACGTTCAATAATAACAGGGTGAATCTTGTTACGCATGGGAGCAATTCTGTTCAAGTTCCAGATACCACCATCTTCCAACTTAACAGCATTCTGGAAAAGTTTTTTTACCACATAAGGAGAAGAGAACTTAGAGACTCCCGCACACCTCTGTGGAAGACGTACACGCACCCTGCCTCCTACTTTCACACAAGTGCGAGTGGCGGCGTGTCTTGTGTCAAAATACTCTTTTCTTTTTGTAATCTTTAAACTTTGCCCTGCTCGCCAGGAAGCTACGTCAGGACCCACGTCAGAGGGAACTATGCCAGGACCTAGAGCAGGACACACATCCACATCAACACTCCCACTGTCTCTCATCCATGCTTGAAACATCAAGGTATTGGGCTTCCGCCCACGAAAAAGCTCAAACTGAACTTTATTCATGGTAGAATGAGGGGTGAGGCGGTACATGTTTACACTTTCAACCACCTCAGACTTCCAGTCTTTATTTTGAGCTTTGGCCAATTGAATGGACTCTTTTAACACCGGTTAAAACTTTCCACCATTCCATTAGTCTTGGGATGGTAGAGGATGCATCGTTTATGTTTTACCCCCTTCTCAGACAAAAACTTCTCTATCTCTCGAGACCAGTTGAACTCCGTTGTCTGCGAGGAGGCAGTCAGGGAATCCCTCTCGAGAGAAAATTTCATCACAAAATTTAGTGACGTCCCTAGTTTCTATATTGTGAGTGATCATAATTTCCGGCCTCCTGGAGAACATGCCCATTAAAACAGGAACATATGACTGACCGGAGCTAGTAGAAATGGTTCCCAAAAGATCCAATGCCACCTCTTGCCAACAGCGAACAGGGGCCTCACGCACAACCATGGGTTGAACTCTAGTTTTATAGACCTTGTCAGAGGCATTACACTCAGAGCAATTGCTCACCATTCGCTCAACTAGAAGATCAATCCCTGGCCACCAAAAGTGTAAATGAATCCTTTCTTTTATCTTAGAGACACCCTGATGACCTTGATGTGCCTGTTGTATAATTGTAGATCTAATAGAGAGGTGGAACAAGCTTAGTACCTCTCCAAAGTAACCCAGAAGAGACAGACAGTTCATGACGCACATTCCAAAACTTACTTGTCTCCTCACTCAAACTTTTAATGCCACTCTCCCAAACATTATTCACTAACTTGCAGACCTCGAGAATGACTGGATCATTTTCAATTGCAGACTTCCAATCACCCTCACTCAGGACTCCAGCGGTGACCTCACACACTTTATAATCATCGTCCTAACACAAGTCCCCAGAGACATCGAGGGCTTCAATGGGATCACTCTTGACAAGGCGGGAAAGACAATCGGAGACCTAGTTCTGAGTACCAGGAATATGACTTTTACCACCTCACCCTTCATCCCATCCTCATCGCCAGCGTAATAAAGATGGTACACTGGAGGAGGTTGAAGAAAGTATATTTATTAAAGTATTCTAAGTAGTTTAAGTACTGACGTCCTGTCCACACAGCACCAGCAGCAACTGACCTGTGGGAATTCTTAAGATACTTGAACAGAGTAAAAGCTCTAGAACAAAGAGCCTTTTAACACAGAACATAATGACACGCAGGTCATTACACATACTTTATCACCTAGACATCACATGACATCCCAACGAATTATCACCCGGAATGTTCTAGGTATGCATACTCCATCTTGTCGATATGCATAAATATTCATATCTCAAGCGACATCATGTCCGAATCGCTTTGTTGCAGGAGTCGCATTTGGTACACCAAGAGGCAACTAAACTGCAATGTTGATGGAGAAAGGGAGTTTATGCCTTAAATTACTCCTCATATGCCCATAGGGTATTAATGTGGGTCTGCTCGGGAACTTCTTTTCAGACCGAGGGGGTTTTATCAGATACTGAAGGCAGGTACATCTTCATTAAAGGAACGCTTGATGGCCGCCACCTTCTGCTGGGTAACATTTACGCGCCTAACATTGGGCAGTATTCCTTTTTATGGTCCATGTCCCATGTGATTTCTAAATTGTGTGTATTCCGGTGGTTGATGGAAGGAGACTTTAATATTGTTTTGGACATGAGCTTGGACTACTCCTTCCTTCCCTTTCAGAGTACAGTGGTCACCACTAATGCATCACTGCTTGTGGACTGGATGTGCCAGTTGAGACTGGAGGGCATATGTAGATCCCGCAATTCACTGGCCAGAGTATACTCCTTTTACTCTCACCCACATAATTGTATTTTCGAATAGACATGATACTATGCACACCCAACATATTACCCTCCATTACCCAAGCCAACTACGTAGGGCAATCGCATTCTGACCACAACTCGCTATACATCAATACTGCCAGGGACACTGGGCCTCGTCTGGTCCCCAATTGGTGAGTACAGCCCGTCATGTTGGATGACCCCTCTTTCCGTGATTCCCTACATGCTGCTAACTCCAAGGGGCAGATTTATGTTGGACTTGCGCCACGTTTGCGTCATGCAACAACGGCGTAAACGTGGCGCATCCCTGTGACCTATTTACAACATGACGCATCTAGGCAGATGCGTCACGTTGTTAAGCCTTGCGCCACATGTGGGCATTCCGGTGCAGAGTGGGCGTTCCGGGGCAGGTGCGCCTCGCAAAAGTGGCTGAGTGAAATCTACAAGATTTCACTCAGTCACTTTTAGGCCAATGCTGCGTCAAAACCCTGCGCCTGCTTGAAGCAGGCGTAAGGCTTGACACAGCAATGGACAGATAGGGCACCCCCGAGCCTTGCTGGAGCTGCATCGCGCGTGCGACGCAGCTCCAGCAATGCGTCACCTTTACGGCACAGATGCATCACGCATCTGTGCCGTTTTTGCCCCATGGTGCGCCGCAATGTAAATGCGGCGCACCATGGGTGGCGGAGCTGCGGTGCACAATAACTGGCGCATCCCTGGGGATGCGCCAGTTATTGTAAATCTGCCCCCGAGTATTTTGACCACAATGCAGACACGGCATCGTCGGTTCTGACAGAATTGGATGAGCTTAAAGTGACCCTGCGGAGTCATTGTCTGGGACTGAGATGCGGCATGCTAAAGCAAGTGGAAGACGAATTGTCTAGGATTTAATGAACACTTCTGGCACCCGAGATCTGCTCTGTTACAGATTCCTTCCATAAGTTAAAACTCACCGACATACAGAAACAGCATGCAACTCTGATAGTGAGTGCTTGCGATGTCTCAATTATGCAGCACACTCTGCCACAGTCCATGCTCTGTGAACAGTTCGGGATCTCTCCTTGCCTGTCTGATTCGCCAGGAGCGACCGGTGCAGCCAATCACTGCACTGAAATCTCCTGAAGGCATTATGAGTTACACCAAACATGAAATTCATGAGGAACTGGTTCTGCATTACACCTCAATTTACCAATCGAAACTGGTAGTGCCTGTATTAGAGTTGGACTCAGTTTTGTTGGAGTTGCCTTTCCCCACACTGACCCCAGATCAGCATCGGGAGCTCGATGAACCCTATTACTTCAGCTGAGATCTGGCACGTAATGAGGACCCTTACCACCTGGAAGTCCAGATGGCTTTGCATCTGAATTCTGTAAGGTGTACTCAGACCTTCTATCCCCACATCTGCAGCGAGTGTATGATGAAGCACTCCTCTTCTCACACTACCTGATTCTCTCTGCAAGGTTGTGCTTGTCTCCCTGTCAAAGCCCAATATGAATCCTACACATTTGGGCTCTTATCGGGCTCTGGCGTTATTGAACGCAGACTATAAAATAATGGCTGGGATATTGATGGAGAGATTGTCGTCACTAGTGCTCACCCTGATACACACAGATCAGAACCGGTTTGTTTCCATACGTACTACCACTTTCAATTTACATCACCTCTTCTGACTGATGTGATACACCCCTACATCGACCCACAATCGGGCTGTTTTGTCCTCCATCTAGAGAAGGGGTTTGACACTATTTTTTAAACAAGCATTGGAAATGCAATAGGTCTCGCAGCATTAGAGTTAGTGCTTTTAGAATTGTTTATCGGTTTTTTTGGTAAATGTTTAGCATTTTTGTTTCCTGTAGCCAATGCTAAAGAATTACAAATAAAAAAAGCCATAAACATTTCTAAAAGCTCTAACTGAAATGGTCTGAGACCTATTGCACTGTGTGAGGGTGAGGTGTTGAGGGTGAGTGAGGGTGAGCGTGAGGGTGAGTGAGGGTGAGGTGTTGAGGGTGAGGTGTTGAGGGTGAGTGAGAGGGTGAGTGAGAGTGAGAGTGAGAGTGAGGGTGAGAGTGAGAGTGAGGGTGAGGGTGAGTGAGGGTGAGTGAGTGTGAGTGAGGGTGAGGGTGAGTGAGGGTGAGGGTGAGTGAGGGTGAGGGTGAGGGTGAGTGAGGGTGAGGCGTTGAGGGTGAGGTGTTGAGGGTGAGGTGTTGAGGGTGAGTGAGAGTGAGGGTGAGTGAGAGTGAGGGTGAGGGTGAGAGTGAGGGTGAGTGAGGGTGAGTGAGAGTGAGGGTGAGTGAGAGTGAGAGTGAGGGTGAGGGTGAGTGAGGGTGAGGGTGAGTGAGGGTGAGGGTGAGTGAGGGTGAGGCGTTGAGGGTGAGGTGTTGAGGGTGAGGTGTTGAGGGTGAGGTGTTGAGGGTGAGTGAGAGTGAGGGTGAGGGTGAGAGTGAGGGTGAGATAGACACATTAAAGTATAGTTGCATATTCACACAATAACGAACAAAGGCTAAGACCAGGGCCACTGGAATTATGCGGCAGGGCTAAGTAAATGATGTGGCAAGAGAAGGCGAAATCCCATCAACTCACCACAACTCAAACAGACTAAGTATGAAGATAGATTGATAAACACAAGACCTCAAACATCCATACAGTCACATATCACAGCCTAATTAAAAACACGAAACACCACACACACATCTACGGAGGATAACCGACTAAAACACAGATACCTGAAAACAAACACTCTCGAAGATACACAATTATACATAAACGCACACACAAAAAGTTAGGCAGGGAATCATACTTATGGGCACATAGTTGGACACAGGCGTATGTATACACATGGAGATGCACCTACATGGGTGCCACAACAAAGACAGTTGGGTACACAGCTATCCTATTAAAATTGCTTTAATTCCGACGTTAAAAAAACGTGCCACCACAGATTTTAGCAGGCTAGTCACGTTGCCAACAGCTGTACAGAGATGTAAACACACTGTACCACAGCACACATGCACGCCTACTAACAACGCTCTCTGTAACCTGTCGTGTAGCAGGCGACCCCCACCACTCACTCACACACGCACCCTGCCCGTGAACCACCAGATTGATACGACAATTTGCTTTTCCAAACTGCTTAGGGTTGGGCCCGGGAGGGGCCAGCTGATGCAACACGGTGCATTACAGCACCTCTCTCTGAGGGCAGATTATATCAAAGGTGATTACTGACTCAGGATAGTTTAACCCTGGGATTACCAGCCAGAGACAGGTGGGGGGCAGGAGGGGTAGGGAGGGGCAGCCAGATAAGGAGAGGTGTTTGTGTGCGTCGGAGGAAGAAAGAGGCAATACAGCAAGGTGGGGCTGACAGGGCCGATAAAAGAAATAAATAATCAAGAGCGGGGCAGCGGTGACAAGCACAGTATCTCAGGCCAGGCGAAGGGGGCTAGGGGACAGCAGTCAGGGTTCACGTGCATCGGAGGGGTGCAGAGCTTTTCCCAATCCATAACGTGTTCACCTCAAAGGAGCGATATTTACTGTAACCTTTGGAGAGCGGCTTCGCCCCCTCCTACCTCATACACGCAAACACCTTTTTGTGGGGGGGGGGGGGTGTTCTCATAGACCAGTGGAAGGCAAGAGAGCAGAAGAGAAATATGATAGGAGCAAGGGCGAGGAGAGAGGGAAGGACATATTGAAAAGAAGAGGAGAAAGACAGGGGACGAAGTAAAGGTGGTGAGACGTAGGAGGGAGAATGAGAGAATGGTTGAAGTATGTCTGGGGATAGAGAAAAGAGGGGAATACGAAAGAATGGATGGAATAGGGGGGGAGATGGGGCAGTGCGAAGGAGAGAATGTAGAAAGGGTCAAGGGATTGGGGGGGGGGGGAGAAAAATGCAGCAATACGAACATTAACTTTATCCATCTAGCGCCTCAAACCGCAGTGTTGTTCCCTTTAAGTGAATAAAAAAAACGGGGGTAAGGAGAGAACACGTGAAAGTACCAGACATAAGGAGGCAGATGCTAGAGAGGGGGGAGAGGCTATGGCTGGAAAACGAGAGCGGAAAGGCGGGCGGGGAGCGCGAATTGTCGAAGGAAAGTCAAAGAGAGTGGGTGAAAAGGACGGGGGTGCGAAGGGAGGCTGCGCGGAGGAAGGAGGGAAGCAGAGACAGGGAGAAAGAGAGAAGAAAGCTGAAAATGCGGCAATACGAACATTAACTTTATCCATCTAGCGCCTCAAACCGCAGTGTTGTTCCCTTTAAGTGAATAAAAAAAACGGGGGTAAGGAGAGAACACGTGAAAGTACCAGACATAAGGAGGCAGAAGCTAGAGAGGGGGGAGAGGCTATGGCTGGAAAACGAGAGCGGAAAGGCGGGCGGGGAGCGCGAATTGTCGAAGGAAAGTCAAAGAGAGTGGGTGAAAAGGACGGGGGTGCGAAGGGAGGCTGCGCGGAGGAAGGAGGGAAGCAGAGACGGGGAGAAAGAGAGAAGAAAGCTGAACAGGGAGGGTTTAGAAAACTAGACTTTAAACGGCGAGCGGGCGGGCAGAGAGAGTGAGGGGGCGGAGCGGGGGTGTGGGAGGAGTGCGGCTGGCTGCCTGATAGAGTGGAGAGCGGGCGGGCAGAGAGAGTGAGGGGGCGGAGCGGGGGTGTGGGAGGAGTGCGGGAACAGACGGGAGGGGAGGAGAGTAGGAGGAGGAGTAGGGGAGGCACGGCCTAGCGGCCGTGCAATCAAGAAGTGAGGGGGCGGGAGAGTAGGCAAGGCAGGCGGCTGGGGCCATGTGCACGCGCTTTTAAGCTCAATGCGCATGCGCATTGAGCTTAAAAGTCACGGGCACTGCAAGGAATCGCCACGATTCCTTGCAAGTTAGATAAAGAGTCGATGAGCCCCCATAGTCTCGCTTGCTCGATGCGCATGCGCATCGACAGGCGAGACCTAAAAACTTTTAAAACTCTTTTTATTAATAGTGCTCATTCCAGTTGACATGTCAATTTATTGGTTACATTGCATCAGACAAACAGGCAGTGTACAGTGTACAGAATAGTCACTATGAACCATTAACTGGGCATTCCAAGTAAAACCCATTATCCCAGGCCACCCCCCCATTCCCCTTTATCTTCTCCAAGGCACCCAGATCTTTTTCCCTTTTTTGGGACACCCCCTACTTTTGTAAATGGTCTCCTCTGACACCAATCGAGGTCCCGCTCCCACTGGTCCCACTGTGGAGGAGCCAACGCCCCCCCCAGGCCCTGGCAATATTCCTTTTTGCCACTCCCGCCGCCATGGCCAACCGGAGTACCCCATATCTGGTCCAATCAGTGGGCCCCTTTATCATTAAAAGTAACCATCTGGGCTCCCTCGGGACCGGAGAACCCACCACCTCCGCCATTATGTCTGTGAACTTGTTCCAAAAGGGAACAATCTCCGGGTACTCCCATAGTATGTAGGAAGGACCGTTCCTCCCCAAACCCACACTCGCACAAATATCCTGAATAATCTTATCAATCCAGAGTGTGAGAAGAATGACTTTCGCAGGAGCTCTGTGAGAACCTAGCGAGGTTCTTTCAGGATAAAATCAAATTGATTATTGACGACTTGGGAGTGAGGCCTCAACCACCTCTGATGATGGTAGCCTACTGACGCCCGATACTTCGTCTGCATTGGGAGGAGTCGAGCCCCTTGCAGAATTTGCACAGCTGTCAGTGGAAGAGTTCAGGGAAGTGGCCCTTGGTATAACATCTGGGTCCCCGCTGGACCCGCTCCCATTAAAAATCTGGAAGGAGTATGAGCCGGAGCTCTTCCTGACGCTCAGGCGGGTATGCAACCAGTCTCTTGCTATGGGTAGGGTCCCATCACAATGGAAGCAAGCAATAGTGACCCCTTTACTAAAAAAGCCCTCCCTTGATCCAGACTCTCTTAAGAACATTAGGCCGATTTCGCTTCTACCCTATCCAGCTAAGATTGTAAAGCGGGTGGTGGCAGGTACCCTCTCTAAACATCTCGAACAGCATAAGCTCCTGGACGAAGCGCAATTTGGCCTTCGTCCAGCTCATGGCACCGAGACGGCTCTGGTGACCATACTGGACGAGCTTCGTTGGCGGGCAGACAGGGGACAGGCAGGGGTTCTGATCCTGCTTGACCTGTCTGCCGCCTTCGACACGGTGAACCATGATATTCTACTGGGCAGGCTGAGAGATGTTGGAGTTGTGGGGAATGCCCTACGATGGTTTGTGTCCTTTCTTCAAGGCAGGGAACAGGCTGCGTCCCTTCCGCCCTTTCAATCGGCTTTCTCCAGTATCTCGCATGGCGTTCCACAGGGCTCAGCAGTTAGCCCAGTTCTTTTCAACATTTATATGAAACCCTTAATAGCGGTCATCAAACATTTTAAGATTGAAACTGTCAACCATGCTGATGACACACAGCTGATTCTGTCCTTGGAGGAGAATGATCTTACCTCCTTGGAGGATTTTCACAGCTGCATGCGAGCCACGGCAGAATGGCTGGAAGCCAATTCGTTGCAATTTAACTCCGGGAAGACCGAGGTGCTTTATTACCCTCGGCCTAGGATAAGCTCTTCCTTACCTGACAACTTCTGGCCAAAGGACTTGACCTCATTGGTCCAGCCGGTGAGGGTAGTTCGGAACCTGGGTGTGATGTTCAATAGTGATCTTTCCTTGGAGGCGCAGGTCTCTAAGCTGGTAGCTAGCTGTATGGCAATAATCCGACCTCTGAGAAAAATCCTGCCCTTGTTACCACCTACGGCACGGATAGAGGTGGTACGTTGCACTGTGTTAAGCAGGTTAGATTACTGCAACGCCCTTCTGCTGGAGTCCCCGAGCTATCTTCTGGATAGGCTTCAGAGACTTCAGTCTGCAGCTGCCAAACTGGCCTTAGGCTGGCCTCCGAGATCCTCTTCTGCTACGGCTTTGGCGCAGCTACATTGGCTCCCAGTGAGGGAGAGGGTGACCTTTAAGTCCTTGTGTCTGACCTTCAAAGCCCTTCATGGGCTGGGTCCGGCTTGCCTTCAAGGGATGTTTTCATGGTATGTTCCGGCCCGTAATCTGCGCTCCTCCCTGGCCAGGATGGTGGCTGTCCCCAGGTTTAAAAGATCTAGAGCTGGAGGCAGATCATTTAGTGTGGGTGCGGCTAAGCTGTGGAATTCTCTGCCAATGGAACTCAGGCAGACTGATTATCTGCCTGTTTTTAGAAGGCAGCTAAAAACTTGGCTTTTTCCACGCTTGCCTTAATTTTTCAGCCGCCTCCAACTGCCTTTTTCTCTCTGCTTTTGTGACTGCCAGCGCCAAGATGCCTCTTGAGGTGATAGCGTGCTCTACAAGTACAATAAATAAATAGACTGGCACCTACAGTAGAGAACGGGGGTATTATACCCAGTGCAGAATTTTGAGCTGCACCAGCCGGAATTGGACCTGGATTGCAATTTCCCGAGGACTCTGCAGGGCATCCTGCCAGTCGTCGTCCTCCAAGGGGCCCAAATCCCGCTCCCAAGTCGCCCTCAGTGACACTTATGGGTCGGGCATGTTGTTTATTAGCTTGTGGTAGATCGCGGATTTGGGCTTTTCATGGATGGGGTTTTCAAGCATGGGGGAATATTCCGGTACAGAGGCGCCCCCTCAAATGCGAACGTAAAGCATGTATGAGGCGTAAGTAATGATAGCGCTGCGAGTCCCGTAGATCATATTCCTTCTGCAGGTATTCAAATGAACGGGCGCATCCCCCTTCCACACATCCCCCAAGTAGTCAATGCCAATGAGTTGCCAACCCCTAAAGCCCTCTAATCGAGCTACCTCACTCAGCTGCTCCCCAATCCACAAGGGGGTCCTACCTGTCAAGGATCCCGTCCACCCCAGGAATATATTCGCCTCCCTCCAACAGTGGACCACCACTCCAGTATGTGAGGGCCAATCTGCATGTGGCTTTCGGGTGTATAGCAATGATTCGCAATTCCCCCCCGGCATCACCAACCGATCCACTCTATAGGCCGGTTCCGACCTGTCTGCATACACCCAGTTGTTTACCACCTGCAGCTGGGACACCCAGTAATATGATTGCACGTCCGGCAGGGCCAACCCACCATCGTACACCCCCCTTCTTAGTTTGCGCAACGCAATCTGGGGGTTGCCCCCATCCCAGAGAAGCATCCGCACCGCCTGAGAGATTCGTTTGAAGATTCCCGGCGGGATCGGATACGGTGTGTTCTGCAAGATATACAGGAGGCGGGGTAACACCAACATTTTAAACATTGCGGCATGACCCGTCAGGGACAGAGGCAGCGCACGACAATGACTTACATCTGTGAGAAGGCGCGTCAACTGAGGCTCAAGGTTTCTAGCAATAAACTCTACGTTGTCTCTGGTGATAAACACCCCCAGATACCTGAAGCCATCTCTCGCTAACACCGCAGGGCACCTGGACGGTATCCGCGGAGGAGGGCCCGAGAGGGGAAAGATAACCAATTTTGCCCAATTGATTCAATAGCCCGAGTAGCTCCCAAAGAGCTCAAAGAGGTGAAGTGCCTGAGCCATCGACTGGTAGGTCCTAGCCATATATAGCACAATGTCGTCAGCGTAAAGGCTGATGCTCTTCTCCCATTCATCGTTTAGCGCAAGGCCCCAGAACGACCTATCCCTTCTGACCCAATGAGCCAACGGCTCCAGCGCCAAGGCGAACAAGAGGGGGGACAGGGGGTATCCCTGCCTCGTGCCCCCCCGGAGCTGAAGGGCTCTGGATACTGTTCCGTTAACCCATACGCACACTAGTGGCTGTTCATAAGGAGGCGCACCTAACTGCAGAAAATCGGAAGAAGCCCAGTCTCCGCAGGACCATGGAGAGGTATGGCGCTCAATGCTATCGAACTCCATGGATGCGCCTAGCGCCATCAATCTCGTCTGCGTTTCCTCCACGCCATCCGTCATATACAGTACGCCATGCAAGCGTCGCAAATTATGTATAGTACTTCTTCGCGGCATGAAACCTGACTGATCTACATGTATCAGGTCCGGCAGTACCGGGAGCAACCTGTCCGCCAAGACCTTGGCTAACACCTTCGCCTCTGCATTTATGAGTGAGATCGGCCGATAGAAAGAGCAACAATCGACCTCTCTCTGGTCGAGCGGTAGCGTCCCCACCTGGCGCGCCTCTAGGTACAACCGTAGAAGAGGGACTGTGACAATGTTCGACTGTCTCTTGAAGATCTCAATCTGGAGCCCGTTGGGACCCTGTGCCTTCCCGGACTGCAGGGAGTTGAGCGCAGCCCCTATCTCCTCACTAGACAAAGTTGTCTCCAGAGCATCACTCTGAGACTGGGACAGAGTGGGAAGAGCAAAATCCCGAAGAAGTTCCTCACAGTCCTGCTCTGTCCTGGTACATACCGGGGTGTATACCTCTTCAAAGTACGTTGTGAACGCCTCCGCAATGTCTGTACTGGTGGACACAAGGGAACCCGACTTATCCCGCACCGCCGCCACCCAGGAGTGCTCTCTATCTCTGCGGTCCAGCCAAGCCAGGAGCTTCAGGGCTTTATCTCCAACATCGTATATACGGTGTTGCGTGGCCATGGCAAAGATCCTCGCTTCGCCCTCTGCTAGGGCCCTGAGCTCTTTCTGCTTAAGTGCCAGAGCATGACGACTGTCTATCGAGAACGCAACATCCACCCTATGTTCTAGCTCAGTGATCTCATCCTCAAGCCTCCTAATCCATAAGGATTCCTCCTTCTTTTTGGCTCCGATCAGGGACTGTGCCTGCCCCCTCAAGACGATCTTGTATGCCTCCCATAGTGTAATATGTGATGCTACTGACCCCTGGTTTTCTTCAAAGTATAGCTGGGAGCCCTCCCTAAGTTTGTCACCTATCTTATCATCCCACAGATGCCACGGATCTATCAGAGGGAACACCGCCCTGTTAACCACCGGCCCCCTCAAAATCGCACCCAACGGGGAGTGGTCGGAGAGACCCCATGCCATGATTTGGGGGTCCGAAAAGTCCCCCAATTGATCAGTACGTGTCAGCAGGTGATCCAATCTAGAGAAGGACCCGTGCCTGGCCGAGTAGAACATGTATTGTCTCGAGGAGGGATGGTGTGCCTGCCATAAGTTGCTCAGGCCAAAAGACCCCAGGAATCCCTGTAGTCCCCGTTCCCCCTGGTATCCCTGCTCCCATCCGATCTATCGAGGTCAGCTGCAATAACTGCATTCATGTCCCCACCCACCAGGAGCGTCCCCAGGGGAAGACCTGTCAAAAAGGAGCCCAGTCGTGCGTAGGTCGCTGAGTGTAGGCCCGGTGGGACATAACAGGAACAGAATACAAAAGTCCGTCCCTGCCACCTACCCGCCACTGCCACCATGCAGCACGAGTCATCTGTCCACGTCCCGGTGATCACAATAGGAAAGGTCTTACACATTAGAATGCCCACTCACCTGGAGGCAGACATGAAGCCCGAGTGAGCAGCCATTGTGTAACCAAAGCGGTCTAATGCTTGGCATTTGTTACCCCCCAAGTGCCTCTCCTGTAGGAGAACAACATCAGGGGAGTGTCGCTTCAAGTGCTGCAGCACTAAAGTCCTTTTAATCTTGTTGCCCAGACCATTGACGTTCCACGTCCAGATCCTAACCTGTGTCTGGGAGCCCATCCTGAATTCGTGTCCCGCCAGTTCTATGACTGAAACCTGCTACCCTGTGGTGAACCACCCGCAACCACTCCCTCCAAAGGACTGACCAAGTAATGAGCATGACAAACCCGTCCATAAGAAACAAACCCCCTCCCTCCCACCCACACATACCAAACACCCCATCCCCCCAACACCCCCATCCCTGCCTGGTGAGCCTCCAACCACCGACCAATAAAACGTGCAGAGTGCCTGTCGCCCCAATACCACAACAAGAAGGAGACTAGAGGAACCGTGGGATCTCTAACCTAAGGAAGATGCATATGTATCATAACGGAACACACCCCCTCTCGTGCAATTCAACCCCCAGTGTCCCACCCTCGACATTTTCCCCCCATCACCCGGCACAACAAACAGTCCTGACCCGAGTCTGTGAGTAGCCTCAGTCAATATCTCTCTGCAGGGTCACAGAGCAAAACAGTTCTTGGCCCTCTCACCTCCCGGGATCCAAGCTGCCTTGTCACCCATTTCTTCTGCCCGAAGTCACAGTTCAAACAGGCCACATATGTAACTTAGCAAACCCCTACCATACCAGAGTCATTCCGCCTGTTACCTTTCATCGCCTCTGGGAGCTCTCACTGCATTCGGGCTCACACCCCAGCCTCCTCATTCCACCTGTGTTTCCTGCCGCTTCCCCCACCGACCCACAGTGCGCCATCCTTCCATCCTATCGGTGGCGTCCGCTGGCGTGTCGAAGAAGTAGGCCTTGTCTCCATCCAGAACCTTGAGCTGTGCAGGGAACAGGATCATGTACTTCACCCCCTTATCTCAAAGCGCCCTCTTTATACCATCAAAGGAGCGCCGCTGTTGCTGCACCTGTAGCGTGAATTCCGTAAAAAAATGGATGATGGCATTGTCCCGGTGGAGGTCCCCATGAACACGTGCCGCCTGCAATATGGCATCCCTATTCCTATAGTTAAGGATGCGGGCAATGATTGTGCGTGGGGGGGCTCCTGGCTTGGGCTTGCCACCCAAGGCTCTGTGCGCCCGCTCAACAGAAAAGAACTTCAAGAGGCGTTTTGGCTTCAAGTGATTCAAAATGAGGTCCTCCACAAAGAAGTCCGTCAAGGGCCCTTCCATTCCCTCTGGTACACCCACTATGCAAATGTTATTTTGCCTAGCACGGCCTTCCTGGTCCTCCAGGCGGGCATGCATGTCGGCTTGGTGCTTGGTGAGCACGGCCACCTGTTCCTCTAATCGCTTCATTTTTGCCTGTAGCCTGCCTTTGCCGGTTTCCGCCGCTGCAACTTTTTCAGACATTTTGCGGACGTCCGCCCGCAAGAGATTCACCTCCTCTGTCACCGAATCAAGTTTCGGCTCCATAGTGTCCCGAAAATCATTGATGGACCTCATCATGTCCTTCAGGGATGGGTCAGGGCCCCCGTCCTCCTGGTCTCCATCATGGCCACCACCTGACGCACCCCGATCCCGGGTCATCGCCACTGTATACTTCTCTTTCTGATTGGATTGACCTGGTACTCTGTTCCGACCCATTCTGGGCCCGGCTACCCGGAGGCACCAAGACCCCAACTGGCCAGGAGACCTTCTTGTGACTGCTGTCTCTAACTCTGTGACCACATGCACCAGGTGCAATTCGCAAGACTACAATTCACTGTCCCTCTGCCCCCACAGGATCGCTGCAGCCGGCACTCCAGCCCCTCAAGCTCCCCTGCCCCACAGTGGCACTCCAACCAGAGCGGGCAAGGCAGTGTCAGATGCTCCAGCGGGGGTACCGTCAATAGGACACAGGCCCCAAGTTCCAAGGCACCACCCCTGCGTTTAGAGGGCCCTGGCCTCCCGCTGCTAGGCGTCCACTCTGTACCGGGCTTCTAGCTAACTGTTAGCCGCACCCACCTACCAGGCGGACCACCTCCACAGGCCGACGCTCACTCCTCCACATGGGGTCCCCCGCACGGCCACCGCCACTCACTGCAACACTCCTTACTGTATTAGGGCAGCACCCCCGCTCTCACTAGGGCAGCAATGCCAGGGGTTACAGCACTGGAGGCAGTCCACTGGGCCCAGGCACCAGATACGCCTCATTACCCTTGAAAAGCTGCCGCTCCTCTCTCTCAGGCCGCCTCCACCCACCTGTCTCAGCCTCGCATGGACACTTCAGAGCCCCCCGCGGCAGGCGCCAATCGCTGCCGAGCTCCTATCCATAATGTCACAGCGACTATGCCCCCACGGGAGCAGCAGTGCTGGGGCCCACTCCACTGAGGAGGATTCACTTGTCCGCAAGGCCGGACGTGCCTTTCGATCCCAGGAGACCGCCGTTCAACACACCCGGGCGGCTGCAATTTTAGGGTGTTCTTGGCCGATCGCTGCCAGTCCACCAATGTCGTCCTGGGACACAAAAGGCGTCTGTAAGGCATCGTCGCCAACCGCCTGACCGCTCCCACAACCCGCTCCCGCGAGTGTCCTCTGCGGTTGCTCCAGTGTGCGGATATTGACTGATTTCAGGGGAATATTTAGGTCGCTATCGCCGCTCCGGGACTACACGGCCATCTTCCTCGGCTGCAGGCCACGCCCCCGGGGTTTGACACTATTGAGTGGCCTTATCTACTTGAAGTATTTCCGAAGTATGGCATTGGCTTCAGATACATACACCTGGTGAAACTTCTCTACGATACCCTGAGGGTCCCAATGGGTACCATCATCTCGGCACTACTGAGAGTGTAAAGAGGCACAAGACAGGGCTGCTCTCTTTCCCCTCTCTTCTCTTTAGCTATGGAGCCATTAACGCTAGCTATGCGTGCCTCAGCTGGACCATGGGGCATACCACTGGGTGATGAAATGCATGCAATATCATTATATGTGGACAATCTGCTGCTATATGTTAGAGATGTCTGCTCTTTCCTGGATTTCATACCTGACTTCCTTACTCGCTTTGAATGTCAATTGGGGAACGTCCTGCTTGTTTCCCTTTGATCCTAGCAAGCCTGACCTGACACTCATTATTAATGGAGCCCCGTTGCATGGCAACCGACTATGTTCCGCTATTTGGGCATCTGAATTCATCATACTGACCGGGACCTGTTCGATGGTAATCTTACAAGGGCAATCACTTACTTAACGGCACAGATGTCCTTTTGGAATGCTCTTCCTCTCTCTGTCGCCAGAAGAATTGCACTCATGAAAATGGTGGTACTTACGGATCTTCTTTACTTTTTCACTAGTCTGCCTCTGTACCTCCCTCCATCGTTTTTCCATTCGAGTGCATGATTAGAGACCTTATATGGAATAGAACTCGCTGCAGGGTGGTGCTCTCATAATTGTATCTGCCCTCAAAACAAGGAGGATTGTCAGTGCCAAATGTGGAGCATTATTACTTAGCATCACAAATGCAATAGGTTACCTGTTGGATGGTGGGACTGTACCTCTCGGACATGGCGGTGGATGGTCCTCCCTACTGATTGGTCTCCCTTCTTCATTTGTTTCACCGATCTTAAAAGGTATCGTGACCTCAGCCTTTGCTGCTGCCGGTGGTCTTTTGCTGCGTCTGCCACTGTCTATATCTCAAACATATTACACCTTAAGCACCCGCAACTCCACTGTTAGGCATGACATGGGGACGCAGGATAACACCGCTGACTGAGCTCTCAACATGGCATGTAGTGGGTTTACAACCACTAGGAGACCTGTATCATGATGGCTTATTTGTAACATATGAGACACTGACATAAGAGGAGGGGCTGCCCCCTGGGCACCTCCTTAGTCATTTGTATTTCTATTTGTATTTGTTAAGTGCGACAATCATCCCGAGGGATATCATGGCGCTAGGAAAGCCATGACCTGAAATGAGGATGGTATGCTGCTGGGGACATCTGCAAGAAGAGAAACCTAGGCGATAGACTGCAGAATGTCAGCAATTGCATTCTAGGCAATAGGTGTTTTCAGCTTCTTTCTAAATGTCATATCGCCTTCAGTAGGGCGGAGGTCCAAAGGAAGTTTGTTCCAGTAAGCGGCCACCAGATGAGAGAAAGAGCGGCGCCCTGCTCTAGGTTTCTTTTTTTTTGGTAAAATTTTTATTTTGCAATTAACAAAAAAGGAAAGAAAACACAATAAGCCACACCGGGGCGTCACACATGTTCCCACACAGTGGGAAATGAAGCAATTCAGGACGGTGGTAACGCACAACGCTAAGAGAGAGATCAGTCAATGAGTCCGAGCACCCATAGAAAAAGAAAAACAAAACCATAAGAAATGCCACTTAAGAGCTGAGTCTCGCGAAATCAAATTGTCCCTTCAAGCAGGTCTTCGAGCAATCCAAAGATCACAAAAATGCACCATCCGCTGAAATTAGGTTCCCCGGTTGCAACACCGAAAAGAAAGGAAAAAAAAAACCAACTCCCCTGCCCCCCCCGCCTCCCCCCGTGACGGCGACACAAACATACCACATTCATTCAGCAGGCACACTAAAGTTGGAAGAGGTGTAAGGATCTCAATGATGCTGGGCAGACCGCTGAAGGTAGGCCAGTAGATAGGAAGGTTACCAAGGGGCCCCACACGTGCTTAAAGTTCTTGTAATTACCGAGGAAGATGTCCGCCATTCTTTCCAGGCTCAGAAGTCTCCAAAGCCTCGCGTGCCAAAGGGAAATCGCCGGTGCCTCCTTCCGTTTCCAAGCCGCCGCCAGCGTAAGCTTAGCTGCTCCCAGGCACAGCCATAGGATTTTCTTATCCGCGCGCGTCTGGTGCTCAAGACCGGGGTCCCGTAGGCCCAGGAGCACAAAGGCCAATGAGTTCTCAATAGGGTATCGCAGGATATCCTTGATATGGGAAAGAATTTCATCCCAGAACGGCCTGATTATTGGGCAATCCCACCAAATGTGGTGGAAGTCCCCCAGAAGGCCGCAACCCCTCCAGCATTTGTCCGAGGTAGCCGGGTAGATATGATGGAGCCGAGTCGGAACCATATACCACTGCGTGAGAGTCTTTAAGTGAGCCTCCCGTAAGTGGATCGAGTGATTGAATTGGTTCATATCTCTCCACAGCGCTGACCATTCAGCGTCGGCGATATCCCTCCCCACCATCTCCTCCCACTGCTCCATGTAACGTGGCCTAGGTGACAATTCAGATTGAAGCAGCAGCTGATATAGGAAGGAGATGGCTCCCTTCATGGTGGATGTCCTTAGCAGAAAAGCCTCAAATTTCGAAGGAGGCCTCGTGGCTGCCTCCAGCACTCCCGGCGACGTGGCCCAATGTAGCAATTGGACATGCCTATATCTATCAGTTTGCGGCACCTGGTAGTCCCGCATGCAATTAGCAAAGGTCAAAGGGTCAGAGCCTTGAAACAAGTGAAGCAGCGCCCTGCATCCACCCTCCCTCCATGCGTCAAAGGGCCCCTCGGCAAGCGCCGGCGGGAAGGCCGGGTTGAAATGCAATGGTGTGAACGGAGATGGAAAGGTCGTCCATCGCTCATCGCCAGCCAAGGTGTCCCATACCTTCAGCGTAGTGCCCGTGGGGGTACTGATGTAAGCATTCACGGGGCGATCTTTCTTTGGTTTCCAGGCTAAATCCCAGATGGACCGACCCGCCACGCTCCGGTCCATATGCAGCCAGTGTTTGTCAGAGAACCGCTGCGACCATTCCACCATGACCCTCAGTTGGGCGGCCTTATAATAGAGGCGCAGGTCCGGGAGACCCACCCCACCGTCCGACCGAGGTCGGCGTAGAACCGCGAAGGACAGACGTGCTCGGCCCTCTTGCCAGACAAATTTCAAGATCAGCGTTCTGAGTTGCCGGAAGTAAGCGCTATCCAGCGGGATAGGCAAGGCCTGGAATAGATACAAATATTTGGGGAGAAGGACCATTTTAATCGCATGCACTCAACCTAACCACGACAGGAATTTACGTTTCCACCTCTCCAATTCCGCCCGAGTCTTCGCCAGGAGGGGCGGGAAGTTGGCCGCGAACAGCTTACCCACCGTCGGAGTCAGGTGGACTCCCAGATAGACAATCGAGCCCGAAGCCCAAGCCAACGGCGTCAACGCCCGAACCTGAGCGACTTCAGCCTGCGATAAAGTCAGATTCAAAATGTAAGAATTTACTTTAAAGCCAGCCACACCCTCAAATTCAAGCAAAATGTCCCTAATACAGGGCAGAGAACCAGCCGGATCAGCCACCGAGAGCAGGACGTCGTCTGCGAAGAGAGAGATTTTGTGCTGCTCTCCCGTGAACGGTATGCCCTTCACACCTTCGTGTTCCCTCACCGCCATCGCCAGGGGCTCAATGCTGAGCGCGAATAACAAGGGAGAGAGGGGACATCCCTGTCTGGTGCCCCGCGAGTGTGGGAAGAAGGCCGACACGTGGCCATTCACTGTCACCCTTGAACGTGGGCTGCAAAAGTTCGCCTGCACCATAGTAATGAATTTATCAGAGAAGCCAAAAGCTCGCAGCGTATTGAACAGAAAGCCCCAATCCACGTGGTCGAAGGCCTTCTCCGCGTCCAGACCCACCAACACAGCCGGAATGCGGAACCTGTCCGCTTTTTCGATGAGGTGAACCACTCTACGGGTATTATCGTGGGTCTGGCGACCCTTAATAAAGCCAGACTGGTCTGGGTGTATGATCGCCGGTAGCAGATCTTGTAGGCGGCCAGCCAGAATCGCCGAGTACAGCTTTGCGTCAATGTTAAGCAAGGCTATGGGACGAAACGAAGCACATTGCTCTGGGTCCTTCCCTGGTTTCGGCAAAACCGTAATCACCACCTCAGCCAGGGTCCCCGCGTTCAACCCGGACGTCGCCATATCATTAAAGAGGGCAACCAGAAAGTCACACAACTCAGTAGCGTACGTCTTGTAGAAGATCGCTGTGTAACCATCCGGACCCGGGGCCTTGTGTAATTTCAAATTTTTGATGGCGGAGAGAACCTCTTCTCTCGAAATCGGTGCCTCTAACACTGCGTTCCATTCTCTAGACACTCGGGGTAACGGCAAACGTTGTAGGAACTCCCGCTGTGACTCCGCTCTGTGTCGGCGTAAAAGCGACCAAAAATGTCCGCCTTCGCTCCATCCCCGTGGTGCAACACTCCTGCGGCATCTCTGATCCCTCCTATGTATTCCCGCTCCCTCCTATCCCGCAATTGTCGCGCCAAGTGTCTACCAACCTTGTTGCCGCAAGAATACGGCTGACTGCTCTAGGTTTCTTAATGCATCCTGATTTGGCCAAATTGTGATAGCAAGACCTCGGTTTTCATGTGGGGGCATAGAGTTCGATTTTGTTCTGCAGGATTCTGGGGCCACGCTTGTGTAGCGTTCTGTGTGGATATCACAGGAGGTTGAGCTTGGTTCTTTGGCGCACAGGCAGCCAATGGAGCTCCCCCAAACATTCTGAAGCTGAGCTGTATTTGTTTTAATTACAGACAAGCTTGGCAGCTGAATTGTTGATTCACCTGTAGTTGGGAGAAAAGGTAGTCTGCCATCCCCATAATCCAATTTGCTAGAAAGTAAAGCCTGGGTGAGGGTTTTCCCACAGTTCAGAGGAATCCATCAGAAGAGTCTTCTTAGTAGCTTTATGTAGGAAAGCGGATCTGCTTCTATGGTTTCCCCTACTTTTTGCCTGGTGCTAAGCTGTATTTGACTAGTCTGACTGGGATCCTGCTAATCAGGACCCCGGTCTATCCGCTTTCTCCTAAAGGTGTTATGTTCAGTAATTAGGTACACCCCAGATTGGATACTGGGGTACCCTTATAAGTCCCTAGTATATGGTACCCATGTACCCAGGGTATAGGTACCCCAGATGTCCCCCAGGGCCTGACGCATGAATTATGCTACCCCCGAGAGACCATTCAAAATGGAACTACAGGCCTCCCATTGCAACCTGTGTAAGCTGGTGCTTGCACCACTTACTAAAGATAAAGGTTTCCTATATCTAGGTTCACTGCACTTAAAACCTATAAGTCACCCCTAAAGTAGGCCTTTACAATCCTGAAGGCAGGGTGCTTGGTTCTAAGTGAGAGGGTGCCCCTGCATGAGCAGGAAACCCCTGCAGCCTATGGTGTCCATTCTCCTGGGTTGTCAGTGAAGTAGCCATATACAATATAGAGGGGCACCGTGTAATTATGTGATGACCATCTCAAAACTGGCTGCAACGAATCCTATCATGTTTGGTATAAAACATGTTGGAATCATACCCCCACACCATAAACAGTGTGGGAGGTACGATTCCAAGCAGTGAAAGAGCTCTCCATTAGGCTCTCAGTGTTCCTGATGCCAACCTTCTAGACCCAGACAGCACAAAATGGTTTCTGCTGACCAGAGACACATTTCTGCCCTCCTGCTGCTGAGCCAAGCTTGAGCAGGGAAAGGCAGAACAATAGGCATCCTGTCACAGGGAGGTGTGACTACCTCCCAGGCAGGATTTAGTGTATTGGGAATTGGTGGGTGCGCTTGCCAGCGCCACTAAGTCTGCAAGAAGGGCACATTTGGTCTCCCTATGCATAGACCAGTTCAAACCAGTCTGGGAGCCGTTGGTTCCCACTTTGACACGAAACCGGACAAGGGACATGGCCCAGACCCTTCCCGGGAGGGTCCCCTGATTCGTCCCAACCCTTTCGTAAGGGTACTTAAAGGCTTACCTGTGGGTGGGTCCCTAGATTAGTCATAGGAGAAGATTAAAATCAGACACCACTTCTACTTCTACCGTCTGGGCACTCTGGACTTTGCTGGACTTCGTTTGGGCTCGAATTAGTCTCCCTTCCAGTCTGCTGCATCGTCTGTGCCTGTGCACCATACAGGAACCTTCCAAGGCCTGTGAGCATCAAAGACACCTGAAGGAATCTACCCTGCATTTGCTGGCACCACAACTAAGTCAACAGGTCTGCTGATCCTGAGTTCTTCCAGCCTGCCCTGCCCTCTCATCAAGGTTGAGGCCAGTATCCCTGGGGGAGGGGGGGTGTTGCAATAACTAAACCACGGGCACCACAATAAACTTGTAGTTGCAAAGGCTTATTGGCTTCCTTCCAAGAAGATCTTCAGGCTCCAAGTAGCCCCAACCTCAAACATCCCTAGAGACAAGAATCTTCAGCTACACCACATTGCTGTGCATCGTGGCCTGCATTTTTTTGTGAGCTGCTTGAGGTACTCTTGCAACTCCAGTGCCTCCAGCTTGTGGGTCCATTTGAGGGTCACCTTTGTTTTGTTTGGGCTCCCTTGATTGCTTGGGGCCTACCCTTACTCCCCTGCTTTTGGTGAGTCCCCTGGACCTTATTGGTTTCAACGTTGCTCCTTCTTCAATTCCTGCATTGGTTGCATTTGTCAAGGCTTGTTGGTTCTCTAGCAAGACACCGACCCCTCAAAGAGCTTTATAAGGTTGTCTAAGACCTTTTAAATAACCGTAATGGTTGTCTGGACAGGTGCAAGGTTCCCACTTACATTAGTGGTTATCTTGTACCAGGCCAGCTTCTCACACTATAGCATAGTGAAGCTTTTTCCACACAGAACTCGGACTTCGTCCTGCATGGGTAATCCATTGCCGATGAGTAGGTCCAGGTTTTTTACAACCCGTTTGGGCTTAGGGGAAGATCCTAGTGACTGGGGCCACCAGGTTGCATCCCAAACTAGGTGAGCTCCTCCAAAAAAGCAAGATCTCAGTCAGACTTCTCAGCAATTCGTTTCTGTCAATGATCTGACATCCAAATCACTGTTTCTGAGAGACCGTTGATCAGGTTAATCGTAGAATCCACATGCCTTTCTATGAAGGCTATCACCAGCTGTGTGTCATCCACATAGGAGCAGATATTATAGCCCCATATCTTGCTGATCCTGGCCAGAGAGGAGACATAAGGCATTGAAAAGGGTAGGACTCAGGGAGGCTCCTTACAGGAATCCGTAATTAATCGTTTTGGGTTAGAGGAGAATGGGTCCATTTGTACTCTTTGTGTTCTGTTGGGTGGAAAAAAGTTGAACCATTGAAGAGCTTTAGAGTGTAGTTCCTTTTCGTGTAAGATGCTCAGCAGGAGGCCATGAGATACGGTAGTGAAAGCCGCCAACAAGTCCAGGAGGATCAGGGCGGCAGCTTTGCCCTGGTCCACCAAGGATCTGATGTTGCCTGATACCGCTAGTAAGGTGGCTGTTGTGCTGTTTGTAGCTCCAAAGCCAGTCTGAGAGGGGTCCAGGAGCTCATTGAGAAGTGTGGCTCACTGGTTAGAGGAGGCAGACCTGGAAGCAGAGGTCAGCCCGGGACCAGGGTTCAATTCCCGGCTCGGCGGGGTCTTGAGTCCTAAAATGTCCATGGACTCGACAATTCTCGCTCCGGTGACTACTCGATTCACGGGTTCACACTCTGCGACTCTGGGCAATAGCTTGCTTAATCTCCACAACGGCCCCTCGCAGTGGGATGCCTGGCTTTCACCTTGCGGATACCCTGCAAGGGTTATCTCACAGGGGAATACCAGGACGGGTTCCCTAAGCAAGCGCTTAGAGACCAGTTGGTGATTTGCGCTATATAAATTCCTGTACATTTACATTTACATTTACATTGATCTCTAAGAAGTTGGCTACTTGTTTGTTGACCAGCCTCTCCAGTACTTTGGACAGATATGGCAACTGGGAGATTGGTCGGTAGTTTGCGGGGTTGCAGACTTCCTTGCCTGCTTTTTTTAATACTTGGAATACAATGGCTTCCTTTCAATATCCGGGAACACAGCAGATTCTAGGGATTTATTTAAGATTTGGGTTAAATAAGGGCATAGGACCAATGTAAGCTGAGATAAGATCAAGTGTGGCCATGGGTCAAGCTGGGATCCTGACCTGACCTCGGTCATCGTTTTTGCGACCTGCTCTTCAGAGAAGGGGATGAGGTTGCTCATGTGAGAATGTGCTTCGGGGTAGGGGAGCCAGGGTTTCCCAGTCTGGCTCATCTGAGGTGGGTTTGCTTTTGAATGAGGAGTAGAATTCAGAGATTTTGTCTGCAAAGAAGTTGCTGATTCTCTCACAGTTGTCTACCGAAGGGGACAGAGTTTGGGACATGCTGGCTGGTTTACAAAGTTTATTCACTATTTTATATAGATCTTTAGGTGAATTACTGTTGTCATTTATTCGTTTCACAAAGTAGGTTTTCTTAGCTCATTTGAGCGCGTTGTGATAGATCCTCAGCTCCACTTTGATAACAGTCTGTCACTGTTGTCTTTGGACAATCTCCACTTGTGTTCCAATAATTTGCATTTTCTTTTTAAAAGTCTAAGTTACGGCGAATACCATTTTTTAGATGGTGTTTTCCTATTTGGTTTTCTTCATAACCTGGGGGCACATTGATCCAATGTGTTAAGGGTCTCAGAATGTACAATTTCAGCCTCTACTTGTAGAGGGAGTGTTCTTGGATTGGCACATTGCAGCGATTTTGGGGGGAAGCCACACAGAAACTACTCACTCACCTCATACTACCATATTTACATGTCATGGAAGAGGGGTGGCATCCAACCCAGTGGTTGGCGTATGCACTTGGGCTGCAAACTGCCTCACCAATTATCTTCATTGCGGCACAGATGGGAGACATATGTCCCATCCTTGCACGTCTAAGGAATGGGACATGATTCCGGTGGGCCATACATATGTCCCTCGCAATGCCAGGTTACGGCTGATACAATTTTACATTCTACACAGGGCCTATTGCACCCCATAGACTGGATGTGGCTTTTCTCCTCTGCAGCCACTCCAACACAGACATTTTACACATGTTATGGTCATGCCCCTCGTTATGACTTTACTGGGGTGGGGTCACATGAAATCTCTAGACCTGTACCGATCGACAGTTTGAGTGCACATGGGAGGTCTTTATACTGGACATACTCCTGAGAGATAAGAAACACTGGGCCGCTTTGCGCTTCCTGGATCTTGGTTTCATAGTGGCAAAATACCTCATTACGAAACGCTGGAAATTCAGAGAACTTCTGTCATCAACAGCTGCACTAAGTCCCGGGATGGACGTTGGTGCCACCACTTTAACTTAAATCATATCTGAACAAAAACACCCATGTAGGCTATGATACCACTATCAACAATGTCCTACTGTATGTACAATGAGATGTGTACCACGGGATATAGGACTTTAGTGGAGAAGATGATAACCCACCCAGGTCAAACTTGGATCTGCATTGAGAGTCTGCAAACCTTTTTCTGTTTTCCCGTTGACCCCAAACCCATTACCTCACCTCATTACCATTATGTTGATCTCTGCTTTATAGTTTCAATATGGTTGAGGTTATTGACATGGAATGTGGTGGTCAATGAGACGGTATACTGATTATTAACTTTGGAGTGCACCTTAAGGCCTTGTGCTGTGCCATAATCATCAGCACATTCTAGATTTCTGTGGAGACATTTACCAGGCTAGCTGCAATGTGTGTTCCCAAAAGTCTCCTGCCCTGACGATCAGTCAGATATTAATACCCCTGTACTCTTATTGTGCCTTCACTTGATTTGTAACTGCCCCATGAAAAACTTAATTAACAGGTCAAACAAAAAATAATACAAATTTTAATTTTGAAACAGCTAGAAGAATAATTCAAGGACTCTTTTTAATAGTTATTTAAAAAAAATCTAACCTAATGGTAAAATCGAATTTTGTATAACTATTAAGGAAAAGGTACTTTAAGAAAGTTGTCTTTTTACTGCATAAAGTCACTGGAAACTAATCTGAATTTCGCTCTTCCACTTCTTCCAGACAGTAACTAGCATTTCAATAGGTATGAATGAGGTGTGAACTTGCTTCCAGGATAGGCACAAAAGGCCTTGGGTGTGGGGAGGTGTTGTTGTACCTTTGACAGGATGACCTGTGGGCTGGGCCTAGGCACTTGAATAACTTCAAAGAGGCCTACCTGGTCACAAGCAGCTATAGCTAACACCCATGCTTCCACCTTTCTTTTCTCCCCCCACCTGCGCTTCAGATAAACCAGCCCCAAACATAGTGGGCCTCTTATTGACATCACATTGACAAATCCTGCTGGAGTGTCAAGACCTTCTTCGCATGTCTACTGCGGTTTTATATTTCACATCTGGGGTGCACTTCAAATGCGATTCTTGTGTATCCAATGTTTGTTTGCTGATGAGCACAGCTTTTTAGCACCTTACTTCTGTCTCTGGGTTTCTTGGGGATACAGGGACTGCTTCAAACTAGATTATTTTGGTGTTAGCTGTGAGAGAACTCTAGAATTATCATAGTATACTCACCATACATCTCCAACCCTGAGAGCCCAAGTTTAGTGCAGCTAAAGACTCCCTCCATTTTGAAAATGGTAGAATTAGCCCATGGAACCTTCTGCCCATTGGTTACGGCATGCCCAGGGATCATTACCCTTCACTATCTCATCCCAAGCATAAATGTGGCATTTCCAGGCACCCACTTCAAAACTCTCCTGTACCTGAGGAAGATCAGAAGAGGATGAACCTGCTGTCTGAGGCTTGAGAACAGTCATGGAGGGCTGGACCTGCTCTCTCTCTCTCTTGGACACTGGACAAAGAAGTGGACACCAAGGGTCATAAGGCTGACCTCTTGTTCAAGTTGCAGGGATACAACAGGCTACAACAGGTCTTTCCTGCAGATGTCCAGATGATCAGTGGCAACTGGAACTAAATTGGACTCAGTCTAACACCCACTGAGTCTCTAAGTGTCTCCCCTTAGGTCCTGGAGGGCTTCAGAAGTGTACCCCTCTGGTAGATTGGGACCTAAAGTACTAAAGTCAGAAGGTTAAATCTTTGACCAGGGTGAACCTGGTTAGTGTATCTGACCTGATCTCCATTGCGGTCAACATCAAATTGTGTCAAGGTCCTTCTGTACTGCAGGCCTGGGCGTAGTTCGCGGAGTTTCGCTAAGCAGAACTCCGCGAAGTGACAAAAAAACTCTGCAGAGTTCGCACTGGTCTTCCTACCGACCCGAGTGGCAGTTTGCGCTCTTGAACTTACCGTTAGCAAACACAAGCAGGGAAAAACTCTGCTCCACTATGCGTAGTGGAGTTTTCTGCCCTCTGTGAGCTCCGCAGAGCGTGGAGTGCAGAAAACTCTGCAAACACCACAAACGTCGCAGAGTTCACCGCCCAGGCCTACTGTACTGCAATCAGTGACTATCATTTGCACTTTATGCTTCTTGGAGCTATTTATATTTAAAACGTTAAAAAAGTATTATATCCGGATCCCCTTATTGAATTTTTGCCATTTAGGTGTCAATTTATTTATTGTATTTTACTTCATTTTTTTCTAATACAGTTTGGGATTCTCATTGTTCTATATTTTGACTTTATTATTGTTTTGGTACTGCATAAATAGCTTAGGGGATGGTGGTGAACTGGCTTCGCTGGTGGAGTTCACAGAGTTTGCCATTTCTGCTCTTTTGGAGCGTGGAGTTTTGCGAAAACTCTGCGACCCTTAGTGTGCTGGAGTCTACCGCCCACCCCTATCAATTAGGACTGAGAAGATGAGTGGGAGAGAGCTGAATGAAACCTGTATCACAAAGACATCAGCAAGGTGACAGGGACACTTACTGCACTGAGGCCAACCACAAGCTTTTGAAGACCTACCAGTCTGACGCACGCTACGGTGCGTTCTTTTCCAGTCCCTTGCAAAATTCTGTTGATCTGTACCAGCTTAGTAAACAGTTTATTGTTTGGGCATTCTCACTGCTCTACTGGTGCTATTGTCCTCCCCTTCCACTGTGGCAGAGTGACAGCTCCATAGAAACAAAAGAAAGACGTGTCCTTTTATTCACAGGGCAGAAGTTGGACAGCTGCCATGTCCACCAGCACTGTAGTTCTGAGCGGAGAGTGTTTCGCAGCCGGGGGCATCTAAGACTTAATGGAGTATGGGCCTACCCTGGAGGCAGCAAGTCCAGTGCAACTAAGAAACACACTCACTGGGGGATGTCTGTGAGGTTGGATCTTCAGCAACCACAATTTACTCTTCTTTGATCAGCCGTCTGAGATGTGAATAAGCACCATTGGTGTCTCATCTGCCCCTCTGCAGCCAGGGACAGCCCCCCCCCCCCCTGTGATTGTTGTTTGTGTGATGATACCACCAATTGATGACCTGTAAGCTCCAACAACCCCTATGCGCAACCATCTGAGATGTGATCAGAGCCCTATTGCAGCCAGAGATACCCCCACCCTTGTGATGTTTGTCTCACCAGTGCTCTGACACAGCTGGTTACACACTCAATTGTGAGATCGCGAGCTCTGACCCCTCCCACCCACCGCTACTCTGGGATCAAATCTGTTCAAGACGATCAGGGCAGTATTGTCATTTAATGGAGTGCTCTGTGAAATGTTGTTGGGGTCTGCGATGGATCGGCGCACAGAGGCAAAGCGTGGTTAAGAATAAACCTAGGGGTGGGTGAAATTCCACCCACCCCTAAAATATTTTACATATTGCCTCTAAGTTAAACCTGTCTGCTCTATGCCATACCTACCAGGGTGCTCATCTTACAGTGATTTAGTGATTTTAGTGGTTCTCCCAGGCAAAGGTTGTAATTATTACTTCAGGTGAGTACTTACCTCCCTCAGCTGATTACCCAATGTCTATTAAAAATAAAGATATACATATTGAAATAATTACTTCTGCCTAATAAAAGGACCAGTTTGTTTTTTTATATGATGATGACATATGAAGGAGCTACATTGTTGCACAAGTTTTGAAAACTGGAAGATGCCTTGATTTTCTCAGGATTAAAACCAAGGATTACAACATTACTTAAAACAGAGGAAATGGTTATTTGGGTTTCTGCATTCTTCAACTTAACCTTTGACCTCATGTCCTTCTTCTTTGTTGCAATTTAATTGTGGTGAGCTCACAACAATCTTCTGATGGGCGGGTGAGCGGTGTAAATGTTGAAGCAAAGTATTGATTTCTCCCTACTTTTCTAAGACCCACTACACTTCACGTTGTTGGTAGCTTCATTCTCTTTGTGTGCATGTTGGAGTGGATAGTGAAGTCTGGGAGCTAATAACCCACTCACAGGAAAATTATGTACAGATTTTCACATTCTGGATAACAATGGTAAGAACGGATCAACTTCTGTTCAACCATCCAGCTATGAAGTCCTAGGAATATTGAACTTTAATGAGGGGTGAGATAATACTGCTCCACCAGCTCCTACATACCTTTTTCTCCCTCTAGTGGTACAAACCAATCATTTTATGGATGTTCCCTATCAGTGAGGAGGTGTTTGTGATGGCAGCATCAGGAGACATCCTCAGCGAATGGAGGGAACCTTCTACTCGTCCATCCAGGAATCCTGGTCCAAGTTGGATTATACTCTCTACAAGAGATATTGGCTCGTGGCTATCAGCAGGTCACCACTTATCACGTACCCTGTCAGATCACTCCCCGGTGCTGCTGAACCTGTGGGTCCGGGGCTTTTGGCGGGTGGGACATGCTGGCATCTAAACACAGAGGCTCTTTGAAGGATGGGGGTGGCATGGAATGCAGGGACTGGGATGTGTGGCGTTCCCTGCATGGAACACTGTCGAGGGGAGAAGTCTGAGGTGGCAGTTGCTGCTGGGAGGCCGATGTGACTTACCTTATGGAGTGTGTGTCTCCTTTACAGTGGCACCAGCTGCTGTCATATTCAACGCCTTCCTCCAGATGGATATTTGCCTGGTGTTGTGCCTCTGGTGCAGTTTTGACATGAACAGTGAAAAAGCTGGAAATATTTCGCTGGATGCCATCCTTGCTGCTCGATGCTGTGGTGAAATTCTGTGGTCCTTCAGAGGCAAACCGGTGAGCAGGACAACCAGGGGGGTTTATTTTAAAAAAGGAGTTGTTCCTAACTTTTCGATGCACGTCTCCACAACAAACCCTAACGCCTGTTGAAACATGTGCATCCTGGGTACAGCACTGGTATTCATTATACCTGTTTGGGATTAAATTTGGCAAATACAAGAAGAGGAAGAGCGCAGCACAGAAACTTTTCAGACACTCACAGCCAGTCACGGATCTGGGTTGATTCCATCCTTGTTCAATTCATACCATGCTATTTGCAAGAGACCCACGTCTGGGCAAACCCTGCCAACTGAGGGCAAACAAAGCAAACACAAGGAGATGATGGACAGAGCGCTGAAACTTTTCATACACTCACCCCCAGTCACGGATCTGGGTTGAATCCATAATCATTCAGTTCATAACCTGCTATTTGCAAGGGACCCACGTCTGGGCAAACCCTGCCAACTGAGGGCAAACAAAGCAAACACAAGGAGATGATGGACAGAGCGCTGAAACTTTTCAGACACTCACCCCCAGTCACGGATCTGGGTTGAATCTATCATCGTTCTTTAGCTCACTTTTCCACCTCAGTTCAGACATGGCTATATGCAAATCAGTCTTGACCCTCTGCCTTATGGGAACAGTCCAGCCCGAACTGCCAAGCCAGGTCTTCCCTGAACTGGAAACAAGCATTCTGGGACTGGTTTCAGGGTAACACCCCTCATAAGGCAGGCTAGCTTGAATCCAGTGGCAAAATGAGCAAGGGACCTACGTTTGCCCATTGAAAGTAGAATGCGTCCAACTCACTGTCAAAATACACAATTCGCATTTGGAAGTTTTCAATGTTCATACTAATGGAGGGGAAGATGGGTGTGCCTCTTCTGTAATTGATGAGATTGCATCCATCATCTAAGTGCTGGATAAGAGATTCAATCCTAAAAAAAACAACATGCTGGATCTGCACAAATACTTACAAAGTGCTCAGTTTGCAGGTGAGTAAGTTGATTTTTTTGCCGCTTTGAGAACAATTTCAGCAGCATGTAACTACAGCGAGTTTAGAGATGAATTTATTTGTAATCAAACCTTTGGGAGAAAGAATAATTGGAAGATCTAAGAAGAACTTTTATCTACTGAGGATACGAAGTTGGAAACAGCTTTGGCATTGATAACAAGTGTTGAGCTTTCGCAAATGTGTATGAAATAGATGAATGACAGTGCTAGATCCAGTGAAGTTAAACATATTTAGAAACAATATGCCAAGCAATCAACTAGTGTTGTGAATTCTAAAGATCCACAAAATTCTGAAGTGTTTTGTTTCAAAAGCAATGGGGAAAAGAAGGATATACTATGCTTTCAGTGTGGGAGTAAATCACATGTAGGAAATGCAAAATTTTGTAATGCTGTGAGTCAAGTTTGTTTCAAATGTGGCAAAAAAGGGCAATTTGCACAAGCGTGTAAAGTGATTCCAGGAATAAAATTAAATCTCATACTTTGCAGGTGCCTAGGACTATTGAGGAGGATATATTTTCAGATGAGGATACCAATGTTGTGCTAATGTTATCTTCTTCATAGCATGGATGGGATGGTGTGGTAGGGATATCCTTCATGGTTGGTTTACGGAAAAGGAAACCTCCATTGTGTGAAATTGCAGTAAACAATAAGGTAAATACATTTATTGTGGATTCTGGGTATCCTTCAGTGGCGGCTCCTCCACTAGGATGGAGGAGCACCGCCCCACTGACTTCAATCGATAACATAAAATGATAATAACTTATTGTTATTATTATTTTATTTTTCCTATTGAAGTCAGTGACTCGAGCGGGGCTGGCTAGAGCAAGAAGAGGAGTGGTTTGTACTCCTTAAGTGCGCATGACTTCTTGGCCGGCCCTGTCTGTTTGGCCAAGCAGCCCTGAGCAGTTTGCTTCTTCCCCACCAGGCTTGCTTGGTAAGGAACATGCAAAGCCTTCCAGTCCTCGTCTGAGTGCCGTGGTTCGGCACTCAGACCAATTACATGTGATTGGCTATGGGGAGCCTGGGAGCCCGGGTGCTTCCTGCTCCTTCCTGCAGCCAGCGGAGACAGGAAGAAGGGGACGGAGAAGAGGCAGCAGCTGGCCGGTGTTTTTTTTTATTTTATTTCGGTCATATACTTTTAAAATGTTCTGTGTGGCAGCAGGTTCACCTTGAGGACAGACCACAAACCACTGGTATATCTGTTCAGTAAAGAAGGAGGAGGAAGAGGTCCTTCCACATTGCTAAGTGGCAATGCAGATTGCAAGAGTTTTATTAGGCTAAATTATGTGGCAGGTGGCAAGAATATTTTTTGCCAAACGTTTGTCCAGATTATCCGTGAGACACATGAAATGAAGGATGATTTAGAAACGGTGCGTGCAGTGAGTTGAATTGGTGGTGCCGTGAATGGAGCTTGGGCTGAACAAGAGTGGTTGAGAGCATTATCTGAGTTCAAGGATATTCAAAAGGTAGTAATGTTTGTTACCTGTGTTTGGGCTGATAATAAAGATTCACCTGAAACATGAATTTCTTATAAGAGAGTTTTTGATGAGTTGTTGGTTATTTAAGGTATTTCTCAATAATGTGGGCAATTAGTGGTTCCAGGATGTATTTGCAAAAAGGTATTTAATTTAGCTGAGAATGGCCATATTGGGGTGCGCGTCATGAAACATAGAGTAAAAGGAGATTTTTGGTGGCCCGGAGCAGATGAAGCCATCGAAAAATAAGTTCATGATTTCTGTGGATGTATCCTCAGTGATAAGCGCAAACGACATGTCCATTCTCAGTCACTCCAATTGTAGTCATTAATGTACCTTGGCCCAGGGAAGCTTTTGATGTGTCTGGACCTTTTGAGGCTGTGTGTAGAACACCAAAGTTTGCCCTTTTTCTAATTGATTATTTATTCAAGTGGCCCGAAGTGAAATTTGTAGAGACTGTAAATTCCAATGTCATCATACGTTTTTTCAAGTTTTTTTTGGGAAGAGAAGTCATTTCAGAACAACTTGTGACAGATAGTGGCACCCAATTGATGTCAAAAGAAATGGCTGAATTTCTAGAATTTACCATCATAAAATGTGTGAGAAGATCTCTATAGCATCCTCACAGCCGTGGTTTGATGGACAAGGTCAACCATGTCATTAAGAATCAATTGCAACTAGCATTGGTTAAAGGTCTAAATTGGAGATGGGTAGTCTAGTCAAGTCAGGTCAAATCAAAGGGTACTTTATTTGGCAACTCAAAGCCATAAAAGCGAACAAGTTAAAAAGATAGATTTCATCAACAAGCTTTAACACCTTTAAAAGGATTAAATAGGAACATTCTTGACATCAATAAAAGAGCAAAATTCAGGTTATAAAATGAGACGGAAAGCATCATATAAAGTGCAAAGTGCTAAGGCCAAGTGCAATAGACAGTGTATCATAAAATGCCAATATTAACATGAGAAGGTCCCTGGGATCAAAACAGGCAAAGAAAAGTGGCTGCTATAAATACAACTTTTTCCTACGCCTAATGGCTCCTGTTAATAAACTTGCAACCCCAAAACAGAGCATAGGGAAAGGTAGCATTTGGAGGTACAACAAAGCGGGCCTGACTTGGGTGAAATGACAATCTCTGAGTAATGGAAACATAAACCTTTTACACAATGAGAGATAATAATCACAGACAAAAGTGAAATGTAAGGTATCTTGCCTAGAGAAGTTGTTCCAAGAACAAGGTTTTGTAAAACCTCAGGGGACAGCCAAAAGCCAGGGAGCCAAAAGCAATCGGAATCTGGTCCACACAAAGCGATGAAAGGCATTACTAACAACAAGTAGATATGGTTGAACTTGATTGCAATCAATCAATCAATCAGGGGTTTGTAAAGCGCGCTACTCATCCAGGGGGTGGGGGGGGGTGGTATGAGGAAGCAGCTCCGGATCAGTCGAAAAGCCAGGTCTTGAGGTCCTTCCTGAACATGTGCAGGGTCGAGGAACGTCTGGTGTTCACAGGGAGCAGGTCTGGTTCCAGGTCTTGGCTGCGATGTGGGAGAAGGCTCTCCTCTGCCAGGGCAAGGTCGGCGGAGTGGAAGTTCCTCTTGGGTAGTGGAAGGACATTCTCTCATTGAGGTATTTGGGTTCAATGTTGTTGAGGGATTTGTAGGCATGGGTGAGGAGTTTTGAAGGTGACCCTCTTTTCGACGGGAAGCCAGTGGAGGTCTCATAGGTGGTGGGTCATGTGTTCCTGAAGCGATGCCCTGAGGATGAGTCTGGCTGCTGCGTTCTGGATGGTTTGGAGTTTGTGTAGTAGAGTCCATTGCTGTAGTCCAGTCTGCTGGTTATGAGCGCATGAGTGACGGTCCTTCTACATTCCGGGGGGATCCACTTGAAAGTCTTGCGGAGGATGCGCAGGCAGTTGAAGCTGGTGGAGGCAATGGCGTTGATCTGGCGGTTCATGGAGAGGGAGGAGTTGAGGATGATGCCTAGGTTTCGTGCATGGTCTGTAGGAGTGGGTGGATTCCCGAGGGCGGAGGGCCACCAGGTGCTGTCCCAGGCAGAGTTGCAGCGTCCAAGGATAAGGACCTCAGTCTTCTCTGAGTTGAGCTTCAGGCAGCTGTCTTTCATCCAGGATGTCACGTTCTTCATTCCCCCCTGTAAGCGGAGTCTGGTGTCTGCAGGATTGTTTGTGAGTGAGAGGATGAGCTGGGTGTCATCGGAGTAGGATACAATGCTGAGCCCATGCTGTCTGACGATGGCGGCGCGGGGGCCTTGTAGATGTTGATTGCACAGGGGCAATGGAACATATCTTCTCTGCGTGGGTTTTGCTAGCTCCTTTTCCTCCCTAAGCCCCTGGCGCTTGTCCAGAAACTGTTGTTTATTGGTTCTGATTGTTGATTTACCCAAGGATTTAGGGGTACGGCATAGGTCTGGGAAGCCGAGCCATTTTGCCAGATCCATTAAATTTTTTAACCAAGGGATGTGCACAGCCCCCTCCAGTGCTACACAATCAGTGATTATCAGTTGGTTTACATTAGTAATGGGACAAGCCCAAACTCTCAGCCAATCCAATAAGGGGGGTACCGCTATCAAATCCGAAATATAGCCCACCCCTAATTCTTCATGTAATATAAATGCTGGGGTAGTGGGCGGGACTACCAAAAGCTTACGACTAAACTTGTCCTCAGCTCCCTAAATGCTCTTTCCTTCCTTGTAACCCCAAATATCACAGCCATAGGTTCAAAGAAGGGATGCAATTTTCTGTATAGTTCTTCATCGGGGCAGAGAAGGGTTTTGATCCTAGTCTTTTAGCTAATTTCAGTGTAGCCCCCATTGCTCTAATTAGAGTGTTCTTTTTTTGTGTAATTTGTGCACAACAAGACCCACGCTCATCAAAAAGTACCCCAAAATAGGGGAGGGATGGAACTTTGGTTAGTTCGGCCCCCTTGCAATAAAATGTTGCCTATAAGGACTTTCAAGGGCCTATGGACATGGTATGTGATTTAGTAACATTTGTGGTCAGGTCTAGAGAGTCCATATAAACTATAAAACCATCTAAAAGTAATTGGAGGCCCACAGCGGTTCTAGCAAGCAGGACCGTGTCATCTGCATATAGGAAACCAGGTCACATCCGTGAAGGGTTTTCACACTTTTCTGCACCTTTTCAAGTGAAGGCAGTAAAGGTTCATATGATTGTACTGGAGAATGCGACAGTATGGAACAAATGCTTTGTATCAATTGTACCTGAATTGAACTCTGAGCATGTAGGTGTGTAGATGGGTGTGTATATCCACAATGGGGAAAACACTGACTCGGGAACGGAAAAAAGTCAGAGGAGGTTTTCGGATCACTGAAACAATATCGAAGTCAACAATATCGAATTACAAAAATATTGAGGAAAAAATATAGAATACCAAAATATCGACCTCCTGTCTCCAAACAGGTAAGTACAAAAATATTGAATAAAAAATATTGATGTAAAAAATATAGTTAGTCAAAATATCGATTTTTTTAAAATGCTTTAAATTAATTAAAAATTAATGAAATTATAAATATAATTAACTTAAACATACTTAAAATACTCAAATAACCTTAAAAATAATAAATAATTATTGTAAGTTAAAAGAAAAACATGCACATTTATTTATTAATACATATATATATATATATAAAAGTAATATCAATAAAAAAATTACAATATTTTTACCGTAGGATAGCGGAAAGGGTAAAATTTACTATTCCCACTCCAGAGAGTGCAAGAGTAGGGAAAGCGTTGGATAGCGTAGATGTAAAAACTCACTATTCCCACTCCAGAGAGTGCGACAGTAGGGAAAGCGTTGGATAGTGGCAGGGTAAAATTTACTATTCCAACTCCAGAGAGTGCAACAGTAGGGAAAGCGTTGGATAGCGTAGTGGTAAACATTACTATTCCCACTCCAGAGAGTGCACCAGTAGGGAAAGAATGGGATAGCGTAGGGGTAAAAATTACTATTCCAACTCCAGAGAGTGCAACAGTAGGGAAAGATTTGGATAGCGTAGGGGTAAAAATTACTATTCCAACTCCAGATAGTGCAACAGTAGAGAAAACGTTGGATAGCGTAGGGGTAAAAATTACTATTCCAAATCCAGAGAGTGCAACAGTAGGGAAAACGTTGGATAGCGGCATGGTACAATTTACTATTCCCACTCCAGAGAGTGCAACAGTAGGGAAAGCGTTGGATAGCGTAGAGGTAAAAATTACTATTCCCACTCCAGAGAGTGCAACAGTAGGGAAAGCGTTGGATAGCGGCAGGGTAAAATTTACTATTCCCACTCCAGAGAGTGCAACAGTAGGGAAAGCGTTGGATAGCGTACAGGTAAAAAGTACTATTCCCACTCCAGAGAGTGCAACAGTAGGGAAAGCGTTGGATAGCGTAGAGATAAAAATTACTATTCCCACTCCAGAGAGTGCAACAGTAGAGAAAATGTTGGATAGCGTAGGGGTAAAAATTACTATTCCAACTACAGAGAGTGCAACAGTAGCGAAAGTGTTGGATAGCGTAGGTGTAAAAATTACTATTCCCACTCCAGAGAGTGCGACAGTAGGGAGAACGTTGGATAGCGTAGGGGTAAAAATTACTATTCCAACTCCAGAGAGTGCAGCAGTAGGGAAAGATTTGGATAGCGTAGGGGTAAAAATTACTATTCCAACTCCAGAGAGTGCAACAGTAGAGAAAACGTTGGATAGCGTAGGGGTAAAAATTACTATTCCAAATCCAGAGAGTGCAACAGTAGGGAAAGCGTTGGATAGCGTAGGGGTAAAAATTACTATTCCAACTCCAGAGAGTGCAACAGTAGGGAAAACGTTGGATAGCGGCAGGGTAAAATTTACTATTCCCACTCCAGAGAGTGCAACAGTAGGGAAAGCGTTGGATAGCGTAGAGGTAAAAATTACTATTCCCACTCCAGAGAGTGCAACAGTAGGGAAAGCGTTGGATAGCGGCAGGGTAAAATTTACTATTCCCACTCCAGAGAGTGCAACAGTAGGGAAAGCGTTGGATAGCGTACAGGTAAAAAGTACTATCCCCACTCCAGAGAGTGCAACAGTAGGGAAAGCGTTGGATAGCGTAGAGATAAAAATTACTATTCCCACTCCAGAGAGTGCAACAGTAGAGAAAATGTTGGATAGCGTAGGGGTAAAAATTACTATTCCAACTACAGAGAGTGCAACAGTAGGGAAAGCGTTGGATAGCGTAGGTGTAAAAATTACTATTCCCACTCCAGAGAGTGTAACAGTAGGGAGAACGTTGGATAGCGTAGGGGTAAAAATTACTATTCCAACTCCAGAGAGTGCAACAGTAGAGAAAACGTTGGATAGCGTAGGGGTAAAAATTACTATTCCAAATCCAGAGAGTGCAACAGTAGGGAAAGCGTTGGATAGCGTAGGGGTAAAAATTACTATTCCAACTCCAGAGAGTGCAACAGTAGGGAAAACGTTGGATAGCGTAGGGGTAAAAATTACTATTCCAAATCCAGAGAGTGCAACAGTAGGGAAAGCGTTGGATAGCGTAGGGGTAAAAATTACTATTCCAACTCCAGAGAGTGCAACAGTAGAGAAAGATTTGGATAGCGTAGGGGTAAAAATTACTATTCCAACTTCAGAGAGTGCAACAGTAGAGAAAACGTTGGATAGCGTAGGGGTAAAAATTACTATTCCAAATCCAGAGAGTGCAACAGTAGGGAAAGCGTTGGATAGCGTAGGGGTAAAAATTACTATTCCAACTCCAGAGAGTGCAACAGTAGGGAAAACGTTGGATAGCGGCAGGGTAAAATTTACTATTCCCACTCCAGAGAGTGCAACAGTAGGGAAAGTGTTTGATAGCGTAGAGGTAAAAATTACTATTCCCACTCCATAGAGTGCAACAGTAGGGAAAGCATTGGAAAGCGGCCGGGTAAAATTTACTATTCCCACTCCAGAGAGTGCAACAGTAGGGAAAGCGTTGGATAGCGTACAGGTAAAAATTACTATTCCCACTCCAGAGAGTGCAACAGTAGGGAAAGCGTTGGATAGCGTAGGGGTAAAAATTACTATTCCAACTCCAGAGAGTGCAACAGTAGGGAAAACGTTGGATAGCGGCAGGGTATAATTTACTATTCCCACTCCAGAGAGTGCAACAGTAGGGAAAGCGTTGGATAGCATAGAGGTAAAAATTACTATTCTACATCCAGAGAGTGCAACAGTAGGGAAAGCGTTGGATAGCGTAGGGGTAAAAAATACTATTCCCACTCCAGAGAGTGCAACAGTAGGGAAAGCGTTGGACAGCGTAGGGGTAAAAATTACTATTCCAACTCCAGAGAGTGCAACAGTAGAGAAAGTAAATTCTTCATATATAAATAAAAATAAATTACATATTAATACCAATTACTAATTAATTAAAAGTAATTAACAATTTTATATAATATAATAATTATTCAATTAAAAATACAAATAACAATTAATTATTAAAAAGTATTACCTATTAATACAAATTATTTACCAATTAACAATAATAATTAATTAACAATTAAAAAATAATTAAAAATTTGAACAACAAAAAACCAATAAATAAATTAAAATATTTAATTAATTACTAATACATTACTTCCCACCCTATTCCCCTACAAACCCACAACCTGCAACATAAAATAAATTAATAAAATTAACATAATTATCAATTAATCAATTAATTAAAATACATTACCAATTATATTTTATTTAATTACAAATTAAATATTTTAACATCAATTAATTCAAACTAAATACCAACAAATAAATTAATAAAATTAAATAATTATAATTAAATTACTTCCCACCCTATTCCCCTACTAACCCACAACCTGCTACAGAAAATAAATTAATAAAATCAACATAATTGTAATTAATCAATTAATTAAAACGAATTACCAATTATATTTAATTTAATTACCAATTAATTAACAATTAATTCCAAATAAATACCAATAGATAAATTAACATATTTTATTAATTATAATTAAATTACTTCCCACCCCATTCCCCTATAAACCCACAGCCCGCTACAAAATTATATTATGCAAAATTAAATACCATAAAATTAATTAATTAAAATAAATTTGAAAATAAATATACACTTTTCACACATATACTAACATAAAAAATACTTTAAAAAACTTAGATATTATGAAAAAAACTAATATTAATTTACTTACCTCAAATTCTATATTTTTGTTGTCTATATTCTGTCAATTCTATATTTTTTATATTCTGTCATTCTATATTTTTGTTGTCTATATTCTGTCCACTCTATATTTTTGTTGTCTATATTCTGTCCATTCTATATTTTTGTTGTCAATATTCTGTCCATTCTATATTTTTGTTTTCTATATTATGTCCATTCTATATTTTTGTTTTCTATATTCTGTCCATTCGATATTCTGTCCATTCTACATTTTTAATTCAATATTACTGCTATTCTATTTGATATTTTTGTAGTCTATATTCTGTCTATTCGATATTGTGTCCATTCTATATTTTTAATTCGATATTAATGTAAATCGATATTAAAAACTCTATATTTTTACTGTATACCGAGGTTTTCATGTAGGGCGAAAAAAAGCCCTGCAAGGGTTAAGGATTATGTCATGATTTAGGAGTAGGATTTTGTACCTGTGTTTCTCCAAAGATTGTATCTTATACTAATGGTTGTTTTTTCGGACATATTCTGCTCCACTGTCGATTCTATGTAATTCAATCTTATAGTGAGATTTCTACACTTTGCACCCTCTTTTCCATGAGGTAAGTTAATGTCGTAAAATGTAAATTATTGTTTTTATGAGGACATTTCTAGGTGATTACTATTGTTTTAGGTTATTAGTTTTGTAAGAGTATTCCTTTGCAACCTGAATTATTCTGTTCATCATTATTGTTAAGGGAGGGAGGATTGATGGGTGAGGGATGGCATGGAAGGTAGGTGTTTTGATGTGTGATGTTCCCTGTCTGGAGCACTGTTGAGGGGCGAATTCTAAGGTGACAGGGGTAGCTGGGGATTTAATGTGACAACTGGAATACACTGGAATGCTTGCCTTATGGAGTGTATAACTTATTTGCACCCTCCGAGATGAAGCTTTGGCAGAAGAGTTACACACTAGAATATTTCCACCTGAACTGAGGCTCTGTGATGGACAAGGGGACCATATGGGAGGCCTTCAAGGCCATAGGGTGCCTGCATTTCTAAACATTGTGACATCCAAAGGGACCTGAGGATGCATTTAAATAAGCTGGAGTGGGAGCTGGGGATCCTGGGGATACAGGCTGGGGAAGACACTCGGGTCAAGATGAGTATCAGAGACAAAATCAGAATACAAGGCAGTAGCAGACAGAGGAACCAAATACTGAGGAAAGTATGCCCAGGCGTGAGTGTATGGGGAGGGGGTGCACCCCAGATGATCACTGTCAAGCATGATCAAGTACACATAGGCAGCTAACAACTTTGTGTATATGGTAGGCGAAGATGGCACCGAACATCACACTACACCCTAAAACGTGCATGCTTTCCATGCATCCTACTCCGAGCTCTACTCCTTTAAGGGATGGCAGACTCCTGAGCAAAGTAGCACTTGCCCAGATGGCACAGAATTGGCATGGCTTAAAGATACCCAGTGCCAACTTCTTACACAGCCCTTCACATCTGATGAAGTTCAAGAGGTGAGAAATGAGGTTTCCAAATGTAAAACATAATTGACCGGACGGTCTCCCTGCAGAGTTTTACAAACACACACGTCCTCCCTTCCAACAGAAGCTGTCCTGGTAACCCACCTCAAACCTGGTAAGCAGGAGTAGCACTGTGACTTGAACTGGCCAATGTCTGTCCTAAACTGTGATAATAAAGTATTGGAAAAACAAATTAAAACCGGATAAACCTTCTTCTTACCAACTTAGTCAGACTGGACCCATCCAGATTTTTCCGAGGCTGCTCCACAGCTCATGATACCTGCCCACTATTTGCCCGGCTGCAGGACGTCAATCCGTAACTTGCTGCTGATGCGGGGTTTTAAACGCCTCTAAGGCATTCGATTCACTAGAGTCGGGGAACCTCCTCCCAATCCTGCTGAGAATGGGCATACCAGGCAGCTTCAGTGACTGGACCCCCCTCCTTTATCACTCCCCAACCAGTCGAATGAATAAATGATTCCCTTTGCCCCCCTTTTATGTTCTCGAGGGGCACGTGGCAGGAATGTCCCTGTCACCGATCCTGTTCGCCCTCATGTTGGAACCCCTGGTGTTAAACTACACCAGCACTAGGCTGAGTAAGCGCTCCGTTACTCAACACCTCCTATCCTTAGATCATTACACGCGGATGACGTGACCCTCTACCTGTGGAACACCGGCAACTGCCTCACGAATACAGCCGATGTGGGCTACTGTCAGGTGCCACTATTAATTGAGACAAATGAGTGGTGCGATGGCTCTGTGGAATACTTGGCTCGTCCACAGACCTCCACCTTGATGGACTGGAACCTGCACCCCCCAGGGATTTGAGACCCTCACGGGTGAGTAGTCGCGCTCAACAAACCCATGATTGATTGATTGATTGGGGATGTGGGTCAACTGAGACATGGATACGGTGATAAGAGACAACAACAGCCAAACACTGAACAAAATAACTAACATGGAGTCCCGTTGATTCATCCCCACCATCCCTTGCCGGCACAATACGACTCATAAAAATAGGGTTTCTTACGGAATTACCCTATCTATTTATTAACATCACACTACCACTCGCCACATACCTCTTCCGTCAGATCTGCTCTCAGTTTATAAAACTAGCCTGGGCAGAAGCAGCCTTGGATTGGATGGAAAACCCAAACGTTGCTGTTTTTCTGGAGAGGGTTTGAAGCACCTGACCTGGAGCTGTACTACCTCTGCGCCCAAGCACACTAATTACTGGTACAACCTGGGGTCCTACTTTCTGCACATTGTGGTTGAGACAGATGCGATGGTCCTAAGACCATTAAGATCACACATTGAAAGCTCACCTCCAAGATCTTCACTGAATATATATACAGCAACCTGTACATTGAGGGTGTGGACCGAACTGGGCAGACGAGTGAGCCTGGAGGTCCTTTATTCCCCTTCCCTACCACTCCGCCACCACCCTCGGACACTGGCCATACAGGAACTGAAAGAACCATCCCCACTGAACAATGAAGAGCGGGTGAAAGGGGGAGTCCTATAGCTAAATAAAGCAACCATAAACCTAGATGAATGTGCGGTGCCACACAGCGCACCCCTTTGCATTATTTCTGTATCACCAACTGAAGAGCTTGCTGGGGGGATTACCACCCGAGCTTCCTGCAGAGCGGTGGCACGAACATCGATGGCACCCTGCATTTTCAAGCTGTATCTTGCTGTGCTCGAGGGCGCCCCAGACCAGCGGGCTTCACGCGTGTCTAGTGGTTCACGGAGATGGGTCTTGAGATACCAGAGGAAAGGTGGACCTTTTGTTGTGCACAAACTGGCATGATATCCTCGAGACGTAGGCTTTGTATAATCCACTCTAGGATACTGCAAGGTGCATCCCGCACCCCTATGTCTCTCAAAGGGCCTCGTTGAAGGCATATTGGCGTACACCAGCACAGCAAGGCGCCTTGCTGGACTGCACTGCGCCAAAGTGAAAGGGCCGGAATTTACTGTGTTTAAGCAATACAGTGCATTCCTGTCCTTTCTGCTTGCGCTAGCTCCATTTCAGCACCCTGGCGCCAACATAGGCCCCCTTGCGCCATAGTGCAAGGGTGCATCCGTTGCAGGTGGGATTGTTTTTGTGCAGGAAGGGGCCCCTTCCTGCACAAAAACAATCCTACACAATGCGTTTTCCTCTTTCTGTGTGTGCTACAGATGTTGCCCCCTCCGGTGCTTAGAACCCAGAGTATTGCCTGCATGTGTCTTTGTTTGGCATGGCCTGGTCGGGCACGAGACTAGATACCACCGACATTCTATGTGGGATGTGCAGAGACGCAAGCTGCATGCAATTTACAAGCACGCGCTTTGCCTCTTTATGTATGTTTTTTTGGGTTCTTCTCTTAAATATCTTTTTTTAAATACCAATAAAATATAACAAAAAATATGAAAAAGGACATGGAGATAAGGCCAGAGGGGGCCCCATTTCAATGTCCATTTATAATTATTACGGGTTCTGAGACCCTGATGGACCAGGCCCATTTGAAGCCCAGGAAGCAGGGTGTAACTCAAAAGGAGGGTTCCCCTCTTTGTAGAACTTTGGGTGTAGACCTACCAACCTCTGAATACATTTCACAGTGTGACGAGGGGGAGGCCATGGGGGTGGCGGACCTCCTGCTGAGATCTACCTTGGAGGCACTCTACCCTCCAAGTCCCCCTCCCCCACGAGAAAACAAGGGTTCACAGACACTGTCAATGATGTCCTGTTGGGGGGAGCTAAGGGGGGGGGGGGGGGGGGGTTCACACCCCCTGTTGGACATCATGCTTACTGCCGCCAAAGGCAAGCTGGAAAGCAATGTTGTTCTCATCTTCCCTGCCACCGTGTGATTTCGGCTCCTCACCGGGTGACCCTGTGAAGGCAGCTTAAATCGAGTGACACTGTCACACGGTGGCACCCTGTGAGCTGAAAGGCCTGGGGGTGCTTATAATTTCACTTAGACAGGCTACCTCACAGATACACAAAGGACTTGAGCCGAGCGATGCCCCTCGGGCACGCGGGACCCCTGCTCAGAGCAGGTCCTGTTAAGACCCTTTACCGGCCACAATAACACCATCATGGCCACTGGGCACACATTTTACGGCCAAAATGCAAATCTACGTAGCCAAAGTCTGGGCGTGGGAAGGGGGCAAGAATTAGTCATTCAGACACGGTGCTCAGTTCTCTTATCCGAACATTTTTTGTGGTAAACTGCCCGATCCCAGGAGCTCTGACATTTTTCTGTTGCTGTAAAATGTAATGGCTTTTTCTCGTGTCTCGTCTCTCTCTCTCTTTTTTTTATCAGTGAAGAGATTCGGGAGACATCAAAGTCGTATTGCTATAAATCTTTATGAAAATGAATTTTCCTCGGCCAACTTTTTCGGCTTTTATTGCCGGTGCTTTTTTCTCGCGCGCGCGGGCAGGCAGACGCATAATTCAGGGGCAGCGCAAATTGCTTTGGAGGAATCAAATATATCCAATCTGTGTAAAAACTTTATGGGCTTTCGTGTCATGTACACTGAAGTATACAAATCCCGCCGCCGCCGGCGATTTATTGACAGATTTTTCTGAGAAATTGCTTTTTTGCCAGGGAGCCGTGAATATATAATGCCCCAAGCTGCAGGCACATCAACGCCCCCCCCCCCTCCCCCCCCTCTCCAAGTCCAACGCTCCCAGACTGCATTTTTGCTGCGCTCTGGCTAAATCCCCAACAGCGTGACATCAGCGAGCTGGCACCGGTGTGTGACCTCGTTACCGGCAGATCGAATCCCGGAAGAGCTCAAGCTCGTGTCCTCACTTAATTGATTACCAATAAATGGGGTATCATCAGCACCTTTTGTGTGCAGTGCTTTAAAAAGGCACAACTGCAGCGTTAGGCGCTATAGTCATGTATAGAGCCAATTTAGGGGCAGATTTACAAGTCCCTTGCGCCACTTTTGCGTCATTTTTCCCATGTTAAAAATGACGCAAAAGTGGCGAAAGGGGCTTGTAAATCTGCCAATTAGTATTTATTTTGTGACAATGTTTCGCAGGCCTCGGCCTCTTCTTGCCTGTTCCCTTATGTATGCGCTGCGGGGTAAGAGCCATAAAAAAAAAGAAGTCAAAAGACTTTTTAGCAGAGACAATATGCGGTAATTGGACAGGGAGTGATATCACAACCCTGCCCTGTCTCACAGGTTAGTAAAAAAAGTCTGGGGGCAGATTTACAAGCCCCTTGCGCCACTTTTGCATCACTTTTGAAATGGGAAATGAGTTATAATACCGTTGCATAAAATATATTCAGGGCATAATTACAGGTACTTTGCAGTTTTCAACAAGTTATTTGTGTGGGGTACGCAGGTGATATAGCAAACATGATTCTACGGTTCTAGATGTCATCGATTGCTAACATTTTATCCTCCATATCAATGTCATACACTGTTATAGCCTGCGTTTTTGGATACTTCTTACAAGCCTGTTTTACTGCTTTGTCGTGGGATTGCAAAAAAATCACCAATTTGCAATGTAGCCGAGGGTTAGTAGAGTCCAAGCTTCTCATGATTGATAGAGAGATTGATGTGTCCCCCTGGTATTTTTGATACAACTTGAGAACCTGGTTGTCTATCTGAACACAAACTTCCTGGTTGTGAATTATAGGAAGAAAACTTAAGAGGGACTTGAGAACTGCAGCCAACTCTTTCCAATGGATGAGTTCCTCCTCTTGAGAAACCTCATCCTGCCCAGAGCTATGAAGTTCCTGAAGAGCCCCCAAAAAATCTTGCTGGTGTTTGTTTATAGATTCATCATAGGAGGCTATGCTAGCTAGCTGACCTCTGTCCACATTTGTTGGATCTAACCACCACAGAAGGTTTTGGCACACTTCCAAAGTCGCAGGCACCTGTGCTTTGTAATTATGATTACCTGGATCCCAGAGTTGTAGGATGTGGTGTGCCAGAAGAAACAGATGAAGGGAACTCCATGGAAGCACTGAAAGAGTCAATGCCATTTTCCCCTGAATCAGGAGCCAGAGACCTGCCGCTGCTTGGGTTCTGCTTAGAAGAGTGGAAAGGTGAAGTCTGAGCTTGCTTCTCCTTTCTTCTGCTAGGGTGATCTTACCGTAATCTGTCTGAAACTGAGCCCCAATAAACTGGAGGTTTTGGGATGGGTACATTTGTGACTTTTTGGAATTTAGGAGAACTCTGTGGTTTTGCAGGGGTTCGCAAACTTCATGAAGATCTTGCTGTTCCTTGAGGAAAGGAGACACAAGTAGCCAGTCGTCCAAATAAGGGTACACCTGAATACCTTTAACATTAATTATACCTACCAGTGGAGCCACGAGCTTGGTAAAAACCCATGGAGCGGATGACAGATCTGAAACTGGCAGTGCTTCCAAAGCACACTTTTGGCAACAAACACTTATTGGTACACGAGGGCGTGCATCAGATCCTGAGAATTCAAGAGATCACCTGTCCTGATGCAGTGACAGCATCTTGATGGTTATGTGAGGGATACATTTGTTCTCTACCTTCAGGTCGAACACAGGGCGGTATTCTCCAGATGCTTTCTGGAAAAGGAAACGAATGGAATAGTATCCCTGGTATTTCTTGTTTTTTCAGATATGAGTGTCTGTGGTCTTATCCAGTGGAAGCTGAATCCCCACTGTTACCACCTACTGACATAAAGCATTCAGAGAAGGAAGAATCTGATGGAAATGATTCACTGGAGTTTCAGGGAAAGTTATTTTGCAACCCTCCAATGCTGACTCCAGAGCCCATTCATCCGAAATGGAATATTGTCAAACACCCACAAATTGCAGCCGGCGCCCTCCGAACGTCCTTGGTATAGTCATGTTTGGGGGTAGTGGGTACGGAATGGTGGAGGGAGGTTGATATCGGGACTTGTCATTGATAAGGGCCCCCTGGCCATGGATCCTGTCTCAAAAGGGTTTATTGGTGGTTTTAGTTGCTGGACCAAAGCCTCTCTTATACCCAGAGCCTCAGACTCTGGTAAAAGCCTACACTGGTGTCAACATTTTGCTTTTTGACCATGTCCTATAGTGGTTGGTCACAATTCTTGGTACTGTCAAGACAGAGGAAGCTTCATGAGAATGGATTTTTGTGCTGCATCCATTTTCGAGGTGTGCATCCAGATGTCTCTTCATACTGCAGTTGCTGCTCCTTCGCGACCGCTGACGCACATACATTATCAAAGGAAACATCAGACAAAAAATTGACCTACTGCTCCACCATGGCGAATGGCGAGGATGAGTTGGCTCTCTCTTGTATCTGATCTGCTAAAGTCAGAAAGTCTTTAAGAAGGGACTGCACAGTGCAGGTGATTTGAGCATCAGCTCGGATTGAGAAGATAAAGGCATTGTGGGCCTTTTTGAAGGCACCTTGTGGTTTTTCATTGGCTGGATCCTAGGGAAAGGTATCCTCTGGAATGACAGTGCCGTAGGAAGACAATGGGTGTACCATTAGGCTATCAGCATTTACGGATGCTGGAAGCTGTTCTGGAAAGTTCACCAAAGGATTTTTTGCCAGAAATCATAGGAAAAAGTGTTTGCCTACCTCCTTCCACTCCTGTGTCGTCACTCGCTGAACCGTGCTGTGAAGGGTCAGCGAGTCTACCTTTTCTCCTTGATATTGAGAGAAAAAGTTTTCGTTCACAGCCGCTGTAGTCGGAAATGTAAAAATGTTCTCAAATGTGCAAAACTTCCACAAAATCAGAGCCCTGAATAAAACAGCCCCTCATTTCTTCATCATCGTGAGCACAACAGCTGAGTTAAATTCCTCCATGCTCGTAAGAAATAATGCACCAACACCATGTTCCTGATACACACTGGGTTCTCTGGGCAACACATAAACCAGCCCAGCGAAATTGTGTGAGTCGCCATATTTGAGTCAGGTACTGAGCATTCTAAAGGTGTTTAAATTCAATTCCAAGTTTTAGTACAAGCAACGGTGGCATGGCACCATCTGGTGAATGTGTTTTCAATGCATGTTAAATATATTCCCTTTAGCAGCTTAGTCATTGAGGTTAGGTGAAATACAGTGGTACCACTGGCTCAGCACAGCGTTGCAACCTAATTAGTAAGGTAATAGTCTGGGAAAGCTAGTCCACAGGGATTAAATACATTATTAATATTGCATGATAAGATATACATACACATATAACATTTCTTACCTGACAGGTAAGCTTTGTTGCTAGACAGAAAGAGAACACCAACAGGAAGTGCTGCCCAGGAAGTTCACCCTTCTTTACCCTCTAGGTAATGCCGGCCATGTTGACAGGTGTTTTTATTTAGGCCAGGTGGATGAGAATCACTCACATGTAAGGGCTGGACGAGAAAGATGGTCGAGAAGGTAATGCATCTTATTTTTGAATTGTGTAACTCCTTTGTCATTCTGACTTCTGTGCACAAGAACAAAAGAAAAGTACTTCACAACAGATGGAAAACACTGAGAGTTAGCATCCGACACAGACATAAACACATTATCCCCCATTCTTGTGCATTCTGTCACGTAGTATCCATTCATCCTACTCGCTCCAGGGCAGCAAAGATATTTCAATTTCACCCCCAAACTTTCTGACAAATTTTATGTCGAAGGTTGAGTCCGTTATCCTTCTCCTCATGTTCCGCGTGCAATCAAATGTTGGACCCTCCCTGCAGTTCTGTGTTTTTTCATGAAGAAAAGATTGCCAAATGCAACAAAACCCGTATCAGAGTCCAGACATGTGTATATTCATGTGTCGTAAGACATGATTTCGTCTTCAGAATCATAAATTACATCCACCACTCTTCATTAAAACCAAAAGGTCACTTGAAAGTAGACCCACAAAAAAGCCCCCTTAATCGCCCACATAGTCCCCCCATTCTAGCAATAAATGAGAGGTCTACAGGGAGCTCTCCCTGTCTCACCCCTTCTGATGCTTTTGCGAAAACCTCCTCCTCCCATTAATTGGTTCCACTTTTCTCATGCACCAGGCAGTTCCTTGCAGTCTGTTCATCTTGGTTGAAGCATAGGCCTTTGTAGTGGAGCATGGTGGGTGTTACTCCTTATAAATTTAGGGGGATATTTACAAGTCCCTTTGCGTCGTGGTGCACGAGTGTCGCAACTTAAAAATGAGATAAATGAAAAAATGGGGTGCAAACAGACCTCCAGATGTAGGGGAATGGCAAGCTGGGCCGGACTGGCCGTAGCAGGCACCGGGCATTTTCCTGGTGGGCTGCTAGGGTGGGGGCAGGTTTTGGACCCTCCGGGGCCGTTTTTGTTACCTGGGGCCGTCAATATCATCCCCCTATAACAAAATCGTCCAAAATCGACCATAGCAAACAGCTTGGCCGCACTCCCTCCCCCTCCTGGCTGCCGGCTGAGCAGTTTGCCTGGGCCGTTTTTGGTTCCTAGACCTAGTCCGGCCCTGATGGCAAGAGGATCTAGATCGGTGCTCCGTTGCTGAGAAAGTAACCTACAGGGCCAGAAGATGCCCTAAGAAATGGGATAAGATTTGGGGACCATGGCAGGAGTATAGGGGATACTGAATTGGAATGTTCCACGCAGAATGGTGTTTTAAATGTGTATAACCTCAAGCAGTGTAACATCTACAGAGGGGAGGGTGACCAGTCTGTGAATCAAACGTATAGTAATGGGAGAAGGTGTGTGATTCTGCATGACGCTTATGAAACGATGTTTTGTATTTATGTTAACTCAATAAACAAGATTTTAAAAAATGAGATTAATGAAGCCATGCCAGACCACCTTGCATAGCCCTTAGTGGCTTCATAAATCTTGAGTAGTGCAACGCAGCACAAATTGTTGCGTTGCATTACTTTGCGTCAGGGAGGTGTTTCCATGGGCATTGTGTGGGTGTTCCCACGCAACATTCATGGACTTTGAAACATTCCCAGATTGTACCAGGAGCGGTAGACCTGGGAATTCACCAAAAACCTACCCCTCTCCAGGAGCATAGTAAAGAGGACAAGGTAAGAGAGAAGACCCCTCGAGTTCCAGGGAACAGGGTACTAAATGACCAAGCAAGTCTAAGGAATATCCCTGGACTGACTATAAGACAACAGATTCTGTAGAAATACCACTATGATCACATTTCATCCATCCATATACCCTAGGGAAACAGGCCAAGAACTAAAATATAACGTTTACAGTCTTTATTAAAATATAATCAGATTATTTCAAGTTAAAATTTCAGAAAAAACAAATGTTCTGAAAAAATACAATATAAAAACATCTTATACATTTAAATAAAATACATATATCAAATAAAAAGATATTTTATCAACACCATTCATAAGAGAACGACCTAATACAGTAAATACACTTCACATTGCAATCAATAACAGTTAGAGAAAATACAAAGCACATAAAACACCCCTTGTTCTCTGATGGTTCGAATGATATTTCTACCAATTAGTGGGATCCAATAGCCTTAAACAATTCATATGTTATTCCCAGAGTTCATAGATTTGACATATAACTGGTGACTTCTAGGCTTTACTTGGATTCTCTATTTTTCAGTGCGTCGACGCGTTTCGGTGTAGGTAATGTAGATAAGGTCACACCTTCTTCAGGACACATTAACACGGGGTCCTTGGTTCCATATGTTAGGAATCCTTCTAAAAAATTTTTTTTTGTCGGTGTGGTCTATTGTTACTCTCACCCGATGTCATCTATTCAATCACCAACATATTCGGCACGGTTTATAGTTTAGCTTCTTGATTCTTTTGTAATCTTGTCCGGGTTGCCGTGGATTGACAGGATCCCATATAACCAGAATCCCAGGGTATGAAAACTGGCTGCCCTTTATTCTGGTATCGTTTTCGTACATCTATGTTTAACGTCTGTGCGTTTACTTTCTCTCTCTCCACCTCCAAGGTTCAATGATGCTTTCTTTTTTTAGGGTATGCAGAAGTCGTTTGTTTAGAGGGATGTTGGTATTTTTAAAAATTCCACTTGATTTCGAGGTTATGCGGTGCACTCATCGGCGGAGTTATAAAACTGGATATGTTCTTTCAGTCTGACGCTTTCGTCGTGGCCTCGTGTTGTTTCTCGTTTTTTGATAATCCATTAGGCAGCCAGTTCTCATACCCTGGGATTCTGGTTCTATAGGACCCTGAATTGTTTAAGGCTATTGGATCCCATTAATTGGTAGAAATATCATTCGAACCATCAGAGAACAAGGGGTGTTTTGTGTGCTTTGTATTTTCTCTAATTGTTATTGATTGCAATGTGAAGTGTATTTACTGTATTAGGTCGTTCTCTTATGAATTGTGTTGATAAAATATCTTTTTATTTGCTATATGTATTTTATTTAAATGTATAAGATGTTTTTATATTGTATTTTTTCAGAATATTTGTTGTTTCTGAAATTTTAACTTGAAATAATCTGATTATTTTTTAATAAAGACTGTAAACGTTATATTTTAGTTCTTGGCCTGTTTCCCAAGGGTATATGGATGGATGAAATGTGATCATAGTGGTATTTCCACAGAATCTGTTGTCTTATAGTCAGTCCAGGGATATTCCTTAGACTTACTTGGTCGCGTAGTAAAGAGGAGACATATTTAGATTTTTCCTCTTTCTATGTCTGGTGCATTCTATGTGTCCTGTACAGCACACATAGAAAGAGGATAAAGCCTCAGGGGATTGCCCCTTCCTGCACAAAAACAATCCTCCTTACAATGCAGGCACCCTTACACCGTGGTGCAAGGGTGACAGCGTTGGGTACTAGCAGCCAAAAAAGCACCAGCGCAGGGGAAAAAGCAAGAATGCAACGTGTTGACTTAAATATGACCACTTCCTGCCCATTCCCTGTCATGCAGAGCAGCAGAGTGACTTGCCGTGCTGCACGTCATAGCAGCTAGATACCCAGGTATCCCTAGAATGGTCTGCGTGGGTCCTGACACTGGGCCCCGTCCTTCTGCCTCAGGGAGCACTTCTCTTGCCTCTTTCCAGGTGCACTCTGTTGCTCTGCTGCTCCAAACTGTATGCAAAAAACTTCCTTTTCAATTAAACGTATAAAACCTCTAGGAGCTAATCCTAAATTCACAAATGCTGCGGAATGCCAAGGTTACTGAATACCAAGTATGCCCAGTCTATTGAGTCTACCGCATGCCTCGTTCTTCCTCCACTCTATATTTCTCATCTTTGTAACTTAGCCTTATAATAATAATAATAATAATAATAATAATAATAATAATAATAATAATAATAATAATAATAATAAATATGTTTATAAAGCGACTGGTTACACTAGGCTAGTGTGTCCCAGTGCTACAGTACAAACCTAACAATACCCTCACAAAAAATACAGACATTACAAACCCCTCAAAGGATAAGGACAGCAGAGGTCTAGTCTGCAGGAAAGAGGTGGGTTTTCAGCTCCTTACGGAACGTCACCTCTGAAGCCTCCAGCCGGAGCCCCCACGGAAGTTTATTCCACTCTGTGCCACCAAGAAGCGAAAGGAGCGACCACCCATCCTTGCTCTCCTGATGATGGGAACAATAACCTGGGGAGGGGGTATTCAGGGTTAGAAGATTGTGAATGTAGGAGGGCCCCTTCCCCTGTAAGATCCGATGGCTGACACAGAGGGCTTTAAACAGGATTCGTTCCTTAATCGGCAGCCAATGCAAAATGCCCAGGGCCCTCTTGGACAGGGCTCTCTTAGGCAACATCAAAACCAAGTGAGCTGCCGCGTTCTGAATACATTGCAACCTCTGGATGCACTTGACATTAGCTCCCAGATAAAGGACATTCCCATAGTCCAGCCTTGATGTCGCCAAGGCATGGACCATGGTTTTCCTGGCTGTTGTAGGTAGCAAGTCCTCGGTCTTTTTAAGTCCCAGCAGGATTCCAAAACATGTTCCTGCCACTCGTCTTGTGTGGTGCTCAAAAGAGAGTTTAGTGTCAAGCCACACCCCTAGATTTCTAACCTGTTCACTAGGCGTGGGTATAGGACCTAGCGTCTGTAGCCACCAAGCCGATGTCTACACTGATAGAGCCTTCCCTATGTCTTCCAGAATCATTTTCTTGCCTGCTTTCTCCCTTTGCCATTTCTAATGTTCTTTCTTTTACTCTAGGTCAAAGATGGATTAGGTAAAGTGGATAGCAGGCTCCCTCCCAGTAGGACTGTTTTTCAATAAATATCTTAACTACTTCTTACCTGGGTATCGTGGTCTTCTTCACTGACCACGAGTGCCTGAATGGAGTAGAGCACTCCTGTGGATGAAGATTGTTCAGTATGTCATGGACACACCTCCTAGGGTGGCCAGCAACTACGGTCATAAGGACATTGGCCAATTTCTGAAGTAAACATGAGTCTGAGCCCTCCATTTCACTAAAAAATAGGGAAACTGTTCATCGGTATATCAGAACTGAAGCTGTACCACACTGCTTCCCAACTGTCTGCACCCGGCACACCACTCACCACCACATGATCCTGTAAAGGACTTGATGCTGCTTCACACATGTAATGTCACCACAAACAGATGTGCAAGAGTGTATCCTTCTGTTGTCTAAATATTCTCACGCGAGCTGTCTTGCACTGCTGACATCTCATCATCTGGATACTAGGGGTGGGTGGAATGTTTCATTCCACACACAGAATTGGCGTAATTTTGCAGATCTGATTTACTCTTGTAACACGAAATTCTGGCCAAATTCCGCGAATAGCCATGTGCAGACTTTTTTTTCCATGAGGCTCCAAAAATGCAAGTTAGATTTGGCGCACCTAGCTCAATTTTCTAATGTGGGTGGTCATGAGCAGTTGTAGTCAGACGTCTGCTTTTTGAGTAGATTTGCTGCCGCTTGAGAAGCTTTTTTACTTGAGTGGCATCAACATCAGCTCGAATGGTCTCACGCTCTTGCACACTGCATGGTGCGGTGTGCACTAATTTGTCAGCGCTGCTCACAGTACCAGGGCTAAATTGCAGCACAACATGCATATTTTCTGCCTGTTGGCACAACTCCATGGGATCTCACTGAATTTTTATGTAACTCTGCAGATTCCGGTGGAGGGAAACTCTGTGATTTCCGCCCACCCCTGCTGAATATGCTGGAAACAATAAACTAATGGGAGAAAATAAAAAGCTCACTGTTCAAGAAATACTAGAGCTATTTGCATAGATAGTGCTTACTTTATCATAATATCTATTAAAGCTCAAATTGTAGTTATAGAAACTTATTAACACAGCTACTCCCTTCAGCTCCATTGAATTACAGCCATATTGTACAATCATTTTTTACCATAAACCTCAAACACATTATCACTATTTTCATTGATGAATGAATGAATGAATAATTGCACCCTCTCCTTTCTGAAGCACTCCTGGCACACAGTCTCCTTAGGGAGGAATGGAAGGAAGGTTTCAAGGTGTATGCAGAGGCAGTGAGAGGGGTAATATTTACTCCTTCTAGGAAACTACCAGTGCTCAAGCATTATTTGGGAACTGAAGGAGGATGCACACTGAAACATCTGCTGCCACTTCTTGAGGAAGAGGGAGATGAGACAGACTTGGATTAATATATAACAAGCACTAAATAAATTAATTTTGGAGAAAAAAAGAACAAAGTGTTGGAGAGGTTGAAGTTTTTAAAGAGAGGACAGTTTCTGGGCGCATCTATAAAAAAATGGTGCTGTAGTACTTGTGGCTGTGAGCAGTTACATGCAGTTACAATAGCTTTTTGGATGAGATGTTAAAGGACAATTAACTGAGAAAGTCAACAATACAAATAGGCAAGAGAAACTACTGAACATGGCCAACTTGGCACAACAGAAGGCAACTGACACTGTGCAAAGAGCAGAAAATATCAACAAGAGTTTGAGAGAAATGTCACCAGGTGACCTGGTGAAATTGGAAGTAGTGCAAAGAACCAAGTAAAAAGGCGAATATGGAATGGAAGGGACACCATCATGCTCAAAGCGTGCTGATCATCTACCTAGTGACAAAAAGTGTCCTACAGTGGCAGAGATGTGCAGGAAATGCAAACTGAAAGGTCATTTGTCCAGAGAGTTTACAGGCACACGAGGACATTTTGCAGGGAGGTCCAGGACTTCTACAAATGATGTAGGTTACAAAAAAACAGATAACCTGGTAGGAGAATACATTTTGCCATTTAGTGAGGTGAGAGGGACAATTTGTACTATTAAGACTGAAGGTAAAAAAGTGTGTTTGATTATGGTAGATTCTGGTATTTGTTCTACATTAGTTGGGGAAGAACATCTTGGCAAATTTTCAAAACGTGTGCATAATCCCCATGATAATAAAATGGTAGTATATGGAAACCAGCCTGTTTATTTGATGGGATATGTTAAGGTTCCACTCAATTTCCAAGGAGTCAAGATCCAGTCTATAGTGTGCATTGCCAATGATGGTGTCTGTTTGCTGGAATTGCCCTGACAGAGGGATTTATTGATACGCTTAGATCCTGGTCATCCAGATCAGCTGTCGGGAGCACGGGTGGAGGAGTAAGATCTGGGGTGAAACTTCCGGGAGTTTCAGTGAAGCTTTGGGTTGCTTAAAGTGTTTGTACACACACTCATACTAAAGGAGGGCGCAGTTCGCAAAGCACACCGTCCTGAGATAGGCCTTTAGATATGAGACAACCACTGTATAAAGTGTGTTTATGTGGGAGATTGCACAATATAAACTCAGCAATTTGAGTGAATAGACATCTCCTGCCTAATATTTGGGAGATACTGATGACAATGAGAGGGGCAAGAATGTTCTGTACTGTGGACTTGTCATCACCATACCATCAAATTTCTTCTCACCCAGAGTCAAAGCCACTGACATCTGTCATTGCACCTCGAGGCATAAACATATGTCCTTGTGGTGTTATCACTGTATTACTGTGTGCTTTGATTACAAATACTTTACACGTTGCCTTTGAGATAGGCCTGTCTGGTCGTGCCAAGCTACCCAGTGTTGAGCAGGAGTTATCTAAAGTGTGTACCCCCCTCACCCTGACTAGAAGCAAGGGTCCCTATTTAGACAAAGGTACCTACCTCTGCCAACTAGAGACCCCCATTTCTAACACTGATGTTGATAAATGAGAGATTCTTTGGTTCGCTGAGTGCGAGGGAGTTTTGTTGCCTGGAAAAGAACATTGTCGCAGCCCCACTATTAAAATTGATACCCGGTAAAAGAACATCCTCGGTACTGAAGCTAGGGATATTGGTTTAGGGGCTGGTCTGTTGCAAATTCGGAAAAGCAAGGATGTCACTATTGCATATTTGATCTAGGTCTTTGATGAACGCAGAGGAAAGCTACTCCACCATAGAGAGGAAGCACTAACATGTAGGTGGGAGGTACATTATTTTAGAAAGTTTGTGTGGGGCACTGAGTTTATTATTTACTTGGACCATCATCCTCTTAAGGATGTTTTTACCACTAGAGGGGTTGGCAAAGCCTCTGGATGTTTTTCACTGCGGCTCCGGCAGTTACTGGAGTGTGATTACAGAGTGGAGTATGTTCCAGAAACAAGTATTCTAGCGGATTGTTTGTCAGTCCTCCCTGTGAAGAGTTGTCAAGTTAATGAGTCTAGTTGTTAAGAGTGTTTGGTTGCCAGTGTGCATGAACTCACTGACAGTGTAAAGTTTCATGAAGAATGGGTGGCAACCATGAAGGAGGAGGTGGTGCTAGGAGAGATCAAGAGGTGCATGTCTAAAATAATAATAATAATAATAAAGAGCTTATAGAGCGCTCAGTAACGCCATCACGGCGTGTCCCCGCGCTGAAGCTATCAGTGAACAGTGAGAGAGCCTAGGATCTACGCAGTGTATAGATGTGTTTTAAGCATGGCCCATGTCTGCTCTGCAGGATGGCATAAGAAGTGTTGTTAGTCAGAAAAAGCAAAGTCAGGTAGTAATGCGACTACAAAATTGTCAAGTTCTGTAGAAATTACGGTGAGAAAGTATTAACTGGTAGTGCCTGAGGTATTAAAGGATAGGATTCTAAGATTAGCTCATGAAGTTCATATAGGCATGTGTGGCACAGCATTGCATCGGAGGAAAGTATTGGTGGCTGGGGCTTGACAGAGATATGGATCATAGCATACAATATTGTGTACTCCGTGCATAGAGCAATAAATGACAGAAAAATGTATTAAATCCACTTGTTGAGTCTGACAAGATGAATACCCCATGGAAAAAATGTGCCCTGGAATTTTTGGGTGTGCATAAATATGTGGGCAGCAGTGAAAGTATGGAATTGTGGTCATAAACTATCGGTGGCAGAAGCTGAAAGTTACATTTACAAATCAGGTCCCCACCGAGGAGGTCATTAGATTTCTCAGAGAGTTGTGGAAAAGAGGAAATGCCTCGGATCATGGGGACAGATAACGAGATGCAGTTTGTGTCATATGCCATGAACACATTGAACATTGGTACTGAATATGTTGGTCATCAGTCAACTATCCCCAAAGAAATGGGTTTGTTGAAAGATGGAAAATGACTCCTAAAGAGGTGTTTGCAGCTAGCTTTGTGCAGTGGAGTTCAGTAGACGAGTGCTGTCAACCAGTTTGTGTTTCTTATTGGACCACACCCCACAGTGTCACAGGATAGGCTCCTTTTGAGATCACGAAGAGTATAAGATCCAGCGCGTTATTGTCTAATGGAGCAGAAAAGAAGAGAGTGTGTGGGGAGATAGCAAATTCATTTGTCCGGTATCCTCCTGTGGAGCTGCGTAAAAGATTGGGGATTTGTAAGAAAAGGATGTTTGACGAGCAAAGGCTTATCAAAGCTTTCCCCGACCCTTCTGGCCTTTTTTTTAGTTCTGTTGAGTGACGGGATTGTATGGAACTTCAAGAAAGTGGTGAAAGTACTTAAGTGTCAGATGCATGAGGTAAGGGTATAAGGGTATAAGGGTATAAGTGTGGTGGAATCTGGTGCTGAGTCATATATTTCAGGGAGATAACACAAGGTTTCGAAATGGTTCAAGGATTTTGAAATTTATCAGACATTCTATATATACAGATCGACTTATAATATGTATAGTACTTCAAAGTACAATGTTATGATCTGTAAATATTCCATTCTATTGCTTCCTTTTTCCACTATTTGGGGCGTGTAGGCCTGGTGCCTTTTGATGTTCTTGTGTTGTTCTGTTATTATAAGGGAGGAGGAAGTGTGGTATTCTGCTCTCCTTGTTAAGAAGAAAGTTGTGGCAGCATTCTGATTCAATAAAATGATTTCCTCGGTTAACCTTCTAAGTGCAGTTGGTTTGTAAGCTTACTCCCAGAAGGGCAGACCTTCAATAAATACCTTAACTACTCCTTACCTGGGTATCGTGATCGGTATATGTGAATACCTTTCGTGAGGCCAGCTACTCTTCGTAGAACAATCTTCAGTGGAGGGAAGTGGGTCTCTCGGGGCTGGCTAACAGGGTATTGCCTCCATCAATGTGGGAAAGAACCATTTTCTGGACAGCATTTGTAAAGTTGTCTTCTTAGAGAAGGGTGTCACCTTATAAATCAGGGGTGCCTGGTGCTAGGCAGATTTTGTTTTGTGTTTGATGGGGGCCTTGAAGCTGAGGTGGTATCACTAGGGAAGCCCTGTGGTGTCACACTGCCAGTGACTCGAGAAGTACAGACATACAGACACTTTCTTTTACAACAAAGGAGCAATGAGTTCAAGTTCATTTCCTCTTGAGGTCGGATGTGGCCATCGATCCCAGGATGGTGACGCGGTTGCCCTTCAGTCAGTCAACATCAAGGCTGAAAGATACTTCCAAGAGCTGGTGGGTTTGTCTGTGTCCTGGTGAATACTAAAGCCTAGAAGGACTCCCAGGGATTTCTTACACAGCTTGATGATCACACGGACGGAATAGAGCCTTGAGGGGCTCCACATGCGACAGGGAGACTTTTGGATCTGGAACAGACAATCTAGAGTTCCTGGGATCTTGTCTTTGGGTCAGAATTTACACAGCGCAGGACAATTCTATCAAAGCCCTGTCCGGATGCAGGCAGATCACGCAGAGTTTCAGAGCTCGGTGTCTGACGGTGTTGAATGCTGCGCCGAGGCCAAGCAGACCAAGAAGAAGGCCTTCACTGTCGGTGATCAAAAGAGCTCTGCCAATCACTCGGGTGATGGCTGTCGCTGAACATGGACTGGGAGTTTAGTAGAACATCCTTGGGCTTCATCTTCTTGTGAAGTTTGTTGGTAACAACCCTCCTAATAATCTATACGTAAGGATGTGGGAGGTGAATGAAGTATGCAGAGTGCGCGTATTTAATTTAGAACAAGCAAAATCTCGCTGAGACGGTAACCGCCTGCGGCACCATGGAGCCAGCCCTGAGCCCTCCACACGACATTGTGTCCTGCGCCTCTGACGCTATCTGGATCCTTCACTAAAAAGGTTCTACATGTTTTGGGCACTCATTTACATTCCAGGCTCTATCAATTAAAGCCTCTAGTGAGAAAGTATCCAATAGTAACCCAGATTCTTTCGTGCACCTATAAAAGTGCAGTTAAAATGCGTTTGTAAGGTGAGTGTGAGAGAGGGGCCCTGACATGACCCTGCCAGGAGAGACAGACAGACAGTGGAATGCCTGTCAAGGCTATTCCCACTAAGGACAGTATTGCCTCGCCTTTAGAAGGTAACAGCGAAAGGCTAGCCCTGTCCCGGCTGGAGCATTATTAGTGTCTCTCCTGCTTCAGTCACAGGCCTTCTGAAGGGTCTGTGCGCTTTGATGGATTATAAAGGGAGACTGGCTTTGCCACGTCATCAGAGTGGTCTGCATGTATTGGTTGCTTAGGAGGCGATGGTGGAACTTACAGGCATTCCTCAGAAAGATGTCTATGTTGTGATTAGATGCAAGACCAGGGTGACTTTCCCACGGTATTTTGGGATGTTTCCCTGCTTCTGATTCGTCAAAGGGCAAGGAAGGATTCCACAAATCTTCGCTATGTTGCAAGTGGGTGGCCAATGGCTGAAGCAGTAGACTCGAATCTCACCTCACCTTCCATCCAATCATGGAGACATTTCAGAACACAGTAGAAACCCAATCTTGCATCAACCAATCAGAACCTCCAGACCACTTACAATAAGCCTTTAGGAGTCTAATCTGTGCTCCCAACGAATCACTGCATAAAATGTAATCAGAAAACTTATGGGGACAGATTTACAAGTCCCTTGCGCCACTTTTGCATCATTTTTCCTATGTTAAAAATGAAGCAAAAGTGTCGCAAGAGGCTTGTAAATCTGCCCAATGAAACTCAATGCAGCCTCTCGGCCGGAACCACGTCACCCACCAGGTTGCACCCTTGTTCTGTGTCGTGTCGACCACAATGAGGTGCGCAGAAAAGGTTTGGGGCCTCGTAAATAACACTGAAGTGATCTCTGCGCTGTGCACACCTCGGCACTCCCAGGACACACGTCTTCCGTGCAGCACAGACGGCCGTGGGTATTTACAACTCGCCTCCCATCCATCCGTCCCGACAGACAGCCGGCCCGTGTCAGGATGTCGGACGCCGAGCTGCCGTGTGAGACAAGCCATTAAGATTCGGGGACGGGCCGCTTCGACGCGCTCTTAATTGGCAAAGCAGTGAGCCGGAGTGAGAGAGACGCGGCTGCTCCGCTGCCTTCAAGCGCTTAGACACGCCAGCCAACCCCATCTGTCCCACTCAGCGCCAGGCAGATGGTAATAACACGTCTTAAAAGCAGCCGGGGTGCTTTATGAGACGGGAGCCCCTGCGGGGCGGGTGCGCGCAGTGAGCCCAGGCACTGGCTCGAGGCGCTTGGCACGCCGCAGAGCTCTAACGCTGGGTGCAGGCTGGTGCATTTGGTAAGACACGGGCACCCTGGGAGCACCCACAGGGCTCATGCACTGCCTTCGAGGCGCTCAGCATGCCGCAGAGGAGCTCCAACGCTGTCAGTGCATATTGGTGCCTTTGGTAAGAAGGCTGCAGGCCTTTGGGCACGCACAGTAAACCCATGCACTGCCTTCGAGGTGCTTGGCATGCCAGAGGGCACCAACGGTGAGTGCATCTATTGGTAAGACTGCAGGAGGCCCTTTCAGACTAGGTGCGTTTCCAGGGCAAAGGTCATGGCAGCAGCCAATAACATGAATTAACATAGAGTGGCGGGTATTATCACACGGTATTCACCTTAACGCTCACTTTTGCTGAAGCACAAAAGCCCGGGTCAGACACGTCCCCGAGGGTACAATGGCAAGAGAGAGCGCCTTAAAGCAACCGCAGCGCCCGAATGAGGCGTTGGGAAATAGCCGGAAAAGAAGCAGAGACCAGAGTCCTGATGGGCGCAGGGCGGTCTCCGCTGGAGGGAAACGACAGCCTAAGGCGGGAGAGACATCCCGGGGCTCTCGCACCCTTGGCCGACTCCCCCGTTTCGAGCACCGGATACTTGTGGAACTAGTAAACCGGGTGTGGTAAGATCTGAGGCACAGTGCTGAGGAGGGGGTGCAGCTGACTCACACACCTGGTATCCCCGTGCCCCAGGGACGGTTCAGCAGACCACCTGCCATCTGCCAACCAGGCCATGCATTCTTTAAATAAACACAGCTGATGCTTAGGGGAGGGTCACCGGTGGGGGGCGGAGAGGCGGGAAGGGGGTGTTTTCGAGGTCTTTCTGCACTGTAGCACTGAGGTTGTACAACATTAGACCACCTTCGAGTTTCGTTAGTCCTACACAGGGCCGCTGAAAAATATATGGGAATAGCGGTCAGGGTTTACTAAATTATGTGGCTAGACACTGTGAATTATGTGGCATAGTGTGACACATTGTATGGCAGTATTTCAATGTAGCATTGAAGCTGTACAGCATTACACCCCCTTTGAGTTTTGCCAGCCTTAAACAGGGACCCTGGAAATGTATGGGACTAGAGGTCAGGGTTCACGAAATTATGTGGCTAGAAATGGGAAATTATGTGGCATAGTGTGACACATGCTATGGCAGTATTATTTCACTCTGTTGTTCTTTTAAAATACACAAATACAGTCGGCGCAAAACATGCACCACTGTAGAGACAGTTTAACACCTGAATGCGATAGTCAGGCACCGAAATACGACCAGTTACCCTTTGTAAATGGTCTTCCGCAGTGCAGCACTTTTTAAAAGTATATTTGATCCATTTGAGCTACAAACTTTTTTTGGGGTTAAATCTTGAAAAGATGCAGTAAAGCTGAGACTACATTCCCGCAATGCCCCAATATTTCTAGACGATTGGGTGAAGCCCGAAACTAACACCTCCTGGGTCTGGAAGCATTAGCTAAAGCCTGTAGTCTATGGCTTGGAGCCTAAATGGTGTATCCTATGTTCCCCATTAAGCTCCAGTCCTCCAAAAGTCGCCCTGCGGGTTATGTGGCCTTTTACTCGCCGTCGAGGCCTCAGACCCGCAAATCACCCCGTGCGCCAGTGGCATAGGATTCCCGTGGAGATGTTTTATTTGTTTTACCAAACTCAAATTCACCGACCACAGCTCTCCTTTTCATCAGAATAGATCATAGACCCCTGGGGTCACCCTTCATTAGACTGGAGCACGCGCCTCTGGGGATGCCAGCCCTCAGAATAGAGGGTGGGCCTCCGAGGCCGTTCCTCATTCGAGTAAAGAATGTGCCTCTAGGCGCTCCTCAGAGTGGATGATAGACTGGATTCCTGAGACCCCTCTTTATCCGAGTGCAGGATGTGTCTCTGAGACCCCTTTTCATCAGCATGGAGGATGTGTCTCTGATGCTTGGAGGATGTGTCTCTGAGTCCACTTTTCATCAGAGGAGAGGATGTGTCTCCGAGGCCACTTTTCATCAGAGGAGAGGATGTGTCTCTGAGGCCACTTTTCATCAGAGGAGAGGATGTGTCTCCGAGGCCACTTTTCATCAGCATGGAGGATGTGTCTCTGAGGCCACTTTTCATCAGAGGAGAGGGTGTGTCTCTGAGGCCACTTTTCATCAGAGGAGAGGATGTGTCTCCGAGGCCACTTTTCATCAGAGGAGAGGATGTGTCTCCGAGGCCACTTTTCATCAGAGGAGAGGATATGTCTCTGAGGCCACTTTTCATCAGAGGAGAGGATGTGTCTCCGAGGCCACTTTTCATCAGAGGAGAGGATGTGTCTCTGAGGCCACTTTTCATCAGAGGAGAGGATGTGTCTCCGAGGCCACTTTTCATCAGCATGGAGGATGTGTCTCTGAGGCCACTTTTCATCAGAGGAGAGGATGTGTCTCTGAGGCCACTTTTCATCAGAGGAGAGGATGTGTCTCCGAGGCCACTTTTCATCAGAGGAGAGGATATGTCTCTGAGGCCACTTTTCATCAGAGGAGAGGATGTGTCTCCGAGGCCACTTTTCATCAGAGGAGAGGATATGTCTCTGAGGCTACTTTTCATCAGAGGAGAGGATGTGTCTCCGAGGCCACTTTTCATCAGCATGGAGGATGTGTCTCTGAGGCCACTTTTCATCAGAGGAGAGGATATGTCTCTGAGGCTACTTTTCATCAGAGGAGAGGATGTGTCTCTGAGATCACTTTTCATCAGCGTGAAGGATGTGTCTCTGAGGCCACTTTTCATCAGAGGAGAGGATGTGTCTCCGAGGCCACTTTTCATCAGAGGAGAGGATATGTCTCTGAGGCCACTTTTCATCAGAGGAGAGGATGTGTCTCCGAGGCCACTTTTCATCAGAGGAGAGGATGTGTCTCTGAGGCCACTTTTCATCAGAGGAGAGGATGTGTCTCCGAGGCCACTTTTCATCAGCATGGAGGATGTGTCTCTGAGGCCACTTTTCATCAGAGGAGAGGATGTGTCTCCGAGGCCACTTTTCATCAGAGGAGAGGATATGTCTCTGAGGCCACTTTTCATCAGAGGAGAGGATGTGTCTCCGAGGCCACTTTTCATCAGAGGAGAGGATGTGTCTCTGAGGCCACTTTTCATCAGAGGAGAGGATGTGTCTCCGAGGCCACTTTTCATCAGCATGGAGGATGTGTCTCTGAGGCCACTTTTCATCAGAGGAGAGGATGTGTCTCCGAGGCCACTTTTCATCAGAGGAGAGGATGTGTCTCCGAGGCCACTTTTCATCAGAGGAGAGGATATGTCTCTGAGGCCACTTTTCATCAGAGGAGAGGATGTGTCTCCGAGGCCACTTTTCATCAGAGGAGAGGATATGTCTCTGAGGCTACTTTTCATCAGAGGAGAGGATGTGTCTCCGAGGCCACTTTTCATCAGCATGGAGGATGTGTCTCTGAGGCCACTTTTCATCAGAGGAGAGGATATGTCTCTGAGGCTACTTTTCATCAGAGGAGAGGATGTGTCTCTGAGGTCACTTTTCATCAGCGTGAAGGATGTGTCTCCGAGGCCACTTTTCATCAGAGGAGAGGATGTGTCTCCGAGGCCACTTTTCATCAGAGGAGAGGATGTGTCTCCGAGGCCACTTTTCATCAGAGGAGAGGATGTGTCTCCGAGGCCACTTTTCATCAGAGGAGAGGATGTGTCTCCGAGGCTACTTTTCATCAGCCTGGATGATGTATCACTGGGGCCTCTTCCTTTTCTTTTGCAAGTAACGTAACTCGAAGAAGTAATAATAACATAAGATATGTATTTGTATAGCGCACGCTCACCAGGGTATCTTGGCGTTAGATAACAGATGTTTATTGTTACCAAACTCAATAATCGTGTCACGTTTACTTTCGTGTTATAAATCTATTACCCCCACCGGCTCCGATGGTTCAAGCATGTTTGGTGCGGCAGGCTACATGCAAATGCAGCCCGTTGCAGGGTGTCCACAAACATGTCCCAAATAAAGCTCATGTACTTGAGTTCGAACTCCAGGCTGCCTTTGATGTATTCCGTGCAGACCCGACCACGCCAGATCTACAGGGCTCCAGCACACGGCCCCGCCCTCAGATAAAACTCCGGGGACCACTTTTATTTTAGAATGAGGTCTTTTCCACAGGACTTCCCCTGATACATGACTGCGGGTCTGGGAGACGTCTGCTCACATGATCTGTTTACTGCAACATTTAGGTGACCATGCAGTTCTTGGCCTCTCAATAGAGGTGTCCGACCCGTAACCTCACTCTGGATGAACATAGGCGAGACTCTACCAGGCAGCTCCCCTAGGCACCACCAGCAGAGGGTGCTAGACGCAACAAGTGCGGCTTCCTTGCATGGAAAAGCTGGCATTGGGTTGGTTCTCCTATGGTGGCAGAACTTCTACCCCACGGGCAATATATGGAAGGGCGGGAGGAGGAGAAACTGGACTGCCACTGACTCCACATCCAGGAAGCGTTTTCCCGGTGTCCCCTGCCAAGGTTTGTTTGCTGTCTCGCGGGAGTCATGCCGTGTCAAGGATGTGTCTCGATGCCTCCGGACGTCCTCTACATGCACGCATGTACCGTGCACGCATCCCCTCGTGCCCGCCCCCGCGGCTCCCTCTCCCCCTCCCCCCATCATGGAAAGGCTGACTCTGCACATCTGGAGAGAGGCGGAGGGGCTTCCGGGGATGGCTGATTTATAAGTGCGCCTTACCTTCTTGGGAGGGTGATTATGCCCGTCGTTAAGAATTAATCAGGCGAGAGGAGGAGGGGGGTAATTGTGCGGCTGACTTTGAAAGGACGGCGTCAATGAGGGAGCGAGCCGGAGCCTCCGCGCGAGGAAGTGGGGTCCGATCTCCAGAAGCCTTGATTCGACAGTCCGCAAACATCATTAATTCACTGGACCGGCTCCTCTGGGCCAAGTTCAAACGGGTGCTGTGGGCCACGTTCCCCGGACCAGCCTGTTTCTTACTCCCCTCCCCCCACGCTCTCCTCCAGAATCCGCTTTGTCGAGGAGCACACATGGTGTGTGTTCCAGGGTTCTCCGCTGACTGTCGGCGAGCTCTAGCCTGGCAGTTGTGGCTGGACTGTTCCCATTGGGTGCAGGGTCAAGACTGATTTGCACATGGCTGAGTCCAAACCGGAATGGCACGGGGAGTAAAAAAACGATGCATTTAGGCCCAGATCTCTGTACTGGGGTGAATGTATGACATTGTTCTGCCCATCAATTGTTCTTTTTGCAAGCTCTTACCAAGTCAGAACCATGCACAGAGTGTTTGCACTTCAGGTAAAGGAGCATTTTGCCACCTACAGTGCTCCTCATACACTGCAAAAAAGATTACAAGTGAGTATCTGATTCCTTCTTGAGCCTTCTTAAGTCATTTCACACTGCCTGTAGGTGGGAAAGTGGCGAAGCCGACTCCAGCACCCCAGAAACAGCCCAGATCTCGTGCAACTGTTGACACCCCAGTGGCTGACCAGCACGAAGTGCACCTTTATGAAAGCTTTGCAGCCCGCGGCGTGGTACATGTGTGACGCAAACCTCTAAGTCAGACTTATGAAGCCATGCGAAGCCACTTTGTGTGCCAACGAATGGCTTAAAAAATCCGGAGTGAGGCAACTCAGTGCAAACCGCTGCGTTGCATTACTCTGCGCAAGTGAAGCATTGTATGGGCAACCCCATGCAATACACATGTTTTATAACACAATCTCAGATTTACAAGGACTTGTAAATCTGATAATGTGACAAAAAGATACGCTTCCCCAGCTGAGGTGTAACGAGGATAAATATCTTAATTTTTCCTCGTTTTTCCCTCTTTCTATGAGTGCTGCATTGTACAACGCACATAAAATGAGGAATATGCCTCCCAGGATTGCTTTTGTGCAGGGAGGTGCTTTTTTCTGCGCACAAGCATTCCTTCCTACAGCACAGACACCTTAGCGCTGTGGTGCAAAGGCGCCAGCATTGGCGCGAGTCAACCAAAAGAGCACCAGCTCCATGGAAAGAACAGGAATGCGCTGTATTGGATAAATACAGCGCATTCCTGCTCTTTCCATGTGATGCAGGGCAAAGCAGCAAGGTGGCTCGCTGTGCTGCCCTGCGCCACTAATGTCATACATGTGGCCCCATGAGACCAGAGGGGGCCATATATGTGCTCTTCCTGCTCCTGTTTGCATGGCTGAGGTTCCGTGACAATTGTAAGCGGTGTTTTTTGACTCGCACGAATGTGGTCGAGTCTGGTATCTATGAACCGCAAATGACGAGTTTAGTAAGTGTGCGCAGTTTCGCTGTGCTAACTTAAACCGTTCGTTTGTTATGTGGGTTTTTCATCTGTACCCACGGGTTCCATCTTAGATACGGCATCCATTTTGTCTCTTGCCCTCAAGTAGCCAGCGAACGGACGCTGTCCGCTTCGCGACCCTGGGACTCCCAAGATATTTGCGGAAGACACATGTTCTTTGTAAGTGTCTTTATGACGAGGGGGATGCTACTGTAAGGCAGGTGGCGCCGCTCGAGGCTCATCTTGCCTCACAGGCTTATTGTCTCAGCCGTGCATCTCATTAGGCACATCCCTTTGATGCCTGTATCTCGTGCTTTCCGATACCTCCCCTTTTACACCCTTTCCGATCTCCCCACTGTCTCCGTCTTCCTTTGCACCTGTCTTTGTTCCTATTTCGATCTACTTTACTGCTGATTGGAATTTGCTAATGGTGGGAAGATGGGTTTTTACAGTTGGGAACCGCCAAATGTTTCCGCACTTATGATCCGGACCTTATGTGTTTGAAAGCGACCAAAGCGACCCCTCTGGGGGATGATGGTGGGAACCGGGTTGTAAACTTTTGTGTACCATGTTGTCTTATGGGTAAAAACTGTATAAAAGGAGCGATCCACAGAACCAATTTGAAGCAGTCTCCCCGAACTACACTCGATGTACTTCCTGTGACTTCTGTGTTCCCTGCAGAAAATAAACCTTGAATCTTTGACGTCAGAGGAAGTGTCCCGTGTCTCTGTGACTTGTACGCCGGAGCAGGTTACCCACGAAGGTTTCAGGTGTTGTGCCCTGGCACCGCTGGGTCCAAAAGAACCCAGTCCTTCAGTTGGCGCCCAACGTGGGGCTGCATCAGTGGTACCGGTCCAAGCCCGACGATCGTGAGGAACTTCGTGTGAAATCTCCGAGGGAAGGTGCACTCCGCTTCATCGATCCTGTTGTCGAAATAAGTGGCCCGAAGACTTTTCCCGCGAAGATTCCCGCCTCCTGACGGCTGCGACGGACTGCTGCCCTGACTGTAGACCTGTTTTGGCGCCTGGCGTAGACCTTGGTATAGCGAGACGATAGACGGGCCTTCCTGGTGACGCCATCGATCTTTGAGTTAAGTATTTGTGGGTCGCTCCCAGAGTTCTTGGTTGTTGACACTTTAGCGAGTGTCTTTGTTGTGCACGCTGTGTGAGTGTTTTTGTCGGTGACACTTTGCTAGCGTACTTTGTTGTTGTATTATTTGACGACTGCAGCCGCCAAAAACCGAGGGTTTTGTTCTTTGCTGGGACTTGGTAAATCCCGTAACCCTTGAAGTTTGTGAAACTCGGCTAGTGTGCAGGATGCCTGGTCGCAGTACTTTGTTTAGTTGTTTCAGACCTTGTGGTGCGGATTCCCTGCTGGAGGACTCGTGTCCGATACCTCCAGTTGGAACTCCTACTTATGACTTATATAGCAAACATGGGCTAGGCCCGATTGCTTTTAACGATTATTGGATTAAATATACAAAGAAAGACGGCGACCTTCGTTGGCCACCTCACGGTAGCTTCGAGGCGTCGATCTTAGATAATTTAGAAATGAAGTTGTTCGAACGTAAATCAAGGCCGGCCATGTTTGATGCCTTTCGGTTGTGGCGTAAAGAAGCCCGACAGAAAGAAATCAGACAAAATAAACGTAGTCAGCGAGATAATGTTGCTACCATTGTAAAGAAAGCTGAGCAGTTTCAGCGTGATAAGGAGGATAAGGATAAGGAAGTGTTTGAGAGACTACAGCGTATGACCATAGATAAATGTTATCCTGCTTTACCTGCGGAGTCGGATAAGAGGGAAGAGGCAGTTGAGGATCCTTTAATGTCCTACCTAATGAAGTCGCCACCTCCGTACGTACAGGGTACCGCAGCTCCTGTGGTCCCTGCCGTACCTGTTCTTCCACCTATTGTTCCTCCACCAGTTCCTCAACCTGCACCCGTTCCTCCGACTGTTCCTGCTCCTCCGTCTGTTTCTATTCCTACTGCTCCTCCGCTTCCACATACTCCTGCTCCCGCTACTGCTCCTGTGTTGTTGACCCCCGTTGTTGCTACTGTTTCCACTCCTTCTCTTGTTAGTCCTGTGTCTTATCTCTCTCCCTCTACTCGTAGTCGTAATTCTCCTATTGCACCGAGTTTTTTCCAGTCGCTTGGACCTGTTTTTGGGTCTGCTGGTTCTGATGGTCCTCAGAGACGTAGCCAGCTTCCTGGTAACAGGGAACGCGCTGCGTTATATAATATGGCGATGGGTTGGATGGACAATCCGCAGAGAAATCCACCCCGAGTTGTTCTTGAAACGTTTAGTCAATTTAACATACCAACTCAGAGATATGTGTTTGACGAAATGTGTAAGTTACTACATGATCAGATAGCGGCCAATGCGCCTGACGAGGTGCTGACCGCCCTGTCTAACCTCCGGCTTCAGTTCGCAACCGGACTAATAGTAGATACTAATGTCCGACGTGCTATTGAGCAGTTGTTATCCCTTCGTCCCGCTCCCATTCCTTATGCACTGTTTGTTGAGGATATTGAAAAACAAGACGAGTCTGGCCAATATCCCATGCGCGAAGTTCCACCGGTTTGGGTACCAGCTGATAATACTAATGCTGGCCATCCAATACCAGCACATTTTGAGAGAGTATGGATACACCTTCCATGGAAACGATCGGAAGTGCTTCAGGTGAAACAATCTTTGCCCGATCCTCGTAAAAATCCTACAGGGTATTATAAGGAATTATCGCAGCTCGTAGATGCTACGGTGATGAATCTTGCCGATATCGATATGTTGTTTGGCAACGTCGTACCGCAGCCGGTATGGGCTAAGATCCGTCACCAAGATCACGCAAATGTATTGGGTGGTGATTGGGCTGCCATTACAGCAGCAGATGCTGGACATGTGGCTGCTACTAAGCCCGATCAATTGATTACTGCTCTCCCTCAAAGAATTATTACGTTAATGAAAACGCTTATGCCAGCTACGAGGGTAAATTGGGACAAGTTGTCAGCTTGTAAACAAAAGAAGGATGAGAGTGTTTCTGACTTCTTCACGAGGTTCGAGGAAGCATTCATTGATCATAGTGGGCAGGATGTGGGTACTGAGGGTGGACAGAGGTTGTTCGTGGATAAATTTGTGTCGAACTTGTTGCCCGATTTGAGCTATAAATTAAAGAATTCGGAAAGTGCATGGGCCGTTTCTACTTCAGCTCAGATATTGGCTACGGCACAATATTACGAAAATAGGGAGAAAGAAGAGAATGACCGTGCTGACAAAAAGACGAAAGAGTTAAAAACTAAAGTGTTGTTGCAACAAGCGTATCCGCCGCGTTCTAATCAGAATGCGTCTCAGCAGAATCGATCGCAGTCGCAATCGAATCGATCGCAGTCGCGTAACGATTCCTCCTTCCAAAGATCATCGTTAGGGTATAATCAATGTGCTTATTGTAGACAGGAAGGACACATTAAATTCAATTGTCCTGCTTTAAATGAACGCAATAGTGGTAATTCGTCTAAAGGAGGCCGTGGTGGTTCGCAGCAGGCATCACGTGGTAGAGGTCGTGGTGCTCAAAACGATCGCTCAGACAATTCATCAAATTCTAATAATTGTTTCGATCAACGTGGATCGTCGCAAGGACGATCTGCACAGTACAATGTAGATGATTATTACGTCGATCAGGGGATTGACGACAGTAATTACTAGGACAGCCGAAGACAGGGAGAGGGAGTGGTATCAGTTCCGGTTGATCAGAGAGGGCCTTACGTCGCAGTTGCTACATCGGGCGTCGTTGAGCCTTTTCTGTTGGACACTGGTGCAGCGAAAAGTTCTATTATGCATTCGAAACTCCCTGGCGCACCTTTGTCTGGCTTAACAAATGTATCCGTTGGATTCTCTGGCGCCCCCGTTAGCAATCCAGTTTCTCGCCCTTTGCCCCTTCAAATTGGGCCACGTGAGCTCGAAGCTCCGCTGATTTTGACCACCGGTTGTGGTGAAAATCTTTTGGGTCTGGATTTGCTTAAACGTTTGTATGCAACTTTGTACTGTTCTCCTGCGGGTGTAAAGCTTACGTTAGGAGAGAGGGTTGTCTCTCCTATGTATTTGTCTCTCGATAGGCTTCCACCGGAATTGAGTTCTCTTCCTGCATCTTTGTGGGCGACGGGTCCAAATGATGTGGGCCTACTTGATATCTCCCCGTATGTTGTTCAGTTGAAAGCTAATGTGCGACTGCCACGTATTCCCCAATACCGTATCTCCCTTGATGGTGAACGAGCACTGTTAGCGATCATTTATGATTTGATCGAGAAAGATGTTATTGAGGAGACTCGGGGAAACGTGTGCAACAGCCCTGTACTACCCATTCTTAAACGTACTGATCCTACAAAACCGCCTGTTTATCGTTTTGTTATCGATTTACGGGAGGTAAATAAAATTGTGGTTCCTCAATTTCCTGTTGTACCTGACATCACGGCGCTACTGACTCTGATTCCAGCTACTGCATCATGGTTTTCGGTGATTGATTTGAAAAATGCGTTTTTCAGCATCCCGATTGCCGAAGAGAGTAGGGACCTTTTCGGTTTCTCTCTCGGTGGACGTAGCTTCCGGTTCAAACGCGCTCCTCAGGGCTACTGTGAAAGTCCGTCTATCTACAGTCAAGCCTTGAAGGGACAACTGGATGCGTTTAGGTTGCCGGTTGGTGCGGCCTTAATCCAATACGTCGATGACTTATTGGTGGCTGCTGATACTCAGGACATTTGCAAAATTGCTACGGTGTCGTTGCTGCAACATCTCTGTGAGTTAAATCATAAGGTGTCACCTTCTAAACTCCAATATTGTTGTCAAGAAGTAACCTATCTAGGTCACTTATTGTCAAAGGAGGGAAGGAGATTGACCCCAGAGAGAATTGCAGCGATTGCGCGAATGGCTGTGCCACAAACCCAAAGAGATGTGCGTGCCTTTCTAGGTATCACATCGTACTGCAGACAATGGATTCCTAATTTTTCATTGCTAGCGAAACCATTGGTGGCTCTTACGTGCAAGGATGTTTCAACTCCTTTACCATGGACGGAAGAATGTCAGAAAAGTTTTTCTGAATTACGTGATTCATTGTGTTCGGCCCCTGTGTTAGGTACCCCTGATTACAGTAAACCGTTCACGTTATATGTTCACGAGAGGGAAGGTTGTGCTTTGAGTGTCTTAACGCAACCTTTTGGTGGTAAGCAACGTCCATGTGCATATTTTTCCTCGACCTTAGACCCAGTAGCTAGAGCATTGCCGAGTTGTTTGAGAGCAACTGCGGCAGCTGCGGTCTCCATCCGACAATCAGCAGGATTGGTCATGGATAATATGCTTACGGTGATGGTTCCGCATGCAGTCGATACTCTGTTGAATCGTACGAAAACTCAGCACTTGACGAGTGCGAGGTTGTCTGGGTACGAGTTGACGCTCTTGGCAAGCCATATTCAGATAAAGCGTTGTAATGTCCTAAATCCGGCAACTTTGTTACCGATTAGCTCAGAGTCAGATGAAGTAGCAGAACATGACTGTTACTTGCGGACAGAAGAGGAAACAAAAGGTCGAGTGGACCTTAAAAACACCCCATTGGAAGACCCGGATGGCACTCTGTATGTGGATGGGTCATGTTTTAAGTTGTCGAATGGCGATGTGACTACTGCTTATGCTGTGGTAACATTGAATACTGTTGTTGAGACTGCGAGATTGAATCAGAATTCTGCCCAAGCTGCAGAATTGATTGCTCTCACTAGAGCATGTGTGTTATCAAAAGGGAAACGTGTGAATGTGTACACCGATAGCCAGTACGCTTTCGGTGTAGTGCATAGTTTTGGACGATTGTGGCGAGAGCGTGGTTTCTTGACGTCGCATGGCACGAAAATCCAGCATGGCCAGCTTGTGAACGATCTTTTGGATGCATTGACTTTGCCTGCACAAGTCGCGATTGTTAAATGTAGTGCGCATCGTAAAGTGACGGATGATGTTGGTCGTGGTAATGCGTTTGCAGATGAGATTGCTAAGGAGACTGCCCGGAACCTTAGTACTCGAATGTATGTGACGAGTTCAGTTAGGTGGCCTACAGAATCAAGTATGTGTGTAGATACTTTTGAGAGTGTGAAGGCAATTCAGAATGAGGCCACTGAGACTGAAAAGATGAAGTGGAAAGAAAGTACGGGAAAGTTGGATGCGAATGGTTGTTGGATTGATTTGTCGGATCAGAAAAGATGGATGCTGCCTGATGCGTATGTGCTGGCCGTTGTGACAATGGCACATGGGTTGGCACATATTAGCGCGAAAGGTATTTGTAAGTTGTTGTCGCCTGTGTGGAAGAATGATGGAATTACAAAATGTGCTGAACGTCTGGTGAAGAATTGTATGGTGTGCATAATGTACAATCCTGGCAAAGGAACCCCAACTCCCCCTGGTAGCTTTGCTCCTCCTTCATATCCCTTTGAGGTGATCCAATTGGACTTCATCCATATGGAGCGATGCAATAACCTGAAATACGTTTTGGTTGTGGTTTGCGCATTCTCCCGATGGATTGAGGCCTATCCCCTCAAAGATAATACTGCTTTGTCTACTGCGAAAATCCTACTGAAGGAATACTTTCCTCGGTATGGAATGCCTAGAGTTGTGTGGTCAGATAATGGAAGTGAGTTCGTTGGAAGTGTGATGAAGAGCGTGTGTAAGGGCCTTGGAATTAATCAGAAATTCCATAGCGCCAATCATCCCCAGTCAGCTGGATTGGTTGAGGGTTACAATGGTACCCTTAAACTAAAGTTAGCGAAGATTCAGGCTACGACTGGACTTTCGTGGCCTGATGCTTTGCCTATAGCATTACTGTCAACTAGGGCGACTGTACACTCCCGAATAGGGCTTAGTCCCTATGAGATAGTGTTCGGCCGTCCTGCGAATGTGTGGGGGGTTCCTAGGCCAGGAATATTCTCTGATCTTGAGTACCCGATGTTGATTGATTATTTGCATGACTTGACTGCTAAACTGAGGTTAATTCACCAACAGGTTTACGACGCCTTGCCAACGCAGACGGAGGGTCCAGGCCACCAGCTCCAGCCCGGGGATTGGGTGGTTACCCGTAACTTTTCACGAAAGAATAATCTGGACCCCCGATTCACCGGACCTTACCAGATACTATTGGCCACGAGGACTGCCGTTCGTCTCGAGGGGCGGAAAAATTGGGTACATGCTACCCATTGTAAGCGAGTCCCTATTCCTCTGCCGGCAGACCCGTGGGTAAGGAAAGGCATTGCGTCAACAGAAACAGAAACATTGCCGGCGTTTGTACCTTTTAGCGACGCACAGCCTGTTGGAGAACCCTCAGCGCAGCAGAAAGCCACTGTTGAACATTTGTCAGCAAAAGACTCAAGACCAGAACAACGAACTGATCAGCAGGACGCTGTCTCTTCAACAGATCCTTTGTTCGACGAGCAGACACGTCCCGGGAAACATCGATATTCTTTGCGATCTCACACTAAGGACAAATAAAATTTTCTTGTGTTGCTGTAATTGACAACTGCAATATCCTCGTTTCCCATGATCAATTTTGAACATTCATATCATTGAGATTTTTTGTACATATGTCGAGCTTTTTCCTTGTATCTTTTTCCTTCCACAGCTGAGAAATATTGTGCTAATATATATACATATTGTATATTGAAGGCCGTAGGGCCGCGCGCGTACTTCCTTCTGGACAGTAGGTCTTGACGTTAGGTTAAAGGCCGTCGGTTCCTAGGAACTCCTGGGGATTGACTATTGCTGCACGGAACGAAGTGCGTCAAGAAACGTTGCGGACGGTCGTAGGGAATGGCATTCTCGAAGCTAAATGATTTGGAAGGAGCTCAGGCATACAGATTCAAGCTGCAGCAACTCAGTCGTACCAAATGTTTTATATTCCAACTGTTTGTATTGTTTTTGACTGCTTCTGCATTTTTGACGGGTGGGGTGTATTACACTATGTCCTACTTCTTATCTGCTACCCCTACTCCTACTCCTCACCCTAATCTTACCACTACTGCTTCTCCTCATTCCTTTCACATGTTACCGGAACACGAGCAGGCTAGACGTGTAGAATTCCGCAACAATTCCTTTATTCAGCTCCTCCATCAGCATCAGTTAGTGGTTAATACTACTAATTGTTGGGTGTGTGGGTTGATGCCACATACTACGGGTAAGGGAATTCCGTATCTGGTGTTACCGTATAGTTCCCAAGGGTCAGCTCGAGCATTCCAAACAATGTTTCGAAGCGCACTGGGTTTCCACCCCAATCGAGAACCACGTTCCCCCAACTCTGGTCCTACCTCGTATCAGAAGTTGCTATCAATGGCAATAGAGGATATGGAAGATGAGATCCATGATCCTTTTCTTATCCCTGAAGAAGAGGTACGAGCTTATAGGGTCCTAAGTAGAGGGGAATACAGTATGTCCACTAGTGAAAAGCAGCTTAAAAGCTCGCCTCCAATATGGGTCGTACCCCACACTGGTAATTTGTGTCTCATGGGTCGTGGCCAAAGTCCGCAAACCCGATTTGGAGACAGTGCTTGCACTGAAACCTACGTTGTGCCAATGACCCCGTCCCCTGTGTTTCTGGCTGCCAAGGGTACTTACTTTATCTGTCATGATCGTGCATACACATGGTTGCCCACAGACTTTATGGGTACATGTTTCATTGCAAATCTGTTGCCTCCGACGTTTACTGTAGATGCCGATTATCATAAGACTAGAGTTGTACGAGGCATAATTAGCGAAGAAGATACTGCCGGTCAAGAGGCAGGAGACTTTTTCAAGGGTTTCCTCCCGTTTTGGGGACCTATGGTTAATAGTAGGAACCTGAGACAGTTGACTCGAGTGGTGGAATCGACAGCTAATGTTACTGCCAGTGCCCTTGGTAATATCACCACAGAACTTCAGGCGGAGAGACTTATGACGTTACAAAACCGTATGGTTTTAGATGTTGTCTTAGCGGATCGCGGTGGGGTATGTAAAGTGATCCATTCGAGCTGCTGCATTTTCATCCCAGATAATGCTCCCACTGTCTATCAAGCCATCTCGAAGTTGCATAAGATCTCTGAATCCATACACGTGGATGTAGGGGATTGGACGCTACTTGGATGGTTTTGGGGCCTGATGTCGACTTGGGGTTGGAAGATTCTGATGATCATCGGAGTTGTGGTAGTGTTCCTGTTCACGTGTTGCCTTTGTGTGCAGTGTGGTCCTGCCTTATGTGGCCTCTGTGCTACAACGTGTATGAGACAACCATCTGTTACCAAGGGGACTCGGTTGGACAGAGCTATGCTTCAACAACATCTCGATGGTCTGATGAATATCGAATATGATTCCGACTAGTGCTTGCCTACATGAGGGCAAAAGGAGCGTCTGAGGTTCCGTGACAATTGTAAGCGGTGTTTTTTGACTCGCACGAATGTGGTCGAGTCTGGTATCTATGAACCGCAAATGACGAGTTTAGTAAGTGTGCGCAGTTTCGCTGTGCTAACTTAAACCGTTCGTTTGTTATGTGGGTTTTTCATCTGTACCCACGGGTTCCATCTTAGATACGGCATCCATTTTGTCTCTTGCCCTCAAGTAGCCAGCGAACGGACGCTGTCCGCTTCGCGACCCTGGGACTCCCAAGATATTTGCGGAAGACACATGTTCTTTGTAAGTGTCTTTATGACGAGGGGGATGCTACTGTAAGGCAGGTGGCGCCGCTCGAGGCTCATCTTGCCTCACAGGCTTATTGTCTCAGCCGTGCATCTCATTAGGCACGTCCCTTTGATGCCTGTATCTCGTGCTTTCCGATACCTCCCCTTTTACACCCTTTCCGATCTCCCCACTGTCTCCGTCTTCCTTTGCACCTGTCTTTGTTCCTATTTCGATCTACTTTACTGCTGATTGGAATTTGCTAATGGTGGGAAGATGGGTTTTTACAGTTGGGAACCGCCAAATGTTTCCGCACTTATGATCCGGACCTTATGTGTTTGAAAGCGACCAAAGCGACCCCTCTGGGGGATGATGGTGGGAACCGGGTTGTAAACTTTTGTGTACCATGTTGTCTTATGGGTAAAAACTGTATAAAAGGAGCGATCCACAGAACCAATTTGAAGCAGTCTCCCCGAACTACACTCGATGTACTTCCTGTGACTTCTGTGTTCCCTGCAGAAAATAAACCTTGAATCTTTGACGTCAGAGGAAGTGTCCCGTGTCTCTGTGACTTGTACGCCGGAGCAGGTTACCCACGAAGGTTTCAGGTGTTGTGCCCTGGCACCGCTGGGTCCAAAAGAACCCAGTCCTTCATGGCCCTTACTGGGCCTCCTTTGACACCATTACTATTTCAGTGAGTCCAGCTGAGCAGATCTTGTTCTCACTGGTCTGGAGAAATGAGAACAGAAGCACATACAACCTGGTGCAGTGATGTAAACAGTTTGCACTAATGCAAAGTACACAAGGTGAAATCCATTTGCACTACCTTTGATGTTTCTGCGACAGAAAGCAGGCACAATGTATTTGTAACTGGGCAAACATAGTCAATGCACATAATATTTGTGTCAGTTACAGATTTTGAGGCAAAATCCATTGATCGGTGGAGTTTTACAAAAGTCATTATTGAGTCATGTGTAAAATCAGTTTTCTGTACATAGCGTCTTTACTTGTGTATGATTTCTTTGCTAAAATCTTAATAACTCAGAGATAAATAGTTTATAGGCATTACATGGGTTATTTATATTTAGCAGATGGCTCGCATTTCATTTTCTCATTTATAACCTTGTGCAAAACACGGTTCTGTGTAATGGAGTGCGGCAAAATTCATGATATAAAGAAAAATGGGGCTGCCCTGCTTTTTGCACCAGTGCGAATATTTTTTAATCCTGCCCCTGGTCTGTTGCCAAGAGCAACCGAAGGACAGAAAACAGAGCAGAATAAAGGGTCCTTTGCCTGCCCAGCAGTCAGCCATGCTTCTAACCAAGCACTCACAGCCAACAGAACAGAACTGGCCCACAGCGACTAGTCGCGGAAATCACCACCCTGGCTGCCAGTCAACAAGGGTGCCATGGGCCCTGATGAGAGCGTGGAAAACGGCCCCAAGCCGTTGTTGGGTCGTGAACAACAGCCACAAATGAGCTGCAGGGGGACTCTCACACCTCTGTCTGCAGAGGGGCTCTCACACCTCTGGCTGCAGAGAGGGCCTCACACCTCTGGCTGCAGAGAGGGCCTCACACCTCTGGCTGCAGAGGGGGTCTCACACCTCTGGCTGCAGAGGGGGCCTCACACCTCTGGCTGCAGAGAGGGCCTCACACCTCTGGCTGCAGAGGGGGTCTCACACCTCTGGCTGCAGAGAGGGCCTCACACCTCTGGCTGCAGAGGGGGTCTCACACCTCTGGCTGCAGAGGGGGCCTCACACCTCTGGCTGCAGAGGGGCTCTCACACCTCTGGCTGCAGAGCGGGCCTCACACCTCTGGCTGCAGAGGGGCTCTCACACCTCTGGCTGCAGAGCGGGCCTCACACCTCTGGCTGCAGAGGGGCTCTCACACCTCTGGCTGCAGAGGGGCTCTCACACCTCTGGCTGCAGAGGGGCTCTCACACCTCTGGCTGCAGAGGGGCTCTCACACCTCTGGCTGCAGAGGGGGTCTCACACCTCTGGCTGCAGAGGGGGTCTCACACCTCTGGCTGCAGAGGGGCTCTCACACCTCTGGCTGCAGAGGGGCTCTCACACCTCTGGCTGCAGAGGGGGTCTCACACCTCTGGCTGCAGAGGGGGTCTCACACCTCTGGCTGCAGAGGGGGTCTCACACCTCTGGCTGCAGAGGGGCTCTCACACCTCTGGCTGCAGAGGGGCTCTCACACCTCTGGCTGCAGAGGGGCTCTCACACCTCTGGCTGCAGAGGGGCTCTCACACCTCTTGCTGCAGGGGGGCTCTCACACCTCTGGCTGCAGAGGGGGTCTCACACCTCTGGCTGCAGAGGGGCTCTCACGCCTCTGGCTGCAGAGGGGCTCTCACACCTCTGGCTGCAGAGGGGCTCTCACACCTCTTGCTGCAGGGGGGCTCTCACACCTCTGGCTGCAGAGGGGGTCTCACACCTCTGGCTGCAGAGGGGCTCTCACACCTCTGTGCTGCAGAGGGGCTCTCACACCTCTGGCTGCAGAGGGGGTCTCACACCTCTGGCTGCAGAGGGGCTCTCACACCTCTGGCTGCAGAGGGGCTCTCACACCTCTGGCTGCAGAGGGGCTCTCACACCTCTGGCTGCAGAGGGGCTCTCACACCTCTGGCTGCAGAGGGGCTCTCACACCTCTGTGCTGCAGAGGGGCTCTCACACCTCTGTGCTGCACTGGGCTTTGCTGTTACTGCACCAGCTCCAATAAGGGCAGCTCTGCCCAGAAGTAAAAGGTTGCAGTCATTTTCAGCTGGTTTGTAGCCTTCAATTATTGGCACCAGTCTGCGCTGCCTACTCAAGTTCTGGGTTTAATCTCCTTATTACCTTTCACACCATTGCACTACCGAATATCGAATACAAATTATTAAGGGCAAACTATAGGGTACCAAAATATTATGAAACCATTAAATTAACAAACTATTGATTCAAAAATATTGTCCTATAAAATATTTAAAGTAAAAAAAAGATGTCCTTCAAAAATAACAATAAACTTGAGTTTTTTCAATTAATATTACATTTTAGGTAAATATTGAACACTAATATATGGTCTAAAAATTGATAATATAAGTTAAAAATATTATATATATACTTAATTGAAATTCATTTAAAACTTTAAAGATTGTATTGTTTTTAGAAAATATATTTGAAATATTTACAATTAAACTAATTTGTAATTGTTCTTTAGTAATATTTATCTTGGATTACAGTTAAAAATCTAACTTTTTTAGCACTAACATTTGATTTAAAAAACATACATTGATTAGAGAATCACATTTTTTCTAAACATCTAGTTATCTCATAAGAAAAATAAAATTAAACTTGATCACAAATAATGTTTTTTATATTTTTTAACAATATACAAAACAATATTTAGAATTCTGTGAAAAATGTAAAACGATTTTAAAATACATTCTAATGATACATTAGCAAATATACTTAAACAAACAACCCATAGTAGTACACCTAAATAATACTTCTTTTAAAACATCTTACACATTTATTAATAATAGAATCAGAAAAACAACAATAGGTAAATGTGAAACACAAAAAAAAAATAATATTCAAAAGGAACATAAAACAAAATGTAAATATTCACTAAAAATATAAACGTTTAAACAAAATAAATGTTGTCTTGGGAATTACCTTTAGTAGTCTAATGCTCTACAATATCATGGGACGGTAGTGGTGGTTTAGACAAGTCGCACATCCAGTTCTCCCAATAGTACAAAGTTGTATATTTCCAATTTAAGATATATAGAGATTACGGTGCCAATCACGATAACAGAGGCATCCCACTACCAAGGATGTCAGGTCAACAGGTATGGACACCTGTTGTTAAATGTCTTACAAGTTCGGTACTCTAAAATTTACACTTATGCAATTTGCAATTTGGTCAATGTGTATATGCCAGATGGCCAGTGCTACATGATCCTGTAACAAGAATTAACTCATGGGTAAAGGCACATCATAGTTATTGTTCCAAGAAAATAGAAGAGAACATCATGAGATCAAACATTTGTCTTGTTCCATTTAATATTGTTTCAGCTCAAAGTTCTGTCATACCAAACATAAAGCAGCTCTAGGCATTGTACTCCAAGAGATCCAAAGACAGTACATATGGTGCTAGCAGTACATGTACTGTTCACATTAGGTGCACAATTTGCTGATTCATTAAGCACTACAGAAAGACAGAAAGTGACGGCCATGTTGGGGGTCATAGTCCTAGGGCCTTCCAGGTCGTGATGGTCAGAAGACAGCCTATGACAGCCGACACGTGTTTCGTTACTTATATGTAACTTTTTCAAGGCTTACTCTCCTTATATTAAGAATTTGGTACAATAGTGGACCATGTAGGAATTTTCCTGACTATGTACTAGTTCTTTAAGATCAGATCTGACAGTCCGTAAGTCATTTATCTACCCCCTTTAGATATGTGGGGTGCCATAGAATGTATAGCGTAATTTATTAAGATCTGTCATAAAACCTGGCATGTGAGTAGTTGATGCCTCGCCCCGTTTAAAGTTTTTTTAAATAATGATATGCCATACAGTCTCAGTTCTTCGAGTGTACACGAGTATGCATGAAATTGGTGTTTAGTGCAGCAATCGAGTTCCGCCCACTTTGAAGGATTGCCCCGGACGCCGGAACTTACGTTCATTTTCTCAAGGACATATCAAAGTCCTCGATTTACATCATTCGCCCTTTGATCCCAAATGCCATCACATGGTTGTCCAATCATCCTAATCTGACCCACCGTGCACCTATTTGCAGCTGAGACCTTGAGGAAGAGTTAGAGGAGGAAACCACAGTAGGCGAGCCTTCCTGTCAAAACCCTTTTTACCTCTGTTGTTGTCGCTTTGTTCATGAGCCCCAGTGCTGGCTCCTTCGCTAAGGTGGAAGAGCATTGTCCTAGTGGGAAAAATAAAAATAAATTGATAATAACAATGGCATTATAATTTTATTTTTCATACCAGTCATGGGGCACTGTTAGGGTGGGGCTGGGCTGGGATCACAGGGAGGAGGAGTGGGTGGTGCACCATCAGTGCACAAGACAGTTTTGCCGGCCTTCTTGGGCCGGCCAAACTGTCAGGCACACTTAGCATTTCTCCTCCTGGCTGTGTTTCAGAACCTGGTGGGGGACAGCCCCAAGGCTCCCTGGCACTGTCTGAGAGTCCAAACAGGCTGCTCAGACCAATCACAATGCTGCTGTCATGCTGGTGACAGCAGCGTCATGATTGGCTTAGGGGAGCCTGTGTGCAAAAGAATGGGACCCCTACCTAAAAGGATAAACCCTGGTAAGGAAACTACTTTTTAGAAAAACGAACTCAGCACCGGGTTTTGGGCATAATTCTAATCATCAACTAGGGAGCCTGTGTGCTGCCAGGGATCCAGGATGAGTAGAAGATGGAGGAAAAGGTGCAGCCGTAATCAGGTGTTTTATTTAATTGCGTGGCTAGATAAATCTTATTTCAGTGTCCCGTCACCCTTGCACATTGATCCTTTTGCCCCATGATTCCTTCTGTAGAGAATGAGACACCAACTGTAACGTCGACAAAGCACCATCCGTTTGGAAAGCAGAAGCACCCACTAAACTGCGAGCGCAAGAGACGGACACCCTATTTACCAAACAACGCACATTTAACTCAACTTCTCTCGATTTCAGCCTCTGACAGGCACCTCTGTGACAATGCAGCTGCACCTGGAATGAGTCACCTAGGCCACTTGGAAGCCTAACTAATGCTCTGGTAGTTATGCCACATTTTTGTGTAGTGCAAGATTAATGACAAAATAGATGCAATCTCTTGTGTTCTGTTCAACTTCTCCTGTTCATTCCCCCTCTCAATCAGTGTGCCGCTGCAAAGCCATCCCTCCCCTTGTTACCATGGAGCATCAAGCGAATGACGCCATTTATCAGCGATGCACAGCATATCGTTTTCAAGGACATCCGCTGAAGACGTGTTAGTTCTATGAGCCAATGTTCAAGAAATATTTCATTTCTCTTACACATTTCTGGAGTGCAGTTGCTGAGGAAGCAATGAAAGATTTATCTCACCTTAGGAAAAGATTACTGCTATATAATTGAGTAATTTTTAATTAATACCCTGTCATGCTGATTTGCCAAGCGTGACCCTAACCATTATCATACCATACTGAATTTGCAGTCTATTAATAGTTTGTGGGATTTTTTAGGTCAAGCGCCTGTTGTAACCACTATATGGAGTATAATCCAGCCTGCTGCTTACCATAGGTGGACTCCTGCATCCCTCTTCTTTGCTGCCTCTTCATTGGTTCATGCTCCCGATACCTCACTTCCGTTCAAGGCTGAGGAGCACTGGCAAAGTTCAGTTTCCTTAACTGGCATTCGTTATCTGTTGTTAGGGAGAACTCGTTTTCCTCTGCTATCCCTCACCCCAGATGCGTGTTTTAAGTTTTTTCTTTATTCTAGTATTAATGTTCAACATGGTTTTAGATGTGGATGACTCTGTTTTCGATGCAGATAAAACTGTAAGTATGTAATGTGTTCATGTTGGGTGCTGTGCATGGAAAACCAACCCCATGCCAAGTAGAAGGTGCTCGCGTTTCCCAGTTATCCACTAAAGAGAAATGTTTTCTCGGACCCCTGAGCCTATCTGATAATTATTAGATTTTTTTTGTTAACATTGCAGTTTGCAAGATACGTACGTAGAATCGGTTTTAATTATCCACGTATTGAGTTCAACTGTTTGCGCAATTAGAGTTCACTAAAGTCTTGCGAATTTGAAAATGTCATGACAGTAGGTGAATCGATGGAGAAAAGGATTGTGTGAACTTCTGTCCACTGTCATTTTTGACACTGTAGTGTTGATCCAGATGAACTAAGAAATTCAGTTTGTGTTCCTACTAAGGGGCCAATTTCGATGCCATAGGAAACGGCTGAGAGCCTATGATAAAATCTAGTTTGCGACGTCAACATTATCAGCGCATTCTTGTCCCTTTTCAGGCTCATATGTGCGCGTAAGTAGCAGCCATTTTGAATGCCATGGCCTCTCTGCCCACTGCCGATAGCCAGCGCGTCTCTCTCTCTCTCCCTCTAACCTCGCAAGCATCCCCCCCGCACGCTGACAGCCCCCGCTCTCACATGCTTGGGCCATAAAAAACCTCTCTTTCAGCGCGACCCTGCCTCGGAGCCATATCCCATACCCAGCCAACACCTCCCTCCATCCCTTTCATGATCATACATCCTTTGATGAACCCCCTTTCCTCTGTGCTCGATTGTCCTGCTCGTTCCCAGGCCACCACCTGGCCCTTCGGATGCAGTTTATTGCCCCCATACAGTAGGAAGCTTCTCTCTTCAGAGGATCTACAACTGATCAAAGGCCCCACCCCATGAGATCCGATCAGCCGCACACATTCCGGGAACCGGCGGAATGCCCAGCTGCGCGACAGTCATTACTTGCTGGGATCGGGGTGGGGATTTCTACTGTAAATGTGTGTGGGAACGGGCTTGAAGCGGGGATTCCGAGGATGTCTTTCCGTACTTCAAAGTATTTACAAGAATGTGCTCCATGTAATAAATTGTAATAAAGACCATAAACCTGTGTATAAGAGGCCAGGCCTCAGAGATGCGTTTAGAGCACCTCGAGAAGATACCCTGTTGTCTGATTTGACGTGTTCTGCTCCGTCGGAATAAACTCCTGTTTCCTGCCTTCCAGTCTCCAGCGCGTGCCTCTTTGTTTGATAATTTCGCGTGGTACGAGAGGCGGCTAACGCCGGGCAATACTTAAAGGTTCTCGGTCGAAATCGGCCCTACCTTTTTACAAATTGGCGTCCCAAACGTGGGGCCCATCAGCGACACGTGGATCCAGTGGGAGAGGTCCTGACGACAGAGTGAACGACTGCAACGATCGGGAAGTGCACCTGCCCGATAGACTCTCGTCTGGCAGCCGATCATCCGAACTTCACCGGTTCCGAACAGACCTCTCTCGAGTGATCTACGGTCCTGACTGGGAACCATCAGGAGTGCCGCGACAGTTACGGAGAATAGAGGACGATCGGGCGCTGGAAGCGGAAGACGAGAAACTGTCCATGCGGTCCGGGTAAGGTCGTGTAACACGACAAATTGCGAAACAATTGTTTGAAAAAAGTACTAGTATTGCTTATTGATTGTTTTTGAGATATTCTCTGTCTGCAAACGGGGAAGAATAGAGATATTCTCTCATCCTTTGCAGATAGTGAAGGATAGGTAACGCGGACATTTTTCCCCCGTTGTAATCTGTCATGCCTATTTTTCTCCCCACTGATTGATTGATTGTCCGAACATTGATTGTTCGACGTTGGTTCTTTGAGATATTCTCTGTTTGCAAATAACGTAGAATAGAAATATTCTGTCTAGTCTTTGCAAGTAGTGAAGGATAGGTAGTGCGGACCTTTGTCCCCCGTTGTAATCTGTCATGCCTATCTTCTCCCCACTGATTGGTAGTTGGTTCAGCCCGGACCGCTTATTAGAGATGAGCCATCCAGCTCCAATGGAAGGCAACCCTAATAAAGATATGTTCACCAAGTATGGACTAGTCGCTGTAGCCTATAGCAAGCTATGGCACAAATATACGAGAAAGGATCAGGAAAGTCAGTGGCCACTGATAGGATCTTTCGATGAAGAAAAAATAAACGTGCTGGAAACAGCCCTTCGAAACAATAAAACAACGCCCACTATGCTTGATAGTCTCGGCATGTGGCGCAAAGAAGCAGAACAACGGAAAAAGAGAAACGAAGTCAGATTAGAGAAAGAGCTACGAAAAGCAGCTCACCTAGCTGCCAAGAAGTTAGAGGAAGAGATTAAGGAAAGAGAGCAAGCCAAACAGAAGCAAGAGTCTGAAACATCGAGCCAGTGTCCCGTTAGAATACCCTCTACACTCTACCCCGAGTTACCCTCGAAACAGCGAGCGAACGATGAACTATTACTAGGTCCTCCAATATCCTACATGCCCCCTCCATACGCCCCTTCCGAACCCTTAGTACAGCACCCGCAGCCCCCAAGCACAGATGAGAATAGTGCCAGGGCCTCGGTCCTCACGGCCTCCGCGCCGGCCGAACCCCTCGTACTCAGCGCAGCGCAAGCAGTAGCATTAGACAACCCTGAGACCCGAAAGAAAGATTCCATTAGAATGAACAGGTTGAGCAAGGATGAGCGAGCAGGGATCGATAAGATAGTAAAGACACTGGTGGAACGGAAAGAGAGCGAGGAGTACATAATGGATATGTACAATTCATATGCAGATAGCAACAGACGACACTTTGTCGTGCGATTTTGTTATCACACCCTCAATGCTTATGAGGACCGATACCAAGACAAAGGTCCCGAGAGCCGAACGAGTCTGTATAGAAAAGTTGACATTGGGGATGAGGGCGAGTGTGACGCGGCGGACCTCTTCACGCGTACGCTTGAAGTTTTCCGCCACCTCACTGAACAGAGGTTGGAAGCTAAAACTACGACTCCTGTAGCAACCGAACCTCGAATAGAACAAACTAATACAATGATGCCTATAAGAGAGGCCGCTCCTTACTGGGTTCCCCCACGAGGACAGGGAACGCATGATGACGTTAACCATCAAGATGCAAGAGGGAGGGTAGTGTATAACTGGGTCTACAAACCGTGGGACCGACAAGATATCCTGACGTTCCGAAAATCCTTGCCTGATTTGCGGAAGAACCCCACTGCCTTTTACACTGAATTAGGTACAGCGTTAGGTTCAACGATTATGACCCTAGCTGACATCGATTTGTTTTTTGGGTTATGTCTGCCGGCTGATGTGTGGAAGCAAGTCCGGAAAGTCGACCACCTTGAGCTGTTTGGACATACCTGGTCACAACTCGATGGCATATTCAGACAACGAGAGCCTGGACAGAAACCTTTGAAATCTATTTTAGAACTCCCAGACAAGATCGTGCAGAAATTGAAAACCCTGATCCCAGAGTAGAAGGTGGACTGGTCGATAGTAACGGCCTGCCGCCAGAGACCCCAGGAAGACGTATCAGAATACTTCTCCCGGTTTGAAACAGTGTTTTCCGATTACAGTGGCCAGGACATGACCACTGCAACCGGACATCATCTGTTTGTCCAGAACTATGCTAAGGGTCTGTCACAGGAGGTCTCACAGAAACTACAGGCTAGCGAGAGTAGTTGGGCGGCCTCCAAGCCTGCGGCTATCCTTCAGATGGCCCAGTATTACGAGCATCAAAAGAACGAGAATGATAGGGCGACTGAGAAAAAGAAAAAGAACCTGAAGGAAAGAGTGATGATTGCTGTTAGAACTGGCTATTTCTGGTAGGCTAAGGCTGACGCCAAAGCCAGGCAGAAACCACCATTCTAGTCAGGGCAAGGAAGTCACACGCCAAGATAACCTCTGCTCACCCCCTTGGTAGCTTGGCTCAAGCAGTAAGGCTAAACTCGGAGGCAATGTGTAAAGCATTTGCGCCAGCGCACAACAGCAACAACATACTAGGCACACCACAAAAGAGACTCCACACAAGGTTATTATAAAAATAACTTTTGTATTGTAAAAACATATCAGATAAAATCACACATATACATTGTGCCAACTGGCACGGGCAATACTCACAGGGATTATGTACACAAGACAGGGCCACAAGGGCCACTGTCATATTCAGATATAGCACTTCCAGATAAAATGTAGAATATAAAATCCCTTCTAGAATAAAGAATAAATGTAACATAAAATAATAATCAAAGATAACAACCAGTAACCACTGGTAACAGGAACCAGGACCTTACTAGGACCACCTGTACTAAGAAAGAAGAACCACCTAAGTATCACACAGCATTTAGGGGTCTAAGAAAGAATACATTACTCATGATGCAATAAACCTACATTCAGAGGAGTAGAAAAGACAACCACCTAAGTATCACTCAGCGTTTAGGGGTCTAGGAAAAGAACACATTACCCATGATGCAATAACCTACATTCAGAGGAGTAATAAAGAGAAACACATGATGCCTAAAACATTCAGAGGTGTTAAGAATAAAGCACATGATGCAATAAAATTACATTCAGGGGTGCAGTGCAAGAAGACACATGATGACTAAACATTCAGAGGTGCAGCGCAAGAAGACACATGATGACTAAACATTCAGAGGTGCAGCGCAAGAAGACACATGATGACTAAACATTCAGCGGTGCCAGAACAACACAATAGCGCAAAAACACACAGGAGGCAATCACTATTAAAAACATAGGAATCACATTGCGCATAACTTACATAGGCCACCACCTGTGGCAGTCCCTAGGCCAACTGGCCTTGTTGGGGCTCAGATGCCCTGTGTCCAATGTCAGGGGGCGCTGCCATGCAGCGCCAGTCACAGAGTACAAAAAGCCTAAACGTGGTAGCTGCCCACAAAGTGCTGGGAAACTGTGTACTAACAAGCTGTGGCAGGGCTCTCAGTAGCCCCTAGAACAATCTGCGCCACCTGAACCACACAGGCTCTGTCACTAACACTGTGGCCAAACGTTGGAGCCCTCAGGCTCTGCAGACAATGCCCCCTCGAGCCTTCTCATGGCTCTGGACAACGTTGGGGCGACCCACTGCCAACCGGGGCCACCCTGACTCTGTACCTTTGCAACAAAAGGGCCCTTGAGCCTTGCGGGGCTCGTAAATCAAAAGAAATGGCCCCCTAGAACCTCTCTGGGCTCATACACGTTGGGGCGACCCACTGCCAACCGGGGCCGCCCTTGAAGCCCTCGTGGCTTCACTCGCGTTGGGGCGACCCACTGCCAACCGGGGCCGCCCTTGAAGCCCTCGTGGCTTCCCACATCGGGCGCGAGCTCGCGCAACTGCGGGGGGGGGGGGTCGGACACCGACAATGTGCCCCGGCGCCCCTCCCCTGCTCTGCCCCACTCCGCCCGGCCCCAGCCCAGACTCACCAAGCCTCAGGGGCGGCTCCTCCGGGCGGCGGCTCTTCTCCGCTGGGCTCCGTTCGGCGGTGGTTCTCCTCCTCTCAATGGAGCCCGCCTTCTCCTTCTGCCGTCGACCTTCCAAGTGGAGCCGCCAGGCTCCCGATCCACTTCTCCTCCGGGGCGCCTCTCTCTCCTCGGGGCTCCCTCAGCACACGGGAGCCCCGCTATCGACTGCAGCATCTCCGGTCTCCCTCAGCACACGGGAGACCGGCAGGCAAACACCATCGCTTCCCTTTTCCTCCCCCGGGCTGCGGGGGCGGGACTTCCAGCCGGCCGCGAAGGGATTGGCCGGCCGGCCAGGTACTTCCGGGTCGTCGCGGGCAGCGTGGCGGCCCTCTCTAGGCAGGCAGGCGGGCAGAAATCGCGAGGTGGGCACTCGCTAATTAAATAAAGAACTGGGCAAATCCAAGTCGGCCAAATAAGCGGAGTGGGCTCCCGTGCCGATCCGCCGCCGGCCTCCAGCAGCAACGCGCTTCCAAGCGCTATAGAGGCACACAAAACGCTCCAGCACTAGAAGTGCAACCAAAGCGCCATGGGCAGGAAATGAAGCGCTCTCAGCGCTATAAAGGACAAATCCAGCGCTCCCAAGCGCTACAGCACAGAAAAAGCACTTCCAGGTGCTTAGGGGGGCAGAAAGTCCAGCAAAGTCACCCCCTCAGCCCAGGCAAGGCAGAGGGGTCCCCCCAGAAGTCCTCCAGGCATCCAGGGGCTGGGCAGCGCCCGCCCCTGGTAGATTCAAGTCAGAAACAAGAACATTTTGGAAGGGGGCACAGCCCCTTCTTATACACAGAAACGCCTTTGAAGTCCTTTGAAGTCCTTTGAAGCAGGCAGTGTGAGAACCAGCTAGAACTGGTTATAGGGAAGTCCCTTCAGTATCAGGGACAGAGGTGTCAGCCGCCCAGCGGGAGGTGGAGCCAGCTTTGTAGTTAGGCAGGCACAGCCCTTCACTATCAGGTGCCATCTCCTCCCACTTCCCTGGCAGCAGATGCTGCCTTTCATCCATGGGCTGACTCAGACAACCTCCTGGGCTCTCCAGCCCCTGTCACCCTCAAACCAGACAGTTAATCCACAAGCAGGCCCAGGCACTCTGGGCCAGGCTCACCAGCCAATCACACGCCAGCACCAACTTACATAAATATGCCAACTTCCAAACGTAGTACTTCTAGACTAGACACAGTCATGCCGCATACATCATTTTGCAGCATTCATTCTCACAAGTTCATACATACCAAACACGGCCCCTGCACTCCCCACACATCAGGAACTACCATGGGCATACATATTCCCCATTCATTCCTATGGGAGGGCAGGTCACTCACCACTCATTCACAGAGAGCTCAAGCACTTTACACTGTACCACAGTGAAAAAGTGCGCAGAGGCCTAAAATCACCAACACCAGGTTCCATAAATAGGCTAGGAAAAAGCAAAAAGTCTAGGGGTGAACCTGCCCAACGGGCCGGGTCCAACACAACCCCCTTCCAGCCAAAACGCAGGGTAGACCAATCACTCCACTGATGGGCTTCCTTGCTTTGGGCGACAAAAACAAGGACACGGACCCGCACGGCAGGGACACCCTCCGGTTTTTCGCCACTCTGAACCTACATGGTTTCCTCCAAACAATAACTCTCTGACACAACTAGGATACCCCACTGGTACTCCCTAGCCATCCATAGCCAAGACCAGGCCATAGGCCATCCAAATCACAGGTCCTAACTAATCCACAGAGTGGGGGGTAGTAACCCCTGGCATACAATAGCCATTCTCCACTCTCTCTCTCAGTGTAGCTACAACTACCACTGATCCAACAACCTAGGGACCATACCCTCAGGCTGACCAGAGGTCACGGGCAAGAATGCCCCACCCTACCTCTACTTCTGGGTTTCCGCACCCTCACAGAGAAGGATTCACCAGAACACAATTCTCCTACCAGATCAGGATCTCAATCCATCACTGGTCTACCACCTGGAAACTATTCCACTTCTGAGGTACAAAGCACACAGCACAGTCCCTCTTCAAGCAGGTGGGGGGACACAGCACACAGCAAAGCCCCCTTTCCTCTACCTTAGTGAAAACAACAAACTGCAGGTGAGCCCCAGAATACACAGCAAGGGCAGCCTCCTCAGTCTCTTCAGCTGATCCACTTTGGCAGAGATTCCTCTTGACCTAGAAGTTTCCTAATCTCCCAACCTAAGATCTAAACCCTCAGGTTACACCGGGGTCAGAAGTAAGGACACCGTCCCTCTGCATTCCTTCCAGTTCCAGTATGTCTCAGGCTAGACAGAGCACCCGCCAGCGGCGTATCAGTGACACACTTTCCTCCAGTACTCCTCCCAGGTCAGGCCACAACCCCAACCCGGCTTTTTCCCCTCCTCGGGGAACGACCTCCAGAGGCCCCACAAATGGTCAAGCACTCTAGACGGTCAAATGCTCAACGAGCCAGGACTTCTGCACCCTCCACTAGGAGCGGTACTGCCCAACACTAGGACCGCCGGAGTTCTGGTTACAGACACTCCCCGTCCTCTAGACACAGGAAGATCCTCCTCAAATGACCTATGTACAGCTTAGGCCCCTCACCTGGTGCTCCTTTAGGGAACCCTCCAGGCCTTGAGATAGGGTTTCAGGCCAACGTGGGACACACCGTCCCACATTCACTCCGCCTCCACTGAGACAGGGCGTGAGCCCCTACACCCCTACTATACTACTGGGACCTAGCTGGGTTACACATGAACCTCTTCCCCTTCACAGGATCATCAGATACACAAGCGACTCCTTTTAGAATCACTCCCTAATGCCTCTGCAAGACATCTAGCACACCGCCAGACATCCACCTTCCTGTCCAGTGCCTCTGCAGGACCTCCTGCACACCACCAGAGGTACACCTCTCATGCAAGCTCTTTAACAAAAAGAAAACTCACACCAACTCCTCCAGTTCAGCACATCATTCATTTGCACACTCCCCCCCCCTCGGACTGGTAAGGCAGTTTCTACCACCCCTGATCACTCAACCTGACCACACGTGACTCAGGTACCAAACTCTGGGAGCGGGGAATGGGAATTAACACACAGGACACATTAAAGCTGCCACCACTGGATCCTACCACACTGGGGAATCCAGACACACACACTACACTCAGGGAACAACCACCCTCCTGAGCTAGTCATTTCTCCTCACACTCCCTCTCTTCCATCTACCCACACAGGGACATGATTTGGGATTGGACACGGGACCCAGCAAGGGATTCCTAATCTATGGGAACCTCCCCCCTCTAATAGCGTCCCGCCCTGTCAATTTCTCTCATCTGCCACTAAACAAAGAGCAGAAACACATTTGAAAATGACACTCTTGAGGAAAAAAAATCAAAAACAATAATCCCATACATGTGACTATCTGAAAAAAAACAATTGCAGTTTTGTAATGTAGCCAGTTGTCGCTATGGCACTGCGCAAACACAAGTCCAAATCCGCACCGCTGACCAACAATGTTAGAACTGGCTATTTCTGGTAGGCTAAGGCTGACGCCAAAGCCAGGCAGAAACCACCATTCTAGTCAGGGCAAGGAAGTCACACGCCAAGATAACCTCTGCTCACCCCCTTGGTAGCTTGGCTCAAGCAGTAAGGCTAAACTCGGAGGCAATGTGTAAAGCATTTGCGCCAGCGCACAACAGCAACAACATACTAGGCACACCACAAAAGAGACTCCACACAAGGTTATTATAAAAATAACTTTTGTATTGTAAAAACATATCAGATAAAATCACACATATACATTGTGCCAACTGGCACAGGCAATATTCACAGGGATTATGTACACCAGCCAGGCCACATGGGCGCCTGTCAGAATCAGATATAGTACTTCCAGATAAAAGGTAGAATATAAAATCACTTCTAGAATAAAGAATAAATGTAACATAAAATAATAATCAAAGATAACAACCAGTAACCACTGGTAACAGGAACCAGGACCTTACTAGGACCACCTGTACTAAGAAAGAAGAACCACCTAAGTATCACACAGCATTTAGGGGTCTAAGAAAGAATACATTACTCATGATGCAATAAACCTACATTCAGAGGAGTAGAAAAGACAACCACCTAAGTATCACTCAGCATTTAGGGGTCTAGGAAAAGAACACATTACCCATGATGCAATAACCTACATTCAGAGGAGTAATAAAGAGAAACACATGATGCCTAAAACATTCAGAGGTGTTAAGGATAAAGCACATGATGCAATAAAATTACATTCAGGGGTGCAGCGCAAGAAGACACATGATGACTAAACATTCAGAGGTGCAGCGCAAGAAGACACATGATGACTAAACATTCAGCGTTGCCAGAACAACACAATAGCGCAAAAACACACAGGAGGCAATCACTATTAAAAACATAGGAATCACATTGCGCATAACTTACATAGGCCACCACCTGTGGCAGTCCCTAGGCCAACTGGCCTTGTTGGGGCTCAGATGCCCTGTGTCCAATGTCAGGGCGCGCTGCCATGCAGCGCCAGTCACAGAGTACAAAAAGCCTAAACGTGGCAGCTGCCCACAAAGTGCTGGGCAACTGTGTACTAACAAGCTGTGGCAGGGCTCTCAGTAGCCCCTAGAACAATCTGCGCCACCTGAGCCACACAGGCTCTGTCACTAACACTGTGGCCAAACGTTGGAGCCCTCAGGCTCTGCAGACAATGCCCCCTCGAGCCTTCTCATGGCTCTGGACAACGTTGGGGCGACCCACTGCCAACCGGGGCCGCCCTGACTCTGTGCCTTTGCAAAAAAAGGGCCCTTGAGCCTTGCGGGGCTCGTAAATAAAAAAAAATGGCCCCCTAGAGCCTCTCTGGGCTCATACACGGTGGGGCGACCCACTGCCAACCTGGGCCGCCCTTGAAGCCCTCGTGGCTTCACTCGCGTTGGGGCGACCCACTGCCAACCGGGGCCACCCTTGAAGCCCTCGTGGCTTCCCACATCGGGCACGAGCTCGCGCTACTGCGGGGGGGGGGGAGCGGACACCGACAATGTGTCCCGGCACCCCTCCCCTGCTCTGCCCCACTCCGCCCGGCCCCAGCCCAGACTCACCGGGCCTCAGGGGCAGCTCCTCCGGGCAGAGGCTCTTCTCCGCTGGGCTCCGTTCGGCGGCAGTTCTCTTCCTCTCAATGGAGACCCGCCTTCTCCTTCCGCCGTCGACCTTCCAAGTGGAGCCGCCAGGCTCCCGATCCACTTCTCCTCCGGGGCGCCTCTCTCTCCTCGGGGCTCCCTCAGCACACGGGAGCCCCGCTATCGACTGCAGCATCTCCGGTCTCCCTCAGCACACGGGAGACCGGCAGGCAAACACCATTGCTTCCCTTTTCCTCCCCCGGGCTGCGGGGGCGGGACTTCCGGCCGGCCGCGAAGGGATTGGCCGGCTGGCCAGGTACTTCCGGGTCGTCGCGGGCAGCGCGGCGGCCCTCTCTAGGCAGGCAGGCGGGCAGAAATCGCGAGGTGGGCACTTGCTAATTAAATAAAGAACTGGGCAAATCCAAGTCGGCCAAATAAGCGGAGTGGGCTCCCGCGCCGATCCGCCGCCGGCCTCCAGCAGCAACGCGCTTCCAAGCGCTATAGAGGCACACAAAACGCTCCAGCACTAGAAGTGCAACCAAAGCGCCATGGGCAGGAAATGAAGCGCTCTCAGCGCTATAAAGGACAAATCCAGCGCTCCCAAGCGCTACAGCACAGAAAAAGCACTTCCAGGTGCTTAGGGGGGCAGAAAGTCCAGCAAAGTCCCCCCCTCAGCCCAGGCAAGGCAGAGGGGTCCCCCCAGAAGTCCTCCAGGCATCCACGGGCTGGGCAGCGCCCGCCCCTGGTAGATTCAAGTCAGAAACAAGAACATTTTGGAAGGGGGCACAGCCCCTTCTTATACACAGAAAAGCCTTTGAAGTCCTTTGAAGTCCTTTGAAGCAGGCAGTGTGAGAACCAGCTAGAACTGGTTATAGGGAAGTCCCTTCAGTATCAGGGACAGAGGTGTCAGCCGCCCAGCAGGAGGTGGAGCCAGCTTTGTAGTTAGGCAGGCACAGCCCTTCACTATCAGGTGCCATCTCCTCCCACTTCCCTGGCAGCAGATGCTGCCTTTCATCCATGTATATTTACAACAAGGGGTGGTGAGGGACAGAGTCTCTGAATAAAGCAGAAAGCTCTCACCCAGTCAAGAGATCAGGGCTAGATCCAACACCGTTTTTTAGCTCACTGCACCATCCCAGTTTCAGAACCTGGCTGTATGCAAATTAGTCTGTTCCTGTCCCAGTGCATGATGGGAACAGGGCAAACCAAACTACAAAAGCCAATTCTTACACTGGGAAGGAAACAAGCTCCCGGGGACCGGTTTCTGGCATTACAGCCGTCTTCGGCCCGGTTTGCTTGAATCCTGATGGTGCAATGAGCAAGGGTCTCACATCTGAGAATACCCTTCCACGCTTAGGGTGGACAAAAATATTTACAACAAGGGGTGGTGAGGGACAGAGTCTCTGAATAAAGCAGAAAGCTCTCACCCAGTCAAGAGATCAGGGCTAGATCCAACACCGTTTTTTAGCTCACTGCACCATCCCAGTTTCAGAACCTGGCTGTATGCAAATTAGTCTGTTCCTGTCCCAGTGCATGATGGGAACAGGGCAAACCAAACTACAAAAGCCAGCTTTGTAGTTAGGCAGGCACAGCCCTTCACTATCAGGTGCCATCTCCTCCCACTTCCCTGGCAGCAGATGCTGCCTTTCATCCATGGGCTGACTCAGACAACCTCCTGGGCTCTCCAGCCCCTGTCACCCTCAAACCAGACAGTTAATCCACAAGCAGGCCCAGGCACTCTGGGCCAGGCTCACCAGCCAATCACACGCCAGCACCAACTTACATAAATATGCCAACTTCCAAAAGTAGTACTTCTAGACTAGACACAGTCATGCCGCATACATCATTTTGCAGCATTCATTCCCACAAGTTCATACATACCAAACTCGCCCCTGCACTCCCCACACATCAGGAACTACCATGGGCATATATATTCCCCATTCATTCCTATGGGAGGGCAGGTCACTCACCACTCATTCACAGAGAGCTCAAGCACTTTACACTGTACCACACACTGTACCACACTGAAAAAGTGTGCAGAGGCCTAAAATCACAAACACCAGGTTCCATAAACAGGCTAGGAAAAAGCAAAAAGTCTAGGGGTGAACCTGCCCAACGGGCCGGGTCCAACAATTGCACAATTATAGGGGGTGACTATAGGAAGAGAGCAGTACAAGGGAAATTACCAGTCGAATGCCCCTAGGAATCCACCCCCTAAAGACCGTACGCCCGCACCCTATGCCGGACGTAAAGACATTGACGAGAACCAGTGTGCATTTTGCAAGGGATTGGGCCATTGGAAATCTCAGTGTCCGGTCCTGTTAGAAATGAACAAAAATAGGGACACAAGAGATGTAGCGGGTGGACCTAGAAACAGAGGACAGGGACGAGGGTCCACGAACGACACTAACAATGACAGGCCAGGCAGACCGAACACATTTGACCGTCCCCGACAGAACCAGTACCAACAGTCTGACTGTGACGACACCCACGACTTCGCATAGGACTGCCAAGGGCAAGGGAGGGATCCAGTCGAGCTCTATGTTGACCAGCAAGGTCCTTATGTCACTGCTAAGGTCCTGGGTGCGAAGTCTCCATTTTTGGTAGACACTGGCGCAACACGTAGTGCGTTATCTAAACGACTGATTCCAAGTGCACCCTTGTCTGGCTCACAAGTAACATCGATAGGTTTCGATGGAACGCCCTCCACTAATCCCTTGTCCACACCGATCTCCTTTGACTTGGAAAATAACACCACTAACACGACGTTTTTGCTCTCATCCAACACCCCCGATGCCATTATGGGACTTGACTTACTGAAGCATTTCCGAGCTACTATTAGGTGTAAGCAAGACGGAGTTCGAGTCTTTTTGTATGATAACCCGGCTTTGCTCAGACTTTGTCCCCTCCGACGCATGTTTTCCATCTCTGATGCTGACTTGTCCCTACTTGACACTCTACCCCCATATCTGTGGGCTAAGACTGACTCGGATGTAGGACGCATGATGATCGACCCAGTGCACATAACTGTTCGACAAGACGCAATGCTCCCGAAACTTCCACAATATCGGATATCGCCCGAGGGCGAGAAGGCATTGGTAAAGATTATGCAGTCCCTGATAGATGCAGGAGTGGTAGAGGAATGAGTTAGCAGTGTTTGCAACAGCCCTATCCTACCAATTATAAAGAAGCAAGGCGAAGGAGATGAGAAAGCGTACCGCTTCATCATCGACCTACGCAAGGTTAACAAAGTAGTTGTACCTCAGTACCCCGTGGTCTCAGACATCACCACTATTCTGACTCTGATTCCTTTCACTGCCACCACCTTCACTGTCATTGACCTCAAGAACGCCTTCTTCTCTATCCCCATCCACCCAGACAGCTGATACCTCTTCGGCTTTACCCTAAAAGCCCGCTCATATAGATTCTGTTGAGCACCCCAAGGCTACACTGAAAGTCCCAGCATCTATAGCCAGGCCCTCAAGAGACAACTGGACGCAGTCCAGTTACCCGATGGAGTGGGGTTGATACAGTACGTCGATGATATCCTTTTGGCGGCCGACACCACTCCACTTGCAGTCACAGCCACCATCCAACTCCTGCACTTCCTCGCGGAAAATGGCCACAAGGTCTCCAAGAAGAAGTTGCAATTCTGCCAACCCCAGGTCACTTATCTAGGCCACCTCTTGTCCAAAGACGGAGAAAGCTTACACCCGATCGAATTCAGACCATTCTCGAAACCACTGTCCCGAAAAACCCAGGAACAAATCCGCTCCCTGCTAGGCCTCACATCCTTCTGCCGACAGTGGTTACCAAATTTCAGCCTCATTGTGAAACCACTGCTTTCCCTGCTGGCTAAAGATGTCCCCTTCCCGCTCCCTTGGACCCCTGAATGCCAATCCTCCTTCAAAGAACTACGAGATGCCCTCTGCTCGTCCCCCGTCCTAGGAACCCCCGATTACACAAAGCCCTTCTCCCTCTACACTCACGAAAGGGAGGGATGCGCTTTGTCCGTTTTGACCCAGTCCATTGGCCCAAATCAACGCCCATGCGTTTACTTCTCTGCCACTCTTGACCCCGTAGCCAGAGCTTTGCCTGCCTGCCTTCGAGCTGTAGCTGCCGCTGCTATCTCTATCTGACAAAGTGATGGGATCGTACTCTCGAACTCCCTCACGGTGTTAGTACCCCATGCGGTCGACACCCTCCTGAACCAGACTAAGACGAAACATTTGACTAGTGCACGACTGACTGGGTACGAACTGACTCTGCTTGCACCCCACATCACACTGAAAAGATGTACCACGCTGAATCCGGCCACTTTGTTGCCCCTGCCTGAGAACGACCCCAATGTGTCCCCTATACATGACTGTGTGACACTCATGGACGAACAGACTAGGAGTAGGGTTGACCTCCGAGACACTGCCTTCCCAGACCCTGACGGAGAGCTGTGGGTGGATGGCTCTTGCATCAGACTCCCCGACGGCACCACCTCAGCTGCTTATGCTGTTACCACAGCCCAAACTGTAGTAGAGACCGCCAGCATCACACAACGATCTGCACAGGCAGCAGAACTGATTGCCCTCACACGAGCATGTATCCTAGCAGCAGGAACCACAGAAAACATTTACACCGACAGCCAGTATGCCTTCGGGGTGGTTCATCATTTTGGGCTCCTGTGGAAGGAGAGAGGATTCCTGACCTCACATGGCCCCCCCATCTTACATGGAGATCTAGTCTCCATCCTGACTGAAGCGGTCCTCCTTCCCAAGCAACTTGCAGTAATCAAGTGCCAGGCACACAAAAAGGTAACAGACATCATTGGGCAAGGGAATGCACTGGCCGACATCACTGCCCGGACCACAGCCGAAAATAGGACAACAACACGCATGTATGTGACCAGATCACAAGCAGAAAAATGGACGGACGCTAGGGAGACTATTAGGGACATCCAGATGGCCAGCTCACCACACGAATTGACTTAATGGGCACGGGTGGGATTGAAAGACGATGAAGGCTGCTGGCGAACAAAAGACACGAACAAATGGCTGCTACCAAACTCGTACCTGATCCCCATATTGACCATGGCGCACTCTCCTGCACACATAGGATCTGCCCCAATGGCCGAACTCGTCTCCATAGTTTGGCACAATGACAAGATTACAGACACAGCTAAACGTCTGGTCCAACAATGTCTGATATGCTTGCAACACAACCCTGGGAAAGGAACTGTAGTACCCCGGGGAGGGTTTGGGGTCCCCAATCATCCATTTGAAGTCCTGCGGATGGACTACATCCAACTAGAAAGATGCCAAGGTCTGAAATATGTAGTTGTTGTCGTGTGCGCCTTTAGCAAGTGGGTGGAAGCCTATCCAACTCGCGACAACACTGCTATTGCCACTGCAAAGGTACTACTGAATGAATTCTTCCCTCGCTACGGCCTTTGTCGAATTTTGTGGAGTGACAATGGCCCCCACTTCGTAGCCGAGGTTATCCAACTCATCCTAAAGGGGTTGGGTGTAAAACAAAAATTCCACACAGTTTTCCACCCCCAATCTGCTGGACTAGTTGAGTGACATAACGCCACACTGAAGCTCAAACTAGCTAAGATAGTGGCTACCACAGGACTGAAGTGGCCAGACGCTCTCCCACTGGCATTGCTATCAATGCGTTCCACCCCCACCAAACACCATTTGACCCCTTACCAGGTTGTCTTCGGCCGCCCTATGAACATTTGGTCTGCACCAAAACCAACTTCCATTCGCGACGTCCCGGATGTCCTAATGTCTGACTATTTGTACAATCTGACTAAGACACTGTCTGTTATCCATCAACAGGTGCTGCATGCCATTTCTGATGCTTCCAGGGGCCCCTGACACGACATTCAACCCGGTGACTATGTTTTAATACGTAACTTCCAGCGTGCAAAGAGTCTGGAACCCCAGTGGACGGGCCCCTGGCAAGTCCTGATCACCACCCGTACAGCTCTTCGAGTGGAAGGAAAGCGGAACTGGCTGCATGCGCACCACTGCAAGAAGATCTCCTCAACCCTGGCGACGACCGAAGACGTGGCCACCCAAGAAGAGCTCCTGAACAAAGATCGACCATCCCTGAGCTGTTACCCTGATAAAGAGACACTTGAACTGGCAGAATTCCCCGATCCCACTGTGCCATCCAGAGAAGGGTATAACCTGCGACGAAAGGAGGGAGCTTCGGCTAAGCAGACCACTGACTAAGTTACAATTCTCAGAGCGGCGGCCTAACACTACTAAGGCTGCCAGGAGAAAAGCCAAACGAAGTTCATGGTTCTGCCCGCTACCGAGCCCCTTGAAGATGATGGAAGCGCCCGATATGAAGATGATGGAAGCCCCCGACAAGAAGATGATGAAGCAACCGGACATCCGAAGACCCGCTACAGAAACCCAAAGACTGACAAAATACACAGCTCAAAGACTATTGCACTCTCTATCGCCCTTCTCTTTTGCCCCCTCCTCATGATCACCCTCTGGATCGTGAAAGAGAGCGCACCAGCTCATAAGACATTTCTAACTACTGCACAGCCTACCACAATGAAAGAACACTACCTGGTCTCTCTTTCACCTCAACTCCGAGAAAGACGTAAGGAGTTTTGGAACAACTCCTTCGTGTAGTTGCTGCACCAACACAACCTTGCCGCCAATGTCACAAACTACTGGATCTGTGGGTTGTTACTCCACGCCACTGGACATTCCATCCCCTTCATTCCTTCACCTTTCTCCATTCACGGTTCCTGCCTTGCTTGGCTGATCATCTTACAAGAAAGCTACAGGGATAATGCCACTTCCAGCAGAACTATGGCACACTTTTATCATGGGGTCTGGCAGAACAAAACAGGAAAAACTTCTGCCCCCTTTTGCCCTCTGACATCCAACGACTCTATTCATATGGACATCCCTGCCAAAGAACGGATTGAGATGCAGGTGTTCAACAACCCAGCCAGACCCACCTTCTCCTACCTCCGGAAACGAACAGCTGCCACCCTGACTGTGGCCCTATCTGTCGTCAATATCTCAGGCCTTGTATGCATCGAAGGCCTTGGGACACAGCTGGTAGGCCAGGCGCCTGCCGCATCGCCAGAACTTTGGACTCAACTGATCCACCCTCTTTTCTCACCTCTCCGAACAAGTACTTTGTTTGTGGTACAAAAGCCTACACCTGGCTCCCCAAAGGCTGGGGGGGTACCTGTTACATTGCCTTCATCCTTCCTCCGACCTATGTGGCTCCAGCAAACCATCATCGACAAAAACGAGCAAAAGACATTGAGCAAGCCGACTCCACCGGAGCACAGTTCCTGGATGCAATGAAGGGACTTGTTCCACTCTGGGGTCCGATGGCGAACAGCTGTGCCATCCGACATTTGACCCAGGCAGTTGAAACAACAATGAACATTACAGCTGGCATCCTCACAAACAATACAGCTGAGCTTCAGGCGGTCCGCCTGGTGGCTCTTCAGAACCGCCTTGTTCTAGATGTGGTTCTAGCGGATCACGGAGGAGCATGCCGTATCATTGGGTCCAGCTGCTGCACCTACATACCGGACAATTCACCCTTAGTTTACAAAGCCATTGAACACCTCCACAGACTTTCCTCAGAAGTTCATCAGGAACAAGAAGAATGGTCGCTTGGGAGTTGGTTCTGGAGTACTGTAAAGAACTGGGGGTGGAGGTTGTTTATGATCGTATTAATACCGATTGTCGTAATATGTGGATTCTGCCTGGGTGTTCAATGCTTGCCACCTCTGTGCTCACTTTGCGCTAACTGTATCTGCCCGAAGACTTTGGAATTTGAAGCCGAACGCATGAGAGCTATGTATGAAGTCGAGGTTCGAAAAATAATGGGGATAGACATAGATTGACAAGCTGGCTAGATTTGTTGAAAAGGGAGGACTGTTAAAATCTAGTTAGCGACGTCAACATTATCAGCGCCATCTTGTCCCTTTTCAGGCTCATATGTGGGCGTAAGTAGCAGCCATTTTGAATGCCATGGCCTCTCTGCCCACTGCTGATAGCCAGCGCGTCTCTCTCTCTCTCCCTCTAACCTCGCAAGCATCCCCCCGCACGTTGACAGCCCCCGCTCTCACATGCTTGGGCCATAAAAAACCTCCCTTTCAGCACGACCCTGCCTCGGAGCCACATCCCGTACCCAGCCAACACCTCCCTCCATCCCTTTCATGATCATACATCCTTTGATGAACCCCCTTTCCTCTGTGCCCGATTGTCCTGCTCGTTCCCAGGCCACCACCTGGCCCTGCAGATGCAGTTTATTGCCCCCATACAGTAGGAAGCTTCTCTCTTCAGAGGATCTACAACTGATCAAAGCCCCCACCCCATGAGATTCGATCAGCCGCACACATTCCGGGAACCGGCGGAATGCCCAGCTGCGCGACAGTCATTACCTGCTGGGATCGGGGAGGGGATTTCTACTGTAAATGTGTGTGGGAACGGGCTTGAAGCGGGGATTCCGAGGATGTCTTTCCGTACTTCAAAGTATTTACAAGAATGTGCTACATGTAATAAATTGTAATAAAGACCATAAACCTGTGTATAAGAGGCCAGGCCTCAGAGATGCATTTAGAGCACCTCGAGAAGATACCCTGTTGTCTGATTTGACGTGTTCTGCTCCGTCGGAATAAAATCCTGTTTCCTGCCTTCCAGTCTCCAGCGCCTGCCTCTTTGTTTGATAATTTCGAGTGGTGTGAGAGGCGGCTAACGCCGGGCAATACTTAAAGGTTCTCGGTCGAAATCGGCCCTACCTTTTTACAAATACGGCATCGAAATCAGCAGTTTGGATCCATTTCCGACCCACCCATGGGCTCGGAGAGCCTGTTTGCCATTCCGAATGCCTCCTGTAATCCCAAGGGCGGCTCTTTTTGCCAGAGGGATTACCATGTCGGATTCCGGCAGCCTTTCTGTGCTGGCCTTCTGACACAGCAGGGCCCCTATGGGTGCAAGGCCTCAGGATAGCGGCCCCGTTGATCCCTGCACCCTGTGGCAGGTGCCTTGAGGTGCCTGCGAAGGGGTGAATGTATGAACTGCATCCCTGCTCCCTACAAAGAGAGCATACATTCCATTCGGAATGCATGCTCCCATGGTAAAGTATAGGAGTGCGACTGAACAGTGTTCGGTCGCATCCTAATTGCTCGGTTGGGACTACGGACAGGACGTCGGTAGGTCCCGGTACCAAATCCATGTCGGACAGACTCTGGTCAATCCAACATCAAGAAAGGGCCCTCAATTACGTTTTTACTTGCAGGGAGTGCTTTAAATGGAAAATTAAAGTGCTGGTTCTTGCCAAATTTATTGGCTTGGCTGGAGGCAGGCATTTAGCGGCCCAGTTTCACTGTTTGGAGCGTTAGCTTTCAGGCCACATCTTGTCCTTCCTATGGCGCTCTCAGGTTATAATATAAGGCTGCAGCAGCACCCTAGCGCTGGAATACACTCTCCACTGACTCTCAGAGCACCTCACACCCCATCTCAAAGCTTCATATTCAGCAGCACCTGCGCTGCCGTACCCATAGCTTGGAGCCTGACCCCAGCTGCCTTTAGGAGTACTGGTACTCTCGGAGCACAAGGAGACATTCAGGTACTCAGGGGTAGAACAGAAGTGCCGGTACTCAGTACCGGTGAATACCGGCTCATTTAAAGCACAAGCTGCAAGTATGAGATGACCTAACTTTGTTACTGTCGGCCGACAGCGTCTATGTGCAGTGCGTGCACAGTATATCCTTCATTTTGTATTGTATTTGCTGTAACATTTAGTACATCTTCATGAATCTGAATGCATGTCAAATGAACCATACAACCTAGTACCAGACAGGGTAACCCCTCTTTTAGAACTAAACCATGATAACTACCCACAATTAGAATGGCTCCACCTTTCTATCACGAGGTTGTGCCAAGTTTTAGTTCAGAAATGTGGATGCATAGGGCTGGCTGAGGGTCAGAAAAATATCTGCATGCTAATACCCCTGGCATGTGTTTTTTTCATATTGTCATATTAGGACATTTCCCCAAGTTTAGAATTAGAAATTTTATGACATTTAGAAGTGATCTCTTATAAATATGATGTAGTAATCCCTACTTTAAATGTTAGGGGGTTTCTGTTATTACATTATAGTGCTGCATATTTTATCTCATTTTGTCTGGGTGGAAGCTTACAAAACATTCCACCATAGAAATACTTTACTGAACTATTATGTGTATAGAAAGTGTCCCCCCTTTTTTATCAAGGGGATTTTGGTCTAACAAAAGATGCAGCAGGTTAGGGATATTTTTAAACAGATTAGGTTATTTATAGAATTCCTTCTTTTTAGAAAAAAAAACAAGTACTCATGGTCTCTGAAAGTAATTTTTTATTTTATGATTTTTCTATACTACAGACCAGGCCAAAGCATCGAAATGTTAAAGAGACTGAAATAATAATACTCACTGGTGGAGATACTTAAGACAAAAAAAACAGATTTTTGTTGCTTTAACAGCAGTTGAAGCTTTCCACAAAGTATCATTCAAGTACACTTCCACTCTGAGTTATTAGTTTCAGTATAAACACACAGTTACAGGAAACAGAAACTGGTCATGGATAACCTTTCTGATTGTATAAAGATAATTGAGGAATGCTAACTGGCTGCAATAAATAATGATTAAACAAAGAATAAAATGCATTTGGAAACATTTTACTGATTGCACATTCTATAAAATTTGAAGTTGGCACGTTTACTGCATCATCAGTTGACACTAAAACTTTAACAACTTTTTTTAACCCGTTGCATGCTCATGACGGAGCCGCTCCATCATGAGCCGCGGGTGCGCTGTGCTCATGACGGAGCGGTTCCGTCATGGCCGTGCTGCTGCGCCTGCCCGGCGCTGATTTCGCGCCTCCGCAGCGCGTTCTATTGAGCGAGCGGGGCCATGACGGAACCGCTCCGTCATGAACACAGCGCAACCGCGGCTCGTGACGGAGCCGCTCCGTCACGAGCATGTGAGCGCCGCTCGGCCCCCCCAGCGCTGCGGCGGAATTGCCGCCGCAGCGAAGGGGTTAAAGAGTGCTCGTCTCCCATTTGCATTCCCCATATCACTTCAATGAATGCAAAATCATTCCAGCTCCTATTTGAAATAGAAGATGCAACTGAGGGAGGCGATGACAAGGGCGTAGTTTGCCTTTCCATACAATGTAGGAGTAGTTGTCCGATCATGGATAGCTTGCAATCCGTCGTAGGGTGGAAGTTCATGTTGATTCCATTGGACAAACCATGTCCTTCTAGCAGCTGCTTTTTGCATCTTGACTACTCCTCACCAGCATCCTTAATATCAGCTTCTCAATCGAAACCCACACGCGTCTTCATCGCGTGTACTCTTAGTAAGGAGATTTAATCCAAACCTGGTTTGAGGATATGATTTCATCCCATACGGAGTGCTCCTTGGTTCCAGAGCCCCCGGCGCCTCAAGTTGTCTAGTGCATCTTTCCAATGGGCCTCTGTTCAATTCAGTGCTTACGTCTCGCTCTGACCATTGATCCTCCTGTAGTTGCCCCTTTACTCAAAACTTTTCAAATTTAGCAGGGAAGGACGCACCTCCATTTTACTAGCTCCCAAATAGCACCTTGTTGGTGACTCTTTGGTCAGTAGTATTTCAAATCCAATAAGATCTTTCCCCTTTTCTGTCATTAAAAAGGAACCAATGCTATCTCTGCAAGTGGATGGGAGAGCTTTTGTAAATCACTACCAAGTGCAAGAAATATCGGTTTTGAAATCACTTTCCTCTGCTTCGGAACAATAGGACATATTGATAACAGATGTTTCAAACTCAATTAAACCATTGAATCCCTATCCCGTATCAACACCAACATAGAGACATAGCACTTCATTCATCATCCTAGGGTATAGCAGACCGTCTGAATTAACAAGTGGTTGGATTTATCTAAACTGGACACCTTTTTCATATTCTCTATTCTCCAGCCGCCGCCCGTGCAGTTAAGAGCAGCGGGGCTGGGGGGGGGGGGGGGGAGGGGGTGGATTTCAAAAGATGAGGACGAGCAAAAATAAAACAAATAATACATTTGCCATATTCGTCGTCCATCGAAATATCCCCACCCCACCGCAACTCGACTCCAGGGCCCCACGGCTCTTACCTGCAAGGGCCGCGGCTGCTATTCACTAAGCAGGCAATTTTTTTTACAACTACATTTAATGAACATTTCCATAATTAACTGCCTTTTTTAACCAAGCCATCCATATTCACTTGTTAGCAAAAACGTTGTCCTTTACAACTATCTCTTTCTCATGATAGATCTTGCACCAGCTTGTGTGTTGCAGCAGAGAGTATATTTGCCAACTGTTTACATCTCATACCAAATTCAGTTGCCACAGTTAAGTAGATTAAGCTGAAACCCGTTCACCTCCTCATAAAACTTTCAGGAGTACCTCAGCTGAGTTTGAGGCCTTTTAAATGGGGAACTACCCTCTAGTAGAGTGACCTTTCTACTTTAAGAGGTCTGGGGGTATCTTGCCTTTCTTATGGGAACAGCTGAATATCCTCTGTAGTTTGTTTTAAATTTGTCAAACCCTGGATTCTGATACAGCCAAGCTACTGCAGTGGGAATTCTAGAAAAAAGTGAAGGTAAAAATGTTACCTGTTTGTTATATTGGTCCACAACCTTCAACTTTTTTCCACCTAGGTGTCAAATGTAAAAACATCTTTTTTGATTTTTTTTTTACAAAGACTTTGCACTATAGTAGCAACAATCCATGTGCTTTTTTCATTAGTTAACTCAACTCACCCCTTATATTCTCATAGATGTTACATACCACGTATGGTCTTCAGAGACCATCTAGGGGTTTTTTCCAGCATCCTCTGGATTGTGGGACCCATTCTTAAAATGGCTTCCATCATCACTACTTGGTTGCCCCATCAATCACGCCTCTCAAAATAAAATTCTGGCAAAGCCTCAGTTTCTGAAGTAGTTTGGCCAAGAAGAATCAATTTTTATTAACCTTTACATTCGTCAACCAATTCGATATGCAATAGTTCAGAGTTAAATAATCAACGCTCGAGCGTGAGATTCTTTTAAATCAAGCTCAAAATCACTTAAACATAAATCTTGTCCTATTTTCTTAAGCCATATACTGCTTGGCAGTGCTAAATGTTTGTTTGCTAAATGGTGGCATTACTTAGAATTTGCCTGCTTCATAGTCCAAAGGACCCATTCTTGCTTCAATTTATCCGGCTTATTTTTGGATCAATTTTATTAACTACACGTCTCAAGTTAAAACATTGATTTTTTGAGCTGATAGAAACTGTTTAAAATTTGGATAGAAAAAGTCTTAGATGGACTAGACAATTGGATTAAACAATTTAGGATTGGTTTCCTCCATAACCTTAATAGGTAGAGCTAGTTACTTGTGTCTACTGCAGAAGAACGTACTTCACTAATGGTGTCACACTTCTCCCTTTTCATTTAGTTTTAAGCAATTGTCTTATATTTTGAAGCCAGCTCTACACTTGGCAAACTGTATTCACCCAGTGTTAATCCGACAAATGCTGACAATTAGCAAGATTACCCAGCATGATAGTGACGCATTGTATGTACTAAATATCAGGGAGCAGGGTTAAGCTGTAAACTGGCAGGCGGACCAGGCTGGTGGCAGGGTACAACACCGGCTCATCAGTTCAACGTGCACAGCAAAACCCAAAGCATAACTGGCCAATTGCCGAAAGTGACCCATCAGGCTTCCACACACTTCACCGCCAAGATAAAACGGTCAAAGTAAAGTGCAAATAACATTACAAAGTGCCAAATTAAGTGCTTAGTTTAAAGTGCAGTTAACAAAGGGTCTCTAACCAGATTACAATGCAGGCAGGAGGACGTCAGGATATAGGGCCATATGTATCAAGTCTTTTGCGAATCGCAAAAGGCCTTTTTGCATGTTTTGGTATGTATGAAATATTTGCAAAATAAGGAATAGCAAAGATTTTCGATTCCTTATTTTGCCATAGCATTTAAGGAATCGCAATTTTGCAATTCCTTAAATGCTATGTATGTAGAATTTTTGGGCTGGGAATTATGGTTAAGAATTCGCAAATTACCACCAACTTGTAGTTGATGGTAACTTGCGAATTCTTCAAAAAATGCACAATTTGGCATTTTTGAGGGTGGCATGTGATGCACACAATGCCCATAGGGCATATATGTGTGCCATATGCACACTCATGTACATTTCAAGGGTGCAGCAAGGTGTCTTTGAGACACCCCTGCACCCTTGAAATAATTCTCAAATTGCGATTAGCAAATTGCGAATTCACAATTTGAGAATTATTTCGCAATCATTCCTATGAGCCTCCTGGCCTATAGGAATGCACTGGAAATGATTCCGTAAAATGCGAATTCGCAAATAAGGAAGATTAAGGAATTGCTAAATAAAGCGAATTCCTTCATACATACCATTTTGTGATTCCTAAATAGCGATTCCTCAAAAATCGCTATTTAGGAATCGCAAAAGGGTTTGTTGATACATATGGCCCTTAGTGAAGAGTACACAATCAGCAGTTGCAGTAGTACACCTTCAGGTGAGGGAACAGCATATTTTAATGTAATAGCCATTTACAGACTGCTTTAGGTATTAGCTGACTGACCACATGCTCAACATTGTTGCAAAGAATCATGATTTATTACGTTCAAACATTAAGTAGTAAGTGTTGCAACTGTTTTACAACACACCTCTGTGCACGGCTTGTGTTTGGACGATGCAGAAAGTGCGTACGACCATCACAGAGGCGGGGAGCGTGGGATCAGAACGCTCATATATTTAAATATATTGCACACCCAAGCCTTTTTTTTATCCCAGCCCTACCGCCCCCCGAAAAGCTTGAATCTCCATTTTGGCCAGCGCCTACAAGGAACTGTCCCGTAGTGCTTCACCCACTTCTTTCAGACCATCTACCCCGGGCTTTCTCCCTACTCCTCTCTATCTTCTCTACTCACTTGCATTCCAGGCATAAGCTCCTCACCTCAGTGTCTCTCTACTGCTCCCTCCTCCCTTGGTAGGTAAAACACATTACCATTTATAATGCCAGTAACTCTAACTCAAAAAAATGCGAGACCTATTGCATTTCCAATGCTTGTCTATAAAGCCTCTGGGAATTTGTGTTTTGTGGGATGTAATTTGCTATTTCCTTATAGGTGACTATTAGGAGTTGGCTCCCTCCCTTCCTTCAACTACAAGAGAAGGCCTCTGATTCCTGGTGTCAGACATTCTCTGTAAGCCATATCTTCTGATGTGTTCTGATGTGTTCTACAGATTAGCAAAGGTCTGGTTAAACGTGGCAGGGCGTATGGGTAGATTGGCTAAGCATCCACTTACAGAGAAATAGGACTGCAGACCTGGGCAGACCTGTATGCTCTGCCTCTGTGATTCTCCAAGCCTTTCAAGTTGCCCCTCAGTATTATTCTTTGATTGGACTTCAGAGGAGAAAAGGGTTGGCAAGCAGGCAAAGCCAGTAGGTCTCACCTTCCGATGGTATTACCCGACCTCTTGCTTTGTCATTGTTTTTTCCTGATGCTGTTCTGCATCAGGAAAAGATAAAAACATTCGTGTTTGCTGATGCACAATAGCATTCGCAAAAGGAAAAAATAAATCTGCTGCAGTGAGCTGAAGTTCATGCGCACACAGATCTCCACACATGCCCACGTACTCGTTATGAGGGAGCGGCCATTTTGTTTTTCAACTTTGTTTACCTTTCCAAATTACAGACGCCAGTTTGGAGTGGTACATTAGAAGAAAAATGCAACAGTGCATCAAAGACAAAGTAGCAAACTCCAGCTGCCAAGCCTCCTAAACACACACACATTACAAAGCGTGATGGGGAGGGGCTGAGGAGCAACAGATGAGCTGGTGGGGGTAGTAAAAGTGAAGAGGGAGAGCAATGTGGAAAGTGGGGGGTGCGATGGGGTTGAAAAATAAAATAAAGTCAGATGGGGAGGAGTGGGAGGGGGCAATGGATGAGCTGTGGGAGAACAGGAAGCAACAGAGAGAGTGTGGGGGCAGGGAACTGAGGCAGGAGGCAGCACACCTGGGAGGGAGCAAGAACACTCATCCATTCCCATGGAGAGTTGGAAGCAAAAGTAAAAGGTAGTTCCCTAAATGTATGCTGTTGAAGGATACAGTTCATCCAGTTAATAGAATAGCTGGGAAGTTATCACCATCATCATTTCACATTTGTAAAGTGTCAATTTATCACCCCTAAGGGCATCCAGTTGGGGAGATTAAGTGAGCTATTGAGCAGAGTCACAGGATGCTGAGCTGAGCCCCGCGCACCGGAGTCAGCCGCTCTGGGCGCTGCTCCGCTTATGTACCAGGTGAGGGACAAAAATAAGGAAATCCATTGAATAAGAAGCAAGGAAATGAGACTGACAAGAAAACAAGCAATAATAATGGGCTGACCCAAAGCCCGCTGTAGGTATCGGTACCGTACAGCGACGGTATTCGACAACAGGCAACGGAAGCTGCCTATAGGCCAAACCCTTGAAGGCCTGTGGGAGGTAAAATGAGAATCCAGACTTTGTGCTGGAGCTGTGAGAAGCCAAGTGATAAACTCCAAGGGCAATGCACGTGGACTGCAAGGACTTCCTCAGTGCCATTACCTGCGCCCATCATAAATAACTCTGATGAATCTTCTCTACTGATAATCAATGGAGTCATCTGCCTTCCAGAGAGTGGTTTAATAGTCCTGAGCCATCATTACCCAGAGTCGCACTAACCCTTTAATTACACCACTTAGTGAAGGTGTCCTTGGATGCTCACCTTGCTGTGTACAAGGGCCCTTCAACCGAGATTCATGCAATCTCTGACTTCTTGCTTCTCAAAACATGTTCCTGCTGCCCTTCTAATTCCTTCGGTGAAGCAGGATGCTGGGTGTTCAGTGGGATTTCCATAGGATCTCATTGAAACTTGCCTTTCCAACCATGACCTTTGCTTTTCTGCCCAGTTGACTGCCACGGATGCTGAAGCCAGGGCTATAAACTCCCACATATTTATTTATTTATTTATTTATAAAGTTTTATATAGCGCGAACTTGATCCCGAAGGATATCAGAGCGCTTTACAGTTTGAGGCAAAGGTAACAAATCAGAACATTAGTCTAAGATTGGTAATCTCACATATTATTTCTCTTTTGGTTTCATTCTCCTTCATCCCGTCAAAAGCAGATTATTGAACCGAGGCAGCAATCAGAACAATGCCAAGGAGTGATCCTATTGTCTCAGGAATTGCCCCACTGTTGCTGCAGTAAAGATGTAACAATCTGAAACAAGCATTGACAAAGTCAGTGGGTCAAACATTCAAAAACATTCAAACACAGACACGCACGAATGCTGTGGTGGTGGTAATAATGGTGGTAAAGTTAATACTGGTGGTGATAGCGGCGGGGTAATGGTGGTCTTAAAGGTAATGGGGCGGCAGTGGTGACAGAGATGGTGATGTTCATGGCAGTGATGGTGGTAGTGTCATGCTGATAATGCTGGTGGCTTTAACAGTGGCTGTGGTAATAGTCTTGGTAGTGAAGTTGGAAGCGAATGTGGTGATAGTAGTAACTCAAGTTCTTACCCTATTGCAGGAAAAATAAAAAAGAATGTGTATAATCTGGTGAATGTGTAACAATTGAGCATATTCCAGTCTAGTTTTCGGAAGTAAAATAGTCCTTCATAAATTGCAATGAGAAAATTCCATATGAGGAGGAATAATAAAAAAAAAACTACCAATAGCAAAAGGTGAGAGAGAAATACTCCTTTGGCAGAAGCCAAAGGCCACTCTATGTGTATTTTAAATAATTTATGACAACATGCCTTGCAGACATAGATGCCTTGTGAAGCCAGAAGTAAAACCACCATGGATCCTGCCATGTTCCTGTCAGATCAGAGTGTGAGATGACCAACTTATTTATTATTTGTAAGTTATTTACAGCACTATGAGACCCGGTCAGGATACCAGTGAGTTGACCGGATGACAGTTGCCATGATAAGGACCATCAGAGTTTAATGACGCACAAGAGGAGAGGCCAAGCACACTAACAGGGTGGAAACAGAAAAGAGCAGAGGTTGGTCATGACTATGTATAAACTTAGACCAGCCATTAGCGAACATGGATTCGGTTTACTAGGCCAGATTCAGTGATGGGCTATTTACCTGGATTTGAAAATACAGGTGTGAGGGCCAGTTTGATATGCTTGTGGAGAGCATTCCATATCCTTGGGACATTTTCTGAGAAAGTGCACTTGATAATGGAAGTCTTTTTGAAACACTGTGTAGTGAGACAGAAAGAGTTTGATCTTCTCAGGATCCTGTTTAATTGACAGACAATTCTAGTTTTTGAGTGAGGCGGGGAGAGGAATTTAGGTGGAAGGCTACAGGCAGGGCCTCCTTTACAAGATTTTGGTGCAGGGCAGCTCAGTAAGTCAGTGAGTGAAGTAGTGTGGCTCACTGGTTTGAGGCGGCAGACCCGAGAGCAGAGGACGGCCCGGGACCAGGGTTCGATTCCCGGCGTGGCAGGTTTCTGGACCAGGGTCAGCGGACTCGATAATTCTCTCGCCTCGGTGCCCACTCTGATCAGCGATCACACTCGGCAACTCTGGGCATTAGCTTGCCTCATCTTCACTAACGGCCCCACCAGACCGCCGGGGATGCCTGGTCTCACCCTGGAGATACCCATTAAGGGACCATCTCTCAGGGAAGCCAGGAAGGGTTTCGCAGCGGTCGAAGCGCCTTGGGACCCTCCGGGTAAGTAGTGCGCTATATAAATGCCTATACATTTACATTTACATTTACTTTGCTGCGCTGTCCTGCGTCAAATAAAAAGGGCAGGAATGTGCTGTATCAAGTGGCAAGGTGTACAATCCTTAGAAGGTTGGACTATTGTTTTGCCCTACTGCTGGAGTCCCCTGGCTTTTTGTTGGATAGACTACAAAGAATGCAATCAGCGGCCGCTAGGTTGGTCCTGGGGCTTCCTAGGAGAGCACATGGGCCGGCTGCTCTGGCGAAACTGCATTGGCTCCCTCTGAGACAGAGGGTACAATTTAAGGCCCTCTGTCTCGTCTTCAAGGCCCTCCATGGAAGAGGTCCCCTTTCCCTGCAATCAAAATTTTCTTGGTATACTTCAACCAGGCTGCTCCGTTCTTCAGCGGATAGGCTGGTGAGGGTGCCTAGATTTAGAAAGGTGAGATCAGGGGGCAGATCCTTTGAGGTAGCCGCGGCAAAACTTTGGAATCTGCTCCCCTGCGATATAAGGCAACCAGTGAGCTTCTCCCCTTTAGGAAAAAAATGAAAACCTGTCTGTTTCCCAAATAACTGTAACTTGTTCACTCCATCCTGCCCCGCCTGACACTCTTCCGCCTTTTGAGCCACCAGTGCCAGGATGCCTGCAAGGTGATAGTGCGCTTTACAAGTCACATAGTCACATAAATAAATAAAAATCTATGAAATATGGTGGATTCCTGTCCTCTTTCATTGCGCTGGCGACCAAATGGCTGCCTTGCGCCAATGTAAGCATGCTTTCACCATGGTGCAATGGTGTCTGCTTTGTTAGAATGATTGTTCTGTGCAGTAAGGGAGATGTTCCTGCACAAAAACAATCAATGAAGGTGCTTTCCTCTTTCTATGTGTCCAGCAGAATGCAACACACAGAAATATGAGAAAACAAGGAGAAATAAAGATATTTCTGCTTGTTACACTACCCATGCGGAGGTGCATGGTTTTGATGAATTCTCAGATTTATGCTATGTTGTGCATCTGCGAATGTGTCAAAATCCATTGGCGTTGCGCGGGAACATCCACCCCAATGCCCATGGCAGACCTCCCTGTTGCAGTGTTAGACAACAAAGCGACTTACACCATATTTACGAGTCTATGAAGGGCGGCTGTGTATGCCCTCGTAGATATGATTGAGAGACCTGCACGACCAAAGCGTCATTAAAAGTGGCGCTCTGGCGGTGCAGGCCTCTTGTAAATGAGGTTTTCAGTCTTGTTGGTAGAAAGAGATTCAAAGTGATACTTTTTTGTGGGTATGTACTATTCTATAAAGTTTTGCACCTCCTGTGGCCGACATAGCTGCAGTCAGCAGCAGCTCCTTCGCTAATGGCGGCGGAACATTGTCCCCCCTGCCATCAGCCTCAAAACTTAAAAAATAAAACAATAAAAAGACAGGTTTATTATGATTTTATTTTTAGCACAAACTTGAGGGCAGGGCAGGGTACACGATGACAGGCTGGAGGGGGAGTGATGGACAGGAGTGATGGACAGCACTGCTGTCAGTACATGTCGGTTTGGTCGGCCGTCTCAGGACGGCCAAACTGACATGCGCACTGAAGCTGCGTTGCTGGATTGGAGCCAGAAAAGCACAGCCTCCCAATCTCTCTGGAAGTACCAATTCACAGCGCTCAGACCAATCCTAATGCTACTTTCAAGCATGAGAGCAGCGCCAGGATTGGCCACAGGGGAGCCTGTGCAGTGCAGCAGCAGAAGAGCATCAAGTTGCGATGCGACGAGCAGCAGGAGGCAGTTAAGTGGTTTTATTTCTTACAGTTAATTTTCACCCCCCTTCTGCCCCACCACTCTGCCCTCATACCAGCTGCCACAAGCTGCAGGGTGGAGGATGGCATCGAGGGAGAAAAGTGGGTATTCAGTAGCCCAGTTACTAGAGTGCAGGCTAGCACAAGTGACCCTGAGGCAATTTTAAACAAGCATTGGAAATGCAATAGGTCTCGCATTAGGAAAGTTTGAGCTATTGGTATTGTAAATGACACTTTTTTTATTTATGTGTTGGTTTTGAAAGTAGCAAAATTAATAGCTTTGTCAGTTACAATGTCAATAGTTTTAACTTTTGCAAATGTGACACCTATAGCATTTGTAATGCAATGTGTGTTGTATTTACGTGACTTAGATGTATTGATATTACAAATAACAATGGCTTTTAATTTTGTAAATAATTAATTCTTAAATAAAAGTTATTGTAATTTATAATGACAATAGCTTAAACGTTTGTAAATAAATTTTGTGAAGATTATGTTCAGTGTATTTTATTGTGACGACAATCCAAGAACATTGCATTTGCACCTACACACACACAGAGCCACACACATGTAGATGTGGTGGTGGTGGTGGATGTGGGGTATATGGTGGTGGTGGATGTGGTGGTGGATGTGGTGGTGGTGGTGGATGTGGTGGTGGTGGTGGATGTGGTGGTGGTGTTGGTGGAGGTTATCGATGTGGTGGTGATGGTCGATGTGGTGGTGGTGGTGGATGTGGTGGTGGATGTGGTGGAGGTGGAGGTGGTCGATGTGGTGGGGATGTGGTGGTGGTGGATGTGGTGGTGGTGGTTGTGGATGTGGTGAAAGTGGTGGTGGATGTGGTGGTGGAAGTGATGGTGGTGGGTGTGGTGGTGGTGGATGCGGTGGTGGATGAGGTGGTGGATGAGGTGGTGGATGTGGTGGTGGTGGATGTGGTGGTGGTGGATGCGGTGATGGATGTGGTGGTGGTGGTGAATGTGGTGGTGGTGGTGGATGCGGTGGTGGTGGATGTGGTGGTGGATGTGGTGGTGGTGGATGCGGTAGAAGTGGTGGATGTGGTGGTGGATGTGGTGGTGGATGTGGTGGTGGATGTGGTGGTGGATGTGGTGGTGGTGTTGGTGGAGGTTATCGATGTGGTGGTGATGGTCGATGTGGTGGTGGTGGTGGATGTGGTGGTGGTGGTGGATGTGGTGGAGGTGGAGGTGGTCGATGTGGTGGGGATGTGGTGGTGGTGGATGTGGTGGTGGTGGATGTGGTGGTTGTGGATGTGGTGAAAGTGGTGGTGGATGTGGTGGTGGAAGTGATGGTGGTGGGTGTGGTGGTGGTGGATGCGGTGGTGGATGAGGTGGTGGATGAGGTGGTGGATGTGGTGGTGGTGGATGTGGTGGTGGTGGATGCGGTGATGGATGTGGTGGTGGTGGTGAATGTGGTGGTGGTGGTGGATGCGGTGGTGGTGGATGTGGTGGTGGATGTGGTGGTGGTGGATGCGGTAGAAGTGGTGGATGTGGTGGTGGATGTGGTGGTGGATGTGGTGGTGGATGTGGTAGTTGTGGTGGATGTGGCGGTGGTGGATGTGGGGGTTGTGGTGGATGTGGCGGTGGTGGATGTGGTGGTGGATGTGGTGGTGGTGGATGTGGCGGTGGATGTCATGGTGGATGTGGTGATGGTGGATGTGGTGGTGGAAGTGATGGTGGTGGGTGTGGTGGTGGTGGATGCGGTGGTGGATGAGGTGGTGGATGAGGTGGTGGATGTGGTGGTGGATGTGGTGGTGGATGTGGTGGTGGTAGATGCAGTGATGGATGTGGTGGTGGTGGTGAATGTGGTGGTGGTGGTGGATGCGGTGGTGGTGGATGTGGTGGTGGTGGATGCGGTGGAAGTGGTGGATGTGGTGGTGGATGTGGTGGTGGTGGTGGATGTGGTGGTGGTGGTGGATGTGGTGGATGTGGTGGATGTGGTGGATGTGGTGGTGGTGGTGAATGTGGTGGTGGATGTGGTGGTGGATGTGTTGGTGGATGTGTTGGTGGATGTGTTGGTGGATGTGGTGGTGGATGTGGTGGTGGATGTGGTGGTGGATGTGGTGGTTGTGGTGGATGTGGCGGTGGTGGATGTGGTGGTTGTGGTGGATGTGGCGGTGGTGGATGTGGTGGTGGTGGTGGATGTGGCGGTGGCGGATGTGGTGGTGGTGGATGTGGCGGTGGTGGATGTGGTGGTGGATGTGGTGGTGGATGTGGTGGTGGATGTGATGGTGGATGTGGTGGTGGATGTGATGGTGGATGTGATGGTGGATGTGATGGTGGATGTGATGGTGGATGTGGTGTTGATGGTGGAGGTGGTGGTGGATGTGGTGGTGGTGGATGCGGTGGTGGTGGTGGTGGATGCGGTGGTGGTCGTGGTGGATGGGGTGGTGGTGGTGGTGGATGGGGTGGTGGTGGTGGATGTGGTGGTGGATGTGGATGTCATGGTGGATGTGGATGTCATGGTGGATGTGGATGTGATGGTGGATGTGGTGGTGGATGTGGTGGTGGATGTGATGGTGGATGCAGTGGTGGTGGATTTGGTGATGGTAGATGCAGTGGTGGATGTGGTGGTGGATGTGGTGGTGGATGGGGTGGTGGTGGTGGATGGGGTGGTGGTGGTGGATGTGGTGGTGTTGGTGGATGGGGTGGTGGTGGATGTGGTGGTGGATGTGGTGGTGGTGGTGGATGTGGTGGTGATGGTGGTGGATGTGGTGGATGTGGTGGTGGTGGTGGATGTGGTGGTGGTGGATGTGGTGGTGGTGGAGGTGGTCGATGTGGTGGTGATGTGGTGGTGGTGGATGTGGTGGTTGTGGATGTGGTGAAAGTGGTGGTGGAAGTGATGGTGGTGGATGAGGTGGTGGATGAGGTGGTGGATGTGGTGGTGGATGTGGTGGTGGATGTGGTGGTGGATGTGGTGGTGGTGGATGCGGTGATGGGTGTGGTGGTGAATGTGGTGGTGGTGGTGGATGCGGTGGTGGTGGATGCGGTGGTGGTGGATGTGGTGGTGGTGGATGCGGTGGATGTGGTGGATGTGGTGGTTGTGGATGTGGTGAAAGTGGTGGTGGAAGGAATGGTGGTGGGTGTGGTGGTGGTGGATGCGGTGGTGGATGAGGTGGTGGATGCGGTGGTGGATGCGGTGGTGGATGTGGTGGTGGATGTGGTGGTGGATGTGGTGGTGGTGGATGTGGTGGTGGTGGATGTGGTGGTGGTGGATGCGGTGGATGTGGTGGTGGATGTGGTGGTGGATGAGGTGGTGGATGTGGTGGTGGATGTGGTGGTGGATGTGGTGGTGGATGTGGTGGTGGTGGATGCGGTGGATCCGGTGATGGATGTGATGGTGGTGGTGGTGGATGCGGTGGTGGTGGATGTGGTGGTGGATGTGGTGGTGGTGGATGCGGTGGATGTGGTGGTGGATGTGGTGGTGGATGTGGTTGTGGTGGTGGTGGTGGATGTGGCGGTGGTGGAGGTGGTGGTGGTGGATGTGGTGGTGGTGGATGTGGTGGTGGATGTGGTGGTGGATGTGGTGGTGGATGTGGTGGTGGTGGATGCGGTGGATGTGGTGGATGGTGGTGGTGGATGTGGATGTCATGGTGGATGTGGAGGTGATGGTGGATGTGATGGTGGATGTGGTGGTGGTGGTGGATGTGATGGTGGATGTGGTGGTGATGGTGGATGTGGTGGTGGATGCGGTGGTGGTGGATGCGGTGGTGGTGGTGGATGGGGTGGTGGTGGTGGATGGGGTGGTGCGGTGGATGTGGTGGTGGATGTGGTGGTGGATGGGGTGGTGGTGGTGGATGTGGTGGTGGATGGGGTGGTGGTGGTGGATGGGGTGATGGTGGTGGATGCGGTGGATGTGGTGGTGGTGGTGGATGTGGTGGTGGTGGATGTGGCGGTGGTGGATGTGGCGGTGGTGGATGTGGTGGTGGTGGATGTGGTGGTGGATGGGGTGGTGGTGGTGGATGTGGCGGTGGTGGATGTGGAGGTGGTGGAGGTGGTGGTGGTGGATGTGGTGGTGGTGGATGTGGTGGAGGATGTGGTGGTGGATGTGGTGGTGGATGTGGTGGTGGTGGATGTGGTGGATGTGGTGGATGGTGGTGGTGGATGTGGATGTCATGGTGGATGTGGAGGTGATGGTGGATGTGATGGTGGATGTGGTGGTGGTGGTGGATGTGATGGTGGATGTGGTGGTGATGGTGGATGTGGTGGTGGATGCGGTGGTGGTGGATGCGGTGGTGGTGGTGGATGGGGTGGTGGTGGTGGATGGGGTGGTGGTGGTGGATGTGGTGGTGGATGTGGTGGTGGATGGGGTGGTGGTGGTGGATGCGGTGGATGTGGTGATGGATGTGATGGTGGTGGATGCGGTGGTGGTGGATGTGGTGGTGGATGTGGTGGTGGTGGATGTGGTGGTGGTGGATGCGGTGGATGTGGTGGTGGATGTGGTGGTGGATGTGGTTGTGGTGGTGGTGGTGGATGTGGCGGTGGTGGAGGTGGTGGTGGTGGATGTGGTGGTGGTGGATGTGGTGGTGGATGTGGTGGTGGATGTGGTGGTGGATGTGGTGGTGGATGTGGTGGTGGTGGTGGTTGAGGTGGTGGTGGTTGAGGTGGTGGTGGTGGATGTGGTGGTGGTGAATGTGGTGGTGGTGGATGTGGTGGTGGATGTGGCGGTGGATGTGGATGTGGTGGTGGAAGTGATGGTGGTGGGTGTGGTGGTGGTGGATGAGGTGGTGGATGAGGTGGTGGATGTGGTGGTGGATGTGGTGGTGGATGAGGTGGTGGATGTGGTGGTGGATGTGGTGGTGGATGTGGTGGTGGATGTGGTGGTGGATGTGGTGGTGGATGTGGTGGTGGTGGATGCGGTGATGGATGTGGTGGTGGTGGTGAATGTGGTGGTGGTGGTGGTGGATGTGGTGGTGGATGCGGTGGAAGTGGTGGATGTGGTGGTGGATGTGGTGGTGGATGTGGTGGTGGATGTGGTGGTGGATGTGGTGGTGGATGTGGTGGTGGATGTGGTGGTTGTGGTGGATGTGGCGGTGGTGGATGTGGTGGATGTGGTGGTTGTGGTGGATGTGGCGGATGTGGTGGTGGTGGTGGATGTGGTGGATGTGGTGGTGGTGGTGGATGTGGTGGTGGTGGATTGGAGCCAGAAAAGCACAGCCTCCCAATCTCTCTGGAAGTACCAATTCACAGCGCTCAGACCAATCCTAATGCTACTTTCAAGCATGAGAGCAGCGCCAGGATTGGCCGCAGGGGAGCCTGTGCAGTGCAGCAGCAGAAGAGCATCAAGTTGCGATGCGACGAGCAGCAGGAGGCAGTTAAGTGGTTTTATTTCTTACAGTTAATTTTCACCCCCCTTCTGCCCACCACTCTGCCCTCATACCAGCTGCCACAAGCTGCAGGGTGGAGGATGGCATCGAGGGAGAAAAGTGGGTATTCAGTAGCCCAGTTACTAGAGTGCAGGCTAGCACAAGTGACCCTGAGGCAGTTTTAAAAACTAGTTTGGAAATGAAGAGTAAGCTTTTGTGGGGTAGCTTTATTTGGAGTTTAGTAGTTTCAGTGAATTCTCTGATGTGCATGTCAAGGTGGAGGTTTCATTCCCGCATGAAACCAGGGGATTTAGTAGCAAGCCCACCAATTAGAGAGCCACCCTTCATCGAAAGACACAGTTCCCCGTGGCGTGGCCACCATTGCCCCTTCTCCTCATGCTCTGGTCACGTGGTACCGCACGCAGCATCCCCCCATCTGCGCGTGCTGCAGTCTTTCATCAGGGTCTTTTCACAGGTCCAGGTATCACTGTGGAGGCAGCTACTGAGTCTAATGAGCTCATTAACACAGACTGATGCCTGCTGGGGGCGCTCTTGGACTGTTTGATGTTCCTTGCAGGGGTGCTTGTCCTGAAGTTTAAGCCTAACTGCTTAAGAAAGCCTTGTGCTGGGAGCGAGGGGATCTAAGGTGGCATTTCTCATTCTGTCTCACACTCCATTAGAGCAGCAGGGGGCGCACTAGGGGGCGCGGCTCAGTATTCTGCATCTGCAGGTGTGAAATATTTGAAAACGTTACCTGCTGTAAAAGAAGGCATTTCAAGTTTATAGGTTTGGACCCAGCTCCTTCAAGTCACCTCAAATTGAGCCATGCCTAGTACCAAGCGCGGCTCCTCCGTGAGAACCGAAGAGGGTCGCACCACCCTCTAAAATGCCCCCAAAGGCCCCAGAGATGAAAAATAAAAATGGTAATACAGTTAATTTATTAATTTTTGTTTTTCATTCATCCATCCCAAACTGAACACCAGGACTGGGCAGGGATGGCTGCGTGCCAGCAGCAGGGAGGGCCGCCGTCTTGTTATATCCAGCCAGACATGCGCACTTTGAAAGCTCTAACTTAAGACTGCTGGGTTAGTGTAAGTGCAGGACTTTTGTGCCCTCTGGAGCACCGCGAGAGCTGCTCCCTCCAATCCTGGCACTTTTCTCATGCTGGTTAACAACATCAGAGCAGCGCCAGGATTGGTTAAGGCAGTTGGCTGGGGCTCATGCTGGACACTGGACTGCAGCTGCAAGAGGAGGGTGTGCAGTGAGGAGGAGGATGTGTCAAAGGTAAGTGGATTTTTATTATTTTATTTTTACCCACCACTCATTTGCCTGCCTCACCACTCCCCTAAGTGCCAACCACCACTTGCCTAGACATATGTAAACCTAGTGCACCCCACTTTAGCCCTCACAGAGTGCCAGTGACCCTGGGTGTACACAGTCATTTTGTTTTCATGAAACAAAGTCTCCACTTGGGAGTTTGTTTCAGTATGACAAACATTTATTTGGAGTGTGAAACCTTTTGGTATTCCTCTGTGCCTTCAAGGCAATTGCTGCAGCTGTGATTGGACGGAAGGCCCATAGATCCCGCCCAGGAAGCAGGGTCTATATACGATGGGCGCTTCCCTGCCAGAAGGGTGAGGCCAAGGACTCTTTTGATAGGCCGCTCACCAAGTAATTAAGGACTCTTTTCTAAAATATACAACTGAGTAATGTGACAGCCACTGACTTGAGTGAGGATTTATATATTAATTGCACAGCCCCAGAATGTTAAAATTGACACGTTTTAGTGTGAAAAAGGCAATTCATTGAAACAGCTGGACATAACAAACATAAAAGTTCCCTAGGCAATTTACCTTACAGAACTACTCTCCTTGCAAATACATCAAGTTTAATCTACCGTTCATCCTTCCCCCACCCCTTGATTCCCCCCAACACATACCCCACCCTACGAATCTGCCCTGTATCTCCATACTGTCTGCTGAATTAACTTAAATTCAATATAACCCCAAACTTTATAACTTCCTGTCTTCAGGAACTATGAAGTTCCTCCCCAGTCTTTACACTGCTCCCCCCACCCCAACAGCAATAAACTGATTGAACAGTGCCAACCTCTGGGCAAACCGGCACTGCACCTGCTGCAAGAGACAACCACATATTTACACCCCCTGTCTGTGCACCGGTTCCAAGAAAAATGCACATGAAAAACCCACATTACCAACGCTTTCCCTGTTCTGGGTGGGAAGGTGGGGAAAACCTTGCTTCCCCCCCCCAGCTACTCTACCCTAGCAACCACGAGTATAATCACTGCAAAATGGTGGCTGGTAAACCTAACCCTGCCCTCGCCTACAAGAAACCACCCAAAGCACCTACAGTCCTCTGGCCTGTACCAACCCACCCAACATTCGCGAGATGCGCACATCCCTCTGGCCGGCTGCCCTCCAAACCCTAATGTCTTACCTGGGTGCACTTTACAATACTCTAGTCACTTTACTAATGTAATGTGGCCGTTTTGCTTCTACTATGATTCTGAAAAATCACAGACTCTGAACTCCAAGTTAGTGGGTTTATTACAAAGCCAAAAACAATTGGATGTACAAGCACCTCATGACGGGGTTGTAGAAGTACATGGGGACTAATACAAATCCAAACCTGCGGGAAAGCTGTACACGATGAATCATAAACAGAACAACAATTTCCAGAAGCAGAACGCAGGCAATAATTGCCCCCACGTCGAGTTCGGTCTTCATCTGCAGAGTATGAATAAAGAGCATTTGTCTGTCCCTACACTACCATTATTGTGACATCCCTACTTAGCATTTCCCAGGCAAGATCAGGAAAAAGGTGTCAGGGCATGAAGTCTTCCTAAGAAGTTCACTCACGTTGTATGGGTCAAGTAGCCAAAGCTACAGAGCTCGTTCTAAGATGCTCCTTCCCTCTCCTTCAATCTCCCCACTCCTTCTCCTGACTCCGCCCCGGGACACTATCCCTAATACAAAACACAAAAACATAGAACAGTCTCACAGATCACCTCATCTCGCTGGACACTTCCCATAGGTGATTTTCCACGCTGTGTCAGTGCTCTCAGCTCCTGGCTCGATGACCTTGATTCCCAGGCCTCCTTCAATGAGAAAGACCACCGGCTCCCAGTTATTAGCTCTTCTTCGCCAAAATGTATTGGTTCCTCCCTAACCTAACTCTTCTAAACAAAAGTTGTTATTCTAACTAACAAAGACGAATTTCTCCACCTGTAACAGAAACGTGAGAACAGAGTCAACATGCACATGAAATTTCTCTAAAACCCTCACTATCGAGCCCCCAGGGAAAATACACTTCAGGCCTACAGAAATGGGCCAACATAAGAGTGAAATACATAGGCCTTTCAAATACACATAAGTGAACATTTCATTTAGGCCTTTCTAACTCATTACATTGCAAGGTGCTTCAAATTCATTGTTAACTATGAGCGTCTCACGAAAGTCTACACGTTAAGGGCACCTTTGTCACATCTGTGTGCAACTTTAATACAGTGCACGTTTAAATCATACACATCACATTACATGTAAGCAAATTTGTTACGCAAATGACATCGAATACTATGGATTACTATAACATAACTTGAATACTACATTTTCTCTTTACATGACATGACATTTTTCCTACTACTTACACTTTCACTTGTTACTACTGAACACCTTCTAATGGTCAAATGTTAATACAACATGAGAATATATGCGGCTGTAAACTATCTGTGATGATGATTCTATGGCAGGACCAGAGGCTCATATTATGCTTCTCAATTCTTTACTACTCAGCATAGCAGCCAATGAAAAAACAGTAAAACATATGTAAAACACTACATGTCCCATGAGGCTTTGAACCACGCCTCCTCCATTAACCAATCCACAAGGTCCATAGTATACAAAATAGCGAGGCACCATCTTGACTTACTCTTTCTTTGCTGCTTCGCAGTCTAGATAAGTGCCTCGTTATTTTTCTCGTTATAAATATCTATATTGTCTGTTATACTAAATTGTACTGTTAATTGCCCTGTTTTACTGCTCTAGCACAGTAGCGCTCGCGCTGCGTTCGGAGCGCAATATCCTTTAATTTCATAGTTCCTACAGCGCGTGTTGCACTGTTCTTTGTTAAGCATTCTGTTTAATTTTTACATGGTTTGGGCAGTTTACCTTGCGCCTGCGAGTGAAGTGTGGCCGTGTGCATGTGCGCTCCTCGCGCTACCGGCAGGGTCTAGCCCCATGCCCCCTGGGAGTGAGGTCACGTTGAGGAGCCCACTTGGGCTGCTTGCGCGTGCCTCGGGTGCCTGCACGCATCAGTGCACACGTCTGCAGACTCCCACACGCACGCTGGGTGACGCCTCTCCCTGGGCTAACAGCATAGAGGGAACGCAGCTACACAGTGTTGCAACGGTACCGGGTCTCACATAAGACTTTTGATTCAGCACTTTTGAACATTTTTGGGAGTATATTAACTCTTTCCTAATTTCTGTCTTCAGAATTACTAATTTTTGGAAAATCCCCTAATTAAATTAGATAGTAAGGGCTATCTACCCTCCATTAGTCCTAACCTGCAGGGGTTAGTGGTACCTTCTGTGGCCTCACTGTTCCAGCATTGGCTCCCATTTGACGCCCTGTGTCTCTAGCTGGTCAGGGTTATATAATTGGTTTCCCACTAAGGATTTTGATTGGAATATCAAATATATTCTAAGATGTCGGACTGTGAAGTCTATGAGTAGGAACTAGCTGCATATGGCCCTGCAGAAGATGAGGACTACTACTATGATGACAATATGGAGTCCCTCATTGATAAAACGTTAGATAAAAAGTTAGATAAGGCCCTTTCCTCCATCCTCCTGCCCATCTCCCTTTCCCCAGAGCAGTTGGTTGGTGCCACCCCAAATACTCCGCCTGGTAATCCAACCCCTATCCCTCCCCTCCCGCCCTCTGAGCCCCAGGGCCCTTCTTGGCCCCATGTTACAATTTATTCCAAATTACAAAAAGCCAAAGTCCACGATTACAACAATCAACCCTCTGTCCCCTTCTCCAGTGCCTAACATCTCCAAATCCCCCAGACAACACAGATACTGATACAGATTCCTCCCAGGAATTTTGTCCACGCAAGTGCGCCAAGGAATGCAAACTCTCTCTCTCTCTCCCGTTACTCCATCCCCCCTCACTTTTGGCCCTTCTAGTATTGTCCATCCTCGACCTTCGAACTCGGGTCCTGCACCAGCTGTGGTGGAGTTTATGCAGACCAATCTGCGCAAGAGCTTCAATAAGGAAGTTAGAGCCCGTCTTAGATCAGAGTTTCCCCGCCCAGACCTCCCAAACAAAAATGACTTGACCCTTGAAATAGACAGGTCCATGCAGACCTTTCTAAAGAAATATAAGAAAGACCCCAAGAAAGGTATAGATAGGGCTCTGAGGGCCTGCCAGGACAAGCTATTCAATGTCTCTGGTTCATTGGCAAAGATTTCGGAATTAGCTCTGCAGGCACAGGAGACAGGTGCAGCCATCCACTCAGAGGTCCTAGCTGGGTAGAACCAGAGAGCGATTTGCCTCCTCGGAAATGCAAACTGTGCACTGTCGTCTGAGAGAAGTAAGTCATCCTTTTAAGAATTGATCCACAACTACTGGAATTGACTTCTGCCGAACCAGGACCTTTAGGGGAAGGTCAACTATTTGGCAAACGATTCACAAAGGATATTGCAAAATTCGTTAACTCCTTCACTTCTCTGGACAAATCTCAGCCCTCTCAAGAGGTTAATCCATCCCCTCTCTGGTAGGTCCGATCGTGGCAGAGGACGCTTGACCGGCCGCTACAACCAACAAAGTCCTCAACGCGGCTTTGCCCCTAGATGCAGGGGTTACACTCAAGAACCAGACCAAGCTGGATTCTACCCCACTAGACCCCAGGATTTTCATGGACAATATAACAGAGTAATCACTTGAGGGTTCAGGAAACACTGATGCCAAATGTTCAGGTAACTATCCCTTTTCTCTCTTCGATTCCCTTGGGGGTCAGACTGGTGCATGTTGTGTACAATTGGGCAAAGATCACCTCAGATGCGTGGATCATGAACACTGTTCAGAGGTATCAAATAGAGTTAATTTGTGTTCCCAGGCAACAAGCTCCTCCTATTCCTCTCCATGTTTCCCTACAAGAACAGTTTTTATAGACTCAGAACTTCTAGAACTTTTGGCAAAGCAGGCTATTGCTGTGGTACCCTTCATTCCCAACGGTTATTTTAGCAACGTCTTCTTAGTACAAAAGTACGGAGTAGGACAGAGATTAATGTTAAATCCAAGCGAGTTCAACCCCTTCTTTGTTTACAGACACTTCAAGATGGAGGGAATCCATCTTCTAAGAGGCCTGTTATTAGAAAAGGATTGGATGGTTCGTTTCGACCTAAAAGATGCTTACTTAACAGTGCCAATTTGCCCCTCTTACCAGAAATATCTCCAATTTCAATGGAAGGGTCAGTGGTTTTGTCACCAATCGCTCCCCTTTGGCCTCTCATCAGCCCCTTGGGTTTTCACCAAACTGTTGAAGCCAGTAGTCACTCGTCTACGAGAAATGGGAGTATTCATGATCGTTTATCTCTATGACATGCTTCTTTTAGCTCAAGATGAGTCACAGTTGTTCTCTCACTTACAATGGATGATCTCGCTATTGCAAGAGTTGGGCTTTGTGATCAATCTAAAAAAATCCATGACAACACCGTTCTAACAGGTGGGCTTCTTAAGTTTTCAAATCGACTCAGTGAATGCTCAGTTGCTCCTCCCTGCGACCAAGATCTAATCCATCAAAAGGGAGATACGGACGACTCTGTCGAGACAGATGGTTTCTTTGAGGTGCTTTGCAAGGATTGTGGGTCTTCTGGCTTCCTCGATTCAGGCTATTTTCCCGAAACTCTCCATTATAGAGCGTTAAAACGTCCCAAGATCCATTATCTGCAATAAAAGTTCTTGTACGATCACTTGATTGCTCTGTCACAAGATGCTCTAGAAGAACTGCAATGGTGGTTAACACTTTTGGAAGCCGGAAATGGCAAAGCCATTTTAGGAGCTTCTCCCGATGTAATTATCGAATCGGACCCCAGTCGATGGGGCTGGGGAGCAAGATGCAGAGACTTTGCCACAGGCGGCCAGTGATCAGCAGAGGAGTTAAAGTTACACATCAATTGTCTAGAGTTGTTAGCTGGCTCGATTGCCATCAGGTCGATCTCCCCACTGAAGAGCAATTGTTGCATCCTTCTCAGGATGGACAATGCGTCAGCGGTGAGATACATAAATCGCCAAGGGGGATGAGATCTTGTCTGTTGGCCAACATTGCCAGAGAAATTTGGCATTTCTGCCTGGCGCAGATGATCGGAATAGTTGCAGAATACATTCCTGGCAAGAACAGTCAGGTAGCGGATTATAACTCCAGGTTTCTGAGGGACTTCATTGACTGGAAGCTCCATCCTTCCATGTTGCTAAAGATCATGAGTATTCGAGGCCCATGTTAGATAGATCTTTTTGCCTCTCTCCTCAACACCCAACTTCCCCGCTTCTACAGCTGGAGACCGAATCCAATGGCATTGAGAACAAATGCATTTCTCCATCACTGAGGATCTCAGAGGAATTATGCCTTTCCCCCCTTCGCATTAATACCAAGAGTAGCAGCTCACGTCCGGCGGCAGGCAACCTCTTTGGTATTAGTCACACCCTTATTATGGAAGACACAATTGTGATTTCCGACTCTGTTGGAGTTGTCAGTGGATCTGCCATTTCATCTGCCCATTTTTTCAATGTTACTCGAGGACCCAGTAGGCTCCCGGTATCTTCTGGTCCTTCAGAATCAGCTATCTCTCATGGTTTGGACGCTCTCAGGAGACATGAACGAATTGAGGGCCTTTCATCAGTGGCTGCCGAGTTTATACAGAAAGCTTGAGCTCTATACACCCATAAGAGATATTCTGCAGCTTGGAAGTGCTGGGTGGGTTGGTGCCTTCAACGACAGGTGGATCCCGTGGGATCGGATTGGAAGGAGATCTTGAATTTCTTGTCCGAATGTGCTGAATCAGGTCTTTGCTATAGATCAGTGAATAACTTCAGATCGGCTTTATCGGCTGGATACGATCACATTGATGGAAACCAGTGGGAATCCATCCGACGGTGTGTAAGTTAATGAAAGCTATCAGATTCACTCGCCCACCACGACCCAGATACACTACGTTATGGGATGTGTCAAATGTTCTTTCATTGTTAGGATCATGACCGGACAATAAAGACTATGCTGTTATGTCTTATTTCCTGTCACAGAGTTTCTGATGTACATGGATTAGATCTGACAGGAAGGATTTTCTCTCACAGGGTGTATCATTCATTATTTCTAGAAGAACAAAAATGATGTCTCGTTCAGTTGAGTATCCTGCTTTTCCTCATAACAATAAGTTATGTGTTTTGAAATGTCTAAAAGTCTATGAAGAACGTACCTTATCTCACAGATTAGATGAGTTAGGACCATTACTTTTGACAATCCAGAAATCTTTTTGCCCAATGTCGGCCTCCAATTTGACAAGTTGGGTCTGATGGTTGATGGATGAAGCAGGTATAGATGTTTCAGCAAGGGGTGCCATGGCATCTAAAGCCTTTAATATGGGTTCCAGATTGGAAGTTAATTTGAAGGCAGCAGATTGGTCATCTGACTCAATGTTTAAAATATTTTATTATAAACCCCTTGCACATGTTTCTTCTGTTGTTGTTGGTCAACTTTGAACCAGCCTATTCTGAGCCTCTGGTCCTGCCATAGAATACAAAATTGTCCAACATTCACAACAAGAATTTTAGATTCTATTAAGGACACAGAGGTGAGGATTATCCCACCCGTTGGGACAGGTAAGACGGATTTACAACAGTCATGCTGTCATCTATACTACTATTATAAAGGAAGAACTTTGAACCTTTGAGGCGGGTAAACTCGGGAACCACAGCGCCAATCCACACACCCGATACATCGTTGAAATTGTCAGGGTGTGCAGATGGACATAGGCTATATAAATTTAAAAAATATAAGTTATTTTAAAAAAAGTAGTCCCATGGAAGTAGCGCCGGCCGCGACGTGCGTGCTGACATCAGGAGCGCGGGGAGGAGCGGCGTCCAGGAGCGCGAGGAGGAGCGGCGGACATGAGCGCGGGGAGGAGCGGCGGACAGGCGGGGAGGAGCGGTGAGGAGTGGCAGACAGGCTGGGAGGAGCGGAGAGGAGCGGCGGACAGGCAGGGAGGAGCGGGGAGGAGCGGCGGACAGGCGGGGAGGAGCGGCGGACCGGTGAACTCAGGACCCCGGGGAGGTGCGGCGGATGAGGTAAGGCTCCCGGGGACCCACAGACAATGTCGGGTGGGCGGGGGCCCTGAAGCCAAGGTCGGGACGGGCTGCTACTCCGGGGGACCCACGGACAATGTCAGGGCGGGTGGGGGCCCTGAAGCCTGATTGCTCCCGGACAAGGTCGGGACGGGCTGCTACTCCGGGGGACCCACGGACAATGTCAGGGCGGGCGGGGGCCCTGAAGCCTGATTGCTCCCGGACAAGGTCGGGACAGCCTGCTAGTATAATGCATAAGGCATGTTTTTCGTTCCCACCCTTATGTACCAAACTTTGATTCTGTGGTTTTCAAACTTGTTTTTGATTTCAGGAACAGATTCCAAACAGAGCTAAACCCTGGATTTCTCTTGGTGACAATGTCTTCATTGTTGGTGGATAAGCTGTCTCTTCTGCGACCTGTTATTGGAGTTGCTCTTCGTTGAGAGCCGGAACTGTATCCTATTTTGTTTACTGGACGAATAAGACTGCTTGTTGCAAAGAAAGAGGCAGTCAAGATGGTGCCTTGCTATTGTGTACACTATGGACCTTGTGGATTGATTAATGAAGAAGGCGTAGTCCAAAGCCTAATGGGACATGTAGTGTTTTACATATGTTTTACTGTTTTTTCTTTGGCTGCTATTTTGAGTAGTAAAGAATTGAGAAGCATAATCCTCGCCTCGGTGTCCTTATTAGAATCTATTATTCTTGTTGCGAATGCTGGAAAAGTTTGAATACACCCCTTCAAATTTCAAAACACCATCGCGCTCCATCACTACTTAGTCCATCTGAGTGGCCACTGACGCATTGCATTTCAAATCAAGGACTCCACAAGCAATGTGCTAACGAGACCTCTGTGATGAAACCGAGCAGTTAATATGTTTGTAACTTCAGGCAGATAGAAGTCTCTGTTAACTGAACAGCAGTGACATGGAGGAGTTATTGAGTCCAAGGTTTCCTTCTGTTTCCTCCTCCAGTCCAAGACTATCCGGCATTGAGGCTAAAGGTAATGACCCACAGAAGAACTGAGACCACTGCTTGGTGGCAAATGAAACAAAACACTTTGGAAATGCATTTAAAAAAAAAAATTGTAACACAATCACAATTTCCGTCTGGCAACTTTGTAGCACTTGCTAACATGATTAGAACAGGTTAATTTCTTCAATGGTTTGACATATCTGGGAACGGTTAGTACTACAGTTGTGGCAATCAGACACTTCTTTAACTCTAAGGAGTCGAATACTTCCTGAATAGCTCCAGACTGAGTGTGTAGTTAGGGCTTTATCAACGGACTGAAGGTTGAGGATGCACCTCAATGGATGAGAAGTGTTGCAGAGTGTGTGTTTCTCAGCAATCAGATTGCCTTTCCTCCATGTTGTTTAGCTTGACGTTGGCTAGGACAACCAGTCTAGCGTGTCCAGATCTTACCTTGAGGCCGGAGGTGTATTTAAGGACTAGCACCCACTATCATTCCACTCTGCTTCCCTTGCGACTTCTATGAACGATTCATAAGAAGATCCGCTGGCAGCCCATAGAGCTCTTTCAAGGGAGTCATGAAGGGATCCATGTCTTCAAGTAAGAACATGTTTTTGGACCGATTGGAGTTTCTGGATCACATTTTTTATGTCTGATTAGATTGCGTTGTGCAAGGTAGATTGTCCGCTTAGTCCATAGGAGTCGAGGGACCACACTCAACATCATCTGCTGAATGAAACATGGTGCCACTTGCACAAGACGATATGTTCAACCACGTTACTCATTTTCGGCTTTCTGTGCAGGAGTCATTGAAGTACCTTGTTATTGGGGAATGAGAATGAAAATGAGCTCTCACGCGGGCTGCTGGTTTACATGGTCTTGGCTTACCCATCATTGACGGATAGGGGGTTATCTCATTCAGAGGTCGGTATGCCTTGGGCGATCAGGTAACAATGCTTTATTGTTCACCTGCGGAATGTTAGCATGTTTTTTTATCATACATTTGGATATGGAATTGCCATTGAGAATTGTCTCTACCAAGGTTAGCATGTAGACGTTAGCAAGTTGGGTGACAGTGAAGACCCTTGGAGCTAGTTCGATAGAGTGCACAAAAGTGGGGTCACAAAATAGGTGGCTGTAAAACCAGACAAGGGTAGACTGGAGATAGTTCTAAAGAGTTTAGTGGAGGAGTGGGAGAGTGAGTGATGCTGTTCAAAAAGACGTATTTTCATTTGCTTGAGCAAGTGTGAATTAAAGAGAGTGCTCGTCGGTTCTGGACTCAGATCTTGTTCCAGATTCTTCTGGTGAAGAGGAAGAAGGCTGTCCAACAAAGTGACTGTTAAAGTGGGGGTTCAGCCTTTTATAATGTACATGTGGCTAATTTAATGTACACCAGAGTGGCTCTGGAAGATAAACAAGTGTATCTCCCCATTTTGCCAGAGATAAGAAAAAGAGAGTGGGGACCTTGTCTATGTAGCCTGGCCATGCACATTAATACAGAGATGCTCGTCCTCCATCATACGAATCATGGAAGAGACAATACAACTAGCTGGGGCTGTATCACCTAAACTAATGTTACTGGGAATAATGGATAAGGAAGTTAACCCCAGGCATGAGACAACTAATAGGACTGGGAAGTTTGATCACCAAGAGAGGTATCTCTAGGTACTGACTGTCACTGATAGATCCAATGGTGTGAGAATGGCTATGTGGTATGCAGAGATGTGACACATTTAGGAAATCAGTGTGCCTTATTTATGAGGCCCTTACACCGCCGTTGTTTCACTTTTTGTGATGCTGCGGTGGTGTAAAAAATGCACCACGCTGCGCCATATTTAGAAAAGTGACGCATCTAGGTTTATGCGTCACTTTGTAAAGCCCTGTGCTACATCATACCTGCAACAGGGATAATGTATGCAAGGTGGGCGTTTCGACCCAGGAAGGCCACGTAGAAGGAACACTGTGAAATCTATGAGATTTCTCTGCAGCACTTCTATTGTGTCAAATCCTTGCGCCTGCTCAAAGCAGGCATAAGTGGTAATGCAGTGCCTTTCACATGGGGCTTGCCCATGTGTAATGACACATTGCTAGAGTTGCATCTGTTTTCAGACACACTCCAGCAATGTGCCATTTTTGTGCCTACAGATAGGTCAAGAATACTGACATATCTGTAAATCCTTGCGACATGGAACGCCGTACAGTATATGCGGCGCATCCATAGTGTTAAAGGATGGTACTATTAAAAGTGTTGCAAAAACCACAGTTGATGGACAGAATGCAGAAAAATGTCATACATTCATCCCAGTACAGAGATCTGGGCCTAAATCCATCGTTTTTTTGCACTCCACACCACCCCAGTTCAGACATGGCCATATGCAAATCAGTCTGACCCTTTGCCTCATTGGAACAGTCCAGCCCGAACTGCCAAGCCATGCCTTCCCTGGACCGGAAACAAGCTTCCGAGGACCGGTTTCTGGCATTCCAGCCGTCTTCAGCCCGGATTGCTTGAATCCAGTGGTGTGGAGAGCATGGGACTCACGTCTGAGCATACCCATCCCACTCGGGCTGACAAATGCAAAAACCACAGTTGATGTACAGAATGCAGAACAATGTCAGACATTCACCCCAGTACAGAGATCTGGGCCTAAATCCATAGTTTTTTTGCACTCCACACCACCCCAGTTCAGACATGGCCATATGCAAATCAGTCTGACCCTGTGCCTCATGGGAACAGTCCAGCCCGAACTGCCAAGCCATGCCTTCCCTGGACCGGAAACAAGCTTCCGAGGACCGGTTTCTGGCATTCCAGCCGTCTTCAGCCCGGCTTGCTTGAATCCAGTGGTGTGGAGAGCATGGGACTCACATCTGAGCATACCCATCCCACTCGGGGTGACAAATGCAAAAACCACAGTTGATGGACAGAATGCAGAAGAATGTCATACATTCACCCCAGTACAGAGATCTGGGCCTAAATCCATCGTTTTTTGGCACTCCACACCACCCCAGTTCAGACATGGCCATATGCAAATCAGTCTGACCCTGTGCCTCATGGGAACAGTCCAGCCTGAACTGCCAAGCCATGCCTTCCCTGGACCGGAAACAAGCTTCCGAGGACCGGTTTCTGGCATTCCACCCCGTCTTCAGCCCGGCTTGCTTGAATCCAGTGGTGTGGAGAGCATGGGACTCACGTCTGAGCATACCCATCCCACTCGGGGTGACAAATGCAAAAACCACGGTTGATGGACAGAATGCAGAACAATGTCATACATTCACCCCAGTACAGAGATCTGGGCTTAAATCCATCGTTTTTTTGCACTCCACACCACCCCAGTTCAGACATGGCCATATGCAAATCAGTCTGACCCTGTGCCTCATGGGAACAGTCCAGCCCGAACTGCCAAGCCATGCCTTCCCTGGACCGGAAACAAGCTTCCGAGGACCGGTTTCTGGCATTCCAGCCGTCTTCAGCCCGGCTTGCTTGAATCCAGTGGTGTGGAGAGCATGGGACTCACGTCTGAGCATACCCATCCCACTCGGGGTGACAAATGCAAAAACCACAGTTGATGGACAGAATGCAGAATAATGTCATACATTCACCCCAGTACAGAGATCTGGGCCTAAATCCATCGTTTTTTGGCACTCCACACCACCCCAGTTCAGACATGGCCATATGCAAATCAGTCTGACCCTGTGCCTCATGGGAACAGTCCAGCCCGAACTGCCAAGCCATGCTTTCCCTGGACCGGAAACAAGCTTCCGAGGACCGGTTTCTGGCATTCCAGCCATCTTCAGCCTGGCTTGCTTGAATCCAGTGGTGTGGAGAGCATGGGACTCACGTCTGAGCATACCCATCCTACTCGGGGTGACAAATGCAAAAACCACAGTTGATGGACAGAATGCAGAACAATGTCATACATTCACCCCAGTACAGAGATCCGGGCCTAAATCCATCGTTTTTTTGCACTCCACACCACCCCAGTTCAGACATGGCCATATGCAAATCAGTATGACCCTGTGCCTCATGGGAACAGTCCAGCCCGAACTGCCAAGCCATGCCTTCCCTGGACCGGAAACAAGCTTCTGAGGACCGGTTTCTGGCATTCCAGCCGTCTTCAGCCCGGCTTGCTTGAATCCAGTGGTGTGGAGAGCATGGGACTCACGTCTGAGCATACCCATCCCACTTGGGGTGACAAATGCAAAAACCACAGTTGATGGACAGAATGCAGAACAATGTCATACATTCACCCCAGTCCAGAGATCTGGGTCTAAATCCATCGTTTTTTTGCACTCCACACCACCCCAGTTCAGACATGGCCATATGCAAATCAGTCTGACCCTGTGCCTCATGGGAACAGTCCATCCTGAACTGCCAAGCCATGCCTTCCCTGGACCGGAAACAAGCTGCAGAACAATGTCATACATTCACCCCAGTACAGAGATATGGGCCTAAATCCATAGTTTTTTCGCACTCCACACCACCCCAGTTCAGACATGGCCATATACAAATCAGTCTGACCATGTGCCTCATAGGAACAGTCCAGCCCGAACTGCCAAGCCATGCCTTCCCTGGACCGGAAACAAGCTTCCGAGGACCGGTTTCTGGCATTCCAGCCGTCTTCAGCCCGGCTTGCTTGAATCCAGTGGTGTGGAGAGCATGGGACTCACGTCTGAACATACCCATCCCACTCGGGGTGACAAATGCAAAAACCACAGTTGATGGACAGAATGCAGAACAATGTCATACATTCACCCCAGTATAGAGATCTGGGCCTAAATCCAGCGTTTTTTTGCACTCCACACCACCCCAGTTAAGACATGGCCATATGCAAATCAGTCTGACCCTGTGCCTCATGGGAACAGTCCAGCCCGAACTGCCAAGCCATGCCTTCCCTGGACCGGAAACAAGCTTCCGAGGACCGGTTTCTGGCATTCCAGCCATCTTCAGCTTGGCTTGCTTGAATCCAGTGGTGTGGAGAGCATGGGACTCACGTCTGAGCATACGCATCCCACTCGGGGTGACAAATGTAAAAACCACAGTTGATGGACAGAATGCAGAACAATGTCATACATTCACTCCAGTACAGAGATCCGGGCCTAAATCCATCGTTTTTTTGCACTCCACACCACCCCAGTTCAGACATGGCCATATGCAAATCAGTCTGACCCTGTGCCTCATGGGAACAGTCCAGCCCGAACTGCCAAGCCATGCCTTCCCTGGACCGGAAACAAGCTTCCGAGGACCGTTTTCTGGCATTCCAGCCATCTTCAGCCCGGCTTGCTTGAATCCAGTGGTGTGGAAAGCATGGGACTCACATCTGAGCATACCCATCCCACTCGGGGTGACAATTGCAAAAACCACAGTTGATGGACAGAATGCAGAACAATGTCATACATTCACCCCAGTACAGAGATCTGGGCCTAAATCCATCGTTTTTTTGCACTCCACACCACCCCAGTTCAGACATGGCCATATGCAATTCAGTCTGACCCTGTGCCTCATGGGAACAGTCCAGCCTGAACTGCCAAGCCATGCCTTCCCTGGACCGGAAACAAGCTTCCGAGGACCGGTTTCTGGCATTCCAGCCGTCTTCTGCCCGGCTTGCTTGAATCCAGTGGTGTGGAGAGCATGGGACTCACGTCTGAGCATACCCATCCCACTCGGGGTGACAAATGCAAAAACCACAGTTGATGGACAGAATGCAGAATAATGTCATACATTCACCCCAGTACAGAGATCTGGACCTAAATCCATCGTTTTTTGGCACTCCACACCACACCAGTTAAGACATGGCCATATGCAAATCAGTCTGACCCTGTACCTCATGGGAACAGTCCAGCCCGAACTGCCAAGCCATGCCTTTCCTGGACCGGAAACAAGCTTCCGAGGACCGGTTTCTGGCATTCGAGCCGTCTTCAGCCCGGATTGCTTGAATCCAGTGGTGTGGAGAGCATGGGACTCACGTCTGAGCATACCCATCCCACTCGGGCTGACAAATGCAAAAACCACAGTTGATGTACAGAATGCAGAACAATGTCAGACATTCACCCCAGTACAGAGATCTGGGCCTAAATCCATAGTTTTTTTGCACTCCACACCACCCCAGTTCAGACATGGCCATATGCAAATCAGTCTGACCCTGTGCCTCATGGGAACAGTCGAGCCCGAACTGCCAAGCCATGCCTTCCCTGGACCGGAAACAAGCTTCCGAGGACCGGTTTCTGGCATTCCAGCCGTCTTCAGCCCGGCTTGCTTGAATCCAGTGGTGTGGAGAGCATGGGACTCACGTCTGAGCATACCCATCCCACTCGGGGTGACAAATGTAAAAACTACAGTTGATGGACAGAATGCAGAAGAATGTCATACATTCACCCCAGTACAGAGATCTGGGCCTAAATCCATCGTTTTTTGGCACTCCACACCACCCCAGTTCAGACATGGCCATATGCAAATCAGTCTGACCCTGTGCCTCATGGGAACAGTCCAGCCTGAACTGCCAAGCCATGCCTTCCCTGGACCGGAAACAAGCTTCCGAGGACCGGTTTCTGGCATTCCACCCCGTCTTCAGCCCGGCTTGCTTGAATCCAGTGGTGTGGAGAGCATGGGACTCACGTCTGAGCATACCCATCCCACTCGGGGTGACAAATGCAAAAACCACGGTTGATGGACAGAATGCAGAACAATGTCATACATTCACCCCAGTACAGAGATCTGGGCCTAAATCCATCGTTTTTTTGCACTCCACACCACCCCAGTTCAGACATATGCAAATCAGTCTGACCCTGTGCCTCATGGGAACAGTCCAGCCCGAACTGCCAAGCCATGCCTTCCCTGGACCGGAAACAAGCTTCCGAGGACCGGTTTCTGGCATTCCAGCCGTCTTCAGCCCGGCTTGCTTGAATCCAGTGGTGTGGAGAGCATGGGACTCACGTCTGAGCATACCCATCCCACTCGGGGTGACAAATGCAAAAACCACAGTTGATGGACAGAATGCAGAATAATGTCATACATTCACCCCAGTACAGAGATCTGGGCCTAAATCCATCGTTTTTTGGCACTCCACACCACCCCAGTTCAGACATGGCCATATGCAAATCAGTCTGACCCTGTGCCTCATGGGAACAGTCCAGCCCGAACTGCCAAGCCATGCTTTCCCTGGACCGGAAACAAGCTTCCGAGGACCGGTTTCTGGCATTCCAGCCATCTTCAGCCCGGCTTGCTTGAATCCAGTGGTGTGGAGAGCATGGGACTCACGTCTGAGCATACCCATCCTACTCGGGGTGACAAATGCAAAAACCACAGTTGATGGACAGAATGCAGAACAATGTCATACATTCACCCCAGTATAGAGATCTGGGCCTAAATCCAGCGTTTTTTTGCACTCCACACCACCCCAGTTAAGACATGGCCATATGCAAATCAGTCTGACCCTGTGCCTCATGGGAACAGTCCAGCCCGAACTGCCAAGCCATGCCTTCCCTGGACCGGAAACAAGCTTCCGAGGACCGGTTTCTGGCATTCCAGCCATCTTCAGCTTGGCTTGCTTGAATCCAGTGGTGTGGAGAGCATGGGACTCACGTCTGAGCATACGCATCCCACTCGGGGTGACAAATGTAAAAACCACAGTTGATGGACAGAATGCAGAACAATGTCATACATTCACTCCAGTACAGAGATCCGGGCCTAAATCCATCGTTTTTTTGCACTCCACACCACCCCAGTTCAGACATGGCCATATGCAAATCAGTCTGACCCTGTGCCTCATTGGAACAGTCCAGCCCGAACTGCCAAGCCATGCCTTCCCTGGACCGGAAACAAGCTTCCGAGGACCGGTTTCTGGCATTCCAGCCATCTTCAGCCCGGCTTGCTTGAATCCAGTGGTGTGGAAAGCATGGGACTCACATCTGAGCATACCCATCCCACTCGGGGTGACAAATGCAAAAACCACAGTTGATGGACAGAATGCAGAACAATGTCATACATTCACCCCAGTACAGAGATCTGGGCCTAAATCCATCGTTTTTTTGCACTCCACACCACCCCAGTTCAGACATGGCCATATGCAATTCAGTCTGACCCTGTGCCTCATGGGAACAGTCCAGCCTGAACTGCCAAGCCATGCCTTCCCTGGACCGGAAACAAGCTTCCGAGGACCGGTTTCTGGCATTCCAGCCGTCTTCTGCCCGGCTTGCTTGAATCCAGTGGTGTGGAGAGCATGGGACTCACGTCTGAGCATACCCATCCCACTCGGGGTGACAAATGCAAAAACCACAGTTGATGGACAGAATGCAGAATAATGTCATACATTCACCCCAGTACAGAGATCTGGACCTAAATCCATCGTTTTTTGGCACTCCACACCACCCCAGTTAAGACATGGCCATATGCAAATCAGTCTGACCCTGTACCTCATGGGAACAGTCCAGCCTGAACTGCCAAGCCATGCCTTCCCTGGACCGGAAACAAGCTTCCGAGGACCGGTTTCTGGCATTCCAGCCGTCTTCTGCCCGGCTTGCTTGAATCCAGTGGTGTGGAGAGCATGGGACTCACGTCTGAGCATACCCATCCCACTCGGGGTGACAAATGCAAAAACCACAGTTGATGGACAGAATGCAGAATAATGTCATACATTCACCCCAGTACAGAGATCTGGACCTAAATCCATCGTTTTTTGGCACTCCACACCACCCCAGTTAAGACATGGCCATATGCAAATCAGTCTGACCCTGTACCTCATGGGAACAGTCCAGCCCGAACTGCCAAGCCATGCCTTTCCTGGACCGGAAACAAGCTTCCGAGGACCGGTTTCTGGCATTCGAGCCGTCTTCAGCCCGGATTGCTTGAATCCAGTGGTGTGGAGAGCATGGGACTCACGTCTGAGCATACCCATCCCACTCGGGCTGACAAATGCAAAAACCACAGTTGATGTACAGAATGCAGAACAATGTCAGACATTCACCCCAGTACAGAGATCTGGGCCTAAATCCATAGTTTTTTTGCACTCCACACCACCCCAGTTCAGACATGGCCATATGCAAATCAGTCTGACCCTGTGCCTCATGGGAACAGTCGAGCCCGAACTGCCAAGCCATGCCTTCCCTGGACCGGAAACAAGCTTCCGAGGACCAGTTTCTGGCATTCCAGCCGTCTTCAGCCCGGCTTGCTTGAATCCAGTGGTGTGGAGAGCATGGGACTCACGTCTGAGCATACCCATCCCACTCGGGGTGACAAATGCAAAAACCACAGTTGATGGACAGAATGCAGAAGAATGTCATACATTCACCCCAGTACAGAGATCTGGGCCTAAATCCATCGTTTTTTGGCACTCCACACCACCCCAGTTCAGACATGGCCATATGCAAATCAGTCTGACCCTGTGCCTCATGGGAACAGTCCAGCCTGAACTGCCAAGCCATGCCTTCCCTGGACCGGAAACAAGCTTCCGAGGACCGGTTTCTGGCATTCCACCCCGTCTTCAGCCCGGCTTGCTTGAATCCAGTGGTGTGGAGAGCATGGGACTCACGTCTGAGCATACCCATCCCACTCGGGGTGACAAATGCAAAAACCACGGTTGATGGACAGAATGCAGAACAATGTCATACATTCACCCCAGTACAGAGATCTGGGCCTAAATCCATCGTTTTTTTGCACTCCACACCACCCCAGTTCAGACATATGCAAATCAGTCTGACCCTGTGCCTCATGGGAACAGTCCAGCCCGAACTGCCAAGCCATGCCTTCCCTGGACCGGAAACAAGCTTCCGAGGACCGGTTTCTGGCATTCCAGCCGTCTTCAGCCCGGCTTGCTTGAATCCAGTGGTGTGGAGAGCATGGGACTCACGTCTGAGCATACCCATCACACTCGGGGTGACAAATGCAAAAACCACAGTTGATGGACAGAATGCAGAATAATGTCATACATTCACCCCAGTACAGAGATCTGGGCCTAAATCCATCGTTTTTTGGCACTCCACACCACCCCAGTTCAGACATGGCCATATGCAAATCAGTCTGACCATGTGCCTCATGGGAACAGTCCAGCCCGAACTGCCAAGCCATGCTTTCCCTGGACCGGAAACAAGCTTCCGAGGACCGGTTTCTGGCATTCCAGCCATCTTCAGCCCGGCTTGCTTGAATCCAGTGGTGTGGAGAGCATGGGACTCACGTCTGAGCATACCCATCCTACTCGGGGTGACAAATGCAAAAACCACAGTTGATGGACAGAATGCAGAACAATGTCATACATTCACCCCAGTATAGAGATCTGGGCCTAAATCCAGCGTTTTTTTGCACTCCACACCACCCCAGTTAAGACATGGCCATATGCAAATCAGTCTGACCCTGTGCCTCATGGGAACAGTCCAGCCCGAACTGCCAAGCCATGCCTTCCCTGGATCGGAAACAAGCTTCCGAGGACCGGTTTCTGGCATTCCAGCCATCTTCAGCTTGGCTTGCTTGAATCCAGTGGTGTGGAGAGCATGGGACTCACGTCTGAGCATACGCATCCCACTCGGGGTGACAAATGTAAAAACCACAGTTGATGGACAGAATGCAGAACAATGTCATACATTCACTCCAGTACAGAGATCCGGGCCTAAATCCATCGTTTTTTTGCACTCCACACCACCCCAGTTCAGACATGGCCATATGCAAATCAGTCTGACCCTGTGCCTCATGGGAACAGTCCAGCCCGAACTGCCAAGCCATGCCTTCCCTGGACCGGAAACAAGCTTCCGAGGACCGGTTTCTGGCATTCCAGCCATCTTCAGCCCGGCTTGCTTGAATCCAGTGGTGTGGAAAGCATGGGACTCACATCTGAGCATACCCATCCCACTCGGGGTGACAAATGCAAAAACCACAGTTGATGGACAGAATGCAGAACAATGTCATACATTCACCCCAGTACAGAGATCTGGGCCTAAATCCATCGTTTTTTTGCACTCCACACCACCCCAGTTCAGACATGGCCATATGCAATTCAGTCTGACCCTGTGCCTCATGGGAACAGTCCAGCCTGAACTGCCAAGCCATGCCTTCCCTGGACCGGAAACAAGCTTCCGAGGACCGGTTTCTGGCATTCCAGCCGTCTTCTGCCCGGCTTGCTTGAATCCAGTGGTGTGGAGAGCATGGGACTCACGTCTGAGCATACCCATCCCACTCGGGGTGACAAATGCAAAAACCACAGTTGATGGACAGAATGCAGAATAATGTCATACATTCACCCCAGTACAGAGATCTGGACCTAAATCCATCGTTTTTTGGCACTCCACACCACCCCAGTTAAGACATGGCCATATGCAAATCAGTCTGACCCTGTACCTCATGGGAACAGTCCAGCCCGAACTGCCAAGCCATGCCTTTCCTGGACCGGAAACAAGCTTCCGAGGACCGGTTTCTGGCATTCGAGCCGTCTTCAGCCCGGCTTGCTTGAATCCAGTGGTGTTTAGAGCATGGGACTCACGTCTGAGCATACCCATCCCACTCGGGGTGACAAATACAAAAACCACAGTTGATGGACAGAATGCAGAACAATGTCATACATTCACCCCAGTACAGAGATCCGGGCCTAAATCCATCGTTTTTTTGCACTCCACACCACCCCAGTTCAGACATGGCCATATGCAAATCAGTATGACCCTGTGCCTCATGGGAACAGTCCAGCCCGAACTGCCAAGCCATGCCTTCCCTGGACCGGAAACAAGCTTCCGAGGACCGGTTTCTGGCATTCCAGCCGTCTTCAGCCCGGCTTGCTTGAATCCAGTGGTGTGGAAAGCATGGGACTCACGTCTGAGCATACCCATCCCACTCGGGGTGACAAATGCAAAACCACAGTTGATGGACAGAATGCAGAACAATGTCATACATTCACCCCAGTACAGAGATCTGGGCCTAAATCCATCGTTTTTTTGCACTCCACACCACCCCAATTCAGACATGGCCATATGCAAATCAGTCTGACCCTGTGCCTCATGTCAAGTCAAGTCAAGTCAGAGAATTTATATAGCGCACTACATACCCAGAGGGTCTCAAGGCGCTTAAGGAGGGGTGGGGAATCACTTGTCAAATATCCACGTTTTAAGTTGCTTTCTGAATGCTAGGTGGTTCTGGGTAAGGCGAAGGTAGGTGGGTAGTGAGTTCCAGGTTTTAGCTGCCAGGTAGGAGAAGGATCTACCTCCCATGGTGGTCTTGTTGATGCGAGGTACAGTGGCAAGGGCTTGGTTGGAAGATCGAAGCTGGCGGGAGGGGGCGTAGAAGGACAGTCGTGTGTTGAGGCATTCTGGTCCGATTTCGTAGAGTGCTTTGTGTGCGTGGGTAAGGAGCCGGAAAGTGATCCTCTTATTGACGGGAAGCCAGTGGAGGTTTTTCAGGTGACCAGAGATATGTTCTTTACGCGGGATGTCTAAAATGAGCCTGGCTGAGGCGTTTTGGATTCGTTGGAGTTTTTTCTGGAGTTTAGCGGTAGTCCCGGCGTAGAGGGTGTTTCCATAGTCCAGTCGGCTCGTGCCCAGAGCGTGGGTGACCGTTTTCCTAGTTTCGGTGGGGATCCAACGAAATGTTTTTTTGAGCATGCGAAGAATGTTGAAGCAGGATGAGGAGACGGCGTTGACTTGTCTGTTCATTGAAAGTGAGGAATCCAGGATGAGGCCCAGGTTCCGTGCGTGGTCTGTCGGGATGGGTGCTTTTCCAAGGGCTTCTGGCCACCAAGAGTCGTCCCATGCGGAGGGGGAGGTACCTAAGATGAGGACTTCTGTTTTATCTGAGTTCAGTTTCAGACGGCTGTGTTTCATCCATTCGGCTACTTCTTTCATTCCTTCGTGTAGGTTCGTTTTGGCGGTGCTAGGGTCATTGGTGAGTGATAGGATCAGTTGAGTGTCATCCGCGTAGGAGATGATGTTGAGGTTGTGTTGGCGGGCGATGGCCGCGAGGGGGCTCATGTATACGTTGAAAAGGGTGGGGCTGAGTGAGGATCCTTGTGGTACGCCGCAGATGACTTCAGTGGCCACTGACTTGAATGGTGGGAGGCGGACTCTCTGGGTTCTTCCGGTGAGGAACGAGGTGATCCATTCCAGTGCTTTTCCTTGGATTCCGATGTTTCTGAGGCGCTGTAGAAGGGTGCTATGGCAGACTGTGTCGAAGGCTGCGGAGAGGTCGAGGAGGATGAGGGCGACTGTGTCTCCATTGTCCAGTAGAGTTCGAATGTCGTCTGTTGCTGCGATGAGGGCGGTCTCAGTGCTGTGTTTTGCTCGGAAGCCGGACTGTGAGGAGTCGAGGGATTTGTTGGCTTCGAGGAAGGCGGCGAGCTGGTTGTTGACAGCTTTCTCGATGACTTTGGCCGGGAATGGAAGGAGCGAGATGGGGCGGTAATTTTTGAGTTCGGTGGGGTCCGCTGTGGGTTTTTTCAGAAGGGCGCTGAATTCAGCGTGTTTCCAGCTTTCCGGGAAGGTGGCGGATTTGAAGGAGCAGTTGATGACGTCTCGGAGGTGCGGTGCTATGATGGAGTCTGCTTTGTTGAAGATGTGGTGAGGGCATGGGTCTGTGGGGGATCCTGAGTGGATGGAGTTCATCAGGCGGATGGTGTCCTCAGTGGAGATTGGGTTCCAGTCATTAAGGATGTTCGAGGGGGGTGGAGGTTCAGCAGATGGTTGGGTGGGTTGGTCTTCGGGTTGGTTGTCGAAGCTGTTGTGGATGTCTGCAATTTTGTTGTGGAAGAATGAGGCTAGGGAGTCGCAGAGTGCTTGAGAGGGGGTGATGTCGTTAGAGATGGCCGAGGGATTGGTAAATTCCTTGACGATGTTGAAAAGTTCCTTGCTGTTGTGGGCGTTGTTGTCTAGTCGTTCCTTGAAGGCGGTTTTCTTGGCTTTTCGGATCAGTTGGTGGTGTATGCGGGTGGCGTTTTTGAAGGCGTCCTTGGTGCTGGTGATTGGGTCTTTTTTCCAGGCCTTCTCAAGGGAGCGGCAGAGTTTCTTGGATTTCTTAAGATCATCGTTGAACCATGATGCCTTCTTGCTGCCAAGTTTGCTTTGTCGTTTTTTCAGTGGTGCTAGGATGTCGGCGCTGTTGGATAGCCATAGGGTGAGGTTGGTGGCTGCTTGGTCGGGGTTTGAGGAGTGGGCTGGGGGGTTTAGAAGAAGCGATGAGGAGATCTGGTCGATGGTGATTTTGTTCCAGTTTCTTTGCAGAGTTGGTTGAGGGTGGTTGTTGGGTTTGGGCTTGTTGTAGGTAAAGTGAACGCAGCTGTGGTCAGTCCAGAGGAGAGCCGTAGTGTGGCTGAAGGAGACATGATTGCTGGAGGTGAAGATAGGGTCGAGAGTGTGACCTGCGATGTGGGTGGGGGAAGTGACCAGTTGTTTAAGTCCGAGGTTGGCGAGGTTGTCCAGAAGGGTGGTGGAGTTGCGGTCGTTGTTCTTTTCAAGGTGAAAGTTGAGGTCTCCCAGAAGGATGTAATCTTTGGAGGGGAGGGCGTGTGGGGTGATGAAGTCCGTGATGTCCTCACTAAATTGTGCGCGGGGTCCTGGTGGCCTGTAAAGGAGGGTGCCTCTGAGTGTGGTCTTGGGGTCGATGTGGATCTGGAAGTGAAGGTGTTCAGAGTTGGCGAGATTGACGTCAGAGCTGGTTGAGATGTGGATGGATTTCTTATGGACGATAGCGATTCCTCCTCCTGTGTGGCCGGTACGGTCCTTGCGTATGATCTTATAATCTTCTGGGATGGCAATGGTGATGTCTGGGGCGGAGGAGGCGTTCATCCATGTTTCTGTAAGGAAGGCGACGTCCGGAGAGATGGTGTCTAGTAGATTCCATAGGTCAATGGCGTGCCTGTGGACCGATCGGGTGTTGAGCAAGATGCATTGTAGGTGGTTGGGGTCGGGAATCTGAGGTGTGATCGTAGCGGAGATGTTGACGGTGCCGATGAATCTGCAGGAGTAGCATGAGAAAGGTCCATGGGTGTGTCCAGGAGCGGCTTGGACGCAGTTGGGGGGACGGCCGGGGTTAAGGGCTAGGAGGGTGGTGGCATCGTAGGTAATGCGGGAGGGCTGGGCAATGCGAGGGCCAGGGGGTCTGGCGCTGGGCGCGGTCCAGGCGCTGACGGGGGTAGACGGGCTTACCTTTGGCGCACCTTCGGCGCGACTGGGGCGCGAACACTGCGCGTAAACGCTGCACGTAAACGCTGCGCGCGGGAACTACTGTCATATATGGATAGTGGGGGGGAGGGGCGAGGGCGGCTCAGCTGGGAGGCGGGGCGGGCTACAGACGAAGACAACAACAAATAAAATGGAGGCGGAGGGGGGAGCACAGCAAACGCGCAAACAGAGTGAAAGCAGCAAAATTAACTAAGAAAAGTGCAAGTAAAGCTAAGCGGCGATCAGGCAGACAGCAGGCAAAAATAATAATGCAGTTTTAGAATGCAATGCAGCACAACGCGCAAACAGAGTGAAAGCAGCAAAATTAACTAAGAAAAGTGCAAGTAAAGCTAAGCGGCGATCAGGCAGACAGCAGGCAAAAATAATAATGCAGTTTAGAATGCAATGCAGCACAACGATACCGAATGTCTCAGAGGGACACTGGGGAGCGACCACTCAGCCCGAGGGAGAGGAGCGAGTCACGGCGCCTTCAGGTAAGGGAGCGCTGTTTCTAGTAAGTGGGAGGGCGGCTCAGCTGGGAGGCGGGGCGGGCAACAGACGACGACAACAACAAACAAAATGGAGGCGGAGGGGGGAGCACAGCAAACGTGCAAACAGAGTGAAAGCAGCAAAATTAACTAAGAAAAGTGCAAGTAAAGCTAAGCGGCGATCAGGCAGACAGCAGGCAAAAATAATAATGCAGTTTTAGAATGCAATGCAGCACAACGCGCAAACAGAGTGAAAGCAGCAAAATTAACTAAGAAAAGTGCAAGTAAAGCTAAGCGGCGATCAGGCAGACAGCAGGCAAAAATAATAATGCAGTTTAGAATGCAATGCAGCACAACGATACCGAATGTCTCAGAGGGACACTGGGGAGCGACCACTCAGCCCGAGGGAGAGGAGCGAGTGGGAACAGTCCAGCCTGAACTGCCAAGCCATGCCTTCCCTGGACCAGAAGCAAGCTTCCGAGGACCGGTTTCTGGCATTCCAGCCGTCTTCAGCCCGGCTTGCTTGAATCCAGTGGTGTGGAGAGCATGGGACTCACGTCTGAGCATACCCATCCCACTCAGGGTGACAAATGCAAAAACCATAGTTGATGGACAGAATGCAGAACAATGTCATACATTCACCCCAGTACAGAGATCTGGGTCTAAACCCATCGTTTTTTGCACTCCACACAACCCCAGTTCAGACATGGCCATATGCAAATCAGTCTGACCCTGTGCCTCAAGGGAACAGTCCAGCCCGAACTGCCAAGCCATGCCTTCCCTCGACCGGAAAATAGCTTCCGAGGACCGATTTCTGGCATTCCAGCCATCTTCAGCCCGGCTTGCTTGAATCCAGTGGTGTGGAGAGCCTGGGACTCACGTCTGAGCATACCCATCCCACTTGGGGTGACAAATGCAAAAACTACAGTTGATGGACAGAATGCAGAACAATGTCATACATTCACCCCAGTACAGAGATCTGGATCTAAACCCATTGTTTTTTGCACTCCACACAACCCCAGTTCAGACATGGCCATATGCAAATCAGTCTGACCCTGTGCCTCATGGGAACAGTCCAGCCCGAACTGCCAAGCCATGCCTTCCCTGGACCGGAAACAAGCTTCCGAGGACCGGTTTCTGGCATTCCAGCCGTCTTCAGCCCGGCTTGCTTGAATTCAGTGGTGTGGAGAGCATGGGACTCACGTCTGAGCATACCCATCCCACTCGGGGTGACAAATGCAAAAACCACAGTTGATGGACAGAATGCAGAACAATGTCATACATTCACCCCAGTACAGAGATCTGGGCCTAAATCCATCGTTTTTTTGCACTCCACACCACCCCAGTTCAGACATGGCCATATGCAAATCAGTCTGACCCTGTGCCTCATGGGAACAGTCCAGCCCGAACTGCCAAGCCATGCCTTCCCTGGACCGGAAACAAGCTTCCGAGGACCGGTTTCTGGCATTCCAGCCGTCTTTTGCCCGGCTTGCTTGAATCCAGTGGTGTGGAGAGCATGAGACTCCCGTCTGAGCATACCCATCCCACTCGGGGTGACAAATGCAAAAACCACCGTTGATGAACAGAATGCAGAACAATGTCATACATTCACCCCAGTACAGAGATCTGGCCCTAAATCCATCGTTTTTTTGCACTCCACACCACCCCAGTTCAGACATGGCCATATGCAAATCAGTCTGACCCTGTGCCTCATGGGAACAGTCCAGCCCGAACTGCCAAGCCATGCCTTCCCTGGACCGGAAACAAGCTTCCAAGGACCGGTTTCTGGCATTCCAGCCGTCTTCAGCCCGGCTTGCTTGAATCCCGTGGTGTGGAGAGCATGGGACTCACGTCTGAGCATACCCATCCCACTTGGGGTGACAAATGCAAAAACCACAGTTGATGGACAGAATGCAGAACAATGTCATACATTCACCCCAGTCCAGAGATCTGGGCCTAAATCCATTGTTTTTTTGCGCTCCATACCACCCCAGTTCAGACATGGCCATATGCAAATCAGTCTGACCCTGTGCCTCATGGGAACAGTCCATCCCGAACTGCCAAGCCATGCCTTTCCTGGACCGGAAACAAGCTGCAGAACAATGTCATACATTCACCCCAGTACAGAGATATGGGCCTAAATCCATCGTTTTTTCGCACTCCACACCACCCCAGTTCAGACATGGCCATATACAAATCAGTCTGACCAGGTGCCTCATGGGAACAATCCAGCCCGAACTGCCAAGCCATGCCTTCCCTGGACCGGAAACAAGCTTCCGAGGACCGGTTTCTGGCATTCCAGCCGTCTTCAGCCCGGCTTGCTTGAATCCAGTGGTGTGGAGAGCATGGGACTCACGTCTGAACATACCCATCCCACTCGGGGTGACAAATGCAAAAACCACAGTTGATGGACAGAATGCAGAACAATGTCATACATTCACCCCAGTATAGAGATCTGGGCCTAAATCCATCGTTTTTTTGCACTCCACACCACCCCAGTTCAGACATGGCCATATGCAAATCAGTCTGACCCTGTGCCTCATGGGAACAGTCCAGCCAGAACTGCCAAGCCATGCCAAGCCATGCCTTCCCTGGACCGGAAACAAACTTCCGAGGACCGGTAACTGGCATTCCAGCCGTCTTCAGCCCGGCTTGATGAGGCACAGGGTCAAGGCTGATTTGCATATAGCCAGTGTCTGACCTAGGGTGGTGTGAAGTGCAAAAAAACGATGGATTTAGGCCCAGATCTTTGTACTGGGGTGACTGTAAGACGTTGTTCTGCATTCTGTCCATCAACTGTGTTTTTTGCAATTTTCACCGCGAGTGGGCTGGGTATGCTCAGACGTGAGTCCCAGGCTCTCCACATCACTGGAGTCAAGCTATCCAGGCTGAAGAAGGCTGATAGGCAGAAACCGGTCCTTGGATGCTTGATTCCGGTCTAGGAAAAACATGGCTTGGTAGTTCGGGCTGGACTGTTCCCATGAGGCACAGGGTCAAGGCTGATTTGCATTTAGCCAGTGTCTGACCTAGGGTGGTGTGGAGTGCAAAAAAACGATGGATTTAGGCCCAGATCTTTGTTCTGGGGTGAATGTAAGACATTGTTCTGCATTCTGTCCATCAACTGTGTTTTTTGCAATTTTCACCCCGAGTGGGCTGGGCATGCTCAGACGTGAGTCCCAGGCTCTCCACATTACTGGAGTCAAGCTATCCAGGCTGAAGAAGGCTGATAGCCAGAAACCGGTCCTTGGATGCTTGATTCCGGTCTAGGAAAGACATGGCTTGGTAGATCGGGCTGGACTGTTCCCATGAGGCACAGGGTCAAGGCTGATTTGCATATAGCCAGTGTCTGACCTAGGGTGGTGTGTAGTGCAAAAAAACGATGGATTTAGGTCCAGATCTTTGTACTGGGGTGAATGTAAGACATTGTTCTGCATTCTGTCCATCAACTGTGTTTTTTTCAATTTTCACCCCGAGTGGGCTGGGTATGCTCAGACGTGAGTCCCAGGCTCTCCACATCACTGGAGTCAAGCTATCCAGACGGAAGAAGGCTGATAGCCAGAAACCGGTCCTTGGATGCTTGATTCCGGTCTAGAAAAGACGTGGCTTGGTAGTTCGGGCTGGACTGTTCCCATGAGGCACAGGGTCAAGGCTGATTTGCATATATCCAGTGTCTGACCTCGGGTGGTGTGGAGTGCAAAAAAACGATGGATTTAGGCCCAGATCTTTGTACTGGGGTGAATGTAAGACATTGTTCTGCATTCTGTCCATCAACTGTGTTTTTTGCAATTTTCACCCCGAGTGAGTTCGGGCTGGACTGTTCCCATGAGGCACAGGGTCAAGGCTGATTTGCATATATCCAGTGTCTGACCTAGGGTGGTGTGGAGTGCAAAAAAACAATGGATTTAGGCCCAGATCTTTGTACTGGGGTGAATGTAAGACATTGTTCTGCATTCTGTCCATCAACTGTGTTTTTTGCAATTTTCACCCCGAGTGGGCTGGGTATGCTCAGACGTGAGTCCCAGGTTCTCCACATCACTGGAGTCAAGCTATCCAGGCTGAAGAAGGCTGATAGCCAGAAACCGGTCCTTGGATGCTTGATTCCGGTCTAGGAAAGACTTGGCTTGGTAGTTCGGGCTGGACTGTTCCCATGAGGCACGGGGTCAAGGTTGATTTGCATATAGCCAGTGTCTGACCTAGGGTGGTGTGGAGTGCAAACAAACGATGGATTTAGGCCCAGATCTTTATACTGGGGTGATTGTAAGACATTGTTCTGCATTCTGTCCATCAACTGTGTTTTTTGCAATTAAAAGTGTTGCATCACTGTTTCCCCGCAGTGATGCAACACTTTTCATAAATGAGGTCCAGTGCATCCAGCCAGAGGTTTCCACAGGAAGGCCAAACCATGAGAAGCAGGGATGACATATTGTAGCCCTGATATTTAAACCTAGGTTTACTTTTTGATATTGCCTGACTCAATGCGAAGAATGCATCTCAATATTTAAAAATGTGTCAGGCGATGGACAATATAGTGATACATTGCTCCTTTTTCTTGTTGTTATAATGTTTACCAATCTAAAACAGGAGCGCAACTAGACTCAAACATTTGGGGGGTGGGGGGGGGCGGGGTGGTGTAACACTGGGAATGGAGGCATCTTTAAAACCCAAGTCAACATGACTAGTGGATCAGGGGCTTCATTTTTTGCTGCAAACTGCATAACACATGGAGGCCTTTTTTGGACAATGGCTTGCGGTGCATTTCTGAGCACACTGGGCCAGTAAGGTAGGTCTCAGTGTACTATTCTTTGCAGAGGGCTACGTGTTTTCTCTCAATTTTAGGCTTTTTAGCAGAAAAAAATTATAATGCCTCAGTTTAATATACATTGGACCAGTAGACCAGTAGAATTTGGAATTTCCAGTTCTAGTTTCAGGGAATCGTGGGCAAACAGTACATTCATAGATACAGTGGGCAAAGTGTATTGGCCTCTACCTATTAGATCTTCAAAAACAACATTTACATTATATTTGTCCTCCACCCGAAGGAAGTTTAGGATTATTGATAGAAAATGATGCAGATGAACATTTCTTTAGTTATTTTTCTGTTGCTACTGCATTCCGGAGGGCACAACATCTTCATATTATCTGCAGAATAGGAAGACAACTTTCTTACTGTCTGGGAAAAGAATGTGTCTGCTCCAGACTCTATAGCTCACAGAATATTGAAGCCGCCACCCATAATATTACATGGTGATCTGGAATTCTAGGTTCCATCCAATATTCACAATTTTAATGTGCTTAAAACCTCCTGGAGCCTGAAGTGCAACCCACATTTGAACAGATGTTGACACCAATAAAGCATGAAGCATAGAAACTGGGAACACAGAGCAATTAATAATTATGTTGTCCCACAGGACAGACAGACCTCGGTTAGATGTAACCAGTGGTAGCTGTAAGAGCAGAGACAGAGCTAAACATTTGATACCTCTTGACTGCCCTTGTTTCCTCTGGTCTCCCAGTCCATGGAGGCAATGGCATGACAGCAAAAATAAACCCAGATTTAACTGTCATTTGCTTCTAGCTTGAAAGGTCCAGATATACTAACACTTTCCATCAGGTTTGCAATACTTTTGTAAAGCAAACCAGACACAAAGGCGTATATTTACAAGCCCCATTTGCCACCGGAATGTCACTTTTTTTTTACTCTGCAGTGGCTTAGTGCCATTTCCCATATTTACAAGGTGGCACGTGGCTGATGCGACCTTGTAAACATGTCCCTTACCACCACAGTCCTCTTTGGCAGAGGGACGTGCAATGGGTGATGAAGTGGGCATTCCACTGCAACACCTATTGCTTTTTGATGCTGTCCCATATTTACGAGGCTAAAGCAGCGCCAAAAACGAATGCCAGGGAATACCTGGTCTTAGCATGGCGATACGAAGAGAAATTATTAATTTCTCCTAAATGTTTGCTCTTTCATTCTGCAGCACACATAGAAAGACCAACTCACCATTATTGATTGTTTATGTGCAGGAAGAAGCATGGGCGAATTTTGCGAATTCGCGATCTGCGAATTTGCGGATTTGCGAATTCGCGATCCGCAAAATTCGCGAATTTGTGCGAATTTGCGGATTTTTGTTTTTTTGCGTGTTCGCAGGGTTTTTGCGTGTTCGCGGGTTTTTTTGCGTGTTCGCGGGGATTTTTGCGTCTTCGGAACCGCTTGCATAGCGATGTTACCCATGCAGTCGTTTATGGGAGAGGGAGAGAGAGATAGATAGATAGATAGATAGATAGATAGATAGATAGATAGATAGATAGATAGATAGAGAAAGAGAGGGAAAGAGAGAGGGAGAGAGAGAACGAGAGAAAGAAAGAGAGGCCGCATCTCTGAAGGGCCAGATTCCTGAGTTGCCCCTACAGAACATACAGCTTTTTATTTTTAGCAAAATGCATATGAAAATTGTGCTGTAAAGGTCTCTTTTAGTTTAACCCCTCCTGACAACTCAAAATGGGTGTATTTGCCATCCTCTCCCTTCTTCCTGTTTTTTATATCTGTAAGTGCTTCCTGATGAGGTTTAATTCCTTGGACAGGTGCCTCGTTGCCTACTTGTAACTATTCTCTGACCCTGCTTCAAGGGTCAGAGCAGGGTCAGAGAATAGTTGCAAGTAGGCAAGGAGGCGCCAGGAAGCAATTAGCAGCAGGTGTCCAAGTTGAAGTTAATTTGTTTGTAACCCTTTTGTAAAAGGTTACAAAGAAATTAGGTTCAACTTTTGCACCTGCTGCTGTAACCCTTGCTTGGCTGAAAATTCGTCCCCGCTGATTCGCGGATTTTACCGCGATTTCGCGAGATTCGCGGATCGCGAAAACACGGAAAATGGATTTTACGCCCACCCTTAGGTGTCACTTCCTGTACATAAATATTCACCCCTGCAGCAAGGGCACCCTTGCAACATGGAGGCAGAGTACCTGCGCTGGCGCTAGGCAGCTTTTTTTGCGCCAGCGCTAGGGAAAACACAGGGGTGCGCTATATTCTTGTGAAAACGGCACATCTCTGCAGTCGAAAAATATCACAGCGCTGCGTTGTCAAATTTGTTGCAGCACTGTGCTCTGCAGTTTCTTGTAAATATGCCTCAAAGTGTTGTGCTGGGATTTACTATCCAAAGAAAGTCTGGATTTGTGTTGGATAGTTTTCCTAAGTAACCCTAAGTAACCCAAAGTTGAGCCTTGCACTGCTTTACGGTGCTTTGATTCAAGGAGGCATTACATGGGTGTTTCCATGCAACCAACCATAGGTTTTGATGCAAATCCTTATAAACATTTGCAGGCATTCACAAAGCAAGGATTTGCACCAAAGTCTTACACCTCCTTGAGGTAGGTATACGGGGTAGAAATGTTTTAATTCCTCCTCATTTTTCTTACTTTGCATGCTTGCTGCACTGTACATCACACATACAAAGCAGCAAATGCTTTGAAGGATTCGTATTTGTACTGGAAAGGTCCCCTCTATTACAAAACGATTCCTTACAGAACAAGAGTGTGAATTGGCGCATTGCAGCCTAAAGTGCGCCAATGCCATATGTGCTCTCCTTTTCACCCCACGCTGTGCAACAACTTTAGTTACTGATGTGCTTTGCATGAATTTGCTGAATATTTGGTTATCCCGCCTCTGCTTCCCTCTCCCTCCCCCTTCGGTAGTGGGCATGCGGCTAACTGTACCTATTAGGAGTGGGCTTGTGGGAGAGCTCTCTATGATCTGCCTCAGTCTCCCATGATCTGGAAACATTGCAAACCTCTCAGCCTCATGGGTGATGGTCATACCTCTAGAACCTCCCCATGGCATTAGAGGACAGTAAGACTCAGGTACACAGGATTTATAGCATTATAATACCTGAATTATAGTGGCATGTTCACCATTAAAATATTCAAAAGCTTAAAACAAATTCCTTGTTTGCACGTGGAGTTTTGCAAACATTGCTGGAGGATTTCATACTTTAAAATATGTTCTTTTCAGAGCATTACTCAATGTGGATTTCTATGTAAAACCTTTAAAGCACAAATTTCTCCCGTCTCAAAAACGTGGTTAGTAATTGATTCAATTCGATTTGATTCAAGAGACTAGTTTATTAAGACCATACTCGTTTAAACTTAAAGCAACAAAAATAAAATATATAACAGCATCATTTAAACAATATCACATAACAAAAACTTAATTTATTTATTTGTAAAGTTTTATACAGCGCTGGCTAGACCTGGAGGTATCAGAGCGCTTTACATGAGGATCAGCAAGTTACAGGATACATAGTTACAACCGTTTGAATCAAATAATCACAGAGGGAGTGGGAGACACAAATGGGGAGAAAAGGAAAACAATGTCAGATGATCGGCTGGGTAGGTGACTGCCAAGGGGCCAGACTCCTCCATAGCTGCATAGAACAGCTCCACCGGGCATCGGCCAATGTTGCTCGGTCTCCGCGGTAGATACTTTAGTTTCAATCTTAATAGCCTAATATCTTCTTATAAAAAACCTTGATTAATTAACTAATAAGTGTGCAGAATTTAACTCAGACATGCAAATTAACTTGCCCTTGGCTAAGAGCAGCCATGGAAACAAAATCCAACTTTCCTCTTGCAATATTACTGGGCTGGGCCATATGAAACAATCTTCAGTGGCGGGTGACATTTGTAAGGGAATTTGATATAATTTGCTACCAAGCGACATGGATCCCCCACTCTTTTACATAGAGAGGGGTTTGTCTATTCTTGTATCAGTTGAAAGGACCATTCAGTCATAGGGGGTGAAACTGCCTCTCCTCATTCCAGATGCTGCATTCACGGTTCTCTTAACTGCCCAACATTCTTTTGATAATTATGTTCTTGACCAATTTTGATAATCGCTGTAATGATTTTATTAATGGTCTTCATTGCGAAATCGGCAGATGGCTCATTAACTGTACTCAGACCTTCACCATCATATGGGTAGGTGATTTTAATATAATGACATAAAATGTACCACCCTTAACAACCTGGAACTACCACAAGGAGTGTGGGGGGGGGGACACAGTTTAGACATAACCCATATTTTGCAGCTTTAAACAAGCTACAAGTAAAACAAAATTTGGTAATTGCATCTGAGGACCGTCATTCCATACATTATCGATACTGACTTTCATGGGCGGAAGGATGGAAAGCACAATTGGTTTTATTCTTTTGCCCCAGAAAATGTCTTTATGTCTGATTTTAGCATTGCACGTCATTGTTCCAGTGGCCACTATCCATATGTTTATGGCACTTGGTGGTGGTGGCTCATATCAGAAGTCATCAAAAGGGGTGGAACCGGATTACCCAAAGAATAAAGGTTTAATAATTGAATGGCCAAGATGGAACCGATTCTCTTTCTCCAGGATTTGTTTCACTTGAATTCAGACGCCTGTTGGGTGTGTCTGGATGACTGTGCAAAACCCACCAGGATTTTAAACCCCTTTGTCTCTGTGTGTGACACTTTAAGAGTCCTTATGAGCTCTGCCAGGCCCCAAACATTCACTGAGCTCCACAGGGTTGAGTGTGCTTGCACAGCAGCTCATCAGAAAGTAATGGGTGCCTTAAAATGAAGCCACATGTGGTTAAGGATGCCCGATGGTGTAGGTAGACATATATGAGGTCTAGGACTACAGAAAGCATGAGATCAGGTATGGTATACCCTAGTGGATTCAGGTGAAACTAGGGATAGAAGAACATTCTGGAAAGGTGTTATCCTCCCTTTTCTCAATGAGTCACCACCCCGAGTGTGGAATATTTAATATCAGTAGGCATGTGTACAGAACATTTTTGCAAGCTCTATGCTATATCTCAGGAAGATAATAATAATGGCGATAATGACATTATAGTTGTGGAGTTCTGGACTTTTAATTACGGTCCAGAGGTGTCAGGGACAACACCCGAAGACCCCTGAGTTCTACCTGTCTCGGTGCACAAATGAACAGAAACACGGGCTCCTCGATGGTGGCGTCAAAGACCAAAGGTTTATTACTGCAGGGACACAGAAGTCACAGAAACTACACACTGGCAGATTCTAGGAGCCTGTTCGATTTGCACTAAGTGGGTTGCTCCTTAAATACAGAATATTTAGCTGGGGGCAACATTCTCCACATACTAGTACATTTCTTAACCTTTATGTCCTAAACAATAAATATTTGGCGTTACACAGGAATCGTCCACAATATCTGATGTCAAAACATTACGAATGAGAGGTTCCCACTGTTCCATCATAATCCCATGTCATCTTTACATTCAAGAGCCGGACCGCCTCATCGTAAATTTCGTTACCTCCCCCTAATAAAGGCCCAGAAGGAAAGGAGCAGAGCCAGGTGCAGAAGATAGAAAAACAGGATAAGAGATGTTTGTGGGTCGTAAATGGGCAAGGCTACCAGCTTCGGCCGCCTAATCATGATCAGGCCAACGAACACGAGAACCAGTATAGCAGGACTGGCCTCAGGCAGAGGAGGCAGCTTCTGCCGAGTCATGCGGCCACAGCGTTTCTGTCCTAAGGTGCACGTGTCACTAGCAAGGTGAATCGCCGGCTAAAGCCTACGTGTCCTTAAGTGAAATGAAGTGATCAGAGGTCACTGCGTGTCCATTGACTATGTGAGGGCAAGAAAACAAGATGGATGCCATGATCTAAAATGGATGCCATCGGTGTATCGGAAATGTGGTTATAACAGGAGTGCTCTTGCTCGTAGCATAGCGAAAACACCAGGATATACTAAATGGATCATTTGCGGTTCATCGGTACCAAAATTATGAGTTTACGACAATGTTGAAAACACAGGTTCAAATCGTCACGGAACCTCAGTTGGTCACCCAGGTCTTCGTAATCTTAACGCCCCTTTGAGGTCACTGAGATCACGTGTGCCATTAAGATTAAGAACGGTCCTATTGCAAAAACCATGGCCCAGACGGCGCCCCTATGGACATATTGTTGTGTATCAATTTAGATTCCATATGCATTTCTCGATTCATGCCCTTATATAGGTATAATTCCCATTGCTCTTATATAGGGATAGAAACCCAGTCCTTATTTCGGCATAACCCATGCTACCCAAATACAGGCATGGCTACTTACATCCGTTCATCTACGGCCCAACGATTTCTTGGAAAACCAGACTCTTAAGTTTTCTGCTTGAATATTGATTTCTCCAAGAACTCAGTTATTATGCATGAACATCTATTCCTTAGGGGTTCATTTATGACGTTCATATGCCCGACTGTTATGTCAATACTGGCATTCCTAAACACCTTCAAGGTATAACTATACCTTCACTTGCTATGGCAAAGCACAGTGTGGCTTGGTGCAGTTCCACTACCTACTTGCATGACTCAGCTCGCCACAGCAAGTAACAAAGGAAGCCAACTCCCCAGCTGACGCACTGACTAGAAGCTGTCATCCTCCTGCCGAGAATCCAGCTCCAGTGCTTCTGACTCCCCTTGTGGGGTGTTGGGAAATCGAGTCCCGGGAAAGAGATACCAACCTCTCTCATTCTTAGGTATGGAGCTGATTAGAACCTAGAGAAACATTTGGCAATTCTTGGTAAACACTAAACCTATGCTAAACCACCACCTACTTCTTCCCTCGTACAAGACCTAGGTTAGGTACACTGGGGTAGGCATATTTTAGAAGCACCAGTTGAGTATTTTAACCTGTGTTATTTATGTATGTATTTTTATATATGTCATAGCAACAGACAATGCTATTACAGTATTATTTCATATGACTGTTTACACTGTACGCATTATACTTCGCACTTTGTCTAACTATTGTAGCAGTTCACCTCTCTTGCATGAGAAAGAAGACTTTTCAATAAACCCTTTTTATTGAAACGCCTGTCTCTATTTTCTGTGCAAAACTCTGTATAAACGAAGCATGCACGATTGACTGAGTGAAATAGTTATCTATTGTTTCCACAACTCTGAAGATATTATTCCGACTCTAAGGGAAACAAAGTTGTCATGTTTATGCGGTTGTCAGAGACTAATCCCTTCTTGTTTATTCGAGAACGTTTCTAGTGACCACTGAGTTAGCTTGCACACACACAATTAAGTTCAATGTACTCGATAGAGACATACTGACCTCAATCCTATGTCAAATCTATAGTGTATATTATTGCAATGCGCAGAGCCTATTAGGTATATAGGAACTACACTACAATATATACATGTAATATCTCTTTGTGGGCACCTATATTAGCAAATTTCATCGGGGCAGCCCTTGCACGTGGAATCCCTTCTTCATGGTCTGAGGCCATAATGATTTCAATCTTCAAAAAAGGGGAGAGAAATTATCACACTTTTATTACCGACCAATCTCCCTGCTTGCCTCAACAGTCATCATTTTAGGAAGAGTTCTGTTGGTTAGATTGGAAACTTGGGATGAAGAGAACACAATCCTCAGTGGTTCAGTATAGCTTCTGCCATGGTATAGCAACAAGAGAACAGTGCCTCAATCTATACCTGCGCATTGGAAAATATAATAAAGCTAAAACGGATGCTGTACAACCTAGCATTTAAAGCCCTGAGCAGGTAACAAGTCATAATCGATACATACATCAATCAACTTGACAACTATTTGATGAGCATTGGGAAAGGCATGCCCCAAAGCATCAAAAGCCCTGCCCCGTCCTGATCTATGCAGATAACGCACTCCTGCTGGCCAGGACTGTCACTGGTCTTCAGGGCCTTTGGGACAGTTTTACTTGTTTTATGGGAGATCTGGATTTGTCCACAAATCTAACTAAATCGTTTGCAATGATATCTGGGCCCAAAATACAAAATAAGAAATCATTATATTGATGCTACTACTGTGGGCTGGTGAATACTTTTACCTACTTGAGGGTCTCTTTTCACTCCTCACTGGGCTGGGGTCATTTACATAGTATAAGGAGCCAGCCATTCTCGATATTTATTGAGGCCTCATTCAGGTGTCCCTCTACAAGAGCTCATAAACCCATTAAAGGTCTGTTGACCATCTACAACAGTAAATGCATGTCTGTGGTATCTTATAGAGTTGGGCTTTGGGGGTCACTCAGGAGAGGAACTCCTGCAGAAAGTGAGAAATAACTTTCTACAAAGTATGGTATCAGTCCTTCATGGTTGTTCTATGCATTTCTGCATTTCTGTCATAGCAAGTTGGGGTTGCCCTATTTTGGGGGTCAAATTAAACTTCACCCACTGTTACAATAGATATTTCTTGCGGGCTGTAGTAAAGGAGTGTACGTTAATTGATAAAGTGCTATTCTTCCCTTGGCTTGCCTACGTGAAGGAGACATTTTTCTTACTGGTAGTTCCAGAGATGTTCCTAGATCCAAAATCCATGAGAGTCACATCAAGAGAGAAGGTTAAACAGCTGTGTTTTAGTCACTGATAATATATTAGACTAATGATCATGTCATGTAAGACCCTTAAGCTGTCCCATGGGGATTTACTGGCAGTAGACTGCCAGAGCTGTGTCTTCTGTTTGCAAAGAACCCCCAGCACAGGTTCTACGTGGCAAGCTTCAGAGTGAACATTGTGTATTTTCTCATCATGTTTTCCAGTTGTGCATATCAATCCGCAATTTATATGCTATGCCCATGCGATAACCCCTCAAAACAAAGCATATTGCATTTTGTCTTATTTTGTAAATTATATTCTGTTGCTTGGAAATGTTATCTAGTGCAGATATTATGATCATTCAGTATTAAACAGTACAGATCAGCTCTGATGGCACTGTGCAAGTTCTTGTAAGAAATATGTTGTATGGCTGTAGTAATTTTATTCAAAGTGCCTTGAGTACTGGGAAGTTATATTGTGAAACAGGCAAATGAGATCTTTTATGACCTACACAGAGCTTTTAACCCTATGGTTTTGGGATTTATTTTCTTGTAATATTATGAATAATTTAAGTATTAAGAAAAGCTCTTAATAGTCATTATTTTCTTTTCTTTAACACCTTGGCTGCGGCGCAATTTCTGCCGTGGTGCTGGACATTCCATTCTTGTGCATGGTACGGACGGCCCCCGGCCGTCGTGCACACACGACCACCGTGAGTCATGATGGCCATGATGGTGTTATGAGCTCGGAAGTTTTTAAATACATTTTAAAAATCTTTTTATTAATAACAGGGCATAATTTCAAGCGGTTACAAGTTGCAGCATGTTAAACGTTTCACGTCTTTTCTCATATTAACATACAAAGGATCACATTACAGTCAATACAATAAATTTGGTAGACAGTTATGAGCAACCCTTTCCCACCCACCACCCTCTGTCAGAAGCTGTATCTGACACGGTCCGGGGCAGAGTACAGATATTCCCACTATACGTGTTCCAAGCTCCCCTTATTCTTTCCCACTTTTTGGGGCAGCCGAGGCGTACATATGCCGCCTGCTCTGCCACCATGGCCCGTCCATATCTCTCCACCAGTCATAGAGTGTTGGAGAGGATTGTGACCCCCAGAAACCAGCTATATTTGGTTTGGCGAACATCCTCGCAAGCGTTGCCCAGTCCTGTGAGGCGTGATTGAGATCAGTCGGCTCCCAGATATTTAGAAGACATCTTTTTGGCTCTGGGAGAACTTAAGTAATAGTTCGCAGAAATGCTGCCCAGTAGGGCACTATGTGTGGGCACTGCCATATTGTGTGGCAAAACGTACCCTCCACCCCACAGTTCCGGAGAAAAAATGAATTCTCAGCCCTCCTTTTTTGTGTAGGATCACTCTGGTATAGTACGTCCGATGTAGTATTTTCAGTTGCACCAGTCTTAGTCTGGAGGATATTGCTACTTCACGTGGAGATGAGAGTGCCTCCTGCCAGTCTGCGTCATCTAAGTCCCCAAGTTCGTTGGACCATGTTTCACTGAGGGCCGTCATAGGATCTGGTACTTATTAGTCATTAATTTGAATTTCATGTATTGTGAAATTATTTTTCCATTTGTGATCTATGCGTGCATAAGGAAATAGCCAAATAGCTACTGTACCTTATTATGAGATTGCACTTTTATGACTTTTTAAGTCTAATAAGATATTGACTGACACACATTGTTCATAACTGTTTTCATCAACTTTAAGCAAACTAAACAGGCACATATGTATTCATCATTTTTGTGTACTTGCTGAAGCTATTTTATCCACTCCATTTTACAAAATTACAGGAAGGCGATATGCAAGCAATTGGTGCAGAATTGCAGAATTGATGCATAACAAATCATAATAAAGAAAAAAACAAGCACAGGCAAGTGAAGTGATCCAAAATCAATGAATAAACCAATATGAACATGATGAACCACTACACTAAGAATATTAATTATTGCTTTGCAAATATTGAGTTTACGAGGAGTTGTGCCTACATACTATTTCACCAAATGAAAGGTTGGAAAAGGGTCATAAAAGCAGGAGGAATGTCAGCAGATTGGATGGCAGGCATTTCAAGTGGCAAAGACAGCCAAGGCTTAACAATTGGAGAGCTGGGAGTCAGCTACAAGAGAGCAGTAGAAACACCTGTACAGTGGCAGATAGTAGGTACTCTTCGATCACACATGTTCCTCAAAGTGGGAGAAAACTGGAACTAGATCCAAGATCATCTAAAAGGCAGAGAAACCACTGCAGTCTCCTGTGAAATCTAAGGAATGAGCAGCAAGCGGCCACACGTGCCCTCTGTACCACAGCAAACTCCAGAATGACTCAGCAGAGTCCCAAGTACAAGTCCAGAAACTTTGGACACAAATTCCTACTTGAACCCCTTCCATGCTCATGACGAGCTCAGCTCGTCATGAAATGCTGCTTTCCAAGGTTTTTCAGGACAGGACGGGAAAAGCCATAGCAGCCAAGGTGTTAAGACAATGGATATGAAAATGATGGATGTTGGAACAGGAATGTCCTCTGTATAGCATTAAAGTATGTTCCACTATGCTGAATGGCCCACTGCCTGTGTATCTGGTATCCTGACATTTATTTTGTCTCTGGCATCATGCTAACCTAGCAGGTGCTCAGAGGGCTAGGCCTACCCCTGACAATGAGAGGTTCAGTACCTGTCCTGTGACCTGAACGGGTGCACCTAGCACATTCTCATAGAGACAGTGGACTACAGTGAGCACATTTCCAGGTCAGGTCTGCCCTTTTGTCTTTCCCTGATTAGTGCTCAAAAAGACTGATAACAGGCAAGTTCATAAACTTCACATTTCATAGTGTTCATCTTGTGGGTGTTTCTGTTTAGAGATAACACCACTGCCATCTGCTGTGAGAACAGAGCAAAACCAAAGCCAGAAACCGGTCCCAGGATGCTTGTTTCCAGTCCAGGGAGGACATGGCTTGGCATGAGGCACAGGGTCAGACAGATTTGCATATGGCCATGTCTGAAATGGGGTGGCGGAGTGAGCTAAAGAATGATGGTGGATTAAACCCAGATCATTTGACTGGGGGTGAGTGCTTGCATTGTTCAACACTCCGTCCATCATCCCCTTTGGCTTTGCTTCTGCTGTGAGAGGCATCACTTTACACAAACACTGTCTGGAAAATAGGCTGAGAAGAACACTTGACAAGCGAGTCAAACTAAAGTGGCTCTGAAGATTGAAACATTAGATCAACATTCCTCGTTTGGAAGATGTCTATAAAAGCGGGTACCACACCACCCCACTTTGTTCCAGTTCCAAACTCTACATGACCAAGGAATGGAGTGCTGCAAAGAGTACTGGAAGAACTGCGGGGTGACCAGGCCTTGTGTTTGTCTGATAGCCAGTCTCCAAGAGATGAGGGGATATCAACTGAAGTTAGCATAGTGTTCATGTTGTGGGTTTTTCTGTTTAGAGATAACCCCACTGCCATGTGCTGTGAGAACAAAGCAAAACCAAAGCCCTAAGTTGGCAGGGTGTGCCCAGACGAGGGTTCCTTGCTCACTCTGCCACTGGATTCAAGCTAGCCTGGCTGATGACGGCTGAATAGCCAGAAACCAGTCCCAGGATGCTTGTTTCCGTGAGCGTTTGATTTGCTCAAACGCTCAGTCCATCATCCCCTTTTGTTTCGCTTTGTTCGCCCTAAGTTGGCAGGGTATGCTCAGATGTGAGTCCCTTGCTCACTTGGCCACTGGATTCAGTATCAGCCACGGCTGATGAGGATTATGAATCCGAAACCGGCCCCAGGATGCTTGTTTCCAGTCCAGGGAAGACCTGGCTTGGCAGTTCGGGCTAGACTATTCCCATGAGGCACAGGGTCAGACTGATTTGCATATGGCCCTGTCTGAGCTGGGGTGGTGGAGTGAGCTAAAGAATGACGATGGATTAAACCCAGATCATTCGACTGGGGGTGAGTTGTTAAATAATCAATCCATATTCATGAAAATAATCTTCATTTATTGGCAGCACAATACACATCCTCATCTGTAAGAGTCCAACATAAAACTGCCCTCCCACAGTGAAACTTCAACAACCATAGAACATGTGGAATATAGAATCCTGTTAAAACAAAACATGTTACATGCAGTGGCATGTGATCAAATAGCAACACTCTTATAGAAACTTAACTACTGTAAATGGAAATGTAACACATCTCCCTTATTAACAAAAAATGAAGGAAAGAAAACATATGCATTACATGTAAAAAAAAAAAAAAAAAAACATTATATACAATCAGCATATCTTTTAGGCAAGATGATGGTACGCCTTGCATCTTTAACTCTAAGCAACAGAATCATTTTTATCAACAATGCTTTTCTTATCAGAATAAACCTTGTCAACATTGCTAAATGTAGGGCATTTCGCCAACCTTTTGACATTCCAAATTCTGCCATCTTGAGTCATAACACTATTAGTAAATACTTTTATTATTTGAACTGGCTCACTAAACTTGTCAGAACCTTTGGCTAATAACCCTGGCTTGATAATCCTAACCCACTCTCCCATTTGAAAATGTTGTGTTTTTGTATTCCATTTTTTGTCTTACAACATTTTGGTCCTAAATTGCTTATTTTCGACCCGTTTGGCAACTTCCTCAATGTTCTCCTTATCAGATACAACTAAGTTATATTTCTCTCTCAACTACCGTGGTAAAACTTTTGATGTAGGATTGCGACCTCTGAACAATTTAAAAGGACTCACCTCCGTAGTGGTATGGGGTGTAATGCGGTAAGTACATAAACGTTCCCTTAAAGCACTTACCCAATTCACTCCAAACTTGACCGATTCAACAATGAAATTCTTCAACACCCAATTAAATCTTTCCACCTGACCATTTTCATGTGGTTCGTACAAAGAGGTCAACCTGTGAATAATATTGCATTCTTTGAGAAACTTAGCCATTTCCACAGATGTTAATTGAACACCATTATCAGTAACCATATAAGACGGACATCCTTCCTTAGTGAAAATTTCTTTAAAAAAGTTAATAACCGCTTCAGTGGTTGCTTTGGGAACAAACTTCACTTCAGGCCACTTGGAATGATAATCAACAATCACTAACGCATAACGTGAGGACTCTGGTAGCATGTGGAAAGGGCCTGAAATATCAAACGCAATTTTTTCCCACGGTTCAGATGGCCACTTGACCATTTTGAGTGGTGGTGTATATACTCTCAACATTCTTTCATTTGACACACATTACTGACACTCTCTAACTGTTCTATACACAAACCTGTCAATTCCTGGCCACCAAAAATAGGACCTAAACAAACGTTTCCTTGATGATATGCCAGGATGAGTTTTATGTGCAATCTGTAGAATAATCTCTTGTATTTCCTCCGGGAGAATACATTTTCCTGATTTAAAAATAAATCCATTACCAACTCCAACTCATTCAAAACATTATAAAATGGTAAAAGCTCCGACTTAATTTTATCCTTGTTTGGCCAACCATTTTTTATACAATTTTCCAGTTCTTTCCACTTGGAATCTTTCTGCACACATTCCTGCCAATGTGCCTCTGTAATATTTAAAATGTTTTCTTGTAAAACACCCTGAACAGTTAATACAAAATCACACTCATTTATCACACTAACTTCATTTTGTTCATACGGAAGGTGTGATAGACAATCAGCTGTGACAATTCTTTTTCCAGGTACATATACAGTGGTAAAAATGTATTCCTGTAATCGTGAAGTAAGTCTGGCAATTCTGGATGTGAAATTCCACCCCCCCTCCAACAGATAAAATGTTGATTAAAGGTTTGTGATCTGTCCTAATTGTAAATTTGGAACCCAAAACATACAATCTAAAATGTTCAATGCCCAAACACAAGCAAGTAATTCCCTTTCTATGACCGCATATTTGCGCTCAGACTCATTAAGTGTCCTTGAAGCAAACGCTACGTTCCACTCATCACATCCCTGCTTCTGCGACCTAGGCAATATAACCTGGCATCAACCGTGATGATACATTCCTTGTTGTTGCGAAAAGGTTTGAGTGTGGGAGCCTGTACAATATCCCATTTAATGTTATCAAAAGCCTGTTGTTGCAAATTGTTGTGGTAAATGAAGATATAAAGTAGATGGTAGCCAGGTATTTAATCCAAGTAAGATGGTTATTAGTTGGTTTCAGTAAGATAAGTAATAGGTCCCACCAGGAGCTTGATGGATGTTGCTCAGCCCTCACTCACCAACTGACATTCTCCACACACACCAGACACACACACATTCTATTCACTCTGACTGCACCCACACCAACATTCCACATAGACATCTCACTCATACTGGCTGAGCAACCTAAAGGAGATAGATCTAGTTACAACACAAATCAGTCCATTCATACTCCTCTCCATGCCTTAACAGCTTCCTCAAAGGTTCCATTTTAGTAGCAAAATTTACTATAAACTTGCTGTAGTATTCGCACATACCGGCAAATTAAAGAAGCTGATCTTTATTTGTCGGGTTAGGGGCTTTAATAATAGCCTCCACGTTGGATCTTTTAGGAATAACCCCTTTTCCAGAAAGAGTATGTCCCAAATATTCAACTGATTCCTGAAAAAGTTTGTATTTGTGTGCTTTCAAAGTTAAACCATTACTTTCTAATCTCCTACATACATCTTGTAAATGACCCTCATGTTCCACTGAATCTTTTGAAAATACCAAAATATCGTCCTGAAAGCATTTCACATTCGTGTCCATATCCCTGAAAATATGAAACATTATTCTTAGAAACACTGACGCCGCGGATGCTTGTCCAAGCGGCATGCGTATGTATTGAAATAAACCTTGTGGAGTTATAAATGCTGTGAGCTTCCTAGATTCCTCAGTTAACTCAATTTGATGGTAGGCAGATCTGAAATCTAAGGTTGAAAAGATTTTTGCTCCATCTAAAAGTGAACCTAGCTCATTGATGTTCGGCAATGGGTGACAATCAATAACGATTTTAGCATTCAAAGCCCCTAGAACTATACATAACCTAAATTTTTGGTCCAGTTTTCTTACCAAAACTATGGGAGAAACCCATTCTGATGATTCAATGGGCTCCATAATGTTCTCATCTAGTAAATCTTTTAACATAGTCTTACTTTTTCTCTGATATTGATTGGAACTCCTGAGAGCTTTTGTACCACAGGTGTATGATTTTTTTAAAAACAATACTGTGTGAGAAATTCTTACGTTTTCCCAACTTTTCACTGAAAACTGAATAAAAACATTTAATGATATTACTTCTTTTCTCAATATCCGTGATATTCTTGTCAATGGAAGTTTTGACTACAGAAACTGTATCCATCAAAGTGTCATCACATAGGGTTACAGGTTCTTTGGAACGTGGATTTAACAGAATTCCTAACTTCCATTGATCATACCACCCTAAAACATTGAATAATTTGAGTGATATACAAAGCTTAATGTTGGCTTTCTGTTCTTAAATAAAATTTCAACCTGAAAGAATCCAATAATATCAATTCTTGTACCACAGAAACTTTCAGCCATAATGTCAGATTCTTTCATGTTGCCTAACATTTTGCAATTCGATAAGGTATTATGAAAATAATCCTGAGATATAATGGTCCAGGGAGACCCCGAGTCCACCATGAGAAATAATTCAAAATCATACACCTTGAACGTGCACTTTGGAGACCTGAAATGTAACTTGATTGGTTATTTACCACAGATACCACAAAACCTTTTTCATTAACACATTCAACATCCTTGATGGTATTTACATTCTCTTCAGATAGTAAGGACACAGCACCCTTTCTATGCAATTGGGGGCGTCTGTCCCTACACATATTGCAGAAATGACCAATTCTTTTACAGAAGTTACACTCTTTTTTCAATGCTGGACAACCTGACAATGAAGCATAATGGGACCTATTTCCACATCTGTGACACATGCCCTGATAATTAAAAGGGTCATTTGTCTTCTGTAGTGGAAATTGTTTATATCTATTAAAATTATATTTTCCCACTGTTTGTGAAGTCTCATGTTTAGCCTCTTGCTTGTGCCTGATGACACAAATTTCTTCCACAGTACTTTTTTTCTGCATTGTTCCTAATAGTGTTCATCCATAAATCTGACTGTTCTTGCGCTTTAGCTATGGCAATGGTTTCACTTAAATTTGGATTGCCCATGACCCACAGTTTATCCTGATTTTTTTTACATTTAACATGAACAATGATCTGATCACGTATCATTTCGTCCGTCATGGTGCCAAAGTTGCAGTGAATGCTTAAGGATCTTAATGACGTCAGAAAGTCATCAAAGGATTCCTTATCCCTTTGTTTTCTAGTATAAAATTTGAAACGATTAAGTGCAATGCTTACATTTGGCTTGAACCTCTTTTCAAGTCTCGCTAAAGCCTCAGTGTAAACATTCAAAGAATCTCCTCCTCCTACATTTTGTAAAGTTATTTGAGGTAAAGATCTAAAAATTACCTGACCTTCTGAGCCAAGACAGTGTAGAAGGATACTCTTTTTCCTCTCTGAGCCCATTCTTTCTCAGTCAATGGCTTTCATATAGGTCACAAATTCTTCTTTCCACCTTGTCCATGGCATAGGTGGATCACCTTTCACTTGGAGGAACTTTGCAGGAGGATCAAATTGCATTTGGATTTTATGTTGTAACCAACTGTGATGAATTTACAGTTCAGCTATTTTATCTTATAGTCTGCTATATGGTAATAAGTCTACAACTTCTGTGTAAAATTTTAGCAATAGTGACCTTTCAAAATCAAGGGAATGGATATTCTGTTAAAAGTTGGTGTACTCGCAGAGATTCCATGTAATTCTTTTGTGTAATATACAATTAAATATTAAGATTCCCAAAAGTAACCAATATCCATCATATTGCCACTGTACTCGAAATTGTCTTGAAAAATGGAGAAGACAGATAATCCTTAATACTTTTTTCAGCAACACGCAGTGTTTAAAATAAATGTACTTACTTCTTTTGAATCGGCATAAAATGTGTGGAAATGTGGTACCGAAACTTCACTCGTTCGGTAACTATGGTAACAGAAACCAAAATGGCCGCTGTGCGTCTGACGTAACGCGTATTGAAAGCGATGACACGTCAGTGGAGAAATGCGTCGCAGCGCTGGCCGGATTCCGATGAGGAACATGATGACGCTAGTGTAGTCATCAAGGGGAAAGACTTAACAGTGTTGACTGGATTCCGATGAAGTACGTTGAAGTAGACAAGGTATGTGTTTTTAAAAAATATATATACACCTACCAATCTTGCAAAGAATTGCTTCTCATCCTGTTAAATTTCGGCAATCTAATATACAAAACCAAATGCTACAATAAGTGACAGACATTTTCCCTTTGAAAAATCTTACGCTGAAATGAAGCTCCGAATTAATGGAAATAAAATGGTACCAAAATAAACTGCTGCAGGTGCAATCAGTGCACAGATTACGATCACATACAGCCGCAGGTACGATCAGAGTACTTTTAAAAAAGTTTCCTCACACCATCTAAGAGTCGTAAAAAAAAATGTATTCGTAGAAAATCAATGGGACCAAACACCACCGTACTATCGTGCTGCGGAGTGATTTCCCTCGTCGCCAAAAATTGTTAAATAATCAATCCATATTCATGAAAATAATCTTCATTTATTGGCAGCACGATGCACATCCTCATCTGCAAGAGTCCAACATAAAACTGCCCTCCCACAGTTAAACTTCAACAGCCATAGAACATGTGGAATATAGAATCCTGTTAAAACAAAACATGTTGCATGCAGTGGCATGTGACCAAATAGCAACACTCTTATAGAAACATAACTACTGTAAATGGAAATGTAACATGAGTGCTTGCATTGTTCAACACTTCGTCCATCATCCCCTTTGGCTACGCATCTGCTGTGAGAGGCATCACTTTACACAAACACTGTCTGGAAAATAGGCTGAGAAGAACACTTGACAAGCGAGTCAAACTAAAGTGGCTCTGAAGATTGAAACATTAGATCAACATTCTCCGTTTGGAAGATGTCTATAAAAGCAGGTACCACCCCACCCCACTTTGTTCCAGTTCCAAACTCTACATGACTAAGGAAGGGAGTGCCCCAAAGAGTACTGGAAGAACTGCGGGGTGACCAGGGCTGGTGTTTGTCTCCAAGAGATGAGGGGATATCAACTGAAGTTAACACTTTCTGCTGCAGTAACTGAGGTTCTGTCTCCTGGGAGGGGGTTAAGTAGTTTGCCTAGCTCAGCAGTAGAGACAGTCCAGGAATAAAATCCATGTAAGATCCTGTTCTGTGGAAAACCCAGAGAAAGTGGGGTACTTAAGGGAAGCCCTGCAGCCTGAGTTTCACCTTTAATGCCCTTTCTAATTGTTGCTGGAGAGTGTGACACTCTAGTGAAGAGGACGGGGCCTCCTACTCCTCAGGGAATAGTGTAACTAATTGATTAATGCGTTCACCACAATATTATAGACCTAAATCAATAGTCTGTGATACCTTCTCTCTTTAAGAGTCTACAATAGCTTCTTCACACATGTAAACATCCATCCATCACAAATATATACAACGTTAGTGGATTATCACATGAAAAGCACACTTTCTTGAGTTTTCTCAACTCTGTTTATTATTTCTGGTTTTGATGTTTGTTCCTAAGTTGAGCACTCAACATGTGTTTTGCTTCATCTTGACACACCGGCCTGGGGCTTTTTTCAAAGATCAGGTTTGTTATTTGACACCTGTTTTCAAAGAATTGACTGATGTTAGGCTTCTAATATTTGATGAAGTCTTCTCAGGTGTGATGAACGATCCTATTCTGTATCCGTCACAGGTAAGGAGAATCCTTGACAGATGCATGGGTCATCGAGCTGCGTCTCAGGGTCTCTGCTGTATGGGCAACGGTGTATTGCGGTCAAAGTTCCCAATGAGGACAGCGCCCAAAAGCCTACTAAAGTGGCTGCTGCTGCTGCTCATGATCTACTATTATCGCTGTTGGCATAAAAGCCAGGATGAAGCTGAAGGACAGATGGTAGGTTTAGGAAGACTGCAACAGCCATGGACACACATCTCTCTGCTCTGGGCCAGATGTGGGCCTCAGCTGCCTTGCCTCTGGGATTCACCTTCACAGGCCTCTGAGGTGGGAGGCAACTACCTTGCTGTGGGATCCACCTGTACCTGCCGGGAGGTAGGCCACACTGGCTTGTCGGTGGATCTGACTGGACCAGCCCAGAAGTGGGCCTTGATTGTCCGAGAAGCAAGGTCACTGCTCCAAGACCCCAAAAGATTTTCACTCATCTATTTCGGGGAGCGTTCAAATGCTGAAGACACGGGCTGCCCCTGATCTCCCCTACATCTGTTACAGGAACTACAAGTAACTATGGCGGGCCGCCACCTGTGGTCAGGACAGACGTGCTGTAACACGCTGACGTGATCCCAAGGACTTATGACTGTTTCTATCTGCAAGCCTCCTGGGGGTAGGAACTGATTGCGCCTTTGAACATGTGGGAATGTAATCTGTACCTTGGTCTAATTCGTGCCTCTACCAAAGACTGCTGGGGTCTATAACTGCTAGGGTCATCCAGATTGAAGAGGGCAGGAGAGGATGGGGTATAGCGCCCACAAGAGGTGACTGTGATCAGGGGTAGTACTCCGATTCTCAGATGGATTGGCTGGTATTTCGTTCTGCTACGCGATTAAAAGTACTTTATTTTCCAAAAAGATAAGCATGGGCCTCACCTTATGTTATTAAGTTTGTTGATTAATTGTTGAGAAGATTGTGGCTGCTCACCTCCCTAACCTGAGTTGAGTGAGGAAAGGGTTGTAACTGCTCACGTTTACAGAGCCGTTGTAGGACAGGTCCCAGAACAGTACCAGCAGACAACCTCAACTACCACATTTGGGGCCCAGCATCTTCTCTGCTCTCTGCCCCTTCCAAGCAGGGTCTGACAATGAAAACACATACCCAGCAATCAGGTCAGACTCTCGCAAAAGGTCATACATGAGGTCTAGTGTGACACTGTCCTGGATCCTTGGCTGGTGTGTGGAAGTAGTTGCCTCCGGCACAGGTGAGACACAAGGGTTGTATGATGTTACAACGCGATCCAAAAGATCGTGGTACATCACAACACATCTTTTACAACGCAAGTCGTTACCACGACTTGTGCTGTAGCGTGTTGGACTTAGGAATAGCAAGATTTACTATTCCAACTCCAGCCTACGTACAGTAGGGAAGGTGTTGGAATAGTAATTCTACTATTCCTTAGTCTGACCGCGGTGTAAAGGCTGTTTACCGACACAAGTGTCAGGCGTGGGAGCTGCTGATGAATGGCCCCATGGTGGAACAGGAGGTAAGAGCCACTGGGGGTAGCGTGGGAGCTGCTGATGAATGGCCCCATGGTGGAACAGGAGGAAAGAGCCACTGGGGGTAGCGATTAGACTAAAAAAAAAATCACAAAAAAAATTCAATACAACAGAGAACTCGCATTTTAATCCACAGTACAATACTTCTCCACAAAACCTTTATTTCTAAGTGACCACTTGTAGTAGTCCACATCTGAAGAAGTGACAATTAAGTTTTTGGAAGGGTTGTACTGCTATGCTGTTATTTTTGTAATGAAAGTAGCTTGACATGTGTGCTATAGTACTTTTGAGGCCTTCTTTCGGTGTTGTCTTCTATACCCGTTGCAACCTTAGCCCTCATTGGTACCTTATATATGTACCAGTGATGTGCCTTCTGGAAATATGTTTGTTTACCATGCTGAATCTCAGTGTGTTATTTCACTCTTCCCTCAGTGACCCCAAGTGCTCTAAAGCCTAACCAAAGGTCATGGGGGTGTCACGTACCTTGACGTGGCCTTAGGAGCTGGGACGTCACCTCTAACTCCAGTATCTTGCTTGGGAAGTGAGGGTTGGATTTGGGGGAACAATTCATCTCACAGTAGGATGCCAGATTTCAGGAGTATTAATGTTATTGCACGTGTATCTCGTCAGAACTCATCCTCAATGAAATATGTGGTCCATCGATCCAACATCTTTGATTAGTAGAACAAACGCAATGGAAGTCCAGACTCTGGGGCAGATTTACAAGCCCCTTGTGACACTTTTACGCCGCCGTTGCGTCACAAAAGCAAATGTGTCACGTTGTAAAGCCCTGCACCACATGAAACCTGCGTCAGGTTTCATGTGGGCATTCTATCTCAGGGTGGGCGTCCCCTCGCAGGAAAGCCACGTAAAACTGACGCAGTGAAATCTTCAAGATTTCACTGAGTCAGTTTTACGACGCTGCTGCATCAAATCCCTACGCCTGCTTGAAGCAGGCGTAAGGAGTGAGGCACCATGTTGAGTTTGGGCGGCCCCTGTGCATTGCAGGAGTTGTGTCGCGCTTGCGACACGACTCCAGCAATGCACCGCCCGTGCGCCTCGAGATGTGTCACGCATCTGCCCCTCCTTGCACCATGGTACGCCGCATTGTAGATGCAACGCATCTGTGGTGGCGCAAGGGGGGGGATTACGTGATGCATCTGTTCTGGCGCATCCCTGCTGATTTGCAGAGATGCGCCAGAAGACGTAAATATGTCCTCTGTATTTGGAGATTGGTTTAAGGCAGTATCAAACACCTACTTACGTAGAACAACGGGGGTTTTGGGTCCAATTTCGCAGGACAATGGAATATGTTGCAGTTATCCTAATTTATTTAACACATACAATGTGCTTGTGTTCTCCACAGTCCATTGTGCACAGAAAAAGTCAGAGAAAGTTACACTTGGCGAGAAATATTTTGCATTCATGTTTGATAAGAATAAAAAAACATCATTAATGGGTTTAACTTGAATTGCGACATAAAGAAAAATTCTCACCGGTGACGAAAAATCAAGAAACTTCGCAAACTTCATGAAGGGAAAACACCTGGAACTCCTAAAAACTTTACAAGGGAAAAACACTTTAGACACCACTCTGTACAACAAGTATACTTATAGAGAAAAACCACTTTGTAATATTTCATTGCTACAGTGTTTATGTTGTCAGAAAGGTGACTCTTTCTTAAATAGGTGCACCGAGAGAGAGACAGGCGCTGGCTAAGACTGATGCCTTATCAAATGTAGAAAGACCAGAGAGACACATGCACTATTACCAAACCTCAACACCCATCAGTCAGAACCACAACCAATCAGCAAGCAGAACAAGAGGTGACTGACAGTCACACTGGCAATAGAATTCAATATCCACCAATCAAACAAACAGCCCATGAGAAATGGAAAACCAAGAGCCAATAGACCAAACGTTACACACTGAGGACAAAAAGATACTGACAGTCGCAATTAAGGAATCGCAAAAGCCTATGCATGTAGAAATCGCTTAAAAAATAGCGATTAATAAACATTCCTTATTTGCCACTCGCAAATTGCGAATCGCAATTAAGGAATACCTCCCCATTCATTCCTATGGGCCTAGAGGCCCATAGGAATGAATGGGAAGACATTCTCAATTTCCGATTCTCAATTAGAGAATCACAAATTGAGAATGCAATTTCAAGGGTGCCAGGGTGTCAAAAGGACTCCCTGTTGCACCCCTGAAATTGATCTGTGCACATATGTTGTGCGCAACATGAAACTTTGAAAAATGCACAAAAGTGCATTTTTCAACGTTTTTGCAAATTACCATGAAGTTCAACTTCATGGTAATTTGCTACTCCTATTAGCGAAATCGCAGATTTTTTTACTTTGATGCATTGCATTTAAGGAATCTCAATTTGGGATTCCTTAAATGCATTCGCAATTTAAGGAATCTCAATTTAGAGATTCCTTAAATTGCGATTTTTGCATTTGGGATGATGCATCCCAAATGCAAAAATACTGGTTGCAAAGGGGCAGATTCTGAGAATCTGCCCGTTTGCGACCGGTTTTTAGCTTGTTGCATGTGTCTGTAAGGGCCTGATTACGAATAGGTCGATTAATTCTGAGCCAGGGGACAAAATTATAAGTTTGAAATTATTTAGCGCATTCAGACATTATCGGATGTGTTAAATAACTCCACCTGTGTTACATTACGGTAGGTGAACCCTACCAAAAATTAACGGGAAACAGCAAACAGTATTTACCTTATCATGCAGATTTTTGTGCACTAATCATGCTAGTCAACACAAACTCGTAATAGGTGTTTTTTTTATCACACATGATAAATAACTTACTCTGAGCTAAATATCAGCTAAACTCGTAATCAGACCCTATGGGGAAAAGGAAACTGTCAGCCACGCTGAAACTAAAATACATCATCCACCAATCAGACAAACAGCCGCGGATATACAGAAAACCAGCATCTAGTAGACAATTGTTGGCACACTAAAGACAAGAGGATACTGACAGTCACACTGTTAGCAAACCTCAAAACCCACCAATTAGACTCACAGCCCAACAGCAAGAAGAGACCAGCCTGCACACTAAGGAAAAAGAGGACACTGACAACTACACTGGAACTACAATTCAAGATCCTGTGATCAGCAAACTGCCCCTGGTGGAGAGAAAACCAACAGCCAATAGACAAAAGCCTACACACCAAGGACAAGAGGGTGCCGATAGTCACACTGTGGCAACATCTTGAAGCCCAAAGACCACACTTGCACAGGTTAGTGGAAAATCACACACTCGACCCGTCCCTGGACTGTATGTTGATTTTGGAAACCTAAGAACCAGCAAACAACAATGGTTTAAGAAGGTCAGGAGACAGACGCACACAAACACACATATTGTGGTACTGCATTCTCATGGTTACTGAACAATGGAAATACCCGTCTCCCACAGAGAGCAGCAGCTCACACACAGGGGCAATTGCACAATTGACACTGATTACACTAGGCCAGTCTAAGAGTAGCTTGTGAGACCCTGGTAGCTCTCCAGTTAAATGTAAGCATCTCTCCTGTATGCAGTCCAGCCTACTCAATTAGAATGTTTCCTTGGTTGAGCCGATAATGTGTGTATTTTCAGAGCTCATTAGCTGATGTTTTGAGAAAAATAGTTGATAGTTAAAGTTGATATTTGACAGATCAATTATGCAGGCCTGGGGAGAAGGATTACTAATCTCATTATGTTGGTAGCAAGGACACCCCAGTTTATGTATTAGCCATATAGAGGCATTCCACACCGATATTGTTTTCTTTCAAATTATTGCTGGCAACCCTGCCTGATGAATGGACCTGATCACTGCTCAAAATCCTGAATTTGATGGCCACAAATATAAATTTGCCCTGATGCCATCACTATTACAACACTAATAACATTAGTACCTTGGGATGATTTTCTTTGAAGATCAGTAGCTGTTATGAAAAAAAATGGTGGAGAGACCTGAATTCCACAATGAAGGCTGGTGAAAGGTGACAATTCCTGACTCCCTCTCTTAGTTGTCAACAGGAGATGTCAGACCACACAGTGATAAATTGTGTTGTACAGAAAAACACATTGGGCCTGATTTTGCGTTTGGCGGTCCCACAGTGGATGGTGCAATGTGCCATTTGCCAAACCTGTGGTGAGACCGCCCACCTTATTAGGAGTCAAATCCTGTTCTGGTGGGCGGTCCTGCAGTGGTCTGAGAGAGGCGGTCTGTTAGGCTCATAAAAGAGTCTAACAGGCAGACCCTCACTTTCAGAGTGCCGACTGCGCCTTCCTGCATGGGTTGGCATACATGCCACACCGTACAGGAACTGGGGATGCATATTTACAGAGGGTACAACATGCACCCCAAGCCCAGAGTCACAAGGGAGGCCTGTTAAGGACCCCTTTGTTGCTTCAATGCCAGCCTTTTCATGGCTGTCTCACTGCCATCAAAAGGGTGGCATTGAGGGAACTCATACTATGCTCGGTAGTGCCGCTGCGGTACCGCCAGCATATTACTGCCTCAGACCACTGCAAAACTGCCGCTGGATTCTGGCTCCCCAGCAGTTTCAGCGGTTCAGTGGAGGTATGACCGCCACACTTGCAATGTGACGCACAGTGCTGCAGAGTGGAGGTAGTCGCACCTCTACCGTGACTTAAGCTGTCCTATAGGCCGACATAGTAGTAATTAGGCACTTAGTATAATATATCCTAACACAGTGTGCATAAGGTAAAAGAAGCATCTCTGCTCTTCGGGATTCAACGTTGAACTAATTACAGATGTTCTGCTTTAGGTTTGACACATAATTGTGCTTTTGCTATTTATGGTGAGCATTTTGTATTCTAATGTAGGCCTGGACGGTGAACTCCGCTCTCTTCATGGAGTTTGCAGAGTTTTCTGCACTCTGCACTCTGCAGAGCTTTTGGAGTGCAGAAAGCTATACTCCGCGTAGTGCAGCAGAGTTTTTTCCCCGCTTGCACTTGCCAATGGTAAGTTGGCGAGCGCGAGCTGCCACTGGGGTAGAATTTCTACTCGAGTGGCAGGAAGATCAGAGTGAACGGCAGTTCGCACTCCACTTGCGGAGCTCCACAAAGTTGTTTTGTCACTTCGCGAAGTTCAGCATAGCGGAACTCCTCGAACCCCACCCAGGCCTGTTTTTGATTCAAATATTCTGCTATTGACATCTTTTGATCAACAAAATTCAGCCTATGGCAGGAGATATTGTCAATCACATCTGGGATCAGACAATAGGAGTAATTTAGTCTTACCTTCATTTTAGTATCTATTTGAAAACTTTTTCCACCTCCCCTGAAACACAGGAGGCATCACTTTGTAGCTGAAAAGTAATCGCATATTTAATTCTCCATTTCATCTGCATCTCTGTATACATCAGAAATCATTTCTAAAACTCGCTTTGAAGCGCAGCAGGTATTTATTCTTTTAGTCAGCACTCAAATGTGGGGACAAACCTATTGGCTTGACCAATGCTTGTTTTACTGTTTGCAAGCCAGTGGAGAAGCAGCCTGTCCTAAAAAGTATTTTTTAAAGATGAAAGCTTGTGATCCAAACCCTTCAAAATTGCCTTCTACCAGACCAACTGCGGACAAGCACCAAGGACAAGCCATTGGGGTCGAAGCATCATTGTGTTTCACGCCCAGCAGAACTTGTTGCTTCGACATCCGAAGAGTCCAGCTCGGTATGTCTTCCGCCTGACCGCCACATGGACTGGCAGCATCTCATAGCAGCACGTTCCCTTCATTCCATGTTTTGTGACTTGGCGGCACAGTTTGGGGGGCTCTTGTAGCGATGTAGGCCTATGTGTTCTTATGAGTTCTGTCTTCCATGCTGGTTTTATGCTTTTCTCTCCTGCTGCCTCTGTTGTAACTCACTGGAAACTAGGATGCTGTGCCACAGTGGGTTGTTTGCTGTTAATGACCAGCCGTCAATAAACACGCGGAGGACGCTGCGCCGCCACAGCTGTGCCGCATCACGATCTGCTGCTGGAGTTGGCCTTGGCTTATGAATTTCTTATAATTATTTTCAACAGCACTTGATCAGAGGCAAGCCAGCCCTGTAACAAGCTCTCCCACATCAGCTTTTCAGATACACTGAATTTCCCTTCCAAGCTGGGCTCTGTAATAACTTCCAAGATGGCCTCCCTTTGCCCATTCCCTCTCTTTTACTCGTTCCAGTCCTCTCTCTAAGTCACTGATTTCCAATCGCTCTCTCTATTCTGCTTTCAATCTCTCTCATAAAATGGGAACAAGACATAAAAAGCTGGTGGGGCGGGGGATTACTGTATAGGACATATGAATGTAAATAGATGTTTACAATATATTTGTTAGTGAATGCAAATCCGTGAAGGTTTTAGGCACCATGCATTCATTTAAAGATATGAAGTCATGTGTATGTTAACCTCTTCGCTGCTGATGACGAGCTCAGCTCGTCATCAGCTACGGCGCTCGTATGCTGATGACGAGCTGAGATCGTCATGTAACGTGGCTTTTTGAAAATTGCCGCACACAGTGGGAAAAGCTGCCGCAGCGATGCGGTTAAGAAGTGACTAAAGTACTCGATGGAGATGCATTTGGAGTGGAGGACAGGTTTTGGAGATGTGGGGGTAAAGGAGTAGGGAGCCAATGGGAACTTTTTGAGGCACAGGCACCCTGATACTTTTAAATGGTGTTTGGACAAAATATTGATTTTCTTTTTATATCGGAGAGATATAATTACCAGAAAAAAAACATTGCATTACAAAAATATCATGATGCAGAAATATCGTCTTCAAGAATATAGGCCCTCATTATGACGTCGGTCGGAGCTCCCAACCAACATGTTGTGCTGCGGTCCCACAACCACATTAAGATACACAGCGGTCGGAGGCAGCATGCGGAGGCAGTGACCTGCGATTTCGACGGCGTCAAGGAGGCGGTCTGACCGTCGGTTGGAATGTAATCTCCTACAATGGGGAGGTGCCTGCTCAGGCACTGCTGTAAGAATTACGATTTTCCTTTCAGGGAGCCTTTCAATGGTAGTCTGACCACCATTTAAAGGCTATCAGAAATGGACTTTGAGGGTCCCTAGCAGGGCCTCTGTCCCTCTGGAGCCTTCACAGCCTCTGTGACCTGCACTATGAGGCCTCGAGGGAGCCTGTGGTGCCCCTCAAACATCCATGCCCTGTGTGACAGGCACCACATGGAGCCTGGCACACGGTTCATGGATGTTTGCAAACATCCATTTTTCCGAAGCGAGTTGTGCTGTGGCCCTTTTCTTGCCGCTGCAGAAGCAAAAATGGAAAAGTTGATGTTTCGACTGACTCATGGCCGCTTGCATCCAAATTCGTCGGATGGAACCGCTGACTACTAGTCTGTCAGTTTCAATTCCGAAACGATGCCGGTCGGATGCTCATCCCACCGGCATCGTAATCAGGGCCATTGTTTTTTTAAGTCATATCGTTGTTTAGAATATAATTTTTACTAATATCATTTTCAATAATATAGTTGTAAAAAAATCGTTATTTAAGTATTTTAATGTGTTTTAATTTACATATTAATTTTATGTTTTATTATTCCATGTAAAATTGTTATTAATTTTTCTAATATAGGTTGCGATTTTAAGTGATTTAGATTATTTTTGTTTAGTTGTTAATAGTAATTTATAGTGTTGTATCGGGTTGTTGAGTTTGTAGAGGGATAGGATGGGAAGTTAATTAAGTACTAACATATTATGAATTAATTCATCTTTTTTACATAAGTTTATAATTGGTATCAATTATGTACATTATGTAATACTGTTTTATTTTCGTTTTATTTCAGGTGCTGGTGCTAAGTTTGTAGGGTTATAAGGTGGGAGGTTGAATATGTAAAAAATATAATTAGTTATTACATTTTATTAATATTTTAATTGATTAATAATTATGTATATTGTGTAATAATTATATATTTTAGCTATATTTTAGCTGTTACACTTACTTATTTTTGGTTATATTTTAGGTGTTAGCTGCTAGGTTTGTAGGGGTACAGGGTGGGTAACTAAGAAATAATTAAATAAATATTTTGTGAATGATATTTATTGAATTGTATATTAAGTATGCAAATTGTTCAGTTATTTTCTATATATATTTTATGATAATTCATATTGTTTACATTAACAGTTATATATATTTTAGAAAAAAATAGGGTTATTCAAATATGTAGTGTGTTTAAAGCAAAGTACTATCCTTACTGTTGCTCAGGGAGGAGTGGGAATAGTACATTTAATTACTCTGATTTCCAACGTTTTGCCTACTCTTGAACAGACTGGAGTGGGAATAGTACATTTTATCCATCCGAAGTTCAACGCTTTTCCTACTTTTGCACAGACTGGAGTATGACTAGTAAATGTAATCCCTCCGAAGTACAACACTCTCAACACTGCACAGACTGGAGGACAAATAGTAAATTTAAGCCCCTCCCAAAGTCCATCACTTTCTCCACTGTTTATAGTATTTCTAGTTAATGAGTTTTTGGGGCACTAAATGTGTTATATTTAAATGATAGTCTAAGTTAATTAATATAGCCCATGTGTATTTCAAAGTAATAATACTATAATGTAAAATAAAAAATTGTATCAATGTCTACACACACAGACACACATCCACACACACACACATATATATATATATATATATATATATATATATATATATATATATATATATATATATGTGTATGTCTTTGTGTTTTTATATCATTATATATATTATATAATTATATACAGTATTAAATATCAGTGGACTGTGTTTAATTTACATTATAATAAAATATTCAACATTTACTACTTTAAACTATTAATATATTTTTTTAAATCTATATTTTTGTATATTAGTGGCAATTATGTTTTTCTGATATTTTTGTACTTACCATTATAAGTATAAGGACACATTTTGGTAATATATATTTTTGACAAGATATTTGTGTGAAACAGTATTGTTTACCTCAATATTGTGTCAGCGATCAGCTATAAACATCACTGCATTTGTGAAGTGACGATGTAGCTCTATTGACCTATAGCCTTTAATGCTAGTCGATATGTGAAGTTGGTGCGGTGGTGGGTGGGCAGTGTTATTTTAGCTCCACCAGAGATACCTCTGCTTTCCTTAGATGGACTATATCACTCTCTTGGGGCTTGTTCTCATGTCCACATGCCCTAAGATGCTTCAGGGAGGTTTCCTATTCCCCTCCTCCACCTTCATCTGTGCAACATTGAGAAATATTCCGGTCTCCAGCTTTTTTATCACTCAGAAGATATTTCAAATCACCATGTTCTGCATTACAGTGGGAGGTTCTTTTGTCCTGTTACGTAAAGCTAGGAGGTAGGTTTTCCTGCACTTGTCCTCAGCATGCTTGAGTTAGATTCTCTTGTGCCCCTGTACTCAGCAGCTGTGAGACAGATTATTTTATTCTCATGATCTCAGCTGCTGTGAGAAAGATACCCTTTGTGTGCTTGGTCTGGCGGGTTACAGGGCGGGCCTCGGACTAACCCTCGCACAGCTGCCTGCACTTGCCGAGGATCAGACGGCGTCTTCTCACACGCTGCCAATAGACTCAGGCTACTTCACTGCTGCTGCTGCCGCTGCCGCGCTAAGGACTTCACAACAGGCAACCCGCTCCACTAGAACTGGGATGACGGGCAAAGCAATTAAACAAGACAAACCAGGTATGCCTGCGGGGGGTCCACTGCCAAAACTAAGACTGTTATGGGACTTAAGGCTGGAGCTCCGACCCCTGACCTAATAGGGGAAAAAAGCTCGGCAGAAACTGAGAGAGTAAAACAAACATTCTGTGTGGGGATACCTAATGATAATACTAATAAGGCCACTGAATTGATGACTTTTCAAACGGGGGATATAACCCCACAGATCTCACAGAATCTCTCCTCCCCAAAAGATTTAGCTGAGACAGGTATTAAAAACCTAAATGCTAACTGCAATATCGCTAAAAAAAAACACAACTCAGATACCAGCCCCGCAGGCACTACAATGAAAGATAAAGAGAAAAACCAATATCAAAGCGAGAACGCTGATAAAACTGATAAACTAAACAACCACGTTAACAAAGACTTTAATTTGATAACTGATAAGGTAAATGTTATAGAGAGAGACAAAATAATTACCTCTCTCGACATTGATACTGCTGACTCTGCTGATGGAGACATTTCTAATATTGATAATACTACTAATTTCCAGATAACAAGCTTAAATCCGGGGAGCGAGGTTGAAATGAGCGAACTAACTTGCAATTTACCGCTCACACAAGAGACTGAGACTTAGACCGAGTCAACTACGAGTAAAAGTATATTTGAGAATTCAGTAGCTGTCAATCTAACTGGAAAGAACGATACGCTATTAATTGATGAATATGAAACAGCGGAAGAAAGTTCCAACTACGAATATGAATACGAAGAAATCTCTGAAGAGGGCGAGCAAGACAAGGAACTACCTCCCAATAAAAACAATGCTGTACAAGCTTCAACTACAAGAAAAGCAAAACTTAAAGCTAAAACCAAGCTAAAACCCACGACTCGCAAATTATTGACTAAAGACACGACCTCCAATAAAAAAGGGCGCAAGGCCATTGTAGATGATAGCCCATTGAGGAAATGGATTGAAGCTAAGGGAGGAGTGAAGAGCATGGCCCCGAGGTTGTCTGGAGCAAGTTTTGACGACTTACATGCACATGACAAAATTGTAGTCCCTCGACCAGAGAATATGGAAAACACCAAACGTAAACCAGATGCAATAATTACAGTAACTTTAATAACTGGAAATAGCTTAATTACCAACAACACTACAACTTCTGTACAACTCACTGCTCCAACTACTTCGATAATCCCTCTATCTGATAACTCGACTAAGGAGTTGGATATAGGAGAGCTGGCTGATTCACCTACCGCTCTAATAGACTCTAGCATAAGGTCAATACCGACTGAAACTGAAACTGATACCTACCCACTGGAAGTTTCAAATGTTGCTCCTTCAGAAAACACGACGGAGACAATGCCTCCAAATCCTAGCCAGACTTCCCTGGTCTCTAATGTCTTGACTCCTGCACTAGAACCTAGTCAAAGAATGAACAAAAAACAAAGCTCAACATCTGAGCCAGGGGAAGAAACTCATAACCAAACCGATAATATTTCTATGGGTTTGATTATGCAAACTCTTATGGCACAAAGGCAAGAAAGCCACCAACAACACTTACAACTGAGACAGGACAATACAAAAATACAGGCCTTTATGAGCGAAGTGTGTCGGAAACTTGGTGGAGTCACACAAGAGATAGCGGACTTGAAGCAACGAGTGGTGGGAGTCGAAGAATGTACTTCACGCTCAGAGGAAACTACGAGAACTCATTCAGCCCGCCTCTCTTAACTAGAAACCAAGGTCGAAGATTTGGAGAATAGGGCACGCAGACATAATTTAAGACTTTTTGGGGTCCCTGAGGGCGTTGAAGGAAGTGACCCCCGATCTTTTCTTGTGAAACTTTTTCAAAAGGCTTTCTGCGATCTTTCTGACTGGGACTGGGACTCCCAACTCCAACGGGTACATAGACGACCCTCTTTCCAAAGGAATGAAAATAACAAACTCCCTTGACCTTTTCTGATCTATTTTGGGAACTTCTTATTAAGACAATCGGTTGCTCTTACAGCTAAAGTCAACAACCCCGTCACTGTAGACAACATTACTTTTTTTGTACGCTCTGATCTGTGCAAGGTCACAATGGACCGGCGCTGGGAACTTCGCAAACTAATAGACTCTTTCAAAGCCATTGGTTGCACTGTGTATTTACAGGAACCAGCTCGCCTTAAAATCATCAGGAATGGCCAGTCACTATTTTTCACAGACCCAGATGAAGCCGCTAAGCATTTGGAAAAACTCACGAGAGAGAAAGTTAAAAAAAAAAATGGGAAAAATATTTAATTAGAATCAATTAGATTTCACAAAATATAAATTCAACGTGTGTCTATTGAAACCTAATTACTAATGGCGATATACCTGGACTAGAATATAATTCTCTGACATTTCTTTAGGGTTTCCTTCTCTTTCCTTCTCTTTTCTTCTCTATATCTCCTTCTCGCTTCTCTTTTTCTCTCTTTTTTTTTTGTTTTGATTGATATGCACGTTTAAACACTTCTGAAAAGGAGCAGACTCCATGCTCACAACTTCACTATGCTGCCCTTTCAGCGGCAGCAAGGGATAGAGGGGTGCTCCCCCCTGGGGGCCTTTCAGATGGGGGGGTGGTTGGGTGGGTTCAAACTCTTTGGGTGGGAAGGGGCTAAAAAAAGGGGGAAAAAAACTATTGCAAGGGGGAAAAGGGGGAAAAATGCACAAAACGTTGCAACAATTCTATTGAATCTAATATTCGAAGGAGATTGTACAATATTATTTTAAGACATGTCTTTTCTTAGATGCATGGTTTGGAACGTTGCCGGTCTTAATAATAAATGTAAAAGAAATTTGGTACAAGAAGAAATGAATCTATACAAACCACATATGGCATTTATTACAGAAACGCATATTAGATATCATGATCGCAAACTACTATCACAAATGGGCTCTGACCTTGTTGTTTGTTCTACAATGGGTGCACCAATTCGAGGAGTTGCTATTCTGAAACAAAAATGGCTAAAAATGAATGTTACTAAAACTGCTGGTGATGATAAAGGCAGGTGGGCAATTGCTCAATTACAATTTAACCAAAAATGCTATGTATTTTGTATTATCTATGGACCAAATGTTGATATTCCCAAACTGTATGAAAAATTGACTATTGAGCTACTTGATTGGGAAGGGGAATTGTTAATAATGGGAGATTTTAACTGCGTTATGAATTATGCTATAGATTCTACAAGCAAAGGAATTAGAGATAGAATGGCTAAAGTGAGATCTGCTATAGAGGAATTAGCCAGGGTGCACAATTTAAAAGATGCTTGGCGCACTAAACATCCTACCATTCCCGGTTTTACTTTTTATTCATCCCCGCATCAAACCCTTTCTAGAATCGACATGGTATGGACCACAGCTAACATTCTAAAAAATTATGAAATAGAGATCTGCCCTAAAGTCACCATAGATCACAATCCGATACTGTTTGAATTTAAAATTCTGGACTCCAAACAAACTACTTGGCAATTCACATTTCCCAGATATCTACTTACTGACCCTAAATTCATCCTTGGTATTAAGAATCACATACAGGAATATACATCATTGAATATCAACTCTACCACTCTTAACTACGTATGGGATGCATATAAATGTAGCATTAGAGGCTACGCACAACAATATATCCTTCGGGATAACGTTGAAAAGCGAGGGGTAGTAAAATCCGTCACTTCTAATATCCTAATAGCTGAACAACAACTTTCAGATGCCATTATTCAAGGCAAAACAGACACCAAAGATCTAAGTTTAATATTAGTTTCATTAAGAGCAGCATTAAAGAAGACTCTTAGGGAAAAATATAGTTGTAAAATGCACAAATATAAGCTCTCACAGTATGAAGGGGGAGACAGGATTGGAAAAATGTTAGCTTACAAAGTAGCCGACAAGAAGGCCAAAACTACTATAAAGACAATAAAAGGATTAGATTCTAAAAACTACAATGAACCAGAGCAGAGTTTGGAACAATTTGCCAAATATTATTGCCATCTTTATACCCCAGAGAACACACCTACTCTAGAAGCAATAGAACTATATTTAGAAACACACAAATCCGAAATAATGGATCAAGAAATAACTAATCAACTCGGTACTAAAATCTCCACTGAGGAAATAAGCAAAGCTATACAATCGCTTCCCCTGGGTAAGGCCGCAGGCGAAGACTGCTTACCCCTGGAGATTTATAAGATCTGTGAACAAGAATTACTCCCTCTATTCCAACAGGTGATAGACTATATTGGGGAATCAGGAAGTGCTCCTATTTCATGGCGCACTGCTAAAATAATCTTCTTTTTAAAAAAAAAAAACACCGGAAGAACAGGGATCATACAGACCAATTTCATTAATCAATACCGATGCAAAAATGTTTGCCAAAATACTTGCCAACCGTCTCGCCCCTATAATGCCCGACCTGGTTAATTGCCAACAACATGGATTCGTGGTAGGGAGAGACACCACTGCTCACATTAACAGCGCGGTAACTGCATTTGATGTTGCATCTACTACTTTTGCCCCACTCGGAATGGTCATGCTAGATGCAGAGAAAGCATTTGACTGAGTGGTGTGGGAGTATCTATGGGCAACATTAAAATCAATTGGCATACAGGGTCAATATCTGGGATGGATCCAATCTCTATATGAGACACCAACAGCTATAGTTAGCTATCTTGGAAATAACTCTGATAGCTTCCTAATAAAAAGGAGCACTAGACAAGGGTGCCCTCTATCACCACTGCTATTCGCTCTAGCCTTAGAACCTTTCCTAAATGCACTAACAGTTCAGGAGCACATTACCCCAATAGAACATGAAGGCAAATGCTTAAAAATCACCGCCTCCACTGATGACATCGCCATATACACCACTGACCTGGTACAAGCTATACCCAACAAAATCAAGGAAGCCAGCGATTTTGGCGATGTCTCAGGCTATCGGCTAAATATTAATAAAACTCAAGTGATAGCAAACTACCAACCTTTGCATCCAATAATAGGGCTATGCTCTAATGCTACCTACTTAGGGGTAAAACTTACTTCTAATATCGACAAAATTATCCCAATAAACTATGATCCTCCATTTAAAGATATTACATCTACACTCAAAAATTGGCATAAAATCCCACTTAGCCTGATCGGATGCATTAACATAATCAAAATGAAGATAATACCTAAAATACTTTACCTTTTCAGATCTATCCCGCTACAACTAAATAAATCATACATCAAGAAAATTGAAAGCATCTGTAGCAACTACATCTGGGGATACAAAAAAGCCCGCAGGTCAATGACAGCACTTAAATTATCAATCGAAAAAGGGGGACTAAATGTTCCAGATCTCAAAATCTACTTCTTTGCCACCTTTATTCAACGCATACGTAGCCTCTTATCCAAAGAAGTTCCTCTATTTTACCACCAATTTATGCTAGGGCCACAAAGTAATCAGTTTTTATTCCGGATACATGATCCAAATTACTACAAGAGAGTTAAATTCAAGACCGCTAGAGCAATCAAAAGAATTTGGGAACAAATTATGGTCATCGATAAAATATCTTTCTTTAATGCCGAATTGCCAATATGGGGGAACCCAGGGATGCCAAACATTTTCTCCGACGGTGCTTGTACCCAATGGATAGATCAGGGTATTAACACCTTAGGAGATCTCTACAGTCCGGAAGGTTTCCTAAGCTTTCATACACTAAAATTACTCTATAAAATCAAAGATACTTCATATTTCAAATATATGCAGATTCAAGATTTCTTGATTAATAAAATGAAAATTGAAACTGTTGAGCGATCAGACATTCTCCAATGTATCTATTCGAATTACACTAAATCTCTCATTAGCAAAAGCTACACTCTCTTAAATAAAGGAAAAGTGGGTGATTGCGGGAAAATGGCGGACAAATGGACCAACCGGCTGGGTATTAATATTAACCCAAGCCAGATTGCGTAGTCACTTAAACAATTAAATTGAGTGGTGCATTCTTCAAATCTAAGGCTACAATTCTATAGGACAATTACCCAAATATATTACACACCGCAAAGAATCTCTAGCTGGACTTCTGGCAACATTTCTAATGAACCGACCAAATGTTTAAAATGTAATAAGGAAGCGGCTGGCATAGAACATATGCTCTATCACTGCCCGAAACTCTCGATTTTTTGGCTAGGAATAACCGATGTTCTTAACAAAAAACACATAATATCACCCGCTCTCTCCGCCCACTTAGTTCTGTTAGATATACAAGATACCAGTAATAATCTTAACGACTTACTAACAATAATATTTGCTTGTGCCAGATTGGCTATTGCGCGGACTTGGAAATCAACAGAACCCCCAAGTGTTATGGAATGGTGGTATCTAATGCATGAAATACATACCATGGAGCTCTCATTGGCAAAACTAAGAGGCCCAAAAGCACTGAAAGGAAGGGAAAAAATATGGGGAACATTTATGGACTAAACAGAGGATTCTATTGTATGACCGGCATGCCAACCTTTCTTTTAGTTTATCTTTATGTTATGTTTTAGAACTTTGTGAATATTTACTTTGCAATCTCCTGTCTCTTCTTCTTTTTCTTTCTTTAAACATAAAGACTTAAACTGTATAGATAACTATATATATATGTACAACTAATGTAATCTCAATATTGTGTTTATTTCTCCTCTTGCAATAAATAAAAACAATTTAAAAAAAAAGAAAAAAGAGAAAGATACCCTTATGAGCAGCTGTGATTAGACAATGTTAAGTCCCTATGATCTCAGCAGCTGGAAGAGAGATTCATTTTTCCCCATGATCTCAGTAGCTATGCCAGGGCCAGGCCAGCTCATACTAATGTCTGCCCATCCCCCACAAATGATTTGGAAAGAGCACAGTTGGTTGGTAAAAGTGTGCATGGAAGTGTACTTCATTGACTTGAGAATACATAGAGTATAGGAAATCAAGCAGTATCTACTCGAGGTGACCTGCTCTGCTCTCAATAGATGTCACTTCCTCAAATTTCAGAGAGAAAACTTACATTCCTGCTAGTTGGCGTAAATTACAATCCTTCACTTTTAATAGAACAACTGGACATTGTGCACTATTGTTTCGCTGTGTGTCTGCTTCACCTCTACTTTAGTATTTGTTATCTGTTTCTAGGAGTCGCAAGAAGGTTATAATCCCCAACCTCAGAGAATGGGGACATTTTGTGCCCAGTGACAGCAAAGAGAGAGGGAGGATAACAGAGGCTGGGTGCAAGATCTAAGGAAGGATATTACATATTTGTGTAAGAGTATGACCATGTTTGTTTAGTTTTCTAAGGCTTTGTTCGTTGTGATGATGAAGAGGGTACAGGTGTGTCCAATTTTCATGATATGTAACCCTGAAAGAAGCACTTTATCTCAGTGTGGCTCTTTCCTGTATGTATCAGATGACTACTGTTGTTTACCATTGGTGTTCCACAGCATATGGCAATATTTCAGCTGAATGTATTGCCACTTACTTTTAAACTTGCTTTTTCAAGATGTTTGTTTTGCTTCTGACCCCGGATGAAGGTGCTATGTGTAAGAAACTGGCTCTATATATACAACACTAAAATGAGGTATAGTGTGTATAGAGTAAGCATGGGCGTAAAATCCGTTTTGCGGGCGAATTTGTGGATTTTTGTCAATTACGCAATCCACGAATCGCGCGAATTTGCCCAAAAATCCACAAATTCGCAAGCTGCGAATTATTTTGCTTGGTCGCGCTTGAAAAATACAATATCGCGCGTGCGGCGTTGACTTACAGTGATTCTGAGTCCGCCGAGTTTATTTTCTCCCGGTTTGCGTGTGCTGCGCCATTTTCGATCTTGCTGCGTGATTGCGCAAGAGTTTTTCGAACGCAATTATGTTATCGCGGCTCGCCATCTTGCACCTCGAGAGTTTGACAACGCGAGTACGTCATAAAGGCCCGCGATCATGCATTGCGGGAGTAAACAATGCCGAACACGTAGATTTGAACAGCTCGCGTTCCCGAAATTGCAAAAATTGCAATTCTGCACAAGAAATCCACAGCAGGAAGCATAAACCTTGTGAAAATGATGATTTTGATCAGAATAACTCCTCAGATTGACATTTGGCTGCACTTTTTGGTGCAAGGAGTCCATTTTTTGGGGGGGGGGGTGGGAGGAAGGAAGTGCCCCAGAGTCTCCAACTTCCTGTTCCTGTCCAGCAGGCTCCTCCCAGTGCTTTGTCCAAGTCCTGGTCACTTTTGATTTGGATCTGGAACTAGAAGGATTACTTTTTGTGGCTGCTGCTGGGTATTTGTATTTGAGGACTTTTTGGACTTTGGAGTTTGGATCACTTTTGGACTTGAGATTTTACAAGTAAGTTGGTGTTGTTTGTTTGGGGCATTGCAGTTGAGGCAACTACAGTTTTAAAACTTTTTTCACAACTTAAAAAAAATATATATAGTGGGTAGCCACAGTATCCAGTAGGCCCAGGGTTAGTCATGGGTGCATGATACAACTGTTTCTGTGATTTTTTTTAACTTAATTCTCATTTATGTCATGGAATTTTAGCTCACTGTTATATGTTGATTTTTTTATTTATTTCGGGGTGCCTGTAAAGCCTCACTAGCCAGTAGGCCCAGGTGTAGTGAGTGGTGCATGGACCTAGTCTTTCTGTGGGGTGTCTTGAATTTAAACATCATTGAGGGCATGGATGGCATTGGATTGTGGTGATTTTTGTGTGTTTTCCGACTATTGTGGTGGGGTTGGGGCATAGCCATGTGGGTGGGGGCCATTTTGAGGGCTGGTACAGGCAGGGCCTGGCCATGTGGTGGGGTCAAGGGCCCATTTTGAAGCCAGGCAGTGTGCTCAGGCCTGCACCCAGTTTGCCTTGCTTTCATCCATTAGGCCCAGGGGTACTCAGTGGTGCATGGGCCTAGTCTTTCTGTGGGGTGTCTTGAATGTAAACATAATTGAGGGCATGGATGACATTGGATAGTGGTGATTTGTGTGTGTTTTTTTACTTTTTGGGGTGGTGTTGGTGCCTGGCCATGTGGGTGGGGGCCATTTTGAGGCCTGGTACAGGCAGGGCCCGGCCATGTTGGGGGGGTCAAGGGGCCATTTTGAAGCCAGGCAGTGTGCTCAGGCCTGCATCCAGTTTGCTTTGCTTTCACCCATTATGCCATGGGGTACTCAGTGGTGCATAGACCTAGTCTTTCTGTGCAGTGTCTTGAATTTAAACATCATTGAGTGCATGGATGGCATTGGATTGTGGTGATTTTGTGTGTTTTTCGACTTTTTGGGGTGTTGTCTGGGCCTGGTCATGTGGGTGGGGGTCATTTTGAGGCCTGGTCCAGGCAGGGTCCGGCCATGTGGTGGGGGTCAAGGCTCAAGAGGCCTTTAGGAGCCAGGCAGTGTGCTCAGGCTTGTACCCCATTTGCCTTGCTTTCATCTATTATGCCCAGGGGTACTCAGTTGTGCATGGATCAAGTGTTTCTGTGTGGGGTCTTGAATTTAAACATCATTGGGCATGGATGGCATTGGATTGTGGTGATTTTTGTGTGTTTTTTGACTTTTTGGGGTGGTGTTGGTGCCTGGCCATGTGGATGGGGGCCATTTTGAGGCTTGGTCCAGGCAGGGCCTGGCCATGCTGCTGGGGGTCAAGGGTCCATTTTGGAGCCAGGCAATGTGCTCAGGCCAGCACCCAGTTTGCCTTGCTTTCAACCATTATGCCCAGGTGTAGTGAGTGGTGCATTGACCTAGTCTTTCTGTGGGGTGTCTTGAATTTAAACATCATTGAGGGCATGGATGGCATTGGATTGTGGTGATTTTTGTGTGTTTTTCGATTTTTTGAGGTGGTGTTGGGGCTTCGCCATGTCGGTGGGGGCCATTTTGAGGCCTGGTACAGGCAGGGCCTGGCCATGCGGTGGGGGTCAAGGGGCCATTTTGAAGCCAGGCAGTGTGCTCAGGCCTGCACCCAGTTTGCCTTGCTTTCAACCGTTATGCCCAGGGGTACTCAGTGGTGCATGGACCTTGTCTTTCTGTGGGGTGTCTTGAATGTAAACATCATTGAGGGCATGGATGGCATTGGATTGTGGTGATTTTTGTGTGTTTTTCAACTTATTGGGGTGGAGTTGGGACCTGGCCATGTGGGTGGGGGTCTATTTTGAGGCCTGGTACAGGCAGGGCCTGGTCATGTGGTGGGGGTCATGGGGCCATTTTGAAGCCAGGCAGTGTGCTCAGGCCTGTACCCCGTTTGCCTTGCTTTTATCCATTATGCCCAGGGGTACTCAGTGGTGCATGGATCAAGTGTTTCTGTGAAGTGTCTTGAATTTAAACATCATTGAGGGCATGGATGGCATTGGATTGTGGTGATTTTTGTGTGTTTTTCGACTTTTTTAAGGTGGTGTTGGGGCCTGGCCATGTGGGTGGGGGCCATTTTGAGGCCTGGTAAAGGCAGGGCCTGGACATGTGGTGGGGGTCAAGGGGCCATTTTGAAGCCAGGCAGTGTGCTCAGGCCTGCACCCAGTTTGCCTTGCTTTCAACCATTATGCCCAGGGGTACTCAGTGGTGCATGGACCTAGTCTTTCTGTGGGGTGTCTTGAATGTAAACATCATTGAGGGCATGGATGGCATTGGATTGTGGTGATTTTTTTGTGTTTTTCGACTTATTGGGGTGGTGCTGGGGCCTGGCCATGTGCGTGGGGGTCTATTTTGAGGCCTGGTACAGGCAGGGCCTGGGCATGTGGTGGGGGACAAGGGGCCATTTTGAAGCCAGGCAGTGTGCTCAGGCCTGTACCCCGTTTGCCTTGCTTTTATCCATTATGCCCAGGGGTACTCAGTGGTGCATGGATCAAGTGTTTCTATGGAGTGTCTTGAATTTAAACATCATTGAGGGCATGGATGGCATTGGATTGTGGTGATTTGTGTGTGTTTTTTTTACTTTTTGGGGTGGTGTTGGGGCCTTGCCATGTGGGTGGGGGCAAATTTGAGGCCTGGTCCAGGCAGGGCTTGCCATGCTGCTGGGGGTCAACGGTCCATTTTGAAGCCAGGCAGTGTGCTCAGGCCTGCACCCAGTTTGCCTTGCTTTCAACCATTATGCCCAGGTGTAGTGAGTGGTGCATGGACCTAGTCTTTCTGTGGGGTGTCTTGAATTTAAACATCATGGAGGGCATGGATGGCATTGGATTGTGGTGATTTTTGTGGGTTTTCTTTTACTTTTTGGGGTGGTGTTGGGGCCTGGCGATGTGGGTGGGGGCCATTTTGAGGCCTGGTCCAGGCAGGGCCTGGCCATGCTGCTGGGGGTCAAGGGTCCATTTTGTAGCCAGGCAGTGTGCTCAGGCCTGCACCCAATTTGCCTTGCTTTCAACCATTATGCCCAGGTGTAGTGAGTGGTGTTTTGACCTAGTCTTTCTGTGGGGTGTCTTGAATTTAAACATCAATGAGGGCATGGATGGCATTGGATTGTGGGTTTTTTTGTGTGTTTTTCGATTTTTTGAGGTGGTGTTGGGGCCAGGCCATGAGGGTGGGGGCCATATTGAGGCCTGGTACAGGCAGGGCCTGGCCATGCGGTGGCGGTCAAGGGGCCATTTTGAAGCCAGGCAGTGTGCTCAGGCCTGCACCCAGTTTGCCTTGCTTTCAACCATTATGCCCAGGGGTACTCAGTGGTGCATGGACCTAGTCTTTCTGTGGGGTGTCTTGAATGTAAACATCATTGAGGGCATGGATGGCATTGGATTGTGGTGAGTTTTTGTGTGTTTTTCGACTTTTTGGGGTGGTGTTGGGGCCTGGCCATGTGGGTGGGGGCCATTCTGAGGCCTGGTACAGACAGGGCCTGGCCATGTGCTGGGGGTCAAGGGGCCACTTTGAAGCCAGGCAGTGTGCTCAAGCCTGCACCCAGTTTGCCTTGCTTTCAACCATTATGCCCAAGGGTACTCAGAGGTGCATGGACGTAGTCTTTCTGTGGGGTGTCTTGAATGTAAGCATCATTGAGGGCTTTGATGGTATTGGATTGTGGTGATTTTTGTGTGTTTTTCGACTTTTTGGGGTGTTTAACTGATGTTCCTCTGGCCTTCATTGCTTTTAGGTGCACAAGAGAACCATCAGTGCCTGGAAGAAGTCCTGCAGCGGTGTGTGCAGCACAACGTCACGTGACGTCACGTGTGGCCTCAGACAAGACAACTCTGCAACCCTTGCAACTGCAGCCTGCTGTTCTGACATCTGAAGAAGACGGCCCCAAAGAAAGGTGGCCGAAGCGCCTCAGCAAAAAAAGTTGCCAGTGCCACTGCCAGTAAGAAGGAGCAGAAGAAGCAAGTGGCACCACCTACCAAGGAGACTGGTGTGCCCACCAACACCTTTTTTGGGAGAAAAAAAACTACGCCTGTAGCAGCAGCGGTGTCCGCCGGGGACCAAGCTGGAAGCAGCACCTCCACTTCATTGGGCTCAGTGCCACCACGCCAAGTTAGGTCCAAGACCATGAGTGCTGCTGCGGCAGCCACTTTGTTTTTTCAATCACCATCGACCAGTGATGTTGGCTCATCACAAGAAAGTACCATCCAATCAACACCGGGTGTAACTCAGCTGACGAGTGTTCAACAACCACAGCCGCAACGACAATCACAGGTGCAACTAGTACAAGCACAAGTACATGGGCAAGGAGAGGAGCAAGGAGAGGCGCAATGAGAGGCGCAAGGAGAGGCGCAAGGAGAGGCGCAAGGAGAGGCACAAGGAGAAGCGCAAGGAGAGGCGCAAGGAGAGGTGCAAGGAGAGGCACATGGAGAGGTGCATGGAGAGGCGCCAGGAGAGGCGCATGGAGAGGTGCATGGAGAGGTGCAAGGAGAGGCGCATGGAGAGGTGCATGGAGAGGTGAAACTAGAGGTTCATGGAGCGGCACAACTGCCTACAACGCTTGTTCCTCCAGAAGTAGGGGCACATCCAGAAATTGATATTCAAGCGTTATCATCCGAGCAAGCCACTCCTCCTGAGGATGATCCATTGTCTTCCAGATCCCCAGCAAGAAAAAGGTCAAGGAGGGCTACCACTACTACAAGTTCTTCTTCAAGCCCCCTTCATTCTGATGACCTTGATCCTGATTGGAACCCACAAATGCAGTCTGAGAGTGAGGCACGCCATGAGCCGACAAAGGTAGCTAAGCCTAAAAGGAAGGTTCCCGCAAGGCTTCAACTTATGTGTGATGACGACGAACAAGAAGTGGTGTCTTCTGCTGCTGATGAACAGTCTGACATTGACCCAGTCATCACAGTCGTCACTCCAGCCCTAGCGGGCAGGCAGCAGATAGACATTTTGACCCTATCCCGAATGGCTGCTGAGCGGGATGTGGGCGACGTGGCACTGGTACCACCACCAACGCAGTTAACTACAACACCAACACGACCTACAGCCTCCATCTTTTTTAGTCAGAAGGGCCGGCAGGGACCTCCATCCAGCTTGACCTCAAGTAGTGGTGCTGTAAGTGAACAACAGAAACAAATTCAGCCACGCCCATCCTCCACTTCATCTGGCATTGAAAGTCGAAGTAGCACCTCCACCACGAGCAGACATCACCAGTCCCCAGTTTGGGACTTCTTTACTGTTAGCGCAAAGGCAGAAAACATGGTCGCTTGTTCGATTTGTAAAGTATCCGTTAGTCGGGGTAAGCTTGGTACCAACTACGGTACCGGAGGCCAGAGAGGTCATCTCAAAAAACACCCCACTATCCAGTGGTATTCGCAAGTAAGATCGAGGAAGTCCAACAAAGTAGAACTAATCCAAATGTATCCATTCACATTGCATCTGATGCTGACGAGGGGTTGCTTGTGCGGGGGGGAAGTCAAGAATCGAGCGACAATTTTTCTGGTACACCCAGTACCCGTGGCAGCAGCACTGCAGTGGTAGCGCCCACACCCTCTACCCTTGCAACATGTATGAGGCACACTAAGAGTCTGGGACAGACACCAGTGCAAAAAAGTACATCAATGAGCCTAAATGGTTTGAAGTCTGCATCATCATCATCATCTTCACGTAAAACAGTCCAGACCACCATTAGAAGCATGCTTTGGTCGGAGGCGCCATTTGAACGCAACCACCCAACGGTACGTCTGTATAACGCATAGCTGGCTAAAATGCTAGCGCAGGACCTTCTGCCTTTTTCTTTCGTGGAAGGGGTGAGGTTTCTAGAATTAGTAGCAACAGTCTGCCGTAAATGGAAGGTTCCTAGCCGGTCCTATTTTGCCAGAGTTGCGGTTCCAGCACTACATGAAGATGTGCTGGAGGTGATTGGGGCAGCTTTGCAGAAGAGTCCTGTTCACACTATCCACTTGACAACAGACATGTGGACCAGTTGCCAAGCCCTTGATTACATGTGCATCACTGCACACTGGGTCTCTTTTGCAGGGGTTAGAGACAAGCCAAGTTCAGGTGTTGACCCGGACACACTTTTTCAAGCTACTGGTAAAGATGCAACATAGCCATGTTTGCCGTGGAGCAATCTCATACTGAAAAAAAACATTTTTTAGGAGTTTAACAGTAAGGTCTCTGAATGGCTGCATCCAAGAAATCGAATAGTTGGTTCTCTTTCCACGGATAATGGCAGTGATATAGTTAAGGCCATGCAGCAAGGTGACTATTTCAGAGTGCCGTGTTTGGCGCACAGTATTAACATCGTGGTACAAGATTTCTTGAAAAATGAAAACACAGTCAGGAAGTTACTGACCACCTGCAAAAGAATCTGCACACATTTCAGTCATTCTTTTAAGTCCCGGAAGCAGCTGAGGGGCATTTAACATGAACGTAGACTGCCAGTCAAAGGACTCATCCAGGAGGTGGCAACGCGTTGGAACTCACCCTATTACATGCTTGAGCGTCTGTCTGAGCAGTGCATGGTAATCAATGAGTATGTCTTTTGACAGGGTTCTACTATGAAAGACATGAGGCTAGGGTTGGATGAATGGAAGCTAGTTAAAAGCCTGAGAGACATGCTTCGTCCTTTTGAGGTCTTCACGTGTGAAGTCAGCAGGGAGGATTGTTCTTTGGGCAAAGCATCCCATTATTGGTCATGCTAGAGCACCAACTGAAGGCGGTGTCTTCACCGTTCAGAGATGCTGCTGAAAAGCAAGACACATATCAGTTGGCGGAGAGGTTATTAAGCCGCCTAGTTGACAATGAAAGGCTTAAAAACATACATACAGAACAACATTACATTTGTGCCACTATTCTGGATCCACGGTACAAAAAGGCAGTGGCCAGCAAAGCATTCATTCCTTTTGATGAAGCAGATGTTTCAAAGTACAAACATTGGCTAGCTGTGTCAGCCACTAGGTTAAAAAAAGATCGGCAGAAAATTCAAGGAGCCGGCAGAAGTCCAACTGAATCAGCAGGCGATCCAGCGTCAAGTTCCACTTTTGAATCTGTGGGCGAAGGGAGTCACTTTCTCTCACAGCCGTTAACGACACCAGCAGCACCGGTATCATCATCCTCACCTGCACCAGGCCCAGCCATAATATTGTCGGAAGCGGATTGGCTAACTCATCAAGGGTTTGCTCGTTCCAGTGCTGCAAAGGCCACAGATGGTACGCAAAGTGGAGCAACCGTGGAGAACATTAAATCGATGGTGCAGGCCTTTCTGGATGATCCAGCAGAGGTCTTTGTTAATCAGAACCCATTGCTGTATTGGTACAGGAAAATGCCTAAATGGCCACTGATCACCAACCTGTCTCTAAATTATTTGTCTTGCCCACTCGCAAGAGTGTGTTCTGAACGTGTTTTCAGTACTGCTGGTGTGTTTGTAACTTCAAAAAGGACCCGCCTCTCTGCCAAAAATGTAGACAGGTTAACACTGATGAAGATAAATCAGCACTTCATACCACCAGATTTTAATGTACGTGAATGCACGCAGGAAGAAGAGGACACTGATTTAGGTGACGGAAGTTCTTCTCTGTTGGCTGACCCACTCCTGTCTCAATTCTTGGAGTTTGAGGATGAGCTCTACTTCCCTGACACCGAGGCCTGAAAATTACTTCCTTTTTTATCCTTATTCACTTTTATTCCTGTGTGTCTTTCTTTGTTTTGCAACTTTTACCACAACAAAACTCTAATCACCTAATCACAACAAGTCCATCAGCAGCACTGTCTTCATCTTATATTCCTTATTGATTTAAAGGTGCCGCAGTCTGCATTCCTGAGTGTCACAAGTTCACAACTCAATCATGCTCTTCTATACTCCTCCTCCAGACTCCCCCTATCCATTTCCCTCAAGACAGATGGATGGATTACGACGAGTCCCCTGAAGTGGGACTGAAATTACTGACTGACTACATGCTTGCTGATTGCTGATAGAGTTACTTCTGATATTGACAGGAGAGGCTGCCCTGTGGGCCCTCACTTTCCAAAGAAGATGCAGACAAAAAGTAGAACAGGTAATGAATAATTGAGAAGATGTATATTTATTTGAGAAGATGGCATGCAGTGGACAGCAATGGCTGTCTGGCTCTGATGAAACCAATTGCTGTTTGTTTTTTGTGCATGAAATGATGAATCATATGTCTTGTCTTAGTTATTATTTAATCTTTTACACAGTAATTGTAACTCATGTCAACTACTCTGTTTTTTTTACCATGATGATTGATTAAATAATATATCTTTTTTCTTTACAGTCACTCACTGGGATGGATGGATCATCAGCGTCGGTTTACGGAAGAACTATGGCCAATTCGTGAGTGGGAAACAGGTAAACCAGTCTATAACAACTACTACAGCAGAACTACATGTCTGTCTAATTTGTGGTATGTAGTGGTCGAGGGCGAGGCAGTGTACTGTTGTTGTGATGCCAGGCAGAGTCCACTCCAGACAGCAGTTCATGTAAAATTGGGGCTATGTGGCTTGCTGCATACAATTAGATATGCTTTGTCTGTCTGACAAAGAGCCTAGGTATGCTAAGTCAGGTTGCTGCACTTAGTGGTGCCTGCCTTGACCGTCTGCATGGCACTGCCTCAAGCTTGGGCCAAACATCCGTTATGTTTGCAAAATTTGCTGTTTTTCGGTATTTCGCAAATCTCGCGAAATTACCGAAAAATCGCAAATTCTTGAGCGGAACGGATTTTTGGCCCATGCTTGCGGCAGGGCCATGCAGACGGTCAAGGCAGGCACCACTGAGTCAAGCATCCTCCTGATGTAGCATACCTAGGTTCTTTGATACAGACAGACAAAGCATATCTAGGGTTTAGGGTTCAGTGCGATTTACTAGGGTTTTTGGGTTTAAGTTGGTATGGTTCATGCTGAGTCTAGGGCTCGGGGCCCGATGCATGCTCGTTCATAATGATGTTGGCAAGGTTTTAGGGGGGTTTGGTGTTCTTTGGTCCAGAATTGGCAGAATTTTGGCCTTTTTGGGTGTTTTGCGGACGCGTGTGTTTGGGTGAAAACTAAGTGAAAACTAGTCGTAGACCTTCTTCTTCTTCTTCTTCTTCTTCTTCTTCTTCTTCTTCTTCGTCTTCAAAGAGCGCAGTGATTCGATTTTGTTCTGCCTTGCTGAGATTCTTGTAAATCGCTGGAACAAGTGACTGTCCAGGTAAGTTTCAAGAGGATCGAAGTAGTGGAAGTGCTGAAAATAGCAATTTTTTGTGAACAGCGCAATTTGCCATGTTTTGAATATACCAGTATTGCATGTTTTTGGGGGGCTGTTTGGGGGTGTTCTAGATTTGTGGGGGTGGGTTGGGGGGGCTGGGAGCACTGCTGGGATAGTCTAATTTTGATTGCGAATGGTTTGAAGAAAATCCATGGTGGAAAAGAGGGGTTTGGGCCTAGTTGCAGACAGCGATTTGGCACAATTTAAACTGAGGCCTAGCAGTATTGCGTGTTTTTGGGGGGCTGTTTGGGGGTGTTCTAGATTCGTGGGGTAGGGTCTGGGGGTCTGGGAGAACTGCTGGAACAGCATAATTTTGATTGCAAATGATTTGAAGAAAATCCATGGTGGGAAAGGGGAGTTAGGGCCTAGCTGCAGAGCGCGTTTGGACCGATGTTGACTGGTTGGCTGAAAATGTTCTAAGTATTTTGCATTTTTGCTTTTTGCCTGTTTGGGGGTGTTCTGCTTTTTTGCGGGTGGCTGCAGGGGTCTGAGGGCATAGCTGGGAAGGTCTAATATCGGAATCAAGTGGTTTGGACAAAATCCATGGTGAAAAAGTTTTTCAGTTTTTGCTCACTTGTCTGTTCTTGGGGGGCTGTTCGTGGGGCTTCTAGGTTATTGGGGGTGGGTTTTGGGAGCACTGCTGGCAAGTCTAATTTTGCTTTTGATTGCATTTGTTTTTCAGAAAATCCATGGTGGAAAAGGGGAGTTAGGGCCCAGCTGCAGAGCACATTTGGACTGAATTGAAGGTAGGCCCATTTTTGCTTTTTGCCTGTTTGGGGGTTTTCTGCTTTTTTGCGGATGGCTGCAGGGGTCTGGGGGCACAGCTGGGATGGTCTAATATTGGAATCAAGTGGTATGGACAAAATCCATGGCGAAAAAGGTTTTCCGTTTTCAGACTTTTCGCTCACTTTTGTGTTTTCGGGGGGCTGTTTGGGGGGGTTCCTGGTGTTTTGGGGGGGGGGTTGGGGGGCTCTTGGAGCAATGCTGGGCATACCTAATTTTGGTTGCAAGTGGTTTGGAGAAAATCCATGGTGGAAAAGGGGAGTTAGGGCCTAGCTGCAGAGCCCGCACGGAGTGCTCTGGGAAGTAGGCCTAAATTTTTCTAAGTCCCTGTTTTTGCATTTTTGCTTTTTGCCTGTTTGGGGGTGTTCTGCTGGGAAGGTCTAATATCGGAATCAAGTGGTTTGGACAAAATCCATGGTGAAAAAGTTTTTCAGTTTTTGCTCACTTCCTTGTTTTCGGGGGGATGTATATTTATCTCTCCGTGGTGTTTTAATATTACTTCCTGTTTTTCCACCAACAATTACAGGACGGCTTTTACCCTGTGCAATGGCAAAAAGGATGACCTCAGGCTTAGCGACCCGCAATTCAGTAGGCAGGCAGTGGACAAGGTGTCTTCCGGTCCCCAACCTTGATCGGCGTAGCGTCAGATAGAATGGAGGAGTACCGCGAAAAAAAGGAATGGCTGGATGCATGCAAATTCCCAACTTCAACAGGACAACTACAACAACATACACTTACAGTATATATCTTCATTTCTACTTATCTTTTAAGTAATGTACTAAGTGGTTCTTCTCTCTGAGGGCAGTTAGGCCAGTGAAAATTCCTAATTACTGCAGCCCTGTACTGTCACATTGCTTCTTCATAGTTAGTACATTGTATGATTGTAGAAAGTACTACTTACTTTTCAGAAACCTATCCATTTAACAAACAACTTCATGCATGCAGTAGTGCATGCACTTCCTTTATGTCCCTTAAAAGATTTATGGATAGCTTCGTATCCAAAGATTTGTTTATCTTCATTTGTTGTTTGCCCATGCTGTGTTATTTTTTTTCCTCTCTCCACAAAACTTTCCCCACAAACCCCCTTCCTTCCAAGTTTCAAACCCTAAGCCTCTTCCCCCGGGCTGTGTGGTTTTCATTGAGGTGTGAGTAAATTACAACAATAATTCCACACACTTGCTAGGGAGGATAAGGTGCAAGCAACCTTCTCAACTCAATTTTAAGGCAGCTAGATGAATCCTAGGATATAGTAATTCTGGTTAAAAAAACAACAATGAGTATTTTAAAATACATTTTGAATTTTATGCCCACCATCAATTGGATCCATCGTTAACATCATCCTCCTACATGTCAAGAAGACTTGTTGTGTTACGCTGCTGTGTCACTGTTCTTGTTGTAGCCATAATCATCCATGCACTTCTTTTTTCCCCATACTTATCTTCTGCATTGCTTAGGCTACTGTACCTTCTAATACTCCTCTCAGGCCACTCAATGTCTCATTTTTTTACTTTGTTTTTCTCATGCTGCTACTGCTAGTGTGGTACCACTCCTACTAACACCACAACAACGGAATTTCGGTCCGGGATGGTGTAATCGCCATTTGCCTTGCAGCCAGCACTGTGCCTAGCTCTATTCTCATTAAATAAGGGGGTTTACCCAATAAAGTCACTAGGGGCCTGGGTGCTGTATGATATAAAATGGGGGTCCCAGTATAAAAGTGTCAAAATTACATGAGCGAACACTTTGAGAATACTTAAAAAAAAGAGGAGGGGGAATAATAAATCACCGACAAAATCTTCCACACACTGTTACTTAATCACAATGTGCGTATTCACATTACATGTACCACATTAATAACACAAATGTAATAGTGCCCCAGGGAGAGGAAGGGTAAAGAATTGTGATTGTTTAAGGAAAAAGGGGATGTGCAAGGTAGGTCAAAGTGCAAACAATGGTATCATTACCTATTTCATAAACAATTGATACACCTGGCTTCAGAGCACTGAGCCAGTAACATGAGGGTGCAACTCATGCTCTATAATTATAAGAAAACCATGCTAGCAACGTTAATATTTAATATTTAAAATGGAGGTTGCGCCAACTGGTGTATGATATTAGCCGTTGACGTTTCGACCCCAACACTACAGTGGTAGGTGTACGTCGCACCTTAAAGGGGGGTCTTCATCAGGACAGAGAGAAGAAGCCCAGGGGAACTGGTTTTGCTGTAAAAGTTTAAAATAAAACGTGTGTTAAGAAAGAAAGAAATCACTTTTACGTGAACTTGTGGTAGCCGGCATAATGCCAGCTCAGTCAGCTTACACCCAAGAAAAAGAGACACAAGCGAGATGACGCAGACTTGCATGCATTACTTTAAGCAGTATACGCAGGTGAGGATAGGGAAGCTCTTACTTTTGTATAGGGGTGGTCCTGGCCATACTCGGTTGCATCAAGGGCTACTGCTCAATATCATTTTTATTTCGGACTGCCCCCCCTGGGCCTTCAGTACTACGAAAGGAAAATGAAGATTATTCATTTCTGATCATGTCTCCAGCCGATCACATGATCTCTTTGCTTATGTGATGCATGACTTTAGGTGCTTTATTCTGATAGATTGAGTGAACAACAGCGATAGTCCACCCATGATTAACACAGCAGAAAGAAAATTATGAACATAGGGAGTGAGTGTGGTAACCATAGTTGCCGGAGGAAGGGACTTGACTTGATACAATTGTCAACTATATAATACATACACAATGTATGCTGTGTTTGCAAAGTAAACTACTGTACTGTTACTTTAGGCAAGGGAGAGTTTCAGAACAATCACAACTTGTAGTATTTGGATTTCCTCTGCTTTCCTACTTTGGCACAGACATGCTGTTCGAACAAAGTAACACTCTTCATGCACTGAGCGTCTGCTCTACATACACCTCTGCTATGTATGAGAAGAAGATATCATCCAGGCTTCCAAAGTAAACATCTATCATTCTTCTTAATGTCTCAACTGTAACAACTTTACTTTTTCTCAACAACCAAATAACACCCTTTTCATTTTATTTGGTAAACCACCGTCTTTGGCTTGCATTTGAGTTTCACCCAAATGATATATTGCAATGCACACCACACATGAATTTTCTGATTGACCCACACAGGCAGTCATTTTTTCTTTCTCCTCCAACCATCCTCGCTTCAAGCAGCCATGCATTTGGTTCCTTCCTATCAGCCACCTCTGCCTGCATTCAAAAACACGTATCATTCTTTAGTCATAAATGTTACGACTCGCTCGTCCTTCCATTGACCCTAAGTTCTTTCCCTTTTCGTTCATCACATCCCTCAAGTTCATCTGATATGACTTGGCTTCATGATAATAGTTTCCCAGCTGATTTGAAGTCAAATAGAAAGGGCCAATGCTTACTCGAGAATTACCGCCGCTAATGCTATTGCTAAGTCAATGGTGACTGACTTCTCTGTGATTGGCTAAAAAAAATGTAGTTCTAAATCAGTAACTGTTCTTAACAGTACAGTGTACTTGTAGTGGTGTACTTTCTACTGTACAGTACATCATACACTCCTGTGCAAGCCTACTCTAAAGTGTCAATAAGTAAGGAGTATAATAATAACTTACCACTGTTCGCCACTGCTGAGCCATCCCCCTCAGCTCCTCCTGGTGGCGCCGCCGCTTGAGTGGACCCCTCCGCGCTGCTGGCCCCGGTACTGGTGGTGGCAAGTGTTGCATCAGATGTTGTGACGCCTAGAAAAAACATAAGTAAACAACAGCGGTCCTTGACAAAAGAAGATAAACCTTTGAATAATTATAGGCTACAATCTGCTCTATAATGAACATGAAGTCCAGCCGGACTTCGAAATTTATTTGATACTGAAATAAGTAAAAATGACCAAACAACAGTAAAGCAGTGGGACACAGCCCTGTATCCACAAGGCTAGACAAACAATTCACAGTACAGATAACTAGGGATTTTCAGGCAATTGAAAGGTGAAGGAGCAAAAAATTAGAATCTATTTGCTTCACATATGTAGAAAAAACATGATTTAGCACAAAGTTGTGAACTGGTGTTTAGACTACATAAACTGTCGACGGTGTTTCGATCCAGTTACCATTATGGATCATCATCAGGACATTCAATGCTTTGCCTGAATTTAAAAACCTCTGGGGCGGTATGGGTGGTAAACCGGGGCGAGTGAGGAATCAAGGATGGTAGGACTGCCGGATAATGGAGACTCGGGGTGAGTAGTAGACTCCCTGGATGAGTGATTAGTGATTGGAGATGTTAAACCCAGGAGCGAATCCTCGAGGTGAGTTGTAAATTTCCTCGATGCGCGAATAGTTGTAGGAATGTTAATTTCAGAGGCGCAGCTAAGGAGGTGCGGTGACAAGGACCCGCTTACCATGGATTCCAAGGATCTAGGATGGGAAGCCGATTAGACGTTAAGGCACCGGGGTAAGTGCAGGTCTCGAGGGCGGCTGCACGCGGTGGAGACCTATAATAAGGTTCCTCAAGTTCACGGTGGAACTTCCAAAAGCGTCGGAGGAGCAAGATCGTGCTCCGTAGACGCTTTTGGAAGTTCCACCGTGAACTTGAGGAACCTTATTTGAGGTCTCCACTGCGTGCAGCCGCCCTCGAGACCTGCACCTTACCCGGTGCCTTAACGTCTAATCGGCTTCCCAACCTAGATCCTTGGAATCCATGGTAAGCGGGTCCTTGTCACCGCACCTCCTTAGCTGCGCCTCTGAAATTAACATTCCTACAACTATTCGCGCATTGAGGGAACTTACAACTCACCTCGAGGATTCGCTCCTGGGTTTAACATCTCCAATCACTAATCACTCATCCAGGGAGTCTACTACTCACCCCGAGGCTCCATTATCCGGCAGCCCTACCATCCTTGATTCCTCACTCGCCCCGGTTTACCACTCATACCGCCCGGAGGCTTTTAAATTCAGGCAAAGCATTGAATGTCCTGATGATGATCCATAATTGTAACTGGATCGAAACGCCGTTGACAGTTTATGTAGTCTAAACACCAGTTCACAACTTTGTGCTAAATCATGTTTTTTCTACATTTGTGAAGCAAATAGATTCTAATTTTTTGCTCCTTCACCTTTCAATTGCCTGAAAATCCCTAGTTATCTGTACTGTGAATTGTTTATCTAGCCTTGTGGACACAGGACTGTGTCCCACTGCTTTACTGTTGTTTGGTCATTTACTTATTTCAGTATTAAATAAATTTCGAAGTCCGGCTGGACTTCATGTTCATTATAGCGCAGATCGTAGCCTATAATTATTCAAATGTTTATCTTCTTTTGTCAAGGACCGCTGTTGTTTACTTAGATTGATACCCCAGGTCTTTGCTTACCTAGTGGGTTCCCTTGTTTCTTGGAAATAGCCTAGAAAAAACATGTCATATTTTTAGATGCCATACACCACCCCCAACTGCGTCTCGTAATGGAAGAGAAAATGTTAAACAATTGTTCATTATTGGGACTGAAAAGAAGTCACGGTTTTGGGGAGGGTGTTAACTTATATGCTTAGCCATAATATGCAACTCTTTTTGGCACAACTGATGAATGCTTGCTCTTTAATGTGCAACATTTTTATAATTACAGACAAAACCAACTACTCCCCATCACCACCAGGAGGACTTGAAGTTCCAACAAGGTGAGGGCTCCCGAGTCCCGCACAGTTACTTCTGACTGAGGTATGTGGAAAGTCGAACTGCAGCTATCATCAACAATGTCCTCTTTCTCTTGTCCATACTTCTGTATGTGCAGAATAGTCACTGAAACACTAGTGGTATGTTAAGTGCTACTATCAAATCAAAAAGACAACTACTAGCTTATTCTCGGTGGACATTGACATTTTGTTGTTGGAAATTGTCAAAGCACTAACATTAAGAAGACTGGAATAGACAGCAAGGGCAACCCAGAGGACTGCACTGAGTGCCTCTAGAGCTATTGCTGGATCAGAGTTTTGTTAACACCGTTTGCCGACTAGGCAAGCTTAGCTACCTACACAGACCGACTCATAAATAATAGTAAATAGTAGTAGCACAGAGAGTGATGGTAGAGAGGCAGAATAAGAATGTAGAAACAGTCTACAAGAAGATCAAAGACTATTTTGTAAAAAAATAGAGTTAGGGAAGTATAATTATCTTAAAAACAGAACTACTTACTGGGGCCAGCAGAAGAGCCTGCAGTGGACCGTTCCTCCTGCCCACTCTGTTCCGCCAGAGTCTGGGGTGGTGCTGTTGTCTTGCCCCTGGGAGGTGCTGATGATCATGAAATAAATACAAACATGGATGATTGTTTTTTGGAAATATTTGATTTCTTTGACCACAATCCTAAAATATCTCGGGGAAACAAATTAGCAACAATTGCACTACATGTATTGACCTATCTGATCTGGTCAACTAGGAGGATACTAGTACAGTATTGCTGGATTCACAGACCGTCTACTAGGAAAGTTATGTAAGTCACTAACTAAACCAACAGCAAAAAGGTTCTACTACAACTGCCAGCACTCAGTAGCACGCGACGTGACAGACACAGTCCGTCATCATGATTGCAGAGCACTAAAAAATGTCCTACTACTACTACTAATAACAAGTCATAATATACTCAACCTGAACCTATCAATCCATCACTATCTCTTCTGCTTAGTGGCAGCAGGAGTACAAAGGAAGGACTAGACTTGAGTCTCTAGTCTCTCTAGCATTACGCAGTTCTGTAAAGTACTACACTCATACATATTCAGGCCAAATGAGCACAAAGTTGCAAACAAGTAAGCATAGTAGCAACGCCGCTGAGCAGGCAAGCACCTGCAATCACAGAAGCTATTTAAATGTTAATTTACCTGCAATGTAGTCGAATTGGCAGCATTCTTGCTCTTCGGGAAAAACATATATTAGCAATATAATACAGAGCAGAAGAAAGTAGTTATTAAATAGCTACTCACCAAGGCCAGGGATCTCCACACCGAGCAGGTGAAGCAGGTCCTGCTCGCGGTCAAGGAGGTCCAACCACCTGTGCGTCACTTGCTGGTAGGTGCGCCAGACCTCTGACTCCCTCCGCATGGCCCGGCACACCTTTTCCCACAGCTGGCGATGCTCCCGGAGGCCATACCCTGACGTGAGTCTGCCCCCTGCTGCCACGGTCTTGGGGAGGTGGCGCTGCACATAAAAGATCTCTACGGCCACCTCCACCGGGCTGAATATCTCCCTGGCCATCATTTCCTCCCCTCATAATCCCCCGCAAGGGAGCCGGGTACGGGGTGTGGGACCCTTCCCCTTCTCCTTCTCCTTCCTGGCTCCCATTGCCATGGTCCTGTACAGCAGAAAGAAAAAAAAAGGAAAGAATAGGGAAAAAGTAAAGAAAAAAAAAGTTTTAAAAAGTAGCTTTAAAAGTAACGAAAAGTTGAAAAAAACACAAAATATAGATCTAGAAAAAAAAGAGGGATAGATATAGAGTAGAAAAGATTAAAAAAAGTCCAAAGAAACAAAGGATTGCACAGATGAAAGAAGGATTAGAAAGCATGCACAGAACCATAGCAATGAATGAAAAACAAGATGGCCGCACCCATTGAGGACCGCGTGGGTAAGTTTGCGCGATATTTCCCTTGCGAGCACGCGAAAACGCCAGCGAACACATAAGTGCGCGCCGCATACGACGCGAGCATGCAACTAGCACCCGGAAACGCATACACGTCACTCAAACAAGATGGCTGCGCGCATACACAACCGCATGGGTAACTTCGCCGTGCAAGCGACCCGCGAACACGCATAAAACCCCGCGAACACGCAAAAAACCTAAAATCCGCAAATTTGTACGAATTCGTGGATTTTGCAAATTGCGAATTCGCGGAACGCGAATTCGCAAATTTCGCCCATACTTAGTATAGAGCCCAAGAGTCCCCAGGGGTAGGCAGAGGTTAAAGTTAGATAGAACTTTACTCTCTAATAGTGGTAGCTTGGTTGAGCAGTAAGGCAGTATCAGAGGACTGTGTTAAGCATTTGATGCACACACACAGCCAGCAAATGAATTTACACACTCAAGAACTGAACTCTAGGACAATTGTTTTTGTATAAAAATATACTGTTGTTTATTTTTTTAGCCAAACAAGCCTGGCACAGATAAGCATCAAATACTTTTCAGTAATAAGTTACTGAATATAGAACATGCAATAGAAATTGTACTTGTTTTGATTTACAGGGGATGCAGTAGGATGCAACACTTAGCAAATACAGTACATTGAAATGAATAGGCTTCTACAGTAAATTGCAGGTAAGTTACTTTTCACGTTACTTTTCTATCTCAGTGCTAGATACCTAGAATCAGCACTAGGACATTTCCTGCAAACAATTAAGGAAACACGATTTGGTTATTTGTGCGATTTTGAAAGAATATGTTTAGATTTCAAAACTCCACACAAAAACTTTTTGGAGAAAAAGTGTCAATGTTATCCTATGGAGGGAAAACAGGTTAACGGTTCTCAGGTAAGTAAATGACTGTTAAGATTCTGGGGATAGACTCAGGGGTCCCCCAGGGTCAGTGATGCACTGTTGTTGCACCCTCAGGGGCACTAGGGCGGCCGGGTGCAGAGTGTTGAGGCCCAATGTTATTCAATGAGGGAGAGGGGCCCCCTGTTGGTGGCTGCTGGCAAGCAAGCCACTGGGTTGTGGGAGCAAAGCTCCTAGGGTTAAGGTCAGGGCAAATGGGGAAATAAAGTAGCACAAAAGGTGCACCCTCAGCGGCACTGGGGCAGCCGGGTGCAGACTGCTGTTCCGACATTGGGCGCCCTGTTGTTTTCTACGGAGAACCTCCCGTTTGCAAAAGCACTGCAGGCAGGGAGATGAAGGACTTCTGGGTGCGACCACCACTTGGAGAGGTAAGTTGGGAAGTTGAGGTTTGGTTAGGCACCGTTGGTTTGGGCACACAAGGCCGTGGGGCGTCGGGTGCAGAGGTGCCTTTTGGGGTCGGATCTTTTTACCAGCTCCTGGGCGCGGTTAGGGGGCCGTCTGGATTTAGGCTGAAGGCCTCGGCTACAGGCTTGATGCAGGTCAGGGGTTGCTCTATCTCGGGCCAGGATCGCCGGGGTGACCTCCTCTTGGTGTTTTTCCACTCAAGCTCAGGCTGTGTTCGGCGGGTGCAGAGTGGGCTGGATTTGCGGTCTCTGGCTGACACCAGAAGCTGCAGTTTGAACAAATCCGGTGTTCACGTGACATGCAGTCTTTAGAAGTGAGGGCAGGCAGATCCTCCGGGTTTCTTGAGTTTGCTGGCTGCAGGACACACCTAGATTTCGCAGGAGCAGGTTCGAGGGGGAGACAGGCCGGTAGGGCTTGGGCCAAGTCAGTGGGCGACATCCTCTTGTTAGCTCTGCATGGCTCTTCAGTCCTTCTTCTTATCTTCTTTTCTTGTTGTTTCTGGATGTGAGGAAGCAAGGTTCAGGGTGCCCCCTAAATGCTAGATTTAGGGGCGTTACAGGAAGGTAAGGGCAGGGACCAATGGGTCCCTTCCCTGGGGTGGATACACCCCCTATCGTGCCACTATCCAGTGGGAGGGGGGAAGCAACCTGTCCCTGGTTGGCTGGGTCTCCCCATCTTCAAGATGGTGGGGACTCAAGGTTGTGTTTCACCTTGTCTCCCCGCCTGAGGGTGGAGTTTATAGAGGTGGGCACACCTCTCTTCCTCACTTGTTTTTCCCGCCTGTTCTCCCGCTGAAAGTGGGGGGGGGGGTAGAACCAGTGGGGACCAGTTGCTGAAAGCAGCAAATGGTCTGAAGAGGTTCACAAAGGCGGCATGCCTTTGAAGCTTCTCCTTTGTTAACCCTGCCCATCCTGGGGGAGGAGGCTTGGCACCTCCTCCAAGGATGCGCATTGTTTCAGGCTCCCAAGAGCAGAAGGTTTTGACCCAGGGGTTCAGAAACATGTCTGGTGGTGGCAGCCTAGGCAGCCACTCAGTCTAGTCACTAGAAGTTGGTCAAGTTTCAGGGAGCATCTCTAAGATGCCCTCTGTTGTGCATTTTACATTAAATCCCACACTGGCATCAGTGTGGGTTTAATGTGCTGACAAGTTTGATACCAAACTTCCCAGTCTTCAGTGTAGCCATTATGATGTTGTGGAGTTCGTAATGACAAACTCTCAGCACCATATACTCTTAATGCCAGCACTGCACTTACAGTGCCCAGGAATGGACTTTGGCACTGTAGGTGTACAGGGCTCATGCACCTGTCCCTCACCACTGGTATCGGGCACCCAGCTAGAGGGGTGACTGAGATATGCCAGGGCAGTGGTTGGTGGGCATGGCACACAGGGATGTGTGCCATGTAAACTCTTTACTTTGTTCTGCACCAAAACATGCAGCCTGCAAAGGCAGTGTGTGAGTGTCAGGGTACAGGGCCTCTAAGGGTGGCACAATAAGCGCTGCAGCCCTTAGAGGCCTTCTCTGGTCACAGTGCCCTGGGTACCTGTGGTTCTATTTACCAGGGGCTGACATTAGGCTAGAGATGCCAATTAGGTTTTAGGCTTCAATGCAGTTTTAGGGGAGGAACATAGGCCCTGGGTACCTGATTAGCAGGAGCCCAGGGCACACTCAGTCAAAGAACATCAGAAATTCAGCAAAAAGTGGGGCCATACCATGCAAGTAAGAGGGCACTTTCTCACACAATGTAAAACCCATAAAATATTCTAATGATTATGAGCATACTTTGTCAGTGAGGCCCTGTTTATCCATTTGTCATAATGCTATATCCGTGTATTACTTATAATAGGCAACACCTTGTCCAAAGTCTTCTCAAACCGCACCAGTTTTAGACCCCCTCAACCTTTTTTTAATCCCACTTAAATCATTGTATGGTCTGAATATGAACGCGCTGCAAAAGTCAAAGAGGGACAACCAGCTCCATTGGAAGGCTGTGACGGGCTCTCAGACCCAGTTGCTCAAGTTGTCCAGGAGTTTGGCTTAAGGGACAATAATGGCACTTACCTGAAGTTATTTTCAATTTATAATGGTTTATTAGTAGCATTGCTCGCCAGGGATACCTATCTTTTAATAGGCAAGACTTCTACTTATCAGAACAGGTGCTAAACCTTCAATTACGCATTATTAGAAACTCTCAGCAGAGCAGGTGTTGGTGAATTAGAGAGTTTCCATTGCTCAACACAGGGCGCCACCCTTCCCATTGGGCAATATCCCTCTGTTATGATTGTGTTCCAACCCTTCCAGACTTTCTGACTTGACACTCACCATCAGGTGGTGTCAGAAACCTGCTCTGCAAAGTGAGACATCAATGTCACCTTTTGTGGCCTTCCATGACCTTGACAAGTAAGAGGAGGACACCGCTCCAGCTCTACAGTTCTATCACAGGCACCGACGAATCAGAACATCTCCAGATGTGCATCTTGGACAGTCGTTTCACTGTTTGTTGGGGCTGCAGCTGTGTTAATCACAAGTCATACACCCACTACATGCGTTGACACTTCTTCACCTACTGGCCTTTCTAGATGGACTGACCTCTTGGGAAACAAAGCTTGGCGGGCCAATATGTTTTCTGCATGGTTTCCTTTTGTGCTAGAACAAGGACCTTTGCCACCCCTATCAAAGTATCATTTTGTCCCTTCGCTCTTCTTGTAATGGGGTCCCTAGTGATGCTTTTAAAATGTCTGGGAACACCCAGAAAGTAGTGCCCTGGGCTACCACCCGCAGATGCAATACTGTTAAATCAGGTGAGCTTGTTAGCAGCACAGCAATATTTTTATATCAGTTTATAAATCACCTGATTACCTGAATATGTCCTGCGGCTGAATTAAGGTACCCAAGCATTACAGTTTATTGATATAGGTGTGTTTTTAAAAACTGACGGCATTTTAGAATATTGGACTCGGAGGGTCACTCAATAGGGAGGTTGTTCCATGATTGCGTTGTAACCACTGAAAAGGCGCGTCCACCCATTCTTGCCCTAAGAAACTTTGGCTCAACTACTACATGGGCAGAGGCTGAGCGTAGCAGTCTGGAAGGGATGAGCAGTTTGAACATAGAACAAATATATTTGGTCAGGTACATCGGATAAAAGGGCTCATTGCGCACACACTATACACTCTCCTGTCCTTTCATTGGAAACCAGCTGTGCTCTTGTGTATGGTTGTTCTTCAGCACAAATCTTGCCACATGGAGCAACTTTGAAGGTTAAAAAACAATGCAGGATTGTGAATGCAAGTACTTTTTCATAAATTTAAATTGCATAATTACACTATGTTCAGGGCCACTGGAAATATGTGGCAGGAAAGGGTCAAACTATATAGCAAGGTTGAGTAAATTACGTGGCAAGTAAAGCCAAATTATGCAACATAAGGCAGCATAATTTGTGATAGTACTAACTCATTATTTTGTCAATTTTAGGTTTCGCCAGCTTGTGAAATATATTGTTTTTAATAAAAATCTTAAATGGGCGTACATCTTGCCTCATCCCTTTCCTGGCTTTTTTTATTGGTTCTTGTACTTGCCACTTACTTTTCCTGCATTTTTATTGGCTGTAGCATATTTTCCTGTATTTGCCAATGTTTGTTCACAGTCTGCTTCTCTTACCAGTTTCCCGTAGCCAAAAAACGGTTAACATCTGCTTTGGTGAAATCATGTTTTGATAAATTGCCTTTTTCTGTTTTTTACATTTTACAGGATATTTATATAGCACTATTTATCACCTGCAAAAGATGAAGGGGCATATTAGCAAGGCGGCGATATGAAATAATTGCCGCTTTTGCGGCCGTTTTCGGCCGAAAAGTGGCGATAATTTAGTCGCCTTATCAGCAAAGACACGCGATCGCGTGTTTTGCTGATTTAGCGAGCCTTTCAACAACGCCCAGCTTTGCATCTCTAATGAGATGCAAAGTGGGCGTTCCAGGAGAAATGTTGCTAACAAGCAGAGCGTTTGGAAATGTAGCGCTCACCACAGTTAATGCTACTTTCCTAACGCCTGCTTGTGACCTGATTTAGTCATGTAATCCAATGGGAGGTGGATTACATGGCTAAGATTTCCCTGCCTTATCAACAAGGTCATCGCCATTTTCAATGGAATATCACTGGAAAACCAGCGATATTCCATTGAAAACAGCGATAATCCCCGCTATCGCTGGGATTTTTATCTCCATGGCGTTAAGCGTTGTTAATACAACGTTAACATGGAGATTATCGCCTACAATAGATTTTCTCACGCTAACAGCGGTCAGTGATACTCATCGCTGCTGCTTGTTAATATGCCCCTAAGTGATTTGACCAGAATCACGGGATATTGCGCCACTGAGCCACATACCAGGATCCCCAGCTCAACATTTAGCAACTCTGACCGCTGCACCACATCCTCCCACTCCTGTGATCCTTGTTAGGGCGCTCTTTCCTACCTCCCTTCGTCCCGGATGGTGATTGATAAAAACAGCTTATTATTCATCACATAGGCGAAACTGATGCATTACCAATGCTTGTTATGCGCTGTAATCTCCCCTCCTTCCAGGGGTGGGGTCACTCCTCATGCGTTGCTAGTATTCTCGTGGTCTTTCTTTGTTTCATGGTTTAAAGTGTGGGCAAGCACGTGTCCAGCACCGGCTCTTAACCCTTACATAGGATTTCAGTAAATTCTGTGGTAATGTTTGGCATATTAACAGAAAACAATTATGTTTTCCATATTCAGGAGATGTAGGCTGGCATCCGAGCTCAGGCAAAGGGGCATGCGCCCACCCTGGGCATGCCCAGAAACGGAACCAACACAGCTGCAGCGCTGTGGGGTACCCAGTCCACAAACACTGCAGGAGCCAGCTGTCACCGCTCAGGCATCAGCCGCTGAGGTCATCTGTGTGACACCTGCCCCCCTCCCCCCAACCAACTACCCCCGCCCCATGAGTGATTACAGAGGGTTTGCAAATTGTAAATGTGGTAAACGCTCAGGCCAGATGGATTACAACAGACTGTGCACTTTACTGTCCCTTCGGTGAAGTCGGCTGCTGTTCTCTGAATTGGCTCGGCACTGACATGCTTTGATGGGTTGGCTTCATCGCTCTCGTCTAGCGCCTTTCCTCCTGCCCGCTGGGGTTCGATGCGCTAAGATGCCTGTTCTTAAAGACAGCCTGGGAGGGGAGAGCAGTGGAGCAGGATTCTCAGGTGATTTCCTTGAAGCCAGCCTGGTTTAGTTTTGTTTTCAGACATGGCCGTACGTGCTGTCCCTGTCAATCAGCTTGCGAAGTACTAGCTCAGTGGGTTATTTCGCCTCCTGCTGACATGTAAAACCTGCAAGTCCTGGGTTTGACTGTCTGCCGGCTCTACCTTTTGGGAACAATAAAAGGAGTACCAGTAGAATGAATTCCTGTTGGATATGGGACAGAGAATGTTGGAGTTCCCCCCTGTTATCCCATGGACCCCCTTACTTGTACGTCCTCAGAGGAGCTCTCCGTCCATGTTTAACCCCTTCAGCTGAACATGACACATTTAAAGCGATCTCGGTAATTCACATATCAGACTTGCCTACAGTTAGTTCTCGCAGCACCCTTGCACAGACAGCAGAGGTGTGTGACTGCTTCTTTGGAGATTACCAAATAGCCAAGTACAGGGGCATATTTACAAGGGCTTTATCTCCGCTTTTGTGGCTTACAAAGCCAAAAAAGCAGAGATAAAACCAGCGCTATATTTACAAGAGGGTGCTAACATGCATAATCGCATGTTAGCACCCATTTTCCCAACACTTCTCCAATGAGATGCAAAGTGGGCGTCACTGGGCGTACCCCAGTGGACTACCTTGTAAAATGTCGCTGATGTTTACATCGCAAAATTTACAAGGCAGCCCACATGATTTTAGCACACGTTAGATTTTGGTGAAAACTGCAGTTTTCGCCAAAACCTAACATCTGCTAAAATCCTGATTAAGCCATCCCTAACATATGGGGTGGATTATGCTGATACGACCCTGTGGGTCGTATCAGCAAGGTTATCGCCGTTTTGCAGGGAACATCACTGGAAAACCAGCGATGTTCCCTGAAAAAGGGCAATAACCTCGCTATCTCTGGAATTCTTATCGCCCTGGAGAAACGTGTTGTTAATAACGCGCTACCAGGACGATAAATTCCAAAGATAAGCCTGCGATAATATTATTAATATTATTATTATCGCTGGCCGTTGATAATATGCCCGTAATTCGTGCCTCTCTCTTGTCTCGCTCTGTCTCTGGGGGTAGGGCTGATGGCTGATCTGCCTCCAGCTCGTCTGCTGCATGCATGGGACAGTGAGACTTGATCTGACATATGCCTGTGATGAAGTGCATCTTTTCTGCTGTGCACATCAATATAATATACTTTACTGCTGTACGAAACCTTAGACAAACGCAATAACACTGACAACAGGCTGGTTCTTCTCAAGAGCCTGCATCAAACATTGAGTAAGAGTCCAGCAGGAATGTTGCAGTTTAATAGATTAGAGACAGGGAACGACTTGTGTTCAGAACACCTTTCTTGTACCTGAAATTGACGGATCCGATCTAATGTGCAAATGCTCTTGTTTTTAGCTGGGGAATGGCTGTTCACACACATACCGACTATGGTCAAGGTACCTTTGCCCTGCTTGTCTGCAGCTCAGGTACAATAACTCCAGGTCTTTCAATGCCAAGTGACCTGCATGTATCATATTATTGGGCGCTGGTTCTAAAGCAAAGGCGCTCCTTGCTAGCCGATAAGGATGCTCTGAAGCTGCCGGGGTCAACGGGTAGCAAGGGAGGGCTCCAAGAAACCCAGGGTTTAGTTGACACTTGAGGGGCTTGACTATGACGGTCAACCTCGAGTCTCGGCAATGATGCTGAACATCCTGTGATTCTGGGCAAATCACTTAATCTACCCGTGCCTAACACAAAAAAAGAATGTTGCCTCATTTAACGCAACGGGTGCTATGTAAAGCGCTCTGATACCCGATACCTTCGGGTCAAGTTTGTGCTATATAAAACTCCGTAAAATAAAAGAAAATATCCAGACGCGCACATGTTCCTTGAACCATAACACATTTTCTTGTCCCGTGCCCCTCTCTATAGTCTTGTTCTGTGATACTTTAATAGTCTCTGAAATTATCGTGTGCGTATCCTGAAAGGCGCTGATGGTCACCTGCTGTGAATGGATGCTGTTCCCCATCCTATCCTTTACCACACAAGTCAGTCCATGCAAGGAACTCCCACCAGAATGGTGCTTTGTAGACCTAGCCATTCCACAGTACCAAATCTATTTCTGATTCTTGATCTCTTTCCATGCTAACCTTAAATAATAACCAACTTCTCCATGAGTTTGTCCTATTTACTGTTGGCAACTATACTGTCGGACCCTCTTCGGCGGTCACACGGGCAAACATGCTTCTGAGCTCCAGTTGTGGGGACTCGGAGCATTGGCTGTGATGTCCTGGAGCCAGTAGGCTGTGGTTCTGTAAACAGGGCCATGTGCAACCACTTCTCTCAGTGGTAGTAATGGCAGGAAGTCAACGGCTCTTCATTGAAGTAGTGAGTTCAGAACTAAACAGTCATCCAACAACGTGATAACAGATTGTCCAATTATTTTGTTTTGCTTTCTTAAAAAAAGTGCTTAAATACACACAAAAAAGCTCAGCATTAAACAAGACAGGCAACAAACACAAATACCTCACTGGTGTGGGGCAACTGGATTTCGGGACAGTGTTCCTCTCTATCCCCACCCCATCTCACACCCCTTCTCCTGGGTTTGAGTTCTTTATGGGCAGTTATCAACCATATGTACATATTACTTGTCTGTATGCTGAGTTTGTTTAGTAGGTTTGACATTTTATTGTCTAAATTCAGCAAAGTGTTAAACTTGTCTTTTTCAGCGATTTTACCCCAGACCTTATGCTTTTCTGCCTCCTGTTTTTGACCAATTTTTCATTCCAGGGGCAGTAAATCAAATGCTACTAGTGGGCCTGAAGCACTAGTTCTGCCACCCACACAAGTAGCATTTTAAAGGTGTCTCAGACATGCCACTGCAGTGTCTGCATGCAGTTTTTACTGTCATGTCGACCTGGCAAGTGCACTCATTTGCCAGGACCAAACCAGGACCAAACCATCTCTTTTATGACATGTAAGGCATCCCTCAGGTAGGCTCAAGGTACGTATAAACAAATGAGAGAGGTACCCCCATGGGCTGGGTGCAGTGTATGAGAAAGGTAGGACACATACGTGTGTGTTTCACATGTTCTGATAGTGAAAGACTGTGTACTTCGTTTTTCACTATTGCAAGTCTATCTGTCCCATAGGCTAACATGAGAGTTGCTTTGTAACATCTAACAAGCATAACTTTCCATTGGGACAAGATAGAGAAATGGAGTTTAGGTTTACTGAACTCAGGATTAAAAAACGCATCTTTTAGTAAAGATGATTTTGACTTTATGTGTTTAAAAAGGGCACTTTAAAAAAGTGGGCATTTTATTGCTTAACCAACTTGTGTGCCTCTCTTCCTTCTGTGTATTCCATGAAAGGGTTCAGAGTGACAGGAGCAGGGGATGTGCATTCACACTAGACAGACACAAGGTGGGGTTGAGGTTTGTCCTGCCTTTCCTGGGTGACTCATAGCCAGACTAAATAGAACTGACTGCATTTAGAGTAGTGGGAGGGGTTCTGTCGTGACTCCTGCTGGTAAGTGTGGTGGGGCAGGGCGGGGCGAGGGGGAGTCGACAGAGGATGGAATAGGAAAAAGTAAATAAATCCTATTCTGTCATCTGTCGACATCCATCCTGCACTGCCCCACCGCACTTACCTGCAAAAGCTGGCAGACTGTGGCTGCCTCTAACAAAGCTGTCTCCATGTCCTGTGGTGAACCTGCTCTGAGCCAGGCTGAACTGAGTTATGTATGCCAGGGGAAATTTGTTTCTACCAACTTCAAAGGAAAATGTGGTATAAATAGTGGGGCACTGACCGCAGAACTTTAGATCACTGCTGGACTAAGGAACGTGCCAGGAAGAAGAGCTGAAGAGAGACCACCTCTTTGCTGTGTGCTTTTCTGGGTTAGTCTGCAGTTTTTTCTTCTGTCTTGGAAAAGGATTGGACTGTACTTTCTGCATTCTAAGTATCTCCAAGGCTTGATGTAGAGCTTGCCTCCTGTTGGAAGTCTCAGGGAAATTAAAGACTTCAACATCTTCTGAAACGGATTGTTTCAGCTGCCAACGAGGAGAAAAGGTAACCCAACGCCGTCAACAACACCGCTGCCGGCTCCATGACCTGAAGGCACCGCAGAGGACACTACCACACTTTACACAGCAACCCTGGTCGCACTGACAATGCCTTCTGACACCGCCACTGAGCAGTTGCTTGCGCCGTGACCTGTGGGCACCAAACTCCGCACCGCCTTGCTTCACTCCACCGCCCTGGTTTACCCGACGATGCAGCGATACCACTCCTGCACCATGACCTGTGGACACAGCTCGTGGAGATCACAGAGCATCATCCTGATTTGCACCACAGCCCTGGTCTCACGACACCGCAGCTCCAAGCTGATATCGATGCTGCTGCCTGCACAGTGGTTTGGGGGCACTGCTCAAAAGTTACTCGATGCACTGCCCTATCCCACACCGCAGTCTTGACCCACTGACACCAGCGCCATCGACTCCAGATCGTCAACCGACGCCGCAGCTTGAACCGTGAACTGTGGGTCCCACACAATGCATTGCACATTCTCGCAATGCATCCGTGAGTCTACCGATGACAGAATTGGCCACTATACGTGGCTGCAGGCCCTTGAGTATGGAAATAGTAAATATGCCTGTGTTACATGGAGTGTGTGTACCCCTTAAGCGGGGACTAGAATAACCTCAGGGCTTCAGCCAAGCATTGTAAAACAGCATATTTTTAACATTTTGTCATCTATGACTTCCCATTGCAGTCATGGGCTTTCATATAGTAGTGCCCTAATGCATTCTGGGACTTGTATCCAGAACTCACTTCAGTTGGATCACCATGCGAACGAGGACCTTCACTGTAATAGTGATACATACATAGTGATACATACACTTACCTGAGCTCATGTGTTGAGAAAGGCACCCATCATAATTGTCAAGGAATACTTGCAGGCACACCTTCTCTGTGCACTAAGTGCTTGGACAACCCGGGCCTTATGCACTATATAGATCTCCTTATATATTTATATAACAGTGGTTTCAAATAACGGGGACAAGGCCGAGATGATAATAGAGTGCTTTACACAAGGACAGTTTCATGCAAGTAAGGACTTTTATATAATGTGATTTATAATTACTAGTCATATAAATACCATGTGTATGGCTTCTAGGTGCTGAAAACAATCATTAACAGTCTGCCTCAGTGCTTCTTTGAGCACAGATATGACCCCCCCAGGATTGCATTAACCCCGGTTGTTAGTGAAGGTCAGTGTATAACGTTTTGCAAAAATCATAACAAAAACAAGCCTTGACAAAGTCATAAGGCTAGTGGCTAAAGCTGGACCTATTAACTTTGCCAAAGTTTGCTTCTTAAACTGGAGTTTTATGGTGTATTGCCATGAGTTTAGTAGGCTCTGTTAAAAGGTCCCTGCCAGGGCTAAAATCCCGCCTTCGTTACCCAAGTAGGATTATATATCTTTTCCAGGGTTGTCGCCATGCAGCATAATTTGTATTGCTCGTTTGTACAGTTATTATCGTAGCGCTCGCATCACAGATTTGAAAACAATTGTTAGTGCCTGATTGTGCTGGTGCCACTGCCCATAGCGTAATCCAACTTTGTCCCCCAACCTGTTTCGGTTTTGCTTTTGCTGCCATCTTGTTGTTGTGCCTCGGAGCCCGTCCTCTCCACCCCGCTCCCGCCTCCCAGCTGCTCCTCCCTCGCTCCGTCCCCGTCCACTATCCACTTATGTCAGATGCATTTGCGCGCAGCGTTCACGCGCAGCGGACGCACCCTATGCGCGCCGAAGGTGCGCCAAAGGTAAGCCCGTCTACGCCCGTCCGCGCCTGGACCGCGCCCAGTGCCAGACCCCCTGGCCCCCGCAAAATCCTCTCCTCCCGCATAACATAAGACACCGCTACCCTCTCAGGACTCAACCCCGGCAGTCTCCCAGACTGCTACCAAGCCGCCCCAGGACACACCCATGGACCCTTCAACTGCCACTCCTGCAATTTCGACTGCATCAGGACCCACACCAAATCCACAGACTCCAAACAGAGCTCCGACACTAACCATCTGAAGTGCATCCTACTCAACACCCGCTCGGTCCACAGACACGCCATTGAACTTTGGAACCTACTCGACACCACATCGCTGGACGTCACCTTTCTCACAGAAACCTGGATGAACGCCTCATCAACGCCTGACATCGCCATTGCCATCCCGGATGGCTACAAGATCATCCGAAAGGACCACATCAACCAAACTGGAGGAGGAATCGCCATCGTTCATAAGAACACCATCTGCATCACGACCAGTTCCGATGGCAACCTCACAACCGCCGAACACCTTCACTTCCAGATTCACACTGACCCTAAGACCACACTCAGAGGCACCCTCATCTATAGACCACCCGGACCCGTACACAATTCAGCGAAGACATCACTGACTTCATCAGCCCTCACGCCCTCCCCTCCAAGGACTACATCCTACTGGGAGACCTCAACTTCCACCGTGAAAAGAACGACAGCAACACCACCACCCTTTTGGACAACCTCGCCAATCTCGGACTCAAACAACTTGTTGACACCCCCACCCACTTGGCCGGGCACACGCTCGACCCAATATTCACCTCCAGCAAGCACATCTCCTTTAACCACACCACAGCTCTCCATTGGACGGACCACAGCCGCGTTCCAAAGTGCCTCAGCTAGACTCATCCTAGACATCCCCCGCCAAGCTCACATTTCCGGTCACCTGAAAGACCTCAACTGTTATCTTAGCTTGTAAAGCACGGCAGCTGCCCCAGCAAGGGGGCGTCCCAGCGCTGATGCAGGAAAGACAGACACAACAGAAAGGCGCAGGGTAGTGGAGTTGCAAAAACCTTGTATTTGACCAAACATTCTGATAAGTAGCAGTGCCTCATTTGTGCCGGTGGTTGCCAGTATGCACCACAGGACATAGGCCAAAAGAAGGCTGACTTCCAATCCGTCCTGGTTGCGATGCTATCAGGAAACAACAATTTCACAGGCATGGCGCCAGCTGCTGTGGTGCAGGATGGGCCCACCAGTTTGGGACAGTCTCTCCGGCATCATCTTCCCAGACGCCCCTACTGTGTTAGACTGCAATAGACACCACGGTGACAGTGGCGCTGGAACATTTTTCAGAGTGGGGGTTCTTCCGTTAATGTATCACTGAAGTCCTAGGAATAGTGAAAAACCCAAGTGTCACACAAAAAAAAATAGTGTAGCAGATGTGCCACACCCATTCCGCAGGACAGTGGTATGAGTGTAGAATGAAGACAGTGGTGCATTTCGGGGCACTAGTGTGGTAGCACACTGCCATTTACAGAAAACACATTTATCATTGAAATGGCCACTACATTTGCTTAAATGCGCAGTATTACATGTACAATTGCACAGAACAAAAACAATAATGCGTGGAAATCGGGTTTCAGCAAATATTTATCATTTGTGCATCACCAAGTATTTTTTTTGATCCTGGTAAACTCTTTGTTTCCATCGCTGTTCAGAATTACAAAAAATGAGCTCCATTTGTGCTTTTGTAATTGCAGACATGATATGAAATATGCGTACAGTTAATTTATTGTTGACTTGTTGCTGTGTGTTAGAAAAAAAACAGACATCCTACAACCTTTCCTTTCACCTTTTGTAACACAGCAGGGCTGTTGCCCGGGTCACTTTCACAAAAACCTCTCACGTGCAGTAAGTGAAACAAAAGTAAACACCAGTTTCCAAATGAGCAGCAATTTGTCAGAAGACAGAGCCTGACATGTGACCTCTGTCTTTGTACTGCAGCAAATGTGACAAGATAAACACAAAATACGAAAGCATCTTCATTGCTCATTCACCTTCTGAACTCCAGCATGATCATCAGCACCCCCTACCCCCACTTACAGTGCCTATGCATGGTGGTCCCACAGATACATCAATAACAATGCCCTGATGGCAGGAGAAGACTCCCAGCCAGTGACATCTTAAGGTTGCTTGAAACCCTGGCACATACTTATTTGACAATCCTTGCTCAGGACAACTTTGAATTTATTACCATTTGTAACCATGTTCATCTAAGTCAAGCCCTCATGATAACAAGCAGTATTAGATTATAATTAAACTAGTGGAAGGCATAAATGCCCACATGCATCAAACTCCCATTTTGCGATTCCAAATTTGCGATTTTTACCGAATCGCAAATAAGGAATCGCAAAACCGGATGCATTATTGAAAGTGCATAATATTTGCGATTCAGTAAAAATCGCAATTTTTACCGAATTGCAAATATTATGCGAATTCCAATTTGCGATTTCGCAATTCCCATTGATTCCTATGGACCAAAAGGCCCATAGGAATCAATGGTAATTGCGAATTCGCAAATTGGAATTCGCAAAATGTTGATGCATTCCATGGGTGCAGGAGGTGGTCCAAAGAACCCCCCCCCTGCACCCCTGAAATGTATTTTCAAATGGATGTTTCACACACACATGTCCTAAGGACATGTGTGTCTGTAACATGACAGTGTTTAAAATGCTAATTTGAGCATTTTAAACATTTTTCGCAAATTACCACGAGGTTCAACCTCGTGGTAATTTGCACTTGCAATCTTCAAAATCGCAATTTTTTTAAGAATGATGCATTGCATTTAAGGAATCGCAGAATTGCGATTTCCTTAAATGCAATCGCATTTTAGAAAATCGCAAAATTAGCGATTTTCAACAAAAACAAATGATTCATCTCAAAAAGCATTTTTGGAATCGCAAACGGCCGATTTTAAGGAATCGCACCGTTTGCGACTCCAAAAATGCTTGATGCATGTGGGCATAAGAGCATAAAAAGCAGTCTGCCAAAAAAAACTTGAGCAAGCAGTGATAAAATAATTTTTACTCCTTGGCTTTAGTTGTGTTTGGTCTTCCCACAATGATATTTTTTGTGTAATCCAGGCATAGATTTATAATACTTCCATGCAATGCAGAAAGACAACTTCCTGCATTGTGTGAAAGTCAGAGGACAGGAAGGCACCATATTTACAAATATATGGCGAATTCCTGCTCTGTGCCCACACTTGCACACAATGTGCGGCCTTGCCCCAACGCAGGCACACTTGCGCCATGGTGCAAGGTGCCTACATTGTAGTCAGGATTGTTTTTGTGCAGAAAAGGGTACCTTCCTACACATAAACAAGCCTCAGGGCATTTCCCTCTTCTTAAGTGCCCTACAGCACACTTAGAAGGAGTAAACAATGAGGAGAAATAAATACATTTCCCCTTGTTTCACCTTTGGTGGGAAGGCATATCACTCTCACACATTCCCAGTTCTACCAGTGTTGGTATGTATGGGAATACATCAGAATGCTTTGGCAAATGCATGGCAACACCCATGGCCAAACCATGAAATGCCCCCACCACGATTTATCAAGCCACACGGGGCCATGGCGGGACCCTTGCGAAGCTTGGTTAACATGAATCTAGGTTTTGCGTCTCTCAGCATCGCCTTGCATAGTGCAAGGGCGTCGCAAAAGTATGATACATCAGGCCCTCAGTGTCAAACCGATCTGTTCCTTACATCATTGAAAAGACAGATTAAGGGTGACTTGGTTGATGTTTAATGGACATGTGCATAATATTTAGTGCATTTTTCTAAGTTGTATGTTACACACACACATGTCCTTTAGACATGTGTGTGCGCAACACCAGTGTACATTACCAATTCAGGGGTGCTAGAGGGTGTCCTTTGGACACCCTGGCACCCTTGAAATCACTTCCTTATTTGCGAATCGCTATTTGCTAATCGCAAATAAGGAATGACTCCCCATTCATTCCTATGGGCCTTTAGGCCCATAGAAATGAATGGGACAGCCATTCCTTATTTGCGATTAGCAATTAGCGAATCGCAAATAAGGAAGCTGTAGAAATCGCAAAAAATATTGTGATTTCTACATGCATCCCGTTTTGCGAGTCTTTAATAGCGATCCCTTAATAATCGCTATTAAGGACTCACAAAACAGGACTTTGATGAATCTGGGGGATGGTAATTTGCTCCCCTATTAGCAAAATCGCTAAATTTTCAACTTTAATGCATTTCATTTAAGGAATCTCAATTTGAGATTCCGTAAATGCAATAGCAATTTAAGTAATCGCAAATCTGCGATTTCTTCAACTGCGATTTTTGCATTTGGGATGATGCATCCCAAATGCAAAAATACCAGTCGCAAAGGGGCAGATTCTGAGAATCTGCCCCTTTGCGAGCGGATTTTAGCTTGATGCATCTGGGCCTAAAAGTTTTGTTGGGTACGTTTTTTATAAAGCCTCCTATTGATTGTATTTTCCCACCTTATACACATAGCAATGCATCTATTTGCATTCCATTTTTAGCGTATGTCATCATTCTCGGTGAAAATACTTTTAATTATGTATCTAGCCTCAGGCTACAGCACAAAGCTTATTATATGTTTATAATTAGTGGCAGAGGTAGATTTTGTTGCCAGGGAGGTCAAAATTCTCATCATAGGGAATTACTGTGAAGGCAATTTCTCCAGTCTGAAACTCTTAATAAATATATATTATCTCTGTGTGCCTTTACTGCACAAAACGCAGAGGTTAAAAACCCTACATGTCAAAGGAAACTGTGCAATATTTCAAATATTTATAGGTTCTCCATGAAATCTGCATTTCATCAACAGTAAGAGCGAAGGTCTTTGCATGGTAAAGTTTAGGGATAATGTAATTAGTTTATTAAACTTGAAAACAATATTAACAATATTTTTATGATAAGTATAACTGTAAATGTTTTATATATAGATTATTTTAAATATAGAACTAAAGTATAAATGCTACAGCACTATTGACGTAATTTTTAACTAAATTTTTAATTATCGTAAATAAAAATAAATACATTATTTTTCCGAAGATTAAAGTAGAAATACATTTCCACCTAAAGTAAAACATGTAAAAAGATTATTATGCATGACTAATTATTAAAAGTAATGCATAGAATGAACTAAATGTAATTATAACATTTATTGTAACATGAATTTTAAAATGCACGTTTATTAAATATTTTATAATTACATTACAACTAAGTATTATATAATAATTCATTTTTAGTATTAAATTATATTTTTGTAAACTTTTAACTGTTGTAGATATTTTTACACAACCTGGTTTTCTATGGGGTTTAATTTTAAGTTCCTAATTTCATTACTTTCTATGCAAAGGGTTGCAGTACGAATGGTTGGCCATGATTAGCACTGCAAATAATACTGTTTTTTTAGTATTAATTTACACTTGTAAATGTGGCTTCACCCCCTTTTTCATTTAGTGGAGAGGTGTAAGTATACACTTTAAAGTAACTTTCAGTTGGATTTAGTGAGTAGCGAAAAGTAGTAAAGTTACTCAAAAGTGTAAGACGAAGGGGCAGATTTATGATAACTGGCGCATCCCCAGGGATGCGCCAGTTATCGTGCGCTGCAGCTCCGCCACCCATGGTGCGCCGCATTTATAATGCGGCGCACCATGGGGCAAAAACGGCACAGATGCGTCACGCATCTGTGCCGTAAAAGTGACGCATTGCTGGAGTTGCGTCGCAAGCGCGACACAGCTCCAGCAAGACTCGGGGGTGCCCTATCTGACCAATGCTGCGTCAAGCCTTACGCCTGCTTCAAGCAGGCGCAGGGTTTTGACGCAGCATTGGCCTAAAAGTGACTGAGTGAAATCTTATAGATTTCACTCAGCCACTTTTGCGAGGCGCACCTGCCCCGGAACGCCCACCCTGCGCCGGAACGCCCACAAGCGGCGCAGGGCTTTACAACGTGACACATCTGCCTAGATGCGTCACGTTGTAAATCGGTTGAAGGGGTGCGCCACGTTTACGCCACAGTTGCATGACGCAAACGTGGCGCATTCACAACATAAATCTGCCCCGAAATTTACTGTATAGATTTACTCACATGTGTAATTTACACTTGGGAATAGCCCTGGTTGCTTTTAATTTAAAATGGCTGCCAGGTAATATGCCACAATGCACATCTTGGGCCCGAATTGCAAAGATCAGTTTCACTTTTGAGTAATCAGCACTTTTGTACTACATTTTAGCTGTTCTCAAAATCCGAGTGTAAGTTAAAGTTCTGGAGTAAATTTACACTTGGATTTTGTTAATAGCCAAAAAAGTAGTAAACTTATCAAATTTGTAAATTGCTCATAAGTGTTAGTTTCCTTTGTGAATGAAGCCCACTATGTTTACTGAAACAAACAGGGTTATAGTGAAGTTATGGTTAGCTTTGGCTGTTCTACCTTAACACATGTTTAAAAAACTCTTCAGTAGTACACTTTTAAAAAACATACTTAAAGTAAATTATGTTTATGGTTATGATGTAAAACCAAACAACAATAACAGTTGTAAATTTAGTAGCAATCCATAACTAACACATTAGCCTTTCAAACCATAACTCACACAACAAAAGCAACGCTGATGACATCTCCCTTAATTTTACAGATATAATTAAAGTGTTGTAAATATTCTTACAGATGAAATTACATATTATATTACCCTAAATCTATGACTATGTAGTATAATTAACTCGTTTGAGTATGTGTTGTTATTTAAATATGTTGTGCTTTTAGTTTTTTTACATATTGGTATAAATTAGAGGTGGTTACACCAGCGAAATTTTACATAATTTTTGGCATTTGATGTACTGAAATTTCTATGTAATGCCTGAGATTACACCATTATGTCATGTCACAAAATGAGAACTGAATTTATTAAGTGCTTTTGATCCACATTACACTAACATAGCTGTCTTTCACACATAGAGATAATGGAAACCTAAAATGCAATGTGCTCTAAAACATAATGTATCATTCCAGATCAACAAAATACATAAAAGAATAAAACCATGCTAAAAGCAGGGGAGCCTTACAAAGGGCCAAAATACGAGTTTGGCAGTGCTGGAGCTAGACCGCCAGGCCACTGTCCACTCCGGCACCACCAAGCCCTTGTGCACACTGCCTGCCAAATTATGACTTTTTTAGTCACTAGCAGATGGTTCTTTAGCATTTGCAAGGCAATGGCTATGAAATATGCACTGCAATGGGAACATCATAGGCACAGCAGTTACAGGGGTGCATGCACACAGGAGGGCACTACATGTGCCCCCCTGCATGCACCCCATGACCTTGAGGCACAAAGAGGCCCTGTACAGCCCCCTTTGTTTCCTCTCTACCACGGTTTCATGGAGGAGTAACCGCCATGAAACTCGTGATATGCTTGGTGGGACCGCAGCAGTCCCACCAAGCATATGCGGCCTCAAGACTGCAGCACCACTGCAAGGGATCTCTGATTGTAGCGGTGCAATGGGGGTCCGACCGCTCTAGTTGTAATAGGGAGGTCAGAGCGCAAGTGCCGCAGTGGCTGGACTGCCCCCACCGTGCTCCTGTGAGTCTGGCTGTCCTCGGACTTCCAGACTTGTAACCAGGCCCCGAAAAGTGTTTACCCTCGTTCTCCTATGTAAATAAAGGATGACATTTCCTCCCATTCCTCTTGATTTATGAAAAAGGAGAACTTCTTTCTGCACTTGCTCCTAAATATCATTATCTTGAATTTACAAGTGTTAATTACCAGATTATTTGTTGTACAATAATTTTCCATTTCCAAAAACTGGGCTTGCAAGCCTTTAGGGTTTTTGCTAAGAAAATGTAATTATTGGAATAAAGGCGGGCAGGGATCTAAAAGCCTGGGATTGACGGGACATCATCAGAAGCTTTCCAGACTTCTTGATATAGTTTTTTATGTAAGTGAATACTTTTTTGCTAATGTGCCCAGATTGGCTGAGTCTCACCTGGGAGTGGGTTCCTGTGTTCAGCATTTTGGATTAGTGACAGAAGATGGGATCTATGCCCATCTTACACAGTTTTTCCCATATCCGGTTTCTTGAAAACAGATCAAAAGCTGATGAACTCTCTAAAAACGCCACATAAAGGAGTAGCTTAGTTACTATGCTGACTTGTGAATTTGGTGGAGAAAGGTGAAGATCTGATCTATTGTGGACAAACCTTCTGCGAAGCCTCCTTGTATTAGTGGAAGAACATTTTCTTTGGTGACCTCCTCATCCAGAGCGGTCAATACCAGTTTAGAAAATAGACTCCCTGAGCCTTATTAGGCCCCTGGAACTCCTCGCCCTGGAGCCTAAAGTGAGGATTCCCTCCCTGAGCCTAATTAGGCCCCAGGGATCCCATTAATTTTAAATGGGTGCCCTGGTGCCCTCCCGGGGCACCCATCAGCCACCACATCACAGGGCAGCCCCATGGCACCCTCAGCATGGTGCGGGAGCCAGCATTGCTCCCGCCCAGAGGAAGCAGCTGTATTCTGCTTGCTCCCTCTGGGTGGGAACAACATTGTTTCTGTTTTCCTGCCTGCTGGAGTGCAGGCAAGGAAACAGAACACGTCTGCTCCCAGCCAGCAGGAGCACCTTTAAATCTCCCGTCGGCTGGGAGAAGACTAATGTGTTTGCTCCTGTTTGGCAGGAATTTTTAAAATGCTTCTGCCGTACGGATGCAAGCACATGCTTCCCTGCCCATAGTAGTGTGGTCAAGAAAACTTCTGTGTTCTGGGCGTCGGCTCCTGGGACACAGTTATGAGTGGACCCCAGGGGATGGCTTCCCCAGGGCCTATAAAACTTGGGGAGGGGGCTGCACCCTTCCTCTTTATTTTGTATTCAGCCCTGGGGGATGGGGTCATCAGGGCCTTCAGAGGCTCCGAATGGGTGCTGCACAGTCCCCTCCTTGTTTTGAAAAATTGTCCTGAGGGATGGGGACTCCAGGCTCACAGGCTCAGGTAAGGGACCACGTGGCCTCCCTTCATTAAATATTCCAATCCAGAGGATGGGGTCCCTGGGGTCCAAATGAGCTAGGGGGGAGACTGGCCCTATTCATACTGCTTCCCTACCTACATATTAATGAAAAACTTGCGGCCATCCTTTTTTTGTATTGACATGATCCCTTTAGAGTCCTGCGCCATCACGGCAAAAAACACAGTTTCTAAAAATGTATTTTGACCATAGGGGTGGTCCCTCTGGGTCCCCCTCAGAGGGCCAAAGGGGGCAGGACAGCCCTACACTGCCCTCTTATATTATTTTTTTTCTCACTTAAGGACAGTGCCTGGTTTAGATCTTTGCAGGACTACCACCGTCACTCTGCGGCGGAGTTTCCAAGTACTCCATCTTGCTGACGGAATCCTTTCTGTCCTATTAAGATGTGGGCAAGCTGAATCTCCATCTGCGTCGACAGGGTGTTTACTGTTGCATATGAGGCTCACCGCTGCCAACATGGTGGACACCTATGCTGATAAATAGTGCTCCATCACCGTCATTGCAGTTTGGTTGCGCCAGGCCTATTTAGATTACACAGTCAGGGCAGGTTTTAGGGCAATGCAACTGGTGCAGCCGCACTGGGTGCTGACCTGGAGGGGGAGGGGCACTGACCACAGGGGGATGTGCTCAGTTTAGCAATACATACAATTTAAAAGTACTTGCTGCAGAATTTCATGTGCGTCCACCTTTCAGGCAGCAATAAAATTGTCATGATAACTCTTGTGGTTAATGTTCCTGCTAGAGAGAGACGTCAGAGGTTTGTTTAGTGACAGTTTTGACTCGCTATAAAGTAGCGTCGGAGTTAATAAGCCTGATGCAAAGAACAGACCTGTATTTTATGTGGATAGCTGAGTGGAATAGCAAAGCCAGTTTTTAACAGCACTTTGAAGCAAATGAAATGTATTTGAGAGAGGCGCTACAGGGAGAATTAGGGCACTTTTGCCTGGGTGGTAGTGAGGGAATGCGAAGAGGTCATATGGGGGAGGCACAAAATATATATATATATATATATCTTATCTACTGGCGGTCGCCAGTAGATAGTTATAGTTAGGACCTATTATCCATAGGAAATCCACAACATTCTATTGCCAATAACGTTGGCGCCGATTGACGAATCTGTGCGAAATTTCCAAACTTTTGGTCGGCTCAGTTCCGCTCCTTCCCTGAAAATTTGGGGGTGATTGGTCAAGCGGGGGCCGAGAAAAAAGGGGGGCCCCAAAACGTGTTTTCCCCATGCAATTTCCCCTAGGACCTTTAGACACGGCTACAGGCCGAACGGCTGAAAGGAATTACACCAAATTTGGCAAAGAGGTAGTCCTTAGTTCAGGCTTGTGCCTTTTGCTTATTTGGTGTAAATCCGTTTAGTAGTTCTTGAGAAAATGACGGTTAAAGTCATTCATATATATCCGTGGGCGTGGTGGATCCGAGTACTATCCGCGCACCCTATGCGCAGCCTACAAGCACCCTGCCGTGCACAAGCTGAATTGTCTGACAACTGTAAAAATCAAGAAGTGTTGGCAGCCATCTTGTGCCCCGGTAGAACCGAGTAGAACCAAGGCACAAGAAAACCAAAACAAACGCCGCAAAATGCGAAAAGGCGGGCAGGGTAGACACACCCTGACCCCCTAGGCCTGCTCAGGGGGTCCCACAAGGACCCCAAGGGCCCCCAAAATTATTATTATTTTTTTTAAAATTGCGGGATGCGCGTAGGATCCGCACATCCTAGCGATAGTAAAAAAAAAGAAATCCGGTCTCCCGCGGTAAATATGTAAATTTGGCATTATTGAAAAAAAAGTGTTGGGGGGGTCCCAATACCCCCCACACTGCCCTGGGGACCACCACCCCTGGGGCTCGATTATAATGTATGCAGGGGGCTCACGGGCCCTCCTGCAGCCCCAGGGCCGCCACCCCCGAGGCTTGAAACAAATTGATGGGGGGCTCTCAGGCCCCCCCAGCCCTGGGGACCGCCACCCCCCAGGGCTTAGGAAGATTGGGTGGGGGGCTCTGAGGACCCCCATTCCCGGGGACCACCACCCCCTGGGGCTTCTCAAAAATGTGGGAGGGGGGCCGCGTGGCCCCCCCTCCTGGAGCCCTTGATGACCCTGGGGACCGCCACCCCCCAGGGCCGGCTCCTGCAGTGTCCCGGGGTGCTCACCCCTGTGACACTGCTGTTTGCTATGGCAGGGCGGGAGCCTCGCAGCTCCCACCCTGCCATTGCAAACTGCTTTGCTTCATTGAAGTGAGAGCAGGGAAACCTGCTCTCGCTTCAATGAAGCAAAGCAGATTGCTTTTCCATATGGGAAGCAGCATGTTAGCTGCTCCCCATGTGGAAAAGCAATGCCAGCTCCTGCACGAGGCAGGGAGCCGGCGGGACCATAGGGGATTGGGGACACCCCACGGTCCCCAACGAAGAGGGCCAGCCCCGGGGGATGGGGTGCCCAGGGCTCCTTCCCGCAAATTTTTATTTTTATTTTAATTTGGAGGTGAGGCCCTGGAGGATGGGGTCCCCAGGGCCCAAAAAAGAAAAAGGAAGGGGGGCTACACAGCCTCCCTTCACATAATAAATTTAAAAAAAAAACTGGATCGGGCCAGAGGCCACGCCCCCTTATTGCACCACTCTGCAAGCGCGGCTCCTGGCGCGTTTGCAGAGGGGGTACAAATTCCCCTTGAATACTGGGTGTCCCTGGGGGCCAACTAGCCCACCAGGTACCTCCAGTATGCGCCAGGGAGCTGCGTTGCAGAGTGGTGTTCTGAGGCCACGCCCCTTGTTACACCTCTTTGGAACCCAGCTCTGTGGCGCTTACTGGAGGTAGCTGGTGGGCTAGTTGCACCCCACGGACCCTCAGAATGCAAGGGGAGTTAATCCCCCAACTTAAAGTGTGCCACGGGGTATGTTTGCACAGTGGTGAAGGGAGGGGGTGGAGCTTGAGTTCACATGTTTGCAAACACGCCCTGTGATGCAGTTTAAGTTGGGGAATTAATTGCTTGTCAATACTGAGGGTCCCTGGGGGACAACTAGCCCACCAGCTACCTCCAGTAAGTGCCACGGAGCTGCGTTGCAGAGTGTTGTAAAAAGGGGTGAGGCCTCTGAACACCTCTCTGCAACGCAACCTCCTGGTGCATACTGGAGGTATCTGGTGAGCGAGTTGGCCCCCAGGGGACCTCAGGATTCAAGGGCATTTAATCCCGCAACTTAAACCGTGCCACAGGGCGTGTTTGCACACATGTCACCTCAGGCCCCGCCCCCTTCCTTCACCATTGAACAAATATTCCTCTAAAATCAGCCAAACTACAGGAGAGAACCCAGTGCGGCATCATTTAGCCCAGCACTGACCCTGAAAAGTAATTCTAAGCGTACTTACAGTAACTTGTATTCCCTTCCATAGGAATCCATTGTGTGGTTTTCACCAGAAAAGTTTCTGTGTTGATTTTTGAAACGTACAAATATTCCTCAAAAATCAGCCGAACTACGAATTCCGATTTACTCACCTGTTATCAGGAGTGACCTCAGTGCTGCTTCTTTTAGACCAGCACTGACCCTGAAAAGTAATTCTAACCATACTTACCAGTAACTTGTATTTCCTTCCATAGGAATAAATTGTCTGGTTTTCACCAGAAAAGTTTCGAAGTGTCTATTTTCACAAACTAAAAATATTCCTTAAAAATCGCCTGTATGACTTAAATGCATTCTTTCAACTGTTTACAGGAGATGCACCCGTGCTGAATCCAGCAGCCACCACTGAGTAAGAAAAAGTAAAGTTAACACTACTTACCTGCTAAGTCAATTTCCTCCCATAGGATAACATTGGTGAATCTATGTGAAAATGTTTCTTAGTGTCAACTTTTAAAACACAATAATATTGAGGGGGGCGTGGCTTAGCGCCCGACGGGGATGGAAGCGCCTGTGTAAGCGCTCCGTCGCGGCTGGGGCACACAAGCGGACCAAGCCTCTAGTCACCTTGGCAGACGGAGTATACTGTAATCGGAAGGCTCCCGGCATGTGATGACACCTTTTGCGGAGCCTCCTGTGACTGCCTGAGCGACTTTCTGAGCATCGCTTCTTGGACGCGGCTACATGACGGCCGTGGCCGCCATTTTACGTCCCTCAGCTGATGTGACGCTTTTCACGGATGCAGCAACTCGGGAAGGCGCAGCTCCCTGAAGCACCGGACGCCTCTTCATTTCCTCCTGGTGGGCCAATAGCATTCTTCTAAATGACTTTACTTACTTTGCACAGCTTTTCCTTCATTCATGCAAGCTGCCTCTTTTATCCTCCCATATCAGCGGCCATTTACTGACTTCAGCTCTCCCCTGTTATCAACTCGCAGCACAGAATCATTCCTTCACTAACTTACCTGCGCAGTTTCAATCAGACCTTTTTCCCTTGCGGTGCTCCTATTTATTGTTATTGCAATTCACCTTCTGTTGTTTTCTTTTGCGCGCCGCAGGCTGAGGGAGGTCTGTGAATGGGACTTTTGGGACTTTGATGAATGCGCTGTTTTGGTGCTCTCCCTGGAGGTACACGTTCCCTCATGTGTAGGCCTGCAACACTCTACGCTCATATGGCTTCCAGGCGCTGCCACTAGGAATTCATACCCATTTGCTGCATTTACTTTCTTCAAGTCTCAACAGTCATTGTGTCTAACTATACGGTACTGTCATTCTGTATAGTGTATCTGCAACATATGACCAACCTTCCTTGATGTGATTCAGAGACTTTTGATAGTATTTTCTCCTCACACAGTGGATTTTGTCAGCGTATTTTGACCCCTCACTGTTATTTACATCTTTTGGAGGCTGAGAGGGTCTGCTTAGTGTGCTGCTTGGATGTTTCCTTGGCAGGGGCTGTTACCTTATGGGCAGGCTTACAACAAGCTGCGCCAGCAAGACTTCAAAGCGCACTTTCGTTAAGAACTCAAAAGTTTTCTCAGCGTTGGACCAGTTAGAGGCTTCTCAAGTACCTCCTGCGCACATGCCACAGTCGAACATGGAGCCCTCTACACAGCCCGCAGGAAAGGCCACTGTCAAGCGACATAAAAAGGATCCTCCATCACTGCCTGTTTCTACGTCAGCCATTTCTATAGAGTTACTGTTGGAGGAAATAAGGGCACTTCGCCCCTTTATGGAAGAAACTAACGCCAAATTGCAAGTCTTGACTGACAACTGGACGCAAATGGATGCGAGAGTTTTGTCAGTGGAACGTAATGTCTCCTCTCTTCAGGAATAATCCGCCAAGGTCTCTCATATGCATTCTCAGATTTCTTCTCTCCAAAAGCAGGTCGAGGACCTTGAAAATCGGAATCGACGCAGTAACCTTCGCATCTACGGCCTAGTGGAGGGCAGTGAGGGAAGCAACCCTATTGCTTTCTTAAAATCTTAACTCCCTAAGCTCCTACATTTACCAGAGGACACCGTGCTTAATATACAGAGAGCTCACAGGCTTGGCCGAATATCTTCGTCTACTTCTGCCTTGGCGAGACCCAGGGGCGTGATCACGTATTTCTTAGAGTATACTGATCTTTTGAAAGTTATCTCAGCAGCTAGAGCCTCTCCACAACTCACTTGGTCTGGATCCTCCTTGTTTTTTGCGCAGGACTATGCCAAAACCACTGCTAACTGGCGCAAAGCCTTCCTGGATATGAGACCTGACCTTAGAGACATTGGTGCCAGATACGGGCTTTTTCACCCGTGTCTCTTTAAGGTCACTTACAACAATAAAACAACAACTTATGAGGATCCTTTACGACTCCAGAGCTTTTTTCACTCTTGCCGAGCTGCCACCATGGATACTTCTGGTCCTTCTTCGTCATTCCCTCCATGACTTTCCTAAACTGTTGGAGTCTCTCCAACTTTGGATTTTCATATCCTATACATGATGTTTGTTAGTTGTATCGTATGTTCTTCTGTATTACGTAACAGTTCCATTTTTATGCTGGTTCTGTTCTTCACAATCTCTGTTGTATATTCTCCCCTTCATTGTTGCTTTCGGGGATGTAATCTCCTTGAGGTTTTCGATCTTTTTATTGTCTTGTTTTCCTGACGTTTTCCTCTTGTCTCCACAGGTCATATACCGCGTTTCGTGTTTCCCCCGGCTGGGCGGTTCGTTGGCCCCGGACGTCTTGTCTCCTCCAGTTGGCTCTACTCCCCCCCCCCTTCACGTTTGGTCTCTCTTCCTGGTTGTGATCCCCTACTTCCCTTTTCTGTAAGTACGCTCCCTTCCCTTATTGGCATGTTAGTTTCTGTTTTTGCTCCTATTTCCGTTAACCTGTTACCCTTCCTAATTGTTCTTTACTTAAAGGTGTCACTCTTTCTCTATTGCTCTCAATTTCTTTCTTTCTTTCTGTCTTCTTTTTCTTTCATCATTTATTGGCTGGATTGCTCTGTTCTGGTTCTCTCTCTTCGTCTGTTTCCTTTCGATGATCTTTGACCTAATTGTATTCTCCTCTTTTACTCTTTTAGTTTTTTCATCTTTTACTCACCTTCTCGTTACCCTTTTCAGTGTCTCACACCTTGAGGACTCATCTTTCTTTTTGCTCTAGCTTGTTGCTATCTATCACTTACACTGCACTATTACTTTCCTTTTTAGGCTTTTCTCACGCTCTTCACTTTCTGCTATGCTTTCCCTTTCTCATCTTTCTGTCCTCCCTCATGCCTGTAAATATTTTTCTCTACCTCCCTTGGACTTCTCCATCCTTCTCTCTTTCTTTACTTCTTGTTTCTCCATTCTTCATCAGTATTTGCTTCTTTCTCGAGTATTGGCTTTCATGGGCTTTTCTTCTAAATTTGTTTCCTCTGCATGTTTTAGCATATTTTGCATATTATGGCATTGAACGTTATCACAAGGAATGTTAAGGGTGTCAACTCCCCAATTAAGCGTCAGAGGATTTTGTCCCACTTAGCCAAACTGAATGTGGACTTTGCATTTCTACAAGAAACCCACCTTTCTGATATAGAGTCTGAAAAATTAAAGAGAAGCTGGGTGGGCGATGTTTATTACTCTCAGGGCGATGGTAAGCGCAATGGAGTAGCAATATTGTGTTGTAAATCTTTATCCGATTCCTTGATTTCTCAGGAATCGGATACTGATGGCAGATGGGTTCATGCCAGGCTGTCTCTTAGAGGTGTTCCAATCTCTCTCCTTAATGTTTACGCCCCTACTGGTGGAGACCCTGGTTTCTGGAGTGTAATGTCTCAGCACATCACTCGATTTGTTGATGATAATCTCATTCTAGCAGGGGACTTTAACCAACCCTTCGATCCCTTCTTAGATAGGAACTCCACTGCTTACTATATCCCCAATAAATCCCACAAACTCTTTGTTCAGGCAATCTCCCAACATAAGCTTACTGACGCTTGGCGCTTATGTCATCCCACAACGCAAGAATTCACTTTTAACTCCCCTTCTCATCACTCCCAGTCACGGATTGACTATATTTTTGTTACCCATAACATTGCTCAGACCCTTACTAGAGCTGACATAGGTCCGATCTTAATGTCAGATCATGCTCCTGTATTAGTCAGCGTTGACATACTACCCAAAGATGCTGGACCTAAGAGGTGGTGTTTTAACAATAGCCTTCTTTTGGATCCTAAGTTTATGGCCTCCTTCACTGCATTTTCTGAAGAATTTCTCCTCCTTAATGACACTCCCTCTATCCCTCGACACACTATTTGGGATGCTTTTAAAACTGCAGCAAGAGACTTCATAATTGGATTTGTAGCGAAAAAACAAAAGGCTGCTCGAAAGCACATTGGGATCTCCTTCAAGATATCAAAAGATTGGAACACGCCTATTTCACTTCACATTCGCAAGTCAGCCTGACAGCCCTTGTTGCTGCTAAAATGAGTTTCAACAAAAGTTCCACAGAAGATGCCTCTTTGTACCTATTGAAATCAAGTGCAAAGTTCCATGGGGGTACAAATAAAGCGGGGAAAATCCTAGCTAATTACTTGAAGGTTAAGCTCAACAAGTTGAACATCGAATCCGTTTATGATACCAATGCCAATCTCAAACACAAAGATGCTGATATTCTCGATCAGTTCTCTTTGTTTTACAAAACCCTCTACACCTCCGAAACTCATCCCTCTCCTCACTCTTTAGCACATTTCTTCTCTACAATAACCAAGCCTGACCATTTTCCTCTTGATCTTTCTCATTTGGAATCAGACATCTCCCAACAAGAATTACTCACTGCGCTCCAGCACCTCAAAAAAGACAAGGCCCCTGGGCCGGATGGCTTCACGGTCGAATTCTTTCTTCACTTTTCCAAACTCCTTATTCCAAAGTTGCATTCCCTCCTCGATGCTTTTGTCGCCCTAGGTAGCTCCTCAGGCTCTTTCTCTGATGCCCACATCTGCCTCATACCCAAGGAAGGGAAAGATGCCCAGCATTGCAAAAATTATAGACCCATCTCATTGGTAAACATTGACTATAAAATATTCGCTAAGTCACTAGCTGCACGATTAGACTTCCTGACCTCCTAGGTGAAGAACAGTCTGGCTTCGTCAAGGGCCGATATATTACTGATAACACTAGGCTTTTGTTCAATGTTCTGTCTAAATCCTCACGTTTGCCTCAAGCCCTTGCAGCAATTGCGTTAGATGCAGAGAAGGCATTCGATAGGGTTGAATGGTCCTATCTTTTTCACACACTCACATAGTTTGGTTTTGGCCCTAGATTTATTTCTCTTGTCTCCCTACTCTAATCTAAACCGCGTGCGGCAGTGTGTGCCAACGGTCTGGTTTCCTCCTTTTTTGATCTAGGTAGAGGGGTCCGCCAGGACTGTCCCCTGTCCCCTTTTCTTTTTAATTTGGCCTTGGAGCCTTTCCTGTCCAGGCTTCGTCAAAATTCTAATATCCACGGTTTCCAGACTTTGCATTCCCAAATTAAGCTTGCTGCCTACGCTGACGATATCTTACTATTTATTTCTAACCCCACTGAATCAATTCCTGCTTTCCTTACTGAAGTTCAGGAATACTCCATGATATCTGGCTATAAACTCAACAACGATAATTGTGAGATTCTGCCCTTGACGAAGTTCACCTTCAAACCCGATTTCAGTGTTTCCAATTTCATGTGGAGTTCCTCCCATATCAAATATCTAGGCATGCATGTTACCCCTTCTGTCTCTGACACGGTTTCTCTCTGTCTCAATAAATGTATTCAAAAAGTATCGGACCTCACAGCTAGATGGCATCCTCTCTACTTGTCTTGGTGGGGACGCCTTGACACTATCAAGACGATGCTTTCTCCCATAATCCTTTACACAATTTCGAACATCCCAGTACCCATTCCTTCTGAATTAAAAAAAAAATCAATTCCATTCTGTCTTCTTTCCTCTGGCACAACAAGAAATCTAGGATGTCTATCGCTAGACTAATTCGTCCCAAGTCTGAGGGTGGAGTCAATTTTCCAGACTTTCCGGCCTATCACAGGGCCTTTCTATTAAGACAGGCCTCCTTCTGGTTACAAGACCTCGACTCCCCATGCCCTCTATGGGTCAAAGTTGAGCACCTTTTTCTCTCCCCCTTCTCTTTTGCTGAATATATCTCCTTTTCACACAAACCCTCTTCCGTCTCCACGCCCATCCACAAATTCACCACCAAGCTACTTCTAGCCTCCACTCCTTCTCCTCCCGTTACTGCAGCTGACTTACTTAATTCCACCATCTGGCATAATGTTCACTTGTTGATCCGCGGAAAGCCCTTTTATTGGAAGTCCTGGAGACTTAAAGGGTTGATTTGGGTTTCCCAACTTTTCTCAGGTTCTACCTTTCTATCTTTTCCAACTCTCCATTCTTCTTTTGCCTTACCTGCTTCTTTTTTCCACAAATATCTTGCACTTAAAGAGGCGGTGTTGACAGCTTATAATCGACTCTCACACAAATGCCTCTCCAGCACCACTTACCCACACTGCAAGGCATCATTCCTTTCTGCGTACTATTTCCAAGGCATCCCTCTTTTACAAATACTTACATACCAAAGAACCCGTGAGACCCAAATCCAAAGTGGAGGAACAGTGGGAACATGATCTTGCTGTGTCTTGACCGATATCCTTATGGGACAAGATATGGACCAAGATCCGCAAATCATCCAGAGCGGCAAATTTGACGCAATCCCTGTTCTTCATATATAACAGGCTACTTTTCACACCTTTTGACCTACACAAGCGGTTTCCGGTCACCCCGGACATTTGTTGGTCCTGCTCCTCTCCACAAGCCACCTTGTTTCATATGCTGTTCTTATGCAAATCTGTCCATAGTTTCTGGTTACAAGTATGGGCCCAAATTAATGTGATTTTTCACACTTGCATTCCTTTTTCCTACTCCCATGTCTTCCTGGGGAGTCTCTCCCTTTGCTGGGACAACGTTGAACTTGATGTTAGGATTGTCGACTTATTGCTGGCAGTAGCATTTCAACATATTACTCTCAACTGGAAAACTTTCTCTAACATCTCTTTTCGAGCATGGTGGTACAATGTATGTTACAACCATAGACTAGACACTGCTTTTGTTTTTCCCATCCAGCTAGCAACGAAGCGCATAGACTTGTGGCCTCCTCTCACAATGTACCTTGATAAATGTGCTAACCGCTCATTTACACTACAACCTGCCAAGACGTTTCCAAGCCTCCTTAATTGCCCTTTACTTTCCTCTTCTTCTTTTTTATCATTATATGTATTTGCACTTTGCTCTGTTGTAATCTTCATAATTATTGTATTTTTTAGCCTTAGCCTTTTAGCCTTTTAGCCCATGCCTCACCTTTAATTTCGTTGTATTGTACTTTTTATTTATTGCTTATTGTTATTTTTTGTATTGACGCCTCAACCTTTTTCTTTGATCAATAAAATTCCTTGAACTTAAAACACAATAATATTCCTTAAAAATCACTACTGTAACCAAAAAGCTTTTACTCAACTGTTTACAGAACATGTCCCAGGACTGAATCTAGGATCCAGTCCTGTGGTTAGAAAGGTAATCCAAAAAGTAACTAATTGCATTTAACTAGAAATTCACATTGACCTGAATGTTGCATTGTGTCTGAAATTGTGTTGTGCATTACAACAACTGTAACATTGAGTGGTTTCACTTGGAAATTCTTCTAAGTGTGGAGTTTTGGAACTTTAAAATATTCACCTAAAATCATCCGAACAACGAATCCCGATTTACTCACCCGTTATCAGGAGAGAACCCAGTGCTGCATCTTTTAGCCCAGCACTGACCCTGACAAGTAATTCTAAGCATACTTACCAGCAACTTGTATTTCCTTCCATAGGAATCCATTGTTTGGTTTTCACCAGAAAAGTTTCAATGGTGTCTATTTTCACAAACTAAAAATATTCCTTAAAAATTGTCTGTATGACGTAAACGCATTCTATCAACTGTTTACAGGAGATGCACCCGTGCTGGATCCAGGAGCCACCACTGAGTAAGAAAAAGTAATGTTAACACTACTTACCTGCTAAGTGAATTTCCTCCCATAGGATAACATTGGTGAATCTATGTGAAAAAGTTTCCTAGTGTCAACTATTAAAATACAATAATATTCCTTGAAAATCACTACTGTAACCAAAACGCTTTTACTCAACTGTTTACCGAAGATGTCCCAGGACTGAATCTAGGATCCAGTCCTGTGGTTAGAAAAGTAATCCAAAAAGTAACTAATTGCATTTAACTAGTAATTCACATTGACCTCAATGTTGTATTGTGTCTGAAATTGTGTTGCGCATTACAACAACTGTAACATTGAGTGGTTTCACTTGGAAATTCTTCTAAGTGTGGAGTTTTGGAACTTTAAAATATTCACCTAAAATCATCCGAACAACGAATCCCGATTTACTCACCTGTTATCAGGAGAGAACCCAGTGCTGTGCTGCATCTTTTAGCCCAGCACTGACCCTGACAAGTAATTCTAAGAATCCTTACAGCAACTTGTATTTCCTTCCATAGGAATCCATTGTCTGGTTTTCACCAGAAAAGTTTCAAGGGTGTCTATTTTAACAAACTGAACATATTCCTTGAAAATTGCCTGTATGACTTAAACTTATTCTATCAACTGTTTACAGGAGATGCACCCGTGCTGGACCCAGGAGCCACCACTGAGTAAGAAAAAGTAACGTTAACACTACTTACCTTCTAAGTGAATTTCCTCCCATAGGATAACATTGGTAAATCTATGTGAAAAAGTTTCTTAGTGTCAACTTTTAAAATACAATAATATTCCTTAAAAATCACTACTGTAACCAAAATGCTTTTACTCAACTGTTTACAGAAGATGTCCCAGGACTGAATCTAGGATCCAGTACTGTGGTTAGAAAAATAATCCAAAAAGTAACTAATTGAATTTAACTAGAAATTCACATTGACCTCAATGTTGCATTGTGTTTGAAATTGTGTTGCACATTACAACAACTGTAACATTGAGTGGTTTCACTTGGAAATTCTTCTAAGTGTGGAGTTTTGGAACTTTAAAATATTCACCTAAATTCAGCCGAACAACGAATTCCAATTTACTCACCTGTTATCAGGAGAAACCTCAGTGCTGCATCTTTGAGCCCAGTACTAATCATGAAAAGTAATTCTATTCATACTTACCAGTAACTTGAATGTCCTTCTATAGGCTAACATTGACTGGTTTCACTTGGAAACTCTTCTAAGTGTGGATTTTTGGTACTTTAAAATATTCACCTAAAATCATCCGAACAACGAATCCCGATTTACTCACCTGTTATCAGGAGAGAACCCAGTGCTGCATCTTTTAGCCCAGCACTGACCCTGAAAACTAATTCTAAGCATACTTACCAGTAACTTGTATTTCCTTCCATAGGAATCCATTGTCTAGGTTTTCACCAGAAAAGTTTCTATTTTCACAAACTAAAAATATTCCTTAAAAATTGCCTGTATGACTTAAACGCATTCTATCAACTGTTTACAGGAGATGCACCCGTGCTGGATCCAGGAGCCACCACTGAGTAAGAAAAAGTAACGTTAACACTACTTACCTGCTCAGTGAATTTCCTCCTATAGGATAACATTGGTGAATCTATGTGAAAAAGTTTCTTAGTGTCAACTTTTAAAATACAATAATATTCCTTAAAAATACCTATTGTAACCAAAACGCTTTTACTCAACTGTTTACAGAAGATGTCCCAGGACTGAATCTAGGTTCCAGTCCTGTGGTTAGAAAAGTAATCCGAAAAGTAACTCATTGCATTTAACTAGAACTTCACATTGACCTCAAAGTTGCATTGTGTCTGAAATTGTGTTGTGCATTACAGCAACTGTAACTACTGTACTTAGAAGACTATTGCCTATTTGCAAAGTATTTAAACTAAAGTCATTCATTCTGAGAAAGTATATTTTGTAATGTAATGTATAATGTAATTATAAGGTAATTTAAAAAATAAAATATCTAAAAAAGAATTGTTCAAAAAAATGTAGAAAATCAGTATAAAAAAATAAAAATAACAATTAAGACATTTAAAAATTGTCATTTACAAAACCTTTGAAATTCACTTAAAAAACCATAGGGTTCAGACATGTTATAGTTAGGAATTAGCATTTAAAAATCCTTTGAAATTCACTGAAAAAACCCTAGGTTTCAGACAAGTTATAGTTAGGAATTAGCATTTAAAAAAACCTTTGAAATTCACTGAAAAAACCATAGGTTTCAGACAAGTTATAGTTAGGAATTAGCATTTAAAAAACCTTAGAAATTCACTGAAAAACCATAGGTGTTAGGGTTGTTATAGTTAGCTAGACATTTTACTCGTATAAAACCTTTGAAATTCCCCGTTATAGTTAGTTGTACTAACTATAACTCTCACGCCTGCAGTCCACTGCTGATGATGTCACATATTACATTATTCATGACATGGTCAGTGACATCACTGATGACATCTCAAATGACATCACTGATGACATCACTGATTTTTTTTCTCAGTTAACTTAAGTTTCACTGCGACAAAACCCTTCTTTTAGTACTCCTAAATGCCTTCTGTGAACACCAAAAGTCATAAAGTTAGAATTTTGTCATAGATTACTTTTGTGAATTGGACCCGTTATGATTTGAGAAAATCACAACATTCATATGTGTTGTGTGGTGTAAGCCCAACATTTTATTTGTTGTGTATTTAGAGATATATCTATGTATATGTATGAATTTAATGTGAAATGTAGAAAATTCACATCATGTAGAGAGCACATTATATTTTCTTTACAACTGTACATAAATATATATTTTTACATACCAAATACAAATGATGGTAGCTATGTGTATTATTCCACAAATCATTCAGCCTAGATCAGGTGTCTCCAAACAATTGATTGGGAGCTACGAGTAGCTCAGCACCCAGACACCGTCAGAGTAGCTCACAGCCTTGAGTTCAACTTCAACTGAGCAAAAGGCCATATTTCCATTTCTGAATTAAGGGAGAGCTGTGTTTATTTGACATCATGATCATCAGGCTGCAGATAGTAGGGTCTGACAATGAGCACTGCTCAGTCAGCTTTGTGGCCCAGGCTGTGGCGGAGTCCTAGAGGTGAACAGAGGTGAACAGCTGAGGCACTGAGGTATGTGAGTCTTAAAAATAATTCTGTGTCAACTCAAAATAGAAGTTGTAAATCAAAAGGATGTTTCAGAATGCTTTTAAATGGACGACAAATAAAATGGATAGTTGCCTTAATTATTCAGTTAACACTTTGTTTCATTTTTCTCCCATTTCAAAGTGTTGCATTTCCAAACAGAAGGGCTATGACATGCAGAGCATCCACACGTGGCCCATTGATGGTGACCCACTGCCTATACTTGGAGGTATTGGCAGGCATGTGGGCTTTTGACACCATCTCCTTATGCCTCAGGGACCTCTGTCTGCTCCTGTAAGCTTGGACCACCACCTCTCCAAGCGCTACATACGGCAACCCAGATGTCTGCTAATCGGTGGGGGACTTTGCCGTCTTGGTATTCTTGTCCAAAGATGTCATTGAGATGTCATCAGTAAAGTCATAAATGATGTCATGGAGCATGTCATGAGTGATGTAATATGCAAGCTCATAAGCCCTGCTTAGCAGGGATGCAAGTTATAATCACCTACTATAACATCACATTAACCTTTGCTTTTTTCAGGGAATTTCTAAGGTTTTTAAAACAACAAAAACAGATCTATTTATCACACCTCACTATAATGTTACTTTAATTTAATTTTTTTCAGTGAATTTCTCGGGTTTTCTTTAATGCAAAGTAATATTGTATTACCGGATGTATGACGTTACAACGCGTTATTTTACAACGCAGACCGTTACATCGCAATTTTTACAACGCAGGATACATTACAATGCATGCCTTTACAACGCATGTCATTACATAGCAGATACTATTACAACGCATGCCATTACAACGTAAGTATAGGTAAGTATATCTTTTTTTTTAAATGTAATTAAGTTAATTTAATTAATTTAATTTAATTAATTTATTTAATTAATTTTAAAATAGTAAATAATGTAATGTAATAAATTTAATTCTATTAATTTAATTTAATTAATGTAAACATTGTAATTAATTTAATTTAATTAATTTAATAAAATTAATTTAATTTAATTAATTTTTTAAATAGTAATTAAATTAAATTAATTAAATTAATTTAAGTAATTTAATTTAATTAAATTGAAAAATGGAATTAATATAATTTAATTAATTTAATTAATTTTAAAATTGTAATTAATTTAATTTAATTTAAATAATTTAATTAATGTAATTTAATTAATTTATAAATTGTAAATAATATAATTTAATTAATTTAATTTAATTTAATTAATTTAATTAATTTAATTTGTTTAAAGTCTTTTTTTTAAAAACTGAACCCTAAAAATACCCCTGTACCCCAAAACCCAAACCCAGCCCTAAAACCTAAAATAGCCCTGTACCACAAAACCCAAACCCAACCCTGAAACCTAAAAATACCCCTGTACCTCAAAACCCAAACCCAGCCCTGAAACCTAAAAATACCCCTGTACCTCAAAACCCAAACCCAGCCCTGAAACCTAAAAATACCCCTGTACCCCAAAACCCAAACCCAGCCCTAAAACCTAAAAATACCCCTGTACCCCAAAACCCAAACCCAGCCCTGAAACCTAAAAATACCCCTGTACCCCAAAACCCAAACCCAGCCCTGAAACCTAAAAATACCCCTATACCCCAAAACCCAAACCCAGCCCTAAAACCTAAAAATACCCCTGTACCCCAAAACCCAAACCCAGCCCTGAAACCTAAAAATACCCCTGTACCCCAAAACCCAAACCCAGCCCTGAAACCTAAAAATACCCCTATACCCCAAAACCCAAACTCAGCCCTAAAGCCTAAAAATACCCCTGTACCCCAAAACCCAAACCCAGCCCTGAAACCTAAAAATACCCCTGTACCCCAAAACCCAAACCCAGCCCTGAAACCTAAAAATACCCCTGTACCCCAAAACCCAAACCCAGCCCTAAAACCTAAAAATACCCCTGTACCCCAAAACCCAGACCCAGCCCTGAAACCTAAAAATACCCCTGTACCCCAAAACCCAAACCCAGCCCTGAAACCTAAAAATACCCCTGTACCCCAAAACCCAAACCCAGCCCTGAAACCTAAAAATACCCAAACACCCCAAAACATATACCTCAGTACCCCAAAACATATACTCCTATACTCATACTTATTTTTAAAATTACTTAAATTAATATATTTAATTTATAAAATAAAAAAACATAAATAAATATATTTATTTATAATTAATAATAATTAAATTAATTAAATAATATTAAATAAAATTTTAAAAAATTATATACTTACCTATACTTACGTTGTAATGGCATGCGTTGTAATACCATCTGCTATGTAATGTCATGCGTTGTAAAGGCATGCGATGTAATGGATCCAGCGTTGTAAAAGTTGCATTGTAATAGAAGTCCGTTGTAAAAGTTGCGATGTAACGGTGCAATACCGTATTACCATATGTAAAGCCAACCCCCCGGCGGGTACAGCCGAAGGCAGCAAACCCTTTGGCCATGCACAGCAGGGGGGCGGCATCAGGGCTTGGCTGCAGTGGCCAACTCAATTAAAGACAGCCATACCCCCACAGGCAACCAACCCCATGCAGCTCACTTATATTGGTTGTGCATGGCAAGGGGTTGGCTGGTCCTGCATGGCTTGCAGCAAGGCCCTGTGTTCAGCTCTCGCCAGGCAGCCACCCAGAAGCAGCCAACCCCACGCTGCGCATGGCCTTCGGTTGTGAGTGGTATAGGGTTAGCCGCAGGGCCTGTCTTGCAGCCAGGCCCTGCCTCCAACTCCCTGCAGGCAGCCAACCTCATTCTGCACACAGCCTTTTGCTGTGCACAGCAGGGAGTTGGCCACAGGCCTAAACCTTCTTGGGCATTGGGGATTCATACCCCGAGGCCACATTTTAAGGGGAGGGTGGAGTACAACCCCCAAATACAATTTAAAAGGGGAGGGGAACATGCAGCCTCACCTCCTGAGCCTTATAATGGCCTGGGGAGGGGGACTCCAGGGACTAATAAGGTTCAGGGAGGGGGCCGCGGGCCCCCACCCTAAGCCTTCAGAAGCCACGGGGTTGTATGTTATTTTGAGTGGGAGGGGGACCATTTGGCCCTTGGCACCCCTCCCCCTGGAGCCAAAAAGGAGGAGACCCTACCTGAGCCTAGTTATGCCCTAGGGGTCCCATTCATCTTAAATGGGTGCCCTGGTACCCTCCTGGGGCACCCATCAGTCACCACGTCACAGTCCACGGGGCAGCCCCATGGCACCCACGGGATGGTGCGGAAGACAGCATTGCTCCTGTCCAGAGGAAGCAGCTGTATTCTGCTTGCTCCCTCTGGGTGGGAACAACATTGTTTCTGTTTTCCTGCCCGCTGGAGTGCAGGCAAGGAAACAGAACATGTTATCTCCAAGACAGCAGAAGCATCTTTAAATCTCCCATCGGCTGGGAGCAGACTTACGAGTTTGCTCCCGTTTGGCAGAAGTTTTAAAACTGCTTCTGCCATGCGGGCGCAAATACATGTTTCTCTGCCCATAGCAGAGTGGTCAGGAAAACTGCTGTGTCCCGGGTGTGGGCTCCCCGGGACACAGTTATGAGCCAACCCAGGGAATGGTTTCCCAAGGGCCAATAAAGCTTGGGGAGGGGACCGCACCATGCCCCTTTATTTTGTAATCAACCCTGGGGTATTGGGTCTTTTGGGCCTTCAGAGGCTCGGAATGGGGGCTGCACAGTCCTCTCCTTTTTAAAAAAATATTGTCCCGAGGGATGGGGACTCCAGGCTCAGATTGGGGACCACTTGGCCTCCCTTCCCTGTTTTACAATTTAGGCCTCCATCGGCTCACAGAGGGGGAACCCTTCAATAAATATTCCCGGCCAGGGATTGGGGTCCCTACGACCCAAATGGGCTGGGGGAGAGGGACCCTACTCTTGCTCCCCTACCTATTTATTCAATAAAAAATAGCGGCCACCCTATTTTATGTTTTGACATGATCCTGTTAAAGTCCTGCGTGATCAAGGCAAAAATTAATTTCTTTTGACCATGGGGGGGGGGGTCCCTCTGGGTCCCCCTCACAGGGCCAAAGGGGCAGGACATCCCTACACCGCCCCCTTATAATATTTTTTTCACACTTAAGGACAGGGACTAAGTGCCTGATTTAGATCTTTGCGAGACTACCACCGTCACTCTGCAGGGGAGTTGCCAGGTACTCCATCATGCTGACGGAATCCCATCTACCCTATTTAGATGTGTGCAGGCTGAATCTCCATTAGCGTAGACAGAGTGTTAACTGTTGCATGCGAGGCTCACCGCTGGCAAGACGGTGGACACCTATGCTGGTAAATAGTGCTCCATCACTGAGAGAGCGCAAATTTGAATAAAAATTATGTATAGGCCATATTTACAAGCATATCGTGTAACGTAGGAATGAAATGTATATCGAACATAAACTTGACGTCTATAGCGTAAAAGTCAACGGAAAGTGACAACAGAGTATAGGAAATGTATAACTATATTCATTTTAGAGTGTATTAGATTTAGAAAGCTGGTATACTTAATGGGCTAATGAAGAAATGTGTAGAAATGCTTACGAACAGAAGAACGTGCAAAGTGAAATTCATGTACGTATGTAACTTGAAATGCAGAAACGACAAGACGATGTAACATGGAGAAATGTGCAAGAAGCATACACATAACGATGTAACCAATGAGAATATAATTTATATTCTATGTATTAAAGTTATATTCTACGTAATTGTATTCTATGTAAGATGTATTCACACATGAGCAAAGTATTTGCTAAAAGCGTTCATATATAAATGTATGTTAAAGGTTATACAGTGTAGAAGAAATTGTAGGAATGTTAGAAGAGTTTAGGTCATTTGTGATTATAACCGGACTGACCAAGAGTTCGCAGGAGCATAGTCCAATGTATGTAATTTAGTGGACTCACAGGAGTCGTGAATAGTTTTCACTTGAAGGTGCGAGCCGAAGAGTCTAGCATTTGTTAGATTTAAGGTGACAAATGTCGAACGAAGTTTATTGCCTAAACATGAGAGGAGGCGATTGGAATTTGAGCTTTGTTTTGAATGACCATTCACAGGATCTAGTAAGGTCAAAGAAATAGTTATAAGTTAAAGTCTTGTTTAAGTTCATTTGACTTTTGAGCTGAAAGTGTCGATTAAAGTCACCAACGAGAAGATGAAGATGACATCTAAGGAGAAGGGTCAACCTAACGGACGACGCAAAGAGATGAAGCAATGGAAAGAACCAGAAACTGACATCATCAGGGAAAGTCCGTGGTGGGCGTCAAGGGGCGTTCCACCCACACTGTGATTGTGTATTTTAGGGACAGCACCCCGGGGAGAAGGTAGCAATTGAAGATTAGGAACAGCGAGGCGAATTGCTCAGAGCAAAGGCAAGGGTAAATGCCTTGAGCAGATGCGCTGAGAGAGATCAGAGCGCAAGGGAGCAGTAGGCCGAGGACCCTTAGAAGAGCGGATGGGTAGGCAGAGAGGGTACTGCTTCTTAAACTTAAGTTACCTTTAGAGGCTAAGAGAGTTTGAACTTCTTTGGAAGTCAAACTGCTGACACCTTTTTAGGGAAGAAACTTGCAAATAGGGAAGTCACCTAGTATAGAGTAGGGACAGATTTAACTTGATTATTTTTCTCTTTCTGTAGATGACGCAAGGGAACCACTTTACATCGAAACTTTAAATTGCTGATTTTGGAATTGATTTTGTATTTTGTATACTTTGAAGTTTATCCTGAGAGGATTGTATTTGCATTCAAATTTGACTTTTATATAAAACTTTTAAACTTTATCAGTTGTAAGTGGTTCTTCAGAGTGGCGTCATTTAATGGGGTTTGTCTAAACCTATGTGGGGGTTGTCTTTTACTCAATGACAGATACTATCGGTCCAAAATTGACGAATGAGATAAATTATTAAATTGATCATAAATTGATACCAAAATCTCATTCCCCGCAGTTGGTAGCAGAGTAATGATGGTTATCTTCTTGAGGAAGACGACCTAGGCCAGGTTTAGTTTACCCCAAGGTCCCTAGTCATCGACGACCAGAAGAAGAATCCCTGCCGAAGAAGGTGCTGACGGTGCGTCGAGAGAAAAGCAGCAGAATCGGTCGAGAGTGAGTATAAGGGTCATGCGTTGTAAGATTGCGGTGTTTTATGTTGTACCTGTGTTGTAATGTCAAGCGGAGTTGAATGCCTGTAGTGTGATTGAGGGAAGGTTGTGAGCGCGCGCAACCGGATAAAATCTTATGTCCAGAGGGCTTAAGTGGTTCGGGTGTATCGAACACCCAGAGTAATTTGTCTACCATTTAAAGGGGGTCATGAGGTACCATTGATCGCCCGCAGACCGATGATAGGGGGAGCGTTTGAGTGAGTGTATGAGTAAACGCATGCTGGTCGTACGTTTACTGTGTGTAAGTAACCTATCAGTTGAGGCAAGCGTCCGACCGTAAGAGGAAAGACGTCTCGCCAGTTGAGGTGACAATTACAGTTAGACTGTGGCCGTACAGTCAGAGAAAAGTGATCGCTTGGACGGAAGTAGTCATTTTTCGGCGTATGAATGAAACGCATGTGAGATCACGAGACGAGGTGAGAAACAAAGGAAATTGCTGCAGAGAGAACGAGTGACGTCAGCGTAGAATCGCGCTGAGATTGGTCGGTCAGCGTAGAACAGAACTGGGATAGGCTGATTAGCGAGAGTCGCACAGGGATTGGTGGTTGTCATCAGGACGTAAATAAGGAAGAGAATTAATAAGAGAAAATCGTAGATTATCAAAATGAAGTGCTTTAAGGGTTTAAGAAAAATCTTTAGGAGGAATAGAAGAAATTTATATGCTGGAGAAGAAGCTCCACCAGAAGGCACACCAGCTTATCATATGGCAGTAAATGTAGGCTTACACTCAATAATGTGGATCTCCGAGTGGAATAGGCTAACAGAAGGGGAAAAGGAACTGACGTTTCCGAGATTCGGAACGTTTAAACTAGACGTGTTGAACCAACTGAAAGCGGTAATGCTTGCAACAAGACCTCTACCGAGGCCAACACAATTCGAAGCTCTTAGTGCATGGTTTAGAGCAGCACACGAGAAGAGTTTAAAGAGACGCCAGGAACGAGTGAGACGATCAGTAAAGGCAGTGCAGGATGCCAAATGGGATGAGGAAGCTAAGAAGTGGAGAGTGCAAAAGATAGAAGCGGACAAACTGTTCACCATGATAGAAGCCACGGGAGAAAAGAAACCTCTAGAGGAGGAAGATGAGGAAAGCGAGACGGAGGAGGATCTAATAGAGAGGCTGTTAACAGATAGACCACCTCCATATAGCGGTGAATCCGCAAGTCCCATATTACAGCAAGGGGACGGAGCTAGATGGGGAGAATATAAATCGATCCCAGTAGCAGAGTGGGACTCCAACAAAAGTGAGGAAATACCTCAAACTAGTTCCGAACAGAGAGTAGTGGGAAGATTCGTGGTCCAGAAGGTGCCAGAGACGCAATGTGCAAGGTCGTACCAAATGCCAGACGCTTTACAAGTACCTGTTACCATAGGCCCTATTGTGTCAATCTACAACCCAGAGGGGGTCCAGCAGGAGGAACAGGCACGATGGGACAGGGAAAGGGCAGAAATGGAGAATAGGAATAACACGATGAATCCTCAAAGACAGAGATTAGTACCAGTGAGTCGGAGTACCCCATTAGATTCCGCGACGGGTCCCTGGATAGAACAAGGGGGTCAAAGAGGATCAATGGATTTGAGGGGACCGAAACCGAAATCCTATAAGGAATTAAGGGAATATCTGAAAGAATGGGATACTGCTGAAGAGGCTCGGAATAAAAGCTTAGAAACAGGAGCTGAATGGAGAAATCAGGATAACAAGGTCCTCTCTCATTGTGGTGCTGGCGAAAGCAGCCCGGAGTGGGAGAGAGGGAGTCAAGGAAGCAGAGGAGATACTTGCCCTACTACTAGTGGCAATAGGCAAACGTACAACGACAGGAGTGCAGGGTGTGGCGAAGTGCCTCGCGTCACTTTCAGTGAGGGAGAACGAAGGACGCAGGAATACCGAAACACTTTCAGATGTACACACCATGCTCCGGATGAAAATGTGCAACATTGGAATCACGGGAACATGGAGAGTCGCGAAGGGTCTCGCCATGCGTCCGGTGATCAAGAACGAAGTCATGAGAATATAGGAAGTCGCGAAACGTCTCGCCATACATCCGGTGATCACGAACGAGATCGCGGAAGCATGGAGAGCCATGAAGGACCTTATCGTTTGTTAAGTGATACCAGACAGCAAGCGAGTTACAGTGGTTTAGAACAGCACGGAGGATCTTATCTTGTATCTGGAGAAACCGAATCGAAAAGACGGAATGTAGGGTTGAAGGATGGAGCATTGTTCCACCACACCCCAAGGGAAGATGGAAAGGCTTGGGATTTAGAGAGGTGGGAACAAAGAGATGAAGGAAAAATTCCTCATAACTCACCTGTGCTCAGGCGTAGGGCGCATAGTGGAGGAGAAAGGGATATGAGAGAACAACCTAGGACTGACGTACTGAAAGCCGAAATAAAAGCAAGACGCATAGATGTAATGAGTTTAAAATCAGACTTGGACGAAATAATTGACGGTACAGTGGCAATCGAGAGGTTAGAGCTGTACGCACCAGATGAGATACTGTTTTTATCCAAAGATGTTACTCGGAAAGCGAGAGCAGCTCATGAAAAGTTATCTGAATTGGCAGAAAGGTACATGATAGACATATCACGAACTAAGGCTTTGCAGGCCAATCATAGGTTGAATTGCACGGATCTAGATTTAGATGAGCGCAGAACGATTGGGCTGAGAGTACACATAAGGGAATTGGTCATGTGTATTAGAATATGGAGAGATCTGGATAGATGGGAGGAAAGATGGTCCAAGAAGGGATCTGTCAGACGGAGTACACTTGTGAAGTCTCAGGATACAGACCTAATGCGAATGGAAGCTTTCCCTTTGCGAGAAATCGCGAACGGAAACTACGTGCATGTACCATGGAGTAGGGGGGATTTAGCGGCATTCACTAATTCCTTCCCGAAGCTTAGAGAAAATCCCGTAGAGTGGTACAAGCAGGTAGAGAGATTTGTGAAGATCTCTAAGGTACTGTGGATCGATTTGAACACATTGTTCGATATCGTGGTACCCGGAGATTTGTGGACGGCATGCAAACTTAGTATTGAATGGCCCACTTGTGAGCCTCAGAGAGATACCCAGACAGGTGGCCCATCAGACAGAGTCATGGAAAAATACGAAAGAGTAATAACATGGCTAAAAGAGAAAGTGCCGGTGCAAGACATAGACTGGGTTAAGATAGATCGAACGACTCAGGAGCCTAAAGAGACAGTTCACAAGTTTTACGAGAGGTTACTAAAAGCATTCAAACAGTACAGTGGATTAGACGTAATGGATCCTAAAGACATAGGACAGTTTGTGTCAAAGTTTGTTCTCGGATTGAGACCAGACATAAGCCTAATGATTCAACAGCACTTGATCTGTTGGCAGAACAAACCTTTAGACGAAATTCTGAGGTATGCTAGGTACTGTAGCGATGAGATAGACTCGAAGGCAAAGAAGCTCAAGGAAAAGCTGATGTTAGTACAGATGCAAGCAGCCGGAAAGGGTGGACAGCGACAGCAGGGAACAGGAACGCAGGCAAAGAAACAGAATAATCAGAGCAGAGATGAGGAAGAAAGACCGAGACCGAGAATGGATATCGCGACACTGAAAAGGACAACCAGGTGTCATCAGTGTAACGAGGTGGGACATTGGAGACGCGAGTGTCCTTATAATATTGAGACAGGGGAATTAGAACAGGAGGAGGAAGAGGTACAGAATAACGTGGTTAAGGGAGCGACAGTCCCGAAGGGAAAGTTTATCAAAGGGGGGACTCAGACTCCTCGAGCCCCGTTTCCTCAACCGCCTCGAATTACGAATGAAGGGAAAACCTATAGACAAATGCCATTGTTCGTAGGAGGAGAAGAATGCTACTACGTTGATCCTCTTACAGGGCAACGAGTGAATAGGGAAGAAGATTGTACTTTAGGAGCAGCCCTAGAAGTAGATCAGAGAGGACCATACGTAGAAGCTGAAGTAGCTGGATGTCCTACGACCTTTTTGGTGGATACGGGAGCCACTCGATCCACTTTGAGATCAGCGGTAGTCCCAGGTCTACCAATATCGGGAGAAATGATTCAGGTGGTAGGAGTCGCAAACAAGAGGATGACGAATCCTCTGACGGAACCAGTGTCAGTAAAGATAGGGAATTACAGTGACGAACATCAGTTCGTGATCTGTGATTCTAGCCCGGTGTGTTTGCTAGGAAGAGATCTGTTGTGTAAACTGAATTGCACAATACATTGCACACCTGAAGGAGTAGAAGTGCAGACCAATGATGAAGATGCCGATTTTAAAGTTGTAAACTTGCAGGAATGCGTGGAATTATATCCTACCTTAACAGTGGAGGAACTTCCACAGGATTTGAGAGAGAAAGTGTCAGCTGAGGTGTGGGATTTTACGGGAGAAGAAATAGGATTAATCAAGGGGGTAGAACCAGTAAAGATCTTGGTAAGACCCCATGCCGAGTACCCAAGAACACCACAATACAAGTTGACACCAGAGACGATTGCAGGAATAAAGCCTGTGATCGAATCCATGATTAAACAGGGAATATTGAAGGAGATCGTGGGTAGTCCATGTAACTCACCGATTATGGGTTTGCAGAAACCTAGTGGAAAATACAGAATAGTGCAGGATCTTCGAAAGATTAATAATATTGTTGTCTCATGTTGTCCAGTGGTACCGAATCCATCAGTGATATTATTTCAGATACCGTTCCAAGCTGAATGGTTCACAGTGATAGATTTGTGCCAGGCTTTCTTTTCGATACCTTTAGATGAAGATAGCCAGTATCTTTTCGCTTTTAAGCTGGAAGATCGCGTTTTAACATGGTGTCGTATCCCCCAGGGGTATACAGAAAGCCCATCGATTTTTAACCAGCTTTTAAAGAGAAATCTTGAAAGTCTAGTGCTGCCCAAGAACTCCGTTCTAGTCCAGTACATAGACGATCTCCTAGTTGCGTCAGAGACAGAGGAAGCTTGCAGAGAAGACACCATCACCTTGTTAAATCACTTGGCCGAGAACGGGCACAAGGTGTCACCAAGTAAATTGCAATATTGTAAGACTGAAGTGCAATACTTGGGCCACAGGATTGAAAAGGGGAAACGGAAGGTGTCGCCAGACAGAATAGAGGCGATTATGAAAATGAACGCGCCTACAACACAAAGAGAGGTCAGGATGTTTCTAGGCATGGTCGGTTATTGTCGGCAGTGGATAGCTAACTTCTCACTGAAGGCAAAACCTTTATTACAACTGACGCACAAAGGAGTGAGTGATCCGGTACCATGGGACAAAGACTGTTTGATGGCGTTTTTGCAGCTGAGGGAGGACTTATGTCGCGCCCCGGCTTTGGGAATGCCAGATTACACAAAACCATTTTTTCTTTACTGCTGCGAGAGAGAGGGATGCGCTTTAGCAGTTTTAGCTCAGATTCACGGAGATGCGCGTAGGCCAGTAGCGTATTTTTCGGCTACATTAGATCCAGTAGCCGCAGCGTTGCCCGGATGTCTCAAATCCGTAGCTGCAACGGGTGTCAGCATTGAAAGATCGGAAAGTGTGGTAATGGGACATCAGTTAGTGGTGTACGTACCGCATTCTGTGGAATTGTTAATGACCAGGACTAAGACTCAGCATCTGACGAATAGTAGGCTCACACGCTACGAGCAGGTCATATTGGCTGCCGAGAATGTGACCCTAAAAAGATGCTCCGTCTTGAATCCTGCTACGTTGATGCCACTTCCAAATGATGTGGATGATGAAAATTGTACAGATCATGACTGCCTTGATGTGACTGAACTATGCACCAAACCGAGACCAGATATCGTAGATGAGCCATTGACTGACCCTGATGAAATTTTCTTTGTTGATGGTTCATGCGTAAGAGTCGATATCGGTCAGCTGAGAGCAGCTTATGCAGTTTGCACGATTACCAGAGTTGTAGAAGCCGCTTGCCTGGAAGGAGTACACTCCGCTCAGGTAGCTGAAATTGTTGCTTTGACGTGTGCCTGTTTAGCAGGTAACAAAATTCGAGTCACCATATACACCGATAGCCAGTATGGTTTCGGGGTAGTTCATGATTACGGGCAGTTATGGTCTCAAAGAGGTTACATGACCTCCTCGGGTTCTCCCATTAGGAATGGAGAATTCGTGAGACTTTTGTTAGAGGCATTGCAAGGCCCGACGGCTATTGCAGTGGTTAAATGCGCAGCGCATACAAAAGGTATAGATTTTGTGTCACAAGGTAACCGCTATGCGGATGAAGTAGCGCGTTATTGTGCAGAACAAGGATATTCTCACACTGATGTGAAAGTGGGGGGAATTCAAGAAAGAACTGAATTGACAATGTTGTTAGACACTGTAGATACGTGGGATGAGTTAAGGAGTGTTCAGGAGAATGCACCAGATGATGAGAAAAAGAGTTGGGAAACAGCGGGTTGTGTGAAAAGCGAGATGAATTTTTGGGTCTCTGCCGATGGGAGAGCAGTTTTACCAAATGAACTTGTTAGTCCAATGGCAAGGAAATTGCATGGATCAGCACACATAGGAAGAGATGCCATGGTGAGAGTATTCAGACAAACGTGGTTTAATCCTAAGTTTAGAGTAGCGGCAGAAGCAGTATGTCAGCGATGTGCGATCTGTCAGCAACTAAACGTGGGAAAGAGAACACCAGTTACATTGAGTCACATTGGGAGTTCTGGGGGGCCTTTCAATAGAATGCAGCTTGATTTTATAGAAATGCCTCCATGTAACAGACTCAGATACGTTTTAGTGATCGTCTGCATATTTTCTAGATGGGTTGAGGCTTACCCTACACGTAGATGCGATACACTTACAGTAGCAAAATTGTTACTTAGAGAGTTAATACCGAGGTTTGGGGTCCCATCCTCTTTGGAATCGGACAGAGGAACTCATTTCAACAGCGAAATAGTGAAGATGTTGTGCTCAGCTTTGAGTATCGATCAAAAGTTACACTGCAGCTATCGACCAGAAGCTTCAGGGATTGTAGAGCAAATCAACAGTACAATCAAGTCCAGACTGGCTAAAGTTTGTTCATCCACATCCCTGAATTGGCCAGACGCACTTCCAGTGGTTCTTATGAGCATACGTAGCACACCTGATAGGAAAACAGGTCTCTCTCCACATGAAGTGCTAATGGGGAGAGCTATGAGATTGCCATCGGTACCAACTGCAGCGTTATTGAACATCACAGACGACTTGATCTTGGACTACTGCAAGGGACTATCTGACGCCATTAATTCTGTGTCCCTCCAGGTCCAGGCTGCAGAGGTTCCATCAGCACAGGACTTGTGCCATGACCTGAGTCCTGGAGACTGGGTCTTGGTGAAAAAGCATGTCAGGAAGAACTGCTTAGACGTGCGTTGGCGAGGACCATTTCAAGTCATACTTGTCACGAACACTGCGGTGAAGTGTGGAGGCCTGCCAAATTGGATACATGCCTCACACACCCGAAGAGTGCCAACACCTCTAGAAGAAACAGCTCCTCTCTCGGATGTGAATCCAGCGGAAAACGGAGAAGCCATAGAGGGGGAAAGCCAAGCTGTGGAGGTGATCGAAGAGGCTGAAACTGTGTTGGAACAGGACGACGAAGGTCAGGACACTAGCGAGACCGAAGTCGCCTCAGGAGAAGAAAGTAACTGGGAGACTGAATCGGATACCGAACAAGCTGAGAGTGACCAAGGGACTGGTCCCAGAACAAGGAGCAGAAGAACAAGGAGTGACGAAGCCAGTTGGCCGGAGATGAAGAAAAGGCCAAGCTCGGAAGAAAAGCAAGAAAGAACTCTTGTCCCGATCGCTGAAGAGTCGGATCAGGAGGAAGAAACGACAGACTCAGGAATTGAGAGTCCACGAAGGTCGAGAAGGGTACGTGTGCCCTGCAGAAGGTACGCCACCCCAGAGTGGACTTATCTAGCAGATGTCTTGGGGACAGAAATCTGGGAGAGTGAAGAGCGTGAAAGTAATCGATCTCGATCCATTTGTGGCAGTGGAGATATGGATGTTGACGCCTGGATTCGAGACTGAGGGATTACTGACTTTCACACTTCCCATACCCCCATACTTGAGTCAGATTAAGGATTTAGTGTTGAACAGATTACAATTTCCAACATTTGGTCATCAAATATCAGAGGAAGAAGACAAAGTCATTCGTTTTGAATTATTGGAACTAGTTGCAAGAGCTGCAGGTACGAGAATAATTGTTGATACATAAAGACTTTTGTATATAAGCTATAAAGAAGAAGATAACCTAGCGCCGAGTGGAAAGAAGAATAAAATTAGGGATTACATTTAGAGGACGGAGAAGGGTTAGGGTTGTCTGTTGTTAAAAATAAAGAGACATTGTTGCGAAAAAGAGACTTTGTTGATAAAAGAGCACTTTACGAACTGAGAAGAAAACAAAGCAACCAGAGGACTGAACTGTTAAACTTTTTCGCAAAAGAAGGAGTTACGCTGTTTTGGTAACATGGAGAACGGCAACCCAAACAGAAAAGCTAGATGCATAATAGGTACACTTATAGCGATAGTAATATTTCTTATAATTACAGTAGTGACAATATCATATATCATAGGACATGAAAACGATAAAGAAATAGCAAATGTAAAATTTGTAACGACTTTGAAACCTGCTCTGGATGGAAAGAAGGAGGAGAGCAATGTTATACGTGAAAAGACGTTACTAGCAGACGAAGTTCGTAGATTACATGTAGATGAGTCACAGGGAAACTTTAGGTCAAACGCATATGCTAAACTATTATACGAATATATCGATGCCATGGAGGCCAAAGATTGCTACGTTTGTATGCAATTGCCGGCTTCTGTAGACGAGGGCATCAGATATCATCATCTCCCATTGACTTATGGGATAACCTGTAGTTTACTGCTCAGCATATTTTATGGTAGAGAAGGATTTGAGTACTACTTTTCAAATTATGATTCGGTACTGCCTGAAGTTCCGAATTATAAGCAAATGAATAAGTGGGACTATTACAAAAAGGAGGATAGACTAGCCAAATTCTTCCTTCCTTGGGATACGTTAGATACTTCATATGCACGCAGAAATAATCTGACTTGCAAAGTGTCAGAGATTGAGAAAAAGTTCATAGCACAAGTAGATGACCGATACAGAAGGCAGAAGATTCTAAAAATGTCAGGACAGTGGAAAACTGATTGGACCGAAGAAGAGAAGGCACATAAAAAGAAAGGGAGCAATGGTCCAATAGCATTGGATAGAACGCAGAAAGGAAAGTTATGTTTAACTCGAAGCAAGACATATTATGAGAGTGAATTCGTAGGTGAAGTTAATTGTGAGCATGCTTTTAAGTTAGAGTATTATACGAAAGATTTTATGAAAGGGATGCAGGCTATTCCTAATGTATATTTTGTATGTGGGAGAAATGCCTATGTAAAACTGCCTGACAATTGGTATGGTTCGTGTTACTTGGCAATTGTCTTCCCCAAAATATATCATGCAAAGGATTTAGCGGCCATAGAAAGAAAGGCTTCGACAAGAATGAAAAGGGAAGTAGGAGATGCAGAAGTAGTAGGAGACGTATTTGGAGCGATGTTTCCTATGTTAGGTTTAATCCTTAACGATGTTAAGATCAGGAGACTAGCTACAGTCGTAGATAGATTATCTGCAAGTACTGCAAGGTCATTAATGCTAATAGAAGGTGAGATGCAATCGATCAGAGCAATGGTTCTTCAGAATCGACTTGCTCTTGATGTGATATTAGCAAAAGAAGGCGGAGTTTGCAAGGCTTTGAAGGTTCAGGAATGTTGTACTTATATTCCTGATAATTCAAAACCACTTGAGAAGGTCATAAGAAACATTACACAGATTCATAAAGAAATCGAAGATATGACAAAAATAAATGTTTGGGAAAAAGTAGGTAAAGGAGTAGGAAAGGTTGGAAGTTGGTTTGCTAACCTTGGCAAAAGTATAGTGTGGTACATATTAAAACCTGTATTAATAGTATTAATTTGTATAATCACATTGTTAGGATTAGTAAAACTATATAAACGGTATAGGACGAACCGGTTACAAAGGTCGATGAAAGAGCAAGAAAGGAGATTAGCTGCTTTACAAGATCAACAGTATAAAAGCTTGAGAGCACTTGAAATGATGAAAAGAGGAAATGATGTAACTAGTTCGGTTTAAAAGGTATTATTCAAATTGCATTTAGTGATGACTCCTAAAAGTCATCAAAGGGGGGACTGAGAGAGCGCAAATTTGAATAAAAATTATGTATAGGCCATATTTACAAGCATATCGTGTAACGTAGGAATGAAATGTATATCGAACATAAACTTGACGTCTATAGCGTAAAAGTCAACGGAAAGTGACAACAGAGTATAGGAAATGTATAACTATATTCATTTTAGAGTGTATTAGATTTAGAAAGCTGGTATACTTAATGGGCTAATGAAGAAATGTGTAGAAATGCTTACGAACAGAAGAACGTGCAAAGTGAAATTCATGTACGTATGTAACTTTAAATGCAGAAACGACAAGACGATGTAACATGGAGAAATGTGCAAGAAGCATACACATAACGATGTAACCAATGAGAATATAATTTATATTCTATGTATTAAAGTTATATTCTACGTAATTGTATTCTATGTAAGATGTATTCACACATGAGCAAAGTATTTGCTAAAAGCGTTCATATATAAATGTATGTTAAAGGTTATACAGTGTAGAAGAAATTGTAGGAATGTTAGAAGAGTTTAGGTCATTTGTGATTATAACCGGACTGACCAAGAGTTCGCAGGAGCATAGTCCAATGTATGTAATTTAGTGGACTCACAGGAGTCGTGAATAGTTTTCACTTGAAGGTGCGAGCCGAAGAGTCTAGCATTTGTTAGATTTAAGGTGACAAATGTCGAACGAAGTTTATTGCCTAAACATGAGAGGAGGCGATTGGAATTTGAGCTTTGTTTTGAATGACCATTCACAGGATCTAGTAAGGTCAAAGAAATAGTTATAAGTTAAAGTCTTGTTTAAGTTCATTTGACTTTTGAGCTGAAAGTGTCGATTAAAGTCACCAACGAGAAGATGAAGATGACATCTAAGGAGAAGGGTCAACCTAACGGACGACGCAAAGAGATGAAGCAATGGAAAGAACCAGAAACTGACATCATCGGGGAAAGTCCGTGGTGGGCGTCAAGGGGCGTTCCACCCACACTGTGATTGTGTATTTTAGGGACAGCACCCCGGGGAGAAGGTAGCAATTGAAGATTAGGAACAGCGAGGCGAATTGCTCAGAGCAAAGGCAAGGGTAAATGCCTTGAGCAGATGCGCTGAGAGAGATCAGAGCGCAAGGGAGCAGTAGGCCGAGGACCCTTAGAAGAGCGGATGGGTAGGCAGAGAGGGTACTGCTTCTTAAACTTAAGTTACCTTTAGAGGCTAAGAGAGTTTGAACTTCTTTGGAAGTCAAACTGCTGACACCTTTTTAGGGAAGAAACTTGCAAATAGGGAAGTCACCTAGTATAGAGTAGGGACAGATTTAACTTGATTATTTTTCTCTTTCTGTAGATGACGCAAGGGAACCACTTTACATCGAAACTTTAAATTGCTGATTTTGGAATTGATTTTGTATTTTGTATACTTTGAAGTTTATCCTGAGAGGATTGTATTTGCATTCAAATTTGACTTTTATATAAAACTTTTAAACTTTATCAGTTGTAAGTGGTTCTTCAGAGTGGCGTCATTTAATGGGGTTTGTCTAAACCTATGTGGGGGTTGTCTTTTACTCAATGACAGATACTATCGGTCCAAAATTGACGAATGAGATAAATTATTAAATTGATCATAAATTGATACCAAAATCTCATTCCCCGCATCACCGTCATTGCAGCTTGGTTGCGCCAAACCAATTTAGATTACACAGTCAGCGACAGCTTTAGGGCAGTGCGACGGGTGCGGCTGCACTGTGCGCTGACCTGGAGGGGGGAGGGGCACTGACCTCAGGTGGGGCCACTCTGTTTAGCAATACTTGCAATTTAAAAGTACTTGCTGAAGAGTTCCCTGTGCGTCCATCTTTCAGGCAGCAATGAAATGTCATGATAACTCTTGTGGTAAATGTTCCTGCTAGAGAGAGAGAGATCGAAGTTTTGTTTAGTGAATGGTTTGACTCGCTATAAAGTAGCACAGGGTGTTAATAAGCCTGATGCAAAGAATATACCTATATTTTATGTGGATAGCTGAGTGGAATAGCAAAGCCAGTCTTTACCAGCACTTTAAAACAAAGTAAATGTATTTGAGAGAGGGGCTACCGTGAGACATGGGGCACTTTTGCCTGGGTGTTAGTGAGGGAATGCGAGGAGGAGGTCATAATGGGGGGGGGCCAAAAAGATTGTTGCACCGGGGGCCACCAGTGCTAAGGCTGGCCCTGTACACAGTAGTATTGGTGGTGTCCTAGCAGCAGTTTCTCAACGAAGTGATCCCGTCGTGGGACACTGTCAACAATGTACCATTTTTGTGCCTACTGGAGGGATGCTAACACAACACACCTGATGTGTTTTGGCTAATTGTTAACACCTGCATACTACACTATAAAAACACTCCATTTCCGACCAGGGTCCTTTGCCATTCCCTACAGGGCCCCCTTTGCTTCCTCAGAGCCATGGGGTGCCTGCAGAGGGGCACATGTTGCGCCCCCCTGTGTGCATTCAACCCCTTCCTGCACGGCACAGACTGCACCGTTCATGCTGTGCAGGAACGGCCTTTGGCACCGCCGGGGAACCGCCAAAGCACCGCCCGCCAGACATGAGGAAACTCGAAATCTGACGGGCGGTGTCAGTATGGCTTTGACGGTGTGGGAGCAGAGCACCGGCATGGCAGCCCACTCCCACCTGCCAAAGTTAGAATTAGGTCCTAAGGCTATTTGGTTTTGTTTAATAAATCTAAAACTAACAAAGTCAAATACTGGTGTTGTGTTATTTTTCTCAATTACTTTATCTTTTTCCTTCCATCATCCATTTTTCAAAGTAAACAAAAAATAGAATGTTCATTCATAAATAATTTCCATGTAGGTAATGTTCCTAACATCTGTCAGAAATGAACACCACAATCAACCAATATTTAATGAAAATGTAATAGATATTTTTTTGTCATAGTTTACCAAAAATATTGCAACCCATGCATTACTCAAATGCTGCCATTGTTACATTTACAGTTCCAGACCTTGCCACCATGGAATGGCGGGATACAATTAAAAGAAATCAGATTCAAAAGGCAAACAATGATTGGAGCAAGATCTTCTGGCTTACAAACGGAATCCCACATCAATAACACCAATACTCTCAATAGTGCCATTACCGCGTTTTGAGGCCACAGGATCATTCCTACACCCTGTTGCGGAATCTGGTGCAATGTCACAACCAATTTTCAGTGGTGTGCTTCAAGAACCACTTTTTACAACGATGAGACACATTATTAGTTTCAGGCACTTATCACAAAATGAGGTTTTGCCAATATAAAGGGAGATCAGAATTCTTTGGCTTGACTACCACACGAGGTTAAAGCAATGCAACCACTCCCATGCTGAGGACGGAATGGTTCTGTCCTCAGCCACGGTGGTCTTGTGCTGAGGACAGAAGCGTTCCCTCCTCTGCACAAGACTGGTAAATCCCTCTGGTGTTTTAAGAAGAGGGATTTCATTTTTTATTTTTCAGCCTCTGGAGCTGGGGAAAAGTTTCCCCAGCTGCCCAAGGCATTTTTTTTTAAATTCAGTGTTATGACGATCAGCGTGCATGGCACACTGACGTCATTGCATTGAGAGTGAAACTGGAACATGCCGATGAGCTCATTTCACTTTCACTCCCTAGCACCTAGGCAGACACGAGAGGTATCATTGAAAAGAAGAGAACCTCCCAATACCAAAGATACCACTCGCTAGTGTTGCCCTTGGTCTCCCGATAAAAATAATAACTCACTTGTGTGGTTGTCCAAAGCAGAGGCAGCCTGAAAACGTATAACAATAATTTATGCTTATCAACACGCTGTGATATCCACTCACATTTGATAGGTTTTTGGCCCTTCCCTGTCAAAGGCACTTGGCCCACACACATAAGTGAGGTATACTTTTTTGTGTTGTATTTCATTATTAACAGTTTAGGAAAGCTATCTCATGCCAGTAACATTACAGCAATAGCAATAACGCGGTGTATAACAGGTCAAGTGTCGTAAACTACGTACAAACAGGACTGTCAAATGATGTGTACTAATCGAAATAAGTTGAAAGAGAAAGAGAAGAGTAAAGAGTAAAATAAAAAATAAAAAAGAGGGGGGTGAGAGGGAATAGGTGTAGGGGAGGGGAATGCGGGGGAAGTGCCGGCCTCAGGGGGGGGGGGGGGGGCACACGAACAGGAATGTCTCTGTCGAAGTCTTTAATCCAGGTGTATGTTAATGGGGTGCACTCTGATACTAGTGATGGGTTCATGATGAGGTCAGAAAGATGTGATTATACAATCGTGTAGGGGGAGCTAGGGTGAGATGACAGAGAATAAGAAAGATGTTTGCCTGTATATGGACAGTTCTTAGGGACTCTGGACTATCAGACTATGGGGAGCTGGGTTCCTATGTATGTGCAGTGCTGGCGGGGGAGGGGAGGATGAGAGGGAAGGGAGGGGAGATGTGAGGAGGAGGCTGGGGTGAGGCGGGGAGGAAAGGAAGGGGTAAAAGAGGAAAGGGGGTGATGAGTAGATCAAGGCAGGGTTATTGGAGTTGTTGGGGTGCTGATATAAGAGAAGTAGAGAAGAAGGGTGGGTAGTGCAGAGGGGGAGTGGGAGGACATGTGAATGATAACTGTGCGGGGGGAGAGCAAGTCAGGGCAGTGTCAGAATATAGGAGTGGTTGGGTGTCCGGGGTATAGCGGGGTCTGAGGTGAGGAGGGACATAGGGTAAGCTGTACACATCTGAGCTATATGGGGTGTGTGCGGAGGGGAGGGTGGGTAGGGAGGGGTGAGCCCTGAGCTGCCCATGTCAACAGGGGAGGTGGTGGGAAGGGGGAGAAAGAGTGGCTCCAGCACTTAGGACGGCCTCTCATGCCATGTTTCACACGTCCTCTTCTGGTAGTCCAGCTATGGCCGGAGGCACATTCCCGTTCTTATGGTGGTCTGTGCTGTCGTCCCCCATGTGTAAAAAGGGAGCCCACACTTGAAGAAACATATCAGATTGATCCTGGAGGTTGTATATGATCGTTCATGTGCGGCCATGTGGATCATGTAGGAGGAGACCTGCTCTGTATAATTTTATGGGTGACCAGTGCCAGGTGTGTAAGGACTTAAATAGTCAAATCTTCAGTCTTGCCTCTCGAGTGCCTTGGTCCAGGGCTTTCAAGGTTTCGGCCCATTTATCCTCCTCGTAAGAGGCTGACAATCAAGTGTGCCATTTGGTGTGGAGGATTAGCTCCAAGGGCTGTGAGAAGAGGTGGGATGTGAGTACTCCATACAGTCCGGATGTCACCCCTTTGAGTTTCCCTCATGTATGCAAGTATGAGACTACTAGTGATGCCGATAGTTACCAAGGGTGTGGGCCTAGGCGTTTCCCTAGACAGTGCTATAGCTGGGTGAACTTCCAGAACTGCAGCGAGGGTAGGCCAAACTCCTCCCTCAGTTGCGCAAATGTCTTAAAATAGCCCCATGAAGGAGCTGATCTAGGGAGTGGATGCCTGCCATCTTCCATGTGCGCCATGATAGCGTTTGCCCTTTGATGCGTATGACTGCATTTCCCCATATCAGGACCTTTTCATGAAATCGCGTGTGCGAGCCCAAGAGACGATCCGCTCGGTGCCAAGCCCTGTGCATGGCATTGCATTGGTGGGGTCTCTTTGACTTATCCCTGTCCCATAGAGGGAGGAGAGACCTGTCTCTGTGGATAATAGGTGATGTTATCCAGGTACCCATTGTGGCATGTCCGTGGTCCCTGGCAGCATGTACATAAGTTGGGAGAGCTGTAGGGCAAAGGCGAAGTGTTCTATTGATGGGAGGCTTAATCCTCCTTAGGAGCGACGGGCCTTCAGTTTCAACACTGCTAAAGGTGGTTTTGAAGAACCCCACGCAAAGGATTTTAACCTGTACTCTATTAGGCGGAGCGTGGTGAGAGGAACCTGGAAGGGGAGCATACAGAGAGTGTACAGGAAGCACGGAAAAGTTACCATGCGTATGGCTTGTACCTTACCCCACATGAAGAGTCCCAGCACTTTCCACTTTTCAAAGTCTCGTTGCATCTGGGTGATCAGTGGATTCAGGTTATCTGCCACCATTCCCTCCAGCCCCTTGTTCACCAAGATGCCCAAGTATATGAAGTGTGTGTGTTGCCAGTGAATGGGGAATCCATTTAGTACCCCATGAAAAGGGTAGTGATTCGCTTTTGTCACAGTTGATTTTGTAACCAGAGAAAGATGAAAAATCATTTATAATATGAAGCAGTGATAGTGGAGACCGGTGTAGGTGCGTGAGAGTAAGTAAAATATTGTCTGCATAGAGGTAAGTTTTAGAGTTTCCAGTGGGGAGGAGTATAGCCGTCTCATCGGCCGAGTTACGTATGGCGGCTGCCAGGGGTTCCATGGCCAGGGGGAAGAGAAGAGGGGAGAGTGGACAACCCTGGCGTGTGCCCCTACGAATTGGAAACGGATCTGATATGAAGCCCCCACAGTTAACCTGTGCAGTGGGATTGTGGTACAGAAACCTTACCTTGTCAATAAATTGCTCTGCCAGTCTGAAGAGCTCCATTACCTTGAAGAGGTATCTCCCCTCGACACAGTTGAGGTATCATTTTTAGCGGGTGACCTGGGGGAATGCTGGGTGGAAGGAAAGTTCAGCCTGCCCAGTGATCCCACAACTTTCCCACACAGAAATGTGAGGAAATGTTTATTTTTTAGGTTAATTTGAGATTTGCAGAGGATTCTAAGTAAGAAAGCGTCATGGGATCCACAAAAAGCCACATCTCCCTTGACTCCCCCGGGTGGCTAGTTTTTAGAAATGTCTACCTTTAGTAGGTTTCCCAAGATGGCGGCCGAGCCTGGGACTAAAAACGCAGGTTACCCCCTTACAAAACCAGGTATTTTGTGATGGATAATTTTGATGTCTCCAGAATACGTTTTGGGTTGCTCCTGTTGATAGCACATGGCCTACCCACGCAAGTGAGGTACCATTTTTATTGGGAGACTTGGGGAAATTCTGGGTGTTTGGAATTTTGCGACTTGCCGCAGATTCCGGAACTTTCCATCACAGGAAAGTGAGGAAAAGTTGCTTTTAGACACATTTTTAGGTTTGCAAGTGTTTCTGGGTAATAGAACCCGGTGAGAGTCACAGAAGTCACCCCATCCGGGATTTCCCTAGGTGTCTAGATTAATAAAATGTACAGGATATTTATACGAAAAAGCAGCAGCGGACCTTAGAATGCTGCACCTAACTGAACTCGCTACATATTTTATTGATGTGCTTTTTTAGCTGGACAAAAATAAATAAAGAACACTTTTCTACTTATTCTTTTTGGACTTTCATTTTGGTGCGCCCCCATGAGTATCTAAAAACTAAAATGTACTGGATGTTTAGGTTTCCCTAGGCGCCTGCTGAGTTGGGGCCCAAAATCCTCAGCTGTGCACCTTGCAAAAAAGGGGTCAGTTTGCCATGGAAAAATGTGATGTGTCCACGTTGCGTTTTTGGCCATTTCCTGTCACGGGCACTAGGCCTACCCACACAAAGAAGGGTAGGCCTTAACAGGAGGCTGGGGGAATGCTGGGTGTGTGGAAGTTTGTGGCACCCTGCAGATTCCAGAACTTTCCATCACAGAATTGTGAGGAAAATGTTTTTGGGGAAAACCTTTGAGAGCCACACAAGTCACTCTATACTGGATTTCCCTGGAGGGTCTAGTTTTAAAAAATGCACAGGTGTGCTCGGTTTTTCTAGGTGCCAGCTGACCTAGGGCCCAAAATCCATAGCTAGCCACATTGCAAAAAGGGTCAGTTTTCCGTGGAAACATTTGATGTGTCCATGTCGCGTTTTGAATGGTAGAAGAAGTGTTATTACCAATTGTCTTTCTATGCATTTCTGCCTTCCAAAGTTAAGACATTGTGAAGAAAATAAGCAATTTTGAAAGATGCCCTCTAATTCACATGCTAATATGGGTATCCACAAAATCAGAGATGTGCAAATAACCACAGCTTCTAAACTCCATATCTTGTTCCCATTTTGGAAATATATAGGTCTCATTGATACCTGCTTTTCACTCTTTATATTTTACCAAATGAATTGCTGTGTATCTGGTACACAATGAAAAACCATTGCAAGGTGCAGCTTAGTTGTTGGCTCTGGGTACCTCGGGTTCTTGGTGAACAATGAAAGCCTTATATATCCCTGCAACCAGAAGGGTCAAACAGACGTAACAGTATATTGCTTTAACAAATCTGCCATGGTTAAAAGAAGTTATAGGTGAAAATGCAGGCACAAATGGCTATTTTTTTCAACTCAATTTCAGCATTTGTAACTTTATATAGGAAAACCTTGAAGGACCTACACAAATGACCCTTTGCTGAATTAAGAATTTTGTCTACATTTCAGAAATATATAGCTTCCCAGGATCCATTATTTATTTCACACCCATTTCTGCCACTAACTATATGGAGGTTGAAAGCACAACAAATAGAAACAATAGACATGTCCCAGTAAAATGGCAAAACTGTGTAGAAAATGTTTGTGTTCTGACAAAAGTCTGCCTGTTCCTGAAAGCTGTGAAGATAGTGATGTTAGTACCCCAAACTCTTTGTTGGTACCATTTGCGGGGGAAAAAACAGATGCTTTTTTCTGCAGTACATTTTTCCCCCAAAAACAAAATTAAATTTAGGGGATGATTACGATGTTGGGCGGAAACTTTCTGCCCGCCTTGGAAATGGGACCAATCGACTTGCCATCGGCAGTTCTGCCCAATTACAATGCGACCGTACACTGTTAGGTCAGAGTCCAATTGTTTTCAATGGGTGCTTGTGTTCCGGCCGACAACCGGCCGTAACACAAGCTCCTATGGGGAAATGGGAGGTGTGTGTATAACCCTGCACCCTGTCACAGGCACCCAATTTTTCCTGCCACACAGTGCAGGGTTTTACATAGGGTCTTTAGGTACCCCCACGGCCCCCAATCGGAGGCAGCTGGACGAAGGGGGCCCTGCTGGGGGCCCCCAAAGTCAATTACCAACAGTCTTTTAGTGTTGGACAGGCTGACTCGGAAAGGCTGTTAGAAATCGACATCAATATTGGGAGGTCGGAAACGCTGTCTGTAGAGGTGCACGATGCGGTTCTGACCAACACAAATTCTCCAAGAGCAAGTCGAAATCGATTCGAACTGACCGCGTGGTTTTCGTCCAGACGGCGAACATATTAATCGGTTTGATGGAATGTAAACCGACCAAGTCGGTCGGAAGGACTCTGACATGGTCAAGGAGATTTTGACTGTCGAGTGGAGGCTTTTCATCTGACAATGTAATCAGCCCCTTAGTTGTATTCTGGCTAATTTCTCAGTACCCTCCAGTGCAATCCATAAACTCTGGGTACTTTTTGGATACTCAGAATGTTGGAAAGAAAGGACACAAATTTGGCATGGATACCTTATGTGGACAACAAATTACGGGCACCTAAGCGTGAACCACCCCAAATAGCCCAAAAAAAGGCTTAGCACTTGGGGGTCAAGTCAAGTCAAGTCAAGAGATTTATATAGCGCGCTACATACCCATAGGGTCTCAAGGCGCTTGAGGAAGGGTGGGGAATTACTTGTCGAATATCCAAGTTTTAAGTTGCTTTCTGAATGCTAGGTGGTTCTGAGTAAGGCGAAGGTGAGTGGGAAGTGAGTTCCAAGTGGGGTGGGGGATAGGAATAGCAGCAAAGACATTAAGCAGCACATATGGCTTTGGTGGCAACATTTAACTGAAAACAAGTCTCATGCAATCTTCAAAACATCCATTCAATCAATGTGCAAGTTGTCTTTCTACAAGATATGTACACCACAAGGCTGTGTGACTTTCACAGGATAAACCCATGTTCCCTTTGTTCTTCCCAACAGCAGCATATAACAGTAAATGTCACAACTTTGAAATGTCCAAATGAAAATGACATGGTGAAGGAACCTAAAATAGGAAAATGAAATCTTTAAATTAGATTACACAATAGACACATTACTAATGAACTATGTTGAGGACAATTTTTTAAGGACAATCAAAGTTAAACAATGTAAATGAACACAGTATTCAAAGTGTGAAAACTTTGATCAACAAACAGCTCTGCCCTGGATTTTCCTTAACTGGCCCTTTCTAAATAATGTCCAGCACAGACATCATCCTCATTGGATTAAAAATTGGATTTAACATTTATTTTTTAAAACTGTAAACTTATACTCACACTCATGTGAAGAGGTTGTCAATAATATCTTGACGTGGGTCAATACCTTTCTCTCAACCACTATCATCTTCTTTTGGCATTTTAACCCTCACGTGATGGCTCTTCTTGGTTTCTATCCTCTGCGTTGTACAGGATGTTCCATTTCAGGGCTATGTTGTGCAACATGCAGCAGGTCATGGTGATTTGGCATACCTTATCGGGCGAGTAGAGAGGGCTCCACCAGTCTTATCCAGACAGTATAATCTGGCCTTTAGGAGCCCAAGAGCCCTCCCCACTGGCCTCCGGGTAAACACAACACAGCACAACTATTGCATTTAACCACACTAACGCACTACACATAAATGTTTATTATCAAATTATTGAGTGACATTAGCATTTTGTACACTTAAACAGACTAGCCACCTGTTTGAGTAGTGGTGACACACTAAACAGTTACCAACACACTATTTGACTATCTAAAACAGCAGGTGCCTTACCTCACAATCATTTCATTTGGAATTAAATGGCCGTGGCAGAGTTTAACCGGGTAGTGGGTGAGAAGCTTCACAACAGACACAGCAATAGGATAACGTGTGAGAAACCAATGCAAGAAAGCCAATGCCATCTCTTTTGACGATTGCGTACATCGTGTACATTATCTTCCCAACACTGCAGTCAACTAGACCTCCTCAACTTTTGCTGCTGTTTCCGATGTCTGAGATCCATGATACCAGGAATAGTAGGTGACAGGGCCCCAGCCTTCTCGCCAGAGGAGCTGGAGTTGCTGGCAACTGAGGTTCTGTCCCTGTAAAGCCAGTTCTCTGGGTCACCAGAGGAACAGGTACATGTTCAAAATGTATTAGTGAATCTGCTGAACAGATTTCTTTTTTAAACACAGACTAGAATGTATCTGACTTCTTGAGTGAAGTCTCTCTCTCAGTCAGTCTCTCTCTCAGTCAGTCTCTCTCTTTATGTCAGTCTCTCTCTCTGTCAGTCTCTCCCTCAGTCAGTCAGTGTCTCAGTCTCTCTCTCTCTTAGTCTCTCTCTCTCAGTCAGTCAGTCTCTCTCAGTCAGTCATTCTCTCTCTACCTCAGTCAGTCAGTCAGTCTCCCTCTCTCTGTCAGTCAGTCTCTGTCAGTCAGTCTGTCTCTCTCAGTCAGTCATTCTCTCTCTCTCGCTCTCTGTCAGTCTCTCTTTATCAGTCTCTCTCTGTCAGTCTCTCTCACAGTCAGTCTCTCTCTCTCAGTCAGTATCTCTCTACCTCAGTCAGTCAGTCTCTGCCAGTCGGTCTCTCCCTCAGTTAGTCTCTCTACTCTCTCTCACTCTCCCACTCTCCACTCTCTCTCTCTCTACTCTCTCTCCACTCACTCTCTCCACTCTCTCTCTCTACTCTGTCCACTCTATCTCCACTGTCTCACTCTCTCTCCACTGTCTCTCTCTCCACTGTCTCTCCACTCTCCCTCCATTCTCTCCACTCTCTCTCCACTCTTTCTCCACTGTCTCTCTCCCTTTCCACTCTCTCTCCCAACCCCTCCACTATCTCTCTCTTTCCACTCTATCTCTCCACTCTCCACTCTCTCTCTCCACTCTCTCCACTCTCTCTCTCCACTCTCTCTCTCCACTGTCTCCCTCCACTCTCTCTCTCTCTCCACTTTTTCTCTCCACTCTCTCTCTCTCCGCTCTCTCTCTCCAATCTCTCCACTCTCTCCACTGTCTCCCTTCACTCTCTGTCCACTCTCTCTCTCCACTCTCTCTCCACTCTCTGTCTTTACTCTCTCTCTCTGCACTCTCTCCACTTTCTCTCCAATCTCTCCTCTTTCTCCACCCCCTCTCTAATCTCTTGCTCTCCACTCTCTGTCTCCACTCTCTCCACTCTCTCTCTCTCCACTCTCTCTCTCCACTCTCTCTCTCCACTCGCTCACTCTCCACTATGTCTCTACTCTCTCCACTTTCTTTCTCCACTCTCTCTCTTCAATCTCTCCACTCTCTCCCTCCACTCTCTCTTCACTCTCTGTCTCCACTCACTCTCTATCTCTCCACTCTCTCCACTCTCTCTCTCCACTCTCTCTCTCCAATCTCTCCACTCTCTCTCTCCACTCTCCACTCTCTCACTCTCCACTCGGTCTCTACTCTCTCTCTCTCTCTCTCCACTTTCTTTCTCCACTCTCTCTCTCCAATCTCTCCACTCTCTCCCTCCACTCTCTCTTCACTCTCTGTCTCCACTCACTCTCTATCTCTCTCCACTCTCTCCACTCTCTCTCTCCACTCTCTCTCCACTCCGTTGCTCTCCACTCTCTCTCTCCACTCTCTCTCCACTCTCCCTCTCCACTCTCTCCACTGTCCCCCTCCACTCTCTCTCTACTCTCTCCACTCTCTGTCTCCACTCTCTCTCCTCCCCACTCTCTGTCCCCACTCTCTCCACTCTCTCTCTCCAACCTCTACAATCTCTCCACTCCCTCCACTCTCTTTCCACTCTCTCTCCACTCTCTCGATCTCCCCTCTCTTACTCTCAACTCTCTCTCCACTCTGTCTCCCATCTCTCCACTCTCTCCCTCCACTCTCTCTCTCCACTCTCTCTCCACTCTCTCCACTGTCTCCCTCCAATCTCTCTATCTCCACTCTCTCTCTCCATTCTCTCTCTCCATTCTCTCTGTCTCCACTCTCTCTGTCTCCACTCTGTCTTTGCTCTCTCTGTCTCAACTCTCTGTCACCACTCTCTCTCTACTCTCTCTCCCTCCACTCTCTCTCTCCACTCTCTCCACTGTCTCCCTCCACTCTCTCTATCTCCACTCTCTCTCTCCACTCTCTCTCTACATTCTCTCTGTCTCCACTCTATCTGTCTCCACTCTGTCTTCACTCTCTCTGTCTCAACTCTCTGTCACCACTCTCTCTCTACTCTCTCTCTCGACTCTCTCCCTCCACTCTCTCTCTCCACTCTCTCGCTCTCCACTCTCTGCCCCCACTCTCCCTCTCTGCACTCTCTCTCTCCACTGTCTCTCTCCAATCTCTCCACTCGCTCCACTGTCTCCTTCCACTCTCTCCACTCCCTCTCTCCACTATCTCCACTCTCTGTCTCCACTCTCTCTCTCTCCACTCTCTCTCTCCAATCTCTCTACTCTCTCCACTCTCTTTCTCCACTCTCTCTCCACTCTCTCTCCCTCCACTCTCTCTCTACTCTCTCTCTCCAATCTCCCCACTCTTTCCACTTACTCCACTGTCTCCCTCCACTCTCTCTCCATTCTCTCTCCAATCTCTGTTTCCACTCTCTCTTTCCACTCTCTCCGCGCTCTCTCTCCAATCTCTCCACTCTCTCCACTCTCTCTCCACCCCCTCTCCAATCTCTTGCTCTCCACTCTCTGTCTCCACTCTCTCCACTCTCTCTCTCTCTCCTCCCTCTCTCTAATCTCTCCACTCTCTCTCTCCACTCTCCACTCTCTCACTCTCCACTATGTCTCTACTCTCTCCACTTTATTTCTCCACTCTCTCTCTTCAATCTCCCCACTGTCTCCCGCCACTCTCTCTATCTCCACTCTCTCTCTCTACTCTCTGTCTCCACTCTCTCTGTCTCCACTCTGTCTCCACTCTCTCTGTCTCCACTCTCTGTCACCACTCTCTCTCCACTCTCTCTCTCCACTCTCTCCCTCCACTCTCTCTCTCCACTCTCTCGCCACTCTCTCTCTCCACTCTCTCTCTCCAATCTCTCCACTCTTTCTCTCCACTCTCCACTCTCTCACTCTCCACTCTGTCTCTACTCTCTCTCCCTCCACTTTCTTTCTCCATTCCCTCTCTCCAATCTCTCCACTCTCTCCCTCCACTCTCTCTTCACTCTCTGTCTCCACTCACTCTCTATCTCTCTCCACTCTCTCCACTCTCTCTCTCCACTCTCTCTCCACTCCGTTGCTCTCCACTCTCTCTCCACTCTCCCTCTCCACTCTCTCCACTGTCCCCCTCCACTCTCTCTCTACTCTCTCTCTCCACTCTCTGTCTCCACTCTCTCTCCTCCCCACTCTCTGTCCCCACTCTCTCCACTCTCTCTCTCCAACCTCTACAATCTCTCCACTCCCTCCACTCTCTTTCCACTGTCTCTCCACTCTCTCGATCTCCCCTCTCTTACTCTCAACTCTCTCTCCACTCTGTCTCCAATCTCTCCACTCTCTCCTTCCACTCTCTCTCTCCACTCTCTCTCCACTCTCTCCACTGTCTCCCTCCACTCTCTCTATCTCCACTCTCTCTCTCCACTCTCTCTCTCCATTCTCTCTGTCTCCACTCTCTCTGTCTCCACTCTGTCTTCACTCTCTCTGTCTCAACTCTCTGTCACCACTCTCTCTCTACTCTCTCTCCCTCCACTCTCTCTCTCCACTCTCTCTCCACTCTCTCCACTGTCTCCCTCCACTCTCTCTATCTCCACTCTCTCTCTCCACTCTCTCTCTCCATTCTCTCCGTCTCCACTCTCTCTGTCTCCACTCTGTCTTCACTCTCTCTCTCTCAACTCTCTGTCACCACTCTCTCACTACTCTCTCTCTCGACTCTCTCCCTCCACTCTCTCTCTCCACTCTCTCGCTCTCCACTCTCTGCCCCCACTCTCCCTCTCTCCACTCTCTCTCTCCACTGTCTCTCTCCAATCTCTCCACTCTCTCCACTGTCTCCTTCCACTCTCTCCACTCCCTCTCTCCACTATCTCCACTCTCTGTCTCCACTCTCTGTCTCCACTCTGTCTCCACTCTCTCTGTCTCCACTCTCTCTCTCCAATCTCTCTACTCTCTCCACTCTCTTTCTCCACTCTCTCTCCACTCTCTCTCCCTCCACTCTCTCTCCACTCTCTCTCTCCAATCTCCCCACTCTTTCCACTTACTCCACTGTCTCCCTCCACTCGCTCTCCATTCTCTCTCCAATCTCTGTTTCCACTCTCTCTTTCCACTCTCTCCGCGCTCTCTCTCCAATCTCTCCTCTCTCTCCACTCTCTCTCCAGTCTCTCTCTCCAATCTCTCTCTCCAACCTCTTCAATCTTTCCACTCTCTCCACTCTCTTTCCACTCTCTCTCCAGTCTGTCCACTCTCTCCACTGTCTCCCTCCACACTCTCTCCACTCTCTCTCTCCACTCTCGGTCTCCTCTCTCTCTCCCCACTCTCTCTCTCCACTCTCTCTCTCCAACCTCTTCAATCTTTCCACTCTCTCCACTCTCTTTCCACTCTTTCTCCAGTCTCTCTCTCTCCAATCTCTCCACTATCTCCCTCCACTCTCTCTCTCCACTCTCTCTTCACTCTCTCCACTGTCTTCCTCCACTCTCTCTATCTCCACTCTCTCTCTCTACTCTCTGTCTCCACTCTCTCTGTCTCCACTCTGTCTCCACTCTCTCTGTCTCCACTCTCTGTCACCACTCTCTCTCCACTCTCTCTCTCCACTCTCTCCCTCCACTCTCTCTCTCCACTCTCTCACTCTCCACTCTCTGCCTCCACTCTCCCTCTCTCCACCCTCTCTCAACTGTCTCTCTCCAATCTCTCCACTCTCTCCATTGTCCCCCTCCACCCTCTCCACTCCCTCTCTCCACTCTCTCTCTCCACTCTCTGTCTCCACTCTCTGTCTCCACTCTGTCTCTCTCCACTCTGTCTCTCCAATCTCTATACTCTCTCCACTCTCTCTCCACTCTCTCTCCACTCTCTCTCCACTCTCTTTCTCCAGTCTCTCACTCTCCACTCTCTCTCCACTATCTTGCTCTCCACTCTCTCTCTCCAGTCTCTCTCCAGTCTCTCTCTCCAATCTCTACACTCTGTCCTCACTCTCCACTGTCTCCCTCCACACTCTCTCCACTCTCTCTCTCCACTCTCTCGCTCTCCACTCTCTTACTCTCCACTCTCTCTCCACTCTGTCTCCAATCTCTCCACTCTCTCCCACCACTCTCTCGCTCTCCACTCTCTTACTCTCCACTCTCTCTCCACTCTGTCTCCAATCTCTCCACTATCTCCCTCCAATCTCCCTCTCCACTCTCTCCACGGTCTCCCTCCACTCTCTCTATCTCCACTCTCTCTCTCTACTCTGTGTCTCCACTCTCTCTGTCACCACTCTCTCTCCACTCTCTCTCTCCACTCTCTTCCTCCAATCTCTCTCTCCACTCTCTCGCTCTCCACTCTCTGCCTCCACTCTCCCTCTCTCCTCTCTCTATCCACTGTCTCTCTCCAATCTCTCCACTCTCTCCACTGTCTCCTTCCACTCTCTCCACTCCCTCTCTCCACTCTCTCTCTCCACTCTCTGTCTTCACTCTCTGTCTCCACTCTCTCTCTCTACACTCTCTCTCTCCAATCTCTCTACTCTCTCTACTCTCTCTGTCCACTCTCTCTCCACTCTCTTTCTCACTCTCTCTCCACTCTTTCTCCACTGTCTCTCTCTCTTTCCACTCTCTCTCCCCAACCCCTCCACTCTCTCTCTCTCTCTCCACTCTCTCTCCACTCTCTTTCTCTCCACTCTCTCTCTCCACTGTCTCCCTCCACTCTCTCTCTCTCCACTTTTATTCTCCACTCTCTCTCTCCACTCTCTCTCTCCAATCTCTCCACTCTCTCCACTGTCTCCCTCCACTCTCTGTCCACTCTCTCTCTCTACTCTCTCTCCACTCTCTGTCTCCACTCTCCCTCTCTGCACTCACTCCACTTTCTCTCCAATCCCTCCACTTTCTCCACTCCCTCTCCAATCTCTTGCTCTCCACTCTCTGTCTCCACTCTCTCCACTCTCTCTCTCTCCACTCTCTCTCTCCAATCTCTCCACTCTCTCCCCCCACTCTCCACTCTCCGACTCTCCACTCTGTCTCTCTTCTCTCTATATCCCTCCACTTTCTTTCTCCACTCTCTCTCTCCAATCTCTCCATTCTCTCCCTCCACTCTCTCTTCACTCTCTGTCACCACTCACTCTCTATCTCTCTCCACTCTCTCTCTCCACTCTCTCTCTCCACTCTCTCTCCACTCTATCTCTCTCCAATCCCTCCACTCTCTCTCTCCACTCTCTAATCTCTCACTCTCCACTCTGTCTCTACTCTCTCTATATCTCCACTGTCTTTCTCCACTCTCTCTCTCCAATCTCTCCACTCTATCCCTCCACTCTCTCTTCACTCTCTGTCTCCACTCACTCTTACTCTCTCTCTCCACTCTCTCTCCACTCTCTTGCTCTCCACTCTCTCTCTCTACTCGCTCTCCACTCTCCCTCTCCAATCTCTCCACTCTGTCCACTCTCTCCACTGTCTCCCTCCACTCTCTCTCCACTCTCTGTCTCCACTATCTATCCTCCCCACTCTCTCTCCCCACTCTCTCTCTCCACTCTCTCTCTCCAACCTCTCCAATCTCTCCACTCCCTCCACTCTCTTTCCACTCTCTCTCCACTCTCTCGCTCTCCACTCTCTTACTCTCCACTCTCTCTCCACTCTGTCTCCAATCTCTCCACTCTCTCCCTCCACTCTCTCTCTCCACTCTCTCTCTACTCTCTCCACTGTCTCCCTCCACTCTCTCTATCTCCTTTCTCTCTCTCCACTCTCTGTCTCCACTCTCTCTGTCTCCACTCTCTCTGTCTCCACGCTGTCTCTACTCGCTCTGTCTCCACTCGCTCTGTCTCCACTCTCTGTCACCACTCTCTATCCACTCTCTCTCTCCACTCTCTCCCTCCACTCTCTCTCTCCACTCTTTCGCTCCCCACCCTCTGCCTCCACTCTCCCTCTCTCCACTCTCTCTCTCCACTGTCTCTCTCCAATCTCTCCACTCTCTCCACTGTCTCCTTCCACTCTCTCCACTCTCTACACTCCCTCTCTCCACTATCTCCACTCTCTGTCTCCACTCTCTGTCTCCACTCTCTCTCTCTCCACTCTCTCTCTCCAATCTCTCTACTCTCTCCACTCTCTTTCTCCACTCTCTCTCCACTCTCTCTCCCTCCACTCTCTCTCCACTCTCTCTCTCCAATCTCTCCACTCTTTCCACTTACTCCACTGTCTCCCTCCACTCTCTCTCCATTCTCTCTCCACTCTCTCTTTCCACTCTCTCTTTCCACTCTCTCCGCTCTCTCTCCAATCTCTCCACTCTCTCTCCACTCTCTCTCTCCAGTCTCTCACTCTCCACTCTCTCTCCACTCTCTCTCCACTCTCTTGCTCTCCACTCTCTCTCTCCACTCTCTCTCCACTCTCTCTCCAGTCTCTCTCTCCAATCTCTCCACTCTGTCCACTCTCTCCACTGTCTCCCTCCACACTCTCTCCATTCTCTCTCTCCACTCTCGGTCTCCTCTCTCTCTCCCCACTCTCTCTCCCCACTCTCTCTCTCCAACCTCTCCAATCTCTCCACTCTCTCTCCACTCTCTCTCTACTCTCTCCACTGTCTCCCTCCACTCTCTCTATCTCCACTCTCTCTCTCCACTCTCTGTCTCCACACTCTCTGTCTCCACTCTCTCTGTCTCCACTCTGTCTCCACTCGCTCTGTCTCCACTCTCTGTCACCACTCTCTCTCCACTCTCTCTCTCCACTCTCTCCCTCCACTCTCTCTCTCCACTCTTTCGCTCCCCACTCTCTGCCTCCACTCTCCCTCTCTCCACTCTCTCTCTTCACTGTCTCTCTCCAATCTCTCCACTCTCTCCACTGTCTCCTTCCACTCTCTCCACTCCCTCTCCCCACTATCTCCACTCTCTGTCTCCACTCTCTGTCTCCACCCTCTCTCTCCACTCTCTCTCTCCAATCTCTCTATCCTCCCCACTCTCTTTCTCCACTCTCTCTCCACTCTCTCTCTCTCCACCCTCTCTCCACTCTCTCTCTCCAATCTCTCCACTCTTTCCACTTACTCCACTGTCTCCCTCCACTCTCTCTCCCTTCTCTCTCCACTCTCTGTTTCCACTCTCTCTTTCCACTCTCTCCGCTCTCTCTCCAATCTCTCCACTCTCTCCCCACTCTCTCTCCACTCTCTATCTCCAGTCTCTCCCTCTCCACTCTCTCTCCACTCTCTCTCCACTCTCTTGCTCTCCACTCTCTCTCTCCACTCTCTCTCCACTCTCTCTCCAGTCTCTCTCTCCAATCTCTCCACTCTGTCCACTCTCTCCACTGTCTCCCTCCACACTCTCTCCATTCTCTCTCTCCACTCTCGGTCTCCTCTCTCTCTCCCCACTCTCTCTCCCCACTCTCTCTCTCTAACCTCTCCAATCTCTCCACTCTCTCCACTCTCTTTCCACTCTCTCTCCACTCTCTCGCTCTCCACTCTCTTACTCTCCACTCTCTCTCCACTCTGTCTCCAATCTCTCCACTCTCTCCCTCCACTCTCTCTCTCCACTCTCTCTCCACTCTCTCCACTGTCTCCCTCCACTCTCTCTATCTCCACACACTCTCTCTACTCTCTCTCTCCACTCTCTCTGTCTCCACTTTCTCTGTCTCCACTCTCTGTCACCACTCTCTCTCCACTCTCTCTCTCCACTCTCTCCCTCCACTCTCTCCCTCCACTCTCTCTCTCCACTCTCTCGCTCTCCACTCTCTGCCTCCACTTTGCCTCTCTCCACTCTCTCTCCACTGCCTCTCTCCAATCTCTATACTCTCTCCACTCTCTCTCCACTCTCTTTCTCCACTCTCTCTCCACTCTCTCTCCCTCCACTCTCTCTCCACTCTCTCTCTCCAATCTCCCCAATCTTTCCACTTACTCCACTGTCTCCCTCAACTCTCTCTCAATTCTCTCTACACTCTCTATTTCCACTCTCTCTTTCCAATCTCTCCGCTCTCTCTCCAATCTCTCCACTCTCTCCACTCTCTCTCCACTCTCTCTCTCTCCAGTCTCTCACTCTCCACTCTCTCTCTACTCTCTCTCCACTCTCTTGCTCTCCACTCTCTCTCTCCACTCTCTCTCCAGTCTCTCTCTCCAATCTCTCCACTCTGTCCACTCTCTCCACTGTCTCCCTCCACACTCTCTCCACTCTCTCTCTCCACTCTCGGTCTCCTCTCTCTCTCCGCACTCTCTCTCTCCACTCTCTCCAACCTCTCCAACCTCTCAAAACTCTTTCCACTCTCTCTCCACTCTCTCCCTCCACTCTCTCTCTTCACTCTGTCTCCACTCTCTCCACGGTCTCCCTCCACTCTCTCTATCTCCACTCTCTCTCTCTACTCTCTGTCTCCACTCTCTCTGTCTCCACTCTGTCTCCACTCTCTCTGTCTCCACTCTCTGTCACCACTCTCTCTCCACTCTCTCTCTCCACTCTCTCCCTCCACTCTCTCTCTCCATTCTCGTGCTCTCCACTCTCTGCCTCCACTCTCCCTCTCTCCACTCTCTCTCCACTGTCTCTCTCCAATCTCTCCACTCTCTCCACTGTCTCCTTCCACTCTCTCCACTCCCTCTCTCCATTCTCTCTCCACTCTCTGTCTCCACTCTCTCTCTCAACTCTCTCTCTCTCCACTCTCTGTCTCCAATCTCTCTACTCTCTCCACTCTCTCTGTCCTCTCTCTCTCCACTCTCTTTCTCCACTCTCTCTCCCTCTACTCTCTCTCCACTCTCTCTCTCCAATCTCTCCACTCTTTCCACTTACTCCACTGTCTCCCTCCACTCTCTCTCCATTCTCTCTCCACTCTCTGTCTCCCCTCTCTCTTTCCACTCTCTCCACTCTCTCTCTCCAATCTCTCCACTCTCTCCACTCTATCTCCACTCTCTCTCTCCACTCTCTCTCTCCAGTCTCTCACTCTCCACTCTCTCTCCACTCTCTTGCTCTCCACTCTCTCTCTTCACTCTCTCTCCACTCTCTCTCCAGTCTCTCTCTCCAATCTCTCCACTCTGTCCACTCTCTCCACTCTCGGTCTCCTCTCTCTCTACCCACTCTCTCTCTCCACTCTCTCTCTCCATTCTCTCGTTCTCCACTCTCTGCCTCCACTCTCCCTCTCTCCACTGTCTCTCTCCAATCTCTCCACTCTCTCCACTGTCTGCTTCCACTCTCTCCACTCCCTCTCTCCACTCTCTCTCTCCACTCTCTGTCTCCACTCTCTGTCTCCACTCTCTCTCTCTCCACTCTGTCTCTCCAATCTCTATACTCTCTCCACTCTCTCTCCACTCTCTTTCTCCACTCTCTCTCCACTCTCTCTCCCTCCACTCTCTCTCCACTCTCTCTCTCCAATCTCCCCAATATTTCCACTTACTCCACTGTCTCCCTCCACTCTCTCTCAATTCTCTCTCTACTCTCTGTTTCCACTCTCTGTTTCCACTCTCTCCGCTCTCTCTCTCCAATCTCTCCACTCCCTCCACTCTCTCTCCACTCTCTCTCCACTCTCTCTCTCCAGTCTCTCACCCTCCACTCTCTCTCCACTCTCTCTCCACTCTCTTGCTCTCCACTCTCTCTCTCCACTCTCTCTCCAATCTCTCTCTCCAATCTCTCCACTCTGTCCACTCTCTCCACTGTCTCCCTCCACACTCTCTCCACTCTCTCTCTCCACTCTCGGTCTCCTCTCTCCCCACTCTCTCTCTCCTCTCTCTCTCTCCAACCTCTCCAATCTCTCCACTCACTCCACTCTCTTTCCGCTCTCTCTCCACTCTTTAGCTCTCCACTCTCTTACTCTCCACTCTCTCTGCACTTTGTCTCCAATGTCTCCACTCTCTCCCTCCACTCTCTCTCTGCACTCTCTCTCCACTCTCTCCACGGTCTCCCTCCACTCTCTCTATCTCCACTCTCTCTCTCTACTCTCTGTCTTCACTCTCTCTGTTTCCACTCTGTCCCCACTCTCTCTGTCTCCACTCTCTGTCACCACTCTCTCTCCACTCTCCCTCTCCACTCTCTTCCTCCAATCTCTCTCTCCACTCTCTCACTCTCCACTCTGTCTCTCCAATCTCTATACTCTCTCCACTCTCTCTCCACTCTCTTTCTCCACTCTCTCTCCACTCTCTCTCCCTCCACTCTCTCTCCACTCTCTCTCTCCAATCTCCCCAATATTTCCACTTACTCCACTGTCTCCCTCCACTCTCTCTCAATTCTCTCTCCACTCTCTGTTTCCACTCTCTGTTTCCACTCTCTCCGCTCTCTCTCTCCAATCTCTCCACTCCCTCCACTCTCTCTCCACTCTCTCTCCACTCTCTCTCTCCATTCTCTCGTTCTCCACTCCCTGCCTCCACTCTCCCTCTCTCCACTGTCTCTCTCCAATCTCTCCACTCTCTCCACTGTCTGCTTCCACTCTCTCCACTCCCTCTCTCCACTCTCTCCACTCTCTCTCTCCACTCTCTGTCTCCACTCTCTGCCTCCACTCTCCCTCTCTCCACTGTCTCTCTCCAATCTCTCCACTCTCTCCACTGTCTGCTTCCACTCTCTCCACTCCCTCTCTCCACTCTCTCTCTCCACTCTCTGTCTCCACTCTCTGTCTCCACTCTCTCTCTCTCCACTCTGTCTCTCCAATCTCTATACTCTCTCCACTCTCTCTCCACTCTCTTTCTCCACTCTCTCTCCACTCTCTCTCCCTCCACTCTCTCTCCACTCTCTCTCTCCAATCTCCCCAATATTTCCACTTACTCCACTGTCTCCCTCCACTCTCTCTCAATTCTCTCTCTACTCTCTGTTTCCACTCTCTGTTTCCACTCTCTCCGCTCTCTCTCTCCAATCTCTCCACTCCCTCCACTCTCTCTCCACTCTCTCTCCACTCTCTCTCTCCAGTCTCTCACCCTCCACTCTCTCTCCACTCTCTCTCCACTCTCTTGCTCTCCACTCTCTCTCTCCACTCTCTCTCCAATCTCTCTCTCCAATCTCTCCACTCTGTCCACTCTCTCCACTGTCTCCCTCCACACTCTCTCCACTCTCTCTCTCCACTCTCGGTCTCCTCTCTCCCCACTCTCTCTCTCCTCTCTCTCTCTCCAACCTCTCCAATCTCTCCACTCACTCCACTCTCTTTCCGCTCTCTCTCCACTCTTTAGCTCTCCACTCTCTTACTCTCCACTCTCTCTGCACTTTGTCTCCAATGTCCCCACTCTCTCCCTCCACTCTCTCTCTGCACTCTCTCTCCACTCTCTCCACGGTCTCCCTCCACTCTCTCTATCTCCACTCTCTCTCTCTACTCTCTGTCTTCACTCTCTCTGTCTCCACTCTGTCCCCACTCTCTCTGTCTCCACTCTCTGTCACCACTCTCTCTCCACTCTCCCTCTCCACTCTCTTCCTCCAATCTCTCTCTCCACTCTCTCACTCTCCACTCTGTCTCTCCAATCTCTATACTCTCTCCACTCTCTCTCCACTCTCTTTCTCCACTCTCTCTCCACTCTCTCTCCCTCCACTCTCTCTCCACTCTCTCTCTCCAATCTCCCCAATATTTCCACTTACTCCACTGTCTCCCTCCACTCTCTCTCAATTCTCTCTCCACTCTCTGTTTCCACTCTCTGTTTCCACTCTCTCCGCTCTCTCTCTCCAATCTCTCCACTCCCTCCACTCTCTCTCCACTCTCTCTCCACTCTCTCTCTCCATTCTCTCGTTCTCCACTCCCTGCCTCCACTCTCCCTCTCTCCACTGTCTCTCTCCAATCTCTCCACTCTCTCCACTGTCTGCTTCCACTCTCTCCACTCCCTCTCTCCACTCTCTCCACTCTCTCTCTCCACTCTCTGTCTCCACTCTCTGTCTCCACTCTCTCTCTCTCCACTCTGTCTCTCCAATCTCTATACTCTCTCCACTCTCTCTCCACTCTCTTTCTCCACTCTCTCTCCACTCTCTCCCTCCACTCTCTCTCCACTCTCTCTCTCCAATCTCCCCAATATTTCCACTTACTCCACTGTCTCCCTCCACTCTCTCTCAATTCTCTCTCCACTCTCTATTTCCACTCTCTGTTTCCACTCTCTCCGCTCTCTCTCTCCAATCTCTCCACTCCCTCCACTCTCTCTCCACTCTCTCTCCACTCTCTCTCTCCAGTCTCTCACCCTCCACTCTCTCTCCACTCTCTCTCCACTCTCTTGCTCTCCACTCTCTCTCTCCACTCTCTCTCCAATCTCTCTCTCCAATCTCTCCACTCTGTCCACTCTCTCCACTGTCTCCCTCCACACTCTCTCCACCCTCTCTCTCCACTCTCGGTCTCCTCTCTCCCCACTCTCTCTCTCCTCTCTCTCTCTCCAACCTCTCCAATCTCTCCACTCACTCCACTCTCTTTCCACTCTCTCTCCACTCTTTAGCTCTCCACTCTTTTACTCTCCACTCTCTCTGCACTTTGTCTCCAATGTCTCCACTCTCTCCCTCCACTCTCTCTCTCCACTCTCTCTCCACTCTCTCCACGGTCTCCCTCCACTCTCTCTATCTCCACTCTCTCTCTCTCTACTCTCTGTCTTCACTCTCTCTGTCTCCACTCTGTCTCCACTCTCTCTGTCTCCACTCTCTGTCACCACTCTCTCTCCACTCTCCCTCTCCACTCTCTTCCTCCAATCTCTCTCTCCACTCTCTCGCTCTCCACTCTCTGCCTCCACTCTCCCTCTCTCCTCTCTCTCTCCACTGTCTCTCTCCAATCTCTCCACTCTCTCCACTGTCTCCTTCCACTCTCTCCACTCCCTCTCTCTACTCTCTCTCTCCACTCTCTGTCTCCACTCTCTGTCTCCACTCTCTCTCTCCACTCTCTCTGTCCACTCTCTCTCCGCTCTCTTTCTCTACTCTCTCTCCACTCTTTCTCCACTGTCTCTCTCTCTTTCCAGTCTCTCTCCCCAACCCCTCCACTCTCTCTCTCTCTCTCTCTCTCTCCACTCTCTCTCCACTCTCTCTCTCCATTGTCTCCCTCCACTCTTTCTCTCTCCACTTTTTTCTCTCCACTCTCTCTCTCCAATCTCGCTCTCCAATCTCTCCACTCTCTCCACTCTCTCCACTGTCTCCCTCCACTCTCTGTCCACTCTCTCTCTCCACTCTCTCTCCACTCTCTGTCTCCACTCTCCCTCTCTGCACTCTCTGCACTTTCTCTCCAATCTCTCCTCTTTCTCCACTCCCAATCCCTCTCCAATCTCTTGCTCTCCACTCTCTGTCTCCACTCTCTCCACTCTCTCTCTCTCTCCACTCTCTCTCTCCAATCTCTCCACCCTCTCTCTCCACTCTCCACTCTCTCACTCTCCACTCTGTCTCTACTCTCTCTCTCTCTCCACTTTCTTTCTCCACTCTCTCTCTCCAATCTCTCCACTCTCTCCCTCCACTCTCTCTTCACTCTCTGTCTCTACTCACTCTCTATCTCTCTCCACTCTCTCTCTCCACTCTCTCCACTTTCTCTCTCCACTCTCTCTCCACTCTCTCTCTCCACTCTCTCTCTCCAATCTCTCCACTCTCTCTCTCCACTCTCCACTCTCTCACTCTCCACTCTGTCTCTACTCTCTCTATCTCTCCACTTTCTTTCTCCACTCTTTCTCTCCAATCTCTCCACTCTCTCCCTCCACTCTCTCTCCACTCTCTCTCTCCACTCTCTCCACTCTCTCTCTCCACTCACTCTCTCCACTCTCTCTCCACTCTCTTGCTCTCCATTCTCTCTCTCTACTCTCTCTCCACTCTCCCTCTCCAATCTTTCCACTCTGTCTACTCTCTCCACTGTCTCCCTCCACTCTCTCTCCACTCTCTGTCTCCACTGTTAGACCTGGCACCTTGGCGTGAGTTTCCCTTCCACTTTTTGCTGTTGTGCCTCAGATGTTTTGCTGTTTTTGCTGGTGTCCGCCGCTCAGGGCACTGCGCCACGGCCAATCCGTGCCGCAGTGCAAGTGCTCCCTATGAAAAGTATAACTGTGTTTGGTATCCCTGATTGGTTCATTGGATTTACTGTCAGTCCCCAGTAAAGTGCACCAGGAGTGCCAGGGCTTGTAAATGCCAATACTGCTAGTGGGCCTGCAGCGCTGGTTGCGCCACCCACAGAAGCAGCCTTAAAATGTGTCTAGGGTCTGCCATTGCAGAACCTGTGTGCAGTCTGGTACTGTCATGCTGGCTGGGCAAGTGCACACACTTGCCAGCCCCTAAACCTTCCCTTAACTTCATATTAGTCACCCCTATGGTAGGCCCTAGGGCAGGGTGCATTGTAAGTGTAAGGTAGGACAAGCCCTGATGTGTGTGGCATGTCCTAATAGTGAATTACAGCCAAATTCGTTTTTCACTATTGAAAGGCTACCTGTCCCCTTTAGGCCAGATGGGCTGCTGGAATTATTACACTCTATAATCCCAGCAGGCTCAGGGAGCATGGTAGAAAATAATGTTTAGTATGCCTGAACTCAGAATAATAAAATATTTCTTTTAGTAAAGTTTATTTTAATATCCTGTGTTTGCAAATGCTACTTTTAGAAAGTTAGCATTTGCTTGCCTAACCATTTCAGCCCGCCTCTGCAGTATGTGTATCTGACTGTCTGGGATGTGTGAGTGACAGGGCTGGGGGATGACAGGTGGTGAATGGAAGGATTACACCTTAGTGGGAGGTGGGAGTTTCCCTGGACTATGCATTAGGCTGTGCTCTGCCACCACAATGCTGGCTCCGCCCTCCTGGGGAGCGACTGATGACTCAGCCTGCACCTGGCCCAGGAAGGGCGTAGCCCCATCAACAAGGTACTTCTGTCTGCCCCTGTCCACACAATGCTGGCTCCACCTCCTGTGGAGCGTCTGATGTGACTGCCCTCGCACTGAAAGCAGAAGCCAGATTGCACCCAACAAAGTACTCAGAGACTGAAAGTGGCTATGCAAAGGCCCCCCTGGCCTGTAAGAACAAAAGAAACTGTGTATAAAAGTAGGAGCCCTGCTCCTAAGAAATCAGAATCCTGTTTTACCACAAAGAACCTCTGCCCGAATAGAAGGAGAAGAAGACGCTGGAAGGACTGGCCTGCTGCTTGCCTTGCTGAGGAAGGAGAGGAGAAGTCTTTTTGAAAGACTTTGCAGACTTGTGCTCTAAACATTCTCCAAGGGCTTGATTGAGCAAGCTCCCTGAACTGAACCCCAGGACTAGTGGGTTCTTTGTGCCTTTGCTCGTCTTTGAACGCCGAGCCGTGTGTGCCTCCCGCTGGAGTAAGACTGCGCCCCTCATCGCCCCCTCCTAGGGCTGTGGCACTCGGGAGCTTGCCTGCCTCTTCACCCTTGAGAGCCTCGCTCTAATTAGAGTCGCTCTCTGCCCCCGGGTCAGGCTGCCTGCTCCTCTGCCACTGTCTGTTACTGGAGCGCGTTGAAACGCTCTCGCCCCTCCCGCCGGAATTCCCTGGGAGATTGTGATCTCCGCCGAGACTGCAGCCTGCACGGACCGTGCCCTGCTGTCCCCGCTTCACGACCCCGAGGGTTTACAGGCCGCACCGCCCCCTTTTGTGGAGACCCCCGTACCGTCGTACTGGGGGTCGAGGGCCGCGCCTGCCTGTGTGCTCACCCCCGCTGACGATCGAGATCCAAAGGTGCCACCCTGAACTGGACGAGTCGCACTGCCCGTGCACGACTCGCCCTCAAGAAAGTTGAAGCCGTCGGAAAAGCTTCACACCGGGCTAGGGGCCCGCAACGTTTGTTTTCCCCTTGATACATTGTGCGCCTTCATCGTGCCCGGTACGCCCATCTGCTACCTGGATCTCTGGTGGAGTGCGGCGCGTACCCGGAATAGCGTTCCCCCTTTGTGCTCACATCGATAGAGACTGGGCGCATGTTGAACTGTGCACCTCGTCTCTCATTTTGGGACTGTACGCTGGATCTGTGCGCCTCGTATTGCCTGCTGTGTCCCACAGAACCGAACAGTGCGCTTGTTGCCAAGAGGAATCGAGCGCTTTGTCAATCTGCGCCCCTAGCCCTCTGAAAAGGGCCCAGTACGCTGCAATCGCCCCGCAGTACGAGCCGCACAAGCTGGGTACGGCTCGCACCATAGTTTTCATTGCCTGGCAGCTGTACGTCGCGTACCCCGTCTCACGCGAGATGCGTGAGTGTTGGTAGGGTCCGGGTACGCTTCTCACGCGAGATGCGTGAGACTTGGTAGGGGCAGCCGATTCCACCCGTTCTAAGCGCACAGAAGCGCTACAAAGCGCCCAGAAGGCCTAAGACTGGCCTAAGGTCCCTGGAACCGGCCCAGGAAGCGGGAGTAAAGTAATTTGGGACAGAGAAACTTGCCAAGGAGGAATTTTAACAGAAAACCCGTTTTTGTCAAGTAAATTGAACTGAACACAATCCAGTTAAACTACAACAAAGAACTGTTGGTGGAACAGTTAGAAGAGAAGCTTTGCCTATTTACAACCTGTGGTGCTACAAAAACGTTATTTGGTCTTGTACTAAGTCTGAACTGCATAGAGATATATATTTTTACATAAAGAAGCGTATTTTTATATACTCACAGCCTGGTGTCCATTTGTGGGGGGATTGGTGTATTTTACTGTGTGTGTGATTACAAATGCTTAACTAAACAACGCCTGGAGAATAGCCTTGTCTGCTCACGCCACGCACCTAGAGGGTGAGTAAGGGTCATTCTAAAGGGGTCATCCTTCGCCCTGACTTAGAGGAGAGGGTCCCTGCTTGTCACAAGTGCATACTTGCGCCAACCAGAGACCCCCAATTCTAACATTGGACGCAGCGGTGAGGATTTGCGAATTTGCATTTGTGATTGACATACAGTAAATTGCTGATCACCACATAGTGAGAGCAGACCTATAACGCAGCCACAGATTTCCAGTTTTTTAATTTTGTTGAGACATCTGCCATTGTTGGAGCCATGCCTGGCTCACTCCCTGATGGAAGGGCACCCTCTGTGATTTCTGGAATTGAAGATGTAGACTGGGGACAAGGAGGCCTGGAGGGCTACAGAGCACAGGACTTGAGAGACCTCTGCATAAAGTTCAGAGCTGCACACACGGGGTGCAAGAAGAAATCCCAATACATCAAGGCGCTGAGAGCCTGGAAGGAATCAAGGGATCCCCAGACTCCAGAAGATATCATTCCACCAGATGGCGCTGTGGAGCCCCCCAGAGGCCTGTCACCAGAGGAGCTGGCAGACAGGGCAGCAGAAAGGGCGCATGCAATGGAGATGGCAAAATTGGCTGGGCAAATGGCGATGGAGAAACAAAAGTTGGAAATGGACAAGCAAAGATTGGCCATGGAGGCGCAGCAACGCCAGCTGGACCATGACCTAAGAGTGAAGGAGTTGGAGCTGAGAAGTTCTGGAATGACTCCTTCTGGTGGCAGCACAACGCCGGTGCAGGTAGAGTCCAGGGTGTACATCCCCAAAGATGTAGTTAAGGAGTTCTTTAAGGGGGATGACATAGGACAGTGGTTTAGGGCATATGAGGTAGCCATGTCCTCCCACCAGGTCCCTGACAAGGATTGGGGAGCGGGGTTGTGGGGGAGGTTCCTTAGCGAAGGGCGGGACACCCTGCTAGATTTGCCCACTGAAGAACAGCAGTCCTATCCCCGCATGAAAGAGGCCTTAATGACTAGGTATGGGCTTACCCCTGAAATGTACAGACAGAAGTTCAGGGACAGTGTAAAGCGTACTGGGAGTACATATGTGGAGTATGTGACTGGTTTTTGCAGAGCACTGGATGGTTGGGTGACGGGTAGCAAGGTAAAGGATTTTCAGGGGCTTTTTGATTTAATTGCATGGGAGCACTTGTCTGATCACTGTTTTCCTGAGCTACGCCAGCACCTGATTGATAGCAAGTTGTCCAACCCGAGGAAGCTTGCTGAGGAGGCGGACCGCTGGCTCAGCACCAGGGTCCACAAGGGTCCAGTGGGAGACTCCGCCAAGGGTGGGCAGGGTCCCCAGCAGAAGAGTGGGGGGGACAGGGGTAAACAGAAAGGGTTTCCTAAAGGCCCCCAAAGTAATCCCCAAGGGAACCAGCAGCGAGGTTCTCAGCCACCCCCACCCCCGAAGCAGAATGGGGCCCCGACAGGTAGGCCTGTTCCAAAGGGGCCCTTCAATTGTTACAAATGTGGTGACCCAGGTCACATTTCCACTGACCCCAAGTGTCGCCTATTTGGTAAACCAGCACCCACTGGTGCCCCACCCCGACAAGTGACTAGTGTTCACTTGGGAGAAGAAGTAGCAGTCCCTGAGGGTGGAGATCCTGTTCAGATGACCCTAGTCTCGCTAGGAGACAGTGAGATGGTCCCTGAGAACTACCTGCCCTCTAACACTAAAAAATATGGGCAGGTGGTGACCATCAATGGTAAGAAAGCTGAGGCTCTTAGAGACACAGGAGCCAGTGTGACTGCAGTGAGGCAGCACCTGGTGTCTCAAGAGCAGGTTGTACCCCATGCCTACTGTAGGGTTATCAACGCTGATAATTCAGAGAGTCAGTGTCCAATGGCTCAAGTTCCCTTCGAGTGGGGGGGGGGTCTCTGGTACTCTGCAGGTTTGTGTGAGGAAAGCCATGCCTGTGGACTGTTTGCTAGGGAACGACTTGGAAGACTCCCCTTGGGAAAAGGTGGAGAAGACGACTCATCTGAAGATGGTGGGTCTGCCTGACTGGGCGTGCGTGACCACCCGGTCAATGGCAGCCAGTAGGGGTGATCAAGAGGTCCTGGGGCCTGAAGGAGAGGCCCAGGAACCGGTCTTAGAGAGGAGGCGCAGGGGGCGCGGGAAACCGGCCCCTGTTGTTCCCACGGTCCAGGAGGAAGCAGACCCGGAGGGGGATGCCCTGGAGCCTACTGGGGAACAGATTGCTGAACTGGGGGACCTGCCTGAGCTGACCCATTGGCAGCAAGAAGGAGGCCCCTCCAGGGAGGAATTCTGCAGGGAGCAGAAAGAATGCCCTTCTCTCGTGGGTATGCGGCAACAGGCTGCAGACCAGGCCAATGGTGTTCAGGCCAAAACACATTATGTGTACTGGGAGAATGACCTCCTGTATTCAGAGCCTAAGGCTGCTGAACCTGGGTCAGCCCGTGTGCTGGTGGTACCCCAGAAGTTCAGAGCCTTCCTACTGGGACTGGCTCATGATGTGCCTTTAGCAGGACATTTGGGGATGGACAAGACCTATGACAGGCTTGTCACCCACTTCTACTGGCCCCAAATGCACAAGAGCTCAGACGCTCATTGTAGGACCTGTCCAACTTGCCAGGCAAGTGGGAAGAGCGGAGGGAAGAACAAGGCTCCCCTCCAACCTTTCCCTGTGGTCGGTACTCCATTCCAACGAGTGGGTATTGACATTGTTGGGCCTCTGGACCCCAAGACAGCCATGGGCAACAGGTTCATCCTGGTCTTGGTGGATCATGCCACCCGGTACCCTGAAGCCATCCCTCTGAGGACAGTGACGGCCCCCGTGGTGGGGCGTGCACTGATGGGAATTTACTCACGAGTAGGATTCCCTCTAGAGGTGGTGAGCGACAGGGGGACCAACTTCATATCCAAGTATATGAAGTCCCTTTGGCAAGAGTGTGGTGTAACCTACAAGTTCACCACACCTTACCATCCCCAAGGAAACGGGTTGGTTGAGAGATTCAACCGAACCCTGAAGGGCATGATCATGGGCCTGGAAGGTCCAATGAGGCGTAAGTGGGACGTCCTCTTGCCATGCCTGCTCTTTGCATACCGCGAGGTGCCACAGAAGTCCCTAGGGTTCAGCCCCTTTGAACTGCTGTATGGTCACCCCGTGAGAGGACCACTGAGTTTGGTAAAGGAAGGCTGGGAGCAATCTCCCAGGAAACCTCCCCAGAATGTATATAGCTACATGCTGGCCTTCAGAAACCAAACCAGGCGCTTCAGACAACTTGCTGAGGCAAATCTGGAAGCCAGCCAGGAGGAGATGAAGCGGTGGTACGACCAGAATGCCACTCTGGTAGAGCTTCAGCCTGGACAAGAGGTGTATGTCTTGGCCCCAGTGGAACCCTGTGCACTTCAGGATAAGTGGACAGGACCATTTGAGGTTGTGGAGCGCAAGAGCCCAGTGACATACTTGGTGGACATGAAGACGCCCAGGAACCCTTTAAGGGTCCTACATGTCAACCGCCTCAAGCCCCACTTGAAAAGGTCCGAAGTGGGCATGTTGTTGGCCACTGATGATGGAATGGAAGAGGAGTCTGAGCCTCTTCCTCACCTCTTAGTGGCCTGTGAGAAAGATGGGTCAGTGGATGGAGTTAACCTCTCACCCACCCTAACCCCTGAGCAACAGGAAGACTGCCGCCAATTGCTGGGGCAGTTTCCAGATCTGTTCTCCCTGGTTCCTGGTGTCACAGATTGGTGCGTCCATGATGTGGACACAGGAGACAGCTTACCTGTGAAGCATAAGGCTTACAGAGTGGCTGACAGGGTCAGGGCCTGCATCAAGGAGGAGGTCTCCAAGATGCTTGCTCTTAGGGTGGTTGAGTCTTCCAGCAGTCCTTGGTCCAGCCCCGTGGTCTTGGTCCCAAAGGCTGCTGCGCCGGTAGCCACACCTGAACTCCGGTTCTGTGTGGACTACAGAGGACTCAATTCAGTCACCAAGACTGACGCGCACCCTATCCCCAGAGCTGATGAGCTCATTGATCGGCTAGGGGCTGCCCGGTTCCTCAGCACGTTTGATTTAACGTCTGGGTACTGGCAGATCGCCTTGACTGATGGGGCAAAGGAGAGGTCAGCATTCTCTACACCAGATGGGCATTTCCAGTTCCGGGTTATGCCATTTGGCATGAAGAATGCCCCTGCCACCTTTCAGAGGTTGGTCAACCAGGTGTTGGCTGGGCTGGATGAGTTCAGTGCCGCCTACCTGGATGACATCGCGGTGTTCAGTGGTACCTGGCCAGAACACCTGCGACACCTCTGGGAAGTGTTGACGGCCCTGCGCAAGGCAGGCCTCACAATCAAGGCAAGCAAGGGCCATATTGGGCAGGGTTCAGTGGTGTACTTGGGACACCAAGTGGGGAGTGGCAAGGTGGCACCCTTGCAACCCAAAATTGAGACCATCCTGGCTTGGGAACCCCCCAAGACCCAGACTGCAGTGAGAGCCTTCCTGGGGCTCACTGGGTATTACAGGAGGTTTGTCAAGGGCTATGGCACTATTGTGACCCCCTTGACAGAGCTGACTTCTAAGAAGCAGCCCAGGAATGTGATTTGGACTGACACCTGTCAGAAGGCTTTTAACACCCTGAAGACTGCCATGTGCACGGCGCCCGTGCTCCTGATTTCTCCAAGGAATTCATCGTGCAAACAGACGCTTCAGAGCATGGTGTAGGGGCTGTTCTCTCACAGATGACTGAGGAGGGCTGGGACCAACCTGTAGCCTTCATCAGTAGGAGGTTACTTCCACGGGAAAGTAGGTGGAGTGCAATAGAGCGAGAAGCATTTGCTGTGGTCTGGGCGCTGAAGAAGCTAAGACCCTACTTGTTTGGGTCTCACTTCCGGGTTCAGACGGACCACAGGCCCCTCAGATGGTTGATGCAGATGAGGGGTGAGAACCCAAAACTGTTGAGGTGGGCCATCTCCCTACAGGGAATGGACTTTACGGTGGAACACCGCCCTGGCACAGATCACGCCAATGCTGATGGTCTGTCCAGATTTTTCCACCTTAGTGATGTGGAACTCCCTGGGGAAGGGTAGTTCCCCCCACATTTCAGCTGGAGGGGACACGTGTTAGACCTGGCACCTTGGCGTGAGTTTCCCTTCCACTTTTTGCTGTTGTGCCTCAGATGTTTTGCTGTTTTTGCTGGTGTCCGCCGCTCAGGGCACTGCGCCACGGCCAATCCGTGCCGCAGTGCAAGTGCTCCCTATGAAAAGTATAACTGTGTTTGGTATCCCTGATTGGTTCATTGGATTTACTGTCAGTCCCCAGTAAAGTGCACCAGGAGTGCCAGGGCTTGTAAATGCCAATACTGCTAGTGGGCCTGCAGCGCTGGTTGCGCCACCCACAGAAGCAGCCTTAAAATGTGTCTAGGGTCTGCCATTGCAGAACCTGTGTGCAGTCTGGTACTGTCATGCTGGCTGGGCAAGTGCACACACTTGCCAGCCCCTAAACCTTCCCTTAACTTCATATTAGTCACCCCTATGGTAGGCCCTAGGGCAGGGTGCATTGTAAGTGTAAGGTAGGACAAGCCCTGATGTGTGTGGCATGTCCTAATAGTGAATTACAGCCAAATTCGTTTTTCACTATTGAAAGGCTACCTGTCCCCTTTAGGCCAGATGGGCTGCTGGAATTATTACACTCTATAATCCCAGCAGGCTCAGGGAGCATGGTAGAAAATAATGTTTAGTATGCCTGAACTCAGAATAATAAAATATTTCTTTTAGTAAAGTTTATTTTAATATCCTGTGTTTGCAAATGCTACTTTTAGAAAGTTAGCATTTGCTTGCCTAACCATTTCAGCCCGCCTCTGCAGTATGTGTATCTGACTGTCTGGGATGTGTGAGTGACAGGGCTGGGGGATGACAGGTGGTGAATGGAAGGATTACACCTTAGTGGGAGGTGGGAGTTTCCCTCGACTATGCATTAGGCTGTGCTCTGCCACCACAATGCTGGCTCCGCCCTCCTGGGGAGCGACTGATGACTCAGCCTGCACCTGGCCCAGGAAGGGCGAAGCCCCATCAACAAGGTACTTCTGGCTGCCCCTGTCCACACAATGCTGGCTCCACCTCCTGTGGAGCGTCTGATGTGCCTGCCCTCGCACTGAAAGCAGAAGCCAGATTGCACCCAACAAAGTACTCAGAGACTGAAAGTGGCTATGCAAAGGCCCCCCTGGCCTGTAAGAACAAAAGAAACTGTGTATAAAAGTAGGAGTGAGGTTCCGTGACAATTTGAACCCGTGTTTTCAATATTGTCGGAAATACATAATATTAGTATCAGCGAACCGCAAATGATCCATTTAGCATATCCTGGTGTTTTCGCTATGCTACGAGCAAGAGTACTCCTGTTACAAACACATTTCTGATCTACCCATGGCATCCATTTTAGATCATGGCAGCCATTTTGTGTTTCTTGCCCTCACATACGCAATAAACTCTGATCACTTCATTTCAATTAAGGACACGTAGGCTTAGCCGGCGATTCACCTCTTTAGTGACACGTGCACCTTGGAACAGAACACGCTGTAACTGCATGACTCGACAAAGGCTGCCTCCTCTGCCCGAGGCCAGTCCTGCTATACTGGTTCTTGTGTCCGTTGGCCTGATCACGATTAGGCGGCCGAAGCCGGTAGCCTTGCCCATTTACAACCCACAAACATCCCTTATCCCACTTTCCTATCTTCCACACCTGGCTCCGTTCCTTTCTTTCTGAATCTTTATTAGGGGGAGGTAACGAAATTTACGATGAGGCGGTCCGACTCTTGAATGCAATATTGACAAGGGATTGTGATGAACTAGTGGGAACCCCTCTTCGTAATGTTTGGCATCAGATATTATCGACGGTTCCTGTGTAACGCCAAATATTTATTATTTAGGACACAAAGGTTTTGGGAATGTATTACATGTAAAGAATTTGCCTCCAGCTCAAAATTCAGTATATAAGGAGCAACCCTCTTTGTACAAATTGAACAGGCTCCTAGACACTGCCCATGCGTAGTTTCTGTGACTTCTGTGTCCCTGCAGTAATAAACCTTTGGTCTTTGACGCCACCATCGAGAAGCCCGTGTTTCTGTTTATTTTTGCACCAAGACAGGTGGAACTCCGGGGTCTTTGGGTGTTGTTCCCTGACACCTCTGGACGGAACCAAAAAGTCCAGAACTCCAATTGGCGCCCAACTTGGGGCGACGTCATTCGGTACCGGTCCAAAAGCCTGAAGAGTTCGAGAAGCTTCGTGTGAAGATTCCTGAGGGAGGCGCCCCACTTCATCGATCCCGGCATATCGCAAAAGTGGCCCAAAGTTCTCTTCCACGAGGGTTCCCGTTCAGGACGGCTGCAGTGGGCCGTTGCCTTGACCGTCGCCCTGTCTTGGACCCGAGGTGCAGTCCTTAGTACGGCGAAACGTGACGGGTTTCTCCTTGGTGACGTCTTCAGTGCCTCAGTTAAGTATTTAGTGGTTGCTAGTTGGTTACTTCGTGAGGGTTGAAAAAAATCCTTTTTGGTTCTTGGTTTGGTTTGGTTTTGTAAGATTATCACTGGTTGTTCTGGTTACGATAATCTATTTGGTTCAGTTTGGGTATCCAGTTTGCTTTTGGTAGGCCTAAGTTCTTGGTTCAGGTGCACATATCTGTTTCTTGTTTTGTTTGTTCTGTGTTCCGGATTGCAAAATGGTAAGTCGGAGAAATTGTATGTTGTCCTGTTTTGGTTGCAACAGTGATTCACGATTGGAGGACTCATGTCTGGTTCCTCCGATTGGGACTCCCTTATATGATCTGTACTGTAAGCATGGTGTGGGCCCTATATCTTATAATGAGGTGTGGGTCCGATACACTAAAAAGGATGGTGTCCTTAGTTGGCCACTACATGGTAGTTTTGAACCAGAAATCCTTGACAATTTAGAAGCGAAATTGTTTAGGAAGAAAGCCCGGCCGGCAATGTTTGATTCGTTCCGCTACTGGCGAAAAGAATCTAAACGGAGAGAAATTAAAAGGTTAAAGAAAGAACAGAAAGAGCAAGAAGAGTTGACTTCAGAACAAGCGGCTAAGCAGCTGCAAGTCAACGAGTCTGAGAAGGCCATAGAGGTGGCCATTAGAGAGCATAATTTAGCGATCGACAAGTGCTATCCTGCATTGCCATCGAAAACAACTAAGATACTGGAGGATCCCGAAAACGATCCTCTGTTGTATTATCTGTTAAGGTCACCTCCACCGTATGCACAAGGTGCTACGGCTCCACTTGTACCGAATGTTCAATTACTGGTTGCTGGACAACCTGGTATTCCTGCTCCTGCCCCTCAGAATCAAGCTCCTGTACCTCCTGTGGTTAATGTGAATGTACCTACGGCACCTCCTCTTCCTGGGTTGCCGACTTCTCTACCTATACCTGTGTCGCTTACACCTACTATTCCACAAACTATCTTCCTCGATACTCCTACTGTCCCGCTATCTATTCCAACTACTACTGTGTTCTCTGCATCTGCCAGTATGTTGACTCCGCTTTCTGTTCGTCGAAAAATTACTGATTCTGTTTCTAATATTCTGTCTCCTTTCTATAAAACTTTAATTAAAACTCCTGCCTCTGACTCTGTACAGAGACGCAGTCAGCTTCCAAGCACTGAGGAACGGGGAATCTTGGATTCCACGGCTCTCCGATGGGTTTCGAAGAGTAGAAGATATAGTACGAGAGATGTACTAGATACTTTTATGCAGTGGAAGGAACCAACGCAACGATATGTTTTTGACGAGATGTGCTCCCTGTTGCGTGATGAGTTAGAAGAAGATGACTCTGAATCGAACCTAGAAGAATTAATTAATGTTCAAAAAGAGTTTGCTGCAGGTATGATAGTGGGTCAAGATATAAAAGAAGCGATGGAGTTGATCTTAAGCTATAGGAATGACCCATCTCTTCGTTCACCGAGAGACTTAGAGAAAAGTAGTACGAAGCGGACTGGCCAATATCCAATGAGGGAGGTTCCTCCAATTTGGCGCGAAGCTGTGCAAGCTGATGCCATTAATGGTATTGCAGCCGCTCCGGCGCAATTCCATAGAGTGTGGATACACATTCCGTGGAAACGAGCCGAAGTGTTAGCAGTAAAACAGGCCTTGCCAGATCCGCGTAAAAATCCTGCCGGATACTATAAGGAATTAACGCAGACAGTTGAGGCTTGTGTAATGAATCTGGCGGACATTGACATGTTATTTGGTAATGTAGTTCCGCAGCCAATTTGGGCTAAAATTCGTAAAGAAAATCATCCAGTTGCCCTAGGTGGTGATTGGGCAGCTATCATTGCCGCAGATGGTCAGCAAATAGGTGGTTCCAAACCCGAACCTCTAGTTGCTAATCTTCCAGGTAGGATAATCGACTTAATGAAGACTCTGATGCCCGCATTGCGCGTTAACTGGGACAAGTTGTCCGCATGCAGGCAGAAGAAAGACGAAAGTGTCTCTGACTTCTTCACGAGGTTCGAAGAGACTTTTGTGGATCATAGTGGTCAGGATATGAGCACAGAAGGAGGACAAAGATTATTTGTCGATAAATTTGTACACAACTTGCTACCAGAGCTCTGCAATAAATTAAAGGATTCCGAGAGTGCGTGGGCTGTCTCTACAACTGCGCAAATACTTGCAACTGCACAATATTATGAAAATAGGGATAAAGAGGAGAAAGACAAATCAGATAAGAAAACGAAAGATTTAAAAACTAAAGTTCTTTTGCAACAGGCGTATCCGCCTCGCATGAATCAGACTAATACGCAGCAAGGGTCGTATCAAAGGGCAGATTATAGTTCACCAAGACCTCAATATCAGTGGAATCAGTGTGCGTACTGTAAGAAAGAAGGTCATTATAAAAATGAGTGTCCGGTCTTAGCGCAAAATAACGCAGCAGCAGCTCAGAGAGGTCGTGGTGGTTTTGTGCAGAATTCTAGAGGTCGAGGACGAGGTGCTATGCCTCCACAAACGAATGATCGCCCTTCCAACCACTTTGATCAACGAAATGGACAGTCTGTCCAGCAAAATAGATCTCAACAGTATCTTGTTGAGGACTATTGTGAAGTGGATGAGGGATTTCAGCAAAATGGGTACTAGGACAGCCATGGACAGAGAGAGGGAGTAGTATCAGTTCCAGTGGATCAGAGTGGGCCTTATGTCGCAGTAGCAACATCAGGTGTAGTCGAACCGTTTCTGTTGGATACTGGTGCCGCAAAAAGTTCTATCATTCATGCGAAACTCCCTGGCGCACCTTTGTCCGGCTTAACAAATGTTTCTGTAGGTTTTTCAGGCGCCCCTGTTTACAACCCCATATCTGGTCCTTTATCTATTTCTGTTGGACCGTGTCAATTGAAAGCACCCCTGATTTTGACGACAGGTTGTAATGAAAATCTACTTGGTTTAGACTTGTTAAAACGCCTATATGCGACAATGTACTGTTCTCCGGAAGGAGTACAGCTTACATTGGGTAAAAGAATCACCTCTCCGATGTACTTGTCAATGGATGCACTCCCGCCAGAGCTACGTTCACTCCCTGATACTCTTTGGGCGACTGGTCCTAATGATGTAGGCCTTTTGGAAATACCACCATATGTAGTCACTTTGAAAGCAAATGTAAAATTTCCACGAATTCCTCAATACAAAATATCTAGTGAAGGTGAACGTGCACTTTTACTGATTGTGCAAGATTTGATTAAGAAAGGTGTGGTTGAAGAAACTAGAGGAAATGTCTGTAACAGTCCTGTGTTACCGATTTTGAAACGAACTGATCCTACAAAGCCTCCAGTGTATAGGTTTGTCATTGACCTCAGAGAAGTTAATAAGATTGTGGTCCCGCAGTTTCCTGTAGTTCCAGACATTACTGCCCTGTTGACATTGATTCCTGCAACAGCCACATGGTTTTCAGTCATCGACTTGAAGAATGCCTTTTTCAGCATTCCGATAGCCGAGGAAAGTAGAGATATTTTCGGCTTCTGTCTAGGAGGTCGAAGCTTCAGATTTAAACGCGCTCCACAAGGCTATTGTGAGAGCCCATCTATTTACAGTCAAGCATTGAAAAGTCAGTTAGATTCCTTTGTCCTTCCTCCAGGTTCTGCCCTAGTGCAATATGTAGACGATCTTCTAGTGGCTGCCGATGACAAGGAAACTTGCAAAGCAGCTACGATTTCGTTATTGCATCATTTGTCCAATTTGAATCACAAGGTGTCACCTTCGAAATTGCAATACTGCTGCCAAGAAGTGACCTACCTAGGTCATCTCTTGTCAAAGGAGGGAAGGAAGTTGACCCCAGAGAGAATAAAAGCAATTACGCAGATGAGTGTTCCCCGCACACAGAGAGAAGTACGTGCCTTTCTAGGTATTACCTCTTACTGTAGGCAGTGGATCCCAAATTTTTCTCTTTTAGCGAAACCATTGGTAGCTTTGACTGGGAAAAATGTTCCGAGTCCGGTGCCATGGTCTGATGAATGTCAGGAGAGTTTTTCTGAGTTACGAAAAGCATTGTGTTCGGCTCCTGTATTGGGTACACCTGATTACAGCAAGCCATTCACGCTCTATGTCCACGAGAGAGAAGGTTGCGCGTTGAGTGTTCTGACACAGAAATTTGGTGATAAACAACGCCCTTGTGCGTATTTTTCATCAACATTGGATCCGGTAGCTAGAGCGTTACCTAGTTGTTTGAGAGCTACAGCGGCAGCTGCGGCTTCCATTCGACAATCTGCTGGTTTGGTGATGAATAACATGTTAGTGGTTATGGTTCCTCATGCGGTGGATACACTCATGAATCGAACCAAAACACAACACCTTACCAGTGCGAGATTATCTGGCTACGAGCTGACACTACTAGCAAGTCATATTCAGATTAAAAGATGCAATGTATTGAATCCAGCAACATTGTTGCCGACTAATCAAGAGTCGAGTGATTCTGAGCCCCATGATTGCTGTTTCAGAACAGAGGAAGAGACAAAAGGACGAATTGATTTAAAAGACACTCCGTTGTCAGATCCAGATGGCACGTTGTATGTTGATGGGTCATGTTTTAAATTGGAGAATGGTGATGTGACTGCTGCTTATGCGGTAACGACTTTGAGAACGATTGTGGAGACTGCAAGAGTGAGTCAGAATTCTGCCCAAGCTGCAGAATTAATAGCTCTAACAAGAGCGTGTGTTTTAGCTAAGGGAAAGAGAGTGAATGTGTTCACAGATAGTCAGTACGCGTTTGGGGTGGCCCATAGTTTTGGCCGTTTGTGGAAAGAAAGAGGTTTCATTACGTCCCATGGGACTAAGATTCAACATGGTCAGCTAGTTAACGACTTGTTGGAATCTCTAACCTTGCCGACTGAAGTTGCAATTGTGAAATGCAGTGCTCATAAAGCAATCACGGATGATGTTGGTCGTGGGAATGCTTTTGCTGATGAAACTGCTAAACAGACAGCTAGAGATATGATGAGTAGAATGTATGTTGCTACGTCTGCAAGATGGATTTCTGAATCTGGAATGTGTGAGGATACAGTGGAAAGTGTGAAAGAGATTCAGAAAGAGGCAACTGAGGAGGAAAAACGTGCATGGAAAGAAAGTATGGGCAAGTTGGATTCGAGTGGGTGTTGGATTGATCTGTCAGAACAACAGCGTTGGATGTTGCCTGATGCGTATGTGCTTGCAGTGGTGACAATGGCGCATGGAGTAGCGCATATAAGTTCTAAAGGAATCTGTAAGATGTTGGCTCCAGTCTGGAAGAATGATGGGATCAGTAAATGTGCAGAGAGAGTGGTGAAAAATTGTATGGTATGCCTGATGCATAATCCTGGCAAGGGAACCCCAACTCCTGCTGGTCACTTCGCCCCTCCTTCCTGCCCCTTTGAAGTAATTCAGTTAGATTTCATACACATGGATCGGTGTAATAATCTAAAATACGTTCTGGTGGTAGTTTGTGCTTTTTCCAGATGGATCGAAGCATATCCACTAAAGGACAATACTGCCCTACCAACTGCCAAAATTCTTCTCAAAGAATATTTCCCTAGGTATGGAATGCCACGGATTGTATGGTCAGATAACGGAAGTGAGTTTATAGGGAAAGTTATGCAGAGTGTGTGTGCCGGTTTGGGCATCAAACAGAAGTTCCACAGTGCAAACCATCCCCAGTCTGCTGGTTTGGTTGAGGGTTACAATGGCACCCTCAAACTAAAACTTGCTAAAATACAAGCATCCACGGGTTTATCCTGGCCGGACGCATTACCCTTGGCTTTGTTATCAACGAGAGCAACTGTACATTCTAGAGTAGGGCTTAGCCCTTACGAAATTGTTTTTGGCCGTCCGGCAAATGTGTGGGGAGTGCCTAGGCCGAAAGAGTTTTGTTCTCTAGAATATCCTATGTTGATCGATTACCTTTATGACTTGACTGCTAAATTGAGTCTTATTCACCAACAGGTTTTCGATGCATTACCAAAACCTCCGGAGAGTCCAGGGCATCAGCTGAAACCCGGCGACCACGTTGTGGTCAGAAACTTCGCGAGGACAAAGAACCTTCAACCCAAGTTTGTTGGCCCCTTTCAGGTGTTGCTTGCGACAAGAACCGCTGTTCGTGTAGCTGGTCGCAAGCACTGGGTACATGCGTCCCATGTCAAACGTGTGCCCCTACCACTTCCTTACGACGACTGGGTGAAGAAGGGAATTGGTGCCTCCGAATATGAACAAACGCCAAAGTTCATCCCTTTCAGCGATGCCGAATTGATTACCGACACTCCGAACTCTGACTCTCCTCCCGAAAAGACTCCTTTGAACTCTGAACATTTGTCCACTGCATCAGAACAAACTCTGTCATCTGCGAACCTGAACACTGCAACAGCTACTAGTGATACGTTATTTGCCGATCAAACAGTTCCTGCAAAATTAAGATACAACTTACGATCTCGTCATATGGACAAATAAAGCAGGAAACTGCCTATTGTGATATTTGCAATCTTGAACTTTTGCCTTCAGCCAGGAAGTTTGCTATTGTTTTATTGTTTTTAAAATTGCCTTGCCGTCTGGGTAGCCGTAGGGTCGTGGCTGTGTGCCTAGTTGAATTTGCGGGGGTCTGACACAAGGTCGATCTTTCTGTTGGTTCTGGGAACTCCCAGGGCTGATAGAGGCATTTTCATCTACGTACACATCATCAGTGGTCGCGAGCGGATTGTAGAAGATGGAGCTTCCTGCGCTGCAACGAGAAAATGTGATCTATGTTCGCAGAAACAGACTTTACAGAATTCTTCATAGCAAATGCTTTTTGATGCAATGTGCCATTACATTTTTAATTGTTTTAATAACGTTGGTGGGTGGAATCGTCTTTGGTATAAATTTGATCTTTGTGCCAGTAACTACAGTACCTCCCCTTGATCCTGCTACTTCTACTGTTTCTTCTATACACTCTTTTCACTCGTTTCCTGAACATGAGCAAGCTTGACGCTCAGAATTTATCAATAACACTTTTGTACAGCTCTTGCACCAACACCAACTGGTAGTTAACACTACAGACTGCTGGGTGTGTGGCTTGATACCCCACACTATGGATAAAGGTATTCCCTATCTGGTGTTGCCTTTTAGCTACAATGGATCATTTCAGGCCCTTCAAACCATCTTTGCTTATGCCCTTGAAACCTATCCTCCACGTCCACCACGTTCCACTAAATATAACTCTGTCAACAAAGCTTTAGTTCAGGGAATTATTGACATGATCAAGGATGTCAATAATACTCCATCTTACCCTAGAGACGAATTGCGAGTATATTTAAGTTGGAATTCTTCAGAGTATCGCCTTAGCTTGGGAGAAAGCAAGCGTAAAAGCTCAACTCCAATCTGGGTCGTACCTCACCGAGGTCAGGTCTGTTTGCGAGGTAATGGGAGAAATCCGAGAGCTCAGCTAGGGAGGAGTGAGTGCGTAGAGACTTACGTGTTTCCGGCTAACTCTTCCCCTGCTTTTCTTACTGCTAGGGGTACTTACTTCATCTGTTTAGACAGAGCGTATACATGGTTGCCTGCTGACTTTTCAGGTTCATGTTATATTGCTCGATTGTTGCCTCCAACATACACTGCTTCACCCGATTATCACAAGACCAGAGTAGCAAGAGGTGTCTTCAGCAAGGAAGATACCGCTGGTCAGGAAGCTGGAGACTTCTTCAAAGGTTTCCTTCCGTTCTGGGGGCCTATGGCCAATAGTAGAAACATACGTCAGCTAACACGGGTAGTTGAATCTACTATCACCGAAACTGCTGGTGCCCTTAGCAATTTGACAGCTGAGCTTCAGGCGGATAGACTCATGACGTTGCAGAACCGTATGGTTCTAGACGTAATACTTGCAGATCGAGGTGGGGTATGCAGAATGATCCAATCGAGCTGCTGTGTCTTTATTCCCAATAATGCTCCAACAGTCTATGAGGCGATCTCTAAGCTACACAAGATTTCCGACTCTATTCATGTAGACAAGGAAAACTGGTCCTTCATGGAGTGGTTATGGACTCTAATATCAGCGTGGGGATGGAAGGTTCTGATGGTCATCGGTGTCATCTTAGTATTCCTATTCTCATGCTGCCTGATTATCCAGTGTGGTCCAGCTCTGTGTAGTCTTTGTGCTGCAACCTGTTTTAGAAAACCACCTGCGTTTGGAGAAAAAGCGCAAGAAAGGATGATGATACAACAACATGTCACTGACCTGATGAGCATAGAATTAGACTCTGACATAGACTGAGTAATTGCCTATGTAAGGGCAAAAGGAGGGTCTGAGGTTCCGTGACAATTTGAACCCGTGTTTTCAATATTGTCGGAAATACATAATATTAGTATCAGCGAACCGCAAATGATCCATTTAGCATATCCTGGTGTTTTCGCTATGCTACGAGCAAGAGTACTCCTGTTACAAACACATTTCTGATCTCCCCATGGCATCCATTTTAGATCATGGCAGCCATTTTGTGTTTCTTGCCCTCACACACGCAATAACCTCTGATCACTTCATTTCAATTAAGGACACGTAGGCTTAGCCGGCGATTCACCTCTTTAGTGACACGTGCACCTTGGAACAGAACACGCTGTAACTGCATGACTCGACAAAGGCTGCCTCCTCTGCCCGAGGCCAGTCCTGCTATACTGGTTCTTGTGTCCGTTGGCCTGATCACGATTAGGCGGCCGAAGCCGGTAGCCTTGCCCATTTACAACCCACAAACATCCCTTATCCCACTTTCCTATCTTCCACACCTGGCTCCGTTCCTTTCTTTCTGAATCTTTATTAGGGGGAGGTAACGAAATTTACGATGAGGCGGTCCGACTCTTGAATGCAATATTGACAAGGGATTGTGATGAACTAGTGGGAACCCCTCTTCGTAATGTTTGGCATCAGATATTATCGACGGTTCCTGTGTAACGCCAAATATTTATTATTTAGGACACAAAGGTTTTGGGAATGTATTACATGTAAAGAATTTGCCTCCAGCTCAAAATTCAGTATATAAGGAGCAACCCTCTTTGTACAAATTGAACAGGCTCCTAGACACTGCCCATGCGTAGTTTCTGTGACTTCTGTGTCCCTGCAGTAATAAACCTTTGGTCTTTGACGCCACCATCGAGAAGCCCGTGTTTCTGTTTATTTTTGCACCAAGACAGGTGGAACTCCGGGGTCTTTGGGTGTTGTTCCCTGACACCTCTGGACGGAACCAAAAAGTCCAGAACTCCAGGAGCCCTGCTCCTAAGAAATCAGAATCCTGTTTTACCACAAAGAACCTCTGCCCGAATAGAAGGAGAAGAAGACGCTGGAAGGACTGGCCTGCTGCTTGCCTTGCTGAGGAAGGAGAGGAGAAGACTTTTTGAAAGACTTTGCAGACTTGTGCTCTAAACATTCTCCAAGGGCTTGATTGAGCAAGCTCCCTGAACTGAACCCCAGGACTAGTGGGTTCTTTGTGCCTTTGCTCGTCTTTGAACGCCGAGCCGTGTGTGCCTCCCGCTGGAGTAAGACTGCGCCCCTCATCGCCCCCTCCTAGGGCTGTGGCACTCGGGAGCTTGCCTGCCTCTTCACCCTTGAGAGCCTCGCTCTAATTAGAGTCGCTCTCTGCCCCCGGGTCAGGCTGCCTGCTCCTCTGCCACTGTCTGTTACTGGAGCGCGTTGAAACGCTCTCGCCCCTCCCGCCGGAATTCCCTGGGAGATTGTGATCTCCGCCGAGACTGCAGCCTGCACGGACCGTGCCCTGCTGTCCCCGCTTCACGACCCCAAGGGTTTACAGGCCGCGCCGCCCCCTTTTGTGGAGACCCCCGTACCGTCGTACTGGGGGTCGAGGGCCGCGCCTGCCTGTGTGCTCACCCCCGCTGACGATCGAGATCCAAAGGTGCCACCCTGAACTGGACGAGTCGCACTGCCCGTGCAGGACTCGCCCTCAAGAAAGTTGAAGCCGTCGGAAAAGCTTCACACCGGGCTAGGGGCCCGCAACGTTTGTTTTCCCCTTGATACATTGTGCGCCTTCATCGTGCCCGGTACGCCCATCTGCTACCTGGATCTCTGGTGGAGTGCGGCGCGTACCCGGAATAGCGTTCCCCCTTTGTGCTCACATCGATAGAGACTGGGCGCATGTTGAACTGTGCACCTCGTCTCTCATTTTGGGACTGTACGCTGGATCTGTGCGCCTCGTATTGCCTGCTGTGTCCCACAGAACCGAACAGTGCGCTTGTTGCCAAGAGGAATCGAGCGCTTTGTCAATCTGCGCCCCTAGCCCTCTGAAAAGGGCCCAGTACGCTGCAATCGCCCCGCAGTACGAGCCGCACAAGCTGGGTACGGCTCGCACCATAGTTTTCATTGCCTGGAAGCTGTACGTCGCGTACCCCGTCTCACGCGAGATGCGTGAGTGTTGGTAGGGTCCGGGTACGCTTCTCACGCGAGATGCGTGAGACTTGGTAGGGGCAGGCGATTCCACCCGTTCTAAGCGCACAGAAGCGCTACAAAGCGCCCAGAAGGCCTAAGACTGGCCTAAGGTCCCTGGAACCGGCCCAGGAAGCGGGAGTAAAGTAATTTGGGACAGAGAAACTTGCCAAGGAGGAATTTTAACAGAAAACCCGTTTTTGTCAAGTAAATTGAACTGAACACAATCCAGTTAAACTACAACAAAGAACTGTTGGTGGAACAGTTAGAAGAGAAGCTTTGCCTATTTACAACCTGTGGTGCTACAAAAACGTTATTTGGTCTTGTACTAAGTCTGAACTGCATAGAGATATATATTTTTACATAAAGAAGCGTATTTTTATATACTCACAGCCTGGTGTCCATTTGTGGGGGGATTGGTGTATTTTACTGTGTGTGTGATTACAAATGCTTAACTAAACAACGCCTGGAGAATAGCCTTGTCTGCTCACGCCACGCACCTAGAGGGTGAGTAAGGGTCATTCTAAAGGGGTCATCCTTCGCCCTGACTTAGAGGAGAGGGTCCCTGCTTGTCACAAGTGCATACTTGCGCCAACCAGAGACCCCCAATTCTAACATCCACTATCTCTCCTCCCCACTCTCTCTCCCCACTCTCTCTCTCCACTCTCTCTCGCCAACCTCTCCAATCTCTCCACTCCCTCCACTCTCTTTCCACTCTCTCTCCACTCTCTCGCTCTCCACTCTCTTACTCTCCACTCTCTCTCCACTCTGTCTCCAATCTCTCCACTCTCTCCCTCCACTCTCTCTCGCCACTCTCTCCACTGTCTCCCTCCACTCTCTCTATCTCCACTCTCTCTCTCCACTCTCTGTCTCCACTCTCTCTGTCTCCACTCTCTCTGTCTCCACTCTGTCTTCACTCGCTCTGTCTCCACTCTCTGTCACCACTCTCTCTCCACTCTCTCTCTCCACTCTCTCCCTCCACTCTCTCTCTCCACTCTTTCGCTCCCCACTCTCTGCCTCCACTCTCCCTCTCTCCACTCTCCCTCTCCACGGTCTCTCTCCAATCTCTCCACTCTCTCCACTGTCTCCTTCCACTCTCTCCACTCCCTCTCTCCACTATATCCACTCTCTGTCTCCACTCTCTGTCTCCACTCTCTCTCTCCAATCTCTCTACTCCCTCCACTCTCTCTCCACACTCTCTCTCCAATCTCCCCACTCTTTCCACTTACTCCACTGTCTCCCTTCACTCTCTCTCCATTCTCTCTTCACTTTCTGTTTCCACTCTCTATTTCCACTCTCTCTGCTCTCTCTCTCTCCAATCTCTCCACTCTCTCCACTCTCTCTCCACTCTCTCTCTCCAGTCTCTCACCCTCCACTCTCTCTTCACTCTCTCTCCACTCTCTTGCTCACCACTCTCTCTCTCCCCTCTCTCTCCACTCTATCTCCAGTCTCTCTCTCCAATCTCTCTCTCCAACCTCTTCAATCTTTCCACTCTCTCCACTCTCTTTCCACTCTCTCTCCAGTCTGTCCACTCTCTCCACTGTCTCCCTCCACACTCTCTCCACTCTCTCTCTCCACTCTCGGTCTCCTCTCTCTCTCCCCACTCTCTCTCTCCACTCTCTCTCTCCAACCTCTTCAATCTTTCCACTCTCTCCACTCTCTTTCCACTCTCTCTCCAGTCTCTCTCTCTCCAATCTCTCCACTCTCTCCCTCCACTCCCTCTCTCCACTCTCTCTCCACTCTCTCCACTGTCTCCCTCCACTCTCTCTATCTCCAAACACTCTCTCTACTCTCTGTCTCCACTCTCTCTGTCTCCACTCTGTCTCCACTCTCTCTGTCTCCACTCTCTGTCACCACTCTCTCTCCACTCTCTCTCTCCAATCTCTCTCTCCAATCTCTCCACTCTCTCAACTCTCTCCACTGTCTCCCTCCACTCTCTGTCCACTCTCTCTCTCCACTCTCTCTCCACTCTCTGTCTCCACTCTCCCTCTCTGCACTCTCTCCACTTTCTCTCCAATCTCTCCTCTTTCTCCACTCCCAATCCCTCTCCAATCTCTTGCTCTCCACTCTCTGTCTCCACTCTCTCCACACTCTCTCTCTCCACTCTCTCTCTCTCCAATCTCTCCACTCTCTCTCTCCACTCTCCACTCTCTCACTTTCCACTCTGTCTCTACTCTCTCTATCTCTCCACTTTCTTTCTCCACTCTTTCTCTCCAATCTCTCCACTCTCTCCCTCCACTCTCTCTCCACTCTCTCTCTCCACTCTCTCCACTCTCTCCCTCCACTCTCTCTCTCCACTCTCTCTCCACTCTCTTGCTCTCCATTCTCTCTCTCTACTCTCTCTCCACTCTCCCTCTCCAATCTTTCCACTCTGTCTACTCTCTCCACTGTCTCCCTCCACTCTCTCTCCACTCTCTCTCTCCACTCTCTGTCTCCACTATCTCTCCTCCCCACTCTCTCTCCCCACTCTCTCTCTCCACTCTCTCTCGCCAACCTCTCCAATCTCTCCACTCCCTCCACTCTCTTTCCACTCTCTCTCCACTCTCTCGCTCTCCACTCTCTTACTCTCCACTCTCTCTCCACTCTGTCTCCAATCTCTCCACTCTCTCCCTCCACTCTCTCTCGCCACTCTCTCTCCATTCTCTCCACTGTCTCCCTCCACTCTCGCTATCTCCACTCTCTCTCTCCACTCTCTGTCTCCACTCTCTCTGTCTCCACTCTCTCTGTCTCCACTCTGTCTCCACTCGCTCTGTCTCCACTCTCTGTCACCACTCTCTCTCCACTCTCTCTCTCCACTCTCTCCCTCCACTCTCTCTCTCCACTCTTTCGCTCCCCACTCTCTGCCTCCACTCTCCCTCTCTCCACTCTCTCTCTCCACGGTCTCTCTCCAATCTCTCCACTATCTCCACTGTCTCCTTCCACTCTCTCCACTCCCTCTCTCCACTATATCCACTCTCTCCCTCCACTCTCTCTCCACTCTCTCTCTCCACTCTCTCTCTCCACTCTCTCTCTCCACTCTCTCTCCACTCTCTTGCTCTCCATTCTCCCTCTCTACTCTCTCTCCACTCTCCCTCTCCAATCTTTCCACTCTGTCTACTCTCTCCACTGTCTCCCTCCACTCTCTCTCCACTCTCTCTCTCCACTCTCTGTCTCCACTATCTCTCCTCCCCACTCTCTCTCCCCACTCTCTCTCTCCACTCTCTCTCGCCAACCTCTCCAATCTCTCCACTCCCTCCACTCTCTTTCAACTCTCTCTCCACTCTCTCGCTCTCCACTCTCTTACTCTCCACTCTCTCTCCACTCTGTCTCCAATCTCTCCACTCTCTCCCTCCACTCTCTCTCGCCCCTCTCTCTCCACTCTCTCCACTGTCTCCCTCCACTCTCTCTATCCTAACTCTCTCTCTCCACTCTCTGTCTCCACTCTCTCTGTCTCCACTCTCTCTGTCTCCACTCTGTCTTCACTCGCTCTGTCTCCACTCTCTGTCACCACTCTCTCTCCACTCTCTCTCTCCACTCTCTCCCTCCACTCTCTCTCTCCACTCTTTCGCTCCCCACTCTCTGCCTCCACTCTCCCTCTCTCCACTCTCTCTCTCCGCGGTCTCTCTCCAATCTCTCCACTCTCTCCACTGTCTGCTTCCACTCTCTCCACTCCCTCTCTCCACTATATCCACTCTCTGTCTCCACTCTCTGTCTCCACTCTCTCTCTCCAATCTCCCCACTCTTTCCACTTACTCCACTGTCTCCCTCCACTCTCTCTCCATTGTCTCTCCACTCTCTGTTTCCACTCTCTATTTCCACTCTCTCCGCTCTCTCTCTCCAATCTCTCCACTCTCTCCACTCTCTCTCTCTCCAGTCTCTCACCCTCCACTCTCTCTTCACTCTCTCTCCACTCTCTTGCTCACCACTCTCTCTCTCCCCTCTCTGTCCACTCTCTCTCCAGTCTCTCTCTCCAATCTCTCCACTCTGTCCACTCTCTCCACTGTCTCCCTCCACTCTCTGTCCACTCTCTCTCTCCACTCTCTCTCCACTCTCTGTCTCCACTCTCCCTCTCTGCACTCTCTCCACTTTCTCTCCAATCTCTCCTCTTTCTCCACTCCCAATCCCTCTCCAATCTCTTGCTCTCCACTCTCTGTCTCCACTCTCTCCACTCTCTCTCTCTCCACTCTCTCTCTCCAATCTCTCCACTCTCTCTCTCCACTCTCCACTCTCTCACTCTCTCACTCTCCACTCTGTCTCTACTCTCTCTCTCTCTCCACTTTCTTTCTCCACCCTCTCTCTCCAATCTCTCCACTCTCTCCCTCCACTCTCTCTTCACTCTCTGTCTCCACTCACTCTCTATCTCTCTCCACTCTCTCTCTCCACTCTCTCCACTTTCTCTCTCCACTCTCTCTCCACTCTCTCTCTCCACTCTCTCTCTCCAATCTCCCCACTCTCTCTCTCCACTCCCCCCTCTCTCACTCTCCACTCTGTCTCTACTCTCTCTATCTCTCCACTTTCTTTCTCCACTCTTTCTCTCCAATCTCTCCACTCTCTCCCTCCACTCTCTCTCCACTCTCTCTCTCCACTCTCTCCACTCTCTCTCTCCACTCTCTCTCCACTCTCTTGCTCTCCATTCTCTCTCTCTCTACTCTCTCTCCACTCTCCCTCTCCAATCTTTCCACTCTGTCTACTCTCTCCACTGTCTCCCTCCACTCTCTCTCCACTCTCTCTCTCCACTCTCTGTCTCCACTATCTCTCCTCCCCACTCTCTCTCCCCACTCTCTCTCTCCACTCTCTCTCGCCAACCTCTCCAATCTCTCCACTCCCTCCACTCTCTTTCCACTCTCTCTCCACTCTCTGTCTCCACTCTCTCTCTCCAATCTCTCTACTCCCTCCACTCTCTCTCCACACTCTCTCTCCAATCTCCCCACTCTTTCCACTTACTCCACTGTCTCCCTTCACTCTCTCTCCATTCTCTCTTCACTTTCTGTTTCCACTCTCTATTTCCACTCTCTCTGCTCTCTCTCTCTCCAATCTCTCCACTCTCTCCACTCTCTCTCCACTCTCTCTCTCCAGTCTCTCACCCTCCACTCTCTCTTCACTCTCTCTCCACTCTCTTGCTCACCACTCTCTCTCTCCCCTCTCTCTCCACTCTCTCTCCAGTCTCTCTCTCCAATCTCTCTCTCCAACCTCTTCAATCTTTCCACTCTCTCCACTCTCTTTCCACTCTCTCTCCAGTCTGTCCACTCTCTCCACTGTCTCCCTCCACACTCTCTCCACTCTCTCTCTCCACTCTCGGTCTCCTCTCTCTCTCCCCACTCTCTCTCTCCACTCTCTCTCTCCAACCTCTTCAATCTTTCCACTCTCTCCACTCTCTTTCCACTCTCTCTCCAGTCTCTCTCTCTCCAATCTCTCCACTCTCTCCCTCCACTCCCTCTCTCCACTCTCTCTCCACTCTCTCCACTGTCTCCCTCCACTCTCTCTATCTCCAAACACTCTCTCTACTCTCTGTCTCCACTCTCTCTGTCTCCACTCTGTCTCCACTCTCTCTGTCTCCACTCTCTGTCACCACTCTCTCTCCACTCTCTCTCTCCAATCTCTCTCTCCAATCTCTCCACTCTCTCCACTCTCTCCACTGTCTCCCTCCACTCTCTGTCCACTCTCTCTCTCCACTCTCTCTCCACTCTCTGTCTCCACTCTCCCTCTCTGCACTCTCTCCACTTTCTCTCCAATCTCTCCTCTTTCTCCACTCCCAATCCCTCTCCAATCTCTTGCTCTCCACTCTCTGTCTCCACTCTCTCCACACTCTCTCTCTCTCTCTCCACTCTCTCTCTCCAATCTCTCCACTCTCTCTCTCCACTCTCCACTCTCTCACTCTCTCACTCTCCACTCTGTCTCTACTCTCTCTCTCTCTCCACTTTCTTTCTCCACTCTCTCTCTCCAATCTCTCCACTCTCTCCCTCCACTCTCTCTTCACTCTCTGTCTCCACTCACTCTCTATCTCTCTCCACTCTCTCTCCACTCTCTCCACTCTCTCTCTCCAATCTCTCCACTCTCTCTCTCCACTCTCCACTCTCTCACTTTCCACTCTGTCTCTACTCTCTCTATCTCTCCACTTTCTTTCTCCACTCTTTCTCTCCAATCTCTCCACTCTCTCCCTCCACTCTCTCTCCACACTCTCTCTCCACTCTCTCCACTCTCTCCCTCCACTCTCTCTCTCCACTCTCTCTCCACTCTCTTGCTCTCCATTCTCTCTCTCTACTCTCTCTCTACTCTCCCTCTCCAATCTTTCCACTCTGTCTACTCTCTCCACTGTCTCCCTCCACTCTCTCTCCACTCTCTCTCTCCACTCTCTGTCTCCATATCTCTCCTCCCCACTCTCTCTCCCCACTCTCTCTCTCCACTCTCTCTCGCCAACCTCTCCAATCTCTCCACTCCCTCCACTCTCTTTCCACTCTCTCTCCACTCTCTCGCTCTCCACTCTCTTACTCTCCACTCTCTCTCCACTCTGTCTCCAATCTCTCCACTCTCTCCCTCCACTCTCTCTCGCCACTCTCTCTCCATTCTCTCCACTGTCTCCCTCCACTCTCTCTGTCTCCACTCTCTCTGTCTCCACTCTGTCTTCACTCGCTCTGTCTCCACTCTCTGTCACCACTCTCTCTCCACTCTCTCTCTCCACTCTCTCCCTCCACTCTCTCTCTCCACTCTTTCGCTCCCCACTCTCTGCCTCCACTCTCCCTCTCTCCACTCTCTCTCTCCACGGTCTCTCTCCAATCTCTCCACCATCTCCACTGTCTCCTTCCACTCTCTCCACTCCCTCTCTCCACTATATCCACTCTCTCCCTCCACTCTCTCTCCACTCTCTCTCTCCACTCTCTCCACTCTCTCTCTCCACTCTCTCTCTCCACTCTCTCTCCACTCTCTTGCTCTCCATTCTCCCTCTCTACTCTCTCTCCACTCTCCCTCTCCAATCTTTCCACTCTGTCTACTCTCTCCACTGTCTCCCTCCACTCTCTCTCCACTCTCTCTCTCCACTCTCTGTCTCCACTATCTCTCCTCCCCACTCTCTCTCCCCACTCTCTCTCTCCACTCTCTCTCGCCAACCTCTCCAATCTCTCCACTCCCTCCACTCTCTTTCAACTCTCTCTCCACTCTCTCGCTCTCCACTCTCTTACTCTCCACTCTCTCTCCACTCTGTCTCCAATCACTCCACTCTCTCCCTCCACTCTCTCTCGCCACTCTCTCTCCACTCTCTCCACTGTCTCCCTCCACTCTCTCTATCCTAACTCTCTCTCTCCACTCTCTGTCTCCACTCTCTCTGTCTCCACTCTCTCTGTCTCCACTCTGTCTTCACTCGCTCTGTCTCCACTCTCTGTCACCACTCTCTCTCCACTCTCTCTCTCCACTCTCTCCCTCCACTCTCTCTCTCCACTCTTTCGCTCCCCACTCTCTGCCTCCACTCTCCCTCTCTCCACTCTCTCTCTCCGCGGTCTCTCTCCAATCTCTCCACTCTCTCCACTGTCTGCTTCCACTCTCTCCACTCCCTCTCTCCACTATATCCACTCTCTGTCTCCACTCTCTGTCTCCACTCTCTCTCTCCAATCTCCCCACTCTTTCCACTTACTCCACTGTCTCCCTCCACTCTCTCTCCATTGTCTCTCCACTCTCTGTTTCCACTCTCTATTTCCACTCTCTCCGCTCTCTCTCTCCAATCTCTCCACTCTCTCCACTCTCTCTCTCTCCAGTCTCTCACCCTCCACTCTCTCTTCACTCTCTCTCCACTCTCTTGCTCACCACTCTCTCTCTCCCCTCTCTGTCCACTCTCTCTCCAGTCTCTCTCTCCAATCTCTCCACTCTGTCCACTCTCTCCACTGTCTCCCTCCACTCTCTGTCCACTCTCTCTCTCCACTCTCTCTCCACTCTCTGTCTCCACTCTCCCTCTCTGCACTCTCTCCACTTTCTCTCCAATCTCTCCTCTTTCTCCACTCCCAATCCCTCTCCAATCTCTTGCTCTCCACTCTCTGTCTCCACTCTCTCCACTCTCTCTCTCTCCACTCTCTCTCTCCAATCTCTCCACTCTCTCTCTCCACTCTCCACTCTCTCACTCTCTCACTCTCCACTCTGTCTCTACTCTCTCTCTCTCTCCACTTTCTTTCTCCACTCTCTCTCTCCAATCTCTCCACTCTCTCCCTCCACTCTCTCTTCACTCTCTGTCTCCACTCACTCTCTATCTCTCTCCACTCTCTCTCTCCACTCTCTCCACTTTCTCTCTCCACTCTCTCTCCACTCTCTCTCTCCACTCTCTCTCTCCAATCTCCCCACTCTCTCTCTCCACTCCCCCCTCTCTCACTCTCCACTCTGTCTCTACTCTCTCTATCTCTCCACTTTCTTTCTCCACTCTTTCTCTCCAATCTCTCCACTCTCTCCCTCCACTCTCTCTCCACTCTCTCTCTCCACTCTCTCCACTCTCTCTCTCCACTCTCTCTCTCCACTCTCTCTCCACTCTCTTGCTCTCCATTCTCTCTCTCTCTACTCTCTCTCCACTCTCCCTCTCCAATCTTTCCACTCTGTCTACTCTCTCCACTGTCTCCCTCCACTCTCTCTCCACTCTCTCTCTCCACTCTCTGTCTCCACTATCTCTCCTCCCCACTCTCTCTCCCCACTCTCTCTCTCCACTCTCTCTCGCCAACCTCTCCAATCTCTCCACTCCCTCCACTCTCTTTCCACTCTCTCTCCACTCTCTGTCTCCACTCTCTCTCTCCAATCTCTCTACTCCCTCCACTCTCTCTCCACACTCTCTCTCCAATCTCCCCACTCTTTCCACTTACTCCACTGTCTCCCTTCACTCTCTCTCCATTCTCTCTTCACTTTCTGTTTCCACTCTCTATTTCCACTCTCTCTGCTCTCTCTCTCTCCAATCTCTCCACTCTCTCCACTCTCTCTCCACTCTCTCTCTCCAGTCTCTCACCCTCCACTCTCTCTTCACTCTCTCTCCACTCTCTTGCTCACCACTCTCTCTCTCCCCTCTCTCTCCACTCTCTCTCCAGTCTCTCTCTCCAATCTCTCTCTCCAACCTCTTCAATCTTTCCACTCTCTCCACTCTCTTTCCACTCTCTCTCCAGTCTGTCCACTCTCTCCACTGTCTCCCTCCACACTCTCTCCACTCTCTCTCTCCACTCTCGGTCTCCTCTCTCTCTCCCCACTCTCTCTCTCCACTCTCTCTCTCCAACCTCTTCAATCTTTCCACTCTCTCCACTCTCTTTCCACTCTCTCTCCAGTCTCTCTCTCTCCAATCTCTCCACTCTCTCCCTCCACTCCCTCTCTCCACTCTCTCTCCACTCTCTCCACTGTCTCCCTCCACTCTCTCTATCTCCAAACACTCTCTCTACTCTCTGTCTCCACTCTCTCTGTCTCCACTCTGTCTCCACTCTCTCTGTCTCCACTCTCTGTCACCACTCTCTCTCCACTCTCTCTCTCCAATCTCTCTCTCCAATCTCTCCACTCTCTCCACTCTCTCCACTGTCTCCCTCCACTCTCTGTCCACTCTCTCTCTCCACTCTCTCTCCACTCTCTGTCTCCACTCTCCCTCTCTGCACTCTCTCCACTTTCTCTCCAATCTCTCCTCTTTCTCCACTCCCAATCCCTCTCCAATCTCTTGCTCTCCACTCTCTGTCTCCACTCTCTCCACACTCTCTCTCTCTCTCTCCACTCTCTCTCTCCAATCTCTCCACTCTCTCTCTCCACTCTCCACTCTCTCACTCTCTCACTCTCCACTCTGTCTCTACTCTCTCTCTCTCTCCACTTTCTTTCTCCACTCTCTCTCTCCAATCTCTCCACTCTCTCCCTCCACTCTCTCTTCACTCTCTGTCTCCACTCACTCTCTATCTCTCTCCACTCTCTCTCCACTCTCTCCACTCTCTCTCTCCAATCTCTCCACTCTCTCTCTCCACTCTCCACTCTCTCACTTTCCACTCTGTCTCTACTCTCTCTATCTCTCCACTTTCTTTCTCCACTCTTTCTCTCCAATCTCTCCACTCTCTCCCTCCACTCTCTCTCCACACTCTCTCTCCACTCTCTCCACTCTCTCCCTTCACTCTCTCTCTCCACTCTCTCTCCACTCTCTTGCTCTCCATTCTCTCTCTCTACTCTCTCTCTACTCTCTCTCTACTCTCCCTCTCCAATCTTTCCACTCTGTCTACTCTCTCCACTGTCTCCCTCCACTCTCTCTCCACTCTCTCTCTCCACTCTCTGTCTCCACTATCTCTCCTCCCCACTCTCTCTCCCCACTCTCTCTCTCCACTCTCTCTCGCCAACCTCTCCAATCTCTCCACTCCCTCCACTCTCTTTCCACTCTCTCTCCACTCTCTCGCTCTCCACTCTCTTACTCTCCACTCTCTCTCCACTCTGTCTCCAATCTCTCCACTCTCTCCCTCCACTCTCTCTCGCCACTCTCTCTCCATTCTCTCCACTGTCTCCCTCCACTCTCTCTGTCTCCACTCTCTCTGTCTCCACTCTGTCTTCACTCGCTCTGTCTCCACTCTCTGTCACCACTCTCTCTCCACTCTCTCTCTCCACTCTCTCCCTCCACTCTCTCTCTCCACTCTTTCGCTCCCCACTCTCTGCCTCCACTCTCCCTCTCTCCACTCTCTCTCTCCACGGTCTCTCTCCAATCTCTCCACTATCTCCACTGTCTCCTTCCACTCTCTCCACTCCCTCTCTCCACTATATCCACTCTCTCCCTCCACTCTCTCTCCACTCTCTCTCTCCACTCTCTCCACTCTCTCTCTCCACTCTCTCTCTCCACTCTCTCTCCACTCTCTTGCTCTCCATTCTCCCTCTCTACTCTCTCTCCACTCTCCCTCTCCAATCTTTCCACTCTGTCTACTCTCTCCACTGTCTCCCTCCACTCTCTCTCCACTCTCTCTCTCCACTCTCTGTCTCCACTATCTCTCCTCCCCACTCTCTCTCCCCACTCTCTCTCTCCACTCTCTCTCGCCAACCTCTCCAATCTCTCCACTCCCTCCACTCTCTTTCAACTCTCTCTCCACTCTCTCGCTCTCCACTCTCCTACTCTCCACTCTCTCTCCACTCTGTCTCCAATCTCTCCACTCTCTCCCTCCACTCTCTCTCGCCACTCTCTCTCCACTCTCTCCACTGTCTCCCTCCACTCTCTCTATCCTAACTCTCTCTCTCCACTCTCTGTCTCCACTCTCTCTGTCTCCACTCTCTCTGTCTCCACTCTCTCTGTCTCCACTCTGTCTTCACTCGCTCTGTCTCCACTCTCTGTCACCACTCTCTCTCCACTCTCTCTCTCCACTCTCTCCCTCCACTCTCTCTCTCCACTCTTTCGCTCCCCACTCTCTGCCTCCACTCTCCCTCTCTCCACTCTCTCTCTCCGCGGTCTCTCTCCAATCTCTCCACTCTCTCCACTGTCTGCTTCCACTCTCTCCACTCCCTCTCTCCACTATATCCACTCTCTGTCTCCACTCTCTGTCTCCACTCTCTCTCTCCAATCTCCCCACTCTTTCCACTTACTCCACTGTCTCCCTCCACTCTCTCTCCATTGTCTCTCCACTCTCTGTTTCCACTCTCTATTTCCACTCTCTCTGCTCTCTCTCTCCAATCTCTCCACTCTCTCCACTCTCTCTCTCCAGTCTCTCACCCTCCACTCTCTCTTCACTCTCTCTCCACTCTCTTGCTCACCACTCTCTCTCTCCCCTCTCTGTCCACTCTCTCTCCAGTCTCTCTCTCCAATCTCTCCACTCTGTCCACTCTCTCCACTGTCTCCCTCCACTCTCTGTCCACTCTCTCTCTCCACTCTCTCTCCACTCTCTGTCTCCACTCTCCCTCTCTGCACTCTCTCCACTTTCTCTCCAATCTCTCCTCTTTCTCCACTCCCAATCCCTCTCCAATCTCTTGCTCTCCACTCTCTGTCTCCACTCTCTCCACTCTCTCTCTCTCTCCACTCTCTCTCTCCAATCTCTCCACTCTCTCTCTCCACTCTCCACTCTCTCACTCTCTCACTCTCCACTCTGTCTCTACTCTCTCTCTCTCTCCACTTTCTTTCTCCACTCTCTCTCTCCAATCTCTCCACTCTCTCCCTCCACTCTCTCTTCACTCTCTGTCTCCACTCACTCTCTATCTCTCTCCACTCTCTCTCTCCACTCTCTCCACTTTCTCTCTCCACTCTCTCTCCACTCTCTCTCTCCACTCTCTCTCTCCAATCTCTCCACTCTCTCTCTCCACTCCCCCCTCTCTCACTCTCCACTCTGTCTCTACTCTCTCTATCTCTCCACTTTCTTTCTCCACTCTTTCTCTCCAATCTCTCCACTCTCTCCCTCCACTCTCTCTCCACTCTCTCTCTCCACTCTCTCTCTCCACTCTCTCTCTCCACTCTCTCTCCACTCTCTTGCTCTCCATTCTCTCTCTCTACTCTCTCTCCACTCTCCCTCTCCAATCTTTCCACTCTGTCTACTCTCTCCACTGTCTCCCTCCACTCTCTCTCCACTCTCTCTCTCCACTCTCTGTCTCCACTATCTCTCCTCCCCACTCTCTCTCCCCACTCTCTCTCTCCACTCTCTCTCTCCAACCTCTCCAATCTCTCCACTCCCTCCACTCTCTTTCCACTCTCCCTCCACTCTCTCGCTCTCCACTCTCTTACTCTCCACTCTCTCTCCACTCTGTCTGCAATCTCTCCACTCTCTCCCTCCACTCTCTCTTGCCACTCTCTCTCCATTCTCTCGACTGTCTCCCTCCACTCTCTCTATCTCCACTCTCTCTCTCCACTCTCTGTCTCCACTCTCTCTGTCTCCACTCTCTCTGTCTCCACTCTGTCTTCACTCGCTCTGTCTCCACTCTCTGTCACCACTCTCTCTCCACTCTCTCTCTCCACTCTCTCCCTCCACACTCTCTCTCCACTCTTTCGCTCCCCACTCTCTGCCTCCACTCTCCCTCTCTCCACTCTCTCTCTCTCCACGGTCTCTCTCCAATCTCTCCACTATCTCCACTGTCTCCTTCCACTCTCTCCACTCCCTCTCTCCACTATATCCACTCTCTGTCTCCACTCTCTGTCTGCACTCTCTCTCTCCAATCTCTCTACTCTCTCCACTCTCTTTCTCCACTCTCTCTCCTCTCTCTCTCCCTCCACTCTCTCTCCACACTCTCTCTCCAATCTCCCCACTCTTTCCACTTACTCCACTGTCTCCCTCCACTCTCTCTCCATTCTCTCTCTACTCTCTGTTTCCACTCTCTGTTTCCACTCTCTCCGCTCTCTCTCTCTCCAATCTCTTCACTCTCTCCACTCTCTCGCCACTCTCTCTCTCCAGTCTCTCACCCTCCACTCTCTCTTCACTCTCTCTCCACTCTCTTGCTCTCCACTCTCTCTCTCCCCTCTCTCTCCACTCTCTCTCCAGTCTCTCTCTCCAATCTCTCCACTCTGTCCACTCTCTCCACTGTCTCCCTCCACACTCTCTCCACTTTCTCTCTCCACTCTCGGTCTCCTCTCTCTCTCCCCACTCTCTCTCTCCACTCTCTCTCTCCAACCTCTTCAATCTTTCCACTCTCTCCACTCTCTTTCCACTCTCTCTCCACTCTCTCGCTCTCCACTCTCTTACTCTCCACTCTCTCTCCACTCTCTCTCCAATCTCTCCACTCTCTCCCTCCACTCTCTCTCTCCACTCTCTCCACTGTCTCCCTCCACTCTCTCTATCTCCACACACTCTCTCTACTCTCTGTCTCCACTCTCTCTGTCTCCACTCTGTCTCCACTCTCTCTGTCTCCACTCTCTGTCACCACTCTCTCTCTACTCTCTCTCTCCACTCTCTCCCTCCACTCTCTCTCTCCACTCTCTCGCTCTCCACTGTCTGCCTCCACTTTCCCTCTCTCCACTCTCTCTCCACTGTCTCTCTCCAATCTCTCCACTCGCTCCACTGTCTCCTTCCACTCTCTCCACTCCCTCTCTCCACTCTCTCCACTCTCTGTCTCCACTCTCTGTCTCCACTCTCTCTCTCTCCACTCTCTCTCTCCAATCTCTATACTCTCTCCACTCTCTCTCCAATCTCTTTCTCCACTCTCTCTCCTCTCTCCTTCCCTCCACTCTCTCTCCACTCTCTCGCTCCAATCTCCCCAATCTTTCAACTTACTCCACTGTCTCCCTCCACTCTCTCTCAATTCTCTGTCCACTCTCTGTTCCCAGTCTCTCTTTCCACTCTCTCCGCTCTCTCTCTCCAATCTCTCCACTCTCTCTCCACTCTCTCTCTCCAGTCTCTCATCCTCCACTCTCTCTCCACTCTCTCTCCACTCTCTTGCTCTCCACTCTCTCTCTCCACTCTCTCTCCAGTCTCTCTCTCCAATCTCTCCACTCGGTCTACTCTCTCCACTGTCTCCCTCCACACTCACTCCTCTCTCTCTCTCCACTCTCAGTCTCCTCTCTCTCTCCCCACTCTCTCTCCCCACTCTCTCTCCAACCTCTCCAATCTCTCCACTCTCTCCACTCTCTTTCCACTCTCTCTCCACTCTCTCGCTCTCCACTCTCTTACTCTCCACTCTCTCTCCACTCTGTCTCCAATCTCTCCACTCTCTCCCTCCACTCTCTCTCTCCACTCTCTCTCCACTCTCTCCACGGTCTCCCTCCACTCTTTCTATCTCCACTCTCTCTCTCTACTCTCTGTCTCCACTCTCTCTGTCTCCACTCTGTCTCCACTCTCTCTGTCTCCACTCTCTGTCACCACTCTCTCTCCACTCTCTCTCTCCACTCTCTTCCTCCAATCTCTCTCTCCACTCTCTCGCTCTCCACTCTCCACTCTCTGCCTCCACTCTCCCTCTCTCATCTCTCTCTCCACTCCCTCTCTCCAGTCTCTCACTCTCCACTCTCTCTCCACTCTCTCTCCAGTCTCTCTCTCCAATCTCTCCACTCGGTCTACTCTCTCCACTGTCTCCCTCCACACTCACTCCTCTCTCTCTCTCCACTCTCGGTCTCCTCTCTCTCTCCCCACTCTCTCTCCCCACTCTCTCTCCAACCTCTCCAATCTCTCCACTCTCTCCACTCTCTTTCCACTCTCTCTCCACTCTCTTACTCTCCACTCTCTCTCCACTCTGTCTCCAATCTCTCCACTCTCTCCCTCCACTCTCTCTCTCCACTCTCTCTCCACTCTCTCCACGGTCTCCCTCCACTCTTTCTATCTCCACTCTCTCTCTCTACTCTCTGTCTCCACTCTCTCTGTCTCCACTCTGTCTCCACTCTCTCTGTCTCCACTCTCTGTCACCACTCTCACTCTACTCTCTCTCTCCACTCTCTTCCTCCAATCTCTCTCTCCACTCTCTCGCTCTCCACTCTCCACTCTCTGCCTCCACTCTCCCTCTCTCATCTCTCTCTCCACTCCCTCTCTCCAGTCTCTCACTCTCCACTCTCTCTCCACTCTCTCTCCACTCTCTTGCTCTCCACTCTCTCTCTCCACTCTCTCTCCACTCTCTCTCCAGTCTCTCTCTCCAATCTCTCCACTCTGTCCACTCTCTCCACTGTCTCCCTCCAAACTCTCTCCACTCTCTCTCCACGATCGGTCTCCTCTCTCTCTCCCCACTCTCTCTCTCCACTCTCTTTCTCCAACCTCTCCAATCTCTCCACTCTCTCCACTCTCTTTCCACTCTCTCTCCACTCTCTTACTCTCCACTCTCTCTCCACTCTGTCTCCAATCTCTCCACTCTCTGCCTCCACTCTCTCTCTCCACTCTCTCTCCACTCTCTCCACTGTCTCCCTCCACTCTCTCTATCTCCACACACTCTCTCTACTCTCTTTCTCCACTCTCTATGTCTCCACTCTCTCTGTCTCCACTCTCTGTCACCACTCTCTCTCCACTCTCTCTCTCCACTCTCTCCCTCCACTCTCTCTCTCCACTCTCTGCCTCCACTTTCCCTCTCTCCACTCTCTCTCCACTGTCTCTCTCCAATCTCTCCACTCTCTCCACTGTCTCATTCCACTTTCTCCACTCCCTCTCTCCACTCTCTCTCTCCACTCTCTGTACACTCTCTGTTTCCACTCTCTCTTTCCACTCTCTCCGCTCTCTCTCCAATCTCTCCACTCTCTCCACTCTCTCTCCACTCTCTCTCTCCAGTCTCTCACTCTCCACTCTCTCTCCACTCTCTCTCCACTCTCTTGCTCTCCACTGTCTCTCTCCACTCTCTCTCCACTCTCTCTCCAGTCTCTCTCTCCAATCTCTCCACTCTGTCCACTCTCTCCACTCTCTCTCTCCACTCTCAGTCTCCTCTCTCTCTCCCCACTCTCTCTCTCCACTCTCTCTCTCTAACCTCTCCAATCTCTCCACTCTCTCCACTCCCTCGCTCTCCACTCTCTCACCCTCCACTCTCTCTCCACTCTTTCTCTCTCTCTCCACTCTCTCTCTCTCCACTCTCTCTCCCCTCTCTCTCTCTCTCCACTCTCTCTCTCTCCACTCTCTCTCCACTCTCTCTCCACTCTCTCTCTCTCTCCACTCTCTCTCTCCACTGTCTGTTGGGACAGCAAAAAAGGTGCATTGCGCTACCGTGGCACATTACTTTTAATAAGTCCAAATAAGAATATCAAGACCCAAGACGTCTTCAACAAATATAGCGATTTTTGCCTTAAGACTCACTCAACGCTCTTCGCAGGGCAGCACCCTTTCCTTGTTATCGGTCCTTGTTGAGACTTACTTGTGTCAACAAATATATAAGAAGGTGGGAACAAGCGCCCGACCCCAGGCATCCAGAACAGTCAACCACCTTTGCACTATAATGTCCCCGCCTCTCATCTGCAACCAGAGCAACACAAACACAACTTGGCACACTGAGCTCAATTACTAAACACCTGACTGAGGGCAGACACAAAGTAGTGTGCCTTCTAACAAGAGTGCTTACCTGAGGGCACAATTTTGCTGCCTCGTCCCCTCTCACATGGTCATTGCCCTGGAGAATGCTGTCTCTGGGCCCCCACCCCCATCCTCTTTCCGCGCGTGGCTCTGACTGAAGAGAAACAATGTAAGTTGAAACATTGTTTCTTTTCAGTCCTGGGTCAGGGAGGGGCTCAGAGCAGACTGCAGACACTGCAGCTGCTTTAGAGCCTCTCACTCTCCACTAAGGGGCCCCCCTGCACCGCGGGGGCTACGGGGGTGTTTGTTACGCCCCTGTTATTTAGAGTCCTCCACCGAAAGATATCAGAGCGCTTTGTATGAGCAGCAGTTGTGAGACATTTTTGTTTGGCGCGGGGAGATTGAGTGATTTGCCCAGAATCACAGGATGTTGAGCATCCCTGCTGAGACTCAAACACGGTTCTCCAGCTTCGAGGTTGACGCTCTAGCCGTAAGGCTACATCCTCTCTCTGGTGCACATGCACGGGTTTAACACAGGTTGTTGTTTCATGCATTTATTGTAATGCTAATGCGTCTTTACACAAAGTTTTCCATATTTTTTTTACACACCCCTAATTAAAAAGCAATGATACAAAAACTGTTAATGAATTTTAGGTTCCAGATGCAATAGAAATAACGCTGAGGTGATAAATTTCGTCATGTATTTTCAAAATAAATTTGATGTTTAAGAGGCTATGCATGTCAAATTAAATTAAAAGTGGGGCCCATTCTTGAATTGAGAATAATGAGAAATAAATGGGCATATTACCAACAACTAGCGATAATTATCGCTATGTTGGTTTAGTGGCGATATTTTTATCGCCGAGCTGCGGCGATTTTTATCGCTTAGGAACCTTGCTATTATCAAGGTTTATCTCCTAAGCGATACAAATCGGCCGAAATGCATGAATATCGCTGAAAAGTCAGCGATATTCATGCATTACCGAGCTAATGCTCTTAGCCATGTTATCCACCTCCCATTGGATAACATGGCTAAGAACTGCTCAGTGGCAGGTGTTAGCTTTTGGAGATATTCGCGCTTAGCGCGAATATCTCCAAAAGTTGGTAATATGAGATGATGATGTTAGCGACTGTTTCCAGTCGCTAACATCTTGGCACGCCAACTTTGCATGTCATTAGTGATAAATATCACTGACATGCAAAGCGGGGCCCAAGATGGTCGCTATCTCCTACTAGCTGTCGCTAACTGGTGTTAGCGACAGCTAGGTAATAGGGAGATCATTTATCTCCGCTTTCTTGGCTTTTAAATCCAAAAAAGCGGAGATAAACCCCCTTGATAATATGCCTCAAAGTTTGTGAACATGGAGTAAGGAAGCAGTGGAAGAGTGGTGACTCTACAAAGGTTTAATGGAGACCCCCTGCATAAATGAAAGAGCCTTAAAAATGTGCTGTTTTAGATCTTTTTCCATTACCTAATATTTCGGATGAATTAGCAGGAGCAACACTTCAGATTTAACTTCAGAATAAACCTGAAGGAGTCACAAAAAGACTGAAAAGAATTAACAACCTTTGTTACTCTGTTTGGATTGGCTTCTGCTGCAGCAGTTTTCCAGAAGATGATGGAGAATTTGTTTAGTGATATGGATGGAGTCGAGGATTATAAAGATGACATTTTAACTTTTGAGAAACAATTGAGTCATAACAGAAAAGTTTGCCAACCTCTTACAAAACCGAGCTGTGTCTTGAGCAATTAAAAAGTTGGAAAAATAATCTGGGGAGAAAAATCTTTATCCTCACAGACTATGAGTATTTAAGGGAGGTTTTCTGAAGAAGCAGATCTTGCTGCCTTCTCTATATGTATCAGCACGACAGATAGTGTATCTCAAAGAATATTGCTTTGGAGTGTAATACATAGCTGATGTGTGCAATATGTCAGCAGTCTGGTTATCGAAAACAGTAGCACAAGATTCACAAAAGGAAGGGTATAAAATAGAAGACATAGTGAAAAGGGGCATACATTCACTGAAAGTATAATTTTCTGAGAAGGTGGGTATTCTGCTCTTCAAAAGAACTATTTTAAACTGGTTTTGGCAAGGTGACAAGACAAGGATGAAGTCACAGAACTAAAGACGTGTTGTAATGACAAATGTCAGTGATGGAGATGTTATTCATGGACACAAAATGAGTGCCATGTGTTGTATTTGAAGATAAATGCATTAGCTTGGCATTTGAAGGACATGAAGGTATTGGAAGAAACTAATACACGATCAGGGTACGATATTGGGGCCTGGTATTGACAGTTAATTAGACAAGAATGTAAAACAATGCTTGGACGGTCTCAAGGATTATAAAATCTACAGGTCCATGATACTGCCATGATTTGTAGAGAAGCACATGGTAAGCTGATGTAAGATTTATCACTGGATTTTGTTAGACACATTCCGTACATTTGTTGGTTATTTTCCTCTTGGGCTGAAGTGGGAATAGTGAATGGAATGGAAAGGAGACAGAATGCCTTGATTTCCTTTTCAAAAGGGAAGGTTGACTAAATACTTTATTTACAGATAATCAAACAGAGTTGTTCTCCATGGAGATGGAAGGAAGACATCACAGAAGTGTGATGGGGAGAGTGACAGGGATGGGAGCTGTTCAGAAGGTGACCTAGGTTGAGCTGGAATGTGCTAGGGACCATCTCTAGGGCCTTCTAAAAAGGGCTCCCCAACATGGAGGGTGCAGGTAAGTGCAATGCACTTCTAGGATCAGAGTACACAAGAGGTTAATGTGGGCCGTGAAAGTCTAGACCACAGAAGGCAGCAGTCTGTGTGGGAAACACTGCAGCGTATGTACACAGAGTTAACACTGCCATAGCATCAATCGTTTGATGTTACAGTAACTTTTTTTTTATTCCAAATCATTTTTATTTTAGAATAGAAATGAAAAGCACAAGACAATACAACAAGGAGCAAAGAAGCATTAAAGAGCATTAAAGAGCAAACAAGCATTAAAGACATTAAAGACAAAAAGACAATAAAAGACAATAAAAGCAATTCTTCAAATACAAGGTTCTGATTATGATAAAGAAAAAATGGTAATTAAATCACCAGACTCATTAGCGTAGCAAACAAACCTAAAGAAAGAAAAGGGAACGGTAACATATACGATGGTCATACATTTACATATATAAATACAATTTCAGTTGCATAGCCGTCTTATATCTAGTATAGGTTCTCATCTTGATGACATCTAGGACAATCTCCGGGACTTGTGTTTGCTGACTTAAGCTATTTGGTCTGACAATAGCTCTGTGGTCTAAGGGGGTCAAACGAGTAAGAGGAAGCATCAAGGGCCTTCCAAAGTTTTTTGTGGGAGACACGCCCTGGAGATGAGTGCAGTGCTGGGTTATCGGCACCTCTTAGGAAGGACAACACCTCTTGCCATATTTTGAATGATACCTCAGAAGCGTTTTTCTACTTGCATAGTACAACTTTGCATGCTAAGGTTAGAAGGAGTTCAAGTAGTTGGCGGTCAACCGTTCGGTTCCTGTACCCCCAGCAGAACATAGACAAACTCCCTCGTAGGTTTGATACAGAAAATATGTTCAATGCAATCAAATATTCTATTCCAGTATCCCTTCAATAAGGGGCAATTAAATAACATGTGGGCCAAGTCCCCCACCCCTGCCTCACAATTCCAGCACGTAGGGCAATCTCTTAATTGAAGTCTAAAGAGCTTCTCAGGTGTCCAATATGTTCTGTTAATTAACATGAATTTAGTTTGTGACAATATAGGGGAGACCTTATTCCTAAATGCAGTAGTGTATATTATATCCCAGTCGAAGGTCATACCCGTTGCGTTGGGCTCTGCTTCTCATCCCTTCTCATTTTTTCTGTTCGATTTCTGGGGAAGGGGGGGAGCATTTTATAGACCTTCGACACGAAATGTCCTGATTTATTGATGCGTGGGACAGAACTCCAGAGCCATGTCTCAGAAGGAGTCAAGGAGCGCGCAGATAGGCGTGCTTTTAGTTTCAAAAAATCGTAGAAGTCTATTGGTGTGAGGGCGTGTGTGGCTTGTAGTGACGAGAACGGTAGAGGTTCAGTACCATTGAAGAGATCATATGCCATGTTGATACCTTTCGCGGACCAGTGTTCCCACTGGAGGGGTGTCCCGTTGATTTTCAGTAAAGGGTTATGCCAAAGGGCTATGGAAGCGGACTTTTTGAGCTTTAGGCCTTTATGGTTTGACTGGTCGAGTTTCAGGAGAGCCCTTCTTGTGTTTAGCAGAATATATTTAGAATGGGGCATATGTGCAAGGTCCATGGTGAGTAGGGCCGGGAGTGGAATAGCGCCCAGTACAGCCTTTTCGATGTCTATCCATAGTGGGGTATAGTCTGATTCTCTGTTTAGCCACAGGGTACCCTGTTTACATAGGAACGCTGTTTGATAGTGTCTGAAGTTTGGGAGACCCAGGCCTCCTTTTTCTTTAGCTAGTTGTAGCTTTTTCATTGATATCCTGGGCTTCTTCCCTTGCCACAGAAACGTACCAAACAGCTTCTCTACCTTGTGAATGAAATCTTCGGTGAAGGTCATTGGCAGCATACTTGATACGTAATTTACCAAAGGTGTTACTATCATCCTCAGGGTTTCAGCCCTGCCCCACCAGGATAAGTATTTAGGCGACCAGCCTTCTAGTAGCTTGTTTATTTTGGTTGGAATGATGTTCTCATTAATTCGTGTTGTAAAGATTAGGTCGCTATCAAAATCTAACCCCAAATATTTAAAACAGCCTGGCTGCCATGTTAATCCTGAATCTCCTATAATAACCCTGGACCCTAAGTTATTGAGTGATTTAACCTCTGTCTTGTCTTTGTTTAATGTATAGCCGGATACCTTCGCAAATTCATCAATAGTGTTGAGGAGAGCCGGTATAGCTTCCCCCGCTTTCTCTGAGATTACCAATACATCATCCGCATATGCAGTTAATTTTATGATACAGTCGTTGAAGGGGATTCCTGGTATATTCTTGTTGTGCCTAATTTGGTAAAGGAATGGTTCGATAGCCAATACGAATAGTGATGGGGAAAGGGGGCATCCCTGCCTCGTACCTTGGTGTAGTTGAAAAGGTGACGAGAGCGAACCTCCTGCTCTGACTCTCGCTACCGGGCAGAAATAAAGGGACATGTTCATCTTTATGATTGGTGAACCCAAATTAAATTTATGAAGCACGGCCTCCAAGTAATTCCAATCTACTATATCGAATGCTTTTTCAGCATCTAGTGTTATTGCTGCTGAAGGAGTGGAAAGGAGCTTCGCTTTTCCTAGCACGTGCGCAAGAGTCCTGGTGTTATCGCTGGACAACCTGTTTTTCAGAAACCCGCTTGTGATGGATGGATGAGTTTTGGTAATATTTTCTGGAGGCGTGCCGCTAGGATGGAGGCGAAGAGCTTACAGTCAAGGTTTATAAGGGAGATGGGCCTATAATTCTTGGGTAGTGTGGGGTCCTTTCCTTCCTTCGGAATGACCACGATAGTGGCTTCTGACAGAGTGCCTTTAGCCTCACCTGTTTCACTTATTTCTTCGAACATGTTAAGCAGTGGTTGTGTGACTACTGGGCAGAAACATTTATAGAATTTTGCGGAGAAGCCATCCGGTCCGGGCGCTTTTCCGCACTTTAGTGATTTAATGGCAGTCTGGACTTCCAGGAACAAAACTGGACTGTTTATGTCTGCTTGCTCATCTAGGGAAAGAGATGGGAAATTGCAATTACTCAAGTAATCATTTATCTTACGACTTTCCACGTGTGTGTTCTTGGCATAGAATTTCTCGTAAAATTCCTTAACCCCTTGCATGCTTGTAACGGAACCGTTCCGTCACAAGCCTCGGGTGAGCTGTGCTTGTGATGGAACGGTTCTGTCACGGCCAGCTCGTCGCGCCTGCGCGGTGTGAATTCCGCGCCTGCGCTGAGGTTTTAATGGGCGGGCGGGTTTGTGACAGAACTGTTCCGTGACAAGCACAGCTCACCCGCGAGCCGTGTCGGAGCGGTTCCGTCACAAGCACGCCCCACCCCCTTAGCGCTGCGCGGAATAGCAGCCGCAGCGAAGGGGTTAAAGAGGTCTGTTATTTTAGTCGGGTCGGAATGAGCTACACCAAGGTTGTCAACTATGGAGTTTATCGTGTTCTTCTGTAATTTAAATTTGAGGTAAGCTGCCAGGCTTTTACCTGCCTTGTTCGATTCACACAGCTTGAACCTTTTCCTCCTATCTAGCCAAGCACCGGCCCTTTCACTTACGATTTTATTGTATTCGTATTTTTTGTTGGCCAACTTATTCAGTGACTCTACTTTCCTGTCTTGCAAGTGTTTAGCTTCTAGAATTGATATTTCTTTTTCTAGATCCTCTAATTTCCTATTATGGTTTTTATTCATGGCAGATTTAATCTTAATGATTACACCTCTTATAGTGCTTTTTAGTGCTTCCCACCTAGTTAGGTCAGAGGTATCACCCCTGGTATTGTGGCTCAGGTATTCTTTGATGGCAGCTTCAATGAGAAATGGTGGAGTAGAGCTTCACTCCTCCCGTGGTGACCAGCTCAATAATCGTTTTGGAACTCTTAGATTGATGCAAAAACTGTTTTGAGGACGGATTCGGGGGTCGGAAGTGTGGGTCCCATTCGTGGCTGACTCCTGAGACGTTACGAGGCTCCGACGCGGAGAAACATGTGAGAGCCCGACACCAGAAAACGCTGCAGAGAACGAGAGAGCCGCGGAGCTCCCGCAGCTCCTGCAGTGGTTGAGCCTGTGGTAGCTGATTGCCTACCTGCATTGGGAGGAACCACCACACAACTGGGCTTCCAAGGCCACCAAGTGAGTACGGACTTGAGCGCGCTGTCCACCGCCTTCTACTGCCGACTTCTGCTGCCTGGGACACACGGCGCTTACAAAATGGCGGACGCGCCTAAAACTTAAACTTAAACTTAGACACATTTAAACACACAACAAGAACTGCAGGTCTCCTGCTACTACCTTCAAACGAGCACTTATTCTGCAGCAACGATCAGGCATTCCCGCTGCCGCTGACCCCACGCTGTGGTATCCCTGAGTCACCTGTGCTTCCTCATTGTTGTGAAAGCGGAGGGCCCCACGAAATGGCGGGCGCGCTAACGGGCGCGCTAACAGATTAAAACCGAGTCTCCGAGGGACTGATGTTGTTTAATGTGTCTGAGTATAGCGCTTGAAGAGGGCACACGCAAGCGACTTCCTGGTTCTGCAACGCGAAGCTTGATGAGGCATGTTGTGCAAAAGCCTCAATAACAGCGCGAGTGCGTGACAAGGCAATATACGAGTGCTTGAATGAAGACAGGTTATATTGTGATGGCAGGCAGAAAGCAAATTCAAATTAATGCAGTGGAAGCAGTGAAAGCAGTAATAGCAGTGACAGCAGGCAAGGCAGGCAAAAGCTAATGGCAAGAGGCAAAAGGCAATTTAAAAGTATAAAATTGTGTGCATTAAAGGAGCCTCACTACCTATATAAGCTGCGGAACACTCTATTACACGCGTGTACACTGCTTATGTAAACTGCGGAACACTCCATAACACACGTGTACAATATCTATTTCGTGATTGGCACCATCTCCAGCTACTGTTGCTCAGTGCCTAATCATTAACGAACACACAACCCCTATACACTACAATCATCAATATGGGGGATAAAGAGCACTCGAAGAACCTAAAGAGACTCAAGGCTGAGCAACCGAGTCCAATTAAAGGCAGACAGGAAAAAGGTGACGCCATTGACATTATATTGAGCAGATTAGATGAAGTAAGAAACCTAGCAAGGTGAACTAGGGACGAGGTCGTCACCATCAGGCAGGACATAAGGGACATTAATGCGAGGCTTGCTGAGACTGAGTCAAGGATCAGTCTATTGGAGGATGCTCAAACCACAACATGTGGGGCTCGCAAACGCCTGTCAATAGCCTCAGATCAAACCACAAAGAGACTGTCCGAGTTGGAAGATAGAAATCGAAGGGGGAACCTCTGCATTTTCGGAATTCCAGAGGGATCTGAAGAGTCTCACAGCTCCTGCGTGCAGTTTCTGGAATCGTGGTTTACACAGGCCACCAATATCACCTTCCACCAGTCGCTTGAGTTCGACAGAGCTCATCGTGTTCCAGGTAGGATCACAAAAAAACAAAAAGGCCCCAGACCTATCGTCTGTAAACCATTGAGATACCAGCATGTGGAACAGATTCTGGCATTCATTCGGAAGTGCAATCACATACTATGGAGAAATGCAAAAGTCTACATCTCGCAGGATTACAGCAAGGAGATAGGCATTCCTGGCTCTCCGTCCACAGCTTCAATCAAAAGGATACCAATACGGATTTGTTGGGCCATCTAAGTACAAAGTGACAATACATGGATCTCCACAGATATTCACGGATCCTCTAAAACTCAAAAGACTACTGGGCACTCAAGACATACAAAACATGGACACTAATGGGCCAGACACCGAGACTTCCTCAGCATCAGCTTCAGCCTCAGCTTCAGCCTCAGCGACTGCTTCTGCGACTGCTTCTGCCTCTGCTTCGGCTCCAGATCTACATTGAGTATCTACATTGAGTATCCTTTGCCTTACACTTCTTCATTTAATTACCTTTTTGACAATAACTGTGCCTAGAATACTGTGATACCAATGAGTGGCGTACATTTGGGGCATTATTATGTGATCCTGTTGGCCCCCAGTGAGATCTCTCTGTGCATAACCACATGCAACGATATGTGCTACTTATTGAGGCTACTGGTGCGCTGTTGGCAGCATGATGACACCTCGCCATTAGCTTGTTATTGGCTTGTTGCCAGCCAGCATAGAGAGGATGCCACTATATTCTCAAAATGTTGTACCCATGTTTTTTGATAACGATATTGCTCAAAATCTCAGCTTGCCTAAACCACGAGTTCATAGACTATCAAATATTATTCCTTTGTTCCACGACCCCTTAGTTTAATGTAACGGACTGAAAAGGGCGAAAAGGATGGATATTGTTGAATGCACGTTAGACCCGTAGTGTTGTTGACACTGGCACTCCGCATATAAGATCTGTCAGGAGGGCAACTAATATCTACAGCTTTTAGCACAAACCTGATGTATTACGTTAACCTGTTACTATATTAGACCTGGAATGGTCACTGTTCTAACCTCTAGTTGCAAAAACCTCACATTTACGGTCACATCCGTTGTTAAATTTGTTAAAAGATCCGCACAGCGATTCAGTTCCAACATTTATAAAGTGCATTGTTATCCATGGGGGGATAATGCTGTTGTTATTTCTCTCAAGTCACCATGCCTATTGCATATTTTTTGGGGGGGCGGGAGGGGGGGTAGGGGGATGGGTTGGGGTACATGTGGGGTGTTTCATTTTCATTTTCTTTTGCTTACTGTCCTAATATTGTTTAGTGGTTGCATATCGTTGTCAATCTGTGCGCACTTTCAGCACATTGACATAGAAGTGGGTTATCTTATTAAATGTGAAATCCTCAACTTTGTCAGGAAACTCATATCTCTGAATGTCTTGCATACAGCCAGTACAGTTCCCGTCTTAGTACCTACTCACGCTGGGGAAGTCACACCTGTGCTGCTGGTTCTCAATAGTTCTCTAACAATCGCTCATAGACCGGCTAGGAGGAGAATTACCAAACACAGAGTATTACCCACAAGCAACAATGATAATCTAGAAGTGTACCACTCTAAATATGATTATGCCTATGCCCATGGTTAGTACACCCTTGGGGGTGACCCAAGTAGGGAAGCTGAAGGTACTTTCCCTCAATGTCAAAGGCCTTAACCTCATAGATGCTATTAAACATTCCTCCCCAGTGCTGCGCTGTCCATTGGAACTAGTGCTGAATGGACGTCCAATGGTCGTGCGCAGCACTGGGGAGGTAGTGCTGCCGTCGGCCAATGCACCGAGGCAGCACTTAAGGGGTTAACAAACCAGTAAAACGTCAAAAAATCCTAAACTATCTGCGTAGGCAGAAGGCAGATATCGCACTGCTTCAAGAAACCAAGCTAGATTCTAAACAGCTCTACTCTAAGCATGGGCGAATTTTGCGAATTCGCAAATTTGCGGATTTGCGAATTCACGATCTGCAAAATTCGCGAATTTGTGCGAACTTGCGGATTTTTGTTTTTTGCGTGTTTGCGGGGTTTTTTGCGTGTTCGCGGGGCATTTTGCGTCTTCGCGAGCCGCTTGCATAGCGAAGTTACCCATGCAGTCATTTATGGGAGAGGGAGAGAGAGAGAGATAGATAGATAGATAGATAGATAGATAGATAGATAGATAGATAGAGAGAGCGAGAGAAAGAAAGAGAGGCCAGATCTCTGAAGGGCCAGATTCCTGAGTTGCCCCTACAGAACATACAGCTTTTTATTTTTAGCAAAATGCATATGAAAATTGTGCTGTAAAGGTCTCTTTTAGTTTAACCCCTCCTGACAACTCAAAATGGGTGTATTTGCCATCCTCTCCCTTCTTCCTGTTTTTTATATCTGTAAGTGCTTCCTGATGAGGTTTAATTCCTTGGACAGGTGCCTCGTTGCCTACTTGTAACTATTCTCTGACCCTGCTTCAAGGGTCAGAGCAGGGTCAGAGAATAGTTGCAAGTAGGCAACGAGGCGCCAGGAAGCAATTAGCAGCAGGTGTCCAAGTTGAAGTTAATTTGTTTGTAACCCTTTTGTAAAAGGTTACAAAGAAATTAGGTTCAACTTTTGCACCTGCTGCTGTAACCCTTGCTTGGCTGAAAATTCGTCCCCGCTGATTCGCGGATTTTACCGCGATTTTGCGAGATTCGCGGATCGCGGAATCGCGGAAAATCCGCAAATTCGCCCGCGAAACGGATTTTACGCCCACCCTTACTCTACACACTTAGAAATAAACTCTTTACGGGCGTCACGGGTTCAGACGCAGTGGGGAAAAAGAACGGGATAATAACTCTGATTTCCAAAAAATCTAACATTGATCTCCTCTCCTCCACGACTGACACCAAAGGGAGATGGGTTACAACCAAACTGCTAAAAGATGGTACGGACTTTTACATCACAAACGTCTACGCCCCAAACACATGCGACTTAAAATTCTGGTCGGATCTAACAAAACAAATTGAAAATATCCCTGACTCGGCAGTACACATTCTTGCGGGAGACTTTAATCTCCCCGTGGACCCAACCCTGGACAGAGACTCTTGATGCCCCTTCCGTAGCAATAGGGCACACTGAGCCTTCAAAAATCTTTGTGAACAATTCCACCTAGTGGACTCATGGCGCCTGCAAAACCCGGACGGAAGGGACTACTCATTCTATTCCTCACCCCACGATTCGTTCTTGCGAATTGATTACTTATTTATCACACAGAACGCTATACCCAGAATTGTAGAGACATCAATAGAGCCGAGGCTCGTGTCCGACCACTCCTGTGTCACACTCACCATTTCTGACACAAAACCATCCACCCGCTACTCCGTATTGCGCGTTACAGTAACTTTTTTATCTCGATATTTAGAAGGTCCCACTGCCCGCAGTCAGCAGCAGTTTTCCAGTGTAAATTGCATTTTTAGGATTGCCACTTCTGTTAGCGGGACTTGATGAAAATGCGATGCAAGGCATGTATGTATGTATGTATGTATGTGTGTTCTTATATAGCGCTCGACTTACCCTAGGGCATCTCGGCGTTTGCATGGGAACGCTTGCATGCGTTCCCATGCAAAAACTACCGCTAACCCCACTTTCCAATATTTACAAGGAATTCCTTGTATGGTGTAAAACTAAAAAAACTGCCTCTAACGCCAGTTAGAGGCAGTTTATTAAGACCAGAATTAGGTGATCTTAAAAATGGTGTTCACACTTGGGGACTCACTGCAGAAGGTTTTGGTGCTGGACAGCGCTGCAAGGAATGTTGCTGCGCTCCCCTGCAACAAAACTACAGGGCAGGAATGCGCACCATCAATAAGATAGGGCGCATTCCTGGGTCTCATTCATGAAAAAAGTTGCATCACTGCAACAAAAACAGTGCTGCAACACTTTTCACTATGCCCTTCTTGCAACACCATGGATGAACTGTATTCACTGTACAGCGCTCCATGTCGCAATCAATGACAGATACGTCTGGAATCCTGATGTATCTGTCAGTGCTAAAGTCACTCATTGCTGCATTTGTGTCCCAAGCATAACGCAACTCCAGCAATGCATGGGTCCAGCCTATCCCTGTGGCACTGCGGCACTCTTACTCCTGCCATGATGCAGGCGTAAGGTGCAGACATAGTGGTGTCCTACAATTGTTCCAGTGAAATATGATGGACTTCACTGAGGTACTCCTATGAGGCTGTGTTGCGTGGGAACGCCCACCCTGCATACATCATACCTGATGCAGGTATGTGTGGCACAGAGCTTCACAAGGTCAAGCGTATGCCTAGATGCGTCACTTTGCAAATATGGTACCATGTGTGCAAAAATCACGCTGCAAGTACGTCAAGAAAATGACGCACCGGCGGGGTGAAACTGTCAGAAGGGGCTTATGAATAAGGCCCCTTGTCGTTTTCCCCTACGTTGGCGCACAATGGCTGCCATGCGCCAACGTAGGCACCCTTGCGCCATCGTGAAAGGGTGACTGTGTTCTGGAGTTGATTGATGTTGTGGCACCATCTCTTCTTGAGACGCTGCAGGTGATGCTGGACTAGTGGAGGGCAGGAGTGAACCAGTTGGCCTTCTTGGAGTGTTATTTGCCTTGTCTTTTCTTGAGGGGTGCCCAGGTGTCGGAGCAGTTGGAGATCCATCGGTGGAGGTTGCGTGTTGCAGTGTTGCTGAGGGAGTGGATGGGAAGTTCTTCGGTGGCCTTGATCCAACTGAGAAGGGGGGCACCATGATGGTGGTGGTGTACCGTGGGTGTAGTGAAGCTGTAATGTAAACAATCATGGTCAGTACAGGAGAGGCCTGTGGTGTGACTGCAGTTGTAGTTACCGCTGGTGGAGAAAACAGGCTTGAGCGAGTGTCAGGCAATGTGGGTTGGTGCGGTGATTAGCAGCTTGAGTTTGATGTTGGTGAAGTTCTGGGGGGAAAAGGGGGTTGTCCAGGTGGAACTTGAGGTCTCCGAGTAGGATGTAGTTGGTGCATTGAGGTGTACAATGGCCTCGGTGAATGGGGGTTTGTAGCCCAGGGGGGGTGTGGATGCGGGTGCCACGGAATGTGGTACGTGGGTAGTCGCAGTATGCTTTTTAGACAATGAAAATGCCTCCACCTGGCCACTCATGGGGGTCCATGTGAGTGAATCTGTAGCCGTCGTGGATGGTGATGGCAATGTCTGGTCTGGAGAAGAGGTTGGTCCAGGTTTCCGTGAAGAAGGCGAAGTCTAAAGAGGTGGCATCCAGGAGGTCCCAGATTTCTGTTGCGTGTTTGTGGAGGAACCGAAAGTTAAGGAGGATGGAATTAAGCCGGTCGACTGGGCTGTTGGTCGGCTGGGTGACAGGAGTCGCTAGTGTGCTGATGTGGCAGAAGGTGCATTTGCAGTTTCAACAGATGCAGGGTGCAAGAGAATTCTACAGTGCTGCAGGATGGCAGGCGGTGTGGCATCCAGGGTTGATGGCCAGGAGGGTGATGTTGTTGTAGTGGTGGAGTTTCAGAGAGGAAGGGTCCCTGGTGCTGGGTGCGGTCCAGTGGCGGACGGACGCAGATGGGCTTGCCTTTGGCGCACCAGTGGTACGCCCGACTATGCATGGCTGCACAGCGCCCGCCATTATGAAGTGCTGCGGAGGAGACTGGACAGCTGAGAGGTGGTAAACACAGGAAGGGACACTGGAAGGGGTGGGTATGTGGGTGGGTTTATGGGTTGTTAAGATATATATTTTTAATTCTTACCTTGAGGTCAGGTCTCGCGTCTTATGTGCTTCTGCTCTCCTTAGTCTGCTACCAGGAACAGGAAAGAGGCAGCCAGGCTCCCTCCCCTAAGCCAATCATGATGCCGCAATGCAGCATTGTGATTGTTCTTGAGCGTTGTGACAAGGCGTTCAACCAGGGGCTTAAGAGGTGGGCATGTTCTCCATGCCGGCTGTAATGCAGCCTACATCTCAAACAGAGATGTGTGCAGGATTGCTTTGGGCAGTCTGAAAGGGAAGACCAAACAGTCATTGCGCACTTGAGTGGGGCTACCATTCCACCCCTGCCCCGCTCCGTGAATAGAGCAGCTCCCCCCTCCCTCCCACAAAGGAAACATAGCATAGATACATCAGAAAGTTATCATGACGTTATGTTTCCTCTTCTTGCACTGCATGAAAGCAGTGAGGCGACGCTCTTCCACCAAAGCGGATGAGCCACCACTGGAGGTGTGTTATCCACAGGTGCTAGGTCTGGGCCCGACTCGACCCCTGGGTCTCCTCCGCTGTGCGTACCACTTTCTCCTCACCTGGACATTGACACCACAAGCACAATCCGCTGCACTCTCTCCACATCTGTGATGCAGCCAGGTGGGATTTCACAAGCCTGGGTACAGCAGTCACCGCCAAGTCGGCTAAAGAACCTCCCGATGTAGGTGATGCAACAGGGCCCTCTTAGGAGTGAAGTTGCAGTGCTCCCATCACACAAGTTCGGAACAGCTCAGGGGCCTCACCCTCCACAGCATCCGGCCAGTGCAACATCCTCTGGCCTGTGATGCAGAGAGGCGCAGCCCACCATTGGTAATCTTCTCCATGCACCATAGTGTAGTGGTGGCACATGGTATGCGATGCAGACCTCCCTACATTGGTGCATAGGAGCGCCTCTACCATTCACAGCTCCAAGGAGCACCAGGTGGTCTTCTCTCACAGGCCAGCAACGTGCCTCCATGCGACCTGGCAGACTTCACTACCAGATAAGGGCACTCGCTGATGCCTCAATGTCTACCACCACGGACCAACAACTCCACAGCACCTCCGATTCCCACCTCGGGTCCCAGACGCAGGTCCACTGTGGCTTCCAGGCCCTGGGAACTGTCAAGGTTTTGGATGCCGTGGTGTTGCATGGAGTGAGCAATGATAAGTGATGCATCACTGGTTTTGCCCAGCGATGCCTCTTTTCATGATTGTAGTGCTGAATTTCCTCTTCCCTGGGGACTCTGCCTGGTCATCCTGGCTGTTGGGAAACTTGAGGGGGTTTGTTGATCTCCGCTGCACTTGGCCTAGGCTGCTCCATTCTGCATTCCATTGGATCTGTTTCCTATTTTAGATTGGAGGTGGACGTATATGCTATTTTTGCTTTTATGGGCAAAAAAAGTCACGTTTGGCTAACTAACATGAGCTTTTTGCTGCTAATGGGCCTTTCGTCAGTTTTTGCCCGATAACATCAGAATTTGCATTGCCTTCATGCTAGTGTTAGCAGCAGTTTTCACCGGGACAACCTAAAACTATTGCCATGAAGCAACATATTGTAAATACATCGCTAACAGTGCGATAGTGTTTGGTGATAGGCCGCGTTAAGAAAATCGCCCATTAGAGTTAGTTAGTGGCAGAAGGAGAGGCTACAAAAAGGGACATAATACTAAATATGAGGAGATTTGGGGTAGTTAGAGGGGGGTTTAGGAAGGGCCAACACCCACCCACAAAGTAGTAAGCCCATTGCTATTCATAAACAGCACTTATAAAGTTACCACAGCCAAAAGAGACCTAAAACAGTAATAAATAGTAGTAAATTATGCAGGCTCAGACCTGAAGTAAGCCCAGCACCACACATGACCAACCACTGGTACTGTAACACCCTCAAATAGAAGCCGATGAAGATAAGGACTTCAAAAAGAATCTACTAGAAAACAATGTTAAAATAAAATAAATTATTTAAAATAGAGAACAGCTACCACTGAACTTCACTGTCTGCACCGGTGAGTGGGGAGGATGGACGGTACTGTAGTGGGTGTCAACTTGGCTGAATTTCAAGGCGCCTGCTGAATGACCTATAGATCATTGTGTGGACCTTTTGTTGGTATATTTTGATGCTCTGTTCAGTGTATTGTCCCGACCTCATTGCCACTGTGGTGACTGACACATATTGGCCTCTGTAGGTGTCAACTAGCACGCTGTGCATGCAATAATACGTATGTATGGGCTGGAAATCATCACCCTTGGCCATACCCGGCTACAGGATTCATGCACATGCTATGTATTCCTAGTAGTGGCTGGTAGTTTACAATAGGGTGTGACCTCCTACTGCCCTAGACGGCTTCAGACCGGAGCTTAAAACTGATGCTCAGCGTCCTGTGCTTCTTGTTAACAGAGTCAAGCCCTCATGTGGGCTAACTGCCCCTCCCACACCCTAATACCTCATGCTGCACCAACTGGTCCACTGGGTATAGGAGTGCAAAGCACTTTTAGACCTTGCTCAACCACCATTGCCTCTGACATCCTATGAAAATGGAGGTTAGACAGTAAACCTCGGTTCTGGGTGCACATTGGCTTCAACCATTCACCCGAGGTCTTCATACCACATTGGGTAAAATAGGGTGGGTTACTTAATGTATGTTGTAAATATCATTAATCTAGAGTGAGTTATTTAGACCGCCTATTCGGAGTTTCAACTTGAAAATGCACATTGATTTGAATTTGGGCATGAAGTTGTAATGAGGGCATAAGAGGTATGCTTGTGTGGAAGACCCTATAAACCTTTCTCGTAATCCCTTGAGTGATTACCTGCAAATCACAGGTTCAACTTCCAGCAGTGCCAACTCAGTCTTTCATCCTTCTAAGGTCATGAAATAAGTACAATTGAATTTGAAAATAGTAAAATCTATTAATGCTCCACTACTGCTGTGGCCCTATCACAGAGACTACTATCCATATTGAACAGAAAGCTGAACTGACCAGCATATGGATTTAATTGTCATGTATGATTCAAATTCATTATATAGTGATGCTCATTGCAGGGACAGCTTTTCACTCTGGTTCATTTGCATTCATACATCATTGCAATCCCTTGGTCCTTTAAAACAGACCTGTCCATCACCCCAAGCCCTGGAGCCCTTATTTATCAATACAACGTCCAAAAATGGCCGCTGGGCAGGATTTGAGATAAATTAGACCCACAAAGAGGTCAGCAAGTGACTAATTGGGAAAAGAAGTTACTTAGTCATCTGTTGCTTCCTAGGTTCTACTCACCCCAGAAGTACGATGGAACCCCCTGACACCTTCTGGTGACATTGAAGCATTGCCTGTCTGTAGGAGGTTAACGGTGAGGATCCGCGGCGTGCTCCGAAGAGCCAAATCTGATTGCGATTGATCAATGTGGCATTAATAATGCCCTACTCTCATTAGGCAGGTTAAATAATGCAACAGCAGCCTGCCTGAGCTTCAGACCTGTTTATTAGACAGTCAGATTAAAAGAAGGCGCGATGCAGGTGATTAATTATGAAGCGCAAAAGTTCTCCAAGGACAAAAAGTGCTTTGCAGTCCTCAGTTGACTCACACCTCAAGTTGAACACTGATTGACTCAGTTTAGGGAGGCCTGCTTAGACCTACACAAAATAGGAAATGTACTCTTTGAATGTTGTTTCCTTCTTTAACATGTTTATGGCCATTATTTAGGATAAAATACATGTAAATACTGCTGCTCTGTGATGATATTAATGTCACCTGTGATTTAACAAATCTGACTACTGTGTAGTTTCATCTGAACCTCCCCTGGTGGCTGAGGAGACAAGGTCAGGAAATCCAAACCTTCCTTTATACAAGTTACTTTGAAGTGAGTGTAGGATATTGGTTTGTGGCTGGAGGCTCAATAGACTGGTGTGCCACCCTTTGTGAGTGTGCTGACGCAGAACCTTTGAAATGTGCAAGTGTGGTAGGTGGCGGCACCTTATCATATCAGAGATGGTCTTTCCTGACAACAGCTATTCCTCCTTTGTCTCACTTTCATAGACTAATACACAAAAGACCGACTGCCGACTGCACCTAGTGATGAGACACAGGATACAACTTGAAGGCACCAAGTACTTAGGAGAAGAAAATGACAACTTTTTAAAAGTGACAATTTCAGAATTGTGACTAAAAATCCAACTTTACCATTAAAGCCGATTTTAAATTACAATTATTTAAAGACCAAATTTGAAATTCCTACCTCCCTGTGTGCAGACATGAAGTTGATGTCTCTGTTAGAAACAACTTCTTTGGGGAACCCCACTCAGGTAAAAAATCCCCCTAAACGCCCTGACCACTGTAGGTGCCATCACCAACCTCAGACAGATGGCCTCTGAGTGCCTAGTGGCATGGTCCACGAAAGTCAGGAGATGAACCTGTTGCCTAAGGCAGTTTTGGGGTCCAGGGAATCAACAATGTTGATGCCTACCCTCTTAAAGAGTGTGCCAATGACAGGCAAGGGAACCAGGGTAGCCTTCAGCTTCTGCACTGTTTTACTGCTGGTCTGGCAGTTGAGACAAAACTTACAGAACATGAATGAGGTTTTCTACATCCAGGGCCAATAGAAGTGGAGGACAAGCCTGGAAAAGGTATTGACCTTCACCAGATGTCCTGCCAGGGGTATATCATTAGCCAAACCCAGTAGGAAGGCCCTGTAACACTGGGGCATCACCAGCACAAGGGCTGCACCAGGTCCAGTAACATATACAGGAGGTCATTCTCCCAATAGATAAGGTATCACCTGCCATCTGGGACTCAGCTTGCTGCCTCAAGGTCTCTAGAGTTCAGAACTCTTTCTGCACCTTGCAGAATTCCTCCCTGGTGGGTCCACCCTCAACTTGTTTTCCAGCAAGCTCAAGCAGGTCTCCCAGAATGGCAATGTCCTCCCCGGAAGTCTCTAGGGCAGCTTCTTCAGGTACCCCATCAAGCAGTACTAGGGAAGGGTCAGGGACTGGTTTTCCACACTCCCTCTCTCACCTCATCTAGACAGCTGCATGGGCCATTCTCCCAGAGTCCTTTGACTCCACTCCTGGTAAGCAATGGACCTTGTGATCATGCTGACCAATGCAGGCTAGCCTAACATCACCAGGTGTGACCTGAGCTCCACTTACTTCCAGACAGTGTGCGCTAGGTCGTTGCCCAACAGACAGTCTACAGGCATGGCAGGGCTCACAGCTTCTTTTAGAGAACCATAGACACCTCCACTCAAAGGGAACCAGAGCCACTGGGTGGTGGGTGGCTCTCACAGTTGTCTGTGACTATGACCATCTGGAATGTTTTAGGGATGCCTGGCTCTGAGATCACCAGCTGGCACCTCACTTTAGTCATACTGGCTCCTCTGTCTTTCAGAGGTTCCACCCTTCACCCATTGGTGGTGACCCACTGCCTATACATAGAAGTACTGGAGGCATACGGGCTTTTGGCACCATCTCTTTATCCCCTAGAGGTCTATGGTATCCTCCGCTCTCCCCATTCTAACTGGGACCACCTCCTTCCCAATATCTATCCTGACCAACCCAGGTGTCTGCCCACTGGTGCCAGGCTGGGCCCTCTTGGACAATGTGTTGTCTTTCTTGAGGTACCCATAATCTTAACACTCAGTACACTGGTGGACAATCCTCCCTGCCCCTTTGTCAAAGGACTACTGTTCCCTTGGGAATTATTTTGGGGACCTTTAGAGAACTTATTATATTTAATCCCTCCCCTTTCTTCTTGTGGGACCCCTGATGACCCTTCAGATGATCCCCCAGATACGTTTATTGGACACCCGTGCTGACCTAGAGGTCTACTTCCTTAGCAAGTTCCCCGAGGGTTAGTGTGATAACTTCCAATCAGGTGTCTGTGTAGCTCATTAAAACATATATTGAACATGCCCTCTTTCAGTATCAGATTAAACAAGTAGGTAAAATCATCTACTTTGCTCACTGCATCCAATCATTCAGTGCCTTGCTGGCGTATTCAAACAAAATTCACCCAAGGTGAGTTCTCCATCTTTTGGCTATTCCTGAATCTAATGCGGCATTTCTCTGGGGTGAGCCTAAACTTGGAAACAGTGATAGTTTGGATGGGAGTGTACTTCATCTGGTCCCCCACCTCCAGTGTAAGTAAGGTATCGCTCACCACTGTAGACATGTGTTTCCACAACCTTTCTGGGACCCTGTGCATCTTGAGGGCCACCTCATAGGCACCACTTGTCAATATCTTCCCCTATCACATAGCGGGCACCAGATCTTTAGGTATGTGAAACTACTTGTCAACCTCAGACACTGTGGGAATGCTGCTACCATTGTTGCTAGGCTCTACTTGCTTAGTACTGATGTACTCTGAGATTTCACTCATGGGACATTCTCCTTTCATCCATGGCCAGAATCTCTCTTGCCAAGGCTCGCTGAGCCTCAAGCTTCTCCTTCACTGCTTCCAATTTGAGCTGAGCCATTTGCAACTTAAACTACCTCCTAGCCTTCCTGCGTGCCAGCTCCCCTGGGACGACGCACTGTTTTCCACTTTGGGAGTGATCTCCAATTCTGGAGACAAAGAAATTCCCTTCTCAGTGTGCTGCATTCTAGGACCTGCACTGAAGTCCTCTCCTCGCCTTTCCATATCCTAATTGTCCTCATCCACCGTTGCCAGTAACTGCTGGGCCTCCACCCAGGCCCGAAGAGCATTCTGAGGCTCCAACTTCTTGGTGCCCTATTTGGTAGGATGTCCCCTTTCTTTACAGAACTCCTTGAGTTCAACCACAGAGTAGCTCCCCATGTTGATGAGCTCGAATTCCATTTCTGCAGGTCTGATCACAGTCGGGTAGAATGCAAGTGAACTTGGAAAAAGCACAAAGAACCAATTACGGTGAATTTATAAGAAACTCGAAATTGTATCAAATTATTTATCTGGGATTTTTAGTGTAACACATAATCGCTGTATGTCACTGCACAAACAGAATACCTAATGTCACAGCTGAGAGTTATTGGTTGAGGGACTGAAACCCTACTCAAGGAGCAACCACAATTCTGGTCGGGGTGAAACATAAGCAAATCCTAAGTTAATCTGTGGTTAACGCTCCCGTAGCTTGGCGAAGAAGCAATCAGGCTTTACTTAGAGGCAATGGCCAAAGTATTTATGTAACAATTCAAACAGTAATAGAGTGAAAACCAACAGAAGTCACTAGTTCAGTCCGACCGCGATGGAGCGTGGGCCAGATACAGGGACCAAGTTAGCCCCACTGAACGAGATGCCTTAAATCCTGGTTGCAAAGCATTGTGAGAGCCCAGATCAAGGCTGTGATGCAGGGTCTTGTGTCTGAGATGTGTCGTGCAGCAGTGGTTCAATGAAGCCTTTGTCTGGACTTGTGATGCAAGGTCCCACATCGTTGTCGAAGAATGTTTACAATGCAAATTCCTACCTCGTGGATGTGTCACACATCAGCAGTTCCAAGGCGCTACGAGCTTTAATTCAAGGTCTCTCATAAGGGATGCATCGAGTAACAGTGCATCCCTGATGACAGACCTTGAATTGAAGCTCGTAGCTCCTTGGAACTGCTGATGGGTGACACATCCACGAGGTAGGAATTTGCTTTGCAAACATTCTTCGACGCCCGCCTCGACAACAATGAGGGACCTGAGACCACAGCTGGGCTGGCATAGCACCTTCAGGCCCACAGTCAAGGATCCAGGACTGGGGTGGCTCCACTTGGGGGCCAGTCTCACAACAGGCAGAGTTCAAGTGCTGTGTTCAAGGTAGCTGCAGCCTTTCCTGTCCATGAGACTCTGATCAGGAGATCAGTCAACTAGACCTTGGAGTCACTCTGGTGGTCTTGGGTTCAAGATGCAGGTCCAGTTCTTTTCACTCAGGCAGCAGGGCAGCAGGAAGCCGAGCAGCAGAGTAGCAGGGCAGCAGAGTAGCAGGGCAGCAGGGAGCAGAGCAGCAGAGTAGCAGGGCAGCAGAGTAGCAGGGCAGCAGAGTAGCAGGGCAGCAGAGTAGCAGGGCAGCAGAGTAGCAGGGCAGCAGTGTAGCAGGGCAGCAGAGTAGCAGTCCTTATTGCAGCAGAGCAGCACCACAGTCCTTCTGAGTCTTCCAGAGGTCCAGAGGTGTACTAACGAGTTGGATTTGAGGATCAGCTACTTATACATGTTGCTAGCTTTGAAGTAGCAGAAGGTACTGAAGGTTTTCACCCCAAAGGTATTTTGAATTTCCTGCCTCCATGTCCTCCCTGTCCTGGCCCCAGCTTGTCTGGGGGTGCAAAAGGCTGGTGTGAAAACCTTTGTGAGTGTGCTGAGGCAGAGCCTTTGTGATGTGCAAGTGCGGTAGGTGATAATACACCCCTCCCCCCCTATTAACTCTGAGATTGCCCATTCAGCATTGATGAATTCCCCCTTTGTGTCACTGTCTGGGAGTAATACACAAAAGACCAACTGCCAGCTACACCTAGCGATGTGACTCAGGATACAAGCTGCAAGCAATAAATCGTTACAACAATAACATGGCAACTTTCTAAAAGTGGCATTTTTAGAATTGTGACTTAAAACCCAACTTTTCCATTAAAAAGGATTTTAAATTACTATTTTTTAGAGACCAATCTCAAAATTCCTACCTGCTCCCAAATGAAAGTTATCACTTATTAAATGAAATAAGGTAACCCAAAGTTATTCTGTGGAAGAAGAAGGCCTCACCCTAGTGAAAAACATATGAAGGAATTTTTCAATACCAGGACAACTGCACCATGTCCTATGGGCTGTGTAGGGCCTACCCTGGGGGTGACCTATATATATAAAAAGGGAAGTTTAGGCCTGGCAAAAATGTTTATCTTGCCAGGTTTAAATAGCAGTTTAAAACTGCACACACAGGCTGCAATGGCCGGCATGAAAGTGACATTTTTGACAGGCTACTCAAGTGGGTGGCACAATAAGTGCTGCTTGCCCACTAGTAGCATTTAATTTACAGGCCCTAGGTACAGTTAGTACCAATTTAATATGGACTTAAAAGTAAAGTGCTGATAAAGTACAGAGTGGAAGAAAGGTGGATCAGACCTCAAACTACTAGCTCTTCTGGTGAACATTGGTCTGCTGCCAATGTAGCACAACTGGCCAGAGGCGGCAGAAGATTGCACTTTATTATTGCTCCTTGCACTTACACATTTAAGCAGCGGTGAAACATGCCCATAACTTGGGTAGGGGGGTCAGTATTGCATATTGTGCCTACCAATGCATTTATTTCTAGTCATCCATAGTTTAACTTATGAGGGTTTTGAACTTATACATTTTTTAATTGGAATTTTTATGAAATGTCACATAAGATAAAACACGCTTATTCACTGGCACGCATGCATTAACAACAAACTGCTAGAACGCATTTACAGCGGGTCCAAGCTTCTATGGGACTCGAGGGGAGGGAGGGGGGAGGGGGGGTTTGCTAATTCAATGCCCATTTTACCGTAAAGAATTTAATTAATTGAACGGTCAATAAATTCACCTACTTACTTACTTATAAGTAAATTAAATATGCCAATTGGGTATAAGCCAATGTTAGAATGTTTTAGGGAGGGAGCACACACTCTTTAGCACTGATTAGCAGTGGTAAAGGGCACAGAGTCCTAAAGCCAATACAGATGAAGTCAGCAACAATAAAAGAGTAAGACAAAAAGTTTGGGGGAAGACCACCCTAAGGCTGACAGGCCTAACAGTGACATAGAGGATAAACGCCAGAAGCAAAGTGACATCAATTACTACTAACTCCCTAATTCACATGCCCATCATCCCACAGCCAGAGAATACTGCACAAAACGCACTATTCCATATCTGAGGCAGACCTACGTTCTCACACTGACCACATGCATATAAACAAGTGTCTGTATCACAGGACACATCACTTTGCCATAAAGGGTTGTTCAGGGGAATGGGTGGACTGGTGCAGCTTGATGGTCTTCCCATCTGAGGCCCGTCACCTCATGGGCAAAGTCCAAAAACACCTTCCTTCCTTCAAGGCTCCATGGCCCATCCGACCTGAAGGTAAGCATGGGCGAATTTTGCGAATTCGCGATCCACGAATTTGCGGATTTGCGAATTTGCGATCCGCAAAATTCGCAAATTTGTGCGAATTTGCGGATTTTTGTTTTTTTGCATGTTCGCTGGGTTTTTGCGTGTTTGCGGGGATTTTTGCGTCTTCGCGAGCCGCTTGCATAGCGAAGTTACCCATGCAGTCGTTTATGGGAGAGGGAGAGATAGATAGATAGATAGATAGATAGATAGATAGATAGATAGATAGATAGATAGCTAGATAGATAGATAGATAGATAGATAGATAGATAGATAGATAGATAGATAGATAGATAGATAGATAGATAGATAGATAGATAGATAGATAGATAGATAGATAGATAGATAGATAGATAGATAGAGAAAGAGAGGGAAAGAGAGAGGGAGAGAGAGAACGAGAGAAAGGAAGAGAGGCCGGATCTCTGAAGGGCCAGATTCCTGAGTTGCCCCTACAGAACATACAGCTTTTTATTTTTAGCAAAATGCATATGAAAATTGTGCTGTAAAGGTCTCTTTTAGTTTAACCCCTCCTGACAACTCAAAATGGGTGTATTTGCCATCCTCTCCCTTCTTCCTTTTTTTATATCTGTAAGTGCTTCCTGATGAGGTTTAATTCCTTGGACAGGTGCCTCGTTGCCTACTTGTAACTATTCTCTGACCCTGCTTCAAGGGTCAGAGCAGGGTCAGAGAATAGTTGCAAGTAGGCAACGAGGCGCCAGGAAGCAATTAGCAGCAGGTGTCCAAGTTGAAGTTAATTTGTTTGTAACCCTTTTGTAAAAGGTTACAAAGAAATTAGGTTAAACTTTTGCACCTGCTGCTGTAACCCTTGCTTGGCTCAAAATTCGTCCCCGCTGATTCGCGGATCGCGAAATCGCGGAAAATCCGTAAATTTGCCAGCGAAACGGATTTTACGCCCACCCTTACCTGAAGGGTTAGTCGCTCCCTTCAAGTTGTAAGATCCTTTCTCCCCTGCACATTGAACTGTGCCCTGCGGCCTTCCCTAGAACTTTTTGCTTGCAGGTTTGGAGAACTGCAGGCTGCCAGGAATCCCACCTGCAGGATATCCCACCCTGTTAACTGCACATCATTCAGTCCCAAATGTATAGTTTTATTTCCCTCAGTGCTTTTGATTCTGCACAAACTGTGGACACTTGGCAGTGCTTTATATACCCTGAAAGGCCACTCTCTCCATTGTCCCCATGGGGTACTCTTGCTGTCCACTGTATACCACATCCTGTTTTTGGCTACCTCTTGTGTGGGAGCCCCTTCAGTAGTTCTTTTAGGGGTTGCTTGCTGTTTAATTCCTCGCCTATTATTACCCTCATGGATACTTTTGCGGATCACCACAGGGACATGTACTCCACAATGTCAGTAAAGTTGCTCTCCCTCCCTTGCAGCTCCACCATTAAGTGAGGCTTTCCCCCGAGCCCCTGCACTCTTGAGTGTGTTGTGTACTAATCTAGGACCCCGATCAATATTGTGACCTTATGCCCCTATACGGCTCTAATCCATCCATACCCCTATAATGGCATAAACGATCAGAGCCATATTTCAGAAAATCGTCTCTGGCATAAACGATCAGAGCCATATTTCAGAACCTCGCCTCTGCAGCTCATTAGTAGATGACACAGCAGAAGCCACTATCTTAGATTCCTAGATTACACTCCGAGTTCTTCAACAAGATAAAACCCCCAGCAACCTGGGAAAGCCCCGCTTGCTTTGTTTTTATTAGTAATAGAACTCTAATTAGCACTGTAAGAACGACCAGTTCCGAGTGACATCTTTATTGACGTCTTATGTCCAAAAACTTACGTCAAACAAGGCACCTTTCAGGTATAAATATTACCAACGTTGCCTTAGGCAAATGCGATGGTGTGGTGAATACAGGAGCAGAACAGCTGTCCCTTGCAGAGCCCAACAGATGCGAGAAGCCCACGGACGCTGCCCCTCCTCCTCCTTGACGCGCTGAGAAAGACGCTGTCTTTTCTCCTGCCGAGAAAATCCAGCTCCAGCGTTTCCAGCCTACCCTTGCGGGTGACTGGAATATCGAGTCCTGAAAGGAGATACCAGCCCTCCAACATTCTATTCCAGAGGTATGGTGTTGACTAAACGATTAGAGAGAATTCTTGAAGCAAACTCTTGGCAAAACCAACTTATCTAAACTGCTACTTACTTACTCCCTCCCAAGTATTAGGCTTAGGTCAGGTACACTGGGGTAGGCGTAGTTAGAAGCACCAGTTGAGTAAGTTAGTCAAATGTATATATGAATGTATATATTTTATTCATTTTAACCATTGTATGGCTAAAAAACCATATCAATGCTTTTACAGTATTATTTCGCAATCCTCCTTTTACTGTACGCACTTTTTATAATAACAAGTCTTGTAATTGTGGCAATTCATTTCTCTTGCATGAGAAGAAAGACTGTTCAATAAATAATACCTTTTATTGAAAACACCCGTCTCTCTATTCTCTGCATACTGGTGAAAGTAATCTGCACAACTGACTGAGTGAAATAGCTGTCTATTGTTTCACACGACTCTAGAGATTGACTCTTATTCTAAGGAGCAAAGTTGTCATGTTTATGCGGTTATTGGAAAACTGAATCCCTTCTTGTCTGTAACAGGCAAGCTGATCACTTCCTATTCAGTCAAGAAAGTTTCCAGTGACCTCTGAGCTAGTTGGTACAAACCCAATTAAGTTTAGCATAGTCAGTAGAGACCTGGAAGACCGCACTTCTACGTCTACACTGCTGTTTATGTTATTCCAATGCGCAGGGCCTATAGGGAAAATAGGAACTACACTACATGGTGCCCAACGTTTGGTAAGGCAATAAAACTAACGCAGGACGTTAGAGTAACTCAGTCATGCTTTTTCACACAGACCCTTTCTACCGTAAATACTCCAATAGACGTCTGGAGTGGGTGAAAGGTTAAAATCCGCCCGAACTTAGTAGAAAGAGATTCCTATGTAAAGCTCTGGTTCATTCAACGTGGAAGGATACAGTGTTACAAAATATTGTGCACCTAATCTTTGTCTCCTTGGAGACCTGCTCTGAAAAACTTTCATTTATACAATGTCAGTACTAGACAACGGGACCGCTGAAGCCGCAGTAGATGCGAATCAACGGGACGCCGGTGTTAATGAACCGGGTGCGATAATCATCCCGGTCAACATAAGAAAAACTATAACGTTAAAACGTATAGAAAATGGACTGACCACACAAGGTGGCACAGTCGCCTTCGTGATAGAGGCACACGAATATCGGCAGACAAAGGTATTCTATTCATGGATAAAATTTCCAGCGGCAAACGCTGCAACAAACAAGTTCCACTATTACAAAATAGGGGAACTACCGGATGAGTACGATCCTTTCGAGGAGATTGAAATCCCATTAAAATACCAAGAGCATTTGCTCTGGTTTAAAGGCACCCTAAAACATAATGATCATATTACCAGGCTCGGTCCACTAGGTAGACCAGGAGCAACGTGGCCGGTTCTAGCCAGCTACACATCACACCCGGACATTGCAAAAATGTCGAAAGAAGAACTTTTAGCACAGCTAAAAACATTAATTAAAATACATAGACAATTAGTCCAATATGTAATGCGGACTGCAACAGTCCAAACAGCTGTTAATGTCCCACAGCTGACCCCTCATCAGGGGAACACAAATAAAATTACACCACAGAACATACAATCATGTCTTGGTAAAACACCCATAAAACGGGAACAAATCCCTTTCTGGTTAGTGCAGAAAATTACTCAAATAGAGGCAGTATTTCCGAATACTACCCCTATTGAGAAACACAGAATCCTGACCATCTGCCTTCCAATGGGGGTCGCACCACACGTAGAGGACTGTGACACTTGGGGTACAGTCTATGCTTCCATTTACACAAAAACACATGGTGTTCTGTCAATGGCGGTAATACCAGATGTGCTGAAACAGATTCAGAATGAATACGGTCCAGAACCTGCTTTAACCCTTGGTATGAAATTACTGAAAGACTTCAAGCTGGTCCCGGCTATATTACTAGTCAATATAAAAGGAGAAGCAGCATCTGTGGCTATCCGTCAGAAATTGAAGGAAACAGATATAACAGATCAACCAAATGAGCTTGCCAGAATTATAGAAAAATGTTATGAAGAATTAGGTAGAGACAGCTTGGGTGGGAAACCAGTGAAACCCCAACTACTCGAAAATCCTGAAAAATGATTTATTAAAAATAATTCAAACACTCCTAAAAAGTGCTGGGATGGAAATAAACAATCCACTCCCAAGAAAAAAGCTTTCCAGTCCAGAGGAAGGTCTCCTCGACGGAGGGAAAGAACTCCGACTCGAGAACACAAATCTCCCCAGAGGGAGCCCTCTGAGAAAAGATATAACCTTAGAAATAGGGATAACTTGAAGAAGCCTGATAGATATCAAAGTATTGATACACGTCCCTCTCAATCTTTTTCGCAGAAATCGGAAAGAAGAGGACGGTCAGACCCAGGAGAGCACACCAAGTCCAAAGACAATGAACCTGCTCAAAGTAAAAAGTTACAATTTCCAAAGAAGAAGGTAGCCAGTATTAGAGTAATCGAACATGCCGAGAATACTGAGGACACAGCTGAAAAACGGGGAGTGGGCACAGACAATGTTAGACCGTGCAGCAGAAATCACCATAGCTCGCAAGATCCTGATGAGTCATCTGGAGACAGTGGACACGAATGAATACATTCAAGTAGAAACTGCTGATACCAGAGTTAGCGAACCTCATAAGATATATGAAATAACACTGCGTATAGAGGGAGATAAGACCAGGAAAATAAGGGGTCTATTTTGGGATAAAATCTCAAAAGGCTATGACATCCTGTTAGCTGAAAAAGATTGGCCCCCGGAGTTTGTCAGGGAGTGCCCTCGTGGCGCAGAAATGATTATGCCTGCCTTCTCGAATCACATTCCGATTCACACTAAATATATATATGCATGGAAATGGGCAGTGGCCCAGGCACCAGCATTATATAATAACCATGTAGGATGGGATGAGGACTCTCTTCCTCACAAAATCCAATTAAAAAGTCAACCGACTACACAAAGGCAGTATCCAATTAAGCAAGAAGCTAAAAAACAAGTCAGGGAGATTTTAGATCAACTTGAATACCAGGGGGTGATTGAAACATGCACCTTTCAAATGAACAATCCTTTGTTTCCTGTCTCCAAACCGGACGATTCATATCGTCCAGTCTTGGACTACAAACATCTTAACTCAAGTTGCAAAACATTTGCAGTACAAAATTCGCATAGTGCAGCACTAATGAATAACATAGTTCGTAAAAAATATAAAACGACATTAAACATATCTAATGGTTTCTTTTGTCAAAATATTGCACCAGAAAGCAGGTACTTGACCGCTTTCTCAGTAATGGGGTCTCAGAAAAATTTCTGTAGGCTCCGACAGGGATTCAAAAACAGCCCAGGATTATTTTCAGCCAGAGTAACAGAGTTACTACAAATATGATGATGAGGCATTATCTTACGTTGATGACATCTATCTCACAGACGACTTGGAGACTCACTTGAAAAGGGTGAACACCATAATACTTGGGTTCGCAGCAGAGGGTTACAAATTCAACTTTAAAAAGTCTCGAATTGCCCATCTGACAGTATTATTTTTAGGATACGAATTATCAAGTGAAGGGAAAAGCCTAGCGGACAACTTCTTAGAGAAGTGCGCTGTACTCCAAGCACCAAAACGCTGAAGAACTTACAATCGATTCTAGGTTTCCTGAATTTCGGAAGAACTTACATTCTAAATTATGCAGAGAGGGTTAAACCTCTCTACGAACTAACTAAACCTGATTTTAAACCAATCAACTGGACTCAAAAACTTTTTGAGATCATTGCAAACAGACATGTTAGCAAAAACAAAATTAGATACACGTGACAATACACAAATCCTTGTAATCCGAGTCATCCCAGGAAGATGCGGATTCACGTACCTGACCTCTAATGAGGGAGAAACAGTACCAATAGCTTACAAATCTCACTTGTACACAAAAGCAGAAAAAACATTCAGTCTCACAGAAAATACTGTGAAAGCAGTACAAACTGCAATAGCGAATGAACGAGAACTAGCACATGGCAAAAGGATCAATGTCCTCACAGCGGAATCCGCCTTCGTGGCGCTATTCAGCCCAGTAAACCTGCCTACAGTGTCACTGGATCCGAAATGGATACAGTATGTAAATTCTCTTGGCGCGGGAGATGTGAAATACTATTTCGCCCTGCACATGAAAAAACTGAATGATTTGACTTATGAACAAGAATATCCTCTGCCAATCGAAATTCTTCCTCTACAACAGTACTCCTGTATAATCTACACAGACAGATTTGTACAGCACTACAATGTAGAAAACAAATCGTATGATGCAGCCTGCGCGATTGTTAAAGGTCGCTGGTTGTGCGGTAAATTCAGACCGAAAATAACAAAGACTAAATCAGTAGGAAACTGTTCGGCTCAGCGAGCTGAAATCAGATCTTTAAAGATGGCGCTTGAAAATGCAGAACGTGAATTCCCGACACTAATCGTGTGTGATTCGCATTTTTGCGTCAACTCTTACAATAACAAATTACAGAGCTGAGTTCAAAAAGATTACAAAGATGACACAGGTGTCACAATCAAGCATAAAATGTTTTGGAAACAGGTAGTTCTTTTACAAAAAGAACTACAAAAGACTCACGTGATACACACTCTGAGTCATCAACGTGATGGCGTTCACGTTGCAGGGAATTCATTGGCTGATACAGCCATAGCGGAAGCAACTAAACCGGCTTCCGTAGCCACAAAAAAGCGTTCAGAAAAATACATAGATGGGGAAACCATGCTGGCAGTAAAGACGTCCTTAAAAGGCGACTGTGCAGCACTACCCGTGAATAAACATGGGCGAATTTTGCGAATCTGGCGTTCGCGAATTTTGAGAACTCGCAATCCGCAAAATCCCCGAAGTCTCGCGAATTTGCGGATTTTTTTTGTGTTCGCAAGGATTTCTGCCAGTTCGCAAGGATTTCTGACAGTTAGCGAGGGTTTTGTAACAGTTCGCAATCGCGAACTTACATGTCGGCTCGCAACGGTCACGATTATGTTGTTTCTACGTCTGGTTCATCATCATAGGTTCCCAGCACCCTCTGTTTCACCCCTGCCACCCTCTGTTTTACCCATGCCACCCTCTGGTACATCAATGCCTTATGCCACCCTCTGGTTCATCATCACTGTAGATTATGGGGGGGAAAAGCAAGCACACCTGCCTGCTTCAACTGACATGAATTAATTGGGGGTTGATTTATTAATGTGTCACTGTTTTAAAATTCCAGTCTGGCACCTGCATCCTTATCTGTAATTTGCTTTCTGTTGCAGTGCAATTTTTTTTCCAGGACCTTTGTGGCCTACTTGTAGCTATTCTAGGAGCCTGCTGTGAGTGTCAGAGCAGGGTCATACAATTGTTGCAACTAGCAACTGAACAATTGTTGCAACTAGCAACTGAACTTTGGAGGGGTCCTTGTCAGGAAGCACTACAGGGAACGGTTACTAATGATGAGTTTGAACTTTTGAACCTGCTTTCACTTTTGCAAAACTCGTTTTTCTGCAGAGCAGCATTACAGCAACTTTAATGCCCCACCAAGCTTATATGAGAAAGTTGATTTCTAATCCAAAAGCTATCCAAAGAAAATCAAAAGGCCTCAAATCTAAAAAAGTGCAGGAAAATGTCAACCTGAGGAGTTATTCTGATAAAAATAATCATTTTCAGAAGGTCCATGCTGCTTGCTAGTAGATTTCTTGTGCGGAATTGCAATTTTTGTAATTTCGCGAGTGCGAGATTGTTGCTGCCCGACGCACCTACATGTTCGTAATTGCGAACTTACACCGCAAAGAAAAAAAATCCGCTGCGTGCGAATTTGCGGATTTTGCGGGAAATTCGCGAATCTTGCGGATTGCAAATTTACCGAAAATCCGCAAAGTCCGCGAGCGTAACGGATTTTCCGCCCATGCTTACCCGTGAACTATCCACTCAATTATGCATACGTAAGTGATGCAAACTCCGTTCCTTTTGCTCGAATCCCTGGAGTGGGGGATAGGGTAATTCCAAACATGAACCGGAGAAAGTTATTAATAGCTGCCGCACACATGGGTGAAGGTCCAAGGCACATACAGATGAAGGAATCTCTGACTGAATTACAATCAGTATACTGGTGGCCGGGGATGAGCGTGCAACATCAAATATATGTAAAGAACTGTCCCGACTGTAACAGGGATCGCAGTAATGAACCGGTCCAGTCTGTTGCCCAGCTACCGTTTATAGACAGGGTAATGCTGTCTATATACAAACCCGCGTCATATTAGTTGTTTAAGACTACATTCACTTAGAAAATGTGGCCCCAGCGCTCGGATGACGCCAAAACTGTTATAATAGATCTGCGAGTCTTTATCGGCACATACGCAATTGCCATGTTCCATTCTGACCAGGGTCCTGCTTTCAGCTCTCGAGCTTATAAGGAGGCCATGGCCAGTATGGGCGTTGGGTTGCAATACTCTTGTCCATCACACCCTGAGGGGAACAGTGTAGTGGAAAGAAAAACCGAGACAAAAAAGCAATCTATAACGGCGAAGGTATTAGGTTCGGGTGATGGGTGGGTTAAACATTTAATAAGTGTCCAACTTAGTATAAATAATTTGCCAAGAAATTCTCTAAAAGGTTTCAGCCCGTACGAACTATTGTTCGGAACTAGAATGCATGTTCAGGACCTCGATAGACAGGCTTCAGTGGTAAAAGATAAGAATAAAGACTTTGACATCAAAGATCGTTTGGCTGTTTTACAGGACTTGAATGAAACAAGAAAATCCTTAAGTAACATAAAAATAAAGCAACAGCCAACTACCACTGAAGAGGCACCACCAGCCCCAGCAAGACCTGTCTGGATTCCAAAGATTGGGGATCTAGTCAGAGAAAAAAATAGCGGGGAAGAAGGAATTTGGGCCTCCTTACAGAAAAGCAGTACCTGTCTTAGCAATCAACGGAACAAGATCAGTAGTACTACCGCCCCTTGCTGGTAAAAAGGAGAACAGAGTTGTATCAATCGACCTGGTAAAACCACAATCATGTGACCTATAATCAACAGTAGGCCAAGTGGACTCCCAAGAAACAATAGAATACCCAAATTCGCAACAATCCAAGAGGTTCAAACTGAAATCACATTTGATAAACCTGCAGTGCACAGAGAAGGACTATGCAATAATACCATGGAACTCATACCTCTTGAAACACAGATTGAAACAGTTTGTCATGAAACACCAATCCACAATGATGTGGCATCAGAATGTGCTACCGAAAGACAAATTGAGAAAACAATTCCAACAATTGACAGAAGTGCCTCTGGCTACTTCATCAACTTCGATACCTTTTCTGAAGATCAAAACGACCCTGAAGTGATGCCAGAAACAAAGACTTTTAAAGAAAAAGCAACAGAACTCTTTCATCAAATCAAAGACGTATATCTGGATGCACCATTGATTGAGCATTGGATTATATCAGGGGTACTTATACTCCTACTAGGCCTAATATTGGTTTTAATTTTAGGAAAATGTATTACAATTCAATGGACACAGCAAGCCAGAACATCAACTTAGTTCTAAACCACACAAATCATCTCACGTGAAGAAAAGAGGACTATCATCAGTAAACGTCACAGCCATTCCAATACCCGGTGGGGTAGTATGGGACAAAACTGACTATGAAGTATATGGCCCGGTGGAAATCCTGAAATATCCTCACCAGTTCAAGGTTTCATTAAGTGACTTTGTAAAACCAAGTACATTTTCTGATGATTGGGATTTTGAAAGTATAAATAATATGATGTCTGATTTAGTGTTGTCAGCAAGAACAGGTTTATTTACAAGGTTCGTCTAATTATGAACAGATGTACTGCTTCTCACATTAAGGAGACCATTACTTACATAAATCTGCACAACCTAGAAATGTTTTAAAGTATAACCAATGGGAACATTGTGCTACTCCACCTAAAAGCAGTTCGAAAACATTCTATGAGAAATTCCAGTACTTCTCAGGGTTTAATACAAGTAATGCAGAAACATTTTATTATAAACTGTTGGATAAAACAGGGACGAAAACCTTGTTGACAAATACTAAATTAATATATTCAGAAGCATTTTATGAAAAAATGATGACATTTGGTTTTGATTTCTGGAAAAACAACATTGAATTAAAAACCATCTGGGGTACAAAAGATTGGCAGGTACAAGGCCTAGAAGCATTATTTCGAGCCTGCATGATCCCAGAACAAATAATGTTCTTAAATTACACAATTCACCAAACAACCTGTCTTGGCCTAGCTAAGATTAAAGACCTTAACAAACCGTCTATTCCAAAGCCAATACCTGATAATGTAACCACAGATATTGAAATAGACGTATCTCAAATTTTACATCTAAACAGAACACATCCTGATTGGAAAAAGTGGTTAATCTGGCCTACTGACACGAATAACTGTCAAGATAGATTCCTGAACAAAACACAGGGGTTAAAACTGACCAGACCAGACCCTAGATACTCCCAGAGACAACATCCAGGGATTGTAACAACATACAGTGTAGGGAAGCTGTGCCTTGAATGGCTAGAAACATCCACACTGGCAGAAAATAAGCAACACTTAACTTTACTTAAAGATGGTGCTGACTTGCGTGATTTCATTATGGGACCACACAAACAGCGTCAGAAACGCTTCATAGCGGCCAGCATCTATGCGGCATACAACGAGGCTTGGAGAGTAACTCAAATTGAAACAGCTGAAAAAATACGAGAAATTGATCGTATTAATTTGGAAAAATCACGTTCTGTTGTGGACAATGGATTAATGACTCTGTCCTCCAGAATATATTCACTGGACAGTATTGTATCATCTGCCATTGATATAATAGACAAAGACTTGCTAATGTTACAGCATGGCCAGTCGCAATTGCGTTCTATTGTACAGCTAGGCTGGACGCTGCAAAATCTTCGTTCAGGCTATGTGCCATGGCGTTTAATCAACACAACGTCATTGATTTCCGTCTTTAACCTTACTGATAAACAAATCAGCTTGGCACAGAAAGGAGCAGACTATACAATCCTGAGCTTCGAAAAACTTGAGAGATTACATTGACAATGTCAGAAAGACCTGTCATTGAATTGATAATACCGGGATTATCACTATTCCGATAACAACTTTCCGATTTAAAAATTGCCTTGAATATATACCGACTGGCCAGTATGAACGATTGGGTAAAGGGTACATTAAGTCAGCATGGAAATTACCATATACACACACGTGCTATAGTGACAACAACAAAAATGTATTTCTTAGTGGTGAAAATTGCAAACATTCACTAAGCGGTATACTTTTGTGCCAGGGTATTAATTTACATGGGGTCTGTGAAGGAACTTCAAACAACCTTTCATGCCACCAACATGTCACACCTGCAACGCAGATAGAGCCTTTCTTTAAGCAACTCTGTAACAGGAGTTACATTCTAATAACGGATCACAGCTGTTGTGGCTTGATGCCAGGGAAAGTATATCTCATAAGCGTAACTTTCATGGTCACTTGCTGTATGCAAGCATTGTTTCCAAACGGCCCTGGAGACTCCGAGACTCCAATTTGGCCTCGTTTGAATGTCTCTTCTATACGAATTGATACTTTAAGCAGAATGAAGTCTGTGCTTTTACAGACAACAGTGCCCATAACGTCATCAAAAGAGACGTATGATATCCAAGTTGCAAGGACAACATCAGAGATACATGACCTTTTATCAACAAATTGCCCCGTGCATTTCACAGAAATGCTTAGCCAAATTCTAAATATGTCAGATGCCGTAGGTATCTCAGGCGTATTTAAGACGATTTTTTCGGGACTGTTAACACCATTCAAAGCAATCCTAGGAATTATTCCTAATTTTGTCCATTCAGTCTTTGGCGGCATACCCCTAACTTTGGGACTTGTAGCAGGCATTTTATTTTTGACCCTCCTGCTCTGATATGGCAAGCCAAAACACAGACATGACTTCGGCAAGGATGGAAGAAACGATCCTAGCAGTACGCTACCGGGACCGCATAACTTGAGTCCTGGGATTGGCCAGGCTGAGAGATCTGAACATGACCTGGTTTCTTTCATTCAGACCTATATGGCAGACCTGCATCTTACCTGTGCTTCGATGTATGCTATGCGGAGAAAAATGCGTGTAGGACACCTGTCTTGCACTTCCATCAGCAGTACCAATGGATATCGATACTTTGTTAAGTCCTGTAACGGCTCATGCATTGTGTTGTCCCCAGCGGCTACCAATCCTGATGACAGCATTCATTGAGACTCCTGTGGTACGACTAGGTGGTGACAGTGGAGCGAGAAATAAAAGCAACATCACCCAGGTACGACCTTCTGTGGGCATTGCTGATCCAGACATTGATGATAGCAATCATTCTCACATCTGCCAAGTTACAGCATTATCGAACTTGGTCGAACTGTCACCTGATTTTGTAGACCAATTCTTTGAGAGCCTGTCTGATATGATGTTCTCCCCTGAATAGAAACAATGATTTTTGAAAAACATTCCGACACACAGCGTTCGTATGAACTCTGAATTCGGCCTTCAGTTTTGATCAACAAAAACTACTGAAAGGCGTTGGAACTCTATTCCCCCGTTCACCGTGAGAATTTTTTTTTTTTAATTGAACACTTTTTCAAAATATTTACCTTTTTTCTGGCACGAAAACCTTTGCTTAAAGTAGAACTATTCATAAAGAACAGAACTTCTATTTTTAGGTAGATCTAGAGACATAATAATTTCACCTCAGCCTCTAGCAACATGTTACAGCAAATGCATTTATATGTGATGAAATAATCTCGCCCTTCTTTTCTGTATAAAGAGATATTTCATGTGTAATTCTTTTTTTTTCGCAAAATTGTTCAACTGATTACATATGCTATCATTTTTGAATGATTTCTATGCTTAAAGACGTACAGTACCTATATTTTCATGTATTTCAAATGCAAATATGTATTTTGGGGTGGGAATTATTACACGTGCATCTTATTGCTTAAGTTTTTAGTAATTTGATGGACATAAATTCGTGGAGTGGGTGTCGTGTTCTAATCTAGGACCCCGATCAATATTGTGACCTTTTGCCCTTATACGGCTATAATCCATCCATACCCCTATAATGGCATAAACGATCAGAGCCATATTTCAGAAACTCATCTCTGGCATAAACGATCAGAGCCATATTTCAGAACCTCACCTCTGCAGCTCATTAGTAGATGACACAGCAGAAGCCACTATCTTAGATTCCTAGATTACACTCCGAGTTCTTCAACAAGATAAAATCCCCAGCAACCTGGGAAAGTCCCGCTTGCTTTGTTTTTATTAGTAATAGAACTCTAATGAGCACTGTAAGAATGACTAGTTCCGAGTGACATCTTTATTGACGTCTTATGTCCAAAAACGTACGTCAAACAACGCACCTTTCAGGAATAAATATTACCAGCGTTGCCTTCGGCAAATGCGATGGTGTGGTGAATACAGGAGCAGAACAGCTGTCCCTTGCAGAGCCCAGCAGATGCGAGAAGCCCACGGACGCTGCCCCTCCTCCTCCTTGACGCGCTGAGAAAGTCGCTGTCTTTTCTCCTGCCGAGAAAATCCAGCTCCGGCGTTTCCAGCCTACCCTTGCGGGTGACTGGAATATCGAGTCCTGAAAGGAGATACCAACCCTCCAACATTCTATTCCAGAGGTATGGTGTTGACTAAACCCTTAGAGAAAATTCTTGAAGCAAACTCTTGGCAAAACCAACTTAACTAAACTGCTACTTACTTACTCCCTCCCAAGTTTTAGGCTTAGGTCAGGTACACTGGGGTAGGCGTAGTTAGAAGCACCAGTTGAGTAAGTTAGTCAAATGTATATATGAATGTATATATTTTATTCATTTTAACCATTGTATGGCTAAGAAACCATATCAATGCTTTTACAGTATTATTTTGCAATCCTCCTTTTACTGTACGCACTTTTTATAATAACAAGTCTTGCAATTGTGGCAATTCATTTCTCTTGCATGAGAAGAAAGACTGTTCAATAAATAATACCTTTTATTGAAAACACCCGTCTCTCTATTCTCTGCATACTGGTGAAAGTAATCTGCACAACTGACTGAGTGAAATAGCTGTCTATTGTTTCACACGACTCTAGAGATTGACTCTTATTCTAAGGAGCAAAGTTGTCATGTTTATGCGGTTGTTGGAAAACTGAATCCCTTCTTGTATGTACCAGGGAAGCTGATCACTTCCTATTCAGTCAAGAAAGTTTCCAGTGACCTCTGAGCTAGTTGGTACAAACCCAATTAAGTTTAGCATAGTCAGTAGAGACCTGGAAGACCGCACTTCTACGTCTACACTTCTGCTTATGTTATTCCAATGCACAGGGCCTATAGGGAAAATAGAAACTACACTACAAGTGTTGGTGTTCAATGCCCTTATTCACCCACAGGTTTCACCTGCGCCTCCAGTGGACCTCTGTCCCCATTCTCTTGCTCCGCTTTTTCTCTCCTTTTTTTACTCATTTTTTCCCTCACTTCTATCTCCCCCCTGCACTCTCCTTCTGGGTATTAACCTCCATTTTCTGTCATTTTCTCCTCATTTCAAGCTCCCCCCTTCACTCACCTGTGTCTTTCCTCTGTTTTTCACTCGTTTTTTTACCCTCATCTCAATCTCCCCCTTTCAATCTCCTGTGTCCTCTGTGCCTTTCCTCCACTCTTTCATGTACTTTTGCTGCCTTATTTGCACTTTTCTCTCTCTTTTTGCCTTTTTCCTTTTGCCTTTTATAGCCTGTTTTTCCACGCTGCTGCTGCCCCCGCAGCCCCTCCCCCCAGCACGACCAGTGCGACCGGCCCAATCCAGCTCCCCTCCCCGCTCCTGCCTCCCAGCTGTCCAGCCCTCCCCAACCCCTACTTAATGGCGGCCACTGCCGGGACAGGCGAGCAAGACCACTGACTCATTGTCAGTGAAATTGTTCTCCCTCCCTCGCAGCTCCACCATTAAGCGAGGCCTTCCCCCGAGCCTCTGCACTCTCAAGTGTTAGTGTTCGAGGCCCTCCTCCACCTGCAGGTTTCACCTGCGCCTCATCCCTGGTGGTCCAGTGGACCTCTGTCTCCATTCTCTTGCTCTGCTTTTTCTCTCCTTTTTTACTCATTTTTCCCCTCACTTCTATCTCCACCCTTCACTCTCCTTCTGGGTCTTAACCTCCATTTTCTGTCATTTTCGCCTCATTTCAAGCTCCCCTTCACTCTCCGGTGTCTTTCACTCCGTTTTTCACTTCGCGACCCGTACTTAATGGCGGCCACTGTACAGCAGTGCCGCGGGGAGCCAAAGACAAGCCTGTCTGTGCCTGTCGGCGACCCGACTGGATCTCAGCACTGCCATCACTATGACCCAGCAGCCCTCCACGCTCTCAACCCAGGCGGCAACAACAACTGCAAGCTAGCATCACCAGCCGACACCCACGGACCCTTCAGCTGTCACCGCTGCCGGCACACCTGCAGCACCGCCAAGACCACTGACCCAGCGCAATCCGCCCACAAGAACACAACCGAACCGAAGACCCTGCAATGCATCCTCCTCAATGTCCAATCCCTCCACAAACACGCCACAGAAATCTGGGACCTCCTCGACAGCACTACCCCGGATGTAGCATTCTTTACTGAAACCTGGACCAACACTACCTCGGGACAGGACATCACCATCGCCATTCCCCAAGGATACAAGTTCTCCAGGCAGAACCGCCCCACCCGCCCTGGAGGAGGAATCGCCATTGTCCACAAATCCACCCTTCGCCTGAGCACACTCCCCTACGAGCCCACAGACCTGATGGAACACCTTCACTTCAAGACACTGGCCAGCCCTACTTCCACCCTCCGTGTAACCCTCATCTACCGACCCCCTGGACCCCGCAGACTTTTTGTCAACTCCATCACGGACATCATCTGCCCGCATGCCATCGCGTCCACCAACTACACCCTACTGGGAGACCTCAAATTCCACCTCGACAACCAACTGGACCCCAGCACCACATCCTTCCTGGACAACCTCCACAACATTGGACTCCACCAGATCGTTACCGAACCCACGCACTCAGCAGGACACACCCTCAACCCCCTCTTCATTTCGGGAAACTCCATCACCTTCAGCCACACCACCGAACTCCCATGGACTGACCATCGATGCGTCCACTTCACCTTCAGAACACCCACCATCCACAGACGCCAGCACTTGCTCCCACGAAGAAACTGGACCAGAATCACTGACGAAGAGCTAACCTCATCACTCAACAACTCCACCCCAACCATCGCGGAAAACGACGACGCCAACACCGCAGCCCAAACCCTGCACAGATGGATCTCCGACAGTGCCAACAGCATAGCCCTCCTCAAGAAAAGCAACAACACCCACGCCATGAAAGCTAGATGGTTCACCATCAAACTTTGAGAGTTCAGACGCACTTGCCGCCGCGTGGAAAAGGCCTGGAGGAACACCAAATCCACAGAAGCCCACAACAACTTCAGAGCCGCCTCCAACACCCACCACCAACTCATCAGAAAAACAAGGAAAAAAGTGATTGAAGAAAGAATCTCCACTCATGCACACAACAGCAAAGAACTCTTCAAAATTCAAGGAGTTCGCCCAACCCACCAGCGAGTCCACCCTCATCCCTCCCTCACACAACCTCTGCAACAAACTCAGCACCTTTTTCTACCACAAATCAAGAGCATCTACGACAACTTCCATAAAGACAACCAACACACTGAACCCTCACCAACTACCCCGACACGCTGAAGCCAGCGATCGACAACTGGAGAGCCCTTACAACTGAAGACACACTGAAGAAGAAGTCAATCCACCCCGGGGCTGTCGTAAATATTTAATTTACCATCTTAATTTCTATGCAGGTAAGTACTTAATCAATAATAACTCAATCGGAAAGAAAGAAAACAGAGTCCGTGGTGTTAGAGTTCTTAGGGGTTTTATTCCTTAAAAAGGAATCGTTCCGGAACTGGATATCATGTTCCTGCAACCACACAGGGTTCAGGAAGGGATAGAGCAATGTTTTATTGACAGTACATAGCTTATATACTTAATTCACATCATAGAAAGCAATATAGTAGGCGTAACAGCTGAGAGAAGACAAGATAACAGCATCCACGTGTTACTAGTACGTAATCAGAAGGCGTGGACTAGGCGTAAACTGGAGGTGTGCTCTAGAAACGTCACAGGTAGATGTCACATGTGGGTGGCACTAAACAGAAATGTTGCAATGTCAGCAGAAATCGGAGGCTTGGATGCGCGCGCAGCTGCATGACGTGTGATTGGCGTGAAACTGGAGGGTGCAGGGGGCTTGACATTTACACTGACGGAAAGAGACAGAAGTCTGGCATGTCAGATCAACTTGTGCTTCTATCATATCTGATATCTGATGTTTAGGAACTGAGCTATCTTGGGCGGAAAGGTCTCTGGGGCAGAAGCTATTCTATACTGACTGTGAGTGCGTGTATAAGCGCCTGAGTGTCTGCATGAGGAGCGTGGGGGCATGGGCCTTCCATGGGAGCATGGTAACAGAGGCTATGAATTACTTGCACGGAGACAGGCCGGCCCTTCGGCTCTGCAGCTGGGGAATGTTTACTGAAACTAGTAAGCAGGAATGTATTTTCGAGGAGCGGAACAGATAACTCGAAGGTTGTAGTCAGTCTTGGCAGGCAGCAGGCTGAGCTGAGCGCGGTGGGCCGCGCTGGAAGTAAGGCAGAGTTCATAGGTACGGGGGCAGCCTGGGCAGCCTGGGCTGAGGCTTTCAGAGTCAGAAGGCAGGAAAAACTCGATGGCAGAAATTCAGGGCCTACTTTGCCAGAGCTGAAAAACATGTAAAGTACACTACAAAAAGACGTTGGCATAGCATACTTAGGAACGGACTATTCAACCCATTCAGGGTGGGTCTGAAAGAGGACATGTTAACGTTGGACGCAAATGTATTTGCGTCTTCATAGCTGGCACAGGAGGGAAGTTACATGCACTTTAACTCGTACATGGAGACGGTGGGGTACACGATAGGGAACATAACTTGACCAAAAATTTATATTTCCTCAGGGCCCCCACGAACCCCTGCCCCCACCACATTTTCAACAGAGCCACCTACACCAACGCACCCATGTTCTGCCACACCATCAACCGCTCCCTGGCAACCTCCTTGTTCCCTGACAACTGGAAATACGCTGAGATCAAACCCCTTCTGAAGAAACCCTCAGCGAACCCCACTGACCTCAAAAACTACAGACCCATCTCCCTGCTCCTGTTCCCAGAGAAAGTAATTGAGAAAGCCATCAACAGCCAACTCACTACATTCATCGAAGAGCACAACTTGTCCCAATCTGGCTTCAGAAAAAACCACAGTATGGAACCAGCCCTCCTTGCCGCAACAGACGACATCCGTACCATACTGGACAAAGGAGAAACAGCAGCCCTCATCCTCCTCGACCTCTCAGCGGCGTTTGACACAGTCTCTCTCCGCACCCTAATACTCAGACTCCAAGATGCAGGGATCCAAGATAAGGCCCTCAACCAGATGCGCTCATTCCTCTCAGGCAGAACGCAGCGGGTCAGACTCCCCCCTTTCCTCTCAGACCCTGCACCTATCACCTGCGAAGTCCCCCAGGGGTCCGCCCTCAGCACTTCGCTCTTCGACGTCTACATGGCTCCGCTCGCTTCCATTGTCAGAACCTATGGACTCAACATTTTGTCATACACAGACAACACCCAACTCATCCTCTCCTTATCCAATGTACCCAACACTGCCAGACACAACTTTCGAGAAGGCATGGAAGCTGTTGCCAAATGGATGAAAAACAGCTGCCTACAACTAAACACAAACAAAACGGAAGTACTCATCATGGGCCCAAACCCAGACACCTGGAACGACACCTGGTGCCCCCCCGCCCTCGGAAGCCTGCCCACCCCCACGGACCACGCACGCAACAAGGGAATCATCCTGGACTAAGAGCTCACAATGGACTGCCAGATCAACTCCGTCTCATCCTCCTGCTTCCACACCCTTCGCCTCCTACGTAAGACCTTCAAATGGATCCCCCTTGAACACAGAAAGACCGTCACTCACACCCTGGTCACCAGCATGCTCGACTACGGCAACGCACTCTATGCCGGAATAAACAAAAGCCTCACCCACAAGCTACAGAACATCCAAAACGCTTCTGCAAGACTGGTCAACCTGCCAAGCCACTGTCACATTTCCCAGCACCTGCACACACTCCACTGGCTCCCCATCGAAGCTAGAGTCACCTTCAAGATGCTAACCCACGCTCACAAGGCCCTCCACGACACCGGACCAGCATACCTGAACAGTCGACTCAAATTCCACGCACCCCAAAGGACCCTACGATCAGCACCAGCTCTCCTATGCCGCGGTCCCCCGCACCAGAAAGACCAGATCGAGAGGCCCCTTCCTCTCAATCTGCGCGGCCAGTGCCTGGAACAACCTTCCACTCCACCTCAGACAGATAACATCACTCCCTATCTTCGCAAGAAACCTTAAAACCTGGCTCTTCGACAGACCCCCTTCTTGATGGACTAGAACCTTCAAATACCCCCCTCCCCCCCCCCCCCACACCTCCAGCGCCTTGAGACTCTTACGGGTGAGTAGACGCGCTTAACAAACACCTGATTTGAATTGATTTGATTTGATTTGATTTGACAAAGCTGTTAAGGTTTCATATTTCTTATGCGTGACATTTCGTAGGTTTCAGTGTGCTTTTGTGCGACATTCCATTGCACTATGTGTGACATTTTTTGTGGCACTGTCTGGAATAAAACCCAGCATTGAAACCCATGGAATGGTATAAATATCAGCAAGTACCACCTTTATGCTCCTAGAAACTCTGGAGAAATGGCTTTGAAAGAACAACAACAACCCCAAATGGCTGATGGAAAGTCAAAGTCAAAAGTAGCTTTATTCGATTTTACAATAAAATCATAAAAGCACATGAAAATGAATACATCCAATAAAAGAAATTACTTTAGAAATTCAAAAAGTATATGCAGATAGACATAGTTCATTATAGAATACCTCTTAAAACAAGTTTTAAGAACATTAATTCTACACACCATATTCCCGAAGGACACTGCAATGATGTAAAACACAGAGTCATTAACTTTCATAAAGGGTTACAGTTAGACCATGGTGGATCTACATCTGATTGCAAATTTCAGATACCTAGAGACAGCAAGAATGGTAGTTTCATCAGGTAAAGTGAGTAGTTTAAAAAGTGCAGGTCTACATTGTCTCAAATTCCAGAGCTTAAGAAGAGGTAATAAATATCTCTTCTGCCCCCACTCATAAAATCTACAGACCAAAACACAGTGTATGGTAGATTGAGTGGAGGAATCATCACACGGACAGCTGGTAAGTTGCGACGACCAATCGTTTGGTTTAGGGAAAGTTAGCAGTCTAAAAAAGGTTCCAGTTCTTCGGTGAGCTAAAAGCATTCTACTATAGCTAGTCTGATCAGGTGATAGATAAAGCTGCAGGCCAAAGCTCTGCAGCAAAAATTGGTGATTGATAACAGAAAACTTTTTTCCTTCTAAATACCAACGTCGTTCTTCCAGAAAGGCAAGACAGGATTCCTTTAATGCTTTTTTTGAAATTAAAGACAATGATGAGGGTGAATTATAGAATTCAGGGCGCCCTATATTTATAAACAATTTCTGTACGTAGGAAAGCCACTGAATCTGTTTGGACCCCTCAAGTTTAATACATTCAGTAATAATCGCCCTGTTAAAAACAGTTTCTGTAGAGTTCCAGATCTTGTGCCAAAGCAGCACAGGGCTAATCTTAATTAGATCTGTAATATAGGGCAGAGCCAGTTCTTTGTGACAAACATAAGTGGAGGTGGACCGGTGAACAGCAAGCAGATAACATAGGAAACTATTTTCCTTTGTTTGAATTTCATGGTAGTCTGCAACCCCCCATATACCAGCTCCGTACACAGCCGTAGATACACATTTGGCCCTGTATATATCAAGCAAAATGCGTACTGGCCTGTCCCCTAACTTATTTGCAAACTGTTTTAAAACACTAATTGCCCGTGAAAAAGCTAAGGTTCTGGTCATGACAGCTGATTTCCAGGTACCCCTTTTATTAAAAACAATCCCTAGATAGGAAAAAGTATTGGTTAAGCCTATCTTTGATTTTTCTAGGTGCGTGTTACAAGAAATTTTTACCTTGGACGAAAGGCACATGGTAAATGTCTTCCCTATATTAATCTTAAGGCCCCTATCTCCCATGTATGCCGAGTAGCAGGTTAAAGCCTTCTGAAGGCCTGTTTGAGTTCTAACCATAATAACCGCATCATCGGCATACAATAGGATAGGCACACGTTCTCCATCAATTTGGGGGTAATCCACCTCCAATTTTTTTTAATGGTCTGCCACCCCATTAATATACAAATTGAAGAGAAATGGAGCCAGGATACATCCCTGGCGGACACCTTTCCCTATTGGGAATTTGGACGTACATTCGCCTGTTTTCCCATAACGAACTTTAGCCCCCGCACTTCTATACAACTCTTTAAGAAAGTTAAGAATGTTAAAATCAATACCAAGATCTGCTAAGGTATCCCAGATAACCTCATGGTTCAGGCAATCGAAAGCCGAACTGAGGTCTACGAAAGTCACAAATATATTTCCCTTCTTTGCTGCCGTATATTTACCTATTAACAATGCCAGATTTAGGCCTTGTTCGACAGTACCAAGACCTGGCCTAAAACCATACTGAAATTTAGAAAGGACAGCATGCTCCTCAGCCCATGTCTGGAGACGATTTAAGAGAATTCTACCTGCCACCTTCATCAGCGAGTCGAGGAGAGAGATCGGCCTGTAGCATTTAGGGTCATTTCGATCCCCCTTTTTAAATATTGGGACTACAATAGCTTCCTGCCACGTAGTTGGAAAGCCCTTGATGTTACAGCTATTTAACACGTTGGTCAAGAGTGGTGCCCACAGGGTGGCGTTATCCTTGTAGATGTCAATTGGAAAACCATCCGGTCCCGGGGCTTTGCTGCTGGTGCTATCTGCTATTGCTAGTTCCACCTCTGCTAAAGAGAAGACTACGTTGAGGGGAAATAGGTCTAATGTATCAGGTTCTATGGTTCTCATCTGTCCCAGGCCTGGGCTCTTTAATCCGGGCCGAGCATCTAGGTTGTATAACTCGGTAAAATGTTTAACCCAGACATCTTCCTCTATGGCGATCTCTACCTGATCAGAATTCTTTTCAACAAAAAACGGGGCATTGACCGCCTTCCAAAATGCGGTATTATCATTTAGGGCACTCGCCTTTATTAGGGCTCCCCATGCTGCCTGCTTCAGGTTTTTCCTCTGTTTTTGTAGGGCAACCTTATAAGAAGCCCTAGCTGCTCAAATATCTAGCACATTTCTAGGTACCTTTTTAAGGTTTGGATCAGGTGGGAATGTGCTTTTGTGCACTCATGGTTGAACCAGCCCTCAGCTTTACTTTTCCCCCCTTTTTGTGATGAACCAGTCAATTTACTACTAATGTGAGCAGAGATCTTATGAAAAGCTGCAATGACCTTAGTAGGATTGGGATTCTCCTCTAAGCAAATCATAAAATCTTCTAACTGTTCCTCTACTATATTCTTTAAAAAATTAATCGGATTTACCTTATTCCATTTGATTACATAACCATTGGTTCTAGCCAAGGAAATCCCATGAAAACATATATTTTCAACTACTTTAGGCACTTTCCTGTCACACCGTCCTATTTCAAGGATTGAACTAATTGGAAAGTGGTCACTGAGCGCAATGTGTTCAGTATTAAATGAAAGAACACTACGATGATAGCTTGTAGAAACCAGTGTATAATCGATTAAAGACCGTGACCCACGCCCAACAAAGGTGGGTTGGAAATCAATCTGTGGGTTGCATAATTCGTTTGCAAAACCTAGGTACCAATCATATAATAAATGGTTGAGTAAGTTACCGAGCACAGAGTGCTCAAAATGTGTACAGGGATCGTCCTTAAGATTCACCATACCGCAAATCTTTGTATCACTATGTGGGCATAAATGGCAATTAAAATCCCCCGTCACTATGATATATCGTTCTTTCTGTTCAGATCCTAGTCCCCTACATATGGCATCGTTTAATTCATCTAAGGCCCTATGTTGGTCGGCCTTTGGGATATTGTTGTACAAATTAATCAAAATAATAGGGTAGTTTTCTCCCAGCCTTAAAGAAAGAACCTGGTAATAAAGAGAGCCCCCCTTATTTAGGCAGTTGGTAGTTAAATTAATTTTGTTGGATATAAAGGTACATAGCCCCCCAGAACATCTGCCTCTATTGTTGGGTTGTGCTGCTAAAAAGTGTGTGCGGTAACCCTCTAAATGTATCTCAGCCTTCTCCCAACATTCCTGGAGGCAAATTACATCAAACTTGTCTACAAATTCCAGGAATGTTGGGTCCTTTATTTTATTTGAAAGACCCGCTACGTTCCATGATAGTAGGCCCGTCCTAACCCTTTGTGCATATCGTGTTGTCCCTGCCTCTTGTATGATAGGGGTTGGAAAACGGCCTAGGCTGGGTGTAAAGACTACTCTAACATCATCAACCCCCGCATTCATAACAGGTAACTCCCTTCGAGTTGGGCTACTCAGATTAGCCATCTCGGATTGAATGTTAACTGGAGTGCCTGGCCTAAATTTCTTGTTTACTGTAAGGACTACTCTAACATCATCAACCCCCGCATTCAGAACAGGTAACTCACTTCGAGTTGGACTACTCAAATTAGCCATCTCGGAATGAATGTTAGCTGGAGTGCCTGGCCTAAGTTTCTTGTTTACTGTAGGGCATGAAATGGTAGGGTTTACTGTTAAACAAGTAACCTTACCCTGAGAGGCCGGGGACAGTCAGTCAACCATTTCCAGACAATCAAATCTATTGGCAGTCTGAATACCTCTCCAGGTATCTCTAAAGGCTAAATCTCTATTAAGGTTAAAGTTACCACCCAAATCCCCCCAATCAACCCCCCAGTCTCGTCGACCTACTCTTCGCCAGTTTCCATCATAAGCATCGTGATCAGGGCCAGAACCCCATTTAGGGGGGTAGAAAAAGAAAGGTGTTTGATATCAATGCCTTCAGTTCCGCCTTGCATGTTCCAAGAGCAAATATGGTCAGCCATGTATGGGTCCTCATAATTTACCACAATACAATCACCCGGGATGGTTTTTCTCTCCTTCCCTATCCAATGCACCCTGCGCACCATTAAAATCCTGCTAAATCTGTTTGGCGGGAGCGGTCTGTTACTATTCATCCAGTGTAGGACCTTATTTTTCAATGACCAGTTTGATTCCTCCATATGGTCCGCCAACTTTGGGACCCCCGTCATAACCAGCACATAGGGCGTTGACTCAGGCGGTAAATTCAGAATGAGTCTACTGTCTCCTTCTCCCCTGTTCCGCTCTCTAATAGGCGGTACAGACTGAGCCCTACGTTGTTTTTCTTTGTGGCTAGGATGTAAACTAGGGTTTTTAATATTATCTCCCTTTTTATTCTCTTTATCTATGGGGGTTTTTGATTTTGCAGGGACCGCTGGGGTAGATATATTTTTAACAGGGGGCCCCACAGGTTTAATCTGTTTTGGTTTAATTGATTGGTTACGTTTATTTACCCCACTTTTAGGTGCCACTTTAGTGAATGCGTTTTTAGTAAGAGCATATAAATCAGCTAGCTGTTTTTCTATATGGGACAGTCTAACCTCTAGCTAGGGGAGAGATGAAGTTTAAATAGCTCACCCATTTTAATTAGGAGTAACTCCTCGACTTCATCCGTACCAGAATCGCCAACATAGATGGCAGAAGCCTCAACGCTTACTGAACTGGCATCCCCATTTATCGGATCCAGTTCCGATTGACCATGGCCCCGTAATGCTGGTTGGTCAGATTCATCTCTATGGCAATCAAGTACTTCATGGGTTTTCCCATCTTTTTTTGTGTTCTTCTGTTTGTCCTTTTTTTTCTTTGGTATGGCACCCTCCCTCCTTCCCCTGGGCTCCCCTGTAAGGCTGTCACCTATTGATGAATTCATAATTAGTTCTGGGGTTTTTCCAGGGCCAGGCTTAGTTGAGAATCGGTTAGGAGCTGGGATACTGATAAATCTACCTCTTTTGGAACACTGTGAACGTCAGCATGGGCATGCACAAGACCTGTGTTTCCCTAACCCTGTCAGGGGTTCTAGCAGCTGAGATAAGACCCAGGGATGATCTTTTTGCCAAGGCAAGATCTTGGGAAACTCGACGTTCCATAAGAGTAATCCCTTGATCGATGAACGAATTTGCCCTTATAATGAAACTGTCTATTGGGCCTGTTAGCTTGTCCCCACCCGCTGCCGTTTTGCTCCGTGAGGCTCGAGTAGTCATGATGTGGACTAAACACAAGGCGTAAACGCGAAGTAGTATACAGATAAGGATGAAATAAACAACTTCTGTAAGATAACAGAAAGGACTTACAAACAGACAATCCCAGAGATTGGAGGGGGGGGCCGGTCCGGTCACGCTCGGTCATGAACGGGCACAAACGGGCCCACCCTTGGCCCGGGCTTTGCCCGGGCACGCCCCGGCGTGTCCCGCGGTCCAGGAATGGTGATGGGCCTATATAGTGGATCAGAACACATCCCTTCCACAAAGAACACAGGTAATCCAAGTCCAACCCAGATTTTAAAGTGCAGGGAGGAGGCGGGAAGAGGACCAGCTGCGGCAGATCAGGCCGCACAGTACGCTGGTCCTCGCAGTCCCGCTGTGAGCCTCTGAGTAGATGTTCCGCTGCAGAGTTTATTCCTGGACCGTATATGAGTTGGAACAGCGCTCCTTCGGTAGAATATGGCACGAGCGGCCCCTGCGAAGCGGGGGCCGTGAGGAGTGGATTGATAGGTGCAGAAAATGTCCAAGAGTAGCAAAGTACACGGGGCTTCAGCAACACACCCCTTCTGCAAAGAACTCATGGAAAGTCACTGGCCTACGTCCCCTATCATGACTGGATTGGAAACGATTTTGGTGTCATGATATTAAATAGGCATTTTAAACCAATTTCAGTGACTGAGGCTGTTTTCTCCAAGCTTCCCCTTTACTTACAGTAGATTTTTTTCTTGCAGCTTTGCAAATAGGGGAGTAGCCCCACTCCAGCCTCCTGACATTTCACCGCATAACCATGACAAAACGTTCGACTCCAGAAAATGCAGCGAAGGTTCATGCACTGTTGGCAGTAGTCACCTGTGTGTGAACATTGACTGTTGTCTTTTATTGAGCACCCTGGTAAGTAATGTTTTGATACATGGTCAACATCAGAGGAGGAAGACTAATGGGCGTAGAAGCGCATCCAGCATAGAGTAACAACGTTCTCTAGTGCAGGAATGATAAATAAGTTGTGTTAGTCTAACCCCAGATGCGTGGTACTTGGCAGACTGACCCTCGCTGTAGACATACACTTACACAGCATTACTCCCTCCTCCATCATTTAAAAAATATATATATATAGACTTTTTTCAAAACCAACATCTCTGGTAACGGCATGGACTAAATCATGAGCATACATTACTTGTCATTCAAAGTCCACATACAACGGGCCGTAGCCTAAATTCTACAATGGTAAGTTCAACCTTAATCAGTCTTCTCACCCACCTTACCTTGTGTAGTAAACCTTAGGTATGGACGAAGACCATCCTGCAGATCCCCGCAATGGCTCATGCCCCCAAACTTCTGTACTACGGGTCAGCCACCTACCCCCCTCCCATACCCCTATTCAACACAAACCCCCCCCAAGCCATGTCTGGTATCCAATTTCTCAAAATGCACCTAGTATACCACGCTCCCCTACTCCTTCCGTTTCCGTTCCAAGAGATCAATGCTACTCTGCCTCCCTCAACTCCCCGGTATTGTCTGACTTCCCCCTTAGTGTATGTCCCTCCAACCCCATCACTGTCTGCTCTGTCTGCTCCCCCAGTGACCAGCTCTGCTACCATTGCCCTCCAGGCCTGTATATCATCGTCTATGTTCTCATTGCGTCTGTTCTGCTGCATCTGAAACACCTCGGCAGTCGCCCATTCCTGCATATCCCGCACCCACTGTGTCATACTGGGCAGACGGCGCCCCATCCACGAGATGGCTATCCGCCGTTTGGCAAGTACCAGCCCCAGAAGGAGTAGTTCCCGACTAAGGTTCTTGCGGGGGCGGGATTTTGATCGCTATCTTATCACCCTTGATCTAAACCCCGTTCTGGTCGACTGAACCTTTATTGCCTGTCATTGAGGGAAAAAAAGTGCATCTCTTACCAGATTAGTTCAATCAATAATGGACCCAGCTCGGAAAGACCACAAACCACTTCTAGCTTTCAAAGGTTTATTATAAAGTTAGGATTAATTGCAGATACAGGCATCTCAAAATGAGATTCACAAGATATACGGGCCCAACTACATACATATGCTCTCTGAAAGCCCTCAGACGAGCAAAGAAAACTACAAGGACTAATTCCAAAATTAAAAGAGCTGCAAGCATAGACACGTATTGTGATCTCTCAGTCATTTACAGCCGGAATATAGGTTTCAGGTTAGGCTGTCCCTACCCTGCTCTGGATGGTATCCCTACTTAACAGAATCCCAGCCTAACAAAAGGTGTCAGCAGTGAATGACTTCCGAGGAAGATCACCCACTCTTAGTCTCTAGGTGAAAACCTATGATCTCCAATCATGACCCCTCTCTGCCTACCCATCCGCTCTCTAAAGGGTCCTCAGGCATCTGCTCTAACTCCACCCAGGGGTGCTGTCCCTAATACCAAACACACAATAACATTTGAGACGCCCCTCGTGAGACGCCCCTCACGTGGTGTTGCTACTGGCTTTTTCCATGATGTTCTTCATTTGGGCCTCGTGCGTTAGAGTTGACGTTGCTTCTCAGACTCTTCTCCGGCCCGCCGATACCCCTTAAACATTCCTGAATCCTCCTCCGTGTCTGTGCCAGTCTCCTGAACAACCCTCTATTCATTCGATGTATAATTGGATCCCCCCTCTCACTTGCAGACAGACATCTGCAGCTAGGATCCCAATTCCCATAAACTTCTAACAGAAGATTGCAACATTATTTCTCGGCACAGACCAATACGTGTAAATCAGAGTCTTTTAAACATTTCAGGCCTACAACATTTCTCATAATGATTATTTTCTTCAAACCTTTCATCAATCAATATTGTTAATACTCTGCTTTATGATTATGTAAACACATCTATAAAATATAAACCTATAGAAACAGAATTACTAAATAACATTAGTGCAATCCATATTGATGTAAGTGGACCCCTTTCCCAACACTTTCAGCTCTGGCCATGAGGCCTATTCCGTTCTATGCTTGTCATTCCTTCATTAGCAGCTACACAATATGGATCAGGATTAATCACTCCTAATAAGGTTATACATTTTCACACATTTCTGCATTAGTTCCACTTCTATATAACATCTCTAGATTAACTACACATTTCAGAATATAGGTGAATATAATATCCGCACTCATGGCATTTCTCTTCATGACTTGTGCGTACTACATGTAAGTATGGTGCACTCATACATTTTGTTCAGTTTGCGCTCTCTCAGTTCCCCCCTTTGATGACCTCTCGGGGTCATCACTAACATTTAAACTGAAGTGATTGCTAGTGTACCTCGTTTCTGCGTTTCTAGAGCCCTCAGGCTCCTGTACTGATTGTCTTGTATGGCAGCTGTTCTGTTCTCTCTGGGCTCTTTCAAATCTCCTTGCTCTATACCATTTGTATGCCCTCACCAATCCCCACAACATGATCACACAGATCAATATTATGATGATAGGTTTCAACACATACCACACAAAGCTCTTTCCTAAGGTGGTGAACCAACCTCCAACTTCACCCAATCCATGGCCCACTTTTTCCCACACATTTTCTCTACTCAGGTCTTCGATCTCTTTGTGGATATTAGTTATGTTCATGATAACCTTCTCCAGGGGCTTTGAATTGTCTGGAATGTAAGTGCAACATTCCTGGACCTTCAAAGCCTTACAGACTCCGCCCTCTTTTGCTAGCAGGACGTCTAATGCAAGACGGTTCTGAAGCACCATGGCCCTTATCGATTGCATCTCTCCTTCCACCAGCATTAAGGACCTAGCAGTGCTGGCAGACAATCTGTCTACGACTGTTGCCAGTCGCCTAATTTTGACATCATTGAGGATCAGTCCTAAAAGAGGAAAAACAGCTCCAAATACATCTCCGACCATTTCTGCATCTCCTAGGTCTCTTCTCCCCCTCGCTGAAGCCTTGCCCTCGATGATCTCTAAGTCTTGGGCATGATATATTTTGGGGAAGATGATTGCCAGGTAACATGATCCATACCAGTTGTCAGGCAATCTCACGTAGGCATTTCTTCCACACACAAAATATACATTTGGAATCACTTGCATTCCTTTCAGGAAATCTTTTGTATAATATTCTAAATTGAAAGCATGTTCACAACTGACTTCTCCTACGTATACATTTTCATAATACGTTTTGGCTCTGTGAAGACATAACTTCCCTCTCTGCGTTTTATCCAAAGCTATTGGACCACTACTACCCTTCCTCTTATGTGTCTTCTCTTCCTCGGTCCAATCTGTTTTCCCTTGTCCTGATTTTTTCAAAATCTTTTGCCTCCTGTATCGATCATCCACTTGCCCTATAAACTTCTTCTCGACTTCTGACACCTTGCATGTCAGGTTATTTCTGCGGGCATGTGAAGTATCTAAGGTAATCCAAGGAATGAAAAACTTGGCCAATCTGTCTTCACTCTTCCAGTAGTCCCATTTGTTCATCTGCTTGTAATTTGGGACTTCTGGTAACACTGAATCATAATTGGAGAAATAGTATTCAAAACTATCTCTCCCATAAAATTTACTAAGCAATAAGCTACATGTAATGCCATATGTCAGCGGGAGGTGATGATATCTAATGCCTTCATCTACAGACGCCGGCAACTGCATGTAGACGTAGCAGTCCTTAACCTCCATGGCATCCACGTATTCATACAAAAGTTTAGCATAAGCATTTGACCTATAGTCGCCTTGGGACTCATCCATATGTAACCTACGGGCTTCTGCTGCTAATAGCGCCTTCTCCTGTTTGTTTTCTCCTTTCTCACCAGCAACAGTGGGTTTCGGTGTCACTACAGGTTTTTCATCGGTTACCTTTGCCTCACTCTCATGTCCCATAACATACGATACTGTAACTACTAAAGCTATTAGAAGTATCACTCCTACTATTAGTGTGCCTATTATACATTTGGCTCTACGATTCGGGGTGCCGGCTTCCATTTCGTCAGACAGTAGGATTCTCTCTTTTCTTTCAACACAAGTTCTTTTCTTCTCGTTCCTTTACAGTCTTTTTGCTCCTTCAGTCTTTAGAACCCCACAACTGGAAGCTGACAACCTCCTTTGAAAAAGTCCTTTTAGAGCTTTAACACAGACAACCCTAGCCCTTCTCCGTCAACTTATAGGAAGGTCCCTAAGATTCTCTGCTTCCTAGGCGCTAGGTAATCTTCTTTTTCTTGCTTATTTACAAAGTCTTTAAGCATCTACTATAAGGCTTGAGCCTGCGGCTTGGACAGCATAGTTCAATATTTCCAAACGAAGAACGTGCTTTTCATGGCTAGTTATCTTTGTTCCAAAGTCGGGGAATTGCAATTCTGTGAAAAACATGTGTTTTAACTTGCTTAAACGGGGAGGGTTGGGGAGTGTGAACGTTAGTGACCCTTCTGCTTCGACTCCGGGCACTAACAGCTGTACTTCCACTGTGATGATGGGTTCAGAGCTGGACACCAGCACCGCTCTGATCCTCCCTGTCGCTCGTTCCCAAGACATCTGTCGCCAGATATGTCCACTCAGGGGTGGCGTATCTTCTATTAGGCACACGCACTCTTCTTGACCTTCTTAGATCTGGTGCTTCAGCGCCCTGAGCACCTTCTTCCAGGTCTGAGTCTTCGGATATTGGAGGAAGGGTTCTCTCTGGAGTCGACCTCAGGCTTGAACTCCGTCTTTGAGGCCAGCTGGCTTCTACACGTCTTACCCTTCTACTCCTTGTCCTTCTGCTTTGCTCTCGCTCTCTTTCAGCCTGGTTTGTGTCTGATTCGTACTCCCAGCTGCTTTCTCCTTCAGTAGCGTCGTCCATTTCGCTGTTGTACTGACCGTCCTCAGGCTGGTCAGACTCGTTCCCTGCTTCTTCTGGCACCTCTACAGCTTGGCTGGCCCCCTCTATGGCTTCTCGGTCCACAGCTGGACTTCTATCCGAGAGAGGAGCTGTTTCTTCCAGAGGTGCTGGAAACCTCCGCGTATGCGACGCGTGGATCCAATTGGGCAGGCCTCCCACCTTCACTGCAGTGTTCGTGATCAGGATAATCTGGTAGGGCCCACGCCAACGAACATCCAGGCAGCTTCTTCTTACGTGCTTTCGCACAAGCACCCAATCACCAGGGCACAGGTCATGGCACAGATCCTGGCACGACGGAACCTCGGCAGCCTGCACCTGAAGGGACACAGAATGAATGGCGTCAGACAGCCCCTTACAATAGTCCAGGATCATATCATCTGTGATGTTTAACAGTGCAGCAGTTGGTACAGACGGCAACCTCATTGCTCTCCCCATTAACACCTCGTGCGGTGATAGTCCCGTTCTTCTGTCTGGGGTACTACGGAGGCTCATAAGGACCAATGGCAGAGCATCAGGCCAACTCAGGGAAGTTGATGAACACATCTTTGCAATTCGGGCCTTAATAGTACTATTTATCTGCTCCACGATTCCTGATGCTTCTGGTCGGTAACTGCAATGCAATTTCTGGTCTATATTCAGGGCCGCGCAGATCATCTTCACAAGCTCGCTGTTGAAATGCGTTCCCCTATCTGATTCCAAAGAGGCCGGTACCCCGAATCTAGGGATGAGTTCCCTAAGCAGTAACTTGGCTACTGTGAGGGTGTCGCACCTACGTGTAGGGTATGCCTCGACCCATCTGGAAAATACGCAAACAACCACCAAGACATAACGAAGGCGGTTGCACCTTGGCAGTTCAATAAAGTCTAACTGCATCCTATTGAATGGACCTCCAGACCTCCCTATGTGGCTCAATGTAACTGGTGTTCTCTTCCCTACATTCAACTGCTGACATGTCACACAACGCTGGCACACTGCTTCGGCTGCTACTCTGAACTTAGGGTTATACCAGGTCTGTCTGAATACCCTCAGCATAGCGTCTCTCCCTAAGTGTACTGGACCATGGATTTGTCTAGCCATTGGGCTCACCATCTCATTGGGTAACACTGCCCTTCCGTCTGCCGAAACCCAGAAATGAGCCTCACCCACCACACATCCTGCCTTTTCCCATGTTTGCTTTTCAAAATCGGGTGCGTTCTCTTGCATACATTTCAGCTCATCCCAAGAGTCGACAGTTTCCAGTATCATGGCTAATTCAGTTCTTACATTTATTCCGCCCACTTCCACCTCTGTGAAAGAGTACCCTTGTTCCGCACAATACCTCGCGACTTCGTCGGCATATCTATTGCCTTGTGACACGAAGTCCATGTTCCTAGTATGTGCGGTACATTTTACAACTGCGATACCTGCTGGACATTGCAAAGCCTCTAACAGCAAACGCACAAACTCTCCATTGCGAATAGGAGAGCCCGAAGAGGTCATGTAACCTCTTTGAGACCACAACTGCCCGTAATCATGAACGACCCCGTAACCATATTGGCTGTCGGTGTATATGGTGACTCGAATTTGGTTGCTTGCCAGGCAGGCACGCGTCAATGCAATAATCTCGGCTACCTGAGCGGAGTGTACTCCTTCCAGGCATCCAGCTTCCACAACTCCAGTAATCGTACATACAGCGTAAGCTACTCTTAATTGCCCAACTTCGTCTCTTACACATGAGCCATCGTCAAAGAAAACTTCATCGGGGTCAGTCAGTGGCTCATCCACGATGTCGGGTCTCGGTTTGGTGCATAGTTGAGTCACATCAAGGCAGTCATGGTCTGTACATTCATCATCATCGATATCACTTGGGAGTGGCATCAAAGTAGCAGGGTTCAAAACAGAGCATCTCTTGAGGGTCACGTTCTCTGCAGCAAGAATGACTTGCTCATAGCGCGTGAGCCTGCTATTGGTCAGATGCTGTGTTTTATTCCTGGTCATCAACAGTTCAACAGAATGGGGCACATATACCTCTAACGGGTGCCCCATTACGATGTTTTCACAGCGCTCAATACTGACACCTGTTGCAGCAACGGACTTGAGACATCCGGGCAACGCTGCGGCTACTGGGTCTAAAGTAGCCGAGAAATAGGCAACTGGTCTACGGGCATTCCCATGGATCTGGACCAACACAGACAAAGCACAACCCTCTCTTTCACAACAGTAAAGCAAGAATATTTTATCGTAATCAGGCATTCCCAGAGCAGGAGCACGACACAGGTCCTCTCTCAGCTGCAAGAACGCCATCAAACAGTCCTTGTCCCATGGTACCGGATCGCTCACCTCCTTGTGCGTCAGTTTTTGCAAGGGTTTTGCTTTCAGTGAAAAGTTCGCGATCCACTGTCGGCAATAACCCACCATCCCTAGAAACATCCTGACTTCTCTCTGTGTTTTAGGCGCATTCATTTTCATGATCGCCTCTATCCTGTCTGGGGACACTTTTCGCTTGCCTTTCTCAATTCTGTGCCCCAAGTACTGCACCTCTGTCAGGCAGTACTGCAATTTTCCCGGGGACACCTTGTGCCCATTCTCAGCTAGGTGATTTAGCAAGGCAATGGAGTCCTCCCTGCAAGCCTCCTCTGTTTCTGACGCCACAAGTAGGTCGTCTATGTACTGGACCAGAACTGAATTCTGGGGCAGCACTAGACTTTCAAGATTTTTCTTCAGAAGCTGATTGAAGATCGATGGGCTCTCTGTATACCCCTGGGGGATACGACACCATGTTAGGACGCGACCTTCCAGCTTAAATGCGAAAAGAAAATGGCTCTCCTCGTCCAGAGGGATCGAAAAGAAAGCCTGGCAAAGATCTATCACAGTGAACCATTTGGCTTGAAACGGTATCTGAAACAGTATCACTGATGGATTCGGTACCACTGGAGAACATGAGACAACTATGTTATTAATCTTTCGGAGGTCCTGCACTATCCTGAATTTCCCATTTGGTTTCTGCAAACCCATTATCGGGGAGTTACATGGACTACCCACGATTTCCTTCAGTATTCCCTGCTTAATCATAGACTCGATCACGGGCTTTATACCTGCAATCGTTTCTGGAGTTAATTTATATTGGGGTGTTTTTGGAAACTCAGCATGCAGTTTCACTACGATTTTCACTGGGTCCACCCCCTTGACCAGTCCAATCTCCTCCCCAGTGAAATCCCACACTTCTGGTGCCACGGTCTCTCTCAGATCCCAAGGAAGCTCATCCACGGTCAAAGTGGGATACAGCTCCACACATATTCTCGAGTTTGCGACTTTGAAGTCAGCATCGTCGTCATTGGTCAATACCTCCACTCCCTGAGGTGTGCAGTATATTGTACAATTTAATTTGCACAAAAGGTCTCTTCCTAGCAGACATACAGGACTAGAATCGCAAACCACAAACTGATGCTCATCGCTGTATTTCCCTATTTTCACCTGTACTGGTTCGGTCAATGGGCTAGTTATTCTTCTGTTTGCGACCCCCACCACTTGTATTGTCTCCCCCGACATGGGCAAGCCTGGAACTGCGGCTGATCTGATCGTGGATCGAGTGGCTCCTGTGTCCACTAGGAATGTCGTGGGGCACCCTGCCACTTCGGCCTCAACATAGGGTCCCCTTTGATCCACTTCTAAGGCTGCCCCGAGGGTACAGTCTTCCCTTTCCACTCTTTGTCCAGTCAGTGGATCGACGTAATAGCATTCCTCTCCTCCTACAAACAGGGGCATCTGTCTATAGGTCTTTCCCATGGTCCCTACTCTGGGTGGCTGAGGGAACTGGGCTCGTGGAGGTGGGGTCCCCCCTTTGAGCACCTTTCCTGGGTATGGCGTTACCCCCCTTCCTGGAGTGCTTTGAACCTCTTCCTCCTCTACTTCTTGTTCTCCAATTTCCACGTTGTAGGGACACTCGCGTTTCCAATGCCCCACCTCGTTACACTGGTGGCACCGGGTCGTCTTTTTCAATGTGGCTATGTCTACCCTAGGTCTAAAGGTGGAATTCTCCTCATTGCCCTTGTTCTGACTATACTGTTTCTTCCCCCCAGTTCCTGTTCCCTGTTGCTGTTGCTGTTGTCCACCCTTGCCAGCTGACTGCATCTGCACCACCATCAATTTCTCCTTTAGCTTCTTTGCCTTTGAGTCAATCTCATCCCAGCAATACCTAGCATATCGCAGGATTTCGTCCAGCGGTTTACTTTGCCAACAAATCGAATGTTGCTGTATCATCAAACTAATATCCGGTCTTAGACCCAATACAAATTTAGACACAAACTGCCCTATGTCTTTTGGGTCCATTACGTCCAACCCGCTATACTGTTTAAACGCTTTCAGCAATCTCTCATAATATTCATGAACTGTTTCTTTGGGTTCCTGTCTAGTTCGATCTATTTTGACCCAGTCTATGTCCTGCATTGGCACCTTGTCTTTTAGCCACGTCATCACTCTCTCATATTTCACCATGACTGTCTCGGACGGGCCATTAGTCCGTGCATCTCTCTCTGGTTCTGCTGTGGGCCACTCGGCACTAACCTTACATGCGGTCCACAAATCTCCTGGTACCACAATGTCAAACAGGGTGTTCAGATCTATCCATAAGACCTTGGAGATTTTTACAAACCTCTCCACTTGTTTATACCACTCGACTGGGTTCTCCCTCAATTTGGGGAAGGAATTAGTAAAGGCTGCTAAATCCCCCCTACTCCATGGCACATGCACATAGTTCCCGTTTGCAACCTCACGCAAAGGGTATGCCTCTATTCTCTGCAATCCTCCAGGTGTCATACCAAGCATGCTTCTCCTGACGGTCCCTTTCTTGGACCACCTTTCTTCCCATTTATCTAGTGCCCTCCATGTCCTTATTCCTGTGATCAGTTCCCTTATGTGTGTTTTTAACCCTATTGTTCTTCTCTCATCCAAGTCTCGATCTGTATAATGTAGCCTGTGGTTACCCTGTAATGCTTTGGTCCTTGATAGGTCCACCATATATTTGCCTGCTAGTTCAACTAATTTCTCATGGATTGTTCTCGCCTTTCGAGTGATGTCCTTTGCCATGAACAGTATTTCATCCTGCTCATACATCTCCATTCTTTCTAGAGGCAAGGTACCATCCACCATGTCATCCAGATCTGACTTTAAGCTGGCGACATCAAGTCTCTTGGCTTTTATCTCAGCTCGCAGTATGTCTTTCGAAGGGGGATCACTGGTCTCTCTACCATCCCAACTCCGAGCCCTACGCTTGGGCTCAGGAGAGTTAAGGAGAGTTCTCCCTTGCTCCCATCTCTCTAGGTCCCATGCTCGGCCATCAGATCTTGGAAGGTGATGGAACACGGGCCTGTTACCCCCAATCTTATTTTGTCCACTCTCTCTTTCTTCTCTCTCTCCACGGTAGGATTCCCTGCTATTCTCCCTCTGGTCGCCATTCTCTCTCTGTCTAGTGTCACTCAGTACCTGGTAAGATCCTTCTCGGTTCCCCATATCCCCGGGACTGCGTTCTTGTCCGTAATCACAGGGGGTATGGCGAGGCCTCTCGCAACTCCCTCTCTGTTCACCATTGCCAGGCACATAGTGGGTACACTTAAAGCTGTCTCGGTACTCCTGCGTTCTCCTGTCTCCTTCATTGTGTATTGGGCGGGACACCCCCCCACACTCAGGGTTCCTGTTTTCCTGGTCTGGTCTACCTCCACTCCTGTCATGATGGGTGTCCCCCCTACTGTCCTGACCCCTCCCGTCCCACTCCGGACTGCTTTCATCAGCCCCGCAGTGAGTCCGGATCCTGCTGTCCTGGCTTTCCCTTCCAGGTTCCGCAGCTATGATGCTCTTGTGAGCCTCTACTGCCTCGTCCCACTTCTTCATGTACTCATTTAACTCCTGGAAGGATGGCGGTCTTGCCCCCCTTAGATCCATCGGCCATCTAGGGCCCCCCTGATCTCCTGTTGGATCTACTGCTGTGTGTACTGGGGTGCTCCAATCTCTCGGTCTGGGCAACTGACTTGGGGAAGTGATGGTATCATTCCTCCTTGCCATCTCTGCTCTCTCCCTGTCCCTTCGTACCTGTTCCTCCTCTCTCGCCCTCTCCGGGTCATAAATCGATACTATAGGGCCTATAGTCACAGGTACTTGCAGGGCATCTGGCAGTGCGTAGGATGTGGCACACTCCGTTTCTGGCACCCTTTGCACCACGAACCTTCCGACCACCTGTTGCACCGGACTAGGCTGGGACAGTTCTTTCTTTGCAGTGGGATCCCAATCCGTAATGGGAAGCGGTCCATACTCCCCTATGCTAGCCCCCTCTTCTCGGCTTGGCTCATCTTTACCTGACTCTTTGTTGTACGGGGGTGGCCTATCTGTTAGTAACCTATTTATCAGGCTGTCCTCTGTCTCGCTCTCATCATCTTCTTCTAGTGGGCTTTTGTTTCCGGGCGCTTCTAACACTGGGTACAGTTTATTTACTTCAATGTTATGCACTCTCCATCTTTTCGCATCCGCATCCCATTTTGCATCCTGCACTGCTCTTACCGATCGTTTCACCCTTTCTTGTCGTCTATTCAGGTTCCTCTCGTGCGCTGCCCTAATCCAGGCATAGAGAGCTTCAAACTGGGTCGGTCTAGGCATAGGTCTCATTGAGGTCATAACTGCTTTTAATCGGTGTAGCACCTCTAATCTGAACGTCCCGTACTTCGGAAACGTCAGTTCCTCATTTCCTTCTGTAATCTTACTCCACTCTGAGATCCACATTATTGTGTGTAGCCCCACATTCACCGCCATATAATAAGCCGGCGTACCCTCCGGCGGGGCTTCTTCCCCTTCATAAGATCTCCGCCTCTCTCTTTTAAAAGCCGCTCTTAACCATTTAAAACATTTCATGATTACACGCACAATTTCCAGCCTCGCTATTCTGTTTACTTCCTGATGACAATCCACCAATCCTAGCGCGGCTTTGCTAGCTGGCCTATCACAGCGCGGTCTTACTCCGGCCGGCCAATCCCAGCGCGGCACTTTCTGACGTCACTGGTCTCCGCTTCGCAGCAGCACCCCTCCTTTCTCAGCTCGTCTCCCGGTCATGCATGCGTCCCATTCATACACTGAAAAAAATGACTACTTCCGACCAAGCGGTCACTTCTCTCGACTGTACGTCCACAGTCTATCTGTAATTGTCACCACAACTGACGAAATGTCTATCGTCTCTCTGATAGGTTGCTTACACACACAATAACTTCCGACCAGCGTCCGTTACTCACGCACTCACTCTTACGTTCCCCCTATCTCGGTCCTGCGGGCAATCAATGGTACCTCATGACCCCCTTCACACTGGTTGACAATTACTCTGGATGTCCGATACACCGGAACCACTTAAGCTCTCCTTGAACTTAAGATTTCCACCGGTTGCGCGCGCTCACAACCTGTTCCACAGTCACTCTACAGGCATTCAACTCCGCCAGACATTACAACATAGATACAATACAAAAACACTGCAATCTAACACGCATGACCCTTTATACTCACTCTCGACTGATACTGCTGCTTTTCTGTCTCACGTCATCCGGACATTCTTCGGCGGGCGGTTCTTCTGATCATCGATCTCTAGGGGCCTTGGGGTAATCTAACCTGGCCTAGATCACCTTCCTCAAGAAGGCAACCATCCTCTGCTACCAACTGCGGGGGCGGGATTTTGATCGCTATCTTATCACCCTTGATCTAAACCCCGTTCTGGTCGACTGAACCTTTATTGCCTGTCATTGAGGGAAAAAAGTGCATCTCTTACCAGATTAGTTCAATCAATAATGGACCCAGCTCGGAAAGACCACAAACCACTTCTAGCTTTCAAAGGTTTATTATAAAGTTAGGATTAATTGCAGATACAGGCATCTCAAAATGAGATTCACAAGATATACGGGCCCAACTACATACATATGCTCTCTGAAAGCCCTCAGACGAGCAAAGAAAACTACAAGGACTAATTCCAAAATTAAAAGAGCTGCAAGCATAGACATGTATTGTGATCTCTCAGTCATTTACAGCCGGAATAAAGGTTTCAGGTTAGGCTGTCCCTACCCTGCTCTGGATGGTATCCCTACTTAACAGAATCCCAGCCTAACAAAAGGTGTCAGCGGTGAATGACTTCCGAGGAAGATCACCCACTCTTAGTCTCTAGGTGAAAACCTATGATCTCCAATCATGACCCCTCTCTGCCTACCCATCCGCTCTCTAAAGGGTCCTCAGGCATCTGCTCTAACTCCACCCAGGGGTGCTGTCCCTAATACCAAACACATAATAACATTTGAGACGCCCCTCGTGAGACGCCCCTCACGTGGTGTTGCTACTGGCTTTTTCCATGATGTTCTTCATTTGGGCCTCGTGCGTTAGAGTTGACCTTGCTTCTCAGACTCTTCTCCGGCCCGCCGATACCCCTTAAACATTCCTGAATCCTCCTCCGTGTCTGTGCCAGTCTCCTGAACAACCCTCTATTCATTCGATGTATAATTGGATCCCCCCTCTCACTTGCAGACAGACATCTGCAGCTAGGATCCCAATTCCCATAAACTTCTAACAGAAGATTGCAACATTATTTCTCGGCACAGACCAATACGTGTAAATCAGAGTCTTTTAAACATTTCAGGCCTACAACATTTCTCATAATGATTATTTTCTTCAAACCTTTCATCAATCAATATCGTTAACACTCTGCTTTATGATTATGTAAACACATCTATAAAATATAAACCTATAGAAACAGAATTACTAAATAACATTAGTGCAATCCATATTGATGTAAGTGGACCTCTTTCCCAACACTTTCAGCTCTGGCCATGAGGCCTATTCCGTTCTATGCTTGTCATTCCTTCATTAGCAGCTACACAATATGGATCAGGATTAATCACTCCTAATAAGGTTATACATTTTCACACATTTCTGCATTAGTTCCACTTCTATATAACATCTCTAGATTAACTACACATTTCAGAATATAGGTGAATATAATATCCGCACTCATGGCATTTCTCTTCATGACTTGTGCGTACTACGTGTAAGTATGGTGCACTCATACATTTTGTTCAGTTTGCGCTCTCTCATTCTTGTTCTTGGGGTGGGGCAGCAGTCCCAGCAGCACCGACTGGATCTCTCACGCTATTTCCCACCCTGTTGCTCCCCTCAACTCCTCCAGGACTGCGGTCCAGTACTCCTGAAACTCAGGGCATGCTCAAGCCATATGTTTGAACACTGCCTCCCGCGCTCCGCACCGGGGACATTACCCCGGTTGTTCTGGGTATATCTTGTGGAGCATTCTCGGGGTCAGATACATTTGATGGAGATAAATAAATTGTATTCATTTAAACCTCGTGTTTGCACTCACTCGCTTCACCCCCTCGTGAATCTTGCTCCACTCCTTTTCAGTGAAATGGTCCCCCATCAGTGCCGCTCACTTTGCTTGAATTGGCAGCCCCCCGGTCACTCGATTATCCCGTATCGCCCGGTACAGATGAGGAATCAGCCAGCGGCCTTTAGCCATTACTAATAAACTCTGTAGCACCAGGGAAACCGGGGGTCCATCCGGAAAGGCGGGCCATAAGCCCCTCGCCACCTGTGCAATCTTTCTATATTGTAAAAAATGTCCGGGGCCCAGCTCTAACATCTCCTGTGCCTGCTCATGCATGATATAATGCGCGTTATCATATAGGTCGCCCATGGTCAGGCACCCCCATCCCACCATCTCCGCACCGACGTGGAGGCGGCGATCTGTCGGAACGGCCGTACCACCCACAGGGGCATGTCCGGCGCATATCGAGCCCTCCTCAGTACTCTCCGAACCACCACTTCCCACAAGTCCGCCACATGTTAACAATGTATGGGCATGTCGGGGGCACCCCGCCCCCATCATGAGCAACTCAGGCGACTAGCTTCCCCCACAAGTCTCCGCCAGCAGGGACTTTTCCCAGTTATTGTCCCCGTCTAACCAATGCACTGCGTGCTGGAGCTGCGAGGCGATTAATTAATATTCCAGGAATGGGAACTCCAACCCCCCAGCTTTCCATGTTTGCTGCAGAGTAGCCAGGCTAACTCATTTACTCTGGACCCCCAAAGCAGATCAACAACAAGCCTATCCTGTAGTGTGGCTCACTGGTTAGAGGCGGCAGACCCGAGAGCAGAGGACGGCCCGGACCAGGGTTCGATTCCCGGTGCGGCAGGTTTCTGGACCAGGGTCAGCTGACTCGATAATTCTCTTGCCTCGGTGCCCACTCTGATCAGCGATCACACTCGGCAACTCTGGGCATTAGCTTGCCTCATCTTCACTAACGGCCCCACCAGACCGCCGGGGATGCCTGGTCTCACCCTGGAGATACCCATTAAGGGACCATCTCTCAGGGAAGCCAGGAAGGGTTTCGCAGCGGTCGAAGCGCCTTGGGACCCTACGGGTAAGTAGTGCGCTATATAAATGCCAATACATTTACATACATACATCCTGTTCAATGAAAAAATGCACAGGCCACCTAAAAATTTAGCCCTGTTTGCCATCCTACCCTGGGAAGCTTGATCAATATCTTTTGGGGGGCCAGGAACCTGCCCCTTGGAATGCTGGTGCCAATTCCACTCTTCTTATCAGTCCCAGGAAGGCCATCCAAAATCAGAGGTCTGCAATTTCCCTTGAGTGCCCCCTAGTTTATTGCCATCTATCAGGAATGCACAGATGTAGCTATCCCTCCAACATCCTGATGTGAATTGGAGACAGGCTGAGAGGCACACACAGGGAGCCATGAGCGTATGAAGGCCACTTTCCCAAAATGGCATTTCCACATTAGTAATGTTAAATCCACTTTCACTACCAGAGAGGATTATAGCCTTATAGCCCGCCGGAGAGGGCTATACCGGCTGTTAAAGGCCCTCTCCAGCGTTAAAGGCCCGAGCCGAAGGCGAGGGCCTTTAACAAGGGAGAGGGACTTTAATAGCGGTATAGCCCATCTACGAAGCCAGAGCTGTGAACAAAGAAACATTGGAATGTTGGAGCTCCAGGCTTCTACCAGCCATTATAAGCCCAGAGCACTCCATTGTTTTCAATGGAGCTGCCAACATTCCAATGTTATAATTACCATTATAAATCCATCAATACTAAACACCATTCTGCTACTCTTCTGCACGTAGGCAATACAGCTCAATAACCTATCCACAGATCCTTATGTTAATCAATGCAAGAAGCAGGCCTCACAGTACTGAACACACCACCTCGTGTTATTCACTAGTACAGCATGCAACGCACCTGTGCACATGCCCTACCTCTTCCCTGCACAGCACCCTGCCCCCAGGAAATACTCGTACCTAGCGAGAGGCATGCAGAACTTTGGCAAGTAGCTTTTACATGTCAAGATGAGTAACAGTAACCTACATACACAGGCCCTGCCATGGCAAACCTCTGGTACCTTTGAAAAGCTTCCTTTGTGGGTGGCACAACCAGTGCGGCAGCCCACAGAGTATCATTTGAGTTGCATGCCCTGGGTATATGTCTTACCACTGGACACAGGACCTACAGCTAGCTCAAATCAGCCAATCATGTATACACCAATCACCAGTATGTATATGACAAGCACAACGCTTTGGCCCTGAATGGTCGTGTTAAAGCACTCAAAGTCATAAGGCTTGCACATAGATCAGCCGAAAACCAGGAGTGACAAAAGCAAAACGTCGTGGAAAACACCCCTAAAAGAGCCTTTTCCAACAGTTTGTTATTTCTGTGACTTTCTACGTTAAAAAAAACAAACAGATCCTTTAATCATACCTAATTATCAGCTAGATTCATCAAGCTAAATTGCACTTGCAAAGGGCCAGATTCTTAGAATCTCGTCCTTTGCGAGTGCAATTTTTGCATTTGGGATTCATCATCCCAAATGCAAAATTCGCTAATTAAGAATTCGCACATTTGCGAGGAATTGGATTTAGGGAACCTCTATTAGAGATTCCTTAAATGCAATTCATTAACCAATTTGAAATTGCGAATTCGCAATATTTGGTCGCTATTTACCACGAAGTCTGACTTCGTGGTAAATAGCAAAAAATAGAAAAAAGCACTTTAGTGCATTTTTCTCTGTTGCATGTTACACACACGCTTGTCCTTTGGACATGTGTGTGCGCAACACCTGTGTAAATTTGCATTTCAGGGGTGCTACAGGGTGTCCTTTGGACACCCCTGGCACCCTTGAAATCGCTATCTTATTTGTGATTAGCTAATTGCTAATCGCAAATAAGGAAGATGTAGGAATCGCAATATTTTTTGAAATTCCTACATGAATCCCGTTTTGCAAGTCCTTAATAGCGATTCCTTATGAATCGCTATTAAAGACTTGCAAAACGGGTCTTTGATGAATCTAGCTGTTTAACTTTACTTTAACCTTTCATTTTTTCAGTGAATTTTCTAATGTGTTTTAACATTGAGGAATACTTAATTACCATACTTAAATGCAACGCCCCAACATGCACAGCTGTGCACGGCCTTTGTGCATGCTGGGGCATTGCCTGTTTGGCCCGCGGCAACCCCATTCCACACAGGCAACTCCACGATGTGCCTGGCCTTTGGCTGTGCACAGTGGGGGGTTGGCCATAGGGCTTGGCCTTGGGAATCCCATCCTCCAGGGCCATTAGTTTTTTATTAAAAGAGACGGGGACCATATGGCCTCCCTCTCCAACCATTGTACAGGCCCGGGGACTCCATCCCCCAAGCCATTTCTAAACATAATGCAGAGGTAGACTGCCTGGACTCACTCCCTGAGCCTCTTTAGGCCCCAGGAGACCCCCCCCCCAGAGGGCCACGTATTTTTTTGAGGGGTGGGGGCCACCCGACCCCCCCTCTCGGAGCCTTGTTAGGCCCCGGGGACCCCATCCCCATGGCCATTTCTAAGAAAAGTAAGGAAGGTGGTCTGCGAGCCCCTAACCCGAGCCCCTTTAGGACCTGGGGACCCTAGGCTCCAGGGCTATGTTTTTTTAAGGGGGACCTCACAGTCCCCCCCCCCCCAAGCCGTTATTGGCCCTGGGGACCCCATACCCTGGGCCATGTATTTAAACAAAAGGAAGGGGTGCGCACGTGCGCCCCCTTTTTTAAACCAGTGTCACGTAAAGACATGAAAAAAGTGTCCCATTTCCAGGTGCACTCTGCTCAAATACATTATACCATGCACATGCTGTCACATTTCTGCTTGATACTTGCAATGCAGCGTTCTCAGAGAGAGGAAGACCTCCTCCCTCGTCTCCCTGTCTCAACCCCAGCACCAAATATCCATGGCAATCTGGTGGCTGGTGCGAGGTTTAAGTGGGTCTTGCCCCCTCCGTCAACCTCACAAACAAAGTTCCATTTTACCGGAGGCCCCCGACCCTGCAGGGCTGGCTCTGTATGCAGGAATGGAAATCCTGTAGAAATAAATGCACCAAGAGTTCAAAGCCACAATGCCGACTTGTTTGCAGGAAGACTTTATTCGCCTCGTGACACAGCCTAGAAGTCCACTCAATCTCCATATGCGTTTCGGCGGCGACCGCCTTGTTCACAGGTGAGTGTAATTTATACCCAGTGGTCACATGGCCTGACTCACAACTACGGGCCCCAGAATGCACCGACATTGCCATTTCTTGACGTGGCACTGTATTGTGCCAGAATAGCGTTTTTTAAACCAGTTACAGTAAATATATAAAAAGGTGTCCCATTTCCAGGTGCCTGCTGCTCAAATAAATTGCACAATGCATATGATGTCACGCTTCTGCTAAATACTTGCAATGCGGTGGAAAGGCAGGTTATAATTCACACAGCGGCACCCGTGCTGACCTCGCCAGCATTGACCGCGGCTGTTCCCACTGCCACCACCGCCGGACCTTGGATATTGGCAGCGGTGGTGGTCTGGAGGAGGTTTCCCCACCCATATTGTAATCTAGCCATCGGACCTCCAGGTAGGCAGGTGGTTGGACCATCAAGAAGCTGCAGCGGTTCCCGAGCTGCCCGGGTTGTAGCCAGGCCCTCAGTGTAGAAAAGATACTCCTGGCCTCGAGAGCTGAGGAATGCACAGATCTCAAGGCTCCTGATATGACAGCGGGAACAGCCCCGAATGAAGCAGCATTGATCATGAAAAGTAAGCAGAAATAAAAAGTGGAGGCCTGTGAGAAGATGGCTCCAAAGAAAAAGAAATCACATTTCTGATGTGGATTCTTGTTTCCACACAAAGGTAAATGTCCCACCATTGGACAGTAGTGCAACGGCTTTAGCAAAGAAAACCTTTTCATAACAGTTTGTAAAGCAAAAGAGAAACTAAGTGCATCACTACAAGATGAGAAAATAGGCACCGGAAAGTTGCAGAAGCATTCTAGCCATGCACAAAATAGCAAAAAGGCAGCATCAGTTGAGGCAAGCAGAGATTAAACAAAGTTGATTGTCATAACATTCATCTTCCAGAGTCTTTCTGACATCATTATAGAGCAACAGTGAAGAAGATGGATGTGCAACGATGATGTCAACCACAGAACAAAGTGTACATGTAGGATTAGCTGCGTGTAAAGAAGAACACAAGTCAAAGAGAGTTTGCCACATGAAGTGACCAAAATAATTTTGCCAGTGCCCTAAGATCACGCTAAAGGTGAATTACTGTGCTATAGCTTTTATTATAGACCGTGATGCATCGAATATCATGCCAGAAGAAAAATATAACAAACTGTCTCCAATACCTCGTCTAACGCAATCGAAAACAAAGGTGTCCACATGGGCTGCCTCTACTCCAAGTTAAGGGTCATTCATAGTGACCATAAAGCATAAGAAAACCACAATACAAGCACAAATGCATGTCCTCCAAGGCACTTCATCGTGTGCATGTCTACTCAGTTGTAGCACTGATACTGACATGGTACTTATATTCATCAACTACAACCTCAATGCACATTCTGAAATAGTAAGTCAATTCCTCTTGTTATTTCATGGATTAGGGAAACTTAACACAATGAAGTTGCAACTTTACATTAATGAGGACATTAGTCCTGTTTCTCAGTGACACAGTGAGATTATTTTCATTAACAGGAGGCCATGGAGAAAGAACTAGAAACATTATTAAAGCATGACATCACCAAGTGCTCTACTAGTCCGACACCATGGGTTTCTCCCATAGTGGTAGTGACAAAAAACAGGACGGTGGAGGTGCAGTTTGCATTTGTGTTGATATGCACCAGGCTGACAAAGCAATTAATAGAGAAAGACATCCAGCTCCACAGATAGCAGACATAATTACACAGCTGAATGTTGCCAAAGTCTTCTCCAGTTTTGAATTGAACAAAGGATACTATAAATAAATAAATCCGTATTTGTAAAGCGCGAACTACTCACCCTTACGGGTCTCAAGGCACTGGGGGATGTTGTGGAAATGAAGTGAGCTATTGCCCAGAGTCACATGGTGCTGAGGTGCCACTGGAGCCAGGGATCAGCCGTGAACCCTGTGCTCCGAAGTCAGCTGCCCTGGCCGCTGCACCACCCTCTCCACTATCAACTTGAGCTGGAAGAGAACTATAGGTACATTACCACTTTTCAACTCATATTGGTTTGTTCAGATACAAAATACTTTGTTTTGGTGCGTTGTGGACTGCAGAAATCTTTCAGGATGTTATTTGCTGAATAATTCAACCTGTCACACATGCTTTTAACTACAGTGATGATATACTAGTGTTTGAGGCCACATGAAAGGACCCTGACAAAGCTCTTACACAAGTATGCTGTTTGCTCGCCAATGCAGGTCTCACGTTAAGTGCAGAACAGTGCGAGTTTCACAAACTTAAACTCTTTTTCTTTGGGCATATTTTCTCTGAAGGGAGAATGACCTCCGACCCTGAAAAAGTTTAAGCATTGTCATGCACTTATCCCCCACAAGATGTGACCATGCTGCGATCCTTCTTAGGCATGGCCAGCTTCTGATCCAGATATATTCATGACTTAGCCATGGTAAGTGACCCATTTAGAGAGTTGAAGAAGAAGAATGTTCCCTTCCAATGGTGTTCTGAATGTGACCGAAACTTCAAGAAAATCAAACACGACATTAAAAATGCAACTGAAATGGCCTTCTTTGATCCAAAGTTGCATACTGAGATCATAGTAGACGCAATCCCGATGGGACTGGGCACGGTCATTGCTCAACACATTGAACATACAAATGCCCGGAGACAAATTGTGGCCTATGCTAGCAGAGGTTTATCTTAGATTAAACGTGCCTATTCTCAGCCAGAAAAAAGAGCCTGCATGTAGTGTGGGCTTGTGAACATTTTCATGTATTTCAGCACGGAAAGCAGTTCACCCTAATCCCTGACCACCGGGCGTTGCTCATCAGTTTCAGAAATCTGAAAGTCAAGAAGCCCCATGCATCGAGAAGTAGGGGTTGAGACTATTGTGCAAAAATTGGGGAAGGATCAAACCCTGTGGATTACTTCTCAAGAGTGTAGTTACAGCGTCACAGTGTAACATTTAAAGTGGCTGAAGGATATAACAATGTTGTAATAAAGTCTAGACCCCTGCAGCTCTATCTATTGAGTAGACCATTGCTGCTACCAACACAGACAGAGAGTGGGCTTGGGTGGAGTTTGCAAGTTCCGCTATGCGGAACTCCACGGAGTGACCAAAAAACTCTGCCGTGCTATGTGGAGTTCCACAAGTGTTGGGCCCCACCGTTTACACTGATTTTTAGTTCCAGGTGTTTGTCCGGCGCTGGAAAATCAGTGTGAATGGCACCATGTGCAATGCAAGAGGGCACTGCTTCTTTCTGGTGCTCAAGTAGATGATTCAACTCGAGTGGCAGCTTCCTCAAAGGGAATGGAAAGATTCTCAACGCAAGCGGTAGCGGCCATCCAGGAAGTGGTCTGGAGTAAGATTTTCCAAGCTCACGCTTGCCAATTCATCACTGACGAGCGAGGAAAAAACATTGCTCCGCTATATGGAGTGGAGTTTTTGGTCTACCCAGAGTGGGAAAACTCCGCGAGTGGAGCGGAATTTCATTCCCAGGCCTAAAGACATGCTCACACTAAAGGATATTATTTCAACGCAGTCATGGAGAAAGCATATTTGACCTCTCTCAGATGAGATTAAATATAAAAAATTCAAAAATGTGCAGGAGAACTTTTGTCACTCAAGAAGGTATCATACTAAGAGGTTTGAGAACTGTCATACCTGAGAGCTTGAGACATCAAGTTATTGAACTGGCACACAAAGGACAACATGGCATTGTAGCCACCAAGAGAGCCCTCAGAGACTGAGTGTGGTTTTCTCGCCTTGACGAACAAGTCGAGAAGGAACTGAAAGCATGTCACCTGCACAACTGCTTCTCTTCCAAGACAACACAGCATCTGCTAAATATGTCAGACCTTCTTAAACAAGTGCAGAACAAAATTGTGATTGATTTCTTTGGACCCTTACACAAAGGCCATTATCTCATGGTAGTTGCTGATGAGTACTCACAAAGAAAAAGCAAAGGGGATGATGGACGGAGTGTTGAACATTGCAAGCACTCACCCCCAGTGAACTGATCTGGGTTTAAGCCATCGCCATTCTCTACCTACCTACGCAACCCCAGGTCAAACATGACCATATGCAAATCAGTCTGACCCTGTGCCTCATGGAACAGTTCAGCCCGAACTGTCAAGCCATGTCTTCCCTGGACCGGAAACAAGCATCCTGGGACCGGTTTCTGGCTAATCAGCCGTTATCAGCAAGGCTAGCTTGAATCCAGTGGAAAAGTGAGCAAGGGACCCACGTCTGGGCATACCCTGCCAACTTGCGGTGAACAAAGCAAAACCAAAGGGGATGATGGCGGAGTGTTGAACATTGCATGCACTCACCCCAGTCAACTGATCTGGGTTTAATCCATCATCATTCTTTAGCTCACTCTGCCACCCCCGTTCAGACAAGCCATATGCAAATCAGTCTGACCCTGTGCCTCATGAGAACAGTCCAGCCCGAACTGCCAAGCCATGTCTTCCCTGGACCGGAAACAAGCATCCTGGGACCGGTTTCTGGCTAATTAGCCATCATCAGCCAGGCTAGCTTGAATCCAGTGGCAAAGTGATCAAGGGACCCACGTCTGGGCATACCCTGCCAACTTGGGGCAAACAAAGCAAAACCAAAGATGATGATGGACTGTTCCCATTGGGCGCAGGGTCAAGACTGATTTGCATATGTCTGGGTCCAAACTGGAATGGCATGGGGAGCAAAAAAAGGATGGATTTAGGCCCAGATCTCTGTACTGGGGTGAATGTATGACATTGTTCTGCATTCTGTCCATCAATAGTTCTTTTTGATGAGTACTTACAGTTTCCCTTAGTGGAAGATGTATCATTGATCACACATGAAAAAGTCATCGAGAGAATGGATGAATTTTTTTCAGCTTGTGATGTTCTCGCCATTCTCAAATCTGACACTGGTCCACACTTCAATAGCAGAGAGTTTAAGGACTTTCTTAGTCACTTGAGCGTCAAGAATTAGAAAACCACACCTCTCTGACCACAGGTAAATGTCATTGTTGAATGACTTATGGGCACGCTGAAGAAAGTGGTTCAGTGCGCTGCGCTTGAAGGAATCTATCTCAAGTCAGCACTATGTCCAGTCCTTTGTGCCTATGAATTAACTTCCCATTCTACTACAGGTGAAAGCCCTGCCACCCAACTGTTTAGGAGAGCCATTGGGACGAAGCTACCACAATGGATCACAAGCCAAGTAATAGACGCTGATGAGAACTGTGTCACGGACACTTCTAGCAAAAGTAAGCTGAAGGCCTCTGCAGATAAGGGCAGATTCACTAGGAACACGGCTTTCGAAGGAGACAGGGTCTTGGTCAAACAAAAACAGAAACGCAAGACCATTTGATATTTATCTATTGAGAGTCAAGGCAAGTAAAAGACATATGATGACCGCTCAATGTCCTAGCAAGTCCATTACCAAAGACTCATCACATTTCAAGTATCTGCCTCGATGTTCGTGTGCTTCAGACCTTAGCAGTGAGACAAGTCCACCTGAGTGCCCAAGTCAACCATCTGAGTTTACATCTACGAAGCCGGATGACATTGTAATTCCTTCATTTTGTACGACTCGATCTGGAAGATTGGTGCAAACACCTCAGCGACTCATTGAGGAACTCTAATGTATATATGCTGTCTATACTTTTTTATTTAACAAAGGAGGAGATGTAGCATCATGTGATCATGTGCAGTAGGACCCTGGTGGTCCTTGCCGGATTCTTAGAAAGTTCCGTAATCGGTTGGGAAGTATCCAGGTGTGTCTGGGTGCGGTCAATAAAGCTTATGAGGATGTAGTAAGTTCAGTTAATGGTGGCATACCTAAGACTAAAGAAATGTGTAACAGAGCTCCACGTGTGGCGTGGTCATTTGGATGCTCCAGAGCTGGGGCGGATGCTACATCTGCCAAAGTTCATTCACTGGCTTTGCAAAGTGACAGCAGGCAGACTATTCTGAGGCAGAAGGGTTTTCCTGTGGAGCATCACCTGTGCGTCCCCTGCCACCGACTGTGGCATATCCGCTGCATGTCTGTGTACCCTCACACATTACATTTGTCAGAAGGGCGGGATGCCTAATATGTGAAGTGTGAGATATAAAACAGAAAGAGGACTGAGTAGGGGTGGATAATGAAACAAACTGAAACCCTGCTGCATCTCTACCGAGAACCTAGTCTCTCCACTCTGGGGGTACTGGGAAAGCAGAATTAATTAAATCACTCTGGGAGTACTGGGAAAGCAGAATTAATTAAATCACTCTGACAGTACTGGAAAAGCAAAATTAATTAAATCATGAAGAAGCAACAATAGCAAATAAATGCAAACACCCATTAAAAAGTGCATGGAACCGACAAGCTGCAATAATGCGGTAATAATACCAACGTGACAGCGGGGCCCAGTCCTAAAGAAATCCAGGCAAAGAGAAGATTTAAAATATGTTTGAAGTCGTTTTTACCCCTTTTGAGCTGATGGTTTTATGGATTGGACAATCTTCTGCGGACACCTTTCCTTGGTGAGTACTGGGCATCCTTGCATTGCTTGTCCATGGACGCACCTACAAAAATCCATCGGCAATCTTATTTCTCTCATTAATTACAATGATTTTTTATGTGACAATCTTTATCCACCCACATTCTAAAATCCATTCACAATTTGCAGTTGCACATTTCTTACAAACGTGTTGTAAGATGCACGCATTTGTGTAAGTTACTTTGAGCTTTATTTTGAACTAGCAGCCCGCCCCAGCGTTGCTTGGGGCAGAAGGGGGCTGAGGGCTGCATTTCAGGCTTGCGTGCAGTCCCTCCCCGGCCCCCGCCCGCCACGACATTGTCCGTGTCCCGGAGCCTGAGCCTTACCTCAGCCGCTGTTGTTCAGCGCCAACCTCCTGCCCCCTCCCCCTCCCGCCCCGGCCCCCTCCCTCTCGTGTCCCGGAGAGCCTGAGCCTTACCTCAGCCGCCGGTCCTGCTCCAGGCGCTTTTCCTCCTGTAATTCACCGGTTGCTACCTCCCGCTCCCCACGCATGAAGCAGCGCCAGCCACTCCAGGACTCACCCCCGTCCGCACTCTAAGGGATTGTCCGGTCCCGCTCCAGGCGCCCCGCCCGCACAGGCCGCCACCCGCCACTTCGCCCAGCAGCAAGCAGGGCCGCGGCAGTCCTCCCAGCACACTCTGCTTTATGATTATAAAGCTGCCCGGGTTGTAGCCAGGCCCTCAGTGTAGAAAAGATACTCCTGGCCTCGAGAGCTGAGGAATGCACAGATCTCAAGGCTCCTGATATGACAGCGGGAACAGCCCCGAATGAAGCAGCATTGATCATGAAAAGTAAGCAGAAATAAAAAGTGGAGGCCTGTGAGAAGATGGCTCCAAAGAAAAAGAAATCACATTTCTGATGTGGATTCTTGTTTCCACACAAAGGTAAATGTCCCACCATTGGACAGTAGTGCAACGGCTTTAGCAAAGAAAACCTTTTCATAACAGTTTGTAAAGCAAAAGAGAAACTAAGTGCATCACTACAAGATGAGAAAATAGGCACCGGAAAGTTGCAGAAGCATTCTAGCCATGCACAAAATAGCAAAAAGGCAGCATCAGTTGAGGCAAGCAGAGATTAAACAAAGTTGATTGTCATAACATTCATCTTCCAGAGTCTTTCTGACATCATTATAGAGCAACAGTGAAGAAGATGGATGTGCAACGATGATGTCAACCACAGAACAAAGTGTACATGTAGGATTAGCTGCGTGTAAAGAAGAACACAAGTCAAAGAGAGTTTGCCACATGAAGTGACCAAAATAATTTTGCCAGTGCCCTAAGATCACGCTAAAGGTGAATTACTGTGCTATAGCTTTTATTATAGACCGTGATGCATCGAATATCATGCCAGAAGAAAAATATAACAAACTGTCTCCAATACCTCGTCTAACGCAATCGAAAACAAAGGTGTCCACATGGGCTGCCTCTACTCCAAGTTAAGGGTCATTCATAGTGACCATAAAGCATAAGAAAACCACAATACAAGCACAAATGCATGTCCTCCAAGGCACTTCATCGTGTGCATGTCTACTCAGTTGTAGCACTGATACTGACATGGTACTTATATTCATCAACTACAACCTCAATGCACATTCTGAAATAGTAAGTCAATTCCTCTTGTTATTTCATGGATTAGGGAAACTTAACACAATGAAGTTGCAACTTTACATTAATGAGGACATTAGTCCTGTTTCTCAGTGACACAGTGAGATTATTTTCATTAACAGGAGGCCATGGAGAAAGAACTAGAAACATTATTAAAGCATGACATCACCAAGTGCTCTACTAGTCCGACACCATGGGTTTCTCCCATAGTGGTAGTGACAAAAAACAGGACGGTGGAGGTGCAGTTTGCATTTGTGTTGATATGCACCAGGCTGACAAAGCAATTAATAGAGAAAGACATCCAGCTCCACAGATAGCAGACATAATTACACAGCTGAATGTTGCCAAAGTCTTCTCCAGTTTTGAATTGAACAAAGGATACTATAAATAAATAAATCCGTATTTGTAAAGCGCGAACTACTCACCCTTACGGGTCTCAAGGCACTGGGGGATGTTGTGGAAATGAAGTGAGCTATTGCCCAGAGTCACATGGTGCTGAGGTGCCACTGGAGCCAGGGATCAGCCGTGAACCCTGTGCTCCGAAGTCAGCTGCCCTGGCCGCTGCACCACCCTCTCCACTATCAACTTGAGCTGGAAGAGAACTATAGGTACATTACCACTTTTCAACTCATATTGGTTTGTTCAGATACAAAATACTTTGTTTTGGTGCGTTGTGGACTGCAGAAATCTTTCAGGATGTTATTTGCTGAATAATTCAACCTGTCACACATGCTTTTAACTACAGTGATGATATACTAGTGTTTGAGGCCACATGAAAGGACCCTGACAAAGCTCTTACACAAGTATGCTGTTTGCTCGCCAATGCAGGTCTCACGTTAAGTGCAGAACAGTGCGAGTTTCACAAACTTAAACTCTTTTTCTTTGGGCATATTTTCTCTGAAGGGAGAATGACCTCCGACCCTGAAAAAGTTTAAGCATTGTCATGCACTTATCCCCCACAAGATGTGACCATGCTGCGATCCTTCTTAGGCATGGCCAGCTTCTGATCCAGATATATTCATGACTTAGCCATGGTAAGTGACCCATTTAGAGAGTTGAAGAAGAAGAATGTTCCCTTCCAATGGTGTTCTGAATGTGACCGAAACTTCAAGAAAATCAAACACGACATTAAAAATGCAACTGAAATGGCCTTCTTTGATCCAAAGTTGCATACTGAGATCATAGTAGACGCAATCCCGATGGGACTGGGCACGGTCATTGCTCAACACATTGAACATAAAAATGCCCGGAGACAAATTGTGGCCTATGCTAGCAGAGGTTTATCTTAGATTAAACGTGCCTATTCTCAGCCAGAAAAAAGAGCCTGCATGTAGTGTGGGCTTGTGAACATTTTCATGTATTTCAGCACGGAAAGCAGTTCACCCTAATCCCTGACCACCGGGCGTTGCTCATCAGTTTCAGAAATCTGAAAGTCAAGAAGCCCCATGCATCGAGAAGTAGGGGTTGAGACTATTGTGCAAAAATTGGGGAAGGATCAAACCCTGTGGATTACTTCTCAAGAGTGTAGTTACAGCGTCACAGTGTAACATTTAAAGTGGCTGAAGGATATAACAATGTTGTAATAAAGTCTAGACCCCTGCAGCTCTATCTATTGAGTAGACCATTGCTGCTACCAACACAGACAGAGAGTGGGCTTGGGTGGAGTTTGCAAGTTCCGCTATGCGGAACTCCACGGAGTGACCAAAAAACTCTGCCGTGCTATGTGGAGTTCCACAAGTGTTGGGCCCCACCGTTTACACTGATTTTTAGTTCCAGGTGTTTGTCCGGCGCTGGAAAATCAGTGTGAATGGCACCATGTGCAATGCAAGAGGGCACTGCTTCTTTCTGGTGCTCAAGTAGATGATTCAACTCGAGTGGCAGCTTCCTCAAAGGGAATGGAAAGATTCTCAACGCAAGCGGTAGCGGCCATCCAGGAAGTGGTCTGGAGTAAGATTTTCCAAGCTCACGCTTGCCAATTCATCACTGACGAGCGAGGAAAAAACATTGCTCCGCTATATGGAGTGGAGTTTTTGGTCTACCCAGAGTGGGAAAACTCCGCGAGTGGAGCGGAATTTCATTCCCAGGCCTAAAGACATGCTCACACTAAAGGATATTATTTCAACGCAGTCATGGAGAAAGCATATTTGACCTCTCTCAGATGAGATTAAATATAAAAAATTCAAAAATGTGCAGGAGAACTTTTGTCACTCAAGAAGGTATCATACTAAGAGGTTTGAGAACTGTCATACCTGAGAGCTTGAGACATCAAGTTATTGAACTGGCACACAAAGGACAACATGGCATTGTAGCCACCAAGAGAGCCCTCAGAGACTGAGTGTGGTTTTCTCGCCTTGACGAACAAGTCGAGAAGGAACTGAAAGCATGTCACCTGCACAACTGCTTCTCTTCCAAGACAACACAGCATCTGCTAAATATGTCAGACCTTCTTAAACAAGTGCAGAACAAAATTGTGATTGATTTCTTTGGACCCTTACACAAAGGCCATTATCTCATGGTAGTTGCTGATGAGTACTCACAAAGAAAAAGCAAAGGGGATGATGGACGGAGTGTTGAACATTGCAAGCACTCACCCCCAGTGAACTGATCTGGGTTTAAGCCATCGCCATTCTCTACCTACCTACGCAACCCCAGGTCAAACATGACCATATGCAAATCAGTCTGACCCTGTGCCTCATGGAACAGTTCAGCCCGAACTGTCAAGCCATGTCTTCCCTGGACCGGAAACAAGCATCCTGGGACCGGTTTCTGGCTAATCAGCCGTTATCAGCAAGGCTAGCTTGAATCCAGTGGAAAAGTGAGCAAGGGACCCACGTCTGGGCATACCCTGCCAACTTGCGGTGAACAAAGCAAAACCAAAGGGGATGATGGCGGAGTGTTGAACATTGCATGCACTCACCCCAGTCAACTGATCTGGGTTTAATCCATCATCATTCTTTAGCTCACTCTGCCACCCCCGTTCAGACAAGCCATATGCAAATCAGTCTGACCCTGTGCCTCATGAGAACAGTCCAGCCCGAACTGCCAAGCCATGTCTTCCCTGGACCGGAAACAAGCATCCTGGGACCGGTTTCTGGCTAATTAGCCATCATCAGCCAGGCTAGCTTGAATCCAGTGGCAAAGTGATCAAGGGACCCACGTCTGGGCATACCCTGCCAACTTGGGGCAAACAAAGCAAAACCAAAGATGATGATGGACTGTTCCCATTGGGCGCAGGGTCAAGACTGATTTGCATATGTCTGGGTCCAAACTGGAATGGCATGGGGAGCAAAAAAAGGATGGATTTAGGCCCAGATCTCTGTACTGGGGTGAATGTATGACATTGTTCTGCATTCTGTCCATCAATAGTTCTTTTTGATGAGTACTTACAGTTTCCCTTAGTGGAAGATGTATCATTGATCACACATGAAAAAGTCATCGAGAGAATGGATGAATTTTTTTCAGCTTGTGATGTTCTCTCCATTCTCAAATCTGACACTGGTCCACACTTCAATAGCAGAGAGTTTAAGGACTTTCTTAGTCACTTGAGCGTCAAGCATTAGAAAACCACACCTCTCTGACCACAGGTAAATGTCATTGTTGAATGACTTATGGGCACGCTGAAGAAAGTGGTTCAGTGCGCTGCGCTTGAAGGAATCTATCTCAAGTCAGCACTATGTCCAGTCCTTTGTGCCTATGAATTAACTTCCCATTCTACTACAGGTGAAAGCCCTGCCACCCAACTGTTTAGGAGAGCCATTGGGACGAAGCTACCACAATGGATCACAAGCCAAGTAATAGACGCTGATGAGAACTGTGTCACGGACACTTCTAGCAAAAGTAAGCTGAAGGCCTCTGCAGATAAGGGCAGATTCACTAGGAACACGGCTTTCGAAGGAGACAGGGTCTTGGTCAAACAAAAACAGAAACGCAAGACCATTTGATATTTATCTATTGAGAGTCAAGGCAAGTAAAAGACATATGATGACCGCTCAATGTCCTAGCAAGTCCATTACCAAAGACTCATCACATTTCAAGTATCTGCCTCGATGTTCGTGTGCTTCAGACCTTAGCAGTGAGACAAGTCCACCTGAGTGCCCAAGTCAACCATCTGAGTTTACATCTACGAAGCCGGATGACATTGTAATTCCTTCATTTTGTACGACTCGATCTGGAAGATTGGTGCAAACACCTCAGCGACTCATTGAGGAACTCTAATGTATATATGCTGTCTATACTTTTTTATTTAACAAAGGAGGAGATGTAGCATCATGTGATCATGTGCAGTAGGACCCTGGTGGTCCTTGCCGGATTCTTAGAAAGTTCCGTAATCGGTTGGGAAGTATCCAGGTGTGTCTGGGTGCGGTCAATAAAGCTTATGAGGATGTAGTAAGTTCAGTTAATGGTGGCATACCTAAGACTAAAGAAATGTGTAACAGAGCTCCACGTGTGGCGTGGTCATTTGGATGCTCCAGAGCTGGGGCGGATGCTACATCTGCCAAAGTTCATTCACTGGCTTTGCAAAGTGACAGCAGGCAGACTATTCTGAGGCAGAAGGGTTTTCCTGTGGAGCATCACCTGTGCGTCCCCTGCCACCGACTGTGGCATATCCGCTGCATGTCTGTGTACCCTCACACATTACATTTGTCAGAAGGGCGGGATGCCTAATATGTGAAGTGTGAGATATAAAACAGAAAGAGGACTGAGTAGGGGTGGATAATGAAACAAACTGAAACCCTGCTGCATCTCTACCGAGAACCTAGTCTCTCCACTCTGGGGGTACTGGGAAAGCAGAATTAATTAAATCACTCTGGGAGTACTGGGAAAGCAGAATTAATTAAATCACTCTGACAGTACTGGAAAAGCAAAATTAATTAAATCATGAAGAAGCAACAATAGCAAATAAATGCAAACACCCATTAAAAAGTGCATGGAACCGACAAGCTGCAATAATGCGGTAATAATACCAACGTGACAGCGGGGCCCAGTCCTAAAGAAATCCAGGCAAAGAGAAGATTTAAAATATGTTTGAAGTCGTTTTTACCCCTTTTGAGCTGATGGTTTTATGGATTGGACAATCTTCTGCGGACACCTTTCCTTGGTGAGTACTGGGCATCCTTGCATTGCTTGTCCATGGACGCACCTACAAAAATCCATCGGCAATCTTATTTCTCTCATTAATTACAATGATTTTTTATGTGACAATCTTTATCCACCCACATTCTAAAATCCATTCACAATTTGCAGTTGCACATTTCTTACAAACGTGTTGTAAGATGCACGCATTTGTGTAAGTTACTTTGAGCTTTATTTTGAACTAGCAGCCCGCCCCAGCGTTGCTTGGGGCAGAAGGGGGCTGAGGGCTGCATTTCAGGCTTGCGTGCAGTCCCTCCCCGGCCCCCGCCCGCCACGACATTGTCCGTGTCCCGGAGCCTGAGCCTTACCTCAGCCGCTGTTGTTCAGCGCCAACCTCCTGCCCCCTCCCCCTCCCGCCCCGGCCCCCTCCCTCTCGTGTCCCGGAGAGCCTGAGCCTTACCTCAGCCGCCGGTCCTGCTCCAGGCGCTTTTCCTCCTGTAATTCACCGGTTGCTACCTCCCGCTCCCCACGCATGAAGCAGCGCCAGCCACTCCAGGACTCACCCCCGTCCGCACTCTAAGGGATTGTCCGGTCCCGCTCCAGGCGCCCCGCCCGCACAGGCCGCCACCCGCCACTTCGCCCAGCAGCAAGCAGGGCCGCGGCAGTCCTCCTAGCAGGTCGCGATCTTCCATCAATGGGCACGATCCACAGAGATGCACAGCCTCGGACACCCCGGGCAGCACGATTCGCCGCCATTTCAGGAAGTGTTGCCAGGGAGCGCAAATGATGTTATCACGCAGACGTCGCGTCCGGTGCTACTTGCAAGGCACTACTTTATTTTTATTTCTAAATTTTTTAAACAACGTATATTTTTTTTTTTTTAATAGCCTATGTCCTTCTGCTTGCCCTGAGGTTTTCAAAGATGTCTTGGGTGTTTGGATTGGTGGTGTACTTTTCGAGTTTACCTGGCTCAAAGGACACAGTTCTCTCTTTATAATAGTAGTATAGATTATTCTTTGTGACTTATTCACATTTTGCTTGGAGAGTGGCTAAGTTGGTAAATATCCCACATATATGTATACGTGCTTCCATACATACATTCAAACAGGACATTTTCCCTGCAAAACTGATTGAAAGACCAGCCTGAACTCAGATCTGCAATTTCCTATAAAAAAACAACTTCTTTGCAAATCGACATATGTAGTTCTATCTGAAGTGAGGCAATAAATCTGATCTGATCTTCTTCTGGGACCTAAATTGAGACGCAGCACTTCTACCTGCCCTCTCCATGTATTGGACTCAGCCCCACACCTATCCCTCCAGCAGAGACTTCAGGAACTTGACAAGAAAAGAAGTAGATTTTACTGGATTTCCTAATTCTTATCTGACAGATGAAGTATCATGTTGCTGCTCACACTTACAACCTCATCAATCAACATCGACACAGTAGTACCATAAGACTCAATCGTTTTTTTTCACAATACCTTGCTCCGCTAAACTCTTCAAATCGTTCTCCCTGAGATGCCACAATTACATCAATGACACCAACATCCTGGACCTGGACCATCCAAGGACCTTGACATCTCAGGACTAGATCATTGCCTCTGAGGAGCAAGCCTAGGCATGCTGGGTAATCACCTGAAACTCAGCTCTTCAAAACATACAACTTGACATGAGGAAATTTGACAAAGTACAGAGCCGGACAAAAGTGAAAATCTTGAGAGTGGTTAGAAATTCAAGCCTAGCCCACATTTATCAATTAAACAATGTCCGTCCAGACCATACATAACCCTAGACAAATTTTCTTCTTCTAGGATTCTTGCAGAAGTTCCAGGCTAAATCCTCGATTTTGTTTCATCGTCACGATTGAAGCATGCTCTACTTTGGGTTGACGCTCTCCCTGTCGTGATTATTAAAAGGAATCCAGAATGTTGTAACAAGACAACTTCTATGTCTTTGTAGCCACCTCTCATCAGCTCTCCAACCACTTTCCTGGCTTCCCATCACCCAGATTCTAAACTTTCGATTCCACGTGCATCGCACGTTGACCTTATTTATGAGTTGCACAGTTCAGGGTCCCTGAAATTACTGGGTCCCATTTACCGCCTGGCATGAGCCCTGCAGGGCTTGGCTGAGCAGCTTTTCTTCACTTCTTGAAGTTCTAGAAGCAACAAGGTATTTTCCGCAGTCCTGGAGTATATCCCTTACTCTTCCTTTGGAGCCAATGGCGTCATCCTGCCTCTGCTCACAGCTGTTCTCTCTGCAGTTGTCCAGAACTCTTCCAAGCCAAAAGATGAACTCTGAATAGGCCAAAGATGTCAGTTTAAGTGCAGGAAACAGTGATAGTTGCTCCCAGGCACACACAATGCTTAGATTTTAAGATGTTCTACAGCCCCTCAGGTGCGCTACATTAGGTACCCAACTACTATAGTTTCCTTGTAGGTTGGAGGCATCCCATAATATCCACTGTGATTTGTACACTGAGATCAGACAGTCCTATTTCCAGTCAGGAGCTGTTGCTGCCTTCAGCACCTTAGGTCTCAGGGCGGAGGGATGCAAGTGTGTGATTCTGGCCCAGCCACTGGCCTCATTTCTCTCTTCAAGCTGCTGTGACTGGCATAGCCCAGGAAGGCTGAACAGGGAGAGCCCTGTCTGCTGGCTTCAAGGTGATGTGATTTCAAACCAGGCACATTTGATTAGTTTTACGATAGTTTCTGTAGCCAGGAGAAAAGAGAGGAGCAGTGAAAGAGGACAGGCAGAGGGAAGTCAGCACCTCTAACTACCCCAAGACAGATACACACTTACACCTCGTCCATGTAGAGAGAGTCTGGGTCATGACACATGCCACAGGATTACACAGGAACAGGTGGCAGGCAATCTCTCAACTCAGGTGACAAGGCCTGCACCCCACAAGCACTGAGCCACTACCAGCTACTGTCCCCTGCCCTGTCTGGATCATGGAGATGGCAGATGAAAAAAGAGGGCTTCTCCAGCTGCAACCCTTACTGATACCCTCTGTTGGCGAGCAGCCTCCAGAAACAAATGGAGCACCTGTCATGGTTCAGTCTCCTGCACAGGTAAACTCGGTCAGTCACAGTGAGAAGGTTGATACGCAGGAGGTCACACATCTCCTGCACCATGGACCTTTGACCCTAAGCTTGAAACAGTTCCACAAGTCAAGTCCCTGAATGCACTTATCAATCAATCAATCATTCATATCATTTGTAAAGCGCACCACTTACCCATGATGGTTTCAGGGCGCTGAGGGGGGGGAAGGTGGAGGGAGTGCTGCTACTGCTCGAAGAGCCAGGTCTTGAGGAGTATTCTGAAGGTCAGCAGGTCTTGGGTCTGCCGTAGGTGGATGGGGAGGGTGTTCCAGGTCTTGGCGGCGAGGTGGGAGAACAATCTACTGCCGGAGCTCGCTCTTCAGATGCGGGGGACTGCGGCAAGGGCGAGGTCGGCGGAGCGGAGCTGGCAGGTGGGGGTGTAGAAGCTGAGTTGTCTGTTGAGGTACGCTGGTCCTGTGTTGTGGAGTGCCTTGTGTGCGTGGGTGAGGAGCTTGAAGGTTATCCTCTTGTTGACGGGGAGCCAGTGATTGGTTTAAGGAAAGCCCCTGACTGGAAATCAGGTTCCAGGGTCAAAAGGAGACCCATTGTAGCCAAATGTCTGGGAAAGCCTGTCCCCCACCAGGCAGTGCCTGCGCCCCCCAGTGCTTTAAATGGGCCGGTACTCACCAGCACTTTTTCCTTTTCTCCCCTTGAGTACCGGCACTTTTCCTAGAACAAAGAGAGTACCGGTACTCATGGGACCTGACTTCAGCCCAGGCAGCGCTTCCTTTATCACCTCCACTACCTCTGCAGCTCCTTTAACAAGCACTGCAGGGAATTAATCACCGGAGTGGTTGTCACCTTTAGAAGTTTGAAAGTCTTTAGAGCAGGGAGGGTGGGGGTTTGCAGAGTGCTTATCGGATCCATTGTTCTTTCGCAGTGGGGCCGAGAGGGGGCTGTAAATTCTAATGGGTGGCGGCGGGACGCACTGAACAGAACAGATTTAAAAGTGGGTTTATGGCTGTGAGAGTGATGTCCACTGAGTGTTAACTAACGGCGGCCCATTAAGCGCACCTGGGGACAGGCGCCAGCTGGCCTGCCCCTGTCGGCCTCAGACCCCTCCCGACTAAAGGCCTCACTGGCCTGCCCTGGGGTGGGAAGGGGGCACCGTTCTTCAGCACTTATTAAGCACTTTGGCTGCCAATACAACTTGGTCTATATTTCGTAAAACTCTATCTTGTTTTGAAACGTGTTTCTTTATAATGGATAAGTGCCAAGTGTTTGTGTACGTGGTTGAGAAAACAAGCTGGAGGAAGGCTCTGAACTCTGGCTGCTGTTTCAGGATGAGTCACAGGAATGAACGCAGCTCATTCGGAAGAACACACTCTTTGATACCTTTCAATTTTACTAAAGTTTTTTTTTAAACAAATGTTCATGAAATGCTCGATTTCACTGTTGCCCAAATAAAACACACACTCCACAAATAGACAAGCACCGTTGGCAAACGCACACAACACATTAACGGATACATGCACACAAACCCTAATGCACAGACACGGATGAGTACATACTGCACAGATGTACATGCACCAAAGATTCATGCCCAAGCACGCACATGCAAACACTTGCAAAAACCACAAGCACGGACACACAGCACACACATTCCCTCGGTAGACACACACATACAACATGCACACATACAATTAAACACATACCAAACGCATCCGAACTCACAAAAGAAACCATGGAGCTTCTACTGGTCACCTTACAGTATCTTGCTGCGCCTTTCTTCACAGCATATGTCACATTTCCTGGTTATCGTGACAAATAACTACCACCTATAGTGTGTGCTGTACAAACTGAGCAAAATACACACAATTGATGGACGAAATGCAGAACAAATCAAAACATTACAGCTTGTGTTGCATAGAGCCTTGTGTTACCTGCAGGTCCTTGTAAAATAGCTTAGTGAGTTATGACCCTGCAGCAAGGACCTGCCTGCAAACAAGAAGGCATATATTTAGAACCTCGCTGTGATTTCATCAATCTTTTCTTATTTTAAGGATGCTAAAAGGCCTACTTTGGGTAGTAATAAACACTTAAAAGTAAGTGCCATATATATAATTATTAGTAAGATTACTAATGGACAGATGGATCCGACATTCTAACAATACATGAAGATTTGTGCATTCAACCTTGGCAAAGTCAAAAAGCTAGCTCCGCCCCTTGTCCCACCTTAGCACCGCCCTTAACTCCGCCCACTGCTTCTTTTGGTGAGTACCTGCACTTATTTTTTTCCATTTAACGCACTGGCGCCTCCTGCTCGAGGTTCTTTCCTGGAACACCAAGTGACGTCTAATCTCTGGGTTTAGCGATTAGGAAGCGTCTGTGTGAGCACGGGTGCTCACTCGGGGCGACTCCTGGTCGTCAGGGGTTGGCTCTGGTGTCTTAGTCAAGGGAATAGAAGTATCCAGGGCAGGATGGCCGAGGTCCCTGCAGGAATACAGAGTGGGCTAGAAAGAAGCATATAAGGTCAGGGCCATGTACCATAGGAAGCCAAGCAGAGGACAGTCGAGGAGCAGTCAGGGCATCATTCAGACGGTGACACAATTCTACAAACTCAGAAACATTTTAACAGGACAGATAACAAGCAATAGCTTTGATGTGCAGGCAGTTCCGGAGAAAAGGACCTTGATACAGTAAAATAAAAAAAATACAGTGTGCAGTAAAAACTAGAAGGTTCCAGTCTTGTGCAGGCCACTGATCGAACCCTACAAGTGTGGCTCAATGGTTAGAGCAGCAGACCCTGACGCAGAGGCCTAGCCCGGGACCAGGGTTCAATTCCCGACGCAGCAGGGTCTTGGGCTCAATTTCCTCGGACCTGATAATTCTCGCCTCGGTGCCTATTCTAATCATGGGTCCCACTCTGCAACACTGGGCAATAGCTTGCTTAACCTCCACAATGGCCCCAACAACGCTGGGATGCCTGGCTTCACCCTGGGGTGCCCAGGAGTAGATGCCTCACAGGGAAAGGCCAGGAAGGGTTCCTCAGCGGTATTCGTACAAGTGCCGAGATGCCCATGGGTGGTTCGTGCACTATACAAGTACCACACATTTACATTTACATTTTTACAGCTCCTTAATCTAGAATTCTAGATAAGATTGAGCCCCAAAGCAATGTCCCCCTAAGGGCAATGCTTCCGGTCATCTCTGAACACTCAGGCCCCTTTAAGAATTGTGGAGCTTCAGGTATAGACTGTGTGTACGGAGGCTATACTCTGCAGCAGTCAGCTGTGGTACATAGAGATGGTACTGAATTAAAGGTGTCACCCCTAAAAATAGTCACATTTCCTGATGATTAAATGGCAAACACCTTAAAATAAAAAATCTCAGGCGTCCAAAAACACCATATGGACATGAGCTTGCCAGCCACGGGGTGGGGAGATTTGAGAGCCTTGAAACGAATGTCTACAAGAGGCCATTGGAATAAGTCAGATGTTACCCCCTCTCCTTTATGTGGTACTTGTCAGTTCGATGACCCGCTGCTTTGCCAGGTCCATGCTTGAATGGCTGCTCCAGTCCAGGTTTCTTCTTTGAATTCTGGGAGTTGAAGTCTTTTTTATTCCATTCTAAAACAGGACTACAAATCCCAGAATTTTAAGAACAAACCTGGACTGCTGCAGCAATTCATGCATTGACCTTAGAAGCCTGGCAGCTATGGACACATGCTCGCTTCCCGCCCCCTTCCACCCAACCGCAGCATTCCTTTTTTTATTTTTTGCTAACGCACCCATGGTCTAAAACTCACCTGATGCTCCCCCAGTCCGTTCTCCATTGCTGCCTCCCTTTTGTTCTCCCCCCATCCCTTGTGGACCTTATACATTTTGCACAAGTACATTTTTATAATTTACCACTCCAAGGGTCGTCCACCATTGGATAGGTAATTGAATAAATAAATAAAAAGGACACTGCGTCATTCATTAACGTACAAATGTGTGGTGAGTGCATGTTTTTCTTGTTTTTACGTTTGCCGAGGTTAAAAATGCATTTTGCTTTTTCCTGATGCTGCACAGCATAGGCAAAGTGGTGGCTCTGCCAATGCTTGTTGGTTTTATATTCAGGGACTTGCATTCCTACTAATAACGTTGCCAGATCACTACTACAGTTCTCAGAATGTAAACATAAAACCTGTCCGTGCAAAGACATAAGCAACTTTAGAACTCTGCTGCATTGGCATTGGCTGCGTCAGCAGCATTGGTCACTGTCGAACCATGCCAACAATACATTGGCATGCTTCTGTGGTGCCTTTTATACACAAGGGCGCACATTTGACAAAATACTGCCCTTGCCTAGTACTGTAAAACCGGTAATTCACAAGAAATTACATTTGGGCAAAAAAATTGCAATTTGCCCACCCTAGGTCAGCTCCCAGAGCGGGTGAGGCAGAGCCGGAGTTGTTTATAAGTGTTCCACCCATTATTAGGCAGCGGGGAATACTTTTGAAAACCTTGCATCACTTTTGCACCACGCAAAGTGGTCCAGGGCTTGTGTAAGAGAGCCGTGCATCTCTTTTGCACCACGTAAAGTTATGTTATGTTATGTTATGTTATGTTATGCAGGGGTTTTGTATAGCGTACGGCTACTCGGAAGAGTGTCCCGACGCTTTAGATTGCACACTAATCTCATAACACAACAGGGAAAATAAGAAACAGAAATAGAAGGAAGCTAAAAGGGACCGAAACTAAGAGGAAAAGAGCCAGGTTTTAAGCCCTTTCCGGAAGGCCAACAGATTAGGAATGCTGCGCAAGGACACAGGCAGTTTATTCCATAACTGAGGTGCTAGTAGTTTAAAAGAGCGGCCTCCGATGCGGGCTCTCTTCACACGAGGAACCGCCGCAAGAAACAGGGCTTCAGACCTGAGCGACCTAGCAGGCAGGTAAAAAGCCAGCCTGTTCTGCAGGTATTTTGCTCCGGAGGCGTGCAAGGCTTTGTGCGCCAGAGTAAGAGTTTTAAAAATTATCCGCTTCCGGACAGGGAGCCAATGCAGAGCCTCCAGAAGACCCGAGGCTCTGGCACAGCGCGATAGTCCAAAAATGGCCCGTGCTGCCGAATTCTGGACAACCTGTAGCCGTTGGAGCAGATACTCTGGCAAGCCGAGATAGAGGACGTTGGAATAGTCAATTCTCGAGCCTATAATCGCCTGCACCGTGATCTTCCTATGTTCCTCCGATAACAGGGGAAGGAACTTGCGTAGCATCCGGAGTAGGCCAAAGCATGTACCAGTGAGACCGATTACCTGTGAACGTAGTGTGAGGCCATTATCGATCTTAATCCCAAGGTTTTTAGCCACCTGGGACGAACTTGCTGGTGGAAACATGTTCTCAGGCCACCACACTTTCCAGTCCGGATCCGAACTGCACCCAAAAAAGAGGACCTCGGATTTATCCGAGTTGCACTTGAGGCTGTTGTGATGAAACCATTGAAACACAGCCTCAAGGCAACCCTGGATCCTACCTCCATCGAAGTCCGCACCCCTCTCACAGGTGAAGAGGAGCTGGGTGTCATCGGCATAAGAAACGATCTGGGCCCCGAAAGACTCCGCCAATGCCGCCAAAGGGGTCATGAAGATGTTAAATAGAGTTGGACTCAGGACAGAGCCCTGAGGAACTCCGACACCCAATGGCGACATCTCGGCGGAGCAAGCAGAAGCCCAGACCGTTTGTCGACGGCCTGCCAGGAAAGATCGAAACCACTGGAGCACCGTCCCTCGGAGACCAACCTCTGAGAGTCTTGCAAGAAGACCCTCATGAGGGACGGTGTCGAAGGCCGCCGACAGATCTAGCATCACCAGCATCGCTCTCCCGCCCGAATCCAGCACCTCCTTAATCGCCTCCGAGACTTCCAGGAGGGCTGTTTCGGTGCTAAGATTGGCGCGGAAACCCGACTGGGTAGGGTGCAGTAGGTCGTGTGACTCCAGGTAATCGGCAAGCACCTTATGGACATGCTTTTTAATGACCTTTGCAAAAGCCGGCAGGAGCGAAATAGGTCTATAATTCGCCAACACCTCCACATCCAGGCCAGGCTTTTTAAGCAGGGGTCCAGGGCTGGTGTAAGAGAGCCGTGCATCTCTTTTGCACCACGTAAAGTGGTCCAGGGCTGGTGTAAGAGAGCCCTGCATCTCTTTTGCACCACGTAAAGTGGTCCAGGGCTGGTGTAAGAGAGCCCTGCATCTCTTTTGCACCACGTAAAGTGGTCCAGGGCTTGTGTAAGAGAGCCCTGCATCTCTTTTGCACCATGTAAAGTGGCACATGAGTGACGCATCGCTCTGAATCTGATTATGGAAGCCACGCAAAGCCAGTCTGTGTGACTTTGAGTTGCCTCATAAGTCTTGAGTAAGGTGATGGAGGGCACATCACTGCGCTGCCTCACTCTGTGCCTGGGAGGAGCTTCATGTGCCTTGCGGTGGGTTTCCCATGCAACACTCATGTATTTTGACACTGCCCAGATTTACACAATGATGAAAACCCGGGAAAGAGCCAAATCCATTTCTCCTCGTTTATTCCTCTTCTACGTGTGCTTCATTCTGCAGAACACTTAGAAAGAGGAAACAGTCTCTTATGATTGTTTTTGTGCAGGAAGGCGTCCTTCGCTGACTCGCTGTGCTACCCTGCGCCAAAATCCCGCAACTGAGGGCCAGCGGGCAGTGCAGCCAGGGTCGCAGAGTCAGAGCCAGCTCCCCTCTGAGAGCGGTATTTACCGGCCCCGGCTAAGTGTTGCATCAGTTATTAGCCAGAGCAGCCGCAGCGCTGGAGGCGGCGCTGTAATTAGTTACAAATAAAGCACACACGCAGATCTGGGGAAGTTAATGTACTACATTTACATTCCACCGGCGGCGGCGGCCGCTCCACATGTTCGTAACTCTGCCGCAGCCGCAGTGCTAATGCGCTCGTAAATCTCAGAGTGAAGGAAGGCCTGCTCCTGATGGATGCCTCTGCGGGCGGGGCTGAGGGAGCTCTGTGCGTGCAGCCTCTCTAACCTGTAGCACTGCCTCTCTGCATGGGCTCTGGAGCGTTCAACGTCATGTCCTCTCACTCTCTGCACTGCAGAGCTCTGAATATCCTCTCATTCTCTGTGCACTGCAGAGCTCTGAATGTCCTCTCACTCTCTGTGCACTGCAGAGCTCTGAATGTCCTCTCACTCTCTGCACTGCAGAGCTCTGAATGTCCTCTCACTCTCTGTTCACCGCAGAGCTCTGAATGTCCTCTCATTCTCTGTGCACTGCAGAGCTCTGAATCTCCTCTCATTCTCTGTGCACTGCAGAGCTCTGAATGTCCTCTCATTCTCTGTGCACCGCAGAGCTCTGAATGTCCTCTCATTCTCTGTGCACCGCAGAGCTCTGAATGTCCTCTCATTCTCTGTGCACCGCAGAGCTCTGTGCACCGCAGAGCTCTGAATGTCCTCTCATTCTCTGTGCACCGCAGAGCTCTGAATGTCCTCTCATTCTCTGTGCACTGCAGAGCTCTGAATGTCCTCTCATTCTCTGTGCACTGCAGAGCTCTGAATGTCCTGACACTCTCTGTGCACCGCAGAGCTCTGAATGTCCCAACACTCTCTGTTCACCGCAGAGCTCAGAATGTCCTATCACTCTCTGTCCACAGCAGAGCTCAGAATGTCCTCTCACTCTCTGTTCACCGCAGAGCTCAGAATGTCCTCTCACTCTCTGTCCACTGCAGAGCTCTGAATGTCCTCTCACTCTCTGTCCACTGCAGAGCTCTGAATGTCCTCTCATTCTCTGTGCAAAGCGGAGCTCAGAATGTCCCGACACTCTCTGTTAACCGCAGAGCTCAGAATGTCCTCTCACTCTCTGTCCACTGCAGCGCTCAGAATGTCCTCTCACTCTCTGTTCACCGCAGAGCTCAGAATGTCCTCTCACTCTCTGTCCACTGCAGAGCTCTGAATGTCCTCTCACTCTCTGTCCACTGCAGAGCTCTGAATGTTCTCTCACTCTCTGTGCACCGCAGAGCTCTGAATGTCCCGACACTCTCTGTTCACCGCAGAGCTCAGAATGTCCTCTCACTCTCTGTTCACCGCAGAGCTCAGAATGTCCTCTCACTCTCTGTCCACTGCTGAGCTCTGAATGTCTTCTCACTCTCTGTCCACTGCAGAGCTCTGAATGTTCTCTCACTCTCTGTGCACCGCAGAGCTCTGAATGTCCCGACACTCTCTGTTCACCGCAGAGCTCAGAATGTCCTTTCACTCTCTGTGCACTGCAGAGCTCTGAATGTCCTCTCATTCTCTGTGCACCGCAGAGATCTGAATGTCCTCTCATTCTCTGTGCACATCAGAGCAATGAATGTCCTCTCATTCTCTGTACACAGCAGAGCTCAGAATGTCCTCTCATTCTCTGTGCACAGCAGAACTCAGAATGTCCTCTCACTCTCTGTGCACCTCAGACCTCTGAATGTCCTGAAACTCCCTGTGCACCGCAGAGCTCTGAATGTCCTCTCACTATCTGTGCACATCAGAGCTCTGAATGTCCTGACACTCTCTCTGCACGGCAGAGCTCATAATGTCCTCTCATTCTCTGTGCAAAGCAGAGCTGAGCTCTGAATGTCCTGACACTCTCTGTGCGCCGCAGAGCTCTGAATGTCCTGACACTCTCTGTGCACCGCAGAGTTCTGAATGTCCTGACAATCTCTGTGCACAGCAGAGCTCAGAATGTCCTCTCATTCTCTGTGCAAAGCAGAGCTCAGAATGTCCTCTCACTCTCTGTGCACTGCAGAGCTCTGAATGTCCTGACAGTCTCTATGCACCACAGAGCTCTGAATGTCCTGACATTCTCTCTGAACCGCAGAGCTCTGAATGTTCTCTCACTCTCTGTGCTCCGCAGAGCTCTGAATGTCCTGACACTCTCTGTGCACCGCAGAGATCTGAATGTTCTCTCATTCTCTGTGCACAGCAGAGCTCTGAATGCCCTCACCCTCTCTGTGCACTGCAGAGATCTGAATGTTCTCTCATTCTCTGTGCACAGCAGAGCTCTGAAAGTCCTCTCCCTCTCTGTGCACCGCAGAGATCTGAATGTTCTCTCATTCTCTGTGCACAGCAGAGCTCTGAATGTCCTCTCACTCTCTGTGCACCGCAGAGATCTGAATGTCCTCTTATTCACTGTGCACAGCAGAGCTCTGAATGTCCTCTCACTCTCTGTGCACCGCAGAGCTCTTACTGCCCGCTCATTCTCTGTACACTGCAGAGATTTGAATGTCCTCTCACTCTCTGTGCACCGCAGAGCTCTGAATGTCCTCTCATTCTCTGTGCACCGCAGAGCTCTGAATGTCCTGACACTCTCTGTGCACAGCAAAGCTCTGAATGTCCTCTCATTCTCTGTGCACTGCAGAGCTCTGAATGTCCTGACACTCTCTGTGCACAGCACATCTCTGAATGTCCTCTCATTCTCTGTGCACCGCAGAGCTCTGAATGTCCTGACACTCTCTGTGCAATGCAGAGCTCTGAATGTCCTTTCACTCTCTGTGCACTGCAGAGCTCTGAATGTCCTCTCATTCTCTGTGCACCGCAGAGCTCTGAATGTCCTGACACTCTCTGTGCACTGCAGAGCTCTGAATGTCCTTTTACTCTCTGTGCACGGCAGAGCTCTGAATGTCCTCACACTCTCTGTGCACATCAGAGCTCTGAATGTCCTCTCACTCTCTGTTCACCGCAGAGATATGAAAGTCCTCTCATTCTCTGTGCACAGCAGAGCTCTGAATGTCCTCTCCCTCTCTGTGCACTGCAGAGCTCTGAATGTCCTCTCATTCTCTGTGCACAGCAAAGCTCAGAATGTCCTCTCTTTCTCTGTGCACCGCAGAGCTCTGAATATCCTCTCATTCTCTGTGCACAGCAGAGCTCTGAATGTCCTCTCCCTCTCTGTGCACTGCAGAGCTCTGAATGTCCTTTCATTCTCTGTGCAAGGCAGAGCTCAAAATGTCCTCTCATTCTCTGTGCACAGCAGAGCTCTGAATGCCCTCTCATTCTCTGTGCACCGCAGAGCTCTGAATGTTCTCTCACTCTCTGTGCGCAGCAGAGCTCAGAATGTCCTCTCACTCTCTGTGCACCGCAGAGTTCTGAATGTCCTCTCACTCTCTGTGCACTGAATAGATCTGAATGTCCTCGCATTCTCTGTGCACATCAGAGCTCTGAATGTCCTCTCACTCTCTGTGCACCGCATAGATCTGGATGTCCTCTCATTCTTTGTGCACAGCAGAGCTCAGAAGGTGTTCTCATTCTCTGTGCACCGCAGAACATTGAAAATGTCCTCTTACTCTCTGTGCACAGCAGAGCTCTGAATGTCCTCTCATTCTCTGTGCACAGCAGAGCTCAGAATGTCCTCTCACTCTCTGCGCACCTCAGACCTCTGAATGCCCTCTCATTCTCTGTGCACAGCAGAGCAAAGAATGTCCTCTCATTCACTGTGCACCGCAGAGCATTGAAAATGTCCTCTCACTCTCTGTGCACTGCAGAGCTCTGAATGTCCTCTCACTCTCTGCACTGCAGAGCTCTGAATGTACTCTCACTGTCTGTGCCCAGCAGAGATCTGAATGTCCTCTCATTCTCTGTGCACATCAGAACTCTGAATGTCCTCTCATTCTCGGTGCACAGCAGAGCATTGAAAATGTCCTCTCACTCTCTGTGCACAGCAGAGCTCTGAATGTCCTCTTACTCTCTGTGCACCGCAGAGCTCTGAATGTCCCGACACTCTCTGTTCACCGCAGAGCTCAGAATGTCCTCTCACTCTCTGTGCACAGCAGAGCTCTGAATGTCCTGACACTCTCTGTGCAGTGCAGAGCTCTGAATGTCCTCTCACTACAACTCTGAATGTTTTCTCACTCTCTGTGCACCGCAGATATCTGAATGTCCTCTCACTCTCTGTGCACAGCAGAGCTCTGATTGTCCTGACACTTTCTGTGCACCGCAGGGCTCTGAATGTCCTCTCATTCTCTGTGCACAGCATAGCTCTGAATGTCCTCTATCTCTCTGTGTACTGCAGAGCTCTGAATGTCCTCTCACTCTCTGTGCATCGCAGAGCTCTGACTGTCCTCTCAGTCTCTGTGTACTGCAGAGCTCTGAATGTCCTCTCACTCTCTGTGCACCGCAGAGATCTGAATGTCCTCTCATTCTCTGTGCATATCAGAGCTCTGAATGTCCTCTCATTCTCTGTGCACAGCAGAGCTCAGAATGTCCTCTCATTCTCTGTGCACAGCAGAGCTCTGAATGTCCTCTCACTCTCTGTGCACCTCAGACCTCTGAATGTCCTGACACTCTCTGTGCACCCCAGAGCTCTGAATGTACTCTCACTCTCTGTGCACATCAGAGCTCTGAATGTCCTCTCACTCTGTGCACAGCAGAGCTCAGAATGTCCTCTCATTCTCTGTGCAAAGCAGAGCTGAGCTCTGAATGTCCTGACACTCTCTGTGCACAGCAGAGCTCTGAATGTCCTCTCTCTCTCTGTGCACTGAATAGATCTGAATGTCCTCGCATTCTCTGTGCACACCAGAGCTCTGAATGTCCTCTCACTCTATGTGTACCGCATAGATCTGAATGTCCTCTCATTCTTTGTGCACAGCAGAGCCCAGAAGGTGTTCTCATTCTCTGTGCACCGCAGAGCATTGAAAATGTCCTCTCACTCTCTGTGCACAGCAGAGCTCTGAATGTCCTCTCATTCTCTGTGCACAGCAGAGCTAAGAATGTCCTCTCACTCTCTGCGCACCTCAGACCTCTGAATGCCCTCTCATTGTCTGTGCACAGCAGAGCTCAGAATGTCTTCTCATTCTCTGTGCACAGCAGAGCAAAGAATGTCCTCTCATTCACTGTGCACCGCAGAGCATTGAAAATGTCCTCTCACTCTCTGTGCACTGCAGAGCTCTGAATGTACTCTCACTCTCTGCACTGCAGAGCTCTGAATGTACTCTCACTGTCTGTGCCCAGCAGACATCTGAATGTCCTCTCATTCTCTGTGCACATCAGAACTCTGAATGTCCTCTCATTCTCGGTGCACAGCAGAGCATTGAAAATGTCCTCTCACTCTCTGTGCACAGCAGAGCTCTGAATGTCCTCTCACTCTCTGTGCACCGCAGAGCTCTGAATGTCCCGACACTCTCTGTTCACCGCAGAGCTCAGAATGTCCTCTGACTCTCTGTGCACTGCAGAGTTCTGAATGTCCTCTCACTCTCTGTGCACCGCAGAGATCTGAATGTCCTGACACTCTCTGTGCACTGCAGAGCTCTGAATGTCCTCTCACTCTCTGTGCACTGTAGAGTTCTGAATGTCCTCTCACTCTCTGTGCACAGCAGAGCTCTGAATGTCCTGACACACTCTGTGCAGTGCAGAGCTCTGAATGTCCTCTCACTACAGCTCTGAATGTTTTCTCACTCTCTGTGCACCGCAGATATCTGAATGTCCTCTCACTCTCTGTGCACAGCAGACCTCTGAATGCCCTGACACTCTCTGTGCACCGCAGGGCTCTGAATGTCCTCTCATTCTCTGTGCACAACATAGCTCTGAATGTCCTCTATCTCTCTGTGTACTGCAGAGCTCTGAATGTCCTCTCACTCTCTGTGCATCTCAGAGCTCTGACTGTCCTCTCAGTCTCTGTGTACTGCAGAGCTCTGAATGTCCTCTCAGTCTCTGTGCACCACAGAGATCTGAATGTCCTCTCATTATCTGTGCACATCAGAGCTCTGAATGTCCTCTCATTCTCTGTGCACAGCAGAGCTCAGAATGTCCTCCCATTCTCTGTGCACAGCAGAGCTCTGAATGTCCTCTCACTCTCTGTGCACATCAGAGCTCTGAATGTCCTCTCATTCTCTGTGCACAGCAGAGCTCAGAATGTCCTCTCATTCTCTGTGCAAAGCAGAGCTGAGCTCTGAATGTCCTGACACTCTCTGTGCACCGCAGAGCTCTGAATGTCCTGACACTCTCTGTGCACTGCAGAGTTCTGAATGTCCTGACAATCTCTGTGCACAGCAGAGCTCAGAATGTCCTCTCATTCTCTGTGCAAAGCAGAGCTCAGAATGTCCTCTCACTCTCTGTGCACAGCAGAGCTCTGAATGTCCTGACAGTCTCTGTGCTCCGCAGAGCTCTGAATGTCCTGACACTCTCTCTGCACCGCAGCAGAGCTCTGAATGTTCTCTCACTCTCTAAGCACTGCAGAGCTCTGAATGTTCACTCACTCTCTGTGCACAGCAGAGCTCTGAATGTCCTGACAGTCTCCGTGCACCGCAGAGCTCTGAATGTCCTGACACTCTCTCTGAACCACCGAGCTCAGAATGTCCTCTCACTCTCTGTGCACCTCAGACCTCTGAATGTCCTGACACTCTCTGTGCACCGCAGAGCTCTGAATGTTCTCTCACTCTCTGTGCACATCAGAGCTCTGAATGTCCTCTCATTCTGTGTGCACAGCAGAGTTCAGAATGTCCTCTCACTCTCTATGCACCGCAGAGATCTGAATGTCCTGACAGTCTCTGTGCACCGCAGAGCTCTGAATGTCCTGACATTCTCTCTGAACTGCAGAGCTCTGAATGTTCTCTCACTCTCTGTGCACAGCAGAGCTTTGAATGTCCTCTCACTCTCTGTGCACCGCAGAGCTCTGAATGTTCTCTCACTCTCTGTGCACTGCAGAGCTCTGAATGTTCTCTCACTCTCTGTGCACAGCAGAGTTCAGAATGTCCTCTCATTCTCTGTGCACAGCAGAGTTCAGAATGTCCTCTCATTCTCTGTGCAAAGCAGAGCTGAGCTCTGAATGTCCTGACACTCTTTGTGCACCGCAGAGCTCTGAATGTCCTGACACTCTTTGTGCACCGCAGAGCTCTGAATGTCCTCTCACTCGCTGTGCACTGCAGAGCTCTGAATGTCCTCTAATTCTCTGTGCACAGCAGAGCTCAGAATGTTCTCTCACTCTCTGCACTGCAGAGCTCTGAATGTCCTCTCACTCTCTGCACTGCAGAGCTCTGAATGTCCTCTCACTTTCGGTGCACAGCAGACCTCTGAATGCCCTGACACTCTCTGTGCACTGCAGAGCTCTGAATGTCCTCTCATTCTCTGTGCACAGCAGAGCTCAGAATGTCCTCTCACTCTCTGTTCACCGCAGAGCTCAGAATGTCCGGACACTCTCTGTGCACTGCAGAGCTCTAAATTTTCTCTCACTCTCTGTGCACTGCAGATCTCTGAATGTCCTGACACTCTCTGTGCACCGCAGAGCTCTGAATGTTCTCTCATTCTCTGTGCACCGCAGAGCTCTGAATGTCCTATCACTCTCTGTGCAACGCAGTGCTCTGAATGTCCAGACACTCTCTGTGCACCGCAGAGCTCTGAATGTTCTCTCACTCTCTGTGCACCGCAGATCTCTGAATGTCCTGACACTCTCTGTGCACCGCAGAGCTCTGAATGTTCTCTCATTCTCTGTGCACCGCAGAGCTCTGAATGTCCTCTCACTCTCTGTGCAACACAGACCTCTGAATGTCCTGACACTCTCTGTGCACCGCAGATCTCTGAATATCCTGACACTCTCTGTGCACCGCAGCAGAGCTCTGAATGTTTTCTCTTTGTGCACCGGCGAGCTCCGAATGTCCTGACACTCTCTGTGCACAGCAGAGCTTTGAATGTTCTTTCACTATTTATCTGTGCTCACCAGGAGAGCTCTGAATGACCTCTAATACCCTCTGCTTAAGTAGAGCTCTGACTGCCCACCACTCTCTGTGCACCGCAGAGCTCTGAATGTCCTGCCGCTCTCTGTGCACAGCAGAGCTTTGAATGACCTCTAACACTCTTTGCTTATAGGAGAGCTCTGAATGCCCAGCAGTCTCTGCTTAAGGAGAGCTCTGAATGCCCAGCAGTCTCTGCTTAAGGAGAGCTCTGAATGCCCAGCACTCTCTGCTTAAGGAGAGCTCTGAATGCCCATCAGTCTCTGCTTAAGGAGAGCTCTGAATGCCCAGCACTCTCTCCTTAAAGGGAGCTCTGAATGTCCAGCACTCTCTGCTTAAGGAGAGCTCTGAATGCCCAGCAGTCTCTGTTTAAGGAGAGCTCTGAATGCCCAGAAGTCTCTGCTTAAGGAGAGCTCTGAATGCCCGGCACTCTCAGCTTAAGGAGAGCTCTGAATGCCCAGCACTCTCTGCTTAAGGAGAGCTCTGAATGCCCGGCACTCTCTCCTTAAGGAGAGCTCTGAATGTCCAGCACTCTCTGCTTAAGGAGAGCTCTGAATGCCCAGCACTCTCTGATTAAGGAGAGCTCTGAATGCCCAGCACTCTCTGCTTAAGGAGAGCTCTGAATGCCCAGCACTCTCTGATTAAGGGGAGCTCTGAATGCCCAGCACTCTCTGCTTAAGGAGAGCTCTGAATGCCCAGCACTCTCTGATTAAGGGGAGCTCTGAATGTCCACTCCCTCTTTGCTTTAAGAGAGCTCTCAGTGTACTTTCACCTTCTGCTCACTTACACAGGCTGCCAACCGTTCCGTCACAAGCACAGCCCACCCGAGGCTTGTGACGGAGCAAGCACAGCCCACCCGAGGCTTGTGACGGAGCGGTTCCGTCACGAGTACGGGAGCGCCGCGCGGCCCCCCTCTCCCCTAGCACTGCAGCGGAATAGCGGCCGCAGCTAAGGGGTTAAGTGGGCAAGAGGACAAATACCACTTACTAGTTAGCAGATGGGGGCACAGGTGGCAGTTAAAATCTCCCAATAACACCAGCTGAGAGCTCATCGCCCCATGCTGTTATATTCCTGCCAACCGGCGTTCCAACTCGGCCAATCTTACTAAGGTCTGTCCCACTATGATGGCGTTATAGAAGTTAATAAAAATTAATTTTAGACCCTTGTTGTGATACCTGGTCCCTTGTATAAAATCTGAGTCCCAGCCAAGGTCAACCCATCTCCCCTGTAACCTCAAATCCACATAAGTGATCATGCCACCCTTGGCTCTCCCCGATGCAGACTTGCGTGCAGGAACGAAGTACATTTTATAACCTTCTAGTGCAGATGCACTACTATTTACCTCCCACGTTTCCTGTAGGCAAATGATGTGAAATCTCTTTATGTAGGCTAGCCAGTCATGATTTTTTAATTTAGAGGACAGTCCTCCTATATTCCAGGAAATTATCTTGATGATTCCCTGTCTTGAACTGACTGAAGTTTCAAGCCTGGAACCGATGTGCTTGGTAGGGGGTTCAGTAGATGCACGGGAATTCCCCACTGGGCCTAATCCACTGTACTCACCATGTCCAGTAGGAACAGTGGGTGCGTTTGACTTTGGCATAGCTATCCCTCCTATAGCTCTATTAAGGGGTGCACCCTCCCGTGTAACACCATTCCCTAGTGGTAGCCCGCTAGTCAGTCAGTCTATTTCATTTAGGGCAGAAACACTGTGGAGTGGTGCATACTGATTAGTTAACAGGACTATCCGACCCTCCCAATCTGGTCCAGCTAGATGTCATCTATAATCATCACAGTTTTTTACACACATCAAGTCCCTGAAAAAGAAGAAACCAAGGGGGAGCATACTAATACTTGAACCAACTCCTCCTGAAACGGCCCCTTACATTGGCTTGAGAGGAGTTCTCTTACCAGCTCTGGATACCCTAAATTTAAAATCACAGTCTCCTGGGAAACCCTTCCTGCTATTTCCAATCCCGGACACCCTTCTTGCCATGAGAATGTGCCTATGATGTGAAATGTTAAAACCTGCATTGTTGGCCAGCCAATGGGCGGCCTTATTAATTAGGGTTTGCACGGTTTCGTCTCTCTCGTCACTACAAGCCGGGACCCCTGTCAGAACCACAGTGTAAGGGCTTGATGCCGGTGGTAGGTCTAGTACCTGGAGACCCTTGGTACTCCGTGCAAGGTCAGCTGCTAATGGCCCTATATCATTGGGTATAGCTGTTTTTCCCTCTGGGTTTCTAGGGGCTGTGTTATTGTTGGGCCTGTACCCTGGCCTTACCTCCCTTGTCTGACTATTATCTCCCCTGGCACTTGATGGGCCTGGGGCATAACCATTATTGGTTCCCCCATTGGTCCCTTGTTTGCGTCCTCCTTTGTTCCTTCAGGCTGATCGCACTCTTTTCCCTCTTTAGTGTGGGCTAACTTGGAGCATGTGGCAGTCTCTAATGCCCCTGCCCTATTGGGATTTTGCCCCGTAATAGTGGAGGATAGAATGCTACCCTGTGCAAGTAGCAAGGAGAGGTTCCCTTCTATCGCATTCATTTTCTCATACACGGACCCCAGATGGGTAGTTAGCATTGTTTCCAACTTGGACCACAGTACTTTATCCGCTCCCTGGTTCATCTCTGCCTCCCCACAATATTGACACTGAGAGATAACTACGGGCCCCTCTGCTTCTTTAGCCCTGCTCGCTTTTGCCGCACCAGTCTGTTTAGGTTTGGATTTCGACACCCCCTCCCCCCCCCGGGTCGATTACCTGGGGCCTTAGAATCGACTAAAAGGGGCCGTGATTAGTGTGCCCATTACTTTCTGGGCCTTTTTTGATCGGGTGACCACCTCCCCGCGGTCCCTTGAAATCATTTCTGAGCCTAGTTGATCTGCAATTGGCGTGTACTCTCCTTCCCCCATCCCTGCCAGATCGGGTGCCAGGGAAATACAATCGGAGTGCCCCTCCGTCTCTTCTGTAAAGATCTGTGGCTGACTTAAATCAACAACTGTTGAATCGGTGAATTGTGATGACACACCCGCCCCCTGTGAAAAGGGAGCAGCATGAATTTCGGCCTTTATGGTGTTACCAGGTGTCGGGTTGGGTTGACCGGGGGGGGGGATGAATGAATGAATGAAATAAAATGTATAATGCGCAACTAAAACCCGGAGGCATCAAGGGTTTTTGCACGTAGCTATGGTACCCATGGAGGATCGTTTATGTTCTATAATCATGTCCAACGAGTGTCTCTTCTCTGTCAACTGGATTTTGTGAATTAAAAGAGACTCCGCTCTTGATAGGAAAGCGTCAAGAGTCGAGCTTGTAGCCTTGCGCTTGCTCATCCTAGAGAATAGGGGCTTATATTTATCTGAAGCAGGATGGTAAAAAAGGGGCAGAAAAACAACAATGAACAGTACCTTGATGGCTAATAGAGTTCTGTTGTGGCTCAGTCCCGTAGGACCTGGGATATCCTGGGTCCTTGGAGTAATAAAATAGCTCTTTGGCCGCCTCCTGATGCTTGGTGATGAGGTGTGGGGCAGCTAATTGTTAGTATCAGGCCAATCCACAGGACTTATTCCCAGTATCTTCTGATACAGCGGTACACTGGGGATCCAATTTAAAACGTAAGGGCAGTGGCCCAGCCCAGCCTCTACCGGCCCCTGACGGGAGCCCCACACCGATTTTAAAGCGCCTCCTGGCGCTGTGCGATGACGCTTCTTCCCAGCGCCACAGACAGGGCAGGGCAAACAACAGGTGTCAGCAACTGGTGGCCAAAAGGCAGTGGCGGCAGTAGAGCGAGTGTGGGACCTTTACGGCACTCATGCCGCAAACCAGCCTTTGGGAAAATTGACCCACTTGAACTCAAACTGGGCTTGGAAACTTCTAGGCCTACTCTGGGAGGGGAGCTTGAGAAGCGCCTGGCTGGATTCACTAGTTGGGTTTCTAAGGCACTATCCACGACGGTCTCACAATAGCCCACCAGGCTGGCTTGGGAATCCCCTTCCAAACCCTGGTACAACTTGGCCCTTAAAGCTTGAAGCATGAATGTAAAACCCTCGAGCGGGCTTGGCGCAGGGGTGGATATTGCCCTGCAGCTAAGTGGAAGCTCAGAGATAAGCAAAGAAAATACTATGAAGCTATTACGCTGGCTAAGGGGCAATTTTACTCAGCCCATATTGAATCAGCTAGTAACAACTCTAAAGAAACCTTTGCTATCTTCCAGAGCTTCATGTCCCCTCTGGCCCTAGCTAGTGTGTCGCCTTCTTCACCACCTGGTGCAACACTCTCTCTAGCTTCTTTAGGGACAAGATTCAGACTATTCAGGTGGCATTCACTCCCTGTGATATCCGCATTGGGGCATCAGTGGAGTTTCAATCTGCTGATCCTGCTCATTCTTTGTCTGTATTTAGGCCAGTCGATCCTCTGGAATCCTTTAAAATTCTCAAGGGTCTAAAGTCTGGTTCACCCTAGGACCCCTGTCCTGCTAGGCTACTGGCGGCGGTGGCCGTGGTCACGAACACAGAAGTGAATACCATCATTAACCTGTCTCTTTAGAAAGCTGTTGTACCACAGACTTGGAAGCAGGCTAAGATCTTGCCACTCCTAAAGAAGACGTCATTAGACCCCCTTATCCCAGGGAACTCCCGGCCTATCTCCCTCCTTTCTGCTTTGGCCAAGGTCTATGAGAAGGTGTCTAACAAACAGCTTATGGAATTTGTGGAAAGGGAGGCGCTCATGCATCCAGCCCAATCAGGGTTTTGAGCATCTCACAGTACAGAATCAGTTCTGGTTGAGGTGTCGGAGGCCATCCATAAGTGTATGGACGCCGGAGGGAGAGCTGCATTAATTTTGTTGGACCTCTCGGCGGCATCCAATGTGGCCCCGCACTCACTTTTCCTAGCGCGATTGGCCAGGATCGGTGTGTCCGGTGCTGTTTGGGGCTGGCTCGGGTCCTTTTTGGAGGGACGGGTTGAGCAGATTTGGCTCCCACTGTCCTCCTCCTCCTCCCCTCAGTTAGTGACAACTGGGGTCCCCCTGGGATCCTCCCTTAGCCCCCTTCTTTTTAATATCTGTTACTCCTCTTATAAACCTGGCGGAGGTAATAGTGGCCAAGGTGATGCATATGCTGACGACACCCAGTAGCTTTTTACCTAGGACAAAGATGCAGACTCTGTTCCATTGGTTCAAATTTGCTTATTCTCTATTCTTAAATGGTTGGCGGATGCACGGCTTAAGTGCAATGAAGAAAGGTCTGAGATCTTGCTATTTGGTAAATTCCCACCTAACTTTCGAGAGCAGCTCTGGCCTCCTGAGTTCCCATTGCCTACCTCCACAGGGAAGCCCGCTAAAAATGTGGGATATGGTTCGATGAGAGTCTCTCCTTTTCGACACACATTAAGAAGTTGGCTGGCTGCTACTTTGGCCTTCTTAAAACTCTCAGAAGATTTTTTTCCCCTTTTACCTCAGGAGACAAGGAAAATGGTCACTTGTGCGCTGATTCTTTCATGGCAGGATTATGCCAACGTCCTTTATGTTGGTATTCAGGACTACCTATTGAAAAAGTTACAGGTGGCTCAAAATACGGCAGCCAGACTCCAATTGGGCATTTCGGCTAGGAACAGCATTCACCATCAGTTGCGATCTCTCCACTGGCTCCCCATGGTGGATAGAGTTAAATTTAAATCACTGGTTCTCGCCCATCGTGCTCTTCACTGCTGCGGTCCTCTTTATCTGCAGAGACGTTTTTCCTTTTATGTTCCTGCGCGATCCCTGCGGTACTAGTCCCTTCGCTTTGTTCTGGTTCCTCAATTCAAATTTCAGAGGTTAGGGTGCAGCTCCTTTGCAGTGAGGGCTGCTGTTGCCTTGAAAGCCCTGCCTCTTGCCCTGCGCACTATTCAGGACTCAGTGGCCTTTAAGAGGAAACTGAAAACACATTTATTTTCTTGAATCTCACTTTCAAGACCCCGCTAGGCATTGCGCCGGGACACTCATGAGTAGCTGTGCGCGTTACAAATTCAGGTAACATAACATAACATAGTACTCCTGAAAACTCTTTCTGTGGGTGATCACATTATGGCCGGCGACAGCTGCCCTCTCAACCTAGACCTAAACAGCAGTACTCGGCTTGGGAAGAAGTGCAAATCTCTGGTTTCCAGGCATACTAGTGGCAGTGCCCTGTGACATTTTGGTCATGTGACAATTGTGGATCTTACTATTTCTACAATACAGATTGTACAAGCGTCACTTTTTCTCATTGGAAAAGGTCACTCCGCAGTTGTACTTTTTTTAGGTCGAGCCTGGGAACACGCATCCGAAGGATGCGGTCCAGGTGGAGAACTATAGCGAGCTGACACGGGGGAATGACGGACAAGAAACTGTCACGCGCTTCTCCCCGGCTGGATTCAGCTGCCTGCACGCGCACCCACATTCACGCATGCGCACAGCCACACGCATACACAGGCACAGGCACACGCATACACAGGCACGCACACACACACACCCCCCCGTCGCGGGACCTAAACACACACCCCCCCTCCCTCCCCCCCCGTCGCCGCCGCCGCCGCACCTACACACACACCCCCTCCCCCCCCAGTCACACACACACACACACGCATACACACAGACTCCAAGACACACACACACACGCACGCTCACACATATACACAGCCCCCGCCCCCGCGTGCGCACACACACACACACATGCCCCACTCACCGGCTTCCTTGGTGCGGCGGCTCGGCGGCTCGGCGGCTCTCCTCTCATCGGCAGCTGCAGGGCCCGGCAACAGGACTCTTCCTTCGGCACCGGGGCGCAGGGTAGGCTCCTGCCTGCTCCGGTGCTCCAAACAGCCGCCGCTCTTCCATGGGAGGCGGGGTAGGCTCCCGCCCTCCTACTTCCTGTTTCCGGTTGTCCCGCCCGGCCTGCCTGACTTCCTGGTCGCAGGCCGGCGGCGATGTTCCGTTTGCCTGAGGAAAAAGCAAGACGGTGGTATGTGTGTGGGGGCAGGGGGCCGGGGGCCGGGGGGGGCAGTGGTAGAATAGCAGCCACGGGGGTCCCTGTACAACGCCCGCTTATTTATTTGACGGGCTGCATGAGCCCAGCCTGCAAAGATTCTGCTGCATTGGCAATAAAAAAGGCATTTGCTTTTTTGTGTTTTGTTTCTGCTTCCCTTGACGAGCCTGTAAATTGCGGGCCTGCAGCTGCCCTCTCTCTAACCAATGATGGGTGTAGGCCATTGTATGCTTCTCTCAATCCACACCCTCTAACTCCCCGTCATTCTTGTACCATGCCTTTCTGTGCACCCCGCCTGCCCCACGATGCACATTGTCGTCTTGCCTGTGTGACTCCCTCATCCGCATTGCTGTCTCTCACAAATCTGCGGATCAGTGCAGGGGCAGTAGAAATGATGCAACTTAGAGTAAGTCGAAACTGTGACGGGCGTATTTTTCTTTCCAACCTGTATTGCTTCTTTCCCCGCCCCACCACTTCTCATAGTTGCTGTCACTCGTCGCCTTTCTGCTGCTTGCACTGTGATTGCGCTTTCTAAAAATGTTTTTTTCTATTTTGCCCTTGTTGTTTTGCTTGTGTTGCTTCTTTCCCATTGCTTGTGTAACATTGCAGCCCATTGCCTCCTAACAAGATGCTATCAAGCATTTAATTTGTGTCGAGGCAAAACAGTTCCGGAGCATAGCTTCCCTACGCTACAATCCTGGAGACGCGTGAAGCGAGCATTGACAAAGCCTGTAGTTAGGCTGAAGTGTGGTGAACACGTAAAGCGGACAGCTGAATACTGTCAGTCCTCACATAGGGTGCAAGTGCAGCGTAGAACCCTATACAGCTGCGCCTGTCACTGGATGTAAAATCCCGTAAAGTATGAAACTTCATCAGTCAGTTCTGAGCGCTCTTCGGGTAAGTCTCGATTCTTCAAGGTTGGGAATCTCACTTGCGTACAGTATATTCTAGCTTGATCAACAATTTAATAACTGGTCTACTGTAAATCCTGTGCTTCTAATAATATTTCCTTCTAAAATTCTCCAGATTAATTGTCGTTTTATTTGCGGAGTTTGGCTTCCTCTGAAGGGCTGTTTGCTTGCTCTGTGGACAAACACTTTTGTGATAGCCCAGTGTAAAGGAAGCCCTAACTTACATACTCATGTCAAATTCTTTGTTTCTTCCGATGGGTGACGATGCCTTTCATTCATTTAATTTCATCTTTATTTCGATATAAAAGTATCATAAAAGGTACATAAAAGCGCAGTTCATAGAAAAATTATCACAATATTACAGCTACCATGGATAGATACAATTCAAGGAGTAAATGATTAGTGGGTGGGAAGGGCCTTTCACTTCCTCCAGGCCCCCACCCACTCCCCCCGTTACTTTCAGACTTTTCTTTCTTAAACACTGCAGGTCCTGTCTGGCTTCTCCTTCCTGTTCGTGCTACTGAAGTTCAGATGCAGGATTGGAAGTTTTCTTTGCGTATTTGCATAAATGTGTTTTAAATTGGCTGCTGACTCCTGAAAACATGTGGAACTTCAAATGTCCGTGGGTCTTTTGTCTTTGTGTTACAGCTTACTGTGTGGGCGTTTCAGTTGGCTCAGGATTTCAGCCTGATCCAGTGAGTGAAATCTGTAATTGTGGGCATGTGAACTTCTGAGGCCAAAATCAGTTGGTTACATGCTAACATGCAATCCACACCATGCACAGTTACCCCAATACGCGCACACACACAAGCACAAACCCACACGTTCATGCAGTTACATTCATTACTGTTACATATATGACCGCACAAGCACTCACGCACATATGAGCTAATTCAGACATGTACAGATATAAAAAAAATAAAGCAAAGACAGACAGATACATGCAACAATTGACATAACGTCTACACAAGCACAAAAGCACTCACGCGCAAACAACAAAGACACAAACAGAGCAAACACAAAATACAGACATATGATTCCATAGATAAACAGCAACGGTTGCTATTTATCTATGCTGCAACACACACATGCAACCGCAAGCAGACACGCAGCACACCTACACTACAGCACATCACAAAGTGTGTTATATTATGGCATGCTCTGAGCGTGTTTTTATAGTACATTTCCACCCCAGCATCAATCTGCGCAACCATTCAACAACAACTGGTTCAAATATGTTCTCTCAATGTTTCAAACTTTATTACAAATGTCACAAAAAGATGTTAATATTTCACTTCTGTTCTTGGATTTTCGTCACAATAAAATACTCTGAACATAATCTTCACAAAAGTTACTTAAAAAAGTTTAAGCTATTGCCATTATAAATTAAAATCCCTTTTATTTAAGTATTACTTATTTAAAAAAATTAAAAGCCATTGTAATTTGTAATATAATACAGCTAAGTCACGTAAATACAAAACATGTTGCATTACAAATGCTATAGGTGTCACATTTGCGAAAGTTATAACTATTGGCATTGTAAATGACAAAGCTATTAATTTAGCTATTTTCAAAATACTGCATAAATAACTTTTGTACAACACATATTTTATATGTACCTTTTTATGCAAAGAAAAAAACAATAACGCATAAATGAAAACATTGCCATTTACAATGCTAATAGCTCAAACTTAAATAATGCGAGACCTATTGCATTGCAATGCTTGTCTCCCACTTGGAAACTATTTTTCTGCATGGAGAAACCCCTTTCCTTGCACCCCACAACACTTTGGGGTGTTCATTCTCTTTCCTACCCTAATGGGGATTTCCTCCAGAAATGAACTTTCTCACAATATTCAAGGTGGGAATGGGTTAGACAGGAGTGTGAGACTGACACAAACTCAGACGTTGGTGTGTATTCTCAAACATTTTAGGCAGATCATGGTTGATCCACCCTCTCCACACTCCTTGTCTGTGGGATAACAAAGCTTCAGTGGGGCCCCCTGCAAAGTACATCGAGCCCAAACCCTTGCTCCGGCTCTAGTCAGGAGTTCTTAGGGCAGTGGCATGCCACACATGTACAGTGCCGGAGGGGGCTCACTGGAGCTCGTGTCCTGCCACACTGCGAGGGCAGCGGGGGCTATTGTGACACCACTACTCCTAGAATGGGTTTACCCCTGAAAAGTTGTACAAAGTTGGGACTCAAATTTACGAGGTAGTAAATGTTAAATATCCTTTGAAGGACAATTCTTGAGAGGCATACATTTTAGGTAGAATTTACAAAACGACTTACTAGATACAAAGGCATGTGTCTCAGTAAAAAAAAAAACAGCCAGAAAGCTGCACCCAGAGGTGTCCAGCTTCTCATGGGTGATGTACTGCTCAGTCGTCTCAGCCCTCCTCCCGGCCACTCTCTGCTTTGGTCGTTGGGATTTCCAGAGTCGCGCCCTCCAGTATCTCAGGTCCTAATTCACAAGGGTAAATGTACACTTTTGTGTAAGTTTAAGATTTTTTCGTATTTACAAAGGTATGTTCACCAAGGCCCTTGTCGCGGAGACTCTGCACATAAAAAGATAGGACTGTTCCATCTTTGATCTTGGCTATAAAACCTTTATACGCTAGGTTTCATGAGGTTGTAACAGAATTCTAATGCATTATGTTTTTCTTATGCATATAGATTCAAAAAGGCTTGTGCATAACAAGAATGTTATCCCCAAAACGCTGCGATAAGTAATTCAATAGCAGGATAAATCTAGCTTCATGCAGGTTACAACCTAAGTAGTTGAAGACGATACTTTAAGGACTCTTATATCCTTCTCTTAGTATCGCAAGAAGTTCCAGGAATAGCATCCAGAGTAAACAGCAATAAGGAATGGCATTCGAAAACTACAAGAGGATCCCTCGCCAAGGACGACAAACGCAATGTTCAGTGACCCAGAAGCAAAGGTAAGTGTCAAAAGGTGGAAGGATACGCACGCGTCAACTCAAACGCGAATCCCTCTTCCACTTCTGTCGTCCGGCTTTATGCTAGCACCACTTCACCCCCGCCACACACAAGGCCGGCATTATTAAAATAGTAGAGACAGGTGGGTAGCACCCAGAAACGAAAATAGCTGGCGCCGTAAAACTCAGGAATACCAGATGGCAGAGAGAATGCCCGGTTACTTACCAGTTATATTCAATCATGTCTTCCTCCTTACAGTCCTCACTCGTGAGTTTATCTCCATTCATGCAGAACCTAATCACCAAACTTGATTTTCCTTCCCAATCGAAGATGGCCGCCATACCAAAGGGTATAAGTACAAGAAGGACTTCTTGAAATAACAGAGCATAGAACAAAATAAGTTGAACAACAGGGAGAGGCAGGGGGAACTCAGGACTGTAACGAGGAAGACATGGACACAGAGTAATGAACATTTCTGGTAAGTAACCGGGCATTACCTTCTTGGACGTCTTTCTCTCCAAATCCTCACGTATGAGTATGTACCCTAGGCAAGAAACATATTTCGACCACTATACACCATGAAAAAGCGAAGCAAGGGACATCAAACAATGACCCCAAGATGATGACACTGCAAGAGGATCCATAGAACTCAAAACAGCAGCCCCAAAATCCGAGGGCACATCACCACCCAGAGGCAAACGGGAATGGGACACAAACGTGAGAGGCAGCGCCCAAGCAGCAGCGCCAATGCTGCGAATCAAAGCTCTGTCAAATGCAGCAACACTCCCGGAGCCACCCAGGGAAAAAAACAGGGCGTGCAGGACAGTCAAGGCAGGGGGAAAAGGAGAAGGCCAACGCAACCAACGGGACAAGGAAGGCAGAGAAGGCATGAAGCCCTCCCCCCCCTCCAGTGCCAGACCCAGGGTGACCAACAAGGCTCCTGACACGCAAAACACAGCAGCGTGTCTCACAGACAAAGAAAGAGCACGAAGCCCATCTGGGGAATTAAACCATAGAGCAGAGACAGGAGCCAGAAAAAGACCAAAGGCAAAGAGGACACCACCAGCAGGGGTAAAATCCAGACGAGGACAAGCCTCCACAATGTTCAGAAAAACTGAAGGAAAGGAGGGGAGGACAAACAATGCCCCATCTCCCCAAACGGCTCCCAGAAAAAATGGTCCCCAAAACCACAGCGGTCGAAAGAAGCCTGAAGGCAACTGACCCCAAAAGGCTCAAACAAAGAATCCCATAAGACCAGATGCAAATCCCAAAGCTGCAGTGGAAACAGAACAACAGGCTGCTGAGGAAAACAACCCCACAGCAAGTGAGAGACCAGAGGGCCATAGACAAAACACCAGCCAAACGACAAACAGGAAGCGCAGCCCCCCACCACAGCGGGCAGAGGTCACCAAAACCAGCCAAGAAAATGTCCAGAAGGAAGCTCAACACAGCTGGAGGGACCAAGAAAGAGAGGATAACCCCCAGCCTGACACCAGTCAGAAAAAGACCACAAATTACGTCAACAAGCCGCAAGGGCAGACCACTGACGCGAATGCCGGAGCAGTGTAGCAACAGCCACAGATCAACCACGGCCCAAGACAGACTGCTCTACAACAGACAAACCGCAATCCCCAGCCAGTGAAGTAAGCCCAGTGGAAGAAACGGTTGCCACAGAGGCAACAGAGGGAAAGACAAACCCAAATGGGGCCCAACAAGGTAACCCAGGGCACACAATCCAACTCAATCCGGGCGAGCAACAGAACCACTGTGTAGCCCTAATCTCCCCACATAAGCATCCGAGGGGAAAGAAGGAAGGCTGGAAAACAAGAAATGAGGCCGCCCGGCCAGGGAACCACCAGAGGAACCACAGCCAAAGCCCTCAAGGAGGGAAACAGACAACAAAATGAGGGGAAGAAGGGCATTCCCTTGGTGGCAAACCCAGGCAAAGGAGTCCACCAGGGACCTCCTGACACAACTCGACAGAGGAAGGAAATCACCACCGCAGGGCAGGAATTGCCCCACACAAATTCCAGGTAAGACAGATGTAGAGAGCCAGGAGAGGGGAACTGGACCAGAAGCAAAACTGCCAGGAAAGAGAAGTAGGGAGGGGCACAACTGTCCCACCAAAGGAGCTGATAAGCAGAGACACTCCGCCATGTGCAAGTAACAGTCACCAACACCAACCAAGCGGAAACAAGAAAGCACCTCCATCTGTCACCACCGCCGCAGAGCAGCGGACCCCTCAAGAGTGGCACCCCAACCCATGCCACTAACGATGGGCACGAGAACCATCCTGGGAAAGGGAAACCCAAGCAAAACAACCCTGCCCAAAGGGTAGGAGTCCACTGCCACAGGAAAGCCCCACGAGAAGGAAGAGACAATGGACCAGTGTCCGGCACACTCAAGACAACAGGAAACAAAGCCATAGAAGAAGACGAACAAGGGGAGACAGGTGCATCCCCCATAAGGGAAAAGGAAGTAGAGGACTTCATCCCCAAACAGGGGGGCCACAACCCTGCAGAAGCCAAGGGGTGAAGGAGAGAGGACCAAAAGAAGCGGAGACAACACAAAGCGCCGCAGGCACAAAGACCACCCCAAGGCTAACTCGAAGCGGGCCCGAGGAACAGCAGAACAGATATGGCAGGTTCGGGGACATACACCCATCAGGGTTAGAAACTGTACACAATCCACAGCGTGGGCTCCCTAGGAAACACCAACCGGGCATTTAAAAAAGAATGGGAGGCAATAAACCAGCCTTCCCAACAAGAGAAGAGCTGTACCCCACGGATAGTAAAACACCCACCAACGGAGCCAAGGAGTGGAGAACACCCTAGGGTGGATGCCAGCCCTAAGGGCAGGACCTGGAACTGGAAGGGGAGAGCCTGGACAGTGAAACAGGAGCACTGCAGGTGAGACAGAAGAACTCAGACCAGGAAGCAGATATCCATGAGACTGACGAAGGGCAGGAAACCGCCATTCCATAAGAAAGGCAGAACAGCTGGAGACACCAACTGGACTAACATAAGAGGGAGAACTGAATGATCCCCAAAGGCGGAGGGCAAAGGGTGGAACACACCCGCCACCAACTAGACCAGGAAAAGCAGGGACAGAGCACCACAGAAAGTCAAATAGAACTACCAGAAGCAAGTCCCACTAGCAGCTAGGCAACTCCCACCACAGAGGGAAAGTCACCCAAAAAATCAACCAGTGGATAGTATGAAGGGAGTCCAAACAAGAGACCACTAAGGCTGTATTTACAGGCAAAGAGCCAGGCACCCACTACCGTCCACAGCCCAGGAACTAAAAACTGGAAAGACCAAGGGACCAAAGCGTGGGCCAGCAGCAATTTATACACAAGCCCTGAAAAGTATCCCCCCAGAATACTACATCCACAGACGAGAAACCAGGAACAGCAGAAAATGAACTATGCGGGCTGAAGCACCGCCAGGTGAAAAGTAGAAGCCAAAGCCTCAGCAAACATCTGCAGTACCACCAGCACATGTAAGGCACAAGGCACAGCACGGCAAAACAACCTCCATACCCAAGGAGGCCACAGCATAGCATCCCAGAGAAGCACAAGCCAGCACAAAAGTGAAAGGAAAACATACACATAACTAACCTGGTATGCCCAGCCCACCAAGGCAACCTGCAAAGAGAGGAGGCATCACCAACCGTTGTCATAGAGCAACGCAGGCAGGACAAGAAGTAAGCAGAAAGAAACCCTGCACCCAGGAGAACCAACGAGTACCCTACAGAAGCAATGTGTCCCAAACACCCCACACACAAGCTCAGCAGAGAAGCAGGAATACCAGAATTGGGAGTGCACCAAAAATGAACTATCTTCCATCAGAGCCAGCCCAACTGCCCAGCGGAGGGACCAGCAGATGAGGAAATCCAGCAAACGGATTAAAAAAAGCAAGAGCAGGCAGCACAAGCATAGCAAATCCACATATGGCAATCCTGGGCCCTGCACAAAAGGCAAAAAAGTCAAACTCAGACCAGTAAGGGCCAGCAGAAATGACCCAGAAGCGCCTCAACACCCCCAACATGGGAGGGAACCAAACATGATCCCCAAAATGCAACCACCCAGCAGCAGCTATTCAGCCTGGAGAAAAAGGGGACACAGCAATCCCAGAAGAAGTGTCAGCCCCCTAAGGAAGGACCACAGCCGCACACCTCATGCAAAGGCAGAAGTCCCAAAAGCAGAGAGGGCCCTTCCAAAATGCCCCAAGCTGCCACCAAATACATGGTGCAGAGAGGAAACCAACAGAAACTAGACTGGTTACCTTCCAGACCGGCACAGGAAACTACCCAAGAAAATCAGCCAGAACCAGACCAACGCCGCCCACACTGCGCCCACACCCTGCCAGCCCCAAAGTGACAGGCAAAAGCACCAGGAAGTGTCTGCAAGTAACATTGGAGGTTCAAGTGAGGAAGCAGGCAACCGGGGGTGGGGAGGTGGGGGGGAGGGGGGGGGGGGGGGTGCAGGACAATGCCATTCACAAGCGTACACCCCGGCTGCAAAGACAAGTGGAAAAGCAAGTCAACACGGAGGGGAACGCAAATTGTGGGCTGCATGCACCATGATGCAAAAGAGCAAACTTTTCTGGGATGTGATGCAGTGTCTGGCCTGTTCCCAGCCCAAACTGATTTTTATGACCTTCTCTACCTTATCTCACATTCCTAATGTTCCTTTTTGTAAAAACTGCATTCTGGCCCATTGATTACACTTCATCCCGCCCGAGCCGGAGATTCTGCACTGGGTGTGGCTATTCCGGCCTGCGCCAGAGAGAACGGCTTGAGCCGAAGAGTCTGGCCTGACTGCAGACGTAAAGATATGACTTATAAATGACCTCTGTGAATACCAAAAGTCCTAAAGTTAGACTTTTGTCTCAGATTGCCTTTGTGAATGGAGCCCATGGTCTTTAGGTACAGGCACAGGTGGGCAGTATTTAGCAGCAGTCCTTAATATGAGACTGCGGTTTATACTGTTTGACACGGGCACTTAATTGTGAACACCGTCACTTATGACAGTTGCCATATGGTGGGGCTGTTTGTGTAATTTAGAAGTAAGCAGAACCACAGTTTTTTTATTAATTCAATATACATTGTAAACAACTAATACCTGCCACCCAAGGCATCCTTATAGCTTTAGGGCTCTTGAAAAGTCTGAATTGTTGCACTTTTAGCTGCCGGATGGACAGTCGATGTGTCAGTACTGTCATTGGCAGCTCTGGCTGTCGCAATGGATGGTGCAAACTGCGATGGCCTCCTGATGAGGGCCGCGGCACTTACATGTTTCCAAATTAAGCACAACCGAGCAGTACTAGTGTTTGGTACTCTCATTTCTTCATATTGTCCCAGGACCATGGACGTGTACAGAGTCGCCTGTAAGTCCAAATAGGACCAGAATACTTTGGTATATTTTTATCATTGGCAAAAAATCAACCACAAAACTATCCCATTTTTAGAATATGCTATGTATATTACCACAAAATCGTTGATATAGAGTGAAAAATATTATAATTTACATGCATCAATTACCATATTAATATAGGCAATAATTAGGTGAATGTGGACCACACTAAAATATAACTGCATCCCTCGTCACAGCACTAATCCTAAACCTGAACCTAACTCTAGTCATGAATCTAATCCCACTCTTGACCATTGCCTAACATTTACCAGACAAGATCATTGCAGATGATGTTAAGACACCTGATGTTTTTCGTCTGAAGATATTTTTTTCACAATATTTTTGGGAAAACAATATTTTCAACTGAATGTTTTATTGGTACAACGCACAGACCATAGTAATGAAAACCTTAAAGGGGCTATTCACAAAAGTAAGCTACACTTGTGAGAAGTTTAAACTTTTAATTTTACTCTGACACATTTGAGCAACTTTATTATTTTCGGCTATTCACAAAATCCCAGTGTAAAGTTACTCAAAAGTGCAGACTTAAATGTAGATTATTATCGTCATTAAAGGGGACTTTGTAGAGCCCAGCAGCTACTCAGTGAGTGTCCCGGAGCTGGCAGTAAGTCTGATCCTCTACTAACACGAGGCTCATGTAAGCAGATCCAAAGAGCCATGTTTTAAGGGAACACGTGACGTCCTTGATGTCCTCAGTGACACGTAGCTGCAGGGAGAGGGCATTCCACTTCTTTGCAACCAGGTAGAAGTAAGAACTGCCACCCGCCGTTTCCTGTTGCCTAGGTGTAAAAGCAATTTAATTATATACAATAAAATATATTGGTACATAAATTTTTAAATGTTTAAATGTAAAACAGTTTTTAAACTATTTTGTTATTAAATTAATATGTTACATTTTTATATATTTTTTAACATTAAAAAATATTTATTTATTTATATTTTAAACTATTTTATTTATGTTAACATTATTTCCTATGTGGTATTATTCCAAGTCCCTGGCTCTATTAATTTCTATTGGAGGGTGTTGCAGTACCAGTGGTTGGCCCTATGAGGTTCTGGGCTGCCTCTTGCTCTGAGCTGGAGTCTTTTACTACTGTTGTGGGTCCCTTTTTGACTGTATTACCTTTAGAGGTGGTATTTGTGATTAGGAATGAGCTTACTCTCTGTTGGATGGGTGCCTCCCAAACTCTTTTGCTGAACCTCCCTTCACTTCTGCTTACTGTTCATACACCCTCCCATTTAGTAGCAAGTATTCCCCATTTTCCTGCCCTTTCCCTCTGTTCCTGTTAAATATACTTACGTGTGAGTCAATTCCACACTCTGGGCGGGAATCTTTGCACAGAAACAGATATGAGTGGTGGTGGCGTAAACTCCACACATAGGTTTGTGAACACCTTATTACAACCGTATTAGGCCTTGGTGACCCCATCACGCAGGGCCTTTTTTTTTAAAAGGGGAAGGAGACCTATGGCTCCCCTCCCTCAGACTCGTTAGGCCCTGGGGGCCCCATTCCCCAGGGCCTTATGATTTTTAAGGGGAGGTGGACTAAGTAGAGCCCTTTCCCAAACCTATTTTGGCTCTGGGGACCCCATCTCCCAGGCCCATTTATCTATTTTAAATGGGAGTGGGGCCAGGTGCCCCCCCCTTCTCAAGCCTTTTTAGGTCCTGGGGACCTTATCCCCAGGGTCTTTTTTTTAGAAGGAGCGGGGGTGCGCCGAAACTTAAAAAAGGAAAGTGGGGAACGCTGGCTTCCCTCCCTCAGCCTTTGAAAGGCACTGGGGATCCCACCCCCCATGCTTGTGCATTTTGTAAAGATGAGGGGGCTGCTCTACCCACCTCCCTCCTCTTTTGGAAAATGTTGGCTCTGGGATGGGTTTCCTGGGACCTACAATGGTTTGGTGGAGGGGAGCTGTTCAGCCCTCTTAATTGTGGCCCCAAGGTTGGGCTTCCTGGGAACTTCTTGGGTCGGGAGGGGGCCCCGGCAGCCCCCCCTCCCCTTTTTGATCACTTCAGCGCCAGACATGGGCTCCCTCGGAGACAATAATGCCTCAGGAGGGTGGCACATGGCCTCTCTCCCATTATTGAAGCCAGCCACGAGGGTGGGTTCCCCCGGGCCTATAACTGAAAAATTTGGGCCCCAGCAGTTTTTGCTGTAGCACTGTCTAAACAAGTCTATGGAAAATGCATAGGGATTTTGCATTTTTGGTGCCCATTTTTCCTCGGCCTCTCTTGACGGATTACCCTGAAACTTTCAATGAACAAACTAGTCAAAAAGTAGCACCTTTTTGTAAACGTTTGTCAAGATTCATCATATGGTGCCATAAAAAACGCTTTCCTGCCATTGGGTAAAATCAATCAATCTATCTATCTATGTATCTTTCTATCTATCTATCTATCTATCTATCTATCTATCTATCTATCTATCTATCTATCTATCTATCTATCTATCTATCTATCTATCTATCTATCTATCACCCTCACTCTATCTATCTATCTATCTATCTATCTATCTATCTATCTATCTATCTATCTATCTATCTATCTATCTATCTATCTATCTATCTATCTATCTATCTATCTATCTATCTATCTATCTATCACCCTCACTCTATCTATCTATCTATCTATCTATCTATCTATCTATCTATCTATCTATCTATCTATCTATCTATCTATCTATCTATCTATCTATCTATCTATCCATCTATCTATCTATGTGCGTATATATGTATGCTTATGTATATACTTGTACGTATGTATGTGTTTGTGGCAATAAGGGTAGTTGTTTCCCTGTGTAAAGTAATTATTATGTGCAATGCCTGGTGCAGTAAAAAGTGTTTTTTTCGAGTTACTTTGGTTGTACAGTGATTCAATTCGAAAGGTGCTTTATTCGGTTTGTAAAGAAATACAACCATATAGCAACATACACATAAAAGGAAATTTAACACAATACTAAATTAAGCTATCACAAAAACAATCTTACACAGTAGCGCTCATAGTAGAAACATTTAACAGTATCAATAGTGCATAGTCATTAGGTCATTCAAGTTTGGCTAAGATTTTAACAATCCTGCGACCTATAATTATGTGCAAATATGCAATTTAAAGTGCTAAATATTGTCTCTATATTAGTATATGTGCAAATTGGCAATTCTAAAGTGCATATGCAATTAGCAGCACCTAGACTGTCTATTAATTAAAAACAATGATAAATGAAACAAAGTGCAAGTGATAAGCCAATCCTACGATAAATCTAATACAGTAGCAGCAATTAGTCCAACCAATCAATCAATCAATCAGTGACACTTATAAAGCGCGCTACATACCCGTAGGGTCTCAAGGCGCTGGGGGGGGGGGAGCCGCTACTGCTCGAACAGCCAGGTCTTCAGCTTCTTCCTGAAGGAGAGGTGGTCTTGGGTCAGGCGCAGGTCGGTCGGGAGGGAGTTCCAGGTCTTGGCGGCCAGGTAGGAGAAGGACCTTCCTCCTGTAGTCGCTCTTCGGATGCGGGGGACGGCGGCGAGGGCGTGGTTGGCTGATCGGAGGTGGCGTTTGGGAGCGTAGAAGTTGACTCGGCTGTTGAGGTAGCTCGGGCCTTGGTCGTGTAGGGCTTTGTGTGCGTGGGTGAGGAGGCGGAAGGTGATTCTTTTGTTGACGGGGAGCCAGTGAAGGTCTCTCAGATGTCCGGAGATGTGGCTGGTTCGTGGGATGTCGAGGATGAGTCTGGCTGAGGCGTTCTGGATCCGCTGGAGTCTCTTCTGGAGCTTGGCGGTGGTACCGGCGTAGAGGGCGTTGCCGTAGTCCAGTCGGCTGGTGACGAGGGCCTGGGTGATGGTCTTCCTGGTCTCGGTGGGGATCCACCAGAAGATCAACAAACAAACATATGTGTGCAAAATACAAATACATAATTCAGCAGCATCAATTTAAAGTGCATAGTACATTTAGCAGCTGAAGAAATTCATATAATAATTGATTTTCTTGCAGAGATACATTTTAAAATATAAGTAGCCACATAAAAGCATACATCTGGGGACTCTAGGTTAAACACTAGTGTCATTGCTGTTTGTAGATGATGCGTATTGTATTTTAAAAAGATGGGTTTCAAATAATATTTCCTTAAAAAAGTATAAAAAGTACAAGTCAACATAAAGTGACACGTGCTCTGTTTTGATTTGCCATCACACGGGCATACACAAGTTCCAGGTTTTTTAGGCACAGGGAAAGCCACAAGGTGATGCACAATTCCTAGGCGGAGCCGGGTTAAAACAAATCGATGGGAGGGAATACTAACTATTACAAAATAAGATTGGAAGCCTACATTAATATTATATTGTTGGTAAAGATTGAATGTACTCTGTTTGGTATATTTTTCCATCCTAGTCTCTTCTGTAAATTTCATAAACGAAACCTTCAGCTCCCGCTTTGATAAAATAGGGTCCATTATTAGTTCATTATAAATGTCCAGTCCATATAATGTTTTATACCAATGATGTATATGCTTCAGCCAGGGGATGTTTGATCGGCAATCAAGTTTGATACAATCTGTTATTACGTCCTGCGTAAACTTGGTTTCCTCCTTTGCCCATATTGAGCACCATAAGGATAGAGGACGAAGGGCAATTAGATCATTGATATAGTACATATCAAGTTCCTTATGTATTAGCTCCGTTGAAGCCATGACTGGAGCACTAATTAATCTTTTTAAAAACACATTCTCCCTCACCTGGATAGATTTGGCACACTGTACATCATACCCCCATACTCCAGCTCCATATATAGCTGAGGAAATGCATCTAGCATTAAAAAGGGTTAGCATTTCACGAATTCTGCGATCCCCTAGTTTAGCGGCAAATCTAAATATACAGTTTGTATTCCGGGCCATTTTGAAAAGGACACTGTTTTGTTCATTAATCCATTTCCCATTTCCCGAAAAGGTGATGCCTAAATAGCAGAAACTATTAACAGGTTCTAGTTTCTCTCCTTCTAAAAAAAAGGGTTTGTGTTTTCTAGGTTTCTTACCACAAACCATGGTAACCGTTTTCCCTTTATTAATTTTCAAATTCCTACTCTTAATAAAAATATGGAATTGATCAATTAGTTGTTGCAGTCCATTATGTGTCCTAGAGAGGAGGACCGCGTCGTCCGCATATAAGAGGACTGGGACGGGGTTACCATTTATAGTTGGAGCATCTGCATTAATCAATTTCAGAAATGTATCCACATGGTTAATAAAAAGTGAAAATAGTAAAGGGGCAAGTACGCATCCTTGACGGATGCCTCGCTTAACTTCAAAGAAAGGGGTACACTCTCCATCTATTCCAAATCTTACTTTGCTTGATAAATTACTATACAAGCGAGCTAGCAGATGGATAATTTCAGTGGGGGCGCCCATTGCTAGTAGTATGGGCCAGAGCAGTGCGTGTTCCACCAGATCGAACGCGGAACTCAAGTCGGCAAAGCATAAATAAAGATTACCAGATTTAGCTTTGGTATACTTGCCAACTATGAGTTCCAGGTTCACGCACTGCTCCATTGTTCCTAATCCCCTACGAAACCCATACTGCACTGGGGACAGAATGTTATTCTCCTCGGCCCAGGCTTCCAATCTCACTAATAGGACTCGACTAAGGATTTTAACTGTCGAGTCCAAAAGAGAGATTGGACGATAATTCCTTGCCTCTGACCTGGATCCTTTTTTATAAAGGGGTATAATAATTGATTGGCCCCATGTCAGTGGTAAATTATCTTCCACCGCAGCATTAAAGTAACGAGTTAGGATTGGGGCCCATAATGTTATTTCATGTTTATAAAAGTCCATGGGTACCCCATCGGGCCCGGGTGCTTTACCACCCTTACTATTTATGATTGCGTCTGTCACTTCATTTAAAGTTAAAAACAACTGCATTTTCTTCCAATTAAAACATAAAATAGACCCATCAGATTTAAGATCAGAATTAAAAATCTCAGAGAAATGTGCAATCCATGCAAGACAGCTGACATGGGAACTGACCTCAGGAATGTTTTCATTCTTTAAGAATGGGCCATTTATCGTTTCCCAAAAGAGTTTATGGTTTTTAGTTACAGCGGCCATATCAAGTTTATTCCAGGCCTCGTCCTGTAGCTCCATTTTCCTGGTTGACAGGGCCAGTTTATAATTAATACGTTCTTCTCTGACTCTTTCTTTATTTCTAGGTTTAGCATTAAGTACACTTTTTAATCTTTTCAGAGTCTCGGCACAATGTTTGTCAAACCACACAGTTTTGTTTCTTTTAACCCTTCTGTTTCTTTTTAACAGGGAATTTTCAACTGTGCATGTAATTTTCATAAAATTGGAGAGGACATCGGGCGCTATCACATTAGGTGCAAGGCAGTATTCAACCTCTCTGGTACATTTACAAATAATATCCTTTGTTAGTATGTTAGGGTCAATTTTAATCCATTTAATTCTCGTACCATTAGGTCTCTCAGCGGAGATCCCATGGACAGCTTTACCGTTCACAACCGTTTTTTGACCCCAGCCCATTAGCTCCACAGAGATGCTGTTGTGATCGCTCACAGGCTGCTCTATTACCCAAACATTAGTAAAAATTGAGCCGCTGGACACCAAAATATGGTCAATATTGGAATGGGCATCTCTCCCCCTAAAAGTTGGACAAATTTCATAATTTTTGTTTTTTGTACAATCAAGCAATTCCAAGTTGAACTTGGCTATTAAATTGTTCAGTGCGCTGCCATAATTACTGTGTGGGAAATGATTAACATAAACACTGTCACCCCCTACATAATCCTCGCGGTGACCACATATCCCCTTCCGGGCATATCTGCAGGCTTGGATGTTAAAGTCACCTGCCCACAGAATTACAAAATTGTTCTTGGAGAGAGTGATTGCAGCTTCAATAGCACGTTCAACATCGGGAACAATCATATCACGTTTAGGGCCCACAATATTATTATAAAAATTTACAATAATTAGATCCCTACCATGACTATGTTTTAGGCGCAATATAGACGCATGCTGACAAGCTATAGAGTGTTCCCCAAGAATAAATTCTGTCAATTTAGTTGAAACCAAAGTCAGTAGGCCTCCCTTAGCTCTACCAGCTTTGGAAGCTACTGCTGCCACTTTGTAGGAGGTGTAACCTTCAACTTCTATTAGTCCTGTATGCCATGTCTCTTGTAAACAAATAATGTCATAACCACATATGATGAAGTCATCCCAAAATGGGGTACATAATTTAGAGGCAATTCCGGCTATATTCCAGCTGTTAAATACAAGAGAATCAGCATTACTAGTTCCTATACTTTCAGAGTGATTAGTCAAGAGTGAAGCTTCAAAGCTTGCAATCGGGGTAACAATAGCATTATCATTTGTTACAGTTGGTTCATTGTCTACAACATTGCCTATACATAGCACAGTATTTGATGAAATTAATTGTGACTCAGTTATATTATTTGCACAGCTTTCATCACCCAGCTCTTTCTCTAAGGTTAATGCATCACCTGTTACAGAACTTCCAGAACTCAGGGTCAAGGATGGATCGCACAGTCAGTCATTCTCCTCAAGTGAGCTGAGCAACTGGAATCTATTAGAGGTTGGGACCAAGAAGTTGTCATACAGGTTAGGCAGTAGGGGGGGACAAATAGGTACAACATTAGGGTATTTGATAAAAGCCGCTCTTGGATGCTGGAAGTTATGTGTAGTGATTTGTTTTACTGCCTGGTTCCTATAAAAATAATCCAGTGGGAACAGTGTGATGTTATATTCATGATTCGATGGCATAGGTGCATGTAAAATCGAATCTCTCGCCCATTCTGTAGTCCTGAAATTTATAATTATGCAGTCCCCGTCTATCTCCTTTTTATTTGGCCCTACCCAACCTACCCTCTGTGTAGTTATAATCTCATCCGCGCCTCGCATTGGGAACCCACAATTTTTCACCAACCAATACAGGGTCTTATTTTTCAAGGTTTCTTGATTTTCAAATTGGTTCGGCAACAGCTTGGGGACATTCGCGAGTATCGCTACAAATGGTCTGCAATCAGGTGGCAGATTAATAGTGGCTGGGATGACATTATTAATATGGGGCCTCGGTACAGGTAGGCTCTTATAGGTGGTGGCAGGTTCATTGATGTTTCTTTGGCCCCCATCTACTTTTTGCCCATGTACTATCTTGGGAGTGATGGTTATTGGCCTCTGCCTTCCACTTGTAGAGGGTACCGGGTTTCCCTTCACAATGGGCACACTAGGAGTACGATTTACTGCACTTGATTTAATATTACTCTGGTTCCCAGAATTTACATTATTTGAATGAGGTCTAATTTGTGAACCCAGTTGTTCTAGGACATCCAAGTTAGCTATTCCCAGTTTCTCTAGGTTTTCTATTTTTTTACTTAGGATTTCTAAAGATTCCATCACTGGTGCGATGTAGGTTTTTACCATTTTCTCGAGACATTCTTTGACTGCCTCGGCTTTGTTTAAAGTTTGCATTTCCAGTAATTTTATATCTTTTACATGTCTCCCTCCACTGTTCTGCTGTATCTCACCTTCACTTTCATTGGTTTCAAGAGTTTGTATGGCCATCTTCTTTTTTCTTCTATGTGTTTTAGTCTGTTTATTTATTATTAACCTTTTTCGACTTTGGGTTAATTTCCTTTTAAAGGGTACAGGCTCACAGTCAGTTTCGCTACTTAACAGACTGATTTCACTGATTTGTACGGTTGGAATGACAGGATTAGTAGCACCGCCATCCAGATCCCCATTAGTTACAGTCACAACACTAGGTATTAGGGGCTGTGGTGATATGCTGGCTGACAGGTCAGGTGTTATAGACAGTCTACACTCTCTAGTACAAGGAACAGTGGGTCCTAAAAGCTGTGGTACATCAGGTTGAATTAAGTCATACCTTGGCAAACCTGCAAACGATTCCAATAGAAGTGAATCATGTGATATTGTTGTTTCATTTGGAACGCTAACATGTGTGTTAATAGTTTGTGACGTTTGATTTATTAAACACATACTCGCTGGTAATGATAATCTTCTTTCCGTACTTTCAATAGCGTTCACAACAACACCAATTGTTTGTTGCAGCATCCTATCAATTGCGGTTAGGGTGGGTAAAGGGGTTGGCGCCAAAATTTGTTTTCTTGTAGTTGAGCGAGTGTGCATAGGTGTTTTTTTGACCGCCACCCTACTTTTACTTTTGACCTCCATCGGGCCTGTTACCCACTATTTACTGTATAAGTTCACAACAGAGGGGTTGAATACCTTAGGAAAGCCGGGAATGGTAAATGTCAGGGGGGTGGCCCGGTCCGGTCTCCTGCGGTCTCTGAGGGCCTCAGAGGGCCCGCCCTTTGCCCGGGCTTCTCCCGGGACGCTCCCGCGCCGCGGTGGTGATGGACTAGTAATATCGCGCCTGGGGCTGGGGGCGTGCCGTTGGTCCGGGCCAGGTGTGGGGAAACAGAGGGAGTCTTGGGACTTGCAGTCCCCCGGCAACAGCAGCAATGGTCCAGGCAGCGCCGCTCTCACTCAGGGCGCTGCCACTGCAAGGAATCTCCCCTCGTGGCTCCTGTAGGATACGTGCAAAACGCCAGGCAAAGGTCCTGTTGGTACGGGAAAACACACCGCTAAATTACGCCACCACCAGCTCCAGCGCTGCGGCACCCGCGATAGCGGGTGCGGCAAGCTATTAACAAGGCGCCTGGGGCTGGGGGCGTGCCGTTGGTCCGGGCCAGGTGTGGGGAAACAGAGGGAGTCTTGGGACTTGCAGTCCCCCGGCAACAGCAGCAATGGTCCAGGCAGCGCCGCTCTCACTCAGGGCGCTGCCACTGCAAGGAATCTCCCCTCGTGGCTCCTGTAGGATACGTGCAAAACGCCAGGCAAAGGTCCTGTTGGTACGGGAAAACACACCGCTAAATTACGCCACCACCAGCTCCAGCGCTGCGACAGTGATAATAAACTCCCACAGGCATTAGTTACGCTGTATAAATTATTCAAATTGAAATTCATATAAACTCAAATGTGGCTGTTGCACTGTAGTAATAAATCTGTGAATGCACAAATATTAAAATTGTTGCTCTAAATAAGGTATTTCTGGTCCACATTTGTTTTCATTGCCAAGGCATCAGTATCATGGCATAAATATGTAGACATCTTGAATTTGGCATCCAGAACCTGATCAGCAGTGGAACTGCCAGCCCTGGCATGTTTGGTTAATTCAGAATGCATGCCACCTAAACATGGCAGCCATCTGCTCACAATAAAAAATGTACATAAAAAAATAACCATTTCCCATCATTTTAGTAGGACAGTATGCATGCTTCGCTGCAGGCAGGTGTGCCATTTTCATTTTTAGTGCACACCACAGGCAAATGTAAGTGTTATTGGCACAAAGAACTATTGGCTTTGAATTACTATAAGCTGATGACAGAATAAACAAGGAGAGCAAAAAGAATAACGAAGAATGTAAAGGAAAAAAGCATAGCCAACATAAAGCACTGTCCCACCTGCCCTGACACTGAGGTGTACTTCTTTTTTAGGCGGATGTGCACATGTGAATAGGATTTTGATGCCCCTCGCGGTGCATCAGAGCCAATAGCTAAAGTGTCGCATGACGTGTGCTATTGAGGGTGGCAGAAAAATATGAATGACAGTTGAACAGACCAATGATGAAGAGGCATGAGTCAAAGCCTCTCCCTGTATATATTTACATGTGTATTTTTTGATTTATATATTCTTTTGTAATCACGCGGTGCTGGCGAAATGGCTAAAACTAGGCCAGATTTGAACCAGACAATTTCAGCTTCTCACGCCTGAAACGGGCAGTGTGTGTCACCCTGTGGAGCACCAGACAGGCCCAAGTGTGTCTGTAGTTGCGAAGTGCATTTTAGCGATGGCTGTTTTTAGCTCACAAAGTCGCATTGGACGGGATGGCGCCTCCGGATTACTATATTACTGCTGAGAATCGGTGACTCCGAGAAGTGTGAGCCCTCCTCGGATATCTGAATCCCACCGGATGCGTGTGTGGTTGTTTCTGTGTTTACTTCTCTTAATAAGGTGCCGCAGGGCTTCGCATGGTGGGCACATGTTTTAGAAAAACACTCTATCGTTCCTACTGAATTTATCCTAAAAAATATGTTCGTGGAAATGAAAGAGCCCTGCCAGCAGCCAGGGTAAGAGGAGAAAACAACACCTGAAGCTGTATGCAAATTAAAAAAAAAAAGAGAGATTTGCGTTATTAGCTTCTGTCAGTCTCACCGGGCGGCAGATCTAATTAACGAGAGCTGCAAGAATGCGACTCCTGGCGCACGAGGCGCGCGGCATCGCCAGATGTGGACACCTGGATGCGGGGACCGCGGGGCACCTCCTGGTCTAAGGCCGCTAATGCGCCTCCTTCCCACGCGCCAGCAGCGGCGCCGGCCCTCCCCGGGCCCTGCTCCCCCCAGCTGTAATGTGCGCCGGAACGATAAGCATAACTCGCATACCCGGCCCATAAAATCGTTTAATTTTATCAGATCTGCGGCTTCTCTCGGGGGGGCAGCGGGGGTGCGGAGAGCGCGGGGGATTAGCCATCGCTGCATCATTACGCACGGCTCCCAGGGGGACTGCGCGCGCCGTGGGCTGCGGGAGGCACCGGGAGACACCGGGGAGGCGAGATAATACAGGAGCAGAGACGGAACCGGAGACAAAGTAGGGTTTATGGCATCAAACGAGAACGAGGAACTAGGCTGACGGCAGACCCAGTGATCCTTATCTGCCCTAGTACCGATCCACCAAACCCATCCATCCATTCCATCCCTTCCATCCATCCACCCATCCTTCCACCCTTCCATCCATTCCATTCCATCCATCCATCCATCCGTCCACCCATCCATTCACCCACCCACCCACCCATCCACATGATCCTATTTCATATCAATCACCCCATCATCTCGCTTAAACCTCCGCAAGACCCCCCCAAATGGTCAAGAAACCCCTCCCAAGTACCCCAAGATATCCTGGAAGGTCAGCTAAGTTCACTTCTTCCAAATAACACACTGCACCTCTCGACCAATGATCTCGTCGACCACTACAACGTGGGGTTAGTCTCCATACTCGACAATCTAGCTCCTTCAAAGCTCAAAAGAAGCCGAGCCACTCCATCTAGAACCTGGTTCACTGCGGACCTCAACGCAGAAAGAAGAAACTTGAGAGCCAAAGAAAGAAAGTGGAGAAACAACCCAACCGGCATTCTCCGCCTCCAACTAAAATCTGCCCGCAGGAAGTACAACAACCATATCAAAAACAAAAAATCCATCTTCTTCCGTGAGGCACTGGTCAAATCCAAAAACAGACCCAAAGAGCTCTACAACATAATCAGACAACAAACAACAAAGCCCCTGCCCTCAACCCTACAGGCTTCCAAAGAACTCTGTGACAACTTCGCCAACTTCTTCAACAATAAGGTCTTAAAAATCGAACTGTCTCTAGACATCAACAACCCGCACCTCCAGAAGAACAACCCGGCCTTCCCATTGGCAATCCCAACCAACTCCTTTCCTTCCCCCTGGCTAAGCTTTCGCCCCGTCCAGGAAACTGAGATAATCTCGCTGATCTCGACCTCCAAACCATCAGCACATGTCTCAGACCGCTTTCCCCCCTCTTTAATCAAAAAAATGAAGCTTACCTTAGCGCCCATCTGGGGAAGAATCATAAACAGCTCCTTACAAAGCGGAGTGGTCCCCGATTGTCTATAAATGGGACAAGTCACTCCTCTGCTGAAAAAACCCGGTCTTGACTCAAGTGACTTGAACAATTTTAGACCGATATCCAACCTCCCTTTGCTTTCGAAAACACTTGAACGCTGCGTACTCCTGCAACTGACGCAAAATCTGGACCACATCAACCTCCTGGACCCCCTCCAATCCGGCTTCAGACAAGGCCGCAGCACAGAAACTGCGATGCTGAACATCATAGACGACATTCATGGTTCTCTAGACGCTGACAAGTGCTGCCTCCTCATACTCCTTGATCTCTCCGCAGCGTTCGACACGGTGGACCACAAGCTCCTCATCATGACCCTTCAAGAAAGAGCCGGCCTTGGCGAGGTAGTTCTCAAGTGGTTCTCTCCTTCTTACATAACCGTACGCAAATAATAAAAATGAAGAACTTCACCTCCGATACCCAGCAAGTCAACAAGGGTGTCCCGCAAGGATCAGTGCTCTCCCCCCAGCTCTTTAACATCTACATGGAACCGCTCGCCAAGTTACTCAGGAACGCCAACATCCACTTCCACCTCTACGCGGATGACACGCAGATTTACCTGGAAACCTCTTCTCTTAAAGACATCCACAGACTTAACGATGTCCTAAATGAAGTTCAAGACTGGCTGACAAAGAATCACCTGAAACTCAACCCCGACAAGACAGAAACACTCCTCATCTCAAACAAAGAAGACAACCCTCAAATCACCGAGTGGCTAAAATCGATCGATGCTCTCAAAGGTAACCTCACGCTAGCCGACTCCGTCAAATCCCTGGGCTTCACCCTAGACCCCAAACTAACCCTGACAAACCACATTAAGAACTCGGCGAAAAGCGCATTTCTCAACCTCAGACTTCTGAACAAAATCAAACCTTACATTCCCAACAAGGACCTCAAACTAGCCACGCAATCTCTAGTTCTATCAAGACTGGACTATTGGAACTCAATCCTAACAGGCATCCCCAAATCGCACCTGGCCCCTCTAAAAACAACACTTCATGCGGCAGCGAGAATGATCACAGGCTGCAAAAAATCTGACCACATCTCCCCGGCACTCAAAGAACTCGAATGGCTCCCTGCGGAAATGCGGAGCACCTTCAGAACGGCCTGCCTCACCCACAAGGCCCTCCACACCGGCAAACCGGAATACTTGGCAAACAAGCTCAAAAAAGCAGGCCAAGCCAGAAGCTTGAGAAGCTCCAACTCCCTGCTGCTCATCCTGCCAAAAACCAGAAAGAAGAGAACTGCGGACTGCTCTTTCTCAGGAAATGCCCCCAAAATATGGAACGCCATCCCCCCGCACATCAGAACTATACCATCCTATTCAGAATTCAAGAGCCAACTCAAATCCTTGTGCCTTATCCGTTCCCTTGGTTGCGGGTAACCTGGATCAGCAAGCATCCCCTGAACCCATGCAGTAACATTGAATCCTGTTACCAAGAAGTCCTGCTGTCCGAACTTTTCCGCATTCCAAATTGTCGCTCGCTGATCGCTTTATTGGGTTTGTGTCATGTTGTTCTCTTTTCATTCCCTCTATTGTAAAGCGCTCTGCTACCTTCGGGTCTTGTTAGCGCTATAGAAAACTTCTAAATAAATAAATAAAATTCACCCATCCATCCACACATCCATCCATCCACCGACCCACCCAACCCATCCATCCAACTAACCATCCATCCATCCACCCAACCATCCATCCATCCATCCATCCATCCATCCATCCATCCATCCATCCATCCATCCATCCATCCATCCATCCACCCAACCACCCACCCAACCCGTCCATCCAACTAACCATCCATCCATCCATCCATCCATCCACCCACCCACCCACCCGACCCGTCCATCCAACTAACCATCCATCCATCCACTCAACCATCCATGCACCCAACTTATCCATCCACCCATCCATCCACCCACCCACCCACCCACCCATCCATCCACCCACCCACCCATCCATCCATCCACCCACCCAACCCATCCATCCATCCAACCAACCATCCATCCATCCACCCAACCCATCCATCCACCCACCCATCCATCCATCTATCCACCCATCCATCCACCCATCCACCCATCCATCCTTCTCTCCATCCATCCATCCATCCATCCACCCAAAGCCCACCCACCCACCCACCCATCCACCGACCTATCCACCCATCCACCGACCTATCCACCCAACCATCCATGCACCCGACCCACCCACCCATCCATCCATCCACCCATTCATCCATCCATTTATTTTATCATCTTCTGGTGATATATAAAGGGCTGTCACCCAGGAAGGTGTCATATGACGAAAGAGTTGCTAGACTTATTTAGAAGTGTCAAAGGTCAGGTTATTACTGCTCTGGGAAATAGAAATACATTTCTCAGGAGCGCGCAAGTCCAGATAGGATTCCAATGGGTGGGGACAGGCAAGCCACCAAGCATCCATCTGCCACTGTAAGAAGTGTGTGGGAAGGAGAGGTGAGTGTATGTGTGAGGGGCGAGGGGGTAAGTACTGCTGACACTGGGATGAAAGATCGCACAGAGGGCAGCCAGCATCAGGAGACTACAGATGACCAGGGGCGGCTGGTGACATTTGAAAGTGGTGAGCGTAAACTAATTTGCATATTGCACCGCAGCGATCGAGCACAGCGAGCGAGCCCGAACCACCTTGCATCCATCCATACATCATTCATGCATCCACCCATCTATCCACCCACCCACCCTGCATCCATACATCATTCATTCATGCATCCACCCATCATGCATGCATGCATCCATACATCATTCATACATCCACCCATACATCCACCCACCCATCCTGCATCCATACATCATTCATTCATGCACCCACCCATCCATCCACCCATCCATTCATCATGCATCCACCCATCATGCATGCATCCACCCATCCATCCACCCACCCACCCTGCATACATCATTCATTCATGCATCCACCCAACCATCCTGCATCCATACATCATTCATTCATGCACCCACCCATCCATCCATCCACCCATCCATCATGCATCCACCCATCATGCATGCATCCATCCATACATCATTCATGCATCCACCCATCTATCCACCCACCCACCCATCCTGCATCCATACATCATTCATTCATGCACCCACCCATCCATCCATCCACCCATCCATCCGTCCATCATGCATCCACCCATCATGCAAGCATCCATTCATGCATCCATCCATCCATCCACCCATCCATCCATCATTCATGCACCCACCCATCCACCCATCCATCCATCATGCATCCACCCATCATGCATGCATCCATGCATCCATGCATCCATCCATACATCATTCATGCATCCATCCATCCATCCACCCATCCATCCATCATGAATCCACCCATCATACATGCATCCACCCATCCATCCACCCATCCTGCATCCATACATCATTCATTCATCCACCCATCCACCCACCCATCCATCCTGCATCCATTATTCATGCATCCATCCACCCCACATGCATGCATCCATCCATGCACCCATCCACCCACCCATCCAACGAACAATCATTAACACACCCACCCTGCATCCATCCATCATTCATGTATTTTTATGACCATTTAAAAATAAATTATGGACTCTAACAAGCCTTTAGGATCGATGTTGAAGGATGTGCCAGTTTACATATTACATCACCCCTACCTTTTTATGCTGGAAACCTTCTACCGCCCATGTATTTGCCATCCTGTAAGCCCTAGGTATGTACTATACAAATTCACATACAAACATACACCAACATGCATGCAATAATAAATGCATATATCATGCTATTCCGCCTCTACCATTTGTTAAAATTTTGAAATTTTATAACCTTAGTTCAAAGAGTACATTATATTTGTGGTGACAGTTGTTAACTCATTTTCTGGAAACCGTTTATAAAATGAAATCTGTTGAAGGCTGTTGTTGCAACTATCAAAAAAGAAATTCTGAGAATTTTACATTTCCAAAACCCCATGCCGTGAAATAAACGGGTGACCTGGAATAGACACACACATTTCTGCAGCAGATGCTTTAACACACTGAACTATCTCAAGTCATTTGTGCAAGCTAGTTTACTGGAACACCGAAAAACACACACTCTTACCTTGCTGCCGGTCCCGCACACGTCACAGGCTCACAGCACCCCTGGCCAATCCTGGCGCCAGGGGCACAGGTACCCTCTCGCCCGCAGCACGCCCATTAGGGCTCCTGATGGGCATGCGCAACGCTGCCAAAACACAGGTGCGCATACGTGGGCATGGGTAAAAATTCACCCTCGGTTCCCACGCATGCGTACTTGTGTTGCCGTCTGTACAATCATGTCAATGAATCAACATGACACCCGCCCGGCGGTCTGACGTCATGTTGATTCATTGACATGATTGTCATGAGGGAGCTACGCCCCCACGCCCCAATGGACGAACCGCGCCTGCAGATGACCCAGGCACAGTGAGATAAAACGGTATACAACGTTTACAACAAAGTTTTTACACGCACTACCATTACAACGCAGGCATTACCACGCATACCATTACAACGCATTGCGCTGGGGGGCGCTCTAGGATAGGGAATAAGTATAATTTTATATCCAACACCTTCCCTAGTGTCCACGGGGACTGGAGTTGGAATATAAAATTATACTTACCACTATCCAGCACCTCTAAGCGCTATGCGTTGTAACGGTATTCGTTGTAAATACCACGTTGTAATGGTATGCGTGGTAAAAGTATGCGTTGTAACGTCATACATCCAGATAAAACAATCCGTTCAGAGACTGAGGCCAGTGACGACACAGGAGAGGGTGACACCGGGGCGGACTGCACATGTTGCATTCTCTTCATGGGGGCAAAGCAGGCCCTTGCAATCCCCGGGGTACCGGGAAGGGGTGACCCCTGAGAGGGCCCCCTAACCCCTCAATGGGGCCCCTTTCAACCCAAGGTCAATGAATATTTGTGACATATGTAAAACTCAGGACCCAGGGCCTCCCATCACATTCTGCAGGGAGCCCCACCCTTCTTATGCCACTGACTCTCTTATGTCTGTGCAGAAGGTGCCAGGGAAGACCACAGGGCTATTATCAAGGGCTGGCGATATAATTATTGCTGTGTTAGCGTTTGTTATCGCAACATCATCAAGGACACGCTAGCGCGTGTTTTCCTTACTTAGCGCCCGTTTCCAGCACGCCTACCATCGCATCGCTAATGAGATGAAAAGTAGGCGTGGCTGTCGAAACACCACGGGTAAATATCGCAAAGGCAGCGTTGCGATATTACTAACGAGTGGCAGCGATCATTTTAATTGCGCTAACTCTGCCTTAACGCAGGAATTTAACGTCTGTTAACACCTTCGCTGCTTAAGATATTCCCCTGCTGTGCTGGACCATAATAGAAATGGGTGTGGTCATGACGAGCTCATGAGCACACGAGCACTGTGCCTCATGACGAGCTGAGCTCGTCATGAGCACCGAAGGTGTTAAATTCCTGACTAAGGCGTACCTAACATGGGGGGTGGATTGTGCAGCTAAGGCCACAGGGTCTTATTATCAATCCTATGGCCGTTTTCCATGGAACATCGCTGGAAAACCAGCGATCTTCCATGGAAAACACCGCTATCGCTGGATTTCTTACCGCCTTTGAGATAATCGTTGATAATACAATGCTATCTCAGCGATTAAATCCAGCGATAGCCGGCTATATGAATCACAGCGCTAAGCGTGCTTTGCAATATTTATTGCAACTCATTGACAATATGCCCCAAGGTGAGGAGAATTACAATAGCCATGACACAAAAGTACATTCTGAACAAATATCTGCGTGGAAGAGAGAGAGGAAGAAAACCATCTTTCGAAGAGGATTAAGTTGGTAGAAACAAGATTAGGACATTTTACTGGTCTGAGGTCAGTAAGAGAGACTGATTAAATAAGAATCCAAGATTCTTGCCCTCCTGCCCGGTCACCAGCCACTGGACTAAAGACAGGAGGATTGTTTGGCGATGAGTGGTGTTTGAGTTTTATTTTTAGGAGAGTTGTTACTCATCCAGGATTCTAAAGCGACCAAACATTCTTGAAAAGACAAGCCTCAGGTGAGAACTCAGGACAGATGGCCAGTTGCGCGTCACCTGCGTATGTCATTGAAGAAAGACCCTAAGAGTGGATAAGTTCAGCGAAGGGGTGGGCACAGGGGTTTGAGAGCGCCGATCCTTTCAGAACTCCCTGGGATAACCATCTAAATTCAGGGCTAGATTGTATCTTTGTAGGTATGCTGTATCGAAGCTCATCCTTTTGACTTCACTCCAACCTCACAGAGGGGAATCAGCAGGTGTTTGTGGATACTCTGACTAAGGTCACAGAAAGGTCAAGCAGGACTGGACCAGTGGACCCTCCTGTCTACCAAGTGTAAGATCATCCGGGATCTAGACTAGGGCTATTTCAGTGCTAGGAAGCGACGGAAGAGGAGAGGATGAGACCCAACGGCTAGAGCAGTCGATCTCAAATCTGGGGAATCTAGGGCCAGATGTAGGAGATCAAATACCGGTCGGTAACGGACGATTTCGGCCGTTACCGACCGGTATTTGGGTTTTGAAATGTAGAGGGCCTTTGATTTACAGAATCAGTAAATTTACCGATTCAGTAAATTTACAGAATCTGTAAAATACCAAATCGGTAAATTTACTGATTCTGTAAATCAATATGTAGGTGGCTCAGTAAACAGTGCCACAGGCCCTTAAGAATTCGTTATTTACCACCCAATAATATTGGGTGGTAAATAACGAATTCCTGTGTACATGCACATCTGTGCAGGTACACCTGTGCCATGTGGCACACATACCTGCCCTAGGGGCATGTATGTGTGTCACATGGCACACAAGTCAGAAACAGGGGTGCAACAGGGTGTCAAAGTGACACCCTGTCCCTGTTGGCAATTTGGTATTTTTACTGAATCAGTAATTACCGAATCGGTATTTACCATTGATTCCTATGGGCTTTAAGGCCCATAGGAATCAATGGCAAATACCGATTCGGTAATTACCGATTCGGTAAATACCGAATCCTACCGAATCGGTATTTGTTACCGAATAATTACCTACATCAGATTTACCGATTCATGAATGCCGAATCGGTAAAATTCGGTATTTATGAATCGGTAAATCTGATTTACCTACATCTAGCCCCAATTTCGAGTCTTGGTAATGATGCTTAACATCCTGTGATTCTGGGCAAATCAATTAATCTCCCCGTGCCTAACAAAAATACATGTGTCCTTATGTAATGCGACTGGTGCTCATGTAAAGTGCTCTGATACCTGATACCTTTGAGTCAAGTTTGCGCTACATAAAACTATGGAGAAAAAAAACCCCCAGAATTTACAGGCTCAAAACCTGGTTACATTCAAGAAAAGAAGACAACTCGCTATTAAAATCCTTTTCTAGTATCTTGGAGGGAAGAAAGAGCAGCAAAACTGGTTGACATTTGCTCAGAACTGAAGGGTTGGCAGTCTGCTTTTTAAAAAAAAACAACCGGGCAGCGATAGCCTGTGCCCAGCTGGGGAGACAGTGCTTTCGCCATCAGAACTGTTGAAAAGATGGTTGACCAGAGGGCAGATAAAATCCTTCATCTACACATCCATCCATCTATACAGCCATCCACCCATTGATCAACCAGTCCCTAACTACCCCCCTCAGCATTTCTGGGTGGTCTTGTAAGTAGATACTCTAATTATATCATTTATATATTAATTTTCACACCTGGTGTGTTTGTGGAATACCCCAGGTTGCATCAGGTTTTAAGATGGTTTTAGGAGTGCATCATTTAAAGGATGTTGTTGGTAATTCAGTCTATATGCACCATGCTGGGAGAGATGCATGAAGTTTGGAGATGTGGTGTAGGCAAGATGCATCACTGTTCCTGCCCATGTGAAGAGGAGTCATGTCACTGACCAGTATTCTGAGAGGGAAAACGGCCTTTACAACGCGGGCTGAGACACGTGTGCCATTTCCTTGCAAGAGTAGCCACACTTGCCTCAACCACGCATCTGCCTGAGCCACACTTGCCTCAACCACGCATCTGCCTGAGCCACGCATATACCTGCTTAAGGTAGAAAGTGGTCTAGTGTTCGGATTGGCGCAGAGAAGAACAGGAAGCATCGTAACAGGAAGTTCAGGACGCAGACAAGTAAGTTGGGCTGGGGTCGGGAAGGGGAGGTAGTTTTTATGGCTGGGGTCGGTTTTAGGGATCAGGGAAGGGGGGCAGGTTACTTTTTGGAAGGGGATAGGGTTTTAGAGCTCACGGCAGGGGGAGGGGGTCGGGGCAGTTTTATGGGCTGGGTGAGTTTTTAGGGGTGTGGTCGGTTTTAGGGCTCAGGGAGGTAAGGGGAGTTTTTGGAAGAGTGCAGTGTTTTAGGGCTCAGGCCGGGGGAGGAGGTCGAGTATTAAGGGCTGGGGATGCGTTTGGGGGTTTAGACATGGGGGTCAGTTTTAGAGCTCAGGGCAGGGGGGCAGGGTAGTTCATTTAATGGGTGGCAGAGTATTAGGCCTCAGGACAGTGGATGGTGTAGGGGTAGTTTCAAAGACCGCACAGGGTACATTTTAGGGCTCAGGGTAGGGCGCCTGGGGTCAGGGTAGTTTTTAGTAGGGGGCAGGATTTTAGGCCTCAGGGAGGGGTAGTTTTAAGGGCAGGGCTGGGTAGGTTTTAGGCCTCAGGGCGGGGGGCAAGGTAGGGGGATAGGATTTTAGGGCTTAGGGCGGGGAGGGGGGTAAGGGTAGTGGTAATTTTTACCATACAAATCCCTTTGCCAATCAGGCCTATACCACGAAAAGGCATGGTGAAGGCATGCATGGTACAGGAATGCGTGGCTTAGATGCGTTCGTGGTTAGGGCGGCGTTTTAGGGGCTCGCGTGGTTCGGCCATGTGTGCCTCTGTCATACAACTTTCTGAGAGGAGTAAACCAAAGGGCGTGCGAGGGATATCACAGTTTAGATAACACGACCAGTGGTTTTTCTGAGGTTAGTGCAGTTGGTATTATGTTACTGGAATGTCTAAATACTTATGTCTCCTCCCACACTCTGGTGATTGTTGATCGCCAGCACTTGTATTTTAGGTTCTGATGAAGTTTCCAGAATCCATAAATACCTTCTTTGTGGCTTTCTCATAGGACTCGCCTTAGTACTAACCCGTTTGTGCACTATTGGTGTATATATACATGTTATGAAAGGGTGTTCGCAGGATGCCCTTAGGAAGTATGGAGATGCCAATATGGCAAAGGCCCCTCATTCCATATTTGGTTAATTTTGTCCACCCCAATGTGGACAAACTCTGCCTGGTGCTGGGAGTGGGTGGTAAGACCTTTGTGGGTACTTCTTCCCTTCCTGTATACGGTAGATGCCCTGACGCCCACTTCCCATTTGCGTCATTAATATGTCAGTGACATCACTTTTGAGGTCCTGAGTGGGATTGCTTTGCTCCTCCTAGGTCCACCCAAGATCTAACTGGTGAGTAGTGATAAGAAAGAAACTAAATACAGCTTCTCCCTCTCCTGCTCCTTCCCAGCCATGCCCACTAGCTTTATCTTATTTTTCTGATGGTGGGAGGCAAGAAGGTGGAAGAGCGGGTGGCAGGGGGAGCCCAGAATCTCCCACCTTCCATTCAACCACCTCTACTAACACACCCCACCCAAAGAACGATTGAACCAGGAGGTGGAGATTAGAAGGTGAGGGGCTGAGACTGTTTCTTGTCCCTTCCCTGTAAATCCTCAATTCTGTATTCAATTTCAAACAGCTCCTGTGTTTCACAGTGCTTCTCTGTTCAAGGAAAAGTCCAAACAGCATCTGGCTCCCCGTTGGGGCATGGACATGTGTGTGCCCATGGATGGAAAATACAACCTAGGCACACATAACTAGGAGTGGATTTACTCTCTGTTTTCTACTCTGGTAAGCCACACAGAGCCTTATATTTTTTGTACCGCTACTGCGGTAACTATAATCCCTTAGCCCTATTATTATTGTTGATAACCTTGTCTGCAATCTTGTGTTTTATTGTATATTTTTCTACCAGCTTATCACTTTTCACTCCGCCCGTTTACCTAGTAGTCCGGCCGGGTTGGAATTATCACCGGCTGAGTGGTAAGGTTCCCATAGTTTTTAGGCTTTCTTTCTCTTTTGTCACTCATGCTAACCCTTTGAACACATTCGGGTACTTGGAACTTATTCTGTCCTTTATGTCTTGCCCCCTCCTCTATACTTTTGCCTACTCTTGACGTAAACCTAAAAAAGAATTCCCCCCCTCTCTACCTCTCCTCGTTTTCTACCTAACTTTGAAGTTTTCTACCCTCATCTTGATGTATACTTAGCTCTTCTTCATCCCTTCTCTCTCTGCAGCTCTCACAGAGTAACAGTCAATGCCACAGGTATTGGTCAATCACTACTTTTTCCTTTTTTTTTCAAGAACCTTGTATTTTTTACCCTTATACTTCCATAAAACAACTTAACTGTAAATCACTTTACCAACAGTCAGAATAGGTTTTCCTGTCCCCTTAATGCCATAGCATTGGACACAATTCTCTCACATTTTCCGGGACAATATCACTCCCTTCATATTCCATTTGGCATGCTTCGCGTGAGGTTGGTTGGGTTTCCACATGAGCTTTTTATCACTTGTATGTAATCATAGGGCTGATGTTGTAAAGCCCTTAGGTTCTATTTCTTCTACTTACAGTACACTTGTATCATTCAAACTAATTGTATCCATTCCCAGCCCTGAAGAAGTCATGGAGCAATTCTCCAATGTGCGACGAAACACGTGTCGGCTGGCTTGTTCTACCGTGCTTTTACGTCTGAAAAGGATTAAAAGATTCAACTTGATCCATTCAAGACCTTTTCCTTTCATCTAGAAGTTACTTGTTTTTTCTGTTACATATAGTGACTACACAATCTTTTTACTCTTTTTTATGTGTGCCTAGGCTGTATGTTTCATGTTTTCTGTGTGTGGGTTTTACCCACACCCTAATAAGGGGTTTTAAGGGCATATCCCCTTGCCTAGTTTGCACCATATCCATTTACGGTGTTATTTTGTACTCAATTGCGTTAATAAGCTGTGCGCCTAAGCAAATCCCTGGTTCCTACGAAAAAAGCCTCCGTCATTGATGTGCCCGTGGATGAGCCTGGCACTGTTTGGAGTTTTGCTTAGGCTAAAAAACCCAAACAGCTTATTGCTCCTGGCTGGGTCAGAGATACACATGTCTAGGCTGTGTCGCCTACACTTAGGGAACACTACCAACCCCAGCTATTTATAAGCACCAGCCACCGCAGAACTACTCGGTGGTCTTGATTTCTATGTAGTTCACCAGTTTTCTTACCCAGAATTCATTAGGCAGTCCAAACATTGGTTATAGCAAAATGTTTTCCTGTCCAACATGCTCTGCCAGACAGCCATCGGGGACCAGCGAGGTCTGGCTTGCACCACTAGCTTTCTCATATTGCACTTAAGTGAAGAAGTGTGGCTCAATGGTTAGAGCGGCAGACCCTGATGCAGAGGTCTAGCCCGGGACTTTTTTTTTTGCTGTTTCTTTTTTTTTGTTGAGTTCCAGTACTATTAATTGAAGTATTTACAAGGTACAAATGGCCTTTCTGTCATTTCCTTTTCTCTCCTCTTTCGAATCTCCATCCCGCCTTTATGTGTCCTGGTGCATCGACTACTGCAACACAACCGTCTTCACGGAGCAGCCGATTTTAAGCTGTTTTGCCTTTGATAATCTTGTCTAATTGTAAAATCACGAGAGTTTTTGGTAAAATATGAAGTAAATGAAATACACCTTTCATTAACTTCTCTTGAGACGTCTATTCAAGATAACAAAGAAACTTGTCCGAATGTGCTTCAGAAGAAGCCTACAAAGAGGTGAAGATTTATTTGCCCTCCGCCTAGGTCCAGGCAGTTGGTACCTCAGTGAAGTGTAAAACAGTACAGAGTGTCCCATTCTACCCATCAAGACAGTGTACCCACAGAGACCCATCATTGGCTGATGACAACCAATCAGGATTTTTTAAAAAGAGATTGCTTTTTCAAGTTTCAGCAACTCTGATTGGCTACCGTTAAATAATCAGAACATGGTCTAAATGGTCTGATTAGTATGGCAGTTGCAGCCTGACTAATAGCCCTGTCCGCGCCCTTTCCGCGCCCGCCCATCCTGTCACTGACCAGTCCTAGTCCAACAGGATGGGTCGGTCGATAATGTACAACCTGTTGATGGTGTCTGCCCCTCCTCCCTTCCATCTTTTTTTTTATCATTTTAGACCTGCCAGCTTCAGCAACAATTTACTTTTTGAAGGTGGGGCCTGGCCTTGGAAAGGCACCTCGAGGACGCACTTCTGTCCATCTCTCCACTACAAAAAGACACAAAAGTGTTTTTAGTCTGCCACTGATGTCCTGGGGAGTTTTCATATCCCTTAATGGGTATTGACAGCTTTTTATTAAAATATTAGCGTAATCACGTGGAATTACCTGAGACTCCCACAAGATGATGCACAATCATGTGAGATGAGTAATTCTGTGTTTATTGTTATTTCCTAACACAAAATGTCCGAAATCAACTCAAATTCATTTTGCGTTCAGATACAGGGCAGCAGCACATGAAAATCCAGCTTCAGCGGCTGCTCGCTGAATATGTTCTTAGGGCATAATGTCCCCTTGTGTCCAAAATGGGCACGAGAATTCATTTTGCATTAAGAAACCACTAAATTTGTTCTTGGGGTTGGATTTCCCCCAATTTGCTCCCAACATTAAGAGCTATTTCCTTAGCACCAAATGCATGCTCATTGCTCACATCCAAAATGGACTTAAGGACGCATTTTGCGTTAAAAAAATAGTCCTAAATGCAGAAGAACATGAATAGCGAGTGGCTGCTTGCGCTCGCTAAATGTGCTCTTGCTGTAGGATTTCCCCTCCACAAAGTACCTATAATTACACAAGCAGGAGTAATTGTGTGATTATCTATAATTCTGCGTCAAAGAGAAGCGCAGAATTACTTAAATTACTCTGAATGCTTTGGCATAATTGAAATTATGCCGGGCCTGCTTGAAACCCACGCATTGCAGTGGTTTCCAGCTCACCTTTCCTGTCACCGTGTGATATCGGCTCCTCACCAAGTGATCGTATCAAGGAAACCCATATAGTGGGACACTTGGTGGCAACATACGAGTTGGCAGGCTGTCTTTGGACCAACAAAGTTGGCAGACTTGCATGAAGGTTCATTTTGGCTCACAACAGAATAAAAAGAAATATTGGCCAGCCCTAGAGGTGAGGGCTTTTGAGAGACCGTGGGAGAATCTTAGCCAAGGCTAGATCTCACCAGCTTCCATGCTTCTGCCTGGCACTCCCAGGCCACCTGTTCCTACTCACCACTGCACAGCTTTGGAGCTAGCAGTTGCCGCTGGACCTCGAGGTTGGTGGGTGTAGGTAAAGAAGAATTGCATGTGTGCTTCTTGCACAGCTGCTACAGGTGTTGTATCCTTTCTGTGTGCAACTGCACTCCCTCTGAGTGTACTGTACATTTTCTTTATAATAAGAAACGTTATTGATGTCAGCTTCTAACCAGTGTTTGTGTTTATAGGAGTTTTCATCACTAATGGCTTAACAGACCCTGTTTTATGTATGAGGGACGCTTGCACTGCTCCCGGCTGTAGTGTACTTTTTCTGTGTGAGGGAAGCTTGTGTGGTACTGCTGGCTGTGATTTTGAGGGAAACTTCTGCCGCTACTGGATGCGCTCTACTTTAGCTGCGTAGTTGACATTTGCTCTGCTGCTGCCTGTGGTGAACCTGTTTGCATCTGACAGAAGCTTGCACCGCTCCTCCTGTATTACACCTTGTGTGTGTGAAAGAAGTTTGCTCTGCTGCGGCCTGTGGTGAACCTGTTTGCATCTGACAGAAGCTTGCACCGCTCCTCCTGTATTACACCTTGTGTGTGTGAAGGACGGTTGCACTACTGGTGGCTGTGGTGAACCTGTTTGCATCTGACAGAAGCTTGCACCGCTCCTCCTGTATTACACCTTGTGTGTGTGAAAGAAGTTTGCTCTGCTGCGGCCTGTGGTGAACCTGTTTGCATCTGACAGAAGCTTGCACCGCTCCTCCTGTATTACACCTTGTGTGTGTGAAGGACGGTTGCACTGCTGCTGCCTGTGGTGAACCTGTTTGCATCTGACAGAAGCTTGCACCGCTCCTCTTGTATTACACCTTGTGTGTGTGAAGGACGGTTGCACTACTGGTGGCTGTGGTGAACCTGTTTGCATCTGACAGAAGCTTGCACCGCTCCTCCTGTATTACACCTTGTCTGTGTGAAAGAAGTTTGCTCTGCTGCGGCCTGTGGTGAACCTGTTTGCATCTGACAGAAGAATGCACCGCTCACTCTGTATTACACCTTGTGTGTGTGAAGGAAGTTTGATCTGCTGCTGCCTGTGGTGAACCTGTTTGCATCTGACAGAAGCTTGCACCGCTCCTCCTGTATTACACCTTGTGAGTGTGAAGGACGGTTGCACTGCTGCTGGCTGTGGTGAACCCGTTTGCATCTGACAGAAGCTTGCACCGCTCCTCCTGTATTACACCTTGTGAGTGTGAAGGACGGTTGCACTGCTGCTGCCTGTGGTGAACCTGTTTGCATCTGACAGAAGCTTGCACCGCTCCTCCTGTATTACACCTTGTCTGTGTGAAAGAAGTTTGCTCTGCTGCGGCCTGTGGTGAACCTGTTTGCATCTGACAGAAGAATGCACCGCTCACTCTGTATTACACCTTGTGTGTGTGAAGGAAGTTTGATCTGCTGCTGCCTGTGGTGAACCTGTTTGCATCTGACAGAAGCTTGCACCGCTCCTCCTGTATTACACCTTGTCTGTGTGAAGGTCGTTTGCTCTGCTGCTGGCTGCAGTGAACCTGTTTGCATCTGACAGAAGCTTGCACCGCTCCTCTTGTATTACACCTTGTGTGTGTGAAGGAAGTTTGCTCTGCTGCTGCCTGTGGTGAACCTGTTTGCATCTGACAGAAGCTTGCACCGCTCCTCCTGTATTACACCTTGTCTGTGTGAAGGTCGTTTGCTCTGCTGCTGGCTGCAGTGAACCTGTTTGCATCTGACAGAAGCTTGCACCGCTCCTCTTGTATTACACCTTGTGTGTGTGAAGGAAGTTTGCTCTGCTGCTGCCTGTGGTGAACCTGTTTGCATCTGACAGAAGCTTGCACCGCTCCTCCTGTATTACACCTTGTGTGTGTGAAGGACGGTTGCACTACTGGTGGCTGTGGTGAACCTGTTTGCATCTGACAGAAGCTTGCACCGCTCCTCCTGTATTACACCTTGTGTGTGTGAAGGAAGTTTGCTCTGCTGCGGCCTGAGGTGAACCTGTTTGCATCTGACAGAAGCTTGTACCTCTCCTGCTGTCTTATACCGTGTGTGTGAAAGAAGTTTGCTCTGCTGCTGTCTGTGTTGAACCTGTTTGCATCACACAGAAGCTTGCAAGGCTCCTCTTGTATTACACCTTGTGTGTGTGAAGGACGGTTGCACTACTGGTGGCTGTGGTGAACCTGTTTGCATCTGACAGAAGCTTGCACCGCTCCTCCTGTATTACACCTTGTGTGTGTGAAGGAAGTTTGCTCTGCTGCGGCCTGAGGTGAACCTGTTTGCATCTGACAGAAGCTTGTACCTCTCCTGCTGTCTTATACCGTGTGTGTGAAAGAAGTTTGCTCTGCTGCTGTCTGTGTTGAACCTGTTTGCATCAGACAGAAGCTTGCACCGCTCCTCTTGTATTACACCTTGTGTGTGTGATGGAAGTTTGCTCTGCTGCTGGCTGTGGTGAACCTGTTTGCATCTGACCGAAGCTTGCACTGCTCCTGCTGTATTACACCTTGTGTGTGTGAAGGAAGTTTGCACTGCTGCTGACTGTGGTGAACCTGTTTGCAGCTGACAGAAGCTTGCAAGGCTCCTCCTGTATTACACCTTGTGTGTGTGAAGGACGGTTGCACTACTGGTGGCTGTGGTGAACCTGTTTGCATCTGACAGAAGCTTCTATCTGTCATGCTGTATAACAGTATGTGTGTGGGAAAGACATTTGCTCTGTTGCTGGCTGAGGTGAACCTGTTTGCATCTGACAGAAGCTTGCACAGCTCCTCCTGTATTACACCTTGTCTGTGTGAAGGTCGTTTGCTCTGCTGCTGACTGTCGTGAACCTGTTTGCATCTGACAGAAGCTTGCACCGCTCCTCCTGTAATACACCTTGTGTGTGTGAAGGACGTTTGCTCTGCTGCGGCCTGTGGTAAACCTGTTTGCATCTGACCGAAGCTTGCACCGCTCCTCCTGTAATACACCTTGTGTGTGTGAAGGACGTTTGCTCTGCTGCGGCCTGTGGTAAACCTGTTTGCATCTGACAGAAGCTTGCACTGCTCCTCCTGTATTACACCTTGTGTGTGTGAAGGACAGTTGCACTGATGCTGGCTGTGGTGAACCTGTTTGCATCTGACAGAAGCTTGCGCCGCTCCTCTTGTATTACACCTTGTGTGTGTGAAGGACGTTTGCTCTGCTGCTGCCTGTGGTGAACCTGTTTGCATCTGACAGAAGCTTGCACCGCTCCTCCTGTATTACACCTTGTGTGTGTGAAGGACGGTTGCACTACTGGTGGCTGTGGTGAACCTGTTTGCATCTGACAGAAGCTTGCACCGCTCCTCCTGTAATACACCTTGTGTGTGTGAAGGGCTCTTACACTGCTGCTGGCTGTAATAAACCTCTTTGCATCTGACAGAAACTTGCACTGCTCCTCCTGTAGTACTCTTTGTGTGTTGAAGGATGCTTGTTCTTCTTTTGACTGTGACGTATTTTGTCTGTGTGAGGGACGCTTGTGCTACTGCTGGCTGCACTCGTGCCACCCCTATTGGCAAATAAAGGTTATGCTGCCGCTAGCTGTGCTCTAACCTTTGTGTGTAGGGGCAGAAGCTTGCACTGCTGCTGGAGGTGCTGTTCCTGTTTGCATATGATGGAGGCTTGCATTGCTTCTGGCTGGGCTGTGCCTTTTCCGTGAGATGGAAGTGTGCACTGCAGCAAACTCTGATTGTACCAGCTCTGTATGTGAGGGAAGCTGACATTGTCTTTACATGTTCTGTAATTAACGGAGCCTCTTCTTTTATTTACGTTTAATTTTCAAGGGGTATTTAATTAGCTCCCAAGTAGCTAAAAGCAGATCATTCATATGATGAACACTTTGGGTGCACACCTCATAATTTACAGGGAAAAGCTGATCAGAAGTAGTACCTACTTTATGGTTCTGTACAGCCACGGTCGGTAGTAGGAGTTCCTGCAGGGCGGGGACGTGGGGAGGGGGAGGGGCAGGGTGGGGGGTAGTAATGTATGGATTACGGAGTTCAACAGGTAAGTAAACATATAAATAAAACACATTTGGTGATGCAGTGCACGCAACAAAATTTGTTTTATTTATCTATATGTTAATTACCTGTTAAACTCCGTAATCCATACAACACTACCCCCCAACCTGCCCCTCCCCCTCCCCACGTCACCGCCCTGCAGGAACTCCTACTACAGACTGAGGCTGTACAGAACAAAAGCATAGCACACCTACCACACGTTTATGTAGATAGCTTATATTTTTTTTCAAGAATTGTTTTATGCAAAGTCCTGAAGAATCGCCACCGATCTTACATTGACAATTACAAGGCGAGAAAACATGTCGACCATCTGGGAGTAGAGTACATATTCTGCCACATTGATCACAGAACACACTGCCCCTCCTTTAGTATTTTACTTAGGTAAGGTTCCCAACAGAATAAAGTCTACCAGAGGAATCCTTAACCTATTTTAAAACCACCTCACTCACATCTACATCTGACTAGGCCCTCTCACCCCCACTGCACCCTTAAGGCAAGGAACAAAAGATCTCAGAAAAAGAGCCCCCTTTAAGGGTGCTCGTTGTACATTGCAACGCCGGCCCAACGAGTAGCAGGCTCATATGATGAAGCATGACACCTAGCTTGCTGGGTGTGTGAGAGCCCTAGTTCCAAAAAGAGGAATTCCCCTCCTCCTTTATTTTGACCACTGTTTTATACACTTTACCAGACATATTAGTCTTGGTTTTGTTCGGTGAACAATATTTCACCCAGGAACCGCGTACTTTTCTTTGTTTCACTGCGTTTAGGGCAAATACGCTGGACCTAGTAAAAGCCCAACTACCTTTCCCTCTTTTTTGATAATAACTGTAGAGGAACAAAACACAGACTGGTGTATACTTCTTGAAATACAAATTCAAGTGTAAACAATATTATAAAGGGTTCACAAAATACTGAACACATAAGCGTACAATAACTGAGATTTACAAATTTTCTGTTGTCATTCTTACCTCATTGTCATTTGTGTGGTCACCCATTCCATACACTATGTACATAGGGAAATTGTAACTAATCATGCAGAAAAGAATTCCTATAGTGAAAAATTACAAAGAAAATTGGTTCAATTGTCAACGTTTCGGTCTATGTGGTGAAGGTATCTGCTAGACCTTCTTCAGGACCATAATTTCATATGTTGAATGACCCTGAGAAAGCTATGTAGGGGACTACAAAAGTTGATAATAGGATCTAGTCTGGTCCGTTGAGTTAATTTCACAGGTTTTAAAACCACACCGGGGCAAACGCTCCTCCAGCGGTCCATCAAAGTATTATTTCTCGACGTGACCTGTCACTGCATTGAGTGTTAAGGAACTGGTACTAATCTGTAAATTGATCAGCTGCCCCCATTGACCAGTCTCAGCACCTGCTTTTCAGAACTGCTGGTGCTCAGTACCGGCAGGACCTGACTCACTTAGAGCCCTACTTCAGGTGTCAATTAGCTCAGTCAGCTCTGTCTACAGGTGAGTGCAGCTGAAGAAGATGTGGCTGAGCCCTTGACCCCAGGACCCTTAAGAGACCTCTGGCCGACCATCACTTCCCACTGATGTCATGCGACCTCTTGACCATAATAGACATAGCTGACAGCCCTCTCCTTGCGCCGCTCCTGCTCGTGATGAGACTAATGGCGCCCCTTCTGCTAGGAGCAGGGGGTGTCCAACCAAGAGAGCAGGCCATTGTTAGAGGAATGTTCCCAAATGTCTCCAACGGCTCAGGGCTGGCACTGGTATTGTCCAGACATGACGTCGGAGCTCGAATAAAGAGAGCCGATAAGTTCTGGGGCAGGCACACGTCTATGTTGTGGTCTATCACCCCGCCACTCACACCAGGCCGACGCAGCACCTGCACCACCACACTATAGCTGCAAGTAATTGGCGGACAAGCAGAACATAATAATAAAAACAACATGACAAAAGGTTGTGTGCGGCAGCATCCGATTGAACGCTCTTTAAGCAGGTGTATGTATGTGTGCACTGAGCGGCAGCTGCACGGCTCACTGTTCCGGGAGCGCGGGACCAGCGCGGATTGTGGGAACGCAGAAGGCGCAATTTAATTAAATTGTCTGGCAGAGTACAGAATATCCGCCTTCTGGGGTGTGAATATGAGACTCGCTCCCCCCTGGGACACTCTGGAGCAGGGAGGCTATTTATTAATATTTGAAGCAGCAAAATGGCCGCTCAAGTGCGTTACAAGACAAGAGCAGCAACCAACGGGGGAGGAGGGGCGTGGGGGAGGGGCGACAGTTGCAGAGATGTTTTACCAATCTTCACTAAAAACTATGGACAACTTTGCAACCCTATGTGGTCAGCAAAAGTTTTTGTTTTGGGACATTTATGTGAAAATCGTGAATTTTGCATCCATTTATGTTGCAAATATCCCAATTTAATGCTACAAAATGGGTCTGCATAGCTACGAATTGCAGAATACACTTCTCTTTTTCTTTGCAATGCCATCAGGCATACCAATTCAGAAAAAAATCGAATATCTTTTGCACTATGGAAATCTTTTGTCTATACCTATCACATATCAGAACCATTCCAGTGCACTGCTGCAGTTTAAATAACTTCATGGGACTTGTAAGGATTGGAAATGAGGATGTAAGGACTCGGGGGCTCTTAAATGGGTCAAATTGAATCAATTTGTCTTCCTGCACATCACACACTACAAACTGCATTGGCTATAACACTCTCAAATGACGGGAGACAGGAACCAGGAAACAGACCACGCTCACAGAAAGTGGTTTACTCAGGATCACACAGTTTGATAATATGATGAAGGACGCTCTGAACCCGTGGTACTACAGTAACTTTGCTGCTCAACTATATCTCCTCAAAATCCCTACAAGAAACCTCACATCACAGAGCTTTTTACAGACAAGACAGAAATCTTGAAATCTTGATGGGAACACATCTAACATGGGCTTCGGTTGGAATTCATAGAGCATATTATCAAGGCCATTATCGCCGCTTTATCAGCAGTTTCCTGCCGATAAAAGCGGCGATAATGTATCGCTCAGTTTTAATATTCACATTTTGTCAAACACGTGAGAATTTTAGAACAGCTGTCCGCGCTTGCTCAAACCATTCTCTACACTTTGGCACAGTTTTTTTACCTGCTTAGCAAATGTTCCCTGATTAACCAACAGCAGCTCTCAGCTGACTTGAGTTCAATAATGCAAACCCCTCCTGATCTGCAGTTGATGTTTGCTTATTAATCTCTGCAGGTATGTTCTTAAAGTTAGTATGTCAGACACCACTAGTTGCTTACATCACCTCTTCCCCTGCATAGGAGACAGCTCCCTGTGTCTCAAAAGAGAGAAACAAGAGACCTTTGCTGTGGATGGTGATCCTGTCAGCAGATCTCACCCCTCCAGGAGTTGGCCATCCTACCTGTCTTGCACTGTATTCTGTTGTGAGACCTCTTCGCCCCCTAACATTCTATGGGCGACTATGTGACAATGTCTTGCACATTTAAATGTTGTTATTTCAGCATTAATTGGTGTTATAAAACCGTAGTAGAATGCTGTATGTGAGGAGATATATATATGAAATTTGGAGTAATGTTTAGGAGCTGAATTGTGTAAAATGATGTTTGTACTTTTTGAACGGTCATGCAATGTATATCTTATATAGTGTATTTTTTATTCCAGATACATTGTTAAAGTGGGATACTATTATTTTAATCCTGAGGAAGGTTTTTGGCTTTGAATTAATATTTGCCATAACCGAAACGCGTTGATGCAATGCTGGGTGGAGATCCGCTAACCTATTGAAGAAAGAAACTCCTCTAATTAAGAAACTAACCGTACAATTTGGAGTGTGATTCAGTAATGTGTTTGGACTAGTGTATTTCCCTCTTGCAATTGGAATCATTTTCCTTATGTATTGTCCCATTACTTGTGAATTATTTATGGTGTATCATTTTGTATTGTTTTTAACATTGTTTTTTATATACCAAAATAAAATGTACATTTTTTTGTATGACTGTTACATGTATATCATTTGCTGCTCCTAATTTGTGATTTTGAATTGATTGTGGCTGTGCTTGGTCTAAACTGTGTTTAGCTTATAAGTTCACCAAAAGGGGAAACTTTATTGACAATTTGTCATCCTGCCTGAGGCTGAACGCCATTCCTTCCATAAAGTCTTCAGACCTGGGTGTGCCGTTTAAGGATGTAGCCAATGTGGGGCGAACGCGTGACTCTGTTTACTCCACATGGGCATAGCACCTTTCTCCAAGCGAGAGCCTCAGTCAGAGCCAAACTGGGCTACTGTAGCTAGGCTACACTGGCCTCCCAGTTCATCTCACTTGCAGCTGACAGTGACCCCAAACCAAGCTAAGTTGATGCTGTCTAGATGTAGAGATAGGGATCTCGACTTGAGGTGTAGAGCAAGTATTTATGTTACAAAGATCTCCCTTGGGAGTCGCTGTGCTTTGTTGACCTATGCAGGACACAGGCTCTGCAGTCGACCTATGCAGGACACAGGCTCTGCAGTCACGTCAGAGTTCTGAGCAGGTCTCGACCATCTGGGATGCAGGTTAGGGGAAGTGCCTGGCTTCATAGGCTCAGAGCTGGGTAAGGAACCATAGCACACTACCAGCTCTAGTACGGTCCTTGATGAATTAGGGCTATGTACGCATGTGTGAGGATTTTGAACTGGCATCTCTTCTGGGTGGGTAGTAAGTGGAGGTTTCTGAGGTATGGAGTGATGTTGGTCTGTAAGGGGAGGTCCATAATGAGTCTGGCTGCAGTGTTCTGCAAAGTCTGAAGTCTTTTGAGCAGCTGGGTGGAGATTCCAGCGTAGAGAGCGTTGCATAGGCGAGGCGGCTGGTGATGAGGGCCTGCGTGATGGTTTTCCTGGTATTCATTGGTATCCATCTGAAGATTCCGCAGAACTTGCAAAGGGTGTGGAAACAGGAGGAGGTAACTGCATTAATTTTTCATTTCATTGTTAGTTGGCTGTCGAGGATGATGATGAGGTTGTGTGTATGGTCCGTCAGTGTGGGTGTAGGTCCGAGTTCTGCTGGCCACCAGCTGTGATCTCATGTGGAGGTAGTCTTCCCAAAGATAAGCACTTCTGTTTTGTTGGAGTTGAGTTTGAGGCAGTTGTATCTCATTCATTTGGCTACATTGGTCGTGGCATTGCAGAAGTCGGTTTTGGCGTTTGAGGGGTCCTTGGTGAGCGAGAGGAGAAGTTGAGTTTTGTCTGCGTTGGAGATTATGTTGAGTCCGTGGGATCATACAACATCTGCAAGGAGGATCATGTAGATGTTGAATAGGGTGGGGCTGAGGGGTGATCCTTGTGGTATGCTGCACATGGTGTACCTGGGTGCAGAGGTGAAGGAAGGCAGTTGGATGCTTTGTGAGCATCCCGTAAGAAAAGAGGTGATGCACTGGAGGGCGTTTTTTAGTATGCCAATGTTGTAGAGTCTGTCGATGAGGGTGTGATGGGAGATGGTGTCGAACACAGCATAGAGGTCGAGGAGTATCAGGGCCACAGTTTCTCCACAGTTGAGGAGAGTTTGGATGTCATCTGTGGCAGCAATCAGCGCAGTCTCAGGGCTGTAGTTGGCACTGAATCCTGTTTGTGAGGCATCCGGGAATGGTTCTGTTCCAGGTATTTAGTGAACTGTTGACTGGTGGCTTTCTCAAGTAATTTGGCTAGTTATGGGAGCAGGGATTATGGTGGGAAGTGTTTGAGGTCGGTGGGGTCAGTAGAGGGTTTCTTTAGGAGGGGTCTGACCTCTCCATGTTTCCATCTTTCTGAGAGGGTTCCTGTGGAGATTGAGGTGTTGAGGATGCTGGTGAGCTCTGTGCTGATTGGGGTGATCCAAAGGTTGAAAAGATGGCGGGGGCAGGGGTCGGTGGGCGCCCTAAAGTGGATGGATGGCATGATGGCTGTGGTGGTCTGCGTGGTAAGTGGAGACCAGATGGTGCTAATTCGGCTGTTGTCCAATGGGAGGCGGAGTTTGAGTCTGTCAGTGGTGGGTTGGAGGTCTAAGCTGTTGTGGAGGGTGGCAATTTTGCTGTGGAAGTAGTCCGAGAGGGTGTAAGAGAGTTCTTGGGAGGGGTTGATGGTGTTCTCATTGACTGTCAGACCAGACAATGCCTTGACTGTTTTGAAGAGCTGCTTTGTGTGGTTGGCCGCGGTATCGATGAAGGCAGTGATGGTTGCTCTCCTGGCTTCCTTGAGGTGCAGGTGGTAGTTGCTGAGGGCTGACTGTGAGCGCTGATCCAGGTGGAGAAGTTCTGGATCGCCTGGTCAAGGTCTGTTGACATTGCAGGCTGGGAGGTGCTGAGTCCACTGAGTGTTGGTTACCTTGCCCCAGCTGCGGTAGGGGGGCAGTGGTGTTTGGCGGTGGTGTGCTGGCGGTTAGAGATGGTGAAGTGGACAATGGTATGGTTGGTCCAGGTGAGTTCAGTGACGTGGCTGAATTTGATTCTGTCGCTGGAGTTAAAGATGTAGCCGAGTGTGTGTTAGGCTTTGTGTGTGGGTCGGTGACCAGTTGGGTAAGGCCAATGTTGTTCAGGCTCTTCAGGAGGGTAATGGATCTGAGCCATGAGTTGGTGGTGATGGTATCCCAGATTTCTGTGGTGTATTTGCGGAGGGAGCAGCCATTGAGCAGAACACATTGGAGCAGTTCCTGGTTGTTCGTAGTCTTCTGATTGGGACCGGTGCGGTGTCCAGTGCGGGAAGGAGGTCCTGTGTGGCAGACGAAGGGGATCACAGGGAGGACGTAAAACAGCTGTTTATGTGGCGCCCAGGTTCCAGTGTCAGGAGGTCCTTGGAGGTGTAGTTGGTGGGAGGACCAGAGGTCCTGGCGCTGGGCGCAGTCCAGACGTGTGAGGGCACAGACGCTCTTTCCTTTGGTGCGTCTTTGGCACGCCAGTGGTGCAGCTATGCTGCAACCTTAATTAAGTAGGTCCTGGGGGTGGGGGCAAGGTGCAGGGTGGTGGGAGAAGGGAAACAGTGGGAACGGGGCCGAGATGAGCAGAAGGGTCAAAACAGGGGCAGAAAAAGACAAAAACCATGGCAGAAAAAGGCAAAAACAGCGTCAGAAACAAGCAGCAAAAACATAGGCAGAATGAGTGGAGAAAGGCACAAAACAGAGGCATAAACACGCAGAAAAAGGGAATGTATGTTGATATCCCGCAGTCTTTTTCCCCGCAGGGAATCACAACTCGGTCGTTACAACGACCGCATTGTTATTCCGCATACCAATTCTCCGCAAGTCGGAACGACTTGCGGAGGGGGGCGCTAGATGTTGGAATAGTATAATTTACTATTCCAACTCCAGTCTGTGCAGACAATAGGGAAGGTGTTGGATTTTACATCTAACACCTTCCCCCCCCCCCCCTCCGCAAGTCGTAGTTCCTACTTGCGGAGTAATGGTATGCGGAATCACAACGCGGTCGTTGCAACGACCGCGTTGTGATTCCCTGCGGGGAAAAAGATTTGTGGTAAACTTTGTTTACCAGAAAAAGGCAAAAACAGAACGAGCAGAGAAAGGCGCAAAATAGAGGCAGAAATGAAGAGAAAGAGGCAGAAGAGGGCAGCGAAAGGCAAGGAATAGCTGGCAGAAGTGAGCAGAGAAGGCATAAGATAGAGGGCAGAACGAGCAGAAGTTGGAGCAGAGGAGGCACCAACAGGCAGCAGAGGGTTGTGGACTGCGGGCAGCCTGGACAGGAGACTGTCACAAGTGGAGCTTGCACAAGGACCTGCTCCCTCTAATGGATAATGGATAAAGCTGATAGTGGGTACTACTGACACCGGTCTTCCCAATAGCCCATGGAGCCATCCAGGGCGGGATGGAAGATGTCAAGTATCTAAAACCAAAGGAGCTGCAAGGTTCTGGAGCAGCATGCACAAGGATTGTAGGGTGCTGTTGTCTGGGCTAGAAGACAAAATACTTGGAGGATGATGCGTTCTGGAGAATTCGCCTCAAGGGGTGGAGCCTCGATCTTGAAAATGGACTGAAGCAACCGACTACAAAGATGACAACTGTCTCTCCCACCTTTCAGGCACAAGGCAGCTGAGTGAGACCATGTAGGCCTGTTAGCATCCTCCTTCCTGGGTACCTTGACGATCAGGAGAACACCTACCCATCTTCCGAGTTTCTCCCACCTCTCCCCAACCCTTCAGCGTTCCTGACAGTCAATCTACAAGGCAGTAGAAAAAGATAAATGCCAAGATGTGGCCATAGCCAAGAGCGAAATTTTGAGTTATCTAGAGGGAAAATGATATGTTCATTAGCTTGCATCAGAGTAAGCAATAATTTCAAGAGAGAAATAAAAAAAAAACAATATGTAGATATATATATGTGCGTGTGTGTGTGTGTGTATATATACAAAACTCCTTCACTCACGAAGGAAGGCACGCTCCCATGATTAGTAATCTTTTTTAATCTTTTATTAGTATATCCATCGGACATCTCACCTGACGCGTTTCAGTCTCAGTGACCTCAAAGGTTATAGTCCGGCATTACCATTGTTGCAAAACCTTTCTGTCCCAACAGGTTGCTGATTTTATACTGTTGGTCCCCATTGGGCCTCCTCAATGGTGTTACCTTTGCTGCATTGTGGGACTTGTGGTTTGCACATTTCCAACCCTCCAGTTGGTGAATGCCTTGTGTACTCATGTCCGTTTAATTATTGTTTTCCTGCTGTTTTTGCCAATCACGTTCTTTCGCAAGCCCACTTTCAAGGCTGTGCGGACCCCTACCACGGCCAGTCAGAGGTGGCAGCCAATGCCCCCGTGTGTCTTCCAACTGCAAACAAACTTGATCCATGGCGAGGCATTATGGCGCTCTTGTCGGGTGGTGCGTCCTTTTCGGCGGGACCGAGCCAGATATTAATGTCCACAAAACTTCTTCACTCATGAATATATATATATCTTGAGGTGGATGCAAGGATGCTGTTCCAGATCCTGGGTGCCCAGGTGAAAAAGACCTGCTGCCTTGATTTTGCTCTTTTACACTTATTAGCGTGTAGCCTGATGGCGTCCTAGTAGTGGGTGCTGAGATGGTGACCTTATCTGGACGATAAGTAGGGGTGCTCTTTGTGGTGTTTTGTAAACGATGCAGCTGGTTTTGAGGGTGGTGCAGTCTGCAAACAGGAGGTCATCAGGAAGAAGGTGCAGGCTGCGGTGTGCAGATGCCCCAAAGAATGCCAGTGTGGAGTCTGAGAGGCCACGGAGTAGGGCATTGCCACCATCCAGATGCAAGAGTACATGGTCTTGAATGGCGGTTCTGAAGCCGCTTCCTGGGGAAAGAGCTGTTTAGTGTTGTTTCGGAGGTAGGTTTTTGATGGGAAGAGAAGTGTTCAGGGTGACTCCAAGTGACTTGGCATTTGGAAAGATTTGGGGATCGGTCCATCAAGGGTCATTCCATTGAGCTAGGTTTGTACTCTATGTTGTTTGTATTTCAAAAATGTATCTATCTTTTAGGGAGGAAATCGGGGGTCTCCCTTCTAAACAGAGAGTTTGCTTGCATGAGACCGTAGCTGCCAGAGGGTGTCAGACTCCTCACAGTTGCCTTGAGTGCCCCTTTGTGGGAGAGTACCTGCACTTCTCAGCACTGCTATATTACATTCAAGGACAGAGTACCTGCACTTCTCAGCACTACTATAAAACACTCAACAGGAAAGTACCTGCACTTCTCAGCACTGCTGCAATACATTCAACGGGAGAGTACCTGCACTTCTAATCACTGCTGAAATACATTTAATGGGAGAGTACCTGCACTTCTCAGCACTGCTGCAATGCATTCAATGGAGAGTATCTGCACTTCTCCACACTGCTGAAATACATTCAATGGGAGAGTATCTGCACTTCTCAGAACTGCCAAAACACATCCAATGGGAGAGTACCTGCACTTCTCAACACTGCTGCAATGCATTCAATGGAGAGTATCTGCACTTCTCCACACTGCTGAAATACATTCAATGGAGAGTATCTACACTTCTCAACACTGCTGCAATAAATTCAACGGCAGAGTACCTGAACTTCTCATCACTGCTGAAATACATTTAATGGGAGAGTACCTGCACTTCTCAGCACAGTGGCAATACATTCACTGGGAGAGTACCTGCACTTCTAATCACTGCTGAAATTCATTCAATAGGAGAGCATCTGTACTTCTCAGCAGTGCTGCAGAACATTCAACAGGAGAGTACCTGCACTTCTCATCACTGCTGAAATACATTCAATTGGAGAGTACCTGCACTTCTCAGCACTGCTGCAATACATTCAGAGGGAGAGTACCTGCACTTCTCATCACTACAGAAATACATTCAATGGGAGAGTAGCTATACTTCTCAGCACTGCTGAAATACATTCAGTGGGAGAGTACCTGCACTTCTCAACACTGCTGAAATACATTCAACAGGAGAGTACCTTCTCTTCTCAGCACTGCTGCAATATATTCAACAGGAGAGTACCTGCACTTCTCATCACTGCTGAAATACGTTCAATGTGAGAGTACCTGTACTTCTCAGCACTGCTGAAATACATTCAATGGGAGAGTACCAGCACCTCTCAGCACTGCTATATTACATTCAATGGAAGAGTACCTACAATTCTCAGCACTGCTGCAATACATTCAACGGGAGAGTGCCTGCACTTCTCAGTACTGCTGAAATGCATTCAACAGGAGAGTACCTGCAATTCTCAGCACTGCTGTAATACATTTAGTTTAGTTTAAAAAAGCTTTATTTAGATAAAGCTAAGAAGTACAGAAGACCAGCAATACAAGTTAAGTATATTCATCAAAACATAACGTAGAAATGGCTAGTATAGAGGCAAAAGTGAAAGCTGTTTTACATTTTTTATAAGGAGTGAGGAAAATAAAGGGGAAGGGGAAAGGAAGGGGGTAGGGGAATGTAAAGTCTTACGCAATGCTAGAATGAGATAATGCATATTTACCAAGAAATGTGAATAGACTCCAACATACCATTAATAAGTATAAAAAGCCAACATAGGTAGAACGCGAAGAACAGAGAAGGTATACATTTAAGGAGGTTTACAATTTTCAGAATTTAAATGAGAATTATTTGTTAACACTAATTTCCCTAAGTAAGTAGTAAGAGGCAAACAAAAAAGATCTCTATTAACCATTAGCTTGCAGGAGGAGGCAAAAGCAATATCAAGACGATGATAATGGCATAGACTATTCCACCAGTGTCGGATAGAGAGTTTAGTAAGAGTTTTCCAGTTAAGTTGTGAGAGATGTGTTGAAATGCTAAGTCGAGCATAAGGTCGAAAAGACCAAGATTGTGAGAAGAGAGATTCAAGGAATCAGATAGACTTCCAGAGAAAAGAAGAGAAATGGAATAAGGAATGGAAATATTAAAAAGGTTAGAAATATATGTCCAAACTTTCCCCCACTATTTAGAAACTGAAGGGCAAAAGAAGAGAAGATGTAAAAGATTAGCATAAGGAGAGTCACAGGTATAAAAGTTGGAATCAGTGGAGTGGGAAAAGGTAGCTATATAGGAAGGGGTAAGATAACGTCTATGGTAAAGGAACAACATATATTGGGTAAGAGAAGCATATCGAGAGATTTTGCGAGAACGGGACCAAAATTTGTCCCAGAAGATAGTGGTCCATTCACATCCCAGGTCAGATTCCCAAGAGAGCTCCAATTTGGTTGAATATATGACAATACTACGTGATCATGTTGATCGTGGTATCTTACAACGCGGGTTTTACAACACAAGTTGTTTCAACAACTTTGGCTGGAGGGCGCTGGATTTAGGGATAGTACGATATACCATTCCAACACCAGTCTACGTACAGTAGGGAAGGTGTTGGATAGTAGATCGTACTATTCCTAAGTTTACAGCGCAAGTCGTTGAAACGACTTGCGTTGTAAAACCCGCGTTGTAAACCTATCGCGGTGAAACTTCCGTGTGGTAAAGGTCGTTTCCCATTTGGTTTTAGTGCGATCGGGATTAGGAGCAGAAAAGTACTTATAGATGAGAGAAGCTTTAGGTAGAGAAAGAAGAATCTTAAGAAGAGAATTTTTAGCAACAACAGGAGAAGTAAAAGGGAAGAGAATAGTAGGTATCAAGAATGACTGACATTAAAGTAGTGAATTTCTGTAGGAAGGTCTGGGGACAGTGAAATAAAACCTGAAATTTGGGAAAGGAGCATGGGGATAATCCATCAAAAAGGTCCTTAACCCAGATTATACCCTTTAATCTCCAATCTTTCCAAAAATAGTTCTGTTATTAATGATAATAAAGGAATTATGCCATATTGGAGATTCTAAAAAGGATTCTCTAGAAATGGAATTAGGTTGAATCAAAGGTTTCAAGAGGGAACAAGTGTCTTTAAACAAAGGGAGAGAGGTAAAAGGAGGTTTGGCAGAAAAAAATAACTTCCTTTAGAGAGAAGAGTAATAGTAAGGTTTGTTCAATAGCGAGCCAAATAGTATTGAAAGGAGAAGGTTCAGAAAGAAGTCATTTGGAGGCTTGGCGAAGAGAAAATTACGTGATATAGGCGAAAGTCAGGGAAATTCACACCCCTTTTAGACTTAGACTTGCGAAGAAACGATAATGAAATCCTGGATTTCTTATTCTTCCAAAGAAATTTAGAAAGACAAGAGTCAATACATTTAAAATAATAGATAGGGATATGAACAGAGAGCATGGAGAGAGTATAAATCAAGATAGGGGTAACCATTATTTTGATGGAGTCTAACCGGCCCCACCACAAAAGAAAAAGGGGGCTCCAAGAGGAAAGAAGTTTGTCAATTTCAGATAAGACTGCAGACAGGTTTAATTTAATAGAAGAGGCGAAGGAATTGGAGAACCGCATACCTAAATATTAGATTTTTTAATTACTCCATTCAAAACCAGTGGAAGAAAAAGAATGAGGGAGACAAAATTTAGTGAGAGGAAGGATTTCAGTTTTATCGGAATTGATTTTAAGCATCAGATACAAGGGAGAAGGAAGCAAATTCCTGTAATAAAGGGAGAATATAGGTTTCTGGATCAGGATAAACAGTAGAATATCATCCGCATAAGCGGAAAGTTTTAAATGGTCGTCACCATTAGAAAATCCAGAAATATTAATTATTGCGAATTTGGGAAAGGAAGGGTTCAAGAGATAAAATAAAGAGAAAGAGGGCAGCCTTGGTGAACACCACATCGAAGAGACACAGTCATTGACTAATACCAAGGCTCCGGGAGCAGAATATAATTAAGAAATAAGTGAAATCAATTTGGGACCAAAACCATTCAACTTCAGAGATGCAAATAAAAAAGACCAGTCCACTCGATCAAATGCTTTCTCAGCATCAACAGAAATGGCTGCTAAAGATGTAGAAAGGGAGGGGATTTTGTTTAAAATGTTAAGAAAAAGACGAGAGTTGTCTGAGGTCATCCTACCCTTAACAAAACCACATTGCTCCTTACCAACTAACTGTGGCATAAAGGAGCTAAACACAAAGCAAGTGTTTTGGCAAATAGTTTATAATCGACATTAACTACAGAAATCGGGCAATAGTTGTTACAAAACATGGCGTCTCGACCATCTTTATGTATGAGGCAAATTGTGGCTTCCTGAAAAGTGCCTTCTGTCTTACCGGAAAGAAAAAATGAATGGAAAAGATTTAAGAGCTTAGGGAGTAATAAACTAGAAAAATGCAAATAAAATTCAACAGAAAAACCGTCAGGGCGAGGAGTTTTCCCTATTGTTAAAGGATTTAGGGCAGTAGATAATTCATTAAGGGTTAGATCTGTTTCAAGGTCAGAAAGATTGAGGTGAGAGTTAGACAGAGCTGGGAGTTTAACAAGATAAACGTGAATAAAGGAACTGGAAGGAGGAGATTCTGGGGTGTAAAGATCCTTGCAAAAGCGTTTAAATTCATTAGGAATGTCCTGATCTTTGTGTAGGAGAGAACCATCAGTAGAGTAAATAGAGCCAATCAAAGTTCGGTCCTTTTCGAGTTTTAATGTAGTTTGCTAAAAGTTTACCTACTTTATTACGACCACCATAGTATCGGGCTGCGTAGATGTTTTGAGGACGCATTGTCAGTCGAAGATTTATTGAATGCCTATTTAGCACATATCAGGGCTGGTGGGATAAAGTACATCGAGGAAGTATAGAACTCATATTCTAAAGCTTTAATATGCACCAAGTTGGCTTTTTGTTGTTGAAGGAAACATTTCTTTATTTTAAAGACAAAATCTATTTTAAAGCCTCTCGCGGTAGCTTTAAAGGAATCTCATAATATATAAGGGGAGGAGATGGGGTCATTATTGAGGTCTAAAATTCATTAGCGAAAGTAGTGAAAGAGGAAGAGAAAAGAGGGTCAAGGAGAAGAGAATTATTAAAACGCCAACAGGAGGACCTGGGATGTGGAGGGAGCAACTCAAGGTCAGTAACAATTGGGGCATGGTCACAGATGACGATAGGTTCAATAGAAGAGAATAACAGATTTTGAGATAAAGACTGAAAAAGAAAAATATAGTCTAAATGGGAGAAGGAGTTGTGAGGAGGAGAGAAGAAAGAAAAGTCAAGAGTATCAGGTGGGAAAGTCTCCAAGAGTCTACGAGGTGTGTTTGAGAAATAGTGTTGATAAAGTGATTATGAGTTTTGTGAGGAGTGAAGCGAACCTGAGACTGACGGTCAAGAAAGGGGTCAACAACTTGATTGCAATTGCCTCCTAATATAAAAAGAGCATCCTTAAACTGAAAACATTTTTGAGTAATCAAAGGCCAAAAGGAATAATCAGGAAGTGTCGGACTAGAAATATTAAACACAGTTAAAGAAATATTATTAATTAACAATTTAGCAAACAACCATCTACCTTCTGTATCAGTTTCTTGCTAAATAACTTAAATTTAATTTCTTGTGACATAAAATTATAACACAATTTTTCTTGTTGGTTGTAGGGAGAATAAAACTGAACCTACCCAACCTCTTTTTAATTTTAACGACTCAATTTCTGTAAGGTGGGTCTCTTGTAAATCAAATCAAGGTTATAAGAGGCAAGATGAGAAAGTATTCTCTGCCTTTTAATGGGATTAACAAAACCTTTCACATTCCAGGAGATAACTCTGAATTTAAAATCATTAAAAATACATAAAGAACAAAACATGTAATAGTAAAAAAGTGGAGTAAGAGAAAAATGGAAAACCAGCAAAAGAAAGGAAAATGCAAGTAAAATAGGGGGAAAAGGAAAGTAAATACAACAAGGAGAGAAGAAAGGAAGGAAAGAAGGAGTAAGAGCAAAAGAAGACAGTACATGTCAAAGCGACGACTGTAGTACGTACTTTACAGGGAACAAAAGGAAGGGATAAGAGGCGGCAAGGGACAATGGAAACAGCATACCCAACAAGGGGAAACACATCACACCAAAACCTCAATCAGAGAAAATATTATATGAACGGGAGCGGGTGTATGAAACATGGAGGGAAGCACAATGAAGTTCAATGAACCAGTAAAGGGAAACAAAAATGTATGTAAATAAGACGAGACAGAGCAAGGAGGTCAAATACCATAAAGTACACAACAAATATAATATAATAGTATAACAACAGAAACACTACTAGCAAGATCAGAAAAAGAAGCAGAAGCAATTTCCCTCAAGGAAGTGGAACAAAGAAAAAGGCGAGGTGGTAATGGAAAAAGGGAACAATTCATTTCACTGGGGACAACATACTACAACAGAACGTCAAGATAAACTATCAGTGAACCTGTAAAAAGAAACAAAGGATTATGCAAAAATAGAGGCAGAAGACCAATTGAGATTAAGAAGTAGAAGTTATAACAGTAACTTCGACATATTAGTAAAACAGAAAAAATACGACAGTCAAGATCCAGTGGAAGAGAGAGCTATTTCCATTGAAGAAGTAGAATGAGATTGGATAAATCTGCAGAGGTCAGCCGGGTCCTCAAAGGTGGAAGTCTTGTTGAGGTAGGTGACCTTGAAGAGGCAGTGATGAAACAAGCCATATCTTGCACCTAAGAAGCGAAGAGCCGGACGAAGATCCAAAAATGTCTTCCGTCGTTTAGAAGTCACGGAAGAGACATCCTGGGAAATAAATACTTTGAAACCATGCCAGGAAAGATTCTTTTTAGATTTGGCGGCGTTTAGTACCAACAGAAGGTCAGTGAATTGCAAAAATAAAATAATTATTCCACGAGGAGTAGAGGGTGAAGATGAGGAAGAAAGACGAGGGCCCAGCCTATGGGCTCGTTGTATATTCAGTTTAGTTGTAGAAGGGAGGCCCAGAAACTGCAGCAAAAAAGAGGCAAAGTACGGAACAGGATCATCCCCTTCAAGACCTTCAGGAAGGCCGTAAATACGTAAGTTATTATGACGATTTCTGTTTTCCAAATCTATAGTCACCTTTTCCAGCTGTAAAATTTCCTTCTCCAACGAGGACAGTTTAGCAGATGAATCCTGCACTTCAGTAAGTTGATGTTCCATCACAGTGATGCGGGAATCCACAGAAGACCATTTATTGTCCAACATTTGTAAACGACTATTGGTTTCCTCAATAATGGGTCAGAGGGCATGCAGTTCCTCCCAAACCATGTCTAAGGAAACTGGAGAAGAAGATGTAGGGGGAGAGGAGGGTCCTGTTTAAGTCTCTTGCCGGTGGTCAAAGGTAACGGCACTTTAGACGCCATGGTGATAGAACTCTCTGTGCCGATAAGTCAGATAAGCAGGAAAATTTGTTACAAGTAGTTACGTTGGACCCAGAAGAAGCAGGAGTACTCAAATCCAATTTTCTAGAATGATGTGGTAGGCGTGTGCTCCTACCCATGAAGTTTGGTAGAGAGACTGCAGAGAGAGCAGTGACACCACACAGGATAAAGGGTAGACTACCTCAGAAAAAAAATTGTAAAAACAACAAAAACAAGGGCCCTTTGCAGCAAAACATCAGTCATGAGGAGAAAATGGCCAAAATACTCAATAATCGTTGAAATATTGTAGCCACGGACATCATGTGAGGAGATTTGAGGAGAAAATCGGCAGAGAAGAAAACAAAATGGTGACCGTCAGGTAGAATAAAAAGGTCACCTGAATAAAATCATCTCTTCTCTTGAAGATAAGAGGGGAAAACGGTATCCTCTGAAAGCGCTGGCATTCCGATTCAAGGGGATGTCATTCTAATGTGAAAAGGAACAGCAAAACCGCTCCGATGAAGAGAAGAAGTCCAACGCGATGTGAAGCTCTCCCGCGAGGCGGCCATCTTAGGTCGCGGTGCGCGCGACTCTTTGCTGCAATACATTTAACGGGAGAGTACCTCCACTTCTCAGCACTGCTGCAATACATTCAACTGGAGAGTACCTGCGCTTCTCAGCACTGCAGCAATACATTCAATGAGAGAGTACCTTTACTTCTCAGCAGTGCTGCAGTACATTTAACAGGAGAGTACCTGCACTTCTCAGTACTGCTGCAATACATTCAACGGGAGAGTACCTGTACTTCTCAGCACTGCTGCAATACATTCAATGGGAGAGTACTAGCACTTCTCAGCACTGCTGAAATACATTCAACTGGAGAATGCCTGCACTTCTCAGCACTACTGAAATGTATTCAACAGGAGGGTACCAGCAATTCTTGGCCCTGCTGCAATACATTCAATGGGAGGGTATCAGCACTTCTCAGTACTGCTGCAATACATTCAATGGGATAGGACCTGCACTTCTAAGCACTGTTGAAATATATTCAAAAGGAGGGTATCATAACTTCTTTATTCAACGAGAGATTAACTGCACTTAGCACTGCTGCAACACATTCAACGGGAGAGTACCTGCACTTCTCAGTACTGTTGCAATACATTCAAAGGGGGAGTACCTGCACTTCTCAACACTGCTGAAATATATTAAACGGGAGAGCACCTGGACTGCTCAGCACTGCAGCAACACATTCAATAGGAGAGTACCTGCACTTCTGATCACTGCTGAAAAACATTCAATGGGAGAGTACCTGCACTTCTCAGCACTGCTGCAATACATTCAACGAGAGAGTACCTGCATTTCTCAGTACTGCTGCAATACATTAAATGGGAGAGTACCTGCACTTCTTAGCACTGCTGCAATACATTTAAGGGGAGAGTACTTGCACATCTCAGCACTGCTGAAATACATTTAGCGGGAGAGGTCCCGCACTTCTCAGCCCTGCTGCAATACATTCAACGGGAGAGTGCCGGTACTTCTCAGTACTGCTGCAATACATTCAACGGGAGAGTACCTGCACTTCTCAGTACTGCTGCAATGCATTCAACGGGAGAGTACCTGTATGTGTCAGTGTAGGAGAGTAGGATCTGCTTCCTATGATTATCCCTCACTTTTTGATGTGTTTCACTGGTTTATCGACTTTAGTCTGGCTGTGGCCCTGCTAATCAGGACCACAGCCTAGCTGTTCTCTCTCTAAATTGATTACCTGTACATTAGGTACACTCCAGATTGGTTACTGGGTTACCCTTGTGAGTCCCTAGTATATGGTACTCTATATATAGACATATAAACCTTTAAGCCTTGACAATCCTGAAGGCAGAGTGCTTGGTTTTGTGTGAGAGGGTGCCCTAGCATGAGCTGAGCCCCTCTGCAGTTTTCAGAATCCCTTCCTTATACCTGTTCTATCATACAGCCATACTATATACTCTTAAGTGCATTATAACCTTGCAGTAAATGCTAACTTTGGAATGGCTGCATCAAAACATGTCGTGTTAGGTCGCAAACACTTTGGAATCCTACCCCCTGCCAGTTCTGGTGGCAGGGGTAGAATTCCACCGTTCTAGAGGGAGAAGACATGTACCCACTTACTTACCCGGTAAATGATTAAAAGAGCCCAGCATCACAAAATGGATGCTGCTGTCACAGACACAAGTCTGACCTCCTGCTGCCTGCCTGGACAATAGGTTTCCTGTCCAGGGAGGTGGCAGCAACTCCCCAGACAGGCTTTAGTGTATTGAGGCAGGGCGGGTTGCATTATTGTGCATGCTTTTCAGACAGTGCCTGGGGCACACAATGTGTCCCCGTGCATTTCCCAGTTCAAACCAGTTGCTAGGGCACTCAGCCCAAGCTCTGGCACGAAACTGGACAAAGGGGAAGGGGTGTAACTAACCCCTCCCCAGGTCCTCCCATAGGCGGGACCCTAGAGGTAGTCCAACCCCTAAACTTGGTATAAGTATAGGGACCCACTCACTAAGACTTTAGATTACCCTGGACAAAACTCTGAAACAGAAATCTTGGACCTTCGACATTCCAAATTGACTGGAAGATGGAAGAAATCTCCCTTGGGGTCAAGGAGTGACTCCCCTGTTCAAACAGGCACCAAAGAAGCATCTTGCCGGTCTGCATTTTCAAGGCTCTCGCCGGATCCCGAAGAATCTGTGACACAGGACATACACTTCCCGACATCTCCGAGGCTGACACAAGTCCCCAGCAAAGCTGAGACCTGTAGCTATTACTAGAGACGTGGGACCGGAACTCCTGGACATCCTGCACATTTGCTAGTGCATCAATTTCCTGAGCTTTCCCGAAGTTGTGCATTGCGCTACTTATCGTCCAAGCCCTGAGCACTTTTTGTATTGAAGATTGTGGGCCTACACTCCACGAGTGTTCTGTGGACCTGCTTTCAGCATTTCAGCTCGAGGCTCCTTTGCGATCCCTAGTTCGTCGATTGGTAGTTCTCCACAAAGGGAACATTTTTTGTTTCTTGGGCTTCCCTGGTTGCTCCAGACGTGCCCTGACTCCTCTCCAAAGGTTGAGTCCCTCAGACCTTGCTGGTCTGCACTGAAGCTAATCTTTCCATCTTGCGTGGTTTGCTGTTGCCAAGGATTGTTGGGTCCAATCCAGATATCGATGCTGCAGCACTCGATAGTCGACATGGGACAGCACAAATCTAGCTCCTGATTGTCGTCAACGCCTGCTGGACCTCGTGGCTGAAGAGTCAAGCTTCACCTACATGACTTGAAAGCACCCAACAACGACAGGCATCTTCTTGTCGCCTTCCTGGTCACTGGCTAGTGACCCAGACTCTGTCCCCTCGCTTTCAGGTTCTTCAGTACTCCGATCCATCCTTGGATCCATCCGGACACTTTTCTCCTGGTCGCTTGCAGCACTTCTTTGCAGCTCTCCATTGGAAACAACGACAAAACCCGACATGAAAAGACACCTTGGCACCCGGCTTCCTGTAACACGAGTACTTCAGTGCTCCCATGGTACTCCCAGTACTGAAGGGGTTTTACCATAGTTCACTCCTAAGTGTCCTTATTCTTTAAAACTGTAACTTTCACTTTCCCCATAGAAGTCAATGGTGATTTGCGGCTGTGTTCAGACACTGCACGCGTCCCCCGTGGGTCTCCTGCGTTCCTACCTTGGGTGGTTCCAGGTTGCCCCAGCGGTTCTACAGACCCTAGGCCTTGTCTCTATGATTAGAGCGGTACTTACACCACTTTCTTTGTATATGGTTTGTGAGGCCCCTAGGGCAAAACGTATAGTGTGCTAATTTACTGTGTGCTATTTAAGTTCTTTTATTGTACTTTTACTTCTAGCCTCATAAAGAGACTAGAGGGGAGTGTTTAGAATAAATACATATATTTTATGTATATACCTGGTGTGGTGTTCTTTCCATTTCTCATTCAAGAGATTATAGACTGGTAAAACAAGCTGCTTTATATTCCTTCCAGACTTAGCCTGAAGGCTAGGATAGCCTTCTATAAAGGTTGTCTAAACCTACCATCAATAAGGGTCGTTTGGACTGGTGCAAGGTGCCCGCTAGAATAATGGACATCATATGCCAGGCCAACTTCCCACAGTCAGCACTGCTGCAATACATTCAACGGGAGAGTACCTGCACCTCGGAGTACCTCTGCAATACATTCAATGGGATAGGACCTGCACTTCTCAACACTGCTGCAATACATTCAACAGAAGAGTACCTGTACTTCTCAGCACTGCTGAAATACATTCAATGGGAGAGGACCTGCACTTCCCAGCACTGCTATATTACATTTAACGGGAGAGTACATGCACTTCTCAGCAATGCGGTCAATACATTCAACGGGATATTACCAGCACTTCTCAGTACTGCCGAAATACATTCAACAGGAGTGTACCATCACTTCCCAGCACTGCTGCAATACATTCTATGGGAGAGTCCCTGCACTTTTCAGAACTGCTGCAGTACATTTAACGGGAGAGTACCTGCACTTCTTAGGAACAAACAGGTACTCTGGATAATGAGTACTAGCTCTTCTACATTTCCATTTAAAACACTGCCGGAGATCGTCTTGTGAGGATGCTGTGGTGAGAGGTTTGCTTGATTGTGAGGGTTAAGCTGCTGTGTTGAGTCTTCTGCTTGAGTTTAGGGGTTAAGAAACTGTTGTGAGAGCTCTGCTTGAGTATGAGGGTGCCACCGGGAGCTGCTTAAGAAGGCTGGACTCAGAAGAATATGATGGGCTCCTAAAGGGGTGCACCCAGGAGAAAGGCCAATGAAGAATACCTAGGTGCCTCTAAAGAGTTGATAAATAAGTTAAATGTATTTGGCAACACATGGGAGGGGGATCGATTCTTTCAAAAATATCAACAGAGAAAAAATTGGTTTTCCCATTTCTTTATTTCTGCGCCTGCACCAAATACGCTTTTTGGAAGCACATTGTTAGGTTGTGCGTGGGCAGCACATGCGCTGCTCTGAGTATGGAATTGAAGCTCCACCCACTCTCCGCCCATATTTGTCATTGGCTTGTGTCATTGCCCTTCATAAATGCTGGCTTCTGATACGCTACTAGGCTTGTCAGTCCCTTCTTAGTACTGCCTTGTCTTCATTTGTAACCTCCTAGGATGAGTAGCCCTTTTTCTTTGGTTGTTACATAGTATGTCTTTTTTAGTCTGTAAGCACTATTTTCTTTAATGAGTTTCTCCTACTGCAGGCACGACATGCTTTCCGGCAACATTCAGCATGCATGAATTCTTTCACTAACCGAACAGCCTGGGACAATGGGAGCCGCTTCTTTGAATAGGTCTTGCATTTACAAGAGTTTGAGCTAATTGCTTTGTAAATGACAAAGCCTTTTATTTTTCCTGTTAATTAGCAAAACAGATCAATAAAAGAAATGTTTACAATGCCGTAAGCTTAAACTTTCGTAAATGCGAGACCTATTGCATTGCAAATGCTTGTTTTTCGTAGTGCAGTGGCAAGAAAAGCTGTGCCCCTGAGCTGTGCTTCTTATCTAGTGTGCTGAGGTGTCGCAGCACTGCGGAAAGATGGCACAGCCACCCAGTGCCCCCACCCCAGCACGCCAGCCTCGCTACAGCATTCTGCACCCGGGGGAGGCGCGGTGACAAAGTGCTACGGCAGGTAACCTAAGTGGGTTGTCACAGAGAAAACCATATATTTTTATTCTCGTCGCTTAGCGGCAGGTGACAGTGAGCTGGCAGGATCGCCTGGTACCGTCGCGCAGCTGTCACCACGCGGGGCACACAAAGGGAGAGTGGCAGGCTTGGCACGCAGTCAGAACCTGCCATCCCTCCCTCCCGGGCATCGCAGCGCTTTTAATTGAGAAATTAAACCTGCCAGACAAGGTGGAGAAGGCAGCTCTGTCGCTTAGTGAAGAAGTGCCTGGGGGGCGAGGCTCTTGTAGAATGAACGCAGCACCTGCTCACAAAATGCGCTGATTACTCGACTAGTAATCTTCATTACTCTCCTGATTACTCACCAGTAATCTTCATTACTCCTATGATGGCTCAACAGTAATTGATATAATTAGAAGGGTAAAAGGGCTAGGAGCACACTACTATAATAAAACATTATTACAGTAGTAACCTTCATTACGTCCTTGATTACTGACCAGTAATGTTAATTACTTCCTTGATTACTCACCAATAACCTTCGTTACTTCCTTGATTACTCACCAATAACCTTCGTTACTTCCTTTATTACTGACCAGTAATCTTCATTACTTCCTTGATTACTCACCAGTAACCTTCATTACTTCCTTGATTACTCCCCAATAACCTTTGTTACTTCCTTTATTACTGACCAGTAATCTTCATTACTTCCTTGATTACTCACCAGTAACCTTCATTACTTCCTTGATTACTCACCAGTAACCTTCGTTACTTCCTTTATTACTGACCAGTAATCTTCATTACTTCCTTGATTACTCACCAGTAACCTTCATTACTTCCTTGATTACTCACTAGTTACCTTTGTTACTTCCTTGATTACTCACCTTTAACCTGCATTACCCAATTACTCTTCTTCCCAGGACTTGCTACCTAAGGTGTGCGCTCTTCTCCCAAGCACTAAGGTGTGAAATATTTGTTTTTGTGCAGTTACATGAATTTACTGCAAATTTACACCTATTTACACAAAAATTCAAACCTGTCACTTTGTGCTATATTTTAGTGCAACATGCATCCTCATGTCAGTGTTTAGCCCAAGAATACATTTAAACAAATGCACCATGAACAACAGCCTCTAGCTTTCTGTTGTCCCTGTGAGTTTGCAGTAACTTGTTACTGCGATTAGCGCCATTCGCTTTAATGTTTACCATGAATGGCACATAATTATGCAAAGTGGCATAATGGTGTAATTTGGGGGATTTCATGTAACCAGCATAACATGAGAGTCCCAAAATTATGCAAATTAAAATTTCGCCAGGCCTATCAGGCACCACATTACCTAGCTAAACCAAAGACCACAAGCACTCCGCCTCCCTAAACTCTTTGCCCTCTCTCAGGAACCGTACAGGAGGAGGAGGAGGACACGGCCCATCCTATCATCAGCAAACAAAAGCTATAGGGCTGCACAACCAGGAAGGGAGGAATATAAGAGCTGGAAGGATAATCGAAGTAATGAAGATTACAAGTAAGTAACTGATGCATTGTCTCCTCAACCCTTTCTCACCTCAGTCCTTGCTAACTCAGTTAATATCAGAGCAATATGGCGCAGGGTCAAAAACCCAAGAAAGCACACAACACCAGGAAGCAAGGCAGGAGACTTCCAGAAGAAGAAACAGAGCATCACAGGAGGAAAAGGAACCGGAAGAACAGTTACAAACACTGTGCTGAAAATACAATAAGAAAGTGCCTGAGCCAATCAGGTCAGAGGGTGCGAACTACAGGAGGCAGACAAAAAAAACAGGGCATGCAGCTTTTGTCTTTTTATGGCCCCTGGTGGGAAGAGTCTGCGTCTAGGACAACAGGCAAGAGTGCCACAGCCATCCCTTTCCTTCCCTTTCTTTAGTTAGGTCACACTGAGCACTTGCGTGGAGGCAGACACCCCTCAGTAAGGACTGGTAAGAGGAAGTGGTGTGGACATAACTGAGTCCAGACCTTGAGGGGAAGAAGAAGGGGCTCAGTGTTATTTTAATGTTTTCTTTATTTTGATTATTTTGGAAGCACAGACGTAGCTTTCAGAAATAACAGAGGAATGTTTAGAAAGCTCTGGTGGATGTTATGTTATGATCCTGGCATTTGTATAGTGCACAAAACTGCCACCGGCACAGGGCCAGAGCACTTTAGGAAGTTCGGAAGTGAGTTCCAAAGGGTCCTGAGGCTTCCATCACAGACAGTGCCTTATTCTGCTTGTGAAGCTGTGCTCTCACTACTGTGAACGTTTGTCTCTTTATGTTGAGTGAATGTGTCAACTACAGTAAGTTGCGCATGGACGTTCTTGGTGTTTGAAGGGTGAGACTGGAAAGCAGTACCCCTTACACATCTTCTAGGATGGTATGCATGCTCATTGCATGCTAGACATACATGTGTATGTAAAGCAAAAGGAGGTCGCAAGTCTGAAGGTGCTATTTTGGTCTGTGTTGGAAGTATGTTAGGAGTTCTTTGTCAATGTACTTTGTTGTGTGATAGTAAACTCAACTACACAAAAACAGCACTCACAGCTTAGTGGATGTATGCCGTTACAACACATACTTTTACAACGCATACCTTTACAACGCATTTTTTACACCGCAACATCCATTACAACGCATTCCATTACAACCTATGCCATTACAACGAATTCTTTGAAACTACCTTTACAAGGTATTCCACTACAACGCATACTACATTTACAACGCATACCATTACATTGCATGTATGGTAAGTATTGGATAGTGTAGGGGTAACAATTACTATTCTAACTCAAGGGGGTGCAACAGTAGGGTAAGTGTTGGATAGTGTAGGTATGCGTTGTAATGGTATGCGTTGTAATGACTGCGTTGTAATGACATGCGTTGTAGTGGTATGCGTTGTAGTGACATGCGTTGTAATGGTTGCGTTGTAATGGCATGCATTGTAATGGATGTTGCGTTGTAAAAGTTTTGTTGTAAAGGTAGTGCGTTGTAAAAGTTGCGTTGTAAGTGTTGTTTCCCCAGCTTAGTAACTGAAGAATGGTTCAGGGATAAATTTGAGACTGCTTACAGGATTATGACAGCATCATTTAAGATTTGGTGGAACAGAAGCTCCACCTTAAATCAGTGGGACTCCTTCCCTGGCAAACCTGCGGCCACTGCCTTGTTTAGGGGTGGAGACCTGCCCCATTTCCAACAGCGTAGCCCAAATCGGGCTGTCATTGGAAATCGTTGACCAAATAGCTCATATGACACTGGACCGCCATGTCACAGCTCACGGTCCTGGGCAGCTTAAAGGTGGAAATGGCCCCAATGGGCAGCGTGGAAACTCCATGCAGTTCCGGGACATCTCTTTTCTGTCTTTCAGAACAATCACCTATTTTGGGCTTTGTTTCTGAAAACCAAAAGAAATGCTGAGCAGGCCAGAACAACAACAAGATGGCCCCTTTGAATACAGTTTTTTTTATAGTGCATCCTTGACTTCAGTGGATTTCATTTCTGTCAAGAGATGCAAACAATGAAGGTGACCCCTGCCTCCTGATATTCCTGGACCTCTCAGCTGCCTGTAACACAGTAACTATCCCAACCTCATATGCACCCTGGAGTCTTACAGGAGATTCACCAGCAATGTCCATCATGGGTGCTCCTCCATCGTTTCCAACCAAAGCCTATTTGTCCACCTGGGCACCTCGAGGGCCGAAAGATCCCCATCACCTCTGGCGTCCCCCTGAGTTCCGTACTGTCCCCTTGTCATCTTCAACCTCTACATGGAGCAGCTCGTGCTCTACTCACAGATAACATCAGGATGCATCAATGTGCTGATGATACCCAACCCTGCTTGGAAGTCTCCTCAGCTTCAGATATGCAAAGCCTCAAACACTCTCTGCACATCATCCAGACCTGGATGCCCAGCGCCTGCCTGAATCTCAAACTAACCGAGACAGAATTCCTGTTCTTTGCTAATAACAACTGAGAGAGCGCAATTTGAATAAAACGTATGTATAGGCCATATGTACAAGCACGTTGCGTAAAGTTAGCTAAAGTAACTAGAGAAATGAAGAAATGTATCCGTATGTACTCATGAGTGTTTTATTAGAAATAGAAAGCCCCTATAGAGTATGGGCTATAATAGAAATGTGTGGAAACGCTTAGAAATGTTAGATGTGTTAATCAGGTTCCATGTATGTAGCTGCTAAATGAAGAAAGATGTTAAATGTAAAATGAAGAAACGTGCAGACCACATGGCACTGTGTAAGAACTAAATGTACCATTGCATCTTTTACACGACATGGATTCATTATAATCAATGATTTTGCTTACATATATATATACGTTAAAAAGGCAATATTTTATAGAAGTGTTTTGTATAACTTTGGTGTGGTATGTTAGCATATTATTTTAAGCTGAAGAAATAAGAGTTCAGAGAGTGCAGACCACTGCACGTAATTTAGTGGGCCAGGAGAGATAGTGGGTTGTCTTTGATCTGCACGTGTGAGCTAAAAGTCAAAAGCCTCGTTAAAATAAATTGCCAATGCTGGTCGAAGTTTTACGGCCTAGTAAGATAAGGGGAGCCTGGAATTTGGGGCCCTGTTTCGAAGTGTCTGTTTGCAGGTGCGAGGGGGGTAGCAATCAAAAGCTTGATGAATAGACAGACCCTCCAGGATTTCGCGATTTCGCGATTTGCAAAAAAATCGCGAAATCGGCAGTTTTGTAAAAATGCCGCGATTTTTACAAAACTGCCCGCGAAATTTGGAAGGGTCAGAGGATGTTTAAATGGAACAGTGATGGGCTGGGAAGGTGCAGGGTTTGCAGTGAGGTGAGAGTGGTATGAACGGCTAAGAGGCAGCGCAGCGAGCAAGAGTTGCTGCAGGCAGACATTCACGGAGGAACAAAAACTGCTAAGAGGAAGGTGGACTGTGTAAAACTTCCGAGGATAGGTAGCAGGTCTGAATAGAAGGGGTCGCCGCGGCTGCAATGAGGAAAAGCCGCCGGGCAGAGGTGTCTGCCTGTGACCCTGTGTGCAGGCATCCCTGCCTGCCAGGTTGCGGGCACCCGCCGGGCCTCGGGGCTAACAGGTTGTACGAGCGAGTGCGCCATTTCCTGGGGCAGAGAGAGTGAAAAATGAAGCAAGAACTTCGGAAAATATAGGCATCTTAAGTGGCTGTAAGTCCAGCAAAACCGGCTCTTGATACTTGTACTTTGGGAGCTACACGTTTCTTACACGTTTCTGTCTCAGAGCGCAAGTGTAAGACTGCTTAGAATTCATTTGAGAGGCCTACTGCGCGGTGTTACTGGCCAGTATTCCCTATAGGACAACAAGTCCCACAATGCATTGCGCGGGATGCGTTGTGACACCCTGCAAGATGCGTCATGAGGCCCGGCATTAAATCCACCTGGCCTGTTTCTAATATTACTGATGCTCTGTGTAACCCCGCTCGCCTCATCTAACCCGGATAAAGAACGAATGAAATCTAACATCAGTTTTATATCCCCGTTTGTATTCAGATTTTCCATATTTCATTAACTTTGCTGCAAAAAACGGATTACAAAATCTCGAAAAAGTGACGCACCGGCGGCGGTAGAGGCTTGTTACGCTCCCACCCCTCCTCCTCCCCCCGAGCCTTGTGTTGTCTCAAAAATCAGTAGCGGATCTTTTTGGCAATTCGTGCTTTCACGTGAACCCTTGCCCGCGCGCTCAGCTGGCGCCTACTATTTATTTGGTTGACCATCAAGGTTTCAGTAAGACACACACACAGACATACAAACTCGAGAACACAAAGAAACATACATTCAGATATGGAGAGGGAGAAATACACAAAGTCACACATTTAAACGGACACACACACAGAAACATTAAGATATAGAGGGAGAGGAAGGCACACAGTCACATGTGTAAACTAACAAACGCACAAACATTAACATACAGAAAGAGAAAAAGAAAGTCACACATGTAAACAGAAACTTTCAGATACGGGAGAAACACACACAGTCACATATGTAAACAGAGACCCACATAAACATTAATATACAGAGGTAGAGGAAGGCACACAGTCACATGTGTAAACTAACAAACAAATATTCACATACAGAAAGAGAAACACACAGGCACACATGCAAACAGAAACAATCAGATACAGGGTTGAGAAATGCACACCGTCACACGTGTAAACACACATACACAAACACAGACAGAGAAAAATAAACAGTCACACGTGTAAATAAACATTCAGATACAGAGAGAGAAAAATGAACGCAGTCACGCATGTAAACGAAAAAACACACAAACATTCAGACACAGAGAGAAAAATGCACACAGGTACTCATGCGAACACATTCAGAGAGAGAGACGCAGTCACACATGTAAACAAAGCACATGCATACATGGGCACTAGAACATCCCAGGGAGAAAGACAGCTCTCTCCCACAAGGTTAGGACTGAAGCTGTGCTTCCGTAAAGCTGCAGACACTTTAAACAGGCCTATTTCAAAGTGGAATACTCTGCTAAAATACTTTCCATTGATTTCAGGCTGAAAATAAATGATTTTTGTAAAATAAAGTGCCGCAAAAATGCCGCTAAATTTCCATATTTGTGCCGCTAAATTTCCATTTTTGTGCCGCTAAATTTGCTAATTCATGCCGCTATATCCTGGGGGGTCTGAATAGAGCTCTGTTTGAGGAGATAGGCTAGGGTCCGGAGGAGTCGACCGGAATGTCATGGGGGTACCGGCACGATGGAGACGGCGCCTGGGAAGCAAGGTCAACTTAACAGACGATCCAAAGAAACGAAACTATGGAAAAAAAACAGAAGGGAGACCACGTGAAGTGTATACGTGGTGGGCGTCCCAAAGGGGCGTTCCACCCATACTGTGATTTTGTATTAGGGACAGCACCCCGGGGAGGAGGTAGAGCAGATGGCCTGAGGACCCTTAGAGAGCGGATGGGTAGGCAGAAAGGGTACTGCTTCACGACATAGGTTTCCATCTGAGACTAAGAGAGATTGAGCTTCTTCGGAAGTCCAACGGCTGACACCTTTTTAGGTAAAGAATCTGTTAAGTAGGGATGTCATCTAGCATAGAGTAGGGACAGTTTAACCTGTTTCATTTTCTTTCTGTAAATGACGCTTCAGATTCATCTGGTGTCAATGATATTCAACTTATTGATTTTTGAATTGGTCTTGGTAGTTTTCTTCTGTCGATTGAGATCTCTTAGAGAGTTCATGTTCATTCTATTACCTGTATACCCTTTGAACCTTATATTGAGGTGTTTGTACTTGCAATTGATTTTGGCTTTATAATAAATCTTTAAACTTTTTCAGTCGTAAGTGGTTCTTCAGAGTTGCGTCAGTCTATGGGGTTGATTTAACCTATGTGGGTTTGCCTTTTACTCAATGACAGTCAATAACCGATCCAAAAAGGGACTCAAGTGAGATAAGGATCAGGGTGATCTGATAAGAGATCAAAATCTCATTCCCGCAGTTGGTAGCAGAGAAAGATGGTTGGCTTCTTGAGGAAGGCAACCTAGGTTAGGTCAAGATTACCCCAAGGCCCCTAGTCATCGACGACCAGAAGAAGAGCTACCTGCCGAAGAAGGTGCTGACGGTGCGAGAGAGAAAAAGCAGCAGAGTCGGTCGAGAGTGAGTATAAGGGTCATGCGTTGCCAGATTGCGGTGTTTTGTGTTGTACCTGTGTTGTAATGTCAAGCGGAGTTGAATGCCTGTAGTGTGATTGAGAGACGGTTGTGAGCGCGCGCAACCGGTGAAAATCTTAAGTCCAGGGAAGGGCTTAAGTGGTTCGGGTGTATCGGACATCCAGAGTAATTGTCTACCATTGTAAAGGGGGTCATGAGGTACCATTGATCGCCCGTAGGACCGTGATAGGGGGAACGTAAGTGTGAGTGTATGAGTAAACGGACGCTGGTCGGACGTTCACTGTGTGTAAGTAACCTATCAGTAAGGCGATCGTCTGACCGTTGTGAAAGACGCTTCGTCAGTTGAGGTGACAATTACAGTTAGACTGTGGACGTACAGTCAAAGAAAAGTGATTGCTTGGTCGGAAGTAGTCATTTTTCGGTGTATGAATGAGACGCATGCGGGACCGGGAGACGAGCTGAGAAAGGAGGGGAACTGCTGCGAGGGGGACGAGTGACGTCAGAGCGAGCCGCGCTGGGATAGGCTGGTTGGTGTAGAGCCGCGCTGGGATAGGTTGGTCAGCGAAAGCCGCGTAGGGATTGGTGGTTCACCATCGGGAAGTAAAACAAGGAAGAGAATTAAGGAAAAGCATAGATTCTTGAAAATGAAGTGTTTTAAATGTTTAAGAGGGATGTTTAGGAGAGAAAATAGAGAGGCGATGAGCGGGGAAGAGGCCCCACCGGAGGGCACACCAGCTCATTACATGGCCGTGAATGTTGGGTTACATACTATATTGTGGATTTCTGAGTGGAGCAAGTTAACAGAGGGAAATGAGGAACTGACGTTTCCGAGATACGGAACGTTTAGGTTAGAAGCATTGAATCAGCTGAAAGCAGTAATGCTCGCAACGAGACCTCTACCCAGGCCAACACAGTTCGAAGCCCTCAATGCATGGTTCAGGGCGGCGTACGACCGGAGCCTGAACAGGCGCCAAGAAAGAGTGAAACGATCGGTAAGGGCAGTGCAGGATGCCAAATGGGATGATGAAGCTAAAAAGTGGAGGGTGCAGAGAATAGAAGCAGATAAACTGTACCCAGTGATAGAAGTTACAGGAGAAAAGAAGCCTGCAGAGGAGGATGATGAGAGCGAGACGGATGATAGTCTGATAAATAGGCTATTATTAGACAGACCACCTCCGTACAATAGAGAAGCCGAATGTCCCGAGCTCCAGCAGGGGGACGGGGCCGGAAAAGGGGAATATAGACCGCTCCCCATATCAGATTGGGAACCAAAAAAAGGCGAGGAAATACCTCAACCTAGTCCAGTACAGAGAGTAGTCGGAAGGTTTGTGGTACAAAAGGTGCCGGAAACAGAGTGTGCAAGGTCATATCAGCTGCCGGACGCTCTACAAGTACCTGTTACCATAGGTCCTGTAGTGTCGATTTACAACCCAGAGAGAGCACGAGAGGAGGAACAGGCACGATTGGACAGGGAAAGAGCAGAGATGGAAAGCAGGAACAATACGATTAATTCACAAAGGCAGTTGCTAGGACCGAGAGGTCGGAGTACCCCATGGGATTCAGTAACGGATCCCTTAATAGAGCAGGGGGATCAGAGAGTGCTGATGGATCTAAGGGGACCACGACCGAAGTCCCATAAGGAGCTAAGGGAGTACTTGAAAGAATGGGATGCTGCCGTAGAGACTCAGAATAACAGAATAGAAACGGAAGCGGAATGGAGAGGCCGGGATAACAGAGTCCTCTCCCACTGTGGAGCTGGCGAAAGCAGTTCAGAGTGGGACGGCAGGAGTCAGGAAAGCAAAGGAGATACCTGCCATACCACCGGTGGCAATAGACAAACGTGTGAAGACAAGAGTACAGGATGTGGGGGGGTGTCTCGCCCTATCCTCAGTGAGGGAGATCGAAGGACACAGGAGTACAGGGACAGTTACAGGTGCACTCACCACACACCGGGCGAAAATGTGCAACATTGGAGTCGCGGGAGTATGGAGAGTCGCGAAGGGTCTCACCATGTATCCAGTGATCACGGACGAGATCGCGGGAACATGGAGAGCCGTGAGGGACCTTATCGTTTACTGAGTGACACCAGACAGCAAGGGAATTGCGGAGACTTAGAAAATAACGGGGGATCCTATCATGTGTCTAGAGAGACAGAGCCGAAGAGACAGAATGGGGTGGTGGGAAATAGAACATTGTTCCACCATACACCTAGAGAAGATGGAAGAGCATGGGATTTAGAAAGATGGGAACAAAGGAGGACTCCTCATAGCTCACCGGTGCCTAGACGTAGGACTCGGAGTTGGGACTAGAGGGATGTAAAGGGACCATCTCGGAGTGAGGTACTGAGAGCTGAGGTAAAGGCAAAAAGACTCGATGTAGCCAGTCTAAAATCAGATCTAGATGAAATAATAGACGGCACATTGCCAATGGAGAGAATAGACCTGTATGAACAAGATGAGGTACTGTTTATGGCAAAGGATGTTACTCGGAAGGCGAGGTCAGTACATGAAAGATTATCTGAGTTGGCACCCAGGTACATGATAGACTTATCCAGAACTAAAGCATTACAGGGTAACCATAGGCTGAATTGCACGGATCAGGATCTAGACGAACGGAGGACGATTGGGTTGAAAATACACATAAAGGAACTGATCTTGGGCATAAGAACGTGGAGGGATTTGGATAAATGGGAGGAAAGATGGTCCAAGAGGGGGACCGTCAGAAGGAGTACAATTGGGATGTCCCCAGAGGGAGGGCCACCGCAAATGGAAGCTTTCCCTTTGTGAGAAATCGCGAATGGAAGCTACGTACATGTGCCCTGGAGTAGGGGGGATTTAGCGGCATTTACCAATTCCTTTCCTAAGCTGAGGGAGAACCCCGTGGAGTGGTATAAACAGGTAGAGAGGTTTGTAAAGATCTCCAAAGTACTGTGGGTCGATTTGAACACCCTGTTTGACATTGTAGTACCAGGGGATTTGTGGATGGCATGCAAGCTTAGTGTTGAATGGCCCATTTCTGAACCGGATAGGGACGCCCAGACGAACGGGCCATCAGAGAAAGTCATGGAAAAATATGAGAGGGTAATGGCATGGTTGAAAGAGAAGGTGCCGTTGCAGGACATAGACTGGGTTAAGATAGATCGAACCACTCAGGAACCTAAAGAGACTGTCCATGAGTATTATGAGAGATTGCTGAAAGCATTCAAACAGTACAGTGGGTTGGATGTGATGGACCCAAAAGACATAGGGCAGTTTGTGTCAAAATTCGTTCTGGGTCTGAGACCTGACATCAGCTTGATGATTCAGCAGCATTTAATTTGTTGGCAAAACAAACCATTAGATGAAATTCTGAGATATGCAAGGTACTGCAGCGATGAAATAGACTCGAAGGCAAAGAAGCTTAAGGAAAAACTGATGTTGGTACATATGCAGTCAGCTGGAAAGGGTGGACAGCGGCAACAGGGAACCGGAACCCTAGGGAAAAAGCAGAATAATCAAAGTAAAGACGATGAGGAAAAACAGAGACCTAGGATAGATATTGCGACATTGAAAAAGACGACTAGGTGCCACCAGTGTAACGAGGTGGGACATTGGAAACGCGAGTGCCCCTATAATATCGAGACCGGAGAATTAGAACCTGAGGAAGACGATGTCCAGAACAGTCTGGTGAAGGGAACAACGATACCGAAGGGAAAGTTTATCAAAGGGGGGACTCTGCCTCCTCGAGCCCAGTTCCCTCAACCACCTCGTATTGCGAACGGGGGAAAAACCTATAGACAACTGCCACTGTTCGTAGGAGGAGAGGAATGCTACTACGTTGATCCCCTTACGGGACAGCGAGTGAATAGAGAGGAAGATTGTACCCTAGGAGTAGCCTTAGAGGTAGACCAGAGGGGACCATACGTGGAGGCTGAAGTGGCAGGGTGTCCTACGACCTTTTTGGTGGACACGGGGGCCACTCGATCCACTCTGAGATCAGCGGTGGTCCCAGGTCTGCCAATGTCAGGAGAAACGATCCAGGTAGTAGGAGTCACAAATAGGAGAATGACGAATCCTCTGACAGAACCAGTGTCGGTGAAAATAGGGAAATACAGTGATGAGCACCAGTTTGTGGTTTGCGATTCCAGTCCTGTGTGTCTGTTAGGAAGGGACCTGTTATGCAAACTGAATTGTACGATATATTGCACACCTCAAGGAGTAGAAGTGCAGAATAACGATGATGATGCCGATTTTAAAGTTGCAAACTCACAGGTATGCGTGGAGCTATATCCTACCTTGACGGTGGAGGAGCTGCCATGGGACTTGAGAGGTGCGGTGTCATCTGAGGTGTGGGATTTCACTGGGGAAGAAATAGGACTATCAAAGGGGTAGAGCCAGTAAAGATCATGGTAAAACCAAATGCTGAGTATCCAAGAACACCCCAATACAAGTTGACTCCGGAGACGATTGCAGGAATAAAGCCTGTGATCAAATCCATGATTAAGCAGGGAATACTGAAGGAAATCGTGGGAAGCCCATGTAACTCCCCGATTATGGGTTTGCAGAAGCCTAGTGGGAAATACAGAATAGTGCAAGATCTTCGAAAGATTAATAATATAGTTGTTTCATGTTGTCCAGTGGTACCGAATCCATCAGTGATACTGTTTCAGATACCATTCCAAGCTGAGTGGTTCACGGTGATAGACCTGTGCCAGGCCTTCTTTTCAATCCCCTTAGATGAGGAAAGCCAATATCTTTTTGCTTTTAAGCTGGAAAATCGCGTTTTAACATGGTGTCGTATCCCACAGGGGTATACAGAAAGCCCATCGATTTTTAACCAGCTGCTGAAGAAAAATCTTGAAAGTCTAGTACTGCCCATGAACTCGGTTCTGGTTCAGTACATAGACGACCTACTTGTGGCGTCAGAAACTGAGGAAGCTTGCAAAATAGACACCATCACCTTATTAAATCACTTGGCAGAGAACGGACACAAGGTGTCTCCAAGCAAATTGCAGTATTGTTTGACAGAAGTGCAGTACTTGGGTCACAGGATTGAAAAGGGAAAACGGAAGGTGTCACCAGACAGAATAGAGGCGATCATGAAAATGAATTCGCCCACAACACAAAGAGAAGTCAGGATGTTCCTAGGAATGGTTGGTTATTGCAGGCAGTGGATAGCTAACTTTTCACTGAAGGCAAAACCTTTACAAAAACTGACGCACAAGGGGGTGAGTGATCCGGTACCATGGGACAAAGATTGTTTGATGGCGTTTCTGCAGCTGAGGGAGGACTTGTGTCGTGCCCCGGCTTTAGGAATGCCTGATTACGAAAAACCATTCTTACTTTACTGCTGTGAAAGGGAAGGTTGTGCTTTGTCAGTTTTGGCTCAGATACACGGAAATGCCCGTAGACCAGTTGCATACTTCTCGGCTACCTTAGATCCAGTAGCGGCAGCGTTGCCCGGATGTCTCAAATCCGTTGCTGCAACGGGTGTCAGCATTGAAAGGTGTGAGAATATAGTAATGGGACACCAGTTAGTGGTGTATGTACCGCATTCTGTTGAACTGTTGATGACCAGGACCAAGACACAGCATCTGATAGCAGGCTCACGCGCTATGAGCAAGTCATTTTGGCTGCCGAGAACGTGACCCTAAAGAGGTGCTCTGTCTTGAATACCGCCACTTTGATGTCACTTCCAAATGACATTGATGATGATGTATGTACAGATCATGACTGCCTTGATGTGACTGAACTATGCACCATACCAAGACCAGATATCGTAGATGAGCCATTGGCCGACCCCGATGAAATATTCTTTGTTGATGGCTCATGCGTAAGAGACGATATTGGTCAGCTGAGAGCAGCATATGCCGTTTGTACCATTACCGGAGTTGTGGAAGCCGCCTGCCTGGAAGGAGTACATTCCGCTCAGGTAGCTGAAATCATTGCTTTGACCCGTGCCTGTTTAGCAGGTAATAAAATTCGAGTCACCATTTACACCGATAGCCAGTATGGTTTCGGGGTAGTTCATGACTATGGGCAGTTATGGTCTCAAAGAGGTTACATGACCTCCTCAGGCTCTCCTATTAGGAATGGAGAATTTGTTCGATTATTGTTAGAAGCACTACAAGGTCCAGCAGCTATTGCCGTTGTTAAATGTACAGCACATACAAGGAATACGGATTTTGTGTCACAAGGCAATAGGTATGCCGATGAAGTCGCACGTTACTGTGCGGAACAAGGGTATTCCTTTACAGAGGTAGAAGTGGGGGGAATACAGGAAAGGACCGAGTTAACTATGTTGTTGGAAACTGTAGACACTTGGGATGAGTTGAAATGTATACAAGAGAATGCACCTGATTTCGAGAAAAAGGCATGGGAAACAGCTGGTTGTACCAAGAGTGAGATGGACTTTTGGATTTCTGCAGATGGGAGGGCAGTGTTACCAAACGAACTTGTCAGTCCAATGGCAAGGAGATTGCATGGACCAGCACACATAGGTAGAGATGCCATGGTAAGGGTATTTAGGCAAACGTGGTACAACCCAAAGTTTAGGGTAGCGGCAGAAGCAGTATGTCAACGTTGTGTGATCTGTCAACAACTGAATGTAGGGAAGAGAACACCAGTCACATTGAGCCACATAGGGAGGTCTGGGGGGCCATTCAATAGAATGCAATTAGATTTTATTGAAATGCCAAGGTGCAATCGCCTCAGATACGTCCTAGTGATTGTCTGTATATTTTCCAGATGGGTTGAGGCTTACCCCACACGTAGGTGTGACACACTTACAGTAGCAAAGCTATTGCTTAGAGAACTGATACCGCGCTTCGGGGTGCCGGCCTCTTTGGAATCAGATAGAGGAACACATTTCAACAGCGAAATTGTGAAGATGCTATGTTCAGCCCTAAGTATAGACCAGAAGCTACACTGTAGCTATCGACCAGAAGCTTCAGGGATCGTGGAGCAAATCAACAGCACCATTAAGTCCCGACTTGCCAAAGTTTGTTCGTCGGCATCCTTGAGCTGGCCTGATGCACTTCCACTGGTCCTTATGAGCATACGTAGCACACCAGACAGAAGGACAGGTCTCTCCCCACATGAGGTGCTAATGGGGAGGGCTATGAGACTGCCATCCGTTCCAACTGCAGCATTGTTGAACATCACAGATGATTTGATCCTGGACTATTGTAAGGGACTCTCTGACGCCATTCATTCTGTGTCTCTTCAGGTGCAGGCTGCTGAAGTTCCATCGTCTCATGACCTGTGCCACGATCTGTGTCCGGGGGACTGGGTCCTGGTGAAGAAACACGTCAGGAAGAATTGTCTAGACGTGCGCTGGCGTGGACCTTTCCAAGTCATATTGATCACGAACACTGCAGTGAAGTGTGGGGGCTTGCCCAATTGGATTCACGCCTCACACACCCGAAGAGTTCCAGCACCTCCGGAAGAAGCAGCTCCTCTCTCGGATGAAAATCCAGCTGAAAGCGGAGAAGCCACAGAGGGGATCAGCCAAGCTGCAGAGGTGTCAGAGGAGACTGAGAGTGTGTCTGACCAGGCCGAGGACGGTCAATGCACCAGCGAAACTGAAGCTGCTACAGAAGGAGAAAGTAGCTGGGAGTACGAATCAGACACTGATCAAGCTGCAAGTGGTCAAGAGTCAAGTGCAAGAACAAGGAGCAGGAGGACAAGGAGTGGAGAAGCTAGCTGGCCGGAAAGAAGGAGAAGGCCAAGCCTGAGAGCGAATCCAGAAAGAACTCTTGTCCCGATTTCTGAAGACTCTTACCTAGACGAAGGTGCAGTGGACTCAGACTCTGAGAGTCCAAGAAGATCAAGGAGGGTACGTGTGCCCTGCAGAAGATACGCCACCCCTGAGTGGACCTACCTGGCGGCAGATGTCTTGGGGACAGAGATCCGGGAGGGTGAGGGAAGTGCAGGTGACCAACCTCGATCCAATTGTAACGGTGGAAGTACGGCTGTTGACACCTGGAATCGAAACTGAAGGGTTGCTAACGTTCACACTCCCCGTCCCTCTGTATCTAAGCCGGATCAAAGACTTGGTACTGAACAGATTAGAATTTCCAACCTTGGGTCATCCAGTACCAGAACACGAGGAGAAAATTCTTCGCTTAGAATTGTTGGAATATGCTATTAGAGCTGCCGGAACCAGAATTATTGTAGATACCTAAAGACTTTGTAAATAAACCAGCAAGAAAGAATATAACCTAGCGCCTAGTGGAAAGAAGAAGAAAATAGGGATTTCATTTAGTGGATGGAGAAGGGCTAGGGTTGTCTGTTGCTGAATATAAAGATACTTTGTTGAAAAGAGACTTTGTCGTTTAAGTGTGGTTCACAGACTGAGAAATCAAATGTAAGCCGAGTGAAGAAATCAAAAGAGACTTTTCCAAAGAAAAGCTACACTGTCTGATAACATGGAGACCGGCCGTTCGAATCGCAAAGCAAAATGCATAGTAGGCACACTTATAGCAGTAGTAATTTCTCTTATAGTCATAGTAGTTACTGTATCATACATAGTGGGACATGCAAGTGTAGCTGAGACAACAGATGTAAAGCCTGTAACGACTTTGAAACCTGTTCTTGTTGGAAAGAAGGAGGAGAACAATGTAATACAGGAAAAGGCGTTATTGGCAGCTGAGGCCCGTAGGTTACACATAGATGAGTCGCAGGGAAATTTCAGAACAAACGCATATGCCAAACTATTGTATGAGTATATTGACGCCATGGAAGCCAAAGATTGTTATGTCTGCATGCAATTGCCGGCTTCAGTAGATGAAGGCATTCGATATCATCATCTTCCATTGACATATGGGATAACATGTAGTTTATTGCTCAGTATATTTTATGGTCGAGAGGGGTTTGAGTACTACTTTTCAAATTATGATTCGGTACTGCCCGAAGTCCCGAATTATAAACAAATGAACAAGTGGGACTATTACAAGAAGGAAGATAGATTGGCTAAGTTCTTCCTTCCTTGGGATACATTAGATACTTCATATGCACGCCGAAATAACCTGACTTGCAAAGTGTCAGAGATTGAGAAAAAGTTTATTGGACAAGTTGATGACCGTTACAGGAGGCAGAAGATTTTAAAAATGTCAGGACAATGGAAAACAGATTGGACCGAAGAGGAAAAGGCACACAAAAAGAAGGGTAGTAATGGTCCAATAGCTTTAGATCGAACACAGAAAGGAAAGTTATGTCTGACCCGAAGCAAAACGTATTATGAGAGTGTATTTGTAGGTGAAGTTAGTTGTGAACATGCTTTCCGGTTAGAATATTATACGAAAGATTTCTTGAAAGGGATGCAAGTGATTCCTAATGTATATTTTGTATGTGGAAGAAATGCCTATGTAAAATTGCCTGACAATTGGTATGGTTCATGTTATTTGGCAATTGTCTTCCCCAAAATATACCATGCAAAGGATTTAGAGATCATAGAGGGAAAGGCTTCGGCAAGAGGGAAAAGGGATGCAGGAGATGCGGAAGTAGTTGGAGACGTATTTGGCGCCATGTTTCCTCTTTTAGGTTTGATACTTAATGATGTCAAGATCAGAAGATTGGCTACAGTTCTAGATAGGTTGTCTGCCAGTACTGCAAGGTCATTGATGCTGGTGGAAGGAGAGATGCAATCGATTAGGGCAATGGTCCTTCAGAACCGTCTTGCTTTAGACGTTCTGCTAGCAAAGGAGGGCGGAGTCTGTAAGGCTTTGAAGGTCCAGGAATGTTGCACTTACATTCCAGACAATTCAAAGCCTCTTGAGAAGGCTATACAGAATATTACTAAGATACATCAAGAAATTGAAGACCTAACAAGGGTAAATGTTTGGGAAAAAGTAGGTCATGGAATGGGTAAAGTTGGAGGTTGGTTTGCCAATCTCGGGAAGAGCTTTGTCTGGTATATTCTGAAGCCTATCTTCATAATTTTGATTTGCATAATCATATTGTGGGGTTTAGTGAGACTGTACAAATGGTATAGATCAAACAGGTTGCAAAGGTCCATGAGAGAACAGGAGCGGAGATTAGCTGCTATGCAAGATCATCAGTATAGGAGTTTGAGAGCTCTAGAAACGATCAAAAGAGGGAGCCTTGCAACAAGTTCTGTGTAACACATTCAAATTGGTATTAGTGATGACCCCTAGAGGTCATCAAAGGGGGGAACTGAGAGAGCGCAATTTGAATAAAACGTATGTATAGGCCATATGTACAAGCACGTTGCGTAAAGTTAGCTAAAGTAACTAGAGAAATGAAGAAATGTATCCGTATGTACTCATGAGTGTTTTATTAGAAATAGAAAGCCCCTATAGAGTATGGGCTATAATAGAAATGTGTGGAAACGCTTAGAAATGTTAGATGTGTTAATCAGGTTCCATGTATGTAGCTGCTAAATGAAGAAAGATGTTAAATGTAAAATGAAGAAACGTGCAGACCACATGGCACTGTGTGAGAACGAAATGTACCATTGCATCTTTTACACGACATGGATTCATTATAATCAATGATTTTGCTTACATATATATATACGTTAAAGGCAATATTTTATAGAAGTGTTTTGTATAACTTTGGTGTGGTATGTTAGCATATTATTTTAAGCTGAAGAAATAAGAGTTCAGAGAGTGCAGACCACTGCACGTAATTTAGTGGGCCAGGAGAGATAGTGGGTTGTCTTTGATCTGCATGTGTGAGCTAAAAGTCAAAAGCCTCGTTAAAATAAATTGCCAATGCTGGTCGAAGTTTTACGGCCTAGTAAGATAAGGGGAGCCTGGAATTTGGGGCCCTGTTTCGAAGTGTCTGTTTGCAGGTGCGAGGGGGGTACCAATCAAAAGCTTGATGAATAGAGCTCTGTTTGAGGAGATAGGCTCGGGTCCGGAGGAGTCGACCGGAATGTCATGGGGGTACCGGCACGATGGAGACGGCGCCTGGGAAGCAAGGTCAACTTAACAGACGATCCAAAGAAACGAAACTATGGAAAAAAAACAGAAGCGAGACCACGTGAAGTGTATACGTGGTGGGCGTCCCAAAGGGGCGTTCCACCCATACTGTGATTTTGTATTAGGGACAGCACCCCGGGGAGGAGGTAGAGCAGATGTCCTGAGGACCCTTAGAGAGCGGATGGGTAGGCAGAAAGGGTACTGCTTCACGACATAGGTTTCCATCTGAGACTAAGAGAGATTGAGCTTCTTCGGAAGTCCAACGGCTGACACCTTTTTAGGTAAAGAATCTGTTAAGTAGGGATGTCATCTAGCATAGAGTAGGGACAGTTTAACCTGTTTCATTTTCTTTCTGTAAATGACGCTTCAGATTCATCTGGTGTCAATGATATTCAACTTATTGATTTTTGAATTGGTCTTGGTAGTTTTCTTCTGTCGATTGAGATCTCTTAGAGAGTTCATGTTCATTCTATTACCTGTATACCTTTTGAACCTTATATTGAGGTGTTTGTACTTGCAATTGATTTTGGCTTTATAATAAATCTTTAAACTTTTTCAGTCGTAAGTGGTTCTTCAGAGTTGCGTCAGTCTATGGGGTTGATTTAACCTATGTGGGTTTGCCTTTTACTCAATGACAGTCAATAACCGATCCAAAAAGGGACTCAAGTGAGATAAGGATCAGGGTGATCTGATAAGAGATCAAAATCTCATTCCCGCACAACAAACCTGAAACAGTTCAAGCCAGTCTCAGTGAGATGAACCTGGACAGCTTCAAACCCAAACTTTTGCTGAATGCCAAATCAATTGGATTCACCCTGGACACCAACTGCACCCTTGAGGATTAGATTGCCAAATAATTAAGACAACTTGATTCAGCTCTCTCTTCTAATGAAGCTGTTTCTTGTAGAAAGCTACTTCCGAACGGCTGTTCAAGCCCTTGCACTCTTGCATCGGGGTGGTCCTAACCCCCTGGTCTACACTTCCCAGATTGCACACTGGCACCGCTTAAGGGCATCCGATATGACGGAGCACGTCTTATCCAGGGTCTGAAGAAATATGATTACATCACACACATCCTGATAGAGCTCCATTGGCTGCCCTTGAAGGCGTGCACCATCATCAAAACCAGCAGCATCATTTACAGAGGCATCCCAGCCAGCACCCCCACTTACCTTGACTCAGGCGTGCACCATCATCAAAACCAGCAGCATCATTTACAGAGGCATCACAGCCAGCACCCCCACTTACCTTGACTCAGGCGTACTCATCATCAAAACCAGCAGCATCATTTACAGGGGCATCACAGCCAGCACCCCCACTTACCTTGACTCAGGCGTGCTCATCATCAAAACCAGCAGCATCATTTACAGGGGCATCACAACCAGCACCCCCACTTACCTTGACTCAGGCGTGCTCATCATCAAAACCAGCAGCATCATTTACAGAGGCATCACAGCCAGCACCCCCACTTACCTTGACTCAGGCGTGCTCATCATCAAAACCAGCAGCATCATTTACAGGGGCATCACAGCCAGCACCCCCACTTATCTTGACTCAGGCGTGCTCATCATCAAAACCAGCAGCATCATTTACAGAGGCATCACAGCCAGCACCCCACTTATCTTGATTCAGGCGTGCTCATCATCAAAACCAGCAGAATCATTTACAGGGGCATCACAGCCAGCACCCCCACTTATCTTGATTCAGGCGTGCTCATCATCAAAACCAGCAGCATAATTTACAGGGGCATCACAGCCAGCACCCCACTTATCTTGATTCAGGCGTGCTCATCATCAAAACCAGCAGCATCATTTACAGAGGCATCACAGCCAGCACCCCACTTATCTTGATTCAGGCGTGCTCATCATCAAAACCAGCAGCATCATTTACAGAGGCATCACAGCCAGCACCCCCACTTATCTTGATTCAGGCGTGCTCATCATCTTTGGTGGTTCTTGGCACACCCCATAGCCATGACACTATAAGACTGCAAAATAAAAAGTGCAGTGGGTATATCTCTGCTAGTGGACAGAGAAGGAATATTTGCTGACCCTCTAGACATGGTGGGCCACCTGCCAGTCCCTCTATCGGCCCCACAAAGCTGGTGTCATAGTACAGGGTACAAAGTGAGCAGCAGCTCCTGCTAGGAGGCGATCATATCGACTTTAGTGCTCGTTGTGCTGACTTCAGTACTCCGCAGGGGGGCGGTTCCCCCAACAGGCATGAAGTAGACTGGCTCTGGGAAATTCCCAACAAACAAGATCTAATCAAACACTTCACCCTACTACTGGAAGCTTATTTCAGAAGTGAACATGATGCACAATGCAGCGAAGGGTGTGTGAAGGTGTGACTCCCACTGAACCACAACTCCATAAACTATTTTCTAAAACTTTGCAAAGTTAAAGACTCATTAATTTCTTTAAATTTATTTCAGCAGATGGCCTACTGCATCCATGGACTGACCCCTCATGGCAGCCATCCTTCCCCACAGTCAAGGTCGAATTTACCACGGAGTCCATCCATCCCTCACCTTGTACCTTGCATTCTTTGTCAACAAACCACAAGGTCCTAGATGCAATGATTAAATGAATCTCCACCTATGATGATCTCTAAGGAGGCATTCCAGTCCATCGTTTTCCATCAACTTTGTAACTCTAGATTCTGACCATTATTCCCTTACTTTCTTCCATCCTTGATCAGTGCCCATCCCAACCCATGATACAGCTTCCCAACAAAGCTGTTATTGGAATAGCTTTTAGCTCTCCACGCTAACATTTTCGATCAAACAGAGTATGTCTACATGTTCTATGCACGTGAAATGTAAAAGTTTTTTTTCGCTCGTACTCCGACTGACAATGGTCGTGAGACTAAGGGGCATATTACCAACGGACGGCGATCAATATCGCCAAGCGGGCTTAGTGCGCTTTTATTTATCGCTGTCTATCGCTGGGTGTTATCGGTTATCGCCGAGATAGCGTAGTATTAACAATGCCTATCACCAGGGCGATAATATTTCCAGCAATAGCGGCGTTGTGAGGGGAATATTGCTGGAAATCCAGCGATACAACCACAGAGATGGCGTAAACCTTGTAAATAGGCGAAGGTGCAAGATCCACCTGCCATGGGACAAAGAGGGTTAGTCAGTATTTTACCTGACGTTAGTTTTTGGAGAAAAGCATGGTTAGCACGTTTTTTAAAAATCGCTAACCGTGGTGTGGGTCGCATTGTAAATATCGCGATGGACTCATGGCGATAATTTACATGTATTTCAGGGACGATATACGCCCAGTGATGCCCACTTTGCATCTCATTAGAGATGCAAAGCGAAGCATTGGGAGAAAGGCTGCTAACATGCGCTAATGCATGTTAACACTGCCTTGTAAATAGGGCGAACAAATGATCTCCGCTTTTTTGGCTGTTAAAGTAAAAAAGCGGAGATGAGGCCCTTGACAATATGCCCCTACATTTGCCAGGAACGTTTTGCACATATTTTGCACTTTGGGAGCAAAAGATCTTCATTTCAAACCAACAGCGTTTGTGACTCCAGTCCTGCTCTCTGATTTTTTTTAGGGGGTTTCTTTTGTTTGTTGATCACCCGAGAAGAGTATGACGGCTTCATGTCCTCTTTTTTACTAGATATCAAGATGTTAGGGGTAGTTTAATTGGCATTTGTGACTTCCCAGTACCATCACCTCATTAACCCCGTGCCCCAACTGTGACTATTCCTAATTCCCAACAGCCTCTTAATCGATGCTTAGCAGAGAGCGAGGGCAGGGTGGGAGCACTACAGACAGTAAACAGACTTCATTGCGCCCAGTTTGTTTCCTGTTCGTGCCACTGGCTTCATGACACCACAGAACATGGCTCAAGCATTAAAGGGTTCAGCCAGGGGCAGGAGCTGCTACCTCTGGCGGCCCCTGATTGACATCCACAAATCCATAAAAACAGACAGCACATAAGGTCTAGGATATGTTGTCACTGTGATGTCACTAAGCTCTTTCATGTACACAAAGTTCTTGTAGTGATGTACTCGCTGTTCCCAACCCTCCTGTTTCTAGAAATAAGCACTGCCACCTAAGTAGATGAGCAAATCGTGACTGAAAAGCAAGCAAGATGTCTTTCCGTGCTATGCTCACACGACTGACATTTATGTAAGATTGCATCCGTCAATGCCAAATTAACCTTTTCTTTTTCAGAAGTTGATAAAGTGAGTACTATTAAATTAAGTGATGCTGACACCCTTATTTACAGTGCTTAGAATTTGCACAACTAAAGTGACCACCTCCTTCCAAATCATTATGGACTCTGTGTCCAGTCCTCGACTTTTGTGTGAAAGCCTAATGAATTCTGGGTGTTGTAGTCTTGTCTTCCATTTAACTAAATAGACCATTACAGATTAAATCAATGATTTTTAGGTGAAAGGTTCAGGACTTGATAGAGTGTTCATAATGACCTGGAGTAAGGTAATATATTATACCCGTGTTCACCACCACTAAACTCTGAACAAAAGACCTCTCCAAATGGACTGAAAGAACCAATGCTGGCCCTCACCCTAAGATACATGGCCAGAGCTTCCGGTGATGCTGTTTCCTTCATGGAAGACGCAATTGACCCTTACTCCACAGCACTCCTAGAAAGACTAAGGGCCCCATTAGGATGTCGGGCGGATCGCCACCGCCATGCGGGCGGTGGCGATCCACCCAACATTCTTCCCCGCCTGCCACCCATTTACCCCCCGCCACATTACTAAGGCGGGGGGACCGCGGCGGATTGAAAGACCGTCCGCCGCTTTTCTGCCCGGTCAACGAGTTGACCGGGCAGAAAAGGGTTTCATATGGTGGCGGTGTCTGTTAGACACTGCCATCCATATTAGGGTGTGTGCGGAAACATGCTTTTCCGAGGCGGCAAAGGCATGCGGGAATGTCTTGTGGGGGCCCGTTGCGGGCCCCCAGGGACTCTGGGGGGTGCACATGGGGGGTACCTATGATACACCCCTGCTCTTCACTGTACAACTTGGCAGGCACCGCAAGGTGCCTGCCACGTGCATTGAAGTGCACAATGTGCATTTTTAGCATTGCGGCGCAGCACCGCCCGCTGAAATGTTAAAAATGCGGGATGCGCCCGCCAGTGTGGCGGGTGCATCCTAATGGCCCCCACAGGATCGCCGCCCTTATGGCGGGCGGTGCCGTTTTACGCCAGGATGGCAGGCGGACAAAGGCCGCCCACCATCCTAATGGGGCCCTAAGTAACATTGGACTAACTCTGACATCGGCAGACATACACAGGACCCCATCTTCACCACCTTCAAAGACATCAATTTCAATTCAACCTCACCCCTCACATGGACTGAGCACTAGTTAGTCCACTTACAGATCAACCCACCGCAGTCCAACTCACCCACTATCAGCCTACCCACCGCAGCAGCAGCAAAATCTTAGAAACAGAATGGCTCAACGCTCTCCACGTGGATCTACCGAACCCTACAGACAACATCAATGCAGATGTAACTTAAACAACAGGATCAAGAACTGTGCAGATTCCCTTGCACCCATTAAGCTAAAAAACAGAGAGGACCCAACAAACAAGCTAGTTGGTATACAAAGTAACTACTGGATATACAGGGAACACTGTGGTGCTTTTAAAATTGCTTCACTGCTACAAAAGTGACCCCCATTAGCAAAAGCAGCCCCCCACCCTTCCAGCCTGTGGAGGGAACTGCCCAATGCCCAGTTCCACCCCTCCGGCCTTTGTGGCACAATAAGTGCTGCAGGTTCACTAGTAGCATTTAATTTACAGGCCCTGGATATGTGGAATGCCAGTCTACAAAGTACTTTTAAGTTAAATAAATGCACCAATCAGTTGCAAGCCACATTTACCATATTTAAAGGAGAGAGCACAAGCACTTTAGCGCTGGTTAGAAGTGGTAAAGTGCACTGAGGCCTAGAGCCAACAAAAGTGGGGAGTAAAGGCAAAACGTTTGGGGGGAGACGACCCTAAGGATGACTGGTCTAATACTAAACTTATAGGACCTTTGGCCGTGAGCTAACAGAAACAATGATGCTCTACTCTCTTTGGCTCTTTGCTTTGAACTAGTGTGTTAACCCCTTGCGTGCGGTGGGAATTCCCCGCCCATGCTGACTCCGCCTTGCGCGGGCGGAGTCATGACGGAACGGTTCCGTCATCAGCACAGCTCACCCGTAGCTGATGACGGAACCGCTCCGTCATCAGCATGCAAGGGGTTAAGGAAGAAAATGATGTCACCCATCATTGAAGCCCTAACAACAAACTCCACGCCAATGAATGACAGCAGCAAATCCAACCCTTGCTGCTGGGACCATGAATTCTTTCTGAGAAGTTGACATTTAACATGAGGATAATGAGTGGGCCATTCGCGTCTGGTTATAGAGTTTATCCTCTTCGTTCCACATATTATGCGCCTCTTCTTCGTGAAACATCAATCCGAGGATTTGCGGGACGTTGCACATCATCCCACTGGAGCCATGCAGGCAGAGCCGGCACGGACTAGGTTCCAGACCCATGCCTTCACACCAAGTCAAGCCTAGCGGGCCCGTTAATCTCTTGTTGAAAATTCAACTGGAGGGCACCAGGAGACAAGTCTCTCTGCCTGCACTAATCAGGACTGCTTTAGTTTCAAAGCACGCGCAAGGGCTTAGGCCTTCTGCACGAAGCCGGCCCGCTGCGTGCCGAAATTGAGAATTCAGAGAGGCTCACCACGCTCTGACTCACCCCAGAGATGAATCAGACCGCTGTAAAACAAATAATTTACATTTAAATAACTCATCTTCTCTCCAATCCCTGCTCACTGACTTAATCTTGACTCCCACCCTCCACTAATCCCCGCCAACACCTCCCAAAGTTAAACATGCTTGGGTTCGCAAATTCTTCTTTTTGTTTTCCAATTATTGAGCGATCATATTCCTGCGATGAAAAATTGAAATTTCCAGATACGGTGCTGGAAATCGATTCCGGCTCATCCCCCTTAGATCCCACCAACCCCCTCAGCGCCGTGTTGATGTTTCCAATCTCATTACAGGTTGCAATTTTGCACGCGCTCTACACGGTGACCCATCAGCGCCTCGTGTGTTTCCGCGTTACCCATTCCGCACTGGCTGCCAGATAAGAACAAGGCCCATGAATCAGGATGACAGCTTGCAAACAGAAAATGGGCTGGCAGGATTGGATTCAAATCCCAGGTGTAAAGGGATAATTACCACATCACTCATGCAGTAACTGGGAAAAAAGACCTGTATTTCAACAAGAAGAATTATGTTTCTTTGATAGCAGAAGGAGAAATCATTATTGGAGGCTTCACGCTGATGCTGTGTGTATAATTTGCTCATTAAACGTGGCGTCGGGTGCGGGCGTCAAAAGGTATTGTGTTGGCGCGCGGGGCAGGCGGGAGGGCGCGGGTGACGCAGCACGCCGGTGCGTCAGGCTGCGTGCGCGACACCCCGGGCCCCGGATTCACATGTTGTGGCTCGTGCCTTTTGAGGCGTGGCACGTGGGAGGAGGCGGCCCTGCTGAAAGGGCCCCGGTCTTGCTGGCAGCAAAGAAAGGACGATAAATAGATCGAACAGCTTTCCAGCAAGAGCAGTGAGGACAACAGGAATAATGGAAAAGGCCTGCGGACACAGCGAAGTAAGGAAGGGGAAAGAAAAAAATAGAATTAGTGATCAGGCCAAGAAAGGGTTATAGGCGGAAAGTAGATGACGTGCAGTAACGACTTGAAGGGGGCCCCATGCAAAGTATAAGGAGAGGGCCCCCACACTCCGTACCCAGTCAGGATTCAGGACCTGTCAGGCAAGGGGCCCGCAGCCCATGTACAGTGCCGGACGGGGGCCCCTGGACCTCAACCTGCCTGTGCACAGCTAATTTTATGCCACTGATCGAGAAGGGTTTTGTCACTATAGGCTTTCATTATCCGACTGACTCTCTTGGTTCACATACATCGCACACCCAACCCTTGCAGGGTTGTAGAATGCAGAGATGAATTCAGATGGGGGAATTGCAAACAGGCAACAAAAACTTAAAGGGGCAGATTTACAAGCACCGTGCGCCACTTTTGCGTCACTTATCCCATGTTAAAAGTGACACAAAAGTGGCGCATGGGGCTTGTAAATCTGCCCCACTTAGCCTTTTGATGCTCTGTTCAGTGACCTGCGGCACTTCTATATTGAATATGAGATGGGGGCATGGGAGCTGTCTGACAGCATTGATAAACCAAATGGTTGATCCTCTTCCAGCTCAGTCCCATTGAACGGGGTCAAGCAACATTGATAACACTTTGCAATACTAAATCAGTCATGTTCTTCAGTTGTAGATCAGAACATGCTCTAAACAAGACGTAACCTGGGAATTTCCAATGGTTTCAAGAGCACCTGGTAAAAATGCATTTTACTTGCTGAGGTGCGTTTCATATATTGAAAAAAAGGACAATTTGTTTGGGCCTTTACTGTGATTTGGCACAAATCATTAGTGGCACTCTAAGGAATTGATTATATGAGTGAATAACATCCATGATATATTCACCAGCAGTGCCCCCGGGGTCCCAAGCAGTGTTCTCTTTAACAGTAACAAAGTTTAGGTAGTGTATGATTGACAACATACACACCTGGTGAGCACGCCCCTGTAAAAAGAAGTATAAGCGCAGTATAATAGTGTGCACGAGAAATCAAAATTAACTCTAAGGCACCTGCCATACCTCACCTTAGGAAAGCACTGACCCTTCATGGAGCTATACTAACATACTCTGCAGGTGAGATAAACTAGGGTTAGCCTCAATCAAATTTTATTTTAAAGCACACATTAGACATGCTGAAGTTACTTCACAGTTTGGAGGACGGTGGTGATCAAATCTGTAAAAAAACTTGAACCACACGCAGGACTACATATACAGGAACTTAAGCACTGTATTACCTTCACTGGAAACTAACTCCACTGAATTATAACTTTCTGATAGAAGCTATCGATGAGTACTATTGATGTATCTCTGGCTTAGGCACTTGTCCAGTCGAGCTATTCACATATATTGGATATGCAATAAAGAGTGTGCCTAATTTGTTGATAGGGGCATAGAACTTCAACATGATTTTAAATATCCTTTTACACTTCAGTATGGGGTATTATATTCCTTTTGGTACATTTCCAAACAACCCGTCATCTCTGGCTGTCAATTTTCTTAAATTCTCAATCCCTTACCCCTTTTTATGAAACATATTACCTGTCTGCATGTAAAGTACAGCGGAATGCATGGAGGCTCAGTACTGTGAAAATTAATATGCCACTGTGCATTTTGTATTCTACTACAAACCCATTAAGCAGTTTAATGTAAGTAACTTTCAAATGTGGCTGTGGGTTTGAATGCATGGTCATTTGCAAGTAGATTCCTGCTTTCTTGTAATGAACTCCAGCAGGGCAGCATTTAAACACGCTACAGCACAACAACTACTATATGGGAGTGAAATTCCTGGCAAAAGACGTTGAGAAGGAAGAACTGAAAACTAGTTCTGACTTTATTTACTTAGATAGTGTGAGAAAGTGGTTAAATTAGGTGAGTTGAATAGATGTCCACCACAGGTATTAAAGTCATTGTCATGTTAGGTCCAGTTAAAGGTTTCAGTGATTTAAATTTCGGTTCAACCTGTGCTCAACTCTTGGAACAGAGCAGACAGGCTAAACTTAGAGAAATTGTGTAGATCATTAAGAAAATACCGAATTGCTAAAAAGGAAAAACAAAATGCAATAAAAATCCAACACCAATTTTAGAAAACTAGTATAATTTAATAAACAAAAGTTAACCAAATAATTGACCAAAAATTTAGCGCAGAAAAGCGCAAATCTCTATTGATCGTCTATAGTCACAGTAGATGGGGATCTATAGACAATTTCAGGCCAACTTCCATGGAGTGTAGATCGGATACAACAATCAGGTTCAACATGGTTAGAAGTTTCACCCTGTGGCATAGTCTTTTTTCTTCCATCTGTGGTGGGGTGGTGTTCACATCCAAGTCTGTTTATACTTCATGACTGTCAATTTCACTTGTTGGTGCTGATCTGGGTCTATTCAAGAATTCTTTGAAGTGCTGAACCCAACGCGCTCCCTCGTCTTTCTCTCTTGTGAGTCATAGGAAGGAAGAAATCATTACTGTTTTCTGATCTCTCAAGAACAGAAAAGCTCCTGGCCAAGACAATCTGAAAGCAGAAATGTTCAAGGCAGACCCTGAAACATCAGCCAAGATCCTTCAACCACTGTTTATATTATTTTGGGAGGGAAGGAAAGTACGAGATTACTGGAATAAGGCATCATTGCCAATATTCCAAAGAATTGAGAATTAATCAACAATAACAACTTGCGTGGAATCATCCTTCGGTCAATCCTGAGTAAAATCCTGGCAAAAATCATTATGCTGAGCATTTCTGGTGCTGTGGACAAGCAGTTAAGAAAAGAACAGGGTACGTTCTGCATTGGCAGCGGGTGCGTTTATCAGATCCGTACTATATGTGACATCATATAGCATTGCACAGAGTGGCACAGTCAACTATAAATCAACATCATTGATTTTGAGAAAGCCTTTGACCTTATCCACTGTGACAGCCTCTGGCACATACTGAAAACCCATGGCATACAACAGCAGTAAGTTCTCCTCATCAACAGCTTCAATGATTGATACATTTACCGGCAAGTTGGGAGATAGTGAGTAAAGCTTCAAACTCAAAGACATATATGAGAAAGGAATGCATGATGTCAGTGTTGCTGTTCAACCTAGTCAACTGGGTAATGTGACCCACAACAGCCACAAGCATCAGAGGGATCTTATTCTCTACATTGGAGGACCTTGACCATGTGGATGACCTAACCTTGCTCTCACACACACCAGCGTATGCAGGAAAAAATGTCTCACTTCATCATCTAAGCACAACAAGTGGGCTTGAAGATCAACACAAAGAGGTCGGAAGTCATGTCACTCAACATCCCAAATCTCTCACCAATCAAGCTAGATGGAGAGGACCTAGCAAGGACTGACAAGTTCACCTACGTATGCATGACTCTCAGACTTAATGAAGGAGCAGGAAGTGACATCAACAGCAGACTAAACTAGGCCAGGAATGCCTTTGGGATGCTGAACATTGTGTGAAGGTCATTTCAGTGCAGCACCAATACCAAGTTGAGGTTTTACTCTTGTAGCAACCAGAATGCTTTTGGATAGTGAAGAGTGACATCACCAAGCGGTCAGCCTTCCACAACGATAACCTGGGAAAAATCTTGCACATTTTCTGGCCTCAAACCATCTCCAACCAGTAACAGCACATCAGATGCAAGCAATAGAGCATGGACACTATGATTATGAGAAAAGAATGGATGGATAGGACAGGTCCTGCGACCCAAACCCAAGCCTACCGATTGATAGGTCACTGGTGAGGATTCACATAGCCCAAAGAGAAAGGCGAAAACAGGGAAAACCCAGATCGATCCCACAGATAGGCAGCTACAGCAGAAAACGTCCAAGAAGATTAGCCCCAATAAAACACGTTTGGTCAAAGGGGCTCACGTTCCCAAAATATCAAACAGTCAGATGCCACATGCAGTAAGGAACACTCCCCATGTCGGATATCTGGACACATACACACTGGGTCCAAATTCGGTTTCCACAAAGTCGAGAGCCACATGTGCCCCTTATTAGATGATGGAATTTATTGGTTTAAATTGATAGAAGAGCACTGCCAAGCACACCCTCCGGCAATACAATATTCCCAAGTTTTGGATTGATGAATTTGCTTCAATCGCAAATAGGAATGTGTCCCTTAGACAATGCTACTACTCAATGAAGATCATTCAATGTTCCGAGTCACACGAGATATACAGAGTCCACACTGTTCAGTGTCTTCAATTTAATGTTATTTTATTTCTCGTTGCTGATACATCCAACACGAAAGTCTGCCACTATGCTAACACGTGTTTTGTCTCCCCTTAGACTTTAGCAAGGCGATTGGCAAAACGCCCGTTGGCCCAGATTTACCTGCTCTACAAGAATGTGCAATTGGTTTATTTTACTTCAAGAACTAAATATAATACCAGCCAAAACTTCTGTCCATTGAGACAGTCTTCAGACACACCTCTGTTACTGCCTCCCAGCCTCTGAGTATAATTTAAGCAACGTAATCCTGTTTTGACAAAAGCCTCTTGTCTTTTAATTTTTTCAAGGTACATTCAAATCCAAACAACAAACTCCCTTAGGTGTTCATTAGGTATACAACTGTTCAGAGGCAGCCAAGTTCCTCAAGATACTCAGCGCCTGTTCCAAAACAAATGTGCATCTATGGACAGCTTTCATCTGTATTAAACCCCTCCCAGTCACCAAATCTACATTGAGAAATGAAGTTGATATGAGTAGAAAATGGGTACTGTAAACTGTGTTTATGATGTTTTTTAAACATATTTTATTGTTTTTTTGGACAGCATAAAATACACAGCAAATTCAATTACATATTAGGTATTGCAATCACACTACAGTAATTTGAGCATTTTCGTTCGCTATTGAGTCCATGAGATTACATTAATAACATAGTCCCCCTAAACCAAAACACCCACCTCCCATCCTCCCTCCCCCGTTGCAGATCCCAACTAGCACCAATATCTGGAATATAGTAGTGTTTTGGTGTGAACCCTACCCTCTTTCTAGTGGTGCTCTCACAGGTCCCTCCCCTCTGCGCCAGTCCATGATTGGAATTGGGTATTTCTGAATCCGTTGTGAGATCCCTCCTCCCCTCCCCAGATTGGCTGCTCTGGGCTGTGTTTACTCTATGATGAGAGATTACTCTGTACCACACTGTTGGCCGGCAGTGAAACTCTCATGAGAAATACACCACAGAGTATTAAAACGTATCTACTAAGAAGAGTGTACACCCTAACTTGTCAAAAGAGGCTATTCACTTAACAAGGTTTGAAGGTGCAGAATGTTATACTGCCGGCAAACTACAGAATGTGGTGAAACCTTTGCAATTGCCCATCTTCTGAAACTAAAAACACAACAAGATAAGGACAAAGTGGATGGAAGAAACAAAATACTGGTAAGCTTGTTACTTAGGGCCTTCTTGTGACCACACCAGCACTCCACTGCCGCACCGCCAAAGCCATAATATGACCACCTGTTGGATTCCGATGGGAATCCAGGTCGGGTGGTCCTACGGAGGCTGGGCCACGGCAGTGCAGTGCTAAGGCTCATACCTGAGCCTCAGCAAAGCACTATAGTGGAAATGCCATTGCACATTCCTGCAGGGCATGGACTTTCCAGTCCACGCCCTGCAGGAACTGGGGCCGCATGCAGAAAGGGGAGCACACCATGTGTCCCACTGCATGCATCCCCTGGTACAGAGGCGCAAGGCCCCCTTTGTTGCCCCACCACCACACTTTTCATGTCGGGCTCACTATCATGAAAACTGTGGTGGTGAGGAAACTCCTAATGTGTTTGGCGGTGCCTCAGCGGCACGACCAGCATATTAGGGGCCTCAGACTGTGGCAAGACTGCAAGGGATCGCAGATCCCTAGTGGCAGCAGCATTCCCATTGCAGTCAGGCCACCTAACTTTATATAGGCTGCTGGACCACGGTGTGGCAGTAGCCTCAGTGCCATCATGGGCTTTGGCAGTCCATTGGATCACCAAATTCAAAACAAGGCCCTAAATGTCTGCATGTTCATGATCACCTTTCTGCTGATAAGAAGTGTATAAGTGGCAACAAATGTCTTAAAGACAACTAATATATCTGTTGACCAGGAGTCCAAACACAAAAAGGGCCCTTTAATTAGGGGTGGGTGGAAGTCGCGTAAGGGACTTACGTGGAGAGGCATGGAGATTAAACCAATCTCCGTGCCTCTCTGCATATTTCCGTTACACAACGCCTCCCTCCTGCCCGCCTCCTGCCTGCCTCCCGCCCGCAATATTAAATGACTTTAAGCCTAAAATAAGATTTAAATAAGAACTTACCTTATCGCGGGGTCATCTTCCTTGTCCAGCTGGCCATCTTCTTGGAACTGTGCGCATGCGCGGAGGCCTGCGCATGCGTATTCCTGGCGAGGAATGCGCATACGCAGCCTTCTCCGCAGCCTCCTCCTCCGGGGGTGTAACTTCTGTTACACCCCCGAGTGTGCAGAGATTTGCCTTGTTTCTCCGCCTTCATTGCGAAAGGCGCAAATCTCCGCACATTCCATGGACAGAAGGGAGATGTCCGCCCACCCCTACCTTTAATTTTTACCTTTAATTTGATTGTACTCTCGTACAAGAAGAGAGTCAAATAGAAATATATCAAAATAAAAACTTGTTCACATGCTAATTTAGTTCAAAAACTTGTTGGTTAAAAAAAGGAAGACTGATAGACTTATGCAGAATTCATATGTTAATCATATTGTTGAGAAAACTTTCCCAGTAAAAAAAAAAATCATTTAATAATAAATTGGGTGAAAAGCTTGACATGTTCAATTGGAAAGTCCAAAATACATAAGCTGTGTAACAAAGATCTTACAAGATAAACATTTGCAATATTTTGGGTGGTAGGTGGAGACATACATCCCGCACAGAACCATACTTTCACCAAGATACTTAACATTCATACACTAATTGGGTCCTGACTGTCATGGATGACGGACGTTGTAATGCAGTGTTACATGGTACTGTGGTAGAATAAGAAAAAAAAGATATTACATTGTCTGAGGAGGATTTCAGGACAGAGAACAACATTGAATTGAACTTCTATGTGCAATATTTAAAATAAATCCATTCTGAAACTGAGAACGTTTCTCACAAAATTTAAAATATCACACCTCCAAAGTAAAATTTAAATATTACAACATTTAGACACTTGCCCATTGGGAAATATTACTACGCTACAAGGACCTTCTTTAACCTGGCTTAAAATGGATGTGTGCGTTTGTTAAAGACCCACCAAAACAATTGGAACAATTTATTAATGTTCTAGTTCGCTCAGATCCAACAGAAGTAAACTCTATTACACACTAAATACAATCAAAATAATTTGATGGTGATTCAGAACATTGTGGCTGTCTAGGTGTTTACAGTCACAGTCCATCTGAAAATACATTACTCAGAGTAGAGAGCTATCAAAAGGATATCCTGCAATTCCAAGAAACAATTTCTGAAATCTATACTAATATAATAAAGAGAGAGTCCAAACCTTTGAGGCGGGTAATCTCAGGAACCACAGCACCAATCACAACACCCAATACAGAGTTGGAAAGGCAGTTGCAGCAGAAGGACATAGGCTATGCAGACGCCCACCATATACATTTAAAAGGTACAAGAACCGTGCCAGCAAAGTAGTCCCTTGTGGGTGTGTCTGCGTTGTGCTGTGGGCGTGTGCTGGGGGCATGACAAACGCTGGGGGCGTGTGGTATGTTCCGCACTTCATGCCATGTCTCATATTGTGTGCTAATCCCACCCTGCTCCCTTTAAACACCCCTGCACCCCATAATCATAACCCAATCAATCAATCAATCAATCAATGCATTTATATAGCGCACTACTCACCCGGAGGGTCTCAAGGCGCTTGGGGAGGGGGGGGTCCGCTACTGCTCGAACAGCCAGGTCTTGAGCTGCTTCCTGAAGGTGCGGTGGTCTTGGGTAAGGCGGAGGTGAGTCGGGAGGGAGTTCAAAGTCTTGGCGGGCAGTTAGGAGAAGGACCTTCCTCCTGTGGTGGCTCTTCGGATGCGGGGGACGGCGGCGAGGGCGTGGCTGGTCGATCGAAGCTGGCGTGTGGGAGTGTAGAAGTTGAGGCGGCTGTTGAGGTATCTTGGGCCTTGGTTGTGTAGGGCTTTGTGTGCGTGGGTGAGGAGACGGAAGGTGATTCTCTTGTTGACCGGGAGCCAGTGCAGGTCTCTCAGGTGTCCGGAGATGTGGCTGTGTCGGTGGATGTCGAGGATGAGTCTTGCTGCGGCGTTCTGGATCCGCTGGAGTCTATTCTGGAGTTTGGCAGTGGTTCTCCTTAAAATACCCCAACGCCCTTAAACACTAACCCATCTTAACCCTATAAATATACCCTGTACCCCCAAACCCAAACCTAACCCTAAACCCTAAAAATATCCCTGTACCCCAAAACCCAAACCTAGCCCTGAACCCTATAAATACCCCTGTACCTCAAAACCCAAACCTACCCTTGAACCCTAAAAAATACCCCTGTACCCCAAAACCCAAACCTAGCCCTGAACCCTAAAAATACCACTGTACCCCAAAAACCAAACCTACCCCTGAACCCTAAAATACCCCTGTACCCCAAAACCCAAACTTAGTCCTGAACCCTTAAAATACCCCTGTACTCCAAAACCCAAACCTACCCATGAACCCTAAAAATACCCTGTACCCAAAAACCCAAACCTAGACCTGAACCCTAAAATTAACCCTGTACCCCAAAACCTAAACCTTCCCCTGAACCCTAAAAATACCCCTGTACCCCAAAACCTAAACCTAGCCCTGAACCCTAAAAATACCACTGTACCCCAAAAACAAACCTATCCCAAAACCATAAAACTACCCCTGTACCCCAGAACCCAAAACTATATCTGATCCCTTAAAATACCCAAACACCCCAAAACATATACCTCAGTACCCCAAAACATATACTCCTATTCCCATACTTACCATATCCAAACATTTTAAAAAACATGCTTTTACCATTCATGCATTCACAACGAATTTAGTTGTAAATGTATGCGTGGTAAAAGCATATAAAATGTAATGCCATGCGTTATAATGGCAATGCGGAGTCATGGTACTTTCGTAATGAAAGTATGCGGAGTGCTGGTATACGGAAAGAAAGTTGCGGAATAATGGGTGTTTACTCTCCCCCGGTAAGTACATAGGTGGCACGGCGGCCCACATCTCCAGCAACATACTCATATTTTTTCACCACCCATTTGAAAAATGCACAGGTCTCTCTCATTGATGGCCAGCACCGACATACACTTTTAGACATACCTCCCGCCAGAAGTTCTAGAATTGCGAACTTTCGAGCTGGGGAGCTACGTTCGAATCTCGGCATCAGCTCAACATCCTGTGATTCCAGGCAAATCGCTTTGTCTCCCCGTGCCTACCACAAATGAATGTGTTCTTCTGTAATGTAAATTTTGCTCATGCCATGTTGTCTATTTCGCGCTATATAATATTGCAAGGAAAAATAAGGTAGGGAAACTCGAGTTCACACACTACTGAACGCGCTCTCTTAAGTGCATCATCAGTGCACTGTGAATCGGAGCATTTCACAGGCCTCTCACAGATAAGAAATGCTATCAAAACGAAATCCTACAAAACAATATACTACTGGCCGGCAGCAATTCATACTCGGACAACGTCAGTACCAAATAAAATATGAATTTGCTGCAGAACTCATTATGTTAAACAAACATTTGTGATCTACTTGAAAAAAACTGAAAATTAAAACAGACTAGCTTGGAGAAAACTAGCTGTTTACCTAATTGTGGAAAACAAATATGATGTTTGTGATTATCAGATAGTATGTAATAATTGCCTGGAAAAGCTGACCATAACTTTATGTCTTTCCATGTATTTCATAACAATTTGGAAATGTATCGTTTACACCCAAAGTAGAGTAATCTTAATTTGCAAGAATGTATATTAATTCAAACCGTACATCCTTTTTAAACCATTATTAGTATGCCACCAAAATCTTTGAAGTTTCAATCTCATTTTGTGAGGATTAAAGATACTTTGGATAACTCTGAGGGATCCTTTCATAATTTTATTGAACAATGTCACTTGCGAGATCCCCAATAAATAAACAAAATTCAAAAAAACGTTCGAGCAAATTGTGAAATTACAGTTACATAAGTGTGGAAATACTGTTTATGTAAATTTTGAAAACAAATAAAACATTACTGTAAATGTTGTTTTGGTTTTCCTAGCTCAATTCTAAATAAAGGAAGAGTAGACAATTTGGTCTCATCAGTTAGGCATATTGTTACAGGAAAGTCAACTAAAGATACATATTATCTAAAGAGATATAAAGCATTACAGTGGATCAATGGCTACAACCCTTTAATACTATATAATCGGAATGCTAAAATGGAGATACAATGTGTTGCAGATACCTTTACAGCAGTAACACGTTATGCTACTGCATACATTTGTAAGCCAGGAAAAAACTGATATGAAGGAAGTATTGGAAGAGATATCTGCTGAGCAATCTTTGACCAAAGTTCTATATCAACTTAGCCTTCCAATGCTGTCTCATTGGAAGGTCAGTAGCTAATAAGCATGTGATAATGTAAGGTCTAGTTATACAGAAAATCTCAAGCAATTATGGTGCATATTATCAAGAGAAGTATTGCCACTTTTTTGGCACATATCGCCAAAAAGCGGCAATGTTTCTATCACACTAATAACAAGGACTTGCTAACAAGCATTAGCACTTGTTACCTTGAGTAAGCAGCCATTTTTTTGCCACTTTGCATGGCAGCGATATTTATTGCTAATGATATGCAAAGTGGGCGTTCCTTCCCACAACTCCATGACAAACACTTGCTAAGACAGCTTCGGGATATTAACAAGGCTGCACCGGACCCACAATGCGAGAATGAAAGCCGCGCTAGCACCCTTTATCGCAGGTTTTTAACTCCTGCTAAAAATACGACTTATCCATCTGTTATATGGGAGGTGATTTGCAAGGCTAAGTCCAAAGCTGCCTTTTAGCAAGGTTTTCAGTATCGCAGGAAAATGATCGCTTCCTTTCTCACAATAAAGCATGTTCTCATGGCTATGGCTGGATTTTATATCACCTTGGAGCGCTTTGCGATAATTATCTCAATCTGTTGATAATATCCCCTATGAAGCTTAATTTAGAATTATCATCGTAAAAATGAAGAGTTCTGAAAAGCCTACGTGAAGCTTAACATATTTATCATTTTAAAGCAGATAACGACATTGTAAAAACAAATCTGTTTGACACTTACTACCCAAGCAGACTCCCTGTGATTGAAAAAGAATTAAGTTGCTCTATTCTACAGTTATTAAAACAATGTTGTAGAAGATGTCAAAGGTGTAAAATGTCAAATTGCAGGAACAAATGGTTGTTTAATACACCATTAAAATTCTACACTCATTAATCACTGTAAACTTAGTTGTGAGAATGGTGATAAAAATAATTATATTTCTTCACACTTTTACAGCTTAACCCATGACACAAAGAGCAAGACATTATTGGGCAATTTCAGTCCTATGAAGCTGCTTTTGATGCTTATTAATATGACATCACAGTTCAACAATTTCAGACATACTGAGCAATGTTAAAACGAGATTCAGAAGAGATTAAAAGTAGTGCTGGAATATTTTGCGATACTGGAACAAGTAACAACCCTTCAACGGAAACACCTGCAAACCTGCTTGAATAACTAAAAATGAGGCTACATTTGCAATTGGTAAGGTAGAATTTGATATGGGCAAAGTTCAGAAGGATGTACACAATCTAATTTACTTCATATCCAAATTAAACACAGATCAACTTAAAATATACAAATTCAACAATGTGTAGATCTTGGAATTCAACATGAGCATGAATTTTGTCATTGTAGTACTTATAAGCCTACATTCCAATACAACTCAACAGTAGTGGTAGGCATTGCTCACAGGTGGGGGCGGGTGTGGTGTCACAAGGGGGGGTTAGAGGGCAAGTGGTCTCGAGGGAAGGGGGGGTCGCGTGGGGAGCCAAGATGGAACTGACAAAAAGCTTTCTTATAAAAGTAATAAATGCTTAAGTGCATAAAGTTACCAATTCTAATTTATCATGTGTAGTAACCACCCCAACAGGATTAGTAGCAGGAAATATAAAAGTAATTACGTTACAGTGTCTTTTACTAGTAGAACATGATCTCAATTTAGAATACTTAAAATTAAACAGTGATACCGGTCAAGAGCTCCGTAGAGTTTTAATAAATGTAAAAGTTTTGATTATAGATGAGGTCAGCATGGTGTCCAACTGAGGTTCCGTGATTCTGAACCCGTTCAATAAAGGTCGTCGTATCTTGACGATTTTGGTATCAGCTAACCGCAAATGATGAGTGCGGTATGTACGAGTGTTTTCGTCATGTTCGATTGATGGATACACAGTGTATTCAGGGATTTCGCTCCGAACCTTCGGGTTCCATTTTGTGTGCGGCAGCCATTTTGTGGTTGCCCTCACATAGGCAGATGACTACGGCCGAGTGAGTCTTTGGGACACGTGCACCTTTAGCTGACTTCTGTGTGACATGAGCGAACTGACTCCATTGCCCGAAGCTAACCTTGTTCAGCCAGTTCCTTGTTCGGCAGCTGGTCAGATAGAGATCAAAGAGCAGGACATTGCTGAGTTTATGGTACACGCACACACCCTTCTATCTTGCTTCTCATCTGTTTCTGTTCCTTCTTTTACGGCCTATTTATGGTTTGGTTTGAGGTCTTTTTATTATGGGTTCGTCCGGCCTGTCCGAGCAGGAATGTTGGGTTTTCCTTGTAATTGATGATGGGCTGGACAACTGAAAGTGGGCTAGTCGTTATGCGATACCTTTTGAAATGTCACTTTGTGATTTGACAGTTTGTAAGTAATTGATGCTAATCAGGAATGTGATTTTTGGCATTAACCCTTTCGCTGCTGATGACGAGCTGGGCTCGTCATGGTGCACAGTGGTCGTGTGCTGATGACGAGCCCAGCTCGTCATGAACAATGGGAATTTTAAAGGATCAGCGCAGGAGGAAAATTGCCTTAGCAGCCAAGGTGTTAAAGACGATGTCTTGCAATACTAAAGTTGTACAGTCTCTGGCGAACCACCCGTGTTGTGCTTCGTAGACTTCTGTTCCTGGTTGCAGCCAATAAATTTGATCTTTGACGTCACCGAGAAGTATCCTGTGTCTCTGTATTCTAAGACAGGTGAACCCAAAGACATTGGGCGTGCCCCTGGCGCCGCTGGGTTCTAAAACCCGGTTCTTCACAACTCAATGCTGGATTTTGTTCGCTTACAGATGGAAGATGTACTAAAGATATTTTATGACATTCTCTTTGGAGGGAAACATGTAATTGTTTTTGGAGATTTGTTACAATTTACTCCTGTAAGTAGTGAGCCAATTTTCAAAACTCTATTACAAAACAAAATTTGTGCAATTCACTAGGAAATTTAGGCAATGTCAACACTGAGCACACAACATTTTTTTAGACAAACCAATGATGAAGAATATGACATATCTATATTAAAGAACAACATATAATATATACATCTTGAGTAATGTGATGCAGCACAAATCTCTGTGTTGCATAACTCTGCTCCAATGAGATGTTTCCATGGGGGTGAGCTTTGTAAAAAAAAGTGCTCTCACAAGATCCCACACAATTTTTTCACTGACTCCAAAATTATTAGGACAACCAGGGGGAGGGGGAGGGATGAAGAATCCCTATTGGTGGCATCCTGAAATAATAAACATATCCAGTAGCACTTTCACACTACATACACAGCTTAATACTGTAACATACTCTCTTGCTGATTATGTAATGTCTGTAAACCAAATGGCCCTTGAACTGGAAGAGAGACTCGTCCAAAGATATTTCTTGACCTTGAGCATAGATCTCTGATAAACGATTGACTAAATGGTCAAGGACAGACCGAATCTTGAAGAGACACTAAGAATCATGGTGATGTTGCGACTATGCTGCATCATTATCCAAAAAATGCTGCTTCTGTTGCGGAAGCAAATACCGATCTCAACTCATGGGTACTGGAAAAACAGCACTTGCATCAATGGACCAATAAAAAGAAAATTATAGCTTCCGCAGCAATCCAATCAAAAAGGTTGATCCCCAGAACTGCTTCATCTCATGGGGTTTGTAGGCATCCATGGGTAGATCTAGATTTTGTCTTAGTGTGGCTCTGATGTTCCTCAAATACTGTGATGAATACAAAATGGTTCAATTAACAATTTCATCTAATAATGCATCATCAAAATAGAGCTGTAAGAAATTGATAGGCTACAGCTCTCTGTATTATCTCTGCACCCTGCAACACCACTAAAGGCAGGCAAAACAGGCTGCAGTACAAAGGGAGGCTTTGTTCCCCCCTCTTCGAGCCATTAATGACCCCTTGGAGACCACCCCGTTGGCTGAAGTATAATAAGAATTGGAGGGAAGCTACAAAGCCTCCCTCCATGACCCTCCTGAGGCCTGGAGGACCCCATCCCTGGGTCCGGTTTCAGAAATAAAGGGGAGGAAGGTCCACATTGCCCCCTCCCTGAGCTATGACAGGCCAGAGGGAGCCCCCTCCTGGACCATAATTAGTGTATATGGGGAGGAGGCTGTAAAGGCAAAACTTTTTCAAAATATGGAGGGGGCCACATGGGCCCCTCCCCAAGCCATTAATAGCCCCAATCTCCTGAGGCTGTCTCACATGCTGTGTCCCGGGGTACATACCCACTGGGATATATCAGTTTCCCTGCCTACACCGGCATAGGCTGAGAAACCTATGTTTGCTTCTGTTTGGCAGGAGCATTTTTTAATCTCCCACCAAGCAGGAGAAAACACAAAGTCTGCTTCCAGTGGTCGACTTCTTTAAGAATGTTCCAGACAGCTGGGAGTAAACTTTGCTCCCACCTGGAGGGAGCAGTATTAGTAGCTTCTCCCTGTGGGTGGGAGCAAGTCCAACTCCCACAGCATGTGTGGGAGCCAGGTAGGCCTGTGGGGGCACTGGGGCTCCCCCTGCGGGCCCCAACAATGTGTGGTGGGTACCCTGGTTGGGTATCAGGGCACCCACTTTTAACAGTGTGGGCCCCAGGGGACGGGGTCCCTGGGGCTGATTACAGCTCGGGGAGGTAGGCCACTTTGCTCCTTTCTCCTTTATTTTTACCAGTGGCCCTGGGGGATGGTGTCCCCAGAGCCTAACAAGATCCAGGGAAGGAGGCTGTGTCACTCCCTCCTCTTTATTTTACTAGGAGCCCAGTGAGATGGCCACCCACCCCTTTATTTTCCTTAGTTGCCCTGGGCGATGGGCTCCCCAGGGTCTAGGAAGGCTTGGGAGGGGGGTCCATGTAGCCCTCCTCTCTTTATTTAAAAAAAAAAACAGCCCTGGGTAATGGGGTTCCAGGAACTAATAAGGTTTGCAGAGGTGGATCAAGCGACACCTCTCTCCTTAAATGAAAAAAAAAACATCCTTGGGGATATGGTCCCAGGGTCTCATAAGGTTCGGGGAGGGGGCCATGCGGCCCCCCTCCCCTTTCATAAAAAAAGGCTCAAGGGGATGGCTTCCCCAGGACCTAATAAGGCTCAGGGAGGGGGCCAGGTGGATCCCTCCCCTTTAAAAAAACATATGGTCGTGTTAACTTCATGTATGGTAATAAAATATTACTTTACATTAAAAAAAATAGAAATTCACTGAAAAAAACAAAGGTTAAAATAACATTATAGTTAGGTGTGATAAAAATATACCTTTTTTTTAAAGCCCCTAGAAATTCACTGGTAAAAAAGGTTATCGTAACATTTTAGTTAGGTGAATATGTCAGTGACAACATTAATGTTGTCAACTAAAACAATACAGATATTCACAAGTTATAGTTAGCAAACACTGCTATAACTTGCGCCCCTCCATGCACTGCTTATTACCTCACATATTACCTCACTCATGACATATTCTATGGCATCATTTAGGACATCACTCATGGCATCTTAAATGACATCGTTGATGGCAACATCCAAGCATCTTTTGTAGGGGTGGGTGCCGAATTCCGCTCTGCCGGCTGAGTTTTGCCCAATTCGTGCCCCAAAATAATCTGCGAAGCGGCGCAGAGTTTTTCCTCTCGCGTGGCTCACCAACATTAAGTTGGTGAGTGCAAACAAGGAAAATCATAAGCTACACCACCTCCTGATGAGATTTTTCAATGCAGGCGGTTACGGCAGGTCACTGCCACTTACATTGAAAAACCTGCTGCGTGTGCTGAGGGAGCTACTATGTTGCACACGGTGCCATTTGCTCTGATTTTACAGTGCTGGACAAACTTCTGGCTCTAAAAATCAGTATGTGCAGCGTGACTTTCCGCACTCTGCTGCTTGCGGTACTACGAGGAGTGCAGCAAAGTTTTTTCAGCACATCAGAGAGTTCCGTGGAACAGAACTCTGCGAACTCTGCTCAGGCCTAACTTTTTGTACACATTGCTCTATAAATGGAAGCTATAAAAGTAACTGCAAAATAGCTCGTAATAATATGAAGAATGATTACTGCTATCATACCCGCAACCCCCATAGGTAAAGCAAGCTTGTGTTATATGCAACATTGACCCTATACTATGGGTGGGCAGAACTCGCAGAGTTTCACTGTGTGTAATTCCACAGAGTTCCTTGCTGCTGCTCAAGTAGATTTTCTACTTGGGTGGCAGCTTCTCACCACAAATGGTCGCAACCACCAGCGAGAGCCCATGTTGAGAAAATCTTGACAAGTGTCCTCCGAGGGCCCAAACATCGCACTAGAGGATGCAAATTCTCGCTTGTGCTTCCCAACTTACCACTGGTGATCTGTGCACAAGACAAAACTCTGTCACTCAGCGGTTGGTGGAATTTGGCTAGAACTAAGTGGCCAAAACCCCGCCAAGTCTGCCAGTGGGGTGGAATTTATAGCCCACTTCTACCCTATACCATACCCTTCATGGGTAGCCGAGTTCATATTGACTATGAACCACAGATGAAAGGGTAACTTATCCTGCACATGATGTTCAATCTGTATGCATCTGTTCAGGCAAAACCAAGTTCCTCCAGCTACTGAAGCCCTGTTACATATCTAATGCCCTACTACGGACAGTCTTTACCTGTATCGAATCCCTGACAGTCAGAAAATCTACGAAGAGAAAATAATTGGATATAAATAGAAAGGTGGGTATTGTTTATTGTTATATTTTTATAGAGTAAACACTGTTTACTATATAACAAGAGCTAACATTCATAGGATAGTACCTGGTGCAGGTACTATCCTATGGAGCAAGTATGTTAAGAGGAAATTGTCATGCTAAGATAATTCTGTCTAATAACTAAGAGTGGGCAGAACTCGTGGAGTTTCACTCAACAGAAAAACACAAGATTCCATGGAATTCCGCTAATGGGCGGAAAATGTGCTGCTCGGGCTACAATTTAATGGTAGCAGTTCAAGAAGCACTGATAATCAGTGCAAATGACACCATGGGTTGCATAAGAGTGTGTGGCCATTCAAGTTGATTTTGCTGCCGCTGAAGGAGAAAATCAACTTGAGCAGCAGCAAATCTACTTGAATGGTGGTGCTCGATCACGACCACTCATGAAGGCAGGTGACAGCCTGTTTTAGAACATCACACTAGGGGATGCCCGGTTCTCGCCACCACTTGCTATGTTGCATATTCTAGAGCTTCGTGGGATAAAATTAAGCCACACAGTGAATGGTGGAATTTGTCCAGAACCTAGTGTTAAATAGCACAGAGTTGGCAAAATGTTACCAATTCAGTGGCGGAACAAAACATTCCACCTACTCCTACGGATACCTCAACGCTGCTTACAATACTTAGTATATAGTATTTAGAACCTTTGCTCTGCTGAAAACTTTTTCTGCAGTACCAAAAAACTTGTCTGGAACACGATGAACACAAGTCATCAACTGTCACCTGTACACATAGTTACTCTTCAATATAAATATTCATAATGTGTTCAATACCTTTACACATCTATGATGCATTAGGAGCACATGAGTTTTGTAAACATATATACTAAGTAGCTGGACACAGGTAGAACAGTAATATGGTAGAGACCTGCTGTTATGTAAACTATAAAACAAACAAACACACTCATTGGATAATGTCAGTGATGTTATCGATGATGTCATAAATCATGTCATAGAACATGTCATGAGTGATGTATTTTGTGAGGTCATAAACAGTGCATGGCGGTGGCACACATTATAGCTAGCTCTGATAACATAACTGGTGAATTTCTGTGTTGTTTTCCAGTTCAAATGTTAATGTTGTCACTGACATATTCACCTTACTATAACGTTACTTTAACCGTTGTTTTTTCTTAGTGATTATATGTGTATGTGTGTGTGTTTGTGTTTATGTGTGTGTGCACAATAAAAAGACAAAGGTTATTGAGATGTTATAGTTAGGTACAAATGTCAGTCAAACTAAAAGCATACTATTTTTAACCAACAAAATCATTGAAATGCACCAGTTATATTTATTTCAAGTAACACCAACCTGTGCCGTAAGGTAACAATAACTTATGCCTCCAGCATGCACAGTGTTGTCATCAATGATATAATTTCATACGCTACAATGAGGTTATCAATAGGTCATAAGCAATGCATTGCAAGGGCATGAGTTATAGTAACTTAGGTCACAAGACATAATCACTTGCAATAACTATAACTGGTGAATTGCAATGTTTTTTTGAGTTTAAAACATTACTTTGTCACCAAACTTTTCACCTTACTGTAATGTGACTACAACCTGTACGCCGACGACACTCAGTTGGTCATTAGCCTCAATGAGGCCCCCTCTCCCGAGGCCAGTAGATTTAGGGATGGACTGACTGCCGTGGCGAAATGGATGACAGCTAACTGCCTCCAACTCAACAGTGGCAAAACTGAGGTGCTGATAATGGGGAAAAACAGTGACAACTGGAATGACCTCTGGTGGCCCCAATCATTAGGCCCAGCACCCCCCCCGAAAACTCTAGCAAAAAATCTAGGAGTTTGGCTGGACTCTACTCTTAGCTTCCAGTCGCACACCAAAAAAGTTGCTGCAACTTGCATTGGTTTACTGAGAAGTCTCAACCCCATCTTAGGCTACTTTGACTCCAAAACGCGACAACTTATTGTGCAATCTACCATCTTGTCCAGGCTGGACTACGCGAGCGTCCTGCTGTTAGGAGCAAACAAATCTGAAATAAAAAGATTCCAACGGATCCAGAATTCGGCTGCAAGGGCTATAGTAGGTCTCCCTAGAAGGTGCTCGGCGAGAGCGACCATTCACAGACTACATTGGCTACCCATCGAAGCCCGCATCCAATTCAAGGCTCTCATATTCGCCTTTAAAATCCTGAAGAACGAAGGTCCAGAGCTCCTCCGTTCGCTGTTGACCCCCTATTATCCCAAACGGAATCTCCGGTCCAAGGGGCAACATTTAGCCATGATACCCCACACAAAGTTCTGCCGCATCGGAGGGCGTTCCTTCAAACTACTGGGGGCCAAGTTATGGAACTCCCTTCCCCTCCACATCCGATGCATCGACAATATGCTAGCTTTCCGTAGAGCGACCAAAACCCATCTCTTTCCCTCCTTGTAGGTCTCGTCTCTCGTTTCAGTTGGTTGTGTTATGGTTCTAGCGCCGGGACGCCCCGTTGCTGGGGCAGCTGTTTGCGCTTTACAAAACAGATAACATAACATAACATAACCTTTAGTTTTTCAGTAAATCTCAACGTTTTTTTTTTTACGTAAAGTAAGATAAAATTTGTATTACTAACTATAACATCCCTTTTACCTTTGTTTTTTTCATTGAATTTCTATTTTTTTTAAATATGAAGTAATATTTTATTACCAAACCTAATGCCGACCCCACTCCACACACATCCTTTGGCTGAATGTGGTAAGAGGTGGTCATAAGGCCTGGCCTATCGCCACTTCGTACGTCCTAGCCCGTGTGGGCATCCAAGCCTTTGGCTGTTTGAAGTGTGGGAGTGGGTTTGGGACCTGCCCTGTGGCTAGGACCTGTGTCTACCCCCTGAGAGTGTCCTACCCCCTACAAGTGAGAAGCACATGAATTAGCACAAGGTCAGAGCCTGTGCCTAAACCACTACAAGCGCCCTTCTTCCAGTACATGGCCTGCTTGCATTTGCAGCATGTAGTTGGTCGTGTAGGTCTATGCAGCACTCAGACAGACTTACTTTGTCAAAGAGTTACAGCACGAAAATATAAAATCTGTGCCTATATGAGCTGCTGCTTATGTATTATAAACTTTTTATTTTTATTAAGTTTTATTGTGGGTGTCCCAGGGCTCATCTGGGACTTCTACTTTTTAGATTTGGTGGGGACTGCGGGAGGAACCACAGGAGGACTTTTATGTTCCCTGGGGGGCCAGTTCCCACTGGGGGAATACATAGATTGGGAAGAGGCCATGTGTGGTCCCATCCTCTGGGTCCCGGCTGATAATACAAAGAGCTGGGCTGGTTCCGACCCCAGGGACGCTATTTCCCAGGACCTAGCTGTTACACTATATTGCGAGGGGTGTGTGCAGCCCCTACTCGGGCTGATTTTGGCCCCAGTTTCTGGGGCCCGGCAATAGATTTAGATGGGGAGGGGGCATGCAGGCACCCACCATGGGCCGATTTCGGCCCTACGGTATCCCATCCCAGGGTCCCAGCCATATTAGTAATTGGGGAGGGGTGTTGCACTGCCCCCCTCCCAGGCCAATTTCGGCCCTGGGAACCCTAACCTCTGGGGTCAGGCCAAAAGTAGAAAGGGAAGGAGGAAGGGTGGCCCCTTTCTGAGCCGTAAATGAGCCTGGGGATACCAGGCTGGCTCCAGCTACTTCCCAAGGTGCCCACCCCCAGGACATAGCGGATTCCCTGCCTGCACTGTCACAGGAAAGGAAACTTGTCTTTGCTCTTGCTTGGTGGGAGCAATTTCAAAGCTCCCACCAAGAGAGAGCAAACACAACAAGGGTACCCTAGGTGAGCAACCATCCTTTATAAACCAGGGTTAAAATCAGCCAGGGTAGGGAGCTGCTCAGCCCCCTTTTAAATATTGGCGGTTCCTGGTGGATGTGGTCAGGGAGGGGGGCTTCAAGCCCTCCTCCCTATTTAAACATTGGCAGTGCCTTGGCAGATGGGGTCCCGGGGGCCTCTTTATTAACTAGCTGGGTCCTGAGGGATGGGATCTCGGTACCCCCTGCCCCATAAATATAATGGTGGACCTTCTCCCCTAATACAGTGTGGTGGGCCCTGGGAGACGGGTACCTAGAACCAAAATCAACACAGGGAGAGGGACACCTGCCCCTCTCCCGCACAAAATGTGCCAACCCCCAGAAGATTGGGTCCCCAGGGTGAAAAGCGGCCCAGGGTGGGGCCCCATGGGTTGGCTGCCATTGTGCGTTGGCCACAGGGACCGATGGTAGCCGAAGCCTGTGCATGGCATGGGCTTGGCTTCATGTGAAGTTGGCTGTGGGCCAGGTCATGTAGCCAACACCCATGTGTGGCAGTAGTTGGATTAACGTATTGTAATTAAATATTACTCTACGTTCTAAAAAGCCCTAGAAATTCACTGAAAGAAGGAAGGTTACAGGGACGTTATAGTTGGGTTCATATTTTACACACCAAAGTGAAGGCACTACTATGGCAGCTTTTATCTGTATTAAACCCCTCACAGCCACTGAACCTAAATTCAGAAATTAAGTTGGGTACTGTAAACTGTGGTTACTCTATGATTAGAGTTTACTCTGTACCACACTGCTTGCAGACTGTGAAACTCTCATGAGAAATATACCAAAAAATATTTTAAATTATCTACTATGAAGAGTGTACCCTCTACGCAACACTTGTCAAAAAATACTATTCACGTGGGGGAGGAGCTTCGCGCGTGACCAAGATGGTCGCGTGAGCACAGGGCTCACGAGACCCTCGTAGCCTCCCACATCTATCCTGTCGTTTATCCTGACCTTCATTGACATATTCGTGAAGATTTAGTGCCGGGACACCTCCGTGTGAGGTAGCTGTTCGCGCTTTAGAAAATGCTGTATTATTATTATTATTATTATTATAAGATGAACCACGGGTGAGGTGAGATCTGCTTTCCGATTCCGAATCGGACCCCGGAGACCGGAGTTGTGGTGCTCTGAAGTTGGCATGCCCGGCTGTGGAGTTGGCACAGTGCCCGAGCTGTAGTTGAACAACATCGGCCTGAGGTGGTGGGGTCGACCGGTCTGGTTGACTTTCACTTTCGATTTGGTCTTTCCCTGAGGGAGATTCAACGGCAAGCGGCCCCTTTGAGGAAATATAAATTTTATGGTCAAGAAATGTTCCCTAACGTACCCCACCGTCTCCATGTACGAACTTAAAGTGCATGTAACTTCCCTCCTGTGCCAGCTATGAAGACGCAAACACATTTGCGTCCAACGTTAACATGTCCTCTTTCAGACCCACCCTGAACGGGTTGAATGGTCCGTTTCTAAGTATGCCTTGCCAGCGTCTTTTTGTGGTGTACTTTACACGTTTTTCCAGCCCAGGCGAAGTAGGCCCTGAATTCTGCCATCGAGCCTTTTCCTGCCTTCAGATTCTGAAATGCCTCAGCCTGGGCCGGCCTCTGTACCCGTGACCTCTGCCTTACTCCCTGCGCGGCTCACGGCGCTTAGCTCAGCCTGTTGCCTGCCAAGACTGTATTCAACCTTCGAATTATCTGTTCCGCTCCTCAAAAATACATTCCTGCCTACTAGTTTGAGTAAACATCCTTCCAGCTGCAGAGCAAAGGGCCCGGCCTCACTGTCTCCGTCCGAGTAATTCATAGTCTCTGTTACCATGGTAGGCCCATGCCCCCTCGCATCTCATGCAGATACCTAGACGCTTACACACGCACTCACAGTCAGTATAGAATAGCCTCTGTTCGAGAGACCTTTTCCTTCTAGATAATATGGTTCCCAAACATCAGATACCAGATATGATATAGGAACGAGTTGATCTGACATGCCAGACTTCTGTCTCTTTCCTCTAGTGTAAATGTCAAGTCCCCTGCACCCTCCAACCTTACGTCAATCACACGTCATGCAGCTGCGCGCGCATCCTAGCTACCGATTCCTGCTGACTCTGCACTATTCTGTCATAGAGCCACCTACTTCTGACACTTACATGTGACGTTTCTAGAACACACCTCTGTGCACGCCTTAGTTCACGCCTTCTGATTACGTATTGCTAACACGTGTGTATCTTTATCTTGTCTCTCTCAGCTGTTACGCCTTCTGCATTGACTTCTATTGTGTATATTAAGTATAAAAGTAATGTAATGTCAATAAAGTATGCTCTATCCCTTCCTGCACCCCAGTGGTGGCAGGAACCCGATATCCAGTACCTGACCCATTCCTTTTTAAGGAATAAAACCCCTAAGAACTCTAACACCACGGACTCTGCCTCTTTCTTTCCGATTGAGTTATTTTTGTTTTAAGTACTTACCTGCATAGAAATTAAGACGGTAAATCAAATATTTACCACACCTTAGTGCCGAGGTCGGCTATTCTACGCCACATCTGAGTGTACCTCCTCACCGCTTTGAGAATCTTGATAGGATACCTGGCGTGTGCTCTCCTGAGTGAGGCTGGGCCGCGGCCCTGAGGTCCTGGAACCGCCATCTTCCTACCTGGTCTATCTGCCTCACGTCGGTCTGTACTCCGCAAATGGCGGGTAAACCAGAGGGTGAAAAGCAGAAGCTCAAGACAACCCGGCGGGGGCTATACCCAGACTAACAATATGTACCGTTATGCCCAAACTAGGGGATCTCCTAGCGGACCGGGCAGATCGCTGGAGGACACTAGAGATGTCCCTACTTCGGCAACCGAACCGACCCTACAAGACGTTATGGCCGCCATAGATGGGATCAAGTCCTCCCTTGGGCAACAAGTTGAGACCCTCGCCCATAAACTTGACACTGTGGCGATCGATGTTAATCTGATCCGTACAGACCTGACAAAAACTAACGAGAAAGTCAAGTCGTTGGACATTAATACCTCCAGTTTGATGAGCGATGTTGCTGACCTGTAGACGGAGGTCCGTAATTTGAGGGCCTCCAATGATCTCTTCGTCCGTATTATTGGTGTCCCAGAGAAGGCGCAGGATTCTGCAGCTGACCTCTTCGTCGAAAACTTGGTTGTTAACCATCTTGCACCCATGGGACTAAGTAAATTTTTCATGGTCGAGTGGGCCCATAGAGTTCCGGGTGGTAAGCCAAAGGTGGGGGCCCCACTGCGGCCTATGATCACAAGGATTTTTAATTTTCGTGACAGAGACGCTATCCTGCAGGCTTCGCGGATGAGTGGACCTATGAAGTTCGAGAACACAACTATCAACTTCTACCCGTACTTTACCCAATCTGTTCAAAGGTAGAGACTTGGTTTCCTGGGGGTAAAGAGGAGACTGCGTGATATGGGCCTTAAGTACGCTATGCTTTTTCCGGCCAAGTTGAGGATTGAACACGCTGAGCGCACTTATTTTTTTGATCGGCCTGATGCGGTGGCCGACTGACTTGACACTCTACCGAACCATCCTGCGCCAGAGGAACAATCCGGAGGGGCAGAAGGCGGACTGATGGAGCAGGAATAGACACCTTTGCCTGGTTTCTGGGGTCCCCAGTTGGCCTCGAAATGTGGTTCGCTAATCCTGCAATGTGAATGGTTGTGACATCCGGGGGGGTTGCGGGGCTATTGGTGGGTCCTTTTTCCTCCTCTGACTTACTTTTTGTTGCTTAGTTGATGTGAGGGGGGGGGGGCAGGCACACTGCAAGTTGGGGTGGCTTTCTAGTCTTACGCAGGGGTGCAGGGTGGGGGGGTTCGTAACGGGATGTTGGTGGGGGGAATGGTTTTTTTTTGTTGGGGTGTGTGTTTGTTTTCCTGCAAGACAATGTATTGTCAGACTTTCTGATCGAAGTGCTGGATTCTCGATGGGGTTGGAACTTTCACTTTTGGATGGGGGTAGGGGGCTGAAACTGATGAGTTGGAATGTGAATGGGTTGGGGGATAGGATTAAACGTGGGGTAGTGCTGCAATTGTTGAAACGTCTTTCCCCAGATGTAGTCCTTCTTCAGGAGACTCACTTGATAGGTAATACTTGTCATGCCATGAATAGGAAGAGGTATCGTCTGGTCGCCCATGCCGGGTTTTCCTCAGGCTCAAGGGGGGTTGGTATTCTGATTAAGGCTTCTCTCCCATTGGAGATCGATGCAACGGTCCTAGATGACAGGGGGCGCTATGTCGCTCTAACGGGTAGGTGGGAGGGTCAAACTTTTCCCTGGTTTCTATTTATGTTCCCCCTGGCTTACAGTCAACTACTTTCGCGGACTTGGGACAGGTGGTCCTCGCTCTCCCCGAGGGGTCATTGCTATTAGGTGGTGATTTTAACGCTGTGGCTTCTGGTATGGCTGATCGGCACCGACCTAGAGATCTTAAGGGGGTGCAGAACTGGCTTCATGATTTCATTGATACTCTGGGCTTGGTAGATTGTTGGAGGTTGTTGCATCCCGTTCAGCGGCAGTACACCTTTCACTCGGGCACGCACGGTAGTCTTTCTAGAATTGATTATGTTTTGGTCCCGGCTGCACAGGCACTTTCTGTTACTGAGGTTAAGCATCTTGCTTGGGGGATCTCTGATCATTCTCCACTATGGCTTTGTATGGGGTCCAGTCCTGGGACGCAGGGTCGGGTAGCCCCGATCAACCCATGGTACCTCCAGAATCCTAAAACTCGTGCGGATCTGGTGAAATCTCTTGACCACTATTTTCTTAAGAATGAGGGTTCGGTTTCGTTGGTGGTGTCCCTTTGGGAGGCTTTCAAGACTGTTCTTAGGGGCCAGGCCCTGTCGTTAATCGCAGGTGTTAAGAAACGGAGAGACGAGGAGGTGGTTAAGATTAAAGCGGAGATAGCGGACCTTGAGCTCGGCCTGGAGCGGGAAGTTACGCGTGCTAGGACGCAGGTTTTGCGACTCAAGCAGTTGGAATATAGGGCGTTAGTTACTGACACGGCTAAGGCAATGAATAGAGAACAGCAGGGACGGCTTTATGATGTAGGAGATAAAGCTGGCAAATTGATAGCGTGGCTGGATAAGAAGGATAGGACTAGTTGTGTGGTGCCCGGGATCGAGACGGCGAGCGGTTGTCGGGTTACTGACCCTGAGGAGATCGTTCAGTGTTTTGCATATCACTTTCAGTCAGTGTATGCCTCTGTGTCGGATAGGCCGGAGGAAGATTCACATCTATTGTTGCGTGATATTGCTCTACCGCGTCTTTCTGATTTGGATAGGGAACAAATGGATGCTCAAATAACTGCAGACGAGGTGGCTCTCGTGATTTGCTCCTTGTGTTCGGGAAAGGCTATGGGTCCTAACGGCCTGCCTATTGAACTTTACAAATTGCGGCCTGACAAGATAGCGCCCTATGTAAGAGATATGTTTTTGGAGTCTCATGAGTGCGGTTCTCTACCCAGCGATCAACGTCTCGCGACCATTGTGGTGTTCCATAAGGAAGGGAAACCGAGGGACAGGTGCACATCGTACAGGCCGTTTTCTCATTTTTTTTTTTTTTTAAAACCTTTATTGACAAACATGGTTATACAGTAGCAAGCAAGTAGCCACTCAGAGTCGGCTGTCACCATTGTCAATAAGTATATCGGATGAGTCAGTTACACAGCACTTCAGCCGACAACCCGAGGGCCCGGCGGCAATTAAACAAACATGTCGTAGCCATATATTAATCGCAGGAGAAATAAGGTCTTTTTCTTTTATGTTTTTTAGAAAACCAAACAAACTAATAAACAGGAAAAAATAAATAACTGTTGAGGCAAGACTAGAAGCTTATATACAAGTGATCCTTCGGGAGAGGGAGTACCGCATCCAAGGCTATTACCCGGCAGAAATTGAAGCTAAAAAGCTATAGGGAAAGCAAGGAGGGAGGGGAAAAGGGGGAAGAGAGCAAGCAAGCAGTATATGAACGAAAATCAAGATCAGAAGGAACATCTAGCTAAGCGGAGTGCAACACCTCCGGTGGAGTCACAAAGGGGGGAGTACCGATCTCTCCACGATACTGGTTCCACTGATTCCATACCCTCCCCCACTTCTTGGGCCTGCCCCAGGCGACATAGACCGTTTTTTGCAAAACATGCACCAGTCCATGTTTCTTGACCAGGCTGACAGACTAGGTGCCCTCGAAGATCCCCACAGTTGTGCAATATCACGCTTGGCGACCATATTGCCTAAGGTGACCCACTGTGTCTGAGCCATGTTGTAGTCGTTGGGCTCCCACACATTCAGAAGACACCTTCGGGCCTCAGGCAAGATCGAAACACCCGTCACTTCTTCCATAACGCCATGCACATGGTTCCAAAAGGACACCACCGCTGGACATTCCCACAAAATATGTAGGAAGGTACCCACCATTCCACACCCACGCTTACACAATCCATCCAAAGAGTATCCCATACGTAACAATCGAGGGCCCGTCACATACACTCGGTGTAGGATTTTCAATTGCACCAGTCGCAGACGGGCCGGGATCGCCACCTCCTTCGGGGAGGATATCGCTGCCTGCCAATCCTCATCGTCAAGTTCCAATTCATCGCTGGTCCAGGCCTCTCGGAGCTGTAAAAGAAGGTCTGCGTGGTCATTTATCAGTTTCTTATATATAAGAGAGATTGTACTGTCCGGGACATGGCCGTCAAGCACTCTGTCCTCCAGGGGTGAGGATTCCGGAACAAGAGTGCCGGTCGGGAAGACCGAGCAGATGGCATGTCGGACCTGCAGGTACTGGAAGTATTCTCGATTGCTAAGTTTATATTCGAGTTGCAACTCATCAAAAGTCTTTATCCTATCTTTCTGCCAAAGGTCCCCCACCTTGCTGATACCAATGAGGTCCCATTTCTCAAAGCCCTCGGTAGTCCACAACTTGCCTAACCTCTCGGAGACATAGAGTGGAGTCGCTCGAGTGATAGTGTCTTACCAGCCCATAGCCGCATAAGCGTTATACCAGATCCGCACCGCTACCTTGGTGGGCCCCGTTAACGTCGTATCTGACCGTTTAGAGTAAAGTGCCCTGTAGTAATCCCCGCCCGGAAGCAGCCATTTATCCATAGCAAAAGCCGGGTTAGAAACTGGGCCATACATTGCATAATTAACCGAGCTCAATTGAGAGGCCCAGTAGTAGCGCCTGATATCAGGCAACGCTATACCGCCATCGTAGCAAGGCAGGGTGAGCTTAGCCAAGGCAATCCGGGGACGTCCGGTCCACAGCAACTTTCTTTGGAGGCTCTCGAAGTAGCTGGTAGGCACAAGAGTGTTTTGAAGTGCATATAAAAATCTAGGGAGGGACAACATTTTGAAGAGAGCTGCCCTGCCCACCAGGGACAGCGGCAGCCTACACCAGGATTTCACATCAGCCTTTAAACGAAGAAGCGGGGAGAGCAAGTTGTGCTGATACCTGACTGCAGGATCACGCGAGACATATATACCTAAATACTTGAACCCAGAAGGCGAAATTTGTATCGGGCATGGTAAAAAGCAGAGGACATTGTTACTTTGAAAGAGGCAACACTCTAAACAGATACTGTTGCTGCATGTTCGTGCAAGACCCCACTAAAGTGGCACAAAAGGAAGCAATATAAAACATCCCATCAGAGACTCAGACCAGCCTTAGATCCCATGATGCGGATGATCAATATCCAGAAGAACTCCACATATAACATGAGATAAAGGATTTCTTAAACCACAAGGCAACCATCCAGTGCCGCTGATCAAGAGAGACCAAAAAAAAAGTCTTGAAAAAGATGGCACAAAATTGAAATAAAAGCCATCGCGTCAACGCCATACAATTTGCACAATTGAGTAATCATGCCTATCCTGTATACTGCAAGAATCAAATGTGCTCAGGATTGGTTGCTTTAATTTGAGATACTCGATGTGCTAGGTCTTAATGACAAATCATATTGTCTTCTTGTTTGTCTCTCCCTAGTGTTGTGTTTTTTCAATTGATGAAGTATATGGCACTGTCTGTTGTGGTTTGAAATTAGTATCTTGTGTTGACAAATCGAGTGGGATTTAGAACTGTAAAAATTTTAGTTAGCACAAACTTTGATTAAGTATAACTGTTTTTATTGTGTGATTTTTTATGTTTTTAACAAAACAATAAATTTGATATAAGTTTTTATATATATATGTTTTTGTCATATTTGTTTAATGTAAATGTCCAATATTAACATTTGGGCTTGATTAGCTAATAATCCTGCCAAGGGAAACTTTTTCACTCTACCGTTATGAACAGAACCTTCTCCCATCTCTGGCTAGATTGAAACAGGATGTTGCGGGTTGGCGTAAACTTCCGCTTTCACCGCTCGGTCGTGCGGCCCTATTTAAAATGATGTCCTTGCCTCGTTTCTTCTATGTTCTCCATTACACTCTTGATATTGTCCCCGCTACCTATTTTCGTAATGTCGAAGACCTTCAAAGGAAGTTGATATGGGGCGGTAGACCTCGCATTGCTTTTGCCAAATTGACACACCCTGGTATGACGAGGGAATCGCTCTCCCTGACATCAAACGCTATTACTGGGCTGCTCAATTGGGTGCCATCAACCATGGTATGTCTGGTCCTGCATTGAATCCTGCTTTCGCTATGGATAGATGGCTGCTGCCCGGGGGGTAATTATTATAGGGCACTCTACTCAAAATCGGTGGTTAAGACAGTGTCGGGGCCTACAAAGACGGCGGTGCGTACGTGGCAGGACGCTAATACTTCCCTGGGGTGGAAAGATCCCTGGGCTTTAGCGACCCCGCTCTTCAGTTCGGACAGGCTTGGGAAGTTGTGGAAAACCAAGGGGTTCGATAGATGGGACCTTATCGGTATTAGTAAGGTGGGCGACCTCTGGGTTAAGGGCCAGGTGAAATCATTTGAGATGTTAAAGATGGAGTTTGAATTGGGTGACACAGAGTACTTTCGCTACGTCCAGGTTCACCATGCCTTAATGTCGGTCTTCCATTTGGGTGAGGTGATTCCGGAATCGTCCCCACTTGAGGATAGGCTGTTGGATGGCCATGTACCCGACAGCACCATTTCCCTTGTTTACAAGAAATTAATTAATAATAGGCCTGATCTCCTGCTACATCTCTGGGATTTGTGGACTAGTGACGGCCTCTGAAAAAAGAATGTAAAAAGGCGGAAAGAGGATGGAGGAAAAATTATGATACCAACCTCAAACTTAAATACGTTCAACTTCAAAAAACCTATCATCGTCATGTCTGCAGAACAAGGGCGGCGTATTATGCCACCGAAATCAACAGTAGCACCAACGCCTCGAAAACTGTCTTTAAAATTTTAAAAGACCTTACTGCAAAAAAAAACCGCCATTACTACTGCCACCTCTCCGGACCTATGTAATAATATGGCCAATTTCTTTACCGACAAAATAAAGAAAATTTACGATACCTTCCCCAATTCCCCACAGATCTCGGTCACATTGGACCCCACCAGATCCTATATTTCCTCCCTCCCTACACAAGAGCGTGAGAACTTCTGTAAAAAAATCAAATCTGGCTCCCCGGCTGACCCCCTAAAACCCGAGACCTTTTGTGAAGCCAACGAGCTTGTCACGGAACCTATATGGAATATCATTAACCTGTCTCTTTCCACTGCCAAAATACCCTCTAAATGGAAGCAGGCATGGGTATCTCCCATCTTAAAAAAGCCCACCCTAGATCCCACTCTTCCTGAAAATTTTTGGCCAATCTCTCTTCTCCCCTGGCCAGCTAAAATTATAGAGACACACGTTAACACCACCCTCACCAATTTCCTCCTAACCAATAACATCCTGGATAACTCCCAACACGGGTTTAGAGCTGGCCATAGCACCGAGACAGCCTTGCTCAGTGTTACAGAGGACCTCCGTGCCATTCTTGACACCGGCGGAACGGCAGCACTGATCCTGTTGGATCTCAGTGCTGCCTTCGACACGGTGTCACACGAGGTCCTTCTGATGAGACTGGAGGAAATTGGAATCACAGGGACTGCCCTGGGATGGTTTAGAGACTTTCTTTCCAACAGATCCTTTAAAGTCTCCACACCCCCTTACCTCTCTAAAGAGCACAGCATTGGACAGGGGGTGCCTCAGGGGTCATCACTGAGCCCCACCCTGTTCAATGTCTTTGTCCGACCGCTAGCAGAAGTGGTTAAAAAGGGTGGACTGTCGTTAGTGTCTTACGCAGACGACGCCCAGTTGGTGGTAGCTCTCAATGACAACAACGGTTTGAAGGCCCATCACTTCAAACAGACCCTTACTGACATCACCAACTGGATGACGGCGAACTTTCTCCAGCTCAATGCGGGAAAAACAGAGATACTGCTTCTGGGGAAAAACACCGCATCCTGGGGCGAAAGCTGGTGGCCCGACACCTTGGGCCAACCTCCTAAGCCCAAGGAATGTGTTAAAAATCTGGGAGTCTGGGTAGACTCGGCATTGAAATTTACCCACCACACCAAAAAAGTGGCAGCCACCTGCTTCGGCATACTGCGCAATCTAAGACCTATCCTGAAGTTCTTTGACTGCCACACCCGCCAGTTAATTGTCCAAGCTACCATCCTGTCTAGGCTGGATTATGCCAGCTCCCTTTTACTGGGCGCTAACCTAGCGGAAACTACCAGACTTCAGAGAGTCCAGAATGCGGCCGCCAGGGCTCTGGTCTGTCTTCCCCGCCACTCCTCGGTGGCTGGAGTCTTGAAAAAACTGCACTGGCTCCCGGTGGGAAAAAGGATTCAGTTTAAGGCACTTTGCTTAGCCTTCAAAATCCTTAAAACCGCCTCCCCCCCGATGCTGCGCCCCCTCCTGGCGGAGTATATTCCTAGGAGGTCACTTCGTTCAGAAGGACAACATCTTGTGGTCATTCCCCGTGCCAAACTGGCCAGAATGGGCGGCCGATCCTTCAGCCTGCTCGCTGCCAAGCTTTGGAACAGCCTACCGGAATCAATTTGTGGCATACAGGACCTTCTGGCTTTCAGGAAAGCCATCAAAACCCACCTCTTTCTAGTAATTTCCCCTTCTACCCTCTGGTGCTTTCTTCTTTTTCTGCCTTCAGCTTCACTTGCAGCGCCGGGACGTCCCTTGGCTGGGGCAGCCGAGCGCTATACAAATCCCAATAACATTAACATTAACATTAATATTAACCTTGAATTGGATGACAAGGACTGGCAATCTGCGATCTCCTCTCCCAAGGAGGTCGCGATTCCAGCTCGACTCTGACTGGTACAACTTAAGATCCTCCACAGGATTTACGTCACGGGCCCCCGTTTGGTCTGAATGGTCTTTTCTGAGGAGGGATTATGCAAGCGAGGATGTGGGCAGGTTGCTACCTTTCCTCACATTATTTGGGAATGTCGCAAGATTGCTGCTTTTTGGAGTGGGGTCCATGAGGTCATGAAGGAAGTGACTGGTGTTGCTCTTTTGCCGGAGGCCAATACACTGCTTGTTGAACGTTTGGGAACCTACGGACTATAAAGTAGCTCAGACTCAGTGGGTATCCCTGGGGGCCATGATCGCCAAGCGAGATATTGCTCAGCTGTGGGGGTCCGAGAGGCCTTCTACAGTAGACTTGTGGAGAGAAAACATGGATTGGTGTATGTTCAGGGAAAAGACTGCGTACCTAGCCAGGGGCCGTCCCCGGAAGTGGTGTAGAGTGTGGGGACCTTGGAATAGTTATCGTGGACACATATGTATACCACCTGCAGTTGATAACATTGATGTTCCACCTTCGCCCTGACCCATGCATTTTGACCATTCTATTGTATTTTTATTACATCTGACACCTGTCCCCCCCTCCCCTTTCTTTATATGGATTGCTGCTCATTGTATTTCTTCCTCCCTAAATTGAACTGGCACTTTGTAAAACATGTTTTATGCCTTGCTTGTTTTTATATTTCAATAAAAAGAAACAAGAAAAAATACTATTCACTTGAAATAACAAAGATTTGAAGGTGCTAAAGATTATACTACCAGCAGATTTCATACTGTGGTGAAAACTTTACAAGTGTCCATCTTCTCAATGGCTAAACACACCAAGATAAGGACAAAGTGGATGGAAGAAACAAAATACTAGTAAGCTTGTTACTAAATGTCTGTATGTTTATGATCACCTTTCTGGTGATAAGAATCTTAGAAGTGGTAAGCAAAAGTCTCAACGATGACTAATATATCTATGACCAAGTGCCCAAACAGAAAAAGGACCCTTTAATTTGATGGTACACTCGTACAAGAAGGGAGTACTTTAGAAATATTATATCAAAGCAATTTAAAACTCAAGTACTTGCTAATTTAGTTAAAAAGACTTGATGGTTAAAGAAGGAAGACTGATAGACTCATACAGAATTAATATGTTAATCATATTGTTGAGAAAGCGTTCACAGTAAAACAAAAATGTAATTTAATAATAAATTGGATGAAAAGCCTGGCATGTTTAATTGTAAAATACAAAATAAATAAGCTGTCTAACAAAGATCTTACAAGACTACATCTTTACAATATTTTTTTTTAAAGTTGGAGACATGCATCCAGCACAGAACCATACTTTTATCAAGAGGCTTACCATTCATACACTAAATGGGTCCTAACTGTCACAGATGAAGGATGTTGTTGTGAAGTTTTACATTGTACTGTGGTAGACTTAGAAAAAAATAATAATATCACATCTGTCTGAGGAGGATTTTCAGGACAGAAGTACAAAAAACTTTGTGTGCAAATGGAATTGTACTTCTACATGCAATATTCCAAATAAATCCATTCTGAAACTGAGGACGTTTCTGACAAAATTTTAAAAAACACACCACCAGAGTAACATTAAAATATTACAACATTTGGACACTTGCATTAGGAAATATTACTAAGCTACAAGGATATTCTGTAGCCTGCCTTGAAAATGAGGTGTGCAGTTCTACATGCCATGACATTAAAAGGCTTTCCACCAATCATTCAACTATATTAAAACTTGCATGGACATTATACTTTGTTAACGGCCCACCAATACAATTGGAACAATTCAATAATGCTCTACTTTACTCAATTACTCAAATCCAACAGAAGTAAACTCTATTGCACACTAAATGCAATCAAAATACTTTGATGGTGATTCAGAAAATGCTGACTGTCTAGGTGTTTACTGTCACAGGCCATCTGAAAATACATTACTCAAATTAGAGAATTAGAGAGTTCTCAAAAGGAGATCCTGCAATTCCAAAAACAATTTCTAAAATACCAAATAACATATTCATTTGCTGCAGAATAACTCATTATGTTAAACAAAAAGTAGTGATCTCCTTGGAAAAATTGAAAATGAAGACAGAATAGCATAAAGAAAACAAGTTATTTATCTAATTGTGGAAAACAGATATGATGTTTGTGATGATCAAATAGTATGTAATTACCACCTTGCAAAGCTAACCATAACGTTATGCCTTTTCTCGCAATTCTTAACAATTTGGAAATTTATCCTTTACCCCGAGAAGAGAGGAATCTTAATTTGAATGAAAGCATATTAATTCTAACCGTACATCTTTTTTAAACCAATATTAGAACGCAACCAAATTCTAGAAAATGTCAACCTTCATTTTTGTGGATTAAAGAGGCACGAAGCTTTGGATGACTCTGATGAATCTTTTCATCATTTTATTGAACAATATGTCACTTGTGAGATCCCTGATAAAGAAAAAAAAACAGTTTGAGCAAGTTGTGAAATTTCAATCAGATAAGTGTTGGAAATACTGTTTACGTAAATTTAGAAACATATCAAAACATTAGTGTAAATGTTGTTTTGGTTTTCCAAGGCTAGTTCTAAAAAAAAGAAGAATCAACAAGTTAATGTCATCGGCTAGGCATTTTGTTACAGGAAAGTTAACTAAAAATACCTATGATATGAAGAGAAATCAAGCATCACAGTGTATCAATGGATATAACCCTTTTATACTGCATATGTGGAATGGTAACATGTACATACAATTTTTTGCAGATAACTTTATAGCGGTAACACATTATGTTACTGCATACATTACTAAGGCGGAAAAAAGCAGATATGAAGGAAGTATGGGAAGAGATATTTGCTGAGCAATCTTTGACTAATTGGCTATATCGACTTAGCCTTCAAATGCTGTCTCATCGAGAGGTCAGTAGCTATTAAGCGGTGACCATTTAAGGTCTTCAAGTTTATACAGTAAATCTCAAGCAATTATTTGGCTTAGCTTAGAATTGTCATTGGCAAAACAAAGAGTTCTGAAAAGACTATCTGAAAATGAATATATTGGTCATTTTGATGCAGATAACAAAGACATTGTAAAAACTAATCTCCTGGACACCTACTACCCAAACAGAATCCCTTTGTTAGAAAAAGCATTGCTATATTAAGTTGCTCAATTCTATAGTTATCGAAATAATGTTGTAGAAAATGTCAATGGTGGAAATTTTTGAGTTGCAGGGACAAATGGTTGGTAAATGCGTCATTCAAATGCTACACTCATTGATCACAGTCAATTTAGTTGTGAGAATGGTAATAAAAAGAATTCTACTTCTTGATGCTTCTACAACTTTTTAACCCATGACGCAAAGAGCAAGACATTATTGAACGATCTCAGTCCTATGAAGCTACTTTTGATACATATCAAAATTACATTACAGTTCAACAATTTCAGACATACTAAGCAGTGTTAAAACAAGAAATAACAGAAGAGATTAAAATGAATGCAAGTATATTACTTGATACTGGAACAAGTAGTAACCCTTCCACTTCAACGCCTGCAGACCCACTTGGACAACTAAAACTTGCTAATGAGGCTACTGTTGTCAGGAGTAAAGTAGAACTTGCTACGGGCAAAGTTCAGAAGGATGTACACAATCTAAATTACATCATATCGGGGGGCGTGGCCAAGATGGCGACCTGAACAGTCGCAGGTCTGCGTGGCTCCCTGCCCTAATTCCCCACCAGCACCCATAAACACAGCGAATTGCCCCCAAACGCCGACCTTCAAGAGGCCCTGCTGCCCACAACCGCCGCAAGTACCTCCGACGCGACTGGGGGGCCGGCGGCGTCCCCTGAAACACCGGGAAGCCGGAGATTGGTCCCGCCCGGGTGAGACCCCGACCGAGAGAAGAGAGAGGTGCGGAAGGCGCCAAATCGAGGCCCCGAGCTGGGCCTAAGCGGACTGACCGGGGAGGTGCTGGGCGGCCGGGGACCCTATCGGGGGACGCCGCGCACCCCCCCAACCTCCGGAGGCGTTGAGTGAGCAAGGGGCTGGCCTGGCGCACTGAGCTCCCGGCGGCTGAATTCTGATACGCCGGGAGCGCGAAAATCGAGGGCCCGGTCTGGGCCTATGCGACTGGGCAACGGCGGAGCACTGGAGGAGTTGGCCCACGCAGAATAAGCACCTGGCCCCTGAGGCAACTGGCTGGGAGAGAAGAGACTCGAGCGGCCCGTGGAGCTCCCGGCAGTGAGTGACAAGGTGAGCCGGGAGCTTATGACTCGAGGGCCCGGTCGGGGCCTAGCGGGATAGCGTGGGCTGAGCGGGTGCAGAGTCGGGACCCTGGGAGATTGGAGCATTGGCTGGGAGTCGCCTCGCCCGCCCGCCTTGGCCCCTGGTGGGCGGATGGTCCTGTATTCAGCCCTGGAGTACCTGGCTCCTGACGGCGGCCGGTGAGGTCCACAGAACAGTCGAGAGGGGGGCCCAACCCAGGCCGTGGACCCCGGTGGCTAGTGAGGCGGCGAGTTCGCCGCCGGCGGCAAGTGGAGCGGTAGGCGAGGCCACAGCACAGGATTGCCGGTGAGGGAGCCGCGGAGAAGCGGCAGGGCCCGCGGCAGCCTTGGTCCCGGCTGAGCGGCCCCGGGAGCGGATGACACCGGCGCCAAAATCGAGGCCCGGCTTGGGCCTGAGCAGGCTTGAAGGGTGAGCGCCGGGTGGCTGGCGGCCGAGCTGAGTGTTGTTGCGCCTCCTCGCTCGGGGCCCGGTCGCCACTGACTGGCAAGCTGAGAGTCCCCGAGGTGTGCCACCCTGCGACGTAGGAGGCCGGCAGTGCTGGAATCGAGGGCCCGGTCGGGGCCTACTCACCGGCCGGGAAAAGGGCCGGCTGTGGACTGGAACTCACCTGCGCCACTTGGAGGAGCGCACAGATTCGGGAGCAGCGGGTGAGGGCTGTGATCGGGGCTCCCAGAGACGGCTGTGAGGCGATAGTGACACATGCGGCCCTGATCACCGTAGGATCTACCCGCGAGCGCGCACCCTGACCGGCAGCCGGCGGCCATCGCCAGAATAGAGGGCCCGGTCTGGGACTAGGCAGACCAGCGGTGAGGAGCCAGGGGGCTGGAGACGGCTGCAATCTCAGAAGGAGCGGAGTCCCCCGGGGGAGCCCTGAGCATTGCTGGCGGTGAGTGGGGGCACGACTAGCGACGACCGCGGACGCCCGGGGAGCACTCCCGGGACAGCAGGGGCATTGGGCCATTGGCGAGTGGCGATCTGTCAGACCCGGCGGCCCCCCAGAGACACTGCATAATCCCTGAACCCCGGATTCACGGCGATCCCCCGGAGGGTAGTGACAGTCCGGCCGGAGCGTCAACCCGGGGACGTGAACGTAGAGAAAGGGCTCGGCGAACCACGCCAAGATGGCAAATGCCAATCGAAGAGGGGGCCGCTCTATAGCCGACCTGCTGGTGAAACAATCCCAGAAAGGGGACAAGGCCCAACCGGCGTCGTTGTCGCCCATACCCGCGTCCAGTAAGAGTGGGAACCAGGAGGAGGCCCCGGTCACGAGATCCTTCCTCGAGGCCCTCTTCGGATCGCTGAGAGAGGACTTCCAGACCCTCAAGCAGGAGCTGGTGAGCGAACAAAAGGAACTACGCAGAGACATGGACGGCTTGGGGGAAAGGGTGGCCGCGATGGAGGACTCGAACCAGGTCCGCTGCGAGGAGATGGTGCATCTTCAGCAAGAAGTCCTGCGGCTCCGTGAACAGCAGATAGGTCTACAGGCACACGCCGAGGACCTGGAGAACCGCTCCAGGCGGAACAACATCAGGGTCCGGGGCGTGCCATCGAAGACGGAGGGGAATAGTGTCACCCTATATCTCCAGGAGCTGTTCCGGGAAATCCTCAAGGAGCCGGCGGACTTCCCCATCCGCATTGACCGTGCACACCGAGTGGGCCTGCCCCGCCGGGCTCCTGCACCTCCCCCGGACATACTGGCGTTCCTCCCAGACTTCCCCCTGAAGGAGAGAATCCTTAGAGAGGCGCGCCAGTCTCGACCCCTCCGCTTCCGAGATGCATCAGTGGAGCTCTTTCAGGACCTCTCAGCGATCACACTCCAAAAGAGACGGGAATTCAAGATTGTCACCTCCTTCTTGAGAGACAAGGAGGTGCCCTACTCCTGGGGCCACCCGTTTCGACTAATCTTCCGTTGGGATGGCTCTCTCCACCAGATGCGTTCCCTCCAGGACGTCTGCACCTTGCTGGGGATCGAGCTCCCGGAGCAGGATGTCGGCGACGACGCTAATACGGAGTCATCACAGGACGGCTCATCAAGACCCCGTCGCGACGGCTGGCAGAAAGTCCGCAGACGGAGACAGCCCAAGCAGCGGGCCCGACCGGACCCATTGACAATTGCCAAGGAGCAGGCTGACGCTGTTCAGGAAGTAGCGAAGGACACCTCTGGACCTCCATGAGTCACTCCTTGCGGGGGCATGCAGAGATAGTAGCATCATGTGGGGTGGCGGGGTGGGGAGCCGCGACGGTCGCTGTCACCACGTACCCTATCTGTACTTTGACTCCAACTGGCTTGGGTCACTTTGGACACTGACTACTCCACAGGTCCTTCCTTCACTAGGTTGACCTGGGACTATGATGTTCATTCTGGTTTCTTTGGTTTGGTTTTGGGGCTTGGGGTGGGGGGGGAGACGAGGGTGGGGGCGCAGGGGACAGTTCATTTTTGGGGCTAGAGAGGGGGGGGGAGTGGGGGGAGGGTCAGTTGGGGAGAGGGGGAGGGGGAGGGGGTGGGTAGGGGGTGTTATGCAAGAGGGAGTTGGAAGGGAGTTGGTTGAGGGGAGGGAGGGGGGAGGGCACTCTCCTTGTCCAGAGCCTGTGGGCTCTTTACTGGGGGTCACGAACTGGGGTTGCACTGACCAGGGGTCTACTCCGCGCCATGCCGCCACATCGCGAGCACCAGACATAACGTTAGCTTACCACTCACTACGCCCACCATGACACGCCCACTGAGGATACTTTCCCTTAATGTGCGAGGCCTCAACAACCCGGTCAAACGCAGAGCAGTCCTGTCCTTCCTAGACCGCTCGAAGGCAGATATCTGCCTCCTACAGGAGACACACTTGGTACCCAAGGACCACCTTAGGCTGCGGTCGCGCGCCTTCCCGTGGCAAATTTTCTCCTCCTCCCACAAAAAGGTTGCTGGGGTGGCTATACTGGTTGCCAGGTCCTTCCAGGGGCGGGTCATGCAGAAAGAGGCCGAGATCAAGGGGCGGCTTCTCCTCCACAGCTTCCAGGTGGCGGGGCAGACGTTACTGGTGGGCTCGGTGTACGCACCAAATGAGGGGCAGGAAAAATTCCTTCTCACGGCGCTGGAAGCGGCCACAGCCACTACACATCCACATCTACTGCTTGGGGGAGACCTGAACCTGGTGTTTCACAACACGGCTGACCGCACCGGCCAGAGGTTTGGACAGGTGGGGGCACTCTCAATGTCGGGGCATGCACATCTCTCTGATCTGGCCATCACTGACTTATGGCGACATTTCCACCCACACTCGGCGGCTTACACCTACTACTCAGCAGCACATAAGACCTACGCGCGACTGGACTACTTCTTGTGTTCCGCACAGCTGATGGCGCAGGCCGAGGACGTAGAGATACTCCCAGCCTCGCTGTCGGATCATTCCCCGGTGGTGGCGACTCTCCGGGTGGCGCCTACACCGACACCACGGCGCCACTGGCGGCTTCGGGACGGACTCCTGTTGTCTCCCGCAACACAGGATAGGCTCAAGACCGCGCTCGCGCAATTCTTGGTCCACAATGCCAACGACGACACGTCCAAGGCCACTCAATGGGCGGCCCTCAAGGCAGTCCTGCGAGGCGAGATCATTTCTATCGCATCCGCTGATAACAAGGACAGAGCACTGAAAAGAGCCGAACTCACTCAGCGGGTGGCTGAATTGGAACAGATGCACCAACGCACTGGGGCCGCACGGGCGTGGCGCCAGTTATGCACGGAGCGGAAGATGCTCGCGGCACTAGACCAGGATGTGGCAGAATACGCCGCCATCCGTCTCAAGCACGTGTACTACACCGGTGGTGACCGCTGCGGGAAGCTTTTAGCGAGTAGGCTGCGGGCACAGGAGCAGAGACGCCAGGTGGGCGCCCTTAATTCCACGCGCGGGACGCAGGTTACGGAAGACGCAGATATAGCGGCAGCTTTTGGCGACTTCTACGCCGGCCTCTACGACGCGGATCGCCTTGACCCCCAGGTGGGCCTGGACTATCTGCACGGCGCGACACTCCCCACCCTCACGCAAGCACAAGCGGACTTCCTAGACCGGCCCATTGGCCTGGAGGAGGTCATATCAGCGATATCCCGCCTCAAGGTGGGGAAGTCGCCGGGACCGGATGGCTATACGGCGGCCTTCTATAAGACATTCTGCCAGCAGGTCGCCCCCATTCTGCGCGACCTGTTTAACACCTTTGATCGACCCGGTGCCATTCCCCCTGAATTGCTGGAGGCGGCCATATCAGTGATCCCTAAGGCTGGTCGTGACCCGACGGAATGCGGCTCCTATCGGCCCATTTCCCTGCTAAATGTGGATTTGAAACTTTACACCGGCATCCTTGCGAGCCGCTTGGCGCCGTATATGCAGCAGCTGGTAGACCCTGACCAGTCGGGATTCATCCCCCAGAGGCAGACCAGCGACAATACTCGGCGAGTCCTCCATCTCATCGAGGCTGGCTCGCGCACGAGACCGGGTTGCATGCTTCTCACCATCGACGCAGAAAAAGCGTTTGACAGGGTGCATTGGCCCTATCTGGAACAGGTGTTGCAGCGCTTCGGGTTTGGGGAAACTCTCTGTCACCGCATATTCAACTGTTATCGGCGTCCCAATGCCGCAGTGCGGGTCAATGGCCATACCTCCCCGAGGTTCGAAATCGGCAGGGGTACTCGACAGGGCTGCCCGCTCTCTCCCCTCCTGTTCGCCCTCTATATGGAGCCGATGGCGCAGAGAGTGAGACAACACGATCGCATCTCAGGTATCCGCTTTGGTGGTGACACTCACAAAATTAGTTTGTATGCGGACGACATACTGCTATCCCTCACTGACCCGATGCAATCTCTGCGAGCGCTTTTCGTGGAACTCCACACCTTCGCACAAGCCTCGGGCTTTAAAATCAATGAGGCGAAATCGGAGGCCCTAAATATCTCACTGGCCCCTGACATCCTGACGGAGGTCAAGGCGGAGTTTCAGGTGCAATGGTCGGCCTCCTCCATCTCCTACTTAGGAGTCCACCTGGCGCCGACAGTGCGAGCCACTGCAGAGGCCAATTACGCGACTCTAACGGGAAAGATCCGTGACCAGCTGCGGCGTTGGAGGCCTCTCACGCTGTCGTGGCTTGGCCGAATCGCGGCGGTCAAGATGACTTTGCTCCCACAGATTTTGTACCTGTTCCAGACACTCCCCCTGCGACCACCACGTGAATGGCTCAAGAACACACAGTCGGACTTATCGAGATTCATCTGGAATGGGCGACGTCCGCGTTTCAAGCATACTATAGCGACCCTACCACCGGAACATGGGGGAGTGGGGATACCCGACCTCGCGCTATACTTTCAGGCGGCACAACTACGCACGTTGGTGGAGTGGCATCAACTAGAATCGGGCAAGCACTGGCTCTTTCAGGACCAGGCAGTGGCCGGTCGTCCTCTACAGGGAGTCCCATTTCTCCCACGGTGCCACAGACCCCCCAACTTATACGCCTCGGACATCACGAGCACCGTCCTGGGGGTTTGGGACAAGGTTGCTGTGAAGAAGGGGTTGACCTCTTTTCCGTCGCCGATGACGCCGATCTTTGATAACCCAGATTTCACACCGGGACTAGACACGAAGGCTTTTGAGGCATGGCGGGCGACCCCCTGCAGGGCGGTGGGCCACATGTTTGACCTCAAAGGGATACTTCCGTTTCACCAGGTGCAGCAGGACTATGGTGTTGCTGAGGCAGACCGATTGCGATACCTACAGGTGCGGCACTGGGTCCTTCACCCTTCCATCTCACCGGGCGCCCAACGACATCTCACACACTATGAGAAGTGGCTATGGACCCGCACATCGGATAAGAAAGTCATTTCGGATCTATACCAGCAGCTTCTCCTCACCAATACTCACTCATACAACGCAGGTCAGATCAGGTGGGAAAGGGACCTGGGGCGCCAACTCACAAGGAAGGAATGGGAGGGTGTCTACTACAGGGCCAGACACTCGGCCCATCACACAGGCCTCACTGAGACGATGACCAAAATTGCCACATACTGGTATCACACCCCCGAGAGGTTGCATCAGTGGGACCCCCGAGTGAGCGATCGCTGTTGGAGGGGGTGTGGGGAATTGGGGACCCTGGAGCATTTGCTGTGGGGATGCGATAAGCTCCGTCCGTACTGGACCCCCATCCTGGACCTCATTGACTCGCACCTAGATACACAACTGCCCCGTTTCCCTGCCTACATCATACTTGGTCTCCCTAACGCCCTCATGTACCCTCTGAAGTCCTGGAGGGGCAGACTGATTGCGCTGGCATTGGGGGCGGCGGTACAGAACATTGTGGCTCACTGGAGGGCGGCGCAGGCTCCACTGCAACTGGGCTGGTTACATAGGCTTTGGGCAATACTGGGTATGGAAAAGCTCTCACTAACTGCGACGGGGAGGGGGGTGGATTTTGCAGCTTTGTGGCAGCCCTTCCTCTCCCTGCTGACCGGGGAATTCCGGGAGGTAAGCTGTCCCCGGTATCTCCGACTGCTACGCCTCGCGGATACCCCATTGCCGGAGCCTGAGGCGCGTACACGCAAACGCAAGGGCCCGGTGACGGCGGCTCCACTGGGTTCGTAGATGAGATGGCGTAGATGTGATACCCTGTGCTTGACTACTGGACAAGGAGGGGGGGGGTGGGGGGGTTAGGGAGTTTGGGGTTAGTTTTGTTTCATTTTGCAGACTCTTGTTCTTCGCATTGTCACTAGCTCCACTTGCATCCTCTGAGCACCTCTTTAGACGCGGCCGGCCCGGATGGGTTGTAGGCGGCTTGCTGTGTTAACTATGACCGTCTGGTATCACTATGTTGGGCGTGTACTATGCCGCTGGCCCAGACAGCCGCCCCTCGGCGTCGGTGCTAATTCTCTTTGTGAGGTGCAGTGTGATTATTTTTTCTGCTTAATAAACAGATTTAATACATAAATTACATCATATCCAAATTAAACACAGAACAACTTAAAATATACAAAGAAATTCAACAATGTGTAAATCATGGACTTCAAAATGAACATGGATTATGTCAATGCAGTGATTATAATCCTATATTGCAATACATCTCAGCAGTCGCGGCCGGCATGGCTCACGGGTGGGCGGGTGCGGGGTCGTGCGGGGTGTAGGGGCACTTGGTCGTGAGGGAAGGGGGATCACATGGGGAGGGAGGCTTAAATAATATATATATTTTTTTTATTTACCTTACCCGGGCCCCGGGTCCCGTGTCCCACGCTTTCACTGCTGGGTCTGCTCCTGCTTTTCTACTCCGCAGGAACAGGAAGCAGGCAGCCTCCTTCCCCTCCCCTAAGTCAATCACAACGCTGCAATGGCAGCTTTGTGATTGGCTGGGATGCAGACCGCACAGGCGCCTATGGGGAGGCCATTTTCCCCATTTTGGCTGCATGCAGCCTACATGGAGTAAATGGAGAGTGCGCATGAATGGTTTGGTGGGCATATCATTGTTTTGGGAGATTTGTTACAAGTTACTTCTGTAAATTGTGAGCCTATTTTCTAAGCTCTTGCAAAATGCAGTTCGCAATTCACTGAGAAGTAAAGGCAATGGAAACATATGGTTGCATTTCTCATACACTAAACTCACACAAAATATGAGACAAGCCAATGATTAAGAATATAACCTAGCTCCTTTGTAGATTGTAGACAAAGGAAAGGGGAAATAAGTCTCAGTGGTTGCCCGTCCTAGTATTAATGGGTAGTGTCCATTATATCCAGATGTCCAAATGGAAAACCACTAACCCACATAAACAAGAAACTTGGACTAGGCGTAAGGGCAGAGCTGGAAAAGTAGATCCTCCAACTAATAATATTCCCAAAGTGGACAAAAGTCTCCAGAGTAATCAAAGTTGTGTTTTTATTAATATTGTTCTGATGATCCAGAGTAATTCTTCCAGAGCAAAACAGAAAGACAGCCGCCACGAGTTTCGCCCTTCTTGGTGGGCAGGCCTGCGGCTTTCTCAAGGCTGATAGTAAAATATATTAATTACCAACAGTAAACAAGGAAGGGGGAGGGGAAAGAGAAGGGCAAAAAGTGAGGAATAAAACAGAAATCAAGGTAAACCGTTTGTTGGAACAAATGCAAGAAACACAAGGAAGCACAATGGACAGAAGTGTCAGAGTGCCCAACCAAAAAGAAGCATAGTTTCAAAAATATCCAGATATAATTTTCAAGCAGTTTATCATAAAATTAAAACTGTAGTTGTCATAGAATTTGTAATATATACGTACATAATTCCAGTGACATAAGCCGCCAATATGAGAAAAATGTCATGATCAATGAGAAATATTAGTAAGTGTAAGTTGCTAGATGTTCACTGGTTCATGCCCAAGAAAAAAAAGACATTAAAAACAAAACAATCTCATGGTTCAAGTTATTCAAGGCAAATAGAATGATACATGTTGGTTCATCAAAAGAGACAAATTGTATACATACAGGTTCATAGGAAGTATAAATGGTCCACCAAAATTCAGAGCGGCATCACGCCATCCATACATATTGAAAACAGCAATATCAAAAAAAAAAAAGAAAGAAGAAAAAAAAGGGGGAAGGCAAAGAGAGAAAAAGAGAAGCGACAAAAGGAGAGAAAAAAAAGCAAAAAGGTCTGTGTCAGTTATTTCATCTGGAGAGTTCAAATTCGTATACTACTTTGTTAGTTCCGAGCGCCGACTAATAAAGTTTAATTAGTGTCACTGAAGTAATTTGATTTTGCGTGGTCCCCGGTGCGCTCTTCTTATTAATATGGACTTATGCTCCAATGGTAGAAGAAATCTTTGTGACAAAACTGTTACGTGTAGTGACTTTTCACCCTTCTTCTTATTTCTTTTCCCTTTGCACTGCCGTCATCCACAAGGGCTTCGAGAGGAAATGGCGCTGATGCATGCATCTGAAATCGCTAGGGGAAATAAATAAAAAGAGAAAATAGACAAAAATACACAAATAATGGACAGAAAGTTAAGATAAAGACACAGAGGAGTCAGAAGGTAATAAAAAGTGAAAATTAAGTTGAAAAAGGAGAGCGGTGGACAAGAATAGTGTCAATGGAGGTGAGTTGGCCTAAGGAACCGTGAAGCATGAGGGGGCAGATTTACAATAACTGGCGCATCCCTGCATATTAGCAGGGATGCTCCAGTTATTTTGTGTGACTCAAAAAAACCTTTGCACCACCAGGGATGCGCCGCATTTACAATGCGGCGCACCGTGGCGCTAGGATAGACAGATGCGTGTGTCATCTGTCGGCGTAAGGGTCAAGCAGTGCTGGAATTGTGTCGCAAGCGCAACGCAACTCCAGCAATGCTCAGGTGTGCCCTATACCTAATATGCTGCGTCACTTCTAATGCCTGCCTTAAGCAGGCGTAAGGATTTTACGCAGCGGGGAAGTAAAAGTAACTCAGTGAAATCTTTAAGATTTCACTGCATCACTTTTACGGGGCTTCTTTGCGACGGAACACCCACTCTGCATACATTATACCTGACGCAGGTATAATGTAGCGCAAGGCTTTACAACGTGACGCATCTAACCATATGCGTCAATTTGTAAATATGTCGCATAGTGGCGCATTCTTTACCCCGCCGCTGCGTCACAAAAGTGACGCAATGGCAGCATAAAAGTGTTGCAAGGGGCTTGTAAATCTGCCCCGAGCTATAGCTAGGGAGGTGCAGGACGGATAATCAAAATGACTGCGCGCTTGAGCAACGCTTCTTAACATGTTGCCTGATTGTTTGTTAACAAAATGCATTTCCAGCATCATTTATTCACACAAGGCTCCAGAGGTACATTCCATGTAATCCCGCTTGCTTCATTTTTTAATATGTAATTACGAAAAAAGCAAATCACAAGAATTAGGCACATCCCATGTTTATACTTCGCTATATTGCTGCTTCATTTTATAATGTGCATGTTAAATTATTTATGAAACTATGTTTCTGTTTATTATGGCAAACCGAATAAACATAATGATTATTATGATTATTACTGTATTATTAATATTCCATTGCCCTTATTTTTATAATAATATATCAAATAAAAAAGGCCATTGATGTTTTAGGCTGTCTTAAAAGAATGTCATGAAACCCTCCTATATTTTAGTATCTGGTACATTATTTCTCTGCAGCAGAAAATCATGCCTGTGCCTGTAAGACAGTTGTGCTGGTAACTGAAGCCTTTCTTACTGATTCCTTGTGCTTTGGTATTCTCATGGTTCTGTCGGTCGTCAGGGGCGAAGCTGTCAACAGCGCCGCAGGTGCAGTGGCACCTTGGTCCAGGGGCCCCCTGAACCCTTATTAAGACAGTATTTAATTGCCAAACTCAGGCAGAGGTGGGGCCGTGTCCCTTTCTTGTGGGGGCCCAGGGCATCCTTCCAGCACTTCTGTATGTACTGCCCGGCTTCTGGTGTTTGTCGGTGGCCAAGAGCTCCGAACTGCTGGCTCAGTAAATATTCAGTCAGGTGGCTCGGCGTTCTGCGACAATCGCTTCTTTGATAGAACTGAATACCTACACAGGAGCATATTTAGGAGACCCTTCACATCGTGCAAGAGCGACGCAAATAAAAATGAGGTTTATGAAGCCACCAAGGCCACCTTGCGCGGCCCAGCAAGGCTTCCTACATCTCGAGTAATGTAGTGCCGCACAAATCCCTGCGTTGCATAACTCTGCACAAGGGATGCATTTCCATGGGTATTCCAGCACAACAGCCATGAATTTTGATGCAAACCCAGATGTACAAGAACTTGTAAACCTGAGGATAAACAAACGCCTCCACAGGTGAGGCGTAACCAGGACAAATATCTTTATTTCTCCTCGTTTTTCCTCTTTCTATGTGTGCTGCTTTCTGAGCACACGTAGAAAGAGGAAAAAACCTCTGAGGATTGCTTTTGTGCAGGAAGGTGCCCCTCCTTCAAAAAAAACAATCCTGCCTGCAATGCAGGCACTTTTGCACCCTGGTGCAAGGGGGCCTGCGTTGGCGCTAGGCTGCCGAAGCAGCGCCAGTGCAGGGAGAAAGGACAGAAATGTCCCTTATTGGTAAATACAGCGCATTCCTGCGTTTCCCTGTGTGCAGCACAGCCACAATAATCATTAGTATGCCCCACAATTACCCCTGCAGGATTTATTCAACAGCAGAGAAACCAGATTATTTATAGTGAGTGGTACCCTCAGCATCCAATCACAAAATCATATGTAGCTATTTGCAAAGATATTTAGTAGAAACAATTGTGTTAGCTGTTTATAATGTTTCAATCATTTGAACATGACAACGAGGTGTGTTCAAAGCATTAAAAACCAACACGTTTTAATTCCTCATAGCAATTTTTTGACAAACAGTTTTTCTACAGCAGAGAGTGTGCTTTAGGTTACCCATAGGATACAAAAGAACCGCCCAATAAACACCAAAGTCACTTAACAATGTATTGGTGACTACCTCAGTGCAAAAAAAGTCAGTTATAATTAATATTGATAGCTTTCTAATAATATTCCGTATAGTTCGTCGAGAAGTAGTTGTAGTGGAATGATGTCAATGTTTCGGTCTATGGTGTCAGCATATAATAAACCATCTTCAGGACAATGTTCATAAAAGACTTAAATTCAAAAATCCAGCAATACAGGACACGTTTACTACTGTCAGTCAGTTTCTAATTGTAGCTAATACCAGGTGTAGGGGCAGCCAAATGTGAATGTACTCAATGGAAGCCCCAGCGAATACTTCAGCCGTCAGCTCATGCAGGAATCCATCAAAGCTGACCTTACCACATATCTGAAAATGCCCTTCACCCAACTACAGGGGAACCACCATCCCTGCCCCCCGGGAGGCGACCCTCAGGAAGGCCGCTGTCTTCCAGTTCAGCCACAGTCTGCGCCATTATTTTCTCTACCTCATAATCACATCTCTATAATTATGCGGCAAGGGGGCGCACCCTAATTCATTGCAAGAAATGCACCGAGATGCGCAGACATACACAGCCGTCCCTGATTGTCCTCAAATGGTGCCTAAATAGCGCCGAGACTCGGACACCCTTCTGCTCTGAAATACCTTTTATAGCTCAGCTGCGGGAAATATGATAAAGTCTGATTTGCTGGGCAGACTGATGAAAATATTACTTTGGACAGAAAGTAATTGTCGTGCCCGGGCCACCGGCGGAGCCTCGATCAATAGGCTATTTTACGAACACGTCTGCCTGCCCCGCATCCGGCCACCCCCGCAGCCACCCCAGCATCCCCCGGCCACCCGCACCCGGCCCGCCGCGCGTGAACTCTGTCCTCGGAGAAAATTGGTTTTTCCTTTTCAATTTCTTGAGCATTTTCAAGGGATGTGACAAGTGCGCCTGTGAAGAAACTTTTAGCAGCACAATGTCCTTTGTGCGCGCTCTCCCCAGCCGGCTTTCCCATTATGGCGGGGGCCGCGCACAAAGTTGGGGTCGGCCCCTGCGCTGAGAGCCTCATCCGTTGAATGAGCATGGGCTGAGCGCTGCGAAATTGAGGGCAGGAGCGCTCGGCGAACGCGAACAATGCCGGCTCTGAACAAATATCATTTCTCCGTAATGCACCGAGGACAGGGGCCCGTTCGCGCCGCCGCCATCAGACGCGCCGCCGCCTGCTTCCATTTAGAGGGAAACTGCGCCCGGGAAATTAATTTCTCGAGCAGCCGCAGGGTGCGGGGGGAGCTGCTGAGGGGGGCACTTTGGGAGAGGACGTGGGGGGATTGCAGCCTCGCGCAGAAGGAATCTTCAAGTGAAAAGACACATTTCTGTCTCGGTGGAAGGCGCTCCTGCCTGAAAATCAGGCAATTTCCAAAGTGGTCGACAGTCAGTTTCCAAACAGGTTCCACAAAGTCAGTGCTTTAAGTGGGCAGGTGCTGCCCGGTACTGAGTTCCTACTTTTCTCTAATATGAAAGGGAGAGTACCAGCACTTCTTAGCACTGTATTTATTGGGAGAATGTCAGCACTTCTCTGAAGCAAGGAGGTACTTTAAATTGCGAGTACCAGCACTTCTGTATTTCCATTCAAAGCACTGCACAAACTTGCGCATTTGGGAACCTTTAAATCACATCCGACCTTTCTTTCGAAGACAGGACTCTTGCAGCGCAAAGATGATGGGCACTAAATAGCCCTACTGTGGATTCCACCAGTGGCGGCTCCTCGAGAGAGTGCTGCCGGGCGGTGGGGCCGGGCAGGGGAGGTGTGGGGCTGGGTGGGGGGTAGTAAACTCAGACATACGGAGGAACGGAGTTAAGTAAATAAATAAATAAATGTTATGTTATGTTATAATGGATTTATACCGCGCACAAATACTCAAGAGTGTCCTGGCGCGCAAAATAACAGTGACCTGGTGGAGCAAAGACTTTATAGCGTCTGCTTGAAGAGGAAGGTTTTAAGTTATTTTTTTAAAAGTCTGAGGTTCTGAGTGTTCCGTGGTTCCAGGGGCAGGGAGTTCCATGCAATAGCTACTTTGACGGACCTAGACTGGCCCACTAGCCGCGCTCTGCTCAAAAGCCGGCGAGCGATGCAATTAAATGTTGGCAGGCTGGCAGTCTTTAATCCATTAACAGACACCCCCTGTCCCTTTTTATCGCTCTTGCAGAATCCTGCTTTCTGTCTGTGATGGGATTGCCACCTTTTTCTTCCATGTCTTTCCGATCTGTGTGTTTTTCCTTCTCCTGCATTCTGTAAATATCTGAATATGAAAACCGGACCCAAAAATAAGTGCCGGTGCTCCCCACTGGCAACCACTGGCTCAAATGAAGCACTGGTGACATTATACACCAAGGAAACTGTTTGGCAAGGGGAACGTCCTTTACAACACAACTTTTACCACGCAGTGCTGTTACAACGCAGGTTTTACAACGAATACCATTACAACGCATTACACTGGGGGGCGCTCTAGGATAAGGAATACATTTAATTTACTATCCAACACCTTCCCTAGTGTCCACGGGGACTGGAGTTGGAATAGTAAATTAAACTATTCACTATCCAGCACCCCCAAGTGTAATGCGTTGTAATGGTATGCGTGGTAAAACCTGCGTTGTAACAGCATGCGTGGTAAAAGCATGCGTTGTAACGTCATACATCCGTTTGGCAACCACAGGCTGCTGCGGGGTCTGGCGGTAAATCATAAAAGGAACCTGGTAAGCCATGTTTATTCTACTTCTGCGGCAGTGGCGTAACGAAAGTTCAAGGGCCCCCCCTGCAATGTACACAGAGGGGGCCCGCTCTGGATTTAAGCCGGAGCGCTGAGGCGTGAGTACTGTGCTGAGGGGTCCCCCTGCAGCTCATGGGCCCCTCCACACCGAGGGGGATGCGGGGGCCTGTGTTACGCTCCTGTTCTGCGGGGCGTAAAGAATACTTTAGTTGGTCACAGACCTCCCATAACTTCATGCGCTGACAGGAGAACAGACTGAAACATGGCTGCATTCAGAATTGTAACATTGGTCCCTGTAAATAACATTTAGTTTTAAGCTTTCGTGCAAGAGCATGGACCATGGCAAAATGATTAGGCCAGTGAAAATATGTCATTATGCCGTCGTAATTCATGTACTTATTGGAATTTTGTTTTAAGCTTGCTAGGCAATATTCCTGAAATCCTGCATTGCTCTCTGTTTCTGTGCTGTGGACAGTGCTCTTCGGCCAGGCTTGTGTGGACTCGGGCACAGCCCCTCCACACCTCTCTCTTTTTATTTATTTATTTATTTATTTAGCATACTTATAGAGCGCATACCTGTCACCCAGAGGGCATCCTGGCGCTTTGATCAGAAAACCCCCACACTAAACAGCGCAGACGCACAACCATTACTTGGGAAATAGATAGGTCTTTAAAGCCTTCCGGAATGGAAGATAGTCCTGGTGGCTCCTAAGAGTGAGTGGGAGAGAATTCCACAATTTGGCTGCCGCCACTCTGAATGAGCGGCCACCCATCCTCACTCTTTGAAACCTAGGCACCACCAAAAGGTGAGCCGATGACGACCGCAAAAGACGTGGGGCAGAATACCATGCAAACATGTTTTGTAATGGGATAGGGCCTAGGAGGTGTACCGCTCTAAACACCAAACAGGCCGCTTTAAATTGGACCCGTAGATCTACCGGAAGCCAGTGTAGATCGCGGAGCGCAAGAGTAGAAGAGCTGGATCTGGGTCGTGAGAGGGCCAGTTTAGCAGCCATATTCTGCACCCTCTGCAGCTTCCCTATCAAGTTTTTTGGGGCCCCCAGGAGAAGACCATTACAGTAATCCAGCCGGCTTAAAATAGTCCCGCGGACTATTTCCGGCCTGGCCTGGGCGGGGAGCAAAGGCAGAACTCTGCGTAGCATACAGAGCAGCATCATACATGTTCCTGTGGTTTTATTGACATGTAGGTCTAATTGTAAGTTAGGGCCAAACATGACCCCTAAATTACGAGCTGACTCCGATGCCAACACTGGTTCAGAAAAGGTGCTGGGCCAGAAATCAGTGGGTAGAGGCCGCGGGATCCGATCAGTGGAACAGTGGAGCACCTCTGTCTTCGCGCTATTAAATTGCAGAGAGTTTGCTCGAAGCCAGTCCGCCGTAGCTGCCATACAGCGATGGAAGGTGCTCAGCGAAATCGCATTGTTCCCTTCTAAGGAAAACACCAGCTGAGTGTCATCGGCATAATTAAATGCCGAGACCCCAAAAGATTTTATTAGCTGGATAAGTGGACGAAGGTACAGATTGAACAATATCGGGCTGATGGCCGAGCCCTGTGGCACCCCCTGTCCAATTTTCCTTGGCTCCGAGCTGAAAGGTGGAAGTGACACCAGCTGTTGCCTGCCCTCAAGATATGAAATCAGCCAGTCTCTGGCTCCCTCGCAGATCCCGCACTCTTCCAGCCTCCGAACCAGGGTCCGATGGCAGACCGTGTCGAACGCGGCCGACATGTCGAGCAGCACCAAAAAGGCTGCCCGACCACTGTCGACACGCGAACGCAGGTTGTCCAACACGGTCACAAGTGCGGTCTCCGTCCCATGACCAGGTCGGAAGCCAAACTGGTCCTCATCGAACCACCCAATTTGTTCCAGGTAGCCGGAAAGAGAGCGAGTTACCCACTTCTCTAAGATCTTAATGGGAAAGGGAAGTAAGGAGATCGGCCTATAATTAGAGAGGCCGGCTGGATCCAAGGTTGGCTTTTTTAGCAGAGGCGACACCACTGCTAGCTTCCAGCAATCTGGGACAGATGCCGATTTCAAAGATTGCAGACAGATTGAAAACAAAGGCGGGAACAATTCTTCATGAAAAGTTTTCCAAAATTTGGGGGGCAGTGGGTCAAGCGGGGAACCAGATGACACCATGAAGGCCGTTTTACAAAATTCTTCAAAAGACGGAAGGGGGAAAGAGTTCAACCGTGGTGGACTGGGTGAGGTTCCTAGGTCCCCCGACCCAGATGCCAAGACGGCCGTCTGGGGTCGACTGGGTGAGCAGCCCGGAGCTCCCAGATCAGAGACTTCAATGTGCGTCTGGGGTCGACTGGACTGCTCCCCCGGAGCTCCCACACTAACCGGCTGGGGTCGACTGGGTGAGCTGCCCGGAGCTCCCAGATCAGAGACTCCAGTGTGCGTCTGGGGTCGACTGGACTGCTCCCCCGGAGCTCCCACACCAACTGGCTGGGGTCGACTGGGTGAGCTGCCCGGAGCTCCCAGATCGAAAGCACCAGTGACCATCTGGGGTCGACTGGGCTGCTCCCCCGGAGCTCCCATACCAACCGGCTGGGGTCGATTGGGTGAGCTGCCTTGGATTCCACACCCCCTGTCCGCAAGGCTAGCAGGGCGAACCTCCTCAGTTGCAGGAAGTGTTAGGCCAGCCAAGATCTTGGCGGTCTTCTCCTCAAAGGCCAACGCCAGCGAGTCGCATAGAGCCTGAGAGGCCCGCACTGAGTTAGCTGCACAGACCGGATGGGACAAGTCCTTAACAATTTTAAATAGGGCTTGAGATTTATTAGGCGCCTGTAATAAGGATGTTTGTATAAAGGTCGCCTTGGCCTGCTTGATCTGCTCCTTATAACCTCTCAGTGCAAGTCTAAACAAGGCTTTAGCCGAGGGCGAATACTCCCTTCTCCATGCTCTCTCTGCCCGTTTGCAGCTCAACTTCAGGTGTTGTAGCTCCACCGTATACCAGGGAAAGGCCCGATTCACCCTCGCTCTTGCTTTCCGAAGTGGCACGATGTTATCGAGGGACTCGGTAATAGACCGGCAGAAGGAAGAGTAGCTGTCATCCACTGAATTCCTCAGGTCAAAGCTGGCAGATAGCAAAGGGGGCAGGGGGGCTAGACTGAGCAGTTTGGACCACGATCGACCCACTTGCGAGACTCCTACCCCTGCAACCTCGGGGGGGTTATTCCCAAGGCATAGGGAGAAGACCACCAGCGCGTGATCCGTCCAACATTGGACAAGAATGTCAATGATCGCCGCTAAGTGGGCGCCTGCAAAGATAAGGTCGAGCATATGACCGCCCCTGTGAGTCGAGGAGCCAACCAGTTGTTGTAGATGGATGTCGGCCAAAGCTTGGTAGAGTGAAGTAAACGCTCCATCTAAAGAACCCCCCTGCCAGAGATTAAAATCTCCCAGGACGGGCAGGTTAGAGTGAGTATTAGAAAGATCATACACTAGGTCCAGGAACTCCGGCAGCGAGGAAGCCGAGCCCGGCGGTCTGTAACATAACACGCCAGATAACAGCGTTCTCTCTGGGTTGCTGAACGAGAAGCCCATGAGCTCAAAACCCAAGACTTCGCTGATTTTAAGCTGGGAGACATCCAACTGTTCGCGGAAGATGATACCAATTCCGCCGCCACGATTCAGTGGGCGCGGAGTGTGAATAATTTTAAAACCCGGGGGACAAGCCAGGCCTAGTTCAACTAGACAGTCATCCCGAGTCCAGGTCTCCGTCATGAACAACACATCCAACCCGGAAGATTCAACCAAATAGGCGATCTCCGTGTGGTGCTTGCAGAGTGAACGCACATTCAACAGACCGCATATAAGTGGCTGGGGCGGCGAGCGAGAAATGGATCCGAGTGTCGAAGAATCACCCGGTGGTTTCAGAGCACACAGGTCTGAATGGAAATAGACCAGAGGGGAAGAGTGCGGGTGGCCAGGGGCAGCGGTCCCTTGCGCGTCCGTTGCGCGAACGGGCGCAAACGGGCTTACCTCTGGCGCACCTCTGGCGCGTCTACGGCGCGTCCGCTGCGCGAACGGGCGCAAACGGGCTTACCTCTGGCGCACCTCCGGCGCGTCTACGGCGCGTCCGCTGCGCGAACGGGCGCAAACGGGCTTACCTCTGGCGCACCTCCGGCGCGTCTACGGCGCGTCCGCTGCGCGAACGGGCGCAAACGGGCTTACCTCTGGCGCACCTCCGGCGCGTCTACGGCGCGTCCGCTGCGCGCCGTCGCTGCGCGCCTGTCCAGCCGCCATGTTAAAAAGCCTGACCAAAGATCACGTGGGTCCTGGCAGGGCGAGTGGCTCTCCCTCAGCAAAAATGGCGCTCCCACAAGAGAGAGCTTCCCCCAATCCAAAATGGCGCTCTCCGATCGGCGCGAGGAGTAAACAGTGCCCCCGAGTCCCTTCTACCCCACAAGTGTGGGTGTGCAGTTGATTAAATGCGGGTAAGTAGCTCCCTCAATTCCCACTAAGCGGAAGAACAGGAGGAGAAGAGGATAATTACAGGCTAGCGCACAGCGCAAAAACACAGTCAAGTTAAAAAGGTTTAAAAGCAGGCTAGCAGTTCTGTTATGCAGCGCGAGTGCAGCGCGAGTGCAGGGTTTTTAAAACTCTATTCTACACAGAACAGACGCGCGGGGTCAGCAGTAGTAAAAGAGTATCTGATATGTGAAGTAGGGATAGAATAATGAGAGGTCTGACACAAGAACAGCACAGAGAGACTCTTTGACCTGCAGAACAATTACAGCACAATCAGAAGCGTTGCACAACGCTTTGCCATAAAAAGAGAAGGTACAGCGTGGGCAGAAGCAGCGCAAGCGTCTCTCATACACGAATAACAGGTTCTTTATAAGGGACAGCCCTGTAGTGCCTCAGTTACCTACCAGTAATTGTATTACTCTGATTCCTACTCCCTTACTGTCATCCATTACACAATGAGGCAGGCTTGCCTCGATACACCCAATCACAGGCTTGCCTTTATACAAGGCGCTTGTACGAATATCGCTGTGGAACCCATCCTGGGGGTGCCCAGGAGTGGATGCCTCACAGGGAAAGCCGAGTCATTACTCCGAGCCCTACTACCTCACTTCCATCAACGCATGTATTGGTTAAACAGGTAAATGTCTGTGGTAACTGCAAGCTTCTGAAAGTAAACATGACTCATGAGAGCACTATTTGTTTTCTTCCACTGCCTTTAGACATAGGGGTGTCAAAGGAAGTGCCAGAGTTAACAAAGTGGTACAAAAGGGGGTGGTGATGGGGTGGCAGATGGGCTAAAGAACGGATATGTATTAAACCCAGATCTGTTAACTGGGTGTGAGTGTTTGATTGGTTCAGATGCTCCGTCCATCACCACCCCATTTTTGTACCGCAGAGTTAACAAAGGGCAGGCAAGGCGACCCCTGAATGACACCCAGGATGTCTCCCATGGTTGTAGACACCCTCTTTTGTAATGTAATGTAATGATGTCTTGTAAAGCGCATGAATCACCCCACATGGGGTATCTCCGCGCTGTAGACCGCTGGGGAACCCGTCCTTGCTTTCCCTGTGAGAGGGTCCCTCCTGGGTATCTCCAAGGTGAAACCAGGCATCCCCGGCGTATGTGGGGGGCCGTTGTGGAAATGAGGCAAGCTAATGCCCAAAGTTGCCGAGTGTGTTCCCTGGTTAGAGTAGGCACCGAGGCGAGAATTATCGAGACCGCTTACCCTGGTCCATGAACCTGCTGCGTCAGGAATTGAACCCTGGTCTCGGGCCGTCCTCTGCTTCCGGGTCTGCCGCCTCTAACCAGTGAGCCACACCACTCCACTGGGATCTGCTATGAACCTCCAAGGGTGCCTAGTGACCCACTGTTTTGTAAGTCAAAGGCCCTGGTGATCTAATCCATCTACTAAGTGAACCACTGATGGTTTTTCACACCTCATAGCTTGTCCAATGTTAGAGCTTGATCCCTTCCTCTGACTTGGTGTGGGGAAAGAAGGAGGCGAAATCACTTCCTGATCTCTATGAAAAGGAGAGTTATCTTTTGGCACAAAAGTTGGACCTGGGCGAAGCACAATCCTACCCTCAAAATATTTACAGAAAGGATGTCTAGGATGTCTACTTGATAGTGAGCCCAGCTCCCCAAACATTCTGGCAGAAATGGCTGCCACAAGGGAAAAAAAGATTTAAATGTTGAGATCTTGATGTTGACAGATTCTAGAGGGTCAAAGGGGAGAATCTTCAAGATTCTGAAAGCAAAGACAAAATCCAATACATAACAACAGGTCTAGAACAAGGCAGATCTGATGAAATCTCTTCATCTGAGATAATTCCCAGGTTCCCCTGAAAGTTCCAATGGCTGCCCACTGGATTTCCAGTGGGGAAACTTTCAGAACTATGTGGGAATAATCCTGGGTAAAGGAAAAGATGTGTGCCAAGTCTTCAGTCTGGGGATCTAATTGCTTAAATCTATAACATGTACTGAACATTGCCCAATGTTTTGAGTAGGACCTTAAAGTAGATGGTCTCCTGGAGCCTGAACATTTCTAGCCTCAGCATCTGAAAAACCTCCTCTCTCAAACCTATCCTTTCCACCTTCAGGCCACTAACTTGAATCTTGCTATGTTTCCTTATGCAATACTGGAAATACCAGGGGAGATGGATAGGTTAGTAAGCATGGGCGGATTTCGCGGATTCACGATCCGCGAATTTGCGGATCCGCAAAATCCGCAAATTTGCGGATTCGCGGATTTTGCAGATTTTTTAAATGGGGGGTCTTCTGTGCGAGTTCAAGTGCCTCTTGTGTGTATAAATGGTCAGAGACCAATCAGAGCAGCAGATGAAGAGAAAGAAGCTCCTGGTCACAGGAACAGCACGAGGATTGCGCTCATGAAATTCAAGGATACAAAGGCCTCTATCCAGCATCACAGCTGATTTTCGACGGTAGATTTGGGAAGAAGGCACACCTGCCCAGCCTCAACGACGCTCACGATTGTTTTTGGGCTGATGAATGCGTCATTAAATTTGAGCTTCAACTAGTTCCAGCGACCATGTGTGGGTTACTATGCAATCGCACCGAGTTCAAGTGCCTCTTGTGTGTATAAATGGTCAGAGACAGATCAGGGCAGCAGATGAAGAGAAAGAAGCTCCTGGTCACAGGAACAGCACGAGGATTGCGCTCGTGAAAGTCAAGGATACAAAGGCCTCTATCCAGCATCACAGCTGATTTTCGACGGTAGATTTGGGAAGAAGGCACACCTGCCCAGCCTCGACGACGCTCACGATTGTTTTTGGGCTGATGAATGAGTCACTGAATTTGAGCTTCAACTAGTTCCAGCGGCCATGTGTGTGTTACTATGCAATTTCACTGATGTGCGCAGGGGTCCCTTGAGTGAGCTGTCCATCATCCTGTAACTATTTTAGGATGGCGCCGGCAAGCTGCCAGCGCCATCCTAAAATAGTTACTAAATTAGCTTCATCAGGAAGCACTAATAGATAAAATAAAGCAGGTGCTTGAAGGCTTGAACTTTTGCCCCCCGGATCCGCCGCTCGCGGATTTGTGGATTTTCGGTAAATTTGCTGGAGTTCGCGGATTGCGGATTTACCGAAAATCCGCGAAAACCACGAGCGGAACGGATTTTGCGCTCACACCTAAAGGTTAGATTTAAAATCTCGGGAGGAAGAGGAAACCTGCCAGAGCGGGCCATATTAGAGCATTTAAGATCACTTATGCCTTCTCTCTCCTTACCTAAACATCACAGAAGTAGATGGAATGGACGAGAAGCATAAAGCAGATCTCAAGGCAACTGGCAAGAGTGTGCATCTGCCCCCCAGACTCCCAGTTTCTATCCCTTAAAGCAAAATATATCGATTTGAGCCTTGAGAGGAGACACACAGTGTTATATTACTGGTCTGCGTCAGAGTCTGCATAACAGAGAAAATGTTTGAGAATGCAAATGAAAAACCTGAAATGTGGAATGGACCTGCTCAAATTGTCTGCAGTGAGTTGCAAATCTCCCGAATATAAACTGCTGAGATTGAAACCATATTCACTCTGCCCAAGACATTTTTTTGTCTGATATCTTGGAAAGGGATGCTGCTCTTGCCCCCCCCGTCTGTTTCTTTATGTAAGACATTGCATCATATTCTCCATCCTGATCAGAACTACCCTCCCACAAAGACAACTTGGAGAAGGTCAAGAGGGCTAGGCAACCGGCCTCTATCGCCCCTCAATTTGAAGACCTGAAGCTCAAAACATAAACCAAAGTCATTCATCCAAGCTCCTCAAGCCCAGTAGACTGACATCTGTTGTAATTACGACAGGGTTTGGAGGAGAAAGGTGGACCCTTCTCAACAGAGTCTGATTGCCCAGCTAGAGTTGTCCTTCTTTGCAGACCCCCCTGTGTCAGAGGACAATGACTAGATAGGTTAGGGGAGGAGCCAGGTCGCGGACCAAGATGGCCGCTCGGGCTCCCGGCTCCGCCGGCCGCGGTCTCCTGCCACCACATCTAGCTCCCTAGCTAGCGCCTTTATTATGCTCCCGTGCGGCGGAGATGAAGCGGCGCAGATCCATGCGCACCCGAGTGCTCTGGCGGCTTCCTAGCCGGAGATGTGCCGCCTCGAAGTTTGCGGCCTGCCCCTGCCTGAAGCCGGGGTCTGGGGTACTCACCTGCCCGGCCTCTAACACAACAACAACGGCAGGGTGCGTGGCGGAAGTGCCGGTCTGGGAGGATGACGACCCGGCCTTACCTGATTTTGACGGCGATTTTCACGCAGCGCCACAGCAATGTTGAGATTCGATTTGCTGCTCTCCCTTGATTATTGAAGCAATGACCCCCCTCCAGCTGGTCATTATGTGGGTGTGCGCCCTGTGCAGATTATATCGATCCCGATGGCGGTGAGTGTCTCCCAATACCCTTGCTGGGACTGTTTGCCCGCTGATTGATTAGCGACCCCGGGACACTCCCCGCCTAGCGGTGTACGCTCCGTGTGGGAGCGCCTTGCACGCGATTGCGCCTGAGGGGACCGATACTGATCCTTTACTGATCGGCTGGGGCCACGAAAATGGTACGATCAGACACCTGGGGCGGATTGGCCTGGTGCACTAGAGCCTTGCTGGATACGAGGACTGCCGCTACTGGGGGAGAGATGGAGATCCTTCAGCTGGGGGATGGCATGGCAGCCATTGTTTACTTGCAATTCGCACGACGAAACCAGATGGTGACCGCGGGGAGAGACCTGGATGCTGATGTGCGTGGGGTCATCCAGGAGGAGTGGAGGTGGCGCTATGACAAGCCCTTTTTCCCTTTGTTCTGGGCTGATGTTGAGGATTGAGCACCATCTCTCACGCTCCCTGATGGCCCCTAGACAGTTGGATAGCTACGTCCTTCGAGCGACATCACTGTGTACTATCGTGCCTTTGGAAGACATTCTGTTCTCAGTCTGGTACTTTGATCCACTTACACCTGTAACAGAGAGATTGGGTTGCAATCGTAAATTGGACTGGGCGGGCCTGGGTTGAGTATTGTAATGCTATTTTCAGTGCGATCCGGTGCGGGACCTTCTACCTATGTCATGATGGCGCTAACGGTAGACTGGAAAGATTGTACCCACTCAAAATACGTGTACTGTATTGCATTCCGGCTTATTGTTTGGAGTGGGTATCTTCTGTGGTGGGGGGGGGGGGGGGGCGTGGGCTGGGGGTCTGTCCTGGTTTCCTCCTCCGTTTTCCTTTTTTCCTTTCTTTTTTCCTTTCTCTCTCCTTTAGATTTTAACTTAAGTCGAGCTATAGCTCTATTCCGCTTTCTTCTACATTTCGGGTTCCATAACGGGCGACAGGCACGCTGCTGAGGGGGAGGCCGTAGCCATAGGCAGGGGTGCAAGGTGGGGGGTTTGGGGGGGGGGGTATCACTGTTTTTTCTTTTTTCTTTTTCGTTTCTAGGGCCCCTTTGTTCTCACTTGTTATTCTTGGCTTTCCCTTTATTCCTTGTTCTTTCCCCTTCTTCTTTGGAACCAAGCGATAGGTTGTTTACCGCACGTTTCTCTGGTCCGAATCACGAGGGGTGATGTTTCTTGAAACAGACTTAAGATGCAGCAGGCATGTACAGTATTGGCGTGCGAACTGTACTGTTCATTGTCTATCCTGTTTAATACGCATTAGTGTCAACGCCCTGCCTTTATTAGTCCTGCTGCGAAGATCCTGATTACTGACAGCCCTTGATATAATGATTGTTCGATTGTACGGCGTCCTATCCTGGTTTTCCCTAAACCTAAAAAAAAAAAAAAAGAAACCTCTTTCATCCTGGTACCTATATGGTACGGTCATTATCCTGAGCTGCAATGGGGCAATTGGGAGGCGGAATGCTGAGTACTTATGGCTTTTACTGATTTGCTGCCCGTGATTGTAACTGCTTTGTGTATCAATAAAGGTTTACCAAAAAAAAAAAAAAAAATGACTAGATAGGTTCTGTGGTGCTGGATTGCAGTAACATAGAATGTGCACCCTTGCTTTGCAAAGAAGAAATCTGGTCCAGGAATGAGAAAGAAAGATGCTGCCAGATCCCCTGAACCAGCAGTCATGATGCCACTGTTGAAGATGCGTGGGAGAGGAGACCCAAAATATGAGAATGCAGCTTTATCACTCTCTTGCTTAACATCACCAGACACTTGTCTGCCTAGATCTTTGGCCCAATGAAACATCTTCATCCTGTGAAGAGACTTGCTCTGAGTTTTCTAGGTTTATCAAGAAACCATGGCAATTGAATGGGGAGAGAACACTCTCTGTGTGATGTTGCAGTTGTACCCAAGATAAAGAATGCACCATCCAGTCATCTGCACATGGGTGGAAACATATTCCGAAGGAGAGCGACTAACGGGCCAAACATTTTGAAGAGGTGAAGATTCTTGGCACCGCATGAACCCATAAGTTACAACTCTGAACTGAAACTGAAGGTGATCTGTTGCAAACTGCAAATATATGTAATGTGTTGGATAAGATAGAACAAGAATGTGAGCATCTTGAAGGTCTTTCGTAGTCATGAAATCCTGGCTGCAGACCAATGGAACGATGGTTTGCAAAGTCACCATTTTGAAATAAATACTTTCTACCCAAACTCACACTTTCTTCAAGTTTAGAAATGGCTGTAAAACCCCGAATATTTCAGGACCATGAGCAGGATGGAATACACTCCTTGTCCAATTGCATTTTGCAGAACAGGAATGATGGCTCCTCCAAATAATAAAATCTATAACTGTCCCACAGAACTTTGCGTTTGGTGCAATCTTTGGGGACAGGAGTAAGGACGGACCCTGTTTCTGGAAAAAGCTCTGAGAAATCAAAAGAAGAAACATCTTAATTCGGCTATAAAATAGCTATAAAATATTGCTGATTATATCCTAATGTACAAATTCTGTGGAAACAAAGCAAGAACACCATCAAACATGATCCAATAATAATCTATAGGATAACCTCACCTGATGATGTTCAAGACCTTGTGATATGGTTTGTCTTTCTGCTATGCCAGGGAAAATACCTATAGGGACCCTTGCTTGGAAGTCCTGAATTGTTCTTTCCCAGTGCGTTTCTTGGCTTTAATTTCATCTTCCAGGAGTGAGACCTGTAGTCCTTCCTACTGGACTCCTAGGTAGAACAGCGTCAAGTCTTGTAAGAACTTGAAGTGTTTCCACAGTAGGGTAGAGCGTGATTCCTGTCTTTGAAGACTTTGGTAATCATGGTATCTAGTTGATCAATAATCAATTTGTTTCCATCAAACCGGATCTTCGGAAGAGTAGATTTTCCTATAGCATCCGCCTTCCAGTCGTGCATCTACAGGTTGATTCTGGCAAAAAAACGGAGGTGGCATTTGCTCCTGGAACTGATCTTGAGCATCCGAAGAGATGTCAGCCATAAATTCAGCTTCCTGATCCATCTGAACCAACAGGTCTGAGCAGTCTGTGCATTTATGAATTGCACCTGAACAAGTGTCCAAATCTTTCATTAGGCTCGAGCTGCATGGACTAATCGACAGCTGTCAGTCTTAGATTCTCAGTTGCTTAGGATCTGTTTAGTGCGCCATCCACCGTCTTATTTATCGCATCAGTACTAAAACAGTCGGCTAGATGTATTGCTGTCCAGCCAATCAATGTTGCCAGAATAGAGTCACCTTTGTATTATGAGGAAGCTCCTTCTCCGACCCCTCCAGTGGATAAAGATTTTGCAGAAACCTGAGAATACTTGTTTTATCAACCTCCTTCCTTTCCACATAAATTAAATCCTTGATCTTTTCTAATCAGAGGCATGGCCAATGATGGAGGAATCTTATACTAGGGAACAACCGCTTCTCATTCACTGTGGAAGCATACGGCGGGACCTCAAGCTGTACCATATACTCTGACACCTCGTCTCTTCAAATATACCTGATGCCGAAAAACCAGGAGTTTCAGACTCGGCATGGGAAGGATCATCCTCGGATGACTCTCGCTAGATCTAGCCTTGTTTCTCTTCTCCAAAGCCTTGATCATATATCCTGGACCTTCGATATTCCATTTTGACTGGAAGACGGAATACATCTCCCTTGTGGTCAATGAGTGACCACCCTGTTCAAACAGGCACCAACAGCAACTTTGCAGGTCTGCATTTTCGAGGCTCCCACTGGATCCCTAAGAATCTGTGACACAGAACATGGACTTCCAAACATCTCTGTGCTTGACCTTCGCTCACAGAAAAGCTGAGACCTGTGGTGGACACGAGAGATGTGAGACAGAAACTCCTGGACATCCTGCATTTTGCAAGGTGCATTGACTCACGAGGTATCCCGAAGTTGTGCATTGGGGTGCTTGAAGCCCAAGTCCGGAGCACCATTTGCACCGAAGCTCAGAGGCCCACACTCCATGAGTGTCCCGTGGGCCCCACTTTTGCATTTCAGCTTGATGCGTCTTCCCAGCTCTTAGTCCGTTGGCTAGTGAACCCCCCAAAGACTTACTTTTAAAACTAACTTGCTTTCCTGGTTGTTCCAGGCTTGCTCCTGCTTCCCTACAAAGGAAAAGTGCCACAGACCTTACTGGTCTGCAACAAAGCCAATCTTGATATCTTACATGGATTGCATTTCCCAAGGCTTGTTGGGTCGAATCTGGATACCAACACCGCAGTCAACTAGATCATTTGTGGGACAGCTCGAATCCAGCTTCTGGTCATCGTCAACGCCTCCTGGACCTCGTGGCTGAAGAGACAAAATTCACCTTTTCACCTGAAATCACCCAACATTGGCTGGCAGCTTTCCATAGCCATCCTGATCACTGGCAAGTGACCCAGACTCTGTCTTTTCTGCTTTCAGGTTCTTCAGATCTTCGATCCACCCTTGGATCCACCCGGACACTTTTCCTCTGGTCACCTGCAGCACTTCTTTGCAGATCTCCATTGAAATCGACGACTAAACTCGACACCAAAAGACACCTATGCACCCGGCTTCTGTGGGTGAGGTAACACGAGTACTCTGGTAGTCTCGAGGGTATTGGCCCTCCTAGTGTCTAAGTCTGAAAGGGTTCCATCGTAGTTCATTTAGAAGTGTCCTTAAATTGTAAATTTGTAACTTGTTTGTTTCCCATAGAAAGTCAATGGTAACCCGCGGCTGTGTTTAGACACTTCACGCATCTCCCGTGGGCCTCCTACTTCCTAACCGTTGATTGTTCCTAGAAGCCCCAGCGATTCCACAGGCCCTAGGCCTGCTTTCTATCTCAGATGTGGTTCTTGTACCACTATTTTAGTATATGGTTTGTGATGCCCCTTAGGGCAAATCGTATACTGTGCAACTTATCGTGTGCTAATTAAGTTCCTTGTATTGTACTTTTACCTCTGACCTCATAAAGAGTGCAAAGGGGTTGTGTTTAGAAAAAATACATATATATTTGATATATACCTTGTGTGGTGTGCTTTCGTTTGGTACTCAAGGGATTATAATTGGTAAAACAACTAGCTTAATTTGCTCTCTGATGTCTTAGCCTGAAGACTGCTCGTCACAGCTACCCCTAGGATAGCTTTCTATAAGGTTGACTTTACAACCACCATCAATAAGGGTCGATTAGACTGGTGCAAGGTGCCCACTAGAACGAGTGGACATCAAATGCCAGGGCAACTTCCCACACCCCACATCCTGTGAATCTGGGCAAATCAATAATCTCCTGTACCTAGCTAAATTAATGTGTTCATCTGTAACGTAAGTGGTGCTAATGTAAAGTGCTCTGATACCTTCGGATCGAGTTAGCACTATATAAAACTAAGAAAAATACACACACATAAAGTATTGCCAGTTACAAAATATAATAACAAATGCCTCTAAGGAGCAACCTACTTCTCTCCTTGTTGGCTGGATATTCACAGGGAGAACCCCACACCTCCTTCTGGGGATGCGGCATCACCATGAACCCCACTCTCCCCTCTCCGACTCAGAAGCCCAAACCCCAGCACCTAAAGCCGGCCATACACTGCCTTTACCCACCTCGGTGGGTTTTATGTGGCTTAACACTACTGTGGCAAAAGTCCCGCTCCACAGTGTCTCATAGTGGGAGCTACCTGGCCTGCAGTGCTGCTCCTCCTCTCCTTCAATATCCCCCTTCCTATCCTCAAAGAAATGAAGACAGCAGCTGCATACGACCCTGCACACGACCGCCACGGTGAGTCACAAAGATAAACTAAAAACAGGACAAGGAAGAGGGAAAGGCTTTTTATTCCACAATCTAAGTGTTGATTGGGTCTGTGGGGCAATCATGCCTCCCTGTGTTATGGAGGGAAGAGAGGGAGGGACAAGGGGGTAATGTACACTTTATGTCCACAAAACAAATCCAACACACATACATGGCAACATTTTAGAAGAGAAAAGCTGGAGCTTTAAAAAAATAATCGGGAGAGTGTATTTCCCTCATTTACTTCTGTTGAAGCAGAGGCCATTTTAGTAGGTAGAAAGACAAAATAAAGCCATTTGTGGTTTCAAAAAATGGAAGTCTGGTGAAATGGCATGTACCAACACAGGTAGCAGCGGTGCAAGCTCTGATCGCACACAGAGCAGTACAGCAGAAGAAGCAGCAGTGCAAGCTTCTCTCAGATACAGAGAACAGATTCTATGTAGATGACAGTCCATCACTGTAACCTTATTTCACTTCCACAACCAGGTACAACACAGGAAGCAACGGGCAAGCTCCCTTCTCACACAGAACAGTACAGCATAGCAAGCAGCAGTGCAAGCTTCTCTTAGATACTGAGAACAGGTTCTGTGCAGGTGACAGGGTTTACTGTCAGCTTATTTCACAACCACAACCATGTACAACACAGGAATTAGAAGTGCAACTACCCATCGCACAAGGAACAGTACAGTGAAGCAAGCAGCAGTGCAAGCTTCACTCAGATACCGAGAACAGATTCTGTGTAGATGGCAGTCCTTCACTGTAACCATATTTCACTTCCACAACCAGGTACAACACAGGTAGCAAAATGCAAGCTCCCATCACACACAGAACAGTACAGTGAAGAAAGAAGCAGTGCAAGCTTCCTTCAGATACAGAGAACAGGTCCTTCATAGGCAGCAGAATTCAATGTTAGCTTATTCCACATCCACAATCAGGTGCAACACAGGTAGAGAAGTGCAAGCTTCCATTGAACACCGAATAGTACAGCAGCGGAAGCAGCCATACAAGCTTCTCTCAAATACAGAGAACAGGTTCTGCATAGGTGATAGGGTTCACTGTAAGGTGATTTCATTTACACAACCAGTTACAACACAGGCAGCAGAACTGAAAACTCTGATCGCACACAGAACAGTAAAACGGAGGAACCAGCAGTGCAAGCTTCTCTCAGATATGGAGAACAGGCTGTGTAGGTGGCAGTTTTTTACTGTTAGCTTATTTCACATCCACAACCAGGTACAACACAGGTAGCGAAATGCAAGCTCCCATTCCACACAGAACAGTACAGTGGAGGAAGCAGCAGTGCAAGCTTCCTTCAGATACAGAGAACAGGTCTTTCATAGGCAGCAGAATTCACTGTTAGCTTATTCCACATCCACAATCAGGTGCAACAAAGGTAGCAAAAGTCCAAGCTCCCATTGAACCCCGAATAGTACAGCAGAGGAAGCAGCCATGCAAGCTTCTCTCAAATACGGAGAACAGGTTCTGCATAGGTGACAGGGTTAGCTGTAAGGTGATTTCACTTACACAACTAGGTACAACACAGGCAGCAGAACTGAAAGCTCTGATCGCACACAGAACAGTACAGTAGAGGAAGTAGCAGTGCAAGCTTCTCTAAGATACCGAGAACAGATTCTGAGTAGATCACAGTCCTTTTCTGTAAGCCTAATTCACATCCACAAGAAGGTACAACACAGGTAGCAGCAGTGCAAGCTTCTCTCAGATACAGAGAACCGGTTCTGCATAGGCGACAGGGTTCCCTGTAAGCTTATTTCACTTACACAACCAGGTACAACACAGGCAGCAGAACTGAAAGCTCTGATTGCACACAAAACAGTAAAACGGAGGAAGCATCAGTGCAAGCTTCCTTCAAATACAAAGAACAGCCTGTGTAGGTGACAGTCCTCTACTGTAAGCTTATTTCACATCCACAACCAGGTACAACACAGGTAGCAAAATGCAAGCTCCCATCACACACAGAACAGTACAGTGGAGGAAGCAGCAGTGCAAGCTTCCTTCAGATACAGAGAACAGGTCCTTCATAGGCAGCAGAATTCACTGTTGGCTTATTCCACATCAACAATCAGGTGCAACACAGGTAGAGAAGTGCAAGCTCCCATTGAACACCGAATAGTACAGCAGAGGAAGCATCCATGCAAGCTTCTCTCAAATACAGAGAACAGATTCTGCATACGTGACAGGGTTCACTGTAAGGTGATTTCACTTACACAACCAGGTACAACACGGGCAGCAGAACTGAAAGCTCTGATCGCACACAGAACAGTACAGTAGAGGAAGAAGTAGTGCAAGCTTCTCTCAGATACCGAGAACACATTCTGTGTAGGCGACAGGGTTCACAGTAAGCATATTTCACATCCACAAGCAGGTACAACACAGACAGCTGAACTGCAAGCTCCACTCGCACACATAGAACAGTAGTGCAGAGAAAACAGCAGTGCAAGCTTCTCTCGGATACAGGGACTAGGTTCTGCATAGGTGACAGGATTAACTGTAAGTTTATTTCACATCCACAAGCAGGTACAACACAGGTAGCAGCAGTGCAAGCTCTGATTACACACAGAACAGTACAGCAGAAGAAGCAGCAATGCAAGCTTCTCTCAGATACAGAGAAAAGGTTCTTTGTAGGTGACAGTCCTCCACTGTTAGCTTATTTCACATCCACAGCCAGGTAAAACACAGGTAGCAAATTGCAAGCTCTGATCGCACACAGAACAATACTGCAGAGGAAGCAGCAGTGCAAGCTTCACTCTGATACAGAGACCAAGTTCTGCATATGTGACAGGTTTCACTGTAAACGTATTTCACATCCACAAGCAGGTACAACACAGGTAGCAGCGGTGCAATCTCTGATCGCACACAGAGCAGTACAGCAGAAGAAGCAGCGTGCAAGCTTCTCTCAGATACAGAGAACGGGTTCTGCATAGGCGACAGGGTTCACAGTAAGCATTTTTCACATCCACAACCAGGTACAACACAGGCAGCTGAACTGCAAGCTCCACTCGCACACATAGAACAGTACCGCAGAGAAAGCAGCAGTGCAAGCTCTGATTGCACACAGAACAGTACAGCAGAAGAAGCAGCGTGCAAGCTTCACTCATTAATATAGCCTGGTCACTTTACTCCTTGTCATCCCAGACACCGTTTTTTTATTCTAGTATTTCATGTGACTAATGCATTCAGGATGTTGTAGATTTGTTCTGCTTTCACTATCCTGATAGGAGCAACACCTGATAGCACTGATATATAGGTGAAAGGTCCATTGCCCTTGTTGAAACCCTGTGGGTGCCACCCAGGCCATACAGAACAGACTATGCGCGTTACATGCTGCAGCGGTGCTAGGTGTTGGGTGTGACGGTCTTTCCGGCACATTAGCAGATCAAGTCACCAGCATCCTCGTCCCCAGCCAGCGGCGCCTCCTGATTGGCTGCCGCTCGGCCCTTGGTCTCACGCTGCTGTTTCAATCATTTTTCCATCTCCTATGCAGCAGCGCGCGCGCACTCGTGTCAAGCAGTCATGTAGCGACAACTTGAAACAACGGAGGAACAGACGAGGTGAACGAGGCCGTCAAAGCCGCGTCCAATTACAGGATTTTGATTAACGGCGGGCTCGAGCCGCCTTGATCCGAGATGTTAGCCCCGACGGTTCAAATGCTTCTCATCAAGGCCCGCCGTCGTCCCTCCCCCCCCCCCCTTCCTCGGAGTGGCAGGCGACGTGATCGGACGCCATGAAATATGCATCACAGGCCACGCCAAATTAGCGAAAACGCCGCGAACCCGGCGAGGCCCTGATTAAAGTGGAGAGATGTCTGGATTCTGCAAGATCCTGGAGGCATGATCATTAATTTACGAGTGTGTTTAAATTATGTATTTAATTGATGCAGCTGTGACTGATAAGGGTGGAATGACCATAGTCCTGCATGCACGCTTAAGCAGGCTGGCACCCGGCTGGGCTCACCCGTCTCACACCGCCGCAATCACCGTCAAGAGGTGGGACAGTGATGTGGAAATACTGCTGTGCAATACAGTCACTCCCTATTTTGTGAAAGGATGGGTCTTGGCACCCAAGCTTTTGCTCAGAAGTCCGTGCTATCGATGGTGGCAGCGTTGGATTGGTAACAGGGGCATTCGGGCAATGCCCGAGGGCCCGGGGTCCGAGTTCCAGCTGAGGGCTGCTTTTGAGCAGCTTGAGGGCTGATTTGGGCGGTGTCTCTGATGTTCGACTATCCCGCCAGCGGCCCAGTGGGTGTCTGAGTGGCCTTTCTGGAGGGACATGGGCACTCATTACCTCCCGTATAGCAGCAAAAAGTAGAGGTGTCACCCCATTTCTTTCGCTGAGCCTCCCATTAATGTAGGCATACAGAGCGGGGCAGGGGGCCTGAGCAGAAGTGGCCTCACTTGTTTTCAGGTGTGTTTCACTAGTGTAAACGAATGCATGCATTTTTATTACCCCCTTTTTATGTAAAACTACGCTGAAAGCAGTGATTTGAGGGAAGGCATTATGCAAATGTGGGCCGTTTTTTTTGCGCATTACCGGACCGCTTTTTAATCCCAATCCAACCCTGGATGGTGGGAGAGGATGTGGTGGTCGCTACAGCTTCCGAGTTTGGAACTGGGGAACCAGCTTCGAGTCCCGGCGTCGACTCAACATCCTGTCATCCTGGGCAAATCACTTAGGGTCTCATTTACGAGACCATTGTGCCACCAGTGCGTCATTTTTTTTAGAGGGACTGACGGCGCAGTGTGCCTGCCCATATTTACCTAAACGTAAAGTCACCCTGCGTGACTTTTCATGGCCTTGTAAATATGGACCCCTTTCACGTTTTGCTCTGCGCGAAAGGGGCGTTCCATGGGTGTTGCAGGGGTGTTCCAACACAGCATCCATGAAAACTGACGCATCCCAGATTTACAACGTGGGAATGGCTCAGCGAGGAGAAATACTTTTATGTATCCTCGTTTTTCCTCTTTCTATGCATGCTGCAAAGCATCAGCACACTTAGGAAGAGGAAAATGCCGTCGATAATTGTTTTTGTGAAGGAAGGAAAGCAATGCCGGCGCCCTTGCAACATGACGCAAGGGCGCCTGCATTGGCGCATGGCAGCATAGTGTACACCGGCACAGGGGACAGCACACAGAAGCTTAGTAGAGCTGTTAATACAACACATCCCTGTGCTGTTAAAATGATGCAGCTCGGAGCAGCAAAAAAGCTTGCAGCGCAGTGCTCTATCATTTTGTAGTAAATTACGCCCTTAATCTCCCCGTGCCTATTAAAATGAATGAGTCCTTGAGTAATGGAACTGGTGCTCAGGTAAAGCGCGCCAGTACCCTCTGATCGAGCTTGTGCGTCATAAAACGGCTACAACAAAAATGAAATGTATGGTCAGACATGTAATGTCGAGCCAGCATAATCCTGATCCTGATTCCACCTCTTGCCTCTTTGGCCCATCACCAGACACCCCCTGCTCCTTTATGTCATGAGCAAGTCCTTCTACTTCCCCTGTTTTCTTCCTTTGTCACTGGTCTTCACTCTTTCACTCCTTTCCTCGTTCAACATTGTGTTCTCTCTTTTGCAATGGATCACATTATTTTGAGGCAAAGTAAGTTCCGGCCCACAAAAATGGATGCTGGGGCGCCTCACCTGCAACCACCTGCACAAATTAAGCACTGAATACAGTAGAAACATCCATACACATGCCCGCTGACCTTTGTGTTAAAGAAACGTGTCTGGGTAATGCTTATAATAATGGCAGTAAAGCTATGACTTCTTGGTTGTCCCACCTGCCCTCATGTCATCAGAATACAAAACATTGCTTCCAAATGTTTTCATGTCATGTGACACCTTCAGCCAATCCTAGCTTTTTATCTCAAAACCTCCGTGCATGATACATTTAAAAAAAATCTAACTTGCAAATGTATAAGTGAAATTACAAATCCAAATATGTAAGGTCCTCTTAGCTAAAGTAAACACGAGAAGAGCTGTAGGTGGCACGCCTTGCACCGGCCCACCTGGTGGATAGGAATGTCTCCAGTCCTTGTTTCGAATCCTGTGCTCCAACATAGCACATCCCACACTATCCACAATAAAACACATTAAAACAGAATTAGTAAACACGCAACACACACAGCCCAGATAAGTCATTAACTGGTAGTTACTAGAACTAAAAGCGCGTACTACCCCACTTGCAGTACAACCCTCCAAAGTCTATAAAAGGAGTACCTTTCAGCAACAACGAAAACCTGTCACCTGTCAATGGCGGCAAGAGAGTCCCTCTGGGGTGAATGTGTACCCTGCAACTATACCTGTTATGTAACTTGTACCCTGTTAAGCATATCTTTTGGCTAATTCGTGGTTTCTTTTGTATTCTTTTGTTAACGGCTTCCTTTTGTAGAACGTTGTGTCGGTTCTTTTGTGCGACGAGATGAATTACAAGAATGACGGCTTCTGTCCTCCCAGTAGTAAGAGAAGCTGGGCTGAAGCCTAGTGCGACAAGCCCATAGGGTCTGGTTACTGAGTGCCAAATAGCAGCAAACGAGAGGACACATGCCTAGGGGAGGGAAATGCCCGCTAAAGGGGCATGAATAGCACAGAACTGGGGCCACTGCTTTTTGGAAGGGCCTGTCAGGAAGGGCTGGAGGCTCATTTAGCAGGGCCCTCGCCACCTTGGGGGCATATTCACGGCCCCTTTGCGTGGCTGTTGCACCACACAACAGGGTGCAAGCGCGACACAAAAATGACATGTTTGAAGCCACGCGAGACCACCTTGCTTGGCCCTGCGTGGCTTCATAAATTTAGAGTAACGCAACGCAGCGCAGATCTCTACGTTGCGTTACTCTGCACCAGGGAACCGTATCCAAGGGCGCTGCGTGGGTGTTCCTACGCAACATCCATGGATTTTTAACACATTCCCAGATTTTCCAGAAGTGGTAGACTTGGGAATGTACCAAAAACCTACTCCTTCCCAGAGGAGAAGTAACGAGGAGAAATATCTCCATTTCTCCTCATTTTTTCACCCTATGTGGGAATGTATTTGCTACTCACATAGAAAGAAGAAAATGCCTCCAGGGATTGTTTGGTGCAGGGCTGTGCCGCTTCTGCCACAAAACAATCCTCCTTACAACGAAGGCTCCCTTGCACCATGCAGCAAGGGTGCCTACGTTGGCACTAGGCAGCTAAAAGGGCGCCAGCACAGAGGGGGAAGGCAGGAATGCACCATATTGTCTAAATCATGGCACATTCCTGCCCTTAACCATCACAGAGTGCAGCGCAGCAAGGTGATTCGCTGCGGTGCGCTGCGTGACTTGACCATAAATATGGCCCTTAGTCTAATTTGTTGTGCAACCGAGTGGAATGAAACCTCCCTCCCACAACTGCAAAGAGCGAACGGCTTAAGGGGTGGACAGAGAACTGATCAAAGTTTGTCGGTACTCAGATGGTCAAAAAGGGGAGAGGATGTGGCCCGTCGGCTAGACTGCCGACTATAGTGCTGGAAACCAGGGTTCGAGCCTCGGGGTCGCGTCCACATCCTGTGATTCTGGGCAAATCACTGAATCTCCCCGTGCCTGAACGTGGAACGTAACCGGTGCGCAATATGTCAAGCGCTCTAATACCTTCGGGTCGACTTTGCGCCATACACAATCTACAATTTAAAAAATGGTTTGGAATGCGCCAGCTACAAGACTGGCTCAAAAAAAGCAGCCGCTGATGAGTAATGTATGCACGCCATCTTACCACCGATGGCGTCCCCATCCTCAGCAAAATATTTTGTGCTGTAACCGGAGCATGGGACCCCAAACAGCGTGGGGCTCGGGGCAGGGAGCCACCACTGTCGTCCCCATCATTTAGTCTGGTAAAGCTTGGGATTTGGAATGTCGGGGCTAGTTGCCGAAGGACCGAGAGGGGGTGGATTGAATGCAGAATCGGATGGATGAAGTGGAAGATGGATTGATTGTTAGAGAGAAAGCTGGTGAGAGATTGGGTGGAGAGATGGATGAATGGAGGGAGAGGTAGGTGGGTGGAGAGGAGAGGAGGATGAAGGGATGAGGGAGAGTAGGCTGGAGAAAGGATGGATGAATGGAGCCAGAGCTAGGTGGCTGGAGAGGAGGATGAAGAGATGAGGGAGAGAAGACTGGAGAAGGGATGGGTGGAGAAATGGATGAATGGAGCAAGAGATAGGTGGCTGGAGAGGAGGATGAGGGGGAGAAGGATGAATGATGGATGGATGGAGAGATGGATGAATGGAGCTAAAGATAGGTGGGTGGAGAGAAGGATGAAGGAATGAGGGAGAGAAGGCTGGAGAAGGGATGGATGGAAAGATGGATAAATGGAGCCAGAGATAGGTGGCTGGAGAGGAGGATCAAGGGATGAGGGGGAGAAGGATGAATGATGGATGGATGGATGGAGAGATGGATGAATGGAGCCAGAGATAGGTGGCTGGAGAGGAGGATGAAGAGATGAGGGAGAGAAGACTGGAGAAGGGATGGGTGGAGAAATGGATGAATGGAGCAAGAGATAGGTGGCTGGAGAGGAGGATGAGGGGGAGAAGGATGAATGATGGATGGATGGAGAGATGGATGAATGGAGCTAAAGATAGGTGGGTGGAGAGAAGGATGAAGGAATGAGGGAGAGAAGGCTGGAGAAGGGATGGATGGAAAGATGGATAAATGGAGCCAGAGATAGGTGGCTGGAGAGGAGGATCAAGGGATGAGGGGGAGAAGGATGAATGATGGATGGATGGATGGAGAGATGGATGAATGGAGCCAGAGATAGGTGGCTGGAGAGGAGGATGAAGAGATGAGGGAGAGAAGACTGGAGAAGGGATGGGTGGAGAAATGGATGAATGGAGCAAGAGATAGGTGGCTGGAGAGGAGGATGAGGGGGAGAAGGATGAATGATGGATGGATGGATGGAGAGATGGATGAATGGAGCCAGAGATAGGTGGCTGGAGAGAAGGATGAAGGAATGAGGGAGAGAAGGCTGGAGAAGGGATGGATGGAAAGATGGATAAATGGAGCCAGAGATAGGTGGCTGGAGAGGAGGATCAAGGGATGAGGGGGAGAAGGATGAATGATGGATGGATGGATGGAGAGATGGATGAATGGAGCCAGAGATAGGTGGCTGGAGAGGAGGATGAAGGGATGAGGGAGAGAAGGCTGGAGAAGGGATGGATGGAGAGATGGATGAATGGAGCCAGAGATATGTGGCTGGAGAGGAGGCTCAAGGGATGAGGGGGAGAAGGATGAATGATGGATGGATTGAAAGAAGGATAAATGGAAGAGTTAAAAGTGATGGATGAAAGGAAAGGAGTGGTTGGAAGGATGGAGTAATGAGAGATGAATGATGGATAACAAATGGAGGAATTAAGAAGAGAAAAAAGAATGGAGAGAAAGTAGGATGGGGCTTAAACAAAGATGAATGAATTGATGGATAAAAGTACAGAAAGAATGGGAGGAGAGAAGGAAAGCAATGTAGGGGAAGACAGAAAGAAGACTAAGGAGAGGAACATGTACAGAAGAAGGATGCGAGAATGAAGGAAATGCAAGAATTTCGGAATTCCCTAAAAGGGGGCAATCTTCCTAACACCTGCTGGGTTTGCTTACTTCACTCATTCGCTCACAGCTATTTGGGAAGTGGCTCAAAGTAGGCTATGGGGTAGAGGGGACATTCCTCCCGGAGCACAGGGCCTATATTTTGCCCTTATTAGTTTCAAAAATCATCTTCGTGGCTAGTGAAACTGAGGGACACAAATGTTTACAGCTCAAAAGATATCCCGACTGGTGATTTCTCATTTTTCTTTAGAATCATACACTTTGTGATAACAAGTCCAGATACGGACAGCCTCAAGGTCAGGGCGTTTTGACGCTTCCAAACCCCCTCCACCCCCATGATGACCAGGGATGCTAGCCACCATTTTGAGAGCTCTGCTACAGGACGGTCAATGCGCTCTATCTACAATTTGGCGCCAAGAAGAACCGAGTTTTCCGCAGCCCGGCAGCGCAGTCCCCCCACCCCCCCCCCCCCCCCCCCCCCTCCGCTGGGAGGTGCCCACCAGGAGCAGCTATAAACCTCCCCTCATGTTTTATGTATCAGCTCGAGGCTACCGAGGCGTGCATCATTTATGGCGCATCCGTATCGATTTGCATTGCTGTTCCATTCCGTTTTATTCCGGCGGCGCGGGGCCTCGCTCCGGCTCCTTTGTATTCCGTTTGTGTTCGACACAAGTCCACAGCCCCTCTCTCCCCCCCACTTTGCTGGTGAAGAAATGCCTCTGCGAGCCCTCGGCTGCCATGGAAACGGCAGGGATGAGGAGGAGACGGGCAGGGATGCTCTTCAAAGCTGTCAGCCTCCGCGCGCGGCTTTTGATAAGAGGCCCGCGCCACTCTTGAGAAATGTCACTGCGCTGACACCGCGGAGGCTTGATGGGATTGGCTGGGTGTTGTCGTGAGGCCTGCAGTGACTCGACTTCACGACTTCGTGTTTGCTTTCCTCCTTATCGGGTTTGTGCTGTGTGCGCGCGCGGAGCCCCCTGCGCGCGCTGTGCAGCCCAGGCGCATCTTAATAGGCGCTATAGCGATCACCTTGGCCAATCAAAATGCTGACGCGAGCTGCATGCTTTAAGGAGCTAGAAAAGGTGTGGCGTAGCTCTGGTGTGCCATCATTATATCACACATGTTGCATCGCATGCCAGTAACTAATTCCACCGACCCACTCCCTGGCAAGGGAAGTCTAAGCAGAAGGAGAGATCAGAATAAACATTCCACACTACTTGACGATGTAGTGGTGGCCCAAGTAGTGGATGCCACATTTGTTTTGGTCTATTTTATCAGAATCGATGTAGGGTCGAACAACGATAGCTTTTTGGTCCAGTGTCTAATAAAGAACCCTTTTTGACAAGGGAAGGGCGCAGGAGATTCAGGGGCATATTATCAAGGGGGTTTATCTCCGCTTTTTTGCCTTTAAAAGCCAAGAAAGCAGAGAAAAAATTATCTCCCTATTACCTAGCTGTCGCTAACACCAGTTAGCGACAGCTAGTAGGAAATAGCGACCATCTTGGGCCCCGCTTTGCATGTGAAATTTATCACTAATGACATGCAAAGGAGATAAACCTTGATAATATCAAGGGGGCATATTACCAACAACTAGCGATAATTATCGCTATGTTGGCTTAGTGGCAATATTCTTATCGCCGAGCTGCGGCAATTTTTATCGCTTAGGAACCTTGCTATTATCAAGGTTTATCTCCTAAGCGATAAAAATCGGCCGAAATGCATGAATATCGCTGAAAAGTCCGCAATATTCATGCATTACCGAGCTAATGCTCTTAGCCATGTTATCCACCTACCATTGGATAACATGGCTAAGAACTGCTCAGGGGCAGGTGTTAGCTTTTGGAGATATTCGCGCTAAGCGCGAATATCTCCAAAAGTTGGTAATAGGAGATAGCGATGTTAGCGACTGTTTCCAGTCGCTAACATCTTGGCACACCCACTTTGCATGCCATTAGTGATACATTTCACTGACATGCAAAGCGGGGCCCAAGATGGTCGCTATCTCCTACTAGCTGTCGCTAACTGGTGTTACGACAGCTAGGTAATAGGGAGATAATTTTATCTCCGCTTTCTTGGCTTTTAAAGCCAAAAAAGCAGAGATAAACCCCCTTGATAATATGCCCCTTCGTTCCTAAGCGATAAAAATCGCCGCAGCTTGGCGATAAAAATATTGCCGCTAAGCCAACATAGCGATAATTACCGCTAGTTGTTGGTAATATGCCCCTCAGTTTCTTAATTATTTATTTATTGAGGGGGAACATAGCACACTTTTTTAAATAGAAATTGGTGCAATTCTATAGAAAATTGGGGTCTTTTTTTGTGGCGTAAAATCACTCTGTGGGGCACAAAGTGGGGAACTATACTTGTGCACATTCGCTTCCTCGTGGTGCCCCAGGCTCTGAGAAGCATTCTTTGGAGACTTCCCTGTCCAGCCTACGTCCTCCCGCCGGTACCCCTTCTCCTCGTCAGAGTCACCTTTGGGCCCTCAGTATCAATTCCAGTAAACAACGTCTCTGCTACCCTCCTTTTATATTTCTAACATTTAAAAATTGCTAGTATCAGCTTTTTCCGTCCACCGGACTGCTGAGCCTTACTCTTATATTTACAGAGTTGGTCCAGTATATGAGAAGGCTGTCATGTGACATGTCTGCACTCAACAAAACATGCATGTAAACCAACAGCTGCTGTTCTCTTTATCCGCCCCGCAGAGCTGTGCTTCGATCTCCTGTCAATCTCTACTCCTCCAGCATTGAGGAAGACACCACCCGTCTCCCCCTCTTCGTATCAACAGATTTTCCTGTTGGACGGATGCACCCGCCCGCCCCCCGGGTTTGTCCTGGCTAGAGCTTTCGTTTTCTGGTACTTCACCTAAACCCTTGAACGGCGGGTTGAAATTATCACTGGCTACACGAACATTTATCTATTGACCCAATACAGCCCTGAAGAGTCACAGGTTTACTGCTCGCTTGACGAAACACGTGTCGGATGATTGTTTCTTTGATGTCACCCTTCCCGAAAGGAAGGTCCAATACATTTAATTTGGAAGGAAACCATTCAATTGTGTCTATCTTGTTTCATTCGCTACGAATTCTTTTCGCTTTTGATGTCATATATTTATATATACCTACCATAACGTGTGCACAGGACTTTTGTTGCAATCTCTACTCCTCTCGGATATAAGCATCAACCGTGGTGCACCGCAGACCTGCTTCCTGGAGGCTCTACGAGGGTTTCCTTGTCAGTTGCTCCTCCTGGGCAGCCATCTTTAGCGGATCCACTTCCTTCAGCGAGGACGTGAGTACGTGAGTACGTTAATCGCTCTCCACCCCTCAGCCGTCATATCCGGATGGCCTCCCAGCTTTCTCTGGTCACTCTTTCACATCATTGTGTCCCCAAGGGCTGTGGTTCCTTCCTTCAGCATTCCACAATGGTGCAACAGATTTCTCAGACTGATCGAATAGGAGACTCGGGGTAGAAAACCCTTGCAGGGTAACCCTGGGTGTGTGGAAATGACACCCCAGGGATTTTGGCATTTCCAAGATCATGTAGGGGAGTGACATTGTGACAATGCAAGTCACACATCTGCATTTAATACTAACAAAATAATGTACATAAGATTCAACTCACAGAAAACTGGTCCTGATGAGGAGTGCCCTAGAAGGGCAGCTGCTATTTATTGCACACAATAAAATCTGCAACCCTGGGTTTGGGGGACAGGGGGCGCAACATACACCTCTGACACCAACTTTGTGTGAAAACTAAAGGCTGCTTTATTGAACTAGGTGCTCATCACAATTAAACCCTAGGGCTTGCACTGCACAAAACTCAAGCTCACTATACAAAGGTATTTATCTACATTAGACTACCCCCACCACAAAATAACCCTCTTTCCCCACAACTTAAGCCTGAAAGTCTCTAACTCCTACCGGGCTGAACTTCAGCAATTGAGGGCTTTAACCTCCCATCCAGTTTAACTGCAACTACTAACCTCTACCTAACTTAACTTCTTAACAGACCTCTATCTCTCTGCCTTACCTAGGCGTGAGCTTCAGCACCAGTTCTCTTTGAACCTGGACTGCTGCTGTCAACAGACCAAAATTAGCTAAAACTCATGGCAAATTCTCTGCCAACTGTCCCCCAGAAAAAAGGCCCTGGACGACTTTTTCTGCCTCACCCACGATGCTCAATCCCGAACTTTGAAAGTAGAAGCCAATGTTTGCTTACGCTGCCACAGGTATAGTACCATAACATAATGCCACAAATGTACACCATCTCCCCAAAAATGTCCACATTATAATACCACACACCCTCAAGCTTAATTCTACCAAACCCAGACTTTCTGCAAATAGATCTCATTTCATTATTTATTTTCCTACTGACTTTGTCAATCGCTGCTAGCATCCGAGCCCTCACAAAGCTCCTCTGGAATGAACTCCATCCATATGATGTGCCAACCTGACCACTGCTTATGTATCCGTTGTAAATCCCCCTTCATGGGCCTCATCTACACTACCCCATTTTCGACTACCAACTCATTCTTACCTACATGTAAATACCAACATGTCAGGGTACTTCCCTCCAACTGACAGCCTATTCAGGCAGGCTAAAATTCTCTCCATCTCATGTCCCCTTTGCTATGCCAACACACTGTAAACAAGCTGGGGTTGAGCCCCAAATTCGCTCTTCGGTTCAGCTGGGATACTCTCCTCCCTGCCCTTTATATGAAAGAGTGCCCCAAAATCCATATGGACAAAGCAATGGCCTCCGGGCCGGGTACCCAACCTGAAACACAGCAATAGTGAGTGAGCAATCGCTGTTTGGATGAACAATCCCCCTCCGGAACATACTGTCTAAAACATTCAGACGACCACCTCCCCAGACCCATGATCCTGTCCCGACACCAGCCTCTGCTGTCTGCCTCCGTTGCAATACCTATTCTATAATATTGTGTCATAAAGCCTCCTGCTACAACTACCAAGTGAGAAAATGCCCTGCGCAGGGCCGCTAACAGCTTATAAGCTGTCATTGGTCTACCATCCTTGTGTTTGAAGACTGGTCCCACAGGGGCTCTGTTCCCACCACGGAGGGAGATCACCCCTCTCACCGGCAAAAACTATCAACCTGTTACTTCTGGAGCACCCAGACACACAAGAAGAGCCCTAAAACATCCATGTCATCACAGTAGAAAATAACACTGCTTTGTCCTCACCCATACAAACCGCTGCAAGAAGTTAATTACCTCACACAATATACCCCAAGACAGTGGTCTCCTCTTTGGTCCCCCAAGTCCTAGTTCCCTGGCCCAGTCTTCCAACATCCTTCAAGCCAGCTCACCTGCTGGCAGCGCCTAACCCCACATCAGCTTCCCTGTGAATGCTATGTCACTGGATTCCCTGAAATCGCGACCCTAGACCTCTTCATTTCAATTTGAGACAGTATGCATTAGACTAACAGGTAGATGCATCAAGCATTTTTGCAAGCGCAAACGGTGGGAATCGCAAAATTCGTCCGTTTGCGCCCGCATAAATGGCATTTGAGATGCATCAAGGGTTCATGCATTCGCAATTTAAGAATTCGCAAATAATTGCGAGTTCTCAAATTGCGATTGCATTTAAGGAATCGTAATTTGCGATTCCTTAAATGCAATGCTGTGAGAAGTTGCCCTGATATATGATGTTCACTTGTTCTAGTGATCACCTTGTATCAGTCCAAACAACCCTTATGGTGATTGGTTGTAAGTCAACCTTATAGACCAACTATCCTAATGGTAGCATGGACAAAGCAGTCTTAGGCTAAACTCTTTTGGCATGTGAAGCCAGCTGTTTTACCACATATAACCCCTTGAATACCAAATGAAAGGACACCACACAGGTAGTTATGAAAAAAATAAGATATTTATTAACTAACATACACCTCTGAACTCTTTATGAGATCAGAGGGCTAAGCACATGACAAGACTCTTAAGAAAAATACGTTAAGTTGCACGAGTTACAATGTTGCCGTAGGGATGCAACAAACCATACACTAAACAAGTGGTATAAGGAAGTCGATTAAAGGAATGGAGCTGTCCAGAGGCTGTAGGATCGCTGGGACTACACTACCCTAACTTTAGGTAAGTAATAGGAGGCCCACGGGACGCGTGTGCCGAGTGTGAACTCACACGCGTGATGCGTAACAATGTCTATGGACAGTACAGTTCAAGAAAAAGGTGAGTACGGACAATCCTGACTAGATAGGACTAAAACGACTGTGAATCTGGACACTAGGAGAGTCAATCTACCCTTGAGCACCGAAATGCTCTTGTTACCTCACCCACGGGCTGCGGGTGCATAGGTGCGAAGTCGTATCAGGTTTCTGCGTTGAAGTCTATGGAGCCTGAAAGAAAAGATGCTGCAGGCGACCAGGAGGAAGATGTCCGGTGTGATCCAAGGGTGGATCAGTGAAGCTGAGGACCTGAAAGCAGAGGGGACAATGTTCAGAGTCACTAGCCAGTGACTTGATTGGAACCAGGAAGGAACCAGAGGCTGTTGTCGCGATCAGGTGAAGAGTGGACGCTTGACTCTGCAGCCACGTGGACCAGGTGGTGTCTTCGATGACCAGGATGGAGGCACGAGCTGTCCCACGCAGGCTCTCACTGTCGGCAGTGTTGGATCCAGATTCGGCATCAACAGGCCTTGGCAAAGGCAACCCACGCGGTGAGTGGAATCGGCGTCTGGTGTGGACCAGGAGGGTTCGGGGTGCTTCTTCTTTGCAGGGAAGCAGGGGCCAGTCTGGAGCAACCAGACCAGCAGTGTGTATTTCAAGGATCGTCGTCTAGGAGGCCACTAGCCAGCCGGGAAGTGACCAGACAACGCGTCGAGCAGCAATCAAGCAAAAGGGCCCCACGCAGATCTCGTGGATGCTGGAGGGCTGATCTTCTGTGCAGGAGCTGCTCAGGGCTGGGGCTTCTAAATCCCCAAAGCACTTGGTCGAGGACACCTCAGAAGTCGTGCTGGAAGCGAAGTGCAGTTTCTTCAAGATGGCCGGCCCCTCGTGTCTCGTCGCACCCACGGATCTCAGATGTGCTGCAGATGTAGGTAGAGGTCGGAGAGGTCTGGGAATCCGGGTCTCGTTGGGCTCTGAAGTCTGGATCCTCGAGGGAAGACGACAAAGTGAAGCCGCTGGACGCTTGATGGTGCCTGCTGGTGCAGGGTGGACACTCCTTGCCCACAAGGGAGATTTCTTCAGTATTCTGTGGAGCAGAATGTCGAAGTCCAGAGTTTCTTCTTGTAAAATCAATTCAGGATAATCTAGTTTGGAATGGGACCAGCTCCTACCTTTATTCTGCTAAAGGGGGCTGTACTAAGACTAGGTCCCTCCTATGGGTGGGACCAGGAAGGGGGTGGTTACAACCCCATCCTTTGTCCGGTTTCGTGCCAGAGCTGGGGCTGGAGTGCCCGAGCAACTGGTTTGAACCGGTGTATGCACAGAGGCACCTTGTGTGCCCCAGACATGTCTCATTCCTTTCAGGCCTGTCCTACCTAATACACAAAGTCCTGTCTGGGGTGGTGCTAGCACCTCCCAAGGCAGGAAACCCTTTGTCCAAGCCTCCCTCGCTGGAAGGACTCCCAGCAGCAGGAGGTCAGACTTTTGTCTGGTGGCAGCACCCATTTTGTGATGCTGAGGCTCGAGGTTAACTTTAACCGGGGTTCACAGTTAGGTACATGTCGTGTCCCTCTAGAAGGGTGGAATACTACCCCCGTCACTAGAATTGGTGAGGGGGTAGTATTCCAAATCGTATGACACCTTACTCGACATGTTTTGATAATGCTATGCCAAAGTTAGCAATAATCGCAAGGATTATAATGCACTTAAGAGTATATGGTATAGCGTTATCATGGAAACAGCTAAAGGACTTGGTTCCGAAAGCTGCAGACAGGCTCAGCTCATGCTAGAGCACCATCTCACATAATTCCAAGCACTCTGCCTCCAGGATTGTTAAGGCCTGCCATAGGAGTGACTTATAGGAGTATATGTGTCCATTTCTGGTTTAGATATAGGTATACTATATCTAAAGCAAAGGGTGATTACACCACCTTGCCCCAGCTGATTGATCAGCCAGTTGTGTCAGATTTGGATGGCCAGCCAGGGGTGGCATAATTCATGCTGCAGCCCCTGGTAGGCCTTGGGTTCACTTATGCCCTGGGTACCTATGGTACACTGTACAAGGACTTACAAGAGTGACCCAATACCAATTGGTAAATGCACCTAAAGTACATGGATGTCAATTTAGAGAGAGAACAGCTAGGCTGTGGGTCTGATTAGCAGGCCCACAGCCAGGGAAAGTCGTAAACCAGTGAAGCAAAAAGCAAAAATCTGGGGTGACCATAGGATTGCAGACCCTACTCTCCTACAAATGCATGAACCATTCCAAGACTGCGAATTCGCATTCTGGGGACCCTATTTACTGTGAATCCAAACTACGTGGTAAATTGCAAAAACGTAGAAATATGCACTTTCGTGCATTTTTCTAAGTTGTATATTACACACACACACATATCCTTAGGACATGTGTGTGCGCAACACCAGTGAACATTACCATTTCAGGGGTGCAACAGGGTGTCCTTTGGACACCCTGGCACCCTAGAAATTGCGGCACATTTGTGATTCGCTAATTGCGAATCGCAAATAAAGAATGGCTTTCCCATTCATTCCTATGGGCCTTTATTCCTTTAGGCCCATAGGAATGAATGGGAAAGCCATTCCTTATTTGCGATTAGCAATCAGCGAATCGCAAATAAGGAATCAGTAGGAATTGTAAATAACATTGCGATTCCTACATGCATTCCGTTTTGCGAGTCTTTAATAGCGATTCTTTAAAATTCGCTATTAAGGACTCGCAAAACATAACTTTGATGCATCTGGGGGCTAGTCCGTTTTCCTGGTATAGGCATTTTTTTTTTTTTATATAGCGCACTACTTACCCGTAGGGTCCCAAGGCGCTTCGACCGCTGCGAAACCCTTCCTGGCTTCCCTGAGAGATGGTCCCTATTGGGTATCTCAAGGGTGAGACCAGGCATCCCCGGCGGTCTGGTGGGGCCGTTAGTGAAGATGAGGCAAGCTAATGCCCAGAGTTGCCGAGTGTGATCGCTGATCAGAGTGGGCACCGAGGCGAGAGAATTATCGAGTCCGCTGACCCTGGTCCAGAAACCTGCCGCGCCGGGAATCGAACCCTGGTCCCGGGCCGTCCTCTGCTCTCGGGTCTGCCGCCTCTAACCAGTGAGCCACACTACTTCACTGGTACAGTACTGCTGCCTCCATTGGGCCCCACCATTTAAGAATTCTGTTCATGCCTGGAAATAGCTTTTTCTCGTTGACAATGCCAGCGACCCTAACACTCACACAGAAGGGGGCCCCTGAATCTGATAGCTGGTAGAGGGAGCAGGGGTGACACCGTAATTAATAATATGACAAACAGACACTCTCTGCCCAAAACATATTTAAATTGGTGCTAATAAGTCACTATAGTACACATAGTCCCAACAGCCATAAGACCCTCTATATCATGATATATATATACACATTTTGGTAAAAAAATATTCTGTATTTATTTTCATTTTTCTATTAACTGGACACAAAAATATAAAAAGGGGAACATCACAAAAGTCAATAAGCATCATGAGTATCACACACACACACATTCTATCAAACAACCACACAACCACATACTCAGACATACTCAGACAGACCATCAGATCATAGTTCATTGGATCGCAATCTATACTAATATAATAAAGAGAGAGTCCAAACCTTTGAGGCAGGTAATCTCAGGAACCACAGCACTAATCACAACACCCAATACAGCGTTGGAAAGGGCAGTTGCAGCAGAAGGACATAGGCTATGCAGACGCCCACCATATACATTTGAAAGGTAAAAGAACCGTGCCAGAAAAGTTGTCCCTTGTGGGTGTGTCTGCGTTGTGCTGTGGGCGTGTGCTGGGGTCGTGACAAACGCTGGGGGCGTGTGGTACGTTCCGCCCTTCATGCCATGTCTCATATCATGTGCTAATCCCATCCTGCTCCCTTTAAATACCCCTGCACCCCATAATCATAACCCTAAAAATATCCCTGTACCCCCAAAACCCAAACCTAGCCCTGAACCCTAAAAATACCACTGTACCCCAAAAACAAACCTACCCCTGAACCCTAAAATACCCCTGTACCCCAAAACCCAAACTTAGCCCTGAACCCTTAAAATACCCCTGTACCCCAAACCCCAAACCTACCCCTGAACCCTAAACATACCCCTGTATCCCAAAACCCAAACCTAGCCCTGAACCCTAAAAATACCCTGTAACCCAAAACCAAAACCTACCCCTGAACCCTAAAATACCCCTGTACCCCAAAACCCAAACCTAGCCCTGAACCCTTAAAATACCCATGTACCCCAAAGCCCAAACCTACCCCTGAACCCTAAAAATACCCCTATGCCCCACAAACCCAAACCTAGCCCTGAACCCTAAAAATACCCATGTACCCCAAAACCCATACCTATCCCTAAACCCTAAAACTACCCCTGTAACCCATAACCCAAAACTATATCTGAACCCTTAAAATACCCAAACACCCCAAAACATATACCTTAGTACCCCAAAACATATACCCCTATACCCATACTTACCATATCCAAACATAAAAAAAAACATGCTTTTACCATTCATGCATTTACAACGAATTTCGTTGTAAATGTATGCGTGGTAAAAGCATATAAAACGTAATGCCATGCGTTAAAATGGCATTGCGGAGTCATGGTACTTTCGTAATGAAAGTATGCAGAGTGATGGTATGCGGAAAGAAAGTTGCGAATAATGGGTGTTTACCCTCCCCCGGTAAGTACATTGGTGGCACGGCAGCCCACATCTCCAGCAACATACTCATATTTTTTCACCACCGATTTGAAAAATGCACAGGTCTCTCTCATTGATGGCCAGCACCCACATACACTTTTAGACACACCTCCCGCCACAAGTTCTAGAATTGCAAACTTTAGAGCTGGGGAGCTACGTTTGAATCTCGGCATCAGCTCAACATCCTGTGATTCCAGGCAAATCGCTTTGTCTCCCCGTGCCTACCACAAATGAATGTGTTCTTCTGTAATGTAAATTGTGCTCATGCCATGTTGTCGAGTTCGCGCTATATAATATTGCAAGGAAAAATAAAGTAGGGAAACTCGAGTTCACACACTACTGAACGCGCACTCTTAAGTGCATCAGCAGTGCACTGTGAATCGGAGCGTTTCACAGGCCTGTCAAAGATAAGAAATGCTATCAAAACGAAATCCTACAAAACAATATACTACTGGCCGGCAGCAATTCACACCCGGACAACGTCGGAACGGGCTGCTAGTACGTGTATATAAATAGAAACAGGGTTCTTCCCCCGATACAAAGGCCAATACAAGTTTTCACATTGCAAAAATGATAAGTACTAAGGGAAACTAACTCCTCCGATAATCATATACTACAAGGTGCAAGTTCCTCTCCGGGGGAGATAGAAGTAGGGGAGACACAGGGGTTCCAACGCAGGCAAGCAGTTCGGTGTCAGACCCTGATCTGGGTCACATCTTCATCAGGACGACAACAAGGCGGTGCGGGACTCATGAACAATTATATCAGAGAGTCAAGGCCAGGACAGAATGCCAATGGTAGAGGAGGTTAGGAGAGCATGGGGATAACAAATGTCCCACTCTGGCTCCTAAGGATAGAAATTATTCAGAAATCTGAAAGCCACAAAGGAAGGCAGTGGTCCGGAGTGTAGATGGTGGAGCACTGAACAGCTGAAGATGCTGAAGGAACCAAAATATTATACTTATGGACTATACTCACCAATAGCCCATATACCTTATACATAAACAATAAGTCAGTTGGCAATGGAGAAGGTTCAATCGTTTATTCTGCAGATACAGGCCCTGACAGGGGAGCCTCAGTCTACACGACCCTCAGAGGTGCGCAGAGGAGACTGCCCACATACAAACAGGGCAAAGCATATATACGTTTCACACATAGCACGATGTCACCTTACTAGGAAAGATACAACTTGTCAGTGAGCCAGCAGGAAGACCCATATGAGGCCCAATTGATTGCTAGTAGCTGGGCCTAAGCTATTCCGGGGGCAGGTCAGTAAGGTGCCTCCCTTTCTATCTGTAGTTTGGGGAGTTCAGGAACGGGCTCTACTAGAATGTGCACATCCCACAAGAAGGGCAGGTGTGACCTTGGGTTTCCCTGAGCTACAAGCTAACGAGTGGAACAGACAACTAAGTCTGCCACCGTGGTTTCGTGCAGAAACCCCAATCACGTGATTTCAGGGAAACAATACTTGAAACAGAGAAACAAAACAATATGGCTCAGGTCACACCAATAGGTTTAAACAGCACCACAGTGAATCGTTCCTCACTACAATAATACAATGTGAATAAGGCTATGCTAACGTGCGGTCAGAGGGTTATATTGTATATATTAAGCCAATAACATGTATTCATCGTATTCATATCCCATCAATGCCTCGCAGGACCCTTGTACCTTTAACAGCTTTGTTCCCCTGACAGGATCACATGTATCCTGAGGACTCCTGTTTCATGGCCTTGCCGGCTGCACCCCTGGAGCCCAAGACCATCGATGATGGTCTGTCTGAGTTTGTCCGAGTATGTGGTTGTGCGGTTGTTTGATAGCATGTGTGTGTGTGTGATACTCATGATGCTTATTGACTTTTGTGATGTTCACCTTTTTATCTTTTTGGATCCGGTTAGTTAAAAAATGAAAATAAATATAGAATATTTTTCTCCCAAACTGTATATATCATGATATTGAGGGTCTTATGGCTGCTAGGACTATGTTTTTGTACTATAGTGAATTATTAGCACCAATTTAAATAAGTTTTGGGCAGAGAGTGTCTGTTTTTCCTATTATTAATGCCAGCAACCCTGCAACCAGCTGTAGCATCATCTGTTGCCTATTGTCCAAAGCTCCTACGGCATACAAACCCTGTCCATGTTTGTCTAGTTTCCCAGCCCACAGAATCTCTCCCACTGCGAATGAGACAAAGCATCCGCAATGTCATTGTCAACCACAGGCACATGCTTCACCTGGGAAAACATATCGTACTTCAGGCACTTTAATACAAAACACCCTCATCAGCTGCAGCACCTGAGCATCCCTTACGGAATGCTTGTTCATCACCAGCACCACTGCAATGTTATCAATGTGAGAAGTCACTCTCTTGTGTGCCAACACCATCCCCCATAGAATTATTGCCACCACTAGGGGAAATAATTCCAGAAACACAATGCTCCACCCTCCTCGCTTCCAGTCTTTTGGCTGTTCTTCCATGCACCACCTTCCCTGCCAAATGCCTACAGAAAACCCTCACTCTTAGGCCTGGGAGATAAACTCTGCTCTGTAGGTGGAGTTCACAGAGTTTTTGTGACTCCACGCTCTTCTTGGAGCACGGAGTTCGGCTAAAACTCTGCTACACCACATGGAGGAAATTACAGGTGCTCAGGCTCATTCTTTCATGGGCTGGGCTTTACATTGGGCTCCCTGGTAACTCCAATGGAGCGCTTGCAGGTTCGAGCACCGTCAGGGGGATTTAACTGTGCTGTGATCAAATAATTCTTCCAGTGAAAAGGGAAGGATTTAGAGCTCCCAGGGCAACTCCGGCGTGTAGATGCCAGTTCAATGAAGTAAATGGAGCTGTGCTAGGGTGTTGCTGAGTCCCAGCCTGACAATGGATTTTTGTTGTGGTCATTGCGCCTCCCACTGAGAACTGAAGAAAGCAGGTGAGGGATTATGCTCCCTAATCAGTCAACAGGTATGTTAACCACTCATTCACTTGTTAAACTCAAGTTGGCTCTGGAAAGCGATTTACTTACACCCCTTCAGTTGGTAACTTTTGTTAAACAAACGCTCTTCGAATGTATGTTTCAGGAGACACGTCCACTGTACCTGTCATTGCTTTCATAGAGAGCAATGACACGAAGCTTCACAGTGACGTTTCTGTCCTGCCCTTCTAAAGCACAATTATTTTTGCAACACAGGCTTCACTTATTGCCATTTTGCTTAAGCATGGGCGTAAAATCTGTTCCGTTCGCGGAATTTGCGGATTTTCTGCAATTTCGCGGTCCGCGAATCTGGCGAAATTGCAGAAAAATCCGCGAAATCGCGTGCGAGACAGATTTTCAAAAACTGAAGTACATGAAGCACTTACAGGGTTACAGCAGGTGCCCAAGTTGAAGCTAAATTCTTTGTAACCATTTACAAAATGGTTACAAAGAAATTAACTTCAACTTGGGCACCTGCTGTAATCCTGTAAGTGCTTCTTGAGCGGCGCCTCCAAAGTTGTTGCCTACTTGCAACTATTCTCTGACCCTGCTCTGACCCTCAAAGCAGGGTCAGAGAATAGTTACAAGTATGGCACAATGCTCCATGCTGTCACAAAAATTAAAGCTCAAATTCAGTAACACATTAACCAGCCCCCGGTTGAGGCTGGGCAGTTGTGCTTTCTCCCCATAATCTACAGTGGTGAACCAGAGGATGCTGTGATGAACCAGAAGGTGCAGTTGTGAACCAGAGGGTGCTGTGATGAACCAGAGGGTGGCAGTCGTGAACCAGAGGGTGGCAGTGGTGAAGCAGATGGTGCTCTGATGAACCAGAGGGTGGCAGTGATGAACTAGAGGGTGGCAGTGATGAACCAGAGGGTGACAGTGATGAATCAGAGGGTGGCAGTGGCAAACCAGAGGGTGGCAGTGGCAAACCAGAGGGTGGCAGTGGTGAACCAGAGGGTGTCAGCGGTGAACCAGAGAGTGGCAGTGGTGAACCAGAGGGTGCTGTGATGAACCAGAGGGTGACAGTGATGAACCAGAGGGTGACAGTGATGAACCAGAGGGTGGCAGTGGTGAACCAGAGGGTGGCAGTGGTGAACCAGAGGGTGGCGGTGATGAACCAGAGGGTGGCAGTGGTGAACCAGAGGGTGACAGTGATGAACGAGAGGGTGGCAGTGATGAACCAGAGAGTGGCAGTGATGAACCGGAGGGTGGCTGTAATGAACCAGCAGGTGGCAGTGATGAACCAGAGGGTGGCATGGGTGAACCAGAGGGTGGCAGTGATAAACCAGAGGGTGACAGTGATGAACCAGAGGGTGGCAGTGGTGAACCAGAGGGTGGCAGTGGTGAACCAGAGGGTGACAGTGATGAACCAGAGGGTGGCAGTGGTGAACCAGAGGGTGGCAGTGATGAACTAGAGGGTGGCAGTGATGAACCAGAGGGTGGCAGTGGTGACCCAGAGGGTGCTGTGATGAACCAGAGGGTGGCAGTGGTGAACCAGAGGGAGCTGTGGTGAACCAGAGGGTGGCAGTGATGAACCAGAGGGTGACAGTGATGAACCAGAGGGTGGCGCTGCTAAACTGCCTGGGAGCCCTGTGGGTATGAGCCCCCGTGCTGCTGAGCTGCCCAGGGGTTGTGAGCCCCCGCGCTACTGAACTGCCCTGGGGCCCAGTGGGTGTGAGCCCCCGTGCTGCTGAACTGCCCCGGAGCCCTCTCAGTGTGAAAATTGTTTGTTCTCATTTGCCTGGGAGTCCTCTGGGTGTGAGCACACATTGTGCTAAGTGCCCCCCTGCCCCTAGTACATATATACCCGAACCGCACAGCACCATTATGCTCTTGCACCATGAAGTCTGGTGCCTGGATGCTCCTGATCCGTGTAGGTGGTACCACCGTCTGATGCATTCAAAATGTAAAGTCCTAACTTGCTACACAGCACCAATAAGCACGTGTCCCCCCTGGCACCGGTATGCGCATGTACCAGGTTGGAGCACCTGCATGCCACTGCACCCTACTGCACAGCACCAGCATATGCCTGTACGGGGCAGTTTAGTATGAGATGGGACATTATCCAGCAGCAGCAGCTGCATGCGCCTGAACCCACTGAGCAGGATCAGAATGGCTTTGTACCAACACGTGCAGCAGAGGTATCTTGGACATGTGAAGGATTCTGGGGTCCTGTGCCAAACGTATTTTTGCATCCATGAGTTTCCCGAGCTCCATCCCCGTGTAGCTCCTGTGACCAGGAGGCTGCTTTCTCCTCATCTGCTGCTCTGCTCGGTCTCTGACCCTTTATAAACAAGATGCATGTGAACTCGCACAGAAGCCCCGCCTGTTTGGCCCCGTCCTCCACACACTAGCGGTATGAAACGTCTTCCCGCCCGTCCCCACTATAATGGCCAGCTCACTCAAGGGACCTCGGCGCCTTTTAGCGCGCTGGCAAAGTTACAGGCACACGTGGTCACATAATTGTGCAAATGGCACAAAAATCCGCGAGTTTGCTGGGAAAATCCGCGAACTTGCGGATTGTTTTGCCATTTCGCACGAATTCACGGACCGCGAATTCGCAAATTTCGCCCATACTTAATTTTGCCACACTTGTCATTTATCTGTTAAATGCCTTTAATAAATTCATATTTATAATAACAATGCCGTTTTCTCACTGGAAGTGGCGAGTCAAGCAGGGCACTTTTCCAAGTATTCTCGCAGTAGCTTTTCCATCTTTTGCGTAGGTGAAGTGTGTAGAGTTTCTGAGCAGTCTCCTCTCACCGCTGTAAATAGTTACATTTTTTATTCTTGTGCCATTGTGGACAGCGGATGCCTGTGTATGCCCCTCCTTCCCCTCTTTGCAATGCTGGCCCCTACATGGCTAGCAGAGTTGGTCTTGATTCTCCCCTGCCCCTAATGGCCATTGACCTTTGTACTCAAATCCGTGCTGGACCCCGCCCCTACCAGCAGGGCATCGTACGGGCTCCTTGCTCTCCCCGATGCATTCTCCGCCCGCCGGGCCTGCATGTTTCCATAAAGGGGTGACTCTCCGGACCTCTGAGTGGCCCCTGGCACTCACCTCCACTGCCAGAGATAACGGGTCACGACGCAGATGCGAACAAGCCATTACCATGGTAGCGCCCCCTGAAGGCACCCGACGTGCCAGGCTCTTTCGACGCCGTCGGCCAATAAATGAATCAAACCAGCCTGTTTTCTCCAGCAGAAGGACGGCTTGACACACTTTGTCCTCGCGCCAGTAACCTGCCACGTAAAACCTTTTAAAACCCATCTACCAGCCACTGTGTTACCATTGACAACATGGTGGCTCGTGCTCTAACATGTCCATTTATATATGGGTAATGAAATAGCCCAATTCCCAGCCCAAAGAGCCAGATGGAGTCGTCGGACTCCACCAACTCCCCCAAAACTCCCAAGTAGGGGCATGGGGGGGAACCTCCCTCCTGTATTCCGACCCCCAAAACCCATTCTAAATTCACCAGGGGCAAAGAATAGAACCTATTCCGCAGTTTTCCTGCTAATGGTCAAATCCATGCTGATTTTAGTGCTTCCTTGGCCTTTTTTGTTCTGTTAAACTCCATCGGGCTTATCCTGCCAGAATTTAACTGGGTTGGGGACTTTATCGTACCCTTTAATTGCAATGTGTAAAAAAGTCTTCCCAACTTATAATTCTGACCCCTGAACCAACTGATATTGTCAAAAGGGGATCACATTTTCTGCCCCGGTTGTCATTATGTCCTAGATGGAATGCAGCTCAGTGCCACTGCGGGTCGAAAAGTTCTGCGAAAGATAGACTCAAACATGGTCATGCTCGATTAGAGTGAACATTATTTTACAAATTAGCAAAGCCTTGTGCCAGATGAAGGTGAACATAAACTGAAACTTCTAAAAAAGCGATTATCAAGACTGTTCTACATCAGTAAAAATAAAGTCATATCGATTCGCACAAATAAAGAGCACATACATAGAAGAGGAGTAATGCAAGGAGAAAGGAGCAGGTGAAGACATGCTTGAACAATGACTTGATATGTTGGAGTGGCTAACTGTGGCAATCTGTTCTCGGGTCTGGCATCAGATGCAAGAGCAGGCTGCGAGGTAGAATGTGCAGCAGAAAAGCTTTTCATGCATCGCCTGTGTGTAGGTGAGTTTCATGCATCGCCTGTGTGCAGGTGAGTTTCATGCATTGCCTGTGTGTAGGTGAGTTTCATGCATCGCCTGTGTGCAGGTGAGTTTCATGCATCGCCTGTGTGCAGGTGAGTTTCATGCATTGCCTGTGTGCAGGTGAGTTTCATGCATTGCCTGTGTGTAGGTGAGTTTCATGCATCGCCTGTGTGCAGGTGAGTTTCATGCATCGCTGGTGTGCAGGTGAGTTTCATGCATCGCCTGTGTGCAGGTGAGTTTCATGCATCGCCTGTGTGCAGGTGAGTTTCATGCATTGCCTGTGTGCAGGTGAGTTTCATGCATTGCCTGTGTGCAGGTGAGTTTCATGCATTGCCTGTGTGTAGGTGAGTTTCATGCATTGCCTGTGTGTAGGTGAGTTTCATGCATTGCCTGTGTGTAGGTGAGTTTCATGCATTGCCTGTGTGTAGGTGAGTTTCATGCATCGCCTATGTGTAGGTGAGTTTCATGCATCGCCTGTGTGCAGGTGAGTTTCATGCATCGCTGGTGTGCAGGTGAGTTTCATGCATCGCCTGTGTGCAGGTGAGTTTCATGCATTGCCTGTGTGCAGTTGAGTTTCATGCATTGCCTGTGTGCAGGTGAGTTTCATGCATTGCCTGTGTGTAGGTGAGTTTCATGCATTGCCTGTGTGTAGGTGAGTTTCATGCATTGCCTGTGTGTAGGTGAGTTTCATGCATCGCCTGTGTGCAGGTGAGTTTCATGCATCGCTGGTGTGCAGGTGAGTTTCATGCATCGCCTGTGTGCAGGTGAGTTTCATGCATCGCCTGTGTGCAGGTGAGTTTCATGCATTGCCTGTGTGCAGGTGAGTTTCATGCATTGCCTGTGTGTAGGTGAGTTTCATGCATTGCCTGTGTGTAGGTGAGTTTCATGCATCGCCTGTGTGCAGGTGAGTTTCATGCATCGCCTGTGTATAGGTGAGTTTCATGCATCTCCTGTGTGCAGGTGAGTTTCATGCATCGCCTGTGTGTAGGTGAGTTTCATGCATTGCCTGTATGCAGGTGAGTTTCATGCATTGCCTGTGTGTAGGTGAGTTTCATGCATTGCCTGTGTGTAGGTGAGTTTCATGCATCGCCTGTGTGCAGGTGAGTTTCATGCATAGCCTGTGTGCAGGTGAGTTTCCTGCATTGCCTGTGTGTAGGTGAGTTTCATGCATCGCCTGTGTGCAGGTGAGTTTCATGCATAGCCTGTGTGCAGGTGAGTTTCATGCATCGCCTGTGTGTAGGTGAGTTTCATGCATTGCCTGTGTGCAGGTGAGTTTCATGCATTGCCTGTGTGTAGGTGAGTTTCATGCATCGCCTGTGTGCAGGTGAGTTTCATGCATCGTTGGTGTGCAGGTGAGTTTCATGCATCGCTGGTGTGCAGGTGAGTTTCATGCATCGCCTGTGTGCAGGTGAGTTTCATGCATCGCCTGTGTGTAGGTGAGTTTCATGCATCGCCCGTGTGCCGGTGAGTTTCATGCATCGCCTGTGTGCAGGTGAGTTTCATGCATCGCCTGTGTATAGGTGAGTTTCATGCATCTCCTGTGTGCCGGTGAGTTTCATGCATCGCCTGTGTGCAGGTGAGTTTCATGCATCGCCTGTGTATAGGTGAGTTTCATGCATCTCCTGTGTGCAGGTGAGTTTCATGCATCGCCTGTGTGTAGGTGAGTTTCATGCATCGCCTGTGTGCAGGTGAGTTTCATGCATCGCCTGTGTGCAGGTGAGTTTCATGCATCGCCTGTGTATAGGTGAGTTTCATGCATCGCCTGTGTGCCGGTGAGTTTCATGCATCGCCTGTGTGCAGGTGAGTTTCATGCATCGCCTGTGTATAGGTGAGTTTCATGCATCTCCTGTGTGCAGGTGAGTTTCATGCATCGCCTGTGTGTAGGTGAGTTTCATGCATCGCCTGTGTGCAGGTGAGTTTCATGCATCGCCTGTGTGCAGGTGAGTTTCATGCATCGCCTGTGTATAGGTGAGTTTCATGCATCGCCTGTGTGCAGGTGAGTTTCATGCATCGCCTGTGTATAGGTGAGTTTCATGCATCTCCTGTGTGCAGGTGAGTTTCAGGCATCGCCTGTGTGTAGGTGAGTTTCATGCATCGTCTGTGTATAGGTGAGTTTCATGCATCTCCTGTGTGCAGGTGAGTTTCATGCATCGCCTGTGTGCAGGTGAGTTTCATGCATCGCCTGTGTATAGGTGAGTTTCATGCATCGCCTGTGTGCAGGTGAGTTTCATGCATCGCCTGTGTATAGGTGAGTTTCATGCATCTCCTGTGTGCAGGTGAGTTTCATGCATCGCCTGTGTGTAGGTGAGTTTCATGCATCGCCTGTGTATAGGTGAGTTTCATGCATCTCCTGTGTGTAGGTGAGTTTCATGCATCGCCTGTGTGCAGGTGAGTTTCATGCATCGCCTGTGTGTAGGTGAGTTTCATGCATCTCCTGTGTGCAGGTGAGTTTCATGCATCGCCTGTGTGTAGGTGAGTTTCATGCATTGCCTGTGTGCAGGTGAGTTTCATGCATTGCCTGTGTGTAGGTGAGTTTCATGCATCGCCTGTGTGTAGGTGAGTTTCATGCATTGTCTGTGTGCATGTGAGTTTCATGCATCGCCTGTGTGTAGGTGAGTTTCATGCATCGCCTGTTTGTAGGTGAGTTTCATGCATTGTCTGTGTGCATGTGAGTTTCATGCATCGCCTGTGTGTAGGTGAGTTTCATGCATTGCCTGTGTGCAGGTGAGGTTGATGCATCGCCTGTGTGCAGGTGAGTTTCATGCATCGCCTGTGTGTAAATGAGTTTCATGCATTGCTTGTGTGCAGGTGAGTTTCATGCATCGCCTGTGTGCAGGTGAGTTTTGTTCATTGTCTGTGTGCAGGTGAGGTTCATGCATCGCCTGTGTGCAGGTGAGTTTCATGCATCGCCTGTGTGCAGGTGAGTTTCGTTCATTGTCTGTGTGCCGGTGAGTTTCATGCATTGCCTGTGTGCAGGTGAGTTTTGTTCATTGTCTGTGTGCAGGTGAGTTTCATGCATTGCCTGTGTGCAGGTGAGTTTCATGCATCGCCTGTGTGCAGGCGAGTTTCATGCATCGCCTGTTTGTAGGTGAGTTTTGTTCATTGTCTGTGTGCAGGTGAGTTTCATGCATTGCCTGTGTGCAGGTGAGTTTCATGCATCGCCTGTGTGCAGGTGAGTTTCATGCATCGCCTGTTTGTAGGTGAGTTTTGTTCAGTGTCTGTGTGCAGGTGAGTTTCATGCATTGCCTGTGTGCAGGTGAGTTTCATGCATCGCCTGTGTGCATGTGAGTTTCATGCATCGCCTGTGTGTAGGTGAGTTTCATGCATTGCCTGTGTGCAGGTGAGTTTCATGCATCGCCTGTGTGCATGTGAGTTTCATGCATCGCCTGTGTGCATGTGAGTTTCATGCATCGCCTGTGTGTAGGTGAGTTTCATGCATCGCTGGTGTGCAGGTGAGTTTCATGCATCGCTGGTGTGCAGGTGAGTTTCATGCATCGCCTGTGTGCAGGTGAGTTTCATGCATCGCCTGTGTGTAGGTGAGTTTCATGCATCGCCTGTGTGCAGGTGAGTTTCATGCATCGCCTGTGTGCAGGTGAGTTTCATGCATAGCCTGTGTGCAGGTGAGTTTCATGCATCGCCTGTGTGTAGGTGAGTTTCATGCATTGCCTGTGTGCAGGTGAGTTTCATGCATTGCCTGTGTGTAGGTGAGTTTCATGCATCGCCTGTGTGTAGGTGAGTTTCATGAATCACCTGTGTGTAGGTGAGTTTCATGCATTGCCTGTGTGTAGGTGAGTTTCATGCATTGTCTGTGTGCATGTGAGTTTCATGCATCGCCTGTGTGTAGGTGAGTTTCATGCATCGCCTGTGTGTAGGTGAGTTTCATGCATCGCCTGTGTGTAGGTGAGTTTCATGCATTGCCTGTGTGCAGGTGAGTTTCATGCATCGCCTGTTTGTAGGTGAGTTTCATGCATTGTCTGTGTGCATATGAGTTTCATGCATCGCCCGTGTGCCGGTGAATTTCATGCATTGCCTGTGTGCAGGTGAGTTTCATGCATCGCCTGTGTGTAGGTGAGTTTCATGCATTGTCTGTGTGCATGTGAGTTTCATGCATCTCCTGTGTGCAGGTGAGTTTCATGCATCGCCTGTGTGTAGGTGAGTTTCATGCATCGCCTGTGTGCAGGTGAGTTTCATGCATCGCCTGTGTGTAGGTGAGTTTCATGCATCGCCTGTGTGCAGGTGAGTTTCATGCATCGCCTGTGTGTAGGTGAGTTTCATGCATCGCCTGTGTGCAGGTGAGTTTCATGCATCGCCTGTGTGTAGGTGAGTTTCATGCATCGCCTGTTTGTAGGTGAGTTTCGTTCATTGTCTGTGTGCATGTGAGTTTCATGCATCGCCTGTGCATAGGTGAGTTTCATGCATCGCCTGTGTGCAGGTGAGTTTCATGCATCGCCTGTGTGCAGGTGAGTTTCATGCATCGCCTGTGTGTAGGTGAGTTTCATGCATTGTCTGTGTGCAGGTGAGTTTCATGCATCGCCTGTGTGTAGGTGAGTTTCATGCATTGTCTGTGTGCATGTGAGTTTCATGCATCGCCTGTGTGTAGGTGAGTTTCATGCATTGCCTGTGTGCAGGTGAGGTTGATGCATCGCCTGTGTGCAGGTGAGTTTCATGCATCGCCTGTGTGTAAATGAGTTTCATGCATTGCTTGTGTGCAGGTGAGTTTCATGCATCGCCTGTGTGCAGGTGAGTTTCATGCATCGCCTGTTTGTAGGTGAGTTTTGTTCAGTGTCTGTGTGCAGGTGAGTTTCATGCATTGCCTGTGTGCAGGTGAGGTTGATGCATCGCCTGTGTGCAGGTGAGTTTCATGCATCGCCTGTGTGTAAATGAGTTTCATGCATTGCTTGTGTGCAGGTGAGTTTCATGCATCGCCTGTGTGCAGGTGAGTTTTGTTCATTGTCTGTGTGCAGGTGAGGTTCATGCATCGACTGTGTGCAGGTGAGTTTCATGCATCGCCTGTTTGCAGGTGAGTTTCATGCATCGCCTGTTTGCAGGTGAGTTTCATGGATTAACTGTGTGCAGGTTAGTTTTATGCATTCCCTACGTGCTCCGATGCAAGGATTTCCAGGCACTTCATTTTCCATAGCAAAAGGCCTTGTTGGTAGGGGTGGGCGGTACACTCTGCTCCACTGGTGGAGTTCGATGAGTTTTGCCACTCCGTAGTCTGCTTGGAGCACAGAGTTTGTCAAAAACTTTGCCTACCGCTGGCAGAGCGGGTGTGCCAGTGCTTTCAGAGCTCTGCTCTGTACAGAATTGTGCAACTTAGGACAAAACCATCTGCTGAACATGAGTGTGCCAAACTTAACTAGGAGAGGCGGAGCTTTTGCAAAGCAGAGTTTGAGTTCAGTAGCGGTGTCAAGGCACTGTCTAAATAAAATCCGGCCCAGAAGTCTTTGGCCTGTCGCCTCCAGACTACAGCAGCGCAGACTGACTCTCACCTTCAGGTTGTCCTCGGTGCATGATGTCGGCTTGTCCTGCTCTGACGCCTTCAGCGGAACGGATATGTAAACCACATAATCCATCTGTTCCAGGCAAAAGTAGCGTTAACAACATCAGCTACCTTCAAACGTGATTTGTTGGGACAAGTGAGGCAAACGGAACAGCTTTACCATCTCTTGTCAATTGCCTTAAGGTAATACATTGTAAAAATAAAAACACTTGCTATCACTGTCTTTTATAACCCCTTATGTCATACACCATCATTTGTTATGTTGCATGAGTCAAATGTTTATCATTCCAGTACTGGCAAGCTGCTATTTTTATTTTGTGCCGAAAGTTAGATCCACATCTTTCTTCAAATGTTTCTGATTTATCGACCAATCAGGTAAACGCACTTTTCACTCCCATTGTCTTAGACTATTCTACGGTGCTACAGCTTTGTCTATTTCTACCTCATCAAAGTGCGACCACTAAAAGATGCGTTCTTCACCAGTTATTTTCCACCACCACCGCTCCTCCAGAACCCGGGAGAACCAGCATGCGTTTTTATTGCTATGAGTGCAAATGTTGTTTTTTGTGCTGCTCTGGGGTAAAAATGAAGTGAAAAACTGCACTGATGTAACAGTACCTGTTCAATCTTTGTAATGTTTCCCAAAAGTGGCACTTTTCTCTTTAACCCCTTTGATGCTGGTGACAAAGCCAGCTCGTCAAGGGCGTTACCTGCGCTGCGCACATGACGAGCTGGCTTTGTCACGTAACGCAGGTTTTTTCAAATTTCAGCGCACAGTGGGAAAACCCGCTAGCGCGTATGCGGTTAAGGGTCAGTGTATTCATCAGACATTGTGTAGGCAGCATGCCATGAAATAACGTAAAATGTAATGGGTGCAGGATCATATGAGGGATTTGATTGTGGCATAGAGATATATCATGCATTTTCAGTATAGGTTCTGAGCATATATTAAACTCAAGACACAGGAACGTCCACCATACCGAAAGAGGCAGGGCCGTTTCTACCATTAGGCAAGACTAGGTGGCCGCCTAGGGCAGCAAAAGGGGGAGGGCGGCAAAAACATGAGTTTGGGAATATCTAATGTATTCATTCTTCTAGCCTGGATGACAGAGGAGAGAGTGATGGTAGTAAAAAGGACTGGGTGGCATTATTCAATTCTCGCCTAGGGCGGCAGAACACCTAGAAACGGCCCTGGAAAGAGGGCAAAGTCCAGTGACCTGAGACATATGGGAGTAATTCACCAGAGTATGTGGGAGTAAAATGCCGACAATATTGGGCCAGAGCCTGAGGCTGTAAAGCTCGCAGTGAAATGTCAGGAGCAGCCTTCTGTTGCAAGCGCATCCGAGCTCTACAAGTTTTAGACATGTATTTCTCTGAGATGTCTACTTGATTACCTCTCTTCGGTGCGGCTCAAGGATCAGTGGCACCAGGGAGAGCGCAGGATTCGTACCTGCGTGAATGTGTACGCAAAAACACCAGGCTCGTCTCCACTCTGTTTTTCCACTCGTGAAGTATAATGCGATGAAATTGGAATTGTTGATAAGGTCAGCGAAATGATATAGCATGTTATCTGAATAATGGGCAGAAATAATATGGAAAAATGTTCCATCTCCAAGGGTTATAATTGCATTTTTCAAATACCAACCTGATTATATCAATAGAGCGGCAAATGCGAACTTTCTCTGTCTGCATTACATGGCCACTGTTCCAGCCAATCATGGGACTAGAAGTCCATCAACCAATCTAAAGTCACTACGCTATACCAATCCTAAACAAAATATGTTTTCTCGCACTGGATTGGCACACCACCCTGACCCTGTTGCAGCATTTTAATAGAAGTAATCCCAATCAACGGATCCTTCACTGCCCTCCATGACGGATCACGCCCCATCGCTCAGGACTTCTTGGACTGGTGCTCGGTTTCCTGCTTGCCTACCACCTGCTGCTCCCGCGTGGTTCAGGCAATGGCAAAGACCATGATTGGAGGCCGGGCGCTGCGGGTGACCCTTAACTTGGGAGCTTGAGAGAGGACTGAAGAGCCGAAGGCCTGTGGGCCTGAACGCATCCTGTGGAACAGCAGATTCCTCTTTTTTTTGGGCAGATTTATATATCGCGAACTCAACAAAATCAATCAATAAATCAATCAGGGTTTTATAAAGCTCGCTACTCACCCTTGAGCAGACCCTTCAGGAATTCGCGATTTCGTGGTTTGCCGCAAAATCGGCACTTTTGTAAAAATGCAGCGATTTTTACAAATGTGCCAGCGAAATCCAGATGTCCATTGTTGGGTGGTGTCTGAGTCCAGGCATCAAGCAGCTGCCCTGTGCCTTTACCAAAGAGACGGTCACTGACTTGCTCCATGTCGGATGGGTGAGGGCAGTGTGTCAGGGCTGTGATTAGAGGGGAACAGGGATGATGTAAGAAGAATGGGGCAGAACTAGAACAAAGGATAAGTGGGTCTTAATTCAAAATTAATACAGGTATGATCAGATCATTGGACACGTGATGAATAATTCTTCAAGAACATAAGCAAACACAGCCTTTCAATGAAAAATATTATATGCTTTTATATTCCTTTGGCTAGTGTTATAATATGAAATGGTGTAGACGGCCCAGTGCTCATGGCTGCATCATATGAAAAATAATAGGATGATACACATGTATACATTGGACAAAAGAGATATCCCCTATTCTTCAATTTTACATGGTCAAATTTAAATGTTGGTTCCTTGTGTATGAAATCAACCTACTTAGAGAATTCTCTATTAAAAGAATCGATGTTTCGACCCACACCCTGATTCCAGTGGGTCTCTGCAGGACAACAAATGCCGCCTAGCACAACACCTCTGCGCTGTAGTAATCCTTACATGCTTGGACTGTCAGGTAACAATATAACATCAATAGCTCATCACAGCATAGAAAAATTTATATGTAGACTTCAGAAACAACCTCCAGGCCTCGCCAGTTGCAGTATCGTAAGCTGGAGTGGAGCAGACAATCAACCGACCTGCGATACTTTCCATGTTTGAAGCTCGGTATACCCCCATTCCCATTACAGGCAGAAAAGGTTTGTCCTGTATGTTGTTCTATATCAATAACGGGGACGATGCAAGGTAGGCTGGATCTATCTACGTAATGGCTGTATTGAAAGGGTAGACTGGGAAAAAGCTACAAGGTCTTTTTTGTGAAATTGTATGACAGCTCTTGTCTCTGAGCTAAAACCTGATCTACTAAGTCAATGGGGGCAGGTACCCCACTCTGAGAGATACTTTCACATTCTCAATGATATAGGAAAGGGGGCTGGGTAAATGGTGGTCCACGGCTGAACTGTGCAGGGTCTCAATATGCGGTCTCAAGTCCATGGGAACAGCTGTGGTGTAGACTGATGAGACTAAGATACCAGGAGGGTGAAGGATGGATAAAATCCTAGGGGAATGGGGCGGGACTAGGATCAGTAAAGGCAGAGGAAGACAGGGTCTTATATCTAGGCAGCCTGAATTAGCGCCATTTTACAAAAGGGCCCACTAAGATATTGGTGTTTGTTGTAGGAAAAACTGCCAAATAAAATGCCGCAAAATTGCCGCTAAATTTCCATATTTGTGCCGCTAAATTTCCATTTTTGTGCGGCTAAATTTGCTAATCCATGCCGCTATATCCTGGGGGGTCTGCTTGAGGGTCTCAAGGCGCTAGGGGGTAGTAGCTCCGGATCAGTTGAAGAGAGAGGTCTTGAGGTCCTTCCTGAACGTGTGCAGGGTCAATACCCAAAGGTATTGGAGCACTTTACATGAGCACCAGTTACGTTACACAAGGACACATTCATTTAAAAAAAAGAATTTTTGGTAGGCACATGGAGATTAAGTGATTTACCCAGAATCACAGGATGTGGACGCGAACCTGAGGCTTGAACCTTGGTTTCCCAGACAAAAGTCAGACCACATTCTCACCCACACCCTCTCCCTTTATGGGAGTCATGATGACCACCTAGAATTACTTGAGGAGTCGATCACTGGCGATGCATAGGTAAGCGACTCCAGGGACTGGGGGGAGGTGGAGAGATATCTCATCTGCTCCTGCAGAAGGCGCAAGCTAACACCCTGTCTGAAGTGTGAAAGAAATGTTAATCACCTACTGCAACAGGGCTTTAAGTGGGATGAAAAAACTGGAGCGGTCTCTCAAAAGGGGTGTGGCCGATGCAGTTAAAGGCGTGGCTTAAAACACGTAAGTTAAAAAAATCTGTGCTTAGCATAGTGTGCCACCTAACTGGCATTTTGCTGCTTCTGTGATGGAATCCAGATCTATGATACAACACATAACATTACATCTACAACAAGCCAGGACTATTGGCTTTGTAAATGGTTGTTATGTGCATAAGGTACATACGCAACAACTATGACTTTGTTGCATATAATATTGAAAATACTTCAGTCCTGAAATGATAAGACTGTAAAAGAACTCTAACGAGTCTCTTTGAAGTTTCATCAGAGGCAGTGAAGGCCGGCACTGCTGCAGAGTTAAGTTTTTTTCATTCACCCGAGGGTGAGGGCAAAAAACTGGAGAGCCCGATAGAGACCCGTTTTGGCACCTGCCTTTTAGAACTGCTGGTGTTGAGCACCGGCAAGATCCGGCCCACTTAAAGCCCTGCACTGCAAGGAACAAAAGAAGACAAGCAGGGACAGGAGATTAGGAGAACCGGGGCAACAATCTGCCAGAGGTGGAACTCTAGGGTCGGACTGGCTACCGGGCAGTTTGGAATGCTGCTGAGCTGAGGGCGGATTTCGTTGATGGGGACCTGCGTGTAAAAAACGAAATTCTTTTTGCTTTCATTATTTCGAAGCACACGCAGGTCTCCATGAACGAAATCAGCCCCCACTGCAATTAACTGCATCGCTGCGGCGGTTATTTTTGCGCTGTGCGGCTTTTTTCTAAAAGCCGCGTTACAGGACGAGCTCAGCTCGTCATCTGCACACGACCACCGTGGCTGATGACGAGCTGAGCTCGTCATCAGCAGCGAAGTGGTTAAATCAGCACCCAGCTAGGCAGCATTCCAAACTGCATGGTAGTCAGTCCGGCCCTGTGGAACTCCGCAGAATTTCACAGAGTTTTTAGATAACCCCGCAGAATTCTGCAGAGTTGAACTCTGAGAGTTCCGCCTAGAGCTACTTTTTGCGATAATTTGTTGCAGTCTGACCACGTATAATGGAAGTCTGGACAGCTGGTTACCACTTGCTCTTTTTTTATACCTTCCCTTCACTACGGGCACCCTCACCCCTCCAGGGGCCCAGAATTCCATATCAAACGAGATATAAAAACTACTGTAAAAATGCTGTCCTGCCCGCAAAGGCTTCCTATATCCAAGACGTTCCACAGGTATATTCATTAGAAGCCTCTCATTACTCAGTCCATTCCCCATCTGTATTCTCATTATGTACTTGCCCCATGGGTATCAATTTGGGTTACAGCCCTTGTTACTGCTCATCTCCGGGGTCATGAAGAAAGTGGTATGAATAAGAAGTAAACAGGATGGTGCAGGCGTAAGAGCCCTGTTTTGCTTTATATAATTATTCCACTGAGGTACCTCATGCACTACGTAAGTAAAGAAAGATCTGAGTATCCTTTCTAAAAAAAGGACAAAGGTTCTCATTCACCGAAGTGACATGCTACATCATCGGGCACCTCCTTCGCTGTGGTAACATGAATGATAAACACAGTGGGCTCATGCTTCAACTCTTTTTGTAGAGGGGGAGCTTTTTTGAGAAGGAGCAGGTGTACCTTATTTCTGTGTCTTGGGGACCTCAAAATGGTATATTAAATGTTGAGGGTAGACAATTATTGGTTTATTGTCCACTTCCTATCACATAATTAACAAGCATTTGCAATGCAATAGGTCTCGCAGCATTAAAGTTTGAGTTATTGGCATTGTATATGACAATGTGTTGCATTAAATTTTTAGCAAAGTCTGTATTGGTGTATAAAGATGATTTGCAAGAGGATAGCTGTTGCAAAATATTAAGCGATGTTGGCAATAATATTATATTATAATAATATTGTAAGTTACTGTTGTACTTATAAGCATTTTGGTAGCACATAGTGATGTTGTGGTGCCCCTGAGTGATGCTGTGGTGGTGCCGAGTGATGCTGTGGTGATAGGATAGATAGTGAGGCCGATAGATAGAGGGAGGGCGAAAGATAGATAGAGTGAGGGCGAAAGATAGATAAAGGGAGGGCAAGAGAGAGATAGAGGGAGGGCGAGAGAGAGATAGAGGGAGGGTGAGAGAGAGATAGAGGGAGGGCGAGAGAGCGATGGAGGGAGGACAAGAGAGAGATAGAGGGAGGGCGAGAGAGAGAGTGTGAGTGTGTGTGAGTGAGAGAGTGTGTGTGAGAGAGTGAATGTGAGTGAGTGTGTGAGTGAGAGAGTGTGTGTGAGAGTGTGTGTGAGAGAGTGTGTGAGAGAGAGTGTGTGAGAGAGAGTGAGAGAGAGTGTGTGTGAGAGAGTGTGTGTGAGAGAGTGTGTGTGAGAGAGAGTGTGTGTGAGAGAGAGTGTGTGAGAGAGAGGAGAAACAAGCTACTTATCAAGGACTTCATTTAGAGAATGGTGGTAACGTACAATCCTCCAAAAGGCAATTAAGTATCTTCCATATGTGTAATTTCCATCAGATGATTCTCAAAGAAAAAGACATTGTTCCATAACAGTGGTAATCGCACTGAGGGTGAATTCTCCAGTGAAAATTAAATTAAAGAAATCACATTAGCATAACATTTTTGAGTATCATAGGTTGCCACCCTTCTCTAAATTTGGTTGCTATTGTCAAGCTTCAAAATACTTTATTTCGGCTACAAGCCATAAAAGTACAGAAGACAATTTCATCAATATAATACATTAGTAATTAGGTTGCTATTGTCATTAAGGGTGGGCGTAAAATCCGTTTCGCGGGCGAATTTGCGGATTTCCCGCGATTTCGCGAACCGCGAATCTCGCGAAATCGTGGTAAAATCCGCGAATCAGCGGGGACGAATTTTCAGCCATGCAAGGGTTACAGCAGCAGGTGCAAAAGTTGAACCTAATTTCTTTGTAACCTTTTACATAAGGGTTACAAACAAATTAACTTCAACTTGGACACCTGCTGCTAATTGCTTCCTGACGCCTCGTTGCCTACTTGCAACTATTCTCTGACCCTGCTCTGACCCTTGAAGCAGGGTCAGAGAATAGTTACAAGTAGGCAACGAGGCACCTGTCCAAGGAATTAAACCTCATCAGGAAGCACTTACAGATATAAAAAAACAGGAAGAAGGGAGAGGATGGCAAATACACCCATTTTGAGTTGTCAGGAGGGGTTAAACTTAAAGAGACCTTTACAGCACAATTTTCATATGCATTTTGCTAAAAATAAAAAGCTGTATGTTCTGTAGGGACAACTCAGGAATCTGGCCCTTCAGAGATCCGGCCTCTCTTTCTTTCTCTCGTTCTCTCTCTCCCTCTCTCTTTCCCTCTCTTTCTATCTATCTATCTATCTATCTATCTATCTATCTATCTATCTATCTATCTATCTATCTCTCTCTCTCCCTCTCCCATAAACGACTGCATGGGTAACTTCGCTATGCAAGCGGCTCGCGAAGACGCAAAAATCCCCGCGAACACGCAAAAAACCCCGCGAACACGCAAAAAACCCCGCAAACACGCAAAAAAACAAAAATCCGCAAATTCGCACAAATTCGCGAATTTTGCAGATCGCGAATTTGCAAATCCGCAAATTCGCGGATCGCGAATTCTCAAAATTCGCCTATGCTTAATTGTCATCTTGTAGTCATTTCTGCTCATTGCCTTAGCAAAGTCACATAAGAAGTATAATAAAACAGGGTATACAGATTGTGGAATGTTTACTTGAAAAATATACTAAATGCCAATAAAAATGATATTTAAAAAAATATACAAGTATAATAAAACAGCAATGTTTTACAAATCCAAATTACACTCCTGAAAATCGCAGAATGTTTTTTTTTTTCCTTTCTCAGTTGTACCAAGGTATATTCCAATTTTCCATGCCATAGTACCTTGTTCCTCCACTGTTGGCTTATGCTATAATCAAAATTTTAGCTATGATGGTTGTTAATCTGATGCTCAGGTTTCACGTTCCAAACCAACACTAACAGGGCTGCAGACTACAGCCGTACACAAGATTTAAGGACACTTATTGGTAACTCGCACCAAATAGCTCGAACCAAAAAATGGGAAAGGCAAAGCATGAATTCCATGTTTGCCCCTGGTCTAAACCATCGAAAGCACTTATGCTCTTCAACACATTCAATTGTTTCAATTGATGCACAACAGATTCATAATTTCTCTAACACATTGCTAGTTTGACAAGGTATACCTTTTGCTACATACAATGAAAGTGATTTCATTTTTATATGCGTAATTTTCTCATTGATATGTCAAGCGAAAGCGTGAGGATAAGAGGTACTATATCTCAAAAATAAGGGGTTTGAAGAGTACAATAGTTCAGCAGGCCTGATTTCCCCGAAATATCTGATAAATTCAGGTTGTCCCACACAAGATTGAATGTGCGGGTCAAGGACATTTAGTAGGACCTGCAGATTTCCCAGATACTCTACAAAAAACATTAAGGCAGAATGTAAAAAAACATAATCATTGCACCTACCAGGTGCAAAATATCATATTTAGGCTCCTATAGTCGGTCATTACCACGTACTGCCAACAAATATCATTCTCCTCTAAAGTGCGTTCTGCAATCCCTCAGAAGTTTACGGACCATTGTCTAAAGGCAAATTCAGTAAAGCGCACTCCTTTCAACATGAGGTGTCATCCTTTGTAGGAGGTATGCAAAAGGTCTTGTAGGCCCAAATTATATTTAAAGGCACAGTGGGCCTGGGATGAAATAATGCAGCCACCTTGTCTGTTTATTGAAGCCAGTAATTAAAATCTGGGGACAGTGAACACTTCTAGGAAATGAAGACAAACAAGGAAACGAGGAACATATCTCATTTCCGGAGACTATTTTTTCAAGATCTAATCCCTCCTAATTTTTTTATTTTTTTTTGGAAGACCTTTATTGCAATTGATACAAGTACACAGCAGCGTGCCTTCAACCCATAAAAAGGGCCGGCTGCAAACAACTTGATAGCGAATAAAATGAAGCATACAATCAATGGCAATCCGGAATTACTGTACGATATATGCAAAGCAAACGCTAATCAGTGCTCCAGGCTCCACTTGTATCTTGTAGAAGCATCATACACATTAAACGCAGTCTCATTTTGTGATTTTATATAACTAACAATACAGAACCCCAACACCCCTCCACCCAAACATCCCCGGATTCAGGTCATAGCATTGTTATGTAATATAAAAGAGCGTAGGACAGCAACATACAATACGCATTTGATCAGTAAATCAGGTGATCAGACCTCGTAGCCCAAGATAGCCCAACCCGGCATGTAGCACAAGTCATTGGTGCATGGATGGGAAAGCCACATGTCCATGCAATCAATTCTCAAGAGACAACCTGTATAGAGGAGAAGGAGCAGCACGCATCTAGCACCACCGTAGAACTGTCACCACGCACGCATAGCTACACAGACCCTCCCGCACCTGTCGATGAATCCCCACTCATACTTCCAGCGCTATCTTCATCAGCCAGGGAAAGCATATATGCTGTATATGGGCCCCAGATATCACGCGGTCGCGACTTTGCAGGAAGCCCCTCATAATAGCAAATCAGTTGATCCCTGCAATATGCCATGTCTTTCAACCACAGTTGAACATCTGGTGCTCGTCTCCCCCCCAGGCCATAGCAACCCTGCGTTTAGCAATCTGCAATGCCAATACTATCAAGCGCCTCACACCCGCCGGCACACCGGAGGCTAATCCCAACAAGCACAGGCGTATGTCCATCACAACCTCGGTCGACGTCATTTTAGAGAGTGCCTCAGTCACAGCAACCCAGAAGGCATACACACGTGCACATCCCCAGGCCAGGTGTACAAAGCCTACATTGTCCACACCACACCGGACACATTGAGACGTATCTCGGAGACCATACCTAACCAACTGCACTGGCGTGTAGTACCATTGGTGCAGACATTTATAATGTATGAGGCGAAAGTTGCCGTTGGCCACAAAACCCCGGTCATGGAGCAGCACTCAGACCACTCATCATCAGTTAGCGGTTCTGGTAGGCACCCATCCCATCTAGCCCTGGCTGTCACCGCGCCTCCTCCCTCGTCCTCTTGCGAGGCTTGGTATAGTCTGGAGAGTAATTTTACTCTATCTGTTGTGGTATATAGCAATTGTAAAGCTCCCAGCGCCAATGGTTCCTCCGGATACGTAGGATATAAGGTATGTATGGCAGCCCGTAGCCTGACGTATATAAACGTAGACATAACTGTGTTAGGGGAACGTTCCGTCATAGCCTGTAATGAGAGGAACGAGGCACCCGGGAAGAGATTCCCTACGGTGTTGAGCCCTGCGCCCTGTAAGACCTGTAAAGCTCCAATTTCACTTGAGACCGATATCTCTGTGTGATACAGCAGTGGCATACTAGGAGCATACAACAGTAGTCTGTTTGCTCGTCTACCCAATTCTCGCCAAGCATTAGCGGTCAAGCGCAACGTGTCCACTTCCCCCCTATCAAACACCGAGTGAGTGTTGACTATAATTGCCTTTAGAGGAATGGGTATGACTGCACTGGCCTCGAGCGCCACGTGTGGTGTATACGGTGGGGCCGACAGCCAGTAGGTGGCAAAGTGCGCCTGGGCGCACAGATAGTACAGTTTCATGTCTGGAATGGCAAAGCCCCCCAAGTCATACGGCTTAGTCAAGACATCCCATTTCACTTGTGGTTTCTTACCAGCCCAGATCAAGGCAATCAGCAAAGACTGCAGTCTGGCGAAGAAATGAGACTTTAGCGGGATAGGAATATTAACAAAAAGATATAAAAATTTCGGAAGTACCACCATTTTTATCAGAGACACACGATCGGCGAAGGTGAGAGGTAGCCGAATCCAACGTGCCACCTGGTCCTCAAGGTTTGATATAGCCACTCCATAGTTAGCCCAAATAACTTCTTGGGTGTTTCTATGCATCCAAATCCCTAGATAACGCACCGGTTCCGTCGCCCATTCCAACGGGAATTCCAAGGGAAAGGGGAGGGTAACGGCAGTGAGTGGCAGCATAATAGATTTCTCCCAGTTGATGGAAAGGCCAGAGTGATGCCCAAACCGAATGAATTCCCGAAGTATGGATTCAAGATGTCGAGCAGGCTCACGCACATACAGGACCATGTCATCGGCATACATGGACACCGCCAGAGACCGAAGAGGGAACTTCAGGGCAGCGTCCGCATATCTTTGCCTCAGAACACACGCCAGAGGTTCCATTACAAGAGCAAATAATAAAGGCGAAAGAGGACAGCCCTGTCTAGTCCCCCTCTGCACAGGGAATGGAACCGATACATGACAGTTTATCGTACGCGCGCTATGGGATTGGTGTAGAGCAGAGTGACCAGTGATGTAAAGAAAAAAGGCACTCCCATACGATGCAGTATCGCTATCATATACCGCCATGCAACTGAGTCGAAGGCTTTCGCGGCGTCTAGCATGACAGCCACCGCAGCCAGGTCTGGCCTGAGGAGATGCAGTACCGCAAACAGAGCTCTTAAATTGTGAGTGGTAGACCGGAGGGGAATAAATCCGGACTGATCCGGTAATACCATAACTGGGAGGAGCAGGCGCAGCCGAGTCGCCAGTACTTTAGCTATGATTTTAACATCGGTATTCATAAGGGACAAGGGACGATACGACTCGCACCTATTTTGCGGTTTACCCGGTTTTGGCAGTGCAACCAGAAGGGCCTCTCTCATCGTAGTCGGAAACTGACCCTGTTCCACAGCCTCCTCCAGAACCATCGCCAGGTGTGGAAGTAAGAGATCCACATATTCTTTATAAAATTCGGATGGTAAACCATCAGTTCCAGCTGCCTTGCCGTTTGGTAGGGCCGCTATCGCATCCCTAAACTCTCTCTCCGTTATATGATGCATAAGAAATTCCTGTTGACCCCTCGAGAGCCAGACCAACGCTATATCCTCAAAGTATTGTGCTATTTCCTCCTCCCCCGCTGTCTCCTTATACTCATACATCTGTTCATAATATCTCACAAAACAGTCGAGAACGCCAGTTGCGCTAGTTACAGTGGTATCCCCATCCTTTATCTCCTACACAGCACAGTGTTTAGCCCATGGGTCTTTTATCCGATCCGCCAAGCCTCGCCCTGGGCGCCCCCCCTCGCCATAATAACGCGCCCTAGTCTGTTTGGATAGGAATTTGACCTCCTGATCGGCTAGATCATTATATTCAGTGACTTTCAATCGAATGCTGGCCAATAAGGACTCCTCAGGAAGCTCCTCCAGTTGGCGTTCAAGCGACAACAATTTCCCTTCCAATTTAGTCATAGCATCCCTAAGCAATGTAAGCACACCTGATTGTAGGCCTATGCATGCTCCCCGTATGGTCACTTTAAAGGCTTCCCACACCGTACACATACTTTCAACAGACCCAACATTCTTATCAAAGAATTCTTCAATAATTGTTCTTAGTCGCTCACGCAACACCAGGTCAGTCAAGATTCTCGGCGGTAATCGCGAGGAGAAGGGGGCCGGAGCATGCGACGGCATCCACACCTCCATGCAAACGGGCGCATGATCAGAGATCGTTCGAGGCAGGTGTCTGACATTCATCACCCAACCGCTGACATCCCGGGTAACTAACCAATAGTCCAGCCTCGACCACGTGTCATGTGCTGACGTATAACAAGTGCCCTCTCTCTTCCCAAGGTGTCTTAATCGCCACGCAAATTGATTAGAATGGGATAAATGCACTGCGTTTCTAATTATCTTATACTGATTCCTCAAGTTAGTTGGTGCACCTGAAGGTAACGTCGAGAGTCCAACGACGTTCAATATACAGTTCAAAATAGTGGGTCTAGAGATACTCTAGAACCATCCCTTCCAAGGCACTCATAAAGTTGTCTCCATGTTGCAAGAAGACTTCCACACTTGTGTTCAGATTATTCATTAAGTGTTTTTATTTCATCGCAATTAGATATGATCCATTGTATATAAGTTTCTTTGTGGTTTACATGATTATAGTCATCATTTAGACATTGTCATCATGAAGCATCCAATGCATTTCGGGCATGCAGTAATATGCCCTTCGTCAGGGAAAACGACAATGACTGGGGTATCCAGTTTAGAGTGAAATCTTAATCTGTGGAAGTGTAGGTTCCACTCGAATCCTCTCGCGGTACGGGCGGTACGGTAATCGCCACGCATCCATCAATCCAAGCCCGTTCATACCATCTCGCACCGCATCAGCCGCTCTCCTATACACACAAGGCCTATCATTTTTCCTGTCCAGCGCTCCATCAAGAGTGACATTCAAATCCCCACCACAAATGATGGCCGATGGGGGCAACTCGTAGATCTTATTCCATAGATTGACATAAAAGTCGGGGTCATCAACATTTGGACCATACACATTAATCAGCGTAACCAGGGTGCCACATAGCTTTCCATGTAATATGATATATCGGCCATCTTTGTCAATCTCCTCATGTAGGGCTACAAATGGTACATTTGTTTTTAACAGGATCATAACTCCACGTGCATACGATGAGTAAGTTGATGCCAGTCTAGTGCCAGCCCACTGCTTACCCACAGTTTCAGCCGCCTTTCCCCTAAGGTGTGTCTCCTGAATGAAAGCAACCTGTGCACCGTGCCTATTCATAAATGCTAACATTTGTCTAGTTTTCTGTGGACGATTCAATCCCCTCACATTCCCAGTGATACAAGTAAGTTTACCCCCCCCTATCCATACGACCAGACCTTAAGTATATCCTGTAAACAGCAGAACAGTCTCAGTGCCCCACAGTAGATGCAGAGCAGACAGCAATCAAACAATCGAGTATCTGCAGGAAATGCCCCGCAAGCCAGGCAACATACTGACCAACATCGTCCCAACCTTTGCCCAGTCCATCCAAACCACCCGCCACAAATAATGAAACAAACCGCCCGACCTGAAATCTCCGGAATTCCCCAAACCCCCCTCCACCCACTTTAGCACCCCCAACCTGCCAAAGCTGTCCCCAACCTCCCAGACCCAACAACCCCAACAATGCAACCATAAGTGTGTGGGGAACTCCCATATGTGGGAGCGTAGTGGCGCACAGCTCCTGCCAGTAAACTAACGAAAGAGCAGACGTGTAAGCCGTTTAGACATCCCACCCTTCCCACCCCAACTCCACAGCTTCAAGGATATCAAAGTTTCAGATTCGCACAGCTTTTGGCAATTGGCATAGCAATATCTCTAACATTGACTCAGTGCAATTCTCAGTTCACTTTGAACAAAAGGCCATGCCAGGACAGCAAAAACTCCCCCGAACATAGCCACCAATCGTGCAGTTCCTCAAGAACACTTGGATGTGTGGTAGACCAATACAATAATCTCTGCAACTATGAGATACCCAATGTTTGAACCACATCCAATAATCTAGAGCGGCTGCCGCTTAAATCTTGTAGATGGCGATAGTGTTCCTGTAATACAAAGTAAGTGATTCAAAAGCATTTGAACAACCTGAAACTGAGCGGCAGCCCTTCCATAGTATATGTAAGCAGCAATTGGTCACCAGTACTAGGACAAACACTCATGCCACCTCATCCTGTAGGTCCTCTTCCCCGTCCTACGCCACATTCGAGTCTCTTTTACGTTTTTTCTGCTTTTTTGCATAGTCCATGGCCGCTCTAGGGGAAGCAAAGATTTTGTTGTCCGATGGAGCCCCAATCCGAAGACGAGCCGGATACAGCATGGCGTACGGGATATTTTCGGCGCGAAAAAGCTGTTTCACCAAGGCAAATTCTTTTCGCGCTGTTTGCACCGCCACGGTGAAATCGGGATAAAATTCAAGTTTATTGCCCTGATACTCAACAGTACCTTTCTCTCGTGCAAGGCGCAAGATGACATCACGATCCTTATAGTTAAGAATGCGGGCAATGATAGGACGAGGCTGCGCCCCAGGTACTGGTCGTTTTGCCAAAGAACGATGTGCACGCTCCACAATAAACACTCGCAACAGTTGGTGTGATCCAAAAATGTCTACCAGCATGCGCTCCATGAATTCCTCCATTCTACCAACATTCGTAGATTCCGGAAGACCCGTAACGCCGATGTTATTGCGTCTGGATCTCCCTTCCAACTCCTCGTTCTTTGCCTGGATTACCGCCAACACTCGCTCCATATTAAACAGCTTAGTTGTTACCGTGGCAAGCCTGTCCTCCGTGGCAGACACTCTCTGCTCGACTTCGCCCATCCGTTCATTTTGGCGGTCAAACTGTGTCGCCATGTAGTCGAGTCTATGATTGACCGCTTCCATGGTGCCCTCTATGGATTGGAGCGTTTTTTGCATTGCTACCAGTGTGGCCTCCAGGTTCGGGGTACCGCCGACCGCCCCGGCGGGTTCAATGTCTGGGGGCACCTGTGAAGAAGACATCGTTGTCTTCTTGGCCTCGAAATTGATCTTGGGCTGATTTCTCTCAGGCCTGCCCATGTCGAATTCCAAGCACTACAGCCAGTCCCAACAGCAGTATCCCGTGGGCAGAGAGCAACCCAATCGCCCTCGCAGTGCAGAGCAGTGGCGTAGTTACAGCTAGCTCCCACTTGCTGGCAGGTCCAGATAGCGCCCGGGCTCCCCCGCCGGCCCAGCAACAACACCAGTGCAGGGATCGATATCGCTAACACAGGAGGCCAGGGATCCTCACACGGTCCGTCCTCGAGCCCAGCCGCTGCACTCTAACATAGGTAGCGGCCCCCTGTATGTGCACGGCGGATATCACTCCACCAGTACTGCCCCGCCGCCGGGGTCCGCTCCCGCCCGTGTCCCCGCCAGTCACAGCTCCCACGGCGCGGCCTAGTGCGGCCCAGCGCCACCTCCGCAGCCCCGGACTCGCCTAGACCCCCACCCCACTCACTGCTTCCAGCAGGGCCGAGCGCCAGGCCACAGGATCGCCGATCTCCCCTGCTCCGATGAGGCCTGCTCTCGCTTTCCCCAGCGTGTGCCTCCGGTCTCCTTCACAGCCCCCTCGTCCAGGGGTAGGAGCTGCAGAATCCCGAAGCAGCCGCCAGGCTCAGATTGCAGGGCCGCTCGTCACCAGGTCTGCACGCCACCAGGGCCGGCTCCGGCGCAGCACGTCACCGCCGGGGAATCAGTTCAGGCGTAACGCTCGCCGAAGAAAAAGTGTCTCACTTTTCGCCTTAACGTCTCAGCTGTAGATTGCCATTAAGCTGGTCGGTGTTCATGGCAGGATGTGCAGGATATTAAAAGGATTTTATTCTGGTCCGGCAGAGCCTCACATAAGTGCGGCCATCTTGCCCGGCGCCCTCTAGCGCCCCCAATCCCTCCTAATTAGCTTCACAAATCTCTCCGCCGTTGCTACAGACCTCATTTCATAGGGCTGAATAATCACTGCTTCCAAGAGGCCACACCATCTTGGCCGACTTGTCCAGGTTAGTCTTGCCTGCAGATATGTCTGGGGACGGCCAGGCAGTCCCATGTGCCACACCCATGAGGATAAGGAGCGATGCAATGAAAGCGCATTCACCGCGACCTGCCTGACCCCCATTACTGCTGCACTGCGCCCTCGGACGACTCTAGCACTGGGCTTCGATTCGGGGGAGCACCAGCGAGCTGTCCTGTGACAGTTGTGGGCTCAGGGAAGCAGAGAGTGAAAGGCTCTGGTTTTGGCAGACAAGCGCAGAGAGTTCCATTTGACTGGCAAATGTGGCCGGCCTGGCTCAGTAACGCACCGAGGGGAGTAACGTCCATCCGCACACATCTCTTCCAGTCACTCGCCCTCTCTGTGCAGCTCAGCTGCAGCCTGGAGCTCAGAGCGAGCCTCGTGCCCTGGTTGGGTGAGGGAATCCGCCGCCCCACTCGTAGGTATCAAGGGGGAGGGGGCAATCAGTCACTCATAAGAACCAGGGAGGCACCGAGTGCTGCCCTCTGCAGCTGTGTTTAAGGAAACACAAACACAGAGGAAAAGAGACTTAAATCACCAAACACACAACACAGGCAGAGACATAAAACACAACACGCAATTGTCAGGCTTCCCCAAAAAGTGCACAATGGCAGGTGAATAAACACGGGGTGGACCATTGACATCAGTTCGGGCTGGACAGGGCTCTTTGGCACCCACGGTCCTGCCTTGATAACCCTGGTCCTAGGGGTCAGGAAGGCAACGAAAGGGACAGAAAGCAGGGCTCAAAGAACCCAAACTACGTTCTCTAATTCGCGCTCCTTGCTCTTACCTCATCAGAACAAGTGGCAACCCCCCCTAATCCGATTGGTGACGGATGGAAGTACCTGTGAATCTTGCGCTCGGTTTTAGAGCATGATGGCTGCCTGTTAAGGATTCAGTGTCCCGTGCTCCTACAGCCACCCTCAGTAGCAAGACGTGAGCGAAAACGAAACCTTTCGTGGGGCGGGACTTCCGTCTTCGGAAGCCCGTGCACGCGCCCACGGAATGCCTGCCCAGAGAAACAGTGCTGGTGACGCGGGCTCCCATGCCCGAGGGAGAGCCCCGCGGAGGATGCAGAACTCCAGAATGGCAGTAAGTGGGGCTTAGTTGAAGGGGGGAGGGGGGTGCGCTTGTGTGTGTGTGCGCACGCCTTCGTGTATGTGTGCTGCGGCGGGGGGGTGGCGGGGGCCTCTGTATGTGTGTGTGCGTGCGTGTGTGTAGGTGCGCTCGTGTGTGTGTCTCTGTGTGTGCGTATGCGTGCAGGGGGAGGTGTGGCTGTGTGTTACGGCTTTCCAGGAGACAGGAGCTGGCCACAGCGAGCGCGTTCTTGTGCGCGTGGCCCGCTCAAATCGCCTTCTGGCAGAGGAGATGCGCGCGGCCAGGTCCTGTCTCCTGGAAAGCTGAGTCGCTAACAATAGGTCTCTGGCGAGACAGCGCCTCGTGCTGTTGAACGCCACGAGACCTAAAAACTGAAAGACATAGACAGAGCACAGCATGAATAAGTAAATAGCTGACTATCCACAGTCAGTTCAGTTATTTAATAAAAAGAAACATGCATCAGTTAATGGTCCAGCAAGAGTTCTTCATCACAGTCGTAACAGTGTAAATAACATTGATTCAGTCACAGCCGACACGTGTTTTCTCGCTACTACTGCACTACGTCAATACTCTCTTTGTTGCTCCCCCCACCCTAATACACAAGGCTGGCCGTGGCTTAGGGACCTCTGAAAAATTCAGAGTTTTTACTAAACAAAATTTGTGGGCAAGCCTTAGGTGGCAGAAAACACTGATGGAAATGACTGTGAGATGTCTTGCAACTAACAGCAATGGGTATATACAGACTAGTGGTAAAAATTTCCATGGACCCAAATAATGGACATTTTTATGGATTTGCTGCATTTCTGCTAACAGTTAAATGAGGGTCTACGGCCCACAAGCTGGAGGCCCCTCAATGAGCCGTCTCTAGCCGTGGCTTCCATCAAAGAAGAGGTAAGGCAGCACCCTTAGGCACCTCATAGTAGTGGCGTGAAATCACTACTAAAGGCCCAAACATGACTTTTTTTTTCAGTGGACGAGGAGCACTCCAGATAGTGAAATGTTTTTTTAGGTCTCACCTAGTGCAGTGCGCATGCGCTGCCCTAGGAGACAGCCTCTTGAATCTCTTCAGACTTCCAAGAGACTTCTCTGTATGGGTCTGCCTCTGCCCACACATTCCATTGGCCTTTGCGTGTGGCTTTCAATAATGAAAGCACCCAAATGGCCAAAGACGGGTGCGTGTCCCGCCTTTCCTCAAAACTATGGCCTAGGGGTCTCCGGAGCAAGCAGAGGCGCGCAGGCTGGCAGAAGGTCGTGGATCAGGTTACTAGTGCGGTCGCTTTCACGTTCGCAGCTACTAGCGTGATCGATTTCACTTTCGTGGGTGAGAAGTAACTCTATCCAACCCTGTGGCGATATCTCGCCACTCGCCCCCTTAATAGATATCTGTGTCTACCACCCCTCTCCCTCTCTGCCATTTTGCACGTGGACGAACCTCGTGGAGCCCTCGCGCGTCATCAGCCCAGGGGTCCTCTGTGACGTGCAGAGACTCGAGCCTCGCCTCTCTCATTGTAGTGTCCATCTGCAGCGTCTGGAGCTGGGTATACACAAGAGGCAGATTTCACATCAGCCAGTTTCCTTCCTGAATATTTTGTTTACCCCGTCAAGAAAAAAAGCGCATTTATTGGAAGCGATGTTGACAACGCCGCCGGTCTGCATTTCCCGAGCTGGCACATTCACAGGCATATTATCGCCTCCGACACGGCCACCCTGCTGGCAGACTCCCCGCTGTGCAATACTTGGGTACCATGTCTTAACTCAGACCCGCGCGTTTTTTATGCAATTCTACAGTTATCCTTAATACTGCTGTTCCGTTTCTCTCGTTCAGCGGAACTCAGCTTCCTTCCCTATATGGTACAGCTGGGGGACTCAGCCACAGATGGGTTAATTTGTTTACTGCGCTGCAAACGCCCCTGTCAGAGAGGACCAATCACACCCGCATCCAAGAGTAGTATTTCTGCATCTTGCTTTGTGTCTTGGTAAGCCTGGTTTTGTTTGCCTGTCTGTGTGGACTTGTGGGTGTGTTTCTGCGAGTGATTTTTGCCCCCCATTCGGCCCTATCAGAATCTGACAGTTATGTTTCCCTAAACAAACCCCTTTGAATTGCTCATACACAATAGTACTCGTCATGTCACATATGACGTAATCGGAGACATCACCACCCAGTGTAACTATATGTGCATAGCAAATGGTAATTTTCGTGCATAAACCCCAGTCGGCGACAACGTTATAAGCAAACCCAAAATGCCTTTGCAATTGATGCGTACAGTGATAACTAAACAGTCGCAATTGCTTACTCTAATATATAGAGTATACGTATAAATGCCATCCTTTTAGTGACTGAGCTGTGCTTCAACAGCTGTGCACTCACTGCACCCTCCAGCACTCATGACCTATCACACCCATCTCTACAGCACCTAGAATGCACGGGGAAACAACCTTTACAACGCAGTCATTACATCGCACTACCTTTACATAGCAGACATTACATCGTAACATCTTTTACATAGTATGTCATTACATTGCATGTCACTACAACGCATGTCATTACAACACATGTCACTACAACGCAGGCATTACATGGCAAGTCATTACAATGCATACCATTACAACGCATACTACCCTTACACTATCCAACACTTATCCTACTGTTGCACTCACTGGAGTTAGAATAGTAATTATTACCCCTAAATAATCCAACACTTATCTTAAATGCGATGTAATTGTATGCATTGTAATGGTATGCATTGTGAAGGTATAATGCGATGTAATGGAATGCGTTGTAAAGGTAGTTTCTGAAAATGCGATGTAATGGCATGCAATGTAAAAGAATGCGTTGTTAAGGTTGTTGCGATGTAAAAACTGCGTTGTAAAGGCATGCATTGTAAATGTATGCATCGTAACGTCATACATTCGAATGCATGTTCAACGCTGTGCTACTTGCCCCTCTATAACACTGCGAGTCAAAAACATTCAGTCCACTGTCGTGGTCCAGCGGATAATTGCAGTGCTGTGTATGTGTTTATTTAAGCTGTAAATACTATGTTAAAGCAATGGGTTGCCATAACTGCATTTAGCAGTAGGTAGTTTCACTTTCCATGAGTACTTTCACGTCCTAAGCTGCAGCACGCACTGTGCGTTCAATCACCTTTATATTCTTAGACCTGCCAATTGTTTCTTGGAGCCTGTTAGTTTTAGTAGGTCGGTGATTAAGCATCCCTTTCTGATGTTTCCTTCAAAGAATGGTTGTTTCATGTCTCTCCGAGGTGCCTGTCGAGTACTTGTCTAGAACTTTATACTGTGCTGCGGTGTTATGGTGGTCACTAAGCAGTTTGAGTCATACTGGAAATGTCAGTGAATGTTCATTTGTTTGTCTCTGCAAGGGGAGTTTTTACACTGTTATCCTGCCTTTATAATTGCCTATATCCGCGAAAACATGAGGACCAAAGCAGCCATCTTTCCTGATAAGGGAAGGGAAATTTCACTACGTTACCCAGCACTCAGTATAATGTGCTGCATGGCTACACATTTACAAGGTCCAAAATGCGAGACCTATAGGCTATGCCAATGCTTGTTTTATTTTGTGAGTGCTGAAAATCCTCGCACTGTTCCTGCCTGCAGAAAAGAGTGTTTACTTCAAGGCAGGGCTTGAGTCGGGGGTACACGCAGGTACACTGCATCCCCCTACTCTTTTCACAGGGTGGACGCCGTTCCCCCGCCAAGAAGTTGGGTCCCACAGAAATATGTACCAGTGTCATTTTCAGACACCGGGACAGGTTCAGCAGCGCCTGCACGATGCCTGCTTTCCATTCCCAGCAGTAACGTGCAGGCAGCGAGGGAGCCTTTTATCGCCTCCAGCTGGCCTGAAGTTAAGCGTCTATCTGGCCAACTTTTGTTTGTATATGGTGACTGGGGCAGCCTGGAACCTTACATTTAAATGTAAATCCCACAGAGGGAAACAAAATAAACAAAAAGAATTGCCAATACTGTGCAATGATTTAATTTTTTACCAAGGAAATGAACTACCTGTCGCTCATCCCAAAGACCACTCTTTCAGTCGAGGTGTTTATCAAAAATAAAAGAGTTTATTTTATTTTAGTTATATTTTTCTTTTTCTTTTTAGGTGGGAAAGTTTTTTTGTGTTAATACAACACCAAGTGTGGAGAAGTGTGGCTCACTGGTTAGAGCAGGCAGACCCTGAAGCAGAGGTCAGACCCGGGACCAGGGATCGATTCCCGACGCGGCAGGGTGTTGAGCTCAAATGTCCACGGACTCGATAATTCTCGCTTCGGTGCCTGACCTAATCATGAGTTCACACTCTGCAACTCTGGGCATTAAGCTTGCTTAATCTCCACAACGGCCCCCCGCGGCGGGATGCCTGGCTTTCACCTTGGGGATGCCCTGTATGGGCTATCTCACAGGGAAAAACCAGGACGGGTTCCGAAGGCAAGCGCAGAGATACCCCTTCGGGGGTCGATTCTGGCGCTATATAAGAAATACAATAATAATAATAATAATAATGTATGATTTGACTTGAATCTATTACATTTGTCATATACAATCTAGGAGGATGAAAAGGGACTAATAGACTAAGGATTTAAGAAAAAAGAAGAAGAGGGCAAGATTGCCTGAAATTAGGAACAAGGTTTTACATTTAACACATAACACTCGCAGACAACAGATTGACGACAGACAACAAGAGATATATTAGAATTAGAGGGGAAGAGGGAACTTTTCCTCTATCAAGAGATGGTTTTTTTATTATTAGAGGCCCTGTAAGGGTCCTGTTTTGAGTTAAACAGGTGGGCCTACTCCACTAAATGGAAAGATGCACGGATACAGATTTTATTCAAACATTAGACCATCCAACATTATTACATTCAAAGCATATTTGAAAAACGATTGGTCTATAAAGACAAATGAATCAGAAAAAAGGTCGACGCGTTTCGAATCCTTGAGGTTTGAGGGATTCTCTTCAGGACCAAACAACAATATCTGGAAGACATAAATTAAATAACGTACTGTCAGTTATTCGTGTGAGCGACTATCAACTTACATACGGCTCTGCATGTGCTCAGTTCATACCTGGATTTTCTTTTAGAATTGTCACTTCCGGGAAGCTAGAAAATCGAGAATAAAGTAGACTTGTCTAACGATGTTGAATTCAAATGAGGCTTCTTTAAAAAGTGTCTGATAGTAGTAACACTTACTTGTGTAGTCAATCGAATTTATCCTACTGAGTCGTTTTTGATTTGAGACTCTATGTCCGTAATTTGTTTCTTTATTTAGAGATGTTTTACTCTATAGAAAAAATGAAAATAGTTATGAGTTCGTTGTAGAGCGGCAATTCGGTGCATGAATCGTCAGCTTTGTAAGCGAAGTTAATAGTGCGTGATTGCGTCGGTGAACCTACTGTCATATCTTATTACAGAGGTGGCTTTTTGGAGGAAGGGTGAATCGACTTAAATCATATACACTCTGGTGACCTCGGTTGCGTGTTGACTGACGGCAATATCATTCAAAAACAGCACTGCGTCGCTGTATGCTGGTTTACAGGTACTAGTTAGTGCAGCTAACAAGCATAGCATTATGAGCTTAATAATCCGTTTAGCAAAATGGCTCGCAGGTTTACCTTGAATCCTTTTCGGTATCCTCCTTAGTGCGGTGCCGCCATCAGTGCAGACGCCATATAGTTATTATTTCCAGGTCAACTTATTTAATATGAAGTCGTAGTTGCTGTGTTCAAACGCTAGTTTTGCCGGGAGTTGTAGTTTAAAAACAGTAATACAGGAGATTTTTTATAAGATTATCCAACTGATGTCCGCATTTATTCTGATTCGTGCTGGTCTCTCAACTGCTAGGATGTATATAAGTCGGAGAAGAAGCATCGCATTGCGTTTTGTGCACGGACTTTCATGTTTAAGGGTGATTCTTGGTTAACAGGTGTATCTATGGTATAGCTGGGATTTGTAGTTTGGGCTCCATTTCGTTCCGTGGACCGACGAATCAGTCTGTGATTATCAATGTTTATAATGTGAATATGCTCAGTTCTCACGTCATTCTCACACTGGTGTATTTATCTTGATCACAATGTAATTTACTACAGTTAGATTTTTGAAGTTAATGTCCTTGTTCTCAATAGGACTCGCTTCAGATGTTAAACTGAGATCCTTAGTGAACAACAGATTTTTTAGGAGCTTGAAATATGATATAATTCTGACATCTCATTTAAGCCTCGAATAGTGGTGTTACATTTTAGAATAAGCATCGCTTCTCGTTGTCTCAATTTGGCCTCCACATCTCCACCGCTTGGATCTGGTTCGATCTTAGATACGCACAAAATACCTAACATTTTCAGATACCTCATCATCATCAGCAGGTAGCGATTCAGATCAAGCCACTTCACGCCCCCAATTCACACGGAGGGGAGGATATCAAAACCAGTATCAGCAACAATTTCAACCAAACTACCAACAAAATAACCAGCAGCAACAACAACAACCTTTTTTAGGACAGGGTCAGCAGAAAACCAGAGGGAAAACGCGATTTCAGCAACCGTGGGAAATGTCAACGAGGAGACAAAACTACAAAAATTAGAGAAAACCTCAATCTACAATCTCTCAAACAAATTTCTCACCCCAAGTGAAATAAGCGTGCTTGAAAAAGGGCTGACCTTTGTACCATCAAAAGCAACTGACTTTGTTTGACTAAAAATAGAATTCATCGAATTCTGCAGAAAGATCCGATTGATTACATTCTTCGCGGACAAAGAAATGGGGCCCCAAATAGAAACTACTGGCCTAAGAAAAAAATCTAGTTTTTGCCCACCTACTTATAAAATACCGAAAGAGGTCATATACTTTGAAAAAACAGTTCTATCTGCCATCGCCGCCCAAGAAAAAAAGAATAAAGGATTTGTTAAACCAAATTTATCTCGAGATCAGAAACAAGCATTGTTGTCTATCAAAAATGACGCAAATATCATTGTGAAACAAGCCGATAAAGGGGGATCCATCGTCATCTGGGGCACAACTGAATATGTAGCGGAAGCTACAAGACAACTAACAGACAAAGAATGCTATCGGAAAATCAATACTGACCCAACCAACGAACTTCAAAATGAGCTTTCTAAAATTCTAACTAGAGGTCTTGAACAAGGGTTCTTAGGTAAACATGAGTATAATTATCTTGCTAATAAACATCCACGAACACCGCTGTTCTATGTACTTCCCAAAGTACATAAGAACGAGCAAGCACCGCCAGGTAGGCCGATCATTTCTGGCTGCAACTTATTGTTCGAAACAGTCTCTAAATTCATTGATTTCTTTTTGAAACCTTTTACTACTAAGGTCAGATCCTTCCTTCAAGATACAACCAATTTCCTAAACAAACTACAGGAACTACCATTCAATTCAGAACATGACCTTCTGGTCAGTATGGATATTGTTTCATTGTACACCCAAATTCCTCAGGACCAAGCTTTAGAGGTTTTGGAAATTTTCTTGAACAAGCAGGAAATGCCATCTAAAATCCCGACTGAATTTATCCTGGAATTAGCCAAAATGGCTCTGACAAAAAATTACTTTAAATTCAAAGACAACTTTTACTTCCAAATAAAGGGAGTCGCAATGGGCTGTCCATTCGCCCCAGAGCTGGCAATATTGTTTATGAGCCAATATGAGGACACATTCATTCATAATAACAACCCATTTCATCAATGGATCGGAGGCTGGGTCCGCTTCATTGATGACGTTTTCTTCACATGGTCTGGCAATGCAGAACAGCTCTCGCAATTTCATGAATGGCTCAACAACAGAACGAGAGATATCCAATTTAGTCTACAATCATCTAAAACCCGCCTTTCTTTTCTGGACGTCGAAATATACTGTTCCAATGGTCAACTAGTGACTACACTATTTAGGAAGAAATCTGACCGGGACAAAGCACTAGATTACTCAAGTAATCATCCGAGAAGCTTCAAACAAAATTTACCAGTGGGGCAGTTCCTCCGCATCCCGAGGAACTGTTCCTTCAAGGATGAATACATGAACCATGCTAACATCTTAAAAGAAAGACTACTAGACCGTGGATACCCGGCTAAATTATTGAAACAAGCCATCAAACGAGCATGGTGGACTCCACGGGAAGAATTGCTCGAAAAGAAACAATTGGATCGCACAGTTTGCGTTTCAACCTTTTGTCCCTCATCGAACTTTTTGAAAAAGACCATCCAGCAAAATTGGCACCTATTAAAAGAAACCAATGATCAGTTAAAAGAAGTGCCACTATTTGCCTTTAAAAAGGACAAAAGCATTGCCAACCAAATTGTCCGAGCAGCTGTACCAAAAACAAGAACTATGTCTCTGCGAGCCTATGTTAGTCTTCCTCCAATTACTGGACATCGAAAATGCGGCACATGCCTGTGTTGCAATTCTACCATTGAAGGCAACCTATTCCATCACGAGGGCGTTTCATGGAAACATGATCAATTCACGAACTGCAAAACGCGAAACCTAGTGTATGGCATAATTTGCCCATGTAACAAGCTTTACATTCGGAAAACTAATCAGGAGGCCAGGCAAAGGATGTCTCAGCATAAATCCAGGATAAAAAAGAAAGTACTCACAGCCCCCCTAGTCCAACACTGGATAGAAGAATCCCATGGGGAAAACGACTTGAAGTGGACAATAATATCTAAGATTGAACCAGATCCAAGAGGTGGAGATGTGGAGGCCAAATTGAGACAGCGAGAAGCGATGCTTATTCTAAAATGTAACACCACTATTCGAGGCTTAAATGAGATGTCTGAATTATATCATATTTCAAGCTCCTAAAAAATCTGTTGTTCACTAAGGATCTCAGTTTAACATCTGAAGCGAGTCCCATTGAGAACAAGGACATTAACTTCAAAAATCTAACTGTAGTAAATTACATTGTGATCAAGATAAATACACCAGTGTGAGAATGACGTGAGAACTGAGCATATTCACATTATAAACATTGATAATCACAGACTGATTCGTCGGTCCACGGAACGAAATGGAGCCCAAACTACAAATCCCAGCTATAACAGTAGATACACCTGTTAACCAAGAATCACCCTTAAACATGAAAGTCCCTGAGCAAAACGCAATGCGATGCTTCTTCTTCGACTTATATACATCCTAGCAGTTGAGAGACCAGCACGAATCAGAATAAATGCGGACAACAGTTGGATAATCTTGTAAAAAATCTCCCGTATTACTCTTTTTAAACTACAACTCCCGGCAAAACTAGCGTTTGAACACGGCAACTACGACTTCCTTTTAAATAAGTTGACCCGGAAATAATAACTATATGGCGTCTGCACTGATGGCGGCACCGCACTAAGGAGGATACCGAAAAGGATTCAAGGTAAACCCGCGCGCCATTTTGCTAAACGGATTATTAGGCGCATAATGCTATGCCTGTTAGCTGCACTAACTAGTACCTGTAAACCAGCATACAGCGACGCAGTGCTGTTTTTGAATGATATTGCCGTCAGTCAACACGCAACCGAGGTCACCAGAGTGTATATGATTTAAGTCAAATCACCCTTCCTCCAAAAAGCCACCTCTGTAATAAGATATGACAGTAGGTTCACCGACGCAATCACGCACTATTAACTTCGCTTACAAAGCTGACGATTCATGCACCGAAACGCCGCTCTACAACGAACTCATAACTATTTTCATTTTTTCTAGAGAGTAAAACATCTCTAAATAAAGACACAGATTGCGGACATAGAGTCTCAAATCAAAAACGACTCAGTAGGATAAATTCGATCGACTACACAAGTAAGTGTTACTACTATCAGACACTTTTTATAGAAGCCTCATTTGAATTCAACATTGTTAGACAAGTCTACTTTATTCTCGATTTTCTAGCTTCCCAGAAGTGACAATTCTACAAGAAAATCCAGGTATGAACTGAGCACTTGCAGAGCCGTATGTAAGTTGAGAGTCGCTCACACGAATAACTGACAGTACGTTATTTAATTTATGTCTTCCAGATATTGTTGTTTGGTCCTGAAGAGAATCCCTCAAACCTCAGGTCGACCTTTTTTTTGATTCATTTGTCTTTATAGACCAATCGTTTTTCAAATATGCTTTGAATATAATAATGTTGGATGGTCTAATGTTTGAATAAAATCTGTGTCCGTGCATCTTTCCATTTAGTGGAGTAGGCCCACCTGTTGAACGCAAAACAGGACCCTTACAGGGCCTCTAATAATAAAAAAAAACATCTCTTGATAGAGGAAAAGTTCCCTCTTCCCCTCTAATTCTAATATATCTCTTGTTGTCTGTCGTCAATCTGTTGTCTGCGAGTGTTATGTGTTAAATGTACAACCTTGTTCCTAATTTCAGGCAATCTTGCCCTCTTCTTCTTTTTTCTTAAATCCTTAGTCTATTCGTCCCTTTTCATCCTCATAGATTGTATATGACAAATGTAATAGATTCAAGTCAAATCATACATTTGGTGTTGTATTAACACAAAAAAAAATTTCCCACTTAAAAAGAAAAAGAAAAATATAACAAAAATAAAATAAACTCTTTTATTTTTGATAAACACCTCGACTGATAGAGTGGTCTTTGGGATGAGCGACAGGTAGTTCATTTCCTTGGTAAAAAATTTAATCATTGCACAGTATTGGCAATTCTTTTTGTTTATTACGTTATTGGCACAGCCTTACTGTGCTTTAGCCAAAACCCTATTTGTTATTTGACAGAGGGAAACAAGGACACACAGCTTGCCTTCTCTTCACAGGTACTTAAGAGAGGCATGCTTTTGCCTTTGTTCTGTCCCTGTATATAAATGCAGACATTGTAAGACTATCAGATGGGTTATTCTGTCCCAGTATTTACACAAATAAGGTAAATAGCACTAATATATTTCTTTTATAGCGCTACGTCGTGACGTCATGAGGTCATTTGCATATTGTCTTACTTGGTCAGTCCCCCACTTCTTTTTATAGGACTTGTGCCCTGCTTCAAGGTCACCTATTGTGGGCCAGTTACTGTTTATTACTCACTGGGTCACATGCTAAATCATTGCATCTCTCCCTAACTTATTTAAACTTTCTATAACACCTCTCTTCCTCACCTGTCCCAGCCACCAGCCACCAGCCACAGTGACAACACCTCTAAGATAGCGGCTGGTAGCCTAATGTCAGTCCCTTTTAAACAAAACCGCCGACTAGTCTGACAAAACCCCCCAACTCGCCCACAGTCCCCTGGAATGTACCACCCCGCCCAACATCCGCAGTGGGTACCCGGTCCTTAGGCAGCCTGCCCCCAAACCCCAACTACAAATTAAGCACTGCACGTGTGTCATACTTAGAAGGTACCTAATAAAAGTGTGAAATAACAGTCGGTTTTAGCTAGACCAGTCATTTCCATATCTAGCTTTAAAAGGCGCCCAGAAATATTTTTAAAAACGAAGAGCGCTATGCGGTATTTCCAGTGTCGGACAGCTCCGCTCGGATATGCAGACCCTGTGTTTTTCTGCTGCCTGCACTTTCGAGCGCTGCTAGATAGATTTTCAGCCGAGCAGAGGCTTGGAAGTCGTACAGGTAGAGGCCCCGAGCAGGGGCGGCCAGGACCGGAGACCCTCCCTCCCCCGTCCGCATCCGACCTTCAAAGGCAGCGGAGGCGCAGAAGATACTGGAGGCACCTTTGAAGCGGTGTGCTCTGCTTTCATCTTCCTCCTTGATGAGAGGAGGGAGGGGCAGGCAGGAACATCTTCAGGTGCAGGACTCATCTAAGGGAAGGGAAAGACCACGGGTCGATGTGCGACAAAGTTACCAACAAAGAGAACTCAGGACTTAGCTGGGGAAAAATGATGAGGCATGTTGAGAGTGTGGGTGGGAAAGAAACGCATGAGGCGTGTTGAGAGTGTGCGTGGGAAAGAAACGCATGAGGCGTGTTGAGAGTGTGCGTGGGAAAGAAACGCATGAGGCGTGTTGAGAGTGTTTGCGGTAAAAATGATGGGGCATGTTGAGAGTGTGGGTGGGAAAGAAACGCATGAGGAGTGTTGAGGATGTGTGAGGGAATGAAACGCTTGAGGAGTGTTGAGAGTGTACGCAGGAAAGAAACCCACATGGCGGGTTGAGAGTGTGCGCAGGAAAGAAATGCATGAGGCGTGTTGAGAGTGTGCGTGGGAAAGAAACGCATGAGGCGTGTTGAGAGTGTGCGTGGGAAAGAAACGCATGAGGCGTGTTGAGAGTGTTTGCGGTAAAAATGATGGGGCATGTTGAGAGTGTGGGTGGGAAAGAAACGCATGAGGTGTGTTGAGACTCTGTGCAGGAATGAAACGCTTGAGGAGTGTTGAGAGTGTACGCAGGAAAGAAACCCACATGGCGTGTTGAGAGTGTGCGCAGGAAAGAAATGCATGAGGCGTGTTGAGACTCTGTGCAGGAAAGAAACGCATGAGGTGTGTTGAGGATGTGTGAGGGAATGAAACGCTTGAGGAGTGTTGAGAGTGTGCGCAGGAAAGAAACCCACATGGCGGGTTGAGAGTGTGCGCAGGAAAGAAATGCATGAGGCGTGTTGAGACTCTGTGCAGGAATGAAACGCTTGAGGAGTGTTGAGAGTGTACGCAGGAAAGAAACCCACATGGCGGGTTGAGAGTGTGCGCAGGAAAGAAATGCATGAGGCGTGTTGAGACTCTGTGCAGGAATGAAACGCTTGAGGAGTGTTGAGAGTGTACGCAGGAAAGAAACCCACATGGCGGGTTGAGAGTGTGCGCAGGAAAGAAATGCATGAGGCGTGTTGAGACTCTGTGCAGGAAAGAAACGCATGAGGTGTGTTGAGAGTGTGCGCAGGAAAGAAACGCATGCGGTGTGTTGAGAGTGTGCGCAGGAAAGAATCGCATGAGGTGTGTTGAGAGTGTGCGCAGGAAAGAAACCCACATGGCGTGTTGAGAGTGTGCGCAGGAAAGAAATGCATGAGGCGTGTTGAGACTGTGCGTGGGAAAGAAACACATGAGGAGTGTTGAGAATGTGCACAGGAAAGAAACGCATGAGGTGTGTTGAAGGTGTGCGCAGGAAAGAAACCCACATGGCGTGTTGAGAGTGTGCGCAGGAAAGAAATGCATGAGGCATGTTGAGACTGTGTGTGGGAAAGAAACACATGAGGAGTGTTGAGAGTGTGCGCAGGTAAGAAATGCATGAGGCGTGTTGAGACTGTGTGCAGGAAAGAAACGCATGAGGCGTGCTGAGAGTGTGCGCAGGAAAGAAACCCACATGGTGTGTTGAGAGTGTGCGCAAGAAAGAAATGCATGAGGCGTGTTGAGACTGTGTGCAGGAAAGAAACGCATGAGGCGTGCTGAGAGTGCGCACAGGAAAGAAACGCTTGAGGAATGTTGAGAGTGTGCATGGGAAAAAAACACATGAGTAGTGTTGAGAGTGTGCGCAGGAAAGAGATGCATGATGCGTGTTGAGAGTGTGCATGGGAAAGAACCGCATGAGGCGTGTTGAGAGTGTGCGCAGGAAAGAACCGCATGAGGAGTGTTGAGAGTGTGCGTGGGAAAGAAACGCATGAGGCGTGTTGAGTGTGCACAGGAAAAAAAACGCATGAGGTGTGTTGAGAGTGTGAGCAGGAAAGAAACACATGAGGCGACTCCAAACGGCATGCGACAGGGGTGTCTTTTAGCCCCCCTATTATTCTCCTTATATTTGAGCGATCTACCAGAAACTCTTAATCAGGTCAATAACTTTCTGCCGAAGATCGCTTCCATCAAAATTCACTGCCTGATGTACGCCGATGATGTAGTAATCTTGGATCTGACTCCCTTTGGTCTCCAACGAAAAAACCTGACGGCACTCACCACATATACAGATGAAAACTATTTAATCCCAAATACCACTAAAACAAAAATTCTACCATTTACAGGAAAGAAGACCTATTGCAATTATAACTGGCTACTAGGAAGTAATCCATTGGAAATCGTAAGAGAATATATATATCTTGGGAGAACATTTACTCAGACTTTGAGCAACCAGCCTCATTTGCAAAAAATGGGACATAAAGCAGATGCCCATACAGGGGCTCTCCAAAGAATTTACTCATCCACTGGTCGAAGACAACTCTCCTCCTTGCTCCAGGTTTATAATGGGAAAATTCCTGCAGTTTTATCGTTTGCAATAGAACATATCCCAACAAAAGAATGGTCTCAAATAGATGTCAAAGAAGGGAAAATCCTGCGGAAGTTAACCAGGATGCTGCAAGCTGTTCCGGTTCAAGCTCTCAGGCTAGAATGTTAGTTAGTTCCTATGCCAGAGGGATCATAAACATAATTAGATGGGCATATAACCTGGCTCGTGCAGACCCAGGAACACTTAGAGCACTGTTAAAAATAGAGACACTGGAGCAAGACTATCGAAAGTATATATTTGGAAAAAACCTAAGTAATGCTTTTAAATTATCATCAGTCTCTCTAGAAATGTTAATATCTTGGACACCAGCCCAGCTGAAACTCTGCTTGAAGCACTTAACACCGAGGCTAAGCATGGAATTGGATATTCAACACTGCTTCTGGCTCTCAATGTACAAACAGTTAGCGGACACAATAGTTTTTAAAAAAACGCAACCATATATCTTTTTTAACCTAAATCATGGAGTAAGGCGAGCTATACTTCAAATACGGCTAGGAATATTACCGCTGAAATCATACACCTTTAAGTGGTCATCAAGTCAAGGAGAGACGAATCTCTGTGACTTATGCAAAGGTGGGGTGCAAGATCTAGAACATGTTCTGTTTGTATGTCCTAGCGAGATCGTGGTAGCAGCTAGGAACAGATACATTACCCCGATCAAAACAAAATGTAATATAAACTCGGTCCAGATGTTGATTTCCCTCTCCAATGCTCCACCCAATGAATTTGTGTGTATTAACCTGTACAATGTTTTAAAGTATTTTTTAAAATTATATTGATGTGATAATCTCTTTTAGCAAAAATTGAATTTGTATCATGTATAATTTGTTGTTCTTGTAAGAGAACTAAATCAAATAAATTATTGAATTGAATTGAATTGAAAAATTAAATTGATGAGGCGAGGCGTGTTGAGAGTGTGCGCGGGAAAGAAATACATGAGGCGTGTTGAGAGTGTTTGCAGGAAAGAAACGCATGAGGCGTGTTGCGAGTGTTTGCCGGAAAGAAACGCATGAGGCATGTTGAGAATGTGTGCGGTAAAGAAACGCATGCGGTGTGTTGAGAGAATGAGCATGAAAGAAACACATGAAGAGTGTTGAGAGTTTGTGGGGGAAAGAAACACATGAGGTGTATTGAGAGTGTGAGCAGGAAAGAAACGCATGAGGAGTGTTGAGAGTGTGAGCAGGAAAGAAACGCATAAGGAGTGTTGGGAGTGTTTGCAGGAAAGAAACGAATGAGGCATGTTGAGAGTGTTTGCGGGAAAGAAACGCATGAGGCATGTTAAGAGTGTGTGCAAGAACGAAATGCATGAGGAGTGTTGAGAGTGTGTGCGTGAAAACAACACATGAGGTGTGTTGAGAGTGTGAGCAGGAAAGAAGCGCATAATGTGTGTTGAGAATGTGAGCAGGAAAGAAACGCATGAGGCATGTTGAGAGTGTGCACAGGAAAGAAACACATGAGGCGTGTTGAGAGTGTTTGCAGGAAAGAAAGGCATGAGGCGTGTTGAGAGTGTGCGCAGGAAAGAAAGGCATGAGGCGATTTAAAAGTGTGCGTGGGACAGAAACACATGAGGCGTGTGGAGAGTGTTTGCAGGAAAGAAACGCATTAGTCATGTTGAGAGTGTGCACAGGAAAGAAACACATGAGGCGTGTTGAGAGTGTTTGCAGGAAAGAAACGCATGAGGCGTGTTGAGAGTGTGCGCAGGAAAGAAAGGCATGAGGCGATTTGAAAGTGTGCGTGGGACAGAAACACATGAGGCGTGTATAGAATGCATGGGAAAGAAGCGCATGAGGTGTGTTGAGAATGCACAGGGAAAACACATGAGGCGTGTTGAGAGTGCACGGGGAAGAAACGTATGAGGCGTGTTGAGAATGCATGGGGGAAAACGCATGAGGCGTGTTGAGAATGCACAGGGAAAACACATGAGGCGTGTTGAGAGTGCATGGGGAAGAAACATTTGAGGCGTGTTGAGAGTCGTCATGAGAGCAATAGCCTCATGTGCTGTACATACAAGTGTGTCATTATTTATTATATGTGGGGTATACTGAGAGGGACAACACCCCCAAATTCTAGGTAGGGTATATTGTTTGACGCTTTTTGTAGACTCTACTGATGCATTGGTTCCTTACCGGCGCAGTACCCCCGTGGTATCTCGTCTTTGAGCCCAAGGGAATCCGTGCGTAGGCGGAACACCCACCCTTGTTCGAATCTCAACAGAGCCTTAGATTTTTCTATTGCTCTCACGACGACTTCTCCAGCACGTCATTGCCTCAACAGACACACTGGTACCTATGTAAATATGAGGCCTTTGTGGTAGCCCTCTTAGTACACCCCATATATAATGAATAATGACACACTGACCGGTACATTATATGAAGCGACTGCTCTCACGACTTCTCCAGCGTGTTACTACCTAAGCAGACACACTGGTACTTATGTAAATATGAGGCCTTCGTGATAGCCCTCTTAGTACACCCCATATATAATAAATAATGACACACTGACCTGTACATTATATGAAGCGACTGCTATCACGACTTCTCCAGCGTGTTACTACCTAAGCAGACACACTGGTACTTATGTAAATATGATGTCAGTGTATATTATTATGAACTCCTTGGCCTGTCGCTATCCCGCGGATACATGATTGTTCTGAATTCAATTTTTCTCAGAACTTTCTGGGACAATTCCATGGTGACACACCCCTCCAGGGGTTTGGAGAGGAGGAGCTGTTCCCCTTTTACTTCCTTACCCCGGGCTCTCACTCCACCTTTTATTTTTATTTTAAATAAATATGTTTATTGATTTTTTTTAATTACATTAAAAAAGCATTTTTCAGCAGCAAAATGTAGTGGTATATTTAATGTGACGTCAGCGGCATACATACACGACAGCGGTGACAATCAAGTGACTGTATCCTATATTTGTACATTTTTGTGTGACCCTTCTTATCTCGCAACACGCATACCCACCCTAAGAGATCATTGTGAATCAGTAAGCGAGAATCCATAACGTGTGAGCCATGGTTTCCATATTTTCCAAAACATTTTGGGGCAACCCCGTGCTTTATAAGTTGTCTTTTCCCCCAAAATATACATATCCATGCTTTTTTTCCATTCAATCAGAGATGAGTTCGCCACTGCCCGCCATGCCCTAGCCAGGACTGCGTTTTGCCACCACTAATCCTAAGTGAAGTAGGGTTAACTTTGGTTTGGTAGGTCAATTTCAGTGGATATTTCCCACAGAACAAACTGGGGACTAAGCAGAATCGTCTCTCCCAGGACCGTTCCCAGCTCTTCCAACAGGGTAGCCCAGTTCAGTTAAATCTTAGAACAATCCCAGACGGTGTGAAAAAATGTACCTGCTGACGTCCTACAGCGCAGGTAGTCAGGTGTTTCCGCCCTCCCTATACGGTGCAGTTGCGCTCTATCATAGTATGCTCTGTGCAGATACTTAAACTGAATCAGTCGGAGCATGGCATTAATGGCCACCTCTCGAGGATGCATCAAAGCCATTTCCCAATCTAAGTCCTCCATCTCCCCCAACGCCAACTCCCATTCTGCCCTTAACTTCTGCAAAGTGTCTGGCTTAATATTTATTATCGTTCTATACGTCCAGGAAACAGCCTTCTCTATTAGCTCCCCCATCAGGAGCCGCCCCTTCATACTCAGGAATGTCAGTGGTGTCTATGTGATGCGCACGCCACGCATGGGCCAGCTGCAGGTATTTGTAGTTTTGAGTCATGTTCATGTCGTATTCAGCATGAAGGTGTGCGAAAGTAACCAGCTCCTTACGGTGCAATATATCCTTAAGTTGTGAAATGCCTAGCAAGTTCCACTGTCGGACACCACGCAATTTTGTGATTTCCTGAAGTCGGTTCTCTACCCAGAATGTGGTTACCCTAGTGACACGGCCATCCCATTTCATTTGTCGCTCAGCCTGTTTCCATGCTGTCACCGCAATTTGTGTCACTGTCAAGAGCTGTGCAGCACCACTCCCTCCATATATGTAATGTGTGTGTGGGCGTTTGGTAAATTGTGTGTGTTCAAGTATGTATGTGGGTTGATCTCCCTCTAGGTGTTGCCATTCGTTCACAACAACTAGGTGAGCTGCTTAATAGTATGCCCAAAGATCAGGCAGGGAGATACCACCGTTATATTGATTACGTTGTAGCATCACTAGTGCTATCCTCTGTAGTTTCCCGTCCCAGAGAAACGTCCGTATTAGGTCATCAACTTTAGTGAACACCTCCATCGGAATGAGCTGATAGGTGTTTTGAAGTACATAAAGAAATTTGGGGAGCACTATCATTTTATATAGTGCTGCCCTGCCTAGCAACATCACTGGCAAAGTCTTCCACCTCTCCACTTCCACTCGGAAATCCCTGAGCACCCTATAAAGATTGTGATCCAGTGCCATTGTCGTGTTCATTGTAACGTAGATCCCTAGGTATTTCATGCCCTCCCGTGCCAACTGGAGTTGACTTGGGCCTACAGTATAACCACCACTCTTGTCTGCTGGATATAAGTAGGACTTCCCCCAATTAATTTTGGAGCCCATGTGTGCGCCATATGTCTCACAGCTGTCCTTGATTCTAGGGAGTATCGTTTCCGGGTTTGTGACATACATAAATATGTCATCTGCATACAGGGATATACGTTCGTCGGTCTCGCCATTCGCTCCATTCCTGGATCCCGTTGTTCCTGGGTGCAGTCGGATCACACAGGCAAGTGATTCCAGCACCAGGGCATAAAGCAAGGGGAAAAATGGGCAGCCCTTTTGTGTGCCTCTACCTATTGGGAATTCCTGCAACATTATTCCATTAACTCTAACCCTGGCCACGGGTCTCTCATAAAGTACAGCAATCCAATGCCTGCATACCGGACCAAACCCAAACTCTTCCAAGACAGACATAAGAAAAGGCTAGTGGACAGTGTCAAATGCCGTTTCGGCATCAAGGGAGAAGATAAGGTGTGGATACACTAACAAACATGATGTGTCTTCTATTCCACACCCCTTTGATCACAACATATGTACCTTTGGGATCTGTCCAAGTGCGTTCTATTCGGAAGAGTGGGTTTTTCCTGATGAGTATTGCCCCACCCCTTGCCCCAGTGGAGAATCATTTTATATGCACCTCGGCCTAGGAACCCACATTGAGTGCCTTTTAAGTGTGTCTCTTGTAGGAGAATGATCAAATAGGGGTTGTGGGGAGCACACCTTTTTCTTCTAGATAGTGGCAAACCCAAATGGCACCCATATTAGTGACAACATGAATAGAAGGGGCAACATTTTGCTCCAAACCGGCCGCACAGCTACATAGTGCCACTCTGGCAAACAGTTTGTTTCCTTCACATTTCAACCCATGTTGGTCAACGTAAACCATTCTCTGTGTATCTTTCTGAATGTTCAACATTTTCTTCCATCCACACGAGGGATATAAAAAGCCAATGCATTTCGGGCATCAAGTGCCCTTCATCAGGGTGCGCTGGAAATAACAATGAAATAAATATTCATTACCAACATAGCAATATTTAGCATCTGATGTCATCACACTATATCAATACAAAATATAACTTGTATTGCCTTTCCCACATTTATTTCCTTCATAGAGCCCTTTGAGAAAAACACTATAAATATTATCCCTGTCTTCATGGAAAACTAATCTACATCCCTAACGAGTTTATTTATTTATAAAGTTTCATATAGTGCGAACTAGATCCGGAAGGATATCAGAGCGCTTTACGAAAAGTTGGTGGAGGGACAAAATGAAATATACATAGCATCTTTCAATCATACCAACAATCCCTACCGTTCTGAGCAACAATCATTAACCCCTTTTTTTGAATATGATCTACACCTTAATATTCCTTGTTACTTATCTCCTGGTATGCTTTCTCAAAGCCTCCACCCAGTCCGTCCTTCAAGCCCACTCCCTGTCTGCACCCCACCTTTCCCCGCAAGTTTCCTCACACTCCTCTACATTCTCCCTACTTGCAGTGCATTCCCTGCTAATCATCCAACCTCTTACATCCTCAATCACCTCCTCGCATTCACATTTATCCAAGGCACAAGTTGTAAAAAAAGAAGATGAGGTCCGCTGTCACCGGAAGTGACGCCACAACAGGAAGTGACGTCACGAAAGGTTCCGAGCTCCTGTCCCAAATTCATTGACATTTTCGAGAAAAAAACAAAGAACTCTAGCAAAATCTTGAATTTGGAACCCGGGCACTTTTAAAAAAAAAAAAAAAAAAAAGAAAACAAAGGCCCATCCATTTTATAACTTTTTTACACAAACAGTAAGGTAATTCCTTATTAGTTTTATATTTTGTCGTACATTATTTTGTAATGGTTTTTTATTAACTATACAATAAAGTGTTACTTACTTACTTACTCCTCGTCCCAGAGAGGCCAAAGAGTGAAGTCCAGCTGTTTGGCAGGGGGAACGGCGTCCCCCCGGTAAAATAAGTGGGGGGAAGCCGTCCACCCGCATGGTCGAAAGGACTTACTCACCTGGCTTCACAGGACTCGGTCCTAAAAGCTCACTGCACAGCTGCCCCTGCGCTGTCAGCGGACTCACAAACAACCACGGCGCCATTGCCGGCGTGCTGACAGGCCACGCCCCCTTGGAGGCCACACCCTCCTTCCTCCCTCCCCATAAAATATGTGTCTTTACCGTACGCGCAGCGGACGGGCGCAGCGGGCGCGCCGTTTGCGCGCCGAAGGCGCGCCTAAGGCAAGCCTGTCTTCGCCCGTCCTCGCCAAGTCATCGCCTCTCGCCAGTCCCCCTGGCCTTACTCCATCAGCACCCCTTCATTACGACAGGGAACAACTACTTGCCTGGAATCCTGGACGGTCCTGCGCAAACACTAGAGGTACGCCTGGTCTTACCCGCCTTCAATGTCAAACTTGTGACTTTACTACTGCCAACCCCCACACTATTCGACAACTACTAGAGCCTGCCAATACTACCCCATCACGATTCTCCATCTCAACGTCAAGTCACTATCCAAACACCACCTTGAGGTCAATACCCTCATACTGGACTAAAACCCTGACATCCTCTTCCTCTGTGAAACCTGGTTACGGGATGGCACCTCTGTCATACCTAACCTCACGCTACCAGACGACTACCTTATGTCGACCATTAATAGGGATGGAAGAGGAGGAGGTATCGCCATAATTTATAAGAAATTGTTTTCATGTTCATTCGCCAAGGAAGAACTGCCCGACTGTGAAAGTGCATATTTTAAAATCACAATAAATCCCAACTTCACTGTATCGGGCCTCTACATCTATCGCCCGCCTGGCCCCGCTTCAAAATTCATTGAGGCTCTCCTTGAGACAGCAAACTCTCTAGTAACAAAAAACTCAAACTTTACCATTCTAGGCGATCTCAACCTTCACTTTGACCTGCTAAATGACGCCAGGATCAAAAATCTTCTCGCTGATCTCTCTGCCCTGCAACTTAATTCTCTCATTTTTACTCCAACGCACCTAGCTGGTCACATTCTAGACCCAGTATTCACAAACATTGAAGAACTTAAATCAGAGACACTCCTACCGATGGGATGGACAGACCATTACCTTATTAAACTGTCCATTCTAGTCAACAAAACTAGGCACAAAACCGCACCGACTCGTCGTCTAAAAAGACCATGGCACAAACTATCCATCAGCGACCTTCACACCACCCTTGGGGAATTCCACCATGACACCAATTTTGATATCAACGCAACCAATAGCGCGTTTCATGACTGGATCACGGGAGGACTAGATGCCCTCATCCCAGCAAAATGGTCGAAAGGACGCAACTCACCGTCCAACCCATGGTATAACGATACCCTCAAAACCATGCGCAAAGACTGTAAAAGAGCCGAGCGCCCATGGAGAAGGGAATATAACAACGAAGAAAAATCCAACTATCTACTAAAACAAAAAACGTACCATAAAGCCAACCGCGCTGCGCGAACCGCCTTCTATGCAGACAAAATCGATTCTAGCCCCACCCCTGCCAAAGAAGTCTTTAAACTCGTTCAAGAACTTCAGAGCGGCAAATCCCCCCTCCCTAGTATCTCCTCTGCGCAACAATGCGAAGATCTTGCTATGTTCTTTGTCGATAAGGTACAGAAAATCTATACTTCTTTTCCTCAGCACTCCCCCAGCCCTACAAAAAGCCCTACTCCTCCCCCCAACTATACTACCCTGACTCACATCCCGGAAATTTCCACTGGCAACCTCACCAAACTATGCCGGAAAGTTAAATCTGGTTCGCCGGCAGACCCCATGCGCCCGGCTCAATTTTTAGAGTTACTCAACTTTTTTCTACCTTCCCTGACCTCTATTCTGAACCTCTCCTTCACTTCAGCGAGTGTACCATCTGCCTGGAAATAAGCGTGGGTTTCACCCATTATCAAGAAACCCACCCTAGACCCATCTAAACCGGAGAATTTCCGACCAATCTCCCTGCTCCCATAGCTGTCCAAACTTGCTGAAGCACATGTGAACAGTACTCTATCCCAACACATGGTCCAAAACATCATCCTGGACCCATCTCAAAATGGGTTCAGACCAGGCCATAGTACGGAGTCTGCTCTCCTGGCCACCACAGAGCACCTCCGAACGATTTTAGATGCCGGTCAAAGTGCTGCGCTGATTCTTCTTGACCTCAGCGCGGCCTTTGATACGGTATCCCATGACATCCTTCTTAATCGTCTGGAGACATTTGGAGTATCTGGCCATGCATTGGAGTGGTTCCGATCCTTTCTCAAAGACAGATCCTTTCGGGTCTCAGCACCCCCCTTTCTATCTAAACCCCATCCCATTGCACAGGGAGTTCCGCAGGGCTCTGCATTGAGCCCATCCCTTTTTAATCTCTACGTGCAGCCTCTGGCGGCAGTGGTCAAAGAGTGGGGCCTGACATTGGTGTTGTACGCCGACGACACACAACTGGCCATCGCTCTTACAGAAGGCCCTTCCATCTCATCCTCCAGTTTTAAAAACGGTCTCTCCGCAGTAGCCCAATGGATGACAGACAACTGTTTGCAGCTCAATGCTGGTAAAACAGAAGTGCTACTCCTTGGCAAAAACACTAGCCTCTGGAACGAGCACTGGTGGCCGTCCTCCCTAGGCACCATCCCACCTCCCAAATCCCTAGTTAAAAACCTAGGAGTTTGGATGGATGCCTCACTCAACTTTCAGGCCCACACCAAAAAAGTTGCTGGCACCTGTATCGGCCTGCTGAGGAGTCTTAGCCACATACTAGGCTTCTTTGACGCCAAGATTCGCCAACTTATTATTCAAGCTACCATCCTCTCGCGTCTTGACTACGCCAATGTACTCCTCCTTGGCGCCAACAAAGGAGAGATAGCACGACTCCAACGCGTGCAAAACTCTGCGGCTAGAACTCTAGTCGGCCTCCCCCGCAAATGTTCAGCCAAAGCGACCATCCAAAAACTACACTGGCTACCCGTTGACTCCAGAATGAAATTCAAGACCCTCATCATGACCTTTAAAATCATCAAACTGGATACCCCTCCACTGCTTCGACCACTCCTCACCCCCTACGCCCTGTCACGTAACCTGCGATCCTCCAACCAAAACCTCCTGTGCGTTCCGCGCATAAAACTCTGCCGCATGGGCGGCCGCTCCTTTAGGGTCCTTGGAGCCAAACTATGGAACAGTCTGCCACAAAACATCCACTCCATAGAAAGTCTTCCGGCGTTCCGGAAAGCAATTAAAACGCATCTATTCCCTCTTCCCTAATTCCCTTTCATCTTATTTTGCTCAGGCCAGGGTCTGTGGTTTCTCTAGCGCCGGGACGCCTCATTGCTGGGGCAGCTGTTTTGCGCTCTACCAAAACAATAGAATAGAATAGCCGTCCACCCGCGTGGTACCCCGCCTCGAGCCCTGCATTTATCCCGTCTTTCACCATTCACTCGCAACCCCCTTTCCCGCTCGCCTACTACTTCCACACCCGCGCTCAAAACAAAACACTCGACCTACTTTCACACATACGCTCATCTTTTTCTCAAAACAAAACCCTCAGCTCTCTTCCTCACGCACGCTCAGCTTATTCCAAACAGAAGGCTCAGCTAACAGCCATCTCCCCGCTCGAGTCAGGTGAATCCACATACCTGCTTCAGACGTTCACGCTAATCCGTCATCCATCTACATGTCAATGAGTGTTAGTGCTCTCCTTGATACCACCCGTCCCTCTCCAGGCCAGAGGCCACACCTCCTAATGAGGGTGCTAATTACTATTTTCCCGCCATGAAGACACTGAAAAATTTGCCTTCAGGTTAGTTTAAACTGCATTACCCATAATGCAGTTTACTCAAACGTCAAGACAGCACCCACGAGTCCCCAGCAGCCACGGTACCTATGGTGCCCAAGCAGACAAACACCTTCACGTATCACGCCCTTAGGGAGGGCCATGTTTTATTCTTTACCTGGAGGGAACCTTTGGCGACCCGTTAACCTGCTGACATCATACTCACACAAAGTATACCTCCTAAAGGGGAACTTCACACAACTCGTAGCATCAGTGCGCTACAATGGGTGCAATAAATACAAACTGTTTTAATAACCCTATGGATTATAATGTGCCCAAGCATCTTGCGCACCCTGGTGTGCCCTTTTTTGTTCCAGTTCTCAGCAAGGAGATAAACATTCTCGCAACATTTTTATTTCCCAGCAAAAAAAGTCTTAAACCTGCTGGATAAATAGCCCCCCGTGGCCTTTTTTATGCTGTTAGATATTCATTGCTCGCACTCCGGTATATGGGGGCTCTAAAATACTCCCGGGACGACGAGGAAAGAAATGAAACAACCCAGTCAGCTTAAGGAAGAAAAGCTCTGTACACGTTAGTCATTGCTAGTTTTGCATTTATTTGCGCAGCAGGAGCCGTTTCAGCCAAACCTGCACCCCACAACAAAGTCACAGCAGCACATGGTCAATGTCAGACGGGGGGCACTCGCATATAGGGGCGCAGATGGTTTGGGATTTACTGGGTGAGGATGATAACAAAGCATTCACATTATATTTTGCAGTTCTTTAAACATATGTTGCATATTTACAACAATTCCCTGGGGACACCTGCTGTGACTTGTACACCTTGATTCGACTTCTGGCAGGGCCGACTCAGCTTTTCATCCTAAAAGGTTGACCACGTTGAGTGTAAACTGGCTAATAATAGCACCTGTTATTTACAGCTCATAGAAGTGCCTCAACTATGGTATGAAGCGCTACATAATAAACAAGCCAAGGGGGGACATTATCAAGAAACTGCGTTAAAATTAACGCAGCTTTAGTGGCAGAAAACTGCCGCTAAAGCGGCGATAATGGGGTTGATAATATGCCCTTAAAAAATTCCAATAGAAGCCCATGTTCTGGTGTCAACATGGGCTTCTATTGGAATTCTCAAGGGCATATTATCAAGCCCATTATCGCCGCTTTAGCGGCAGTTTTCTGCCGCTAAGTCGGCGATAGTTTTAACGCAGTGCTTGATAATATGTCCCATGATTCTTCGACCTTCTTTCCTCTAGCTTCCATCTTCTTCATTCTGTAGCTTTATTTAGTCTCTATCTTATCTCTAAGGCTCTCCCTTTTCCCCTCTATTTATCTTACTCCCTCTTTCGCTATAGCTTTTCCTCTTCTCTCTCACCTTCTATATTTTTATCTCTCCTCCTCCTCTACCACCCTTCCTATTCTTCCTCTACCCGTTGTCCCTTATCACTAGCTCTTCCTATATCTTTTTTACAATCTTTCCTCAATCACTCTGCTTCCTAACTCTCACTCGTTGCCCTAATCTCTAACTCATCCCTTCCCTCTCTCATTACTCTTTGCCCCTTATATCGAAGTCTCCCTCTTTTATCTCTCTCTTAACCTTTCACTACCCCTCTTTTACTTGTCTCTCTCTTTGCTCTTTGTCTCGTTTTGTCTAATTCTTCCCCTTTTATCTCTCACCTTATCTTTCTGTCTTTCTCTCTCTTCCTTTGCTATTTCTAACTTTTTTCCCTTATATTTAACTCTTCCACATCTCTTTCTCTCTCTCTTTGAATTTTTCTCTCTTCCTCTAACTTTCTTTCTCCTCTCTCTATATTCACGGTACCTTATCTCTAAGTAGGCCCTTCTTTTTAGGTTTCGCCTCTCAATGCGCATGCGCATTGAGCAGAGCGAGACTATATGGCTTTAAACAGACTTTACCCAACTGGCGATTTGGTGCTGTGCCCGTGCGGTTTTAGGTCAATGCGCAAGCGCATTGACCTAAAATGCGCGTGCACAGCACCAAATTGCCGTCTGTTCCCTCAGCCGCACTCCTCCCACACCCCCGCTCCGCCTCCTCCCCTGCCTGCCTGCCTGTTCCCTCAGCCGCACTCCTCCCACACCCCCGCTCCGCCCCCTCCCCTGCCTGCCTGCCAGCGTGCGCTCATCCCCTAATTATTCACGGACAAAGGCAGAAAGAAGCAGCATTTGGCTTCTACCTTTTTCCAGCCGGACTCTTCCAAACAAAACCCAGTATATTTTCGTTAAGGGCTCATTCCTGTAGGAGTTGATGGTCGTTATTTAAAGTGCCTGCCCAATACGAGCACTTTCAGATTAGAAATAGGGAGATTTATTTACTTTTCAGTTAGTGAAACCCGTAAATGTGTGTTCGTAAAGCTGAATTGCCTGCCTTGCCGCAGTATGGGTGACTCAAGACAAGGGGCTGTTCAGCATGGTCCCACGTCCCTGTTCTCCCAGACCTACATCTCTCTCCGTTCATATGTGTGAAAACGTAAAATAATCGCAACATTGAAAACACGCATTCCGGTTGTGTTGCAGTGTGTATTTCCTTCCACACAGAAGCTCTCTAACCCGTAACCTAAAATGGCAGCTCTAATTTGACTGCGGCCCATTCATTGACGGTAATAACAGAGGGTCTGGGACACGCTGCTCGGCTCCGCAGTGGAAAGAAACTTTCAGGCCGTCTGCTCTCTGTATGATTGACGGATTTTCGTGTGTTTTCATTGGTAACAGCCCCTTGTGCTCTGGTAACGTGGCAGTGGGAGCCACAGCCGTTCTGACATCTAAGAACGTTCAGGGATAGATCGGGGTTGACGTACGTTACTCAACTTGCGCTGCACATCCAGGTTCATCGCCCCACTCCCCCAAACACTGCATTTGTGCATGCGACCGGCGAAACATTCAGCTTACTAGCTTTCCTTTTTAATTGCAGTATAACAATGCAGCTTCTCTATTTGCTCGCGGCCATTTACTGATCAATGACCTTTGGTACAAAACTATATTTTTTGTTTTACGTGATTGTGGCAGGACTCCTTAACTAGTGCGTATTTGGATTAATGTAAACCAAAGGCTAAATTGAATAGGAACAATCATTTGGTTTGACACCTACTGTACCTTTTATTATATTGATATGTCCGTTCGATGTGTCCATTAATAACTGTTCTTGGCTGTTAAGGGTGACTGATTTTAGGTATAGCCTAGTTTGGATGTTTGAGCATCATTTTAGGGTTACTGGTTATAGGAAAATGTTCCTCTAAGCTGCTCATAGACACGCCCTGCCTTGTTTACAAAGGCAACAGGTTGCATAACAAAGGCTTTGTCAGTCGAAATAAACTAGTTTGTTCCTCTAGTGTGACTTGCTATCTGTTTCGCATGTTTTCCCTTTAGCATGATATCAAGAGTGTATTGGGATATGTGCCTATTCCCAGTGGAATACGTTTGACAGCCCCGTCTCCATCTATCGGTAGGTAGATGAATCAGTGGCCTTTTGCTTTGTACTTTATCTGAATTGGCATCCAGTTATTTTATTTTACTGGGCAATTGTGTTGTGAGGGTATCTCGAATGGAAGTACTCTTGAAAGCCTCGATGCATGTTTGTTATCAAACATACATATAAAAATAAAGGAGTGGTGCAGTAGCCAGGGCACACCAGCTCTCTTGCTAAAGTACACTCCTGTTCAGGTGGTGGTGAGCATTTGATGCTCTTCATCATTGTGCTTGCCTCTGACTCCCCAAGCATGCTCTTACAGACCAGTCAGGTGAGCTCTGTAAGAGTAACAACAATATGGGGTTTTGCGATGTCTGGAGGGTGTGGAACCCCCGAAGGGAACAATATACACACACGTCATCATGGAAAGCACACTTATTAATCATATCAGTCATATGATTACGCTATCCTTTCAGGAATGTCTGGTTCCAGAGGCTTGGAAAATAGCCCAAGTAATTCCTTTAAAGAAAAAACCAAACATCCCCATTTCGCAGCTTAAAAACCTGAGACCTATCTCCCTTCTCCCGTACTGTGCCAAAATTATTGAAAAAATAGTAAATAAACAACTCATGGCATTTCTGGAGGGAGAAACATTACTCCATCCATCCCAATCGGGATTTAGACCAGGTTATTCCACCGAATCCGCAGTCCTATACTCCACAGAATACATCCGTAAGATGGTGGACGAAGGCGAGACGGCAGCGCTGGTCATGCTCGATCTCAGTGCAGCATTTGACACCGTGCTGCACTCCACGCTGTTGTCTCGCCTCTCGGATTTAGGTGTGACAGGATCTGCTCTTGCCTGGATGGAATCCTTCCTTACGGATAGATCGTTCCAGCTGCATTGCCCACCCTTTAAATCATCTCCTCGCAGCGTAAACCATGGGGTTCCACAGGGCTCCAGTTTGAGCCCTACTTTATTTAACATCTATATGGAACCCCTGGCACACGTTGTAGAGAATTTTGGCGTGGGCATTGTAAGCTACGCGGACGATACTCAATTAATGTTCAAATTAACACCGGACAGCAAAGACTATGCCGCCAACTTCTCCAACTGTATGGCGGCCGTAGCCACCTGGATGGACAACAATTGTCTCCGTTTAAATGGCGACAAGACAGAGGTACTGGTGGTAGGGAAGGAAACCTCCATATGGTCTCACGCATGGTGGCCCAGTGAACTGGGAGAATTACCCAGTCCCGTTAAATCGGTAAGAAACCTAGGGATCATGATAGACTCGGATTTATCTGGCAAATCCCAAGTTAATAAAACGACAGGAATATGCTTCGGCACACTAAAGGTTCTTCGAAAAATTATTGACCTTATTCCCACCAAAGCTAGAAAAGCATTAGTCCATGCTCTCATAACTCCCCACCTGGACTACGGAAATGCTCTCCTGATAGGTCTCAATCAAAAAGGCCTACACCAGCTACAATGCATTCAAAATGCAGCGGCTCGAATGGTCTTAGGCCTCTCGAGAAGAACATCTACCAAAGCAGCCTTAACCAAGCTACATTGGCTTCCTATCAAGGAAAGAATTAGATTCAAAAGCCTCTGCTATGCCCATCGTATAGCTCATAACAAAGGCCCCACCTACCTTAGAAGTCTCCTGACCATCCATTGTCCGTTAAGAGACTTAAGATCTTCAGGAATGATGCAATTCAAACTCCCTCGCATTACGAGAGCCAAAATGGGAGGTAAATCCTTCCGTTTTTTGGCCACTAAATATTGGAACGCCCTTCCACTTCCTCTTCGGATGGAACCCTCCGAAACACTATTTAGGGCCAAATTGAAAACTCTTCTATTCCCCAAATAATTGCTGTTTTTACTCCCTCTGGTTTCATTCTCCTCAGTTTATGATTTGTAAGCAGTTAGCGCGGGGACACACAGTTTTGTGCAGCCAGGCGCTTCTATAAATGTTTTTATTATTATTATTATTACGTCGGCCGCTCATCATACCCACTCCTGCATAGACCTAGTCCTAATGCCCGCCGCAGATTGCCAGCTGGTGTCAGGGGCAGAGATCCTGCCCAGGGGAATCTCCGACCACTCACCCTTCTCTCTCCGCATCGGGTCCCCCGCTGCAGGCCCCAGAGCAGTCTGGCGACTAAAGGCTTGGTTCTTGCAGGACTCCGCATTGGTGGAGTCCCTCGGCCAGGAGCTCCGTCACTACTTCTCCGCTAACGCAGGATCAGTTCCTTTGCAGGGAACGCTCTGGGAGGCTGGTAAGGCGGTGGTTTGAGGGGTGGCCAGGGGGCTAGTGCATGCCAAGCGCGCGGCCCAAGTCACCCAGCTGGAGTCCCGAGCTGTTCAACTGGAACGTGCTCAGCTGACCAATGGCACTACCGACTCCTCCAGGCAGCTGGCGTTGGTCCGGGATGAGATTCGGCGGCTCTCCCTGGAGTCTGCCAAAATGATCTGACTCTCCTCGGTGGCCTTTATCTACGGCTGGGGGGAAAGAAATGGTAAACTGCTCCACAACCTGGTGGCGTACCCCAGGGCCCACTGCATCATCCCGGAGATCCGAACGGCCACAGGGACCCATCAAGCGACATCGTCAGCCATCGCGCAAACCTTTGCGCATTATTATGCGGCCCTATACGCAGCGCATCCCCCCAGAGCCTCCCTCGCGGGATTGTTGGAGGAGTCTCGAACTCACCTCCCATGCCTCCTCTGAGAAACCGCAGATACCCTGGACGGCCCTCTCACCACTGAAGAAATTCACGGGCCATCACCTTGCTGCACTCTGGCAAGACGCCTTGACCCAACGGGTTCCCCCAGGAATATTACGCTATATTCTGGGATGACCTGGTCCCCCACTTGGCGGAGCTTTTCCGCCAGGTGGTTGATGACGGGTCCTTCCCGTCTGAATCTGATGTAGCGACCATTGTGGCCATCCCGAAGACACAGCCGCCTACCCTGGATTGCTCTGACTACCGCCCGATCTCACTGATTAACACAGAAATTAAAATCTTTGCCACTGTGATAGCGCAGTGACTCCGGCTCCTCCTGCAAGACCTGGTCCACCCTGATCAATGTGGTTTCATTCCTGCCAGGGGTACCCGCCACTGTATTTGCCTCCTCCACCTGGCGTTGGCCCATCGTCATCGGCTATCCCCGTACCTGGCGCTGCTCCTCGTGGACTTTGAGAAAGCCCTTGACACAGTGGACTGGGGGTAGTCGAGTGCTGTTCTAGAGAGAATGGGTTTCGGCCTCCCCTTCCGCCGCCTGATCTGGGTTCTTTATAACAGCCCTAGAGCCCGCGTACTTGTCAACGGTGTGCTTTCCAAACCATTTCTGATCCGGAGAGGCACCCGCCAGAGCTGCCCCCTCTCGCCACTCTTGTTCACGCTGGTGATTGAACCCCTGGCGGCGTTAATCCGGCAGAACTCCCTTATCCGGGGTTGGGTCTGGGATCAGAGCAAGATTGATAAAATTGCTTTATATGCAGACAACGTTCTGCTCTACTTGGCAGATCCGGAGCATTCCGGCCCTAGATCCCTAGCGGCCCTCTCGGCATTTGAGCAGGTCTCGGGCCTTTGTCTTAACCCGGTGAAGTCCATCTGGGTCCCCCTACACCCCTCTCGGGTGTGTTTCGACTGGCAGGCGGTGATTCCCCTCCGGAGGCAATCCTTCAAGTATCTGGGTGTGTGGGTAACCCTCCTATCAGAGCTGGAATGGGCCCTCAATGTTGCCCCCCTGGTCGCCCGGATGAAAACCGACCTTAGGAGCTGGTAATCCCTTCCCCTTAACCCGCTGGGCAGGAGCGCCCTTTTCAAAATGATGATCCTCCACCGCTTTCTTTACATCCTGCAGAACACCACGGTCCATCTCTCGGGTGGTTGGTTCAGGGAACTGGACGGCACACTCACCCGGTTTCTGTGGGGAGGTGGACGATCACGAATGTCCCTGTCTCACTGTCGGATTCCCCCCTTTGACGGCGGCATGGGAGTCACCAACCTCCATCTCTACTACCTAGCCACGAGGCTTATCGTGATCCGACCCAGCTTACCGGGTGGAGCTTAGTACCTTAGACTTCACGCATATCCAGGGATTCCTCTATGGCTCCCCGGTGCCGCAAGCCCTGCCCCCATTCACCAGGACGGTGTTCATGGCCTGGCGAGCGGCCCTTCGTCTAGTGAGATCGAACCGGAGGCTAAGTAGACAAACACCGTTATGGCATGGCGCCTGGCTGAAGGAGGTCTCATCCCTGGAGAGTTTCCATTGCTGGGACTTGGTGGGTACCACATGCGCTCCTTTTCTGACCTACAACACAGGCATGCTCTCCTCCATTCCCAGTTCCACAAATATTTACAACTCCGTCACACTCTTCATATACACCTCCCAACAGCCACCTCCCTCCCGGAATTTAGTCCTCTGGAAGCCCAGGTAATGATGGGAAACCTGGGGAGGGGGGGCGTGTCCCGTATATACCTAGCTCTTGTAAATTATTGTCCTACATCCCTTGACCGGCTTAGGGAGCGATGAGAGGGGTGGGTGGGTCCTTTAGATGAGGCGGACTTTTGAGACACCCTTATGGCCCCCAAAACCCTGACTACATCATCTAAGCTACGCCTGGTTCAGCTTTACAATCTCCACACGGTATTCCTCATCCCGGCGCGTCTCTTCCGAACCCGCATGAGAGCCTCCACGGCCTGCGCGCGCTATGCTGGTACTCCACCCAATTTCTACCACATGGTATGGCTATGTCCAGCCTTGGAGCCGTTCTGGAGGACGGTGGAGCCCGAGCTCACACGGGCCCTGGGGTGGGAGGTCCCCCACGACCCGAGGCACTTGCTGTTGGGGGTATTCGATGGCCTGGATGTCTCTAGGGCCGATAAGCGGTTCCTGGGGACAGCAGTGGCGGTGGCGAAGTGGGACATTGCGGCTTGTTGGTCCCAGGCTGAGGCCCCGGTGCTGCGGAAATGGATAAGGGGCGTAAATTGGGGCAGGGTGCAGGAGGAGTCTCTCTTTGAGGCCTGGGAAAGCCCAGAACTGTTCGGCAAAGTGTGGGGCAAATGGTTTGGCTTGTCACCATCTTGAGGGCCCTAATCTGTTATGTCATTGTGCCATGTGGATGTTAAAGTAATCGCTCAAGAGGGGCTAAATATGTTTGTGCTGTCACCAAGGAGGGGAAGTTTTTTAACTGTGATACATGACTTGCTACCAATTAACTTGTTTGTTCCAGAAAATTTCAATAAAAATTGATTATCCAAAAAAAATGTCAAATTAAGTGTACACCTACAAACTGCTAAGGCTGGGCCAAATATGTTTAGAGGGACAAGTGTGTGTTAAACATGCTGCTGTTGGCACACTAGTAACTTTCTATGTTCAGGCCATGGTACATCCAGGACATAACTAATACTTGTTTGTTCAAATTGTGTCATAGGTACTTTCACCATCATACTAGACAAATACAGAAGCACTCTAGATATGGCTAACAAGGGGGTGGTTTACTTGGTCATAAGGGCCTCTCTAGACCAGGTTCTGTGAACTGGATGAAACCGTGTGAGAGACTGTTAGTAAATATTTGACTACAACAGTTATGTCATGATATACCAATTTCTTTTTAAAGAGAAATGTTCCATTGCACTTCATAAAAGTTATAATGTGTAGTAGGCATGTACAAAGTAGTGGACCACTTTACAGTAGTTTGTGTATCTTCATGTTAAATACCAGGCCATACAATGGATACTTGTCAGACGAATTTCTGACACATTACACATAAGGTACATAATCATGCCACTATGTACTCCATGTTACAAATAGAAAGTTTAGGTTAATTCACAATGCAACATTATGGATTATTAAACTAGTGTGGCCCTCACAGTGTGCTAACATTAGTATATCTATGGAATTATTTAACATTTGCTTATTTTAAGTCAGGACTTCCAAGTTACCAGAGACAATTGAGATTGATTTCAGGGACATTTACTTACAATTTACAAATTAGTTACTGTGGTGTCCCTTTTCTTACCTGCCTCCACTCCACCAGGCATTCCTGCAAACCCTTCAGTCCTATACACCTTTTCCTCCCAGGGTAAGAGGTGCATAGGCCTGGGAGAATCACCACCAGTCTGCTGGGCTTCTAGGTGGGCGTGGAAGTTAGAGATCTGACCCTCCTCCGCAGATCATTCCAGTGCTTCCTAATTTTCTCCTGTGACCGGTTGGTTAGACACAGCATTAACTCTTGATACAATTCTGTCCCACATTTGCCTTTTCTGAGTAAAAGTTGTAGATTAGACAAATGACCCAGACAAGTGGGTCTCTGCCCTAATGATTTTACCTGCCATGGCTGTCAATTTTGTGTCTCTAAATCTGGAGTTTCTTCTCCCAACCATGATTGAAAAGAAGTACAAATATGGTTGTGTAAAAAAGAGAAAAATGATATGATCTCAAGGGAAAAAATTCCCCAAAGTAGCTAAAAGTCATTCTAACGTTCTGTCCCCAAAACCCCTATCTGATACTGGCTGCTTCTGAGTTAAAGCAAAGGATGATGGGATTGCATGGGGTGTGGTTTATACTTCGCTCAACAGGTGTAATTACTTAGGACATTAGTGTCAGCGTCCATCATTCAGATGCTATATCACAGAAATCCTGTTCTATGACTTATTTCCTGAAGCTAAACCGCCGCGAGCCCGCTACGGTAGTATATAAATTTGGTGGACAGAATCCCCCCACACCAATGCTGACGGAGTGTTATACAACAACAGAGAATTATTCTACGCATGTGTGGTAGTCCCGCTAGAACTATATAAATCTACCTACTACATGACGGACGGCGGTTTTACCATGCTGAACCTCTGTCACTGAGGACAGATGACCGGCCCGCCAAGATATAAATCAGGCCCTTAGTTATCAATCCACAGAGGAAATAAAACAAGCATGACAATAAGGCACTGCACCCATTGCTGCCATAGAGACTCCTGCAACTGATATTTAATAATTTCCAATAAATAGATTCTCAGGGTCTCCAATTTACTTGTGTGTGTGTTGTCAGGCAGTGCTCTGCTCCTAGTGTTCTAGGACCTGGCTGTAAAGGCATCAAAGCACTAAATGTAAATATTTTCCATTAATAGTGGCCTGGTAATTCCGATGGGCCCAGTAACAAAGTCTCCAGGTGGAATATTGGTGAAAGACAGATGGAACCCACAATGGCAAGTCAGATTTCTGCATGTTCCCCAAAACTCATAATTCCTGTTATTGCCACCCCTCTGTAATTACTGGGTACCCCATTAATGGTAAATCCTGTGGAGGGAAATAAAGGGGTTTTTATGGGCCACTCATTGAAATAGCTTGAGTAGTGTGGCCACACAGGTCTTTCATAGAATACATTTGGATCAGTATAAGGCAGGCACCTAAGAGCAGCAACTACTCTAGACTGAGGCAGCTTTAGTCAGTTTAGGGGGCAATCAGGGAATACTTTACTGTTAATACAAAGTTGGTGGATTCAGAAGGAACGGTATGGGAGGATGTTGGAAAGTGGGTTATTGGTAGGGGCAAATGTAGGTCTTAACAACAAAAGAACCGGGGGTCTATAACGGAGCTTCAGGTACTCCAAGCTGCTGCAAAACTCCTACATAAGTGAGTTAGGCGCTAATAGAGCTATATAAGTCTCTATTTCAGAATGTGTGCCAGGACAAACCTGTCGAAGGACCTACTGAGATTGTTGGTAAGACCCGTACAGAGATGTGTTGGATTCCCATCAAATAGGTATGTAGATCAAATGTTCTCATTTTGTCATCCAAAAATGGGGTGGTATGTCTCTTGATCAATGAGACCCATCCATCGCCCTTACTCAATTGGGTCGCACCATCAATCGCTAAGGTACCCATGAACAAATGATAAAGATGGGATCGAGTGCAGTGCAAAAATCAAAAGATGTGTGAGTTAAAAACAAGGGGTAAAAGGATCAATAGGCGAAAAACTCTAATGTAATTTGTCCTTTCCCTCAAACAAACAAGAACAATGCAGAGGAAGCAGTATAAACATATAACTGCATTTACAAGGCCAACATGTTTCAGCCGGTAGGGACAAGATCCCATGGCTTTCTTCAGGGCCAGAGTTCTAAGCATTAGCTACTGCATACATAAAGTGAACGTAACGACAATCTGTAAAGGATATACATAAATAGTCCAAAATCGTGTTCCTCTGTACCAAACGGTGTCTCTTACATCTGAATAGTACAGGGAGTGTACCTCACCTCTCCTGGAACCCAGCTCAGGAAAAAGGAGGCCCCGCTCTGTCCGGCGTTGTCTCATTGCAGGACCCGAGCTTCGTGGGAGGCCAAATGTAGGTCTGCCACTGGCAATAAGGCCACTAACACATGATAGGACTCAGCATAGGTCTTAGAAAAGTATTCCTTTGCTCAACCCTTGGTAACGTGGCTGCGAGCAGACAGGCTTAACTTCAAAGACAGGTATGTAAAAAATTTAAAAACACCATTTCAGTAAATAATTAAGACACAACACAAAAAAATCCAACACCAATTTATAAAAATAGGTAATATTTTTATCTTTTAAATGACACCAAAACGAAAATAATCCACTGTAGGGAACCAGAGATATGAATTTTTAAAGATTAGTCCCTTTCTAGTGCTTAGAAACCAACAGTGCTCCTTAAGTCATTTCGTTTTCTCTGTCAGGGACACACCTTTATAAATTGTTCTGAAGAATTCTCACCACTGTAGTGGGCCGCCTTCTTCAGCAAGCGGGGTCCAGGTAGAACACCTTCCTGGCGTTCTGCTTGCGGGTCCCAAAGTATCCAACACACAATCCAAGGTTCTGGAATCTCCAAGAGGGTCCTTGAAAGTGTGAAACTTCAATTCCACAATTCACTTGAACAAAACCCTTACAAATCCACTGGTACTCCAGGCTTTGAATTCTTTGTGGGGCTGTCCAGGTGAGCTCTGTTAACCTGTAGCTTGCAGGAAGTTTCCACTCTTGAGTCTTTTGGCAGCAAGGTAATCCACAGGGCTGTAGTTTCAGAGGGTGCAGGGTTTCATAGGTCATGCCTTAGAGTTCCTTGTACACAGCAAAATCTTCAGCAGGGCACTTCTTGCTTCATTCAGTTTCAAGCAGCAGATCTGGAGGGCTCTGCCCCTCTCAGATACTTATTCAAAATTCTCTGGGTCAAGCACCAGGTCACTGCTGACCAATGAGAGCAGGGCAACTCCTCATAGTTATGACCACATCCTGTGAAATGTGGCATTAGTTTGTCCCAGAGTGCATTAGTCTTCCAAATCCATAATGGCTGATTTTCCAGCAGGGAGGTAAGAGCTGGCTAAACACACCCCCTACCATCTGCACATACCTTTCTTAAGCCTAGCCCTGACTCTGGGTCACGACTTTCATAGTGGACTGAAACCCAGGTCTCCCCTCTTGTCTTTGAAGATCGTAGTTTACGACGCCACCTCCTGGCCTGGCATTCCTATAGAACAGAACACTGCCCTCCCAGCAACCTGGCTAATCCACTTAACTCTGACCAATCAGGGCAGACCACTGAAAGGCTGAATTTGGACTTACAAACAAGAAAGTCTCATAACTTATTGTATGTACACTTTAGGAGAAATTCAACAATATAATATTGTTGGATTTACTACGACCATTCTGGGAAGCCTTTCAATGGTCCGGCTAGTCCTCTCCTATCAATATTTATTAATCAATCACTTACTACCATGTTAACCTATGGGCCATGGGGTTTGCAATGGGGAAAATGACCTGGGCCACTTTTCAAGAACCAGGGCTCATAAAACCATATTTAATAAGTATTTCCCAAATTGCTACAGGACCCCCACTCCCTGTGAAACTAGGGGAGACTTCAGGGGTTCTGAATCTGCAGAAATATTGCAGATCATCCTTACCCACTTCTTCTAGCATCAAAGTCGAATTTGAGCACCTCTTTAAGACAATGTGGGGAGTGAAATGTAAAATTTCATTTTACGCAGGCATATAAAACTCATTTTATAAGTGCACACCTTATAGATAACTGACGCCCCACCCCTGGGATACCTATGGGTGACCCTGGGGGTCCCTAATATGCAAACACATGGTAGGCTTTTCATTTTTAAGGGCCCCTACCCCCAAAGTCGAGTTTGGGCACAATTTAGGGATTAAAAGCTGTCCTGGCCACCAGGGATGCTTTTAAACTGACCTCAGGCTTCAGCACTGCACACATGCTGGTGCAGAAAATCTGCTGGCCTCTAAACTGCCATGCCCCAGGATACTGGAGACTTCTAGGTAGTTTCAATCCCCAGCCCTATTACATACTAGGGGCTTATGGGGTAGGTCATGCCAATTACATGGGGTACCCCACCATACCATAGTGTACCCTAGTGTACGTTGGGTGTCTTAACTTTATTCTAATGTGTTCCTTTTAGCTTGACACTGGCCCTGGGCCTGGTTAAACAGAGCTCAGGGTCAGTCAGAGTCAGTTATCACCAGTTCCAGCCAGCAAAGAGTTGGGGGGTGCCCATGGCACATGATGACTTTGCAACAGAGGTGTTTAAGGTGAACCATAAGGGAAAAATGCATGAGAATTACCTATGGTTTCAGGAAATCCTTGGAAGGCACTATAACTGGATTTGAAAGATGCATAGCAGAAATAGGAATGCAGCCACCACACATAGCAGAAACCTGGGGAACAAGAGTACAGATAGTTGAAGACATGTAACAAGCGAGAGATACTCTGGGGCAATATGATTAAAGGACATATACAGAAATGAAGTATGAGAAGGTAGTAATGCACTGGTAACCAGATAACTGCTACAAAGATCAACCTGCCTATATATAGGATAAACTGCGCCCAGAAGGGGTCACTAAATATATAACATTACTGGGCTAACAAAATACAATAGACATCACATCACCAAAACATTTTTACAAAATGTCTTTATATTTATTTTCATGATAGACATTCAATAAATAGATCAAAAGCAAATAAATATAGAGTTCATGAGATAAATGTGAAAAACGTCAGACATATAAATATAAATATACATCAGGTCCCACACAACACATTCAAACCATGCATTCATCCATCACTCCAACGATACATACATACTCAGGAAAAACACATCAATCAAATACATTCTACCCACAATAAAGGCTATAAAGTAGAAGGTCCGTACAGGTTCCTAGATTCTGAATCAATGTACAAATGAAGGACTTTCGTATGTGTTCTCATATGTGGGCAATAGTTGAATCCAGACACACAAGGTAATTCAGCGCCAACACCCGTTTCGGTGCCTCACACAATGAGGGCTTCACCTTCATCAGGGCAACAACAGTACATCGTGTGGGACACAGAAGAAGAGACCTGATAGGGGGAGGTAGAGAAAAAACATATGGAGAGATGGAAGGATGCGGGACAATCAACACAACAATGCATTCCATATAAATACATGGTGCCTGATAAATCAAGACTCAGAAGGAATATTAAATATTTCACAGGATAATATTTCAAAACAGATAAGAAATGTTAGCCACAGGACAACCAAGGGATGAATTAGATAATGTTCAGGATAAGGAAGCATTAAATAAATGGGACAAGCGAGCACCAGGGATGGAGAGGGTAAGGAATGAAATAAGTTCCACCACCAATAGACACTTAGAGGAAATAAGTAGATTAAAGTAGTTGTCAAGAAAAGATATCAAAACTAAAAGAGATGATGGACGGAGTGTTGAACATTGCAATCACTCACCCCCAGTCAACTGATCTGGGTTTAATCCATCATCATACTTTAGCTCACTCCGCCACCCCAGTTCAGAGGGCATGGAGGAGAGAGCCAACATAAATATATACGGGCACACATGAAAAAAACGGTGCAGAGGGCCCCCGTTTACAAATCGAGGGTTTAAGGGGCCAAGGAAAATCAAAATGGGAAAATAGTTATATGCATAAATAAACAACAAAATAGTTAGGTCAAACATCGTGCTGGGTCGATTGCCGGGGTACACAGAAATGCAAAATGACGGCTATAGTGCGATACAAGAAACGCGAGTAGGCGTTTAGAATCCAGCATTTCACTTGTTTAAAAAGACCAAAACATAACCAAAGCGTACATGAAATTGACGAGTAGAGGTTTTACAAAGAAAATATTAGACAAGATACCAGTAGCAAACGGGGGGCAAACAGTAACGAACGCGGGAACTGCTACACCCGCAGGGACCAAGAAAAAAAGAATACAAAAACGGGGGATTAAGGACTCACCAGGATAGAGTACTAGGTACGCCGTGGTTCAGGTGGATCACTGAAATAATATCGAGGGACAAAATATCGACTTGCCAAAATATCGTGGACAAAATATCGACAGTCAAAATATCGAGTTTGTATCTACAAACAGGTAAGTACAAAAATATCGAGTACAAAATATCGTTAACAATAATATAGATGTAAAAAATATCGACTTTATTAAAAACAGTGTTAAATTAAAATTACATTTTAATTACTAAAATATACTTAAAAATACTTAAATTAAATTATAATAATTAAATAATAAATGAAAATAATAAAAATAATTTTTTACAATCTTATTTGTTGACCCTGAACCCTAAAAATACCCCTTTACCCCAAAACCCAAAACTGACCCTGAACCCTAAAAATACCCCTTTACCCAAAAACTGAAAACTGACCCTGAACCCTAAAAATGCCCCTTTACCCAAAAATTGAAAACTGACCCTGAACCCTAAAAATACCCCTTTACCCAAGAACTGAAAACTGACCCTGAACCCTAAAAATAGCCCTTTACCCATGAACTGAAAACTGACCCTGAACCCTAAAAATACCCCTTTACCCATGAACTGAAAACTGACCCTGAACCCTAAAAATACCCCTTTACCCTAAAACTGAAAACTGACCCTGAACCCTAAAAATGCCCTTTACCCAAAAACTGAAAACTGACCCTGAACCCCAAAAATACCCCTTTACCCTAAAACTGAAAACTGACCCTGAACCCTAAAAATGCTCCTTTACCCAAAATGTATCAATATTATTTCATTGCCAATTAATTATTAATTAACAATAACAATAAAGTAAATATATTAGCACATTAGCTGTAATTATTTTAATAATTAATATTATTTTTTCCAAATTAATTACTTAAAAATAACACAAAATTATATATATTAAAAATTTACTCTAATTAATGTAATTAACTAATTACAATTAATTAATTACCAATTAATTACTAATACAAAATATGTTCAAAATTATATTAATTAATTAACTAATTAATATTAATTAATTATCAATTAATTATTAATTAAAATATTAACAAACATATATTAATTCATTAATTATTATTAAATTACTTCCCACCCTATTCCCCTATAAATCCACAACCCGCTACAGAATTACATTACGCAATTATTATAAAAACAAAATTCATTTAATAAAATATTTTATAACATTAAGACACACTTTTCACACATATTATTACATAAAAATACACTATAAAATATTATATATTATTAAAAATTCGATATTTTTGCTATCTATATTTTATACAGTCGATATTACTTCACTTACCTGAAAAACGATATTTTTGTAGTCGATATTATGTCCAGTCGATATTTTGTCCAGTCTATATTTAAAACTCGATATTATGTCCAGTCGATATTTTGGAGTCGATATTTTGTCTGTACACCGGTTCAGGTTCCTCGGACGGCATGCAGGGAATTGAATTCCTGCTTCCGAGCTCCCGGGTTATAAGGACAAATGGGGTGGGGACACGTAATGGGAAGTGGGCGGGGCTGGAAAAGTTCATAACTCTGGAGAATTATCAAATAAGTAGGACTGGAGGGAATTGTACCTGGTAGCCATGTTTGATAAAACGAGTTGAACCTGGGGCATGTGCAAGTTGGGCACCTGCACAGGGCCATCAAACCCCAGGGGCCGCCACCCCAATATATATCCTTAATATAATAATCCTCTGAGGATGGATACATATTTGCGTGGCGGCCCCTGGCAGGGATTTGGCGGCCTCCGGCTCTGTTCCATTTCCAAACACCCTGACTCCCCTTCTTCACTGGCCTCCGCGCCTGCGTTCCTCCTGGTTCCTGATTGGCAGTGACGTGTTGCTCACCAAGGGCGTCGGGGCTGGCAGACGGGAAGCCGAGGATTCGAGTCTGCGTAAGCGCATACTCAACCTCATACTGCTTCCCGCGTGGCATGTGTCTGCATTCTGTGGTGGTCGGAACGTACTGGAAGAAGGAAGCCATTACTGCGACATCTACTCCCAGCTGGAGCTAGATGGACACGGACAGACTGCAGAGACGAGTCGACTCTCACTCGAGTCCCGGAGACAGCTAGTCAGGAGGCTGCACTGCAGTTCACCAGGCAGCCCAGGTAAGGCCCAGGCGAGCATTAATTCAAAGACATTTTCGATCCCTGGACCCCTGAAACAAAATGCAGTTTCTGGGCACCAGATATTCCACAGGGATAACAGTAACTAACGTCATGAATGGGGGTAGAGGCATGGGGAGGCTTACCAGACCTCAATATACTGCAGTGTAAGGTACAGATCGTGGGGGGATGAGCTGTGGGTCTGGGGCCCCCTGTCATGGCCCTGGCACTGCAGCCGTCTGTGCCAGTCCCTCACCTCGTGTGTCACAATACCCTCCTCCTCCTAAATGTTATTGTTCTGAGACAAATTCGGGAGGGTAGGAGCAGCCGCAGGTACTGGTCATCTAACACCTTTTCTGGACGTTTTATTAAAACACCTTCCTGAGCTCCGGGGGGCTCCGCCCCGGCCGGACCCCCTCTTCCGGGGTCCCCTACCTACGCTCCCTGCCCAGGGCCGCCATTAACCTAGAGCCGCCCCTGGTTGAACGAAAAAGATAAAGAACATCGGTCCAAAGGAAGTAGTCATATGGACACGACGAGTCGGGGAGTTGTAACATGAGATGAATGATCCAAAAAATCTGCAACATCCTAAAAATTATAAACAAAAGAGTTCAAGAGTGACATTCAAACCAATGGGTATTTCACACTAGTATTCTTTTAGAGCCTAAAGAGAATATATTCATAGAGAGGCGATAAAAATTTAAAACCTGAACAAGAGGTACATATGAGTAACCCAACATAGGGACTCAAAATTAACAATAAAAAAATAAAAATAAAGAAAAAACAGATATATCACTTAGTTTCTGAGGTGGGGGCCAATCAATAGATCCCACAAGCGGATTAGATAAAGGAACAGGAAAAGTTAAAGTTAGTCTGTACCGTCTAGGAGGTTACAGGTACCAAATGATCAAACAAAGAAATAATTTTCCCAGGGACAAAGTTTGTTAAGCCCTTTTTTTTTTTTAATTTTTATTTGTATTTTGCAAGGTTTGAAGTAGAAAAAAGAGAGGAAAAAAAAGGGACAAGAAAAGAAGGAGAAGGAGAATAAAGGAACAGGCGACATTCCGCCATATAACCCCACACAGGGGGTGCTGAAGAACATTACTGCAAAGAAAAAAGCCCAAAAGTACATCAAAAGGGACGGCAACCAGCAATGTCCATAGGAATGCAAGTGATATGGTACTTCAGTCTACATCGTCCGGGAGGCGCACCCATGTCTCAGTGGCTAGTGCAACGTTCTCAGAAGGAAAAGGGTGTCCCAATCATGATCACAATCATAGAAAAAGGCCAGGTGGTCCGCCTGCAGAGGTGATTCGTGTCGCAACTAAAAGAAAAACAACAATCCCAACTCAACACCCCGCCCCCCCCCATTTCCCCCCCACCACCCACCCCGCCCCCAGTGGTGGCGACCATCACGCACTCAGAACATCATCATACAGACAGGTGATTAAATTTGAAAGAGGTGTAGCGCACGTAGCGCCGAAGGGCAAACTGCCGAAGGCAAACCTCGTGACAAAAACCTAACCAAGGGACCCAAATTGAACATGAAGTTTTTAAATTTCCCTATAAAGATATCTGAGAGTCGCTCCATACTCAGTAATCGCCATAGCCGTGCATGCCATAAAGAAATGGCCGGAGCCGTCGGGCTTTTCCAAGCGGCTGCCAAAGTCAGTTTGGCCGCAGCCAGACACAGCTACATAATGCGCTTATCAGGTCTCGTTTGATGTTCAAGCTGCGGATCCCTGAGTCCCAACTGGACAAAGTCCATTGAGTCCGGGAGTGGGTAACCCAGCACATCCTTGATGTGGGAGAGGATTTCGGACCAGAATGGCCGGATGGTGGGGCAGTCCCACCAGATGTGGCTGAAGTCACCCAACATCCCGCAGCCTCGCCAACACTTATCTGAGGTCGTTGGGAATATCCGATGCAACTTGGACGGATACAGATAATAATCAAATATAAGCTTCATATGAGCCTCTCTAAGATCAGTAGAATGGTTATGTGCCGTCACATCCCGCCATAAGCTCCTCCATTCGTTGCCAGAAATGTCCCTCCCAAGTGTACTCTCCCAGTGGTCCATATATCGAGGTCGAGGGGACACCGCGGTGTCTAGTAGCAATCCATACAGAAAGGAGATCGTCCCCTTCATGGTGGATGTGCGAAGAATAAAGGTTTCAAACTTCGTCAATGGTCTAGTAGCGGCATCTACCACTCCAGGGGACGTCGCCCAGTGGAGGAGCTGAAGATGACGAAAGCGCTCAGTAGGCATAACACCATAGTCCCGCATACAATTATGGAAAGTAAGAGGCGTGGTACTGTGGAACAGGTGGGTGAGGGCCCTACAGCCACCCTCTCTCCAGACACCAAAGGGTCCATCCGTCAATGCCGGAGGGAAGGCCGGGTTGAAATGGATAGGGGTAAATGGGGACGGGAATGTGGTCCATCGATCATCGCCACTGACCGTGTCCCAGACCTTCAACACCGTGCTGGTGGGGGTGCTAATATACGCGTTTCTGGGCCGGTCCACCTTAGGTTTCCAGGCTAGATCCCAAATGGATCGTCCCGCCACACTCCGATCCATATGGAGCCAGTGCTTCTCTGAAAGCTGTTGGGACCATTCCACCATTACTCTTAATTGGGCAGCCTTATAATACAAGTGCATGTCCGGGAACCCCACCCCTCCCTCCATTCGTGGACGTCGGAGAACCGCATACGAAAGTCGCGCCCGACCGCCTTGCCAGACATATTTCAACATCAAGGTCTTAAGCCGGCGGAAATAATCCACCCCTATCGGAATGGGTAGTGCCTGGAACAGGTATAGGAGTTTAGGTAGGAGGACCATTTTAAGCGCATGAATCCTACCCAACCACAAGATATATTTCGGTTTCCATCTCTCCAATTCCGCACGTATCGCCGCCAGCATCGGAGGGAAGTTGGCCTGAAACAGTGCGCCCAGGGTAGAGGTCAGCCGAATGCCCAGATACAACAGGGATGAGGTCGACCACGAGAGTGGGGTAAGCGACCGAATCCGGTGCACCTCTTCGGGCGGTAGGGTTAAGTTCAGAATATATGATTTATCGAAGTTGACTTTGAACCCCGCCACCGTTTCAAAATCAGACAGCACTGTATGGACATGGGGTAACGATAACGCCGGATCCCGAATTGAAAGTAATACGTCATCAGCGAAGAGCGAAATCTTGTGTTGCTCACCCGTAAAGGGGAGGCCCAAGATCCGTTTGTTCTCCCGAATCGCTAACGCCAACGGTTCTATGCTTAGCGCAAAGAGAAGTGGCGAGAGCGGACAGCCCTGACGTGTTCCGCGGGAATGGTGAAAACTCCCGGATCTGTGTCCGTTAATCAGCACCCGAGAGGTGGGATTGTTGTAATTGGCCTCAAGCATTCTTATGAATCGGGGTGAAAACTCGAAGGCTTCCAACGTGCGGTGTAAAAAACCCCAGTCAACGCGATCAAAGGCTTTTTCCGCGTCAAGCCCTACTAACACCGCCGGTATGCGTAACCGCTCAGCCTTCTCAATCAGATGGATTACGCGCCGCAAGTTGTCGCGAGTCTGTCGACCTTTTATAAACCCGGACTGGTCCGGGTGGACCAGAGCCGGCATCAAATCCTGCAGCCTGCTAGCAAGGATAGATGAGTACAACTTAGCGTCCAGGTTGAAGAGCGCTATCGGGCGATAAGATGCGCACTTGGTAAGATCCTTCCCCGGTTTGGGGATGATAGTAATCAGGGCCTCAGCCATGGTGTCCGAGGTTCTTCCCTCAGATTCCATCGTGTTGAAGAGGGAAACCAGGTAATCGCAGATGTCCGATGCGAACGTTTTGTAAAACAGGGCCGTGTAACCGTCAGGACCCGGGGCCTTGTGGAGTTTCAGAGCCTTAATGGCGTCCAGTACCTCCTCCCTAGAGATGGGGAAGACAGCAAATCGTTCCATTCCCTGGAGACCTGTGGGATAGGAAGACCACCCAAAAACGCAGACTGGGCCTCTGGATCCAGGGCGTCGCTCGAGTAGAGATCTGCGTAAAAGCGGCCAAAAATGGCTGCCTTGTCTGCATCTTTATGCCGAACAGAACCTGTATGGTCCTGTATGCCCCCGATGTAATCCCTCTCGCGCTTATCTCGAAGCTGCCGGGCAAGGTGGCGCCCAACCTTGTTCCCCTGGGAGTAGGAGACGCGTCTAAGACGTAGGAGGGTAAATTCAGCCCGGTTGTTGTAATGGGCTCTCAATTTCCCTCGTACCGCCGTAAGCGGGCGGAGGGTCACCCTAGAGGGGTTCGACTTGTGCGCTTGCTCCAGTGTAGCGAGCTCCGACTCCAGAGCCTCCCTCTCCTTCCGCCGAAGCTTGTTAAGATTCGCATTAAGGGCGAGGCACGTACCCCGTATGGAGGCCTTGCACGTATCCCATGTGGTATATACTGACGTATCGGAAGGTGGGTTAAGAGCAAAAAAATCTCCTATAGCCTTTCGCAGTTCCTTACAGGACACCTCATCCCGTACCAACGCTGCTGGGAAGTACCACTTCCGCCAGCCGTCCCCCCCTACAGACCAATGTAACCCAAGTACCACTAAGCTATGATCCGATAATGAGAGTGGGAAAATATCAGCCATTCGGACATCTCCCCTGAGGGCCTGGCTAACAAAGATGTGATCTATGCGGGAGTACGAGCGATGGACATGAGAAAAGAATGTATAATCCTTGGTCTGAGTGTGTACGAAGCGCCAGCTATCCTCCAATCCCAATTCGCCTATTTGTCGCTGCGTTTCTTCCGAAAAGACCCCAGTATCTGCCCTGCGCGCCCCCGAGCTATCCAAGTCCCTGTCCCACACCATGTTGAAGTCCCCCAGCAGTATCAAGTGCCCTTCCACAAAGTCCCCCAACTTGTCCATCAAGCATTGTAAAAAACCATTTTGGACAGCATTCGGAGCATAAACCACAACAAATGTACACTGGCGGTCATATAATGACCCCTTCACCATTAGCCAACAACCCTCCTTATCACCGCTCACCCCCAGGGGTTGAAAGTGGAGAGAGGCCCGGAATAGGAGGGCCACCCCTCTATGCTTAGTGGGTGCTGACGCCCTATAGATAAGGGGGAAATTTCTATGACGGAGTCTCAGTTCGTCTCTCCTGGCCAAGTGGGTCTCCTGGAGGGCAACTACATTCAGATGGTGATCTGAGAGATACTTCCAGAGCTTCTGGCGTTTCTGCGGGGAGTTGAGACCTTTCACATTCCAGGTACCTATACTAACTGGCATGGTGACGACATGAGACTCCGTTCTATGTGTTTGCTAAAATACCCAGAGCCCGGCCCCCGGCCCCCGCCAGCCACCAATCTACACACCCCTTGATCAGGCCCCTCTCCCAACAACCTCCCCCATACTCTGGTCCACCCCCCCCACTCCAGTAACTCCATTGCACCAGACCTCCGAGCCTCCCTGATAAGATGACACATTGAGCTCCGTATACCGAGAACAATCGGATAAAGACATCAAAGGCAAAGTCCTAAGCACCCTCTGTTCTTGGGGAACCGTACTCACTCCCCCCCAGCGTCCCAAATAGTTCTCCCCCATGCAAACAGCAAAAATTGTAGAGACCTCAGTGCAGTACAAGACAATAAGTGCAAAGGAGAACACCACTAGCGCCAACAACATCCCACACACACCATCTTTGGTCGCCACCACACCCCCCCCAACCCCAACCCCAACATTCCCCCTGCAGTACCAACCCCCAGAACTCCCCACCTCCCAACCCCCCCCAGCAAACAAAGAGTCAAGAAGACAGAACTCAAGGCACTAAACCTGAACAAAGCACTCAGCAGTTCCAATGGGCCACGGGTCACAAGGTCCACATCAGACTGGAATCGGGGTGGGGGCACCAATTCGGGGACCCCCAGGGCCACGGTCCGGGGTGTCTCCTCCAAAAGTACCATAGTACCCCGGGACCTCAGGGCCAGAGACCCTCCGGCGCCCAACCATCAAGGAAATCGGGGATCACGCTGCTCCAGAGCTCTGCTGAGAATCTGCTAATGTGGCCGAGGCCACCGACGCCACCGCAGCACCCCTTTCTTGCAAGCTAGCTTTGCGGTCCGGATGCCTCCGGTCCGGGGAAGAACCAATTCTATGCCATGAGGAAGACCGATGCCGTCTCCTCGACGGGGAGGGATGCGCCGCCTGAGAGGAAGGAAAGTCCTCCAGGCCCAGAAGATCCTTCGCAACTTGCGGGGAGCGGATTTGTGCCAGCCTGTTTTGCCATCGGAATATTATCCGGAAGGGGTGCCCCCAGGAGTATGAGATGTTGCGCTCCCGCAAGAAAGCAGTCACCGGGCGGAATTCTCTCCTCTTCTGGAGCTTCGATGCCGCCAAGTCCTGGAAGAGCTGCGGGCGGTGGTCCCTGAATTGTAAGGAGGAGATGGCTCTAGCCTTCCGTAGGATACGCTCCTTCGTTTGAAAGTCATGTACACAGACGAGGATGTCCGGGGGAGGGCCACCCCCTCGTCTAGGGAGACCGACTCTGTGCACCCTGTCCATTTTAATTTCCTGCACGTCCTCCTCGTCCAAGATCTGTAAGAACAGGGCCAGGACATACTCTCGCAGGTCTCCAGCTTCACCGTCCCATGGGACCGCCTTAATACGAATGTTGTTCCTCCGGGAACGATTCTCCAAGTCCTCCGCGTGGGCCTGCAGGTCCAAATTCTGTTCCGTAAGGCGAATAACGTCCTGTTGTAGTTGGTGCACATCATTTGCCACACTCAAATCGTGATCTTCCAGGGTCGCCACCCGTTCACCAATTCCATCGACATCTCTCTGCACCTCCCGGAGATCCGACGCCAGCTGGGCGCGAAGCTCAGAAATGTCCTCCTTGATAGAGGTGAACAGCTCCGTCATGAAGGCCTTGGTGGCGGGCGCCTCCTCGTCCGATTGCCTAGACGAACCACTGGCTCCAGGGGAAGATGGCTGCTGCGATGACTTGGAGGCACCGTCCTTACCCGGCCATCCTTTGCGTAGTACTGTGGACATCATGGAGGTCCGGCTTCGCCGTGGGACCAAGGCTATGTACCTTCACCAGGGACGAGGAGTGCTCAGGTGCAGCGTAAGGCCTCAACAGGTATTCAGGCCTCCGTGTTGCCGCGTATCTGCGCCACAGGCAATGGCCGCCTGACCAAGATGGCGGCTCAGAAGCTTCCCGCCAGAGGAGTGCCCAAGAGTCAATGCAGGGACAGTGTCGTCCGGCAACCAATCCCGGGGTCTCTCCGCCTTTGTAAATCGGGGCCACAAAAACGGACCCCCTGTTCCAACCACGCTCCCCCGCTGACCTTCCAAAACTATGTCCCAGCCACCGGCGAGGGGACAGCGCAGGTCAGACTGTCAGCCCGCAAGGCGAAATAGGCCTCTAGTTCCGCTCACTCGCCGGACCGGGGTCCACAGTGCAGGGACAGTTCCTTCGGCTCCTAGCTGCTTCAGGGTGTTGACTCGCTCGCAGGTGCGATGGGGACGTCCCACTCCACCAGTGGCCGCAAGTAGCTACCTCGGCGCAGTCCATTAATGGCCGCTCCCGGTCTCTCACAGCTCCGCCGATAGTCCGAGGTACACCCTCCACGTGGCCGGTTGTCCACCGAGTCCCTCGGGACAGTTGCAACAGAGTGCCCAATACCGCCTCAGTACCTCGATGGTGCGCCGCAGCACTGGCACGCGATAAGGAGGGCAGGAGCGACCCGCGGCCTCGCGATGCCACGCCCAGCCGGCGCCGGCACCTCTGCACTCACAGGTCGGCCTCTCCCTCACGCAAGACCGGTGCGTGTTAGGCCTGATGACGACCCTCCCGCAATGGCGTTCTCCGGTCTCCTGCTGCTGCCTCGCCGGGAACTCTGGACCTCTCCCCTCGATGTCGGTGGCCTCTGCGTGCGGGTATCTCAGGGTCGGTTGGCGCCCCGTAGGCGATGCTATACAATGCTTAGCAGGTGGGGCGCCGGAGAGACTCCTTAAGCCCTTTTTTTACAGAGTTCAATAGGAAGATCCAAAATACCTCTCTTTTTCTTCTTACAGCGGTGGAGTCTTTACCAATTTGAGATTGTACTCTTTCTAAGAGTGACCATTTAAGGTTGTTATCAGTATGGCCACATTCTAACCAATGGTTCACAAGGGGGGGAAGTATAGCCGTCATTTTGCATTTCTGTGTGCCCCGGCAATCGACCCAGCACGCTGTTTGACCTAACTATTTTGTTGTTTATTTATGCATAGGACTATTTTCTCATGTTGGTTTTCCTTGGCCTCCTAAACCATCGATTTGTAAACGGGGGTCCTCTGGACAGTTTTTTTCATGTGTGCCCGTATCTGTTGATGTTGGCTCTCTCCTCCCTGCACTCAGGCCTAGTTCTTCCCTACATACCGACCTCCCTGTATTTATATTCTAGATCTCCATGGAACATCTATAGGTTTCGCTGATGAGCTCATTCATTTATTAGATCCCGGACACTTACATCCACCTGTGTGCTCCTTAAATCCTGCTATTTGAATGTAAATGTAAATCTACATGTATTTATATAGCGCAAATCGCCCACATCGCAGGCATCTATGCGCTTGCTTAGGGAACCCGTCCTGGTATTCCCCTGTGAGATACCCTGGCAGGGTATTCACAAGGTGAAAGCCAGGCATCCCGCCGCGAGGGGCCATTGTGGAGATTAAGCAAGCTATTGCCCAGAGTCGCAGAGTGTGAACCCGTGAGTCGAGTAGGCACCGGAGCGAGAATTATCGAGTCTGTGGAAATATTGAGCCCAACCCCCGTCGGGGCGGGGAATTGAACCCTGGTCCAGGGCCGATCTCAGCTTCCGGGTCTGCCGCCTCTAACCCCTGAGCCACACTTCTCCTAGAAATCTCTGTCTTACGCTTAGTGCTGGTAAGACATTGGAGTGCTATCTCTTTTAGTACCTTATACTCTGCCTCACTATACAGATTGTTTGATATCCTAGTTTATTTTAATTTCTACAGATATTATCTATTGAGCTGGTCTAAATTTCTTCCTTTTGTGTCCCTTATCATTTGGACCACCCTGACTAAGGTATATATAGTTTGTTGTTGCACCTTTTTGAGATGGATATTCACTGCCCTTGCCTATGGATGTCACCATATTTGTTCACCGTCAATCACATAGAAGTTTGGGTGATATATTTTCTTGACAACTACTTTAATCTACTTATTTCCTCTAAGTGTCTATTGGTGGTGGAACTTACTTCATTCCTTACCTTCTCCATCCCTGGTGCACGCTCGTCCTGTTCATTTAATGCTTCCTTATCCTCAACATTATCTAATTCATCCCTTGGTTGTCCTGTGGCTAACATTTCTTATCTGTTTTGAAATATTATCCTGTGAAATATTTAATATTCCTTCTGAGTCTTGATTTATCAGGCACCATGTATTTATATGGAATGCATTGTTGTGTTGATTGTCCCGCATCCTTCCATCTGTCCATATGTTTTTTCTCTCCCTCCCCCTATCAGGTCTCTTCTTCTGTGTCCCACACAATGTACTGTTGTTGCCCTGATAAAGGTGAAGCCCTCATTGGGTGAGGCACCGAAACGAGTGTTGGCGCTGAATTACCTTGTGTGTCTGAATTCAACTATTGCCCACATATGAGAACACACACGAAAGTCCTTCATTTGTACATTGATTCAGAATCTAGGAACCTGTACCGACCTTCTATTTTAAAGTCTTTATTGTGAGTAGAATGTATTTGATTGATGTGTTTTTCCTGAGTATGTATGTATCGTTGAAGTGACGGATGAATGCATGGTTTGAATGTGTTGTGTGGGGCCTGATGTATATTTATATTTATATGTCTGATGTTTTCCACATTTATGTCGTTAACTCTATATTTATTTGCTTTTGATCGATTTATTGAATGACTATCATGAAAATGAAAATAAATATAAAGACATTTTGTAAAAATGTTTTGGTGATGTGATGAGTATCTATTGTATTTTGTTAGCCCAGTGATGTTATATATTTAGTGACCCCTTCTGGGCGCAGTTTATCGTATATATAGGCAGGTTGATCTTTGTAGCAGTTATCTGGTCGTCTTCCCCTATCCTTCTTGCCTATCATTCGCTTCTAGGGGCCCCCTTCTTAGTAGTAATGCACTGGTATTTATTTATTTATTTATTAATACAATTTATAAAGCGCGTACGTTTGCCCGTGGGCGTCTTGGCGCTAAGAGTACTACATAGGATCACTGAGGAGGTGGAACCCGTCCATGAGAGCTCAATTACTGATGGAATAACCATGTCTTCACCAGTTTCCTTAACTGGAGGAGTGAATGAGCCGCACGAATAGTCAATGGGTGCGAGTTCCAGAGTCTAGCTGCAGACACCGTGAAACACCTGTCTCCCCAAGTGACCTTCCTGGTGCGTGGTACTACTAGTTGATGCAGTGCCATTGATCTTAGTTGTCTTGCCGGGCAGTAAGGGAAGAGCTGTTCTTGCAGAAACCTTGGGCCTTGGTTGTGAATAGCCTTGAATGTTAGACAAAGAGTCTTGAATTTGATACGATTTTTTATTGAAAGCCAGTGGTAACTTTTGATTACTTGACTGACTGATTTGAATTTTGGAGTTTTAGAAAGTAATCTTGCTGCCGCATTTTGGATCATTTGCAGCTTAGAGATTACCTGGGATTGTGCGTTAGCAAATAGACCATTGCAATAATCGAGAGCTGAGAGCACCAGTGTACTGACCACTGTTTTTCCCGCACTCTCCGAAAGAAATGGAATGATCTTCCTGATGATTCTGAGTTTGTGGTGAGCATTTGCCACTGTTTGATTGGCATGTGCTACAAAATTGAGCTTGTCGTCAAAAACTATGCCCAGATTTCTGACCCTGGTGGAGGGGGATGGTAAGGCTCCTAAAGATGGAGGCCACCACCTGGGGGACCATGGTGGGTCGATCTTCTCGAAAATGACTACCTCCCTTTTCTCGGAGTTCAACCTTAAACAGTTAGCCTGCATCCAGTCTTTAATAGCCAGCATACCTTCTTGAAATCGTGCTGCTACCTGATCCCCATCATTGTTGATAGCGAGCACCAGCTGGGTATCGTCAGCATAGGAGGTTAGGCTCATCTGGTAGGTTTTAATAACTCTCGCCAAGTCCAACAATGGTAACCATTGCAAACACAGAGGGGGATATGCTCACATCACAGGAAGACATCTTCCATGTGGATGTTTACGCTACATTATACACAAAACAGGGGTCAGCTAATGAGGCTGGTACTGCAGCCCTGTTGGATGAGGCAGGTCAACCAAGGGTGACTGCAGAAATGTGCAAGGTAATGAATAACCCAATTGAGGAAACAGATATTAAGAGGGTAATTAAAAATATGAGCACAGGTAAGGCTCTGTAAGATGATGGGTTGCAGGTTGAGTTTTACCAAATGCTGAGGGATCTTGTAAGCGCCCCACTGCTGGCCATGCATAGGGAACATAGGGAAGTGGTCAGAGGGGGGAATTCTCCCAGCGTCACTTCATAAAGCACAAATAGCAGTGCTACCCAAACCAGGAAGGATCCCCTGGAGGATGAGTTGTACAGACCACTGTCCATGATTAATGTGAACACTAAGATATTGAGGAGAATCCTGGGTGGCCAGCTAGCTACGGTGGGGGAGACTCTTATACACATGGATCAGGCCAGATTTGTGGGAGCCTCTCTACTTCTATTGATATTCGGAAAGCATTTTCTTTCCTAAAGCAGGCCTCTAAAATGGATGAACAGTGTGCAGTGGCAAGACTGAATGCTCATAAGTCATTTGACACAGTGAAATGAATTTGTAGGAGGCTCACAGTAATGAGATATGATTTAGGTCCAGAGTTCCTGAGATGTGTGATTCAGCTACACACTGGTAGTCTGGTGAGGGTGAAGGTATGCATCAGATTATTGGACAGAAGGGCAGTGCAAAGAGGGATGAGACAGCAGTGACCCTGCCCCCACTAATCTTTGTTTTGGTCATTGAACCATTGGCACAAATGATAAGGTCCAGACATGTTGATGATGGCATACTGATAGGCAGCAAGCACAAAATTACACCCTTATATGCTGATGATATTTTACTGACCAATTACAGAGTGGAGCAAAATAGCAAGCGAGATTGAGCACCACCCTGGCTTCAGGCTGAATCCAAATAAGTTGATTCTGTACTACAAAAATTCAGAATACTCACAAGGGTAAGAACCTCCCAATATACAACTTCAGTTGACCCCAATTACATACCTAGATATATATCTGAGCTCTACAAATGCAGAAGTTTCAGACTAATGTAGAGTGTAGTATACGTTGATGGCTAAGATGCCTGATGTCACTAATCAGTCACATATCTCTAAGTGAGACGATTGCACTACTTGGGTCCGATATATTCTACAACATACTCCTCTGGATATACCAGATGGTTGCATCCATAGATTAGATGACTTACTGAGACTACTATACTAGGGCACAGGAAGAGCAAGAATAAGCCATGATGTATTAAAGCTTCCTCACTTCAGTTTTCACAGCAACGGTGCATTTAAACCAAAGCACCACAAACAACAGTAGTTTGCATTCTGTTGTTCCTGGCTGTTCATATTAAAATTTGTACTGAAAATTGCACTTTCACTGTCAATTTTTACAGTAAATTTAATTGTGTGATTCTGGGAAATTCGGACCAGATGCATCAAGCATTTTTCTCCTCACGAACGGGCCAATTCGCAGAATCGACCTGTTTGCGATTGCAAAAAATGCTTTTGCAATGCATAAATCCTAATTTTGCGATTCGGTATCCTGTTACTAAATCGCCTACTTCAAGTAGGTGGTAAGACATTCACAAATAGGAAAGGGTCCCTTCCCCTTTGTGAATGTTTGTAAAAGCATTTTTAAGAGCAAGCAGTGGTCCCATGGACCACTGCCTGCTCCTGAGGAAAACGGGCTGCTTTACAACAAAAAAACATGGTAGCTCCCACAACATCCCGGTCCCTCGCCCTTAAGCCATTGGCAGACTGCCTGCGGAGAAGACGGGTCAAAGCAGTCCCCCTATTTTTATTCAGAGACCCCAGGACGCAGAACCTCCTACACCCTTAGTTAAACCCTCAGATATTGCCTTATGCCCCAGCTTTGCGTAGCCAACCCATTCCCAAGCAGAAACAATGTACCTTCCTCAGCCTCATACCATCAGCTGAAGATCGAATCCTGGAATGTGGCAGGGCTAAGCAGTAAACTGGCAATCCCCCACCGGAACAAACTAATTTAGGGCTTTGGCATTTGCATTTTCCAGGAGACCTGGAGCCTGGTTCCATTGCATAAATCAGGCTATACTTGTTTTTACTCACCAGCAACCACCATAGGGAGAGGGTGCCCTTCAGGGGGTCTGGCTATCTGGGTGAATATGGCCCTGGGCTGTTGAATCACCTTCCAACCAAGTTTGAGTCCAGACATCTTGAGACTCACCATTAAGGGCACCAGGGGGGGTGTATTCTTGATCTGTTCAATGTCTACATAACAGGGACTAAATGGGGCAGACCTTCACCCATTGTCATAGCTCTGGAAGAAATCTTAGCTTGCTGCTCGCCCCACTCTAGAGTTGTGGTAGCAGGAGATTTCAACTGTACTTTTGAGTCCCTGGACACAGGACTTGCTGGGGGTTGAGGACGATGACAACAAATGGGCTGTCCCCTCACTAAGCGTACCCCTGTCAAAAGATGGACAGAGCTAGCACTCCATCTTAATGCCCTCACCATAGAGTTCGGTCTGAGGGCAACTAACAGAAGAACTCCATCAGACAGCCAGAGGGGAAAACACCTACAATAGAGTTAGCTGCCCGTCACGCATTGATTACATCTTACTAGATGTAAGGCTTTGGGGAGATTTAATAGACATGAATGTGGTCACTACCACTGACTGTGATCACAACCCCCTTTGCACTAATATGAAGTCTCCGTGGGCTGTCCCCTGCCATCTCGAGAACTCCGAAATCTAACCTCTACTAGAGAGATTGTTCCTTCAAACTGTAAAAGATTCCTAAAATGGCATACGGTTGCACTGCAAGAATATAAAATTGCTGGTATTCTGCAAGTTCTGGCCCTGAGCATATCAGAGATTCAGGCTGCAGCTACTGACCCAGGGGGGCTGGTAGACGTTCCCACTATCCACTCTCGCACAATGTAACAGCTGAGCTCATAATTCCTAGCACCTGGCAAGAGCAGTAAGTCGTTTTGCCTTTTAAAGGGCCACACTCGCGGTACACAAAAGACTGGATGGCGTAAATGACAGCTCTTGGCTACTTCAATCAGAGATAAGAATTGTCCCTTGATCAAGGCTGCTAGGAAGAACTACAGAGCATCTTTGCACCAAGCAAAGATTAAGTTGAATAAATCAAACTGGCAGGAACTGGACGAAGCTTCTTTGGCTAAGGACAGCAATTTATTTTGGGCCCTAGTCACCCGGGGCAACAAGGAAGACGCTTGTCCACTTCCAATCACATCCCATGCCATGACTGGTATGATCACTTTGGGAAGCTCTACTCTGCACCAGAGGCCACGCCTCTTGAGGTGCAATGTGATCTCTTTTATTCCTCTGGTGTTGATAGTGACAGTGAGCCCTTTGTCAAGGTTGAAATTGAAGCTGCGTTAAGGAAGATAGTACCTGCCAAAGCAGCTGGACTGGATGGTCTGCCCGGAGACTTATTTCTTGCAGACACTACAAGTTGGGCACGCTATATTCTCCTTCTTATCAATGCTATTGCCAGAGGCTTCCCAGTACCAGAGTCCTGAAATAGAGCAGAGGTGGTTCTGATCTACAAAAAGGGTGCCAGAGAAGACTCCTGAAACTACAGACCAATCAGTCTGATAGATGCAATGCAGAAGGTTCGGTAGAGTTTTGATACAGAGGATTCAATCATGGGCAGAGGAAGAAGCTGTTCTTTCCCAATATCGTGCAGGCTTTAGGGCCAGCACAGGAATGGTCGATCAGGTGTTTAGGCTACTCCTTATATATTGGAAAGTTGTTGTAATCGGCAAGGTCAATCTTTATCTCGCATTTATCGATTTAAAGACTGCATTTGACCTGGTACCCAGGAATAAGCTGTGGCAAATACTTGGAGATATGGGCAACCCTCTTGTCATCCTTAACCTGCTGGTCCGGCTCCATGAGGGCAAATACACACAGGTGAGATGGGGACACAAGGCCAGCTGACGGAGCAGATCCCCGTTAACATGGGAGTCCACCAGGGCTGTGTTATGGCACCCACCCTGTTCTCTTTATATGTGAACGGGGTGGTCAGCTTCCTGCAGGGCTCCAGGTGTATTACCATGTCCCAATTAGCAGTCTTCTCCAGTGATCTGCGGCCCTGTCCACCCATGTCGGGTTGGCTCATCCTCAACGGCTCTTGACTTCACGTACTTATTCCTCAATGTATAATAAGTTGTTGTGACTATTTAGCGCAACTTTAGCCATTGCACAATGTTTAATTGATTTTGTCCCAGAATCTATGTCGGGACCATTTTAACCTGTAACCCCTACCGATCCTATCATGGGTCGATGTGCCTCCTTTCTTTGATATATCTAGGGATACTCCTTCCCGTGCCTAAACCATATATTTATATATTAAATAGGTTATGTGTCCCACCTTCCAGTCCTGATGAAGGTCCCGCAGCAAGAATAGTACTCCTACCTGCACATATGAGGGTCGAAACGTCGACAACCACCTGCCTTTGAATATCAACTCCATGCCCTATTGTTTTCATTGATTGAACTTTGTGGAGTATGCTTCTCTTTTGAAATGATTGTTTGAACCTGATGGTCTTGGTCTCTGTACACAATGTGTAACATTGACAAATGAGTTATATTTGTTGATTATACTGTTACTTAAGAATCTTCTTTCTTTCACTACATCCTCACACGATCACTCACCACCCCCCCCTCCTTTTCCCAATTTGGGGCACTGTGAAACCACTAACTTATTGTTCGGATAAACTGTATATCTAATATATACTCCCATTGTGATTAAAACAATGTGGACTAATTTGTTGTTTGGTTGACTTATTTTCAATTTTGTATTTATTGTTCCTATGCAACTGGGACCCCTTCTTCTTACTACTTATGCAGGAAGATTCAGCAGATGCACCAACCCTGGTGTGTGACAAGTTACCGACCCTCCTGTTTGCTGATGATACCCTGCTGGTGTCTGAGACCCCAGCAGGGTTACCAAGACTGCTGAATAGATTTCAATCGTTCTGTGACTCCCGGGGACTGGTCATCCACACCTCAAAAACCAAGTTCATGACATTTAACCCCCATAAACCATTCAGAAGCAATCGTATGCAGTGCTAGGCACACGTGGAGAGAGTCAGTACCTTCGACTACCTTGGCATCCGACTCTCCGACAAAATGTCATGAAGACCCACTTAGCTAAGATGCTTATGGGCCATAAACGTGTGGCCAGACCCCTAGGTAAAGAACATCGCTCTTCACAAAGAAAGCCAGTTGCTCTGTCCCTCACAGTATATGACGCAAAAGCAGTTAGCACAGCCGTTTATGGAGCCGAGCTATCGGGGTTTGATAATGTCGATGACATCTGTAGATCTGAGCATAAGTTGCTGAGGGACTTGGTGATGCTTCCCGTAAAATCTCATTACCACCCTTAATGCTTGATATGGGCAGGTGGTCCATCAGAGATATTGCTCAGCTGCGCCCATTGCTTTTTTGGGTCCGTTTAAGGCGAACCCCCTAACTCTCCAAATATGCCGCACCACTAAACTAGGTTATGAGCATAGATGTTAGCCATAGAATTGGTTGGATTTCAAGTATCAGGAAAACACTGATACCTCTGGGTTTTAAAGGACTTTGGGACAGGCAAGATCCACCTAGCAAAGTGGAACTCAAATGATCGCACTGGGATTGGGTGGACAGCTAGGAAATCAGCAAACCAAATGTGGTCAGATTAATCGAAGAATTCTATCTCCACAAGCAGAGTAGAGGCCTTGAGCCTCATCTAAGCATAATTCAGGATCAGAGAGACAGGATGATGCACATTCATTTTAGGTTTGGCATGCTTCCTATCTGCACACTAACTGCAAAATGGCACCCACCCAAACAGACAACAGAAGATTACCCCTGCTGCAGAGCCCCACTGGAGTGCATTGCCCATGTCATCCTTGTTTGTCCGGCGTACATAGCAGCAAGGTAAACATGGTTAAAACTAATCTACTGACAACTGGGCACGCTGAACCATCGGTTTGCTATGTGCATTCTGAAGTCTAACGCAAGAGCCCTCTTTGCATGTGGTGTGGCCAAGTTCCTTAGCCACGCCTGGCTAGTTAGGCAAACAGCCCTGCATAGGCTGGTCTATTATTATATCCCAATAGCTGAGGAGAAATCACTCTAGATCTAAATGATTGTTTAACCGCATCGCTGCTGCGGCGATTTTTGCGCTGCGCGGCTTTTTTCTCTTTTCCGCATTACATGACGAGCTCAGATCGTCATCAGCACACGTCACCCGTGGGTGATGACGAGCTGAGCTCGTCATCAGCATCGAAGGGGTTAATCCACTATCACAACCTCATCTAACGCACTAGCTCTTTATATTAGCTTACCTGTCACCTGAAAGAGGGCTTAAATATCTTTTATTGGGTACGCACTGGTGGTCCGGCATTGCGCTTTTTTTATGATGCCCTAATTAGGTAGGACTGTTATGATTGTACCTTTTAATTGTTTTTAAGGTAATTATTTACGGTTTTATTATTGAATTTTTAATACCTTTTATTGTGTAGTATTTGACAACTGTGTTATCCTTTGTAGTGCAACAATGCACTTTTACGATCTGGTCGTGCACACTTTTTCTGCATATCTCTGTATTACATATCAATCTGCACTATTGTAACTTGTATTTAAAATGTTTCTCGAAGCTTTTATGACACAAGTTGTCGAAATAAAGCATAAATACAATACAATACAAAAAAAATGATTGATTTACTTAAAAGCAATCACAGACATGGTGGACTGCTGACCTCAGCAGGCCACCATCCATGTGATTTTAGCGATTCTTAGGGGGTCGCAAATTGCGACCTACCTCATTAATATTCATGAGGTAGGTTATTTGCAACCCCTTGGGAATCGCAGAAAGTGTACTGCACACTTTCATGCATGCCATTTTGCGAGACCCTAATTGCGAATCGCAAAGATTCACAATTAGGGAATAGCAAAACATTTTTTTATGCATCTGGCCGTTCGTATTATATATGCATAATGTGATTTTTCCAAAATTACACAAATAACGCCATTGTAATCAAAATTTCACCCAGGCCTTGTGTATATTTTTTCAGCATGCCAGGTAGTGCTTCAAATGGGCAGGGTCTGTCAGGTACTCAGCTCTTGCATTTCTTCAATGTAAAAAAGAGAGTCCTCAGCATAGATTCTGGTGACATGCTCTGTATCAACAAGGCTCTGAGTGTAAGTGTGAATCCTGAGCAGTACAGAGAGTTTCTCTATACGAGAGATACCACACTCTCAACAGTATTATCTTTTAATTTTAGACTTGGTCTCCACCTGATGAATTTCACTCAGCTGCAAACAAGGGCTTGTTTAGAAATTCCCTGAGATTGCTCAGAGATGAAGAAGGAATGAACCTGGGCACACTCATAATGTGTTTTCCCTCAATAAGAACCGTTATTATTTTACCTAAAAACAAATGCTATTAACCATCCCCAGAAGGATTCCATTCTAAAGTTACCGCCAATGCTCCAAAACTCACATGTCTAGATTTGTCATCAAATGAATCTCAACAACCCTAAAGCAAACTTTCAACCTTCAATGCAGTTTAATGTTCAAGACAGGAAGACATTAGCAAAATGAGAAACCAGTAACCAATAGTTCTTTCCTTTGACACGGATTAAAATCATCCCCTTGGTCAGCATTAGAACTCTATAGAACAACTCCTATCCGGCCAAACACTCGAAGAAAGTGCACAGATCTTGCCATCCCTCCTAACCCAACTTACTAACCTGTTCTTCAAAGAATTTTGCAGGATATTCTGACCAGACCATTTTTTTCACACAAAATCTAGAAAGCAGCACTTGCTACAACCCTCACCAACTCCAGGTCCTTAGTGGGCCTCCTCGCGCATTCAAGTCCCTCTAGAAAGCCTTTGTTTTACAACTCAACGCTTATCTGGACAAATGGGAGACATGTCTGGGGGTGCTACTAGACCTCAGTATGTCCTGCCACAGGGTAGGACTTGAGATCTTGCTCCGTCTTCTCTTAAAAGATAGAAGATTGAATCCATCCTGTTCTGGATTGGACCTTTCCTCGACTGCCACGAGGACTCAATCTGGGATCATTCCTTGCCCACTATCATCAAGTGTCTTGTTGAGTCTTGCACAGATCACCTCTGCCTCCAAGCTATTCATCAATGAATGATGTCCCTTTATGTAGATCATAAGCAACCACAACTTTCTCTAGCACTCCTAAACATACAATAACTCTATCCGTGCATCACCACCAATCACAACCAATAAAAACCTGACGTGATGCCTTGCTATGAAACCCCAAGATGGCCACCCCGATCGGCTACAGACTACCCTCTCACTGCCTTGAGGGCCTGCTGCTCACTGGATCACTTGTCGGCGAGTTGTGAGCTGCCTACTCTTGTGAAAGGATTAGAGGAGGCTCAGGTCTGCAAAAATGTGCACCCTAAGGACCGGCTGGGAGAACAGGTCTCAACCGATACTGCCTGCACCTAAGATGGCCGACGCATGATCGGGGTAAGCAACTGGAGAATCTGCCCACAGGTAACTAAAGTGACTTTCTCCTCATACTTCTGTACATGTGGCGCTTAGCGCAATACAGTTGCAGGACCCGACGGCCCGAGGTCCTCAATCAGAAATAGGAAAACCCGTCCATTCAGACTGCTGGTCATTTCTAGGCCTGGGCGAAGCACTACGCTACGCTCGCGAAGTTTGCGCAACTTCGCACAACGCGAGCTGCACGTAGCACAGTGCGAACATGCGTAGTGCAGCGTAGCGTAGTGCAGCGCTCATTTTTTGCTTGTTCGCGGTCCTGAACGTCATGTTCGCGACCGCGAGCAAGCAAAATTACATCCCGGTGAGATTCTCAACGCAGGGAGGTAAGGTTTCTCATTGTGAGTGGTTGTGCATGCTCGCGACCGCTCTCAATGAGAAACTACCAGTTTGCGTTAAGAAAGCTGCAGCTCGAGTAATAATCTACTCGAGCAGCAGAAAACTACAGCTCGCACTGTGCAAGATGCCGTTTTCAATGATTGCACAGTGCCGGATGCTTGTCCGCACTGTGCAATCATTGAAATCGCATCTTGCACAGTGCGAACATGCTACTACGCAGCTCGCGTAGTGCTACGTGAAGTTCGCGTAGTGCGAAGTGCACTTCGCGTAGCGCTACTTCGCGAACTACGCCCACCCATAGTCATTTCTCTACTTAAAGGAACAAGCCTGCCTGGCCCCAAGATGGCCGATGCCAGCACTTAATCGACTAAAGGGGATTTTGTAGTCTTTTTATGACATAGACCTGTCGCTTATAAACCATTACCTGGGATGCTGAACGATTTAAAACTCAAGCACCAACATTTGGGTAGGCCTCAGAATTGTAAAGTCAAATAAGTCCTTCCTCCTCTGCCAGACTGCTTGACCCTCTAATGGCGGCTGCTGGAGCCTCAGTGAATACAGCAACAACCAATCTGTTCTGCCCCCTACACAGTAAGCATTGATCTGCACTCCCCCCTATAATAAAGGTACCATTCCACTCTCACCTCCAGCTGAAGCGCCCTACATCCCATCTCCCCCAATCCACCTGTTACATCACATGTATGGGGTGAGTGCCCCTGCATCTCAGCTCAACACACTGACATCCTTCCAACGCAGAACAAGATAACTTGAACCCACTGACACCTATCCCCACCTTCGCACCCCACAGCTTTTTCTTAATCCAGTCCCACAGCTCCTCTCCCAGCAAGGACCTCCACGAGCCATTCTACCTCCCAGAGTGTCCAGTTTCCGCCAGTCGACACTCCCTTATCAAGGCTGAACCCTCACCAAAGCAGAAGTACGGCCCCCAGTCTAAGAAACGCAACTTTGTCTCCGGGCACTAAATTTGCACCAACCCCTCTATTTCAACCCAAATGAAACCGCAATGAACTTCCCCCCTAACCTCTCCCCAAAAGTGAAAAGAAACTTTAAACACAGACTAATCAGACAATACCCAGATACACTATTCGCAGACACTTACCACTGTGACTCCAAAGGGCAGATAAAGATGGATCTCCTCTTTCACACGGACAGCCCTGATAACTGGAACACCACACTAAGAACGCAACTTCGCATCTCCAAAATGACGACCTCCTCACACAGCTGCAAACTGACGACCTCTCTCCCTAATCACTCAATTAGAAATGGGAACACTTCAGTGACCATCTATTCAAATGGCACGATCTTGATACAGGCGAACAATGAGAACTTAGAGGCCTTTGACTCCCTCTTCCCTGCACTCCGAGCCACCCATCTTCACAAGCTCTGACCTTCCTTGTCCCAACTCCCTTCCCTGGACAACCTGTCCCTTCAGATGGAGCAAACACTCATTCCCTGTCCCCTTGCAAGATCCCCTAGCCTCCCCTCAAGAGCCGATACTCACTCCTGCACCCCCACGAAGCGCGTCCCCCCTCCCTGCGATGAACATCAGACCCATCCGCCCCCCCGGCAGGAACACTTGAACCCTGCACCGCGGGCTCTGGCCACCAACCTTTATGTCACCTCTGTAGAAATCACGTCCCCGACCACTATGCCACACCTGCAGAAATCACAAGGTTGAATTCTCGTCACGACCCTTGGCATCCCTCACAAGGGCTGAAAAGAGAGGCAGCAAAACAACACAAACAGCAAGAGACACAAACAACAAAAGACACTTAACTCAGTCCGGCCCCCTGCCCCACGAGAAGGCTCTAACCCAGACATCGTCTCCCCAGCTCTGGAAAACATGGCGCACTGCCTGACCCTCTTAGAAAGTCAGTTAGAAATAATATTAATGGGCCTAAACAAAATCCTAACCAACCTCGACAAATCCTGAAAACCCCAGCAATCCTGACCTAGGACCCCTATTCTGACCAACCTAAACCTTCCAAAACACCCTACAGGGGCCTCAACCTCCCACGAGACCCGGTTACAGTGTCCCACTAGAACTGATGCAGAGACCTTGCCATGAAGTCACACAAGAACCATAGACCCGGCTTCCCATGCACAGAGTCTCCTAAGAAAGGAGGACAAGACCAAGACACGTAGACTTACTAGAACCATAGCTGCAATATCTGAAGAAGAAGCAGCATTTCTAGCCTCCACATACAACTCACCTCCCACAGCTTCCCCTAATTCCAAAATTCAAGTGATCACAGGCTTCAGAAGAGACTACCCCCCTACAAAAATCCCCAGACCCCCTTCCCTCCTCACCACCATACCTAGGGCCCCACCTGGAAACAATCTCAGAAAAATAGGGTTCTCCACCAACTGCATGTTCATTAATTGCAGATCAGTCACTAAACATGCAACAGAATTAGCAGAAGCCATCCTCTTCAAGACATAAACATTGCGTTCATTACGGAGACTTGGCTAAATGAGATCTCACCACCATGCTTAGATATGCTCGTGCCCCCAGGTTTTAATATCATCAACAAAGATAGGAAAGACCAAAAAGGTAGAGGTATAGCTATCATTGACAAGGACTTCATCGACATCATGGAAACGGACTCATGTAAATACAACTCCTTTGAATGCCTTACTGTCAACATCAAAATTAAGGACAACAATCCAATACTCTATCACCTTCTCTACCACCCACCAGGTAACACTCCCACATTCGGGGAACACTTCTCAGACTTGATTGCACATTGCACACTCGGAGACACTAACAACCTAATCCTGGGTGATCTGAACCTATGATTGAACAAATCGAGCAACACACTAATTCAAACCCTAATCAATCTTCTATGTGACAATAATCTATCCCAACATTGTACAGAGGAAACTCACAACAAAGGAGCAACCTTAGATGCCATCATCGCTCATCGAGCTGCAATCACAATTGACTACATTCTACCTGTGGACTGGTCGGATCACCACATGATCCTATTCCACATCAACCAAAGAGTGCTATCCCGGCCTCCCACACCAGACCCACCCAAATGGCCTAGAAATCTCAACAAGATTCCACTGGACGTCATGAAAAAAAGGCTAAGTGCGTTCCTCCTCAGCGGCAACGAGCATCTCTCTACAACAGACCTCACCTCGCTCTACAACGCGAACATGGGGGTCTTGCTTGATCAACTAGCACCATTGAAGCAAAAAAGAAGCAGAGCTATTCCTTCCAGATCATGGTTTGACTCAGACATAAACGAAGAAAGGAGACAATTAAGAGCCTCAGAAAGACGCTGGAGGAATAATCCTACTTGTATCCATCGGGATCAACTCAGATCAGTCCAAGAAGTACAACAGCCACATCAAGAACAAAAAATCCACGTTCTTCCACTCCGCACTGGACATTGCAAAGAATAGACCGAAGGAGCTCTTCAATATCATCAGACAACAAACATCCAAACCAGTCACGTCCCCAGTGCAGGCATCCAAAGAACTTTGCGATGACTTCGCCAACTGCTTCAATGACAAGATCTCCAGGATCAAGCTCTCTCTGATCCCTAACAGCCCCTCCCTTTTCAATACCAGCAAGGCTGGATCACATGGCACCGCTCTCTTACCCAACACCAAACCCCGGTTACTCTTCCACCCCAATCCTGAAGCCGAGATAGTCAACTTGATCTCCAACTCCAAGCCTTCCGCGCACGTCTTGGACCCTCTTCCTGCACAAATGACCAAAAAACTTAAATGCGCCTTAGCCCCACTCTGGTGCAAGATTATAAGCAGCTCCCTAAAAAGCGGAATCGTCCCAGACTGCCTCAAAGTGGGTCAAGTCATCCCATTGCTGAAAAAACCTGGCCTAGATTTGTCCGATCTGAACAACTTCAGACCCGTCTCCCCAACCTTCCTCTTCTATCCAAAATCTTAGAAATATGTGTTCTACAACAACTAACCCAACACATGAACAGTATCAACCTTCTTGACCCTCATCAATCGGAATTCAGAAAAGGCTGCAGCACAGAATCCGTGATCCTCAACATCATCAATGACATCCACAAATCTCTGGACTCACATCAATTCTGTCTCCTTATTCTCCTCGACCTATCGGCAGCATTCTACATGGTAGATCACAAACTTCTCATCAAGGCTCTTCAAGAAAGGGCCGGACTTGATGAGGTAGTCCTCAAATGGTTCTCCTCCTTCTTACACAACCACTCCCAGAGAATCAAAATCAAAAGCTTTGAGTCTGACCTACACCCAGTCAACAGGGGCGTTCCTCAAGGGTCAGTGCTCTCCCCTCAACTATTCAACATCTACTTGCAACCCCTCACCACCCTACCCAAGAAAGCTAACATACCCTTCCACCTGTATGCGGACGATACGCATATCTACTTGGAAATCCCGTCTGTTAAGGACATTCAAAGACTCAAAGGCATACTGAAGGAAGTACAGCTCTGGTTGTCAAGCAATCACTTAAGTTTGAATTCTGACAAAACTGAATTACTCCTCAAATCGAACTAAGTAGAGAACCCCCAAATGGTGGATTGCCTAAAAGCTATTGATGCACTCAATGGAAACCTCACCCTTGCTGACTCTGTTAAATCACTAGGCATCACGCTAGACCCGAAACTGGAAATTACCAAACATATTACGATCTCGGCTAAGAGCGCCTTCCTCAACCTGAAGTTATTGAACAAAATAAAACCTTTCATCCCGCCCAAAGATCTCAAACAATTCACTCAATCATTGGTGCTGTCAAGACTAGATCAAGGTAATGCAGTTCTCACAGGAATTCCAAAAGCACATCTTGCTCCCCTTAAAACTACTCTCAACGCAGCTGCCAGAATGGTCACTTGACTCAAGAAATATGAGCACATCACACCGGCACTCAGAGAACTCAAATGCCTCCCAGTAGAAATGCTGGCTAACTTCAGAACATCCTGCCTCACACACAAAGCCCTTCACACCGGCAAACCCGAATACCTGGCGGCCAAATTCAAAAAAGCAGGACAGAATAGGAACCTCAGAAGCTCAAACACCCTTCTACTCATACCACTGAGAGCTCGTAAACAAAACACAGCAGCCAGATCCTTTGCTAGAAACGCGCCCAAATTATGTAACTCTATTCCTCCCCACATCAGAACTATTCTCTCCTTTGCAAATTTCAAAAGCCAGCTCAAAATCCTGTTCCTCGATTGATCCCTAGTGAACCGATAGGAGCTGTTTGAGCTCTGTAATTGACTCCTCACTCGCCTTGACTCTACGCCAGCTATATCTCTAACCTGATCTCTCTGGCATTGTGACCTATCAGTATTTGTATTTCGGAATTGTCCGCATCATTGTATTTGTGTTTAACATGCTCTGTAACTGTTGTAAAGGGCTCCAATGCCCACCGGTCAGGTCAGCGCTATATAAAACTCCTCAAATAAATTTTAAAAAAATGAAAAAAGTAAAGAGCTTTCTCAAATTTAATAGATCCAGATTTGAACTAGTCTTCCTCAGCTGCAGTTCTTCCATACATCAAAACTTCAATTCTCATTCTGGATGACCCAGCCAATCCCAGTGTCAAAAATGTCCAACTCCTATTTGTGGTGAGCATTGCACCCCACTGTCTCTGCTCACACCGAGCCTTCCACCCGTTCACCTGTTGTAAGGTAATGTCCATCCAGGTATGTCTATCGGCCACGCAAACTGCCTCGACCACAGGTTCTCATTCATGGTGTGATTCACAAGTCTCAAAATGTGAAGTTTGGACGTGCAAGAACACCGGCTATGGAATACACCTCAGTGGCCATGTGCACTGAAGCCAGCCAAGAAGCCTTCAGCAGAACACTAAAAATCTATCGTTTCGCAACCCCCCCCTGCACCCGCTCCTCCAAAGTAACTGAGTTACGTTTTCTGTACTTTGTTCCAAAAACCCTTTATACCATTGTGCTTCTTGCTATGCCAGTCCACGACCACAAACATCTCAGAATATGAGATTCACAATAAACAGCACATCTTGCTGTTGAGGATTACAACAGCCCACTCTACAGTGAGGGGCTGCACACATCTCACACAACTCGTTTTAAGAACATTGTTTTGTCTTGCATTTATTTATTGTTACTTTTGAACCATTAAAAAAAAAACTTATATTTTACTTTGTTGATGTTTGCCTCAGATTTATAATTCTTCTGTCAAGTACCGCTCAACACCAGATGTACATTTTAACATCTGGATAACCCCAATTCGTGAAAAATTCATCACAGAGATTTTTTTGTAAACCTACGGATAGGAACATAAATCTACTCGCCAAACACCTTCTTGGAGAGAAATTTAGTTAAGGAATTACCTTCCTCGTCAAATGCAGAGCTATAAAAGGATATTCTCCGAGCAGGGCACCGTGAAATCACAAAATAAGTCCTAATTCAACAATTCAGAGAGGAACACAAGCCATATTATGAAGAATGATTAATTTTCTCAGAGACAGTGATGGCAAGAGGATTAAATGATGTGGAAGGCTTGGTGTATTTTCTGTAATGGAAACTGTGATGGGGAATGTGTCATGAGTCATAATCAATTTTAGCAAGTGAGATTCATGAACTGTGGTGAATCAATATGGAAGTCACAAAATGGGCATATGAATAGATGTGAGCAGTCTAGTGGTGTTATAACCTAACATGAAAAATCAATGAAGCACAAGTAATAGCAAAGTAGCTTCCTGTGCAGCAGCAGAAGTACAGACCATGGAGGGATGTGTGAAGGTTGCTTTACCTTTTCTAATCTGTGTGCAATCAAACTTGTGCTAACATAATCAAAAATGTACTGTCGTCCATTTTTGAAGTGACGTTGCACCATACCACGTGATCATTGTTGATGTTGTTGCCTTGGACCTAATAAAGAATCGAAAGATTTCCCAGCCTTTGGGAATAAGACATAGTCAACCAATGACAACCTAGACGTCCCAGACCGCGCTGTATACAGGGTTAAAATTCTTGGCACCCGAATAGACTATGGGAACCGCTGAATTCAATGCAATAGTATTATAAGAGAATCTTCTTATGGATTTTGTAGTAAAATGAATTTGGTTGCCTTTTCCTCCTTGGTGCATACCCCGAGAACCGTGTATTTCTATAGTAATGTGTGAGATCCTTTCTTGAAAGTCCTATAAAAGGACCCGCATTTCCCATGTCAAGGGAACCCCTGTTTCCCCATTTTCTCTGTACTTATGCTTTGCGGCATTTGAGTATTTGAGTATCCCACGTTTTATTTCCTTGAAGGCAGCTCGCTGTCATACTTTGGGCGGTCTCTGACTCCTTTTCCAATGTGGGTGCCATATTGAAGGATGCAATACCTTCATTTTAATTGTTTTATGTTTTTAGTTTTCTCACGTTTTTTAACATTTTATTACCGTTACCAGTAGTCTCCAGTTACAGGGAGCCTGTGACTGGTTTCAGGTGTTGCTGGACCCTGCTATCTACTTTTCTGGCTGCCCACCCGTTCATTGACAGACTTGTTGCAGAACACTCAATCCACGCCTCCTGCCACATCCCACCTATGAAGGGCTATTTCAAGGGCAGGATATCACATTCGCACAACAGACACGCGGAGTGGGTGTGCTTAAGACAAGCTCGTCTGCACCAGTCCGTGCCCGGATCACACCGAATGCCAGTCCCCCAGTAAGTTTGGTACCAGATGGGCGGCTAAATGTAACTTATATACAGGAGGCACTGCTGGCGTGAAACTCAGGTAACATGGGCTGTCTCAAGTTAGAGTTCAGCTCCACTCCATTCTCAGTAACTCCTATCTGCCAGGTATGCGGCTTACATCTAGACGCAGCCATGTCCCAGCGGTCTAACGTGGTTACCGCTGCCACCATAGCGGCAATAAATCCCCCAGGCTTTCAGTCTAAAATGAACTCCCTCAAAAACAAGCTGTGCTGCATGCTAATTAATGTAAGATCACCAGTTAAGCACAACACAGAAATCCAATTGTTCATGGACACCTACAAACCCTCCGTTGCTTTTGTTACTGAAACATGGGCTGATCCTTCATCTATCCCAGACATCCTGGCAGCCCTGGCTTACACGCACCCCACACACATCCAGCACAGGCGTCACTGTACATGTGGCCCTGCCAATAAAGGGGCTGGGTGCATGTGTCCGTAGCCAGTTCCACATACTATCTGCGTGTGTCCCTGTGGTCTTGTTGTATGTATGGGGGCCATCAGCCCTACGACGTTACATTTTGCTGTGTGCAGCGGACGCAGACATGCCACCGCAGGAAGCGGGTTGGACCTTGGACAGGTAGCTTTGTCGTCACCCACTCAATACGTAAGAGGAGTGGACTGGGCCGTCGTACGCAGAACCAACATGGGTTTGTGACTGATATTTGCGTGCCCCTGGGCGTGGTACTGTACTGGGAATGTACATCTGCATGTGTCTCTGTGGCAGTGTGGGTCTTCTTTGTGCGGTGTAGGTGGTCCCTGAAGGGTATTAGACACCCACATATTGTATCTAGTTTGCCTTCCATGGGTTCGGACTCCCCCCGCACCTATTCGGCCAACTCCTTTTGGCATTCTGACACCTGGCATTGGGATGCCATGTGTGGGTCGGTGAGGTGCTGGGAGCCAGCCATGCTTGCGGTGCTTCCTGCTGTGTGGTCTGTGCAGGGGCTGTGTTCTCCTCTATGTAGCTTGGCTGCCCTGGTCCTGGTGGTGGGTTGCGTGGGATGTCAATGGGCTGTTGTAGGGCGTCGTGTCGAAGGTGTGGTGGTCCTCTCTGGCATCACTGATGTGTGGTCTTCTGTGCTCTGCTGGAGGTGTTTTGTGTTCCTCTGCAATGTGAAGGGCAGATGCATGTTGACATTGTGTTGACATGTATGTTGGAACATTGTTCTTGTTTACAGGCAGACTGTTTGACAATGTACATTGTAACTGTTTGGGAGGTGCTGGATTTAGATGCGGGACAGTGGACATTTGGACTACATGATGGATGTGAGGTTGTATGCGTACATTTCCATTTCACAGGTTCCAGCTCTGTCAGATGTGGTTGGCCAGTTTCAGTGCGTGTGCTGGGCCAGTTGTGTCCTCTGTTCTGCAGTGTCAGGTTTGAGGATTGTACCACATTGTTGTTAATGTGGATGTGCTGTTACTGCTAAGTGTGTGTGCTGCAGTGTGCCACAGGGATCAGGGACATGATCCTGAGTCATTGTGGGTGTGCAGCGTGCTACACATCATTGAGCATGTGTGCCATTGTGCCCATCTTCCCCCGTCCCCCCAGTCCCTGGTCATTACTCACACTGTTGTTGTTGTGTCAGGTCCTCCCGAGCTGTGTCCTGACTCCTGCACTGTCTCCACACTGATGACTGTGGCCTCCATTTCCTCCAGCTCCTCCTGTGGCTCAGGACTCCAACCTCCTGTCGCCGTCGCTGCCTTCCTGTTGGCAGCGGCTTTGTGCCTGGTTTGGGTTTTCACATCATGCCAGCACATCTTGGCTTCCTCCATTGGCCTCCTCAACACTCCGAATGCATTCACGGTAGTCTAATTGTGGGTCAGTTGATGGTAGTGTTCTGTCACCTCCGTGACGCTAATCTGGTTTTCCTGTGGACTGCACCCCCTCTTCCTCCCCCTCTTCTCCTTGGCCTTCCCTGACCCGTTGTTCCTTGCTGGTGGTTTGTGGGGCTTGTGGGGTTGCTACGCACTCTGGATTGTTTCTGGTGTGTTGTTTTTGTAGATTTTATAGTACATTTTCTCGCCAGACGAGCGGGAATTGCAGGCCTGCTGCTGGTTTTCGCTGCTTTTTGTATCGCAATTGGCCTCATCGCAACTTTTTTTGCGTTCGTGTTTCTCATTTTTGTGGCGTGGAGTTGATTTTAACACGGTCATTTGACGTGTTATCTGGAGACTATCGCATGGTACCACCGTGTTGTGAATTCTTAGTTAACACAGCGTAATTTCCCCCCAATAGACTGCGTTGCTGAGAGTTGCGTTAAGTTACTTTTGCGCTGGTTATCACACGACCTTGAGAATATTCCCCCATGGTTGCTAAGGAAAAAGCTGCTTACTTTATCAAAACAGTAGAAGCAGCTAAGAATCCTACTAAAGAATTGTTATAAATGTAAAGTCGCAAATACTGGATGATGGACATTGTTGTACAACGATCTGTAAGTTAATTAAAAGTTGGACATTGTATGTCCTTTAAAACGCTAATAAAAAAAAAAGAATTGTTACAAATGGTCATCAAACTTACGACTACCGACACAAGCCAAACTTTCTGCAACCGATGATTCATTTTTTCTTACATAAAGTTGAAGCTGTTGACAGCAATTTCTCTTCCATGACCCCTCTCACACCAATCGATTAAACCAGCTTAAAACTCTTAGTCGAGGCTTCTATCCACAGAGAGTTTGCCTCTCCCTCCTTTGAGGAAGTCACAAGACTAATCAGCACTACTGAATCCCTGCTGTACCCCTGCCCCCCAAGGTTGGCCAAGCTAGCAGCTGAGACTAGAGTCTCTAAGCTTTTTGACATTTTCAACTGATGTTCAAGCCTGGGTTTTTTCCTGTGATCTGGAAGAAAGCCTCAGTGCTCAGTGGCAGAGCCAGACCTGCTATTACATATGCCAACATTTCATTCAGTTTCCAACTACATTAAGAAACTACCCTGGCTTCCCGTAAGACAGAGAATTGTCTCCAAGGCACTCTGCATTGCTTGTAAAACTCTAAATAACTTAGGCAAGTTTTTCTCAAAGACAGCTTTCAATGGTAAACACCCGGCAAGATCTTACAGTCTGTATAAGCAAACTTTGCTGTTGTGCCTAGGTTTAAACGTTCTGCTAGGGAAGGCACTTTTTCAAAGCTGTCCTGGACGCTAGGAGATTAGGAGCTGTATTGATGTCTGGTTAAAAATGAGTAGGTTATTTCTCCATTAGGATTCTCCTGGCTACTAAAGAAAGGAAAAATACAAAAGTAATAATGAACAGGTTCTTTCTCTTTCAGGATTCCTTGCACTGCCATCTGAGCCAGAGCCAAGACACCCGCGAGTAATCGAGCGCTTTATAAACTAATTATCAAAACATACCATACATGCCTTGATGCTAATCTTATTGCTGATCTAGGTCACGTAACTTGTCATACTGAATCTTTATCTAAACCTTTACAATATTAGCCCGTGTCTGTCATCCTCAAATGAGAAGGTTACAGTCTCATTGCATTGTTGATGCTTACTTGGAGTAGAGACGGGTCCATTCTGGGAGCACCACAGTTTGTATAGTGATTACACCACTCCTGGTCACGTTCAGGGCAAATTAAGGTGACACAAACCCGATCGGGGAAAAACAGAACTAGGTGGCTGGACAGGAAGATTTAGCAAAACAACTTTTTGACACGTAGTCAATATATACCACGCGAACACCGGGCAAGAATCCCAAAGCAAAATTATTTTCTTTTTTTAACTCAAGTTATTAAGGATTCAGGAGCACGAACACAAACAAAACAACTGTTACGACGGTGGATTCATGGAAACAGTATCTACAAATATACAATTTTTACAAATTTACAACATTTACAAACATGAATCAAGCAACACAATTAGGCGAGACACACCAAAACAATACAAAATTCAGTGAACAATGTGAATTGTGATACTCTACAGTGCAAAAACTTTAGGGTTTAAAGCAAATATGTGACCAGTCCATCGGACTATGGGACCATGGGACAGGCGGAGATGATGGAATAAAGAGCCTGCCTGTCAACCAGTCCTGTGGTTCAATGTTTATAACCGGGTTGCTCAACTAGGATCCAAAAGAATTGGTAAAGTTCTATCCTAGGGGCACCCTTGGTGTTTGCCACAGGGTGGAAGTGTCGACGCGTTTCGAACCGGCTTGATTACAGGTTCTCTTCAGGACGGGGATCGTGATTCTGCACAAAGGCAAAGGGATGGCCGTGTAGTCGGTAACTCTCAACAGGGCACAGTTTCTGTGCTTCACCCAGGGATTAGGTTGGGGGTGTGGTGCCCGCGATGCGGCGCACGGACAAGGTAGGCGACAGCTCACATGTTGCGGCGTCTGTATTAATGGCTGAAGTGACGTCCACGCCAGAGAGCGGTTAGTTGCTTCTGCTGGGACTTGGAAAGGATTCAATCCTGCGTTTCGGGAATCAGCGTAGACTCAAACCCGATCGGGGCGGCTTTAGGGTAGTGCAACCGGTGCCGCTGCACTGGGCCCTGACAATGGAGTGCGGGGGGCACTGACGTCAGGTGGAGGCTCTGTGTTTACCAATAACCTACCATTTAAAAGCAGCTGATGGAGACTTCCTTGTGTGTCAAATTTTAGGCAGCAATAAAAATGTCAAGATACATCTTGGGAATAATGTTCCTGCTAGAGAGAGAGAGTGGTGTTTTCTCTAGTGGCAGTTTTGACTCGCCATAAAGTAGACAGAGGGTTAATGTGTCTGATGCATAGAACAGGGGCTGTATTACAATAAGTGCCTGGGGGGCACAGCAGGCATTTGCACATGCTTTGCGTGCCCTCGGGAACTTTGATATTACAGAAGGGAGTGCAGACACTTGTGCGTCCCCTTCAGTAATACCGATAGCGCTGGTGCACTTAAAGCGGCGTGCCCTATACAAATAAGGGAATTCCTTTACCTCTGTGGCCGCGCGATAATACAGACCTGAGAGCAGAGGCAAAGAAGCTCTCTGGGGGCGCACTCACAAAGCCACCTTGTGGAGGAGGTCATAGGGGAGGGGCGCTAAAAAAGATTGTTGCACTGGGCACCCCCAGCACTAAAGCCGGCCCTGATCCGATAAAATTCCCTGAAAGCACAAGAAGTGAATTCTCAAGTGAAGAAATTCCTTATTTTTATTTTTTTTAGATTGCCTGCAAATATGCCTCATTGTTTTCTATAATACAGAAAAAGAGGTATAGGTAATAATGATTATCATGTTCAGTATGTATAAGACCACATACTAACATTTGATTCTTTATAAGTATTTGTTCCATTTCCTTTGTTTCTCACAGAAGGCAGCATAATTGTGAATAATCGAGAAAATTGCCCTGAGGAAGGAGCCTGAAAACCCTGAAATTCGTTGACAATTTCACTTATTCAATCGAATGAATGATTGTTCAAGACATGAAAAACAATTTAAAATGTGCATTAGATGAACATAAACAAAGCTAACAGTAAATTGATTACAAAGTGGTTTAAAAGGAACAATCAATAAATGAAAGTAAACATAGCATTTCCTAAAATTATTTGATTGAAATGTATCTAAACTTGTGTGGTTTTGTAGCCTATTCTAGTCCTAAAAAGCAAATATTTTTATTTGCTATGAAGTTTGCTTTTACACTTCCTAACCAGAAAGTGCCTTACTTGTATCAAGTTTGGAAAATGGCGCTATACTAGTATTTCTGTCCTTCATTTAGTCATGCAGTCATGAAAGTATCGATTTGTTCATTTGTTTGCCTCCTGTCTTCATTGCCGGTGTGATTTAGAGTTTGGCGCATTGAATACTCTGGCCCTGATTACGACCTTGACTGTCGAGCTGCCAGGCCGCAGCATCCGTGGTCGGGAGAACGCCGTCGCACGGGCTGCATCCCGACTGCCGGGTTTTTACTTTACCCCTGACCTGTCGTTGTGCCAGCAGCAGTCTTGGGGCAGCGGCATGCTTTGGCTCGTATGTAGAGTCTTAAGGCAATGCCCCTGCACTGCAGTGCCTCCACTGTTGAGCTCACACTGTTGCCATGCACCATGTTGTGCATGGAGCACTGTGTGCGCATGACAGTGAAAGCTTAAGGGAGCGTACAGGTGGCCCCGGCCACTACCCACATGGGGCAGAATCATCGGGGGGCCCTGTTTGGGGCCCTTATATTCCTTTCCACCATTCTTTTCATGGTGGGGTCCCTGCCATGAAAAGTTTGGCGTAAAGGAAGGTCATGGTCTGCACGGCGGTGCTGGCATCGGCACCATCACCACAGATCGTGCTTTTCCCCACCGCCGTAGCCCCAGGATCCTAGATCCTTGCGGTTGCGGCAGTTTCGGGCTGGTCTGACCACTATGGGCAGTCGGACCGATGAGGACGCAGTGGTTGGACCGCCAAGGACATGGAGGTTGGACTGCCGAGGACGTGGTAGGTTTTTTGCCGACGATCAGGAACTATTGGAGAAACTGCCGCTTTTTTACATACAAAGAGGATACATAAACCTCTCAGCCATCAGATCAAACATCCTGACCAGCAAAATTACTACAATACTCTATGAGCTGATCAGCTAGTCCATTGAAGATCATGAAAAATAAAGCCCCTGGATTAAGTGGTCATCTACAGTTATAGAATACCAGTCAGCAAATTATTAACTTGAAGATAAATTATCTTAAAATTTGTCAGGATCCAGAGAAATAGAAATGTCTGGTCGACAGGTTATCTTCATACATCGAGTTGCAGATATCATCCATTCCAGCTATAACCATATATGCCGAAAATAAGACCACTGGTAAAAGAAAATCCTGATGAAGGCAACTTGCCGAAACGTGTTGGTGGTAGTTAAACATCATTACCAGTGATGACAGCTTTGAATTGATGATCTATGTTAAAATATTGATGCAATAGTTGCTGCAATCAGTACATAGAATCTGTTTTACATGTATCGGCACTACATAGGATGGACTTTGAAAGAAATATAATGGTGGTTTTCATATATATGTGACTATAATGAATTATAAATGCACATTCAAACTGGAGAAAATTGATTTTGTAAATATATGATACATGATGCTTTTTTATTAAAATATTTATAAAAAATCCCTTTTTGACAAAAAAACTACAGAGAATAATAAAAAAATAATTTTCTAAATTATTATCTTTTATGTGTATAATTTTGGATCTAGAGTATTTTTCATGAGCAAATTGTCTTGATAGCAATAACGAATTTGATGTGAATCAAATCCCCCCCTTTTCGTTTCCCAAGCGTGGTGGTTGGACTGCCACCATGAGAACAGCGGCCTTGGGATCGCTATAACCGTAATCAGGCCTCATGTCACAAATGTGACGTATAGGCCCTCCGCTGTACTACTAGTAAATTATGTCCAATGGCAGTTGTGATATGGCAGACAGGATATCCATCACGGTTGTGCGGGAATGTTCTATCTGTCAAACTCTAAATCTGGTCCATAGTTGTTCAAGTGTGTCCCTGCTTCTGTGTGCAGGAGACACTAAAGGCCTCATTAAGAGTTGAGTTATAACTCAAGTTCCCGATACAAGTGTGTCCGGGCCCGCAATTAGCGAGTCTGAAAACCACGCACTGCCAGTCTTGGAAACAACCGATCTGTCAGACTAGCTGAAGGGCATTGCTCAGCCTCTGACAACCCCCCTGCAGTAGTGCGGGTGACCCAGACAGTGCTCCCTCTGTACAGGTACAAGGATGCCCTTGACCGCAATTCCCGCCCCACCAGCAGATCTATAGATACTTTCCACCTGCTCAGAGCAAGCAGAAAAAGTCTGCAATTTTTTGCCAAAAGGGTGAACAACTGCCTGGTAAAACACCTCATACATCTGGGTCTGAGCAGTCATTGCCCACTTTGGGGAACGAAACTTGCAGCGTCTGGGCTTTTCTGTGGGGATACCAGCCGATGGCTTTAAATCTAACCCCCGGTATCTCTGAAAAAAGTACTGCCAACTTGCAATGTGGCCCTCAGCGTCTATCATTAACACTGCAAGTAACACCAAAACAAGCCTTGGCAATGTCATTATGTCTGACTTTATAGGAATGTTGTTTGGAAATGTGACACATTACAAGTAAATAGCACAAGAATGAATGTATATTTGTGTGGAAGCAAACAACTGTAGAATAATATTGGTGGGGGTAAAAAGGTCAGGTGACATTTGCACTGTCAACCTTGACCTAAAAATACTAGTGTGTTAATGGCGGCCCTCCTCCCTTCTGAGCTGCAGCTAGAAAAAAACAAAATACATTATCTAGTTAAATAAGACACTTCAATAGTATTCCAATGTTGTGTATGTGCTCCTGAAACTTCAAGCTCAGGCAGCTGGATATATATGTACAAAATGATCACAGCTGTATGTAAGGCAAGTACTTTTTTGGGAAAGCACACAACTTCTGCCCAATCAAAAAATGTGCTCATGTACACTAAGCCCTGATTACGAGTTAGGCGGAGTTCAATGCTGGGATTCCGAGCCAGAATAACCATTACCACATAAGGCCATATTATGGATGCGGCGCATTTTCCTAGATTGCAGAGGGTGCACCTTTCAAAAGGTGCACCCCGCGCAATCCAGGAAAATGCGCTGCATTATGGTGAATGCGTAGCCCCCAGGGAAACCGCAAACACACGCTGCCATGGGGGCAGTGCATCCATGTGAAAAACTGAGCGGCTACTTTAAATCCGCTCCGTGTTTTCACAGTGCAGACGGCAACCCACCTCCACTTTTGAAGAAGATTAGAGATCCCTTGCAGGCGGATGCTGTCAGTGACTGCACCAGCCTGCAAGGGGATTTCTGGGGGGTCAGTGGGGCCCCCTTTCCCCCTGCCAGGGCTGCAATCAGGGGGGCACTGATAGTGTTCCACCTTTTAGAGGGGGCATTGTCAGTGCACCTCCTGAGAACTTCTTTGTCTCGGCGCCCGCATCTCTAATACGGCGCAGGTGCAGAAGCAAAGAGATTCCCTTGTGTGCATGGGGCCACGCCCCCATGCAAATGAGGGGATCCCTTTGGAGATAGTGCTGGCGCTATATGCGCACCAACACTATCAGTGTTACAGAAGAGGACGTGCAAGCATCTGTGGCCCCTTCTGTAATACCAAAGTGCCCCGGGGCTCAACATAAACCAACCCATCCAGTCAAACAATGCCCCTTTTATGTGTGCATAAAGGTGCAAATATTTCAACGCTAGTGGTAAAAACGAAAACAAGTTTAGCAGCATGAACATTAAACAATTCTACAAAATATGCCCCTTTAGTTTGTGCATAAATGCACAAATATTTAAGTGACCAGCGAAACAATAACAAGCTCAGCAGCAAAATAAACAAAGCTGTTTACTCAAACGATGCCCCTTTTGTCTGTGCAAAATAAAGTGTCAAGGGGGTGCATATGGTCAGGTTAAACTGAATGCATTTCTTCTTGCCTCTATAAACGGATGTTCAGAATATTGAGGTAGCCTATATAGAAGTGAACAATATTTAAAGTATGATATACTGGCAGAATACCATACTACTTACTGCTTCCTCATGTGATTCAAAGGACAGATACATATAGAAAATCAGACCATGAGTGGGAACAGTACTTTCAGGAGCCTGGTGAAATTAATTGCAGAGTTTGAAGGCTGGTATAGCAGAAAAAAAAGTTAAACTATTGTTATTCTGGCATTAATAAGGATCAAGGGTGTAGAAAATAATGTGCTGATCCTGCAACAAACTTCCAGTCTTGTGATTTGGGTTGCCAGCTCATTTTAATGCCCCATACAGGACAAAAATAAGCAGTCACCTAAAGTCGTATTTTCAGCACTTATCTGTGCATACTTCGAACAGCAAATATAAAAAGAAAACACTTTTAATTGTGTTTTAGGACTGCCTGAATGATTTATGACTGATAATTAAAGGGAACAAGGACAGAAAAGTCACATTACAAATGAATACATACATTTTTATTTATAATATTATTTAGTGTCAAGACGAGGTCTTTCAGTGTCTTTAAACACGTGGCTGTATTTTTCTTTTGGCAACCCTACTTTATATTCATTCTTTTTCATGAAATGCCTTCTCACACTCCTGCAGTAAATGTAAATTTCAAATGTAAGGGATAGGCCCAGGGGGTACTGCCTGGAACCAGAAAAAACTAAGCCTCTGAATCCAGTTTACAAAGGTATGCAGTGGTGCATTACATAATGAGAAGTCGGTGCTGTGCATAAGATAAATATTGCATCCTATGCATTCTGCGCTTAGTGCTCTCTTTGCATTCTTGTGCGCATTGAGATGGGTGCCCTGTGCTGCACATTGGACGCCTTTCACCTCTTGACAGTAACGCTTACTGTGACATACCCAATGAGGAGAGTGACGAGGCAAATGCCTTATAGGCTGGCCACGGGGTACTGTTGCCACAGACAGCCTATCTGCGCTCACCAGCAGCAAATAGGGGCTGTTGAGGATCAGCCACAGTGTCCAGGAATGCGGGTCAACACTGTGATACCACACGGTCAAAGGGCGTTGGATATTACTTTCACTATCCCTGGCATTTTTGAGTAGTGGCATCCATGCTTTCCACTTTAAAACATGTACAGCCTCACACAGCTTTCTTCTGATGACACAGTTTCACCGATTTTGAGTGTGGGGCCTTCCTGCACAACAGTTGCACCTCTGGCGTGTGCTGGGCCTAGGCAGTGTCACAATTCGGGGAGGGGAACTCAAGCAGAGGGTGCAGCAGGTGCAGTGCAGACTGGGTTGCTGCTGGTTCTGTCTGCTTCGTTTTCCAGATCCTCTTGTGCAAGACGAAAGGAAGTCAAACCCCATCTCAGATAAATAGTATCAATCCAAATAATAATATGGATGGTGAAAGTGCTGGGCCTGGGAGCGGGGGCGGGAGAGGGAGCGCCCCTGCTTGTGAGAATCCGAGAGGATCTTTGTGGGGAGGGAAAGGTCAGAGGCATCGGGCGCTCCTCTGCTGTTGTTCATCTTGGATGGGAGTAAACCATACTGTGCTGTGTGGTTCGGTTTGCCGTAATTTCTAGCTGACAAAATAGCAAATACAAGTTCAAAGTATTTTAAAAGTATTTTAAAGTTGTGTAAGCTAATTACATGGGTGGTACTCATAGTACGGCCCGCGGGCCGCCAGCGGCCTGTCAGGCCTTCATTGGCGGCCCACGGACCTTGCCTTGTTGTTTCTAGGCAGAGAGGAGATGCAGGAGATGTAAGAAGGGGTGAAAAAAACAACAAAGCCTCATTAACAAGCAAATGGAAGACCTGTGAAGTACTCAGGTGCGCGCCCGGGAAGCTGTCTCAGCACGGGCACGGGGGGGAGCTGGGGCTGAAGCCCTTTGAGCCCAATGGGTGTTGCGCATCTGGATGTAAGCAAATTCAGAATATGAACAATTACGCCTAGAGGCAGAGACAGAAAGTGACAGATACAGACAGCTAGGGAGAGAGAGCGAGGAAGGGAGAGGGAGGGAGAGTGACGGGGGTAGAGAGAGAGATGGAGGTAAGGGAGGTAGAGGTAGAGCGATAGGAAGGGAGGGAGAGGGAGGGAGAGGGAGAGGGGTAGATGGAGAGGGAGGGAGGTAGAGGTAGAGGGAGATAAAGAGAGAGGTAGGGACAGAGGGAGTGAGATGGAGGTAGAGGGAGGTAGAAAGAGAGGGAGAGGGAGGGACAGAGGGATGGAGAGAGAGAGGAGGGGACAGAGATTTGAGAGGGAGGGACAGAGAGGTAGAGGAAGGGAGAGGGGGGACAGAGAGGTAGAGGGAGGTAGAGGGAGAGAAAGGAAGGGAGAGGGAGGTAGAGGGAGGTAGAGGGAGGGGGAGCTAGAGGGAGGGACAGAGAGGGAGAGGTAGAGGGAGGTAGAAGGAGAAGGAGGTAGAGGAGTGAAAGGGAAAGGGAGGGAGAAGGAGGGAGAGGATGGAAGAGGGGGAGGAGAGGAAGGTAGAGGTAGAGGGGGCGAGAGGGAGTTAGAGGGAGAGGGAGGTAGATTGTGGGAGGGAGAGGGCGGGAGGGAGAGGGAGGGAGGGATAGGGAGGTAGAGGGAGGGAGAGAGAGGGAGGTATAGGGAGGGAAAGGGAGAGTGAGGTAGAGGGCGAGGGAGGTAGAGGTAGAGGGAGGGACAGAGAGGTGGAGGGAGAAGAAGATAGAGGTAGGGAGAGGGAGAGGTAGAGTTTGTGCTACTTCTGTTGGCATTGAGGACAATGTGCATCCTTTAATTTTAAATGTTTGTGTGTTCTAGGAGCGAAGTTGAATGTTTTGAGATAAGAAGCGATGGGGCTGATTCACAGAACTAACTTAAAACAAAATCCTAAACTTACTACTTTTGGTATTCACAGAAGTTAGGATTGTGTCTTAAGTTTGTCTTAAGACAAACTTAAGACAGACTTAAGACAGACTTAAGACAGACTTAAGACAGACTTAAGAAAAACTTAAGACAGACTTAAGACAGACTTAAGACAGACTTCAGACAAACTTAAGACAAAATACTAACTTAAGTCTGTCTTAAGTCGGTCTTAAGTTTGTCTTAAGACAAATTTAAGACAAAATCCTAACTTCTGTGAATACCAAAAGTAGTAAGTTTAGGATTTTGTCTTGAGTTTGTTCTGTGAATCGGGCCCGATGACTTCGCCCATTTCTTCTCTACCCCCTCCATTTCCAGTCCCTCACAATCAAATAAAATCCAATAGCAATATAAGAGATGCCAGTGTCTAAGTTATTGATGCGTGCTTAATAAACTGTCTCTCCAATATCTTGCCACTTTTTTTTTACATAATTGTCTTGTAGCGTTTTTAAATAAAGTTGCTTGCACTTGCCTCTCCCCCTTCTTTCTTTTCTCTATCTTCGTCACTCCTTTCTCTCTTTCTGCTTTCTGCTTTCAAACTATTACCCGGTCTGACCTCTGCATTCCCCCACTCAATACCCCAGGCCCTCAACCCCCAGCTGCACCTTGAGGGCACAAACAATTGGAAGGCCGCTGACAAGTCTCTGCTGTGTATTTAATCAATAGGAGTATAGGGGGAAAAAGGTAAGGCCGCCCCCGCTCAAACAACTGTAAACAAAATGCGCCTTACCTACTACTATTACATCAAAAATTCATTGACCAACAGGGATAATCTGATGAGTCATCTAGATCCTCCAAGTGTGTTAAATAACACTAATCTCATGGGTCAAGGATGTGGGTTTAAAGAAAAACAGAAACAGGTCCCCAATACTACAAAAAATGTGTGAGCACAGAGAGAGCGCCTCACGGTCGTATCTCCCGAGGGGGTTCCTGGTTAACAGTGCCCAGTGTACCCACTTCTCATCATCGGTCACTCTCACTGTGTGCAGTGTGAAAAAATAACAAAAAGTGACCAAGTATATAAATACTAATGGTGGTATGTAAAGAAAATAGCCAATACCAGAGTGCACCTTTGTAAATAGTGTACCAGTGCACCTATGACCCCAAAAAACAAACTAACGTGTTAAGTGCAGCCAAAGTTTAAAAAGATTTTTGGTAAGGGTTGCTAGCTCTCTATCTTTATTCTGGTGCTGCAAGCCTTCCAGATTAAAAATGGGTTTTCATATACCATACGAGTTCAAAGTGCCGACATGTTTCATTGCTCTCCTTTCAGCAATTTCATCAGGGCAGTCTGGGGTTCTTGGTTCGTAATCATCACACTTATGTATATATCGGACCTTATGATTGCCACGTGTCAACTGATCACGTGTCCTTCGGTAACTTGGTAAAACTCAAGCCGTATTGCCGCGTCCCTCCGGCATGGGTCAAGGATGTGGGTGTTTGACCCATGAGATTAGTGTTATTTAACACACTTGGAGGATCTAGATGGCTCATCAGATTATCTCTGTTGGTCAATGAATTTTTGATGTAGTAGTAGTAGGTAAGGCGTATTTTGTTTACAAGTCTCTGCTGCGGCCAGCAATTCTATACCATGAGCTCATTCCCCATCCTTCTACGTAGCCCCATTATTGCCCCCCCCTCCCACTGCCCAGATGCGCCAGGACCCCGGAAGCTGTGGTATCAAAAAAGAGAAAAGTTATGCCATGCGCTATCATGCGAGAGGAGTGATTGGTTCCCTACGTTCCGGCGAGAACATCGGCCTATAAATAACATCAGCACTATGATGTTTACATTCATCCATACTGCATTTCTTATCCAAGCGGCCCACTACCCTGAGCACTCCCTGCCCCGCATCTAGCTATGCACATTATGCCCCTCCCCCACTCGACAGCACCCTCACTGAGGTTCTGCCCTCTATACTCAGTTCACCAACTCCCCGCCCATCGCACCGTTTTACCTTAGAACCATATCTGACGGATACACTATGTTTAACTTTTATTCCCGTCCGGGCCCCACCATGATGGCCCGCATCATTCCAGATTAACATTGCATCCAAATCCCCACCCGCCACCCACTGAGACTCCACCACCCAGGGATCCTTCCTGTCTCGGCTCACAGCCTCGGACGCAGACTCACCTCCTGACCTGAGGGCTGGGGCTGGGCGGGCCTGGCCCTGGCCTACAGGCTGCAGCTTCACTCTTCAGAGGTAGCTGCGAGCTTGCCGGGCACAGCAGCAAAGAAGGCCCTGGCAGCAGGGCAAGGCTAGCCAGGCAGGCCAGGGGCTAGTAATAATTTAACTTATTACTATGGTCGGGACGGGATGGTCCTTCTCAGCGTAGTAGCGTCCGTGGCTGGGTCCTGGGATCGGATGTGCCACACCCAAGTCTCACGCGCATGCCGCACTTTTAGTAACGCGCGCCCCGCATTGGGCGTGATAAATTCAATCAGGGGCCAGCAAGGCAGTTCATCCATTGGTCACCAGCCCCCGAGACCGCGCACTGAGCAGACACGTCGCGGAGACAACTGCACGCCACGCGCACCTGCCCACACCATTTATTTAATATATTATAAAGAGCAGCAGCAGAGCCTCACCGGGCCCGCGCCCGTGCACCTATTCCTGAATGAGGAGGCTCAGAGGTCAGAGCAGGGCAGAGGCCTGGCCGGGGCCCGCTCGTGCGCACTGCGCTGCTGTAACTTGTGCACCATTTAATTATAATGAGAGAGAGGCTCAGGCGAGCCTCTCTCCTGACCCTCGGGGCCCAGGTGTGCGTGTGTGCCATGTGCATTGCACCATTTAATTTATTAAGAGGCCGGGGGTGTTTTAATTCTCCATGATGAAGTGAGGGGGCCCCTGCAGTGCGGCCTCACCGCTCCCCCGCAACGCGGGGACTGCGGGGGCCTGTGTTACGCCCCTGTACAGTGTGTTAAATATACAGCAGCCCTTGTGAGAACTGCTGGTCCTGCCCATTCGCGGTTTAGCCGCCCTGTGTGTAGTGTGAAGGACTGCTAGTGCTGTAATAGAGTTGCTGCTGCAGAAACGGGCTGGTTCTGCCTATTAATGGTAAAGCACCCCTGCTGAGTAGTGCTACTTCTGTCTATCAGTACAGCAGCCCCGCTAAGAAGTGCTGGTACAGAAGTGCTGGTCCTGCCCATTCATGGTGTAGCTGTACTGTGTGTGGAGGGCTGTCAGTGCTGTACTAGAGTTGCTGCTGCTGAGAAGTGCTGGTACAGTCCATTACTGAAACATCAGCCCTGTTGAGAAGTGATGGTACTGTCTATTACAGGAGCACCAGCCCTGGTGAGAAGTGCTGGTACAGAAGTGCTGGTCCTGCCCATTCATGGTGTAGCTGTACTGTGTGTGGAGGGCTGTCAGTGCTGTACTAGAGTTGCTGCTGCTGAGAAGTGCTGGTACAGTCCATTACTGAAACATCAGCCCTGTTGAGAAGTGATGGTACTGTCTATTACAGGAGCACCAGCCCTGGTGAGAAGTGCTGGTACAGAATGCTGGTCCTGCCCATTCATGGTGTAGCTGTACTGTGTGTGGAGGGCTGTCAGTGCTGTACTAGAGTTGCTGCTGCTGAGAAGTGCTGGTACAGTCCATTACTGAAACATCAGCCCTGTTGAGAAGTGATGGTACTGTCTATTACAGGAGCACCAGCCCTTGTGAGAAGTGCTGGTACAGAAGTGCTGGTCCTGCCCATTCATGGTGTAGCTGTACTGTGTGTGGAGGGCTGTCAGTGCTGTACTAGAGTTGCTGCTGCTGAGAAGTGCTGGTACAGTCCATTACTGAAACATCAGCCCTGTTGAGAAGTGATGGTACTGTCTATTACAGGAGCACCAGCCCTGGTGAGAAGTGCTGGTACAGAAGTGCTGGTCCTGCCCATTCATGGTGTAGCTGTACTGTGTGTGGAGGCTGTCAGTGCTGTACTAGAGTTGCTGCTGCTGAGAAGTGCTGGTACAGTCCAATTACTGAAACATCAGCCCTGTTGAGAAGTGATGGTACTGTCTATTACAGGAGCACCAGCCCTGGTGAGAAGTGCTGGTACAGAAGTGCTGGTCCGCCCATTCATGGTGTAGCTGTACTGTGTGTGGAGGGCTGTCAGAGCTGTACTAGAGTTGCTGCTGCTGAGAAGTGCTGGTACAGTCCATTACTGAAACATCAGCCCTGTTGAGAAGTGATGGTACTGTCTATTACAGGAGCACCAGCCCTGGTGAGAAGTGCTGGTACAGAAGTGCTGGTCCTGCCCATTCATGGTGTAGCTGTAGGAGGGCTGTCAGTGCTGTACTAGGAGTTGCTGCTGCTGAGAAGTGCTGGTACAGGTCCATTACTGAAACGATCAGCCCTGTTGAGACAGTGATGGTACTGTCTATTACAAGGTGCACCAGCCCTTGGTGAGAAGTGCTGGGTACAGAAGTGCTGGTCCTGCCCATTCATGTGTGTAGCTGTACTGTGTGTGGAGGGCTGTCAGTGCTGTACTAGAGTTGCTGCTGCTGAGAAGTGCTGGTACAGTCCATTACTGAAACATCAGCCCTGTTGAGAAGTGATGGTACTGTCTATTACAGGAGCACCAGCCCTGGTGAGAAGTGCTGGTACAGAAGTGCTGGTCCTGCCCATTCATGGTGTAGCTGTACTGTGTGTGGAGGGCTGTCAGTGCTGTACTAGAGTTGCTGCTGCTGAGAAGTGCTGGTACAGTCCATTACTGAAACATCAGCCCTGTTGAGAAGTGATGGTACTGTCTATTACAGGAGCACCAGCCCTGGTGAGAAGTGCTGGTACAGAAGTGCTGGTCCTGCCCATTCATGGTGTAGCTGTACTGTGTGTGGAGGGCTGTCAGTGCTGTACTAGAGTTGCTGCTGCTGAGAAGTGCTGGTACAGTCCATTACTGAAACATCAGCCCTGTTGAGAAGTGATGGTACTGTCTATTACAGGAGCACCAGCCCTGGTGAGAAGTGCTGGTACAGAAGTGCTGGTCCTGCCCATTCATGGTGTAGCTGTACTGTGTGTGGAGGGCTGTCAGTGCTGTACTAGAGTTGCTGCTGCTGAGAAGTGGCTGGTACAGTCCATTACTGAAACATCAGCCCTGTTGAGAAGTGATGGTACTGTCTATTACAGGAGCACCAGCCCTGGTGAGAAGTGCTGGTACAGAAGTGCTGGTCCTGCCCATTCATGGTGTAGCTGTACTGTGTGTGGAGGCTGTCAGTGCTGTACTAGAGTTGCTGCTGCTGAGAAGTGCTGGTACAGTCCATTACTGAAACATCAGCCCTGTTGAGAAGTGATGGTACTGTCTATTACAGGAGCACCAGCCCTGGTGAGAAGTGCTGGTACAGAAGTGCTGGTCCTGCCCATTCATGGTGTAGCTGTACTGTGTGTGGAGGCTGTCAGTGCTGTACTAGAGTTGCTGCTGCTGAGAAGTGCTGGTACAGTCCATTACTGAAACATCAGCCCTGTTGAGAAGTGATGGTACTGTCTATTACAGGAGCACCAGCCCTGGTGAGAAGTGCTGGTACAGAAGTGCTGGTCCTGCCCATTCATGGTGTAGCTGTACTGTGTGTGGAGGGCTGTCAGTGCTGTACTAGAGTTGCTGCTGCTGAGAAGTGCTGGTACAGTCCATTACTGAAACATCAGCCCTGTTGAGAAGTGATGGTACTGTCTATTACAGGAGCACCAGCCCTGGTGAGAAGTGCTGGTACAGAAGTGCTGGTCCTGCCCATTCATGGTGTAGCTGTACTGTGTGTGGAGGGCTGTCAGTGCTGTACTAGAGTTGCTGCTGCTGAGAAGTGCTGGTACAGTCCATTACTGAAACATCAGCCCTGTTGAGAAGTGATGGTACTGTCTATTACAGGAGCACCAGCCCTGGTGAGAAGTGCTGGTACAGAAGTGCTGGTCCTGCCCATTCATGGTGTAGCTGTACTGTGTGTGGAGGGCTGTCAGTGCTGTACTAGAGTTGCTGCTGCTGAGAAGTGCTGGTACAGTCCATTACTGAAACATCAGCCCTGTTGAGAAGTGATGGTACTGTCTATTACAGGAGCACCAGCCCTGGTGAGAAGTGCTGGTACAGAAGTGCTGGTCCTGCCCATTCATGGTGTAGCTGTACTGTGTGTGGAGGGCTGTCAGTGCTGTACTAGAGTTGCTGCTGCTGAGAAGTGCTGGTACAGTCCATTACTGAAACATCAGCCCTGTTGAGAAGTGATGGTACTGTCTATTACAGGAGCACCAGCCCTGGTGAGAAGTGCTGGTACAGAAGTGCTGGTCCTGCCCATTCATGGTGTAGCTGTACTGTGTGTGGAGGGCTGTCAGTGCTGTACTAGAGTTGCTGCTGCTGAGAAGTGCTGGTACAGTCCATTACTGAAACATCAGCCCTGTTGAGAAGTGATGGGACTGTCTATTACAGGAGCACCCAGCCCTGGTGAGAAGTGCTGGTACAGAAGTGCTGGTCCTGCCCATTCATGGTGTAGCTGTACTGTGTGTGGAGGGCTGTCAGTGCTGTACTAGAGTTGCTGCTGCTGAGAAGTGCTGGTACAGTCCATTACTGAAACATCAGCCCTGTTGAGAAGTGATGGTACTGTCTATTACAGGAGCACCAGCCCTGGTGAGAAGTGCTGGTACAGAAGTGCTGGTCCTGCCCATTCATGGTGTAGCTGTACTGTGTGTGGAGGGCTGTCAGTGCTGTACTAGAGTTGCTGCTGCTGAGAAGTGCTGGTACAGTCCATTACTGAAACATCAGCCCTGTTGAGAAGTGATGGTACTGTCTATTACAGGAGCACCAGCCCTGGTGAGAAGTGCTGGTACAGAAGTGCTGGTCCTGCCCATTCATGGTGTAGCTGTACTGTGTGTGGAGGGCTGTCAGTGCTGTACTAGAGTTGCTGCTGCTGAGAAGTGCTGGTACAGTCCATTACTGAAACATCAGCCCTGTTGAGAAGTGATGGTACTGTCTATTACAGGAGCACCAGCCCTGGTGAGAAGTGCTGGTACAGAAGTGCTGGTCCTGCCCATTCATGGTGTAGCTGTACTGTGTGTGGAGGGCTGTCAGTGCTGTACTAGAGTTGCTGCTGCTGAGAAGTGCTGGTACAGTCCATTACTGAAACATCAACCCTGTTGAGATGTGCTGGTACTGTCTATTACAGGAGCACCAGCCCTTGTGAGAAGTGCTGGTACAGAAGTGCTGGTCCTGCCCATTCATGGTGTAGCTGTACTGTGTGTGGAGGGCTGTCAGTGCTGTACTAGAGTTGCTGCTGCTGAGAAGTGCTGGTACAGTCCATTACTGAAACATCAGCCCTGTTGAGAAGTGATGGTACTGTCTATTACAGGAGCACCAGCCCTGGTGAGAAGTGCTGGTACAGAAGTGCTGGTCCTGCCCATTCATGGTGTAGCTGTACTGTGTGTGGAGGGCTGTCAGTGCTGTACTAGAGTTGCTGCTGCTGAGAAGTGCTGGTACAGTCCATTACTGAAACATCAGCCCTGTTGAGAGGCTGGTACTGTCTATTACAGGAGCACCAGCCCTGGTGAGAAGTGCTGGTACAGAAGTGCTTGGTCCCGCCCATTCATGGTGTAGCTGTACTGTGTGTGGAGGGCTGTCAGTGCTGTACTAGAGTTGCTGCTGCTGAGAAGTGCTGGTACAGTCCATTACTGAAACATCAGCCCTGTTGAGAAGTGATGGTACTGTCTATTACAGGAGCACCAGCCCTGGTGAGAAGTGCTGGTACAGAAGTGCTGGTCCTGCCCATTCATGGTGTAGCTGTACTGTGTGTGGAGGGCTGTCAGTGCTGTACTAGAGTTGCTGCTGCTGAGAAGTGCTGGTACAGTCCATTACTGAAACATCAGCCCCTGTTGAGAAGTGATGGTACTGTCTATTACAGGAGCACCAGCCCTGGTGAGAGTGCTGGTACAGAAGTGCTGGTCCTGCCCATTCATGGTGTAGCTGTACTGTGTGTGGAGGGCTGTCAGTGCTGTACTAGAGTTGCTGCTGCTGAGAAGTGCTGGTACAGTCCATTACTGAAACATCAACCCTGTTGAGAAGTGATGGTACTGTCTATTACAGGAGCACCAGCCCTGGTGAGAAGTGCTGGTACAGAAGTGCTGGTCCTGCCCATTCATGGTGTAGCTGTACTGTGTGTGGAGGGCTGTCAGTGCTGTACTAGAGTTGCTGCTGCTGAGAAGTGCTGGTACAGTCCATTACTGAAACATCAGCCCTGTTGAGAAGTGATGGTACTGTCTATTACAGGAGCACCAGCCCTGGTGAGAAGTGCTGGTACAGAAGTGCTGTCCTGCCCATTCATGGTGTAGCTGTACTGTGTGTGGAGGGCTGTCAGTGCTGTACTAGAGTTGCTGCTGCTGGAGAAGTGCTGGTACAATCCATTACTGAAACATCAGCCCTGTTGAGAAGTGATGGTACTGTCTATTACAGGAGCACCAGCCCTGGTGAGAAGTGCTGGTACAGAAGTGCTGGTCCTGCCCATTCATGGTGTAGCTGTACTGTGTGTGGAGGGCTGTCAGTGCTGTACTAGAGTTGCTGCTGCTGAGAAGTGCTGGTACAGTCCATTACTGAAACATCAGCCCTGTTGAGAAGTGATGGTACTGTCTATTACAGGAGCACCAGCCCTGGTGAGAAGTGCTGGTACAGAAGTGCTGGTCCTGCCCATTCATGGTGTAGCTGTACTGTGTGTGGAGGGGCTGTCAGTGCTGTACTAGAGTTGCTGCTGCTGAGAAGTGCTGGTACAGTCCCATTACTGAAACATCAGCCCTGTTGAGAAGTGATGGTACTGTCTATTACAGGAGCACCAGCCCTGGTGAGAAGTGCTGGTACAGAAGTGCTGGTCCTGCCCATTCATGGTGTAGCTGTACTGTGTGTGGAGGGCTGTCAGTGCTGTACTAGAGTTGCTGCTGCTGAGAAGTGCTGGTACAGTCCATTACTGAAACATCAGCCCTGTTGAGAAGTGATGGTACTGTCTATTACAGGAGCACCAGCCCTTGTGAGAAGTGCTGGTACAGAAGTGCTGGTCCTGCCCATTCATGGTGTAGCTGTACTGTGTGTGGAGGGCTGTCAGTGCTGTACTAGAGTTGCTGCTGCTGAGAAGTGCTGGTACAGTCCATTACTGAAACATCAGCCCTGTTGAGAAGTGATGGTACTGTCTATTACAGGAGCACCAGCCCTGGTGAGAAGTGCTGGTACAGAAGTGCTGGTCCTGCCCAATCCTGGTGTAGCTGTACTGTGTGTGGGAGGGCTGTCAGTGCTGTACTAGAGTTGCTGCTGCTGAGAAGTGCTGGTACAGTCCATTACTGAAACATCAACCCTGTTGAGATGTGCTGGTACTGTCTATTACAGGAGCACCAGCCCTGGTGAGAAGTGCTGGTACAGAAGTGCTGGTCCTGCCCATTCATGGTGTAGCTGTACTGTGTGTGGAGGGCTGTCAGTGCTGTACTAGAGTTGCTGCTGCTGAGAAGTGCTGGTACAGTCCATTACTGAAACATCAGCCCTGTTGAGAAGTGATGGTACTGTCTATTACAGGAGCACCAGCCCTGGTGAGAAGTGCTGGTACAGAAGTGCTGGTCCTGCCCATTCATGGTGTAGCTGTACTGTGTGTGGAGGGCTGTCAGTGCTGTACTAGAGTTGCTGCTGCTGAGAAGTGCTGGTACAGTCCATTACTGAAACATCAACCCTGTTGAGATGTGCTGGTACTGTCTATTACAGGAGCACCAGCCCTTGTGAGAAGTGCTGGTACAGAAGTGCTGGTCCTGCCCATTCATGGTGTAGGCTGTACTGTGTGTGGAGGGCTGTCAGTGCTGTACTAGAGTTGCTGCTGCTGAGAAGTGCTGGTACAGTCCATTACTGAAACATCAGCCCTGTTGAGAAGTGATGGTACTGTCTATTACAGGAGCACCAGCCCTGGTGAGAAGTGCTGGTACAGAAGTGCTGGTCCTGCCCATTCATGGTGTAGCTGTACTGTGTGTGGAGGGCTGTCAGTGCTGTACTAGAGTTGCTGCTGCTGAGAAGTGCTGGTACAGTCCATTACTGAAACATCAGCCCTGTTGAGAAGTGATGGTACTGTCTATTACAGGAGCACCAGCCCTGGTGAGAAGTGCTGGTACAGAAGTGCTGGTCCTGCCCATTCATGGTGTAGCTGTACTGTGTGTGGAGGGCTGTCAGTGCTGTACTAGAGTTGCTGCTGCTGAGAAGTGCTGGTACAGTCCATTACTGAAACATCAGCCCCGTTGAGAAGTGATGGTACTGTCTATTACAGGGGCACCAGCCCTGGTGAGAAGTGCTGGTACAGAAGTGCTGGTCCTGCCCATTCATGGTGTAGCTGTACTGTGTGTGGAGGGCTGTCAGTGCTGTACTAGAGTTGCTGCTGCTGAGAAGTGCTGGTACAGTCCATTACTGAAACATCAGCCCTGTTGAGAAGTGATGGTACTGTCTATTACAGGAGCACCAGCCCTGGTGAGAAGTGCTGGTACAGAAGTGCTGGTCCTGCCCATTCATGGTGTAGCTGTACTGTGTGTGGAGGGCTGTCAGTGCTGTACTAGAGTTGCTGCTGCTGAGAAGTGCTGGTACAGTCCATTACTGAAACATCAACCCTGTTGAGATGTGCTGGTACTGTCTATTACAGGAGCACCAGCCCTTGTGAGAAGTGCTGGTACAGAAGTGCTGGTCCTGCCCATTCATGGTGTAGCTGTACTGTGTGTGGAGGGCTGTCAGTGCTGTACTAGAGTTGCTGCTGCTGAGAAGTGCTGGTACAGTCCATTACTGAAACATCAGCCCTGTTGAGAAGTGATGGTACTGTCTATTACAGGAGCACCAGCCCTGGTGAGAAGTGCTGGTACAGAAGTGCTGGTCCTGCCCATTCATGGTGTAGCTGTACTGTGTGTGGAGGGCTGTCAGTGCTGTACTAGAGTTGCTGCTGCTGAGAAGTGCTGGTACAGTCCATTACTGAAACATCAACCCTGTTGAGATGTGCTGGTACTGTCTATTACAGGAGCACCAGCCCTTGTGAGAAGTGCTGGTACAGAAGTGCTGGTCCTGCCCATTCATGGTGTAGCTGTACTGTGTGTGGAGGGCTGTCAGTGCTGTACTAGAGTTGCTGCTGCTGAGAAGTGCTGGTACAGTCCATTACTGAAACATCAGCCCTGTTGAGAAGTGATGGTACTGTCTATTACAGGAGCACCAGCCCTGGTGAGAAGTGCTGGTACAGAAGTGCTGGTCCTGCCCATTCATGGTGTAGCTGTACTGTGTGTGGAGGGCTGTCAGTGCTGTACTAGAGTTGCTGCTGCTGAGAAGTGCTGGTACAGTCCATTACTGAAACATCAGCCCTGTTGAGAAGTGATGGTACTGTCTATTACAGGAGCACCAGCCCTGGTGAGAAGTGCTGGTACAGAAGTGCTGGTCCTGCCCATTCGTGGTGTAGCTGTACTGTGTGCGGAGGAGTGCTAGTGCTGTCCTAGAGTTGCTGCTGCTGAGAAGTGCTGGTACTGCCAATTAATGGTACAACACCCCTGTTAAGTAGTGCTGGTGCTATCATCAGTACAGCCGCCTTGCTAAGAAGCACTGGTACTGTCCATTACTGGAGCGCCAGCCCTGGTGAGAAGTGCTGGTACAGTGCCTTATATGTACAGCAGCCCTGCTAAGAAGTGCTGGTCCTGCCCATTCATGGTGTATCCGTCCTGTGTGTTGAGGACCGCCAGTGCAGTCTTGTACTAGAGTTGCTGCTGCAGAGAAGTGCTGGTCCTGCCCAATCATGGCAGAGCACTCCTTTTGAGTAGTGCTGGTGCTGTCTATTATCAGCACAGCAACCCCGCTAAGAAGGGCTTGTACTGACTATTACAGGAGCACCAGCCCTGGTGAGAAGGTACCTGGTTAGAAGTGCTGGTACAGTGTGTTAAATATACAGCAGCCCTGCTAAGAAGCACTGATAACATCCTGTACATATTTACAGCAGAGCCGTTCACCAGGATTCACTAGTTCTGTTATCACTCCTCAGAAGTCTTCAGGAATGATAGTTTTGAAATGTCCAGCTGGGTAAGGACTGGGCGACCACCCCCCTGGTCCATTTCATCAAATAATCGAACACTACTTGTAGAATTGTCTGCTTAGTTTACAGACTCGCAACACCCCTTTTAACTGGGCTATGTAACTGTTCAGAACATGATGCCAGTGGCGTAACACAGGCCCCCGCAGCCCCTGCAGTGCGGGGGGCCCCCATGCTCCAGGGGGCCCTCTCAGCACAGTACTCCCAGAGCTCCTGACTGAGCTTGGAGGGGGGGTCCTAGCAGGGGAGCTCTCTCAAGTTTTCTTACCAAATCTCTGATTTCTGCAGGAGTCTTCCTGATATCCTGCAGGTTTCTCCGTTGTCCAATGGCCCCGGGCTTTCCCAGTGTTCTGGGGTAGAAAGGGCGCACTCCCGAGCAATACTGAGCTCACCTCGCCCAGCCTGAACCCCATCCGCCCATTGTTAACCCCTGGAATCCCGGAACAGAAGACACGTCTCCCTTTCACTGAGGGGGCTGCCGACACCCTGCGCGCGGCACAAAAAGGGCTTTAGTCCCAGGGGAATCTCAATCTGTGATTCTCCTTGATGAAGTGAGGGGGGCCCCTGGATCGCGTGCCCCTCCCCCCCCCCCCCCCCCCGCAACGCGGGGGCTGCGCCGGCCTGTGTTACGCCCCTGAGCTGCTGATGCCACGTGCCTCATTTAAGTGTGTAAATGTGTACGTCATGTCTGTCAGTATGTGCCTGTGAATTTAGATTAAGTGTTTATTAGAATCAGTATATCTCTCATGTAGTTGCTTACTTGTGCACATCTTAAGCACTGTGTGGCCAGGGTTTTAAGTGAGCCGGGTCCTAAGCGGTCTCATACCCACAATAATTAAAAGCTTACTTTGGAACGGGTCTCTCTCTGGTACTATTTTTATATCAGGCAAAAATCACTGATCAATTTCTCAGCAATTACTGTAAACATCACTAAGATGCAGTCTCCGTTTACATTTCACACGCTTTACTTCATCTGGCATTATCTCCAAACATTTTTTTTAGACAGATGTTGTGTTTCTTAAGCATTTTTTAATCAACATATCACTGTTATACCAGCCTCAGCAAAATATAAATTATGTTGGTGTAATTTGCTTAATTCTGAAAAATTTGTGGCACTCAAAAATGTAATGTTTATTATTGAACTGTGCGATTACTTAAAATCATTACTGTATAAAAAAATGCAGTTTGGTCACAAATAAAACACAGTAAAATACAGTAAAATTCCCCCCCCCCCCCCCAACCCCCTGCTCGACCTACACCGGTCAGGGACCAATGGTGCAGCTATGTGGTCTCGATACTGACTATGTTTACTGGTACTATACATTATTAAAAATAATTAAAGTTTTTAGAGTCAGCATGAGACCTCGCATACTAGAGTCTGGAAGGCGTGTAAAAGTTCGACATCCTCAGTTGCACTGTGGACTTCATCGGACCCTTAGTCGGCCCCAGTTGGATACCTCTGACTGATGGGACCATTTTCTTTTCGGCGACTCCCTGTGGTATCTGTGGATTGCCAACTTTAGGGCGGCGGGTCACAGGGCTCTTCGGGATGGTATCCTTTAGTTGGTTTTCGAGTGCCATTTTAACTTGATGGATGAACTTGCCTATCCTGGCTAATAAACATGTTGTGGTTTCAGAGAAACACCAATCCGAGGCCTCTCTGCAAGTTCTGTGGCCCAAGATGCGTAGTGCCGGACGTAGCAATCGCTGTCGGTCACTGGCCAGCTTAGTGCAGCAACATAGCAAGTGTAGCCAGGATTCTCTGTGATAGTTGCAAAGTCGGCAGGCAGTGGCTCCGTCCGAGCGTGCCCAACGTGGGTTGAAGTCTGTTATCCTGAGGGCCAAGAGGCGCATAAACATAATTTTTTGTCTTGCTTCGACTGTTAGTGAGTCTTGTAAATATGGTTGAGATTTACCGGGAGTGTAGGACTTGTCCAAGGCCAACGTTAGCGGGTTGGGCCGGAGCGAGGAAAGGTCTAGCTCAAAGGAAATAGACTGGACTTGGCGCTTGACGGCTTTTGCCCAGGCGGAATATGGGATTTCGTGTAAGTGCAGACTCCGCCCCTCGATCTTCAGAAGATCTTTGGCTAGTTCCACCTTGGCTTCCCATGGGGAGCCACTTCCCCAAAGATGGTTTTTAGCGAGTGCTTTAAGGTGTTTTCGGGCGACTTCAGAACTCTGATGTAGTATTTTAGCTACTCCCCCAGTAGTACCAGTTCAGGACGTTTCAGGCCTATTTCCAGTCTCACCCTGTTATTCCGTGCCTTTTTGGGGGCTCGTAGCACCATCTTGTATGCTTTCACCTGTGCCGCTTGGTACTCGTATTGTGCAATATTCCTGAAATTACACAGATAAACCACTTTCACCTCCCTTTTCTCCTCCCTGGGCTCCATCCTCACCAGGATTCTTCTTACAATGGAGATAACTCATAAGTCCTGACCCTAATAACTGCAGCGCCTTCATCATCAACTACCCAACTGACCTCTCTGAAAATGTGGCAAAAAAATACAAACATCTCATACTCAAAGCTAGACCAGAAATCCTATTTTCAGACCCCTGCATCTGCACTAACAAAGGTACTCTGGTTAATGGCCTCATCTTCTGAACCAGAAAACGTGCCTGCTGGCGATCTGCGTTTTACTCTATGCCTCAAATAACAGGATCTAAGAAAACTTCACATGGCCTTAAACAAAACAACATCTCCTTCGTACACCCTCAAAGTCACCACCACTATCACTCTCTACAATAATAGTATCATCCTAATCCAAGCCTCCAATATCAACCTTGTTAACATGGCCAATATTTACCCCACTCTCAGAAAAGCGGTTCACGGCAACTCCACCGATCTCTACTCAAATTCCACGTCTCAACTGGGTTTAACCATTAACCTCTCCCTTAACAGGTGTGAGTACCCCACTCTCCACAAACCCCACACCTCCTTTAGCTGATCCCAGAGCCGTCTTTTCCCCAGTCGGAGTTTGTCAACCCACTAGAACACTGTCTCAGTTGGTTGGCGGTTCTACTGGCTCAATCTCTCCTCAGTCTGTCAGGCCGATACAGGCTACTAAAGGCACAAACACCCAAACTAATGACACAAAAAGGAACAATGAAAAAGTAACGGATATAAATCACTGAGACACAAACAAAACACGAAATAGGCAGATGTGCACTTCCAGTGCATCAGCTAGGATCACAGAAAGAACATCGATGGACAGAATATCGACCTACAGAAATATAGATACTGGAATATCGAAGGTAAGTATATCGACACCTATCTACAACATTGTAAGTACAAAAATAAAGAGAAAAAAAATATCAATGTTACAAATATCGTCATTAAAAATATTGTTTTTTTCTGTAAAAAAAGGTAAAATAAAGTAAATTATACTTATAAATAAAATAAACATATTTAGACATATTTCATAATGTTTAAAATTAATAATTAATACATATTTAATAATAAAACTTTAATTAAAATTATACATACAATATATAATATATACTTACTTAAAAAACCTTTAAATAATTATTTTAATTACTCATAAATTATTACAAAATACTATAAATTACAAATATATCTACACACATAAAATAAAACATAAATACAAATAAATAATTATATTTAATAAATTAAAAAAATTAAATATACTTTCAATATTTTGAAAGTTAATTGAATACAACATTTTCTAAAAAATATATATATATTAAATACATAAATAAATAAAACCACTATTTAAAGTCCAAAAAAACGACAGTAATGAAAACATTGGATAGCGTAGAACATAAAATTACTATTCCCACTCCAGAAAATTCAACAGTAGGGAAAGCGTTAAATTGCGTAGGGGTAAAAATTACTATTCCCACTCCAGAGAGTGCAACAGTAGGGAAAGCGTTGGATAGTGTAGGGGTAAAAATTACTATTCCCACTCCAGAGAGTGCAACAGTCGGGAAAGCGTTGGATAGCGTAGGGGTAAAAATTACTATTCCCACTCCAGTGAGTGCAACAGTAGGGAAAGCGTTGGATAGCATAGGCGTAAAAATTACTATTCCCACTCCAGAAAGTGCAACAGTAGGAAAAGTGTTGGATAGCGTAGGGGTAAAAATTACTATTCCCACTCCAGAGAGTGCAACTGTAGGGAAAGCGTTGGATAGCGTAATGGCAAAAATTACTATTCCCACTCCAGTGAGTGCAACAGTAGGGAAAGCGTTGGATAGCGTAGTGGTAAAAATTAATATTCCCACTCCAGAGAGTGCAACAATAGGGAAAGCGTTGGATAACGTAGTGGCAAAAATTACTATTCCCACTCCAGAGAGTGCAACAATAGGGAAAGCGTTGGATAGCGTAGTGGTAAAAATTACTATTCCCACTCCATAGAGTGCAACAGTAGGTAATGCGTTGGATAGTGTAGGAGTAAAAATTACTATCCCCACTCCATAGAGTGCAACAGCAGGGAAAGCGTTGGATAGCGTGGGGGTAAAAATTACTATTCCCACTCCATAGAGTGCAACAGTAGGGAAAGCGTTGGATAGCGTAGGGGCAAAAATTACTATTCCCACTCCAGTGAGTGCAACAGTAGGGAAAGCGTTGGATAGCGTAGTGGTAAAAATTACTATTCCCACTCCAGAGAGTGCAACAATAGGGAAAGCGTTGGATAGCGTTGGGGTAAAAAATACTATTCCCACTCCGGTGAGTGCAACAGTAGGGAAAGCGTTGGATAGCGTAGGGGTAAATATGACTATTCCCACTCCAGAGAGTGCAACAGTAGGGAAAGCGTTGGATAGTGTAGGAGTAAAAATTACTATTCCCACTCCATAGCGTGCAACAGTAGGGAAAGCGTTGGATAGTGTAGGGGCAAAATTACTATTTCCACTCCAGTGAGTGCAACAGTAGGGAAAGCGTTGGATAGCGTAGGTGTAAAAATTACTATTCCCACTCCAGCGAGTGCAACAGTAGGGAAAGCGTCGGAGAGCGTAGGGGTAAAAATTACTATTCCCACTCCATAGAGTGCAACAGTAGGGAAAGCGTTGGATAGCATAGGGCCAAAAATTACTATTCCCACTCCAGTGAGTGCAACAGTAGGGAAAGTAAATACTTCATATATTAATACAAATAAATTAAATATTAATACCAAATAAAAATTAATTCAAAATAAATACCAATAAATAAATTAAAACATTTAATTAATTAGATTAAATTACTTCCCACCCAATTCCCCTATAAACCCACAACCCGCTACAAGAAATAAATTAATAAAATTTACATAATTGTCAATTAATCAATTAATAAAAATTAACTACCAATTATAATTACATTAATTACCAATTAAAAATTAATTAGCAATTAATTCATGATAAATACCAATAAATAAATTAAAACATTGAATTAATTATAATTAAATTACTTCCCACCCTATTCCGCTATAAACCCACATCCAGCAAAAAGAAAATAAATTAATACGATTAACATCATTATTAATTAATCAATTAATAAACATTAATTACCAATTATATTTTATTAATTAGCAATTAAAAATGAATTAGCAATGAATTCAAAATAAACACCAATAAATAACTTAAAATAGTTAATTAATTATAATTAAATTACTTCCCACCCTATTCCCCTATAAACCCCCAACCCGCTACAGAATTATACTACACAAAAATTAAATACCATAAAATTAATTACTTAAAATAAATTATAAAATAAATATACACTTTTCACACATATACTAACATAAAAAACACTTTAAAAAATGTGATATTATTAAAAAATAGATATTAACTTACTTACCTCAAATTCGATATATTTGTTGACTATATTCTGTCCATTCGATATTTTGTCCGTTCTATATTTTGAATCAGATATTACTGCAATTCTATATTTTTTACTTAATATTTTGAGTGTATACCTATCAGCTCATACTCAGAAAGATATCAAAACTCTTTAGATGCAAGTGGACAATATGTTGCCGGACATGGTAAATGCACTACAAATTACTGGAAAAATAATAGAAATCATTGTAAGCACTCACTCCAAAGTCAAGCTCATTTAGAAATTAGTGCATAACCTTCTAGAAAAGAGTAAAGGGTTAGCAATGCCTTTATCCAATAGGCATAATCGACCATACAAAAATCTTAGAAATTTATCGGATGATGAAACCCAAGCCCTACTCCTCTCATGTGAGTCTACAGCCATCAGCAGAGGTGAGGAAATTAAATCAGCCCCGATCGATGTAAATAGAACGTCCGGGCCTAATAACAGAAAACAAACCTTAAGAACCTAAATCAAATCCAGTTAACCGCCTATACTCAAGAGATGAACTCTGGCATCTCAGGGGAACCACTGCTATTTCTACTGCTCAACTGTCGTTCCGCAGCAAAAAATGCCTCAGACATTGCTGCTCTCATCATTAGTCAGGAAGTGGACGTAACAATCTTATCTGAAACTTGGCTCACAGAATATTTCTCCCGTTCATGGATCTACTGGTGCCTCCTCATTATAACATTGTGAGGCTAGACAGACTAAAAAAGACAGGAGGTGGTATAGCCTGCACACATCGATCGGATATCAAGGTCAGTCAACTACAATCCGACCCTCTTAAATCCTGTGAATACCTTGGGCGAGCTATAAGAACTGCAGATAATCAAAGGTGCAACTTGTATACGCTATACCATCCACCAGGTAATAATGCCCCTTTCATAGACCAGTTAATGGTGATCATTCTCAGCATTCTTCACAGACAAGGCCAACACGCTAGAAAGAGAACCTAGGATGGCAGCCATCAACCTCTCTAGCCAATTATCATCACAGAGCGATGCTACCATGAAAAACGCTCAAGATATAACGAAAAATAAAGCACAATGGTCGACCTTCAAGTTATATGACCAAAATACCATTGACAAAACTCTCTCGGATACCAAACTAAATACCCACTACAATGATTCCCTCCCCTCTAAATGCCTTAAAAGAATCAACCATATTGTCGTCCCAAAATGGACAAAAATAATCAATGCCTTACTATCTCAAGGAGTCTTACCAGAGTGCCTAAAAACAGGTCAAGTACTCCCCATCATCAAAAAACCTACAGCGGACCCGGCAGACCCAAATAACTTTCATCCAGTGACCAATGCTCCATTACTTGCCAAACTAATTGAAAAATGTGTACAAAATCAACTGAGCAACCACATCACTAATTTCAACCTGCTGGACGACTGCCAATCTGGATTCAGGCCAGGTTACAGTGCGGAAACAGCAATCTTACATATAGTGGATGATGCGCTAAAAGCCCTAGATCACAATCAAACATGTCTACTAGTTCTTCTTGACTGTCTTCTGCATTTGACACAGTAAATCAAGAAAAATTATTAGCCCGGCTCGAAGACAGGAAGGGTTTATCTGGTAATGTTCTGAAAAGGTTTGAATCCTTCCTACAGAACAGAACACAAAGACTCCTGGTCAACCAGACCCTATCCCCAACATGCCCTAATTCTATTGGAGTTCCACAAGGATCAAAATGATCTCCATCACTATTCAACCTATATGTCCAACCCTCACAGAAATTCTCCGACACAAAAACATATCCTATCACATGTATGCAGAAGACACTCAGATCTACATCAAGATCTCGTCGCTGGAAGAGGTCAAGACAATGAATGAGGCCTTAAAAGTGTCATTACAATGGTTAACTAGCAATCACCTAAAATTAAATGCACAAAAAATGGAATTCCTATTAATTTCACCTCCAAAGAACCCCGCAAATGTGAAGGAATGGACCAAACTGATTGCAGCGCTAAACTGTACCCCTATCCTAGTTGACTCGACGAAATCACTAGGAATCACGACATTAGAAAAATTCCAAACACAGCAACATTAAAGAGGGAAGCCACGATCTTCCTAATGAGCAAGTTCCTACCCTAGACAATGACTGATCATCATCTGCAGTGTGGTTAATAGCCCAACGTCGCATAGCCCTGTCAGATATGGATACATCCTGCACAAAAAGACCACTAAGATTCCAAACCAATTAAATACTGATGCCAACTAGATCTGTTGTAGGTGGTACATCAATAGGTCAACAACTAATGTAAAGATAAACTCACCAGTTAGCTGCAAAGACTTCTTAAACTGTATATTACTACAATTAATGGATCTTTGTAGTTTGATGTAAAAGACACCAAGGGTACACATCAGAACCATATGTATAATACTAATGTTGTTCCCTGTGTACCCCATACCTATCCTAATCCTGTTATTGTTGAAACTTATAAGAAAGGCATGTACCAGAACCAGATTTATATTATTGTGCTATACACATTGGGGTTGATTCCGATCCTGGAAAAAAAATGTCCGTACGATTCGTATCCGGAGCCCTCTCCGTACGAATCGTAAACATGCCGTACGACCCGACGAGTACGATCCGGACCGGGCTATGAGGACGCGATTCGTACGGTCCACGTCAGGTAAGGGCGATTCATATGGAAAAGCACACAATCACATACACACCGGACAGTCCGTACACCCCATGATCGCGGAGTACGGTGCGTATCCCTGCAATCATGGGGTGTACGCACTGTACCCCTGAGATTGCAGGGTGTACGCACCGTACACCCAGCGAACATGGGGTACGGTCCATACACACCAGGATTGCAGGGGTACGATGCGTACACCCCATGATCGCAGGGGTACGCACCGTACACCTGCGAGCATGGGGTATACGCACCGTACCCGGGGGGGAGCGTTCCGTACCTGTTTCGGGGCAAACTCTGCTTTTACGGCTGTTTTCTGCTCCCGTAGAAAAAGGGTCATACGGTGCGTACCCGACACGTATCGTACTTGCTGGGTCGGAAAAACCAGCAGTGAACCATACAGATGTCGCGTACAGAGAGTTCCGAGGGAGATTCATACGGGGATTTGTTTTGTACGGTCTCTGTACGATTCGTACGGAGTCCAGCTCCTGGTATGAATCGTACTTCGTCGTACGTACGGGGGACGTTGCAGGGTACAATTCGTATGGGAAAAACACTCCAAACGGCTATTCGGAGCGGTTTTTCCCGAATCGGAATCAACCCCATTGTGTTCCAAACTATCTACCTCCTGTAACTGTGAAGTGCTCTGATACCCCTGGGTCATGTTCGCGCTATATACAACTCTATAAACTAAAAACTAAACTTTGCATGATTACCTACCTCTTGTAGTAAATATGTACACTGAACACACTATTCATGATAAAATAAATGACCAGAAACCCATGAAAACATCACGATGCGAGCTACTGATGTTCGTGGTGCTTTTGTGCACCAATTTTATCAGCATAAAATATGTCCTTACATCAAAAAATGACGTGAAGACCCATTCTACATTTAAATATAGCACTAAATGACAGATTTGCAGTTCTTGTAATTAGCTTTTATTAAATATAACTTTGCCAAAATTCCATGTAAAATCAAATTAAAATGTCAAAGTAAAATTTCACACAAAAACAAATTACTTGAATTTCACACATTCATACTGTTGTGTGGTGCATACTGTAAAATTAGTTGACTTGGGGGTTTGAATCCAGGTTGTGGGTGGGTGATTATGATGACACAACTGAGCGCTTTGAAGCTGAGGCTGAAGACAGTGCGAGCTGCTCACAGTGTCTGTCAGTGGATTGTAAGTGTGGCCAGAATACATATTCATCTAATGCTTGGCCTCTCTGCAGAGCGCAGAGGGTGATCACATATGTGGCAATTGTAATTGAGTGAAGCCCTTATCTGTCCAAATAAGGACAGAACCAAAGGTAAAGAAAACACAATGCTTACAAGTGAGTGAGTTCTGAGTGTAGGGGATGAAAGGAAGTAACATGCAGAAGGAGAGAGACAATTTGTGCTTAAGAGGAAAGAGATATATAAAGTAAATTCTATTTAATATAGCCTTGTTATTAAATGAGAAGCCCAAATATTTTATATTCACAAATGTAAATGTTGTTTTGTGGACGCAGATGCTTTTCTAATTTACCTCACTTTTCTCTCAAACCGAATGGTTAAGGGAAATGATGCACAGTGAAGTCAAGCAATGGTCCATGGATCACACATTGACCACATGGGGAAGCAGGGATTTCCGCCCAGGGTTTCAAATTGTGCAGTTCAGAGACTGCAGGGTTGCATCCTCCTGTTTTCCATTTAACAACCAAGGTCAGTGCTTTGACTTCAGTTATTCAATTCGTATTAGTATATAAAGTTCAATAAATGCAGTTTTCACACCTTAAATTGAATAGGTACGATCTATGCATGTGTATAGGCTTAAGAGTTAAATTGACATTTTCTGGGATATTTCCACAGTCACTGAAGATCAAACACAGAAACAGAGCACGCCTGCCTGAAATCATGCAGCACTTTGAAAGTCTCCTTGGGGAGCTGTAACTTGAGGAGCAAACCCTGCAGGGGGCGCCCGTGACCTTTTTGGTGTTGTTAATTATTTAATTGTGATGATTGTGGCTTTGCGGCTCTCCGAAAATCTTGCTTTTGATCAAGTCAGACAGAATTAACATTATCGTACAATGCCACCCCCTAGCTTCCCCTGCTCTGCCTGGACACACAGAGAGATTGTAGTAGATTCCCAACACCTCAATAATCAGTCAAAACAAAGGGACGTATTAACAAGGGCATTCTCACCGCTTTTTTGGCTTTAAAAGACAAAAAAGCGTAGATAATTTGTTTGCCCTATTTACAAGTGGGTGCTAACTTGCATTAGCGCATGTTAACACCCTTTTACCTGACGCCTCCCTTTGCATCTCTAATGAGATGCAAAGTGGGCATCGCTGGGCAGTACAACCTTGCAAATATCGCTGATGTGCACATTGCTATGTTTACAAGGCTGCCCCAGCATTTAAGCAGACCTTAGTTTTTGGAGAAAACCACTGTTTTCGCCCAAAACTAAGGTCTGCTAAAATGCAGACTTACCTATCCCTAACATTAGGGTTGATTATGCTGATACGACCAGCGATGTTCCCTGCAAAACGGCGATTTACTGTCTATCGCTGGAATTTTTATATATTCCAGAGATAGACAGCGATAAATAAAAAAGCGCTAAGCGCGGTTTGCGTTATTTATCGCCGTCCCTTGATGATATGCCACAAAGGGAGGTCCCACATAATTTGCTCCTCAGGTTCCTGCACTTCAAGGAGACTTCGGTGGTGTGCACCCTGGCTTCACAAAGACCTGCTTGTTCCTGCCACTGTTTACTCAACAGTTTACACTAAAAATCTGGGGGGGATAGTGACCCATGTGTTCCCCACCTCGGGAATCTTGGGGGATTGATCCCCCATGTTCCCCACAGCTATTACGCTCTTAGGTAGTGGTAACCCTCACCTAGGAGAGTGCAGTCACGTGGGACACGTGGCGTGAGAACACGGGGCTGCTTGTGAAGGCGGTATTGTGGCAGCAGGGGCTCAGTCATAGGACCAGACTGTACTATTGCAATGGGAGCAAGAGAACACAGACAGGGGCAGAGGCCTAGAGTCCCGGGGACTCACTCCAAGAGGCGCCCCCTGCAGTTTGGAAAAAAACATCAGAAGACTTTCAAACGGGAGACAGGGGACGGGAAATCGTTTGCCTGCTTATGGCGATATTTATCAAGGGTTGCATTACTTTTGCACAACGTTGCATAGTGCATAAGCTACACAACCCTTGAAATGTGATTATCATGCCACGTAAGACCTCCTTGCGTGGCACTCAGTGGCTTGATAACTCCAGAGCAATGCAGTGCATATCGCTGCGTTGCGTTACTCTGCCCTAGGGCGGATCTCCATGGGTGGTGCGTGGCTGTTCCCACGCAAAACCCACAGATTTTGACACATTCATGGATTTACCAATGCTGGTAGACCTGGGAATACGCAAAGGGGAGGCGTAACAAGGACTTTTTTTCCTCTTTCTATGTGTGCTGCAAGAAGAAAATGCCTCAGGGGATTGTTTTTGTGCAGGAAGTAATCATCTTTACAATGCAGGCAGTCTTGCACCATGATGCAAGGGTGCCTGCCTTGGCAAGGGGTAGCAGATTGTGTACAAGCACTGGAAAAATGCAAGAATGTGCCGTATTATGATAAATAGGTTACATTTGTGTCCTTTCTCTGTAACGTAGTGCAGAAAGGTGACTCAATGCGCTGAGTTACAATTTGATAAATATGGCCCTAAATCTTTTAGCAGTGCAGGGTGAAGATGGCAGACTACATTCATCTGCGTCCAGACAAAGGTTCCCCGCCAGAGACCCGCATGGCTCGGCTGTTTCCCAATCCCACAGAGGGAATGTGCTGCTCTGGCACTGATGCCAGCACCGAGGGGTGTGACTGGGGACTGGACAGGGATGGGAACCTGGACAGGTGGGTGCATGGGAGATACAGCTCCCACCCAGGGACCTAGCGGGGGGGTAAGAAGGGACTCTAATCCACCAAGGAAAGGGTGCATGGGTCAACTAATGTGCCAGGGAAGGGGGTGATTGTACTACTGAACAGAGAAATATTGTGGCAAAAATATTGAAATGTAAGTGCAAATAGAGGAAGTATGGATGTACTATTCCTAATGCCACATCTACAAACCATGAAGCTATATATACCTTAAAAGTACATATATGTGTAGTTAGGTAAAGAAAATGTACGCCACCAATACTTTGGTTTTATATTTAGTCCTTCATGTTTTCATACAACCATGATCTGTTTTCAGTTCAGGGGCTCATCAAGGGGGTGGGTGCCAAGTGGTGCCAGTCCACCTGCTGCCCCTCGGATACCCGTGTGAGAGCAGCAATTTTTAAAAATGTATTTTATTTATTTTATTTGATTTTATATAGCGCAAACTTTACCCAAAGGTGTCAGAGTGCTTTACAAAAGGACCAAGTACATTACATAAGGGCTTCGAAGTACATGAGTTACATAAAAGATACAAACAGAAAAACTCTAAATTCACAAAAGAATGGTAGTAAGTACATACGTCTACCACAGATACTAGTGGTTAGAGTTGCATATATACAAGTTGCAAATCACTCAAGCAATTGCTCCGCACTGCTGGGAAAGGCCACCAATGCTGCACTTTGGAAAACTGCGCGAAGCTTATGAATTGTGCAAAGTTGAGTAAAACACACTTTGCACAGTTGAGAGTCACGTGAAATTGAATCTTCAGATTGACAAGCCTGTGCATCTACACGGGCCTCTTGGCAGAGAGTACCACAAAAGAACATGTGAGAGGGAGTCAGTTGGTGAGCGAGTGTAACCATTTGTGTGGTGCACGCAACTTAGTCACCACTAAGTCTTTATTGGGATGTCGGACCCAGCAAGACCCATGCACCACAGCCGCGGTCTGTAAGGAATGAATTTCCGCTGTCTGCCAAGCCTAGCTCTCTGCCACTGTATAATTTTAGAATGGACCAGAAGAACTGCGTGGCATATTAGCAACAACTTGCGATAATTATCACAAACCGCGCTTAGCCTGATTTTTTTTTATTGCCTCCTATCGCTGGAGATAACGCAGTATTACCAACGTTTATCTCCACTGCGATAAAAAATCCAGCGATAGCAGCGAATTCCATCCTCAACGTGAGATTTCCAGCAGGAAAAATCTTATCGCTAAGGAAAATATCGCTAATAGGCAGGTGGGGATTTAGCCGTAGAATCCACCTCCCATTGACTATTATGGCCAAGTCAGGTTTTTACCAGGTGTAAAATCCTGGTGCTAATCGCGGTTAGAACACTTTTTCTATCGCGTCGCGGGTATTGCTAATAGGCGATAGCTGTGTTAGCCACTGCTTTCAGTCGCTACCAGTTTTGGGTACACCCACTTTGCATGTTATTAGCGATAAATATCGCTGACATGCAAAGCGGGCCCCAAAACGGCCGCTATCGCCTGGGAGCTGTCGCTAGCTGCTGTTAGCGACAGCTTGGTAATTAGGCGATAAAAACATTGTGCTTTATCAGCAAAAAGTGCTGATAAAGCGGCGATCTTGCCCTTGCTAATATGCCCCTGCAATCCTCCCCCAGTGGCACCTCTGATTTACAGCCCTCTTGCATCATTTCTCACTCCCCGATTAGCCCCAAAGTCATTTACATTCCCGCGCCATCGGCCGCCTCCAGATCTGATTTACGCTGATGTCGGGCAATTAAAATATTTGTTGTGGGTTTTATAAGATACTTTTAGTGGTCTATATTTATGCATTAATGTCGCTCCCCTTCCTTAAAATCATTTTTATGTCCAAGAGCCGTAGCTGGTGAAAGCAATTTCCACTGAACTGCGCGCTTCGCTGGAAGAAATACGGCCCGTGATGGGTCTGCGCGGCCTCCCCACTGCAGGAGCGTTCAGAGCCCCCTGACGCCGTCGCCATGGGCTTGTTGTTTGTTCTCCACTTAAACGGTGTACATCCTCAAACCCTCACGTCACACCTGCTCCTGTGGCTGTTTGTGGGTCATAAGTGCTTCTATCACAAGGCTTTATCTGAGAGGTCCTGCAGACCCTGGAATGGGGCAAGGGCCTTCAGCATTCAAAACAAAATAGAATTTTGCCTCATGGAGTGCTCCCTATAAATTGGAAAATAAACAGTGTTCTGGACTTTTGTAGTATCTATAAGCCACGCTCAGGTGGCACTCTAAGGCTGCTGCTTGCCTCATCTAATCCAGCAGCAAATATGACCACATCCCAAAAGGAGGGAGAATGTGTCTATTTTACCCCACCCATTTACCTCTGGCCAAGTTCTGTCTTTTGCTACATTCACATTTTACTTCACTCCTTTTTCTTTTAATTATAACGCCGTTCCTTGAGGGAAACAACAGTTACAACGCAACTTTTACAACGCATTCTGTTACAACGCACACCATTACAACGCAGGATCCTTTACAAGGCATGCCTTTACATCGCATGACATTACATAGCAGATGCTATTACAACGCATGCCATTACAACGTAAGTATTGGTAAGTATGTCATTTTATTTAATCATTTATTTTTTTTTTAATTTAAATTATATAAATGTATTTTATTAATAGTATATACTTAGTTTTGGGTTATGGGGTACAGGGGTATTTTTAGGGTTCAGGGCTGGGTTTGGGTTATGGGGTACAGGGGTGTATTTTTAGGGTTCAGGGCTGGGTTTGGGTTTTGGGGTACAGGGGTATTTTTAGGGTTCAGGGCTGGGTTTGGGTTTTGGGGTACAGGGATATTTTTAGGGTTCAGGGCTGGGTTTGGGTTTTGGGGTACAGGGGTATTTTTAGGGTTCAGGGCTGGGTTTGGGTTTTGGGATACAGGGGTATTTTTAGGGTTCGGGGCTGGGTTTGGGTTTTGGGGTACAGGGGTATTTTTAGGGTTCAGGGCTGGGTTTGGGGTACAGGGGTACAAGGGTATTTTTAGGGTTCAGGGCTGGGTTTGGGTTTTGGGGTACAGGGGTATTTTTAGGGTTCAGGGTCGGGTTTGGGGTACAGGGATACAGGGGTATTTTTAGGGTTCAGGGCTGGGTTTGGGTTTTGGGGTACAGGGGTATTATTAGAGTTCAGGGATGGGTTTGGATTTTGGGGTACAGGGGTATTTTTAGGGTTTTGGGGAACTGGGGTATTTTTAGGGTTCAGTTTTTAAATAAATAATTTAAATTAATTAAAAAATATATTTTATTATTTTTATTATTTATTAATAATAGTTCATTATTAATAATAGTTCTTTTAAAAATAAACTTAAAGTAATTTTTTACCCTATACTATCCAGCACTTACCCTACTATTACACTCCCCTGGAGTTAGATTTTTATTTTTAAAAACCTAAACTATTTTTTTAAAAATATATATATATATATATATATAAATATATATGTACAAATTAATTATTTAATTTATTAATTATTAATTATTTAAAAATAATTTAATTTATTAAATTAATAAAATGTTAATTAATTACATTTTTTTAATAAAATAATATACTTACCTATACTTACGTTGTAATGGCATGCGTTGTAATAGCATCTGCTATGTAATGTCATGCGTTGTAAAGGCATTCGTTGTAAATGATTCTGTGTTGTAAAAATTGCGTTGTACCGGTGTGCGTTGTAAAAGTTTGCGATGTAACGTCATACATCCGTTCCTTGATAATATGTCCCTTGGTTTGGCTGAAACATACTTACTCGTAAAAATTGCTATGCTGTAATATTTCTCACAATTCCTTTTTTACGATTATTGTTGAGTGAATCGAATATGCTGTTATAAAGATTTACTCTACACAGAAAGATCTGTGTAACTAAAAGTCTTTTCCAAGAATGAGTTCCATGTGAATGCTTGTTCCAAGGATTAGCGCCAAAGCAGGCACCCTTACGCCGTGGTGCAAGGGGGCTTGCCTTGCAGGCAGGGTTGTTTTTGTGCAGGAAGGGGCATCATCCTGCAGAAAAACAATCCTCAGAGTCATTTTCCTCTTTCTATGTGTGCTGCAGAATGCAGAACACATAGAAAGAGGAGAAATTGAGGAGAAATAAAGACATTTCTACTTGCTATTGCTCACCTGGGGAGGCCTAGCATTTTGACACAATCCCAGGTCTGCCAGGAATGATAAATCCAGGAATGTGCCAAAACCTGTGTGTGGATGCGTGTGAACACCAACGCTCCACCCATGGAACGCCTCCCTGAGGCAGAGGAACGCAAGTTTGCTCTAGATTGATCAAACCATGCAGGGCCATGCAAGGTGGCCTTATGTGGCTTAATAAATATTACTTAGGTCTTACCGCGTCTTTGCGCCCAGTTACAAGGGCAACACAAAACCTAGATAAATCTGACCCCTATTTTAAAAGCTGGGAAGTGCCCAATGCTGTCAAAGGCAAAGAGACAGTCAACCAATGACTGAAGGAAAGCTGATTCTGAGAATAGAGCGGGAATCTCGAGATGGAGCGTTCTTAAAAAGACGCTTGCACAAAAGCACCTTACTGTCAACCCATGATGGAAGGGGAATGTAGGTTCTGAGAGTGCAGGAGGATAGTAGTTGTGCTATAGTGCTCTTTGAATAGTTGAGGAGAAAGCCAGTGACACTATTTCTTGTCATCCAGCAACACCCCAGCGACCGAAGCAAGATGTCATCTCCTGTATGCCCCACTGTTACCGTCACCGTCTGTGCCTGTAGTCAAGGATGCAGCGGCAAAGGATGGAAGCCCGTCTCACTGAGGCACTCTGCAGCAGCGAGAGATAAAGGCATTGCATGCTTGATGATATCACATCAGCTACCACTCTCACAACGGAGTGTAGATATCCCACTTCTGACACCACTGAACTGGTGAACAGTCAGTGCTGCGGCGGCAAGATGGAAGGTTCTTAATGCCGGCTGTATCACTTCTCACAACGGAGTGTGGATATCCCGCTTCTGACACCATTGAACCGATGAACAGTCAGTGCTGCGGCGGCAAGATGGAAGGTTCTCACTGCCGGCTGTATCACTTCTCACAGCGGAGTGTGGATATCCCACTTCTGACACCATTAAACAGATGAACAGACAGTGCTGCAGCGGCAATATGGTAGGATCTCAATGTTGGCTGTATCACTTCTCACAGCAAAGTGTGGATATCCCACTTCTGACACCATTGAACCAGTGAACGGTCAGTGCTGCGGCGGCAAGATGGAAGGTTCTTAATGGCGGCTGTATCATTTCTCACAGCGGAGTGTGGATATCCCACTTCTGACACCATTGAACCGGTGAAAAGTCTGTGCTGCAGCTGCAAGATGGAAGGTTCTTACTGCCAGCTATATCACTTCTCACAGCAGAGTGTGGATATCCCACTTTTGACACCATTTAACCGACGGCAAGGTGGAAGGTTCTTTTTTTTGTCGTTTTTATTGTTGTTTCCAAGAAAAAATACATTACATAACTGAATGTCAGGGCAAATTCAAAGATAAGCAATAAATTATACCTCTTGCAAAACACTAGAAGAGCAATAGAAGAAAAGAAAAAAAGATATTGAACAAATAAAACACAGTTACAAAACCCAAATCAAACAAGCAAGATATAATCTGCAAAAAGAAGAATAAGTAGCTCCTGATTCCGAACAATTGCAAGGCTCATGAAAAAAGAAAAAAAGGGATGTTTTGCCAGAAAAAGCCCCTGACAGAATAAGAGTGATAGCAATAAAGCCTTTGGGGAGGGGCATTCCATCATGAAATTTAAATTGTTACCTAATCCTGATTTACAGCAACCAATCTGTAATAGGAGACCAGATATTTTGCCCTAACTCCCGTCTCCATCACCCTTTTAGCTGATACACTGAAAATTCAATATTATATTTGACTAACAACCTGGAGCGCCAATTACAGAAAGTAGTATTATCGGGGCTTATCCACTGGGAGGTGACGCATAGTTGCACAACACCCCCCCCCCCGGAGTCTTAGAAGAGTCAACTGCCCTCCTTGACCTAGGATAGCCCCACAGAAATCTAGAGCACATTCTTTCTATCTTCGCGAAGCAGATAGCAAGAAATTCCAGAGGAATAGCCCTAAATAGATTTAAAAGAAATGGAAATGCCACCATTTTGAACATTGCTTCGTCCATACATGGGTAGATGCAGATGTTTTCGCCTTTCCAGTGTCTTATTAACCGTATCAATCATTGGTACAATATTTTTTTCCGGAATTTGATCAACCACTGCTGTAATCTTAACCCCCAAGTATGTTGCTTCAGGAACGATTGGTAAGTCCATAAGGGACTCAGTGCCAGAGTAAAGAATCTGAGTCTTATCAATATTCAATTTGTGCATTGGGTAGAAACCAAATTGGTCAGCCAGATCCTTCACTGCTGGATAAGCTGAGATAATATCACAAGTAAGTATCGCAATATCATCACCGTACGCCAATGTTTTCAGTTCAGTGTCATTGACCTTCACTGGTTTGATAGTCCTGCTTTGTTCTAATTTATTGAGAAAAGGGTAAATGTTTAGCACAAATAAAAGCGGAGAGCACGGGCACCCCTGCCTAGTGCCTCTACTTATGCTGAATAGTTTAGATTCCTGTCCCGATATACCGATACCGGCCTCCGGCAGTTGATACAATGCCTGAATAGCTTGAATAAATTCAGTACCCATCCCCTTCCATCGTAGGACAGACCACAGAAACCGCCAGGAGACCCTGTTGAACGCTTTCTCAGCGTCCAACAGGATTACCCCCAGTGGTGATCCCGTGGCCTAAGCCCAATTGAGAAGGGCAATAACTTGTCTGACATGATCAATCATATCCCTACCACGGATAAACCCATGCTGACGAATAGAAACCAAAGGGTTGATGATCTTTCCTAACTTGGACGCTAATATTTTAGAATAAATCTTGCTATCGGAATTAATAAGTGAGACTGGTCTATATGAGGATGGATTGAGTTCAGGTTTGCCTTTCTTTTTAAATACTTCTATAGTAGTCTTATACCAAGAATCAGGGATCCAGCCCCTTTGAGCTAACCGAACTAAAGATGCAATATCTGGCCGCAGTAGTTTACGAAATGTCCTGAAGAATTCCAAAGGAATGCCATCTGGGCCCACAGCCTTGCCAGAAGCTAAGAAAGTTTTAGCACTTTGAATCCCTCCCCATGTAATTAGGGCTGAAAGAGTCTTATTTTGATCAGGTGTAATCTCCGTTGTTTGGAGGTATTTAAAAAACTCCTCTGGAAATTCCTCTTCACTGGAAGCTACTTCCTCAGTATATAGCTGATGGTAAAAGTTCTGAAATACATTCAGGACTCCTGTTGGAGAGTCCAGAATTTGACTGAGCTGGTCTTTAATTCTGTAAATTCTATTAGAAACTTCCCTCTGTTGTAGTTGTTTCACCAGAACCTTCCCAGGGCTTTCTCCAAGTTCATACATTTCAGTTCCTCATTGCACATACTTAATAGCAAGCTCTTCCCCAAGATGCTGATGTATTCTAGATTTGATAATGGCAATTAGCTGCTGGCATTCTACTGTATTTTGACCTCCACCAATTTTCCTTATGAGATCTATCCCAGCCGACCTAAGCTGTTCAACCCAATCCCTCATCTTCTTTTTTGCAATCTTCTGGCTGTAGATAGAGAAGTTAACAGTCTCACCACACACGGCCACCTTAAACGCATCCCACACTATGATTTCAGAAGCCGTGTCCTTATTGGTATTAAAAAATTCTACTATCCACTTAGCCATATATTCACAGTATGACTGGTCCAACAACAATTTCCTTTCGAAAGTCCACTGCCTCTGGATTCCTTCAAAGCCGCTAAGTGGTAGTTCCACGACAAATGGGTTGTGTTCTGAAATAACCCTAGGGGAGATCTCAACACTGACCCTCCCAGCCATTTGGCATGATACAAAAAAAGTAATCCAGACGGACCAATTTATTATGAGGGGCTGAATAAAAAGTGAACCCCGAGTCCACTCGTTTATGTCTATACCAAACATCAACCAGCCCATGTTCCGTAACTAATCCCTGGAGAGCCTTAAAAGTTCTATTCTTTCTTCCTTGGGATAGAGAATCACTGGAAAGATTACAATTACTGTCCAAATGAATGTTGAAATCTCCACAAAAAATTAATGGGCGTGGCCATGCAGAAAATTCTACACCTCAGTGATTCAAAAGTTCCGGAGCATCCAAATTTGATCCATATATGGAGCAAATTGAAAAAGGGGAGCCATTAACTATAAATTCAATGATTACCCACCGCCCCAATTGATATTCGGTGACTCTTTTCAAATTCCAAGACCTCGCTTTGCTCAAAATAGCCACCCCCCTGATTGTAGTGTCTTGACGCGTATATGCCAGCATATCGAGGTCTAGTTCCTTCAACCATCCACTTTTACTACATAATATATGGGTCTCTTGCAAACATAACAAGTCTATTTGCGTACATTGTACAATTTTAGCCAATAAGCATCTTTCTTCCTGTCGTTCAAACCACAAACATTCCATGAGATATTCTACCCATTCTACCCATCATGCTTGAAAGCACCATATTCTTCCTCGAACATTACCGGACAATATCTATGAGAATTATAAACTATACCGAGGTTTGCTCTTTTCCTTTGATAACAAATGCCATGACAATATATAGAGAACAACACTGCAACCCCCCAAACACCCCCTGCCCCCCCTTACCTACCCTCCACCCCAGACCCCCCACCCACCCACCTTATGAGGCATAAGGACCACCGGTCCTTGGTGATGAAGAGCTGGCCACCATCCCCCTCCCCTAGCACCCCCCCATTGGGCTGACGGAGAAGAGATAAAAAAGAATATGCAAAAAGAAGGTGAGAGACCCCATTCTAACTCTAACATGAGCATAAGGTAGGCAATAAATAGCCTGCATCAATCAACAAACCAACACTATTGCATGTCGATCCTAAATTGAATGCAAGAATTCCTTTGCTAGTACATCAGTAGAAAAAAATTGTGTCTGACCCTTAAATACCACTTTCAACTTGGCGGGGTTAAGCAAGAATACCTGCGCCCCTTTTGCTTGAAACATTGGGATCATTTGGCGCAACTACCATCTTTTCTCAACTGTTGCCTGACAGAAATTGGGTCTCACAAAAAACTCGCAAACCCTTCCATACCCTTTTCCTGTCCGGTCTGGCCAGATCATATACTGTTTCTCGGGCCCAAAAATTGTTAAGACATATCAAAATAGCTTGTGGTCTCTCAACAGCTTGTCCCGCTTTTTAAATTGGTTAAAGGGGAACCTATGAGCCCTTTGGACCTCAGCTTTCCAGTTCCATTGCGTAAGTTCAGAGAATGCATCCATGAATAGTTCCACCACAAATTGCCGCATATCTCCACCCTCCTTGTCCTCAGGAATGCCCAGTATTCATAAGTTATTCCTTCTTGAGCGATTCTCAATATCTGTCAATTTCCTGAGCACATCTTCCTTCTGGGCTTTCAAAAAGTCAGTAAGAGTTTTCTGCATGGCCATCTCATCCTCAAGTGTAGATATTCTAGTTTCAGCTTCTCCGATCCTGACTGCAAAATCAGAGCAAGTCTTTGCAACGCTACGAATTAAGTTTTGTAATTTATGTCATGCCCCTGGGTATGTAGACTCTCCAGCCTGGTCTCTTATCGGTGAGCCATAATGCTCTGATAGATGGTAGATAGTGTCATTTTATCTGGACCAGCTGAATTTGAACATGAAGCACCTGCATCCCTTCAATAGCTGTTATGTTGCCATCCAGTTTCAGAGAGAAGGAATAGTCCCATATCATTGAACCAGTTGAGCCAGAATACCTATTTAACAAGGCATCATGTTTCCCCTTTTGTTTACGGATCGTTCCAAGAGTATATGGGGGATTGTCTCCTTCCTCACCGTCTTCCAGATTCAAACTACCTGCATCACTTTTTATTTTCTGCCCAGTCTTTTCCAAGGCTATCATCCCCCGAGGAGTTGGAGGGATCCGACATGGAGTAAAATGTATCCCCGAGTCTCCCCCCTTTGACTGAAAATTCTTCACCTTGAAACTCTTTCTGAGGGTCCGTTTCCACTCTTTTAGCCATCCTACTAGCTTCCATCCCCCTGGTCACCCATCTCTATTTCCTGAGTGCCATTTTGGGAAACCACAACTTCCATAAGGCTACTTTCATGTTGTACCCCAGAGTTTTCTCCTCTTAATCCAGGCCCATCTGACCCAGTAGTGATGGCCAAAGTACCTTGCCTTCCCTCTGGGGTAACCAAGCCGGTAAGCACATTTAAATATACAGAGACCCCCCCTCTCACTGCACTCTCTGTGCCCGCCTCACCAATATCCACCAGAAGGGAAGGCACAGTACCTTGATTAGGTGTTACAAAGGGTGCGGTGGGTGTCCCTGGCACATTTAAATTTTTAGTGCATCACCACTTCCATCGGATGTATCCACCAAGGTTTTACTTTTTCCAGCCTGTACCTTGAAGAGAGCGGGGACTGCCTGCCATCCGCGAGCAGCAGTGATTCCTTTCCCGGTCCGCTCCGCGATTCCTGAAGATCCATTAGACCCCTCCCCCCCCCCGCAGCCAGCCCGGCGCCCCAGTAGTCCTTCAGGCGGTTGTGGGCCTGTGCAACCGGGGGTTTGCCTAGATACGCCCCGCAAGGGGTGTGAGTAGATTCATTACCATAATGGTGCAGCATATGGGTGGTTCGCCACGGTGCTGCTTGGCTCATCAGGCGGGCAGGTGGCGAGAATGCAGCCTGCCCTTGGATTGCCCGTAAGATAACCCACCATGATTACATAACGTTGTATGTAATAAACCTGCAGCAATTTTCCCCAAACTAACACTGGTGTCCTGTGTGTTAATTTGCTGGATGTTTGGTTATGTTGCTGGGCGGGGGGTTCTGTTGACATGATGTGACTACGTATCAGTAGCAGTAGCGGTAGCAGTAACTGCCTTCCCAGGACTCCCAGAGCCTACAAGCGGCCCCCTGGTCCTGGTGCCTTTGGACGTGGTTTTCGGCAGCATCGGGAGAGCCGGGCGTTCAATTGTCGAAATGAACACCGCAGAGATGAAAGGGCCCGTGTGTATCAGTCGAAAGGGTGCGAGACAGCGCCGTAACCATAATCGCTAGAACATACCAGGAGCCACAAGTGTATGTTCCTTCCCCGACTATATTGCTGTGAGACCGAGTAAGGAGGGTGGTAAGGGGGGCGGGGGGGAGGGTTCAGCCAGCTCACTCAGCCATTCTTTTGGCCGCCATCTTGCCTCCACAGGCACAGGCTCCTTGAGACACGTCCTGCCAACTCCATTTCAGCTGCAAGATGGAAGGTTCCTAATGCCAGATGATTTCCTTCTTCCACTGTTGTTAGAATTGTTAATCAAGGCCAGAGCAGTACAGGACAGATGTCCCACTTCTGCCACACACAGGTGATCTGTCAGTGATGAAGTGACAAAGGGTGAACACTCCATTCTACTGACTCTACCACATATGTCAGTGGTGTTGGTAAGTGCCACAGGAGTGTAGGAGGGTTCTCCCACTCGTACCATCACCGCACATGTGATCACTCCATGCGGCAGAGGATAGAGGCTCCTGCTGCCCGCTGGACCACTGTGGCCCCCGTTGCCAGGGTTGTCATTCAATGCCGCTGCGGTAATTATACACTGAGGGGCGAGGATGAAATGGGCATGCAGGCTGCGATGTGATACTGGTGCCCATCTCAAATCAAATCAAAATAAGCTTTATTCGTTTTTTTGTTTAAAACCATAAAAGCAGCAAGAAAAACAAAATACATACATGTATAAATGACTCAGTATATCATTTGCAAGGTAGAAAGGAACCAACTATTAAAAACAAACTAAAATCAATTTAGCAATTCAGCTGAAAGAAAAAGGTACGTGCGAAATCGAAAAAGGGTAGGGGGTTAGTAGCACAAGGTTCATGTCATCCCCTTTCACCAGGAATTGTGGTTCAATGTCATTCGCCTTAGGGACGGATGGGATCTGGGGCCGGGATAGAAATCGTACAAGTCCCAGATGCGAATGGGGCCATCTCCCTCTTTGGGCTGGGAAGATCACAGATAGGGGACAATGTTCATGCTCTTGAATTTAATTAAAATCACGTCGCCCAGGATGTCTTTGGGTGACGTGCCTAGCCACCCCACCCTCCTGACACTCAGGATGCCGCCATCTAAAACAGATGGCAATGGTCTGTTTTGTTTTAGCCAGGAAATGGCTTTATTTAGCAGGTCCTGGTGAGTTTCAAATTTGCCCTTACTAGATGCAGGGACCCCAGAGAGAACAGTCACGTAAGGGGCGGCTTCTGGAGGTAGGTTAATCCGATTCCTTCTTTTAGGTGCGGTCCTGAGAACTCTATGGGGTACAGGTACGGGGTTAAAACTAATGTTCCGGCTTCTTGGATTAGGTATAGACATGAAGGGTTCAAGAGTTTGAGCTTTCGTGCGTGTGGTGGGCTTGAGCTTTTCATTGTTACTGGGGGGAATGGGGTGAATGGGTGTAGCAGTTATTTCAGTTGGAGTATAGTTCCTTAGTATTGTATTTTCGATACTGGTCAACCTGTCTCCCAGATCGTTGATTTTTGTGACCAAGGGTGATAGTGCAGTTATTAACAGTTGCTCGATCTGGGCTAGTAAGGTCAATTGAAGTGGTGATACGGAGTCATGTATTCTGTTCACAGCCTCAAACGGCAATAATATAGGTGGGTTGGAGGGAGATAATGAGGGGCTAGTGCACATTTTGTCGGCATTAGATGAATTCTCAGTGTCATTGTCTTTTTCCTCATCAGCATCTCTACCCACTATGGGGGGTAGATACGTCCTGGATGTAGTTCGTACCACACAGGGCATTCAGCTCCTCCCAGATGGACATGATGAGAGGAAATCAGAACTGCAGCAGCAACAATAAACAGTAGAGTGTGGGATCAAAAATAAGATACAATAAAAACAACTTGGTACCTCCTCCTTCGTAGTAGCCAAGAGGGGTGGCCCGTCCCGGCCTCCTTGTGCCTCTGAGGGCCGTAGAGGGCCCGCCCTTTGCCCGGGCTTAGCCCGGCTCACGCCCGCGCGCGTCCGGCGACGCGGAGGGAGCGTCCCTTGATGTAGCGCCTCTGGGCGCGCTCTGGCCGGATGCAGGAAGTGGCAGGAAGTGGCCGCTATGCTCCCTGGGAGCTGTAGTCTCTAGCCGCGTGTTGGATTGCGGTGGCGGCGAGACGCAGCGTTTGGGCCCCAGGAGCTAGCTGGCGAGTGGCAGGTAGGTTGCTTCCCTCTGTGCCCTGTGCCCCGGCGTTTCTGTCCCCCGCTCCACCGAGGGAGCGTCCCTTGATGTAGCGCCTCCGGGCGCGCTCTGGCCGGATGCAGGAAGTGGCAGGAAGTGGCCTCTATGCTACCTGGGAGCTGTAATCTCTAGCCGCGTGTTGGATTGCGGTGGCGGCGAGACGCAGCGTTTGGGCCCCAGGAGCTAGCTGGCGAGTGGCAGGTAGGTTGCTTCCCTCTGTGCCCTGTGCCCTGGCGTTTCTGTCCCCCGCTCCACCGAGGGAGCGTCCCTTGATGTAGCGCCTCCGGGCGCACTCTGGCCGGATGCAGGAAGTGGCAGGAAGTGGCCGCTATGCTCCCTGGGAGCTGTAGTCTCTAGCCGCGTGTTGGATTGCGGTGGCGGCGAGACGCAGCGTTTGGGCCCCAGGAGCTAGCTGGCAAGTGGCAGGTAGGTTGCTTCCCTCTGTGCCCTGTGCCCCGGCATTTCTGTCCCCATCTCAAGGAAGGCAAGGGCTGGAAGTAGTAGGCTGCCACCACCAGTAAAAATTACTCTTGCAACAAAAAACTAGAGATGGAATTGGATTTAACACTCCTCTACTTTCTCCACCTCAAATAAAATGTCCTTTGTAGAAGGGTAAAATATTGAGTGAATACAGAGTCTGAACATAAAGCACCGATGAAGCATCCACTGGTCAGTCGCTCCATCCCTCTGTCTCTGTGTTGCAATGCGGGGCTGGAATAGAGAGCGGGAGATGTTGTTAGTAACAAGCCAGGCTTCACAATTGTAACTGTCGCTACCTCTAAATGACTATTGTTAAACAAATGTGTAGTAAAGTTCCCACTAGGGGAGCCGCTGGGCAGATTGCATTGTTCCTTATTTCTCTTCATAACTCGGATCAGTGACTCTCAGGCCACAATACAGAGGTAAAATGGTAATACATGACACGTCAAGAAAGAAAGTACCATTGCAGGTCTGTGGGGTGAGCAATAAGAGTGCCACAGGAGCCAAACACAGTGACAGAGAAAAAAGAAAGGATTAAAGCTAAAAGAAAACAATACGTGAAAATCAAATTGAGTGAACAAGCATAACAATTAAAAGCCAAATGGAAAGAAAGAAAGAAAGAAAGAAAGAAAGAAAGAAAGAAAGAAAGAAAGAAAGAAAGAAAGAAAGAAAGAAAGAAAACAGAATAAAGAAAAGGATGGAAGGGATGATAAAAGAAGATAAGAAACATGGTATAGAGCTAAAGAATGTAATTAAGAAAGTGGTGGGAGAATGGATGGAATGTGATGGACAGGTAGAGGGAAGAAAGAATTAGGGGAACCAAAACAGAAGGAAAACAATTATGGTAATAGAACAAAATCATGGAAAGAAGGAAAAGAATATGGGAAGAAGGGATGAGGCAAGGAAGAAAGGAAGAATAGAATGAAGGGGTGTATGAAAGAAGTAATTTAAGAAGGCTGATAGAAGGAAGAAAAGAAGAGAATCATGAAAGGAAAAGGGGAAAGAACACACAATAAAAGGGGGATAATGAAAGAAAGGAGTGATCAGAAGGACAGAGTAAGAATTAAAGAAGAATGGAAAGAAGGAATGAAAATGAAATAAGACTATGAAGGGCAAAACTGGAAAGAAGGACAGAAGAAATACGATAATTGACAATTGCAAAGAACAACAGAAAGATGGGTGAAAGATGAATGGAAATCAGAAAAGGAATGAAAGAATGATGGAAAAAGCAAAACTTATTGGCAGGTACAAAGAACGATGGAACTAAGAAAAATAGAAGGAAAATTAAAAAGATGGGACAAACACAGGGCTGAGGTGGAAAGAAAGATGGAAAGAGGAAGATTGGAAGAAAGATAGAAGGAAATATAGCAAAAAGTATGGACAGAAAGGCAAGAACATTCAAGATAATATGAAAGGAAAGAAGGAAGGAAAGATGGAGGAAAATGTGAAACCATTAAATTTAGAAATGTCTCTATAGAAGGAGAAAGGGAAATGCACAAGGAAAAAAAGGAAGGAAACTAATAAAAAATGTATGATACATATGAAGTGAAATAAAAGTAAGGCCTAGAAAAAGGTAAAGTGAAAGGAAGTTAAAGTAGGAATTCACAAAATTAAAGTATGTAAAGAGAAATATTAATTGGAAGATAAAGATAAGAGGGAAAAAAAGAAAAAACAAAAAGATGTGTAAATGAAAGAATGAAACAAAGAAAGAAAAAAGAGACAAAGAAACCTAAAGTAACAAAATATTTAGGTAAAAGCAGGAGAAGTATGGAAACCAAGAGTAAGCTGGCAGGAAGAGTGAACCAAAACAGAAGACATTTGAAGAAGAAATAAAGAAAAGAGAGAACGAGCAAGAGAGATAAGAAAAGGAGCAAGTATGCACAAATAAAGGAACATGAGTGAAAAAAAGAGGTAACAAAGACTGAGAAAGACGGGGAGGGTGAAATAAAAAAGATATGTGGAATATAAAAAGAGTGCATGGCACACAAAAGCACTGGAACGATGGATTATGAGCCGGACACATGGTGGGGGAGTTGAACTACAGGCTAAAAGAGGGGGTGACCTGTGAAAGAAAAATAGGAAGTCATCATGTGCCCTGGGCACCCCCCAACTTTTTTTGCTGAATGGTACTGGTGGTAACTGACTCTGACTGACCCTGGGCTCTGCCTACCCAGGCCCAGGGCCACTGCTCTGCTGGAAGAGACACATTAGAATACAGTTAAAACACCTACATACACTAAGATACACAATGGTATGGTGGGGTACGCCTGTGATTGGCATGACCTACCCTATAGCCCCTTGATATATAATAAGTCAAGGGGATTGAAACTACCTAGAAATCCCTAGTACCCTAGGGCATGGCAGTTTAGATGCCAGCAGCCCTTTTTGCACTTGTATGTATACACTGCTGAAGCCTGAGGTCAGTTTAAAAGCAGCCCTGGGTGCTAGGACTGCTTTTAAAAAGTAAATTGTGCCCAAACCTGACTTTGGGGTTTGGGGACCTTACAAATGAATAACCTACAACTTTTTGGCATATTAGGAACCCCTGGGGCCTTCGCTAGGTGTCCCAGGGGTGGGGGGTCCGATATGTATAAGGTACACCCTTATAAAATGAGTTTTATATGCCCTTGGTTAAGTGAAATTTCACATTTCACTCCCCACATTGTGGTACAGTGCTGCTCAAATTCAACTTTGATGCTAGGAGCAATGTGGAGGGAGGATATGCAATATGACTACAGATTCAGATCCCCTAAAGTATGTTTTTTTAAATCTTGGTGCTGGAAAAATGGCACAAGTCATTTTTCCCATTGCAAATCCCCTGTTACACAGGTTAACGTGGTAGGGAGTTATTTATTAATAACTCTTTATAGGAGAGGGCTAGAAATGCCATTCAAAGAGTTCCCAGAATGGTATTAATAAATCCAAAAATATCATATTGTTGAATTTCTCCTAAAGCGTACATACAGGAAGTTATAAGATGTTCTTGTTTGTAAATCCAAATTCAGCCTTCCAGTGGTCTTCCCTGATTGGTCAGAGTTAAGTGGATTAGCCAGGCTGCCTTGTAGAGGTGATAAACAGCGCTTGGGGTTGACCAGCTCTGCTGGCAGGGCAGTGTGCTGTTCTTTAGGAATGTCAGGTCAGGGGGAGGAGTCGTAAACTATGTTCTTCAAAGAAGAGAGCAGAGAACAGTGTCATTTACAACTCTGAACTCCCCACCTTAGGCAGATGGCAGCATTAAGGAAGGTATGAGCAGAGGAAGGGGGGATTCTAAGTAAATTAGCCATCCTAGGGGTGTGTTTAGCCAGCTCTTACCTCCTTGCTGGAAAATCAGCCATTGTGGATTTGGAAGATTTGATGCACTCTGGGACAAAATAATGCCACACGCTACAGGATGTGGTCATATCTTGGAGAAGTTACCCTGCGCCTATTGGTCAGAATTGACCTCCTGCTTGACCTAGAGAACTTGCAATAAGTATCTGAGAGGGGCAGAGCCCGCCAGAAACTTACTGAAGCAAGACGTTGCCAATCTGAGAAGTGTTGCTGTGCAAAGATTGATAATGGCCTGACCTCTGAAAAACTGCACCATCTGAAACTACAGCCCTGTAGATTATTTGGGTGAAAAATACCTAAAGAATGGACTCACTGAAAGCTACAGGTTGAAAGAGCTCATCTCCAACTAAATCTACTCCTTGGAGAACTACCAGTGGATTTGTAAGGGTTTTGTACCAGTGAATTGTGGGAACTGAAGTCCTCAACTTTCAAGAACCATCTTGGAGCTTCCACACCCTTGAAGTGAGTTTGAGACACTTTGGGACCCCTTGATGAACTTCAGGAAGAAGTTCAAGAACTTTGGAGAACTTTGGAGCAACTTTGAAAAAAAGCTCCATAGAGGGACCGACTCAACCTGGCCAGCCAGGCTGCCTGCCTTCACCCGCGAGCCGGCCAAGCCATCCAGGTTCGTCCCGCTAAAAGGTCAATCGGTCCAACTTCCAGAGTTTGACCAGGACTAGAAGAAATCAGAAGCCGGTGAACCCTCACCAGATCCGGCTACATGAAGAGCATCAAGAGACTCCGCGATAAAAAGCTCCAAAAACGTTTCTAAGTCCGCTCGTAGAAAAGGTGACCGGGAGCAACCGTGAACGCCAAGCTGCCTGCTTTCCATCGCGTGTCGGCCTGGATTCCTGGGTTGTCCTGCTGAAGAGATCTTGAAAAAGTTTCTAAGTCTGCTCCAGGGAAGTTGACCGGGACTTTGTCACAAGTCAATCCGGCGAACCCTCACTAAATCCGGACTGGCTGGGAGCTTTGAGGGGCCACGGGGAGAAAAGCTCCAGAAACGTTTCTAAGTGTGAAGATAAAAACTGAGATCGGGACCTGCCGCAAGCTGTAGCCACCCAGGGCTCCATCGTGGTCGGTCTGAAACTTTGACTTTGCCCCGGTCTATCGCGAGCAGGTATCCCAATATGGTGCTATAAACTTCTAAGTGCTATATTTTTTTCAATATTTGAAAATTCATATCTCCGGTTCCCTACATTGGATTTTTGTTGTTTTGTTGTCATTTTAAAGATAAAAATATATCCCATTTTTATAAATTGGTGTTGGATTTTTATTATGTGTTGTGTCTTAATTATTTACTGAATTGGTGTTTTAAAATGCTTTACATACCTGTCTTTGAAGTTGAGCCTGCCTGCAGCCAAGCTACCAAGGGTTGAGCATAGAAATAATTTTCTAAGACCTATGCTAAGTCTTACCATGTGTTAGTCGCCTTATTACCAGTGGCAGACCTCTATTTGCCCCTACCAGTAACCCATTTCCCCACAAAAACTGATAGGAGAAAGATGCATATAGGAGAGACATTATAATCATGTAAAGGGGAAGGAGATGTGAGCTTAAGCAGGGAGTTCAGAGGTTTATAGAATCAAAAGGGGTGATCGAGGTACAGAGGACAGGTGGCAGCTCAGACAAGAGTGAAGCTTGGAAAATGGTGCCGAGAAAACTCGAGTGGTTGAAATGAGAGATGGAGATGAGAGGGAGACTGACAGTGGTGACAGGGACATTGGCCGCAATTGGGGTGAGCAATCATGTCATTATTTTGGTGCTGGATCAAAGTCACTCTCTTGGCACAGTAGGCACATTCTATGCATTATGGAGACGTTAATTAGCATATTCCAGATATTCTAGCAGTTATGGTGGCGCTGACACACATCGGCCCTCCATCGCTTATTATGAGCATGATAGGCAGTATGTATGTCGGAGTTAATGTAATGATTCTTGGCCTATTTTGGGTATTCTAACTATTATGGCCGCTCTTGTTGGCGCTCACTGAGCTATTCAGATAATCCTAAGCAGTATGCTGCTATCTGTGGCATAATGGCAGCCATTGCACCAGGTGGCTATGCTTTTCATAAGGCCACCATCTTGATCATTACTGTGGATACCATAGACCTATGGTGTTTGCCAGTGCTTTCTGTTGTGCATCCTCTCATCATTGGTATTTGGTGGCTACGGCTAGCAGTGGCGTTTATATTTGACAGACTGGCGATATGTTGGCATGTAAGTCAGATCTTGTCAGGTGGGGCTGTAGAACATGTGAGTACTGAACATGCCATGCTGGTACTTGGGGATACAATTAAAATATTAGGTAAAAATAGAAAGTTGGTGGGCCCTATTCACAGAATGAACTTAAGACTCAATCCTAAACTTACAACTGTTTTGGTATTCACATAATGCACTTACTACTTTTGGCATTCACAGAATGAACTTACTACTTTTGGTATTCATAGAAGTTAGGATTTTGTCTTAAGTTTGTCTTAAGACAAACTTATAACAAACTTAAGACAGACTTAAGACAGACTTAAAACAGACTTAAGACAAACTTAAGACAGACTTAAGACAAACTTAAGACAGACTTAAGACAAACTTAAGATAGACTTAAGACAGACTTAAGACAAAATCCTAGCTTCTGTGAATACCAAAAGTAGTAAGTTCATTCTGTGAATACCAAAAGTAGTAAGTGCATTCTGTGAATAACAAAATAGTAGTAAGTTTAGGATTGAGTCTTAAGTTCATTCTGTGAATCGAGCCCGGTGTTTTTTTTACACAATACTTATTCTTTCAGGAAACATCAGGCTTGCATTTGAGGGGAAAGGAATTACATTTCCATATTATATTTTTATGTGGCTATTTATCGGATTGTCCACGTTGAGCTCAGGTCATTTGTTGTCGATACTCTTTCATTAGTGTCATAGGGCACTTCCTGATTCCTTTGATATTCCATGATTCACATGGAGACGCTGCATCATCTAAATTGATAAAGCTTGTTATGATTTTATCGTGAGCACCACTGTCTGAGGGCAGACTTTTTTTTATGATATAATCTTAAGCGTATGTCTGATGTATACATCTGTGTGGTTGCTGTAGTGACTGACATCTGTCAACCTAAGAGGTATCCCTGCTGTCTCTTGACTAAAAGTGTGTGATCTGTTTAACTTTTAATTTCCCTACTTTGCCCCCTCCGAGTATGTAATGTCATTACATTTGAGCTGAAAGGTTGGATTGCAATATGAAAGAAGACACAAATAACTGTGAGTAACAAGGCTATATCTAGACATAAACAGACTGGGAAACATCCTAAACAACGAAGTCTAAATTACGACTTACCTTAACAACGAAGTCAGAACAACGAGGAATCCCGAACAATGAAGTCCTTAACCACGACTCTTCAGATCAACGCATTCCTGAACCACAACATTCCTCAACTATGAATCAGACTTCTCCGCCTCTAGGGAGGTGAAACTATTAGATAAGTAGCCGATGCAGATTCATTACAAAAAAAGACCATACTGATCCTGGTGTATATTTATATATTGAGCTAAGGAAGAATCACATATACTATTCCCGAGATTTAAAACTGTTTAGGCAGTAAATGCATCTAAATAAATGTCTAAACATTATGTTGCAAAAGAGCCCAGTCGCATCAGAATAATAAAGTTGTGATATTCATAAAATGAGAGAAATACTTTAAAATGATACTTTCGGAAAAGCATGCATACCATTTCTGTCTAAAACTGCTGATGTATGAGAAAAATCGTTTCACTCTGTTTTCCGGAACTAATGCTTTCCTGAGAAGAAAAGAAGAGGCTGCAAAGGAAGACAGGTAAGATTGAAAAACTTTTTTAAAAGTTTAATAGCATGGTGGGTATCTCTAAAGTAAAGTAAGAACAGTGGGAAGTGTTATAAAAAAGCAGAAAGAAAAAAAAACTAGTATAAATGTGTAAAGAGGAATATGGTAATTTTCGTGATTAAAGTGCTCGTTGTAAAAAATGTCGTTGTTTAAGTTGAATCGTTGTTTAGCTTTCGTGGTTAGGGAATTCATGGTTTAGATAGTAGTGGTTCAGTCATACATCCAAACAGACTATAAGTCCAATTTCAAACCCAGGTTATATGAACTGCCTATTAACCCAATGTTTTTTAGACATTTGTGGGAAAACTAGACTCCATTTTACCACCATGTTTGTCATGTTGTTCTTATTGTCTTGCGAGGAGAGATTCCCCCACGTTCAATACACCTGTATTGGCATGCTATAAAAGTGTGCTGTTTTGAGAGTACGTAGAGTCTTTGGCCACCAAATCATTGCGGTATTTACTTCTAGACTCAACTACTGTAATTCCCTTTACGTGAATATCAATAAAACCTCACTCAAAAAGCTTCAGATGATTAATACCCTTGAAGCTGAACATTCACAAGCATCAGTGATCTCTCTTCATTGGCTTCTGGTGAGAAAGCGGGTGATATTTAAAGTTTTGTATGGTCTATCAGGCCCTACACCAGCAGGAATCTCTTGCCTTGAGTCTAGCTTTCCAATGGTACTCTCCTAAAAGGCAGCTGAGATCATCTTTCTTGAAAAAGGTGAATGTTCCTGAGAGGCATTTTCCTTTTTCTATGTTTGCTAGAAAAAAACGAGAAGAAATAAAGCCTTTTCTCCCCGTTACGCTTCACCTGGGGAGGTGCATCTTTCTGCCTCTTTCCCAGGTTTACTAGGTATGGCAAATCTGAGGATGCGTCAAAACCCATGGGATTTGCATGGAAACACCCACCGCAATGCCCATGAAACTCCTTCTTTACACAGAGCAAGGGGGCGTAGCGATTTGCGGTGCATTGCATTACTGCATATTTTCGAACTCATTCAAAGCCACGCAAATTGGTTTTGCGTGGCTTCATAAATATGACTTAGAGCTTTGCATCGAGCATGTACCACTTTGGCTTGTGCAAGCATGACAAAAGCTCTCATAAATACGCCCTTTGGTGTGTGGGTGTGGCAGGTTTAGGGAGGGGTTAAAATAAAGATGAGGTAAACATCCTAGAGAGTCTTATGAACTTTTAGGGCCCAGATACAACACAAAACCTACTATGTCAATGTCTTGCCAAAAGGTCAATCTTACGTGGAGTCTGGGTGTTCTAAAAAATAACTTCAAGAAATTGTATTTTTACTTCAGCATTTGCTTTCTTGAGTCAGGGCATTGGCAGAGGTGCCAGGCAGAATGCCACAATGCATCAGGCTAGCCAAGATTCTCCGCCCTAGTTTCTCCGTGGCTGTGACTTTCATACACTGCTGCTCTGCCAGTTGTCTGTCATCGGGTTTAGGTGTAAGAATGGACAACTCAGTGGGTTTGAACAAAAACACTGCCAGATATTGGGGGGTCTCATTTATGAGGCCTTGCAATAGTTTTGCGCTGCCATTGCGCCACTTTTTGTGATGCATCAGCGGCTTAAAACATGCCCCCTGTTGAGGCCTATTTACAAAGTGACACATCTATGCAGATGCGCCACTTTGTAAACCCCTGCACTACATTATACCTGCGTCAGGTATAATGTATGCAGGGGGGACGTTCCCACACAAGTAAGCCTTGTAGAAGTGATGCCGTGAAATCTATGAGATTTCACGGTGTTATTTCTAGGACGCAAATGCGTCAAAACCTTCCGCCTGACTCATGGCAGTTTCAAGGGTGATGCTGTGCTATATCCACAGCCCTCCCCTCTGCGTTGCTGCGGTTGTATCATGCTTCCCACACAACTGCAGCAATGCGTCATTTAGATACGTCAGTAAAACTGACGTCGCTGTCATTCCTTGCGACACGATGCATCATACAGTAAATATGACTCATCCATCATGTTTCATGGAGGACGCAATGGAAAGTGACGCATCGCTGTTTTCACGCAGCAATGCATCACTTTTCATAAATGAGGTCCTGAGTACCATAAGTAAACTATCCCCAAAGAAGAACTGGGTGGTCTGCGCAACTCCAAGGCGATGCTCTAGGGTGCCAATGGGGCAATATACAAGCCTTGGCATCCAGGGCTTGGGGCTTCTAGGAATGTGGCAGCCAGCAGCCTCACAGGATACAGCTCTGGGAAGTCGAGAGTGGGGCCAACAAGGTGTCCTCTCAATGTAGAGGGGTTGTGATGGCTTGTGCTCTGCCGGTGAACATCACAACCTACCTAGCACCTCCAGCGGACGTACATATTGGAGAGTACTTACCTGTTCGGAATCTGAGGAGCTGTCACGGATCAGACATAACAGGCAGGGATTGTAATGTTGTGTGCTTTACAGAAAAACACCACCGTAACAAAACACGCATTGGGAGAAAAATACAGGACATGCCAATAAAGAGTGGACGAGGGGCGGGTGGACAGGCAACGCCTGAAGGATGACTGTCCCAGAGGCTGGGTTCAGCTAAGCAGTGCTTCATTCACCAGGTCCCAGTGCTTCTACCTGTGGGTAATTTAGTTCCAGAACATAATTTGGGGTCACTCTGTGGGTTTATGGTTTCACTTTGACTTCTTAGAGGACAGTTACATTTTCTTTGTAAAGTCACATTTTTGCTTTCACTGATTCTTCCCTCTGGCGCATTGGAGAATAAAGAGTTCCTCATTCTTGTGGATTAAAGCGCTTAACGCTGCGCACAGTACCACAGGAGCTTTATATATTAATATAGGCCTCTTTTCTACTTGCAAAATAAGTTATTTTATATGCCGCTAAATACTGCATTCCTGCCTCTTCGAATAGCAGATATTACAGTTACTTGAACAAAAGGAATCCTACTCATAGTGGACAGGGAGAGTGTAGACCACAGAACTGGGGGGCACTCAGCGTTTTGTAAAATACCCCTCACACACCAACAGGCCCCTTGGTGTCATGCTTCATCATCGGGGTCTTCGCACCCCTCTATCGGGATGCGGCGTGCTGCGACCTGCGACTACCCGGGAGCACTAGAAGGGTAGACTATGTGTGGTGTGTGTGTAATGTAAGTGATAGGGTATTGATGAATGTGAGTGGTGAGGTATGGTGAAGGTTTAAAAAGTACCTGGCTCGTAGGCTTCAAGAAAAAACTTTATTCATAACCTCGGGCTGGTAGTAGTAAAAGAAGTGCAAAGTGAGGTTAGTTGTCATAATTATGGACATTACCTCTGGTGTGCGTCGACATGTTTCGGAACTTGTGTTCCTTCTTCAGGACGGGGGCACAACTTCCCCACCTTACTCACGTATCTTTATGAAAAAAAATTTTTTGTGTATTAATAATAAAAAAGTGAATTTATTTACAGTGATAAACTAAGGCTATGGTGTGCCTACAGCGGTATAAGTCTATGCAGTTGCATGACTCATTATGTAATGTTTTCTGGCTTCATGAGCATTTTCAGAACGTCGGGTTGGCTGATAGATTCGTAATAGAATCTGGCCGAGATTACCTCCGTGTTACCCCTAACGCTGCCCCGCTGACCATGTTGTGCATTTTTCTAAGGAATTGCAAATTATCATCCACTTTAAGTGGATGGTAATTTGCGATTCCAAATTGCGAAAACGCAATTTGCGAATGCATAATGCATCGCAATTAGGGACTCGCAATTTGTGATTCCCTACCTGCATTCGCAAAATAGGTAATCCCAAAAATTGTGATTGCCTGTTTTGCGAATGCCTTTGGGCTTGATGCATCGCAAATAGCATTTTACCTGTCTCAAACGGGCTGATTCAGCGAATCGGCCTGTTTGCGACCGGTAAAATACTTAATGCAAGTGCCCCTAAAGTCAGAAGGTAAGATCTTTTACCAGGGCAAACCTGATTGGCGCATCTGACATGAAATCTTTCGCAGTCAGCAAAACATTGCATCTAGGTCCTGTTCTACCATGACTAGTGACTAATATGGCATTTTGTGCTTCTTTGTGCTATTTTTACACACACATTAAAAAAATTATAACTGCGGTTCCTTTTTATTGGATTTATTTCATGTTGGTGTCATTTTGTTTATTAAATTGTACTCTATTTTTCAGGTTCATTTGTTTTTTTATTGTTTTGCATGTCAACTTTATTACCATTTAGTACTGCTTAAATACTTTTCACATTGCCTCTAGGTTTAGCCAGGCTGCTTTTGCTAAGCTAACAGACAGTTAAACACAGGTTTATTTAGTGGCTTTTGTTGTTCAATCGGACAAGGATTGTTAGTGTTATTTGAGGTGGGTTCTCCGCCTCCTCAACGAATACTCCAATTTCTTACACAGAGTTTTACAATGTGTGGGAGTTGGCTTGCATTTGTGCTTGCTGAAAGCAATGTTTGTGGTAATTTCAGAGAAATCAACAGTTAAAAAAATGGCTCAGCAGACCATAAAACAGGCACACACACAGAAATCTCACCCACACACAAACCTGTCGAACCAATGCTTCTGGCACTGCCAGATTGCCCTATAGGCCAGTCTGTCCCTGGGTGTCAATGGGATAAAAGGGACCATAGCCCGGGCTTCACAATTGCCCATGACAGCCCTGGGTGGGAGTTCAGATGCAGCAAGGGCTACCTCAGGTGGGGGGCTCTTGTGTTGTGCTCTGCGGCTCATCAGTCAAACAACAGAGGTGTGGAGAGCAGGGGGAGATCTGATCAAACACGATGTATTCTCTTTCTGTTTGTACCGCGGGTAAATTCAGATGGGTATTGGAGAGACGGAGGTAGAAGAGCTGAGCTGTGTGCGGATGTGCCTCAAATACAGAACAGGCTGCGGGTGCATGGTGCAGGGAGAGCACAGCGCACGGAGAAGACGGAAGGGAGAGGGGAGAGAAGGAAAGTAGAAAGGAAACAGTGGTGGAAGGAAAGGATGGCCGGATGAAGAGAGCGATGGTGGTAGGAAGCAGGGAAGGAGGGAAGGAAAGAAAGAATAAGGTAAAGGAGAAAAGGACCGAAGGAAGAAGGGAAAAAGAGAGGATATGCCAGCCTTCATCTCCTCTCTAGGGTACAACATACTACCTTTGGGTAGAACTCTTACCCCCAGATTCATCATGGTCCTGTTTTGCGAGTCCTTAATAGCGAATTTTAAGGATTCGCTAATAAAGACTCGCAAAATGGGGTGCATGTAGAAATCGCAATATTTTATGCGATTTCTACTGCTTTCTTAATTGCGATTTGCTAATTGCTAATCGCAAATAAGGAATGGCTTTCCCATTCATTCCTATGGGCCTAAAGGTCGGCCCCCTGCGGCGGGATGCCTGGCTTTCACCTTGGGGATGCCCTGTAGGGGCTATCTCACAGGGAAAAGCCAGGAAGGGTTCCCAAGGCAAGCGCTTAGAGACCCCTGGGTGATAAGCGCTATATAAATCCAACATACAATACAATACAATACTAAGATATGACACTATCCTTTTATCCTTAGCGCTGGCGCACAATCAGGCTTCCGAGCACCAGGCACACACCTTTGAACAATAGGGGAAAAGTGTCTGTGTGACTCCAGCAAACATTTTGTACTGGAAGGGTCCCTTTCCAGTACAAAACACTGTGCATAGTCAAACTTTACATTTTTCCATCTTTGTACATGTGCTGTGCAGCGCAGCACACATGCAAAGTGGGAAATTCGGAAGAAATAAAAATATTAAAATAATTAGGAGGTTTCATGGGCATGTCGATATCACCCATGGAACGCCCCCTGGTGCAGAGTGCATTACCTTTAGACAGATTTCCAGCGCAAGATGAGTTTTGAGCTGGGAAGTAAATCGAAAAAAAATATATTTTGCACAGGTTTCCGTCACTTTTGTGACTCAAGTCTAGTGCAGAATGTTTCTAAATCTCGGCCTCACGGCGAGGGTTCAAGGCTCTAACCAGCTCATGCAGGAGATGAACAACACAGGGATAGAAGACTTCTGATGTGAAATAGTTATAGGGCTTCCTGCCTGGGTGTGGGCTAAGCAAACCCTCCATTGGGTATCTATACAACAAGAGGCACACGTGCAAAGATGCCTCAAGCCACTCTCTAGAAGGAAGGGTGGAAGGAGGTCAAGATGGAGGGAAGGAATACATGGAAGATGGAAGTAAAGGGATGGAGGGAAGAATCAAGGAAGGAAAATGGATGGGAGGTAAGAACAGCAGAGGAGGGAGAGAGGAAGGAAGAGGGAGGGAGGAGAAATTAAGAGAAGGAAGAAAGCAAAGATGGAAACAAAGAAGGGAACATGGAGGGAAGAAATAAAGTGAAGGTGGAAGGGAGGGGGGGAAGCAATGAAGGAATAAAGCAGGGGCAGTAAAATGCAAGAAAAGAAAGGAGAAGGGAAAAAGAAAGGAGGAAGGAACAAAGAAAAGATGGATGGAATGAAGGACAGATGTGGGAGTAATAAAGGGAAGATGGAAGGGAGGATCAAGAGTAGCAAGAAAGGAAGAAAAGATGGAAAGGGGAGAAGCAATAGGGGAGGGAGAGAGGTAGAAATAAAATGGGATGGAGTAGGGTAAAAGAGAGAGTAGAAAGGGAGAAAACAAAGAAGGAAGGATGGAAAGAAGGAAAGGTGGAGAGAAGGAAAAACGGGAAGATGGAAGGGAGGGAGGGAAGAAGGAAGGAAGGAAGAAAATATGGAAGAGAGGGAGGAGCAGCAGAGAAGTGAGAGGGGTGGAGATGAGCACAGTGAAGGGAAAACAAGAAGAGGAAGAGAGAAAGCAAAGATGAACAGAAGGTACTAAGGAAGGTAAGCAGGTAGGAAGGAATTAATGATAGAGGGGGTAGAAAGGAGGGACAGGAAATTCATAAAGATGAAAAAGAGTTCACAAAAGCTCAACATTCCATAGAAGAAAACTACAATAAAAAAGAAAGTGAGGTAAAAGTTCGTAGAATCGAAGACAGAAAAAAAGACCTCATTAAGGGGTCTGTTAGAATGTCGAGCGGATCGTCACCACCGACATGGTGGTGGCGATCCGCCCAACATTCTCCTCCCCCCGCATCCAATTTCCTCCCTGCCACATTAGTATGGCGGGGGGACCCCAGCAGACGGGAAGACTGTCCGACGGTTTTCTGCCAGCCAATGAGTCGACTGGGCGGAAAAGGGGCTTGCAGACACCGCCATCCATTTTACAAAACTTGAGGTAATGTGCCTTTTCCATGGCAGCACAGTTACTGCATGTGGGGGCCGTAGCGGGCCCCCAGGGTGCTGTTTGCACTGCCCGCCACAATGTTGTGGATGGGGGATGCCACAGCCACAGTGGCGGTGGCATTCTAGTTGCTGGTGCGGGACCGCCGCACCACTGGCGGCTGGTCCCAGCACCGCTAGGGTCCGCCCGCCATCCTAATAGGCCCCTAAGTGTCTACGGTAAGAAGATCACAGGACCAGAATAGGATTTGCCTGCATTTAAGCCTGTACTCAAATATGTGAAGACCATTACATACTCACACACATGACTGACACACACATTTTCACCTTTACTTATAAGCAGAGTAATATACCCCCACAGCTCAACTTGCACGAAAATTCACAGCAGATTAACATCAAGAAATTTCTTAAATGGTATTACTGTATTAGTATAGGTACATACTAGCCCTGGTTACAATCTGTACCGGTTGCTACCGGTCAGGGGGCGTGGGCGGGCAGGTTCGAGAAGAAAAACAAAATACTTACCTGTGCGGCTGGCCGGCTGCCGCCTCTCCTCTGTCCTCTTATTTCTTCTAGTCTCCAGTCTTGCCTGCTAACAGGAAGTACCCGGCCGCCCAGGCTTCCCTGAGTCAATCACACTGGCAATTCATTGTTGTGATTGGTCTGAGCACCATGGTTCGGTGCTCAGACAGAGAGGCTAGGAGGCTTTGTGTGTACCTCATCAGGCTGTGTGATGCAGCCTAGTGGGGAAGATGCATAGTGCGCATGACTGTTTGGTTGGTCCAAGAGGTCGGCCAAACAGTGGTGTGCACTTAGGGATTGAAAACCACTCCTCCCCTGCTCTTGCCAACCCTGCCCCACCACTGACTCCAATAGGAAAAATAAAATGATAATATCTATACGTTATTATAATTTTCTTTTTCCTTTTAAGCAGTGGGGGTATGCTCCTCAGCGGAGGAGCCGCCACTGGTTCCATTTGAGGCAGGATTACCTAATAAGGGCATTAAACCCTCCCCCACTGAAGTGGCATGAGTTATCACTGTGTCTGCTCCTCACACTCGATAAGATGTTTTATATACAGCATGGGCTCCCAAGAAAGAGCTCCCAGAAGGAGACTTGCAAAGTGAGGATTTGTTTGTAGTTGAAACATGTTGACCATGAATGGACACATGAGAGAATGATGCCCCGCAAAGCTGGCATTTATTATTTTAACCTTACCATAGGGAAGCTGTAATAAATAGACAGTTCCCTACCTCTAGGCAATTTTACAGGCATAGTGAGGGGTATTCTTTGTTTTTTATTGTGATTTTTATCAAAACTGAGCCTTGCACATCAGTGAATAGTTGAGTTTAGGGCACCACAGACTCAAGTGGAAGGATTCACACTCTGCAAGTCTATCATTAACAGCTCCTGCTGAGGACCCCACCCTGGATATGAAACACCTTCTTCAGGTTGAGGACTGGGCCCAGTTGTGTTGTGAAGCATGCCAATTCGATGGGTGATCAGCTATCCTTGGGGCCAAAACTAAATACTTTTCGGATACAATTCTTAATTCTTCTAATAAATCGAGGGAGATCTTCACCATAGTTGACGAACTCGCCAAGCCTGATCGTGTCACAATGACCCCTCCTTCCTCTCAGTATCTTTGTGATTCCCTTAATAATTATTTCGTTGAGAAGATAGCCTTAATTAAAGAGCATCCCCAAATCTGACTTGAGATGTGACATAGGTCGTTTCCCAATCAATCCTTCCTCATTCCTGAATTTTCCCTTGATCACACATGAGATGTTCTTCTCACTCCTCAGTAGAGTCCACTCGGCTCTCCAATGGATAGTTGCCTTGCTCACATTGCCCGCAAGATTTTCCTTAGTCTCCCTGAGGCGCCTCTCTCTTTGCTCAATAACTCCCTCGGCTTGGGGGTGGTGCCAAGCATATTTAAATCTGCAGTTGTTGCACCCATCCTCAAGAAACCTGGGGCAGATCCAGCGACTCTGAGCAATTTTCGCCCAATATCCCTGCTCCCTTTTTTAGGCAAACTGTTAGAGGCCCATGTTTCCAGCTGCCTTGGCTCTTTCATAGAAAGCTCGAAGTTTCTAGATCAACATCAGGCGGGTTTTAGACCCCAACATTCCACCGAATCTGTGATTGTGGCAGTTCATGACGAACTTAGAAAAGGGGCGGATCAAAATATCTCCCAGGCCCTGGTGCTCCTTGATTTGTCAGCGGCGTTCGACACCGTTGATTATTCCATCCTCCTTCAGCGGGTCGAGAACGCCGGCATCAGGGGCACTCCGCTTAGGTGGCTTGCCTCATTCCTACAAGATCGTAAGCAAGCGGTTCGTCTTGGCCCCTTCATGTCTGAAGCCAAAGACCTTACCTGTGGGGCAGGGCCGGACTGACAGGCTGCTTCTCCACCGGCCCAGGTAACGGGAGGAGAGGGGGTTGTTACCGGCAAAGCACTGCTACCGCTTTTCCTACAGAGGGCTGATTTTGCAGCGCTGCTAAAAAACCGGCACTCTGTAAGAAAAGCGGCCCCCTGCGGCCACAAAACCGGCCCCCACCCCTCCAGCCCACCGGGGAAATGCCCGGTGCGCGCAAATGCCAGTCCGGCCCTGCTGTGGGGTCCCTCAGGGTTCTTCCCTCTCTCCGTTATTATTCAACCTTTACATTCTTCCCCTCATTTCCAAGCTGCGGGCGAAACCGGTGGTCAACTTCAATTATGCGAATGGCCTCCAGCTTATCTTTAATATTGATTCCTCCCCCGCGTCCATTGAGAACTTTTAGTCGACTATGACGTACATCAGTAGTTGGATGAATGCGAACCAGCTCAAGCTAAATCCAGATAAGACTGAGCTGGTGCTCACTGGACCCCCGGGCAACCCTTGGAACTCTAATTTCTGGCCGCGCTCGCTGGGCAGTGCTCCCTGTCCGGTGAGCTCGGTCAAGAGCCTTGGAGTTACCTTTAGTAAGGATCTGTCCATGAAACTTCAAATTAAATCTGTGATGTCGGCCTTTTTTTTCATCTTGGCCGCATCAGAAAGATCAGCAGATTCCATACTCATGATGCCTTAGTTCAAGCCACGCTGGGTCTAGTGATGTCCCGTATCGACTACGTGAACTCATTGTATATTGGCATCAGCCTCTATCAGTCTCATCAACTCCAACTTATCCAAAATCAAGCAGCCAGACTGGTCTTTCGGCAGCCAAGGACCATTTCTGTTAAACCTCTCCTGAGGAGCCTACACTGGCTCCCTGTAGTCCAGCGCAGCCTCTTCAAGGTGGACTGCCTGACTTACCAGGCCCTTATCCATCAAGGCCCAGCCTTCATTGTCTCTCATCTTCACCGATATACTCCTTCCCGAGTCCTGCGCTCGTCTGGCTCTAATCTGTTATCCACCAGCCCTTTCAAACGGAAAAGGCTTGGGGGAATAAGTTTTGCCTTTCAAGCTCCTCATCTATGGAACTCCTTCCCTCCTGATCTTCATCTCATCCCTTCTTACCATTTATTCAGGAGAGCTTTAAAGACTTGGCTGTTTTCCCAAGGATTTGATCAAGTGTCCTCTCCTTGCAGCTTAGTCCCTGGTATGTCCTAAAGCGCTAAGAAGCTGTTGGTGAACGTGCTCTGTATAAATTTCTCTATCATATCATATCATATCATCTGGTAACCACATTCTGATATCATGCACAACACTAAGACATCTTGAGTGGCACTGAAGGATGCCGTCACGTGACAAGTGAGAACTGTGAAGGAGTTACTGTGAAAGACTGTGCACATATCCGATGTGACTGTTGTTCTGCCCCCCTCTGGAAGACTCTGGAGAACTACAGACTCCCAGCTTCCGTTGCACAAGAAGTGTCACGCGCAGCTTTGTCCTGACGACTCAATGAGAGTGTGAGAAATGTGGGTGACAAAAGGAGGGAGCGTGAGTGACACACCAGGGTGTCCCTCATTCTTCCCTGGCTGGTGATACAAGATCTTATAATACTTGTACATATTCTTTTAAAAATGGGTCTATCTAGTCCTTCAGCCTAGCGAAGTTTAATGAAAGATAGAGGTCTGAATACTACAATTCTCTGTTAGTAGTAAACATGGCACCTGTCAGTCATCCCAGGGTGTCTTTGCTCTTCACTAGCTGACCGGTCACCCAGTATGGTCATTGGTCCCTCCCTCTTACTGAAGCCGGAGAGCAGAGAAGGACTATGTAACTCTTGACCTTCTGCTGGCTCACCAAAGTAGCCCTATAGGGTAGAACACTCTTGCCCCACCTCACTACTGAACCTGACTGAGCGACAAAGGGCGTAGGGGCGCGCCTACTAAATCCATTTCAGTCTTGCATTAAATTCCCTTAAAATAGTCCATGTTACTTGCCCATGTATTGGGAAGCAAGGGTTGGGCTGGTGGGACATCGACTTGTGTTTGTTTGATGCCTGATTATCACCCAACCCTGATTGGCCCCCTTAGCCTTATGGCTCCCTTAGCCTTATGGTAATATGTGATCAGAATTTTGTGCTAATGAAGCTCCAAAATGCCTTAGGGCAATGGTGGAACACCATACACCTTGAGGGATGGTTACGGCTAACCAACAGCTGATGAATAATCCTTATCACAGTCAATGCCTGCGGGTGGGCGGCTCATTTTCCCCTTTATGCATAGATTGTGTATGGGTCTTATGAGACAACTATCTCAAGCCAGAACTATAAAGAGGTGTTCTTTATTGTAGAATGAAAAGCACCAGAACTGTGAAAATGCTCTATAAAAAGTTCTGCTATTATCTCACTAGCAAAAAGTCTATCAACCCCTTTCTTGCTCAATGCGGACTATAATTCAACCTCTAATGCACAGGTCAAGCCTCGCCATTTTCTGATTGTTACTGAAGAGTCAAAATTCTGCTTCTGCATGCTGGGGTGAGTGCAAGTGCATATAAAAGGGAAACATGGTGCCATGCAGTGATTCACATGCAGCCATCTTGAAAGTACCTGCATGTTAGCACCCAGAGAAACATCACACTGGTGTTAGTCACTTGACCGAGCACTTGATCACTTGTTAGAACAGCTTTGATCACAGTGTGACATGCCAACGTCCACTACCTCCACTGGTAGTTTTCTCAGACTGACTTTGCCTAATGGTCGGCTGTAAGAAACTGGGCTATAAGTTCAAGGGTGCTAGGTACCCACCTCAAGTGAAAATCAAAATCCTTGTCAGGTTGATCCATTAAAGGAACTAAGTCAACCTGAGCTCATCCTCCTGGCAGCTGTGGCACAGAGCAGACAGGTAATGTGTAAACTATTGACACAGCACTAAAATAATAATACATTGAAATGTAAAACAATAAAACCACTGATTAGATAAAAAAAGTAACAATTAAAACAAGCATTGGAAATGCAATAGGTCTCGCATTAGAAAAGTTGGAGTTATTGGTATTGTAAATGACATGTTATTTATTTGTTGGTTTTTAAAATTGCTAAATTGATGGCTTTGTCATTTACAATGCCAATAGTTATAACTTTTGCGAATGTGACACCTATAGCATTTGGAATGCAACATATTTTGTATTTACGTGACTTAGATGGCAGCTCTTGTCGTTAGGCCACATCTCTAGAGAGCAGGAGAGTGCAGCAGGGGAGAGAAGCACAGCAATGCAATAGGTCTTGCATTAGGAAAGTTTGAGCTATTGGTATTGTAAAGGACACATTTTTTATTTATGTGCTTGTTTTGAAAATAGCGAATTAATAGCTTTGTTATTTACAATGCCAATAGTTTTATCTTTTGCAAATGTGACACCTATTGTAACACAATATGTGTTGTGAGGGTGAGTGAGGGTGAGGGTGAGGGGTTGAGGGTGAGGGGTTGAGGGTGAGTGAGGGTGAGGTGTTGAGGGTGAGTGAGGGTGAGGTGTTGAGGGTGAGGGGTTGAGGGTGAGGGGTTGAGGGTGAGGGGTTGAGGGTGAGGGAGGGTGAGGGGTTGAGGGTGAGGGAGGGTGAGGGGTTGAGGGTGATTGAGGGTGAGGTGTTGAGGGTGAGTGAGGGTGAGGTGTTGAGGGTGAGTGAGGGTGAGGGTGGGTGAGGGGTTGAGGGTGAGTGAGGGTGAGGTGTTGAGGGTGAGTGAGGGTGAGGGTGGGTGAGGGGTTGAGAGTGAGTGAGGGTGAGTGAGGGTGAGGTGAGGTGTTGAGGGTGGGTGAGGGTGAGGGTGAGGCTGAGGGGTTGAGGTTGAGTGAGGGTGAGTGAGAGTGAGGGTGGGTGAGGGTGAGGGTGAGGCTGAGGGGTTGAGGTTGAGTGAGGGTGAGTGAGAGTGAGGGTGGGTGAGGGTGAGGGTGAGGCTGAGGGGTTGAGGTTGAGTGAGGGTGAGTGAGAGTGAGGGTGAGTGAGAGTGAGGGTGAGTGAGGGGTTGAGGGTGAGTGAGGGTGAGGGGTTGAGGGTGAGTGAGGGTGAGGTGTTGAGGGTGAGGGGTTGAGAGTGAGGGTGAGGGTGAGTGAGGGTGAGGTGTTGAGGGTGAGGGGTTGAGAGTGAGGGTGAGGGTGAGTGAGGGTGAGGCTGAGGGGTTGAGGGTGAGTGAGGGTGTGGGTGAGGCTGAGGGGTTGAGGGTGAGTGAGGGTGAGGGGTTGAGGGTGAGTGAGGGTGAGTGAGGGTGAGTGAGGGTGAGTGAGGGTGAGTGAGGGTGAGTGAGGGTGAGTGAGGGTGAGGGGTTGAGGGTGAGTGAGGGTGAGGGGTTGAGGGTGAGTGAGGGTAAGGGGTTGAGGGTGAGGGGTTGAGGGTGAGTGAGGGTGAGGGATTGAGGGTGAGGGGTTGAGGGTGAGGGGTTGAGGGTGAGGGGTTGAGGGTGAGTGAGGGTGAGGGTGAGTGAGGGTGAGGTGTTGAGGGTGAGTGAGGGTGAGGGGTTGAGGGTGAGTGAGAATGAGGGTGAGTGAGGATGAGGGGTTGAGGGTGAGTGAGGGTGAGGGTGGGTGAGGGTGAGGGTGAGTGAGGGTGAGGGTGAGTGAGGGTGAGTGAGGGTGAGTGAGGGTGAGGGTGAATGTGAGTGAGGGTGAGGGTGAGTGAGGGTGAGTGAGGGTGAGGGTGAATGTGAGTGAGGGTGAGTGAGGGTGAGGATGAGGGGTTGAGGGTGAGTGAGGGTGAGGGGTTGAGGGTGAGTGAGGGTGAGTGAGGGTGAGGGGTTGAGGGTGAGTGAGGGTGAGTGAGGGTGAGGGTGAGTGAGGGTGAGTGAGGGTGAGTGAGGGTGAGGGTGAGTGAGGGTGAGGGTGAGTGAGGTTGAGGGTGAGTGAGGTTGAGGGTGAGTGAGGGTGAGGGTGAGTGAGGGTGAGGGTGAGTGAGGGTGAGTGAGGGTGAGTGTGAGTGAGGGTGAGTGAGGGTGAGGATGAGGGGTTGAGGGTGAGTGAGGGTGAGGGGTTGAGGGTGAGTGAGAGTGAGGGGTTGAGGGTGAGTGAGGGTGAGGGTGAGTTAGGGTGAGGGGTTGAGGGTGGGTGAGGGTGAGTGAGGGTGAGGTGTTGAGGGTGAGTGAGGGTGAGTTAGAGTGAGGGTGAGTTAGAGTGAGGGTGAGTGAGGGGTTGAGGGTGAGGTGTTGAGGGTGAGTGAGGGTGAGGCATTGAGGGTGAGTGAGGGTGAGGGTGAGTGAGGGTGAGTGAGGGTGAGTGAGGGCGAGTGAGGGTGAGTGAGGGTGAGTGAGGGTGAGTGATGGTGTGGGTGAGGGGTTGAGGGTGAGTGAGGGTGAGTGAGGGCAAGTGAGGGCGAGTGAGGGCGAGTGAGGGCGAGTGAGGGCGAGTGAGGGTGAGTGAGGGTGAGTGATGGTGTGGGTGAGGGGTTGAGGGTGAGTGAGGGTGAGGGGGTTGAGGGTGAGTGGGGTTGAGGGTGAGTGAGGGTGAGGGTGACTGAGGGTGAGGGATTGAGGGTGAGGGGTTGAGGGTGAGTGAGGGTGAGGGTGAGTGAGGGTGAGTGAGGGTGAGGGTGAGTGAGGGTGAGGGGTTGAGGGTGAGTGAGGGTGAGGGGTTGAGGGTGAGTGAGGGTGAGGGGTTGAGGGTGAGTGAGGGTGAGGGTGAGTGAGGATGAGGGGTTGAGGGTGGGTGAGGGTGAGTGAGGTTGAGGGTGAGTGAGGGTGAGTGAGGGTGAGGGTGAGTGAGGGTGAGGGTGAGTGAGGGTGAGGGAGGGCGAGTGAGGGCGAGTGAGGGTGAGTGATGGTGTGGGTGAGGGGTTGAGGGTGAGTGAGGGTGAGGGGTTGAGGGTGAGTGAGGGTGAGGGTGAGTGAGGGTGAGGTATTGAGGGTGAGGGGTTGAGGTTGGGTGAGGGTGAGGGTGAGTGAGGGTGAGGTATTGAGGGTGAGGGGTTGAGGTTGAGTGAGGGTGAGGGTGAGGGTGAGGGGTTGAGGGTGAGTGAGGGTGAGGGGTTGAGGGTGAGTGAGGGTGAGGGGTTGAGGGTGAGTGAGGATGAGGGTGAGTGAGGGTGAGTGAGGGTGAGTGAGGGTGAGTGAGGGTGAGGGTGAGTGTGAGTGAGTGTGAGTGAGGGTGAGTGAGGGTGAGGGGTTGAGGGTGAGTGAGGGTGAGGGGTTGAGGGTGAGTGAGGGTGAGGGGTTGAGGGTGAGTGAGGGTGAGGGTGAGTTAGGGTGAGGGGTTGAGGGTGGGTGAGGGTGAGTGAGGGTGAGGGGTTGAGGGTGAGTGAGGATGAGTGAGAGTGAGGGTGAGTGAGGTGTTGAGGGTGAGTGAGGGTGAGGGTGAGGGGTTGAGGGTGAGTGAGGGTGAGGGGTTGAGTGTGAGTGAGGGTGAGTGAGGGTGAGTGGTTGAGGGTGAGTGAGGGTGAGTGAGGGTGAGTGAGGGTGAGGGTGAGTGAGGGTGAGTGCGGGTGAGTGAGGGTGAGGGTGAGTGAGGGTGAGGGTGAGGTGTTGAGGGTGAGTGAGGGTGAGTGAGGGTGAGGGGTTGAGGGTGAGTGAGGGTGAGTGAGGGTATGTATGTATGTATGTATGTATGTATGTTGAGTTTGAGGGTGAGTGAGGGTGAGGTGTTGAGGGTGAGTGAGGGTGAGTGAGGGTGAGGGTGAGGTGTTGAGGGTGAGTGAGGGTGGGTGAGTGAGGGTGAGTGAGGGTGAGGGGTTGAGGGTGAGTGAGGGTGAGTGAGGGTGAGGGGTTGAGGGTGAGTGAGGGTGAGTGAGGGTGGGTGAGGGTGAGGGGTTGAGGGTGAGTGAGGGTGAGGTGTTGAGGGTGAGTGAGGGTGAGTGAGGGTGAGGGTGAGGTGTTGAGGGTGAGTGAGGGTGGGTGAGGGTGAGTGAGGGTGAGTGAGGGTGAGGGGGTGAGTGAGGGTGAGGGGATGAGTGAGGGTGAGAGGGTGAGGGGCTGAGGGTGAGTGAGGGTGAGGGGTTGAGGGTGAGTGAGGGTGAGGGGTTGAGGGTGAGTGAGGGTGAGAGGTTGAGGGTGAGGGGTTGAGGGTGATAGAGGATGAGTGAGAGTGAGGGTGAGTGAGGGGTTGAGGGTGAGGGGTTGAGGGTGAGTGAGGGTGAGGGGTTGAGGGTGAGTGAGGGTGAGGTGTTGAGGGTGAGGGTGGGTGAGCGTGAGGGTGAGCGTGAGGGTGAGTGAGGTGTTGAGGGTGAGGAGTTGAGGGTGAGTGAGGGTGAGGGGTTGAGGGTGAGTGAGGGTGAGGGTGAGGGGTTGAGGGGTTGAGGGTGAGTGAGGGTGAGGGGTTGAGGGTGAGTGAGGGTGAGGTGTTGAGGGTGAGTGAGGGTGAGGGTGGGTGAGCGTGAGGGAGGGGTTGAGGGTGAGGTGTTGAGGGTGAGTGAGGGTGTGGGTGAGGGGTTGAGGGTGAGGGGTTGAGGGTGAGTGAGGGTGGGTGAGGGTGAGGGGTTGAGGGTGAGTGAGGGTGAGGTGTTGAGGGTGAGTGAGGGTGAGTGAGGGTGAGGTGTTGAGGGTGAGTGAGGGTGGGTGAGTGAGGGTGAGTGAGGGTGAGGGGTTGAGGGTGAGTGAGGGTGAGGGTGAGTGAGGGTGAGGGGTTGAGGGTGAGGGGCTGAGGGTGAGTGAGGGTGAGGGGTTGAGGGTGAGTGAGGGTGAGGGGTTGAGGGTGAGTGAGGGTGAGAGGTTGAGGGTGAGGGGTTGAGGGTGATAGAGGATGAGTGAGAGTGAGGGTGAGTGAGGGGTTGAGGGTGAGGGGTTGAGGGTGAGTGAGGGTGAGGGGTTGAGGGTGAGTGAGGGTGAGGTGTTGAGGGTGAGGGTGGGTGAGCGTGAGGGTGAGCGTGGGGGTGAGTGAGGTGTTGAGGGTGAGGAGTTGAGGGTGAGTGAGGGTGAGGGGTTGAGGGTGAGTGAGGGTGAGGGTGAGGTGTTGAGGGTGAGTGAGGGTGGGTGAGGGTGAGTGAGGGTGAGTGAGGGTGAGGGGTTGAGGGTGAGTGAGGGTGAGGGTGAGGGTGAGTGAGGGTGAGGGGTTGAGGGTGAGGGGCTGAGGGTGAGTGAGGGTGAGGGGTTGAGGGTGAGTGAGGGTGAGTGAGGGTGAGTGAGGGTGAGGGGTTGAGGGTGAGTGAGGGTGAGAGGTTGAGGGTGAGTGAGGGGTTGAGGGTGATAGAGGATGAGTGAGAGTGAGGGTGAGTGAGGGGTTGAGGGTGAGGGGTTGAGGGTGAGTGAGGGTGAGGTGTTGAGGGTGAGGGTGGGTGAGCGTGAGGGTGAGCATGAGGGTGAGTGAGGTGTTGAGGGTGAGGAGTTGAGGGTGAGTGAGGGTGAGGGGTTGAGGGTGAGTGAGGGTGAGGGTGAGGGGTTGAGGGTGAGTGAGGGTGAGGGGTTGAGGGTGAGTGAGGGTGAGGTGTTGAGGGTGAGTGAGGGTGAGGGTGGGTGAGCGTGAGGGAGGGGTTGAGGGTGAGGTGTTGAGGGTGAGTGAGGGTGTGGGTGAGGGGTTGAGGGGTTGAGGGTGAGTGAGGGTGGGTGAGGGTGAGGGGTTGAGGGTGAGTGAGGGTGAGGTGTTGAGGGTGAGTGAGGGTGAGTGACGGTGAGGGTGAGGTGTTGAGGGTGAGTGAGGGTGGGTGAGTGAGGGTGAGGGGTTGAGGGTGAGTGAGGGTGAGGGTGAGGGTGAGTGAGGGTGAGTGAGGGTGAGGGGCTGAGGGTGAGGGGCTGAGGGTGAGTGAGGGTGAGGGGTTGAGGGTGAGTGAGGGTGAGGGGTTGAGGGTGAGTGAGGGTGAGAGGTTGAGGGTGAGGGGTTGAGGGTGATAGAGGATGAGTGAGAGTGAGGGTGAGTGAGGGGTTGAGGGTGAGGGGTTGAGGGTGAGTGAGGGTGAGGGGTTGAGGGTGAGTGAGGGTGAGGTGTTGAGGGTGAGGGTGGGTGAGCGTGAGGGTGAGCGTGGGGGTGAGTGAGGTGTTGAGGGTGAGGAGTTGAGGGTGAGTGAGGGTGAGGGGTTGAGGGTGAGTGAGGGTGAGGGTGAGGGGTTGAGGGTGAGTGAGGGTGAGGGGTTGAGGGTGAGGGGTTGAGGGTGAGGGGTTGAGGGTGAGTGAGGGTGAGGGGTTGAGGGTGAGGGGTTGAGGGTGAGTGAGGGTGAGGGTGGGTGAGCGTGAGGGAGGGGTTGAGGGTGTGGTGTTGAGGGTGAGTGAGGGTGTGGGTGAGGGGTTGAGGGTGACTGAGGGTGAGGGGTTGAGGGTGAGTGAGGGTGTGACCATATCCATTCCAGACACTGATAATTAATTGGCGACAAAAGTTATTATTTGACGTGGCATATCTTAATTGCTAGGTTTTTTAATTACTAGTTGATGTTTAATTTTTGTAATCATTTTTTTAAGTATGCACCTCTTAAAAAATAAATAAAAATATTGCTTGTTATGTATTTCCATTTGTAGACCTAGAATAGTTATGGTGCATTGTATGTAGCTTTAAAAAATAAAAATGTAGACTGCTCAATGTATTTCCGTGAATAGATGCAGGTTGCCTCTTTCTGTCAAATAATATCCCTTGTTCAACTTACTATAGTGGCGTGGCATACTATGAAGCAGAGGAGGACTGACTGTCAGAGCCTTGCTCTTTCCTCTCTTGCCAACAGGGCTACTCCAGAATAAGACCACGAAAACCATAATTTGTGAAACATGGCCATTTGACTCGCAGCCCGGTCAGTGGAGGGGCTCCGCTTTCTGATCCGTAGAGGCTGATGCGCAGTCACTTTCTTGAAGAGGAAATGGGGAATAAAAACGTTACTTTTGCAGTGATGTCGATGAACCTGGCTTGATGTCACACTGCTGCATTGTGCTGATTTTCTAAGTAAAAACATGCATAGTGAGGAGCACTAATACGGGTTTGAGATGGTGGAAGAGCTGCTTATCTCTTATGGAGATAGATTATCTGGGGGGAGGAAGGGCTCCTAATGGGAAGTGTAGACGGGGAGAAATTGAGAAAAAAAAAGCTGAACAGGGAGGGTGTTATTGCGGCTATCTGTTTGCCCGAGGGGAGGAGAAATGCAGGCCTGAGGCAGAGCACACGCTGAGAAGCTTGTGGGAGGGGGGCTGGGCTGCCTTTGATCTGGTAATGCGAGGCAGGCAGGCAGGGGGCTGGTGGCATTGTGCACGCGCTTTTTAGGGCTTGCGCTTGCGCAATGACCTAAAAAGCACATGCACTTGAAGAAATCGCCAGTGGAATCGCCAGTGGTGGATCAACACTGGATAAGCCGTAATAGAGCTTCGCCAGCGATGCGCAGAAGCGCATCAGCAGGCGAGCCCTAAAAATAAAATGACATCAAAATTACAAAAATTCAAATAGGGGAACAGAATTATAACTTTTTGAAATATTGTAAGTAAAAATAGCACCACGAATCACAAAGTTTCAATGAAGGCCAGTGGCTGCAGTAGGCCAGGACCTAGTTGCAATTTGAGTCTTGCTGCGATTGAGAACGGTCAGATACATCAACCAGGTTTGTTCTGGTCAAAGATTTTACTTTCTGACTTTAGTCCTTTTGGTCCCAATCCACCACAGGAGTACACTTCTAAACCCCACAGGACCTTAGGTGAGGCAGTTAGAGACTCACAGGGAAGCAGGCAGTAGCCAACAGGAGCACCCAGTTCAGGCCCAGTTGCCACTTGTCAGTTACCGAACAATTCCTCTTGTGGCTTGTTGTGGCCCTATAGCTTTAACAGAAGGTTAGCCTTACGACCCTAGGAGCCCACTTATTTCCCCTGGGCACAAGTGGGAGAGCAGATCCAGTCTTCTAGCTTATCTCAGGTCTCAGACAGCAGCTTTTGTTCTCGTCTGATCTTCCACAGGTCCTAAAGTGTTCTGAAGTAAGTGTCTGGAGATGCCACATTCAGGCCTGGCAAAAGCTCATTGGTGGAACTGATAACTGAGAACACCCTAACACTTGGGTAAAGGTTCCCTCAGCTAACTCTGCCTATTTTGGGCATTTTCAAGGTGGCTGAAGTCTTTAGCCACACTAAGATTTGGTCCCGGGGGTGTGCGAGCAATCTGTTCAATGGTAATCCTAGTGTCCTCCTATATCTAGCACCAAAATCCAGTTTGATCCATTCCCTGCATCAAAAACAAACTCAGACCGAACGTCTGGTAGAATGAAGGTGAGTTGTCAGGAACCAGACATGGGATACAGAAGAATTGGTTTACCTGCTGTCTTCACCCTTTGAAGTGTACCTTAAATGTTATGTGTAAACCCAGCAAACCTGTCAAAGTGGCTATGACACTGTAATATCAAAGGGAGGCCCTCTGTAATTGGAGCATGATTGGCTGGCTGGACGAACAAAGGGCCCTGCCTAACTGTCAGCTAATATTTTCCTGTGACAGGGGAGACCTATTTGAAGTGCGTCCCAAGCACCATATGAAAAATCCTAGCAGTCCTGTCAAGCAGGATGTGACAATTGAGTGGGACTTGACACTTTAAAGTAAAAAGAAAATCCTTCTAGCCCCCCTGCATATTTTGTCATGTTCCGATGGGTCAAATTTGCCTATCCAGTTCAGCATCCTTATTCATGCCTATTTAAATGCTAATTATTGGCTGGCAGACGTTGGAGAGCAAAATGCAGATGTATCTTCCAGAGACTTCAGGTACGGCAAAGGCAACTTTCTAAAAGTTACTTTTCTGTAATATTTATAAAAAATCCAACTTCACAAATGACTTGGATTTTTAATAAATTACGCAAAGAGTTGTTTCATTATTGTTAAGCTTGTCCCCATCCTGAGATACAGTATTGGTATTTAATATTGCATCCCAGTGCTTTCCTAAGGAACAAACATCTTTGCTACAGTGAAAACAGCTGTGAGGGGAAAGTCACTGTAAGAACAAATGTAGCATTAAACTTTTATATGTCCTGCAACGACTAAATATCATGCCCCTGCCTTACGGGTAATAAGGTCTACTTAGGAGTGACTCATAAATATTTAAAAGGAAGGTTTAGGCCTGGCAAAAGGGGTTATGCTGACAGGTCAGATATGCAGCTAAAGCCTGCACGGCCAAGCTACTGGTAGCAGACCTGCAGACTGACATTGTCAATGTAGTGAATGGAACACAGGGTGCTGCAGTTCACTTGTGTCATTTATCTTACAGGCCCTTAGTACCATATACTAGGGACTTATAGGTAAATATACCGATTGGGTGTATACCAATTTTACCATGTTGAAAGGAAGAGTACAAGCACTTTACCCTTGTTAAGCAGGGGTAAAGTGAAGATGGTTCTATAGCCAATATAAATAGGGTTCGGGAAAAAAATCGAGGATAGGGAAAGGGCAAATTTTCCAACACCCACCATTCCACCATCCTCAGCCTGCTTTGTCTCCGAATCTGCTTGGCTGAGTCCTGGGTTCCTATTCCTGACACGTCCTTCCCTTCATGTCAGACGAAGTTCTGCAGCCACAGGGCTATAAAGAAGTCTCATTAGGACGGCCCAGAGCAGCCATCTTATTTACTGTTCATTCCACACTACCGCACTGCACCATGCCGGCCGTAAGACACCAGCTGCTGCCCGCACCACTGGCTCCCAAGACGGATCAAGGCAGGAGCCGCAGCAGTAAATCCACAGCTAATGGCGGGAAAGGAGGCTTGGGCTCCCCTTTATGACCGCGCGGCTGTTACATGTGCGGGGAAGCAATCTCAAGGCGGGTAAGCAAGCAGGCTGAATCAGCTGCCCCTGGTTAGGAGCGTGAAGGGCAGGCCGCCTACTGGAGGCGGGCCAAAGGTGACATGAGGAGACTATATTGCAGAGTCAACAACATCCACATGTCAAGGTCTACGCGATGCATTCTGTTAGCTATCGCACTGGTATCGTAAATGAGCAAATTTAACAAAAGCACAGCTTTATTAAAGTGATTTATAAAAGCAAGAACGGGAGTTGTGCTTTTCAGTCTGACTTCCTCTTGCAAATAGCCACATAAGTCAAATTGGGACGTTGAAAATAATTTGCTTATGCAGATATTTACATCTGAGTAATTCTCCTCTTCTTCGTGATGTTACTCCTTTCTGATCACTTTCCACCTTCAAAAGGGTCAGAGATTTAGGGGCACATGTATCAAAATGCTAAGTTGCATTGCATGAAAGGGAAAGGGCAAGAATGCGCCATATTTAACATTACACTGCACATTCCTCACATTCCTGTCTTTTCCCTGCTCTGGCGCACCATGTGCTGCCTAGAGCCAACGCAGGTACCCTCACATCATGATGCCGGGTGCCTGCGCTCTAAGCAGGATTTTCTTTGTGCAGGAAGGTGTCTCTTACTGCACAAAAAAAATTCTCCGAGGCATTTTCCTCCTTCTACTCGTGCTGCAGCGCACATAGAAAGAGGACTAAACGAGGAGAAATAAAGACATTTCTCCTCATTACAACTCACCTGGAGAGGCGCATTCTTAGCTCCACCGGTAATGATGAATCTGGGAGTGGATCAGAATCCATGGGTGGGTGTGTGGGAACACCAACACGCCACCGATGTCAGAGCAACGCTCCACCGACGTCAGAGCAACGCAAGGCAGTGGTTTGCGCTGCGCTGGGTTACTCTGGTTTTATCATCCAGGGTCACGCTGGGTGGCCTTACGTGGCTTGACAAATCTTACTTAAAGGTTGTGCCGCCCTTGCGCCCCATTGCATGGTGCAAGGTTGACGCAACTGCTTGATAAATACGCCTCTTACTCCTTACAAGGGCAGGAGTAAGTCCCTCTTGCAGGATGAGAAGAGGCGGTGAACACACCGAAGAACTGAAGGAATGGCTCTGGCAGAACGGGTTTGTAGGAGGTGAAAAATATGTTCCTAGTAGATAGGAGCGCATTTGCATCGGCTGTGTTTTCTTTTCTGAATTGAAAATATTACCTTAATATTTTTTTTGGTCAGTCTTTTAGGATTCCTGTGGTGCAGGGTCCCAGGTGGAATCTGGAAAAGATCTGTGCATTCCAAGCAATAAAAACTGCCCCCATGTGAAGTCGGAACCAGTGGGTGCAGATGTACAATTGATCATAAGAATCGGACCGCAGGGAACCAGAAAGATAAAGTACATTGATAGTCTTACAAATAGGAAAAAAAAGGAATACATGAAGAAATGCAGGCATGAGGTAGGCTCGTGGGACATAACAGGATAGAGAAACATGAGAGAGAAACACAACATTAGAGGGAAACTGAAAAGAGGCAAAAGACATCCACATGAAGGAGGATAAGGGAAGCAGGAAGTTCTAAAGAAGGGAAATAGAGAACGCGAAAGAAAGACAAGAGGCAGAGAGAGTGAGGAAGACTGTAAGGGGAAGCAGGGGTGACCAAATGGGACCTCTAAAGCTTATCAGAAAGTAGAGAGAAAGAAAGGTGTGATTATTGAGAGGAAATGCAGTTATAGGCATCAGTTGGAGGGAGGGAGGGAGGGAGGTAGGGAGATAACAATTTATTGATATGGAATGAGCCTTGAAATGAGATCTAGTTCAGTTAGGGACGGAGATGCGAGAGAGACAGAAAGAGGGGCACAAGAGAGGGATATGAGGACGAAGAGAAGGGGGGTCTGAGAGAGGGAGAGTGAAAGAAGGGCAAAGAGAAAGAGAGAGTGGGCCACAGAAAAGGGAGGAGAGAGAGAAACAAAGGTAGAAAGAGAGAGTCTAGTGAAAAACCAATGAGCGAGGTGGAAGACAATGAGAGAAGTGGCGTTTAGTCAAAGATGAGAGAGACCCATGCTGGAGTGAGAGCGTCACAGAGAGAGGTCGAGAGGTAGTGAAGTGGAATTAACAATGAAAGGAAGAGAGGTAGAAATGTTTAGTTAGAGAGACAGAAAGAGAGGTAAAAAGAGAGGGAAAGCAAGGAGGGGACCAAGAAAAAGAGAGATGGGTCAAAGATCGGGACGAAAGAGACAGTGCAGACAGAGAGAGAAAGAGAGAGGCAGATGGTCCTACACCGAGCGATGGGAAGGACTACGACAATAGGAGAATAGAGAGTCTGATTGAAAGAGAAACATAGAGAGTGGGGAGAAAAGGAGAGAAGAGAGTGGAGGAGGGGGAGAAGAAAGAGAGTGGAAAAGAGGGAGGGGATGGAAAGCAGTAGAAAGAGTGAGAGAAGGAGAGAGGGACAAACAACATAAATGAGAAGCAGGTGAGTGGATTCAGTGAGAAACGGGAGAGAAGAGACAAAGCATCCCCTTCATGGTGCATTTCGCTCCTCTAGGCAGCTGCCTTAGAGCACCAGCACGGAAGCCTTTGAGAGGGAACCAGAATGGAATGAGAGGTCTCAAAGGTCTCCCTGTTCCTAGGGCACTCTGCATATTTACTAATCTTTCACACAACGCAGGGCAGTGAGCAAAGTTCCAGCGCTGCGGTTCATGAAGAGAAAAGAGCAGAACTGCTCCATATGCAGAAACGTTTCACCTTCGCAGTGATGTGGAGCCGTTGTGCCCCCTACATGCGCTGGTGCACTGTGCGCAGCCGAGCTCCGACGCTGGTACCCTTGCATGTTAGTAATTGTTTTATGCAGGATGGCATAACTTCCTGCACAAAAGCAATCCTTAGAGGTGTGTCCTCTTTCTATGTGTGACGTGGAAAGCATCAAGCGTACGGGAGGATGAGAATTTAAGATATGTCTCCTTGTCGCGCCTCACCAGAAAGGCGCAGCATTTTGACGTACTCCTAGATTTACTAGTTTTAGTACATTTGGGAATGCGCCAACATCCATGGGTGGATTCACAGGAATACCCATGCTCCACCCATAGACCGCCTCCCCAGACGCAGCGTAACACAACGTAGCACAAAGGGCTGCCTTGCGTTACATTTTTCTTTATAAACGCATGCAAGATGGCACAAATCACAGCAGGAGAGGCTTAGTAACTCCCGGTTAAGGACTCCCTTTGCCTCGCGACAACTTGTGTCACGCAAGGACAATGCAAGGCATTTATAAATCGAGGCCTTAGTGAGAGATCCATACCTTTTGTGACTAAGGTCATGAGTGTGGTGAGCCTGAAGCGTCCCCGAGAGGTGAGTGAACCAACAAATTGACAGGGAGAACTGAGGCGAGGATCTGGCTTGACGGTAAGATCCCGCGCAGGAGCCGAGCCGAGCCTTGAAAATATTCGACATTTGAATCAAGTAACACATATGTGAAAACATGTTGAACCCTGTTCTTGAGCATGAGGAAGAGTTAGTGGATAGGAATGTATCCTTGCCCCGAGAGGCATTTATTAAAAGTGATAGTTTTTAAACATGAACTTAAAAACGTTCATGCCTCTCCCTCTTGTATGACAGCTATAACAAAAGTGAACTAAGAGGCCTAAGAGTTGAAGATACTCTCATATGTGATAATGAAAAAAGAGTATTGTTGAAATTAGATATTTGCCTAAGATCACACCATTTAGTAATACAAAGAAGCAGGGACTGATCCAGGGTTTTCTGGTTTTGCATTGCTCAATTCAACTACAAGATGGCTATCTCTTCCACTCCCTTTATTCACAGAAGACACTGCTCTGAAGGGTACGAGAGATCCTCAAGCCGAGCCAGAGCCAAGCCTCTGCTTTGACCCACCTTTAGTGTCCCCGCCCCAATCCTTTCCATCCCTGATGTTAAGGGACGCCCTATCTGATCTTTCTCTGACCTACAGGGATACAGATGTTTTCCATTTCCACCCCCAGCTTCGGGTGGTGTTTATTGGCGCTGCTGGTCACCACAATTGCATCCCTGTCTGAATTTTAACTCAGTCACTTATGGTTCCAGAGATGTTGTGTCTAATTGACACGGAAATCTGGAGCTTTGCACCCCAGGGTTTACTACTTCACAACTGGAAATCTTCAAAGATTTCCATAAGTATGCCTCAAAAACTGCATCATTTGCAGGTTTACATGACTATTCCTGGAAAATTGGTAATGTGCAATTGTATGCAGTGTATAAAAGTGTTTTTGTGGGTAGGCAGTCCCAGCTTTTTTTCTTTACTCTTTCTCCATGTGCAAACGCTTCTCACAGTGGATACATCCCTTTCCCAGCACCACCATCAATGTTAGGGGTGTTCCATGCCCATTACCATTCTTTCTAGGGGTTTACTCCTCAAACTATATACAGGGCATGAATGGGTCTGACAAACTCGAAAGTTTGAAGGTGTTGCCAAACTCTCTTGACTATCCTACCGTCTATTAGTGTTTACCAATTCTTAAAATCACTCCATTTTAAGGTAGTATTATTATTGTGCAGATTCACAATTTGTGAATACCTTGCACTAGTAAATCATGCGTGTAATCTGAAGTTAGGCACACAAATGGATTTCTGAATTGGTCCCTATGTTCGTTGAGGTTGTGGGCAGACACTAACCCGAATCCCCCATTTACCAATATCAACTGGCGAGCTTTTGGGTCCAGCAGGGGCCACAGACCCCAGGGTTCCTTGCGATACAAGCCCTTAAAAGTTAGAGCATCAGTAGTTCTCCTGATTCAATTTGACATTGCAACCAGCTGATCCCTCACATGTCTCCACTTGAACCCTGGCTGAATACCTGCACAATGACATCCAGACCCTCGGTTGCTTTATTAACCTCTTCGACGCGGCGCAAATTCTGCCGTGGTGCGGGGGAATTTGACGCATGTGCAGTTCAGACGGCCCCTGACCATCCGACGCACAGGAGCACTGTGAAGTCGAACGCATCGAAAAGGTTAAGTAGAGACCAAGGTGGTCATTAAGATGGCGGGTGGACTTTGCCCGCCCGCCATCCTCACAGGGATTGGGACCGCCCGCCATAAGGGCGGGGGTCCCGTGGTGGGGATTAGGATGCGCCCACCACAGTGGTGGGCGCATCCCTCATTTTTAACATTGTGGCTGGTGGTGTTCTCTGCACCGCCCACCACAATGCTAAAAATGCATGTATGCATTTGCAAACACAAAGTGGCAGGCACCGTGCTTCGTGTATGCAAATGCTGGGGGGGTACCACAGGTACCCCCATGTGCACCCCTCACCTCTCCTTCACTCTGGGGGCCCGCAGCGGGCCCCCAGAGTGAAGACCGCATGCCTTTCCATGGCAGCATCGCCGCCACGGAAAGGCATCTAACTAAGCCCATTGTAATATGGCTAGCAGTGTCTAATAGACACCGCCACAATATTAAACCTTTTCTGCGCCGGCAGCAAAGCGACCGGGACGGAAAAGCGGCGGACAGTCTTTCCGTCCGCTGCGGTCCCCCTGCCATACTAATATGGCGGGAGGAATTTAGGTGGGGATGGTGGGCGGATTGACCCCGCCAGGCCGGCAGTGGCTACCGCCAGCCTGGCGGGAGCAATCCGCCCGCCATCCTAATGGGCCCCCAAGACTTTGTGACTTTGGGACCTAGCCGCTGGCCCTCCTGAATCATCACTGTAGACCTGGGCAGGGTCCCTGTTCCATCTGGGAGCTTCGTATTTAGGTAACTGGAGGTTTTTTTTGACAATGTTTGCAATTTTTCAAACACCTGAGTTGCAATTTACTGAGTTGTCAATGTTATACCCGGGGACACTGTAAAAGCGAGTGCAAGTTTCATGTCAGAAAAAGCTTGAGACATTGTAGCATCCTCAACAGCACCCCTGCTTCAATGACTGACTTACTACCTATATTTATGACACTCGTGGTACTTTCACCAAGTTTGTTTGGCTTAAAATGTACTACTCCTACATAAGTTTTAATAGATTGTACTACTCCTACATAAGTTTTAATAAATTGTACTATTCCTACATGAGTTTTACTAAAATGTACTACTCCTACATATGTTTTAATAAATTGTACTACTCATACATAAGTTTTAATAAATTGTACTACTCTTACATACGTTTTATTAAATTGTATTACTCCTACATGAGTTGTAATACATTGTACTACTTCTACATAAGTTGTAATAAATTGTACTACTCCTACATATGTTGTAATAAATTGTACTACTCCTACATAAGTTGTAATAGATTGTACAACTCCCACGTAAGTTGTAATAAAATGTACTACTCCAACATACATTGCAATAAATTGTACTACTCCTACATAAGGTTTAATAAATTGTACTACTCCTACATACGTTTGAATAAATTGTACTACTCCTACATCAGTTGTAATGGCTAGTGTCTGGGGCTAAATTTTCCTAATCCATGAGTTGTAATAAATTGTACTACTCCTGCATACGTTGTAATAAATTGTACTACTCCTACATAAGTTGTAATAAATTGCACTACTCCTACATACATTGTAATAAAATAATTGTACTACTCCTACATAAGTTGTAATAAATTGCACTACGCCTACATACATTGTAATAAATTGTACTACTCCTACATAATGTTTAATAAATTGTACTACTCCTACTTACGTTTTAATAAATTTTACTACTCCTACATAAGTTGTAATAAATGGTACTACTCCTACATGAGTTGTAATAAATTGTACTACTCCTACATAAGATGTAATACATTGTACTACTCCTACATATGTTGTAATAAATTGTACTACTCTCACATAAGTTGTAATAAATTGTACTACTCCTACATACGTTGTAATAAATTGTACTACTCCCACATAAGTTGTAATAAATTGTACTACTCCTACATAAGTTGTAATTAATTGTACTACTCCTTCATACATTGTAATAAATTGTTCTACTCCTACATAAGGTTTAATAAATTGTACTACTCCTACATACGTTTTAATAAATTGTACTACTCCTTTATAAGTTGTAATAAATTGTACTACTCCTTCATACGTTGTAATAAATTGTTTTACTCCTACATAAGGTTTAATAAATTGTACTACTCCTACATACGTTTTAATAAATTGTACTACTCTTACATACGTTGTAAGTTTTAATACATTGTACGACCCCTACATACTTTTTAATAAATTGTACTACTACTACTACATACATTGTAATAAATTGTACTACTCCTACATACGTTGTAATAATTGTACTACTCCTACATAAGTTTTAATAAATTTGACTACTCCTACATACGTTTTATTAAAGTACTTTGGGGCATATGTACAAGCCCCTATAGCCAGCACAGCATCACTTTTTACAACGTTGAGGTGGCGATAGGGGCTACGCCTTATGTACAAGGCAGCGTTAAGCCACTTAATATGGCTTAACGCTGTCATGTATATAAGGCACCCTTCACGCTATGCTTAGCGTGAAAGGGGTGGGCAGTGGGTATTGCGGTGCGCGTTCCACCACAATACCCATTGTATTTAAGGCTGCCCCCTATTTACAAGGGTTGTGTAAATAGGAGGCAGCGCCAAAATTAAGACCAGGAAAACATGGTCTTAAGTTGGCGACGCAAAGAGAAATGCATTATTTCTCTTCGTTTTTGCTTTTTCCATTTGTGCAGCACACATGCTTTGGATTGTTTACGAACAGGAAGGTGCCCTTTCCTGTACATAAACAATCTTTAAAAAACATGCTATTTTGTGACTTCCATGTGTGCTGAATTAACCCGTTGGCTGCTCCCGCGATTTCGCGGCAGTGCGGCTGTTTTAAAAAACGGGCGGGCCGCGTCGGCCATTGGCCGACAGCAGCACCAGCGAGGTAGTGCTGCCGTCGGCCAATGGCCGACGGCAGCATGGAAGGGGTTAAACAGTACGCATAGAAGTGACAAGATGGCATTTAAAGATTGTTTATGTACAGGAAGAGAAACCTTCCTGCACATAAACAATCTTTCTCCTGTACACAAGCACCCTTGCAAGATGGTGCAAGGGTGCCTGCGGTGGTGCTACTCTGCTAAGTGTAGCACCAGAACAGGGGGAAACGCAAGGCTGCACACTATTCTTGCAAATATGATACAGCCTTGGTAACGCATCACTCTGCCACTTCCTTGAACATATGCCCCTCTGGGTCTTCTTTCTGTTGCTTCAGAGAGCCAAAAAGAAACCTTCAGAGCACCGTGGATAATATAGCTGGACAGATTCCAGTCACTGCTGGCTTCCATCTAATGGATGGAGATATCCTGGTACTGGCATTGGGTCAAATTTTCCGGTGAATGAAGATTTACCTAACCCCACAGTGGTGTGGAAAACATTTGGGGGATGTGTGTGGTGTGCGAGTAGACCATGTAGTGTTTGTAATCAGTGTGCAGCAATGGAGGGAGGCATGAGTCGTCCTTGCATTGCTTGAATTTGGACATCTGACACAAGAGGCTCTATTTCCAGGAACAAAGTTTTCATGCAAGCATTTTTTTGCAAAGAGGTTATCAAGAAGCGGTAACGTTTGGGGCACGTTTTTCCTAGAATTATAAGAATAGAACAACTGAAAGCAATAAACCTGGTGTCAAAGATCCTGTCCCCTGGTTACTTGTACAAACCTGCAAAATCTAGAGTACAGTTTTAAAAGTTGTACCTGTAGTTGTGCAGAGAGGATTATCTCTCTTCCCTGAAAGCATAAATGTATTTTCATCTCAACATCAAGTTAAGCAGACACGTTCCTTAGCAGAATATTTTAATTTAGGAAGTCCCTTGTATGCCTACTTTATAAAAAGGGCCCTCTCGAAGACAGCTCTTGCACAGAGTTTCCAGAATAAACTTGTGACCCCATCTTGAAACTTGTTTAATTGACTATGAAACACTCAGTAGGTGTCCAAGCTCTTCGCATGATGGAGTGTGGGTGCTATTTTAAAAACCTAATAAACGACATTTAAGAGAGTGACTCGTGTAGGCCTATATTTCTCCTATACACATGATATATAATGATGTAGCATCTTCTGGCTTGAGTTATTTGGTTATTTAGCAGTCCTATGTGGCACTCCTGCAGCAGACTGGGTTTGAAAGCTGTTTGCTGCCCTCAACAATTCTCATGCTTGCAGAACAACATTGAGATTGGTTAATTGATTACATTAGGTGGGCTGATAATTCAGCCCCCTTGGATCAAGCTGAGTCATCCCAGCTCAGCAGGTGGCAGCAGGAACGATTTCTCAGAAATAAAAGAGTTCTCTGTCATGAGTCAGGTCCCTTTGGAGTTTGCATTGCTTGATGCAGAGAAGGCATTCGACCTGAATTTGTCAGAGCTATTTTCTACCTTCTCAATACATCAAAGACAGATTTGATTTTCACTGATTGGAACAAAGCAGAAATTCCAAAGTTCTCCCAGAAGACCTAACCCACACTTTTTCTTCCAGGTTTTCTTGGAATGTAAAGTTTCAGCAAAAGCATAAGATCTGCATAAATTGAACAACCCGCCCTTGCACAGTAAATGTGAAACTTGTTAAAGGCTTAGTGGCATCTTTCTTTAACATTGGTGTATTCAATATTTCATATGAAGTTGATAATTTTGCCTCAAAGTATTTTGAATTTTCTAACTATGCGTTGTTCGCTGAAACTAGTGTTTTTTTTTTGGATGCACAAGGACATGTTGTCTTTCACTTTAGTTGGTTAAAGTCAAAGAATGAGCTGCAAAAAGCTTCTGGGATGAAGGGGCACTGGAGGGAACTTTACCAGACTTCCTGAGATGTTATCATGCCTTAAAGCCTTTCTCTTTTCAGTTTAATTGAGTGAGCTTGGTTTCTTTAACTTACTCTGGAATCTTACAATAAATGGCTGAACCACACGCTTGCACATGGTGTATGTACAAGTGATTGTCCAAAGTTGTTTCCTGTGGAAAATCCCAATAATCTGTGAAATGTGATGGGTGAAGATTTTGTGATGTGAGAGCAGGGTGATTTTATGGTGGTGGGGTGGAGTGGTTGTATAGAGCTGCCAGGATGCTTGGAAACTAAGCTGGAGGAAGTCAGCTGGTTTCTTTCTCAATGTTCCACTGCAGACAGGAGCCAACCGTATGCAAATCAGAGTAAACCAGTCCAAAAGGGAATAGTCCAGCCTGTAGTGAAAGGCCTGGTCAACTTTGCACAGGGACACAACCAACCACAGGCATGGACTGGCTTTCTTATGTCTCATTAGTATTAATTCAACTTGAGTCCTGTATCCCCAAAAGAGTCACCCAAAGTGGACAGGTGTGACAAAATGTCAAGGCCCAACAAAGCGTTGCTTGTGCTAGCATTCAGAGAGAACTTGGCCTAGCAGATCAAGCTGCACTGTTCCAGTGAGGGGTGGGGGAGAACCTACACTGATTTGCACAAAATTGGTCCTGATATTTAAATGCATTGACAAGCTAAATGAATGGAATATGACAGGAGTATTTACCAGTGGTTCAGGATAATTCAAACACTTCCATCCATGCCTTTTTTGCCATCTATGTTGTCTTTAAGAGACCCCCTTCCAAAGATACCCCATACATGAGGCCATTGTAGGAAGAGAAAGCGAGAATCATAGTTGGAGATAAAGAACGGGCAGAACTGTGAGTTGTGGTACCTGTGGTGCTGTGTTGGACCTTCGCTACGTATACAGCATTCCACTATGTGCAAGTCTGTGATGCTAAGACATGATATGACCTCAGCGAGATTCAATTGGGGTCAGGGTACCATATGTTCTGGACTCTGCCCCTGTGTACAAGAGGTTTGGAGTCGGATCCTTCAAGCAACAGCTGCACATTACTTTGATAACAGGCATCCAAGCTGGCCTTTCCCAAGACTTCCAACAGAAGCTGGCATGTGGTGGTCATTAGTGCTTTAACAGCTGCTCTTTAGCAACCTCTGATTGGCAGCCGGAGAAGGCTCTGGGATTGGGAAACTATGCTAGATAATGTGCCTTGCTATGTGTATGGAGAACGTTCAGTGCAAGCAAATAGGAGAATGGGAACCCCCTGCTGAGCCCTGGGCCCATGGCGCTTGCCTCAGAATATTTGGAAATAGAATAATTCTAAAGGAGGTAAACAAGATTCATATTAAGGTGGCAGTACGTGCTCTCCTCCACAAAGGCATTTTTTTGGTGGCAGATGCAGTCCGTTTGATTTAATTCTTTGTTTGCTCATTATAAAAATGTGTGAGCAGGTCTATTTCTCTCATCATTGTTTTGAGCAGCCAGGGTATCTGGATGGGTAGATTGTTTACTGGCCTACATTGGCAAATGTGCACACACACACACGCACACACATATATTTATGTATATATATTTATATATATATGTATAGATATGTACATATGTCTTTGTGTGTATATTCACAAAAAAACAATGATAATTAAGTTAAGTCGGGCGGACGCTACGGTGGAGCTCCACGCCTCCACGTAGCACCTGAGAGCCGTGCTGCTGCCCCTCCCCCATACGAGGTCAATGATGGCGGTCGGAAGGCGTTCGCTGGATCCTGCTGCAGTTTTTTCCACTTTATTGCACTTTGCACTTTTCACTAATGAATTTTGTCTGGTTGTTGATAATTTGTCACTTTTAGGAATTATCATGCTCTGGTCCATTTTATGGGCTAAAATTATTGCCCTAGTTTTTGCACATTTTTATTACATTATGTGGTTTTTAACTTTTTTACTGGATTGTGTCCGTTTGACCTCCTGGGACAAGAAGTACTAACTAATAATTTTTGTATTATTATATTTTCTGGCTGTGACTTTGGGCACTTGCCCTGTATTTTCACTCTGTTCATCATTTTCATCATTGTATATATGGAGGCAGTTTAGGAATTATTATGGTTTTAACCGCATCGCTGCTGCAGTGATTTTTGCTCTACGCGGCTTTTTTCGAAAAGCCGCGTTAGATGACGAGCTCAGCTCGTCATCCGCACACGCCCCCCGTGGCTGATGACGAGCTGAGCTCGTCATCAGCATCGAAGGGGTTAAACTTTTTCCTTTACTATTAATTCTCTTAAAAAACACACAAATCTTGGAATTTTTAAAAGTTTTAAATGACTTATAACTTAGCCAGCCGATCGTGATGTACTAGTATTTTTACTATGTCCTTGTTCTTATGGGAGGAGTCAAGGGTATGGACTGCCAGTATTTAACCACATGTATCTCTGGGATTGTCATGTGATCAAGTCCGGGTTCCACGGATCATGTTGCCGTTCCCATCAATGGAATAAAGCACTTCACTTTGACTTCAAAACCCTCATTGTGGTCTGTACCTGTCTTTGTGTGGGAGCCGTTGCCTGGTTGCTTTCACTGCAGGATTGTGGAATCCTATTTAATTGGACGGAGGGGCTGATTCCGTCCTCTACAGACCCTCTCGCTTTTCTTGCTGGCTGGATTGTATTTTGGCCATCATCATTTTTTACGATTTGTTTTTCTGAACCCGGAAGGAGTATCATGAAATCCAGCCCCCCCCCCCCGCGACCGGAAGTATACTGGGATTGCAACGTGACACGTCTTGCTTGAGTATTGCCGTTTTTGTGGAGTTCTACGAGGTGTCGGAGGACCTGAGTAATTCTTCCCGACGGCATCGGAGGTGAGCTGGTTGCCGCTTATTGCTACCCTATGGTCATTTGCGGGTTTTGAGAGATAGAGGGAAAATTTTGTTCTAATACCAACACGTGGCTAACATTAGACGTGTGGTTCACAAACTTGTGCTACATATATATTATTCCTACATTAAGATGGCGATGGCAGCGAACATTTTCAGAGATCGAGAGCAAGCAGCTGATGCTCTTTTTTTAAATTTACTGGCTATAACTACTGGAGGAAAACCAAAAGAGAAAACAAATGAGTCTGATGACGTAAAGTCGAAATTGAAGAAATTGGAAAAATTTCTCCGAACGGAGCTGACTAAGGGGTGGGAGCAAAAAAGCTTGGAAAAGTACAAAGATGCGGGAAGGGTACCCCGCGGTTTGAGGGTACTAATAGCACCGTCATTCGAAAACCCGAATCCCCTTATGCTTAAGGAGTGAGCCCTTTTTGAAGTTAAGGAGGTAGGTCCCGGGACGTAGGGTAGGCTGGACCATATACAATTTTTTGGAAAACAAGTGCCACCCCCACCAATTCTCAATGCTCTCTACTACGAGCAAACAAATCAAAAATGAATTTCAGATTTGTTCGGTATATTTATTTTTACCTTTTACTTTAGAAATTTAAACATATATACTCAGACGGGTTATCTGAGAAAGACACTCAACATGTAACAACTACTGTACAATAATGCAACCGAAAAGAATATACATCACAGAAAAAGTTACAAAAACACACAGTCGATATGATACACCTTTCAAAATAGTGAATGGTCGTGTCGGAACATTCAATACACTAATTAGAACATTCAATAAACCAAAATCAATATATCAACTCAATGAAAGAGACACGTTCAGGAAAAACATTGGAAGAATATAGACAAATTAATCAGTGATCAGTGAGACTCAGAAATAAATTCTGTATCCTTCACGAATTCCTCCAATGATGCCGACGCGTTTCGAGTCCGTAAGACAGATTGACGGACTCTCATCAGGGCTCAATCAATGTAGTTCTAAAGGTGTTTGTGTTAAAAAGAAAGACAAAAGGAGAGCGACATGTCACCAATTGTTCTCATTACTAGGGTGACCGCCCCCAATGCCCCTCATGGCCCTTTTAGTACCTGACAGTGACTCCGAAGGCCTTATCTCGGGGATCTGTTAGCACCAGTACTTGTAGCGGGACCTTGTTATCTGTAAGATAACATAAAGCTTAGAATGCGAACAAACAATGCATTTTAAGTTTGTGCACACGCGGGCGAAACCGCGAAACATCAAGGAAAAATTCAGATTCATACCTAGGACAGTAGCAAGTGTTTTCTCCCTGTCCCTTTCTCATTCAATTGTCCTGTTGTTCCTTCTTTCACCTGTAAAGTGCGAACCAAAGTCGCCACATTAGATTATTGCACCGGCTCACACATATAAAATGCGCAGAGACACTCAACAATCAAGATTTTAGACCGCCTACCTGGAGACACAACGTTTTCTCAAAGGTCTCAGGTATGCAGGCGTGCTGATCGATCTGGTAAGGGGGCGAAAGAGCGTAGCATAGTTTTAGAGCCTGCTCAAATCCGTACTATTTACGCTACAGACTGCACGCGGAAATAGATTCATGCGTAAATTACCTTAACTTGCGCGTCTTGTGATCGCGATCAAGCTGCTGATACTTCATACATCAAGGTAAAGCGGTATCCGGGTTAAACCGCACTGTTTCTATTCCTCGGCTTGCAGCCTGTCAAACAAAGACGGGAGACTTGTAAGTTATCGTCTCCGTTTGCGGGTATAAGGTGGACCGCCGACTATTGTGCGGAGCACTCACCGGTTCAGTAGGCGCTCCGTCGTCAAACTCCCAGGTTCGATTCAGAAACAGCAACGCCATGTTGGGGGCGGGGATATGAACCTTTACTTGGCGCATGGAACTCTGGGACATGTAGTTTAGAACAAGTTGAGCAAATTAAGAAGTACCAGGATTAGAGCCTTGATACCTCAGACATACTGTTCAGTCCAGTTTGGGCACTGTTAAATCTCATGATTAAGTAGGCCTCCTTGCGCAGCAGGGTTTCCTCAATATCGACAAGACCTTTTTTGGTGGGCATTGTGTACAATACTGTCCAAGAGAAGTCGGTTTCTGCATGTGATTCATCAACAAAGTGTTGGACCATTGGCGCGCTGAGCACTTTATTTTTAATACGGGATCGATGTTGTGTTATCCTAGTGTTTACTTGCTGGTTAGTCTTCCCTATATAGAGTTTGGGGCAACCACAGATGATGGCGTACACAACATTTTTGGTCCTACAATTGGAGAACCCTTTGTTAGTCCATTTTACTTGCTTATGTTGGAATTCGGAGCCTTCCAGGCAGGACCCACAGGACACACAGTTCCCACACTTGTGGTGCCCCTCAACCGGTTTGAGACCCCATTTGGATAACAGGTCTTGTTTGGGTCTGGGTGTGGCAACATTAAAAAAGAATTATTTCCGATTTAATGATCAATTTTATATGCAAATCAAAGGGACGGCCATGGGCTGTCCGTATGCTCCGGAGGTAGCCATTTTGTATATGGCGCAATATGAACAAATGTTCATTGAAAATAACAATCCCTTCCAGAAACACATTAAGCAATGGCTACGGTACATCGACGACGTGTGGCTCCTGTGGCAGGGGAGCCACACCGAGTTGATGTCCTTCCACCAGTGGCTTAATAATAAACATCAGGACATCAAATTCTCCCTTGAACAGAGTAATACTGTCATGACGTTCTTAGACGTCCAAATCACTTGTTCAGAGGGGCACCTCAAATCTTCTCTCTATCGCAAAAAAACAGACAAAAACACCATTCTCCACCACCGGAGTGCTCATCCACGGAACTTGAAAAGTAATCTACCGTACGGACAATTACTCCGGATTCGGAGAAATTGCTCAAGTCTGGAAGACTTTGACCACCATGCCGAAAAGTTCTGTGATGAGATGATCACCCGAGGGTACCCTAAGAAGATGCTAAAACACTCGTACAAAAGGGCTCGTTACACGCCAAGAGAATGTTTACTGCAGAACAAAACAAAACGTGATCTTGAACAAATGGTGTGTGTCACGACTTTTGGGCCAGACACACATCGGGTCAGACAAATGGTCCTAAAGAATTGGCATCTTTTGGAAGAACTGGAGTGTCCCTTCCCTAGGCCCATTTTTGCCTATAGAAAAAATAGGAGCATCGGCCAACACCTAGTATGTGCCGATATTGCCACACCCAGACCCAAACAAGACCTGTTATCCAAATGGGCTCTCAAACCGGTTGAGGGGCACCACAAGTGTGGGAACTGTGTGTCCTGTGGGTCCTGCCTGGAAGGCTCCGAATTCCAACATAAGCAAGTAAAATGGACTAACAAAGGGTTCTCCAATTGTAGGACCAAAAATGTTGTGTACGCCATCATCTGTGGTTGCCCCAAACTCTATATAGGGAAGACTAACCAGCAAGTAAACACTAGGATAACACAACATCGATCCCGTATTAAAAATAAAGTGCTCAGCGCGCCAATGGTCCAACACTTTGTTGATGAATCACATGCAGAAACCGACTTCTCTTGGACAGTATTGTACACAATGCCCACCAAAAAAGGTCTTGTCGATATTGAGGAAACCCTGCTGCGCAAGGAGGCCTACTTAATCATGAGATTTAACAGTGCCCAAACTGGACTGAACAGTATGTCTGAGGTATCAAGGCTCTAATCCTGGTACTTCTTAATTTGCTCAACTTGTTCTAAACTACATGTCCCAGAGTTCCATGCGCCAAGTAAAGGTTCATATCCCCGCCCCCAACATGGCGTTGCTGTTTCTGAATCGAACCTGGGAGTTTGACGACGGAGCGCCTACTGAACCGGTGAGTGCTCCGCACAATAGTCGGCGGTCCACCTTATACCCGCAAACGTAGACGATAACTTACAAGTCTCCCGTCTTTGTTTGACAGGCTGCAAGCCGAGGAATAGAAACAGTGCGGTTTAACCCGGATACCGCTTTACCTTGATGTATGAAGTATCAGCAGCTTGATCGCGATCACAAGACGCGCAAGTTAAGGTAATTTACGCATGAATCTATTTCCGCGTGCAGTCTGTAGCGTAAATAGTACGGATTTGAGCAGGCTCTAAAACTATGCTACGCTCTTTCGCCCCCTTACCAGATCGATCAGCACGCCTGCATACCTGAGACCTTTGAGAAAACGTTGTGTCTCCAGGTAGGCGGTCTAAAATCTTGATTGTTGAGTGTCTCTGCGCATTTTATATGTGTGAGCCGGTGCAATAATCTAATGTGGCGACTTTGGTTCGCACTTTACAGGTGAAAGAAGGAACGACAGGACAATTGAATGAGAAAGGGACAGGGAGAAAACACTTGCTACTGTCCTAGGTATGAATCTGAATTTTTCCTTGATGTTTCGCGGTTTCGCCCGCGTGTGCACAAACTTAAAATGCATTGTTTGTTCGCATTCTAAGCTTTATGTTATCTTACAAGGTCCCGCTACAAGTACTGGTGCTAACAGATCCCCGAGATAAGGCCTTCGGAGTCACTGTCAGGTACTAAAAGGGCCATGAGGGGCATTGGGGGCGGTCACCCTAGTAATGAGAACAATTGGTGACATGTCGCTCTCCTTTTGTCTTTCTTTTTAACACAAACACCTTCAGAACTACATTGATTGAGCCCTGATGAGAGTCCGTCAATCTGTCTTACGGACTCGAAACGCGTCGGCATCATTGGAGGAATTCGTGAAGGATACAGAATTTATTTCTGAGTCTCACTGATCACTGATTAATTTGTCTATATTCTTCCAATGTTTTTCCTGAACGTGTCTCTTTCATTGAGTTGATATATTGATTTTGGTTTATTGAATGTTCTAATTAGTGTATTGAATGTTCCAACACGACCATTCACTATTTTGAAAGGTGTATCATATCGACTGTGTGTTTTTGTAACTTTTTCTGTGATGTATATTCTTTTCGGTTGCATTATTGTACAGTAGTTGTTACATGTTGAGTGTCTTTCTCAGATAACCCGTCTGAGTATATATGTTTAAATTTCTAAAGTAAAAGGTAAAAATAAATATACCGAACAAATCTGAAATTCATTTTTGATTTGTTTGCTCGTAGTAGAGAGCATTGAGAATTGGTGGGGGTGGCACTTGTTTTCCAAAAAATAAGGAGTGAGCCCAGCACAATCTAGATGCATCCATGGGAATGGTTTCAATCTTGGTAAAATACGCCAAAATCGAAAGACTCAAATTAATCTCTCAGATTGGAACACTAAACCTCGAACTCAGCGTGATGGAACAACAGGAGGTCATTACTAAAGGGCGTGATGAGATCAAAAAGCGCCTGGCGAAGTATGAAGAGACTATTAAGACACGTAAAGCCTTCAAGTTCGCAAGGGATAAGTCGGACTACGAGAATGGGAGAATATTTACGTTCTTGAGGAAATTTGAATCAGTTAAGAGAGAAGCGTTGACTACATCTGTATCCGCTGCAATGGCCCAAACTCAGCTGATTCAGCAACCGGCTGCCCCTGCACAATCAAATACTGATCAGAGCTCCATTTACAGCAGTGTAGGCTCTGAAGATGAAAACAACGACCAACAGAGTGTGGTTAGTAGTTTCACCCCATCTGAGGAATTGGTTTTTATGGTGGAAGATCGGCGAAACACATTAAGGTCAAGGGGCACACAGCAAGTGAAAGGCAGAGGAGGCGAAACAAATCTCGTAAAGAGAGGAGGAAACGCTGGCGGTTTCACGAAAAAGAGAAGAGGAAGGGGGAACCCACAAGTGAAGTAGAATTTAATAATTTCCCCACCACAACAACTTTGCATGACATGGTTTCAACAGCAGAGACTGAATAAAATAAAGACAAAACTCGAGAAAAAGGTAAAAATGGAAAAGAAAAAGAAGAAAAAAATAATAATAATGAATTAAAAGTCTTAAAACATACTGATGTTGAAAATACGGTGATTAACCTGACAGAATTGGATTTAAATGCTGCTGAAACCCAGCTTCTTGCTCTGGGACTTTCTTTTTGTCCAAAGAATGGGTTTAAATATGTACAAACGAGAATTGACACTTTTAAGTTTATCCGGAAATTGAAACTTTTGAAATATCATACACTTAATAAAAAGAGTAATTTAGCTGCTACTAGTTTGAAAGAGTCTCAAGTGAGCAAGATTTTTTCTATAGCAGATACCACGGCTCTGAAAACTACTCACTCGCTTGCTAATGATGATATAGATTCCATAGCCAACACTCAGGAAGTTTTCAGGTCTATGGGAATTAGCAGTGGCAGTGCTGGTAACAGTCCCTTTTACCTAAAATCCATAAAGGTACTTCACCTATACCTGGGCGTCCCATTATCTCGGCCCAAAATGGACTTTTGGAACCTTTATCTAAATATGTGGATTTTTTTCTCCATGATTTTATGGAGGCTCTTCCTGCTTACTTAAGAGACACTGGTGATTTTTTTACTAAATTGAAAGATGTTATTTGGAAACCAAATTATATGTTTTTGGTAATGGATATTACCTCTCTTTACACCTCGATTAATCACAGTGATGGTTTAACAGCTATTGAATATTTTCTGTCTAAAAGGGACATCAAGTATTTTGAACACAGCAAAATGCTGATTACTATGATTGACGTATGTCTCAAAAACAATTTCTTTTTGTTTAACAATGAAGTCTGCCAGCAATTACGGGGTGTGGCGATGGGGGCATGCTTCTCCGCCAGTTACGCGTGTTGACACGTGGGCTGGTGGGAGAGGCATGTTCTTGGTGGGCTCCGTGATTGTTTGGGGGACTCTGAGACTGGCATTGTTAACATGTGGCGTTATATAGACGACGTGTTTATAATCTGGCAAGACTGTAAATCTTCTGCTGAAGAATTTGTGAGTAATATCAACATCAACTCATTGAATCTGGAATTCACAGCTAATATAAACAATGTGAGTGTAGACTTCTTGGATGTAGAGGTTTACATTATAGACAATAACATCATGACTAGGATGCATAGAAAATCCACGGCTGGAAATTCTATCTTACATGCCCAAAGTAATCATCCTCGCCATCTTATTAAGAGTATTCCTTATGGGGAATTTTTAAGAATCAAGAGCATTCTTGAGAGGCTGCTAGTCGAGCGCTCAGTGCTTATTTTAGCTGCATTTGATTTTTCCCTTGTGTCCGATCCCCCCCTGCACCTGCACCACATTTTTAGAAACATTTTAGGAATCTTCAAAAAAACGGATTTTTTTTTTTAAATCGACTTTAGAATTATCCTACTGAACACTCCTACCCTCGTTTGGGCTGTGAATTCATTTCTCTCGGTCCCTGATCCCTGGGTGCTTGTTTAGACCAGGTCCAGGGCTCGATCCCGTTTTGGCGGCCATCTTAGGTGGGTCACATTGGACGACCGGTCTAGTTGCCCTATAAAAGGAGGGCTTAGCTACCAGACCGGAGATAGAGCATTCTTGAGAGGCTGCTAGTCGAGCGCTCAGTGCTTATTTTAGCTGCATTTGATTTTTCCCTTGTGTCCGATCCCCCCCTGCACCTGCACCACATTTTTAGAAACATTTTAGGAATCTTCAAAAAAACGGAATTTTTTTTAAATCGACTTTAGAATTATCCTACTGAACACTCCTACCCTCGTTTGGGCTGTGAATTCATTTCTCTCGGTCCCTGATCCCTGGGTGCTTGTTTAGACCAGGTCCAGGGCTCGATCCCGTTTTGGCGGCCATCTTAGGTGGGGTCACATTGGACGACCGGTCTAGTTGCCCTATAAAAATAGTCCCTTATGGCTCCGCGCAGCGGACGCGTGCAGTGGGCGCGCCGGACTTGCACCGGAGTTTCGCCAGAGTCAAGCCCGTCTGTGCCCGTCCGGGCCCAGACGGGACCAGGGCCAGTGGTTATGCCCGACTCGAGCCCCCATCAAGCCTCTTCGGTCAGATACACGAAGGAGGAGCTTTTATCCTATAGAACACCGAAGTATGCCACATGCTGCTATATCGCTAAAGGGGGAAAACGTTTCAGGGGATGCAGAGTCTGCCAATCGGATTTAGGAGTAACTACCCCCACTACCCTGCGTCGTCTTGCCCTGCTGAATTGCAGATCCCTTCCCTGCCACGCTACGGAGATTAATTCCCTACTCCTGGACCACAAGGTTGATGCCTTGTTTCTCACTGAGACTTGGCTATCTGACGCCTCGGGTCCGGATGTGGTTACAGCGCTAGCGCCGGGATATTTGATCTACCATCTTGACAGAGGCGCAGGGAGGGGGGAGGGGGCTTGGCCATTATCTATAGGGAATCACTGGGCTGTAAAGCATGGGAGGCAGGGGTGAAAGATTGTGAGAGCTGCCAATTCTCCCTTAAATTCTCCCCTACCTGCACGCTGACAGGCCTCCTAGTTTATCGTCCACCTGGGAGTGTGGGGGAGTTTACATCTTCGCTTATGGAAACTACCACTCTCCTGGCCTCAGCTTCGTCCAACTTTATTCTGTTGGGAGATCTCAACTGCCATTTTGATGAGGCAACTGACCCAATGGCAACTAATTTAATGAGCGAGCTGACCGCCCTGGAGATGAATTTGATAAACACCGGGCCCACACATGTTAAAGGGCACCTTTTGGACCCCTTTTTTACAAACATGAGGGGTTTATTAGCTATGCCCCCTCTCGTTCTTCCCTGGTCTGACCACTCACTGATCATGGCAAACTGGGAGGTAAAGGAAGATGATACCCTCCCACCCAGGAAATTTAGAATAGACAGGGCATGGTCAAGGCTACCGGTAGAGGCCTGGAATGCCCGGTTGGAGGGCTCCCAGCCTGAGAAAGGTCAGGATCTAGTGACTGCAGACGCTATGATGAGGAACTGGCTGACCAACGCAGTGGACCATGTGCTTCCACTCAAGAAGATGCTTATTAGGGATAAGAGAGTGGGGTCTGCCCCATGGTACTCCCCAGAGCTTAGAACCCTGAGAAAGAACTGTAAACGGGCGGAGAGACTATGGAGGAAGAACCCAGAGACAGAGAGCAGGGAAAAATACCGTAGGGAATTAAGGACGTATAAACTTGCTATACGCGCAGCAAAGGCCTCCTTTTTTGGGGAGAGAGTGAGTCATGCTGCGTCCTCATCCAGGGAAGCCTTTCTAGTGATGAAGGAGCTTCTTAAACCACAGGATCCCATTCTTGTCCACGACAGACCACAGGAAAAATGTCTGGAATTGGCCACTTACTTCAAAGATAAAATTGACACCATTATTAGTTCTCTCCCTCCGGTGATGGGAACCCCGACCCCGTCTGAGGACTTAAGCATGTCGGAAAATTTATTGACGTCTTTTGGCCCCGTAACCTCAGGCAAAGTACTGAAGGTCCTCGGGAGCTTGAAGAGTGGCTCGCCTCGTGACCCAGTCCCAATGCGGTATTTAAAGCAGGCTGCCCCATCGATAGGAGAGCCTTTGACCAATTTGGTCAATCTCTCCTTCGCTCATGGCACGGTACCGCCAGACTGGAAGAGCGCAGTCGTTAAAGCGCTTCTGAAGAAGCCTGGCTTAGATCCACAGAACTTAGCCAATTTCAGGCCCATCTCCTTGCTACCAGGGATTAGTGAGGTTGCCGAGAAACTGGTTAACCGCCAACTGTCCAACTTTCTCGAGGAGAATGGTCGGTTGAGAGACTCCCAGACGGGATTCCGACCGGGTCATGGAACCGACACGGCTCTGCTAGCAGTTGTAGAGGAGGCCAGAAGCACTTTGGATACAGGGGGGTCAGTGGCAGTGATCCTCCTGGACCTAAGTGCGGCCTTCGATACTGTCAACCATGGAGTGTTGACACAACGCCTAGCAGAGACAGGTGTCACAGGAGCGGCCCTGGAATGGCTGGCCTCTTTTCTGGAGGGGCGTACCTTCGAGGTTTGGGAAGGCAATGCAAAATCTCCTCCCCTTCCACTTCACTGTGGGGTGCCTCAGGGCTCATCCCTGAGCCCCACGTTATTTAACGTGTATATGGCACCCCTGGAGGGTGTGGTGTCTCCGTTTGGCTTTAAGACCATAAGCTATGCGGATGACACTCAGCTAGTGGTGGGTCTGACACAGCTGGAGAAACAGCCTGAAACGCTCCATTCATGCCTAAGAGAGGTGTTTGACTGGATGACCAGGTCATCGCTCAAATTGAACGGCTCAAAAACTGAGCTGATGATCTTGGGCCACTCAAGCTTTGCCCTCTCGCCGAGCAGCTGGCCCAACTGTATGGGCACTCCGCCTGACCCAAAGAAGGAGATTAAGAGCCTGGGGGTCTGGCTGGAGCCTGATCTGTCCTTTAGGACACACGCCAAGAAGATCGCTGGCGTGTGTTATGGACTGCTCCGTTCGGCCCGTAAGGTTCTCCCCCTCTTACCTGAACTCTCCCGGAAGCTGTTAGTCCAAGGTCTAATCATCTCATGCCTGGACTACAGTAATGCACTCTTTCTCGGAGCACCGGAATCAACGTTCAAAATCCTGCAACAAGTGCAGAACGCGGCAGCCAGGCTGCTGCGGAACGTTCCGGCCAGGCAATCAGCCAGGCCCGCTCTAAAGGCACTCCATTGGCTCCCGGTCAAAGAGAGAGTGACCTTCAAGGCCCTCTGTATTGCTCACAAGAGCATTCAGGGAAAAGGACCTGCTATTCTGAAGGACATGATTCGGCCCTATAAGCCCACCAGAGCCTTACGCTCCGATAATAAACACCTCCTTCAGATAAAGAGAATTAGGAGAGCCCGTTCAGGTGGCAGGAGCTTTTCTATCCATACTGCACACGCCTGGAACTCCCTCCCACTCTCACTACGCTCTGAACCAAACCTGCTCAGGTTCAGGAAACATTTGAAAACTTATCTATTTCCAGAATAATTCTAAATCTGTTCTGCTTCACATAGGCAGCTTGCTCTGATTCTCAATAAGCGCTGGGATGCCTCTGGGTAACCGTGCGCGGTACAAAATTCGTTATTAATAATAATAATAATAATAATAATATGTAATAATGAGATTGACCTTGTAACATGACTTGATGGTTCCTTTCAAAGATTTTTACTTAGGGGATATAACAAAGATGCACTCACTAGTTCCCTTAAAAAAGTGAAGTCTAATCAGACTGATTCTACTCTTAATTCTGGGGCTACCATTAATGTTACACCGGAGTCGGTGCCCACTAAAACTGATAAATCTACTATTAGGTTAATCACTACATTTAATAATCAAGAAAGGAAGATCAGACAGATATTAAAATCCAATTGGCCCATTTTAAAAACGGTACAAAACCGGTCCTCGGAAGCTTGTTTCCGGTCCAGGGAAGGCATGGCTTGGCAGTTCGGGCTGGACTGTTCCCATGAGGCACAGGGTCGGACTGATTTGCATATGGCCATGTCGGAACTGGGGTGGTGTGTAGTGCAAAAAAACGATGGATTTGGGCCCAGATCTCGGTACTGGGTTGAATGTATGACATTGTTCTGCATTCTGTCCATCAACTGTGGTGTTTGCATTTTAAAAACTGTTATTACATTAGCTTCCCTATTGGAGGACATGCCGGGTATTACTTTTCCCAGAGCACCCTCTATGGGGGATACTCTGGTAAAAACTAGTCCTGAGATCAGTTTTAAACCTAATTGGCTTTCTAATAGAACTGGGTTCCGTAAATGTAGCTCATGCAGGGCATGTAAATTTGGAGCCAATACTACTAAATATATTGAAGGACTCACTGATACTGTTATTAAGATTAACAGTCTCTACACCTGCAAAACTGATCATGTGGTTTGTGTTTTAAAGTGCACTTGCGAGCTGCTATATGTTGGTAGCACTAAATTACAAGTGTATAACCGTATTTTACAGCATCTTCGGGCCATAGTTAATTCTGACCCTAATTACCCGGTGGCGCGTCATTTTAAATTAGTTCATAATAACAATTTGAATGATTTGCAATATTTTGTTATTGACTCCGTTCCTTTGTCCAAGAGAGGGGGTGATAGAGAGAAGAAATTAAGACAATTGGAAAGTCATTACATAGTCCTCCTTAACATAAGATTCCTAACGGCTTGAATATGGGAGAAGATCTTCCTAATTTTTTGTAAATATTTTAGCTTGTTTCATCATTTGCACAGTATCTTAATGGTTTTACCTATATTTATGGTTTTACTTATTTTTATATTGTGCTGAGGATGGTTTATTGCTTACTTATTGGGCTCGTCTGTGGATTATTCTTGTGAGTTGTTATATGATTTATGAAATGATCCTGGATATTCTTGATGCAATGTTACCTTTTCTTAATCAACATATTGGCTGTATTCTGAATTTCTTTTTCATTCCTTTTGGAATTTATGAAATGTTGCACATGTCCTTACATTATATGTATTTTCCGCTGAAATTGACATATTAGCCAGTTTTTTGCACTTTATTGCACTTTTCACTAATGAATTTTGTCTGGCTGTTGATAATTTGTCACTTTTAGGAATTATCATGCTCTGGTCAAATTTATGGGCTAAAATTATTGCACTCGTTTTTGCACATTTTTATTACATTATGTGGTTTTTCACTTTTTTACTGGATTGTGTCCGTTTGACCTCCTGGGACAAGAAGTACTAACTAATAATATTTGCTGGCTCTGACTTTGGGCACTTGCCCTGTATTTTCACTCTGTTCATCATTTTCATCATTGTATATATGGAGGCAGTTTAGGAATTATTATGGTTTTAAACTTTTTCCTTTACTATTAATTCTCTTAAAAACAATGATGTTATGAACACACATATCTTGGAATTTTTTAAAGTTTTAAATGACTTATAACTTAGCCAGCCGATCGTTATGTACTAGTATTTTTACTATGTCCTTGTTCTTATGGGAGGAGTCAAGGGTAGGGACTGCCAGTATTTAACCACATGTATCTCTGGGATTGTCATGTGATCAAGTCCAGGTTCCCCGGACGAAACGCGTCATGTTGCCGTTCCCATCGATGGAATAAAGCACTTCACTTTGACTACGAAACTCTTGTTGTGGTCTGTGCCTGTCTTTGTGTTGGAGCCGTTGCCTGGTTGCTTGCACTGCAGGATTGTGGAATCCTCTCTCTCTCTCTCTCTCTCTATATATATATATATATATATATATATATATATATATATATATATATGTACATATGTGTGTGTGTATATTCACAAAAAAAAACATGATAATTAAGTTAAGTCGGGCTGACGCTACGGTGGAGCTCCACGCCTCCACGTAGTACCTGAGAGCCGTGCTGCTGCCCCTCCCCCATACGAGGTCAATGATGGCGGTTGGAACGGCGTTCGCTGGATCCCGCTGTAGTTTTTGTGGTCCCTACCTCTGCTTACCTGTGATTCCTGAGGTCGGGATACGGCGACAGTGCATCTGGGCGTGTGTAGGCTCCCCGCTTTGTGTACTGCTGCCAAGGCTGTTTCGGCATCCGATGCACTGGTGGAGTTGCGGCTGACAGGATTCTGACCTCGTTTGTGCTCGGCGTTCTGCGGTCTATTCGGCTGGGCATTTTGAACAGAGGCTGAGACTGAGGCAAGTGAAGCAAAAGCAAGGAGCACTACATTGTGCGTGGTGCAGCCATCTCTTGCACGGATCTGCTGAATTCTCTGCTTAGCTTTTGGAGGTGCTTGGCCAGTCCTGTTGCTCGAGGAGGAGTGAAAGGGCACAGGTATTGTTGCCGTGTCTGCTGAGAGGGGTGGAGGGAGTGAAGCTGCTTTGGAGTGAGTAAGCCACTGTAAGTCCTGTTTAACAATATTACATCTGCTTTCTCACAAAAGATATTGAGGGGGAAAACTCGTCTTTTTCTGAACTGAGGAAATAAACTGGTGACAAGTGGTGAATTTTGTGAATCCTCCGAACTTTTTGAATCCCTGAACTTGAAGGTTTTTTTTTCCCCCATCCCTCTTTTTCTTTTTTTTTCTTAAAAAAACTTTATGAATAGTTGAATTGTGGACATCATGGGAAAACTACTAAACGCGCGTATTAAAGCTAAGCAATGCCGACAGCAGGCAAAAGAGGCAGCGGCTAAGCTAACTGATGGAGGCAACTCCAAGGAGGATGACTCAGTACATTCATCAGAAAACTCAGAGGTGGAGGATTTATTGACAGAGAACCTAGTTCAATTGAGTATGGGGGACAAAGCCACTGATTCTCATCTTGAAAATAAATCCAAGACTCTTGAGCCCCCTCAGCCTCCTCTACCACCTCTGCCATCTAAACAATTCCCTCTGTTTGTGAAAAAATCGCTTCTTCTCTCACCCAACAACGCGTCCTCTTCAAACTCCTTAAATTTGGCGCTAGGTCAGAATCAACATATCAGCACAAATTATCTGAGTTTGGCTGTAAGCACCCATATAAGCTCTGCTCCACCTGCTCCACCTGCTGCATCTATCTTTACATCCGATTTAAAACAGAAAGTAATTGACTGCGGATTCTAAAAATGAAGATTTAAGGAGCATAGCATCACAGCCTTTAGAAATATCTAACAAGAGATTTGTCGAGGCGGTGGCAGAACCCCTTGGCCCTCTGTTAGAGATGGACACGGAGACAGAGGGTGAAATGAGGATGTCCGTGAAGGATATGCTAAATCTAATCCTAGATGAAGTGAGAGCGATAAAGAGGTCGCAAAATGCTGAACTGACTGCGATTCATCAGAGACTGGACAAAATGGACAAAATCCAGGAACTAGTCTCCACTTTCCCAACCCGTCTAGTGGAGGCAGAGGAGAGGATCTCCACTTTAGAGGATCAAATGGTCGAGGTGAAGAAAGAGACTAAAGATGTATCAAAAATGACTAGGGCCCTTGAGATCAAATTGAATGATTTGGAGAACTATAACAGAAGATCCAATTTACGTATAGTGGGGGTTCCAGAAGGAATTGAGGGGTCAGACATGCTTTCATGGGTGACTACGTTTCTTCAACAGGGGGTGATACCGGAATGTAAAGGTGATTTAACCATCACCAGAGCTCATCGAGTTCCTGCTCACCCCTTCCCGAACTCTACTCTCCCGCGAACTATCCTGCTAAATTTCGCAGATGTCAGGGTCAAGGAGCAGATCTTGTCCAGGGCGATCAAACAGAGGCTGTTCCCTGTGAATGCTACAGTGAAATGCCGAATCTTTTCTGACATGTCTGCAGTAGCGGCTAGACGCAGGAAAGAGTTTGTTAAGATTCTTCACCTATTTAAAGTCCATGGGGCCCAAGCAATGATTGCACACAATCAAAACTCAGAGTGTTGATTTAAGGGAAATTCTATATGCTATCTGACGTGGAGGAAGCACAGGAGTTGCTTCATGGAATCCAAAATGGCTAGTCTGGACATAAGATTGAGTTCCTGAAAATCCCTTGCGACAAACAGTATTCTTTACAAATGTCTTTCTTTATATTATGTCTGACAATGTCTATTAGTTCAGGGGGAGGGAGGGCACGGTTTTGGGGCAGAAGGGGTGTAATTCCACGACACCTCAATGTTAAGGGAAAGATTCCTTTGGCGAGCGTGGGCAGAGGGAGGTAGAGCTAGGAGGGTGCCACAGGCTGTAGAGGGGGGTGGGTTGGGTAAAAAAGTAAAAAATGAAGTTCTTGGCAAAATTATTTTCTTCTTTGCTGCTGTTTTGTTAATTGCTGGAGATAAACGTGGTTTATGTGGTGGATCTTGTGGTGGATACAGATTAGGGTTTGGATTGTTTAAAGAAGATTTAAGTAAATGCTTTAAGGACTGTTAAAATAGGTTTGAAAATTATCTCTTTTAACGTGAACGGCTTAAATAATAATGAAGAAAATGCGGGCGATAGAGACATGGATTTTGACCGAAAACCCTGCAGTTACACTTTTACAAGAAACTCATATTCCCATCTCAAAAGTTGATAATTTCACTATGTTTAAAGGGAATGCCTCTTACCGGGGCTTTTCTTTCTTTTCTGAGTCGCAGAGAGGAGTCGCACTTTTCCTTAATAGGAGAATGGAGGCGGAGATTATTCAAACTGATGCGGGAAGTCAGGGTCGGTGGTATTGGGCCACGTGTAAACTAAAGAATAGACCATCGCCCATTACGTTTGTAAGCTTTTATTCCCCTCTGAATGACAACCCTGCGATATATGAGGAAATGTTTCAGTCCCTACTGATGGTTGGCGGGATATTGTGATTGGAGGGGATTTCAATATTCTTATGATCCCGAATTTAGACTCTACTACTGGTGGGAAAAAGCAGTTGAAACCTAAATCATTTAAGACAATCATGAATAATGTAAGGACCTTAGATCTTGTCGACCCTGGGCGTTACATAAATCCTCACAAAAGGGATTTTACCTGCTGGTCGGGAAGGTATAAGTAATTTTCTCGCATTGATTTCTTTCTTGTCTCTTCAAAACTTAAAAGACGATATCACCAGATTTTTCATAATGGCTTTTCTGACCATGCAATGTTAGCTGCTGAATTTGTGTTGGATGAAAGCACGAATGTCTTGAAACGATGGGTTTTTAACAAATCTTACTTGTCTGATGAAATATGGGTTACTTCTCTTAAAAATGAGATAAACAAGTTGTAACCAGGGGGACCCTCCTCACCCCGATGCAGGGCGCGAACATATAACGTGTGACCCCCCCTCTTATTTCCACAGCCACCGCAGCTCCCAGGGTGGACCGGCGAGGAGAGATACAGCTGTGACGAGGAGGACGAGAGCGGACTCTTTAAGTGGATGGGAAGCCGAATGGAGGAGGAGGAGTCACGTACTCCGATAAAGCAGTGAGAACCCACAGGTGTGTTATTACACCGGAGGAGCGGACAGTGAGTGGAAGAGTGGAGAGGCGGGAAGCAGCGGAGAGGCGTGGAGCAGTGGAGAGGTGTGGAACAGCGGAGAGAGTGGGACAGCGAAGGAAAAGGCAGAGATACGCGAGGAGCATGAGGCATGTGTCCCACGAGCCCCACCCGATACGGAGGAACCGTCAGGAGTGGAGGACGAGAGCCAAACAGACGAAAGGAGCAAGCCAGGAGGCCAACACCGTGCTTCGCCCAGCCGCACACCAGGAGGGGTGAGGCTATCGGAGGTGCGTAACCGTATCGTGGGCTGGGTGAAAAAGAAAGGCAAAAGCCTTCCTTAGACGATCCCCCTTCGTTCCCTGGAAACCCCGCACTACCCCCCTTCACGACCCGTCAAGACCTGCACTTACGGTTTTCCTCACTGCCCCTTCCCTTGTTACGAGTGCAATGAAGGTAGCGTGTACTGATACTTGCCTCTGTTTGTGTTTCCCCCTGCACCGGTGGAGCCTGGGCCATTACAGAGCCGAAGGAGCATAGCCGAAGGAGGAGCCCCATCCGACGGAGGGAGGAGGGAATACTCCGAAAGACCCGAGAGGAGAGAAGCTGATCTCCGAGGAGAGGCGTAACCAGAAAGATCTGTACTGACTTTTTGTTGCAGCAAATAAATCCTTGCAAAACCAAGACACGTCTCCTGCCCATTCCTGCAGCCCCTGTTACAGTGGTGGAGAATGCGGGCATAACATCCGTCTGCATAACGAAGATGGACAAAGTGGTACAGGCACTCGTGAAAGGACAGGAAAGATTGGAGTGGCTCGCGGAGCAACAGATCCGATCTGCGGATGCCGACCGGGAAATCATGAAAGCGGCAATGACGGCCCGTGCACTTGACCCTCTCCTGGCCAGTGTACCAGTGACTGTAGGTGGAACGCCCCAGAGTATCAGTGGGGTGTCCTTGCAGAAATACCAACCCGGTGAGGATCCCGATGCATTTCTGCTAAACTTCGAGCGGGCCGCTCGAGCTTGCAGCTGGCCGGGTGCAGAGTGGCTGTTCTTTCTTGCGCCCTTGTTGGTGGGTGAGGCCCAAGTGGCCTACCTAGTAGCAAACCCGAGAGGCGACACACCCTATGCAGATATTAGGAGGATTATTCTGGACCATCTCGGTCTTGATCAAGAGGCATATCGTCTCCGGTTTAGGAAAGAGAGAGGTGTACCAGGAGAGACTCCAAAAACATTGTTTGTCTGTTTAAAGATGGCTGCCGATAAGTGGCTAACCCCAAACGAGTGCACGAAAGAGGAAATAATGGACTGAATCTATCTGGAACAGTTTCTAGAGGCTCTTCCGTTTGCAACCCAGAGATGGCTGAAACAACATCATAAACTGACCACCATCCAGGCCGTGGAAATGGCCAACACGTTTTCGAGAGTACAACAGAGACCCCTCCCTCCCTGGGAGCCAGAAAAACAAAAAGCCATCTTTAAGACCGAGAAGAGACCCCTGAAAGTCCAGGAACTGCTGAAGCCCAAATCCTGGAGACAGGAGCCCCCGCCTCATAGTGGACCACAATGTTTTGAATGTGGTACCTGGGGTCACATAGCCCGACTGTGCCCCAGGAAGAAACCAGCAGAGGAACCCATGGATGTCGAGTACTTGCCAAGGACTGTGCTGTATTCAGCCGAAATGGGGCATGCATATCGAGTAAGTATAGAGGTGAATGGTAACCCCGTCCAAGCCCTACTAGACTCGAGTTGCCGCCAATCGGTGGTACAAGCCCATCATGTGCGGCCTCATCAGGTCATTCCCCGGGAAAGGGTATACATCAGATGTGTCCACGGGGATATAAGACCCTACCCCGCAGCAGTACTTCCCCTAGTCCCAGTTCAGGGTACTCCCCAGAAAATCAGAGTAGGGGTGCTGTCCTCTCTACCGGAGGACTTGATCATTGGAAAAGACAATCCCGCCTTTCTGGAGATGTTACGTCGGTGCCTAGGACAGGAGGAGTCAAGGAAGACAACTGTTGTGGACAACCAGCCGTTGCCAGCGTTGGTATCCCCGAACCCTGGATCCTGGACAAGAGTTTCCAATTTGCCCAGGCAAACGATGCAAAGTTGTTCAACGCCTGGGAATCTGCTCACCAAACTCAAGGACAAACTCCGGTTAGATACCCCCGTTTGTTCATCAAAAACGACCTACTATACCGACAGGGGCAAAAGGACGATCCAGAGCAGTTTCTCGTTCCAGTACCATTCCGAGAACAAGTGCTTTTTTATTCACACTCTCACTTGGTGGCCGGCCATACCGGAGCCGAAAAAACAACTCAGAACATCCTTAGATGCTTTTATTGGCCCGGTATCTATAAGGACGCAATGACTTTCTGCCAGGAGTGCGACATCTGCCAGAAAAGGAACATGACCAGGCCTCCTGCGGTACCTCTACAACCCCTCCCCATCATTGGAGTCCCCTTCGAGAGGGTTGGTTTGGACCTTATAGGCCCTCTCCCCAAGACACAAAAGGGACACCAATACGTCCTGGTGATCGTTGATTACTCCACAAGGTTCCCGGAGGCCTTTCCACTCACCTCCACCACCACAAAAAACATGGCGGACAAAATTCTGGAGCTGTTTTCTCGGGTGGGGTTCCCAAAGGAAATTTTGGCAGACCAGGGAACCCCCTTCGTGTCATGCCTGATGAAAGAGGTATGTCACCTTCTGCACATACATCAGATACACACCGCAGTGTACCACCCAAAGTGTTCTCGGATATACCCGGTAAAACCAACCTGGTGGAACACCAAATCCCGACCCTACCGGGAAAGACCGTCAAGATCCGCCCCCACAGGATACCTGAAGCCAGGAGGAAGGGGATACGACAAGAAGTGGCTGACATGCTGAGATTAGGAGCTATCCGACCCTCCCATAGCAACTGGTCCATTCCCATCGTTATGATTCCGAAACCAGACGGGACCAGGCGGTTCTGCATGGACTTTCGAGCCCTTAACGAGATTTCCACCTTCTACGCCTATCCTATACCAAGGATAGACGAGCTGATCGAGAAGTTAGGGGAAGCCAAATTTATAAGCGCAATCGACCTCACTAAGGGGTACTGGCAAGTTCAAAACACACAAGGTAGGGGAGGGCCTAAGGGGAATCGTATTTATAGACTACTTTGGTACCTTGTCCCCCAACTTAGCAATAAACAACACGAGAGATACCAAAAGTCTGCATACAGGAACCTAAATAGTCACCTCCCCCTCGGCTCTCGATCCAGAGCGAGGCAACGACGGAGAGTGCGTGGCCTCCTTCACTGTGAGCTAGTGCCAGGTGAGGTGAGGTTATTCCTCCCTACAATTTGGGAGAAGACACCCAACTCTCTAATATTGAAGAGTTGGAACCACTTATTAGTTTCTTTGACACAGTAAGTTGATGTTGCAGTAGTGCATCATAGGTCCTGAAGAAAGCCTATCCAGGCTGAAACATGTCGACCAAATAAGATTCATGGTGAATAGCAATTCCTTGCATGCTATTTTTCACTCTGCTTTTAACCATACCACCTTGATGGTCAGACCCAATAAAGTTTTTCTAATGACATCAAGGTAGGTATTTTTAGAACACTTGGATTTAAAGTTTTTTCCTTTTCTTTCTCACAACTTTTTGAGCACTGCAACCTAACCCTTTCAGTCTGCACTTGATCATCTCTATTGGTTGAGGGTCAATATGATGGTCCAAGTTTTGCTAGCCTTAGGTTGTTCCTAAGGAAGGGCACACTGGATACCACAATTGTCAACCATACTACCCAGATGACGATGCTCCGCTAATGAGCGGGCTGATGGGGATTTTTCTAGCACTTTTGAGGCTATCTTTCTAGTTTTTCCTCTTCTCCTGCGGTCACACATCTTTTAGGATTGTCATGACCTACACATTAACCTGTTGGTTTTGTTTTACAGAGTGAACACTATTTAGGTTCCTGTATGCAGACTTTTGGTATCTCTCGTGTTGTTTAGTACTGGCAAGTTCCCCTTAAAGAAGAAGATAGACACAAGACAGCATTTTCAACGGACAAAGGACATTACGAATTTACGATGTTGCCATTCGGGCTACATGGAGCCCCTGCCACCTTCCAAAGACTAATGAACAACTTGTTGACAGACCTATCAGCGTTTACATCCGCCTATCTGGACGACATTGTTGTCTTTAGCCCGGACTGGGCGACCCATTTGCAGCATCTGCACCAAGTCCTTGATACCCTCGATAAGGCTGGCCTAAAGATCAATGCGAAGAAATCAAGAATGGCATTCCAAAATTTAAATATTTGGTATACATCCTAGGACACGGCCTGATCGAGCCACAAATAGAAAAGGTGCGGGCTATAGCAGAGACACAGTTCCCCAAAACAAAAAAATTGCGTGCGTTCTTAGGCCTGATCGGCTACTATAGATGCTTCATTCCCCAATTTGCTCAGATTGCCACACCTCTCACTGATGCCCTACAGACTCGAGTAAAACCGGCTGAGTTGTCATCACCTACCCCGGTTATGCTAGACGCCTTCTCTGCCCTGAAACGCATGATCACTTCAACCCCCATCCTCTCCTCTCCGGACTTCACGCGTCCGTTCTCCCTACACACAGGCGTGTCCGAGTACGGCATTGGGGCAGTGCTGTCACAGGTGGGGGAGGATGGGCTAGATCATTCCATACTGTACATCATTAGGAAGCTGTTTCCCAGGGAGCTCAGGTATCCAACTGTTGAGAAGGAGTGCCTTGCGATCAGGTGGGCGGTGGACAAACTTGCTTATTACTTGGAGGGGCGGCCATTTACCCTCTATACCGATCATGCGCCTCTCCTTTGGATGGCTCGCAACAAGTCCAACAATGCGAGGGTGATGCGTTGGTTCCTGGCTCTACAGCCATATGCCTTTACGGTGTGTCAGAAGAAAGGGACTGACAATAAAGGCGCTGATTTCCTCTCCAGGAATCCACTTCCCGAACGGAAGTGTCCAGTGGGGATGGTGTGTAACCAGGGGGACCCTCCTCACCCCGATGCAGGGCGCAAACATATAACGTGTGACCACCCCCTCTTATTTCCACAGCCACCGCAGCTCCCAGGGTGGACCGGCGAGGAGGGGTTAGACCTTCCCTCAAAACTGACAACGCCCGGCGGTTAACACCACAGGGGGTTATGGCTCATAGGTGGGCGGGTCGCGAGAGGCGGACGGCTCTTGGATTGCCCATAAGATAACCCAACATGTTGGCATAATGTACATGCTAATAAAGCTGCAACAACTCTCTCCAACAAATCATAGTGTGGTGTCTGTTATTTGGGAAAGTTGGAGGAGGAGCGGTCCGGGGTATGGGCCGATATTTGCACTAAGGCCATTCGGACACCCACTGGGCCGCTGGCTGTATTCAATCAATAGAGACAGAGCCCAAATGGCCCCCAGACTGCTCAAAAAAGCAGCCCAAAGCAGAACTCGTACACCGGCCCCTCGCGTTACCAATCCCACGCTGCTTGCATGGATGCACACACACGTGCCGTAGAATGAAAACACTGCTTCTCCCACCACTCATGGCTTCTGTAAGTACTCCTTTAGGCTAAATTGTTAAATCTCCGATAGTTCACCATCGCCCTCTGGTTGCCCTTCGCAGTGCCTAGAGGCGGAGACATGCCCTGGTCCACCCTGTATCCTCCTGTGACTTGGTTCTCTATTACTACAACCTTGAACCAACAGCGGCTCCTGGAGGGAGTGCTGCGGGACGGTGAGGCGGGGTGGGGGAGGGGCTGGGTGTGTGGTAGTAAACTCTGGCATACAGCCGTAATGGAGGTAAGTACATACATAAATAAATAAAACGAATAACATTGTGCATGGTGCATCGCCGCTGCTGCCCTAAACATGTACAGTGGGGTCACAGTTCCTGGACGCCAGTGCAAACAGGAAGACATGTCTCAGGTACCCTGCTTGGCTAATACAAGTTTATCATATTTAGTCTTACCCCTGGGCCCCAGTGCCACTGCACATGCTGCACAGATGATACCTCTGCACCTGAATTTGGCACAACTGAAACTTTGACAGCCCTCGGCCCCCTCGAATGGCGCCTGGTAAAGTCTTATGCCTTTTCCAAGGTACTGGTGTCAGGCATAGTGCTGCTGCAGGCCGGCGATCAGATGTCGGTGTTAAAATGTTGGGCTGGATGGATGAAAGAGTTGCATCAGCCTAAAAGCAGTGCCACAATGTGGCTATTAGTGTCAACGCTTCCACGTTAAAGAACAGTAGATGTTGCAGCACCCAGGCGAATGTGCTGCAGGGTTAAATACTTATAAGGTCCCGAAGGCAAGACCGATTGCATTGCAAATGCTTGTTTCAGGTTTCCTGTCTTTAACCTCGTAAAACGACAGCTTTGTTAAGCCTGCCCCTGGCCTTTCAGGACTATTCTTCACTGCCCAGATGTGCAGGGCGCAGATGTGGCCCGTCCCTGCGTCCCTGCGTCCCTAAAAGCCTGCTTTAGTTTTCCCGCGGCGTGATCGACTCCTGGGCAGATACTGCGCGGGGTAATTATCGTGAAAAATGAGGCTTTGTACCCGGCAAAGAACAGAGATTCTGAGAACCAGCACCTCGTTAAATACCCATTATTCACAGATGAAGACATTTTGATTTTTCTCGTACATTTTCTTTCCGTCGTATTTTGGTGTTAGGGCCTGTTTCTGTGTTTTTTTCCATTTGCCATTTGTCTGTCTGAGTGTTCGAGGTTTTTACTCGTCTCGTAATAACTCTGCCTGTTTACTGTGAAATCCTTTCTGCTGCCGTGGTGCTTGGGAAGACTCTGGGCGTAAAGAGCTTTTTTGGGGGGGTAGTGTCATAAATCAAGCCCGCGCGCACATAAAGCTCCTGGCGGGGAAGCGCTGCTAATGGCGCTTCGTTCATTGGGAGCTATGGCCGGTGTCGGGGCGCGAGGCGCGCTCGGGACTGAAAACCTTTTTACGGGCGAGCTCGAGACGAGGGAGATGGAGGGGAAGAAATATTGGCTGCGCCCCTCGCCCGGCGGTGAGTGCCGCTCACATCTTCGAGCCGCTTCCATCGCCTCATTGGATTTATTTTAATGCGCCTTTGTCAGATTTACGAGGCCTCCTCTTTGGCGAAGCAGAACTTTAACTTTAGTAATGTGTGTGTGTGTGGTGGGGGTGTGGGGGCGCGAGGGGACGTGGGGGAGCATTACACTGCTACTACCTAGAAAGTGGGTCGCAGGGTAGAAAGTTGCAGGAAGGTTCCCATTGGCTCACTTCTTGCACAGAGTGCCTCGGTGGCTGTGCACAGGGCCACATGGCACTTTATACTATTGTAATTGTATTTATATAGTGCTTACGGCACCTGACAATGCATTGAAGCGCTTATAGGCGAGTAGCACACTACTCCGGAACCCAAAGTGGATAGTGGTAAATTAGTATGGGCCTCAGTGGTTAATTTGTAAAATAAAAAGTGCCAGGGCACGCCTCAGGAGGCAGCGCTAACTGGAGAAATGTGCTGGTGCAAACTGCCTGCTGACTAGAGCCCCGGCACTTATTATTCTGGAGAGGACTTGGCCTAATGGCTAGAGCTGCTGATTGCGGAGCTGGGGAACCAAGTTCAATTCTCGGCGTGGCTCAACACCCTGTGATTCTGTGGAAAATCACATGCGTTCCAAATGAGTGTGTCATTAATTGGTGCTATAAGCGCAGGTGCTGAGGATTAGATGACGGTGCTGAGCACCGGAAAGCACTGGCTCAAATTAAGCACTGGTATGGGGAAATATACATTAAAAAATGTTTTGCCAGCTTTACATATTGAGTGACAAGATGACTCCTACGGGTGGCGCTATGAATATTAGCATGCCAAATCCCAAGGCTGTGCATCCTCAATGCACCTCAGGCCTCTATAATCCGATGCCAGACACTCGCTGCCTCTTGATCTCACTCTCTCGCCGGTCCCTGCTTCCTTCCTTTGTGACGATTTTTCTGTCTTTCTCTTCGTCCTTCTATCCTGCTTGTGTGTGTTTCCCTTTCTTGCTCTCCAGAAATGTATAATGAGGAAAAATAAGTGACGATGCCTAAAAATGTGTGTAGGGTGCCCCCCACTGAAACTACTGGCTCAAATTAAGCAGTGGGCCTCGGCTTAATGGGCCCGATTCACAGAACTAACTTAAGACAAAATCCTAAACTTACTACTTTTGGTATTCATAGAAGTTATGATTTTGTCTTAAGACAGACTTAAGACACACTTAAGTTAGGATTCTGTCTTAAGTCTGTCTTAAGTCTGTTTTAAGACAAAATCCTAACTTCTGTGAATACCAAAAGTAGTAAGTTTAGGATTTTGTCTTAAATTAGTTCTGTAAATCGGACCCAATATCCTGTGTCTCTACGCGCTTCACTTTATCTCCCTCTAATGTGCAGTGTCGTTTGGTTCACATGTTAACCTCTCCAATAGTCTGGTGCCAACTTTGCACTATAAAAAAATAAACTGCATATAATGGTCGTTGTCACAGAAGCATACCTATGAATTCTTCAGCGTGGCCTATGTGTTTAAGGGCGTGGCTTAAAACAGGTGAACTGAAGAGCTGTGTACCTTCTCTCAGTGTGCCACCTGACCAACATTTGCATGCCGCTCTGTGAGTTTTCTTTTATTGCATTCAGATATGTCACAATCAACGCCCGATTGGCTTTGCCCAGGCTTGTCTTTTAATTATTCACAACAAAATTGTTCTTACTGATTTAATAAATTATCAGAAACTACAGGGAATTTCTGTAAATAGAAATGAATGAGTTTGAAATCTGAATATACAAGACTGTGAATGAGACATTACTTTATTGTATGAAAGAGGCAGTGCACACCGTTCTCCTCTTCGTACCACTTTCCTCTGCAGTCTCTCACTCTGTCCTTTTTCTCCTCACATCTTTCTGAGTTCCTCCCTCTGCACAGATCATACATCACACACTTCCTCTTGCTGACTGTCTTTCCTCCTGTCCGTCTGCATGGACTTCCCTATTCACTCGTAACAACCTCTGCATCATTTCTTCTCTCACTCACACATGCACACTGACAGAAAAAAGACTCTGGGGCATATTTACAATAACTGGCGCATCCCTGCATTTCAGTAGGGATGCACCAGTTATTGTGCGTCGCAGCTCCGCCACCATGGATGCGCCGCATTTACAATGCGGCGCACCATGGGGCCAAAACGGCACAGATGCGTGACACATCTGTGCCGTAAAAGTGGCGCATTGCTGGAGTTGCATCGCAAGCACGACGCAGCTCCAGCAATGCTCTGGGGGGCCCTTTCTGCACAATGCTGCGTCAATCCTTATGCCTGCTTCAAGCAGGTGCAGGGTTTTGACGCAGCATGGGCCCAAAAGTGACTGAGTGAAATCTTGTAGATTTCACTCAGCCACTTTTAGGAGGCGTTCCTGCGCCGGGACCTCCCCCCCTGCGATGGAACGCCTCCTTATGGGGCAGGCCTTTACAACGTGACGCATCTCGGAGAAGCGTCACGTTGTAAATACCCCGCACCATGGTACATCTTTTGCGCCGCCGCTGCATCACAAAAGTGACGCAACGGCGGCGTAAAAGAGGCGCAACGGGCTTGTAAATCTGCCCCACTGAGTTTTGAGGTCTTCTTGGTAAATCAATAAGCATCCACAAATAAGTGATGGAAAATTTCAAACTGAGTTTATTTTCTCAAAATAAGGTAGACAGGGGACAACACGTGTTTCACAACACACGTCGCTTCATCAGGGGCAATCAATAACTGAGTACAGTGTGCAATAATTGCTAAATTGAACAAGAACAGATAGAATTTATAGACGGAAAAATAGGGGACAAAAAAAAAGAAGAGGAACACAAATTATAAATCCATTCACTGTAAATACTTTCAAAACATTATCACGTGATTTAACAATGATTAAAATTTCAGAAGGGAGAAGAGAGTAGAGAAAAGAAAAAGAGGATCCTGTGTCATGCGCCGTACTGAGATCCTCTTTTTTTGCTTGAATTTTCTGTTCTCTTTCTCTGCCTCTTTTTCTTTTCTCTACTCTCTTCTCCCTTCTGAAATTGTAATCATTGTTAAATCACGTGATAATGTCTTGAAAGTTCATTTACAATGAATGCATTTATAATTTGTGTTCCTCTTCTTTTTTTCTCTATATTTGTTGTTCTGTAAACTCTATCTGTTCTTGCTCAATATCGTTATTATTGCACACTGTACTCAGTTATTGGTTCGCCCTGATGAAGCGACATGTGTTGTGAAACAAGTGTTGGCCCCTGCTGGTTTCCTTATTTTGAGAAAATAAACTCAGTTTGAAATGTTCCATCACTTATTTGTGGATGCTTATTGATTTACCAAGAAGACTTCAAAATGCGCTCTCTCCTCTCTCTCTCTCTCTCTCTCTCGCTCTCTCTCTCTCTGTCTATCTATCTCTCTCTCTCTCTCTCTCTGTCTCCTTCTCTCTCTCTCTCTCTCTCTCTCTCTCTCTCTCTCTCTGTCTCCTTCTCTCTCCCTCTCTCTCTCTCTCTTTCTCCTCTCTTTCTCTCTCTCTCTCTCTCCCCCCTTCTTCCCCCTCTCTCGCTCTCTCTCCCCTTCCTCTCTCTCTCTCTCTCTCTCTCTCTCTCTCTCCCCTTCTTCCCCCTCTCTCTCTCTCTCTCTCTCTCTCCCCTTCTTCCCCCTCTCTCTCTCTCTCTCCCCTTCCTCTCTCTCTCTCTCTCTCTCTCTCTCTCTCCCCTTCTTCCCCCTCTCTCGCTCTCTCTCCCCTTCCTCTCTCTCTCTCTCTCTCTCTCTCTCTCTCCCTTCTTCCCCCTCTCCCTCTCTCTCTCTCTCTCCCCTTCTTCCCCCTCTCTCTCTCTCTCTCCCCTTCCTCTCTCTCTCTCTCTCTCCCCTTCTTCCCCCTTTCTCTCTCTCTCTCTTTCTCTCTCTCTTCTCTCTCTCTCTCTCTCTCTCTCTCTCTCTCTCTCTCTCTCTCCTCTCTCTCTCTCTCTCTCTCTCTCTCTCTCTCTTTCTCTCTCTCTCTCTCTCTCTCTCTCTCTCTCTCTCTCTCTCCTCCCCTCTCCCCAGGCCCGCAAGTGTAAACACGGCATTTGCTTTTCCTTTGGTGCTGGCAATAGTTCAACAGCTGTAAACACCTTCACTCGTTCATATAAAATGGTAATTACAGTTGGCACATATGAAGCTATTGCTTTGTGAGCTATACAGAGAGGCCAAAGACTGGATGTGCATGCAGTGTAGGCACCTTATGATGACCCACTCACAGGCAATGCAAGAAACTCATGTAACCTTCACCATCAATTCCATAGTTTTGAATCATAAACACCAACACACAACCTGAACTCACCCAGACATCAAGCTGTGACTCAGTTCACAGTGTGCCCTATACAAGAGTCATGTGTTGCAAGAACAAAATCTACAGAAACGTAACACGTTTAAAACATGGAACATGTAAACATAGACAGCATCGTTTCCATGGACTACCTTAAGGCCTTTTATAGTCGCTGTTGGGAAAATTGATCAATGTTTTTTCCTGTAAAGCTAAGGACATGAATATAGGGTCTGGCGGGGATCTGTTTCAAAGTCACTTTTTAATTACTTACAGGTCGGAGACCTGGCAGGACCCACCACACTTAAAGCCCTGGCTCTACACTTCCATATAAGCCCGTATGCTCCCTGTCTTTATTTATAGTTTTAAAATGGTGCTTTTCTGCTTATCCTAACTGCACAATTTTGACTTTCTTTGTCCTGTGATTCCAAAGTTTTAAGGAATCTAGGTATATCGTTTTCGCAAGGCAGGAGACTCGAGGCAAGGCTGAGGGATGGCCAGCAACATTGAAGGTTGGCATAGGGAAAAGGCTGATGTGCTGGGTACCACCCTCCAGGGCCAGGAATTTAGGGGCATATTATCAAGCACAGCGTTAAAAATATTGCCGCTTTAGCGTCAGAAAACTGCAGCTAAAGCAGCAATAATGGGCTTGATAATACGCCGTAGAGAATTCCCATAGAAGCCCAGGCTCACACCAGAAGATGGGTTTCTATTGGAATTCTCAAGGGCATATTATCAAGCCCATTACCGCCGCTTTAGCGGCAGTTTTCTGCCGCCAAAGCGGCGATAATTTTAACGCCGTTCTTGATCATATGCTCCTAAGTTCTTGAGCGGCTTTACATGTTGCTGATAGTGAGTCTTTGGTGGACAGCAGGCTCCTGTTTGATTCCTCAGCTCCTGTGACTTTTGCTGGGGGAGGGAAGTACATGATCAATACATGAGTCTTTCATCTCTGCTCTGTTGAAGGACGTGCCAGTCATTGAGCGGAACCCATTGGCCATACCCTGTAGTTTTCCTTTGGCCCCAGCCAGTGTAGGCACCATCAACTGACTACCTGGAGCTAAGAAAATGGCCAGGTGTCCAATGAACCTCACCCCAAATGTACTGGAAAGGATCCAAGCATCAGACAGATAAATTGGCCAGAGGCAAAATGCATCTTTTTCAGGGTTCTCCTCACCCTCTGCTTAGAGCACCAGACACAGGACATCTAGACCAGAGACCAGATCTACTAAACGTTTTCGTCATGTTTGTACTCATTTTGTGGCTCATCCATGATGCAAAAGGCCAGTAAATATTTAAAAAGCTACGCAAAGGGTAATTTGCGCTGCCTTACGTGAATTTGTTCATAAAAATTTACGGAACGTAGCGGTTTACGCTGCATTGCTTTACATTTCATTCTGGGAGGCGTTCAATGGGTGGAACATGGGCATTCTCTTGCTTCCACCAGTGGATTTCACACAATGCCAGATTTGCAAAGGTTTGTAGACCTGGGATTGTGCGAAATTAGTAGGCCTCCCAGAGGGTGCCGTAACGAGGAGAAAACCCTTTTTTCTCCTCAATGTTTCCTCTTTCTATGTGTGCTGCGAGGAAAATGCCTCGAGAGATTGTTTTTGTGCGGGAAGGTATCCTAACAATTCTCCTTGTAACGCAGGCACCCTTGCAAGGGTGCCTGCGTTGTCAATAGGCTGCTGATGTGCGCCATTCCTTAGTAGTAGATATGGCGTATTTCTGCTCTCTCACTTTCAAGTTGTTTTACTACTCTGCGTTGCACGAAAGGATAGTAAATCTGGCCCCAAGGGGTGTAAAATTTGCATAACTTGCTTTCGCATAATTTCACAACATTTTGGCAACATTACCATTAATTAGGCGAAATGCAAATCCATCATTTAGCGCTCTATTTTAGCATGGAATATGTCATTTAGATAGTGTATTTCTGCAAAAATTTTGCAAAAAACAAAAGCAGCGCAAACAAGCATTTGTGTTCTGTTGTTACGATGAGTTTGAGGTAGATTTTCACGGTGAATTACACAATATAATACAAAGTGCCTAATCACACAATTTCAGGAATTTCATGTTAACAGGCATAATGCAAATTTCCTTAAGTTACATGAATCATGCAAATAACGCCGGCCAAATTTTAATTTCACTCTGGCCTAAAGGGCATATGTGAAATTATATAGCCAAATATCGTGTTTACAGTAGCAATAGAAAATACAAAGAACGTAAATATTATGAAAAAAATATAGGATTTTATTGGTAACTAGCAGCCCGTCACGACGCTGTCCAGGTATGAATTGCTGCCGGACAGTAGTATATTGTTTTGTAGGATTTCGTTTTGATAGCATTTCTTATCTGTGACGTGCCTGTGAAACGCTCCGATTCACAGTGCACTGCTGATGCACTTAAGAGTGCGCGTTCAGTAGTGTGTGAACTCGAGTTTCCCTACTTTATTTTTCCTTGCAATATTATATAGCACAAACTCGACAACATGGCATGAGCACAATTTACATTACAGAAGAACACATTCATTTGTGGTAGGCACGGGGAGACAAAGTGATGTGCCTGGAATCACAGGATGTTGAGCTGATGCCGAGATTCGAACGCAGCTCCCCAGCTCTAAAGTTCGCAATTCTAGAACTTGTGGCGGGAGGTGTGTCTAGAAGTGTATGTCGGTGCTGGCCATCAATGAGAGAGACCTGTGCATTTTTCAAATGGGTGGTGAAAAAATATGAGTATGTTGCTGGAGATGTGGGCCGCCGTGACACCAATGTACTTACCGGGGGAGGGTGAACACTTCCATCACTCCGCATACTTTCATTACGAAAGTACCATGACTCCGCAATGCCAATATAACGCATGGCATTACATTTTATATGCTTTTACCACGCATACATTTACAACGAAATTCGTTGTAAATGCATGAATGGTAAAAGCATGTTTTTTATGTTTGGATATGGTAAGTATAGGTTTAGGGGTATATGTTTTGGGGTACTGAGGTATATGTTTTGGGGTGTTTGGGTATTTTAAGGGTTCAGATATAGTTTGGGTTATGGGATACAGGCGTAGTTTTAAGGTTTATGGATAGGTATGGGTTTTGGGGTACACAGGTATTTTTAGGGTTCAGGGCTAGGTTTGGGTTTTGGGGTATATAAGGGTATTTTTAGGAATCAGGGGTAGGTTTGAGTTTTGGGGTACAGGGGTATTTTAAGGGTTCAGGGCTAGGTTTGGGTTTTGGGGTACAGGGGTATTTTTAGGGTTCAGGGATAGGTTTGGGTTTTGGGGTACAGTGGTATTTATAGGGTTCAGGGCTAGGTTTGGGTTTTGGGATACAGGGGTATTTTTAGGGTTTAGGGATAGGTTTGTGTTTTGGGGTACAGGGTATATTTATAGGGTTAAGATGGGTTAGTTTTTAAGGGTGTTTGGGTATTTTAAGGAGTAAGGGTGGGTTATGATTATGGGGTGCAGGGGTATTTAAAGGGAGCAGGGTGGGATTAGCACATGATATGAGACATGGCATGAAGGGCGGAACGTACCACACGCCCCCAGCATTTGTCACGCCCCCAGCACACGCCCACAGCACAACGCAGACACACCCACAAGGGACTACTTTGATGGCACGGTTCTTTTACCTTTTAAATGTATACGGTGGGCGTCTGTATAGCCTATGTCCTTCTGCTGCAACTGCCCTTTCCAACGCTGTATTGGGTGTTGTGATTGGTGCTGTGGTTCCTGAGATTACCCGCCTCAAAGCTTTGGGCTCTCTCTTTATTATATTAGTATAGATTTTCTATCCTGCTTAGTCTCTGTTAATGAAAATGAACTCTTAAAAGTCTGCCAGCGTGAGAAGTGTAATGTACCAATGCACACTTGTTTGGTAACTGGTGGCTGCCCTGAGCGTGTGAGGCCAGGCCCTGGCTGTGACAGCCCAGCTCAGCTGCCAACCATCCTTGGAGAAACAAACTCCCAGGACGCAAGCACGCTCCCCCTCTGTCTCAGAGAGCTCAGGGGATCCTGTTCATACAGTTTTGCAGAAAGACTATGAGAAAGTGTCTCTGTGATATGTGACAAATGGGAATTCATTACATTTTACATGTGGATATACATAAAAAAGAGCACTAGGCCTAAGCTAAACCCTACACCATAAAAAAATACATGTTCAAAAAGCAATCTATCATCTATACTAATATGAGTCTCCTCCGTGCACGGCTCACCAGTACCAACTCCTTGCACGGTTCGCCAGTACCGGCTCCTTGCATGGCTCACAAGTAACAGCTCCATTCACGGCTCGCCAATACCAGCTCCTTGCCTAGTTTGCCACTACCAGCTCCTTGCTTGGCTCGTCAGTACCAGCTTCTTGCACGGCTCACCAGTACCAGCTCCATGCACAGCTCACCAGTACCAGCTCCTTGCATGACTCACCAGTACCAGCTCCTTGCACGACTCACCAGTACCAGCTCCTTGCATGGACCGCCAGTATCAGCTCCTTGCTCGGTTCGCAGTACCAGCTCTTTGCATGGACCGCCAGTACCAGCTCCTTGCACGGTTCGCCAGTACCAGCTCCTTGCACAGTTCTCCAGTACCAGCTCCTTGCACGGCTTGCCAGTACCAGCTCCTTCCATGGAGCGCCAGTACTAGAACGAGTTCCATGGTTTGGCCGCGAGGAGGGCGAAGGAATGCCCTCCTGTTCTGTTTTTCTTGATCCGAGGTACCTTTGCGAGGAAGAGCTGGGCCGAGCGGAGGGAACGCTGGGGAGCGTGGAAAGTGAGGCGTGGTTCAGGTTGGCTGGTCTGGTGTTGTGGAGGGCCTTGTGTGCATGGGTGAGAAGCTTGGAGGTGCTTCTCTTCTTGATGGGGAGCCAGTGTAGGGTCCGTAGGTGCAGGCTGATGTGGCTCTGGCGCGTTAGGTTGAGGACTAATCTGGCGGCGGCATTCTGGATGTTCTGGACTTTGCTGGTGAGGGTCTTGTTGATCCTGACGTAGAGTGTGTTGCCATAGTCCAGTCTGCTACTGATGAAGATGTGTGTGATGGTTTTCCTGTGTTCCGCGGGGATCCACTTGAAGGTCTTGTGGAGGAGGTGCAGGGTGTGGAAGCATGAGGAGGTGATGGCGTTGACCTGGCGGTCCATTTTGAGTTCAGAGTCCAGAATGATTCAGAGGATGCGTGTGTGGTCCATGGGGGTGGGGGTGTCCGAGGGTGGGGGGCCACCACATGACGTTCCAGGCATCGGGGTGTGGGCCCATGATGAGTACCTCCGTTTTGTCCGTGTTGAGTTGAAAGCAGCTGTTCTTCATCCATCTGGTGACGGCTTCTATTCCGACCTGAAAGTTGCGTTTGGTGATGTTGGGTTCGCTGGAAAGGGAGAGGATGAGTTGGGTGTCTTCTGTGTATGATGTGATATTCAGTCTGTGTTCTCTGATGATGGATGCGAGCAGGACCATGTAGATGTTGAACAGGGTCGGGCTGCTGGAGGATCGTTGTGGAACTCCGCAGGTTGAGTAGGCTCTAAGAGAAATGGAAGGGGTCTGACTTGTTGCATTCTTCCAGTGAAGAAAGAGAGGATCCAGTCGAGGGCCTTGTTCCAGATTCCTGCATCGTGGAATCTGCGGGCTAGGTTGTGGTGAGAGACAGTGTCGAAGGCCACGAAGAGGTCTAGGAGGATGAGGGCCACAGTCTCTCATCTGTCGAGGAGGACGCAGATGTCGTCTGTTTCTGTGAGGAGTGTGGTTTCGGTACTGTGGTTCTTCCTGAAGCCTGATTGGGAGGAGTCGAAGATGTTGTTTTTCTCAATGAAGCGGTGAGTTGGCTGTTGAAGGCTTTTTCCCTGACTTTGGCCAGATAAGGGAGTAGGGAGATATAAGTTGAAGCTTGGGTGATGATGTCTGCGGCTTTGCGGAAAATGTGGTGGTGGCAGGGGTCCTTGGGGGCCCCGGAGTGGGTGGTCTTCATTATCTTCAGAGTGTCTTTGATGTTGAAGACTGTGCAGCTGCTCAGTATTGTCTGCGTGCTGCTGGGAGAGGTGGGAGGGGGTCCCTCGTGGGGGTTGTTGTTGTCGAAGGTGCCATAGATGCTCTTGATTTTGTGATGGAAGAAAGCACTGAGTCGGTTGCAGAGGTCCTGGGAGGGAGTGATGTCTGTGGACTCGCTGTTGGGTTGGGAAAACTCTCGGATGATGCTGAAGAGTTCCTTGCTGTTGTGTGCTTTGATGGAGGTTCTGTCCTGAAGTACTTTCTTCCTGGAGAGTCTAATGAGTTTGTGGTGGACAGCGTTAGCTGTTTTGAAGTTGTTGAGGTCTGTCGGGGTTTTGAAGTTCCTCCTCAGTTTTTCGAGTCATCTGCAGGTGCATCTAGAGTTTCGGAGGTCGGTGGAGAGCCATCTGGTTTTCTTGGTGTGGTGCCTGTAAGCTTTCTTTGGTGGTGTTGTCACAGTCGATGATTCAGTTGTGTAGAGTGTGGGCGGTGGTAGTAGGGTCATCGTCTGTGGTGGTGGAAGTGGTGCTGCCGAGGGCAGCGGTGAGCTGGTCGTCAGAGATCTTGTTCCAATTTCCTCGCTGGAGCTGATGCTGGCGCCTGCGGGGATTCTAGATTTAAAGGTGAAGTGAACACAGCCATGGGAGTTCGAAGGTGTGGCTGAAGGTGCTGGAGTTCCCTGCTATGAAGACGGGATCGAGGATGTGCCCAGCTGAGTGCGTTGGTTTGAGTATGATCTGATTGAGCCCTATGGTGTGGAGGTTTTCCAGGAGGGAGACGGCGTTGGGGTCCTAGCGGTTGTCAAGTTGGAAGTTGAGGTCTCCTAGCAGCGTGAAATCAGTGGAGGTGAGGGCATGTGGCGTGATGATGTTGGAGATGGAGTTGGAGAAAGGAGCGCGGGTTCCAGGGGTCTGTAGGGGTCTGTTGATGAGGGTGCCTTGGAGGGTGGAGAACGGGTTTGTCTGAATCTTGAAATTGCGGCTTTCCCCTCTGGTCTCTGGGTCAGTCAGAATAGGTGCTCTGCCGGAGATTATGGGCAATGGCGATGCCTCGACTGGGGCAGTAGGGGCGATCCTTCCGGGTGACGGGTGATCTTTTATCCTTCCGGGATGTTGATTGTGATGTCTGGTCTGGAAGCGGCGTTTGTACAGGTTTCGGTGAGGAAGGCGATGTCCATGGCGGTGCTGTCAAGGAGGTCCCAGATTTCCGTGTTCTGTCTGTGGACGGAACGGACGTTGAAGAGGATTCACCTCAGGGTTTGGGGTGCGATGGAGTTGTTGCTGGAGGGAGGCGGAGGGTCCTGGGTCTCGGCGAAGGTGAAGGAATGGCAGCAGTGACAGCAGGTGATGGGTCAGTGGGTGTCAAGAGGTGTGGTTACCTTGCAGTTGCGGTTCTTGTCAGCGTTGCGTCGGTGGAGAGCCGAGGAGCCGTAGTGCTGACAGGTTGGAGGACCAGGGGCCCTGGTGCTGGTCGCGGTTGGATTGAGGATGGGTGCAAATGGGTTTGCCTTTAAGAGGAGGTCGGGGCAGGACTGCTGGGAGGTGGCAGTGGGAAAAGCACAAGAGGGCCCGCGGGGGCAGCAGCAGCGAGGACCGGCAAAGAGGGGGATGGATAAAGGGATAAAAGAAAGAAACAGGCAAGATATGAAGGCATAACACTACAACAAGTCACCAGTCAGAAGATAAGACTAGAACCAAGATTTTAGAATTCTTTCTGTCATTATGTCTCACTCAAAGTCTAAACAACTATGGGGCATATTAGCAAGGAATAGCCATACATATCGCTAAACGTGGTTAGCAAATTTTTTTTTAATCGCTGCCTATCACTGGATATTTTAGCGGAGAAAACATGCTATTAGCAACGTTTTTCTCCATTGTGCTAAAATATCCAGCGATATTCTCGCATTAACGCCAATGGGGGCTTAATCTGATAATCCACCCCCCACTGACTATACAGGTAAGTCAACTTTTTAGCAGGCGTTAGATTATAGCGATAATCGTGCTTAGCACGATGTTTTTTATCGCTTCGCCTGCCTTGCTAATGGGCGATAGCTGTGTTAGCGACTGTTTTGAGTCGTTAACAGGTTGGGTACGCCCACTTTGCATGTCATTAGCGATAAATATCACTGACATGCAAAGCGGGCCCCAAACCTGTAGCTATCGCCTAAAAGCTGTCGCTAACTACTGTTAGCAACAGCTTGCTGATAGGGCGATAAAAATAGCGCCGCTTTAGCGGCAAAAAGTGCCGCTAAAGCGGCGATATGGGCCTCGCTAATATGCCCCTATGTGAATAAGTTGAGAAATTTCAAGTAGGGCGATGAGTAAGAACTAATTAATCCTTGAACCTTAATCTCTTCTTTTATTCCACACCAAATCAATGTCATTTGGATCCTCTCAACCCAAGCATTTATTTGGAGAAAAAGAGACACATAAATCAGGACATCCATACGACCTTGATGGCCATACAGAGAAGTTCTTCAGTGGAATACCCAATCACAGGACATTCAGGCATTTTCTCAAAGGATGATAGGAAGGGATAAAAACTCCCCAGATGTGGATCAATAACGGTTAATAAAGGTGCAGCGTACGACAACACCAGTCCAGGGTGCCCGTCAAGTAAGCGTCCTACTTTGGCTCAATCATGAGAAAACTGTACAAGTCGAAAAACAATGTTTACCATAGAGGAATCCAGGCATCCCTCAATGTTATGGGATCCACTGAAAAAAAAATCTCCTGGGATATTTGTAAAGGGTAATGCTGGGGTCTGTATCAAGCTGTGCTGTATGACGAAGAGGGAGTTGTAACTCGTGTCCCAGGTCCTAAGAAGGATGTGAGGCTAAAGCAGACCGACAGGCATTGGCAACGCAATCTGTAAAGGACCCGCTGCAGTCAAGCTCAATCTTGTCTACTTTGTGCCTGCCCAAAGAAAGGGTGACTCCTCCCAGTAGACACGGTACCATGCAGCAATTAACATACATGTGAAATGTGTCGTATGTCTCTTCAAGAGTGTTGAGGTTCCTGATTGAGGATGAAGCCAAGCATTGGCAAGCAAGAACAATCTAGAATCATCTCCCAGGCTGAGGATTTGCAAAGAGAAAACAGCTGCAGAAAAAGGAGCAAATATCAGGGACAAAAAGTATCTATGTGATGAAAAACAGGGTGATTGAATGCATTGGAACACATATGTCTCAGCTGTAAACTCCTTTATATATCATTAGAAGCAGGAAATCACTTCACAGAAATGTTTTCGAATACCACCTTGGACAGGAATGCTCTGGTAGCAAAAACTGGGAAGATGATCGACCATCTTGGGTAGGAATTAATATAACCTTAACCACAGACACCGTCACCGAAAGGTGGCCAACAATCTCCATGGGTTTGTCAGTCACATGATATATATTTAATTTCTTAACAACCTCATTAACATTTACAGAATACAAAATTATTTAATTAATGGGAATTTGTTTTTATTTTTATCTGTTACTCAATCATTGTCACATGGCAGCTGATCTTGCTTTTTTAATGCAATATTAGTACATTCCCAAAGAATCCACAATGGAGTTTTCGTCAGATTCTAGTCCTAGCTAATTTTCAGTTCATGAAAAATGTATGCTACAAGACTTCCTCCTTCACATCATAAAACAGACAGGCCTAATAAATATACATATGAACAAGTAAAGAATCACTTGGAAGCTGGCATTAATCCATATGCTTCAGTGGTAAGATATTCTGACATGCTTCACAACGTTTACAAATCTCACTTATGCAGCGAATACACATCTCAGTTTAAATACAAATTGTTTGGTCCTGATGCGGGAATGAATCTTTTCTTTGACACAGTGAAAGATGCAAATGCAGAGTTCGCGCCTCCAACAATGTCTTGTTTGTCTCATGGTTATCAAAAGCGCATTAAGGCTTCTTCATGAAAACATAATAAATCTTATCCACATATTCATTAAATATGAATGCTACGTGTAATGATTAATGTGATGCAACAAGAACATTCACCAACAGGAACACAAATTCTTAGCATTGTTACTTATTAGTAGGCCTAGGCCAAATTTAAATCACACCATCACAATGTGCATAATTTTGGGAGTTTCATATATGCTCGTTACACAAAATTCCCAAAGTGATGCCATTGCGCCACATTGCATAATTACGCCAACAATTATTGGAAAATTATAGGGCTGGGACAATGCAAACAATCAGAACACCAGTGGCTATATTTTAGCACAAAATACCTCTTTGCATCAAATATTGGCACATGGACATATTGTCTGCTAAAATAAAGTGCTGAAGGATGCATTAACATTTCACCTAATTATGTGTAAGTTTGCATTATTTTCCAGAAATTTAGCATAATTATGCAAATCAAATCCACACACCCTTATTTATTAGTGTTTGTGGCTCCAGCCTCTGTCTCAGCCCACCGGTGCACCAATGCACCAGTGGTGACTGCTTCCGGAAGCAGTAGTGGCCTGGGGAGGGAGGGATCTCTTACCTGCCGGCCGGCCAGCCGGCTGGCTGTCTGGCTGACGCCTCTCCTCTGTCCCCTTCCTTCTGTAGCAGCAAGAAACAGGAGGCACCTAGGCTCCCTTCAGCCAATCACAACGTTGCAATGCAGCATTGTGATTGGTCTGAGCACTGTGGTTTGGTGCTCAGACATGGACTGGGAGCCTGGGCATGTTCTCCACCCAGGCTGTACAATACCTGCGATGGAGAACATGCAAAGTATGCATAACTGTTTGGCTGGGCCAAGGCGGTCAGCCAAACAGTCATGCGCACTTAGAGAGGGCCACCACTACTCCCCCCTGCTGTGCCGAGCCCAACCCGCCCCGCGAAACTTCCTCAGCACAGAAAAATAAAATGATAATGGCAATGCTTTATGATCATTTCTTTTTTCTTTTTTGCACTGCTGAAAGGCAGTGGCTCCTCCCCCTTAGAGAGGAGCCGCCTCTGCGATGCACACCAGCAAGACATATGCATTGGGAAAGGAGATTGAGCGTCTGGCTAACAAATAGGCAAGGTCCATCCACCTGCCCGATACTCTCCCTTCCTTTGGGTACCAGTACAGGACCAATAGGCAACTCTCAGGGGGGAAAAGGTTTTGTTGGTCTGTCTCTGCAGCCAGAATGGGGCATCTCTCCCTCCAGTAGGAGAATATCATGGGGCCGAGCATATGTGCCATGTCTGCCGTGGGGGCAGAATAGCAGGAGCAGTCTGCATTATCAGTATTATCTGTGTCAAGTAATTTTCAGAAGTGTGCTGGCGTCCTGTATGCTCTATGGAGGATGTTGCATTGAATGTATCGGTACCTAGCATTCCAGGAAAGTTTTGTGGGGTTGTGTAAGGGGATGGCCAATATCCCTGTCCCATTTGGAACGAAGGTGAGGTAAAGGGCTCACCGCGTGTTGCCGATTCGCCCTGACAAGCCCAGTGATGAGCTTACTACCAGTTCCTCTGGCGGATAGTGCTTTGGGGAGAGGATGAGGGGCTGGTTCAGAGTCAGCAAATCTCCAAGTGATCCATGAAGCAACCAGAGCAAATTTTGGCTCAGTGAATCCATTTAGCTCTGTAGTTGTTGGGAATGTTTTTTTTATTTTTTTTGCAAACCTCAACCTCTGAAGCAGTGGCTTTTTCCTTTAAAGGTTGTGGGGGCTATCCCCACTCCAATATTTTTTGCCTCTTTTATTAGTTACATTAAATGGAAGCTACTGCAGTAAGTGGTGATAGCTAAGCAATCAGCATAGCATCTGAACCTCACTCTGCACAAGCGTCAGGCAGTCTGACAGGTACATGCACTTACTGCGCATGTGCCATATCACAGTGTAAGGCTTGACGCACCATGTTGGACATAGGCAGGGTTGGAACAGTGCTGGAGTTGCGTCACGCCCGCGATGCAACTCCAGCACTGTGCCAACCTTAACCAGCAGATGATACGCATCAGTTTATCCTTGCGCCACGAGGCGCCACATTGTAAATGCGGCGCATCTGTGGTGGCACAAGGGTAAACTTGCGTGACGCATCTTTCCTGGCGCATCCCTGCTGATTTGCAGGGATGCGCCAGGAAACGCACATCTGCCCCAGAGTTTTTAGGCGTGAACTGAGAAACATTTCTGCCCCACCCAGAAGACATTGTTATCAGTGAACTTTAAGGCGCTATTCTACAGCACACAAAAGAGACTGCTTTTTACTGGGGGCATCCTGAATGCAAGTATTTAAAAGTGCTCTAATATGTGATATTTAATATAAGAGAGGTTTTGTGAAATAAAGTATCTGTCTAAGATCACACTCTTTGTCCAGCAGGGTAGCCACGATTGATTCCAGATTTTTCCAGTTTCATTCTGTGCAGTTCAGGCACTGGAGTGCATGCTTGCACCCAGGGCCGGACTGGGAATACAAACCGGCCCTGGCAATTAAGTCTGATAGTCTGATGGGGCAAGGGTGGGTCCTGTGGGAAACACTGGTGCTGGTTTTGGTACAGGGGCCAGGGGGCCGATATTGCAGAACTGCTGCAAAACCTCCCCCCTGTAAGTAAAACGGCACCCACTGCTCCAAAACCGTCCCCCACCCTTCCGGCCCACCGGGTAAACGCCTGGTGCCCGCTACAGCCAGGCCGCTCTGCATGCATCATGCTTTGTCCTTAATTCTTAAAGGACAGGATTAGAGATGTGGCTGACAGGCAGACATTTTGTTTTTGGCAGTGTTAATTAATAACTAAGGCCTTAAGCGTGCTTCGTATAAATGTCACATGTTATTTTTCGGCATACAGAGATTTGCCACGAGTTACACCATGCTGAACTGAGGCCAGGATTTGAACGTATATGGCTACAATACAAGTACCTGGAAAAGGTGATGTTTAGCACACCTGTTAAAAACCAGTGCACCACAGTAGAGAATTGTGTAATAAATGTAATTTATTCCAATTACGAGCCAACTAAAATGGGGCGTAGCTTAAAGAGTTGATCTTGCACCTTACCACTTTCACAATTAACCAGCCGCCATTGCTCCAAAGCATAAATCCTGGCTACTGACCTACCTGGCTACAATGAGGCTATCACGGAGCTCACGTAGACACTGTTGAAACCATGCATCTTTTTAAAATGACAGTCACTCAGAAGCCTGATTGCTTCTTGTACTGACTGGAGATAGTTTCTCTTGTCCACAGTTGAACTCTGATTTAGGGACTGTTTTCACAGTAGTGTTGTAATTGGCCCGGCCGCATTAGCGATTAGCTGAACCTACACGTTGTCCTCCTTAACTTGGCTATATATGAAAACGCCATTTTTAATGTTGCAGCGGCCATCTTAGATCATGAGCGGCCTCGTGGCTGGCGTGCCCTTTTAGTCCGTTGTCCGTTCCGCTGACCACTCCTATCTGCCCAGCAACAGGCTATTTTTAGTACTGGTCAAGTCGCACATGCGCAGTTCCCACTGACCCGTAAACCTTCTGGAATGTGCACCAAACTGACCAGCGGAGTTGTGCCCCCTCCAATGAGCTGGCAGTATTCCAAAACATGACCATATATGTCCTTAAATGTGTCTTAACTTGTGCCGCCTATCTTTTATTGCCCCAAAACTGTATATAAACGGGGTCACACCGGTGTTCGGGGTGATACCTCTTGCATTACCGAAGGGTGCTGTTTGAGTGTACCACCACCCCATGGGGTCTTAATAAACTTGTTCTTTGCCTTTTACAGTTTCCGTGCCAACAGTTCTTGAGTGTAAGTGGGTTATCTCTGGAGTGTGTAGGCCTTGGGAACCCCGAATTACTTCAATTGGCGACCACGAAGGGACTCATCGGCGACTCGGATGCCCGAAGGAGAGGTCGTGACGAAGGCTTGGAAACTCGCCATGGACGCGCGCTGCCACGAGTGACCCGAGTCTTGGCTGCCACGGTGTTTTTTCCTTTCCTTCCGATCTGACCTTCCAGGTGGCGCCGGTCTCCGACTGAGTTTCCGAAGTGTCTGCATCGCCGAGAAAGTGCCGTTTGGCTGATTTGGCTTACAAGACCTTGGCAGTTGGAATCTGGACATTTGGGAATTTGGGTAAGCTTCGTGATCGGTAAGGTAGTCTTCGGACGCTTACTGAGGTCCTATGATTTGTGTTCGGTAAGGTAGTTTTCGGACGCTTACTGAAATTCTGTGATTTGTGATCGGTAAGGCAGTCCTTGGACGCTTGCCGAAGTCCTATGATCTACGTCTTTGATTTGAGTTAGCTAACATTGTGAATTCGTGATCTTTGAACTTATATGTGTAGTGCACTTCACATAGGCAGGCATGTAGAGATGTTTCTCTAACTTTGTTTTTTTTCCCTTGAGCGGCACACTTGTGTGCAGAACTGTAAGTGCCATTTTGTGTGGTGTCACGTTTTCGTGATACTTTTTGAACATGCCTGTTTTCAGCACACTCCGAGGAATGTGTTGTCTTGGAGAAGGTACCTCAATTAGATTAGCAGAAGCACAGCCGGCTCCCCCAGAGGGAACACCAAATAGGGACATGTATATAAAATTTGGCCTTCCCCCTATTATGTACAGTAAATTATGGCATAAGTACACCAAGGCCGATCCTGAATTGCAATGGCCTCTACACGGGTCGTTTGATTTAAGTAAAATACAATTTGTAGAGCAATGTTTGTTTCAACGTAGGTCTAGACAAAATATGTTTGATTGTGTGCGAATGTGGGAGAAAGCGGCGCGTGAGCGAATGAAGCGTGAAGTTGCCTTGGCGGACAAAGAGCAGCGTAAGGCTGCTCGGGATAAGGCTTTACAGCTTGAGGAAAAGGAGGCTCAGGAGAAAAAAGAAAGGGAGGAACGGGAACGTAAATTGCAAACGACTGGTCAATTTCCTATTCGTCGACCACTCTATCCTGTCCTTAATAATGAAATTGATGATTTTTCTTTGTTAGAACGGTCACCGCCTCCGTATGTTTCGCCGACGGCTCCGGATGAGGATTCAGGGGACGACGGACGGGATAAGTCGGACAAGAAGGGTATATCCGCTCTCAGGTTCACTGCGGAGAGGTCCGCTCACCTACGCAGTTGGGCTCGTAAAGTGAATAAGCGTAGTATTACTCAGGAGCAATTGTTAACAGAAAAGAAAGGGTGGTCGGATCTTGAATTGATGTACTTTTTGTCTAGTCTGGCGGATGAAGTTGTAGGCGCATATCGTGACCTTTCTGATACGTTTGAGCCCAAAGCATTGTCAGTGTATCGTGAAAATTTGACTAAAGGTGATTTTGATCTTTCAGATGTTGATGACCTGTTTGCGCAATTGATCAAGCTGCGGGATGAGACAACCCGATTGCGGGAGGAGCGGAAAAAGAGGCAAAAGGAGTCCGAATTGGAGAATAATGGGCAGGCCAAAGAGTGTTCTCTCCGTGGTTCAGATAAGAGTTCTGCGTTGCATGTTATGCCTATGCGTGAAGCCGCACCTTTGTATGTTCCGCCAAAAGGGGAAGGTACGGATGATGATAAATTGTCAAAGGATGCGAAAGGGTATTTTTTGTATAATTGGGTATATACGCCGTGGAATAGAGCGGATGTTATGGCATTGAAAAATTCTTTACCTGATCTTCGGAAGAATCCGGCGGCATTTTATGAGGGGGTGGAAGGGGCTATATCATCTTGTGTAATGACTCTTGTGGATATAGATTTGTTTTTTGGGCTAATATTACCACCTGATATGTGGAGGCAGATTCGTAAAAATAATGACGAAACGATATTGGGGGGAACATGGAAGGAAATAAATGCTGCAGATTTAGATAGAGAACCAGCCTGTAAGCCTTGCCAGTTAATTCTAGATCTGCCGGCAGCTATCTTGAATAAATTAAAAACGCTTGTTCCCTCCAAAAAGATTGATTGGACTATGCTAACATCGTGTAAGCAGAAACCCGATGAAACGGTTTCAGATTTCTTTACACGTTTCGAGGAAGCTTTTCATGATTACAGTGGTCAATCTTTAACAGATGATACGGGTCGGCATTTGTTTGTAGATAAGTATGTAGCTAATCTCCTACCAGAGATTGCAAAGCGATTGAAGTCGAGTGAAAGTTCCTGGGCCACGGCGACCCCTGCGTCCTTGTTAACTATGGCTCAGTATTATGAGCGGCAGGAAGTGGAGGCTAAAGAAAGTGTAGAGAAAAAGGCGAAGGAATTGAAAACAAAGGTGATGTTGGCGCAAGTTCGGGGAACACAGGGTAGAGGGAATGATAGAGGTAGACGAGGTGGAGGAAACGCATCGTATGGTCGTACGGATATTGCGGAGGATCAGTGTGCTTATTGTAAGGAGTTTGGGCATTGGGCCGAAGATTGTCCGGTACTTCGTGAACAGCGTAGTCAGCGTGGTCGAGGAAGTGGAAGGTCGAGAGGAGGTTATACTGGAGCGAGGGGTGGCGGAGGTGATCGTAGACAGGTTGAGGAGAGGGGCCGTGGCCAGGACGAACGAAATACGTTTGATAGACGGAATCAATATCAGATTTTGGAAGGAGAGAATGTGGAACACCAGGATTATGTGCATGCATAGGATTGCGTAGGATGGGGTAAGGAATCAGTTGAAGTGCCGGTAGATCAGCAAGGTCCATATGTAACAGCGGGTATTTTGGGTTCTACTGATCAATTTCTAGTCGACACAGGAGCTACTCGTAGCGCTCTGTCGAAAAACTTGGTTCCGAGGGCTCCCCTGTCTGGCGAAATGATTACGTGTGTAGGGTTTGATGGCACACCCTCCCCCAGCCCATTGTCCAAGCCCCTTGCACTATGCATTGACAAATATTTCAGTTTTGGCCAATTTTTGTTATCACCCCATACCCCAGACAATATCTTGGGCATTGATTTACTTAAATATTTTCGAGCGACAATACGTTGCGCTCCAGAGGGAGTGCGGGTTATCCTGAATGACAATTACCCTGACCCTGACAGATTTTATGCTATTTTAGACATTCCAGCTTTGGCCTCTCTACCGCATACGTTGTGGGCGACCTCAGATACGGATGTGGGAGAGATGCGTATTCCACCAATCCACATTACTGTTAAGGAGGGGGCCCCTCTACCACGAGTACCACAGTATAAGATTTCGAGAGAAGGTGAAATTGCATTGACACACATTGTTCAGGATTTGATTTCTGCAGGGGTTGTGGAGGAGGTCCCTTATAATGTTTGTAACAGTCCTATTCTTCCGATTCTTAAGAGAGACACTGATGGCAAAATCTATCGATTTATTATCGATTTGCGAGAGATCAACAAAATTGTCATTCCCCAATACCCGGTGGTGTCTGATATTACGACCCTGCTTACCTTGGTTCCACCGACAGCCACCACCTTTAGTGTTATTGACTTAAAGAATGCGTTCTTTTCCATCCCTGTTCATCCTGATAGCAGATATCTGTTTGGTTTTACGCTCAATAATAAATCGTATAGATTTTGTCGTGTTCCCCAAGGATATACTGAAAGTCCTAGCATCTATAGCCAGGCTTTGAAAAGGCAGCTAGATTCGTTTAAATTGCAGTCTGGCGTTGCGCTCATCCAGTATGTGGATGACCTTCTGCTTGCTGCTGACTCTTATGCACAATGTGAACAGAGTACACTTGCGTTGCTTTCCTTTTTGGCACAAAACAATCACAAGGTTTCTAAGAAAAAGCTCCAATACTGTAGACCCCAGGTGACCTACCTCGGTCATCTGTTGTCTAAGGAGGGGCGTGCATTAACATCTGATCGAATTCAAGCAATTTTAGACACACCAGTCCCCTGCACTCAGAGAGATGTACGTGCCTTTATAGGGTTGACGTCTTTTTGTAGGCAATGGATCATGGGTTTTTCGCATATCATAAAACCTTTGCTAGCATTACTGTCCAAAGCCACACCAATGCCTCTTGAGTGGACAGATGAATGTCAGAAAGCTTTTGAGCAGTTGAGGCAGGCCCTTTGTTCCGCACCCGTGTTAGGTACACCAGACTATACGAAACTTTTCACATTGTACGTGCACGAGAATGATGGGTGCGCGTTGTCAGTGTTAGTGCAATTACACGGGGATAAGCAGAGGCCATGTGCATACTTCTCTGCCATTTTGGATCCTGTAGCACGAGGGTTGCCTGGGTGTTTTCGAGCGGTAGCAGCAACAGCAGTAGCCATACGACAGAGTGAGGGCATAGTGTTATCACACAAATTGTTGGTGTTAGTCCCTCATGCAGTAGATGCCCTGTTAAACCAGACAAAGACTCAATACCTTACGAGTGCACGACTTACAGGATATGAGCTGACACTCTTAGCGCCACATATAACATTGAAAAGGTGCGCTACTTTGAACCCTGCCACTTTATTGCCCTATCCGGCCGAGGAGGGTCAGGAAGAAAAACATCACGACTGTGTTTTCCTGACCGAGGAACAGACAAAGGGTCGTGTCGATTTACAGGATGTGCCACTTCCAGATGTGGATGGGGAACTGTGGGTCGATGGGTCGTGCCTAAGGCTGCCAGATGGCACGACTTCCGCAGCATATGCAATCACGACACTTAAGACAGTGGTAGAAACAGCTAGGATACCACAAAAGTCGGCTCAGGCAGCAGAGCTGATAGCTTTAACAAGAGCCTGCGAATTGAGTGCCGGATTATGTGTGAACATATACACGGACAGCCGGTATGCCTTTGGAGTGGCCCACGACTTCGGGCTTCTTTGGAGAGAACGCGGGTTTCTGACATCACACGGAGAGCACATTATGCACGGAGAGCTAGTGCGTGATCTCCTAAATGCGTTTCTTGGCCCTAAGAAAGTAGCGATAGTAAAGTGCAGTGCCCATAAAAAGATTACGGATAAAGTGGGTCAAGGAAATGCCTTTGCAGACAGTATAGCAAGGCAAACGGCTATGTCCCGAACTAGCTCCCCCATGTACGTGGTACAATCACAGGCTGAGCGATGGAGTGATGCTAGAGCAGAGATACGGGATATCCAAAAATCAGCCACAGAATCTGAACTTGCGGCTTGGGCAGCAAATGGGGTACTAGATGACGAGGGTTGTTGGAGAAGCAAAGACATGGAGAAGTGGAAATTGCCTGCGGCTTACTTACAGGCGATGGTCCAGATGACACATGGACTGGCTCATGTCGGAGCTCTTGCAATAACTCGGCTTTTAACACGAGTTTGGGAACATCCCGAGATTGCTAATACTGCAACGAGAGTAGTGCAGACCTGCCTGGTGTGTTTGCAACACAATCCTGGAAAGGGGACCCATACTCCGAAAGGAGGTTTCGTTCCACCTTCGGCACCATTTGAAGTGTTCAAATGGACTACATCCAACTCGAGCGCTGCAACAACCTGAAGTACGTCCTAGTGGTGGTGTGTGCTTTTAGCAAATGGGTTGAGGCCTACCCCACGAAAGACAATACGGCTTTGACGACAGCTAAGGTGTTGCTTAAGGAATTCTTTCCTCGCTTTGGAGTTTGCAAATTTTTGTGGAGCGATAATGGGCCCCATTTTGTTGGAAAGATTGTGGAATATGTACTGAAGGGGTTAGGGATTCAGCAGAAGTTCCACGCTGTATTCCACCCTCAGTCAGCAGGTTTGGTCGAGCGGTACAATGCTACGCTGAAGCTCAAGCTAGCCAAAATTGTAGCGTCTACATCGTTGAAGTGGCCAGATGCCTTGCCGTTGGCACTGCTTTCTCTTAGATCAGTACCCCACTCACGAACTGGCCTTACGCCCTATGAGGTGGTGTTTGGCCGCCCTATGAATATCTGGGGAGTGCCCAAGCCGCGACTAATACATGATGTGCCTTGTGTTATGATGAATGATTATTTGGCACGATTAACAAATGATTTGCTCTCTATTCATCAACAGGTTCGAGAAGCGCTCCCTGACAACTCTACTGGAGAAGGCCATGATCTTCGTCCTGGTGATCATGTAATGGTTCGCTCGTTTGAGAGAGCAAGCAGTTTGGAGCCCAGGTGGAAGGGCCCCGAGCAGGTCCTCCTGGCGACCCGCACCGCAGTACGAGTGACAAACAGGAAGCGGTGGGTGCATTCGACACATTGTCGCCGTGTCTCTCCGGATCTGGTGACTCCTGCTGTGTTGACTGATTATAAGGAGATTTTGGAGAAAGAAAAGAGCCCAGCTGTGACGTCGGCCGAAGTGGAGGGAGCCTTCCCGGACCAAACTGCTATCGGAAGAGAGCGCTACGACCTACGTCCACGATAAGAAGAATTTTGTGTCCTTTTTTTAATGACTGGTTGGTTACCGCTCCAGGTTTGTGAAACGGAAACCGGGAATTCCAAGGGGGGGGGATCAGTTCTGCCAGAGTAGCGACACCCGTCTTGGCCCGGAGAAGAAAACAACGGCTACCTCGGAGTTCAGCACCGCATTTTTCTTTTTTTAGGTATACACGTACGTGTATCTGAGACAATTTGTGGACAATTTGTGAACAATTGGTGCTATTTGAGATTTTGCACGAATATTCTTGAAATATGGCATCAACGGCATCTCGTGATAAGAAAATATTGGGTGCCTTTCTCTTTGTCTTGACTATCGTGGTGATAGCTGTTATAGCCTGGGTAGTCGAACTTGTGGTGCCTGTACGTGAACATTTGCTGCCGACTACCCCGGCACCGTCTGAACATTTTCATTTCACACTACCCTTTCATGAAGAGCGCCATCGCCAAACGTATTTAAATAACAGCTTCATCCAGATTCTTCACCACACGCATAACATGACCAATACCTCAAATTGTTGGGTGTGTGGAATGTTGCCTGGGCACCAGAAGAGAGGGGGCACCCCACTTATTCCACTCCCGTTTTCACACAATGGGTCATGCAACGCTTGGTACACCCTCCTTTTTACTTTGAGATGGCCAACTAAAGGGGGGGTGCTTTTCCGTTTGAATAAAGTATGTTTCCATGACAAGGATGGGTTTCCCCGGGCTGAGGGTACACGTTTCGAATGGGAAGAGTATAGGCCTGACAATATATCTGCCCCACGTGTATACAGCAATCAGCGGAATGTTAATGTATCTAGTGCTCATGTTATAAATGTCATTGCCACAAAAGCCGATTTATGTATCAGAAACAAGGGCACGATTGCAGTGGGGAAAAGCGAATGTAACATTTCTCTTACGTTTGATAGCCCGAATGGCATCTCATTTGTTGCATCACGAAATACATACTTTATCTGTGGAACGAAGGGATACCATCAGCTTCCAGTGGGGTGGTTGGGCACGTGCTACGTATCGTTTGTGTTACCCCCTGTATTCATTGCCCCTCCGATGTACCACAACGATTATACACTGTACCATGATTTCGTTTTGAATAGGGTTAAACGAACTGTTGCCCTGGAGGACATTGACCAAACGGACACTGCGTTACAACAGTATGTGGATTTTAATCTGGGACTATTCTCCTTTGTGGGGGCTGCACTGAACAGCCGGAAAATCAGACGACTGACACGTGTTGTTGAGGCTGTTGCAAATGACACTGCCATTGCCCTGGGGAATATTACCGAGGAACTACAGATTTCCAGAATTGTCACCCTCCAAAATCGAATGGTATTGGACGTTGTTTTGGCTGATCGTGGGGGGGCATGTAGGATTATCGGAAGCAGCTGTTGCGTATATGTCCCGGACAATTCCCCATCTGTGTATGATGCTATTTCCAAGCTTCATAAAATAGCAGCTGAAATACACCCGGACAATGGAACTTGGACACTTTCGGGATGGTTTTGGTCTATGATTACAACTTGGGGCTGGAAACTGTTGACAATTCTCTGTATATTTGTAGGAGCCATGTTTTTTATATGCCTATGTATTCAATGTGGCCCAGCTTTATGTTCAATGTGTTTATCAGCTTGTATACCATCAAGACGAGCTCTTGTCCATGACAAAATGATGCTTCACAAGGAGGTAACACAAATAATGTTAATAGACATCGAGGACGAACATCCTGACTATGTTCACTATGAGGTAGATTCAGCTAACCGCTAAAAGGGTCGTTTGTTGTAATTGGCCCGGCCGCATTAGCGATTAGCTGAACCTACACGTTCTCCTCCTTAACTTGGCTATATATGAAAACGCCATTTTTAATGTTGCAGCGGCCATCTTAGATCATGAGCGGCCTCGTGGCTGGCGTGCCCTTTTAGTCCGTTGTCCGTTCCGCTGACCACTCCTATCTGCCCAGCAACAGGCTATTTTTAGTACTGGTCAAGTCGCACATGCGCAGTTCCCACTGACCCGTAAACCTTCTGGAATGTGCACCAAACTGACCAGCGGAGTTGTGCCCCCTCCAATGAGCTGGCAGTATTCCAAAACATGACCATATATGTCCTTAAATGTGTCTTAACTTGTGCCGCCTATCTTTTATTGCCCCAAAACTGTATATAAACGGGGTCACACCGGTGTTCGGGGTGATACCTCTTGCATTACCGAAGGGTGCTGTTTGAGTGTACCACCACCCCATGGGGTCTTAATAAACTTGTTCTTTGCCTTTTACAGTTTCCGTGCCAACAGTTCTTGAGTGTAAGTGGGTTATCTCTGGAGTGTGTAGGCCTTGGGAACCCCGAATTACTTTAGTAGGAGAGAGAAATACAAACTATATGAGAGGGTCTAGGGGATAGTATTTATAGACCTACTTGACTCCACACCCCTAATTACACACATATACAACTATAGGGTGAAAGTTGGTCTAAAAATTGACACAAAAACCTCGAATGCACAAAAGTGAACTTCTCACCAGATCGACATAGCTTGCCCAAACACTGGCTTGAGAAAAAGTGTCTCCATCAGCCCACCCATTTGGCGGAGCATCGTCATTTGGAAGACTCTGAGAGAAGGGTCAGATGTAGCCAGTGTTGCTCTAAGGCTAACAAGTATGGAAACTTGACCTATTGCTCTCAGAAGTTCTCAGCCACAGTTTGTTCAAAGTATGAATATCACTGATTGGGTGCCGTGCAAGTGCACTTGCAAATGACGATGCTCCGCCAAATGGGTGGGCTGATGGAGACACTTTTTCTCAAGCAAGTGTTTGGGCAAGCTATGTCGATCTGGTGAGAAGTTCACTTTTGTGCATTCGAGGTTTTTGTGTCAATTTTCAGAATGTTTTCACAGTGTCCAGAGAGCACATTGCCATGCTCCTGGACACATCTGAGAGGTCAAGTGGTCATTTCTTAGGGCCATCATTTCCCCAGCATTAATGTGAACCACAGTAGAGCCTCTGGGATGAACCATCAATAATAAAGGTCCCAGCTGGCAAGACATACGCCATCGATTAGCATGGAGAGATGTGATGAAAAACTCAGAAAAGATTATAAATGCACAGATGCACTGTAAGAAGAAAGGTCAGAGTGGTACCAGTGGTTGCACTCCCCATGCCCTTGTATGGATGTGGAGGTTGGACAATGAAGGAACAGGACTGGATGAGAATAGATGTGATTGGTGGTGTCTGAGGAAACGGCCAAGAGTACCAGGGACAGACAGGAAAACAGGGGTATTATTGATTAAATGAAGACAGAACTTTCACTCAAAACACAGACGGCCAGCTTGAATCTGCCATACTTTCGACACACAAGGGGAAGACTCAATTCCTCGAGAAACACTTAGGGGCTAATTTATGAAGAAGTCACGCAGAGCAGTGCAGTGCAGTGCAGTGCAGTGCAGTGAAACAGGTCACCTGGCTGCGCATGACTTGTAAAAGGCAGGAATGTGCTGTATTTAAAGCCATACACTGCATTCCGGTCCTTTTCCATGCACTGGTGCACAATGGGCTGCCGTGCGCCAATGCAGGAACCCCTGCACCATGGTGAAAGTGTGCCTGTGTTGCATGCAGGATTATGTTTGTGCTGGAAGGAACCCCATCCTGGGAGGGGTATTCCTCTTTCTCTATAGATATTTCCCCTCGTTTTGCCTCCCCTGGGAAGGCGCAACCTTTTGGAACATTCCAAGGGTTACCAGTTCTGCTCAATCTGGGAATGCGTCAAAAACTATGGGGTTTGCGTGCGAACACCAATGCAACGCCCATGGAACGCCTTCCCAGGGCACAGTAACACAACGCAGAAATTTGCACTGCGTTGCGTTTCTCCAGATTTATGAGGCACTTCTGGGCCGCTCAGAGTAGCTTTGCATGGCTTCATAACCTGACTTAAGATTTGCGTCGCTCTTGCACCATATTGCGTGGTGCAAGATTAATGCAAACCACCCCATAAGTAGGCCCCTTTGTTACTTAGAAAGTTAAAACAAAAAGAGGAAGACGACGAGCCTCAAGAAGCTGGATGGATTCAAACACAACATCGATGAACGCGCTGTTCAGGATCCTGAAGACACAACTAGAATACAAGGCGTCCTGCAGATCGTCCATATGTCACCAGGAGTCGTCAACATCTTATGGCGCCTAGCAATCAAACAATGACTACATGTGGTAACGTTATACTGACATATTGTTAGCAACTTGATTCCAGAAGGTGCTAGGGCCATCTGGTTTTATAGTTGTCCATTACAGTTATTGTGATATTGATGTAAAGAAGAAATATAGACCTCCATGTTGTATAGTGCCTATCTCAGGCTGGGGAGTGATCTTTATTGAGGGATATTGACTGGGCCATTTTCTAGCCTAACCTTCCTCGTCTCCTGCATTAGGTTTGACGGCACTACTTTTCTACGGCGTTGGAACAAAAATCCTTGTACAGCCGTTAAAGCTGTGCCACCCTGCCCTTTTTAAAATTGTGGTCATGCCGGGGCTTACCAACCCTGATGTAGGCCAGAAATCTTAGCACCTTCGTAGATTTTTCCTGGATCCCAAGCTATTGGATCTACACAGTTGAGGAAACTAACTTGGGTCTCACTGGCCCATCTGCATCTGCCTGGACGTGCCAGAGACCCTCATAGGGTTATTTGTATGTGTGTCTTATTACTTTGGGTCTTAGAAGTCAATGGAATATGACTAAGTGGAATCTTAACATTTTTGTTGTTTACTAACCTAGAGTAGAAACATGTCAAGTAATTATGGTCATGATTATTAGAGCAATACTAAAGGTGAATAAGAAAACGGAGATCAAGCTTGATAAGAACCTAGACATGAAAGCCCACATCAAATCAACATCAAAAAGTGCCCGGTTTCACCTGAACTATATTAGAAAGTGAGACCACTCATTACTACGTCGAACCTCAAATTGGCAGTCCAGTCCTAAGTTAATTCAAGGATTGAATATGGATCTACTAACACTAACAGGTCTATCAAAAATGTCCACAGCACCACTAAAAGCATGTCTCAATGCGGCCGCAATACTCATCGAAATTGTGTCTAGAAAATACAACCATATCTCCCACACCTGAAAGCATTAAATTGGCTACCATACGAAGCCAGAATTCAACTTAAGCTGGCATGTATTACCCAAAAAGCGCTCCACTACAAAACACCAAGGTACTTAGTCCAGAAAATTGAGCTATCAGGGGGAAGCAAACCAGCCAGGAGTGCCAGAGAGCTGTTGCTGAAACCACCCATCTTTCGGAAGAAGAAAACGTATGACAGAGCATTCTCCAGAGCGGCCCCCAGAATCTGGAATTTACTCCCTCCAAACATTAGAAAAATTCTGAACACGGCAACATTCAAGAGGGAAGATCTCCCTAATGTCCTTCCTTAGGCAAGACTGTTCATCATTGGCATCGTGATCAATAGCCAGACGCTGCATAGCTTGGTCAGTTATGGATACATCCTGCACAAAATATCCACTAAGACACCAAAACTAACCAAAGACTGTTGCCAGCTAGAGCTGATGTACGTGTTACCTCTACAGAGCAACAACGATTGTATAGATAAAATCACCAGTTAAGCTGCAAATACTTCTTTAACTGTACAGTACAACTCTGGAATTTTGAAGCAAACCATACCGAAAGTACACATCGGGACCATTTATATAGTAATATTGTTACACATTTGTACACTAAACAAATCCTAAAATTGTTATTGTTGAAACTTTTAAGAACGACATATACCAGATTCTTATATCTAATAATGCTGCTATACCAGTTGTACTCTAAACTGTACCTCATGGAACTGTGAAGCACTCTGATACCCTGGATAGATAGATAGATAGATAGATAGATAGATAGATAGATAGATAGATAGATAGATAGATAGATAGATAGATAGATAGATAGACAGACAGACAGACAGACAGACAGACAGACAGACAGACAGACAGACAGACAGACAGATAGATAGATAGATAGATAGATAGATAGATAGATAGATAGATAGATAGATAGATAGATAGATAGATAGATAGATAGATAGATAGATAGATAGATACTTTTAAAAAACTACAATATGTAAAGAATGAAAAACACAGACTGAAATTAATAATGCTACTTAAAATATTAAAACTAACAAACATATATAGCAAAAATATATATCAAATCTGAGAAAAGAAAAGAAAATTAAAACAAAGCCAGCACAAATAAAAAAGTAATAAAAATAACAAGTATTAATGTTTGCAACCAAAAAATAAACATATATGCCCTTATTATGATATCGGTCGGACTTCCGTCTGTACATCCGACACTGTTGTGTGAAAGGAACCGGCCGACAATCGGGCATCAATCCACATCCCCGATTAGGATGCGACCGCACATAGGGCCTCATTAAATGTTGGTCGGAAAGCAATTGGACCGACTCCTTGTCAGAATCGGTTCGGACCGATTCTTGTTTGGAGAGTGTTCCAACCCACAACACAGGCTCCCTTTGAAAAAAGAGGTGGCTGGGGAAAACCTTGCACCCTGTTGGAGGCACCCTATGGTGCATGGTTGTAAAGAGGGGACTCATAGGTACCCCCACGGAAGCCAACTGGAAGCCTCTGGGTAAAGGGGGGCCTGCTACAGACCCCCGAAGTCAGTTTCTGACAGCCCTGCCATGTCGGACAGGACAATTCAGAAAGGCTGTCCGAATCCGACATCGTAATATGTTGGTCGGAAACACGGTTCATAGAGCTGTACGATTCAGCTCCGACCAACTCAGATTCCCTGAATGCCAGTCGGAACTGATTCGGAATGACCAAACAGTTATCTTCCATCATAATCAGTAGGTCGGAAATATTTCCAAGGTATTTGGAAACATGGGTTCTGACACGGGTAAGAAAAATCTGAATGCCGTTCGGAGCATTTCCGACCGACATCGAAATGAGGCCCATATTGTGGTTGGAATCTTCAATTTTTCAATGTGAGCCTGCGTGGTGGGCTGAAAAAGGCCCATAGCACAAGCTCCCATTGAAAAATGGAAGTTTGTTAACATCCCTGCACTGTGTGGCAGTAACCGACACGGTGTAGGGATGTTGAGGGGGGCACCACAGGTGTGTCCTAGGGCCAAATTCGGAGGGCCAGGAGGGAAGGGGCACTGCTAGGGCCCCCCAAAGTCAGTTTCTATCACCCAATCCATGTTGGAAAGGCCAGACGTGGATTGGCTGTCGCAAACCAACAGTCAATCCATATTGTCACCTGCTCACTTTGCCACTGGATTCAAGCTAGCCTGGCTGACGAGGGGTATTACCCCGAAATCGGTCCCAGGATGCTTGTTTCCGGTCCAGGGAAGACCTGGCCTGGCAGTTTTGGCTGGACTGTTCCCATGAGGAACAGGTCAAGACTGATTTGCATATGGCTGAGTCTGAACTGAGGTGGCAAAGTTATCTAAAGAATGATGGATGGATTTAACCCAGATCAAATAATGACTGGGGGTGAGTGTATGAAAAGCTTCAATGCTCCGTCCATCATGATCCTTGTTTTTGCTTGTTGGAAACCAACATCACAATTCCGACGCCGGAAACGCTGTTCTTAAGGGATTATGGTGCCTTTTTGACTGACCAATGGGCTCCATGAGTCCGTTGGAACCGTGTCGGATTCCGCCACTGGTTTAAATTCCGACCGCCATCGTCCTAATGCAGCGGTTGGACTTTAAACCTAACATGTTGGGTGGAAAGCCTCCAAACAGGCTTTTCTCCCGACATTGTAATGGGGCCCTGAATGAATATTAACATTCAAAACTAAACAATTGTAGAGAAAATATTGGAATTTGAAGGAGTCAAAATTACAATCTAACTACAACACCAGCAACGGTAGGGAACGTGTCAATGTGGATTGCCACTCCAACATAAGCAAAAGCAGGGGAAGTATTCGATTTTGGCAATAGCGGCTCCTACGCCGAGGTGGAGGAGCGCCACCCCTCTGCTCACAGAGCAGGGTAAACGAAAAAATAAAATGATAATAACTTAAATTATTATCATTTTATTTTTGGTATGGTTAGGCTAGGGCGGGGCTGGGCTTGGCTCCCCTTCCGTCAGGGATGAGGAGTGGTTGTGCACTCTGTAAAGTGCGCATGAATGTTTGACAGGCCCCCTCGGGCCGACCAAACATTCATGCGCACTTCGCATTTTCTCCATGCAGGCTGCATTACAGCCTGCATCGAGAACATGTCCAGGCCTCTATTCCCTGGCTGAGCGCCGGAACACGGTGCTCAGACCAATCACAGCGCTGCATTGCAGCATTAGGATTGGCTCAAGGGAGCCTGGGTGCTTACCAATCACAACGCTGTATTGCAGTGTTGTAATTGGCTGTGGGGAGCCTGGGTGCTTCCTGGTCTCCAAAAGAGACTTACTCAGCATGGGAGAGATGCGGTGATGGAGACACGCTGCAAGATCAGGTAAGAGATTTTTTTTATTCAACCTCCCCCACCCCGCCACCCCTGTACCTCACTGTCCGCCACTGGATTTTGGAGCAGTTAGATTTACTCTTTCCTCTCCAATCTGAACAATGGTAGGGAAAATTGAAGTGGTTTGATTTACAATACCGAGGCCGCAGTAAGCAAAAGCAGTGGAAATATTGCACCTTGGAGAATGTAGGTTGACTAGTCCCTCTCCAATCTTAGCATCAGTAGGGAAAATGTAGGACAAGGAAGGGTTAAACTTGAATACTCCTACTTCAACATAAACGAAAGCAGAGAAAGTGTGGGACTTTGGAGGGGTTGAATTATATTCTTACCCCGTTTTTACCATCAGAAGGGAAAGTGCTGGACTTTTGAGAGGTCAAACTTAATATTTTCACTTTAATGTAAGAAAAAGTAGGGAAACATATGGACATTGGAGTGATAAGATTTATAATTTCAACGCCTACATTTAAATTAAAAATGTTTAAATAGAAAACAAATTAAACATTGTAAATATATTTAGAATGAAAAATATACTCATTACAGATATATGACACTAAATGAATTGGGAAAAAAATACAAATGTTATATTACAAAATCATATCATATCAGACCCGGGCCCTAGCACCTTTAGGAGCCAGGGCGCGCACACCGGCCTGAAATAACAGGTGAGGCACATGGGCTTACCAAGGCCCCAACATCTTAGGTGCGAGTGCACATACTCCACCCTGCCCAGCTGGACATAGGTTGACACCTTATGGGAGTGATTGCGCCCACCCAGCCTGCAAGAGTGGTCAGGCACCTTGCCAACAGTACCATTGGTGCAAGTGCGAGGACTCAGGCCTGCCGTTAAGAGCAGGCCAGTCCCGAGTGTTAGACCACGGGGGCTGCAGGTAGGCACTCACTGGCCCACCATGGCAGGCCGAGCACCTATCCAGAATGTATTAGGGGCCAGGGTGCATCCTCAAGCCTACACGGAAGGCAGAACACATATATAAAAAAAACATAAGGGTCAGTGCACACGATTAACACCCCACTGGTGCAAGCACACACTCCCAGGCCTGCATGGGCAGACCGGCCAATGTTCCTGAACCCTGTGTCAGCATCTCTTCCTAATTTGTGTAGGAAGGTACACGCACCTCCACACCGCCTTGACAATGAGAATGTGTTCGCAGTGCAAGAAAATTGGCAACCCCCTAGGAGTTTCCCATGTGAAGAACCTAACTGTGAAGCAGGGGGAGCCCCGTGGGGGGTCCCTCACTACCCGGGCAGGAAACATTTGTATTTCACTGCCCAGCCTTCAGCCTCCCACCCCCCTGCGCCCTACATGGTCTCCCTGGGGGTGCCCTCATGATAAGGGGTGATGCGCTCAGACTCGGCTGAGGCGTAAGTGATACCGATCTCGGCAGGGGCACATCCCACTACTAGCCGGAGCCGTATATGCTCCAGGTATACGCTGTACCTGTTTATGGGGCGCACAGCAGTACTGCACCTAACCTCCAATGCATAAGCACCCCCCAACCTAGTGTGGCAGAGGTGGGTGTGTGCACCTTCCCTTTGCAGCACAGGGTTACAGACCCCGATTCCTCGTGGGGAAGCATGGCGCAATGGTTAGAGCGGCAGACCCTGATGCTTAGGTCTGGCCCGGGACCAGGGTTCAATTCCTTCCTCGGCGGCTCTTGGACTCAATCTCCCCAGACCTGATAATTCTCGCCTCGGTGCCTAGTCTAATCATGGGCCCCACTCTGCAACTCTGGGCAATAGCTTGCTTAATCTCCACACCGGCCCCAGCAGTGCTTGGATGCCTGGCTTCACCTTGGGGGTGCCCAGGAGTGGACATCTCACAGGAAAGCCAGGAAGGGTTCCACAGCGGTATGAATACAGCGCTACGAGACCTCTGGGTAGAAGGCGCTATATAAATACAAACACACTTACATTTACAAGGTCAGGCGAAGAGAGTCAGCAAGGACTAGGAGGAAAAAGCACATTGTTTCCCCCTAAAAAGGCAATGTCCAACCATGGAGGATGGTACTACTGTTGTATCTTTACCCCAAGCAGGTGACAGGTGTGGGGAACTGAACAAGGTTGCAGGGGGAGGAACAGAAGGGAGGAGAGTCCACTTACTGTAAGGTGGGTGTGAGACCTGCCTTCCCTTTCCCTTAGGAAGAAGACTCCCTACAAAGATTTGCAGAGTAACAGTGAAAGAGGTTTGATAGTTAGAGACTATGCTACCCATAGCTAGAGGCTCCATAACAAGGACACTGGTGACTGAATAAAAGAGGGATATGAGGGATATGAAGGATTGTCTCAGAATGTGATTACGGTACTCAGCAAAGACAATATCCGCCATGTAACCTGTTTGTCGCCCCAGTCTTCTAAATCGCCAACACACTAAGGGGATTTGTCTCTGAAAAAGAAAAAGAATGCTGAGCTGGCCAAAAAACATGATGCTTTTCTTAGCAAACATCATTGCCAAGAAGTGTATCCATTGCAGCGGTAGGTGCACTTACCAAAAAGAGATCCCTACCAAGTATGAGAGGCCCTCTCAGGATGATGGATGGTCCTTTAGAGACCCTCTCAGGATGTTGGGTGGTCCTTTAGAGGCCCTTCAGGATGATGGATGGTCCTTTAGAGGCCCTCTCAGGATGATGGATGGTCCTTTGGAGGCCCTCTCAGGATAATGGATGGTCCTGATGATGGATGGTCCTTTGGAGGCCCTCTCAGGATGATGGATGGTCCTGATGATGGGTGGTCCTTTAGAGGCCCTCTCGGGATGATGGATGGTCCTGATGATTGGTGGTCATTTAGAGGCCCTCTCAGGATGATGGGTGGTCCTGATGATGGGTGGTCCTTTAGAGGCCCTCTCAGGATGATGGATGGTCCTGATGATGGATGGTCCTTTGGAGGCCCTCTCAGGATGATGGATGGTCCTGATGATGGGTGGTCCTTTAGAGGCCCTCTCAGGATGATGGATGGTCCTGATGATGGGTGGTCCTTTAGAGGTCCTCCCAGTATGATGGTGGTCCTGATGATGGATGGTCCTTTAGAGGCCCTCTCAGGATGATGGGTGGTCCTGATGATGGATGGTCCTTTAGAGGCCCTCTCAGGATGATGGATGGTCCTGATGATGGATGGTCCTTTAGAGGCCCTCTCAGGATGATGGGTGGTCCTGATGATGGATGGTCCTTTAGAGGCCCTCTCAGGATGTTGGGTGGTCCTTTAGAGGCCCTCTCAGGATGATGGATGGTCCTTTAGAGGCCCTCTCAGGATGATGGATGGTCCTGATGATGGGTGGTCCTTTAGAGGCCCTCTCAGGATGATGGATGGTCCTGATGATGGGTGGTCCTTTAGAGGCCCTTCTCAGGATGATGGGTGGTCCTGATGATGGGTGGTCCTTTAGAGGCCCTCTCAGGATGATGGGTGGTCCTTTAGAGGCCCTCTAAGGATGATGGATGGTCCTGATGATGGGTGGTCCTTTAGAGGCCCTCTCAGGATGATGGATGGTCCTGATGATGGGTGGTCCTTTAGAGGCCCTCTCAGGATGATGGGTGGTCCTGATGATGGGTGGTCCTTTAGAGGCCCTCTCAGGATGATGGATGGTCCTGATGATGGATGGTCCTGTGGAGGCCCTCTCAGGATGATGGATGGTCCTGATGATGGGTGGTCCTTTAGAGGCCCTCTCAGGATGATGGATGGTCCTGATGATGGGTGGTCCTTTAGAGGTCCTCCCAGTATGATGGTGGTCCTCAACCAGGGACGTGAAGGCAAAAGCCCCCACCGACTAGGCGGGCCTGTGGGCTATCCACCATGGTCTGAAGGACCTGAACAGTGTTGGGTTTAGATGATGCCATCAGGGGGAGGGTGTTCATTGGGTGATGGGGTTAGAGTTAAGGAATAGTTGGAGAGTTAGCATTGAGCGATAGTGCTAGCGCTAAAGTTAGAGCGTAGTGATATAGTAAATATTACATTAAACGTTGGTACTGGGACTAGCATTACATTTTATCACTAGGGTTGTAGGAGAGTTTAAGTGCTAGTAATGGCAGTTAAGGCTGGTGTTGGGATTACTATTTGGGTTGAATGTTAGAAAATAATATTTTGAGTTCTGGCTAGTGTACCGCATTACTGGCTATCGGGTTTTGGTTCTGAATTAGTGTTAGAGAATATTATTTGTGTTAGTACCAGCACAAAGTTAGGGTTTGGGGATAGTGTCTGAGTTATGGTCTGTTCAAGAGGTTACCATTAAAATAAGCATAGATTTTAGCAAAGGTGCCAGTGGACTGCATTAGAGATAAAGTTAGAGTATAAGGTTAGGGTCAGAGGTTAACCTCTTCAGAGAAAGTTTTTACATTAAGGTGTGCAGCCACTCCAGCCTGTACCTCGTGAGTGATATTACTTCCTAGTGAGGAGACAAGAAATTCAGGGGCATATTACCAAGAATAAGTAATAATTATCGCTATGCTTGGTTAGCGGCTATAATTTTATCGCCGTGCTTCGCCTATTTTTATCGCTTAGAAAACTTGCTATTATCAAGGTTTATCTCCTAAGCAATTAAAATCGGCCGAAATGCATGAATATCGCTGAAAAGTCCGCAATATTCATGCATTACCGTGCTAATGCTCTTAGCCATGTTATCCACCTCCCATTGGATAACATGGCTAAGAACTGCTCAGGGCAGGTGTTAGCTTTTGGAGATATTCGCGCTTGGCGCGTATATCTCCAAAACTTGGTAATAGGAGATAGCGATGTTAGCGACTGTTTCCAGTCGCTAACATCTTGGCACGCCCACTTTGCATGTCATTAGTGATAAATTTCTCTGACATGCAAAGCGGGGCCCAAGATGGTTGCTATCTCTTGCTAGCTGTCGCTAACTGGTGTTAGCGACAGCTAGGTAATAGGGAGATAATTTTATATCCGCTTTCTTGGCTTTTAAAGCCAAAAAAGCGGAGAGAAACCCCCTTTCAGTTCTCAAAGTCAGGAATGCACGACTCCACTGAGGAAGCAACCCTCCCTGCCTTCATAAACAGGACAACCCCTCACTCACAGGAGACAGACACTCAGCTTGCACCCGGAGGTTGACAATATTAGACTCTGAGGAGGCAACTACACAGACGCAAGACCCTTGGCAGCTGTCCCTCAGAGGAAGGCGCAGACAGTACGGGAGGGGCTGGGACAAGTGGGAAGAGACATATATGAATATTGATCATGTGCAACACCCACCTCTGATGAGACTCTCATGGTAAGTGCGAGTAGCTCATGGTGGAGGGCGAAGCGCGCTGATTGGTCATACCATTACCGACCTAGGGCCGGCCAGGAGTGCAGGTTACTGTTGTGTCACCTTGTGTCCCTCGCCTGGGGCTGAAGCATAGAATAATACAATAATACAAATAGGGCATTAATGAATGGGTTTACAGTAAAAGATGTCACATCCAAATGTACGTGATAAGCTATCCGCCTTCAAAACAATGACAAGATTTATTTATAATGTGGTACATTATTTGGTCTGGTAAAGGGTGACCCCTGTGCAAACATCTGTTTGCATTGTGAGCACAGTTATAAGTGGTGCAATGTTACATCTGGACAGGCCACACTTGCTTGAATTTAGAGTGAAAACGACCAAAATCCACAAGTTATGCCCCATTTTCATGCAGATCCTGGATTAGGCGAACAGTCCCATAAATTCCTAACACCGGGTGTCATATTTCATCGGATACAATACTGTCCCTTCCGCCCCGGGTCACTCATAAATAGAACCTATGGGTCAAAGTTGTTTGGTTCAGAGACAGTCCCAAGATAATGTTATTTCATCATCACGGTTTAGGTTTAGACTATTATAAATTATTTTTTCTATTTTATGCAAAGGAACTTGTTGTATTAAGGGGGCTTCGGCTGTTGATGGACTACAAACAAATGTTGGCAAAGCCAAACGCTCTAGCCTTGCCACATCGATCCACTGGTTACTTTTTTATTGCAGGGATATGCCACAAAGGCTGTTTTTTTTAAAGTGTCAATTTCGATTCCAAACATGTAGATTATGGTTATTATTGTGTGCTGTTTTTGGAAGTGATATGAAGGAACTTTCTATTTAACAATATTTTCCCCGCTCGCAACAATCTTGTTTAAGGGGATAGATAGTGGTCCTGACAGATATTTTTGCATAGTCACAGATCAGTACAAATATATATAAATGATTCCTATAGCTCAATAATTGTGAATTGAAAAAGTTTCAGGGCTTCTAAACGAAAGCATTTTTTGACTTGACTGTACAGCGCTGACTGACACTTCCAGATCCGCGTTTGTAGAATCCCTCGGAGAGACCTGGGAGCCAAGATCGCTTAAGAGCTTGCCTGACCCAAGATGGAAGATTAGCTGCAGTTTTGCTGGTCTGACCCTTCTGATCGCCAAATGTCAAACAGCTTTGCCTTGGAAGCCTCCCCTGGCCCCCAGAATCTCAGTTTGAGTAAATGAGCTGCTGAAATGTCCTGAAGCAGAGAATTCATTACTTGTCACTCAACGGTGAAGCTGCGCTAAAGGTACATGGCCTCAACGAGGGACTTAAACTTATAGGAATTAGCTACAAAAAACACGATGAAATGCCTTAGATTTGTCTCATATCCTCAGGTGGAGGAGACCTTGTTCCCACCGCCCACCCTATCATGACAAGGTTGATTGATCTCCCTACCTAGAAGCCCCGGGGAGATGACGTGTCGACTGTACTCTCGGCTCACATTGAATGCAGGCTTGATGCCTGGCCAGATCACTGACATAATATTGAGGTACAATATTGTTTCACACAAATATTGCGTCAAAAATATAGTTTACCACAATATCGCATCCATATACTTTTAATGGTAAGTATACAAATATATCGAAAAAAAATTATCGTTTAACACTGATATCGTCCAAAATCAAACCAAATATAGTTTTTTTAAGATGTATGGTTTAAAGTTGTAAATCTTAAATAATTTATTACATAACATTAATGTAAGTAAATTACATGAATTCCACTAAAACTTAATACTATATATCTCTCTAAACACACAAATATGTATGTGTATGTGTATATATATATATATAGTGGAACAATTATTAAAAATATATATTTTGCAATATATTAAATGTATTGTTTTTAATGTACTACTATGCATAGCATATATATATATATAATATATATAAATATATAAATATAAATAAAAATATATATATATATATTCACTGAAAAAACCATAGGTTTCACATCAGTTATAGTTAGGAATTAGCATTTAAAAAACCTAATAAATTCACTGAAAAAAACATAGGTTTGACACCAGTTATAGTTAGCTGGAAATTTTACTGACATAAAACCATTGAAATTCCCACGTTATAGTTAGTTGGACTCAGTAAAACGTGCGCGCCTGCAACGCACTGCTGATGACGTCACATATTACATCACTCATGACATGGTCAGTGACATCACTCATGACATCACTGATGACACCATCCAGTGAATGTGTGTCTTTCTGAAAAATAAATATGTTTTATATATGTATATGTAAAGGTCGATGGAAGAATAAATGTTTAAATAAGTGTCCTAGGGCCCGATGTAGGTGTCCATTTACCGACCGGTAACGGCCGATTTCAGCCGTTACCGACGGGTAAATGGTCATTCCTGATGATTTTCAGTGAATTTCATAGGTTTTTTAAATGCTAATTCCTAACTATATATAGGGCCTCAAACCTATTTTTTTTCAGTTAATTTTCAAAGGTTTTTTAATAGCAAATTTATATAGCTATGAAATATAATATTTTTTATAATGAATCCTATATTGTATATTTATGTAATACTATTTTTTTAATGTATATTATTCATGTTTTTATTTTTTTTTATTTTGTTGCCCTGGTGCGCTCCCGGTGCGCGTACCGGTGAGCGCACCGGAAAGCACATCTTCTGACGCGCCCCGGTGCGCGTACCGGTGAGCGTCCCATTAGCGCTATTGCCGAGAACGAAAACTTCATCGTGACGTATCGCGTAGCCGCGTCCGCCAGATACGAACGGCGTAAGCGCACCCGGAAGCATCCGAGCGCATACGATCGCGCTACGTAAGCGCCCCGGGGCGGGCGCTGGGGCGCGTAGCGTAAGCGCATCAGGTCATGTGACATAAAAATAACACTTTTTATTGGTTCAGGACAGTTTTGTTTTCCAAATGATGAAAGCCCTGGTCATGTGACCTGAAAATAACACTTTTCATTGGTTCAGGACAGTTTTGTGTTCCAAATGATGCAAGCCCCCACCTTTTTTCCTCATTCTCACTTTGTACTTTGAGTGAGGAAGACCTGTTTGCAGACCTATTTGTACCTATTTGTACTGAGAAATGGCTACAGCAGCAGCAGCAGCAGGAGCATCTCAGCCACCACCACCACCACCATCACCACCACAAGGACCACCACAATACCACAGTGGTGGAGATGAAGAAGAGGAGGAGGAGGAGGAGGAGGAGAGGCGCTACCTGCCTGAAGATACTACACCCTACAAGCCAAAGGAGTACATTGTCTGGGAGTTTTTTTTAAATCCCAAGGGACCTCAAGAAAGTTAATGCGCCAAAGGTTACTTGTCTGATCTGTGGCACTGTACTTTCCAGGGGGAACCCTGCCAAAAAGTATTCTTTTGGCAACAACACCATGATTCGCCACATGCAACGCCGGCACCCAAACAACTATGCTACGGCAGAGGTCAGAGAACTGACCAGAAACCCTACCCAATCTTCTCCCAGCACCTCCCAAAGTACACAACCCACTCCATCGGGTCCAGAGACAAGGGAGATGGTCCCAAACATCCAAACCCAGTTGGGTGATTTTAAAATAGTTTGCAAATTTTGCGGGCGTACAATTTGCTATGGTGAGCAAAGTATTAAACTCATCAACCGTGCTGGTGACAACCACAAGTGCCCAAAGAAACCATAATTTTTTCCAGATTTTTTTTCCTCCAGTTGAGCCGTTTACAATTCCCTGTTTTTTGTTTGTCCCCATAAAAATTACAAAAAAATATATAAAATTGTTCATAAAAGCCAAAAAAAGTACAAAATGTTCCAAAAAACAATAAAAAAATATAAAACAACAAAAAGTATAAAAAATACAGTTCTTTTTAGAACTACCTCCAATTTATAAAAAAAATGCTACAGTTTTTAAAAAAATCTGTCATTCTTTTTTCCCCATGGTATGCTCCCCCGGTGCGCTCCGCGGTGCGAAAAAAAAAAATGTTGCCCCGCGGGGCCCTTTTATGGCCCCCACATCAAACCTAGGGGGTCAGGGGGGGTCTACCCTGCCTCCTTTTGGTCATTTCCCCCTTTGTTTTTGTCACCTCTTGTGTCTCGATCCTACCGAGACACAAGATGGCGGCCGCTCCGGACTGTTTGGAATGTTCACAGACACCCGAGAGCCAATCAGCTTTTCGCTCGCGAACTCGCGTAGCGCGCTGGAGCGTGCCCAGGTGCGCGTACCGGGGCGCGCTTATAGATATATATTTTTTTTTAACCTAAATTACTCAAAATCCACTGGAGCACATATCTTGAGACATAGCAAAGGCACATCGGGCTACCAGTCCCTACAATTTTGCCAAGTTTGGTGGAAATCCATTCAGCCGTTCGGGCTAAAAGTGAGTCCAATCGCCCTATGGAAATGAACATGGGGAAAACACGTTTTGGGACCCCCCTTTTATCTCAGCCCCCGCTTGACAAATCCCCCCCAAACTTTCAGGGAAGGAGCGGAGCGCAGCGAGGCAAATTTGAGGAAAATTACAGGCAGATCCCTCAATCGACGCCAAAGTTATTCCCAATAGAATGTTGCGGTTTCCCTATAGAAAATAATCAATCAATCAATCAATCAAAGACATTTATAGAGCGCACTACTTACCCGGAGGGTCTCAAGGCGCTTGGGGGGGGGGGGGTGCTGCTACTGCTCGAAAAGCCAGGTCTTGAGCTTCTTCCTGAAGGAGAGGTGGTCTTGGGTCAGGCGCAGGTCGGTCGGGAGGGAGTTCCAGGTCTTGGCGGCCAGGTAGGAGAAGGACCTTCCTCCTGTTGTCGTTCTTCGGATGCGGGGGACGGCGGGGAGGGCGTGACTGGCTGATCGGAGGTGGCGTTTGGGAGCGTAGAAGTTGATGCGGTTGTTGAGGTAGCTCGGGCCTTGATCGTGTAGACCGCCAGTAGGTAATATACATATATATATATATATATATATATATATATATATATATATATATATATATATATATATATATATATATATATCAGGCAATCCGCTTCCAAACGCTTTCTGGAATCTCGCCAGCCGGCAAGGATACACGGACACGGACCAATTAGGCGCTGAAATTTCTTTATTTGCAGAGAGTTGTCAAAGACGTTTCGGCTATATATATATATATATGTTATGTTATGTTATGTTATGTTAAAATGGGACTTTTATAGCGCAACGGCTACTCCAAGGGAGTGTCCCGGCGCTTTGAGCTCCAATCACAGAGGAGAGCAAGAAACATAACAGTAACAGAAAAAGGGCTTAAAAAGAAAGAAATTATCCAGCAAACAACCAGGTCTTCAGGTCTTTCCTGAAAACAAGCAGGTTTGAGGTGTTTCGGAGGGACAGCGGTAGCGAGTTCCATAGCTGGGGGGCGAGGAAGCTAAAAGATCTGCCGCCTAGCCGAGCCTTTTTAATACGTGGTACCCGCGCCAAAGCCAAGGCTTCTGACCTGAGAGATCGTGCAGGTCGATAGAAGTCCAGCCTTCTCTGAAGATATATATATATCAGAAACAACAACGGGGTCCTTCTGGGATCCTTCCTCCCGAGTCAGGTGGCGTCTCACATTCGGCGGACCACACTGGCCGAAAAAAGTCAATAAACAGCAGGTTGCTTAACAAGCACAAGACGCACTCAGGAATACTGCAGCATAAAGGATTTATGCTGCAGTATTCCTGAGTGCGTCTTGTGCTTGTTAAGCAACCTGCTGTTTAATATATATATATATATATATATATGTATATATATATATATATATATATATATGTATAGATATATATATATATATATATATATATATATATATATATATATATATATATATATATATATATATATATATATATATATATATATATATATATATATATATATATATAAGATTCCGTTTGTTTGTTCAGGATACTTGCCACACATGGACCGCCAAATCAGTGCATTAATTGGAATGCATGAGGAATGTGGGACATTTTTCTTTCTGTAAACATCTACGGTAACATTTCACTCAACATTAATGTATTCATAATGTTATTTTTGCAATATGAATAAGGATTGATATAAAAGAACACTTAAGAGCATTACTGTGATTGGTGAAAGAGATACTCTGGGCCATATTACGAGTTTGGCAGTCCTCCTGCCAGCCCACCACAGCTGCGCCAGAAGGAGGACCACCAAGCCCGTTGAGCGCCCACCTGCTGGATTACAACTGTATTCCATGGCGAACAAAACGGCGTGGTCTTACGGACTCGGCTGAATAAGGCTCATAGGTCAGCCTTAAATGCAGGTGCTGCCGTGACAGCGCATGCAGTACGCTCCTTAATGGTGTGGCATGCATGCATGCCACACCATGCAGGAACTTGGGGTGCAATTCCCTGGGGGCACAACATGTGCCCCCGCATGCATACCCAGGCCCAGGAGCAGCAGGAGACCCTGTTAGGACCGCCCTTAGTTGACTCTCCACCATCCTTTTCAGGGCTGGCTCACAGCCATGAAAAGGACAGTGAACAGGCAACTCCTAACACGCACGGTGGTGCCACAGCGGCACAGTCAGCATTTTGCTGCTACCTTACACTCTGCAACCGCCGCCAGATCCAGGATCCCCAGCGGACATGGCGGTCCTGTGGTTGTCCCACCGACACACTTTGAATACTGTGGGCAGACCCACAGTGGTGGGGGTGGTCGGACTGCCATCACGTGTACGGCAGTCCTGTGAACCGTTGTACTCATAATAAGGCCGTTAGTATATTAGTGAGTAGGTTACTTCAGATCTCTATCTTTCAAAAAAATGTACAATGTTTTCAATACTGCAAACAATTCTTATTTATAAGTACTATAGTTAGGAATTAATGTAATTAGATATTGGCTATCAAGCTATATGTCAATATTGTTTCCATAATTGAGATTTGAAATTTGTTGATAATTCCTCTCTGTTTTACGGACATTGAGATTTAGGGGCAGTACCTAAAAAATGGTTGTCCTAATTTTCAAACTTATCTTTAGAGCTCTACCTTGGTTTGAACAGAATAATATTCAAGAGATCGACAAAAGAAAAAAAATCATAAACCAATTTATTGTGAAAATGATTTAAATAGTATTCAGACAAATTAACAAGGGCTTCGTTAGACTGAAATATTGTTGGGTTTGTTGATCTTTCCTCCAACACAGTCTTGTTACTCCTGGTGTGTCTCTTGCTACCAACATGTGTTCTTCTTCTTCTTCTTTTATGACGTTGATTGTTTTTCAGTATTTTTCATACAATCTTTAGTTAGGTATTTATTGATTGATTCTAGAAAGAAGTGGATGTATTGCTGTCACTGGATTCACAGAATCCCCTTCTGTGGAGCTGAGCGCTGCTGCCCTTGTTTTCATATGTTTATTGGAAATTTTTTTAGAACATTCGGCAAAAACATAAATGCACTGACTTCATATTCACAATCATCGTTTCTGCATTGATTTTTCTCTTTGGGATTTCATTTTCATTTTAAGGCCAGAATATTTCTATCAAATATTTTAGAATTGTACTCAATATCTTCAAACATTATATAAATCTGTTAACTCTCTCACCTTATGATTTCTTAAGAATGTCTTCAACATTATCAATGCAGAGTGTGATCATTGTTAGCAAAATGCAGCATCCATAGAAAGAGGATAAAATAAGGAGAAATAGAGATATTTGTCCCATTGCGCCTCTCCTGGGGATGCGTAGCAGTTTGGGCGCATTCCCAGGTCTAACTGGGAATGCGCCCAAATGGTAAATCCGAGAATGAACCAAAATCCATTGAGTTGCATCGGAACACCCACACACCACTCATGGAACACCTCCCGGGGGCAAAGTAACACAGCACAGCAATTTTTGCTGCATTGCGTTATTCTGAATTTATCAAGCGACTCTACGCAAGGGAGCCTAATGTGGTTTGATAAATCGTATCTTAAGGGTTGTATTGCTTTTGGACCCCATTGTGCGGTGCATAAACTTGCGAAACCCTTTTGATAACTATGGGCCATCGTTCACAATACGCCACCATCTTGGCTGTGTGTTGCAATATTGTGCAGCTGGGAATGAGTTGCGTTTCACTGTCGTTTGGTACAGCGGGCCCACTACAGCGGAGTGTGAATGAACGTGCTGAGAGAAAAACATTAACATGGTTTCAATAACCATTTTGCACTGCATGATAACACTGCTCAGAAGAGAGAAGTAGCAAGATAAGGACACACTTCATGGAAGACAAGAAATGCAAGAAAAGATAAGACAAGGAAAGACACTGCTCAAAAGATGTGTGACTAAGCGTGCCTTTGATTATTCAATATCTAAAGTAGGACTTTATATTCAGGAGGTGGTGATTGTGAAGATATGTCCACATTTATTGGAAGATTTATAAACTGCACTTTGGCATCATGTAGCGTACAGACCCCGTACCAAGGGTGGCATAATCCAGAATATGTTTAAAAGGGCTGTTTTAGGGTGGCAAATCGCAGGCTGCAGCCCTGGAGCCTGATTACAAGTTTGGCCTGTTTCTGCACCACCAAACCTGTGCGCGCACTGCTTGCTAGAATATGACTTTTTGGTAACTGGCGGGCTGCTCTTTAGCGATTCCAGGGCGGTGCCTTTGAAATAAGCACTGCAATGGGAGCATCAAAGGCAGTACCTTCACGACGTGGACTGGTGCCATCCATGCCATGCAGGTTCTGGGGTGCATGCACACAGGGGGCACAACTTGTGCCCCCCTGCATGTACCCAGTGGCCCTGAGGCACAAGCGGGCCCTGCAGGGCCCCCTTTGCATCCTCTCCACCACGGTTTTCATGCAGTATGAACCATTAGGAACCTCCATGAAAACGGTGGGGAGAGTAAACTCGTAATATGCGTGAAGTCCGGTGGTCCCCCAAGCATACAGCGACCCCAAGACCACCACACCACCGCCAGGGACCCCTGATCCCTGGTGGTTGCGGCGGTGCAATGCCGGTCCGACTTCATCTGAAACAACAGAGCCCCCAGTAATAATCCCAGCTAACTGGTTTTAATATAGTCAATCACAAACTAACTGGAGTTAATGCACACAGTATTTTCTTGCGAGCACGTGACTAATCGTGATACCCAACATTTGACCACGAGACTAACCCCTAACCTTGGGCTCCAGAGCAGTGTTGTCCTCGCCGTAAAGCAACACAATGACTCGTACGGGGTAGTAAGTGCGATATAAATACAATTATATGTCCATGAAAAAAATAAGCAATTGGATACCCTATGTGAATAACAACAAAGGGAAATGCAAATGCTTTCTGAGACATTGACGTCATACATGAAGCCTGTGCTCTCGGATACTGTTGAAATTATTCAAGCTCCCACCAGCTCAGCAGGAGCTAGAAAGCATTAATGGAAACTATGGAGTCTATATAGAAACTGCATTTTGCATTATGTAATTAATGCTACTACAGTACGATGACAGTACTACAAAATGCTATTCACAAGCCTATGTTGAGAGGTTCCACCTCTGCCTTGCCTACCGTTTTCTGTGCAGACATCTCTGCTCCGATTGCAGAGTCTCCGCACTAATAATTATATGAATTAGTAGTAAGTGTGGGAGGGAAGGGGTGTGAAAATGGAGAATATTTACTCCAAAATGGGAGGGGATAAGGAGGGGGTTTAGGGAGGGAATTGCGCTACCCATAAAAAGTAGGAACCTTAATATTCACAAATTGCACTCCTAAAGTTACTGCAGCCAAAAAGAACCTAAAACTGTTATAAATGCACTCCAGCTCAGAGCAGGAGGAAGTCCAACACCACACATGGCCAGCCACAGGTACTGCAACACCCCCACTTAAAGGATGGAGGTAGGGGCTTAAAATGACACCCTCTAGGAAATAATCTTAATTAAGGGCAGTATGCTCTGGTAAGGTATAGTATGAGAAAAGAAGATATAGTACTGTACGGTATTGCTTAGTGTCATCTGCTAAGGTAGGTTTTACTACGGTACAGTATGATATACCATGGGACGGTTTGATAAGGTGCGGTAAGGTGCAGCATAATATGGTTTGCTTGAGTGCAGCACGGTCTGGTAAGGTATAATCTGAGAAGGGGAGACACGTTACTGTACGGTACGGTACAGTGTGTGTCTCTGCTACGGTTGGTTTTACCACGTTGCGGTGTGGCATACTACGGTACGGTTTGATAAGGTGCGGTAAGGTGCAGTACAATCTGGCTTTCTCCGGTACAGTATGGTTTGGTGAGGTTTAGTCGGAGAAGGGAAGACACTGTACTGTACAGTTTCGTCTGCTAAGGTAGGTTTTGGTGCGGTGCGGTGTAGTATACTACGGTACGGTTTTATAATATATGGTACATTGCAATACGATTCTCCGGGACAGAGGGGCAGATTTACAAGCCCCTTGAACCTCTTTTACACCGCTGTTGCGTCACTTTTGTGACACAGCAGCGGCGCAAAAGATGTGCCATGGTGCGGCATTTTTATAACGTGACGCATCTCCGAGATGTGTCACGTTGTAAAGCCCTGCGCCAGAAGGAGGCGTTCCATCACAGGGGGGGCGTTCCGGCTCAGGAACACCTCCTAAAAGTGGCTGCATGAAATCTACAAGATTTCACTCAGTCACATTTGGGCCCATGCTCCGTCAAAACCCTGCGCCTGCTTGAAGCAGGCGTAAGGATTGACGCAGCATTGTGGAGATAGAGCCCCCCAGATCATTGCTGGAGCTGAGTGGTGTTTGCGACGCAACTCCAGCGATGCGCTGCCTTTACCGCACAGATGCTTTGTGCATCTGTGCCGTTTTTTGCCCCAATTGTGGCGCATCCATGGTGGCGGAGCCGTGGCGCACAATAACTGGCGCATTCCTGCTGATATGCAGGGATGCGCCAGTTATTGTAAATCTGCCCCAGAGTGATTTGCTGGGTTTGTTCGTTTTCTTTTCAGGTGCTTTGCCATTTCGTACTTTTAGGTCTGTGTACTGCGCGTGCTTCTGCTGCCCACAGCGCTGACGAGTGTAATCTCTGTGTGATCTTCGATTCTGCGGACGGCAAACACAGCATCGCCGGCTGCGGGAGGCGTCGACCCCTCGTGCTGACGCCAGAGGGGCCTCACCAATGGGCTTCACCTCACTCTAGGGTTCACTGAGAATGCTGTGGTGTGGTGTACCACGCCGCATTCACCATGCCCACTTCTCTGTGAGTTGAAGACAGGCGCCGTCTGCAAGGGGAAGGGGGGGTTTGTGCGGGGGGATTGAATGATTATGGTTGGATACATTAAGGTTGGGTGAAGGTTTGACACAGGGGGGCATCGCACAGAAAACTAGTCGCTTTGGCACAGTTCATGTCAAAGCCGGGGCGTCCGTCTCGAGGAACGAGTGTCACGGCGCGCATTGAAATATTTTCGAAATATCTCGAGATTCTAATGCATTTTGTTTCGGTCTATATAGATTGCCCTGGCCCAATAAGGAATTTTTGGAGCAAGTTAGAGGAACATTGGGGCAGATTTACAATTACTGGCGCATCCCTGCATATCCCGAGGGATGCGCCAGTAATTGTGCGCCGCAGCTCCGCCACCATGGATGCGCCGCATTGTAAATGCGGCGCACCATGGGGCCAAACGGCACAGATGCGGGACGCATCTGTGCCGTAAAAGCAGGGCATTGCTGAAGTTGCGTCGCAAGCGCGACGCAGCTCCAGCAGTGATCAGGGGGGCCCTATGTGCACAATGCTGAGTCAATCCTTACGCCTGCTTCAAGCAGGCGCAGGGTTTTGATGCGGCATGGGCCCAAAAGCGACTGAGTGACTCAGCCACTTTTGGGAGGCGTTCCTGCGCCGGAACGCCTCCCGCTGCGATGGTACACCTCTTCTGGCGCAGGGCTTTACAACGTGACGCATCTGGGATATGCGTCACGTTGTAATACCCCGCACCATGGAGCATCTTTTGCGCCGCCGCTGCGTCACAAAATAGTGACGCAACGGCGGCGTAAAAGCAGCGCAAGGGGCTTGTAAATCTGCCTCATTGTGCATTACATTGCATAACCAGACCCCCACCCCAAACCATGCTATACTGACCCAAAAACCCAGCCCCTCTGGCCTCTGCTCTGGAGCAGAGCTTCTGCCATTTATTGGCAGAAAGGCCAATCTGCGAGAGGAGGTGGGCCCCCTTGGAGTGTTGGGGGTAGTGAGGCCGTCTGGGGCTGGGGCAGGAGACGGGGTTCAGGGTGGCAGCGCGGTGTGCCCGAGATACAGGGCTTTGAACACAGTCCAGACAGGGCAGAGACTAGTGCCCTCATGTGGTGATGCTGGGAGGGCGTTGCAACAAACATGCATGAAGGCTGACCCCCGCAGCACCCGGGGACGACCCCCCCCCCCCCCCCCCTTCCCCCGCCGCCCACGCGCTCATTCTGCGTGCCTTGACGCCTCGCTTACACTTTGCAATGTTCTAGAAGCAGAAACAAGGCGCTGCGGCCTTGGGATTGAGACGTCTGCCTTGAACCCTGTCCTTCCAGGCGCTGCCCGTGAGCACGGGGGCGGGAGGTGCCAGGGCCGGGCTCCGAGATACAAATGCGTGAAATGAGATGACAATTTTGTGAAATCAGCCTCGGTATGAGAAGAGCAGCTCCCGTCGTCTGTCGGTGCCCAGGGCGGCGATGTTTACTGTGACGATGGCGCCACCGTGTGGACAACTGAATCGTGTACAAACTGTCCCTCGAGAGACAGCCAGATCTGAAACAATGGGCTTTTGTGTTGCTTTACCTCCCATACTGCAAATATGGCTTGGGGACATCAAAGTGGTCTATCTGTAAACAAACATTGATAAAGTTAATAGGTCTGGCTTATTTCAGGTGGGTATATTATAAGTTACATTTCTCTTTAAATGACTGTCAGTCAATTGTTGTGTGATTTGTGTTTTACAGGCACCTGTACTAGCATGCCACAGGGGCTAAATGCAAAAGGGTGCCAATCAACCCCGCAGAATGGGGAGAGGAGCCCCTCGGACTCAGTGCTCGATTGGCATTAAAAAAAAGTGCCGGGGCCCTCGCCAGGATGCCACTGCAGCTTCCACCACCCATTGCCCCTGCCAGTTATGCCAATGACAGTACCAACAACACTATTAACCATCACTCTCCTCCAAGTGTGACAATTCAGACTTTTAAAACACAAAAAAAATGACGAATACCTGATGCCCACGCTATTCTTGCAGCTCTGGGATGCAGGTGTTAGTCATGTTTAATATATATTGAATTATTAAAACAACTGTGGTTCTTCTGCTCCTCATAAAATTAGACAAGCAGCACCACCATGTTGCAGGCTGATTGTTGATAATTAAGTGCCTGCCGAGCACCAAAACTCACTGGCTCAAATTAAGCACTGCTAAGACTCCCATACCTCAAATATAATTATAAAGCTGAATGGGTGCCCCTTGGCCGCAGAGACTACAGGGACCTGCCCTACGTGTAAAAAGAGAAACAACACACATACAGGCAGGCACCCATGCAGTCAGACAACACACATAGGTTAAATGCATGTGATGTTAATTTCAGTGGCATAGAAAGGTTAAATAATGAGCGAAGGAGAGACACGACACAACTGATAGCCCCTCTGTGTCTTGCTGATATCAGTAATGTGCTATTTAGGAAGAACAGAGCGCATCGCAGCTCAGGCATCCTTTGTACTAACACTTTGGGAAAACCTTGTGAATGTTGATTCTACCTTCATGCCTGCACCTTCTGAGTCTGATTAGAAGAATAACGACATTGTTGTAGGGATTCTGCGCAAACATAGAACTATGGGTAGGATTATGGGACCTTAGTGTATAGGGACGGAGTCACCCTATCACCTTAGTACCCAAGAGCCCGGGACCGACCAGCTATAGCGTCTCACTTACCCTCCTACTCACTCACAGAGGAACAAGTGATTAGACACCCCAGAACGCAATACTCCCGACTCTGACAGGAATCGCAGTTGCAAGACGCACCCTTTCGCTCACAGTCTTGCACTTGTCCACAATAAGATCTGACAGAGACACAAGCAAGTTTACAATATTTATTTTAACTAACGTGCTCAAGTATGCATTATATGTGCCATAATAGCAGAAAAATGCATAACACAAATACGGTCAGCAAAGCAAGTAATTCATAATCGTAAGACGAGCTGTCCTAGTGGAAGACAGCGTAGCCTACCCTCGCTCCCCTCAACTAGAAGCAGGATGAATATATACTAGAAGATCTCTGGGGGTTATCTGCAGACCCTACGTCATGCTCTTCTCCCTGGAAAGGTCCCTCTCCAAGTATTTTCTAGCTCTCCGTTTATTCCAATAAGACCAAGGTACGTTTTCCCAAACCTCCGCTGCATCGGTATGGTTTGTCTAGGTGCTAGAGCCTGCGCAGAACAAAATAATAAGGGGCATTGTTGTTCAACCTTGTTTTCAATGTTCAAACTAAATCCCAGGAACCTGCAAAGCATGAAAACGGCAATAGGTTCTCATTTGAAAATAACTAAAGAGATATTTGCAAAATAAACTGATGTGTAGGAGAAGTGTGGCTCACCAATTAGAGCGGAAGACCCGAAGGCAGAGGTCTGGCCCGGGACCAGGGTTCAATTCCCAACGCGGCAGGGTCTTGGGATCAATGTCCATGGACTCGATATTTCTCGCCTCGGTGCCTATTCTAATCATGAGTCCCACTCTGCAACTCTGGGCAATAGCTTGCTTAATCTCCACAACGGCACCGAAAGCGCTAGGATGCCTGGCTGCACCTTGGGGGTGCCCAAGAGTGGGCACCTCACATGGAAAGCTAGGAAGGGTTCCACAGCGGTATACAGCGCCAAGATACCTTCTAGGTGATAGTGCGCTTTACAAGTATACATACATTTACATTTTACACATTTTAGTAACGTACAAAAAGCAGCGGGCAATCTGCAGTGTGCTCCTGCTAACTTAGGGAAGACGACTACGGGCCCATTGGCCACGTGACAGTATTTGTGAGCACGATGAAATTGTGACCTGTGAGTTGACGTTACCGGAGGGACGATTTCAGAAGCTGGAAAGTCATCAGCTTTGAACAGAAGCAGATTATTCAAACAGCAATGGAAAGTGTGAATACGTATTTGGCAAATTCGAAAATATCTGATGGAAGCGTTGATGCTTTTCAGTATATCACACCTGCCCCATTATCAGGCAGTGGTTCTCTTTGATGGCTGGATAGACAGTGCAAAGGCCCCTAGGATTCAAAGTGGTGGAACTGGCATATGAGGGGCACCCGGGGATACATGATAAGAGGAGAACTAGAGGATTTCTTTGGTGACCAGGATTAGTCAAATCAGTTGAGGAATTTGTGAGACAATGTATATTTTGAGCAGTAAGTGATAAGTCACAAGTCACGGTGCCCAGCTTCTTGGGATCAGATCCCATTTCGGACCTAGCATGCTCTACAGTAGCTATTGAAATAATTGGTAACTTGGGTGCTTTCAAGGGTTAAATCATATGTGGCATTGTAGCCACAGATTATTATTCTTTATAGACAGAGGAGGGTTTGTGAGCAGTATTATTACATATGAGATGAAGGAATTTTTGTAAAATGTGTTCTTTAGGGAAAGAGTACTAGATTAAATTGTTACTGGCAATGGCACATAAATTGCCTCAAATGAATTTTAGGTTTTTCTTGGCAGCCATGGTATTAAGCATGTGACTACTTCATAATATCATCCAAGAAATAATGGTCGTGCCGAGCCATGCAACAAAGTAATTAAAGAAAACATTCAACTGTCTTTGGTCAGTGATTTGGAGTTGCAGAATCTTTTATGGGCAATTCAGATTGCTCCCAATTCTGATACCAAAGTTTCATCTATTGCATTAATAAAAGAACAACTGCCGGAGTCAAAGATGGACAGGTTGTGAATGGAAAAGAAAAAGGTACCAGTGTATGTGATATCTGATTCATCCCCAATATGTTTTTATAGGGAAATAGTCTTTTTTAAAATGTTATTTAGTAGCCATATTTTTCAATCACTACTTTCTTTTGTAGTCTATTTGTTTTGTTTTTGGTTCATTTCTGGGTAGTGAGTCATAAAAAGATGGTAGTTATACTGTTATTTTCTGTTTTGGGGGAAGGTTTATTGGTAGTGTTTGTGGTTTTGTGTACTAGTGGCTGTGTTAGGCTTAGGTTGTGTTTATTAGTAATATATTATAATTTTTTTAAATAATTTGTTATGTGCTTTGTAGGGGACAAACTACTCTATAAATTCATAGACTTCCCCGTTGTACCCTTTAAGCAACCCTTTGGAATGTTCTGGAAGGCAAGTTCAGCCCCAGAAGTAACATTATGGTTAGCTGAATTACTGAAATGTGATAAAGCAGAAGCTGCCACAGCTACTCTATACCAACTACAAAACGGACAAGGTCCTATAGCTCTGATATGTGATGTACACATTACAAATCTAAAAGCCAAAAATGACATCAGACCGCCATAACAGTGCAATCACACTACAGACGAATAGGCATGGAATACCTAAATACAGGGCACTTAACTCAGCACCTGAACTTTCACAGTTGGGTTTAACAGAAACATATGTAAATTGTAAAATTGTAAAGCAAAGCTATGCACAGACATACACCCGAGACCATAGGGAGGTGGACAAGGGGACAATCAAGCTAGAGGGGAAGCAGAGACTAAAGTTTGGGGATAGGGACCACAGAGCACTGGTATTGTGTCAACTGGAGCCATTCCACAATAGTATTTGGAATTTCGGTTGGTATCTGTGTCCTGAGCGGTTTAGTCCGCCAACCCAGGTGTCTTCAAAATAATTCATTAGGGGACTTGGGGGCATATTATCAAGGAATGGCGTTAAAATTATTTCCACTTTAGTAGCAGGAAACTGCTGCTAAAACAGCGATAATGTGCTTGATAACATGCCCTATAGAATTCCAATAGAAGCCCATGTTAACACCAGAACATGGGCTTCTATTGGAATTCTCAAGGGCATATTATCAAGCACATTATCACTGCTTTAACTGCAGTTTCCTGTTGCTAAAGCGAAGATAATTTTAACGCTGTTCCTTGATAATATGCCCCCTGGGTTGTTTTTGTTTTGCTGTAAGTAAGTTGTAGTGGTTAGCTACCTTTGCGGCAGGGACATATGTTAAAGATTGGACGGATTTGTTAGCATGAGCTGAAAGCCATTTTGTATTTCTGGCAGCCATCTTGTTTGCCATGTGCTCACCATGTGCTCTGTCCTCCCGCAGTGTTGACTGCTCTTGTAATCTGCCTAGAAACAAACTATATTTAGCATCTTCCACCTTCGCACATGCTCAGAAGGGCCTAGCTAGTAGAATGCACCTGCTCATCTTGTAGAATTGTCAGGCTATTTTTGCTGCTGTATGGAGAAGTAACTCTCCTCCCACCTTGTTGAGCAAGCAGATCTTGCATGCCCATATTAGTCATTTTGCATGCGTACATGAGCTAGGACTGCCCCTTGGTCTTATGCTGACTATGTAACCCTAAGCATATATAAGGCCCCAGTTTTCTGTACTCTTTAGACTGCCTCATTCAGTTGCTAAGACTTCTGTGTGACATAGTCTCCCTCATTTGAGGTTAATAAAGATGTTCTTTTTATATTTCAGCTTCTGTGCCAATTTCTTCTTTGTTGGTTTAAAAGGACCAAGTGTCAGTGGGACCCCTGAGAAGGTTTCTATGTTATACACTTAGGCTAGTGAAATAATTATTTTACTACTTAGTGTTTTAAGGTGTACATAGGTGGTAAATTGTCTCTGATGTGGACTGGGACTTTTGGAAATACAAATTTTAATATTATAGTTGTGGATTCTTGGGAAGTAGTGCATGCCAGCTGATCCTCCCCCTCACCAAGGACCCCCTCACCGCCAAAACCAACCTTCACGAAGGAATGATAGCCGTCGCCAAGTGCATGAAGATCAGCTGCCTGAAGCTGAACTCAGACAAGACGGAAGGCCTCATCCTCGGCTCCACTCCCTCGGCATGGGATGACTCCTGGTGGCCGACCACAATGGAGGCAGCACCGACACCCACCAACCATGCACGCACGCAACCTAGGGTTCATCCTCGACTCAACACTCTCCATGACCAAGCTAGTCAACGCTGTCTCGTCCTGCTGCTTCAACACCCTCTGCATGCACTGCAAGATCTACAGGTGGATCCCCAATGAAGCAAGAAGAACGTTCACCCAGGCCCTCGTCAGCAGCAAGCTAGACTACCGTAACGCCCTCTACGCAGGAGCCTCGGCCAAACTCCTGAAACGACTACAACGCATACAGAACTCCTCCGCATGCCTGATCCTCAACATCCCTCGCCACAGCCACATTGCACCCCACATAAAAGACCTACACTGGTTTCCTGTCAACAAGAGGATCACCTTCAAGCTCCTCACCCACGCACACAAAGCACTCCACAACACCGGACTGCCATACCTTAACAGGCGACTCACCTTCTACACCCGAACCACCAGCTCCGCTCTGCCGACCTCGCCCTCGCCACCGTCCCCCGCACCGAAGAGGGACCGCAGGCGGCAGATCGTTCTCCCACCTCACCACCAGGACCTGGAACACCCTCCCCATTCTTCTATGGCAGACCCAGGACCTACTCACCTTCAAGAGGCTACTCAAGACCTCGCTATTCGAGCAGTAGCAGCAACCCCTCAGCGCCTTGAGACCCTCACGGGTGAGTGGTGCACTTTACAATGTTATGATTGATTGATTGCCTCTTTGAAATCATGCCGTACATGTCTTACTTCGATTTCTCTGACATTTGGTGGATGTTTCTATTTCCTTACATTAATAACAAAGTCATCTTTTGTAGTGGTGGTCCCATAGCAAACATTTAAGTAATATTTAGTAAATTCTAATTGGTAGTTCACATGCTTGTACTTTGTTTGTTGTACGTGTAACCCATGTGAGAATGTAATGGTTTCCCTTTCAGTGATATGACCTATCTTGCTCTTTCTGTCATTATATCTGAAAATAGTGGGATATTATTAAGTATTAAATGTTTGAAAATGTATAATACATTTCATATTGACTTGCAATATTTGGGTATCCTATTTTCTAAGTTATACTTACATAGGGATTCTTGCAGGAAATTGCAGTACTAATTTCCAGGCTTTCGGTTGGGTTCTTACAATGTTGGTCAGGTACTCTTTTTTTGTTGAAGAAAAAAATGCATTTAGGTTTATTTTAAACATTTGTTTGTTAGTAGTTAGTGGGGGCTGAGGATGATTTCTAAGAGTATAACTTGTAGAGTTACTTTCTGTTTACTAAGTAGTTTAAATAACTTACTTTTTGATAAAGTTTTTTGCAGGCATGTAGGTTTTTGTTGTTTTTCCGTAGATGAGTAGTTTCTTGACTTTGTCGAAACTTCTTTGTGGTATCTATGTTAAAAAACATAAAAGCAGTAGAGTGTTTAGTCAGTTATTTGCTATTTTACTCTTTTAAAATTAATTAATGTATAAGTTAGTGCAAATAAATGTTTTACGGACTTTGGCAGGTAGTTGTATATATTTTTCCACTTCCGTTTTCTGGTTCCATCTGTAAAATCCAGCAGTTTCGTCTTCTTTCAGCTTTTGCAGTTTTTGGAGTAGTAAGTATTTATATTTTGTGTACCTTTTATACTGATAGTTTAATTGAGTGTATACTGGTATCGGTTAATTTTGTTTGTGACATGATTGAATTGGTGAGTGTTCTTTTAGTTTGATATTTTTTTCACTTATTGCCTTTTATGGTCAATGCGAATTAATTTTCATTTCATAATGTATGCTATATATTTCGGTGATTTTTTTCAAGCTAAATGTATTATTTATTTATATGTTACAAATTATTGTTGTTTAATGCTTAAATGTTAATACTTGTAAATATATATTTTTAATATTGGTTCCAAGTGCATTATTTGGGTTATTTATGTTTATTTTACTAATGCAAAATTGTTACAATGTAATTAGAACATTTATAGACTAAAACAAATTTTTAAGACAATATAATTATGATGTTTTTATATTAAAGTTGTTGATTTGTTCCAATATTAATGTAGGTGATATATTTTGTTCTGATATTTTTTTACTATTTATATGTTAATTTAACTGTCACAATATTTGTGTTTCTGTTATTTTTGTTCTCAATATAAGTAAAAATGAATATTTTTGACAGCAATATTTTGGTTATTGATATTTATGTTTTTGTTAGTTAAGTATAGGAAGACAATATTTGTGTAAATTATATTTATTTTCCAATATTATTGCAAACCAATATTTTCTACATCACTACTATGTCAGTGATCAAACCCAGGCACCCTTGGGCCGTGCTATAAGGGTGCCTGCATTATAAGCAGGATTGCAAACCTTAGTAAATCTAGAATGGCATGAAATTTATGGGTGGATGCACTGGAATACCCATGCTCCACCCATAGAATGCATTCTATTAAGACATGTGGGAAAACGCAGCAATGGACATGAGTAAACTATTCCCTTTCTCCAGCCGAACAGGGACAGAAGCAGTAAACTCTCAAACTACTGAGAGCAGTACCAAAGTCCCAAAACTGAGAAGCACCCAACTTCCTAACTATAAATAGGAGCTTTCAAATCCTAATCTACTGACAGCAGTATTCAACCTACAAACTACTGAGGACAGTTTTCACTTTTCAGACTACTTAATATTATTATTTTTTTGTTTGTTTTATTATGTCAACTCATACAATATATTAAAGCAACAACAATCCATATGAAAAAATTCACAGGTAGGATAAAAACGTATTACTCATTATTTTGATTGAAAAATCCATGTCTTAAAATGTAGCAAATCGTCATAACACTTATAAAATTCCACTAGTTAACTGTACTTTTCTTTTTTACCAGTATCTGTATAAAGCGAATCCCATTGTGTAATTTCACTATTAAACATATCTCATTTGTACTCCTTGATTACATCAAGTCATCGGAGTTCAATTTCTTTTTTATCATTAAAATTCATTTTTACAAAAGAAGAGTTTAAAAATATGTCAGTTGATTTAAGACATTTTATAAGTGCTTGTCTGCAAGGCCGTATTCTGTGGGTATTAAAATACCTCTTAAGTGTCACTCTTCTTTCTTCCTTCGACTTTGGACATATACAAAGCAAATAATATTTTCTTCTCCGTTTTTGCATAATCGACAAGCCATTGGTTCTGCTGTACGCAGCCATGGCATTGAGTGAGATGATCCTGGGAAAAGGCCAAATCATGCGTAAAAAGTTTAAAACATTTTTTTATAGACCAAGGAGTTTCTAAGTAGGATTGTGGTTTGGCCGATTTGTACTCATTCATAAGTGTCCATGTATCCAATCTTTTTGCAAGTTGTGATGGGACCTGAAGGAACCTACCTGCTGCACCAGTCCGGGAGCCGTGAGGGGAACGGCCGGGTGCTTTCCTCTGCTTTCCTTTGCCTTCCCGCGCCGTGAGGGAAATGGCCAGCGGGACTACCACTACCAGCAGCCCCGGGGGTCACAAGGCGCACCTGCGACGCCTCTGCCTGTGCCCGGAGGTGCTAGAAAAACGGCAAGCTCCCGCCACAGTGCGGGACGTGAAGGAACCTACCTGCTGCACCAGTCCGGGAGCCGTGAGGGTAACGGCCGGGTGCTTTCCTCTGCTTTCCTTTGCCTTCCCGCGCCGTGAGGGAAACGGCCAGTCGGATTACCACTACCAGCAGCCCCGGGGGTCATAAGGCGCACCTGCGACACCTCTGCCTGCGCCCGGAGGCGCTAGAAAAACGGCAAGCTCCCGCCGCAGTGCGAGACATGAAGGAACCTACCTGCTGCACCAGTCCGGGAGCCGTGAGGGGAACGGCCGGGTGCTTTCCTCTGCTTTCCTTTGCCTTCCCGCGCCGTGAGGGAAACGGCCAGCGGGACTACCACTACCAGCAGCCCCGGGGGTCACAAGGCGCACCTGCAACGCCTCTGCCTGCGCCCGGAGGCGCTAGAAAAACACCACGCCTCCTTGTAAGGAAACCGGAAGGATATAAATTCAACTGTCCATCCCCGCAGCGCGGGCACGCGTGGGTGTCTGCCGGGCAAAGGGCGGGCCCTCTGTGGCCCTCAGAGGCACGAGGAGGACGGGACGGGCCACCCCCCTTGGCATCAGAACATGAGGAGGTAAAGAGACTCGGACTTTCTTATTTACAGACCTCCCCAACGGTTATTTTTGTTTGGTTTTGTGAACTCTGTTATTACCAGATCCTGCTGCAGTTTTGGTACTCACTGTTTTTAAATTTAGTTACATTATGATTCGCAAGGGGGCTACCAAAAATGCCACCCCCCAGAGGGATTCAGTGAACGGGACACTTGACCATTACCTAAGTAGGACAATATTCCCCATACCCCATGAAACAGAGAGTTTAGAACTATCCCCGTCCATAGACAGTACACCTAACAAGCGATCTCCCTTACAGGTAGTCGACACAGCACAAAATCTATCTCTACTGGAGGAACTAAATAATATATGTAAAACAAAGTATGCTTTGCTGGAACCAAGAATTAAGCAAACTGCCGCATTTAACTGCCCCACAGCAAGCACTAATCCCCAGAATAGTACACCATTCCACCAAAATGATAATCTGTTAGGTACCCCCCACTCGCTATCTGCAAAAGCTTTCACCCTAAATGTAGCGCTCCCTCAGGATCCCCTGGCTAAAAGAAAGCAAAATGGGATTACACATCAGGGAAGCCAGGCAAATCAACTGAAATTGTGCTCAAGCCACCTTTTGGCCATTATCACTACCCCGCCAGCCCCAGTGGTCGCCTCTAATTCAAATTTAAATCTAAATTAAAAAAATTCAAATTGTTTTGCACCTTCCATCGATGAAAAACTATTGGCTCAGATTGAACATCTGGTCAAATCTATAATAACTCCAGTGATTGAAAAAATGAACATTCTAGGGCACGGGTACTCATAGTACGGCCCGCGGGCCAGCAGCGGCCTGGCAAGCCTTCCGTGGCGGCCCACGGACCATGAGACATAGTACCCGTGTTTACAAACACTCTTCTGCTCTGTGGGGGCTGGGCAATTTATTCGGGCGAAGGCAGAGTTGAGCTGCAGGGGCGCCAAGAGGGTGTGAAATACAGCAATGCCCCATTCACATGCAAATGGTCTTTTTGAAGACCTGTGAAATGCTCGGGTGGGGCTGTGTGTCTGTGCGCGCTGGTAAAGCAGGCTGGGGAAGCTGTCTCAGCCCGGGTGACACAGGCAGGGTGGGGTGACAGAGGGAAGTAGAGGGACAGAGACGGAGGGAGGGAAATGGAGACAGAGAAAGGGAGACAGATAGAGGGATGAGGGTGACAGAGGGATGAGGGCGACGGAGTGCGGGAGGCACAGTGAGGGAAGGGGAGTGAGGGAAGGGAGTGAGGGGGAGTGAGGGAAGGGAGTGAGGGGAGGGGGAGTGAGGGGAGGGGGAATGAGGGAAGGGAGTGAGGGAAGGGAGTGAGGGAAGGGGAATGAGGGAAGGGGGAGTGAGGGAAGGGGGGAATGAGGGAGGGAGTGAGGGAACGGGAGTGAGGGAAGGGGAGTGAGGGAATGAGGGGAAGGGGAGTGAGGGGAAGGGGAGTGAGGGGAAGGAGAGTGAGGGAAGGGGAGGGAGTGAGGGAAGGGGAGTGAGGGAGGGAGAGGGGGAATAGGGGGAAGGGGAGTGAGGGGAAGGGAAGCGGAGTGAGGGTGAGGGAGGGAAGGAGAGGAAAGGAGAGGGAAGGGAGAGGGAGGGAGAAGGAAGGGGAGGGAAAGGGAAGGAGATGAAGGGAGAGGGAAGGAGAGAGGGAGAGGAAGTGAGACAGGGAGAGAGAGGGAGTGAGACAGTCAGAGTGAGTGAGACAGAGGGAGACTGGGGAGGGATAGAGGGATGGAGGGAAGGAGGCAGAGAGAGAGAGAGATAGAGATAGAGATAGAGAGAGAGAGAGAGAGAGAGAGAGAGAGAGAGAGAGAGAGAGAGAGAGAGATAGATAGAGATAGAGAGAGAGAGAGGTGTGTATGCCGGGTCTGGTAGCTCAGTGGATGAAGGCGTCTGCTGCAGGGACCTGTGTTCAACCTCATGGTTACAGTTTTTTGTTGTTGCTCTAGCCCCGCACCACCCCCCCCCAACTGACCCTGCCCCAGCGGTGCGGCCCTCGGACAGAAACCACACTGTAAATTTGGCCCCAGAGAGAAAGTTTGTGAGTACCCATGTTCTAGGGGATAGGCTCACGGGATTAGAGGAAACAATCAAGGCCAGTTCGACACTCATAAAAAGCATTACAAAATCTAACCAACCCCAGTCTCTCGCTACCACAGAAGTGCCTAAACCATCTGCACAAAGTACTAAGGTCCAAATTCAACCAGTAGCCTCACTCACGCCAGTGTCAAATACTCCTAGAGTATCCATTAACCAGCTGGTTCGGAATCAGAGACGAGAGCGAGAGGACGGGAGTCGGGTGCCAAACAAGGAAGAACGAAGCGCAAGGAAACTTTGGCTACACAGTCACAACAACAAGGCGCATCTCTTTCTTTGAGGGACTGAATGCGAGGCTACAGTTTTGATCTTGCACCTGGATACGCGCTATCCTTTACGGTACACCCGACCCCAAGACGATCTCTACCGGAATTTTAGTATTGAAATAGAGAGGAACAACGTTACTTCGGAACAAGCCAATGATTAAATGGCGATTTGAAGACTAAACATCCACTGCAACTCTGTAGCCAACAATAAGGGGGGCAAAATTCCTAAATTCTTATTGGACTACAGAGAAACAATAAACACCAGTGTACAAGATAACAGATTTTAATGAAAGATTATGGTGCAACAATGCAAAACCAGAAAATAGAAACTAAACCCTTGTCCAGAGAATTAAACATGGAATAAGGATCCATTCGTAGAGGCAACCATCCAGTGCCACTACAGGAGAGACAAACAATCTAATAGTCTTGAAAAAGATGGTACACGAATAAACAAAAACCATCGAAACGCGTCAACGCTTAATACTGCACAATCCAACCACCCAACTCACCCCAAGAACAAGAGAAAAAATTAAGTCTTGGATTGAGTCTAAAAGAGGGCCATGATGTGCATTTTCGAATGACAAATTGTTAATGTCTCAGTGTGTGTCTCTCTCTTTTCTCAATTTTTCTTTGATATATAGAAGGTTTTTTATCTGTTAGATTTCAGTACAGACATTTGTTTACATGTATAAATTGTGAATGAGTTGATGTTCTTTTTAATTGATGCAAAGGGTCTTTTTTATGTAAGAACAATGATTTTTAATATGTTTTTATTGTATGTTTGAATAAAATTTCTACATTTTATATACAACTGTTCTTATTGTTTATGCTTTTGCTTAGTGAAGCTTTGTGTCCAAGACCAATTTTTGGGCATCCCTATACAGTTACTTACCCAAGGGAAGCTGTTCACTTTACTGTTTAAAAGTACACCATTCCCCTGGGCCACAAGGGGTCTCTCTCCCTCATTTCTACGTATCCATTAACCCTACATTAGTACAGTGCACGTCCGATAGAGTAGGATGGAGTAAAGATCCAACATTCCATAAGGGGACAGTTCCTAACCACGGCAATAGGCCAAGATCACTTAATCACATTCACCTACCACCGGAGGCCGCTCCATTTGTCTGCGTTCTCTCGGGAGTGCCAGCACTCACAAGTGGAAAAACCGAAAGGCTTCAGGACCTATTAAATAAGGTTACTTTTTGGCTAACAAAAAATAGACCCCTGCCCCCCACTATAGATGGGAGAATCATGAGAGTTAGAAGGGTGGGCTGGCTAGGATTAGGCATGAGCGGGAAATCCGTTACGCCCGCGGATTTCGCGGATTTTAGGGAAATCCGCAATCCGCGAATTTTGCGGATTTCCCGCAAAATCCGCAAAAAAAAATCCGCAGACGTAACGGGTTCAAAAGTTGAACCCCCACTCATGTAACTATTTTACAATGGCGCCAGCAAGCTGCCAGCGTCGTTGTAAAATAGTTACAAAGTTAGATTGCACAGGAACCACTAGATAAAACGAAGCAGGTGCTGCAGGTTCAAAAGTTGAACCCCCACTCATGTAACTATTTTACAATGGCGCCAGCAAGCTGCCAGCGCCGTTGTAAAATAGTTACAAAGTTAGCTTGCACAGGAACCACTAGATAAAACGAAGCAGGTGCTGCTTTATTTTATCTAAGTGCTTCCTGTGCAAGCTAACTTTGTAACTATTTTACAATGGCACTGGCAGCTTGCTGGCGCCATTGTAAAATAGTTACATGAGTAGGCTGGGCACATAGAAACAACAAGTTCGCAAAACTGGCGACCCGACAAGTAAGTTTGCAATTTGCGAAATTGTACAAAACCCTCGCAAACTTGCAGAAACTCGTGCGAACACACACAAAAAAATCCGCCAAATCCGCGAGAATTCACGGATTTTGCGGATTTTCGCAATCCGCAAATTCGCAAATCCGCAAATTCGCGGATTGCGAATCCGCAAAATCCGCCCATGCCTAGCTAGGATCCCTCTGAAAAGATATCCCCGGTGACCTGGTCCTAGTAAAATTCATGAACAAACTCGTTGTCCCATATCTTCAGACTTGGCAGCCCCAAAAAGGAGATGGCCCTATATCCACCTGGGATCTACATGACTTTTACCCTACTATGTCATGCTTTCGCTCATCAAGACCAACCGCTAAATATAACCACCCGATGGGCGGAAGTGTTCACGCATTGAGTGGCTGTAATATATCCACATTTGACTGTTTTGAACCATTGTATAACAGCTACCCTTAACTTACATATGGAAAAGTTTCAATAGATTCACCTTGTTTGTGATTAATTGTTTTCATTAAGGGACAACCAGCTGTAACGGTATTGTTTCAAATGCTAAATCCAATGAAATTAACATAATTAGATAGTAATTTGCATCTAAAGGATGGGCTCATATTTTAACTTGTAGATATTTTGTGTTATTGCAATGTATTTTTTATGAATGTTATGCTTTTATGATTTGAAAATTTAAATCGAATAAAGCCTTTACTGACTGACTGAAGTTGTGATGTTATTTTATTAATAGTCTTTTTAAAAGATTCTGTCATTATAGGCATATCTCAAATAGCATGTGCTGAGTATTCCTCTAAGGCAGCTTGTAAATACTTCCAAGATTGAGATTTCTGATTTGTATGAATTTCTTGCCATAATAGGCGGCATATTTGGTTTGTGTTGTCGGTTTATATTCTTTTCCACACCTTTATGAATTGGCCTTTCTTAGCATCAAGCTGGTTAGATAGCAAACATTCTAATCGAATTTGTGCGGGTGATGCATTGTGTGGGAGCTGGAAAAGTAACTTGGAAGTTTTGGTCAAGGCATTATTTATGGTTATAGAGTCCTTTCCGCACAGTACTTCACTACCAAATGTTATATTTGGCAATACTTTTGCATTTATCATTTTTAAAAATGGTAGATAACTAGGTCCCCCTAGGGACATCGGCAAGGATTGAAATCCAGTCAATAGGATATTACTTCTCCTTTGCAGATCAATCTTGTTTGGTTGGAATGATCCTTTATCATCAAAAAGTACTCCCAGGTATTTATATGCTCTTACTTGCTCTAGTTGACAATGTTGGCAGTAACATTTGTACTTGTACTTTGTCAATATGTTAATGTTGACTTACTTTGGTCTTGTGTCATATATAATCATGCCATTTGCCAAGGAATAATTTGATATACTATTTATCAGATGTTGTACCCCTATCTTTGTTTGACTTATAGGATAACATTGTGTGCATATAGTAAGTTTGATATGGGACTTCCAGCTCATTTAAGAGGGTAAGCATTCACTTAGTCCATGGCTAATGTTTGGTCTGATAAAAACAAGTTTAAAAGGCATGGGGCAAGCACGCACCCTTGTTTTAGGCCCAAGGAGGATGCAATTTTTATTGATACTCATGAGCCATCACCTACTCTAATCCAGATGTTCGAGTATAATTGTTGAATCGGATTCAGAAGGGATGATGGTATTACTTGCTTCCTCAACTTTTCCCAGAGACACTGACAGTACACACATTCAAAGGCAGATTTAAAAACCATGAAACACAGTTATGAAGGTTGTTTCTTTGCTACGTATTTGTCTATTAGTACTGAGTGGACTAATATATCAGTCTCTATCCACAGCCCCTGCATAAAACCTGATTGATTAGGTGGAGTTATCTGCTTCTCAGTTCCCCATGTAATTAGCCTTGACAGTAGGACTCCTGAAAAAAGTTTGGCATTTGTGTCTTGTAATGTATTAATCGATAATTGCCTGGCTGTACCTAGTCTCCACTTTTGTATATAGATGGTATTAATGATTGTTGTGTTATTGCCCATAGATGGTCCTGTTTTAAAATTGCATCATCTCTAGTTTATGACCATAACAGATTCAGGGTAAAATTGCCCAAAATGATAAATTCGGTATGTAGGTCCTCAATCACTTGCTGCAATACAATGTATGATTAATAGCCATAGTCTTCCTAGTTCTTAGATCAGGATGTCCATATACACTTATGAGTAATAGTAATTTTACTTTTCTTCTCCATGTAATGTAATTTTACTATTAAGATGTTAGTATCATTTGAGACTACTTGTTCATGCTTCAATTTTAAGTCTATTGCTATAAATATTGCTAGATCCCCACTGGGACGCCCATATTTGCTTTGTTTAGTCGTCGGCAGAAAATACCCTGTAAAACCGACTAACACCAGTGATTGGATTGCCCAGGTTTCTTGCAGGAATATAATCTGCAAGTTACCTGACATTGGGGATAAGTACGCATTTTGTATTTTAGCGTGGACCCCATTTATATTTCACAAACATAATCTTATAACTTCTCTTTGATTGGATGCTTCCTCCTTAACACTCTTAGGGTTTTCTTGTCAAGGTTGTAGTACCCCATGAAGGTCCGCTGTCTGCCATCCTTGATTATAATTTTTATAGGGGTTTCCTCTTCAATTTGATTCATTTTTGTTGTCGTGAAATTAGTAGTTTTGCCTATAGGATTTATCAATACTGAAAATACTTGGTTGTTTATGTCTTTCCGTTGGTATTCTTTTCTATCTTGGGCACATGGGCTTGGGTATACAGATTGAGGGGGCATGCAGATATTTATTCCCCAATTTAAGAGGATTTTGTATTTATTGATGATTAGTTCTAATAGATGGGTGGAATTCAAAGTTATTAGTGTCATTTCTTGATTATCTTCTTAAATTTGGAAGAAATTCAATAGCTTGTATATTTTCACTTGTGATTTTTCCAAGAGAAGGAATTGCTTTAAAAGTTTCCCCGAATCAGAGTGTCTTGCTTGCCCCTTGACTGATATTCTGGTGTGAAGATACGTTGGATCTTACCATCATTACGTTTGTTGATTATTTTTTCTTTCTATCTACTGAGACGGTTATACTTTCTTTCTTTAAGGACCTCATCTGCAGGTTTGTTGACTCTATCAAGCAAATTTGTCCCATATGCGTGCCCACTGTGGTTCTCCTGTAACACTTTTTTTTACTTTGATGAACCTTAATTGTTCTTTGTATTGTATGTATCTGGCTTTCAATGGTATATCCATCTGTATCATCACACTGACCCTCCTCGATTTTTGCTGGTTACATGATCTTTTTAGTTTATACAATTTAATCGGTGTGTCGTGGTTTGTGCGGACGATCCCATCCTGTGTTGGTCTATGGGCTTCACACAACAGGGTTTCTCTCTTCATTCCATTCATATTCATCCCTTCTGTGCCCAGTTTGAGTCTGTGACATTGTGTTTCACTTTTTTGTTTTTCTGGTGATTAATATATTTGTTGATCAATTAGCTCACTCTTTTCTTTGCATTGCTTGATAGGAATTTTTTCACTCTGGTCTTTGTAAATATGTGAGAAATACTTGTTATTGTTTCCTTTAATTTTGCTGGTCTGATTCCCAAATATTTCTTTATTTTGATTAGGACTATTTATACTATCCCCCATTGATCTTGTTGTTTGTTTTTGAGGTGTAGTAAGTATTGAGTTACCTTTGATCTTATTTCTTGTTTTACGTTGTTTTTTTCCCCTGTTTTTCATCAAGGTAAAGGGTGGAGTAGTTGACTGTATACTTGATATCCTATGTTTTCCTTAAGTGGGACCATATACTTTTTGTTATTGTTGAATACCTCCCTTTCTTGCTGATCAAGACATTTTTCTGTTATTAGGATTTATTTTTTCAGTTTTTCACCCTGTAAGTCCAATGATTCCGATGGTTCTCGGTTACTTGATAATGTTTTCTTTTTACTTATTCCTATATTCTCTATTTGTTCTTTTCTGTTATTTTTATCACTCCCTAAGGTTTGAAGACCCATTTTTAAGTCCTCAAGTATAGTGCTCAGAACATCCAGTATTTGGGCCAATTTATTAATCAGTGGAGCACACAAGCAATCTAAGTGTGGAACTGTAGCTTGAGTTGTTCAAGCTAATGTTAACATCTCCAAGTCAGTTATGTGCTCCCCTTGAGAGCCATCGTTTTCCTTATCACCTGGTAATGTAAGATACCCAAGATTTGCAAATCTTGTCCCTGACACTCAGCTAGCGTCCTACTGTCTGGTTTGATTGGAGATTGTAGGCTATGTGTTTCCATTTCAGTTTGTAGCGTTAACATTGCTCCTGTTGGGTCCTTCATAAAGTGAAATTTGTGAGGAATTTTCATTGATTTTCAAACATATGAGTAATTGGTGAGATTAAAAGTTGGTTTCCCCCTATGGTTTTTACTTCAACTTTTTTGATGTAAAAAAAGGTTTCTTTATTTAACCGAGCGCATGGCTCTATTTATTTAGAGGATGTCCCTGTGGTTATCACACTGTTAAGGATAGTCAAACAAATGGAAACGTCAACCTATATGGGGCAACCAGTAACCTGGTGTTATATGACCGGTGAACACTTTGTATGGACTCTTCACTTTGGTTATAGCGCCCCGTAGATTGACCGTCTTATAGCCACGCTGTCCTCCAGTGGCCACCAGTATTCCCCACGGGTTCTCCTTGTATTTCTCGCTATCACCAGCTGGTCACTCCACTGTTGTTACTGCATGCCCTCCGTCCCTGCAACTTGTAGCTGATCTGGGTCTAATGGCAGGACTAGATGAATGTTGCTCCACCTTGCCCAGTGCAGTGTGCGGGAGGGCTAATAAAACCCATACGAGAGGCCAACAACCTGGGGTGGCCAGAGAGGGGCCTGTGGTGGGAGAAAACAATAGTAGAGCAATAATTAAGAAGCAGAGAGTCCTTGGAGAACCCTATTACCTCCCAGCTCCCAAGTACTTTTTCACGTGAAGCTGGTGGTTAGTCTCCCAGTCCTAAGTATCTCAGCTACCTTTACAACGCATGATTTTACAACACATGCCATTACAACGCATTATTAGAAACTACCTTTACAACGCATTCCATTACAAAGCATACCATTAAAACGCATACCATTACAGAGCATAATACTTTTTGGGTAACAGTGGGGTAAGTGTGGGATAGTGTAGGGGTAAAAATTACTATTCTCATGTACCCCCAAACCCATAACCATCATAAACATTTTTAAAAAACTCCATTACTTACCCTATAATGCGTTGTAATGGAATGCGTTGTGATGGTATGCATTGTAATGGCATGTGTTGTAGGATATGCGTTGTAATGTATGCATTGTAATGGCATGCAATGTAAATGCAGTTGTGTTGCGTTGTAAAGGTAGTGCGTTGTAATGGTTGTTTCCAGAGCGTGGTGTGCTTGGTGCCGATCCTGATGCTGAGCCTGTTGCGAGTGTGTCCCACCAGGCAGGAACCACAGGCTGCACCCAAACCTAGTCGGGCCACCTCCACAGTTTGCCTGGGGCACTCAATCGGAGGCCGCCAACCATTGGCAGCCGCACTCATCTGCGCTGCTGCACCATATTTACATTCACATCTAATGGCCCCGCAGCAGGAGTTGTAATGGCAGGCAGACGTCTCAGCGCGAGCTCCACCTTTCCACGCCTTGTCAGTGTCGGACTGAGGGCGCTGCAACAGGAGCCACAGCAGGCACCTGCAACAAGAGCAACAAGAATGGTAAAGCAGCAATAGGGCCCTCGCAAGGGTGGCCGGTGGGTGGGAGACGCGGGAGGCGCAGGTATGGCGGAGGCAACAGCAGCTCCTTCATTCACCCACTCCTCGGATCCATGCACCTGCGTCTTCATGCCACACATCACAGTTTCACATAGTTCTCAATCTGTTCTCAGACTACTGACAGCAGTACTCACCCCACATCCTACTAAGAGCAACCCTCAATCCACAAACTACCAAGGGTAGTTCCCAACTCACAGGCTACCGAGGGTAGCACTCAACTCTCAAACTACTGGGAGATCAGGGCTCAATCCCCAAAACTATAGAGAGCAGGAATCAACTCTCAGAATACCGACAGATGCACTCATGTCACAAACTACTGAGAGCAGTTTTTGGCTTCCAAACTACAGACCGCGGCACTCATCTGCTCAACTACAGACAGCAGAACTCAACCCACAAGCTACTTAAAGCAGAGCTCACACCACACAAACTACTGAGGACAGCACTTAACTCTCAAAATACTGCTAGACGGACAAAACCCCCAAAACCATAGAGAGTAGCACTCAACTCCCAAAATACGGATAGCAGCACTCAACTCCCCAAAATACGGATAGCAGCCCTCAACTCACATAGCACTTAAAGCAGCACTCAACTCCCAAATTTCTGAGAGCAGCACTCAACGCCCAAACACAACATTGTTTCCCCTATTGTACTCCTGTGTGCTGCTACTTCCCTCTTGCACAGAGGTGCATTCTGCCGCTGACACAGAGTCAACCTCTACTAGCAAGATCCCGCCTTTTACAAAAGCCGGAACTAGCGTCCACTAGTAAATGCGCTCCACCGAGTTGCTCCCAGCGGTGACAATATTGGTCGGCACCTAAATTTGCATTACTGCTGGCAAGCTAAAGAAAACTAGACTGTTTCTTTTACATTCATATAAAATGTTATATATTGTGGCTCAACCAGACTTCACTTTTCCGGCAAAACTATGTTGGAGGCACGGAATTTACTTACAGTGAAAGTGGAGGACATTGAACATAGAAAGTTACCTTGTTATCATATTAGGCTTGATCATTTTGCTCTGCTGGAAGGTTTTAAGTTGCACATGGATAACTTAAGCGATGTTCTCGCCGTATCGATATTAGAGGAGCTTACCTCACGGAATCTCACCTAGGTGGTCCTTGAGCCACACATGTAGCAATGGGGCACACTATCAACCTTAATTTGTCAAACAGTGTAAGAGCAGCAGGGAAGCCTCGGTGGGTATCTGATCACTTCTGCATCCCTTTTAATTGGTTTGGCAGGATACTCTCAGGCAAGACATCTGGATACACCAGCGGTCAAAGTGCATGGAAAAAAGAATTTGCAATGCAATAGGTCTCGCATTCATGCAAGTTTGAGCTATTAGCATTGTAAATGACATTGCCGTTTATTTATGTTTTGGATTTCAAAACATAAATAAAAGGCATTGTCATTTACAATACTAATAGCTTAAACTCTCAAATGTGAGACCTATGGTATTGCACTAAAGGGCCTTCTCGACCGCTTGTTAGATTGTAAATATCTGAGGAAGAGACCGGCCTGTGACATCTTCAAAGAAGTGATAAATAGTGCAGTGAAGGAGATGTGTAAGTGTTGCAAATTACACAGACACAAAGTGTGAAGTGAGAGTTACATATGATACGAGCCATAAACACTAATAAAGCACTCCAACGCCATTCGCCCTGTGATTACACTGTCGCAGCTCAGGAGGAAGAGCAGGGGGGACCTAGTTCCAGGCCCTCTCCATGATTTGAGTGTGCAGTGTGGCATTGCGTAATGTCATTACTATCTTTGGTCTAATAAAAAACACTCCAGCTGTAGTAGTATTGGTGGTGGTGGTGGTATTGGTGGTGGTGATATTGGTAGTGGCATTGGTGGTGGTGGTATTGGTGGTGGTGATATTGGTAGTGGTATTGGTGATGGTGGTAGTGGCATTGGTGGTGGTGGCATTGGTGGTGGTGGTATTGGTTGTGGTATTGGTGGTGGTGATATTGGTGGTGGTGGTGGTATTGGTTGTGGTGGTATTGGTGATGGTATTGGTGGTGGTGTTGGTGGTCTTGGTGGTGGTGGTATTGGTGGTGGTGGTATTGGTGGTGGTGGGTGGTGGTATTGGTGGCGGTGGTATTTCCGTGGCCTCATAGATATGATTGAGAAGTCTGCTCTACCGGAGACATTAAAAGGGCCGCTCCGCAGTGCAGGTCTCTTGTAAATGAGACCCCAAGTTTTTTTCCAAGGAAAAACTCCAAATACTCATCAACCTGTAGATGGGGACTGTGATGCCTCCATTAATGGTTGCCTCTGTTCACTTAGGGGCATATTTATGAGCCCCTTGAGCCGCCTGAGTGTCACTTTTTGTGACACACTGAGGGCACAAACTAAAAATCACATTCATGAGGTCATGCAAAGACACTTTGTGTAGCTTTGAATGGCCTCATAGACATGAAGCAAGGAAAAGCAGCGCAGATCCTTGCGTTGCCTGACTGCGCTCAGGAGGCGTTCCATGGTCGTTGCTGTGGGTGTTCCCACGCAACACCTATGGATTTTGATGCTTCCCTAGATTAAAAAAAAAACATGTACACCTGGGAAGCAACAAATCTTATTCCTCCCAAGGTGAGGCATAAGGAGGAGAAATAATTTAATTTCTCCTCGTTTATTCCTCTTTCCATGTGTGCTGCATTTTGCAGCACACACGGAAAGAGGAAAATACCTCTCAGGATTGTTTTTTTGCAGGAAGGTGCCCCTTCCTCCACAAGAACAATCCTGCCCAAAACACAGGCACCTTCCACCATGATGTAAGTGCACCTGCAGTGGCGCTCGGCTGCAGAAACTGCACCAGCCCTGAGGAAAGGATCGAAATGCACCGTATTAGGTTAATACAGCGGATTCCTGCTGTTTCACTTTGAAGTAGGAATGCGCAGCACGGTGACTTGCCGAGATGCCCTGTGTCTAAGCCCCATAAATGAGGCACTTAGCGTCTTCTGGGCAATGCGTTTTACCTTAGTTTCATGCTATCTCCCCAAATGAGTCAGGAAGGGCTATTCTGGAGTGCTAGTCAGCTTCTCCTGCAGTTCTTTGTCCACCTTCAGTTTTGACACTTCTTTATTTAATGCATTGATCTTGCCTAGTTGTGAGCAGGCTAAAGTAATTTCATTACTAAAAAAAAATCTATGGCTCACCTAGCCCGCCTGTCCAATTTTAGACCCATTTCTCTCCTGACTGCGTCTTCCAAGATGCTTGAAAAGCTGATTAATTATCAGCTTATCTGGAGAATTCCGATTCCTTCATTCCAACCAGTCGGGCTTCTGCCCCCGGCATAGCACTGAGACAGCACTTTTGGAGGCGTCCAATAACATGAAATGGATAACAGATCAACGGAGACGTGCTACCTTGATTTTATTAGACCTTTCAGTGGCATTTGATACGGTCTACTATCCCATCCTTTTTCAGCGGCTCGAGGATATTGGGGTCAGGGGCCAGGATGGATTAAATCCTTCTTAGCAAATTGGTCAATCTGTGTGCATGGCTCCATGCTCCTCTGCTTCCTGAGCTCTAGCCCGAGAGGTGCCAGAGAATTCAACATTGAGCCCTACCATTCCACCCCCCCAACTTTTATGTATTGAAAGTTCGGCAATGTACAACATACAGGGGACCAGTATACCACCAGGTAGGCATAGAGAGATCATACATGGCACGCAGTGACACACGTGATGGTACAGAATAGAGATGAGGAAAACCAGGAGGGAAATCCTGTGGAAACCCAACAGTAATCAAGAGGAGGATAGCATGAAAACGATGATGCACTTGCACAGAGTTGGATGGGTGCGTAGACATCACCTCACCCACCATCCTAAATGACACAGGACCATGATCTCGGCTGAGTGGAGACTGATTATCGCACATAAACCCACTCAGGTAGATGTGTCGGCACTAATAATGGTAGGAGGTAGTGGGAAAGTGGATGGGCGGAGGAAGGCAGGGAGAAGGGAAGAGGACGGGCTAAGGGGGCAGATGTGTCGAAGAGCCAGCAGAGTGCAAACAGTGTCCGCAAGTATAATGCCTGGGGCGAAGCTCAGCATACAGTCAGTGTAGCGCAGGCTGGGGTGGCGTTTGGAATAGGGAGTCCAACACCCCAGACATGAAATGGCCTCAAACTGCCTCAAAGATATGTAATTGGTCATTCAAAGTATAGGTGATCTTCTTGTAGCCTGTTATGCAATATAATTTCAGGAGCCATTCAGTCTACTGGGGAAGAGGGGGCTACAGCTAGTGGAGTAAGATACAGAGTTTAGCCTTCACAAGGGATGTGGCTAGCATTCGGTGGTCATAGGAGGTCATGCTGGGGAGGGCCATGAAATCAAGGAGGAGGGCTAGATGCATCGACAGGACAGTCTGGATGGGACCGTATTGTCGGAGGTGCCTCCTGAAGTGGGAGCTGTATGGGGCTATAGCAGGACAAGACCACAGGACATGTAGCCGGTCACAATGAGCCGTGGAGCCCCGCCAGCACAAGTCATGTGGTAAGAGCTTGACTACATGGAGATTCTTGGGGATCCATTACCACTCCTGCAGTATTTTAAAGTAAAGGAAGTTCAGATGATGCTCTCAAATGCCTGAAGATGGTCAACAAGCATAGAGGCCCAGTCTTTCGGGGAGTACGCTTTCCCCAAAATAGGTTGCCATGGGAGCCTGGTAGCAGAGAGGGCTGGGAGAGAGAGTTGACCCTTAATGAGAGTCGCATACAGACCAGATACCAGACCCCTTCACCGACCGAAGGCCCAACAATTCTGTAGTAGGGGACAATGTGGTAAGTCTTCCGCAAAGGGGACGTTGGTCGCTCTGAAGCAGTGGGATAGCTGTCGGTAATGCCAGGCTTCCTCAGTTTGGAGTACAAATTCAGTGCGCAACGGATCAAAAGTTTTAAACGTGCCACCATTGAGGGCCTGGTCAAGACAGCGTAAGCCTCAACTTAGGCCCAATAGAACAGACACTTTCCTATTTGGATCGCAGAGTTGTGCCAAAGAGGGGCTCGCCAATGCAAATTGGGAGCCACTCTGAGAAATTGGGCTTTCTCCACGCCCAAGAGGTCACTGCCAGGATCTGGTGTGGGACCACTGTTGGATCGTTGGGTAAGATATATGGTGAGAGAGGTACCTTCTAAGGACGTGAGGAGGTAGCATGCCAGGTGCGCCTAGAACGAGACATTCTGGTCAGAGTGCAGGTGGGTCACATCCTGGGAGAGGTGATAGGCCAAGTGATATGAGGTGAGATAGAGTCCCTTAAGGCTGCCTGCCGATGTGTCCGCGTCTAGCTGCCCGGATGCACGGTTTCTGCCCACTCCAACATATGATCGGATGTCGGTCTCGATCCAGGTAGCAAAGTCTTGGGCATCCACAGGGGTATCACACAAAAGAGGCACTGGAAGCGGGGGACAGATTAAGAAGATGAGACCACTTCAAAAACTCTTGTCACGTGCATTCCAGCAGGGGAAAGAGATTTCCCTGCACCATATGAAGGAGGCCTCCTTTGACCCTAATGCCCAAATAAGGAAGCCCATGCAGCACCCACATCATGCGATAGCTTTGAATACATGCAAGCATGGTGACCCCTGACATCAGGAGATCTTCATCCTTTGCTAAATTGACCTAATAACCCGAGAGCTCCCAAAAAATCCTCAGTGATAGACATGGCCGTTGCTCTGGAGAACAGTGTTGAGAGAAGAAGCAGGATATCATCTGCATAGAGCAAGATCTTGCCCTCCGGCTTCAGCAGGGATCCCCAGCAACCCTGGTGATCTAAGGAATGCAGCCACGAGGAATAGGAGAAGGGATAGGGAGCAGCCCTGCCAGGTGCCCTGGTCAATCTGGAATGATTGGAAACAAATCCTCTGCAAGAAACTGCAGTTGCGGGTGATTCAAACAGAAGGCGGACCCTTTGGTTACATTTGTCCCCCAAGCTCACACAGGACATTATCTGTAACAGGTAGGGCCATTTGACTCTGTCGAACACCTTTTCCGCATCCAGGGAGAGTGTCAGCATCCCTGCAGGGTCTTTCGTAGCACACCACAGGAGATGAGAGAGTGTCTACATATGATTGCGGGAACTGCGGCCCAGGGCAAAACCAGCCTGAGAGTTGTGAATCAAATGTGGGATCACTCTGCCAAGCCTCAGCACCAGGACTTTGGCTATCAGTTTATGGTCCACATTGAAGAGGGAGATCAGGCGATAGCTCGTGCATTCCAAGGGGTCTTTGTCATCTTTGGGGAAAAGCGCAATTATTACCTTATTGGATATCGATCCCAGTGATTTACCCTTCATCATATCTTTAAATGCCTATGTGAGATAGGGCACCAGTTTATCACTGGCAATCTTGTAGAGTTCACCATTAAACCCGTCTTAACCTGGTGACTTGTAGGTGAAGAGCCCTGAGATGGCCTCCACCAACTCCTCTTCTGTGAACACCCCCTCCAGGACAGCACCTCCCTCATCGATCAGAGTCGGAAGACGTAAAGGAGCAAGGAAGCGCTCAATATGCTCAGGGATGGTAGCCACTCTGCCAAGTACAGGGCCATGTGATAACCTCAAAAGTACTCTATGACAACCCTGGGGTGCACCAAGAGGAGACTAGTGGGGACACAAGACCTACCCTTTTTAATATCTACATGGCTCCACTCGCCACTTTGATGGAGTCCTTTCATTTTAAGGTAGTATCTAGTGCAGATTATATTTTGGGTGGGAGGGCAGTTTTTTAAGGCTCAAACTCCACCTGAAGGTATCAGAGTGCTCTACATGAGCACCAGTTGCATTAAAGATGGACAAATTCATTTTTAGGCTCAGGGAGAATAAGTAATTTACCCAGAATCACAGGATGTTTGAGCCTTCCACCAGACTCAAACCTGGTTCCCCAGCTTCAAAGTCGGCCGCTTTAGCCGTTAAGCCGCATACTCTCCCCAGATGACAGCCAGCTGCCAAGGGTCATCTGCAATTAAAGATCCTTTTAAGATGAATTTAGTAACGGCCTTGAACTGGATGTGTGCCTGTAACTTACAATGCAACTCAGTTAAGACCGAACTCCTGCTGTTTTTCCATTCAAGGTGGTGGGAGAATGGCTGAGCAGATACATTGCCGCCCCTCTCCCCACCCACTACAGTGGCAAATAATCTATGTGAGACATCTGGCCATCATCTCTATTTTCAGCCCCAAGTGGCAGCTGTAGAATGCTCTTCTTTTGCAATGCTATGAGCTCCGAAAAATATCCTCTTCTAATTTTTACTACACTCCCAGAAAACTGTCCATACCCATAGCACATAAAGCAGTTGCAGGTAGTACAAAATGCAGCTATGCCCTTACTTCTAAAATGACACCTCTTACCTCAATTTCTCCTCATCTTGGGTCCTAGATTTGTTGCAGCTGAAGAGTCTTTTCAAAGCCTTGGTGCAATTACATGAAGCTTGATATTGAACTAGACCCCAGTACCTTTCGGAAAGATATATCCGCTATTGACCATCTAGGGCAGTCCACTCATCTGATGTGTAGTTGGCGGTGATTCCAAAAGTCAGATGAATAAGAAAGGGTTCCTCTGTTTTTCATTCCTGGCTGCTGAATCTTGGAATCTGCTTTTAGTCAATCTCCGTAGCATCCACAAATGTGTCACAGTTCAGAACATTACTAAAAATCCATGGCTTTTTGCCTCAGCATATCTGTCTCAGTGTCTCAATTTGTGGCGGTTAGTTCTGTGGCACAGGGACACTCCTAGGAGTAGCTGAGAATTCTATAAATATTTCTCAGTCATTCACTCATTCATTCACTCATTCGCCTCCCATTGATATTCTCTCACCTCCAGTAATATAAAATGAATATAAGACTATCATTTTAAAACAAGATCTTACCACAAAGACCTCCTATCCCTTCGCCAACACTGCAAATAAAAACAGGACTCTTATCTCTATTAACTGTCTTCTCACTCTCCCACAGTCCCTCGCACTTAAAAATACACAACTCAAAAATAGAATCCACCACATCCCAAAGAGCGTGATTGTTGAGAGGACTTTCGAAGCCATGCCCCCTTTCTCCACCACTCTGCAAACCTGCCTCCTGGCACCCTGCTGGTTGGGGGATGAAGTCTTCTTGGTTCCCGAGGGTCCATGGGGGCCAAAAAGCCCTCCTGTCACCTGCAGTAAATCTAACAGAGCGTGATTACTAGGAGGACTTGGGAGGCCATGCCCCCTTTCTCCACCACTCTGCAAATGTGCCTCCTGGCGCACTTCTGGTAGGGGGATGAAGTCTCTTTGTCTCTAGAGTGTATTTTGTCCTGCAGTAAGTCCCACATGAGGGATGGCTGAGAGCTCTTCAGAGGCCCGCCCCCTTTATCCACCACTCTGCAAGCGTGCCTTCTGGCGCACTCTAGTTGGGGGATGAAGTCCTCTTGGATGCTGAGGGTTCTTAGGGGCCTAGAAGTCCTCATGTTACCTCCCATAAGTCTGAAACAGCAGGATCCCTGAGACCTAGTCAGAAGCCCTTGCCTTTCTCCATCACTCTGCAAACAAGACTACTAGTTGAAGAACCATAGAAATCCACTTAAAAAAACAAAGGTTACAGGAACGTTATAGATAGGAAATAGAATTTTAAGAATCTTAGAAATTCACCGAAAAAAACAAAGGTTACAGGGTCGTTTTTATAGTTAGAAAATAGATCTAAAAAATCCTTAGAAATTCACTGAAAACCCCTTAACCGCTGCCAAAGATATAGGCAAGTCAAAAACGCCTTTTCTAGGGAAACATGGTCCTAACTATAACTACATACTGGTGACCGCCAGTAGGCAATATAAATAGTGTTTGACCATGTCATGAGTGATGTAATACGTGAGGTCATGAGCAGTGCATTGCGCAGCGTAAGTTATAATTAGGGCTCCCGGTTTTCCGTTTAAACTGATTTTTACATATAAATACAGACGGAAAACAAGTTTTCCTTTGTCTGTATTTATACGTAAAACGGGGAAATACTACTGCCATGCTCCCCGCAGAGTTGCCTCGCCAAGTCCTCTTCCTGATTACAGGGCTGTGCCTGCCTACTAACCGTTGCGGTCTCTTCATTTTTACTGGACTAGACAAGGAGGGTGTCCACTTCTGCTGCCCTCCCTCTTTCTTCCTCTTTTTCCCTCTCTTTCTGTCGCGCTCCTCCTCACTTGTAGAAAACCATGATTGTTCTTTTCTCTCCTTTCCGTCATTCGTTTCTCTGTGAAATGGATCCAAAAAAGGAGAAACACATTTGCTGCAAATGTCTTTGTCTGACATTTTTCTACACCAAAATGCGGCCTCAGGAGGAGAGAAAAAAGCTTTTAAGATGCAAGCAATAAATATATAACTCAATAAAACAAGACAGAGTAGTGGCAAAGTGGCCAGTTTTGTTTTATTTACACCCAAACACATTAGCGCCACCTTTCAGAGTTTGCCAGTGAAGCGCTACTTTTATTTTCATGTCCTTAGCTTTTCAAGCAAATTCACTCGTTGATTTCTGAATAATGAGTGTAAAAGCATTATGGTGTGTTCCCTGTGAGTGTTTGCTTTTTTCCAGTACACTGTTACTTTTTTTTCAGGCAGCATATTACTCTAGTCTATGGCATAACTTTAATTGAGTTGCTTCCAGGTGTTTATAGCGGGGCACAATTGGGTTGTAGCTGAAGGCAGTGTGTTTCTCTCAGTGGGGCAGTATAGTGTTAAAAATTTTCAGATGAATGTAATGTGTTAGACAATAACAACTGAGTAAATATGTGCATTGTCAATTTAAATAAATGTGGAAAAATACTACCAGCAGTGTCAACTTTTGCTTGTGGCAAAAATAAATGTGGATAAATACAGATAAAATGTCCTAAAAATAATTATGGATAATACAGACGGAAGTGGCAAAAAAATAAACACCATAAAACCGGGAGCCCTAGTTATAATTAGCTTAGGTAACTGTAACTACTGAATTTCACTGTTTTTTCATGAGTGAAATCTGAGCCTAACTATAACCCCCTGTAACGTTTATTTTTTTACAGTGTGTGTCTGTATCTGTATATATTGTTATAAATGTATGTATTTTTTATTACTTAAAGTTCATATTAAGAGTTATTATTTTATTTACTCAAAACAATATATAATTAAGAAACGACCAGATCACAGCAAGAAATAGAAATGTTTCCTCCTGGATGAGGGAACTGGGCTTCTCCCTCAGCTGGTAATGGATCCTCGTCACAAACCTCTGCTCCTAGAGCTGTGTGGTCTGTGAAGCAGGACTGGCTTTCTCTGGATAGGTCTCTGAAGTCATTTGATCTAACACTTCACAGAATGTTTCCAGAACAGAATAGGAGAGCTCACCCTTCGAGTCTAGAGAGCTCCGAACCCCTCTGCAATCTTCTGTAAAGGCAGTAGGAGCTCAGGTGTGATGTCCAAACACTCACAGGATTGTAGGCCTGCCTTTCACTGGGACCAGGCCCTTCCTGCTCACATTCATCCGTTGGGAGATGGGTGTCCACCGTTCATCCATGGAGGTTGCATCTATGGCATGTTTTCAAAATAATCATAGTGGATACATGCACATGCAAGTACTCGAAATGGACCTCACTTCCATTTTTATATATTTATTTGTGTCAAAGCCGATAGATGTTTGCATGGGAACGCCCATGCACCACCCATGGAATGGGCTTCACGCAAACTAACGCAAGGCAGTATTTTGCGCTGCATTACTTTTGGTTACAAACCAACACACATGGTTATTTGCATTACATTGTATTTCTCAACCTGGGCTTTGCTTGGCATTGTTTGTGCAATAGAATAGTGATAAAAACTCAACACAAATTCTTCATAAATCCAGGCGTCAGTGCTTATCCAAAATATAGCCCAGATCTAGCCACTCCGACCTATAATGGACACAGACAGTTGAATAAATAAGGATTGTCTTTCACTAAACGGAAGTAGGAGCTCAGAAAGGATTATGACTGCATCGTGACATGCGGTTATACCACTTAACTGAAAGAAAATCTATGCGTGCACCGTTAAAAACACAGCGCTCACTTAACATCCCTAAAAAATATGCAACCACAATGTAATACCACTTGCAACTGAATTGGTACTGACATCATGGTTAGTGGTTGCAGTAGTACAATTATCGTAATTGCGATATTACTGCAACGTACTCAAGCTTCTTTAAATGAAGGCACGGGAGTTAGGATGAGTCCCACACTGTCGATTGGAAATCTATTGTTCACTTGCTGAGCAGATTGTAAGCTTTTATCCGAGGGATAAGAGTGGGTCTTGTTAGCCAAAACAGTGAATGAATCAGGTTGTCAATGGCAATGAGCGATATCTTGGGTTTTCTTATCAATTTCTTATATATCTACAGAAAAAAACTAGGGGCCTCATTTATGAAGCCTTGCGTCAGTTTTGCGCTTCCGATGCATCACTTTTTGTGACGCATCGGCGGCGTAAAACATGCACCCTGTTGCGCACTATTTACAAAGTGACGCATCTAAGCAGATGTGTCACTTTGTAAACCCCTGCGCTACATTATACCTGTGTCAGGTATAATGTATGCAGGGGGGGCGTTCCCCCGCAAAAAGCCTCGTAGAATTGACGCAGTGAAATCTATCAAATTTCACGGCGTCACTTCTAGGACACCGTTGCGTCAAAATCTTGCGCCTGCCTGACAGCAGGCGTAAGACTGACGCAGGCCCTTTCACCTGGGGCTTTACCCATATGAAAGGACCCTTTGCTGGAGTTGCGTCACTTTTGTGACACACTCCAGCAATGCGTCACTATTGCGCTTACAGATACGTCAGAAATACTGACGTATCTGTAACTCCTTGCGACATGATGCGTCATACTGTAAATTTGACGCATCAGGTATGTCGCAAGGAGTGCGCACTGAGAAGTGACGCATCGCTGCTTTCACGCAGCGATGCGTCATTTCTCATAAATGAGGCCCAAAGTGTTTCAGCCACAACAGGGCCAGGATACCAGTTGCCATATCTTACCCTCAACAGAGAAAATGCATGGGTTTCCAGGTCAGCAGCAGATCACCTACAGACTGACACACTTATTTGTAAGTTTTCAAAGGGCGAGCCACCTTGCTCCTCTGAGGGTCATTTAAAGACACTCCTATAAAAGGAGCTGCTGGTCTTGGTCCACGCCCTTTCTGCCAGTCCTAAATTTCAAAGTCGAGCCAGACCTAATAACCCATGTACTTTAACAATGGCCCTCCACCAATCTGTGCCACTGCAAGAGAAAAACGCCATACATTATCTAGATATCTGAGACACGTTAACTGCATCACAATGGCATGTTTGTGGTCCTGAAAGTTCACGCTTAGGTACCTGGATAAATAAACCAAATGATCACAGCTTTTTTGGAAGGAGGGCACTCTTTTTGTGGAAGCATACAACGTATACCCTATCTAAACATTTGGGAGGAGTCAAAGCCCCTTCTTGGTGATTCTCACATAATTGTCTGGCAACAGATTTGTTGGCAAACCAGAACATAAAAAGTCACCTGTGGCTGGAGATCTTTTGGGGTCGTAGAAGCGAGACCACAGAAAGATTTGCTTCAGGCAATCGCTTCTCCTTTCCCAAAAGGCTTCTTATTAACAGATAACAAGCAAGCCAGGAATAGCTGGATCTCACTGGCAACTGCCTTGAAAGTGTATTTGACTTTAAGAGAGTCATTGATTAAATCCTTGATGAAATTCTACACTTTCTTCCAAACAATGAAAAATATATGATTCTTGTTGCATGCATGAGCATGACACGTCTCATGTTACGCTGGTGTGTTGTTGTTGATGTTCATAAGATGCTGCATTGTAATGAGATAGACATGAGCAGACACGCCTGTGCAACTCTCGTTCCTATTTCAGAGGACGCCTTCCATTTTGTGAACGAGCTTGTGGGACACCCCCGCGCCGCACGGCCACCAGCTGCTGCGTGTGCCCCTTGCCGACCTCTGCCTCGCTGCTGCCTCGTGTGCCGGCTGCCGCCGCTGCGAGTGTTTTTTCCCTTGTTTTTACGGTACTTTGTGCTTGTTTGGTCTATACTCTGTTTTTCCCCTCTTTTAGCGCTTTTTTGTGCCCCTTTTTGCCTTCTGTAACCCTCCCCGCTCCCGCCTCCCAGCTGCTCCGCCCACCCGCGCACTTCGCCTTAAATGGCGACCGTGCGAACGCGCAGCGGTCACGCGCAGCGGGCGCGCCGATTGTGTGCCGAAGGCGCGCCAAAGGTAAGCCCGTCTGCGCCCGTCCGCGACCGGATCGCGACCAGCGCCAGGACCCCTGGACCTCGAAGACCCCGACCGACCCGCAGAACGTACTCCGCCGCCACCCTCATCGCACTCAACACCGGCCGACTCCCAGAATGCCACCAAGCCACTCCTAGACGCACCCACGGACCTTTCAGCTGCCACGCCTGCAAGTTCTCCTGCATCCGGACCAGCCCCGCACCAGCACCCGCCAAGTCGAACACCAGCAGCACCCACCTCAAGTGCATCCTGCTCAACACCCGCTCCGTCCACAGACACGCCATCGAACTCTGGAACCTCCTAGACGCAACAGCCCCTGATGTTGCCTTCCTCACGGAGACCTGGATGAACGCCTCCTCAGCGCCCGACATCGCCATCGCTGTCCCAGAGGGCTACAAGATCGTCCGGAGGGACCGAAACCCCAACCAGATGGGAGGAGGCATCGCCATCATCCACAGGAACACCATCCGCCTCACGACCAGCACCGACAACACCCTGACCAGCGCCGAACACCTGCATTTCCAGATCCACACCAACCCGAACACCACCCTCAGAGGCACCCTGATCTACCGACCCCCTGGACCACGCACGCAATTCAGCGAGGACATCGCCGACTTCATCAGCCCGCATGCCCTCCCCTCCGCTGACTACATCCTCCTGGGAGACCTCAACTTCCATCTGGAGAACAACAACGACCACAACACCAGCACCCTGCTTGACAACCTCGCCAACCTGGGACTCAAGCAACTTGTGTCCACCCCCACCCACCTCGCCGGACACACACTCGACGCAGTCTTCTCTTCCAGCACAGACATCGACTTCAGCCACGCCACAGAGCTTCAATGGACGGACCACAGCTGCGTCCACTTCACCTTCAAGAGAACGACGACCCACCATCACCAGCAACAGACCGCCCGCAGAAGCTGGAACAAGATCACAGCAGACCAGCTCGCCACCTCCCTGAGCCAGCACCCTCCTGCCAGCTCAGCGAACCCCAGCCTGGCCGCCGACAACCTCACGAAGTGGATCAGCAACTGCGCGGACGAACTCGCCCCGCTGAGGACCCCGCCTAGCAGACCCGGCAGCAAGAAGGCCCCATGGTTCACCGACGAACTCAAGAGCTCCAAGAAGAACTGCCGAGCCCTCGAGAAAGTCTGGAAAAGGGAACCGACACCGGACAACAGGACCTCCTACAAACTTGCCACCCGGAAACACCACCAGCTGATCCGCGCCGCCAAGAAAACAGCATTCAAGGACCGGTTGGACAACAACGCACACAACTGCAAGGAACTCTTCAACATCGTGAAAGAGCTCTCCAACCCCAGAGCAGAAAACAACGACATCACCCCATCGCAAGACCTCTGCAACTCCCTCGCCTCATACTTCCACAACAAGATCACGGACATACACAGCAGTTTCAACAACCAACCAACGCACACCATGACCGACCAACCACCCCCCCCCACCACCACCCACCACGCCTGGACCCCGATCAGCACCGAAGACACCATCCGCACGATGAACTCCATCCACTCCGGATCACCGACCGACCCCTGCCCTCACCACGTCTTCAACAGGGCCGACGCTGTCATCGCACCCCACCTGCGAGACATCATCAACACCTCCTTCGAAACCGCCATCTTCCCTGAGAGCTGGAAACACGCCGAACTCAGCGCCCTACTCAAGAAACCAACAGCGGACCCCACCGACCTCAAGAATTACCGCCCCATCTCGCTTCTCCCGTTTCCAGCCAAAGTCATCGAGAAGACCGTCAACAAGCAGATGGCCGCCTTCCTCGAGACGAACGGATCCCTCGACCCCTCACAGTCCGGCTTCCGAGCCAAACACAGCACCGAGACCGCCCTCATCGCCGCCACCGATGACATCCGAGCCCTGATGGACAATGGAGAAACAGCGGCCCTCATCCTCCTAGACCTCTCCGCGGCATTCGACACGGTCTGCCACCGCACCCTAGTACAGCGCCTCAGCAACATCGGAATCCAGGACAAGGCGCTGGAATGGATCATCTCCTTCCTCGACGGAAGAACACAGAGAGTCCGCCTACCACCGTACAAGTCAGAGGCCTCCGAAGTCATCTGCGGCGTCCCCCAAGGATCATCCCTGAGCCCCACCCTCTTCAACGTCTACATGAGCCCCCTCGCGGCCATCGTACGCAAACACCACCTCAGCATAATCTCCTACGCCGACGACACCCAGCTGATCCTCTCCCTGACCAACGACCCCGCCGCCGCCAGAGCCAACCTGCACGAAGGGATGAAAGAGGTAGCCGAGTGGATGACGACCAGCCGCCTGAAACTGAACTCGGACAAGACGGAGGTCCTCATCCTGGGCTCCTCTCCCTCCGCCTGGGACGACTCCTGGTGGCCCCCCGCCCTGGGCACCGCACCCAAACCGACAGACCATGCACGTAACCTGGGCTTCATCCTGGACTCCTCCCTCTCCATGACCAGGCAAGTCAACAACGTCTCCTCGGCGTGCTTCAACATCCTACGCATGCTACGAAAGATCTTCTGGTGGATCCCCACCGAGACCAGGAAGACCGTCACCCAGGCCCTCGTCACCAGCCGACTGGACTACGGCAACGCCCTCTACGCCGGTACCACCGCCAAGCTCCAGAAGAGACTCCAGCGGATCCAAAACGCCTCAGCCAGACTCATCCTCGACATCCCACGATCCAGCCACATCTCCGGACATCTTAGAGACCTTCACTGGCTCCCCGTCAACAAGAGAATCACCTTCCGCCTCCTCACCCACGCACACAAAGCCCTACACGACCAAGGCCCGAGCTACCTCAACAGCCGAGTCAAATTCTACGCTCCCAAACGCCACCTCCGTTCAGCCAACCACGCCCTCGCCGCCGTCCCCCGCATCCGAAGAGCGACTACAGGAGGAAGGTCCTTCTCCTACCTGGCCGCCAAGACCTGGAACTCCCTCCCGTCCGACCTGCGCCTGACCCAAGACCACCTCTCCTTCAGGAAGAAGCTGAAGACCTGGCTGTTCGAGCAGTAGCGGCACCCCCCCCCCCCCCCAGCGCCTTGAGACCCTACGGGTATGTAGCGCGCTTTATAAGTGTCACTGATTGATTGATTGATTGAACGAGCTTGTTGCTCATGGAAGGTGTGTGTATATTCAAGTTGGTGGCGGTTGTGTATATATACGACAGTTTTGTCAGTTGGCGTCACAAGTTATCTTGGCTTACTTGTGCCGCTCACAGAATAAATGTGGATTTTGTGATGGAACCCATTTCTTTGTCAATCAAGTGCCTTCTTGACTCTTCTTATGTTATCAATAGTTTTAGTCATTTTGATTGCCTTTCCTAAGGAGCCCGCGTAAGGTACTATCAATAAGCTAAAAAAAAAAAAAATTTGAATTTATCTCAAGTCACCATTTTTTATTCATTCTTTAATGTTAATTAAATTGAAAGAAATCTGCCCACCCTTCCAAAAGCAGGACTGGGCACGAGCCACCACCAGAAGCTACCATGGATCAGAGCAGCCCGCGTTCACAGGGTGTTTAGAAAGCGGATTAGTGTGTCACCGAGATGGAAAGTGACTCAAGCGACAAAACAAATTCTCCAAATCTTCGATGATCTTTTAATATTTGCCACGCGCTGTAATCCTCAAAAACTCATCTTCAGAAATAATAGAAAAAGACAATTCGCAGATTATCTCGCGAGAGCGAGAAAGCCACCGCCAGCAAAGATTACAGGGCACAGTAATTATGGGGATCCCAAAGCTGCAGCATTTAGAGGGATGGAGGAGAACAGGAAGGCAGTCTGGAGAATTACTTAACTTATTTAGCACAGTTTTGTGTTAGTGAAGGTTTTTTTTCCAATCTTACAGAAGCTTCAGTTCCCACCAATCATTGTCACTTTGGACTGTCAGTCCTAATGCCTCCTAATACAACGCACAAGGTACCCTGCATTTGATATGTTTAAGTACCAAAAAGACTGATGTATAATATCCTAACCTGCAAAAGAAAAAACTGCCATCATTTTGAGCTGAGAGGTGGCTCTGTGGGATACATCTAAAGCAGTCAATATATCACTCTGCACTGGACGTGTGCTGTCACTCCAGATTTAGTTTACTTTTTAGAAGATTATGATGGAAATATTTTAATAGAGCACAGGATTACCTAGGAACAAGGTGTCTTGGCGCTAGCACTAATGTGGCAAGAAGCTGGCAGAGATGCAGTAAACGAACAGAATATAGAAAAAGTCAATTTGGTGAACAAATAAGAGTTTTTAGAAGTTTCCAAAATTGGAAAAGACAGTTTTCAGCATAGAGGATTGAGGGAAGGGCATTCCAAGTCATGGACATACCCACAGAGAAGATCGCTCCCCCAAACAAACCTTCCAAACTTTTGGGGTGTGAATACTATCAAAAGTGGAGCAAAAGGCCAGGCTCGCCCACCATTCGGGCCGACATGGCGAGCGCCATCCAAGCAGCATCCAGAGACACTGCTGTACATGAGGGTGTCGCGTTGACAGCGTAAGACTGCTCCGGGGGAGAACGACATAGCATTGCTGTTACTGCAGGCTTGGGGACAAGGAGGGTGGGGAGGGAGCGGAGGGGGGAAGGGTGTGGCTGGACGTCCACTCAGATACTCTACCACGGACTTGTCCGGTTAGGACATGGCTGGGACAATTCTTCCGAAGGTGTTGGGAGGAGGGGAGTGGGGGAGGGAGAGGGGTTGGGTGTGGGGGAGGGGAGAGTTGGGGAGTTGTGGGACAATGGGGTTGGGAGTTGGGTTGGGAGAGGGGTAGGTACAGTCCGTCCAGTGCTCTTGATGCATCTGCGCTGCCCCGCCGGGGCATCTGTGGCTATTTGGCCCACGAGCCGTCCCTCTATGACATTGATCCACTGCTTCTATCACATTGTTCTGATCCACCATGGCGACCCTTACGGTAGTGACCCTTAATGTCAAGGGGCTTAACAACCCCGTTAAGAGGAGGGCGGTTCTGTCCTTGCTAGAGGACACGCAGACGGACATCTGTCTCCTCCAGGAGACTCATTTGCTCACACGTGACTGCCACAGACTGCGATCCCGCATATTTCCCACGCAGTTCTTCTCATCGAACACCACCAAAACAGCTGGGGTAGTGATCGTAGTGTCTAAGTCCTTCAGGGGAGAGGTTCTACACAAGTTTGCAGAGCAGAAGGGGAGACTCTTAACGCACAGGTTCAAACTAGGGGCCTTAACGTTTACCATTGGGACGATATACAGTCCGAATGAGCATCAGGACCGCTTCCTTCGATCAGCGTTAGTGGACATAACAGCATCCCCAGACAGACACATTATTTTGGGAGGAGACTTAAATATGGTGTTTGACTCAGCTGTGGATAGGTCGGCTCAGCGTTCCCCACAGACTGGGGAACTGTCGCAGGCAGGAAAGACCCAACTGGCAGACTTGGATCTTCACGATCTCTGGCGCCACCTTCACCCCACAGATCGGGACTACTCTTACTATTCACACGCACACAAGACATATGCCAGATTGGACCACCTTATAGTTACCGGACCGGTCCGCGATTTAGCCACGACGTCTGAGATAGGAGTCATCTCTCTATTAGATCATGCACAGGTCTCGGGGAACTTCTCTCTGCCAGCGGACCGGGCTCCCCGCGGCGTTTGGCGCCTCAGAGACACTCTCTTGCATAAAAAAACAGTTGTGCAATGCGTTATGGGTGCGATCAGGGAATTCCAATCACACAATGATAACGCTGACACTTCATTGGCGACTCAGTGGGCGGCACTTAAGGTGGTATTGAGGGGAGAATTCATTGCGATCTCCTCGGCGGAGAACAGGGAACGGCGACAAAAGCGGGACGAACTCACGCAAAAAGTCCGGGAACTTGAAGAGGTGCATCATCGCACAGGGGCCCCCAGGATCTGGAGGCAGCTGAAGGCAGCGAGGAAACTCCTGTCGTCCTTGGACAAGGATAGGGCGGAATATGCGGCGCTGCGGCTGAAGCACGCTTATTACACGGGGGGAGATAGGTGTGGTCGCCTTTTAGCATACAAACTCAGGGTGGCCCACGAACGCCACCGGGTGAAAGAGATTGCGGTGGGTGATGGCATGATGGTTACAGATGACACTCCGATAGCCGAGGCCTTCCGTTGATTTTATGCCGAACTATACGCAGGGGAGAGCCTGATGGCGCAGGAGTCGGAGGACTACCTGGACACGGTCACCCTTTCGTCCCTAGCACCGTCTCAAACAGAATATCTAGAAAGAGAGATCCGGGTCGAGGAGGTGATAACTGCCATCTCTAGACTCAAACATGGGAAGGCCCCTGGTCCGGATGGCTACACTTCACTCTTTTATAGAACGTTCAGTACCACGCTAGCGCCCATCTTGACTAGGCTGTTTAATTCCTTCTCCACACCGGGGGCTATCCCACCTGATCTCTTACAAGCCACGGTGTCGGTCATACCCAAACCGGGAAAGGACCAGACCCAATGCAGCTCGTACCGACCGATTTCCCTTATAAATGTTGACCTCAAACTGTACACGGGGATTCTTGCGGCTAGACTGGTGCTCCACCTGCCGGGTCTGGTGGAACCAGACCAGGCTGGCTTTGTACCCGGGAGGCAGACAGTGGATAACACCAAGAGAGTAGTACATATCTTGGAAAAGGCCTCTCGGGTCCCCGGGGAAAGAATGCTGTTATTGGTCGACACTGAAAAGGCGTTCGACTGGGTGCACTGACCTTATTTAGAGCGGGTAATGGAGAGGATGGGTATCGGCGAGAAATTTCGTTCCTTACTGTTTAATGGCTACAGGTTTCCGTCGGCAGTGGTGCGGGTGAATGGCTGTAACTCTCAGAGGTTTAGCATTGAGCGAGGCACCAGACAGGGGTGCCCATTATCCCCACTCCTTTTTGCTATGTACATGGAGCCATTCGCCCAGAGAATACGGCAGAACCCGAACGCGACCGGTGTGAAGATGGGAGGGTATATTCACACGGTCAGCCTCTACGCGGACAACGTGATACTGACTTTAGAAGACCCGAGGCGTGCTTTGCCCGTGTGCATTGGCGAACTGGAGGCCTTTTCAAGAGTGGCAGGATTCAAAATGAACATGGGGAAATCAGCGGCACTAGACATCTCTCTGACATCTGCAACAAGACAGGAGTTGCAGGGACTCTTCCCCATGCATTGGTCAACCCGCCAAGTCCAGTACTTGGGTATCCTGCTGGCACCTACGCTGCAAGGAAATGGTGACTGCTAATTATGCGGCCCTGGGCAGGAAGATCAAGGAGGAATTGGAGAGATGGGGTAAAGGCTTGATATCCTGGCTTGGTAGGGTAGCGGCGGTCAAAATGACGGTCCTCCCCCAGATCTTGTATCTGTTCCGGGCACTGCCGCTGCAACCACCCAAGGGATGGATCCAGCAGACACAGGCGGACTTATCCCGCTTTGTTTGGCAGGGCCGCAAACCTCGATGAAGAGGGCTCTCTCCACGTTGGCTCCGGAGTCCGGGGGACTGGGTATCCCAGACCTATGCAAATATTTTCACGCGGCGCAGCTGAGATATCTGGTGGAATGGAGCAGGTGGGAGTCAGACAAGCACTGGCTATTCCAGGACCAGGCGGTGGCAGGCCGTCCCTTACAGGAGGTTCCCTTCCTGCGTAGAGCGCACCGCCCTCCGAACCTCTACGCGTATTTTGTTACGCGGGTCCCGCTAAGGGTGTGGGACGCCACCAACAAGACCCACGATCTCACCACATTCCCCTCTCCGTTTACGCCTATTGTAGACAACCCGGATTTCACGCCGGGGACAGAACCGGGAGCCTTCACGCACTGGCGTGCTGCCGGATGCAGGGCTCTCTTCCAACTGTACGAGGCGGACGGGGTCCTCTCTTTTCAGAGTCTCAAAGAGGACTACCGGTTGTCCGAAACAGACAGGATGCGCTACTGGCAGGTGCGACACTGGGCTCTACAGCCGCAGGTGAGAGAATCGGCAGACAGGAAGCTGCTGCTGTACGAGAAATGGTTGGTGATACGCACCTCAGACGCAAAACTCATCACGGATCTCTATAAAATGTTACAACCCCCTCCCTTCCATTTTCATAATCCTGGTAGAGAGCGTTGGAACAGAGAGCTGGGCAGGACACTGAGCCATAAAGAGTGGGACCAGATTTTGTATCGCGCACGGCATTCCGCATATCATATAAGACTCACCGAAACATTTACCAAGGTATCTACATACTGGTATCATACCCCGGAACGGTTGCATGAGATGAATCAGCATATTGAGAACACTTGTTGGCGGGAGTGTGAGCAACCAGGTACACTGACACATGTCTTATGGGAGTGCCCGCTATTACATCGCTACTGGAAGGAGGTGCTGGACGAGATCGATGCTCACTTTGAGATAGAGTTGCCCCGCCTTCCAGCATACGTCCTACTGGGCCTCCCTAACGGGTTGATGTACCCATTGAAATCCCGCAGGGGTAGACAAATTGCCATAGCGCTGGGCTCAGCGGTTCAAAACATTCTAATACACTGGCGCATGACCACTGTCCCTTCTAGTACAGGTTATCTGCACAGATTGTGGCATGTCCTGGGCATGGAGAAATTGTCACTCATGATGGCTGGGGAGGTGGAACAATTTGAGGAGCTGTGGCAGCCATTCCATGCACTACTAGCCACTGAATTCAGGGAACTAACCTGTCCAAGGTACCTGAGATTACTGAGAATTACACCACCGATAGATTACACTGCTTAACACCCAGCGGGTCGGGAAGCACAAGGGGGGAGGGGTGGGGCAGAGAAATGTATGTTCGGCTGAACAAGGCACTGGATGGGGGAAAGGAGGGAGGTAGGGGGGTAGGAGGAGGGAGGGAGTTGGGGGGGGGTAGTTTTTTCAAAATGGGAAGGGTACAGAGGGTTTCTTCCTACTTCAGGGTGTTGTTTCATGTTACGCACGCGGGAGCAGAGCCAACATAGCCCCTACTTCAATCGTGGGGTACCTGGCGCTACTATGAGATGAGTTACCTGGATCATAGCACTGATGCCATTACTTGAATGTCTTTTTCTATCTTTGTACTCTTTCAATAAAATACTTTAAACATAAAAGTGGAGCAAAGAGCCCTACTAGGGTGATGTACGGCAAACAAGAGGTATTCATGTGATTCTTGGAGAACAAACTATATGAGGAAAGTATAGGGCTTTAAAGAGACATCACTGATGAATTGGAGGCCAATGCAACTGGGGGACATAAAAAGAGCTGGTGGTCCTTTTGATAAGGCCACGGATACGTCAGGCAACACAAATCTGTATAATTTGAAATCTATTAAGGAAGGAGGCAGACAGCCCCCCAAAAGAGCAATGCATTAATTCAGCCTGAGAGCTTGAACCAGGATTTTCAGGGAGAATTAAGAAGTAGGGGCTTTTTCCTTAATGACTTTCATAATTAAAAAGCAGGTTGAGGTAAGTTTGTTTATGTGCGCCTCAAAGGTCAGCTTGGCATAACAAATAATGCCTACTTTGTGTTCTGAGGTGACAGGGTTGGGAAGGCGACTGAGAGATTCAGACAAGCAGCCTCAATGTCAGGCTGAAGGGGTACCAAAGATGAATCCCTCCTTTTTGTATGCATTTCACTTGAGAGATTTGTAATTCATCCACCAGTGCTTAATTTGAGCAGTGGTTTCTGGTTCTCAGCACCAGCACATAATTGTCATCAACACATGTATGACAGTCTGCCACATGGTGGCGCTGCTCATCTAATTTAGAGATGAGCAGAACAACGGTTGTTTATAAAAGCAACATACATTTAAAATTACTAATACCTGCCTCCCCAGCCATTCCTATAGTTTTGTTGCCCTCTCATAATCTGAAGTGTCGCACTTGCAGGTGACAGAGTCGTTTTGGAGCCGTCATTGGAAGCGCTGACAGGGGGAATGGGCGGTGCAAGCTGCAGTGTCCTCCTAAGGAAGGCCCTGGCTCTTAATATTTCACAAATTAAGCGCTGAACTGGCCACAGAGCACAGGCATATTTTAACCATAATCACATAATTGTTAACTACTTTTTGAGACATCAGTTACCACTAGGTTTCTGCTTTTATGTGTGTAGTAGCTAATGGTGTTAAGCTTCATGGATTTTCTGCACACACTGCACTTTTATCATCGCCTTTTCGATAATACAGTATCACTGCCTTTGTTTAAATAGGTAAAATGTGAAACAGATGTGGAACTCCAATTAAAGCACCTTTGGAGGAGTGTGGCTCAATGGTTAGAGCAGCAGACCCTGATGCTGAGTTCTGGCCCGGGACCAGGGTTCAATTCCCGCCTCGGCGGGTCCTGGGCTCAATTTCCTCGGACATGACAATTCTCGCCTCGGTGCCTATTCTAATCATGGGCCCCACGCTGCAACTCTGGGCAATAGCTTGCTTAACCTCCACACCGGCCCCAACAGCGCTAGGATGCCTGGCTTCACCCTGGGGGTGCCCAGGAGTGGACACTTCACACGGAAAGCCAGGATGGGTTCCTCAGCGGTATGAGTAATAGTGCCAGGAAACCGCTTGGTGACAGTGCGCTCTACAAATACCTTGACATTTACATTTGCATTTATTACATTCACCTTTGCTGCATTTTTCTGGCCCTCTAAACAAGTATTAAAAGCGATAACTTGTAGTAAACGACACCTTGGAAACTGTGACATTGCACCCGGCTGTAGTGTTGAGACCTGGCCCTGTCCTTCTGTCAGGAATAAACCTTGGGGCAGAGATACCCGACCTGGTCAGGGAGCAGGGGGAGGGGAGGAGGATGGGTCAGTGGAAACTTACAAGATTCGAAACACTAGACCGCTAACTGCAGACCCTTGCACTATTCACTTCCGAGGTCTAAGGTCCCTTCTGGATCACTGGCAGCAGAGCCTAATATCAGAGCTGCGAGGACTTGTGCACCTTCTCTGGGAAAAAGTTGTTAATAGCTTTGGCTCCTCGTGTACCCTTAGTTTGCACCTGTGCGTTGTTCTCTCACCTTTGTTGTTCTCCTCCTGTTCAGTCCCCTCTGTGTTTCCAGTCCCTTTCCTCTTATCGGCCCCTTGCTCTCTTGTGTTTGGTCTTGTCTCTCCTAATTTACTCCTCATAGTTGCACCGGTGTGTTAGTAGTATCCTGGAGCGATCAGATGTTTTCCAGGTTGCTTATCTTTGTTAGGGTCAAACTTGCTGTTGAGATTGATAAGTCTTCTGTTTGTATAGACACCCACGGGTATTTAAGTATATATGTTTTACGTGACGTTCCTACCTTTTGCATTATACCTACCAATCCCTTCCTGTTGTACAACAGTCAATCTCGCAAACTCCACCGACAACTGTCCGTAAGCTGCCGTCTCTTGAGCGAATCATTGAGGTTCTGAAAGAAAGCCCCTTCTGGTGTTTACAAATCTCTCTCTTTCACCTGCCCTGTTTTTCCTGCTTTCCTCTTGTAGACAACAAGCTCTGTGTTGCTGTCAGCTTAGACACTCCAGGGCAGCAGACCTTCTCAGCCTGTCCATGAACTCTGCCCTGGTTTCCTCTTTCTGTCTCTCAGGCAAACATGAAGATGGAAGCAGCTCACAGGTGTCTGGGCTGTCAGGCTCAAAGAGCTGTCTCTGCCTCACTGTCATCCTTGGGAGAGCCTGAGGTAGTGGGGGCTGAGTGACAGCAAGAGTTCCTGAGCCTTGGCAAAAGCAAGAGAGATAACAATGCCTCCCTGGGTAGAGGAATGCCATGCTGTACCCCCTGGATGGTGTGTGAACCCACCATCAATGACTGAGGCCAGGGAAGGCTGTCAGAGGTGAGAGAAGCAGACTGTCCCCAGCACATCAAGCTATCATACCATGTGGGTCCCTGCTCTGCTCGACCCTCTCATCTTATAAGCGCAGCCTGCGGAGAGAGTACCTGGGCTGTCTACTCCAGTCGGCTGGGCCTGACACACTCCTTGTTATGCTACATCATCTGCCTTTCTGGGAACTGTGGGAGAGCAAAGGAACCATCTCAGTAAGGGAAACTAAGAAACACAGGAGAAAACATGTCTGTCTGGATGACAGCCGATGCTGTGAGCAGGCAACACAACCCCCTAATTCCATAGGGTCAACAGAAGAGGGCGCCGCTGGCTTCTCTCCCCGTTGCCTTTCCATTAAAACGTAGGAGCCTGATGGCAGCAAGATGGCTGAGTGGTACAACACTCACTGCTGACATCTGATGTGATCAGCGGGTCATGAGTCTGAATCCTGGCAGAGCCAACTCATCCATTCACACTTCAGAGGTACGTGTACTGAGCAGCAAAAATCACCTGGGGCCCGATTCACAGAACTAATCTGAGACAAAATCCTAAACTTACTACTTTTGGTATTCACAGAATGCACTTACTACTTTTGGTTTAACTTACAACTTTTGGTTAAACTTACTACTTTTGGTTAAACTTACTACTTTTGGTTAAACTTACTACTTTTGGTTAAACTTACTACTTTTGGTATTCAGAGAAGGCATTTCGTAGTAGTAAACTAACTTTACTACTACTAAATGCCTTCAGTGAATACCAAAAGTAGTACGTTTAACCAAAAGTAGTAAGTGCATTCTCTGATTACCAAAAGAAGTACGTTTAACCAAAAGTAGTAAGTGTAACCAAAAGTAGTAAGTGCATTCTGTGAATACCAAAAGTAGTACGTTTATGATTTTGTCTCAGATTAGTTCTGTGAATCGGGCCCCTGGTCTTTCCAAGTTTATAAACTGCATAGCAAAGTATACAGAACAGTGATGGATGGAATGCCGGAGTAATGTCAGCCACTGGTCATTACTTGGGAGCACATCCCAGTCCATCGTTCTTTTTCCCACCATGCTCCTTAGTTTGAACCCAGCCATATGCAAACCAGTCTTGTCCCTGCTCCAATAGAAACAGTTCAACCCGAATAGCAAGGCCAGGTCCTCCCTGGACCGGAACACAAGCAACAAAGAACTGGTTTCACCCTGGTAAGGGCTGATAAGCTAGGTATAGCTTGGTTCCAGTGACCAAGTGTGCACGGGACCCACATCTGGGCATACTCTTCCCACTTACAGGAACACACTAATGTATTTTAAAAAGTAATAAATGGAATGCTTCGATTATTCTCAGTTACTGGTAATTATTCTGGGCCACATCTCAGTCCATCATTATAATGCACACTATGCCACCTCAGTTTGGACCCAGGTATATGCAAATCAGTCTTGACCCTGCTCCTATGGGAACCGTTCAGCCCGAACTGCCAGGCCAGGTCCTCCATGAACCAGAACGCAAGCAACCTAGGACCGGTTGCGCCCTAGTTACGGCTCATCAGCTGGGTATATCTTGGTTCCAGTGGCAAAATGTACACGGGACCTGCATCTGGGCATAGCCGTCTCACTTGGGGGCACACAGAAAAGTATAGAAAAAACTGATGGATGGAATGCTTGAACTAATCATTTAATCACAGCCATTGGTAATTACCCGGGCATTATCCTACTTCATTGTTGTTTTGCACACCGTGTCACCTCAGTTTGGATCCAGCCATAGGAAAATCAGTTGAAACCCTGCACCAATAGGAAAAGTCCAGTCAAGCAGCCGGACCAGGTCCTCATTCACCAGGAACATATTAAGGGGCTCATCAGCCAGACATAGCTAGGTTCCAGTAACACCATGTGCATGGGACCCACGTCTAGGCAAACCCGTCCCACTTAGGGGGATACACAAAAGTATACAAAAAAGCGATGGATAGAATACTTCAATTAATCTCAGCCACTGGGAATTATTCTGGGCAACATCTCAGTCCATTGTTATTTTGCACATCATGCCACTTTAGTTGGACCCTGCCATATGCAAATCATTCTTGACCCTGCTCCAATAGGAACAGTCCAGCCTGAACTGCCAGACTAGGTTCTCCCTAAACCAAAATAAAAGCAGTTTCACCCTAGTAAGGACTCATTAGCCAGGTATATCCTGTTTCCAGTGACACAATGTGCGTGGGACCCATACCTGGGCATACCCGTCCCACTTAGGGGGACATACTAAAATATACAAAAAATGTGATGGAAGGAATGCTTGAATTAATCTCAGCCACTGATAATTACTCGGGCCACATCCCAGTCCATTGTTTTTTTGCACACTATGCCGCCTCCGATTGGACTCAGCCATATTCAAATTAGTCTGCTCCAATAGGAATAGTCCAGCCCAAAGCATTCCATCCATCACCTTGTTGTTTTTTTTATTTGAGTGTGTCAGCTATGCCAGACATGGGTCCTAGGCTCGGTGTGCCAATGGAGCCAAGCTATCCCTGGCTGAAGGGCCCTAGTAAGCGTGAAACCGGTCCTGGGTTGCTTATGATCCGGTTCAGGCAGGACCTGGCCTGGCAGTTTGACTGGACTCTTCCCATCGGAGCAGGGTCAAGACTGATTTACAGATGGCTGGGTCCAAACTGAGGTGGCATTGTGTGCAAAATACGATGGATGGAGATGCAGCCGAGCGATTGCCGAAGGCTTACATTAATTCAAGCATTTCATCCATCACGTTGGTGTTTTTAGAAATGCAGAACTGGGAGGAGCTTCGCGCGGATCCAAGATAGACGCATGAGCACGGGGCTCCGGAGACCCTCTTTGCCTCCCGCATCTATCCTGCCACAAATCCTGATTTGATCGATGGGTACTTGTTGACTATACCCTGCTTATTCTGAGGAGTTTTTCAGATCCGAAATCGGACGCCGTGATCGGGACTTGCTCCGTCCTGAAGTTTGTGGCCTACATCGTAGACCGTCCCCGGACTGGAGTCACCGAGGTACCCAGGTGGCAAGTCAACAACAACGGCTGGTTGGACATGCCCACTGCCCGTGTGGTGCTTTCGGTTTCGTTTTGGGCCATTGTCGCAACGCTTACGGCTGCCCCATTCATCTTCTTGTCCCTGCTGTGGATCCTGAATTTGCTCTGGTTTTTAGCCCTCTCGCCCTTGAGGTTCATCGAAAACGTGATCATTTTGACTAGATTGCAACGACTCTGTGGGAGCTCGAAGCCCACTGTGGCGGGCAGGCTGGATGCCGAAAAATGGAACACCAAGGGCACGCATCGTGGGGGCCTCATCCGAACCCAGACTATAGAGCGCTTCGCCCGCCCGAAAGGGTCCCCTGGTGGAGCGAGTAAGTCTCTTGAAGGGACCGTGGATGATACCCCGCCGTCGGAGGAACCGACACTGAGTGACATCATGGGCGCCATTACCAGTGTTCGGACCGACATGGGCCATCAGTATGAGACTCTTGCTGCCAAGATCGATACGGTGGCGATTGAGGTTAATCTCATCAGAGCTGACCTGGGGAAGACAAATGAACGGGTCAAATCTTTGGATATCAAAACTGCGAGTCTGACCACTGATGTCTCAGACCTTCAGACTGAGGTTAGCACGCTTCGCACCTCCAACGATCAATTTGCCCGCCGGCTGGAGGAATTCGAGGGCCGGGCAAGGCGCAACAATATTTGTATTGTGGGGGTTCCGGAGACCCCGTCGGACGTCTCTACGGGCCTTCTGGTGGAAGACCTGGTCCTTAAACATCTTGCGCCTAAGGGCCTCAGTAACTTTTTCACAGTGGAACGGGCCCATAGAGTTCCAGGCGGGAAGCCGAAGCTGGGAGCTGCGCCGAGACCCATCATTGCCAGGATTTTTAATTTCCGGGACAGAGATGTTATCCTGCAAGCTTCGAGGACCACAGGTCCCACTAAATTTGACAATGCCTCGGTTAGTTCCTACCCGGACTTCACCCAGGCAGTTCAGAAACAGCGCATGGGTTTTACCGGGGTGAAGAGACGACTCAGAGATATTGGTCTCAAAGACGCCATGCTTTTTCCTGCCTGGTTGAGGATTGAGTATGAGTAGCGGGCCTTCTTCTTCGATCGCCCCAAAGTGGACACTTTGCCAACACATCGTAATGGTGGCGAGGGCCCTGAAGGTGCCGAGGGTGGCCCAGCCGAACAGGAGGAGTGAGTCTGCAGCGGCGAACTGGTTACTCTGGACCTCTAGCAGTGGCTTTTTCATAGACTTGCTACTACTGTGGGTACCCGGAGGTGGGGGGATTCGGGTTTCCTCTTCCTCCTCTGGGGGACTTTTCTCTCTTTTCGTAGGTTAGTTCTATGGGGCGACAGGCACACTGCAAGTTGGGGTGGCTTTCTGGTCTAATGCAGGGGTGCAGGGTGGGGGCTGTGTTTTTCGGGGTTTCCTGGGGGTGGTGGGGAGGATCTTTTCTTCTTGTTTTGATCGAGGCTGCTACATCTCCTGTTGTCGATTCGGTGTACTTCTTCCTGGGCATGGAGGGATGGGTGTTCAATACTGGGATGGGGGGGGGAGCTTAAAATGCTGAGTTGGATCGTTAACGGTCTTGGTGATAGAATAAAGCGGGGTGTTGTCTTGCAATATTTAAAACGTTATACCCCAGATGTGATTTTGCTTCAGGAGACACACTTGGTGGGCAATGCATGCCGTGCACTAAACAGACGTGGTTATCGTATGGTGGCACACTCGGGGTTCACCTCCGGCTCGAGAGGGGTGGGGGTTATGGTACGTACTTCTCTCCCACTGGAGATCGATGATGTTGTGCTAGACGATAGGGGCCGCTATGCGGTGTCGGTGTATGTTCCCCCTGGCTTACAATCTACCACGTTTGCTGATCTTGGTGATGTGATCCTGGGGCTCCCGGGCGATGTGTTGGTGGTGGGCGGCGACTTTAATTCAGTGGTCAGTGGTGATGTAGATCGCAGTCCCCCCAGGACTTTGCCTGCTGCCCAGCTCTGGCTAGGGAAGCTGCTGGATATGTTGGGACAAGCTGACTGCTGGCGGCAGTTACACCCAGGTCAGCTCCAGTACACCTTCTACTCGGGTGCGCACAGGAGCCTTTCGAGATTAGATTATCTTCTTATGCCAGCGGCACAGATGGTCTCGGTGCGGGAGGTTAGACATTTGGCCAGGGGGATTTCTGATCACTCTCCGCTTTTACTAACGATTGATATGCACCTGGGCACAGAAGGCCGAGTTGCCCCGATTACCCCCTGGCACCTTCGTAATCCTAAAACCAGGTCAGAGTTAGTGAAATGTATGGATTGCTATTTCGCTGAGAACGATGGATCGGTCTCCTCCCGGTTACATTGTGGGAGGCCTATAAGCCAGTGATTCGAGGCCAGGCCCTGTCCCTCATTTCCAGCTAAAGGAGACGTAGAAATGCCGTGGTGGTGGAACTAGAAAACGAGATCACTGCTTTGGAGGAACAGGTTGGGACTGGGGACACTCCGGAGGTGTTGCATACCCTGGCCCTGAAACACTTTGATTATAAGACCCTGGTCACTGATGCAGCTAAGGCGATGCACCGAGAGCAACAGGGGTGCCTGTATGATGTGGGTGATAAGGCGGGAAAGTTGATTGCATGGCTGGATAAAAGGGATCGATTGAACAGAGTGGTGCCTGTTGTTGAGAGTGTGGATGGTGTTAGAGTGGTGGACCCGACTGACATAGTCCGAACATTTGCCCGTCACTTTCAGACGGTTTATGCGCCGGTCTCGGATCTACCGGAAGAGGATTCGCATCTTTTGCTCCGAGATATCACTCTGCCCGTCCTGTCGGACTCTGACATGGAGCTTATGGAGGCGGATTTTTCCACCGATGAAGTAGCGCTTGCTATCCGTTCACTTCGGTCTGGGAAGGCCTCTGGCCCAAACGGTATACCGGTAGAATTGTATAAACTCTGTCCGGACAAAATGGCACCATATCTCTGTAAGATATTTTTGACCTCGCGAGATCTCGGCTCTCTTCCTCGCGACCAGAGACTGGCATCCATTGTCGTCATACATAAGGACGGCAAACCCCATGACCAATGCTCTTCATACCGGCCGATCTCGCTCTTAAACGTCGAGCCCAAGATTCTTGCTAAACTGCTGGCGAATCGGTTGGTTACGGTGATAGCAGATTTGATCCACCCGGACCAGTCTGGATTTATACCCCACCGAAACACAGCGCTCAACCTATGTCGCCTTCATGGCGTCTTGGCAAGGGCGGGGTCTCTTCAGGAACCGGCCATTTTGGTTTCCCTCGATGCATCGATGGTCTTCGACACGGTCGAATGGCCGTATTTGTGGGCTGTTCTCGCCAAGTTTGGTTTCGGCCCTAAATTCATTGGCTGGGTTAGACTCCTATATGAGCAGCCACTGGCACAGGTGGTGGTTAATGGCAGGGCTTCTGAGCCCTTTACCCTCGGTCGGGGAACGCGACAGGGATGTCCCTTGTCGCCGCTCCTCTTCGCGCTTGCCCTTGACCCCCTGGCTGCATGGCTGCGTTGGGAACCATCGCTTAAGGGCATCCGCTGGTCGGCGGATTTCGAGGACCGTATATCACTCTATGCGGATGATATATTGCTGTACCTTACCTCTCCCCGTAAGTCGCTGGGCGTTCTGTTCGACGTGCTACGTTCCTTTGGAAGGAATTCCGGTCTGGTTATTAATTGGGCTAAATCCTGTATTTATCCACTCACAGACGATGAGCTTCTTCTTCCTCACCATTGTCCTATACCGGTTTCTAGGGACGGTTTCAAATACTTGGGGGATCTACATCTCATTGGACCCCAAGACCCGCTATGAGCGGAATTTGCTGCCTCCGCTTTCCCAGCTTCGTTCGGATGCCATGGCGTGGTGTGGCCTGCCGCTGTCCCCTTTGGGAAGGGCAGCCTGTTCAAAATTATGTCTCTCCCCCGCTTCTTATATGCCATTTAAAATACACTTGATTTGGTACCTGCTAGCTACTTTCGAGAGATCGAGGGCTTGCAGAGGCGGTTGGTTTGGGGTGGGCGACCACGTATTGCACTGGCAAAATTGACTTTGCCCTGGTACGATGGAGGTATCGCACTGCCCGACATCAAGCGCTACTACTGGGCCTCCCAGTTGAGTGCTGTGAATCACGCCATGTATGGCCCCGTCCCTAATCCCGCTTTTGAGATGGACAGATGGCAACTCCCTGGGGGAGATTACAATCGGGCCTTCTATTCCAGAGCCGACCGCAAGCATCTCACGGGCCCTACGGCAGTGGCTGTGCGAGTTTGGGGAAGCGCGACCGCTGCCACGGGCTGGACGGATAAGTTGACGAAGTCTACCCCATTGTATGCCTCGGAAGCGCTAGATAGTCTGTGGAAATTGAAGGGTTTCACCAGCTGGGATCTTATTGGTATCAGCAAGGTGGGTGACCTCTGGGCAAAGGGTGCAGTCAAGACCTTCGAGGCACTACAGCGAGAATATAAACTGAGCGATAGAGAGTATTTCCGGTACCTCCAGGTCCGCCATGCGATTCAATCGGTTTTTCCGGCTGACGCTTCTATTCCGGAGGCCTCCCCTCTTGAGAATAGGGTGCTTGATGGATATGTCCCCGATAGCACTATATCCCTCATTTACAAGAAACGTATTAATGACCGCTCGGATCTACTTTTGCAGTTGCGGACTATCTGGACCGGAGACGGATTAGAACTGGATGATGAGGATTGGAAGGCGGCGATCTCTTCTCCTAAGGAGGTTGCGATCCCGGCACGTCTCAGACTGGTGCAACTTAAAATATTGCATCAGGTGTATGTCACGGGCCCTCGACTGATGCATATGGGTTTCTCTGTGGACGGGTTGTGTAGGCGCGGATGTGGTATGCTAGCCACTTTTCTGCATATCCTCTGGGAATGCCCGGAGGTGGCGGCATTTTGGCGCTGAGTGCATGTGGTTATGGTTGAAGTGACGGGTGTAGTGTTGTTGCCTGAAGCCAGGCGCTGTCTGTTGAATGTTTGGGAACCGAATGATTGCACTGTTGCTCAAACTCAATGGGTCACACTGGGTAATATGGTTGCTAAACGTGACATAGCCCAGTTATGGGGTTCCCCAAGGCCACCAACGCTCCTGTGCTGGAAGGAGAATATGGACTGGTCCATGTTCAGAGAGAAAGTTGTATATGTTTCCCGCGGCAGACCCAAGAAATGGGGTAGAATATGGGGACAATGGAATGCATATCGTGGTGAGATTTGTACCCCCCCATTCACCGACCTTCCGGATCCGCTCCTTCTTCCTTGATCGTGCGTTTCTTGTACTCAGCTCTTGTTGATTGCATTGTATTGGTTGCTACCAGGTTCCCCCCCCCCCTGCCCTCCCCGATATTTCTCCTCATTCTCATTGACATATATGTTTCACCCGTCTCCCCCGGCCATAGTGAAGTACCAGTTTATACATAGCCATGCCTCGTTTTTCTTTTTTGTGTTTTTGTTAGTGGTTTTATTTAAATAAAATACAAAATGTGGAACCTTTCACGAATACTAGCATACCACAGGCTTGTACGTAATCGTGAAGTATCGCTGCCGTGCCCCCGGGTTGTCGGCTGATGAGCTGTGTATTTTGATGTTGATGTTGTTGTGTTTGACTGACCAGCCTCCGTGGTTGTGGGTCTGTAACTGTCATTTCTTTAAATAATAAAGGTTTTCAAAAAGAAATGCAGACCTGCATTATAAAGTAGGATACACAATAAACAGATTGTTATTTTTATTATGATCTGCAGTTTCCATGTTGCCCGACGGTCACAAGTGGCCTTTGGTTTTTAAGACCCAATAATTTTCAAGGCTCCATGGAGAAAGACATTTGCTTGAAATACTTGTTTTGTCTGTAAAGTAAATCAGGGCTTGAATGAAGGGATGGACATTAGAAGAGATCCCAGTGAGCAGAAATGCATCTGGGTTCTGCCTTGAGGTCACCTTGAGGCGGCCTCACATGCTTCTACTGCTGAGGGTAAGACCAAAGGGAGGGTGAAGTCCAGTGCAGGTGGCCATAGGTGAGAGTAACAGGAGGCGAACCCTGGGCCACCTTCCTCGTGCCAGCCTGCTCTCTTTTGTATATTTATTGCAGATTGCAAGAGAACAGTGACACAGGGTCCCTCGGCTGGACTGCCTGGGCACAGCATGCGTGGGCGATAGGTTGGCCCTCGTGTTATTGCCAGTGATAGAGGGCCCCTCTGCTGGGCTGTCTGCTGCACAGCGGGTGTGGTCTACAGGCTAGCACCAGTTGGTGCCACAAAACTCAGCCAACAACTTTGGCTCTGTTCAGCTAGCAATCATTTCGGTGCCTGTTTGATAACGTTATTGACAAAACATCCTACCTATCTCAATTCATAAATTACACTTGTGATGCATGTGAATTATTTTTTTCATTCCAATAATTTCATTGACGGCTAATCTAAGAGTACAGTGAAATATCAATAATCTCTCAGGACCCTACTCACAAAAGTGAATTTACTTGTTTAGATTTACTCCTCTGCAATTTCACTCTTGCGCATAGACCTAAATTTAACCTATTCTGCTTTTAACTATTTCTAACTGTAGATTTACATCTGGGTGTACCTATGTGACTCCACCTCCTGAATGAAACAAGGTGGTGAAACCATGAAAGACTGAACGTACAAGTGTGAAGTTACTGCCTTTCCTTTCATATTTTCACAAGTGAGTTGGTTCCTTAGTAAAATTGAAAAAGAAATAAAAACAATATTGATTAATTTAGATGAGTCTGTCTGGAAATTAGCATGCGTCGACCAGACAACCGAGGGATGTGGAGATTTTGCCAGTGAAATATAGTTTGATCACATCTGTGTGTTGTTGACACAAATGTTAACTTTAGTGATTGTCAACTGTGATCCAGCCCTCGATACACTGCTCCCCAATATGCCGAGAAGCAAAATAAACCAACCTAATAAACAAGCACTGGAAAAGCCAATAGGTCTGGTGTGAAGTTTAATTGTTGACAAAACTTTAAAGAAAAGCCTGCTGTGAAGAAAAACAATGCAAAAACAGATTGATTTCTAAATATAGCCCGTCTCTGAGATAAAGATGTTAGTGTGTGATGATGCATTGTACTACTGAGATGGGAAATAGTCCCCCGTGCATGGGAGGCAAGCACTCTATAACAGGTGGAATAACCCACTAAACAGCCAATGGCATGTGGTGAGAGAGTTAGCAGCCAAAGCACACTCTGTATCGTTTGAAGAATTGTTAACAATAGGCCATACAGAGAGATTTGAAGCCGGACCTAAAAGGTTCACTGCCTGAAAAGCTTGTCTTGCACCAACCATGGCATGGTGGATACAAGGGGTGGTGGAGGAGGCATAAGAGGAGGGAAGTGAGGGGTAGGACGAGGGCAACAATAGCAGAGAAGGCAAAAGCTGTTCTCTCCAGTGGCTTCTACATGACAGACGGTGGTGTCTGAAGCTCCATGCGGCACCCCGCTGGGACCGGTACCCCGAGCTGCTGTCCACATCACCTACGTGTAGGGCCATCCCAGCATGTGCCCGAGGTGCTGCCCACCTCACCTATGCGAGGGTCCATCCCAGTATGTGTCCGAGGTGGTGCCCACCTCACCTATGCGTGGGGCCATCCCAGCATATGCACGAGGTGGTGCCCACCTCACCTATGCGAGGGTACATCCCAGCATGTGCCTGAGGTGCTGCCCACCTCACCTATCCGAGGGTCCATCCCAGCATGTGCCCGAGGTGCTGCCCACCTCACCTATGCGAGGGTCCATCCCATAATGTGCCCGAGGTGGTGCCCACCTCACCTATGCGAGGGTCCATCCCAGCATGTGCCCGAGGTGCTGCCCACCTCACCTCTGCGAGGGTCCATCCCAGCATATTCCCTGAGCTCCTGCCCACCTCACCTATGCGTGGGCCATCCCAGCATATTCCCTGAGCTGCTGCCCACCTCACCTATGCGGGGGGCCATCCCAGCATATTCCCTGAGCTGCTGCCCACCTCACCTATGCGGGGGGCCACCCCAACAGGTGCCCTGAGCTACTGGCTACTGCCTACCTCACCTGTGAGTGGGGCCATCCAAGCCGAGCTGCTGCCCACCTCACCTATGCGTAAGCCCATTCCAGCACGTGCCAGAGGTGCTCCCAACCTCAACCATCCATAAGGCCACCCCAGCATGTGCCCGAGCTGCTGCCCACCTCACTTGTGCGTGGGCCCCCCGCCCCCAGCATGTTCCCCGAACTGCTGCTGCCCATCTCACCTATGTGTAGGGCCATCTCAGCATATGCCCGAGGAGCTGTCCACCTCACCTATGCTTAAGGTAATACCAGCATGTGCCAAGGGCTGCTGCCCACCTCACCTATGCGAGGGTCCATCCCAGCATGTGCCCGAGCTGCTGTCCACCTCACCTATGCATAGGGCCATCCCAGCATGTGCCCGAGGTGGTGTCCACCTCACCTATGCGTAGGGCCATCCCAGCATGTGCCCGAGGAGCTGCCCACCTCACCTATGCATAGGGCCATCCCAGCATGTGCCCGAGGTGGTGTCCACCTCACCTATGCGTAGGGCCATCCCAGCATGTGCCCGAGGAGCTGCCCACCTCACCTATGCATAGGGCCATCCCAGCATGTGCCCGAGGAGCTGCCCACCTCACCTATGCGTAGGGCCATCCCAGCATGTGCCCGAGGAGCTGCCCACCTCACCTATGCGTAGGGTCCATCCCAGCATGTGCCCGAGGAGCTGCCCACCTCACCTATGCGTGGGGCCATCCCAGCATGTGCCCGAGGTGCTGCCCACCTCACCTATGCAAGGGTCCATCCCAGCATGCGCCCGAGGTGGTGCCCACCTCACCTATATGTAGGGCCATCCCAGCATGTGCCCATGGTGGTGCCCATCTCACCTATGCGGGGGTCCATCCCAGCATGTGCCGAGGCGGTGCCCACCTCACCTATGCGTAGGGCCATCCCAGCATGTGCCCGAGGTGGTGTCCACCTCACCTATGCGAGAGTCCATCCCAGAATGTGCCCGAGGTGGTGCCCACCTCACCTATGCGTAGGGCCATCCCAGAATGTGCCAGAGGAGCTGCCCACCTCACCTATGCGTGGGGCCATCCCAGCATATGCCCCGAGCTGCTGCCCACCTCACCTATGCGTAAGGCCATCCCAGCATGTGCCCCGAGCTGCTGCCCACTTCACCTATGCGTAGGAACATCCCAGCATGTGCCCGAGGAGCTGCCCACCTCACCTATGCGTAGGGCCATCCCAGCATGTGCCCGAGGTGGTGCCCATCTCACCTATGCGGGGGTCCATCCCAGCATGTGCCCGAGGCGGTGCCCACCTCACCTATGTGAGAGTCCATCCCAGCATGTGCCCGAGGTGGTGCCCACCTCATCTATGCGAGAGTCCATCCCAGCATGTGCCCGAGGTGGTGCCCACCTCACCTATGCGAGAGTCCATCCCAGCATGTGCCCAAGGAGCTGCCCATCTCACCTATGCGGGGGTCCATCTCAGCATGTGCCCGAGGTGGTGCCCACCTCACCTATGCGAGAGTCCATCCCAGCATGTGCCCGAGGAGCTGCCTACCTCACCTATGCGTATGGCCATTCCAGCATATTCCCCGAGCTGCTGCCCACCTCACCTATGCGTAGGGCCATATCAGCATGTGCCCAATGTGGTGCCCACCTCACCTATGCGAGGGCCGTCCCAGCATGTGCCCAATGTGGTGCCAACCTCACCTATGGGTAGGGCCATCCCAGCATGTGCCAGAGGTGGTGCCCACCTCACCTATGCGAGAGTCCATCCCAGCATGTGCCTGAGGTGGTGCCTGTGAGAAGTTGGCCTGGTATATAATGCTCACTAATTCTAGTGATCACTTTGTACCATGCCAAGCAACCCTTATGATGATTGGTTGTAATTCAACCTTGTAGACCAGTTATCCTAGTGGTAACGTGGACAAAGCAGTCTTAGGCTAAACTCTGAAAGGCATGTGAAGCCAGCTGTTATACCATACACAACCCCCTTGAATACCAAATGAAAGGGACACCACACAGATATATATTGAAAATATATATTGATTTATTAACTATAAAATCCCCTGGACTCTTTATGAGCACAGAAGCACAAGCGTTAAATCACAAGACAGTTTAAAATACACAAAAGTTGCACAATATGGCCACCTAAACCATATACTAAGAAAGTGGTATAAGAGATACCAATAGGAAAGGGAACAGGCCTAGGGCCTTGGGAATCGCTGGAGCTATTCGAGACTAGCAGTGACTAAGTCGGGAAAGGCCCGCGGGACTCGGGTACAGTGTTCAAAGTGCACGCACTTTCCAATGCAAAGTCTATGGTGCGTAAAAAGTACAAAGTTAGAAAGTTAGGAACCTTCCGAGTGACCTATGGAGCTGAAACTTAAGACACAGGCCCTTGAGATGTGTACCAGTGCAGGAGCACCGGCGGAGCTGAGTTACCTCACCCACAGGAAGCGGGTGCACAGGGTCGAAGTAGTGTCGGGTTTCGTCACGCTAGTCGATGGTGCTTGGAGCTGAAGATGCTGCAGGCGGCTCGATGTGAAGAGTTCCGGTGGATCCAAGGGTGGATCTGAAGATGTGAAGACCTGAAAGCAGAGGGGACAATGTTCAAAGTCACTAGCCAGTGACTACCGTGGAACCAGATTGGAACCAGGCGATGTCGGGTGCAAACAGGCGTTGTCAGGTAGCTTCTCTCTGCAGCCACGTGGACACCCGGGGTTGAGGATGTCCAGGAGTCGGTCACGAGCTGTCCCACGCAGGCTTCTCGCTGTTGGCGGTGTCGGCAACTTGATCGAAGCAAACAGGCCTTGGCAAATGCAAGCCACGCAGAAATTGAAAGATGCTTAACACTCGGACCAGCAAGGTCAGAGCGAGTGCTCCTTTTTACAGGAGCTTGGGTAGGTCTGGAGCAACCAGACCTGCTGTGTAAATCGTCGGTTTCGTCGCCAAGATGGCCGCTGACCACGTGGCTAGTGGCCGGGATGGCGCGTCAAGTGGCACAATGCAAAAGGGCCCCACGCAGATCGTGGAGATGCTGGAGGGCTGATCTTTGGTGCAAAGGCTGCTCGGTGGTGGGGGTTCTCAGTCCCCAAAGCACAACGTCGAGGATGCCTCAGAAGCTGCGCAGTCAGCTTTTCGAGTGTCTTCCAAGAGGTCCGGTCCCACGTCACTCGGTGCCTCCACGGGTCCCTTCTTTGCAGGGACTGTGGATCGGGCTCTAAGAGGTCTGGGAGTCTGGTTCTTGTCGGGCTCTGGGCTCGGGCTCCGGCGGGAGGCGGTGGCAAAGCAGACGTCGAGTTGCTGGTTGGTACCTGTGTTCACAGGGTGGCCACTCCTAGGCCACAAGGGAGATTCTCTTCAGTCTTCTGAGCAGCAGAATGTCGAAGTCCAGTCGTCTTCTTAGTTTCAAGTTGATTCAGGATGATCTGCTGTGCAATGGCACTGCTCCCACTCTCATTCCCAATCTGAGGGGTGGATCACCTACTAGGTCCCTCCCTATAGGTGGGACCAGGAAGGGGGGCGGTTACACCCCCTTTCCTTTGTCCAGGTCACACTGGAGCTGGGGCTGGGCTGCCCCAGAACCGGTTTGACCGGATTATGCAAGGGGAAGCCTTGTGCTCCCCAGGCACTGTCTCAATCTTTTCAGCCCTGTCCTACCCAATACACAAAACCCTGTCTGGGGTGGTTCTCGCACCTCCCAAGGCAGGAAACCCTTTGTCCAGGCTTCCCTCGCTGGAAGGACTCCCAGCAGCAGGGGGCCAGACTTGTGTCTGTGGTGGCAGCATCCATTTTGTGATGCTGAGGCTCTGGTTAACTTTAACCGGGGTTAAGGCTACACACATGTCGTGTCCCTCTAGAAGGGTGGAATGCTATTCCCGTCGACAGAACTGTCGAGGGGATAGTATTCCAATTCGTATGACACCTTACTCTACATGTTTTGATAAAGCCAAACCAAAGATAGCATTTAACCGCGAGGATTATAATGCACTTAAGAGTATATGGTATGGCAATATCCCGGAACAGCTTAGGGAGTGGTTCCCGACAGCTGCAGACAGGCTCGGCTCATGCTAGAGCACCATATCACATATTTCCAAGCACTCTGCCTCCTGGATTGATGAGGCCTTCCATAGGAGTGGCTGATAGGAACATAGGTGTCCAGTTTAGGGTTAGATATAGGGAGACTATATCTAAGCAAGAGGTGATTACACCAACTTACCCCAGCTGAGTGATCAGCCAGTTGTGTCAAATATGGAGGCCAGGCCAGGGGTGGCACAATACATGCTGCAGCCCCTGGTAGGCCTTGGATGCACCTATGCCCTGGGTACCTATGGTACACTGTTACAGGGGCCAATAAGGTGAACCAATTCCAATTGTGTTATGCACCTAAGGTACATGGAGTCCATTTTAAGGAGAGAGCAATCAGCCTGGGGCCCTGAGTAGCAGGATCCCAGGCCAACTAAGTCAAAAACCAGCTAAACACCAGGCAAAAAGTTTGGGGGTAACCATAGTCAGATATCCACCTTCCTACAGTGCCCACCTCACCTTTGCGTAGGGCCATCCCAGCATGTGCCCGAGGTGGTGCCCACCTCACCTATGCGTGGGTCCATCCCAGCATGTGCCCAAGGTGGTGCCCACCTCACCTATGCGTGGGTCCATCCCAGCATGTGCCCGAGGTGGTGCCCACCTCACCTATGTGTGGGTCCATCCCAGCATGTGCCCAAGGTGGTGCCCACCTCACCTATGCGTGGGTCCATCCCAGCATGTGCCGGAGGTGGTGCCCACCTCACCTATGCGTGGGTCCATCCCAGCATGTGCCCGAGGTGGTGCCCACCTCACCTATGCGTGGGGCCATCCCAGCATGTGCCCGAGGTGGGGCCCACCTCACCTATGCGAGAGTCCATCCCAGCATGTGCCGGAGGTGGTGCCCACCTCACCTATGCGTGGGTCCATCCCAGCATGTGCCTATGAATGCATTAAAGGAATCGGATAAAACTAACACCTGCCTAAGGCCTGTTGAGAAGGTCTTGTACTGGTCTCCTTTCCAGCGCTGCTGAAATTCAGCACTTGATAACTCACAGTCATCATTATGTAGTTATCAAACTGCCCCCCAGTTGTTCCCACTGGACGCTACGCCATTCTTTGGAGAGAAGGCTTAGGTCAACATGGGCGTCCGCGGGGAGGGGGCAAGGAGGGGCGCTTGCCCCCCGTGGAGCGACCCTCCTTACCCCCTCTGCGGACGCCCATGAAAAACGTGACTTCAAGACGGGGTTCTCACTCTCTTTCCTCTCCTTTCTTTTATTTGCTTCCCTGTGAAATGGATCCAAAAAAGAAAGACGCTTTTGCTGGAAATGTAGTATTTTTCTGTCATTTTAATTCCAAAGTGCAGCATTGAGAATAAAAGGCTAAAAATATGAAAAATAGATAAATAACTAAATAAAGTAAGACAGAGTGGTAGCAAACTGGCCAAACTGATTTTATTCACACCTAAACACATTAGCGCCACTTTTACAGGGTTTGCCAGTGAAGCGCTATTTTTGTTTTCTTGTCTTTGTTTTCCCTGGACTTGGAACTAGTGCACCAATCCTGGAGGTACCAAAATGTGTGGATTGGAAAACAAAATGTGTGCTGCGGCTCTGCGTCCAGGGATGTGGTCTTTTTACGATACTGCTTATGTTTTGTAAGGATATAAGAAATGGCCATTGAAATGGGTCCATTCAGGGCCCTGTAGTCGTGTCCTTAACATTTCAGGCAAAAGCACTCACTGATTTCTGAATAGTGAGTCTAAAAGCATTAAGGTAACCATGTTGTTCCTGCTTACATTTCCCATAGTTTGCTAAATTATGAATTCCCTATAAGTGTTTGCTTCTTCCAGGATGATGTTCCTTTTTTTTTGTAGGCCGCATATTGATCTTGTCTAGTGCGTAATTTAAATTGCGCATCCAGGTGTTTATAGAGGGCAACAATTGGGTTGTAGTTGAAAACAGAGGGAGTTTTTCTCAGTGGGGCAGTACTTTGTTCAGTGGGGGAGAGGATGTGGCACTATGGTCAGAGCTGCTGAATTTGGAACTGGGAACCAGGTTCAGCCTTAATAACCAGCCCGCCAGACCACTCTCCTGCGAGAGCACAATCACATGCTAGACCTTAGAAGACTTTGCAACACCTAAGAATTCCTGGAGTCTTCGCACCAGCAGGTGGACCCTAGCATGACTAGTGTAGGTTAAGCATCAAGGCTTGTCCACCACTATCCATACTAAAGTTCACCTCCAGTCTTGCGGGCAGGCCTATGAAGCAGCACACCCTAGAACAACAGTCACTAAGGTCACAGGACCCTTGAGAAGGGCCAGCTCTAGGGCGGTGCAACCAGTGTGACTGCACCGGGTAATGACTTTAGGTGAAGGCATCATGTTTGCAAGTATATTATGGTTTTAAAAACGCTTGCTGTCTCCTTCCTGGCTTCCACTAATTTTCTGCAACAATAAAAATGTCATGAAGACTTTGGTGATTAATGTTCTTCCTAAAGAGAGATCAGAATTTTGTCTAGTGGAAGTTTTGACTTATGGAAAGGTAGCTCAGATGGTTAATGTCCCTCCCGGCTGCAAAGAACATGCGCCATGCAGATCACGAAGTGCACATAATGTAAATAGGTCAGTGATCTACTGCTTTTGTCAGAGATCCTTTTGTTACTTGCAGTTTATAAGTTAAAATCCTAACTTAGAACATTGAGCTATTAACTGTCATCTAAGAACTGCATACAAACTGCAAGGTATAAATTTGAGCGTTATGTCCCCCCGCGCCCCCGTCCCCCAGTCTTTGATTATCCTAATGTCCCAAGAAGTGTTCTTTTGGACAGAAATCACTTCTGATTATTAAGGAGAACCCCCAACCATGGTATTACGTTTTAAATTCCAGGTATTGTGTTTCTCCAGACCAATCACTATAAAACTATACGGGCTACTAGTATGGTGTCATGTGACTCCTACACCTTGTAGTCCTCAGTCTTATGTAACATTTTCTATACAGTGATTTACACACATATTGATTGTCTCTCTGTAATGTGTGTGATGTAAAGTGCTCTGACACCCTACAATGGTATGAGTGGCGCTGTAAATCAAATTAAATGCATCTGAGAGAGAGTGGTTATGGAGACTTGGGGGGGGCACAGTTAAGGGTGGTAGTGAAGGAATCCTTGTGCAGAGGTGGTCTTTGGGGGGCACTAACAAACATTAATGCACAGGACACCACCAGTGCTATGGTTGGCCCTGCCCTTGAGGCCATTCTGCCTCACCCAAAGGTACCTCCATTGGCCTTGTTTCAGCAGCAGTAGCTGCAATTCAACAGGGATTGGCATTGCAAGATTTTCACATACCAAACTAAGTTCGCAAACTTCACAGTTGCCCTGCTTCATTCACAAGCACTTTTAACATGTGCTGCCTGCTGTGGGGCCACTGGAATTAATTATGCAGCAAAGGATGACAACATTATGCCGCAGTGTTGACTAAATTATGCATTAAAAAAAAGGCTGCAGCGTAATGCAGGATATTTTCAGATATTTTATTATTTTGACGTGTGTACACATGCTAACAGTCTCTGGAAAGATTTTGCCTTATTAGTACCAGTGTAACATACAAATGCAGCAGTGAGAAGGGTGACCAGTCAACCTTTACAATAGACCCTCCACTCCACAGCAACACAAGTCACATTTTATATTAACTTTTGATATGTTTGAGCTACAAACAATTTATTAGTTTAAATGGTCAGATCATGCAGCAGATCTTGAATTATGAGGCAAATATGGCAGAGCCATAATTTAAGAGAAAACATTTGCAAACTAGGATATTTTGCCATTCATGTTTGTACTGCTGTTGTTGAAAAAGGGTGAAGTGCTGATGACAGAAACTCCATGGCTCGGAGACAAAGTGCTTGTGTTTCCACATTTTATCATATTTGGTACATTCTGTGATTAGAAGCATATCCCACTTTGTGAATATATTTTAATGTCAATAACTCATTATAACCTTAAATAATCATGTGTATCCATTGGTTGATTAAACTGGGCAGTGAAATGCCAAACAAATACTAAAAATTGGGATGTCTGCGCATTCTAGCCACACCTCTGGCTCCACCCACAGATCCAATCCTTGGGTTATTCCCGCCCTCTAATTCTCCGCCCACTTTTCCCCTACTTTTTTTCCCCCATTTCGACCACTGTGTAAGACTCAGCATCCCTGGACCTGTGATGTGGCGCAGCTGCGGGCGCCGCATGTGCCACACATTTACGGTGCCAGGCTTCCGCATAAGGAAGCTGGCCAATATTGTATCCCTAAACGTGCGCAAGATGTCAGTTTGACATTGACTACCCATAGAGGGACTCTAAGTTTCTTAAAAAAAATATAGCTAACATTTGGACCTATACATTTTATTTTGTAGAAATTAATTGAATGTGTGTAAAATTTAGCAATGCCCAGGGAATTCTAGTAAAGGGAGCACCCACTGTCAAATCACTAGCGTTTGTGATTGCTGCATTATTTACTACTAACTTTGAAGTTGTACTTTAACTTTGGATAAAAGTTATTATGAATTCTAGCATCAAGAAGCCAAAATTGGTAAATATGTGTGCTACAAATAATCCCTAACATACACTGTGCATACAGTATATTTAATCTGGTGCTTTAATCACAGACTGTTTTAAAGTATTCTGATAAAAATCGAATCGTGCTGAAGACAGCCTTGATTGGTGTTGGATCGAGGACCCAGAAGTCTGCACACCTAGCAGACAGAGATAAAGCACCTTATCAGAAAGTGTAGCGTTTTCCCTACAGGTGGTGTTTGTTGGCCCGTGGCAGGGTCAGTCACATGTCCTGGATTCCAGGCATTTAATTGAGTCTATCCTAGTTCAGCGCCCCAGTGTTTCGTGTGCCCCACCTGGCACACATCATGTCGGAAGATGGTGATGACGTTAACATTTTTCTCCCCCCTGCAAAAATTTCTGCGGACGCCCATGTAGGTCAAGAATTTAAATGGAGTGTGTCCTTCCGGATTGCAGACAGGCAGTGACTGAAAAGTGAGTTTGAAACTCGTCCCCATAAGGCCCTATGTTCGGGTCCATCTGCACACGCAAAAAGAGTGATTGATTTCTCAAGACTGACTGCAAAAGCTTTTAAGGTAATTCATGTCTGCAATGCAGTGTCTGTTTGAAGGCGTGTTCTGTCATTCTTGTCATGCCACATAGGACTCTTGTGTAGTACATAGTGTGATCTCATTCGCCTCTAGGAGCCCGTGTCAGTTTACGTTGTGTTTGAGTGTTCATGACAGGACATAGGACCTCTGCAGTTGAAACTGAAGCTGTGCAAATGTTCACAGTACTTGTCAGTGGGTCATAATGGTGTTCAAGCTATGTGCTCCTCCAATCCTTGGCCTCTCTGCAGAGCACAAAGAGAGATGATTTGAAAGTGGGTGTGTGGGAAGTGTTAACAGATGTTGAAATACCGACACCACGAAAAGACAATGCTGTGCTTACAGGGGAGGTGAGGGTTTTGTGTGAGAAAGAAAGAGTATGGTGAAATAGGTGGCATAAGGAAGTACATTCAACAGGATGGAAGGAAGAGACAGAAATGAAGACAAAAAGGATGACGTGTGAGATATGCAGACGGAGGATTTCAGAAAGATGTAAGGAGAAAAGGGTGTATCTCTCTAACAAAGTGAAAGACTGCAGAGGAAATTATTAAAAAGGGGGGTACAAAAGTAATTGAGGCACTGCAAAGAACCACTACTCACTCCACAAGCCTCGGTAATGTTTAATTCACATTATCATATTTCCAAAATGGAAATACTTTCAATTCTTATTGCTCACAACAAAATAAATTGTTACTTTACATTCATTTATCTAACAACCGTAGGCAATACATCTGGCTTGTATTTGATGTATGTTTGTTGTTGTGTGATATGACTCGATGAGAGGCGCCCAAATACTGGTCAGGTGACACACTTTGTGAAGTATAGAAAGTTTAGTTCACATGTTTTAAGCCACGCCCTTAATTAGATAGGCCTGGAGGCTGGGCCAAGCCGGTGGCGAAGATGGCCACCAGCTAGAGAGGCTCGTAACATCAGCCAGGCCCAGCAGCGTATATCCCCGGTCCCAGCGACGTAATCGGCATCGAGACCCTTGCCGAGGACAGCAGAGGCGGCACTGACACTGTGTGCCCGTTTGCGGCTTTCCAGCTCATGCCAGTCCCGTACTTCTAAACAAATCAATGGGGGAACCACCTCTGGTTCCACCAAGCTGCACAGCCCATCTGCAGTATGAATCCAATGAATTAAATTCAACTTATTTTAAACTCGCTTATCTCCATATTTTTATCCAAATGTTTCTCATCCTTTTTGACTGTAATCTTCAATTCGTTTTATCCATACCATAGCGTCTACGAAGATATTAAACCAAACTCCAAAGCACAGGTAGGTTCCACATGTCATGATGTTTATTCAAATAACCCAATGCATTTCGGGATAAATAATCCCTTCATCAGGGGCATCTAAAACATAATATATAGAACATGGTTTTTAATCCATCATCATTTGCATTATCTATATTACCAATCACCATACATTTTAAATTATTCCAAAAATGCATAGAAAACTGAACATTAAAAACAATACATGTTCCCATGATTAGTTATCAAAAGAATACCCAATCATTCTCCCAAATCCACCGCCACATTTAAACTGTTGTTCAGTATGCAGTATCGCCTATTTTTCTCATGTATCTTTCCCCCCTGTTCAGATAAGCAATAATATTTATTTCTAAGTTTAACAGCAACTCTCATTACATTCACGCTTACCATAACATGTGTTTTTTTCTCATTTCGAAAGTGCCAATTTCATTAAAACATGATCCAGCAGTTGTACCATGTTCCTGTTTTTCAAAGCGTGCCGCAGCGCGAGTGGAGCATTTGAATGTAAACTACATCTTTCAGTGAAAGCCTGTTTTCTCGTCTTCCCCACCCTTCCTTAATTGCCATCAGGTGATTCACTAACCTCTGCCATAGACTGAACTACGGGCTAATCCAATGGCAATGCATTTCTCCTTAGTGTGTACCTGAACAACTACATATCCCAGCATTCATTCTACTGCATCTTAAACGTGTGGTTAAAAAAACCTTGGATTCTCGTTGAAATACTTCGTCAAAACCTGTGTACAAAAAAACAGTATTACCCAATACTCCGTGCAAATGAATGCAATCTAATCATTTTGAATAAAAACAATAAGTCTCCACAACAGTTTTTTGAATAGATGTTCCTTGTTTTCTCTTTATATCTTATGTTTCTTGACTGTCCGTGTACTCCGTATGCCCGTGATATTGTCTAAACAGGGAACGCATATCCTGTGCCAATCACCATCAGTTGCTCTGTTTTATCTTCAGTTCGTTTCATTCTTTCACATTTCAATATCTTTAAACCATATTCATCATGTTTATTACTCGTGGGTGCAAACTCAGCAATTGAGACGAAAAAATTCATGAAATGACATTAGGGGTGGTGAGGTGCACACCTTCTTCTTTTTCTACTTTTTATCCACATTTGAACTGATTATACTTTATCGGCGTGCAAACTTGTCTTGCGCTTCGCCTCTTTGCGCTGCATTCAAAACAAATCAATGGGGGAACCACCTCTAATATAGATAATGCAAATGATGATGGATTAAAAACCATGTTCTATATATTATGTTTTAGATGCCCCTGATGAAGGGATTATTTATCCCGAAATGCATTGGGTTATTTGAATAAACATCATGACATGTGGAACCTACCTGTGCTTTGGAGTTTGGTTTAATATCTTCGTAGACGCTATGGTATGGATAAAACGAATTGAAGATTACAGTCAAAAAGGATGAGAAACATTTGGAGAAAAATATGGAGATAAGCGAGTTTAAAATAAGTTGAATTTAATTCATTGGATTCATACTGCAGATGGGCTGTGCAGCTTGGTGGAACCAGAGGTGGTTCCCCCATTGATTTGTTTTGAATGCAGCGCAAAGAGGCGAAGCGCAAGACAAGTTTGCACGCCGATAAAGTATAATCAGTTCAAATGTGGATAAAAAGTAGAAAAAGAAGAAGGTGTGCACCTCACCACCCCTAATGTCAGTCCCGTACTTCTGTCGTGTGGCATGGAGACCTGCCGGCGCTGCACCTTTGGGCGTCTGGGCGGCCCCACAGAGTGAGAGACAGTGGCCGATCGGGGGGACTAAGGCCGACACCATCTGGGCCCCTGGTGAGTCATGCAGCGATTCTGAGCTCCCATTCCTAGGCCTCATAGAATACCAGATCATCCATCCAGTATTGGGCATGTGAAGCCTGGAACCCTACTCTGTTTGACCACTGTTCCTCTTTTGGTGCTGCAGACACTACTTCAGCCGCGTCCATTGACCGACACAGCTGCAATCCTGCGCCTCGGTGCGCCCACGCAAGTCACTGCACATTAGCTGGTCCCCCTGGCCCACGCTACCCCTGTGCCAATGGCTCCCTCAGTACCCACCTCCACCCAGGGGCTGCCTCGACGGCATGGGTCGTAAGGACCGGGGGGCGTGGCTTGGACGCCGATGGCGATGGTCGCCTGAGAGCTCGGCTCCGGGACTGAGCCCACTTTGATCCTGTAAATCGGAGTCCGCGGGGCACCCTGACCCCTGCAATCCGACGACCGGACCGGTGGGGACCTGTTGGGACACCCGGTAACACTCGGAAATCGGCTGTTCTGACAGAAAACCGAAGTTCAGGGGGTCCACGGAGTGGGACCCAAGATGGCGCCCAGACCTTCTCGACTCCTTGGCCTGGACCCTCGACCCGGAGGAGCACAGTAGGACACCGCGCATCCTCTACATCCTGCTTCCCTGGAACACGATACTTTGGGTGACGCTTGGAAAGGGTCCAGGCACGGTGGCCAACCCCAGACGGGCTGTTGGCCGAACTCTCATCGTTCTCGGAACGCGGACGCCCGGCGACCCTGGGTGTGAGGACGACCCCACGGGCCGCACCCGACTGCCCCCCCACCGAGTGACTGAACTCCATGGGCAGCACAGCGCCCTGGCGCCACAAAGTCTCCGGCGGCACTGGTGACTCTCACTCCAGATCCTCATCGGCCAGGCGGGCCTGCCCGACCTGGCGCGCTCGTCCCCGCCTCCTCCTCATTGGCCTCCGACGACACGGTGGTGGCGCGGCCCCAGGTTGCGGAAGGGCAGCGGGTCCTGGAGACGGCGATCGACGACTCCCGGCACAACGACAACGTGCCAGGAGAGACATAACCGACGCCCGCACCTGGTGGAGACTCGGACGGACCTTCCTCCGTGGGACTCAATCGCCATGGGGAAACCGAGGGGACCCAGAGGGACCACCCCAGCCGCCTCGGATTTGGAGGCGCCGGACAAAGAGGATCGAGGGGACCCGGAGAGCTCCGGTGGTCCCCACTTACAACAACAATTTGACCGAGTCCTAGAGGCGATCGCGACCACGCGCTCAGCCCTGCAGCAGGACATTGCCCAGGTCGCGACGAGCCTGGGCCTCCTCAGGGCGGACCACGGTAAGCTCTCGGATAGAGTTAAGGAGGTGGAGAGCTCAGTGAAGACCTTGGAGCCGGCACAGAAAACCCTGGCCGCGACTGTGAAGGATGCCCTATCCCGGATTGAGGCCTTGGAGAGACGAGCGGAGGATGCTGAAGGACGCAATAGGCGGAACAACATTCGGGTGGTGGGCCTGCCGGAAAAGATCGAAGATGGCGACATGGTGGCCTATCTGGAAGCTTGGCTCCGGGACACAGTAGCCCCTGAAGGCCTGTCCTCCTTTTACACCCTGGAGCGGGCGCACAGAGTGCCGGCGAGGCCACCGCAACAGGGCCGCCCCCCACGACCGGTGGTAGCGCGTCTGCTGCACTTTCGGGACAGAGACCTCATCCTTAATGCCGCCAGACATAATGGCCCTTATAAGGTGGAAAATAGCCAGGTGAACATTTTCCCGGATTACACGTACGAGACTCAGCGCAGGCGGACCTCTTTCCTGGCGATTAAGCGCGAACTCCGGAGCGAGGGCATCCAATATTCGCTCCTTTTCCCTGCACGGCTCCGCATAATCGTTGATGACAAGACCCAGTTCTTCGATTCCCCAGAGGAAGTCTGCAACTGGCTTGAACTCTATAGAGTGGGTAAAGATGGCTTCAGCTCGTCGTCACAGTTGGCCGTGGAACCTGGGCAACAACGACGGTCCAAAAGACTTCGCAGCCGCCGCGGCAAGACGGGCAGGCCTTCGACAGTGGAGACAATGGCGGAGCGGAAGGGAGTGCTGGAGATGGTGTCTACTCTATCGGGGTCGCTGGGTGGCCCCATTCTTGAGGAATCGAACCCTGGAGGCGAGGGGGCACCAACAGACACTGAGGACTCGGATACCGATAGTATCCACACGCCGGTGATAACTCCGAACTCAGCTGAGGACATATTGGATGGACAGGGATGACGGGGTGAGCTACTTCAAATTGGGTGGGGGTTTGCAGCGGGGGTGGTTGGGAAGGCGATTGATTATGAACTCCGGTGAAGGGGGGGGAGCCCCGATCAGGATGTAGCTTTTTGTGTTGGGCTCAATTTGGTCTCGGCAGTCCGGGAATCGAGGGCCCATTACCGGCGCCCAGCCCGCACCTAGCCCTTAAGGCCTTCCTGCGGTGGCGACCGCAGGGTTAGTCGGGGATTGTGGGATTGTTTGGGGTATGGTTTGGATGGGAACTAGATGGCACTATTTGGGTCCTGTTCTGGGGAGGGTGGGTAGGGTTTTGTTTCGAACGGGGGTTGTTGTTCTTTTGTTGGGGAAAATGGCCGCCATCAGTGTTGCATTGACTGTTGCTCGCTCGTCGTTGGAGCCTTGGAGGGGGGACCCGGAACAGACAATATGGGACAATGGCTGATGTTGCTAATGTGAAATGCATCACTTGGAATGTACGGGGGCTCCACACTATGTCTAGACGCCACAAAGTTCACGCTTATTTAGTGCGTAGAGGGGTACAAATAGCGCTGCTGCAGGAGACTCATCTCAACAAGACGGAAGGGGCGGCGCTACAGCGTAGATGGAGAGGGCAGGTCTTCTATACCTCATACTCAGCGTATGCAAGGGGGGCGCTTATATGGATCAGGGCTGGGGTCCCCTTTCAGGTTACGAAGTCGGTGGTGGATCCAGAGGGGCGCTACGTAGCTCTTTCAGGCACACTGGGGGGTAGGGACTTGAACATTTGCTGTATTTATGCACCTAACGTGGACCAGCTTGCCTTCCTCTCCAGGTTATCGGGTTCGTTGGCCCACTGCTTCTCAGGACCCCGCCTACTCGGGGGTGATTTTAATTCTGTGGTGGACGTGGAGGCCGACCGCTCGCACCCCCCCCTCCCGGACTCCCCAGTTCGCCGGGTAGCGAAAGGGAGGAAGGAATGGCAGGCGCACTGGGGGCTCACGGATATCTGGAGAGCACAACATCCCGACACTAGAGACTACTCCTATTTCTCGGAGCCTGCATGAGTTGCACGTGCGACTGGACGGGTTTTTGGGATCGGCGGAGTTGGTGTCCGCGGCGGTCCGGTCTGAATATTTGACCAGGACTGTCTCGGACCACAACCCTCTCCTGATGGATCTTCGATGGTTTCCCGGGGTCCCTGGTGTGCCCACCTGGAAACTGCGCCCGGAGATGTTAGAGGACATAGTCTTTAAGGCGGACCTGGAGGACAAAATCTCAGAGTACTACGCATCTAATGGGGGTACTGCGGGATCGAGAGCGTTGGAATGGGATGCCTTTAAGGTGGTGATCAGGGGCTACTGCATTTCTAAAAAAGTGGGCACGCGGCGAGTCATCCTTGATGACTTGGCTGCGGCTGATCGGAAGCTCCGCGAGATGGAGCTTCGCCGCCCCGGACACCCCGAACTCCAGGAGCGCACGGCGGCAGCGAGGGAGACGGTGGCGGCGGAGGTCGAGCGGCTGCGCTGCTTCGACTACAAGGCCTACACTACTAGGTCGCTCACGGAGGGGGATAGATCGGGTACACTGTTGGCGTGGCTAGCCAATCCTACGCGCCGGACCTCTCTGACGACGTCCATGCGCACGGCGGAGGGGGCTGAGGTGCACACTCAACCAGAGATCTTGAGCTGCTACCTGCGATACTATGAGCGACTGTACCGTAGTAGCTCTGCCAGGGACTCCGACTTGATTGAGGACTACCTGCAACCCCTGGAGTTGCCAACTTTGGAGCCGGACGAAGCGAAGGCTCTGGGCTCCGACATCGAACTAGGAGAAATTTGTGGCGCCATTAAAGGGATGGCGAGGAATAAGACCCCGGGCCTGGATGGCCTCCCGGTTGAATTCTACTCCGCCTACGCTGACCTCCTGGCGCCGCGGCTGCTTATAGTCTACAAAGAGGCGAAACGGTTGGGTCGCCTCCCCGGCTCGATGTGCGAGGCCCTAGTGGTTCCCCTCCTCAAGCCCGGTAGAGAATCGTCTGACCCGGCATCCTACCGACCTCTGTCAATGCTGACGGTCGATTATAAGATCCTGAGCAGCATTCTGGCATCGAGGCTGCTGGGGCACATGCGTTCTTTAGTTCACGAGGACCAGGCTGGATTCATTCCCAAGCGGAACACGACCATGAATATTCGCAGGCTGTTTCGCATACTGGGAGAACCGCACTTAGAAGCCCTGTGCCCGGTAATCCTTTCGGTGGATTTGGAGAAGGCCTTTGATAGTCTCGAATGGGACTACCTGCGCAGTGTACTGCGGCGATTCGGTCTGGGTGAGGGATTTGTCAGGTGGACCATGGTATTGTATGCCTCGGCGTCGGCCAGGGTGAGGGCAGGCCCTCTGATCTCCTCGCAATAACCGGTGGAGAGAGGCACGAGGCAGGGTTGCTCGTTGTCCCCACTGCTCTTCGCGCTAGCAGTGGAGCCACTGGCTCTGCAGCTCCGGTCAGGGGCCCACTTTCACGGTTTGCGGACGCCATCGGGCCCACATCGGGTCTCGCTTTACGCTGATGACTTGTTGCTCTTCCTCGAGGACCCGGTGGCCGCCTTGAATGGGGCCGCGTCGGCGCTCACGGCTTTTGGGGAGGTCTCAGGCCTCCGGGTGAATTGGGCCAAGACTTGTCTGTTCCCGGTTCGTAAGGGAACGCCCAGCCCCGACATCGGTGAGGAGATCAGATGGGAACCTGACTGTTTCAAATACCTGGGGGTATACATTTACCACGACCCAGTTGATCTCCTGGATGGGAACATAGCTCGCTGTACCCGTGCGTTGCGCGGTAGCGTGGACTTCTGGGCTACCCTGCCGCTCTCGGTGGCAGGGCGGATCGCTCTACTGAAAATGGTGGCACTCCCCCGGCTGCTTTACTACTTCCGTATGCTGCCGATTTGGATCCCGCCGGCCACCTTTCCCCTACTGCGATCTTTGGTGGTGGGTTTCCTCTGGGGCTCGGGCCGCCGGAGAGTGGCCCTCAAGACCCTGATGAGGCCGAAAGCCGAGGGTGGCCTAGCTGTGCCGGACTTTGAGAAGTACTATCTGGCGGCGCAGCTGCAGACCTTCACCCAGGAGGTCGCTAGGGAGTTCTGAGGCCCGGAGGCCGGGAGGGGCACCGGGATGGCTAGGCATGTTATCTCCTTCATCACATTGCGACAACGGCTGGCATTGCAGGACCTGACGCTCGAAGAGAAGACCATTCGATTATGTTGGAACCGTGCCCACGCCCGGGGACAGTTGCGGTTACCATATGCACCTGAAATACCACTGGGTATGTTGACGGCCCTGCCTCACGGGGGGGATTGGTCACGCCTGGGGCACTGGGAGGACGCGGGACTGCAGCTAGTGGGGGACCTTTATGAGGACGGGGCGTTATTGCCCTTCCAAGAGCTCATAGACCGCTTTGACGTCCCTCGTGGCGATTTCCTTTTGCACACGGCTCTGGTCCGGGCAATCCAGGCGCACTGGAAAAACAGGCTGGAGGAACCACCTACGTCCCCAGTGTGCCAGTATGTTATGATGTCCGCGGGGACGGTCAAGACGGTCACGTGCCTGTATGGTAGGTTGATTACTGAGGGGTTGACCCCCCTCACCACTTTACGAACCCGCTGGGAGGCAGACTTAGGGAAGGAGATTCCGGAGACGACCTGGTCACAACTCATGAGGCGGGCCTGGAAGGGCGCACGCCACGCCCGATTCCAGCTAGTCCACTTCTACGTGCTCCACAGGGCCTATCTGACCCCGGCGAAGATCCAACAGTACTTTGCCGTGGATTCGGCGGAATGCCCCAGGTGCCGGGCGCCTGAGGCGGACCTCCTCCACATGTTGTGGTCTTGCCCGGCGTTGTCCTCCTATTGGCTTGGAGTAGGGGACACCTTGAATGGGGTGACTGGGAGGTCCTTGTCGGTTGACGCGGCGGCGGGGCTCCTACACTGGTTCCCACATACCCCCAAGAAAAAAATCACAAGCAAATTTATTGATCTGGGGCTTCTCCTCGCGAAACGAGAGGTGACCAGGAATTGGAAGGCAAGGGTTGGTCCAACGGAGGCTAGGTGGCACAGCGAACTTTTGAAATGGTCGGCGGGGGAGAGCACGCTGCGATATCAACTGGCCAGAAGACAGAACAACGAGAAAGCGCAGGAGGCAGCACTAGAATGGGAGACGTTAGTGCAGGCCCTCAGGGATTATTGCGCTCCCAGCGATTCCGAGAGTGAAGATGCGGCGCGTCCCGAGTCCCGATAGTCAACTGTAGGTTAGTTATCTATTGAATTTTCCCGGAGGTCTCCCATAGGCTTCCCTACAAGCATTGCAACACACTGATGGCGGGTTGGGGGGGTTTCTATTTGACTTACTGGGTTGTTGGGGGGGTTTCTTTTGTTCCTTTTGTAGGATGATTTAGAAAAGCAGATGACGTTCTATGGATCATCCGGACCAGCTTCGACCTTCTAGCGGATCCCCATTGGTGTTCGCCGCCCGACCTTCGGGTTGTGGGCTGAATGGCTGTGTACACTTATAGCTTGACGGAAGGGGATGAGATTGATACCGCTTTTTCTGATTGTGATTATATTGCTGGTCCACCATGTACTTTTGACTGATTCCTGCAATAAAAATATATTTCAAAAAAAAAAAATGGGTCGTAAGGACCAAAAACAGAGCACTCAGCCGCTTGGGAAAGCAACCAAGGGGACTGCGTCACACCCTCCTACGATGGCGGAGAAGGCGCCAGACGAGGAGGCACCGGAGCCTCCTGAAGCCTCGGTTGTAGCACTGTTGTCTGAGATGCGGGCAGGTTTCAGGGCACTCTACTCACGTTTCGACACCCTAGATCAAACTGTTGCGTCATTGGGCTCCAAAGTCCAGACACATGATCACCGACTTGACGTGGTAGAGGCACGTGTGTCGGATTTGGAGGACGGAATGGCCCAATCTCGGAAGAAATTAGAGCTCACTGAGCGCCTGTTAAAGGAGGTAGCCATTAAGAAGAAGGATTTGGAGCCCCGTGGAAGCGCAATAACGTTCGCATTATGGGGTTCCCAGAGACAACTGCTACAGGCTGACTAGATCTTTTCGTGGAGAAACTGCACACTGACCTATTTGGAAGTGAATCGTTCACCCCTGGCTTTATGGTAGAGAGAGCGCACCGGTCACTTGGACCCAGACCAAATCCTGGCCTTCTCCCGAGACTAATGAAATGCGAGACTATTGAACTATCGAGACCGTGACACTGCACTTAGGATGGCCAGAGAACGTGGCGTGATTGAATAGCAGGGATCCAGTCTGTCCTTCTATCCTGATTTCACACCAATGGTTCAGGATGCGAGACAGAAATTGCAGGGAGTAAAGGCCACGCTGTGCAATCTTGGTCTTAAGTATGGAATGGTGTATCCGGCAAGATTGAAAGTGGACTTCAGAGGCAGGTCTAGAATCTTTGACTCTCCCGCAGAGGCCCAGGAATTTTGCCGCACACATAAAGCGCAGACCACACGGAACGTTGCGGAAGGCCCACTTACTTCCCCGCCACACAGCGACTCGGACGCTAATGCGGAACTCTTTTCAAGTTCAGGCATGGTTGATGGTCTGGGAATGTCGGTTTGCTTTAATTGTTCAGTCTGGGGATATGGCACTGTTTAACGTTTCTGCTGTTTAATTGAAATGTCAGTTGGCTTGGCTGTCTGCGAGCTGCCACCCCCTGGGTGTATCCCGTGTGTTTGGGTTTACTGCATTTACTGGGGTCCATTCCTTGGCCCTTGTTGGTTTGCCTATTGTTTGGGTGAGGAAATTCAATTGGGGTGGCCACCTTCGGGATGGAAGGTGGCTGGGTGGTGGGAGGGGGATTAGGGGTTGTTCCACATATTATTATTGTTATTATTCACACTTTATGCTCACATTGCTTAACTCTTTGACATGGCACATGCGTCCTGACAGACGGCGATCTACACATTGGCTGAATGGCACAGTTAGGTAACGTACAGGGTCCCTCTGCCGTCACCCTCATGTCCTGGAACGTCAGAGGTCTTAATAATACACGTAAGAAGAGACAGGTTATCCACTACCTCATTAGACATAGGGTGGATATAGCGTACTTGCAGGAAACTCACCTCCCCACCACTGATTCGGCACGTTTTGGTTCCAGCTGGGGCGTACACCGATTTTTTGCCAATTACAGCAATTACGCTAGAGGCACAGCCATTTTGATCCACAAGAGACTCCCCTTTACACCATTGATATTAACCGAGGTCCTGAGGGTAGATATGTTATAGTTACAGGGGATCTCCACGGCCGTAAAATTACCTTGGCGAATGTTTATGCCCCCAATGTTGACGACCCTGATTCTTACACAGTCTGAATGCGCGACTCATAACTCACGACCCCCAAGCCCTTCTTTTGGGAGGGGACCTTAATCTGCTAATACACCCGGTCCTTGACCGTACCTCTAAAGCACCTGACGCCAAGCCTCGGGCTCAGCGTGCTCTGAGAGACCTCTGCGAGCAGCACACATTAATCAACATTGGGCAACGGCAGGACCCCACTCTCACTAAGTGCACTCAACACTCAGGCCCACATGGAACATGGTCTAGGATAGACTACTGGCTGATCTCACCTTTGATAGCAGAATGGTTTCGCCCTCACACCACGCTCCAGTGCACATACTCTGACCACTCACCTATAGTTCTGCATTTACAATTTCCTCAGCCGGAGGGTTACGAGGGGCAATGGCGTTTCCCTGGTAGAGCTTTGCAAGATGATCTGTTTAAAGCTGAAATCCTGGAGGCAATAGAAGATCATTTTGAGCTTAATACTGGCTCTGTGGACACCATTGCGGTGCTATGGGAGGGTTTCAATGCCGTCATACGGGGAGTGTGCATTTCCAAACAAGGAGGGGTACTTAGAGATCTCAGACAAACTTTAAATCGACTTGAACGTGACATTGCTGCATTAGACTCCCAGCTGGCGCGACGGCCTGACGCAGAGGCGCAAACCGCTCGCCTTACACTGCTTACGGAATACAGAGACACAGCCAAACAGGAGATTCTTTATATGGGGAAATACTACCCAGCAAGGCAGTATGGCGAGGGAGAACGCCCAGGCAGAGTACTGGCGCATATGATTAGACCGCCTTACTGTAAGACCTACATTACCAAATTGCAATCGTCCACTGGCTCAACCCTCACGTCCACAGCGACCTTTCGGGATGAATCCCTAGATTATATGTGACCAGGGCAGAACCCGATGGTACAGCACAAACTGCGTATCTGGACGAGATTGCGCTGGTGTTTCTGGAAAAATATATGTTAGATTTCATGGCTGAGCTAATTTCCGTTGCGGACGTTGAACTGGCTATAGACACCTTGCGAGGATCCACGGCCCCTGGGCTGGATGGGTTCACTGGTGACTTTTATAAAGAGTTCAAGGATATTTTGGCCCCTCAGTTAATTGAAGTGTATGCTGAGGCACTGGAAAAGCAGAGTCTAACCGCTACTATGCGTGAGGCGGTAATTATCCTGCTTCCAAAGTCGGGCAAGGACCACAGACAATGTGGCTCTTACCGGCCGCTGTTCCTACTGAACTTAGACTACAAAATGTTGGCGAAGGTACTCTCCAACAAGCTTTCGCACTGAAGGAGTACATCATCTCCCCAGTTCAGTCTGGCTTTTTCCCCGAACGCTCGACATCCTTGAACCTCCGGACGCTGTTTACTGTGCTGCATAGGATTCAACCTGAAATACCGGCCACAGCGGTGCTCCTCGACGCAGAAAAAGACTCCCTAGAATGGAAAAATAAATACAAAAATTAGATAGGCCTCGCCTCTTGAAATAGATTTCTAAGTATGCTTCATTGGCAACACTGCTTTGAGAGACTTTATACATACACCCTCCACCCCTTTCTTTTATTTGACTTAAAGCACAAGTTTATCTGTACTACTCAGCACACGCAGGGCACACTTAGCTAAAGCAGAGGGTAGGTGCCTCTAACACAGCAAGAGGCCACACCTCCACGACGTGATTCACACATGCACACAGACCCTGACCTTGCTCCAGGGCGAATTAATAAATGGAGGCGAAGCCCACCCATGCGTCAGTTCCCAGGCGTGGAGTTAAGCTACACCTGTGCCTGCTGTCTCCCTCATTTCATGTGGTTACTACATTGGCAACGAGTCAGTCCCACATTCCTGTTTCTCTTGCAGTCACTAGTAGCATTCCGGCTTCCTGCCCGGCATTCTTCACCTTACCCTGGCTACACACTCTTCAGCTCCTTGTTCCTTGTTGCCATGAGTGTAGAACGCCAAGTTAACATACAAGCTGCGCCTCCACTACACCTCATGTCTGCACATGTCTTGGGTAGCACGTCCAAAACAGGATTTTATATAGCGTGAACTTGACCCGCTGTCGTGTATCAGAGCGCTTTACATAGCACCAGTTGCGTTAAATGAGGACACATTCATTTTTGTTAGGCACGGGGAGATTAAGTGATTTGCCCAGAATCACAGGATGTTCAGCGTCATTGCTGGGACTCGAACCCGGTTCCCCAGATTCAAGGTCGACCGCCCTAGCCATTAGGCCAACTCCTCCCCCAATAGATCTTCAAATTGTTTCACAACATTCCCCAACAGTGGTGCCCGTAATGACTAGGTCAGAGCTATTAGAGCCCTTGCACACACTTTAACCCTCAGATGAATCCTGATTTTGAGTGATTTAAACATTGTCTGGCTCACCAGAGCAAGGACAAATCCAGCGACCTCTTCTACGCTCGCCAGTGCGATCTGACCAGCACATACAGAGAGGATGATACCCAGAAGGAAGTGCGCGCTCAGATCATACGGGACTGCCAGTCTGCTAACTTGAGACGTCACATCCTTTGCCTGCCCAGATGCCTCTTGATGACATCCTCATGCATGGTCACACTCATAAATTCTCCAATGATCGTGCCAGATAGAACTGGTGTTTCAGAAGCTTTCCACCATGCTAGCCCTGCAGCCTATCAAAGCGGAAGCTGCTGCTGCCCTCACCAGAGGCCAGCTTCACCGTCCTAGTCTTGACCCTAAGTCAGGTAAAGACTGTCTGGAAGACCAATGTGGCTTCAGAGGTCTTTATCCCCATCCTCTTAATGACTGCCAGGCCAGGGGCAAGACCTGCTCTCCGTGCCTCCGGCGGAATCATTTCACAAATGTCTGCAGAGGGGGTGCAGGTCTTTCACTCCTTGAGGCCGCGGTACACCGCACCCACAAGGAGTAAAGGCAGTCACACATGACCCAGCTCCCGCTCTTGGGAGTGAGTTACCAAAGTCCGGATCAGGCCAGGATGATGTCAGAGGCGAGGATGAGGACGACGTTCTCCTCATCTCTTTTGCTATGATACCAAGCCAACCTCCACAATGAGTCTGCCTTACCTGCCAAGTCCTCATCAATGACACACCGACCACCTCCTTCATCAACACAGGTTTCACTATAAACATTACCAGACGATTACATTTCCGCAGCCTGACCTACAGTCCATGTCAGTACAGATCTTCCCCTACGGGTGCACGACCCCCATACTATTGGCCGGCATCTTCACATATGTATAGGCTGTGGGGTTTTAGGTTTAAACCTATAATAACTGATAAAACCCCACTGAAAGAAAAATAGCCCTCACCGGTGAAAACATATAAACACTGAAAAAACACCTGGACAACCACAAACTAAATGCCATTCAAAGAAAGGAAAAAGAGAGTGAAAGAGTCATTTTTTCTTCCTGAAGGGGTCAATACAATGTAACTTTGTTATACAAGCTAGCAGAAAGAAAGACTGGCTAACATTATTCTGCTTGAGTTTTGTTCTTTAGGGATACCACTAAAGTATTGTTTCTTCTTCCTTTTACTTTTTCAGTTTTGTGGCCTTTGGTCTAAAGATGCAGGGTTTAGTTTCATGTTTTAGGTCTAGTTTAAGTATTGTATAAACTATAGAGAATCACGAAATATCAAACTCATTTTTGATATTTTGGCTGCATTTGATTCTTTCACTGATAGGTAAAATGGCTGGTTTTATAAACATCTTTCCTAATATGTGTCATCACATTTACCCACAGAATGGGTAAAAACCCTTAATACATCACTAGACTCACTAGAAACCATAGTTTCTAGTGAGTCAGTATTGATAGTAGGTGAATTTCCAACACCTCAGGCTTTAAACATTCAATGCAAGGTATAGTGACAAGTATATATATCACCAAGCATCTGGGATAGTGGTGAAAACATGACACCAGACTTTTGGAAAACATGGAACGCAGTGTCACTTGTAATGCTCTGCAAAAAAGGTTATTTCCAAGTTCAACAAAGATTGGAGTGATATTGTTTGTATTTGCAGTGATTCAGCTACGTATATAAAAAAGTTGTGTGATGACCTGTCAAAGTCGATACCTGAGCTGAAGTGATTCCCTGAAGTAGATCCTTGCCACTTGTTAGATGGTATGCTGAAAGCATCATTACAATCTTAAGAGTTAATGAGGGATGCTATTGACTTTTTATTCCAATCTGGTGCACTGTTTTCTTATGCACAGGAACTAAAACGTAAATATTTATCATTTCAAGCTTTATGTGGCATCAAAGAAAGAGTCATCCCAACTGTGTCCCCTAGCTGATGGTTCTCAGCCCAATGGGCTATGAATGCTGAGAGGGCCTTTTCACAGAAGTTTACATGGGAAGGAAAGAGGGAGCGCACATGACCCAAAGACTAAATGAAGAAGTATTGTATGGTGTACTACAATAAGATTAATTTGCAAAAATCTATTTGGACCTCATATACACTATAAGTACACTGTCTATATACCATGTTCTTTCAGTGCAGAAAGCAATCAATCATAAAAGTAAAACGTTCCATAAACACCGGAAAAACACTTTTTCTGTTGTTTTAAGTGGTGTGAAAATGTGTAACTACTAATAACAACTATTTGTTAAGATATTGAAAACACTGAAAGAAAACCACCAGAATTTACCAAAAATAGAAACTGAAAACAGGAAAGCCTACATATGTAGTATCATATGGTGTCCATTCATATCATGCCACTTTTTCCATCACCTATACTGACTCAGAAGCACCCATCATTTGTGACATGGCTGAATGTCTTTGACTTATCCATTTCACTGTGACCCAGAGCAATCTCTCAGGTGATGTAGACAGACTCCTACTCAAGTTTCCTCGACTGTTAACTGGATCGGACTGCCTAAAGTGTCCACCTGTTTCGCTTCACATTGACCCTTCCATTCACCCAGTTGCATTCCGACACTGCAGGGTCCCTTTCCATTTCCAAGCAGCCGTAGAAGCTGAGCTCCAGAAACTGGAAGAAGCTGGGGTCATTGAAAAGGTCTCTAGACTCTCTCATAGTTATCGCCATCAAGCCCAAGCAACCAGGCTGCATCCATATTTGCATAGATAGGCAGCTGTCCAACACAGTGATTAAAAGAGAACAGCACATATCAGCCACCATTGATAGCCTCAGAGCTGACATCAATGGATCAAAGTGGTTCTCCAAACTATATCTGAACTCAGGCTATCACCAGTTAGAGCTCCACAAGAACAGAAGGCTTACACAACATGTTCCACTCATGGTGTCCTCCACCGCTACCGCTGGCTAAACTTTGAGATATCCTTGGCTGCAGAAGTATTCCAGAATACCCTCCAAAAAGTCTTAACAGGCAAGGAGTGTGTCATCCTCATTCATGCACCCACTCTTGACAGCCTCCGATGCTGCCTGCATGCTGACCTCTCCAGGATCTATTTTACCTGCCTTACCCTCACCCTGCCAAAATTCCAGTTCTTTCAACAGGAGATGGGATTCTTCGACTACATCTTCTTCAAAGATGGCATCAAGGTCGACCCGTCCAAGCGTGTCAACATAAAGAAGGCAGCAACCCCGTCGTTAGTGGAGGAATGAACTTTCTTAGGACTCATGACCTACTGTGGGAGATTCATCCCCAACCTGACAACACTAGCAGGCCAGCTGAAACACCTCACCAAGACAACAACACCATGGAGCCGACAGAGAAAATATCTTTCCAAACTATAAAGAAGGCATTCCTCCAAGAGGCAGTTATGGCATACTTCAACCCTGCCAAAGACTCAGAGCCACCTGTTGAAGCCAGCCCCATTTGTCTGGTAGCCATAATCATGCCACACACCAGAGACCACTGCTGGGCCCTGAGCAACTATGCCAGGAGAGCTCTCATGAAGACTGAAAAGCACTTGCACGCATTGAAAAAGAAGCCCTTGCCATCGAATAGGGCTGTCATTATATACACCTTTTTGTACAGACAACAAACTGCTGCTGTCTCTGTTTGCTGGGACTGCACCACACCCACCACCCAGGATCGAGAAATGGGCCATGCAGCTTCAAAAGTATCAACTTATGGGGATATAAAAACCCGGCTGTGGCAACCCGGTCGATTTCCTCTTCAGACATCCTCGACAGGCAGAGAAGAGTCCAATCACCCACACGCTCGAAACACACAAATACCCCTGCTGGCTGGCAGAGGAGCTCTCCTGCTCTAGCACCGTATCTCTTCAAGACATTGCAGATGCCACCACATGGGATCATGCACCCCAAAAGCCACAGGAAGCTACCACCTCTGGAAAGTGGAAGAATTTCCACCAGGACCTGAGGAAGAAGGGCGATGCCACCCAACTAGACCTATCTGCCCTCTGGAATGTCCACCACAAGCTCAGCATCACTTCACTAGGTCACCTCCAGAGAGGACACAGGATCATCATTCCCAAGACACTGTGACCGAGGATTCTGTCACTGGCACACATTAGCCACCAAGGGGCCCCGAAAACCAAGGGGTGACTAAGGCAGAAAGCATGGTTCCCTATTCTGGATGCTGAGATGATGACATGGTCGCAAAGTGTCCCTGGTGCCAATCCAGGAAACTACCAGACAAACCTGCTCTAACCTTGACTGACAGCCCGAGCGAAGGGCTATGGTGCACTTTGGGAGTTTATCGAATGGTCGGCATATGCTAGTTATCTCGGACAGTTTCTCCAAGCTTCCAGTTGTTGAGATCATACATGCAACGTCCGTCATATGACTACACTAGGAGATGCCTCAACAAGATCTTTGACATGTTTAGTGTCCCCAAAACTCTTGAGAGCAATATTAAGCCCCCATTTCAAAGTATGGTCTTGGGGAACTATTTGAACCCCTTGGTAATCGAACATAGAATATCACACCACGGTGGCTCAAGCCAACGAAGAGGTGGAAAGACTGCTGAAGCAACAGTCCACAAATACTTTGGGGTGTATAGAAGCTCTTACCATAGTACAACCCACAGAGGGCCCACTGACATAATACTTGGACATCAAGTTTGGGACAACATACCCCATGCAACCACATGGACCCCAGAACCTGTCGATGTGGTAGCCACGCAACAAAGGAGAGCAAAGAACAATGATAGAGCCAGCCTCGGTGTGGGAGACTGGGTACTGGTATGGGACCGACATCTAGGAGGGAACTTTTAACTCCTCTTTGAGTTTCGCCTGCTTCTTGTGGTAGCCCTAAAAGGCCGGATGGTGACCACCACAAATAACTCAGAGTATTTCACAAGAATTGTTTCTGCCTCACCAAATGGTGCAGTGCAAGTGCATAGCTGCCAAGGTTTCAGAATGCTATGTGTGACATTTTCATAATTTTAGTGTAATTATGAGTGACATTTCAACAACTATGAGTGACACTTTCTCGCACAAAACCAAGCAATGAAGATGAGGAAACCCTATATATCAGAAATTATACTCAATGGAGCAATAAGAAACTCTAAGACTTTGAAACTGCTGAAAAGCACAAGAAATGGTGGGGCACTAACCTAGTGCTCTTGTAACCTGATCGCACCGTAAAACAAATATCTAACCATTATAATAAAAGTTCAACTCCGACCTTAGCAGGAATATTTATAATGTTAGCAGCTTTCGCTTTTTACTCTTGCCAGGTCTGAGTCACAGTGCTGCAGCTAGGGGTTAGACTCCTGCCCATGGGTCCTGTATACTCTTGGAGTCTGTCACCCTCCTTGGCTGCAGACATCTGCTGGGAATCGGGATACATTTCACAGTTCAAGTTCAAGTTCAAGAGTTTGTATAGGCACTACTCACCCAGAGGGTCTCAAGGCGCTTGAGGGGATGAACAGTGCATTACTTATCGAAAAGCCAGGTTTTTAGTTGTTTTCTGAAAGAAAAGTGGTTCTGTGTGGAACGGAGGTGAGTGGGGAGAGAATTCCAAGTCTTGGCTGCTAAGTAGGAGAAGGATCTTCCTCCCATGGTGGATCTATGGATGCGCGGAATTGCGGCGAGGGCTTGATTGGATGATCGTAGTTGGCGGGTGGGTGTGTAGAAGCATAGTCGTTTGCTGAGGCATTCTGGACCTTCAAAGAAGCGGCAGACATTGTCCCAGGCTGCTGGGAAAGTGAAAGCACCCATGGCATGCTGCAGGAAAGCATGTTGTGCCTGCAGTAGGAGAACGTGTAACAGAAGTAAAAGGGCCAGTCCTCCTGGGAGGTTACAAATTAAGACAAGGTGAAACTAAGGAGGGACTAACAAGCCTATTAACGAATCAGAAGCCAGCATTTACCAAGGACAATGACACAAGCCAATGAAAAATATGGGCGGTGTTTAAGTCCATTGCCTAATAAAGCATGCTTTGCAGAGCAGCGCGTGCGCTGCACAGGCTCGACCTAATGACCCGGGCACCAGACCAAACAACTATTTGATCATAAAGTTTCTACAAGTAACCTACACAGTGCAGGTATCTCACACTAGGCTGGGTCACTGAAATTCAACCTGGTAAGACTTTGCTGGCAGCAAAAACTGATCAAGGAGGTTAAACCGTGTACACGTCCTGCCTTCATTTAGGCAGGTCACACTTCAAGGTCTCTTCACAATACAATTAGTGCTTTATGTAAACTTTCAATGATATTTAATGCAATATGTGCTATCACCCATATTCAACAGTCTGTACGTTATTTCTTGTGCACGAGAACTCAAACCATAAATCGGTGAGACAAGCTGCAAAGTGGCACCCCTGTCTTGAGAGCTGTGCCTTTCAAAGACACTCATCCCCTGCTCTCAGACTCACATTATGATGGGACACGACCCCCAGGGACCCCCACGACAGGGGTAGGCAGGCAAGGCAGCACGTGTGGAGGTCAGGAGGTGCCAGGCTGAACACCGGCCTCCTCCTGTAATTATTTAACTCGGCGCAGAGGTGCAAATAACTCTTGGGGACCAGGTGTTCAGGAAATTCAGATTTAACAAGTGTGTCAATGGAGATGAATACCGTGACACTAATTTACATCACATATCGAGCACCATTAATGTAACAAAGCTAAACCACCACGAATCCTCCGCCAGCAGCCGCAGACCGGTCAAAATAACGCCGCATTCTCATGGGGGCTGATTCACATAACTAACTTAAGACAAAATCCTAAACTTATGACTTTTAGTATTCACAGAAGTTAGGATTTTGTTTTAAGACAGAATCCTAACTTAAGTCTTTCTTAAGTCTGTCTTATGTCTGTCTTTAGTCTGTCTTAAGACAAAATCCTAACTTCTGTGAATACTAAAAGTAGTAAGTTTAGGATTTTGTCTTAAGTTAGTTCTGTGAATCTGGCCCATGAAGTATAGCTGCAGGCACTCCCTTGTGCAGGCAGCCGCTTGAGCAAAAGTTATTTATTTTACTAGCACCATGGCGCACAACACAAATGTTGTGCGCACAACAGCGGCATAACTTACACTTCCTTGCTGCTACCAAACTGCACATATTTGCGCCGACCCGGCCCGCCTTTAAGTGCCCTGTCCCAGATGAGCAGCCATTGGGCAAATCATGAAGTGCGCGGATGATCCAGAAACGGCTAGTGAATGTATCTGTGCAGCTGAGCCAGCCTTAGGTGGTGAGCTTAAAGCAGAAAGTGCCAGCAAGGGATTTATTTACAGATCAAAGTTTTGCAGTGTAGTGAAGTCTATATTATTAAGACTTATCAGCTGAGCAAAACAGCAACTGTTCTTTGTATTTATTATCTGATTCCAGACCCTATAGAAGCTGCCACACTAGCCCCATATAAGTCAACCAATTTAAACAGATTAACAACACTTTTTGTGATTTTGCTCAATAAATGAACTATTAGAAACAAGAAAGAATGTAAAGCAACACGGAAAGGTTTGTTCTTCAAAGAAAATTATTATTTATATTCTTTTGAGTTCAAATTATCAAATTTTCAAGGGTACACAATCAATGATAATTGCATATAAATCTTAGGTAAACGGAAATGACAAAACAATCCATTAGTACATAAGAAAAACAATCCAGTCTAACAAAAATATATGTAAAATTGACTTATTTTAGAAATAATAAATAGAAAGTCAAGTGCAGGCTGTAGACATGAACTGATGTGTCGACGTTTCGGTCTCAAAGGTAAAATCCAAAGACCATCATCAGGACAGTGAATTTAATGCAATGTAGATGACCCTTATGATGAAATTAGAACAAGCTATGAATAATCAAAGCTGCAGTTCAACATGAAGGCTCATTGCCTTAAGGGATCGCCAAATTTCCCCTGTAGTTGTGTCCATATGATCAGGCCGATTGATGTTTAATCCTTTTGTATTTAATCTCAGGATTCCAGTGTGTTTTGAAAAAAACAGCGTGGCAGACGTGAAGGCTCCTCTGCGTCAGGTCAAAGTGCATATAAATCTTAGGTAAACGGAAATCACTTTGACCTGACGCAGAGGAGCCTTCACGTCTGCCACGCTGTTTTTTTCAAAACACACTGGAATCCTGAGATTAAATACAAAAGGATTAAACATCAATCGGCCTGATCATATGGACACAACTACAGGGGAAATTTGGCGATCCCTTAAGGCAATGAGCCTTCATGTTGAACTGCAGCTTTGATTATTCATAGCTTGTTCTAATTTCATCATAAGGGTCATCTACATTGCATTAAATTCACTGTCCTGATGATGGTCTTTGGATTTTACCTTTGAGACCGAAACGTCGACACATCAGTTCATGTCTACAGCCTGCACTTGACTTTCTATTTATTATTTCTAAAAGAAGTCAATTTTACATATATTTTTGTTAGACTGGATTGTTTTTCTTATGTACTAATGGATTGTTTTGTCATTTCCGTTTACCTAAGATTTATATGCAATTATCATTGATTGTGTACCCTTGAAAATTTGATAATTTGAACTCAAAAGAATATAAATAATAATTTTCTTTGAAGAACAAACCTTTCCGTGTTGCTTTACATTCTTTCTTGTTTCTAATAGTTCATTTATTGAGCTAAATCACAAAAAGTGTTGTTAATCTGTTTAAATTGGTTGACTTATATGGGGCTAGTGTGGCAGCTTCTATAGGGTCTGGAATCAGATAATAAATACGAAGAACAGTTGCTGTTTTGCTCAGCTGATAAGTCTTAATAATATAGACTTCACTACACTGCAAAACTTTGATCTGTAAATAAATCCCTTGCTGGCACTTTCTGCTTTAAACACATTGATTGCCCAAGCCCGCAAGGGTATATTGGGTTACCCACCCCTACAACCAGTTAGGCGGTGAGCAGCGCAGAACAGCGCCAACAGCTTCATTCAGTGTTATTTATTATACTACCAGCCTTGGCAGCTAAGGACAGAAGGATCTATAATGTGTGATCATTATTTTTAATGCTGGACTTGCCATAAATGTGTTAAGCTAACGTGTGATGCGTAGCACTTGGCAGGACTGCAAGTGGAGGACACTCAGTTCAAGAACTCGTCACGCTCAGGTGCCTGGAGAAGAGACGCAGGAAATGGAGGTGGATGAATGCAATCATTGCCCTGAGCTGCATACTGTAACCCCACCGACCCAAAGAGAAACACCGGCTGCTGATACATCCCAGCCCACCTGTCTATTTCACACCTACAACTTGAGACAACACATCTCAACGCCCGAAAGACTTGGGGGCAGATTTACAAACCCCTTGCGCCTCTCTTACGCCGCCGGCGTTTTTGCTCCGTGGTGTGCTGCATTGTAAGTGAAGGCGCCTCCATGGTGGCGCAAGAGGTGTCTGCCGTGACGCAAAATCACTGGTGCATCCCTGCTGATATGCAGAGATAAAATCTGCCCCTCGTTGACTACTTATGTGAGTAGAAGAACCTGGAACTACCACTACAGAAACAAGGTGGGTTCCCATATCATGATTAAACTGTGCCCTGTTGTCTTCATTGACAGTTTTGGAAGAATGTAATGCAGCGAGAGGCTGCGCCTCCACGCTGTGACGCATACACGCACGCCCTGCCCTCGTGTTAGAGGTCAGCACAAAAGGAGGAGATAAACTACCTCTGTGCCTCCTGTCTCCTTCATTTATCGCCAGCACAGAGAATGGGAAGCCGCCGTCCGGGCCATTACTAGAATTCCCAAAACTTTGGGGGACTGCTGTCAGCAAATGTGGGGCCCACTAGCGCAGATCACTCTTGCGCTCAAACGCCTCCTACGTTTTTGCAAGTCTGCTTTCTGTTGTACTTAGTTTAACTGCAGCTATCTTAACCGAACACATGATGGCAGCATTGTCAAACAAATCCAGCATTAGTGTATGTTTTATCAGATGTAATTGTGTTCACAATAGCAGTGAATTAAAATACCAGGCGCTTTCTTCGATACTAGTATAGAGACCTGTGTCACAATGCGCTGCACTGAAAATATGCAATCGAATTACTGGTGTGAAGTAAACTCTAACATTTTATCCAAAACAGTTGGATAACAAAATAGAAGGCATAATTAACCATTAGCTTCTATTGAGTAAACAGTATAGCTCAGTATTGCTGTACATACTCCTACAATTACTCAGCTGTACTCCTTCTATAGACCTAAGACGGATGAAATGCTGAACCGACCCTTCTGGGGTATAAAGCTAAGACAGCTTACACAAACATTTCCGTAACAGCAGCACTCACCAGTCATTTTGTCCTTTGCAGCTGTCCGTGCATGATAAAACACCCGGATGAGTGACACTTATTTCTAATGAGTGACACTTGTGCTATTGTACGGAGGGAGGGGGTGTATGGTTGGATGTTACTTAGGCCCATCTTTTCTAAGCCTCTGCATTACCCTTGCATCGTGCAAGGTGACACAGGGCAACGCAAAGCCTCATTTGTGATTTACCAACCACGCATGGCTTGATCTTACCTGGCTTTGTTAAGAAATGTAACGTAATGCAGCAGCTTTAACTTAATTAAAAATAATTATTTTTAAACGTAGCCTTGGCTCTGGTGCTGGACTCCTGCGTCGTGCCTTCTGTTCTCTGCTCACAGGAAGCAGAAGCAGGCAGCCTCCCTCTCCTTCCCTAAGCCAATCACAACGCTACAACGGCAGAGTTGTGATTGGCTAGTACGCCGTCCTTACAGGCGTCTATGGGAGGCTGTTTTCTTCATGCAGGCTGTGCAGCAGCCTACATCAAGAAAACGGAGAGCGCCATGACTGGTGTAGTCGGGTCTGGGGCCGACCAAACAATCAGCTCCCATAACATTGGGCTAGCTACTCCTCCCCAACCCGCCCGCCCCCAACCAGGCACACCCTTCTTCTGCTTTGTCGTAGTGCGAAAAGCAGAAACGTAAAATGGTATCTCTACCATTTTACATTTCTGCTTCTCACACTTTGAGAAAGCGGTGGGGTGAGGCTCCGATGCCCACATGCAGGAGCCGCACCTGGTTGATAAGAGGGTCAACATTCCAACAAATTATAAATTGTGTCTGATTTAGAGCTCAGGAGCTTGAAATGAGGATTCCTTGCAGAGCGAATATTCAGCACAGATGTAGACTGGTTGAAAGGGTGCAACTGCCCCTCCAAAGGAGAAGTGATATCTGAAGAAGCAAGAGGCCTTGGATGGGCGAAGAGCTCCAGTTGCAGGATTACGCTCTTCGATAGGCGAAGAGCTCCAGATGCAGGATTACACTCTTGGATGGGCGAAGAGCTCCAGCTGCAGACTTAAACCTTGGATGGGTGAAGAGCTCCAGCTGCAGGATTACGCTCTTCGATAGGCGAAGAGCTCCAGATGCAGGATTACACTCTTGGATGGGCGAAGAGCTCCAGCTGCAGGATTACACCCTTGTGTGGGTGAAGAGCTCCAGCTGCAGACTTCAACCTTGGATGGGTGAAGAGCTCCAGCTGCAGGATTACGCTCTTCGATAGGCGAAGAGCTCCAGATGCAGGATTACGCTGTTGGATGGGCGAAGAGCTCCAGCTGCAGGATTACACACTTGGATGGGCGAAGAGCTCCAGCTGTAGGATTACACCCTTGGATGGGTGAAGAGCTCCAGCTGCAGGATTAAACCCTTGGATGGGTGAAGAGCTCCAGCTGCAGGATTACACCCTTGGATGGGCGAAGAGCTCCAGCTGTAGGATTACACCCTTGGATGGGCGAGGAGCTCCAGCTGTAGGATTACACCCTTGGATGGGTGAAGAGCTCCAGCTGCAGGATTACACCCTTGGATGGGCGAAGTGCTCCAGCTGCAGCATTACACCCTTGGATGGTTGAAGAGCTCAAGCTGCAGGATTACACCCTTGGATGGCGAAGAGCTCCAGCTGCAGGATTACACCCTTGGATGGGCGAAGTGCTCCAGCTGCAGAATTACACCCTTGGATGGTTGTAGAGCTCAAGCTGCAGGATTACACCCTTGGATGGCGAAGAGCTCCAGCTGCAGGATTACACCCTTGGATGTGCTCACTGCAGGATTACACCCTTGGATGGCGAAGAGCTCCAGCTGCAGGATTACGCCCTTGGATGTGCTCACTGCAGGATTACACCCTTGGATGGCGAAGAGCTCCAGCTGCAGGATTACGCCCTTGGATGGTCGAAGAGCTCCAGGTGCAGGATTACACCCTTGTGTGGGTGAAGAGCTCCAGCTGCAGACTTCAACCTTGGATGGGTGAAGAGCTCCAGCTGCAGGATTACGCTCTTCGATAGGCGAAGAGCTCCAGATGCAGGATTACGCTGTTGGATGGGCGAAGAGCTCCAGCTGCAGGATTACACACTTGGATGGGCGAAGAGCTCCAGCTGTAGGATTACACCCTTGGATGGGTGAAGAGCTCCAGCTGCAGGATTAAACCCTTGGATGGGTGAAGAGCTCCAGCTGCAGGATTACACCCTTGGATGGGCGAAGAGCTCCAGCTGTAGGATTACACCCTTGGATGGGCGAGGAGCTCCAGCTGTAGGATTACACCCTTGGATGGGTGAAGAGCTCCAGCTGCAGGATTACACCCTTGGATGGGCGAAGTGCTCCAGCTGCAGCATTACACCCTTGGATGGTTGAAGAGCTCAAGCTGCAGGATTACACCCTTGGATGGCGAAGAGCTCCAGCTGCATGATTACACCCTTGGATGGGCGAAGTGCTCCAGCTGCAGAATTACACCCTTGGATGGTTGTAGAGCTCAAGCTGCAGGATTACACCCTTGGATGGCGAAGAGCTCCAGCTGCAGGATTACACCCTTGGATGTGCTCACTGCAGGATTACACCCTTGGATGGCGAAGAGCTCCAGCTGCAGGATTACGCCCTTGGATGGTCGAAGAGCTCCAGGTGCAGGTTTATGCCCTTGGATGGGCAAAGAGCTCCAGCTGCAGTATTACGCCATTGGATGGTCGAAGAGCTCAAGGTGCAGGATTACGCCCTTTAATGGGCGAAGAGCTCCAGCTGCAGGATTACACTCTTGGGTGGACGAAGAGCTCCAGCTGCAGGATTACACCTTTGGAAGGGCAAAGAGCTCCAGATGCAGGATTACACACTGGGATGTGCGAAGTGCTCAAGCTGCGGGATTACACCCATATGTGGGTGAAGAGCTCCAGATGCTGGATTACACCCTTGGATGGGTGAAGAGCTCCAACTGCAGGATTACACCCTTGGATAGGCGAGGAGCTCCAGATGCAGGATTAAGCCCTTGGATGGGCGAGGAGCCCCAGCTGCAGGGTTACGCTCTTGGATGGGCGAAGAGCTCCAGCTGCAGGATTACACCCTTGGATGGGTGAAGAGCTCCAGCTGTAGGATTACACCCTGGGATGGTCAAAGAGCTCCAGCTGCAGGATTACACCCTGGGATGGGCGAAGAGCTCCAGCTGCAGGATTACACCCTTGGATGGGTGAAGAGCTCCAGATGAAGGATTAAGCCCTTGGATGGGCGAGGAGCCCCAGCTGCATGGTTACGCTCTTGGATGGGCGAAGAGCTCCAGCTGCAGGATTACGCCCTTGGATGGGTGAAGAGCTCCAGCTGCAGGATTACACCCTTGGATGGGCGAAGTGCTCCAGCTGCAGCATTACACCCTTGGATGGGTGAAGAGCTCCAGCTGCAGGATTACACCCTTGGATGGGTGAAGAGCTCCAGCTGCAGGATTACTCCCTTGTGTGGGTGAAGAGCTCCAGCTGCAGGCTTACACCTTGGATGGGTGAAGAGCTCCAGCTGCAGGATTACACCCTTGGATGGGTGAAGAGCTCCAGCTGCAGGATTACACCTTGGATGGGTGAAGAGCTCCAGCTGCAGGATTACGCTCTTCGATAGGCGAAGAGCTCCAGATGCAGGATTACGCTGTTGGATGGGCGAAGAGCTCCAGCTGCAGGATTACACACTTGGATGGGCGAAGAGCTCCAGCTGTAGGATTACACCCTTGGATGGGTGAAGAGCTCCAGCTGCAGGATTAAACCCTTGGATGGGTGAAGAGCTCCAGCTGCAGGATTACACCCTTGGATGGGCGAAGAGCTCCAGCTGTAGGATTACACCCTTGGATGGGCGAGGAGCTCCAGCTGTAGGATTACACCCTTGGATGGGTGAAGAGCTCCAGCTGCAGGATTACACCCTTGGATGGGCGAAGTGCTCCAGCTGCAGCATTACACCCTTGGATGGTTGAAGAGCTCAAGCTGCAGGATTACACCCTTGGATGGCGAAGAGCTCCAGCTGCAGGATTACACCCTTGGATGGGCGAAGTGCTCCAGCTGCAGAATTACACCCTTGGATGGTTGTAGAGCTCAAGCTGCAGGATTACACCCTTGGATGGCGAAGAGCTCCAGCTGCAGGATTACACCCTTGGATGTGCTCACTGCAGGATTACACCCTTGGATGGCGAAGAGCTCCAGCTGCAGGATTACGCCCTTGGATGGTCGAAGAGCTCCAGGTGCAGGTTTATGCCCTTGGATGGGCAAAGAGCTCCAGCTGCAGTATTACGCCATTGGATGGTCGAAGAGCTCAAGGTGCAGGATTACGCCCTTTAATGGGCGAAGAGCTCCAGCTGCAGGATTACACTCTTGGGTGGACGAAGAGCTCCAGCTGCAGGATTACACCTTTGGAAGGGCAAAGAGCTCCAGATGCAGGATTACACACTGGGATGTGCGAAGTGCTCAAGCTGCGGGATTACACCCATATGTGGGTGAAGAGCTCCAGATGCTGGATTACACCCTTGGATGGGTGAAGAGCTCCAACTGCAGGATTACACCCTTGGATAGGCGAGGAGCTCCAGATGCAGGATTAAGCCCTTGGATGGGCGAGGAGCCCCAGCTGCAGGGTTACGCTCTTGGATGGGCGAAGAGCTCCAGCTGCAGGATTACACCCTTGGATGGGTGAAGAGCTCCAGCTGTAGGATTACACCCTGGGATGGTCAAAGAGCTCCAGCTGCAGGATTACACCCTGGGATGGGCGAAGAGCTCCAGCTGCAGGATTACACCCTTGTGTGGGTGAAGAGCTCCAGCTGCAGGATTACACCTTGGATGGGTGAAGAGCTCCAGCTGCAGGATTACACCCTTGGATGGGTGAAGAGCTCCAGATGAAGGATTAAGCCCTTGGATGGGCGAGGAGCCCCAGCTGCATGGTTACGCTCTTGGATGGGCGAAGAGCTCCAGCTGCAGGATTACGCCCTTGGATGGGTGAAGAGCTCCAGCTGCAGGATTACACCCTTGGATGGGCGAAGTGCTCCAGCTGCAGCATTACACCCTTGGATGGGTGAAGAGCTCCAGCTGCAGGATTACACCCTTGGATGGGTGAAGAGCTCCAGCTGCAGGATTACTCCCTTGTGTGGGTGAAGAGCTCCAGCTGCAGGCTTACACCTTGGATGGGTGAAGAGCTCCAGCTGCAGGATTACACCCTTGGATGGGTGAAGAGCTCCAGCTGCAGGATTACACCTTGGATGGGTGAAGAGCTCCAGCTGCAGGATTACGCTGTTCAATAGGCGAAGAGCTCCAGATGCAGGATTACGCACTTGGATGGGCGAAGAGCTCCAGCTGCAGGATTACACCCTTGGATGGGTGAGGAGTTCCAGCTGCAGGATTACACTCTGGGATGGGCGAGGAGTTTCAGCATCAGGATTACACTCTGGGATGGGCGAGGAGTTCCTGCACCAGGATTACACTCTGGGATGGGCAAAGAGCTCCTGCTGCAGGATTACATCCTTGGATGGGTGAAGAGCTCCAGTTGCAGGATTACACCCTTGGATGGGCAAAGAGCTCCAGCTGCAGCATTACACCCTTGGATGGGTGAAGAGCTCCAGTTGCATGATTACACCCTTGGATGGGCGAAGGGCTTCAGCTGCAGGATTACGCCCTTGGATGGGCGAAGTGCTCCAGCTGGAGGATTACTCCCTTGTGTGGGTGAAGAGCTCCAGTTGCAGGATTACACCCTTGGATGGGTAAAGAGCTCCAGCTGCAGCATTACACCCTTGGATGGGTGAAGAGCTCCAGTTGCATGATTACACCCTTGGATGGGCGAAGGGCTTCAGCTGCAGGATTACGCCCTTGGATGGGCGAAGTGCTCCAGCTGGAGGATTACTCCCTTGTGTGGGTGAAGAGCTCCAGTTGCAGGATTACACCCTTGGATGGGCAAAGAGCTCCAGCTGCAGCATTACACCCTTGGATGGATGAAGAGCTCCAGCTGCAGGATTACGCCCTTGGATGGGCGAAGTGCTCCAGCTGGAGGATTACTCCCTTGTGTGGGTGAAGAGCTCCAGCTGTAGGATTACACCCTTGGATGGGTGAAGAGCTCCAGCTGGAGGATTACTCCCTTGTGTGGGTGAAGAGCTCCAGCTGCAGGATTACACCCTTGGATGGGTGAAGAGCTCCAGCTGCAGGATTACACCCTTGGATGGGTGAAGAGCTCCAGCTGCAGGATTACACCTTGGATGGGTGAAGAGCTCCAGCTGCAGGATTACGCTGTTCAATAGGCGAAGAGCTCCAGATGCAGGATTACACCCTTGGATGGGTGAAGAGCTCCAGCTGGAGGATTACTCCCTTGTGTGGGTGAAGAGCTCCAGCTGCAGGATTACACCCTTGGATGGGTGAAGAGCTCCAGCTGCAGGATTACACCCTTGGATGGGTGAAGAGCTCCAGCTGCAGGATTACACCTTGGATGGGTGAAGAGCTCCAGCTGCAGGATTACACCCTTGGATGGGTGAAGAGCTCCAGCTGCAGGATTACACCTTGGATGGGTGAAGAGCTCCAGCTGCAGGATTACGCTGTTCAATAGGCGAAGAGCTCCAGATGCAGGATTACGCCCTTGGATGGGCGAAGAGCTCCAGCTGTAGGAATGCGCCCTGGGATGGGTGAAGAGCTCCAGCTTCAGGATTACACCCTTGGATGGGTGAAGAGCTCCAGTTGCATGATTACACCCTTGGATGGGCGAAGGGCTCCAGCTCCAGCATTACACCCTTGGATGGGTGAAGAGCTCTATGAGAATCTGGGCCACCTACAGGGTTCACATAACAACTGTTTGCCTCTTAGTTCCCTTAAGGCACTATCGCTGGGGTGGGGGTGGGGGTGGTGGCAAGAAATTCTGAATTCATGCTTAAAAACTATTAGGCAGATTTACAAGCCCCATGTGTCAATTTTGCGCAGCTGTTGCGTCACTTCTGTGATGGTGCGGCGGCGTAAAGCTAGTGCCATGCTGCGGGGGATTTACAACGTGCCGCATCTAGGGAAATGCATCTCATTGTAAAGCCCTGCGCCACATGAAACCTGCGTCAGGTTTCATGTGGGTGTTCTGGCACCGGGGGGGGGGGGCTTTCCGGTGCAGGAACGCCTCGGAAAAGTGGGTGAATGAAATCTACAAGATTTCACTCAGTCACTTTTCCGACCCCGCTAGATCAAAACCTTGCGTCTGCTTGAAGCAGGCGTAAGGCTTGACGCACCATGTTAGGCAGGGTTGGAACAGTGCTGGAGTTATGTCGCGCCCGCGACGCAACTCCAGCACTGCGCCAACGTTACGACGGCAGATACGACACAAATCTGCATTTCCTTGCGCCATGATGCGCTGCATTGTAAATACGGCGCATCCGTGGTGGCGCAAGGATTGTGATGCGTGTCGCAAGTTTCCTAACGCATCTCTGCTGGTTTGCAGGGATGCGCCAGGAATTGTAACTCTGCCCCAGAGACTTTTATGAAGTACTCCTCAATGCAGCGCTATAATGTGAATGAAGTGTTAATGTCAGAGCTCCCACATGTTAAAGAAAGACACTTTAAAAAAAAAATTGGAGAGGATTTATCATATTTTGTGATGCTTGGTGTTTGCATGGTTCGGCTCGTGCACAGGCTCTAAGAGCTAAGCCAGATCATTGGCTGGACTAACCCCAATCATTGGTTGCCTCTCCCACCTCTAATAGGCAATAGTTCAAAAGTTGACCCGTTGACCTCTGTACTGTGGCCCTGAGGCGTTTCCCTTTGAAGGCCAAACGCACGTGTCCCTTGTTGTTTATGAGCAATCTTCCAATGGCCGGATGCACTGGAAAGAAGGGCCAGCCTGGGGAAGGAACGGTGCACTGGCAGTGATGCTCAGAAAACAGCAGGTGGCAGCAAAGGATGCGATAAGAGGCTTCGGATCCGCTAACTGAAGGGAATTGTGATGCTCAGCAGCAAGCCTCTGAGCGCCCGTTGTCCAGCGCTGAGAGCTGGGGAGTTGCTGCTGGCTGGTTCCAAGCAGGCGTCCTCCGTCCACATGGGCAGACCAGCAGTAGCGCCTCAAAGGCCGCCTGCGCCACGAGGAGGTCTAAGCTTCCATCATCCACTGATGGCAAAGCTCCATTTGGAAGAGGATGTGGTTCGTCGGCTAGACTGCCAACTTTGGTGCTGGAAACCAGAGGTTCGAGTCTCGGGGTCGCGTCCACATCGTGTGATTCTGGGCAAATCACTGAGGGGCAGATTTACAAGCCCCTTGCACCACTTTTACGCCATAGTTGCGTCACTTTTGTGACGCAGTGGCGGCGCAGCGGCCAGCACCATGCTACGGGGTATTTCCAAAGTGACGCATCTGGGAGATGCATCACGTTGTAAAGTCCTGCGCCACATGTGGGCGTTCTGGTGCAGGAGGGGGCGTTCCGGCGCAGAATTTCACTCAGTCACTTTTAAGGCCATGCTGCGTCAAAACCAGGGCCAGACTGGCCATAGCGGGCACTGGGCAATCGCCCGGTGTGCCGCATGGGTGGGGGCCGGTTTTGGGCCCCTGGGGACCATTTTTGTTACAGGGGTGTTTTTGCAGCATAGCACAAAATCAACCCTGTAACAAAATCTGCCGAAAACCGGCCCTGGCAAAGAGCTCGGCCGCAATCCCCAACGTCCGGGGGTGGGGTGGGAGGGCAGGCCGAGCACTTTGTCAGGGCCGGTTTTGGTTCCCAGTCCGACCCTAGTCAAAACCATGCGCCTGCTTGAAGCAGGTGTAAGGATTGACATAGCATGTTAGGGATAGGGCACCCCCCAAGCCTTGCTGGAGCTGCGTCGGGCTTGCGATGCGCCACCTTTCCGATGGGGGATGCGTCACGCATCTGCCCATCCGTACTACACGGTGCGCCGCATTGTAAATGTGTTGCATCAGTGGTGGCGCAAGGGTCGGCAGCTGCGTTGCAACTCTTCTGGCGCATCCCTGCTGATTAGCAGAGGTGCGCCAGGAGTAGTTAATCTGCCCCCTAATCTCCCTGTGCCTGAATGTGTAATGTAAATACGGTGCTCATGTAAAGCGCTCCAATACCTTCGGGTCGAGTTCATGCTATATAAATATGCAAAAAAAAAAAAGCTGGCTTATTAATGCTCTATTGTGTTGCTTTATCTGCGGGTGCTGCTGCTGCAAGGGCTGGGGTAGAGCACAGCAGCAGCCGCGCAGCAGGGGGCAGCACATCATTTCTAACCACCCCACTGCCCCCAGGTGCTTGGGGGCAGCTCTCTTTCTACCAAAGGGGATGATTTTCCCCTCTTATCCATTCAACCAGTGGCTTTCACAAACAAAAGGATAATTAAGATGACACTGTAGGCTACGGGTTTCTATAAACGTACACACCTAGCTCCTTACTCAGTGTGACACCTGTGTCCAGAGCAGCAGCAGGTGCGAGGCAGAGAGTTCATGCAGTGGAGGAGGAGGGAGTGCTGTCAGCTCATTGGCTGATGCTGCGCTCAGTCTCCTCCCACCTGGAGCGGTCCCACTCCCTGCATAGAGTCTGAGCATGACGATGGCGCTGACATTGCAGACTTTAGAGACTTTGGCTCTACTATTGCCAAACAAATGTATGATGTACAGGAAAGGAGCTTGGACAAACTTCATGAACTAAACTTTCCAAGATGGCTGTTCTGCCCATAGGACATTTGCTCAAGCTTCCCGAACTAAAATAGAGGGGCATATTATCAAGGAAACGCGATAAATATTTTGGCCAACGCATGCTATCGCTGGATTTAATCGCAGAGATATCGCCTTATTATCAACACATATCTCCACGGCGATTAAAAATACTGCGATAGCGGCGAAATGCGGGATTATCGCTTGGAATCCAGCGATAAACCTGCAGCGATAGGGGAATCCTTATTGATAGGGAGATGTGGACTTAGCCGTACAATCCACCTCCCATGATACAGATAGGCAAGTCAGGGTTTTTGCAGACGTTAATTACCGGCGATAACCGCGGTTAGCGCAGCTTTTCATATCACTATGGGTGTCCTGGGCTGGCTTGTAAATACCGAGCAGGACAGTTAGCGATCTTATTCATGGTTTTGTTAACGAATGCCTACTTTGCATCTCATTAGCAATGCAAGGCGAGGCATGGAGAAAACGGCTGCCAACATGCGCTAATGCATGTTAGCGCTGCCTTGTTAATAGTGCGATATTATTATCTATGCTTATTTGGCTTTTAAAGCCAAAAAAGCGTGGATTTGACTCTTAATAATATGCCCCAGAGTCTTTTCCTGTTATGTCAGTTCCTTTTTACACCACATATAACCCTGTCCAGAAAAGAAGCCAATTCAAGATGCTCTCACACGCCTACAAAGCTCTCCACAAACAAGGACCTTCCAACATCAACCATCGGCTGAAATTCCATATTCCCTCGAGACACCTGCGCGCCTCTTCACTCACCCGCGCCGACATCCCCAACATCCATCGCACCGCAGCGGGGGGCGTGCATTCTCCTACATCGCCCCAAAGCCTGGAGTGACCTCCCCCCGTCCACCTCTGAACAGCACCCTCCCTGACAGACTTCAGAAAGCGACTCAAGACCTGGCTTTTCAACGCAGACACAGCAACCACAGCGCCCAGATACCCCTAGGGGTGTAGGGTTGCGCTATATAAATGATTGATTGAAATAAAGGAAGCAATCATTCAATCTGTGATTTGTCATCATGCTCTTCACCTCTTTGCTACCTTTTTACCCTTGATTATTTCTTTTAGCTATTTGAACGTCTGTAGGATTCTACTTCTGGATATTATGCGAGTCTCTCTTCTCTTCCCAGATGTCGGGCAGAGTTCTCGTCCTTGCTGCTCGTTTCAGTGTTTTTCTTATCAGTCAAGAGCTACAAATTGGCAGAGGACGCTTTTTACCCTCTGTACATTTTTCTTCTAACTCAGACCCTTTCAAGGGACAATTCACATCTGTCCCATGTACTGTTCTGTGCAAGGTGGCACCATTTTCTTAGTGACTCAAGAAGGGTACACAACAGACCTTCTCAATGTCCAGCCCTTGACACTCAGAAGGGTTGGTAAATGTGCTGTTCATGGTACAGAGGACACACATTCATCCCTGCTTGGGTGAAGTTTTAGTACAATGTAGTGTAGTGCTTCATATGTGCTGGTGTTTCCCGGTGCTCAGCACTTCCACTTATTCCTCACACTAGCACATATTTATGAGAGTCCACCACATGATGGGCCTCATTTACAAGAAACTGATCCATTGGGATCGATACGTCACTTTCTTTGCGCCAAATGTCCTTCCAACACCATACAGGGCTCCGTGGTGCAAGGATTAACAGATGCAACAGAAATTCTGATACATTTGTTGGTGCATAAGTGACACATTGCTGGGGTCGGTAGTAAAAGCTGTGCAACTTCAGCAGAGCATCAGAACACATAGGCAGGTCCCTGTGGACTGGGCCTAGTTTTCAGAACTGCTTGAACAGTCTGCGGTCATTAATCCATTCTACTTTTTCAATTTGAAAACTACTGCGGTAAAAATAATGCTCCAATTAACCTCACACCCTACCTACTTTTTTGGGGGGGCGGAAAAGAGGGTGGGCTGGCTCCCCCATACTGCGCAACTAACCCGCACTTGCAGCCTCATTTAGGAGAAATGACGCATCGCTGCGTGAAAGTTGAGTCTAGCTCGCAAAGCTGCCACCAAAGTTCAAGAGGTGTGAGCCACACGGCGGCTGAAGGAGAGACTTTATCACGTATTGCTGGAAACCCCACCACTGACAGAATGTAACTATTTCCAGTTTGGCATGGGCGGTTCTGCACTGTTAATGCATTGATTGCAGACTCCATGAGGCTGCAGCAGTGCTCTCACTCTCTCTGAGAGCTGGTTCTGACCGAGTCCCAGCCCTTCTCTGAAGGAGCTCCCACCCTTTCCTCCCCACCCCGGGCCGGATCACAGTGACAGTGGAAGTGACTCCGTGGCTGGCCGGTGTTCACAGTTCGGGCCTGGCTCCAAGGAGTGCCCACGTCAGACTGACGCAGCGGAATGCCTGGTCGTGGTCCCCAGTGTTAATGGCCCGCCAGCATTGAGAATCCTAGGACATTTGATACACTGCCTGTCTCATAGCAAGGTAGATTCTGTCCAATATGATGTATTCAGCCATCAGCATCGGCAATACTAATTTTCGGCAAACTGTAGAGAAACCAACTGATTAAATGTAACCATTGCGATGCTGTAAATTAGTGCATTCGTAGCAGTTGGTTTAATGAATGAACACCTAGCCTTATTAAAATTTAAGGAGAACAAAATATTTGTCACAATTTTAAATGTTTTGTGCTGCGATAACATTTCATTATACCTGTATATGTATTATTAGTTGGGTAATGTGCTAATTACAGCGCCTCTTAACAATATTCCAATTATACATTTCAGCAGGTCTAACCTTTCGAAATGTACTGGGCAAAAACATGGGCAAAACGCAGGCCCACATGAAAAATCCAGGGGTATTCACCGGGTGCTGTGTCACTATTCACCGGGTGCTGTATCACTATTCACCGGGTGCTGTATCACTATTCACCGGGTGCTGTAAATATCTCATCCAGGGACGAGCTGCGCCAGCGCCCAAGATGGCCGCTTGAGTCTCGGCTCCGCCGGGCGCCACATCCTGACTAGCCATCCGGCATATTATCTTGACACCCATCCCTGCCATCGGATAAGGGACCAGCACTTGAGTCACTAGGTGAAATTCTGGTTCGATTGGACGTTCTGGTGTCTCACTATCGTTGTCTGAAATTTTGAGGCCTACGGACGTGGAAGCCGGGACCCTGAGTTTGGTGGGGTCCGTAGTGGAGTGCGACAACATCGGCCTCTGGGACCGGAAGTGGTCGGTCGGATCCTGGTCCATCGCGAGAGTGTCTCGGCTGGGGTGCCCTGAGTCCACCTACATTGGCCTAGGGTCACACTACTGAGGAAGTAGCCAGGACCCTATCGGTGGTGGCAATGGCTTCGAAAGGAGACACTGAGAAGCCCCAGTCGAGGTCGTTGAAGAGTAACCGGCAGATCCAGACCAACAAAATCAACAAGAATGCCCTCTCTAAGGGGTCCCCGAAAGATGCGAAGCATACCCCGACTGGTGGTCGAGATGTCGATTCGGTCATCGAGGACCCTACAATGAAAGACTTAATGGCAGCGATCACCGGGGTGCGCTCATCCTTGGACAAGATGGACACTAAATTGGACTCGGTGTCAATCGAGGTGGGCCTCATAAGGGCTGACCTGACCAAAACGGACAAAAAAGTTAAGGGCCTGGAAATCAAGACAACAAGCCTCATCGAGGATGTATCGGAGCTCCAGAAGGAGGTGCGGGACCTCAAGGCGGCCCGGAACCAATTCGATCGGAAACTCGACGAATATGAAGGACGGGTGCGCCGCAACAACGTCCGTATCTTGGGAGTACCGGAGAAGTCGGAAGGATTGACTCCGGACCTCTTTGTCGAGGAACTCATCCTTGAACATCTCAAGCCTAAGGGCCTCAGCAAATTTTTTACGGTTGAGAGGGCCCATAGAGTTCCTGATGGTCGCCCGAAGACGGGGGCACCTCCCCGTCCCATAATAGCCCGGGTCCTGAACTTTCGAGATCGAGACGCTATCCTGCAAACGGCAAGATCCACGGGCCCGTTAGCCTATGAGAATGCTTCCCTATCGTTTTTCCCGGACTTTACTCAGTTGGTGCAGAGGCAACGGCAGAACTTTATGGCCATCAAGCGACGCTTGAGGGACAGAGAGATGAAGTACTCAATGATGTTTCCGGCCCGTCTTCGGATTGAACATGAAGGGAAAACTTGGTTTTTTGATAATCCTGAGATCGCCGCGGACTGGCTGGACCGGATTGTGGGCTCGGACCCCGGGGGTTAGGCCCGGACAGATGATGGAGAATAATGACTTGTCGCTGTGACTATACCGCATTAATATCACTGGTGACGTAAGGGAACTGGTCAGGGTTGTTTCTATTTCCCCCCCCCGGACTATTTTTTGTGGTTTTTCTTTTTTGTGTATGTCTGAATGGGGGGATAATGGTTGGTTCGGGAGGGTGGGGGCGGGCAGCCTGTTGTAAGGTCCTCCTCCGTTTTCTACTTTTAGATACCTGTAGTTAGTTGGGGGTGACAGGCACACTGCGAGTTGGGGATGTGCGTTTGCTACATGCAGGGGTGCAGGGAGGGGGGTTGGGGGATTGTTATCTGGGGGGGTTTGATTGTTGAGTTGTCTGTTTTGTGTGACCAGAGTTCGCTATGGGTGCCGAAGGATATTCTGTTCTTTTTTGGAGATAGGAATGGCCTCCGTTAGATTGGGCTTGGGATTTTCCGTCCTTAGTTGGAATGTGAATTGCCTGGGTGATAAGATCAAGCGCACTATGGTGAGTAAACTGATTAGGAGGCACTCGCCTGACGTGGCGGTACTACAGGAAACTCATCTCATGGGTAAGCGTTGTATGGCACTTCACCGAGGAGGCTATAAACTAGTGGCTCATGCTGGCTTTACTTCCGGCTCAAGAGGAGTGGGGATCTTAGTAAAGAACTCTTTTACCCTCACTATCCAGTCGACGTGGTCTGGCAACAGAGGCCGATATGTTGGAATTTCTGGGTTATGGGAGGGTAGGACTGTCACCTTTTTGTCTACCTACATCCCCCCAGCGTTACAGGTGGATACTTCCGCGATTTGAGCCCTGTGTTTTTGACTTTGCCAATTGGGACTATGGTGCTGGGCAGGGACTTCAATGCTGTACTGGATGGTGAGCTGGACAGGCACCCCTCCCGTGTGCTGTTGCCTTCCCGTAGATGGCTGGAAGATTTTACTGCCGCATCGGGCTTGGTGGATGGTTGGCGCCTTCGGCACCCCAGCGATGTTAGCTATACACATGCCCCTGCAGCGCATCACTCACTCTCTAGGATAGATTATGTTTTGTTACCGGCGTCTCAGGCGACCTTTATTCAGGAAGTGACTCATTTGGCGTGGGGGGTGTCTGACCATTCACCGATATGGCTTCGATTGCGGATGGGACAGGGTGATGTGGGTAGAGTGGCACCGATTAATGCGTTGCGTCTGAAAGACCCTTCTGTCAGGAAGGAACTTGTACGTGTCACTGATCAATATTTTCAGGAGAATGTAGGTTCGGTTACAACGAAGTGTTCCCTGTGGGAGGCGTACAAAACTGTCGCAAGGGGGAAGGTTCTCTCCCTTGTATCTGGGCAGAAGAAGAAGAGCAGGGCGGAAATAGATAGGGTGGAGGAGGTGTTATTGGTTTTGGAGGCTGCTGTCTCCTCCGGGAGTGACCCTGGGGTGGGGCACTACCTCGGGTTGCTCCGGGATGAGTACAGGACCCTGACACGTGACAGAGTAAAGATGCAACACGCCACCACGCAGAGTAGAATATATGAACATGGTGACAAGGCCGGGAAGTTGATAGCATAGCTGGAAAAGGGTGATTGGGGATCTCGATTGGTGCCGGAACTGCGTATTGCGGGTGCGGCGGTCTCGTCGGACCCTCAGTTAATCATAGACGAATTTGCCCGTTAAATGTAGAGCCTAAAGTGTTGGCCAAACTGCTCGCCACCCGCCTAGTAAAGGTCATCACGACGCTGGGGCATCCGTACCAGTCCGGCTTTATGCCGCGTCGGAACACCGCCCTCAATCTTCAACTGCTTCACGGGGTCGTGGCGGGTGCAGCTCGCATCCATGAACCGGCAGTGTTGTTGTCCCTGGATGCCACGATGGCCTTTGATCGAGTGGAGTGGCCGTACCACTTTGAGGTTCTGGGGAAGTTGGGGTTCGGCCCCGAATTTATTGATTGGGTTCGCCTTCTCTACTCTGCTCCCCTGTCTCGTGTGGTCATTAATAACCCTGGGCGGGCAGCTACGCTCCGTGCACGGAGTGCGCGTAGTGCTGGTTCCTACGCATTTTGAGTAGCATGTGTATCTGCCAGCACTACGCACGCTCCGCAGACGGTGCGTAGCTGGCCGCCACCCGCCTCCCTCCCGCCCTCTCTAAATCCACCTCTTAAAGCTCTTAAAGTGTAAAATGGCATAAAAGTAAGTTTAAATCACTTACCTGGTCCGCGGCGCGTCCCGGGGCTCCCTCTTCTGTTTTGCTGCACGTCGTCAATCCCAATGCGCATGCGCGGCCGCCCGCGCATGCGCATTTCTCGTGACAAATGCGCTGGCTGCCGCGCATTCGCATTGGGATTGACGACGTGCAGCAAAATAGAAGAGGGAGCCCCGGGACGCGCCGCGGACCAGGTAAGTGATTTAAACTTACTTTTATGCCATTTTACACTTTAAGGGCGGGATTTAGAGAGGGCGGGAGGGAGGCGGGTGGCGCGTAGTGGGGCTACGCAGAGTGTGCGGGTGGGCGTAGCTTTGTGCCCACTTTGCGTAGCTCCGCGTAGCCCCACTACGCGAACTACTCCCATGCTTAGTCGTTAACAATCGTAGATCCTGCAAATTTTCACTTGGGAGGGGCACTCGTCAGGGTTGCCCTCTCTCACCGCTGTTGTTCGCCCTTGCACTGGAGCCGCTCGCGGCCTGGGTGCGATTGGACCGTTCGATTAGAGGGCTGCGTTGGACACCGGAGTGGGAGGATAAGATCTCGCTTTATGCCGATGACATCCTGTTGTATCTGACCTCCCCCCACAGTTCCCTGGTGTTTTTTATGGATATCCTTGCTATTTTTGGGACGCACTCCGGCTTCGCCATTAACTGGGCGAAGTCGGTCCTCTTTGTTTTAAGCGGCGATCCACCTAGAGCGCCGGAGAACTGCCCGGTGAAGCTAGAATTGATTAGTTTTCGTTACCTGGGGATCCAGATTTCGAAAGACCCCAAGGTACGTTTCAGCCTAAATCTACTTCCCCCACTGGCCAGATTGCGAGGTGATGTCGCTAAATGGAAGGGATTGCGGATCTCTATGTTGGGTCGCGCGGTCCTCTTCAAGATGATGGCCCTCCCGCGCTTTTTGTACGCGCTGCAGAATTCCTTTGACCCGGGGCCTCCATTGTATTTCAACAAGATAGAATCTTTGTAGCGCGGCCTGTTGTGGGAGGGGAGACCGCGTATTGCTTTGTCAAAATTGATGTTGCCCTGGTATGATGGAGGTATCGGTCTCCCTAATATCAGAAAATACTATTGGGCGTCCCAACTGGCTCCTATCAACCATGCCATCTATGGCTCACCGGTTGACCCGGGCTATGCGATGGATCGTGGCCAGGTGCCCGGGGGAGAGTATACCAGAGTGTTGTATGCGAGGTGCGGTCGTTTCCCTTTGGTGGGTCCTCCATTGACAGCGACGAGGGTATGGCGTGAGGCCAACAGGGCCATCAAATGGGAGGGACGAATAACGCTAGCTACTCCTCTGTGGAGTTCGGAGAAGTTGGGCACTCTTTGGAAAACGAAAGGGTTTGACCGTTGGGATTTAATTGGAATTACTCAGGTGCGTGATGTGTGGGGCAAAGATAGGGTGTTGACGTTTGAGGAGCTGCAGGCCAAGTATAAGCTGCATGAAACGGAACGGTTTAGATACCTTCAAGTCAGTCACGCTCTACATGCTGTGATCCCCAGTGGTGTGACACCTCCAGTGGCCTCCCCGCTGGAGGATAGGTTGCTGGATGGTCATTTGCCCGTCAAGGCAATATCACTGACCTATAGGAAACTTATTAACCACTCTGGGGATCCCCTGGTGCGGCTAAGGGAACAATGGGTGGCAGATGGCTCGGTCCTGAATGAGGAAGATTGGAGAGAGGCGGTCTCATCCCCTAGGGTAGTGGCTGTTCCGATGAAATTCCGTTTGGTCCAACTACGGATTCTGCACCGCTCCTACACCACAGGCCCTGGATTGTTGAAAATGGGGTTGGCCATATCTGGGGATTGTCGGAGAGGGTGCAGAATGACTGGTACGTTCCTTCATATCCTATGGGAGTGTGAAAGGGTCCGTGATTTCTGGGCCATGATACATCTGAAGATGAGTGAAGTTTAGGGAGTGCGGATAGAGTTGGAGGCGCGTCGCTGTTTGTTGAATGTTTGTGAGCCCTCCAACCTCTCGATTCATGGCAAACTTTGGGTCACACTAGCTTGTGCGATAGCCAAACGTAATATTGCACAACTCTGGGGTGCTGCTCGAGCGCCTCGGGTTGGGAAGTGGATGGAGGACCTCGACTGGTGCATGTTCCGGGAGAGATCCGTGTATGTGTCGAGGGGACGACCCTGCAAGTGTGGCAAGGTCTGGGGAGCGTGGAATGCCTTCCCGGGTGACATCTGTACATCTCCTGATGTAGATCTTGATAATGTGGAACCGGAAGACACCTAAGCCCGTTCTTCACATTTTTATATTCTGTCAAGTTATCTCTGGTGGAGGTCTATGTTCTCATTGTATACATTGGCAGTCACTCAATGCGCTCTGGTCGGTTTTGTATTGTGTTATGTTTTATTATTGCTTAATAAAAAGGTGTTTTAAAAAAAATATCTCATCCAAGCCCAGCCCATCCATGATCAAGGCCTTAGTGAGAGATGAAGGTGGCATGGCAGGCAACTACTCTACGACATACTGGGCCAGCAGGCACCTGTTGCATTTAGAGCCGTCCTTTCGAATGTACATTCACTGTGAAAAAACAAAAAAAAGCAGAAATATTCCGTGGTAAAATGTCTGCATTTAAACTATCGTAATATTCAACCATGTAGTCCCGAAATTTTTTTGGGGGAGGAATTTTGGTTTTATTGGAAAAACAAAGAGTTTAGCCGCTAAACATATTGGGGCAGATTTACAAGCCCATTGCGCCAATTTTGAGTCACTTTTCCAATGTTAAAAATGATGCAAAAGTGGCGAACGGCCTTGTAAATATGCCCCATTGTGCTCACTGTTGCACTTGGGCGTGGTGTGCAGTCTGCCTTAGTATGGCTTTACAGTGCCTATTGCACATACCGATGGAAAAAGATCAAAACTCCTGCAGTGCACGTGCAGTTATTTCTGCAGCAGCTGCAGGCCACCCTGCACCAGTCTTCGTGTGAGTCCAGGAACGAAGGACCCGAAAGATTGGTGAGCTGTGTATTTTGGTCTCTGGAGAAGAATAATGCTGGCCTGACACCACACTTTTAAACTCGGATTATCTCCATGATCTGTGCAGAGATTCCTCCTTTACATCAGATCGCTGAAGGCAGTAGCCCAGGCCTGCAGTGCGTCAGGCAGACTCCATGCATCGCGTCCTTGACTTTCCTTTGTTGTTCTCAGGTGTGTTATACATATGTGTGGTTTTCAAGCCAGCCTTACGCTCGACCAGTGCCACATTATAGGACAAATAAGACCATGAATGAGGATTACAAGGTGTAGGAACCACATGTGATGTCACTCATACTGGTAGACATTTTAAAGGTATTCGGACTGTAGAAGCACAAACTCAGGATTTAAAACGTACCACAGTGATTGGGTTAACTTTGCTAATAAGAATGTATTTCTACCCAACATTATGCTGTTATTTTATTTAGTACATTGTTTTTTTTATGTGCCGATACTGAACTCTATTTGCATGTTTTCTTCAGCAGTTTTTTAGTTATTTTAGTTATTATTAAAGGAAGTAGATGTACATAGATGAATCTTGAGCAAACCAGGTAGGCTGCATTATGCTAAACTTACATGAGAGAGATGCACTATTACAAGCTGGTTTTGTGTTACAAGAGCACACGTCTTTCAATTTCCAGGGAGTTGGTTGCTGCTGCTTAGAAGTAATGGCAGGGTGCGACCCCTGGTTGTTGCCTTTGGGCCACCAGAGTGGGCTGTGTATCCAGTCTGTGTTGACAAGGTGGAGCTGACTGACCCCTTTGTGCTGTGTTTCTGTTTTTGAAAGGTAAAGAATCACAGGCTTCAACACTGTTAAGTTGGTTTTGGATCCCCAGAGCACATCACGCAGGTCCCCACTGCTTTAATGGGGGGACTATGATGTATGGTCATTTAATGTCAGCTGTAGATGATGGATCCCTGAACACTGTCATGTATGTCCATGTTTGCATTGTGCTGAGGGGTAATTGTTCACACAGCTCTCTGATGGATGTCACATGTGGTTTTTCTGAGTCCCTAGACAGAGCATGTAGTCTGTGTGTTCTCTTTTGTACTGCCAGTCACTGGTGTATTCAACTTTGTAGTAAGCATGAGCGGATTTTGCGGATTGGCAATCCGCGAATTTTGCGGATTTGCGGATTCGCAATCCGCAAAATCCGCGAATTCCCGCGAATTTGCGGATTTTTTTTTTTTTGTGTTCGCCCGTGTTTCTGCCAGTTCGCGAGGGTTTTTACAATTTCGCAATTTGCGAACTTACCTGTCGGGTCGCAAGTTTTGCGAACTTGTTGTTTCTACGTGTCCAGCCTGTTTGGGACACTCTTCTTCATCACTGCCACTCTCTGTCACCACTGCCACTCTCTGACTACTCATGCCACCCTCTGGCCCACCCATGCCACCCTCTGTTTCATCACTACACCCTCTGGTTGTCCAGTGTACATTATTTACGGCAAAGCAAAGCACACCTTCCCTGCCTCAAGTGACCTGAATTAATTTGGGGCTGATTAATGTGTCACAGAATATTTTTTTAGCTGGCACCTGCTTCCTTAGTGCGCCCTGATTAGTGATCTTTTGCACTTGCTAAGTGCTTTCATTGTTGCAAAATTAGTTACAACACCTGCCCTGCCCCAACTGACAATAATGAATTAGGGGCTGATTAATGGATTTTAACTTCCAGCCTGGCTCCTGCTTGTCTCCCTTAGCTGTAATTCAGGACCTTTGTGGCATATGTGTAACTATTCTGAGGTTCAGAGCAGGGTCACATAATAGTTTCAACTGGCAACTGAACTCTGGAGGGGCCCCTCAGGAAGCACTACAGGAAATGGCTACTAATGATGTGCCTGAACTTTTGAACCTGGTAAGTAGTTACTTTCAGTTTTGCCAAGATCGTATTTCTGCAATTTTGCACTTATTCGCGGGGCGCGAACTCACGCGAACAGTGCGAGCAGTGCGAGCAAAATCCGCTGCTCGCGGATTTGCGGATTTTGCGGGAAATTCGCAAATCTCGCGGATTGCGGATTTCCCCGAAAATCCGCAAAATCCGCGAGCGGAACGGATTTTCCGCCCACGCCTACTTTGTAGCCTTTGACCGTGTCATGTATGTGCATGTAACTTGCATGATCGAGGAAACTATTAGCAGCGATACTACGTGTCTCTCGGACCTCTTTCAAGTGCTCATCGTCCTATTTCCCCAGCCCCCCCCCCCCCAAAGGGACGGCAAACTGAGGGATAGCCCCAAGCTCCACAAGCTCTAGCTACGCCTCTGGACACGTGTTGGCATTTGCTGTGGTATCTCAAGGCTGCAGCTGCTTCCACAGCTGCCCCCATGTGCTTCTTCGCCACCCCTTACTCTGCTTGCAGATGAGGACTTGGGAGAGATGCAGGTGGATGCATGGAGAGCATAAGAGGTGGGGGACAGTGGGTGTATGAGATGCTGTGCCTGCAGCAGAACATAAAATTGTAGATGGGTAAAAATCAGCAAAGCCATGTTTTCTACCTTTGGGTTCTGAGTGACATCAAGAATGACTCCAGCCTTGCTCGTGCCTATAATGTCTCCCCTGAAGCCTACCTTTGAACAATTCAATATATTCAGTCCGGATTACAGAAGACAATGCGCATCTCATTTTACATAGTTCTCAGCAGGACTAATACATATCACCCCGGGGGAAGCATTCATCACTGTATCTATTGCACTGAAAGTAATAGACCAGAATTGATGCTTTTCATCAAGTAGTGAATTCAGCAAAACCGCAAATTCTACAGCCCTGGATTAGCATGAACCATCGGAGCGCGAGGATTTAATTGCAATGTTCAATCAAACATCACAATATGACAATTTATATATTCTAATTACTAGAAAGAGGGTAAAACAATCCAAAGTGGACTTTGTTTTTGCAAAATTAATTACTCAATCACCATTCCTAGGCAAAAAATAGTAGCAGTGCCTGCCTGGGGACTCTGGATGTGTCTTATAACGTGTGTTGTCAGTTTGTGTGACTGTAATCTAAATGGGTTTCCAATGTATGCTTTAATGGATGCTTAAAGCTTTTCAAGCAGTAATGATGATATATTTCTGCTAATAGGTAGCGGGTGAGCAATACGAAACCTTGATTTCACATGTGTGTGGGGGGCACATGGGTGCATGTATTGCATTGTAGCATATATATAGCACTGCATAGCGCGGACAGACTCGCAAAGTACTTCAATTTGCATTGTTTTGCTTTGTGTCCATAGGGAGTGCATGGTTGAAACAGATTTTGGATGCAGATTGTCTTAAACTGCAGGTATCGGTTCAGGTGCCTGATGGTTGGAGACCTGTGTAGTTCCGTGGTTTGTGGGTCCATGGTTCGGTGGTTCCGAACCCGTTCAGTAAAGGTCGTCGGAAATAGACGATTTTGGTGTCTGCGGACCGCAAATCACGAGTGTGGTATGTGCGAGCGTTTTCGCATTAATCGATCAGTGAGAACACTACGTATTTAGAGATTTCGTTCAAACCCTTGGGTTCCATTTTGTGTGTGGCAGCCATTTTGAGTGGTTGCCCTCACATAGGCCAATGACTGCGGCCGAACGAGTCTTTGGGACACGTACACCTTAGCTGACTTCTGAATGACCTGGCCGAACTGACTCCCTTGCCCGAGGCTAACCTCGTTGAGCCAGTTCCTTGTTAAGCAGCTGGTCAGATAAAGATCAAAGAGCAGGACATGCCCGAGTTTACAGTACACTGCACCCACCTTTCTATCTTGCCACTAATCTGTTTCTGCTCCTTCCTTTACAACATAATCACTGATTTGGGTTGAGGGTTTTATGATGGGTTTGTCCAGCCTGACTGAACAGGATATGGAATGTGCTTGGTCATTTCTGGTGGGCTGGACAACGGAAAATGGGATTGTCGTTATATGATATGTTTGAAATGTCGCTCTACAATTGGTCAGTTTGTATGAACCCAATGTTAATTTGGAATGTTGCCTGAGACTTGATTTTTGGCATAAAATACCATGCTCCGCTCATTGAATTTGTGCAGTCTCTAGCGAACCACCGTGTGTGCTTCGTAGATCTCTGTTCCTGGTTGCAGCCAATAAACTTTGGTCTTTGACGTCATCAAGAAGTGTCCCGTGTCTCTGTTTGCCAAAGCAGGGGAATTTGAAGGCTTCGGGCGTTTTCCCTGACGCCGCTGGGTTCTAAAACCCGGTCCTTCACCTGCCTTACACATGACCCGGCACCAGCCCAGCGCATATGCATGAAGTGCTGCATATATCATAAGCAGTGGCGGCGGGCACAGGTAACGCTGTGAGGCAGTGGGCGGGGCTGGTTAGGGGGGTAGTGGAGTGTGACATACGAAGGCAAAGTGGAGAGTAAGGAAATAAATAAATAAAAGCACCTACTTTGCGCTCACAGCATCACTGAGTCAGTGCCACTGATCATAAGGATAGACGCAATCGATCACACATATACCTACGATCTATAGGGGTGATCAGTATCATAAAGTAGAAATGGACATTGATGTGGACCCTATAATATATGAAATACATTTTTAAATCCATCTTGATTAATTATGTATGTTTAAGTGCTTTCATCACAGGAACTGTGGTGGAGCTAAAACCCACATTTCTCAGGCAGAGGATATTATTTCACAGATATGACATCATTCCTGTGAAATACAGATGTCATCTAGCCTAGGTTTAATCTGAATGCCTTCATCCAGCTAACCACCTTCTAAGCAGAACAGCACATTTAGATAACGAGTCCCAGCCACTCTTCAGACATCCACTATTACCCCTTGTTTAATATGCAACATCCTGGTGAAAGCTCAGCATAATGTGAGCAAATCTAATCCCAGTCAAGGCCGACTGTTGGCCAAACACTGCACAGCAATTTCAAAAATCTCAGAATTTAATCATGGCCCATTGCTTAATTAGTGGTTTATCCGTGAAATTTAAGCAAAGCCGGCTCATTCCACTATGGAATGCATGGTCAAAAAATATATCTCTTAAAGTTTTGAAGAAATTTTCCCCTGATTGAAAGCAATCGGACGTGGGTCCCGGGCTCACTTTGGCACTGGATTTAAGCTATCCTGGCTGATGATGGGTGTTACCCCCAAACCGGTCCAAGGATGCTTGTTTTCGGTCCAGGGGGGACCTGGCTTGGCAGTTTGGGCCGGACTGTTCCCATGAGGCACAGGGTCAAGACTGATTTGCATATAGCTGTGTCTGAACTGGGGTGGCATGGTGAGCAAAATGACTATGCATTTAACTCAGATCTTTTGACTGAGGTCAAAAGTTTGATTTGTTCTACATTCTGTCCATCATCTGTGTCTTTTGAAAGCAAAAGGAAGCAGAGTTTCTAGATTTGTTTCTGTGAATCATTGTACCTGCTCGTTTAATTGTGCAAACCGGTGGTACGTGGAGGGTCAATGAATGTCTGCACTTGCGCTTCCGTGCATCAAAAGTGCTAAATCTGTAAGTGCTGGTTAATATCTGTTGGTTCACCTCTGCAGCCTTACTTAGACACCTTTTTTCAGAGAACAATTCCAGCCATGTGTTCATATTTTGAGATTCTTGGAATAGCTGGTACTTAAAAAAAGCCTTTGTGTGAAACCCTCTGCATTCTTGCTTTCATGTAGCAATTCTGCCTTGGTCTGCTTTAATAATTAGGTAGGAAGAGATATGACAGAGTGATTTTTTTCTTGCAAAAGCTATTTTAAGTTTTTGTTCGAAAGAGGAAAAGGGTTTATTTTACTGACTTTCTCATTTCTTCAGTTTTTCTTTCCTTGACCTAAAAATACAGACCTTGTTGGTAAAATAGTGCGCAGGTGTCAATCTCCTCCAGCGAGGACCCTTGGCTCATATAGGCAGTAGGATACCTTACATTGATTTCCTCATTTTTTATGAAAAAGTATGAACTTGGTAGTGAACTTAGAATGTCTGTGGAAACCACAGCCAGGCAAATGTTGAGGGTTCTGCGGTCAATTCTTAAACAGACTGATCTTTAATCACAGCAGAGTACACTGCTAAAATAGCTTGTGTGAAGCTAATGTTCCCCCACTGCTTCATACATTCAACCCATCGGGCCTCATTTATGAGAAATGACGCATCGCTGTGTGAAAGCAGCGATGCGTCACTTCTCAGTGCACACTCCTTGCGACATACCTGATGCTTCATATTTAATGTATGACGCATCATGTCGCAATGAGTTACAGGTAAGTCAGTATTTCTGACGTATCTGTAAGCGCAAAAGTGAAGCATTGCTGGAGTGTGTCACAAAAGTGACGCAACGCGTCCTTTCACATGGGGCAAGCCCCATGTGAAATGGCCTAGGTCAGTCTTGGGCCTGCGTCAGTCTTACGCCTGCTGTGAGGCAGGCGCAAGATTTTGATGCAACACGTCCTAGAAGTGACGCAGTGAAATCTCATAGATTTCACTGCGTCACTTCTACAAGGCTTTTTGCGGGGGAACGCGCCCCTGCATACATTGGGGCAGATTTAAAATAACTGGCGCATCCCTGCATATCAGCAGGGATGCTCCATTTATTGTGCGTCAGGGCTCCGCCACCGTGGAGGCACCGCATTTATAATGCAGTGCACCATGGGGCAAAAACAGACAGATGCGTGACGCATCTGTGCCGTTAAGGCTGCGCATTGCTGGAGTTGCGTCGCAAGAGCGATGCTGCTCCAGCAAGGCTCTGGGGTGCCCTATCTTTACAATGCTGCGTCAATCAATCCTTACGCCTGCTTCAAGCAGGCGCAGGGTTTTGACGCAGCATGGGCTCAAAAGTGACTCAGTGAAATCTTGTAGATTTCCCTCAGCCACTTTTAGGAGGCGTTCCTGCACCGGAAAACCCCTAAGCGCAGGAACGCCTAGTTCTGTCGCAGGGCTTTACAACATGACGCATCTCCCAGATCCCTCCCAGATCCCTGCAAAAATGATCTCCCCTTTGGTAGAATCATTAGGCCCTACTATCCAGAAGCTAATGAACCTCTCTTTCGCCCAGGGACAACTTCCACAACCCTGGAAAGAAGCGGTAGTGAACCCCATACGAAAAAACACCACTCTTCCCTGGTCAGAACTCTCCAACATCCGCCCTATCTCCCTTCTCCCTTTTATTAGCAAACTGGCTGAGAAACATGTTAATACCATCCTTTCCAAATTTATCGAGGCGACAGGGGGCCTGGACCAATCACAATCTGGTTTCAGGCCCAACCACAGCACTGAATCGGCCCTCCTCTCTGTGACTGATAAGATCAAAATGTCTCAGGACAGAGGAGGTTCCATGATACTAGTGCTGTTGGACCTGTCAGCGGCCTTTGATACCGTGTCCCACACCATCTTGCTCAGCCGTTTGCAGGGAGTAGGGATCGGAGGCTCAGTATTATCTTGGCTGGAGAGCTTCCTTTCCGGTAGATCACAATCTGTCAGCCTGGGCCCCTATCGTTCCACCTCGAAGGCGCTCACAAAGGGGGTGCCACAGGGCTCATGTCTTAGCCCTACATTGTTCAATGTATATGTGGCCCCCCTTGCTGAGATTGTGCGGAAGTATGGGTTCATACCGCTTTCTTACGCTGACGACACCCAGCTCCTCTACCCTTTCAGCTCCCTTGGCCCTAAAGTCAAGGAAAATTTCGCTGAGGGCATGAGGGCAGCGTCACATTGGATGGCCACAAATTGCCTCCAATGTAACGTTGCAAAAACCGAGGTCATGCATTTTGGCAGGGCAAGTATTCTTTGGTCTCCTGAATGGTGGCCGCTGGACTTGGGCCCAGTCCCTACATCTAAGCCTCATGTCAAAAATCTAGGGGTTAAGATTGATCAAAAACTGACCCTAAAGGAGCACACCAATTACATTGCAGGACTATGCTTTCACACCATTGGCCTCCTAAGACGAGTATTTCCATATCTTCCAGATACCTATAGGAAGACACTCGTGCAGGCTCTGGTTACTAGCCGCCTAGACTAATGCAACGGCCTGCTGACGCTAGCAAACGCCGATGCAGTAGGTTGTTTGCAGGTAGTCCAGAATACGGCAGCTAGGCTAGTCTTGGGTGTGCCGGCCAGGACTCCCTCCCAGCCTTTGTTGGTAGAGCTTCACTGGCTCCCAATACGGCAGCGTATTAGTTTCAAAATATGCTGTACGGTCCACAAATGTTTATATGGAGACAGTCCTAAATACCTCTCCCAATCCCTTGAACTGTACCAACCCAGCCGGTCACTCCGTTCAAGCAACCAAGCACTCCTGAAACCCCCTGCAACAAAAAGAGCTAGACAGGGAGACCCAGTATTTTCATCAGTTGGTCCTGCTCTTTGGAACAAACTTCCTATGGAAATGAGGATGAACACCAACCATCTATCCTTCAGAAAGGCCCTGAAGACACTCCTCTTCCAGGAAGCATTTCAGTCCCCCTAATGCACCTTAAAAGATTACAGCAACTCTTTGGCCGGCAAAGCGTGGAGATACCCTCATGGGATTGAGTCCAGCGCGATATAAGAAATTAAAATAAAAATAAAATAAATGGCAATGTAGCAGTGCTTGTTGAGATCTCTAAAGTACAGAATAACAATCATAAAACAACAACACAATGAAAACATAACACAGAACAACACAGCAAAACAGTTACAAGAGAATTCAACGCATCACATAGCAATAATGCAGCCTGCAGGTCTGAAATAGTCAGAAACAGTTAGCCGTTCATCCTGCCGAGGTCGAGAAAATGGAATAATGGACTTTGGTAATATTAAGGCATGATACTGCCATGCTGTACCTCCACTCAGTTTAGAGGAAAAGCTGTTCGGGGAGTTGCGGAAAACTGGTAGTCAAATAGATCATCACTTATTTTGGAGTTTGTTTTTTTTTTTACACTTGCTGGTTTTTTGACCACATGCATTAAAGGACACTGCTCACGAATCTGCTGATAGTCCTGGAGTGCACTCCATGGTCCAGTAGCTGGTATCCACCATCCCTGCCCTATAGAATGAGACCGGTTTTGGTTCTAAGGAATTATTTCTTTGGAATCATTTGATCAAGAATTACATTATCGAAATATAAGGAACTCTCAACTGTTATTAAAATACCTTTTTAATAAAAAAAATGTAATGGTTGATAGTCACACATTGAAAAGGTAGCCTACAGAGAGGTATTCTTCCTCTAACAATTATTGAAAACACATTCCAGGAGGAAGCCCTTGTCTTTCCATCCATCTGCTCTCATATAGACCTATTAGCTTGGACATGTCCCCGTCCGCCTGGGGAAGGAGTGGAGAACCCAGGACCAGAGATATACATGCGTCTGGAAGAAAACAAGTGGTTAATGGGCTTCAGGTTATGGTCAAATGTTGTCATTCTCAGACACATGTCCTGATGTCCAAGGAGCCTTTCCTGAAAATGTGGGAGTTTTTAACACCAACATAGAAGGTATTGAACCTTCGCTAGAAGTTGGGATTTTGAAAGAGTGAGAAAGTGACAAATCCAAGCATATCTAGGTAAAGTTGGCAGCTGTGTTTATGTATTCGCCTTAACTCTGAGCTCTTTTTACAATGTTGGAGGATCCCGGGAAAGTGAAAAGGAAGGGTGTCCTTTGCAGGCGTGAAACACTCAAGGGTCATGAGAAAGGCCTGAGAAGAAGAGATGAGTTAAAGAACATCCAGGTTTAAATTTAGGGAAAAATGACATCATATCATACCTGGTCCTCCAACTTGGCGGCTTTAACTCGATTCAACGTGCCGTTGGGCTATGCCCTATCTCGCCTGACTGACCTTTATCCTGAGTTGACCTCCCCCAAGGGGTCTCATACACCACGCACACCTTCCTCATTCACCGCGACACCGGGTGTTATGTTTTCTGATCTCCTAGCCGGTTTGTTTTGACTTTCACATTGACTTTTGGCTCCCCTGAAGTACTTTCCCCTGTACCGGTTCAACCTAGCCTGATCTTCTTCCCACCCCTTTTGACTTTTCCCCCTCTACATTCTATTCCCCTATGACGTGTGTATATGGTATTCTATGCTATACTAACTCTTGTTACCGTGTAACACTGTTTATTTTTCTTATGTGAAACTAGGCTTCTGTAACTGATGTAATTTTGTATCTCGCTAATCCTCATGTAAAGCGCTTTGATACCTTCGGGTCTAGCCAGCGCTATTTAAAACTCTGCAAATAAAAAAATAAAATAAAATATCCAGAAATGCTACGAAATGCCCCAAATAGCAGATGGGAAACAACAAAGCTGAACAATAACCAGCATTGGCCATTGGGACACGCGTTGACTGTAATCCCACCTGTCACAGATTACTGTAGAAGGACATCTTTTGTGAAGTCTGTTGGAGTGTAGTAGATTCCTACAGAAAGTGTAAACTTTGGTGGTTGAGGAGAAGCAGGAAAACTGTTTGCTTTTTCCCACCAAGAGACTGAGGGTGTCCAATGAGTGCCCACGGCGCCTACGCTAAACCTAGTGGCGTGCATTGTACATTGTTTTTGTGTGTGTGCTGTCATGACACTAAGAACGACAAAACTGACCTTCCTGGATGGTCCCCATGAGTGGGTCACCAGGACAATCTGTCATGCACTGTAAAAAAGTTTACCCAGATCTTCCATTTTAGGCTATATCGGTTCCCTTCACCCGGGCACCTGGCGATGAGCTGATATCACACGGTGGGCACACAACTCGCTGGAAACCCTGCAGAAAGCAGACATTCGGATAATTGTTGGAGGCCTTGAACAGCCGATGTCCACTACAAGGTGTGAAACCTTCTCAGGACATCTGCGGCAGCCTCAGAACCTTTATTTTATTTGCGTTGGAGCAGGGGGGTGGTGAATTTAAACATGCCTCGTCCTATGCTCCTCTCTAAGCCACGCCCCCCTAAGACCCACTCAAAGAATCTTGAGGTGTTTGTGGTCTGCTGCATGTGCATAGTTCAGTTTAATAATTAGAACGTTCTACGTCATCTAAAGATAAGCAAAGGAGGCAGTAATCTTTTACTATGGGAATAGTTGATACAAGTACCTAATTCAGGTAATACTTCCATCGAATGAGGTTACAGCTCTTCACAGAGGCGCTTGATGTAAGGTACGTTATTTATTGACGCAAACATACAGATGCTGAACTTATCCCCTGAGGTTGGTGTTCGATAAGTTCTATCACATCTGGTTTCACTTTCGCAGGAAAAGCATAAAGTAATCAGGATGTCTTTACCCTGACTGACCAAAAGAGTGAGGACCCCACTCCGGTTACTTAAAAAACAGTACAGCATTGCTTTTAGGAGATAAAGGTACTGAAGGCCATTCCAGCCGGGAGGCTTTTAAGTAATCCAAAAAATGTAAAAAACCTTGCAAGAGGGATAGACAGAGAAGTAATAAAATGTATGTGGTCTTGTAAAGCGCACTGCTGCCCTGAGGCATTGTAGTCCGCTGGGGAACCCGTCCTGGCTATCCCTGTGAGATGGACCCTTACTGGGTATCTCCTAGGTGAAACCAGGCATCCCCGGCGAATGTAGGGGGCCGTTGTAGAGATGAGGCAAGCTAATGCCCAGAGTTGCCGAGTGTGATCCCCGGTTAGTGTAAGCACCGAGGCAAGAATTATCGAGTCCGCTGACTCTGGTCCACAACCCTGCCTCATCAGGAATTGAACCCTGGTCCCGGGCCGTTCTCTACTTTCGGGTCTGCCACCTCTAACCAGTGAGCCACACCACTCCAAGTATATTTGAATTATGAGGCATTTTCTATTCCAGTGTGCCCTTCAAAGGGGATGACAGCCCTTAGCAACAGGAAAGGGAATTTATGAAACCTAGAAAGACAAACGAGGTTGAATTTTATTATTACTATTATTATTATTATTATCCATACCAATATAATAAAGAGAGAGCCCAAACCTTTGAGGTGGGTAATCTCAGGAACCACAGCACCAATCACAACACCCAATACAGCGTTGGAAAGGGCAGTTGCAGCAGAAGGACATAGGCTATGCAGACGCCCACCATATACATTTAAAAGGTAAAAGAACCGTGCCAGCAAAGTAGTCCCTTGTGGGCGTGTCTGTGTTGTGCTGTGGGCGTGTGCTGGGGGCGTGACAAACGCTGGGTGCGTGTGGTATGTTCCGCCCTTCATGCCATGTCTCATATCATGTGCTAATCCCACCCTGCTCCCTTTGAATACCCCTGCACCCCATAATCATAACCCACCCTTACTCTTTAAAATACCCCAACATCCTTAAACACTAACCCATCTTAACCCTATAAATATACCCTGTACCCCCAAACCCAAACCTATCCCTAAACCCTAAAAATACCCCAGTACCCCAAAACCAAAACCTAGCCCTGAACCCTATAAATACCCCTGTACCTCAAAACCCAAACCTACCCCTGAACCCTAAAAATACCCCTGTACCCTAAAACCCAAACCTAGCCCAGAACCCTAAAAATACCACTGTACCCCAAAACCCAAACCTACCCCTGAACCCTAAAATACCCCTGTACCCCAAAACCCAAACCTAGCCCTGAATCCTAAATATACCCCCAAACCCCAAACCTAGCCCTGCCCCTTAAAATACCCCTGTACCCAAAAACCCAAACCTACCCCTGAACCCTAAAAACACCCCTATACCCCAAAACCCAAACCTAGCCCTGAACCCTAAAAATACCCCTGTACCCCAAAACCCAAACTAACCCTAAGCCCTAAAACTACCCCTGTACACCATAACCCAAAGCTATATCTGAACCCTTAAATTACCCAAACACCCCAAATCACATACCTCAGTACCCCAAAACATATACCCTGTACCCATACTTACCTTATCCAAACATGTTTAAAAAAACATGCTTTTACCATTCATGCATTTACAACAAATTTCGTTGTAAATGTATGCGTGGTAAAATCATATAAAATGTAATTGTTAGACGGAGACCCGGAGGGTCGGCCGAGTACAGGGGGAGAGGCCTCCGGTGAGGGCCCTCTCCGGTAATCGTACAGACAAGTAACTTCCCCCCCACAGATGGACACCACACAGAGATGAGTTCTGCACACTTTTATATATATCTTGAGGCAAGGTGATGAACGATACAGCAGGACCAGGATACGAGGATCCTGTCAATTCTAGTCTCTTTGGGGGAAAGGGGTAGCGGGACAGTCTTAGTACCGGTCCGGTACAGAAGCAGCAAGAGATGGAGCTCACAATCCTCGAGCTTTGAGGGTTCGCAAGGATGGGCCACGGCAGCGCCAGCAGGCTTCGCAGATGATTCACGATGATGAGGGCCGTGGCAGCGCCAGCAGGCTTCGAAGATAGTTCACGATGAGGAGGGCAGCGGCAGCGCCAGCAGGCTTCGACGATGGTTCACGATGAGGAGGGCCGTGGCAGCGCCAGCAGGCTTCGAAGATGGTTTCACGATGAAGAGGGCCGCGGCAGCGCCAGCAGGCTTCGAAGATGGTTTCACGATGAAGAGGGCCGCGGCAGCGCCAGCAGGCTTCGAAGAAGGTTTCACGATGAAGAGGGCCGCGGCAGCGCCAGCAGGCTTCGAGAATGGTTTCACGATGAAGAGGGCCGCGGCAGCGCCAGCAGGCTTCAAAGATGGTTCACGAGAAGGAGCCGCGGCAGCGCCAGCAGGCCTCCAAGGATGAGTTTGTCTCGGTGTCTCTCGACTCCAGGATACAACTGCCTTCCTGCTCTGGAGTTGCCCCAGTTATAGGTCTGGCGCCCTTTGATGTCCGGACCCTCGCACTTGGAGGTCGGGAGGTCCGGGATGAGGGAGTCCAGACACCCAGCAGGGGGGTGGAGCCAGCGCCCGGGGAGGCTGGGGGCGATCGACACCTGGCGGAGGGGAGCCATCAACACTCCTTCTCCCATTGACCTGCCAAGTGGTCTCTTCACCCCCTGGGTGGATAGTGGTGCCTCGATGTCGGGGCCTGGCCAGGCCCGGGGTTGGGGTCGGTCCGAGGTCACGCGGACTGGTCGTGTCGGGTCCAAGATGGCGGCTGGGCCGGGGGCAGTGGGGCTGGAAGGGGCCCGGGCCATCTGATACCGGGGGGTTCAGGAGCTGGAGTTCCGTCGGGGACGGGTCGTGGGTTGCCCCTGTGGGTTGCCGGGTTGGTCCGTGTCTAGTAAACAGGAGGAGCAAGGGTCCGTGCTCCGCCATGCGGGGAGGGATCGGGCCTTCCACGAGGCCTGTCCAACAGTAATGCCATGCGTTATAATGGCATTGCGGAGTCATGGTACTTTCGTAAGGAAAGTATGCAGAGTGTTGGTATGCGGAAAGAAAGTTGCAGAATAATGGGTGTTAAACCTCCCCCGGTAAGTACATTGGTGGCACGGCGGCCCACATCTCCAGCAACATACTCATATTTTTTCACCACCCATTTGAAAAATGCACAGGTCTCTTTCATTGATGGTCAGCACCGACATACACTTTTAGACACACCTCCCGCCACAAGTTCTAGAAGTGCGAACTTTAGAGCTGGGGAGCTACGTTCGAATCTCGGCATCAGCTCAACATCCTGTGATTCCAGGCAAATTGCTTTGTCTCTCCATGCCTACCACAAATGAATGTGTTCTTCTGTAATGTAAATTGTGCTCATGCCATGTTATCGAGTTCGCGCTATATAATATTGCTAGGAAAAATAAAGTAGGGAAACTCGAGTTCACACACTACTGAACGGGCACTCTTAAGTGCATCAGCAGTGCACTGTGAATCGGAGCGTTTCACAGGCCTGTCACAGATAAGGAATGCTATCAAAACAAAATCCTACAAAACAATATACTACTGACCGGCAGCAATTCATACCCGGACAACGTCGGGACGGGCTGCTAGTATTTTATAAAGCGCTCGGCACCCTGAGGGATTTACCGGCACTAGAACCAGGCAGAGTGAATACAGCCCTTAGATTGAAACAGCCCAGTCTTCAATCCTTTGCAAAACAGTCTGAGGGAGGAGCAGTTTTGCATGGATTCCGGGAGGTAGTTCCAGAGCTCCGGACTGAGGTATGGAAATGACCGACCCCCCATGCATGCCCGATGGATTCTCAACACTTTACTTAAGGACTGGTTAGATGACCGAAGTAGACATGCAGGTTGATAAGGCACCACCAGGTCTTGAATATAGTGTTGCGCTGTACCATATCTAGCCTTGTGCATATAGCATAAGGCTTTGAAATGTACGCGTTTGTCTGCGGTCCACCAGGGAAGCTTCCAAAGAAGATGCCATATTGACGCATACTTATGAAAGCGAGTGAGCAGCCTGGAAGTTACATTTCAAACTACTTGTAGGTGCCATATGACAGGCCCCCAAGTATAGAATGTTACTGTAGTCAATTCTGGACAAGACTAATGCTTGAATCACAGTTTTCTGGGCAGAAAGCGGTACTGTGCCAATGATCTTTCATTCCCACCTCAGGACTGCTAAGGAGGTCGAAGCTACCTTGGCTACCTGCAGCTTCATGGTAAGCGTCTCATCCACTTTAATATAAGAGAAACTCTCCCTTGGAATAAACTAACATTTATACCACAATCATATATCCAAATCTCATTCTCATTCTCATATCATTCTCACAAATAAAGGAGAGAACCCCAACATAATTATGGACTTACAATAAAATATATTAAAACAACAAAAATATTTTGTTTCCTATTGTTATAAACATTTATTAGCGATACAAATTATTAAAAACACAAATTCATGTAACAAAAAAACAATAGATCCTATTAAAAAATAACAAGAGACAACAGCACGTGATTAATTTTTAAATCATCATAAAAACATTAATTCGATTGAATCTATTACTGAGAAGTCATGGCCACATAGGAAATTCCAGACCCAATAGTTCCTCGAATTTAAGACAACAAGGGTGTCTCATCCAGCCAGAAGCCAAGGTTATTTACCTTAGTTGACAGATCTGGGAGGCTACCCAGAGCCTCCGGCCAAAGCTGCAGACCCCATAGTTGGAGATTTGTCCCCAGGACCATAACCTCAGTCTTCTTGCCATTGAGCCTAAGTGAGTTTGCACCCATCTATGTGGAAATCCTGTCAGGCATATGTCCAGGGTCATGGTATTGAGGCCATGTGCCAGCGACAAAGCAAAGATAAGCTTTGTGCCGTCTGCATACGAGAACAAAGTTAAGCTGCAGCTCTCAATCACCTCCACAAGGGGGCACACATAGATGTTAAACAGCATTGCGCAAACGCCGACCCCTAGTGCAAGTGTTTCTGACCTAGCACTGCCCAAGAAGCTCTGAAATGAACGGTCTTCAAGAAACAAAGACATCCAGCTAATGCAGTACCCTCCAAGCCCAGTGATGTAGCCTTTGCAGCAGGATGGAATGGGACACAGTGTTAAAACCTGCACTGAGATCGAATAAAATGAGTGCTGCCTCATTCAGGAGTCGTTTAAGATGTTCCATGACCCCTAGAAGAGTGGATTCAGAACTGTGCCCCGCCCAGAAACCTGTCTGTGATGGATGCAATTCGTTCCACAAAGGTAGTAAACTGCGAATTAACATTCTTTTCCAGGACCCTCGCTAGGATGGGCAGCATTGAAATTGGCCTAAAACTCAACCATTTGGTGGGGTTGATACCGGGCTTTTCAAGATCAGGAGAAGCATAGCGTGTTTCCAGTCTTCTAGAATACAACCCTCTCTCGGTGAGGATGAGAGTACTTCAACTACATTTTGAAGTATCTCCAGCTCTAGGCAGCTAAGTTTAGATGGATTTTATTTTCCGCAGTTTTATATAGCACAAACTCGACCTGAAGATATCAGATCGCTTTACATGAGCACCAGTTGCATTACAGGTGGGCACCGGGGAGATTAAACGATTGCCCAGAATCACAGGCTGTTTCATCCTCCCGCCAGAACTTGAACTTGGTTCACCAGCTTCGAAGTTAGTCACTCTAGCCGCTAAGCCACATCACCTTCCCTGTCGCTGGTTGACAGCGGAGCCAAGTTTAATTGACCCCAGTATTGTCAGGAATTGAGAAATATCCAGCAAAGACAGTTGCTCCATTTTCTGAACATCCGGGAGCACATGTGGCAGGTTTTCCACTCTTCCTGGTCTATCCTTCCCAATCAAGGTACGAGGGGTGGTATGAATCAATCAATCAATCAGGGGTTGGTAAAGCACAACGACTCACTGGCGAGGGTCTCAAGGTGCTGGGAGGGAGGGGTGCAGCTCCATTGAGTGCTGAGGTCATCCGAAGAGCCAGGTCTTGAGTCCCTTCTTTAAGTGGAGCAGTGTGGGAGCTAGCCCGAGGTGGAAGGAGAGGTTGTTCCAGGTCTTGGCTGCGAGGTAGGAGAAGGACTTGCCTCCCATTCTGGTTTTGTAGATGCGTGGCACAGTGGCCAGAGAGAAGTCAGCTGATTGGAGGAGTCTTTTGGGTGCGTGGATGGAGAGGCGATTGTTCTGGTATGTTGGTCCGGTGTTGTGAAGTGCCTTATATGCTTGAGTGAGTTTGAAGGTTATTCCTCTTTTGATAGGGAACAAGTGGAGATTGCAGAAGTGATGGGGGATGTTGCTGCGATGGGAGATTTCTAGGATCAGGCTGGCTGTGGCGTTTTGGATGGTCTGGAGTTTGAGAAGTAGTTTCTTGTTGATTCCAGCATAGAGCGCGTTGCCGTAGTCCATTTCTTTCAAATTGTCGCTTTTTAAAACCTTCTGGTTACTCCCTTGCCATCAGGTGTATGCACTCAACTGCTGCACCATTTTGAAATAAGAAAAATAATAATACATAATTTATCGATTTTGCACTAGTTAATTATACTAGCAATTTATACTTGTCAATTAGCTTCTTGTTACTTTATATCTGTGTATTGGGAAAATGAGCAGGGTAAATTATGCTATAATCACTATTTTTTTAAGTAAGCAGAGGAGAAGCTCCTGGTCCTCAGAAGTAGTGGAACAAGATAGTTCACACAAGTGGTCGCACCTGGGGTGGGAAGGCGTCCCCCACTGGGGAATGAAGCTGTTCTGTAAGTAATTACAAATGGAGGACAAAAAAGTCTTAGCTTAGTAGATATATCAATGAATGTACTTGACGACCCCAGGACTTTACCTGCATTTGTCACTCTTCTGCGGGCACGCCACTTTGAGGGTTGTCATTCGCACTGAGGTCATCGGCATCAAAGATGGTGAAAGACATCCAAGGGAATGGATGATGAGTTGTACTTCAAGGAGATGTACTCATCAGAGGAAACTTGAAGAAACACTTGATAGAGTATTTGTAGAGGTGAGTAAACGTTGAAAATATATCCAACGACTGAAAAGAAGGGTGAATATCAAATTGGAAGAGAAGTGACATATTTAGGGCATTTCATTGGAAGTATTGTCATAATGCCAAATGACACTATGGCAAGAGCCAGAATGAAATCCTTCATATGCAGAATCCCTGGGCAACCAATTGGTCATAAGGAAAGATCAGGCCATGAATCTATGGTAATAGCATTAGACTCAATGTACGATTATTAATGATAAAAAATCAATTTTATCAGTACAAAACTATTGTTGAAATGACTACAGGGCTCATGAATTCATAAAGTTCTATATCAATAGACCATAGACATACAAAAGATAACAAAACAACACAACACAGTTTCCGACCTGGAATATTTGTGAGTGATGTCACATGACGCTGGTGCAGCGGTATATGCCTTGATATTATTTGACAAGGAGAGGTCTGAATAATCACAAGGAACAATATAACATCGCAATGTGCACAAACAATACATTGGAAAATTGGAGACAATAAAATTAGTGCGAAATAAGACAAAATGGTAGGTGACCAAATGCTGTGGAGAAGTGTGGCTCAATGGTTAGAGCGGCAGACCTTGATGCAGAGGTCTAGTCCGGGACCAGGGTTCAATTCCCCGCCTCGACGGGTCTTGGGCTCAACTGCAACTCTGGGCAATAGCTTGCTTAATCTCCACAACAGCCCCCACAACGCTAAGGATGCCTGGCCTGCACCCTGGGGGTCCCCAGGAGTGAACACCTCACAGGGAAAGCCAGGATGGGTTCCACCGCGGCATTGGTACAAGCACCTTGAGACCCTTGCGGGTGAGTAGTGCGCTATACAAGTATTAATTTACATTTTACATGCAATGATGCTTCTTCAATGAGCCAGAACGAAAACAGTGTAATTAGCCAAAGGAGATTATTCATAGAGTTGGTGGAACACTGCCCTAAACTTTTTTTTCAGTTTTATTAAGTGCGTACTCGACCCAAAGCTATCAGAGCGCTTTACATGCGCACCAGTTACATTACACAAGGTCACATTCATTTCTAGACATGGGAAGATTAAGTGATTTGATCAGAATTAGAGGATGTTTGAGCTTCCCACCAGACTTGAACCTGGTTCCCCAGCTTAAACGTATGCCGCTCTAACTGTTAAGCCACACCCTTGATTTATAAGTAATTATGTTGATGTAGTAGATACAGTAATGACGTTAATGCAGAAAGGTTCACAACAAGGCTCTGATTACAAGTGAGGAGGAAATATGTGCAGAAATTCTGTGTGGCTGGACTTTCCATTACCACCCATTATTTCCTCACATATTTCCTACTATTACAAGTTAAATCCCATGGAATCCCATGGAATGGGGAATAACTCCGTGGTCTCGGATTTATATGGTGCAATCCTGCACATTATTCCGAATCTCATGGAGTTTACCAGGCACTTTTGCCCCCTAATCTGAGCAGGTGGTAAACGGGTGCGAGGCCCCGTGCCTAACGGGAGTTTACGGTCCAAATTTTCTGGTTGCTTGTCAGTGCTTGAGGGCTGCAGGGGAGTAGCTCCTCTACTGCAAGGGGGACTGGAGGTGACTCAAAGTGCTGGCAGGCTACCCAAGGCAGTGGAAGATCTCCAGCTTGCAGGACGAGAATTTATTAAGAAATGCACCCAGAGGGCACCTATGAGGTGCCCCCTGAGAACCAACCGACAACTAATATGTCTCAACCCTCCAGCCAGCCACCCCATACACATTTCTGATCTCCTGAGGTGAGAGCCCTCACTCTCAGAGGTCGGGAACAAAGCCTGCTCTGGGCAGAGGTGTTTATATCTCCTCCACGCAGGAACTGCAGTCCAGGTTGGGAAGCTTCAAAGGCCCTGCCACATTGGTTTTGGCCTCTAAAGATAGTGAAGATGCCAACCAGCCCTGACCTGACCCCAAATTTTGGTGGCATGACAGGTGGAAGATTAGGAGGTGTGCCCCCACCAAGCCAGCACCACCCCTAACGTGGACTAGATGACATGGACTCCACCGTTGCGAATTCCTCCATCTTGTTTTGGATGGAATTAGCCTTCTAGGCTCAGGATTATGCCCAATTCCCACAGGAAGTGGTCCTATAAAGTGTGTGGACATCCTGAAGGTAGGCAGCCCATTAGCTACTACCTGTCACTCCCCTTTAACACCCCTAATGTGAGAATTTAGGTGGCACCCCTGAACCCAAGAACTCAGATTTGATAGATCAAGAGAAGGATGAAGAAGTGATACTGCAGAAGAGCCGAGAACTTTTGATGCAAGAACCTGCCTGCTTGAAACTCTCTCGACAATCGCAACACGGTGGCTCAACCTGCAAGCTGGAGATCTTCCACAGCCTTGGGTAGCCTGCCAGCACTTTGAATCACCTCCAGTCCCCCTTGCAGTAGAGGGGCTACTCCCCTGCAGCCCTCAAGCACTGACAAACAGATACTAGTCCACTGTCCTGCAGGGCCCTGACCTGACCAAGCCACAGATTACCAGTAGAATGTACTTGTCCTCTGGAAGGTCAGATCTGTCTCCTTACTGAGTGTGAAGACACCAGGGCCAACTGTAGCCATGCAGCACCAATCCCCGGAGTACCAGACGACCTGCTCCAAACACAGACAATGCAATGTCAGTCCAGATTCTCACTGCACTACATCTAATTAGGCATTAAGGCATGTCTGCATCACTAAGACCCACTTTGTGAGTGGCCCAGCTGTCCTGATTTTGCCCCAGGAAGCTGTTTGTCCCAAACCATGAGGAGCATCTTTGTGCATCAACCCAGCCGACTTAACTTCCCTGCACCTGAGCTGCCCAGCCCAGGTAACAAAGAACCTGTGGTGCCCCCTTGTTCCAAGACCCCTTGCAACCCAAGCCACCATTTGGTAGCTCTCGAACTTGTCCCCGAGTCCCCCTGTGTAGCCTGTTTTTCGGTGGCCCCCCTTCACCGTAGAGCACCCAGATACAGCCTCAACAGTGCCCTGCTCCCAGTGAAAACCGGGAGCAGGGCAGAAGAACTGCTGGTAGTACTCTAAACCCAGAAGGTGAACCCCTGAAACCGACTGTACTTACCTTTAAGCATTTATGACTTTTCCTCCCATAGAGTTGCATTGTGCACACAGGCGGATAGGTTTGAAGGATTTACTTTTCTGTAAAAATTGCTTACAAAAACAGTACTTACTTTTGAACAAATTTCTTTGTTTTACAAAATGTATAAAAATAATAATTATTTTTCTAATTTGGTCTTGGATTTATTACTTGAGTATGTGTCTCATGTATTGCCTCTTTGAGTACAGCACATGCCTAGCACTACCCTCTGATAAGCCTAACTGCTCGCCCACACTACCACAAAAAGAGCGTTAGTATTATCTACTTTAACCTCTGTAAACCAACTAGGAATCCTCTGACTATCTGCACGGTGTACCTCTTTTTAGTGCACTACATAGAGAGCCATCTTCCTACATATAGCGCATCTGTGAGTTAACTATACCCTTTCGTATAGATCTTTGCAGGAAACTGGTTTATAACTGGGCACAGATATTCACAAATCGAAATTGCCTTTAGGATAGTTTTCTTTTTCATTCAAAGTTTTGAAAAAAAAAAATCTTAGCCTACACCTGTATAATTAGCGTACTGTACATATTACACAAGTCTAAGACAAGGAATATTGTGGTAAGTCAACAATGTGCGTGTATATCTTACATATACAATAAATATCCTGGCGTGTAGATTATGCATGCATGTGAATATCTGAGATGGCTTGAACTGGAATGTTGTGTCTTTCCCCCCAAAAAAAATGTGGAAGAAGGTGGGATTGAACACACAGAGCATCCCTGGTGCAAGCGAACATCTGCTACTTCCAGCTCATGGGTCCATGATCAATTTTCATTCATTTCAACAGCAATATTCTAAGGAACAAAAGGAACTTTATAAATCTATACTACTATTATAAAGAGAGAACGCAAACCTTTTGGCAAGGTAAACTCGGGAACCACAGCGCCAATCCACACACCCAATACATTGTTGTAATCCTCAGGGTGCGCAGATGGACATAGGCTATAGAAAATTTAAAAAAACGTACATTTAAAAATATAACTTAAAAATAAGTAGTGCCCTGAAAGTAGCGCCGGCCGCGATGCTGACGGCCACGACGTAGCGCTAGCCGCAACGTACGTGATGACGAGGAGGAGCGGCGGTGAAGTGAGGAGCTCGGGGAGGAGCGGGGGCTCAGGTAAGGCTCTGGGACACGGGATGGGAGGGAGCCCGTGCGGGAGGTTGGGCCGGAACAACGGCGGTAAGGCTCAGGGTCTGGGGGCAGCATTTCAGGCTTGCGAGGAGGAGCGGCGGTGAAGTGAGGAGCTCGGGGAGGAGCGGCGGCTCAGGTAAGGCTCTGGGACACGGGATGGGAGGGAGCCGGTGCGGGAGGTTGGGCCGGAACAACTGCGGTAAGGCTCAGGGTCTGGGGGCAGCATTTCAGGCTTGCGAGGAGGAGCGGCGGTGAAGTGAGGAGCTCGGGGTGGAGCGGCGGCTCAGGTAAGGCTCTGGGACATGGGATGGGAGGGAGCCGGTGCGGGAGGTTGGGCCGGAACAACTGCGGTAAGGCTCAGGGTCTGGGGGCAGCATTTCAGGCTTGCGTGCACTACCGCCCCGGCCCCCGCCCACCACGGCATTGTCCAGGACACAGACAATGTCGTGGCGGGCGGGGGCCGGGGCGGGAGTGCACGGAAGCCTGAAATGCTGCCCCCAGCCCCCTTCTGCCCCAGGCAACGCTGGGGCGGGCTGCTAGTTATAATATACATCCATATCCATCCATACTAATATAATAAAGAGAGAGCCCAAACCTTTGAGGCAGGTAATCTCAGGAACCACAGCACCAATCACAACACCCAATACGGTGTTGGAAAGGGCAGTTGCAGCAGAAGGACATAGGCTATGCAGACCCCCACCATATACATTTAAAAGGTAAAAGAACCGTGCCAGCAAAGTAGTCCCTTGTGGGCGTGTCTGTGTTGTGCTGTGGGCGTGTGCTGGGGGCGTGACAAACGCTGGGGGCATGTGGTACGTTCCGCCCTTCATGCCATATCTCATAACGTGTGCTAATCCCAACCTGCTCCCTTTAAATACACCTGCACCCCATAATCATAACCCACCCTTACTCCTTAAAATACCCAACACCCTTAAACACTAACCCATCTTAACACTATAAGTATACCCTGAACCCCAAAACCTAAACCTATCCCTAAACCCTAAAAATACCCCTGTCCCCCAAAACACAAACCTAGCCCTGAACCCTATAAATACCCCTGTACCTCAAAACTCAAACCTACCCCTAAAAATACCCCTGTACCCCAAAACCCAAACCTAGCCCTGATCCCTAAAAATTCCACTGTACCCCAAAACCCAAACCTACCCCTGAACCCTAAAATAAACCTGTACCCCAAAACCCAAACCTAGCCCTTGCCTCTTAAAATACCCCTCTACCCCAAAACACAAACCTACCCCTGAACCCTAAAAATACCCCTGTACCCCTAAACCCAAACCTAGCCCTGAACCCTAAAAATAACCCTGTACCCCAAAGCCCAAACCTACCCCTGAACCCTAAAATACCCCTGTACCCCAAAACCCAAGTTTAGCCCTGAACCCTAAAAATACCCCTGTACCCCAAAACCCAAACCTAGCCCTGAACCCTTAAAATACCCCTGTACCCCAAACCCCAAACCTACCCCTGAACCCTAAAAATACCCCTATACCCCAAAAACCCTAACCTAGCCCTGAACCCTAAACATACCCCTGTACCCAAAAACCAACCCTATCCCTAAACCCTAAAACTACCCCTGTACCCCATAACCCAAAACTATATCTGAACGCTTAAAATACCCAAATACCCCAAAACATATACCCCAGTACCCCAAAACATATACCCCTATACCCATACTTACCTTATCCAAACATTTTTAAAAAACATGCTTTTACCATTCATGCCTTTACAACGAATTTGGTTGTAAATGTATGCGTGGTAAAAGCATATAAAATGTAATGCCATGTGTTATAATGGAGAAGTGTGGCTCACTGGTTAGAGCAGGCAGACCCTGAAGCAGAGGTCAGACCTGGGACCAGGGTTCGATTCCCGACGCGGCAGGGTGTTGAGCTCAAATGTCCACGGACTCGATAATTCTCGCTTCGGTGCCTGACCCAATCATGGGTTCACACTATGCAACTCTGGGCATTAAGCTTGCTTAATCTCCACAACGGCCCCCTGGCGGCGGGATGCCTGGCTTTCTGTCCGCATACTTTCATTACGAAATTACCATGACCCCGCAATTGGGGATGCCCTATAGGGGCTATCTCACAGGGAAAAACCAGGACGGGTTCCCAAGGCAAGCGCGGAGATACCCCTTCGGGGGTCGATTCTGGCGCTATATAAGAAATGCAATAATAATAATAATTGCGGGGTCATGGTAATTTCGTAATGAAAGTATGCGGAGTGATGGTATGCGGAAAGAAAGTTGCAGAATAATGGGTGTTTACCCTCCCCCGGTAAGTACATTGGTGGCACGGCGGCCCACATCTCCAGCAACATACTCATATTTTTTCACCACCCATTTGAAAAATGCACAGGTCTCTCCCATTGAAGGCCAGCACCGACATACACTTTTAGACACACCTCCCGCCACAAGTTCTAGAATTGCGAACTTTAGAGCTGGGGAGCTACGTTCGAATCTCAGCATCAGCTCAACATCCTGTGATTCCAGGCAAATCGCTTTGTCTCCCCGTGCCTACCACAAATGAATGTGTTCTTCTGTAATGTAAATTGTGCTCATGCCATGTTGTTGAGTTCCCGCTATATAATATTGCAAGGAAAAGTAAAGTAGGGAAACTCGAGTTCACACGCGCACTCGTAAGTGCATCAGCAGTGCACTGTGAATCGGAGCGTTTCACAGGCCTGTCACAGATAAGAAATGCTATCAAAACGAAATCCTACAAAACAATATACTACTGGCCGGCAGCAATTCATACCCGGACAACGTCGGGACGGGCTGCTAGTAACATATAAAAAGAATACCATTCCCACAGAGACATACTTAAAAAAAGTCAGGAGCATCATATATGACATAACATACTAGTACACAGAAACATAATGATATGCACTCTTCATGGAAGCATTCGCAAGGCAATGTACACAAACGTCTAACAAATGTATGAAATGTCACAAGTGTACATTACTCTTGCATACGTCGCACAAGTAAAGATGGCGTCTTTGTTAAAGGCAAACGGGGCAGTGATAGCAGACCTTTACCAGAGTAAGGTGGGTTAGATTCCAGCCAAAGTGTTTCCAGTAACAGCTGGGAGGGGAACAGAGGTGGCTACTCAACAATGGCGGAGGAGCGTCGCCCCACTACCTGGCTCAGAGCTAACAATGAAAAATAAAATGTTGTTCTAGAATCGTTTTATTTATTTTTTTGCTGGCCCAGAGCCAGGACTGTAGGGAAGAGTGGGCCGAGGCATGACAGGAGGAGTGCTATGTACACTCCCTAAGTGCGCATATGTGTTTGGCTGGCCGTCTCATGCTGGCCAAAACACACATGCACACTTAGTGTTCTCCAGCCCGGTTGCATTCAACAGCCAGGCTGGAGCAACTCCCACAGACTCCCTGGTCTGAGCGGAGCGTCTTTCCAGCCCACTCAGACCAATCCCCATGCTGCTCTGCAGCACTGGGATTGGATGGGAGTCTGTTCCAGGGGCTGCTGGGACCAGGAAGAGGAGAGGAGGCATGACGCCAGAAGCTGGCTGCAGCTTCAGGTAAGTTCTTTTTTTATATATCCAAATTATTATTATCCCCTCATGTGTCCCTCTCCCATGAACGCTCCGGCATACCCTCCATCCGCCTCACCACCCGCTGTTTGTGGCTGCCGCCACTGGAGGGGAATGTGGCCCGGAGGCAGTGCTCACAGCTGGTAGGGTTTTCAGATGCTCGCAGCTGGTTTCCAATATTCAGCATGAACTTCCAGTAAACTTTAAGAAAAGAAAATGGAACTGATTGACAATGTAATATCTCTTTGGCTATTTTTATGTTCTCCGCCTCCAGGCCTTTTCCTAGAAGTATTCTTCCCCATCCTGTTCTGTTCTCAGTAGGAAGAGACTTTGCTGCTCCAGCCCCCTCCCCGGCACCTGCAGATTCCTCCCCTGCAGGGAGCTGAACCTGTCAGAGCAGATCTGCTGAGGACATGTAAATTGCTGGTTGGAGGCAGCTGTGCGAGTGCTGCAGCGCTGCAGGCTTCATGCTGAGTGCTGCTGAGGCTGAGCGCTGGTTGCATCTTCATGTCGGTGTCTCCTGCCTCCATAGTCTGTAGGCGAATGAACAACATGGAGTTTTTCTAAGAGGCCAGTGCCTCAGGTGGAAGACCAGTATGGGTCATCACGTGTGTCGTCACAACTCACAGATGTCACAACTAACAGGCAAGGTGTCACAACGAACAGATTCTTGCTATTCAGGGTCAGGTGTGACTGGCCCTTCCAGAGGCAGCTGCTGCATCTAATGCTTGTACGAGTTCACACTGTATTGTAATTGTCTTTGTGTAGTGCGTCATTGCCCTGTTCACAGGAACGCATGCCTTTACAACGCAGTTTTTACATCGCAACATCCTTTACAACGCACTCCATTACATCGCATTACACTACATTGCATTTTTAGAAACTACTTTTACAACGCATTCCATTACATCGCATTATACCCTTACAACGCATTCCATTACAACACATACCATTACATTGCATTTAAGGTAAGTATTGGATAGTATAGAGGTAAAAATTACTATTTTAACTCCAGGGGGTGCAACAGTAGGGAAAGTGTTGGATAGTGTAGGGGTTAAAATTACTATTCTAACTCCAGGGGGGTGCAACAGTAGGGTAAGTGTTGGATAGTGTAGGGGTTAAAATTACTATTCTAACTCTAGGGGGGTTCAACAGTAGGGCAAGTGTTGGATAGTGTAGGGGTAAAAATTGCTATTCTAACTCCAGGGGGTGCAACAGTAGGGAAAGTGTTGGATAGTGTAGGGGTAAAATTACTATTCTAACTCCAGGGGGTGCAACAGTAGGGAAAGTGTTGGATAGTGTAGGGGTTAAAATTACTATTCTAACTCCAGGGGGTGCAACAGTAGGGTAAGTGTTGGATAGTGTAGGGGTAAAAATTACTATTCTAACTCCAGGGGGTGCAACAGTAGGGTAAGTGTTGGATAGTGTAGGGGTAAAAATTACTATTCTAACTCCAGGGGGTGCAACAGTAGGGTAAGTTTTGGATAGTGTAGAGGTACCATGCATTGTAATGGTATGCGTTGTAATGATATGCGTTGTAATGCCTGCATTGTAGTGACATGCGCTGTAGTGTCATGCGATGTAACGCCTGAGTTGTAAAGGATGTTGCGATGTAATGACTGCATTGTAAGTGTAGTGCAATGTAATGGTTGCGTTGTGAAGGATGTTTCCCGTTCACAGCACATTCTCAGATGGGTAGCAATGCTTGTTTTGAAGAGTGTGTATTTGCAGTGAGCCTTGGGGGGCCATTACGCGGGCCCTGGTAATCACCCTGTTGAGTTCCCCTCTTGCCAGATTCCTGGTACCAGCTGTGGGGATGCCTGAGGCTCACCTAAAAACAAGGAATTACAGAGGAATTGAGAATACGGTGCTCAATGCCTCAGGTAATTCCTCATTTCCCCTAATTTTCCAAGAGACTCCATCTGCTTGAAAAAGGTCAAATTACCAGGAGAAAAACACGGAGGGCCTCATATAAAAAAGCGATGCAGGGCAGAAAGCCATTTTGCTGCACCAATCTGATTTGTTTGAAAAGCACAGGGATGTGTTGTATTAACAACAATACAACACATCTGTGTGCTTTCCCCTGTGTTAGAGCACAATTCGCTGACATGCGCCAGTGCAGGCACCTTTGTGTCATGTTGCAAGGGTGCCGGGGTTGCAGGAAACACTTTTCTGCACAAAAAACATTAATTGCATTTTCTGCAGCACACATAGAAAGAGGAAAAACTAGGAGGAATAAAAGTATTTCTCCTCGTTGCACCATTCCTACGCTTCCCCTGGGGAGATGAAGGATTCTGACACACTCCCTGTTTTACAAAATGTTGTAAATCTGGAAATGCATCAAGTTCCATGGATGTTGCATGGGAACAACCACAGCAACACCCTTGGAACGCCCCTTGCAAGCAGAGTAAGCGTGAAAGGGGCACATATTTACAAGGCCATGAAAAGTCAAGCACTGTGTCTTTATGTGGATTTGTAGATATGGCCAGGCACATCAAAACAGGTGACGCAACGGCGGTGCAACAGCCTTTGCAAATGAGGCCCGGGGAGTATAGTAAATCCACACACTATGTAATTGTGATGGGGCTGTTAACGCATGTTTAAGATCCAACCACAATTAAAGGGGCATTTATGATATATTACAGATCCAGGGGCATAATGCAGGCTCCTGAGGAGCAGGGGCCCCCAACCCTCCAGGGGTCCTCCCACCCTTCAACAGAGGGTCACTGAATATCTTTCAGATATAGGAAACTCAGGGGCCACTCATTCCATTCTGCAGGTGGACCCTGTCATTTTGCCTTACACCACTGGACATACCACGAGAAGTTTACTTTAACCGGTTGCTTAGAGTTACTTTACAGGTCCCTTATGGATTTCTTGGTAGACAATCAAACCATCAACCCACAGCCTGTCCAGGACACACACCAAAGACAGAAGTTCTGTATAATCGAGAGGGTTGTTGAGGGCAAGGACAGAGCTCTTGTTAGATATTCTACTTGTATGCTGATGACGGAACCGCTCCGTCATCAGCTGCGATGGCGCTGTGCTGATGATGGAGCGGTTCCGTCATGGCCCGCCCGCCGCTCATGCGTGGCGCGAATTCCGCGCCTGCGCTGAGCGTTCTATTGAGCGGGCGAGCCATGACGGAACCACTCTGTCATAAGCAGAGCGCAACCGACGCTGGTGACGGAGCGGTTCCGTCACCAGCATGCGCCCGCCGCTCTTCCGCCCGCCCCCTTAGCACTGCGGTGAAATAGCCGCCGCAGTGAAGGGATTAAGTCAACCCTTCTTCAAACTATATTGTAATGGGGAATTTTAAATTGTCTTAGAGTCCAGTTGGAAGGCTGGTGATAGGTGTGGGCGGAAAATCCGTTCCGCTCGCGGATTTTGCGGATTTTCGGGAAATCCGCAATCCGCGAGATTTGCGAATTTCCCGCAAAATCCGCAAATCCGCGAGCAGCGGATTTTGCTCGCACTGCTCGCACTGTTCGCGTGAGTTCGCGCCCCGCGAATAAGTGCAAAATTGCAGAAATACGATTTTAGCAAAACTGAAAGTAACTACTTACCAGGTTCAAAAGTTCAGGCACATCATTAGTAGCCATTTCCTGTAGTGCTTCCTGAGGGGCCCCTCCAGAGTTCAGTTGCCAGTTGAAACTATTATGTGACCCTGCTCTGAACCTCAGAATAGTTACACATATGCCACAAAGGTCCTGAATTACAGCTAAGGGAGACAAGCAGGAGCCAGGCTGGAAGTTAAAATCCATTAATCAGCCCCTAATTCATTATTGTCAGTTGGGGCAGGGCAGGTGTTGTAACTAATTTTGCAACAATGAAAGCACTTAGCAAGTGCAAAAGATCACTAATCAGGGCGCACTAAGGAAGCAGGTGCCAGCTAAAAAAATATTCTGTGACACATTAATTAATCAGCCCCAAATTAATTCAGGTCACTTGAGGCAGGGAAGGTGTGCTTTGCTTTGCCGAAAATAATGTACACTGGACAACCAGAGGGTGTGGTGATGAAACAGAGGGTGGCATGGGTGGGCCAGAGGGTGGCATGAGTAGTCAGAGAGTGGCAGTGGTGACAGAGAGTGGCAGTGATGAAGAAGAGTGTCCCAAACAGGCTGGACACGTAGAAACAACAAGTTCGCAAAACTTGCGACCCGACAGGTAAGTTCGCAAATTGCGAAATTGTAAAAACCCTCGCGAACTGGCAGAAACACGGGCGAACACAAAAAAAAAAAAATCCGCAAATTCGCGGGAATTCGCGGATTTTGCGGATTGCGAATCCGCAAATCCGCAAAATTCGCGAACGCGAGATCCGCAAAATTCGCTCATGCTTAGCTGGTGAGGGACAAGAGCGATACCTGCAGAAATAGACTTTATTAAAGTCATCCAAGCTGCTGATCATTATTGTATGGTAAGAGCTTACAATCCATTAAAGAATCCAGGTTTAGGGACAATGGCAGATCTCTGTGCCCTGGTCGCATGGTCTCCTAAAAAGAGTTAAATTAATTGAGGGGGTTTGAAGATGCTGACAACCTGTGCCTATCTTTGATCTATGAGGAGACCCAGGTTAGATACTAATAATTCCCATCAACAAATTGTAGATCTGGGAGAATCCAGCTCTCCCAATCAGTATCTCTAGGAATGGACCTTTAGTGATCAGGTAGTAGTTAGCTGGGTTAACTGGGTCGAGGTTCAGCCCCACAGCAGCAAAAGGGGCCCAAAACCTTTTGAAAAATGTATTAAAGTTTGCAAAATGTGGAAAATATTTCATGTTTGCACCAACAATAATATACCATCTATGGTAAAGAGTTCACAATCATGTTAATTAAACTTAAATATAAAGTAGTAAAAATATTTTTATTTTAATGTACATTTCTTTTAAATGTAGAACAAAAAATGCTGCAGCATTATTCATGTTTCTTTATGTGGAATTATTTTTAATATATTAGATTAAATTAACAAATTAATATCATTTTTCAGAATGTTTAAATAAAAATACAGACTTAAAGTATAAAATGTATATTTATTCATAACAGTAAAAATTATTTACATTTTGTAAAGAATTTTTGCAATGTGTTTAATCTTTTTTAAAGTTTAATCACTATTTACATTTTTATGGTTAACTAATTTTAAAATAAACTAGCAAATACGATTTATTTCGATTTTATTTTTTACTGTTAAATTACATCTATTTATCTTGTTTAAACTTAATCAAAATTAATTTAACAATACTTCATATTTGCTTTTACTTTAAGTAGCTGCCTCCATTATTTTAGATGGGAGGTTGTTGCAGTGCCAGTGGTGGCCATGTGTGGTGCTAGACTTACTCCAGCTCTGAGCTGCAGTACATTTATGAATGCTTTGGGTCTTCTTTTGGCTTTAGTAACTATTGAAGTGCAGTTTGTGAACAAGATTGGTCTTCCTCTTGTGTGGGTGGGCACATGTCCCTCACTAATCCCCTCCTTGGCCCTCCATTAACCAATCCCCAATCCTCTCTAAACCCCTTCCACATAGTCGAAACTTATTTACTATTTCCCAGAACCCTCCCACATTTACTACTAAAATGTTTACCTATGTATGCACAAATCTCTGCTGTCGGGGCAGAGGGCTCCATACAAAGAAAGGATGGGCGAGAAGGAAGCATAGACCTTTGCACTTAGGATAGGGCATACCATTTTAGTATATTATGTAGTACTTTAGTAGTACTACAAAATGCAGTTTGTGAATAGGCCAAAATGTATTGCATACAAGATTTCTCATACTCTTGGTTTGTGGTATGGATAAACTCCAAAGGCAGACTGAATCTGTGGGATTGGGGGATGTGAAATTGAAACAGTGAAAGGTGTGAATGGCAAATTGTACACATGAGACTTTAAAGGAACAACGGTCCCTGCAGGAAACAGTAGGTATCAGACTATGTAATGAATTTAATTATGACTCAATATCTTACTATAGCATTTAAAACCACATTTACTAACAACCAAAGGTATGGGGAAGCACCAAAAGAGAACAAAGGAATGAAATATACGCAGTTAATTACAGGTGACGTGTGTAGAAATTATTCAGTTTACGTCACAGGACACATAGCCAGAAATAAGCACCTGTCAAATTACATACACATTACAGGGCCAGTATGCACAGTTGACGACGTTTCGGTCCAATTCAAATGTAACGATCATCATCAGGACATTTCAAAGTCAATGTTTGAGATTCAACTGTGTGATAAGAAGTAGAAGGCCCCAGATGTTGATTGAATGATGTCATAATGTTAGACTGAATCCTGCCCTGTTACAGATGTTTCTTTTCTGGCACTGCAGAGTCTCGAGATGATGGCTGTGGGAGGAGAACTTGCAGCTGGGGTCAAGCTGACTCTCCAGAGATGCGGAACTGGCAAGAGGTGCAGAAACATTGCTGAAGTTTGATTGGGTCTTTGACAATGGAAAATAGAACAACCATAAAGGGACACCGAGGCCCTGACCGAGGGAGAGGGGCTATTTGACACAAGTTAAACACACTAATATATCTTTCTCAACTTTACCCCCAATGCGCTTTCCTTCTTTCTCGTCTTCTCCCTGTTTTCACTTCTTTCTCTCTTTCTGATTAACCCGTCTCCTCTCCTCTCCTCTTCCACTTGCCTCTTGGCGCTCCCTTTCTTGCTCCACTCCAGTCTCACGCTCTTCTTGCTTCATTCTCACACCTTTGTAGCTCGCTCTCCTCTCTCTGTCTCATTGCTGCCTCGTCCCTCTCTCACGTCTGTCTGTCTCTGTCTCCCTCTCTCTCTCTCTCCTTTCACAAATCTGCAAAATCAGATGTACTGCCCCGTGTGGGGACAGATCTCCAAAGGTTTTCATTTCTTTGTGACTTCTCCCTTCCAGCTGTGCCAAGCACTTTACATTGCATTGTACATAAAGCACAGCTGCACACATCAAATCTCCTTTACACTTGTGCAATTGTACTGCCCACCACTTAGAGAAACTCTTTCCAACACCCACTCCAAATGTTTGGGGCGTGACAAGCCTATTCCTTACAAGGGGGTTGACTCTTGCATTTGAGGGGTGAGTCTGTAAGGGTTCCCTGGTGCAGGCCCTCACACTTGTGAAACTGCACATTGTTTCCCTGTGGAGAAAACCATTCACCAGCCCCCCTACCAGGGTTGGAGATCTTACAAGCGTACTCCAACCCTAGAAATGGATTTACTCCTGTCATAGAGTCTGCAGCGGTTTCAGGATAGGAGTCAGAAACGAGCGTCTAAATACCCAACTCACAGGCTTGTAGGTGATCCCACATCTGGAACGCCAAATCCCTACCCCTAGAATAACAATTACACACGAGGCACATTCACTTGTGCAAATATTCCCCTCTGATCAACGCGTGCCACTGACTGAGGTCCATATGTATGATCTGCAAGCGTGCAAACCTCTTTATGTCTACATTTGGCGTCACTTCCTGTGCACACTCATCTGTTTCTGAGTGTGTCTACGTGTTCATGGGACAGAGGGGGCCCTGAAGAGAACCGCCCTGGGCCTTAAAATACAGGGAGGTTTACAAAGTAAACAATGAGCTGTGCCATCTACTGACACACCAAGCTCTTCACTTCTTCATAGTGTGAAGTTTCACAAAAGCATCAACAGTGCAATGTACGTCACCATAGCGCCTGCATCGCGTGAAGTGCATGAAGCAGCCTTCCCCTGCTCTGGCCAGATGTGGTTCAAAGCAACCAAAGGTACAGCCAGTCTGCAAAATGTGAAACCGACCTAGCCCGTAAACTTTCGAAAACTAACAATGCACAACACAAATTGAAGTTTGACACAGGACCAGATCTTGCCATAATATCTGGATCACTCAAGCAGGTAAAACAATCTAGATAATGAGAATCCAAATCTAGAACTCGCTTCTCCTAGAATCGGGGAACCAATGGTGGCCCTCAAAAGTACTGAAGTTGAACCTCTTCACAGAATCCTGTCCAAGCTTCCATTTATTACCAGCACTGCAGCAACAATTTCAAGTAATAGATTCAAACCCCATCAATTCCAGCCTTTACAATTTCCACTAACCAGGAAGGAATGGACATCACTCCCAGACTTCCTATAACACACTAGCTGAGGAAAGTAGCTCCTAGTTACAAGCTAGTCCTTTGGGCAAGAAAGAAATTCGGAGATGCCACCATTTTAGAAATTCATGGAAACGTGGTTTTCTCTCTGGGATGTCTTTTTTGGAATGGTGGTTTGGTCCTCACTGTTACCAGCTGTGATTGTGCAGCCAATATTGTCCCGCTTCACAGCTGCAAATCTTCTACGTCATTCTAGAATGTGCACAAATCGCCCAGCCCTGGACTGTGAGAGACCTGGAGTCATAACGACAGCCGTATACTTAGAGTCACCCAGAAACTTTATTGTCATTCCACTCAAATCCTCAAAAGTAACTCCTAAACCCTTAAGTCGCCCTCGCTGTCCCTCTCGGCCTCTCGCTGTGATGTAGCGTTGATGCCCCAGCCAGGGACAACCCTAGGTTTCATTCAGCCAATCAGAGTGGGGAACTTTAGACATCTTTGCCCAGCACTTTGGGTCGGAAATTACACTCTACCCTCTATATATTAGTTTTCTATTAATGACCAATATGGCAGTCATAGGCTATTAACCATATATGATGTTTGTGCTGGCCCCTTCAACAGCACCTGTTGAAACAGTTAGCATCTATAGAACTCCCCTAACAATACACACCAAATCCCTCATTTTAGCCTTAACTACTCATCAGAGTCAACCCAACATTCCCAAATCCAATGGCGCCTTCCTTATTAGCCCGATATCTTTGAAGAGCGTGACACACCAACATGTGTGACCTTAGCAGTACAAGTTAGGGTGTGTTAAAAAACGACAGTGTCAAGCTTTCTTTATTTATCAACCCTATAGTGTCTTGACTCCTGCTGTTGCAACGCGTCCTTGCCCCTCCAACATGCGGCAATGTCCAGGGGGTCATTGCCCACCCCCGCTGCCTCTCTTTTCATAAAGGTGAGTTGAGTGGTGTCTGTCCTTGCAGAAGGCACCTCACCAGTCTCCATAATGTTGAGGCCAAGGCCTGGGTTCATGGCCATATATGACCCATTAACCTCTACTTCACCGGATTCAGCTGGGGATCCCTGAAACCTACCAGGAACAGAGACAACACTGAAAGACAGCTAAGCAATCACTAAAAAGAGTCACTGTGCAGAAAGCACGGACTGCAAAGTAGCTGGAAACTGAAGCAGCCTGCACTGCAACAATCATGCCTCATGTATGGTTTTAGGAATGTGTCTGTTTGACTTATAACAACATTAAGGCTGAGCCTAGGGCTGTTTGCTTCTTCCATTCTGTGCTTGAATCAAAGAAACAATTTAAATTAATGAAATCATTTCCTGTAAGTTATTTGGTGTGGAAGTAATCGATATGTTGTGTAAATAAGGGTTTTTTGTGGTTAAGGAAAGATTGTAAAAAGATCTCTCCCGCCAGAGCACTTAGTGCCGCGAAGGAGGCGGGTCTCATTGTGGGAGCGTAGGATGACGCTTGATTTTTGAGGCATATTTGGCTTGATTTTTGAAGGGTCTAGGTATTAGCACTTAGATTGATTTTTAATATTTAGGAAAAACTTAGGAAGACTAAAAAAAACGATGTTAATTTACTAAACAAAAATTACAAGTACCTATTTTGAACATGAATATAATTGTGAATGTCGATTAGGGAAAATAGTTTTAATATTTTAGTGACAAAAATGGGTAAGAAGATAAAGGTTGATGTACACACTGTAGATAAAGGTTTACAATAAGGAAAGGGGCTATGGAAAAGTGCTCACTACAAAAAGGTGTAAATAAGGAAGTAGAATGGAGGAGGGGGAAATACACTCATTTTTAGAAATTAGTGAAGAAGGGTGTAGTCCCCCACCCTCAAAAACAAAGAGATGAGTGCAGGAGAGGTTCGTTGGATGCACAAAGATCAGACAACAAGAGTTCAGGTTATCTTCCTTCACCCACTAAAACAGCATTTTTTATATCAAGTGCAATATCACACATTGAAGAGATATGGGAAAGAAAGGAGAGGTAAATTGAAAATGTATCTTTGAAAACCTTGCAGAAAATGAAGAAAACACATGTGAAGGAATAAAGACACTTACACTTTTAAATAAGCATGTAAAAGCCAATTTTGACAAGAAAAGACACATCTTATGAATTGGTTTCTACCAAATGGTAAATATCATTCATCTTAATTTTTTTTATTTTAACAGTTTGGGTGAAATTGTTTCTCAGGATTTTTGTTCTTTGGATTAGCTGGTTGTTAGAACTGGCTATTTCTGGTTGGCTAAGGCTGACGCCAAAGCTAGGAAGAAACCACCATTCTAGTCAGGGCAAGGGAGTCACACACCAAGATAACCCCTGCTCACCCCCTGGTAGCTTGGCACGAGCAGTAAGGCTAAACTCGGAGGCAATGTGTAAAGCATTTGCGCCAGCACACAACAGCAACAACATACTAGGCACACCACAAAAGAAACTCCACACAAGATTATTATAAAATAACTTTTGTATTGTAAAAACACATCAGATAGTTTGCGCTTTACAAAACCCGATTAATAATAATAATAATAGTATCACACAATATACATGGTGCCAACTGGCACGGGCATTATTCACAAGGGATTATGTACAGGACAGGGCCACATGGCCACTGTCAGAATCAGCACTTAGTAGACATTAGAATAAGTATAGCACAAAATAACAATTATAGATCACATCCAGTAACTACTGGGAACAGGTAAGTACCACCTACGCAACCCTAAACACCTTAGGAGAATGTCACGCAGGGAACCAGGACCTCACTAGGACCACCTGTATTAGAAAGAACAACCACCTAAGAATAAAATATATTTAGGGGTATAAGCAAGAACACATTACACATGATGCAAAACCAACATTCAGAGGTGTAGGGAAAGAAAACCACATGATTCATAAAACATACATTCAGCGGTGTAAGAACATGGCACATGATGCATCAGAAACACATTCAGAGGTACCTGGAAGAAAAACACATTACCCATGATGCATAAATATACATGCAGAGGAGTAGTAAAGGGAAACACATGATGCATAAACCTACACATTCAGCGGTGTTAAGAACAAGGCACATGATGCATCACAAACACATTCAGAGGTGCAGCGCTAGGAGACACATGACACCTAAAACATTCAGAGGTGCAGCGCAGGGAAAGAAAGACACATGATGCATAAAAACATTCAGAGGTGTAAAATCAAGGATACACATGATGCATAGAAAACATTCAGAGGTGCCAGAACATAACACAATAGCGCAAAAACACCTTAGCAATTACTATTAAAAACATAGAAATCACATTGTGCAGAAATCACATACCAGCCCCCATCTAATAACGGGACTAAAGAGCCCTGTGTCCAGAATGTCAGGGTGCGCTGCCATGCAGCGCCAGTCAGGGGTGCACCACTGGCACAAATCCTAAACGTTGCAGGTGCCCACTACTTGCTGGGCACCTGAGACACTCACAAAACCTAAACGGTGCAGCTGCCCACTAATTGCTGGGCAGCTGAGAATCCAAACTGTGACAGGGTCCTCACTGACCCTTAGGCGCAAACTGCGCCCACTGCTGGAGCCACACAGGCTCTACCACCAACATCCTGCGGCCAAACGTTGGAGCCACACAGGCTCGTAAACTATATGTGCACCATGGAGCCCTCAGGCTCTGAAAACCATGGCACCTCGAGCCTCGCTGGGCTCGTGAATCAGAATAGGGGCGGGAGCCTCTCGGTGCTCCAAAGAACAAAGCGTGCCCCCAGAGCCTCTCTCAGGCTCTCAGAAAGTAAAAGTGCCCATGAGCCTCTCTGGGCTCGTTCACCAATGCCCCACTGGAGCCTACGCGGCTTCCCAGCGACAACGAGCGCGAGATCGCGCTCCTGTGGGGGGGGGCGGACACCGACAATGAGTCCCGACGCCCCTCCCTTCTCCTCTCACACCACACTCATCCGGACTGGCGGCGCACTGTGGCGACTCTCTCTTGGCGGCCCCGGGGCTCTCTCTACCGCTCATGGGAGCCCCGGGCAGCCATTAATAGGCACGCTTTCCTCCTCTCAATCTTGGCAGACAGCAACCAATCGTGGCACGGCCTTCAGGAGGCTCAGGGGCGCCTGGACCAATCCCAGCGCGGCCCTACTGTCGAGCCTCCTGCCGGGAACCAATGGCAGCCGCGGAAACTCTTCTTTTTTTTTGTACAGCCAATGGCGGCGCTGCAACTTCTCCCTCGGCCAGCCAGTGGCAGCGCGGCCCACCGGGACGAGCCCCCACAGCGGCCCAATCCCAGCGCGGCCCCTTCGGTGCTTCGTCCCGGGCAGCGGCGGTGAAGGGGGCAAATGCCGTGTGGGCACCGGCTTCTTTAAAGATAATAAATCGAGGTGGGCACTCGATCGGGCCCAAACAATCAAATAAACAGGGTGGCACCCGCAACAAAGCAAATAGCGATATCGGCTATGGAGCAGGGTGACACCTGCAATTCCGCACGCAAAATGCGGGCGGAGAAACGCTCCAATGAAGCAAAATGCGCTCCCAAGCGCCACGAAAGACAAATCAAGCGCTCCCAAGCACCAGCAGGCAAAAGAAGGTCTCTGCCTCAAACAAAGCACTCCCCCAGTGCTACCAGCAAAGTCCAGCAGCAAAGGGAAGCAAAGGGGACCCAGCAAAAGGTCTCCAGGGTTCAAGATAGGTCCACCAGGTATCCAGGGCAAAGCAAAGTCCCCCAATCAGCCCAGGCAAGGCAGAGGGGTCCCCCAGAAGTCCTCCAGGCATTCAGGGGCTGGGCAGGGCCCAGGGATTCCCCTGGGCCCAAGCATCAGCACGCCCCTGGCAGATTCAAGTTGAAAACAAGAACAAATTGGAAGGGGACACAGCCCCTTCTTATACAGAGAAAAGTCTTTGAAGTCTTTGTGCAGGCAGTGTGAGAACCAGCTAGAACTGGTTTTAGGGAACTCTCTTCAGTGTCAGGGACAGAGGTGACAGTCGCCCAGCGGGAGGTGGAGCCAGCATTGTGGTCAGGCAGGCACAGCCCTAGTCACTCCCAGGTGCCATCTCCTCCCACTTCCCTGGCAGCAGATGCAGCCTTTCATCCACGGGCTGACTCAGACAACCTCCTGGGGCTCCCCAGCCCCTGTCACCCTCAAACCAGACAGTCAATCCACAAGACGGCCCAGGCACTCCTGGACCAGGCTCACCAGCCAATCACACGCCAGACACAAATTACACAAATATGCCAACTTCTAAAAGTGGCACTTCTACACTAGACACAGTCATGCCGCCTATATCATTACGCAGCATTTAATCTCACGAGTTCGTACATATCAAACTCGACCCTGCACTCCCCACACATCAGGAACTACTATGGGCATAGATATTCCCCATTCATTCCTATGGGAGGGCAGGTCATTCACCACACATACACAGAGAGCTCAAGCACTTTGCACTGTACCACAGTGAAAAAGTGCGCAGAGGCCTAAAATCACCAACACCAGGTCACAGAAACAGGCTAGGAAAAAGCAAAAAGTCTCGGGGTGAACCTGCCAAAAGGGCCGGGTCCAACACTGGTCTATAAAATTAAATACAGGTGTTTGGGCATTGCCTACAATGTGCCATTTGAAGGGGGTGGTTTTACCTCAGAACTGTGGCTTTCTATTTGCTCTGTGGCTTCTGTGGAACAACCAGACAGCGGTCCAAATTATAAAGGCATTCATGAGTACAGGAAAAAGTCGTCCTGCCGAACTGCTTTAAATATTTATTAATGGGGATATTCACAAAATATTCATGCACAATGCGTACAAGCAGAATTGGGGCGCCCGCTTTGCACTTTTACACACAGGGAGTTGGGCATGTGGCCTATGCACGAGGGCATTTATAAGTGTGCGTAGTAGTACTGTTTCATGTGCTCATTATTAACTCTGTGAAGTGGTTCATGAGGTGGGGTGCAACTAGGCCCAAATTTTGGGAGGGTAAGGGCTAGACTTCAGGTAGTGGTGTTGGGGCTTCTATTTCACCCACTCGGGACTGAGACATCTACAGAGTCATAATGAGAACACGCATTGGCAAAGCCAATAATTCTAGCTCTAATGTGCTAATGCCTGCAAACAGCGTTTGTACATGTCTGTACTTTCAACCTTTAGCAAATCAAAGACAGAACTATTGGCTTTGCCAATGCATTCTCATGAGACACAGGCACTGCTGAAGCTCTGAAAACCCAACAGACATGCGAGGATCAGATGCCTGTAGATGGTGGCAACAAGAGACGGCTCTGTCTGGTGGGCTTGTGTCTGACATACAGAAAAGGTACTGAAGGCGTTCTGAAAATAGGTATTTTTGTACTACAAGCAGTGCGAGCTGCATAATAAATATGTTTCCAGGTAACAAGATCTTTTTTGGGGGAATGTATGATGTTACAACGCAAACATTTACAACGCATGCCTTTACAACACAGTTTTTACATTACAAAATCCATAACAACGCATGATTTTGCAACGCATGCCATCACAACGCATTTTCACAAACTATATTTACAACGCATATCACTACAACACATACCATTACAACACAAACCATTACAACGCATAATACTTTTAGGGCAACAGTAGGGTAAGGGTTGGCTAGTGTAGAGGTAAAAATTACTATTCCCACTACAGTGAGTGCAACAGTAGGGTAATTGTTGGATAGTGTAGGGGTAAAAATTACTATTCCTACTCCAGTGAATGCTGCAGTAGGGTAAGTGTTGGATAGTGTTGGGTTAAAAACTACTATTCCCCATTAGTTACCTTATAATACGTTGTAATGGCATGCGTTGTAGTAACATGCGTTGTAATGACATGCGTTGCAGTGACATGCGTTGTAATGGCTGCATTGTAATGGCATTCGATGTAAAGGACATTGCATCGTAAATACTGTGTTGTAAAGGTAGTGAGTTGTAATGACTGCATTGTAAAGGTTGTTTCCCATTTTGGGGTATCTCCCTATGAGTACAAAAAAGTGCTCCAACTGGAGTAGGCTTCTAAGAAAATTGTGTGGGTTTGTATCTGTAACAAAATGAGGTGGCCCACCAAGAGCTCACAAAAAGGGGGCATCCATAGAGTGGAATAAGTGGGGTATCTGCTCGCAATATTAAAGCATGCACATGTTTGTATTCAGCACAGACCTAGCAGGGGAATTACAGAGTGTTGCATATTATAGGAAGTGATGGAAGACATTGCAAGATTCTATGTTTCAAGTGAGAGCTTAAATCTTTTTTAATGCATGCATTTCCACTAGTATCTCACCATTTAAATTTTAGGGGAAATGAGATTAAAGGGGTTATTAGGAGTCTTGCAGTCCACGGACCGCCAGACTCGCTGAGGCACAACGGTGGCGGTCTCCCAACCGCCCTATTAGGACCATGGCAGCCAGGCCGCTCTGGGACCATTGCAACTACCAGGAATGTCGGTGGCGCGGTGGTCTTGAGGCCACAATATGGTTGGTGGACTGCTGAGGCCCCGCCAAGCATATTACGAGTTTCCTCATGCCACACTTTTCATGGTGGTGCGACCACCATGAAAATTGTGGCAGTGAGAAAACAAAGGGGGCCTTACAGGGCCAGCTTGTGATTCACGCCATTTGGATGCACATGTGAGGGCACAACGAGTGCCAACCTGTGTGCATGCACACGAAAGACCTGCATGGCACGGATTGCAGAATGCATGCCGTGCAGCTACTGCATTTGGCGTTCCCATTGCAGTGCCTATTTCATAGGCACCGACGGTGCACCATCCTGGGAATTCCAAAGAACCGAGGCCAGATGGGAGACAACTCCTGATCAGGCAGGTTGTTCGTGCGGGGCAGTCCAGCTCCCACAACGTCGAACTCATAATAAGGCGCTAAGTGTTTGGCCGGAACGGCACAATTTTCAGTCAATTGCTGCGCCGGATTCAAACCGAGGTCACCAGATTAATAGCTTAGCCCCCAGACCACATATCGCTCTTTAATCCATGGGATAAAACATTTTAAAAAGTCACTTTCAGAATGAAGTTGAAAATGCTTTAAATTACCAGAATTTTAAACCCCCAAAACCGGGACATTGCACAAAAATAGAGGAAGGACTACAATTTTACCTCAAGCGATGACAGGCATCCTCAGCAGAGAATTACAGAACAGGCAGTGAGAACATACATACAATGTAACTTTTAAACCCAGTAGCTGCCCTGTTAATTCAACTGCGTTCTTGAAACAACTGCTGACTCTCCCTGCTTTGTACAACAACAAAAAAACACCTCCCACCGTTTTCAGTCGACCCTCTCTAAAACCGGGACAAGAGCAATATTTCTTGAAATTTGCTGAGACAGCTGATTAAAAACAGGGACCGTCCTGGCAAAACGGGGACGCCTGGTCACCCTACCTCTGCACCCGACTACAGAACACGCTTGCCTGCCCCACTACCGCGGAGAACGATGAGCCTCCAGTACAAGGGACAAGCAGCCATGGGAAAAAGGGACCTGGTGCCCAGATCTGCAAAGCAGGGTCCTATGGACAACTTCGCGGCACCGCGACAGGTGGCTGAGCAGCAGCCCGTGCCGCCAGGATCAAGGACGGATATGGCTATGCTGATGGAGGCCATCCAGGCGTCCAGGACGGACATACAGGCATCGCGAACAGCCCTAGAGATGAAAATTGGAGAGGTGGGCTCTGAAGTTACGTTGCTGCGGCAGGATTTTCGGAACCTAGCAGAAAGAGTGACGGCGACGGAGACTAGAATAACAGACAATGAGGAATCGATCTCGTCACTGAAGAAAGACATGGCGGAACTGCAAGCGTCCCACCGGCAGCTGCTCTGGAAGGTAGACGACGCGGAAAATAGATCAAGACTCAACAACCTTCGCTTTGTGGGTTTTAGGGAAGGAATTGAGGGAAAGAACATGTCCGCCTTCCTCCTCACCTGGCTGAAAACTACCTTCCCAGCGGCGCAGTTCTCCTCGTGCTTCATCATCGAGAGGGCTCACAGGGCCCTTCTGGCCAAACCACCGGAGGGAGCAAGACCGAGACCGATTATAGCATGCTTCTTAAACTTCGCAGACAGAGACTTGATATTACGAGAAGCCAGGAAAATGGGGGAGATCCGCCTGGAGAATTCCACCATTATGATTTTCCCGGACTACAGCCAGGAAGTATCGAAGCAGCGCCGCTCGTTCGACTCCGTGAAGGCAAAACTGAGGTCTTTGAACATAACGTACATGCTCCTTTTTCCCGCTAAACTCAAGGTGCTATACAAGGACAAATCCATCTTCTTCACACACCCCGAGGATGCTTGGCTGTGGCTTGAGGAACGCCCCATCTTAAATAGTAGAGAGGCGGCGGGTCGAGCAGCACTAGACAGAACAATAAGGGAAAGGCCGCGCTGGGAGTTGCCGAAACCACAACGCCGGAAAACTCGTAGAGTGACACAGAAAACCCCGACGACACCATACCGAACCCGAGGCACGGAGGACAGGAGAGGAGGCAGATCGGCCTCCCCTGGCACCGATTCAGTGGCAGGCTCTAGGTTCAGCTGCCTCGCAATGGAATCCGCTCAGAGGGTTAAGAAGTGGAGGACTCAGAGGGCCGCGCGTCCGGAGGAGAGGACGAAGTCGAAATGGGCGATTCGATACACCCACTGGTCAAGGAAATCCAGCAGTTGGAACAGGACTCCTCGGAGCAGGAGCCGACCATGGAAACACAGGACTCGCACTCCTGAACATTGGTGTACAGGGCTCGGGAGATTGCAGCTTGGCAGCACGGAGCACGCAAGTTGACACACCTCCTACTGTTAATTGAGTTTTTCTTTTTGAGTTTCTTCGAACTAGTTATTGTCTAGTGTGGGGAGGGATGTGTGGGAGGGCGACAGACCTACTCCCGTCGATAGTTTGGTCCCAGGTTGGGACGCAGCTGGAAGGGGAGGGAGGTGGGGAGGGAGGTGCGGGGGGGAGTTGGTTCTGGTATTACCACATGTTGGGGTTCTGGGGGGTTGTAAGGGGGGAGAAACAAGTTGAGAAACAGCGACTACATGCCACTACGCACCTTACACCACATCACCTCGGGAGCCCTACCTGGAAATATGAAGGGAACACACAATGGCAGATCCACTAGATCACACTCCCACGGGTGACTTAGACGTCACAATATTATCTTGGAATGTGAATGGCCTTGGGTCAAAGATCAAACAGGGCCTAGTAAATGCATATCTAAAAAGGCTATCGCCGGACATTATATTACTCCAGGAAACCCACCTAAGAGGCACTCAGTGCGCCTTTATAGCAAGAGGCAGGCACGTGGTGCTTGCGCACTACGGTTACACGGCGGACTCCAGGGGGGCTGCAATCCTAGTTAAAAAATCTACACCGTTCACCATCACTCGTACATGGTTGGACCCTCAGGGGACGTATGCAGGGGTGCAGGGAACATGGAGGAGGCGCAGGTACACAATCGTCTCAGTTTATGCCCCCCCAAAACTCCAGGCACGCACCCTCACTGCAGTTACTGCTATCCTTCTAGACACGGCAGATACGATCCAGATAGTGGGGGGGGGACTTCAATGATGTGATGTGCGCCACAAGGGACAGATCGGGGACCAAGCGTACAGCGGGACACGACACGGCACTGGCTCGACAGATGCACACTTTGGGCCTAACAGATGTCTGGAGATGGCTCCACCCCACACAGGAGGCCTACTCCTTCTACTCCGGGGCACACAGGGTCTTTTCCAGGCTGGATTATATCTTTACCTCCAGGCAGGAAATTACGGTCAATGACTTAGCGGAATATAAAGCACAGGGAATCTCGGACCACTCCCCCCTGTCTGTACACTTGGGACGAGGGAGGAGGGAAAAGGCTGTGGAATGGCACCTTGCGGCGTGGGACCTGCAAACACCAGATCTATTGAAGGGAATTAGAGCAGACATAAAGGTGTATGTGGCTGAGAATGAGTGATCAGTAGATTCAGGGATCACACTCTGGGAAGCACTTAAGCCAGTCCTTAGGGATCGTATAAACAGCAGACGGGGGGCGGCCAGGAGGGAGTTACAAAAGACGGTTACGACTGAGGAGGTCTCGATCTTAGCCCTCGAAGCAGAAAATCACCATGGAAAGGAAGAAAAAATACTTAGGAAATTGCTAGACACACAAAGACACTATCGAGAACTTGTCACTGGGGAAGCACGCACACAGGCACTGGCGACACTCCACCGCCTATACGACGTAGGTGATATATCTGGTAAACTTCTGGCGTGGCTGAGCAAGAGAGAAAGGGCGGCACGATGGGTAGATAGGATTGAAGTGCCGGGGAACGGGTCAGCCGTACGGATGAGACTATAGCAGAGGCCTTTGCTACGTATTATGAAGACTTTTACAGAGCTGGAGACTTGGGGGTCGAGGTTGAAGCCAGCCACTATCTGGGCGACATGGAGGTCCCGACGCTGTCCCTGGAGGACGCCACGGACCTGGAAGCAGAGATTACACTGGAGGAAATAACAGAAGCAATAGCGTCCCTGAAGCCGGGGAAGACGCCGGGACCCAACGGTTTCCCTGCGGAATTCTTCAAACGTACGGCGGACCTGTTGCAACGCCATATTAAAAAGCTCTTTGTTGAGGCACTCCAAACGGCGAGCCTGCCACCGGATCTAGCCACGGCCACTATTGTCCCTATACACAAGGAGGGTAAACCCAGAGACATATGTGCCTCCTACCGCCCGATCTCTCTCCTCAATATGGAGATGAAGATTCTGGCTACTGTCCTTGCTAGGCGCCTACGGAGGGTCATTTCTGATTTAGTGCATGCGGATCAGTCCGGGTTCCTCCCAGACAGGGCAACCAAATTAAACCTCCGCCGCACACATAACTGGCTGCAGGAAGTCCGAGAGAGGAGCGAGCCCCATTGGTTCCTCTCATTAGATGCAGAAAAGGCCTTCAATGCAGTTCACTGGCCCTTCCTGTTTGAGACGCTGCGGAGGCTCGGCTTTGGCCCTAAGTTCTTACAATGGATAAGACTCCTGTACTCTGCCCCAAAGGCACGAGTGAGGGTGAATGGAAGACTGTCACGCGAATTCCACATCCACAGAGGAACGCGCCAGGGGTGCCCACTTTCCCCCCCTTCTGTTCACATTGACGATAGAAATACTAGCAATCCGGATCCGACAGACTCAGGGTATTAGGGGGTTCACTTGGGGAGACTCGGAGGCTACCCATGAAAAAATTTCACTATATGCAGACGATGTCCTGCTGTTTGTGACGGAACCGGATGCCACGATCCCGGTCCTGTTCAAAGAGTTGGATGACTTCGGAGCGAGAGCTGGCCATACTATTAATTGGCATAAATCGATTCTATATGACCCACAGGGCCGAGAGCGGAGGGATTGCCTACCGGAACTCCTCATTCACACCACAGAGGGATTCCAGTACCTGGGGGTATTCATAACACTAGACGAGACACTTTCCCTTAATAAAAATGTGACCCGCATCATGGCTAGTGCGAAATTAGAAATGAACCGGTGGAGGCAGCTCCCGCTCACCCTATTGGGGCGCGCAGGACTATATAAAATGGTTTTGCTGCCAAAATTCCTCTATGCACTCCAAAATGAATATTACCCGCTCCCTCCTACAACCTTGCCTAAAATCCGCGCGGACCTGCGAACTTTCTTATGGCTGGGGAAACACCCGAGAATAGCCTTAGCCACACTACAACGCCACCAGTACAGTGGTGGGATCTCCCTTCCCAACCTAGAGGCATACTATTGGGCAGAACACCTTACCCTGATAAATGAATGGTTGCATGCGGCAATAGATCACCCTACTTATGCGCTAGAAAGAACAAAATGGTCTCACACAAACGTCCTGCACTACCTATACGGAGCTCCAAGGGGGAACCACCTTCTGCCGGCTACTAGGATCACTTTGACTGCATGGAATAGGGCGACCAAACGCATGGGCTGGGACAAACGGCCCACCCGACAGACGCCACTATGGCACTGTAAGTGGCTGGGTGAACTTAACAAACTGACAGGCTTTAGGCAGTGGGATGACATCGGCATTTCGACCATAGGGGACGTGATTGTTAGGGGAGACCTGAAAACATTCTACGCATTACAGGGGGACTTTGGCCTACATAACACTCAGTATTACAGATACACACGGCTAAGGCACGCCTGGAGGGCGCAGAACATCATTCTGGCAGACATCCCTGAGTACACCCCGTTGGAGGGTAGGTTACTGCAGGAGCAAATAGGGAGGGGTGCGGTGTCCCTCACGTACAGAACACTGACCAACAATACATTGGGTACCCTACAGGATCTAAGAACCAAATGGGAAGCAGACACGGGGGAGATGGAAGACCTGGACTGGGAGATGGTTCTTATGCACCCTCGTGAGGTAGCGATTAAGTCCAGTCTCCGTCTCATACAGCTGAAGGTGTTGCACAGAGCCTACTACGACAGGGTGCGACTGTACAAAATGGGGAAGGTCATGGATGCTGCATGCCTTAGGTGCCATCAACCAGAGGGGAATTTCTACCACATACTTTGGGGCTGTGAAATCATACAGGAATACTGGGAGAACATATTTGGGGAATTGGATGAGGTCCTGGGAACTCCTCTACCACGTGACCCAAAACTAGCTCTGTTGGGGTTGACGACTGAAGTCGACTTGGCTCGCCCCTTGATCATATTCCTGGTGCTGGCATTAGTGGTGGCCAAGAGAGACATTGCCAGGCGATGGGGAGCGGCCGAACCGCCAGACTTGGAGGAATGGAGGAGAGGGCTTGACCTCTATATGGTGCCTGAGAGAGTGACATATAAAGCCAGGGGTTGCCCAAAAAAGTTCCGGAGAGTATGGACTAAGTGGAGGCAATATCATGGACTAGAATGAATTCACAGGGGCTCTGCAGGGGAACTTTGTCATACTTGATGTTTGGTACACACCTAAAGGTGGAGACGGAGAATGGTCCTGTTAAATGTCTTACTGTAGAACCCGGTTCTCGTCCGGTGGATGTAACTTTATCGGCAAAGGGTAGACAGACTTCGGGGTGGGGGAGGTGGGCGGGCATGGTAGGAGCTGTTTTTAGGGGTTGTTTTTCTCGTTTTTTGTTTTTTTGCATTTGTAACCAGCCTTGGTTAAACTGTACTGTTATTCTTGATATGTGATTAAGCCTAATGAGCAAAAGAAAAGTTGTGGAACTGACGGATACTGGCTGAATGTTGAAGCCAGCCTGTGTCCTCATATATTTTCAGATGATACGCCCAGAGCAACAATAAAAATGTATTTAAAAAAAAAAGAAAATGCTTTAAATATTCGCTTTCACCAATGCTAGTGAACACTGATCTTGTAACTATGTTACCGTGGGCATTAAGCCATGGTCTGCGTGCTGTGCAGCGAGTACAATCAATGAAAATGACTTCATTATGTAGGTACTATACATAGGTATTGCCTTGATTGTACTGACTCTTGGCAAGGCTTAGGGGAACAATGCCCTACACGTGTGCCTCTGTTGTGATGGGTATGTACCACCCCATCCAGGCACCCGGGATGCTCACCACATGCCCAGGCAAATTTGACTAAATTAAGATATAGGGTATTCTGATACGATCGACTGAACACAGAGGGGGGCACATTTGTATGCATTGCAATTCAGTATTAGTTAGCAGCCTGTAGCAGAAAGCAATTTAGTTCACCCAGAGGGTGCTTATTTTTAAAGGTCTCGTTTAATTCCGCCTAGTGTCACGCTGTCTGTGCTGGTGAGCGCTATGAACTTAGAAATGCTACTGCCCTCAGCCATTGCCAAGCTGCAGTCCTGCGTCTATGTTTGTGGAATGTGCCTGTTTTTGGGTTTCAAGATCAGGTCACCCTCCACTGTACCCAAACTGAGGGACGGCGCAAGCCTGGCGCAGAGGATCACAGTGGCAGGATGCGCTGCGCCGCTGCCTGTATAAAGACCATTAGAGGAGCCTTGAGGCATGATTGTCAAGCCACCACCATGACACAGGACTGCCCGACAGACTCACAGACTATATGAATGTGTGAGCATTCCTGGTGGCATCGAGCCAGAGACGTTTTACAGAGAGTTTTGAACTCACACCCTTGGGAACCTCTTAGGAGTCCCTGCCCCCACTCATTATTGATGGTGCCACCCACCTGCAAGGATCAAAACAGATGTTGCCAACATGGCTCTATGTGTTTCTATTTTTTAGCCAGTACTTGGAGTTTTTAGAAGCAGACCACAAGCCTTGAATACAGATGCTGTTGGCTGTCTTAGGATAAGTGAATTAATGTGGAACTTTTTTTACTTTTTTTTAAACTGAAAACACTTTTTTGCAATAATTCAGCACCCTTAAGGCTTCAGACCTGCCAAGTTCCCCACGTCCATACGTGATGCGCTGCTCTGGTCCACGTTTATTTTCCCTTGAATTCTGGGACTTGTAGTCTTGTGTATTCCATTCTAAAACAGGACTACAAGTTATACAAAGGGAAAAGAAATCGACTACAGCAGGGCATCACCCAAGGGCCTGGGAAACGTGGCAGCTGTGACGCCTCGCATGAGTTGTAAGCATTGTACATAACATGTGGAATTACAATAGAGCTTAATTTGTGAACTCTGACTTCTTTGTTTGGAAGCACTGAGGGTATCAGTTAAGGGAAGAGGAGGACGGTGGTCGCCTTTCGACAGCAGAACCTCTCACCTCAGTGCAGTGCACAACCACTGTCTGTCCTTTAATGCAAGGATGGTTTCTAAAATGCAAGTGTGTCAACAATAGCCCATGCCATAGGGTTTGTGAGCCGGGATATTGTGGATTTCCAGTGACTCCCACTCCCTGGTAAAGTGAGGAATCAGTAACTTGGTGCTGCTTCTGTTTCAGTTAGGAGTTGAGCCGTGCCGGCCACCGTTAGACTGCATCTCCCAGCATGAACCATGCACCATGCTATTGGACTGGCTGGGGGTCTCACGCTTGACTCCTGAGCCCTCGGTGGCTTCCATGAATACCGCTGCGATGGTTTTCATTCTTGAAAGTCTTGGATCCAGCGCCTCCGCTCTCCTCTGAAGCCCCCTCGGCCCCCACCCCCTCACGCCGCTCGGAGCCCCCCCCCCCCCAGCCCAGCTGAGGCCTATTTTTAGCCCGCATTGGGAGGGGCGTCGATGCAGCGCGGTCCATCGCCTGTCACGGGGGCGCAGTAATTACAGCCCCGCTCCGGGGAAGCTTTGTTGGGAGAGCGGCGGCGGCGCGGGGAGCATCGAACCGGAGGAAGCAGTAATTGGTGGGTGCCCCCCTGGGCGCCAGCGCCGATGCAGAGAGGCCAGTGATGGGTGGGGGGCTTGGGGGAAGATGGGCATGCCTGGCAGCACGGCGGGGCTTATGACTCATTAGTGGACTGGCCCGGGGATACGGTGACTGAGCGTCTCCTTCTTCAGTAAGTGTCTCAGCTACAGTGGAGGTGCCATGAAATGAATGATCATCCATATGACGGTAGTTAACGAGCGCTCCGCTGGGTGCTTTTGCAATCTGCAAAATGTTCCTGGGACACCCAGAGGTGGCCAAGCCACTTAAGGCTCGTGCCAGAGGCCTGGCTCGGGCTCAGCTTGGCGTCCTCGTTCATCCTCAAGCCCCAAACGAGCCGAGCTTTAATCCGGGCCCTGCTTCCCATCCGTGCTCTACCATCAGACAGACAGAATTAAAAACAACGCATAAACATGAAGTTGAAAAGGTGAAAAAGAAGGAGGCATCTAATGTCTGAATCGCAGAAGGTGAAACCAGCAAACCTGGGGCCGATCTCGGCTTCCCCGCTTGACCAAACCGTGTGATCCTATTCTACAGAGCCACCAATATTTGGAGTCGATATCGAATCTTCGATATTCTGTGCCATTGATATTCTGGTTTTATTAATCAGGGTGCACCCTGACTGTGTGATTCTGTGTGAAGGAATATGTGGATTTTTTTAAAGTATGTTAAGCATACTCAATTAACTTTCCGCAATCCATATTTAAATCCTTTCAATCAGGTGGGATTTAAAGCAGAGAGATATAAGTTGTAAAGTTGGATGACAACTGGTGCGCATTTTATGTTAAGAGTGTATGGCTGTGAGAAACACAAAGTCAGGATTTAAAACATTAACACTGCCCAATACTAACCAAAAAAATATCACTAACTGTAGGAACCTTAAAATAATGACCGGAAAAAAACCCCTAATAAGGTTCTAAACCCAGGCCTTGCCTCTTGCGTGTAGCTTGTTTATGCTGGTTCATAGCTCACTGTGCTATATTAGAAGGACTCAAACCTATGAACTGCAAGTTACACAGGGATCTATGTATTAAAAGAAATAACCCACTAATACATCTACATAAAATACGAATCTGTGATCTGCATGTTCCATTCTGTGCTTTGCAGCAGGTGCATTTCTCTCTGTGCTCCTATTATGAGTTAAATCTGTGACTTGACAAAATGCAGATCTCTACAGCAAGTGTTTTAGCCAACAGAGTTATCTTACCATTATTATCCCCTGGAAATTTCTGGCCACACAAAGATCTTTGCAGCGGGTACTTTATCCTCATAACATTGCTTAAAATTCAGCCTCTTTGTGACCAATTAGGTACCTGACAGGAATACAAATGTGTGCAATTGGTTAATCAGCAAATATAAAGGCTGCTGGGGGCCGTTTGGCTTTAATTGATACATTCTGGAATGCACCCTTCTAGTGGACATCTACAAAAAAAAAAGGTTGACACATGGTACAGTTAGTGCGTCTTACTAAAAATATAACTTTTCAATGCACTTTAAACATTTAAACAGCCATTTTGCACATTTTTGACAGATTATTTACAAAGTCGACAACCTTATTTTAATCGGGGCCACTACAATTATGCGCATGAGAGGGCCAACATATGTAGTAAGGTTGAGTAAATAATATGCCAAAGAAAGATAAATTATGTGGCATAATGTGGCATGTTTTGTATTAATATTACTTCATTATTTGGTCATCTTTTAAAACTTGGTAACACTGCCTGGGCTTTGGTTGCATCTCATTGGTACCCAAATATAGCTTTAAACTACAGAAAGGTGATCAGTCCAGCTTTGCAAAGTGCCTTCCACTGCTCAGCAACATGTTGCTGCATTTTTGTTAACGTTTGAACCGTTTGAACTAGAAACAAAATGTTTTTTGTTGTTGTTAAAATCTGCAGATTATGCCGCAGATGACGGATTATGTGGCAGATTCGGCAAATATATATCAATGCGAAAATTGCTGTGGCCGCACAATCCCATAATTTCAGTGGCCCTGGATGTAATATAATTCTTAAAGTGGCACACATACACAGTGCTTTCTATGAGAGGCTGGAACCTCTTCCCGCTATAAATACTTGTCCCTATTTCCCCGTGCACCAACAGGATTCAAATCAGTGGCTGTCTGGTTTCCCCCCATAGACAACTGAAGTGATGGCATTAACCGACTGAGCTTTCCTACCAGAAAAATGCATTTCCCACAGATGAATGTAAGTTGCATTGGAGCCAGCACTAAGGAATCAAGCTTTATCACTCTGCCCACGGCACCTCCAAGCCATCCATGCCAGTGATGCTTCCACAGCTCTCCCGATGCCACGCCCCCGGCTCTGCCAAGCCTCACTGCTGGAAGACACTGATATGAACAGACATGTCAACAATATCATCCTTATCTCTGTAATTGAGCAAATGTGGAGAACTTGTAGAGGGCTCCAGGGGGGAGGAGGGCTCCGGGGGGAGGAGGCACTGAGAACAGCCGGACACATAAGACTTCAAGCTCTTTAGATTAGTGGGGCTGCTGCGCATGCCACACGTTTTATTGTATTTGTATAGCGCTTACTACCCCTGACGAGGCGTCAAAATGCTTTTCGGCGAGTAGCAAGCTACTTCGGAACCCAAAAAGGATTAGTCGTGAATTAGTGTCAGAAAATCTGAATTAATTTCATGGATGGACATGTGAGTCTGCTAGTTGGATTGAAAAGGATAATGGAGGGATAGAAGAGGATTTTTGACGAAGGTTCATCTTGTATTTTTTGTTTGCAGCGTATTTTCCCAAAATACAAAAATGCAAGATTTTGGGGATTTTTAATATTTTTTTAGTCTGCTTTGGCATGAAAATACTGGTCAGGCTGGTAAAATACTAGCCAGGTGGCAGCCCTACACATGTTGTGTGAATCTTTGTAGTGTACTGGTATTTATGTAGCATTTTCTACCCCCAATGAGATGCTCGAAACAATGTGGTGGGATGTACCCGCTCACAAAAAACACAGATACGCTTGGGCTTGGTGATTGGTAAGCATGAAATGGCGCATGAATTGAGAAGGTCCGCCTCCCTCTGGTAGCCAGACGGAAGGTGAGTATGAACAAATGCTGCACACTTGAGGGGACTGTTTACGAGGTCCTGGGATGTGCTCGGAAGCTTGGTAGAGTGTGGGACGGTTGGATGAGGTACACAGATGCAGTTTGATTCCGTTGTGTTGGCTCCAACGCTTGGCGACCCTGATATTAAACTGAACTTTTTGGAGTCATTGTGTGAATGATACCTGAATGTAGTGGCACCCGTCAAGAATCAACAGTATTCTGCGTATTGCAAGAGTGATGGATGTATAGACTGAGGTTTCTACTTAATGTTCTATATGTTTCACGTTTCTTCATGCATACCATCTAAAATCTATAAAAAAAGAACCCAGTGTGCATCTTAGGCTAAGGGTTGCTGTACAGGCCTTGAGCCTAGTAGGCGTCTTAGCCAAAGGGATGCAGGCCGGCCTTGACCCTACTGTATGTCTGTATGTCTTAGGCAATGGGCTGCTGACCAGGTCTTGGCCCTACTGTCTGTCTTAGGCAAAGGGCTGCTGGCCTGACCTTGAACCTGGTGGGTGTCTTAGGCAAAGGCTGCAGGTTAGCCACCAGACTCCTCCCCTTTATGAACGGCTGGTTCACACTGACCAAGCCAGGTTCATACCTGGCTGTAACATGGCATCCCGCATCAGGAGTCTCATAAACCTATTGGATACTGACACATATGACCACAAAGAAGCAACGGAATTTGTTGTTGATACAGAAAAAGCGGATCACTGAAATAATATTGAGGGACAAAATATCGACTTGCCAAAATATCGTGGACAAAATATCGACAGTCAAAATATTGAGTTTGTATCTACAAACAGGTAAGTACAAAAATATCGAGTACAAAATATCGTTAACAATAATATAGATGTAAAAAATATCGACTTTATTAAAAACAGTGTTAAATTAAATTAATATTAAATTTTAATTACTAAAATATACTTAAAACGACTTAAATTAAATTATAATAATTAAATAATAAATGAAAATAATAAAAATAATTTTTTACAATCTTATTTGTTGACCCTGAAGCCTAAAAATACCCCTTTACCCAAAAACCCAAAACTGACCCTGAACCCTAAAAATACCCCTTTACCCAAAAACCCAAAACTGACCCTGAACCCTAAAAATACCCCTTTACCCAAAAACTGAAAACTGACCCTGAACCCTAAAAAAACCCCTTTACCCATGAACTGAAAACTGACCCTGAACCCTAAAAATACCCCTTTACCCATGAACTGAAAACTGACCCTGAACCCTAAAAATACCCCTTTACCCATGAACTGAAAACTGACCCTGAACCCTAAAAATACCCCTTTACCCATGAACTGAAAACTGACCCTGAACCCTAAAAATACCCCTTTACCCATGAACTGAAAACTGACCCTGAACCCTAAAAATACCCCTTTACCCTAAAACTGAAAACTGACCCTGAACCCTAAAAATGCCCCTTTACCCAAAAACTGAAAACTGACCCTGAACCCTAAAAATGCTCCTTTACCCAAAATTTATCAATATTATTTCATTACCAATTAATTATTAATTAACAATAACAATAAAGTAAATATATTAGAACATTAGCTGTAATTATTTTAATAATTAATATTATTTTTTCCAAATTAATTACTTAAAAATAACACAAAATTATATATATTAAAAATGTACTCTAATTAATGTAATTAACTAATTACAATTAATTAATTAACAATTATTTACTAATACAAAATATGTTCAAAATTATATTAATTAATTAACTAATTAATATTAATTAATTATCAATTAATTATTAATTAAAAATATTAACAAACATATATTAATTAATTATTATTAAATTACTTCCCACCCTATTCCCCTATAAACCCACAACCCGCTACAGAATTACATTACGCAATTATTATAAAAACAAAATTCATTTAATAAAATATTTTATAACATTAATACACACTATTCACACATATTATTACATAAAAATACACTATAAAATATTATATATTATTAAAAAATCGATATTTTTGCTATCTATATTTTATACAGTCGATATTACTTCACTTACCTGAAAAACGATATTTTTGTAGTCGATATTATGTCCAGTCGATATTTTGTCCAGTCTATATTTAAAACTCGATATTATGTCCAGTCGATATTTTGGAGTCGATATTTTGTCTCTATACCAGAAAAAGCATTTGACAGTCTAGAATGGAGCTTTCTGTACGGAGTGCTGGAACGCCTGCAGTTAGGTCCGGTCTTCCTCTCATGGACAGAGCTACTGTACACGACCCCACAGTGAGTGCACGAATGGGCCAGATCATATCATAGTTATGTTGTAGAGCGGGGCATTCAACAGGGGTGCCCCCCTCTCACTGCTACTGTTTGCGCTGGCCATGGAGCCCCTGGTCTGCCATCCGAGAACCAGGAATAACTACCAAGGCACACAAATGGGCAACCATCCCCACTGCACAGCACTATATGCCGATGATTTATTGATGTGTCTACGAAATACAGCAACAGACGTAAGAGGAGCCGGAGCACTATTGGAAGAGTTTGGATCATTATCAGGCCTGAGGGTTAACTTGCAAAAGTCACAATTTTTTCCAACAGGCAGGTCGCTACCCCATAGAGGGACTTGAAGTGCTGCAGAGGTAACCCCGATACATACCCTACCTGAGTCTTAAAATATACCATGGCAGGGCTGACCGCCCAGACGGCTATATAGTGCAGTACGGTCAAGCACAGATTTCTGGAAGACCCTGCCCCTCTCGGTCCTAGGGACAGTTGTGCTGCTTAAAATGATAAATCTCCCCCATTCATTATACTACTTTACAGTTCTACCAGTCTGAATACCTAGAACAACTTTTCTGGAACCGGACTTTCTGTTTGTCACATTTCCCTGGGGTGCGGGTCGCAGGAGAGTAGCTCTCTCCACAATGCAGCGCCCAACACTGAAGGGTGTGCTTGCAGTTCCTTAATGCGAGTCATACTACCTTGCAGCACGATTATAGAGGTTCACGCAGTGGATAGCAGCTAAGCAAATCCCAGGCCGCGAGGTGGGACTGGTTGTCCCAGCTCTAACATGACTAACAGGAGAGCTGCTGAAAATTGGCTGACCCTTTAATGATGATACCTAGGAGTTCCAGGTATTATGCAAAGGTTGGAATAGGTGTCTCCAGAGAGCAAGTAGGAAAATCCGTGATATACCCTTAAGTATGTTGAAGACGCTACTGCATGGGGTTGACTGGTGCAGGCTACGGGACTGGAGAGACGCAGTAGCGACAAGAGTAGCAGACCTAGTCTGAGAAGGGAGACTTCTCCCATTTGACGAGTTCCAAATGGAGTTTGGATTACACCCTGGTAATTTTCTACTCCATAGGGCTGTAACGACAGCGCTCTGCAAGCAGGTCTGAGCTACAGGAACCACATACTCACGCCATCTGCCAATGTATTGTATCTTCCTTTAGGGCAGTGAGCTGCCTATGTAGGGTAATACTAGATGACATGCTTCAACCCCTTGGGTCCCTCAAACCCTGATGGGTGGAGGATCTGGGAATTCCCATACCAGACAGGGACTGGGAGATGATTCTTGGGAGGACTCCTAAAATATCTAGGAATGCCCGGTTCAAACTAATTAATTACTGCCTATTGCACAGAACCTTTGCGACCCTTGAGTTCATTAATAGATATTTTCACATAACTCGAGACTCCTGTCCAAGGTGCGGGGAGGGTGGAGCTGAGCTAATGCATATATTGTGGACTTGCCAGACACTGGGAACTTTTTGGGAGGAATTAACAAAGGTAGTTGTGAATGTCATATCAAAGGCGGTTCCCAGTTCCCCTGGGCAGTGGCGTTTGCATTGGTTCCCACATACATCCAAAACTAAAACGACAAGCAGGTTCCAAGATCTTGCTCACCTCTTACTGAAGAGAGAAATAACTAGGAATTGAAAAGCACCTGCAGGACCCCAGAACAACAAGTGGAACAAAGAAATTGAGAGGTGGGCAGGATATGAGTGGGAAGTACAGTTGCGAGAGGCTAGATGTGGTCTCGGGTCTCTGGACATAGCACAGGCATGGGAGGCTCTGGTGGACTGCTTAAGGGACACCCCTCAACAATCCTTACGGGGTACACCACAGGGTTCACCCGCTGATGACACTCTCGTTAGCTAAATTAACAGAGCCCCCCAAATATCCTGCAATATCCATTATGAAGAATACACGTTAAGTATACCTCCGTGTTGGCACGGGTAGAGGACAAATTACTGTCTTGAATTTTTTCTACAGATGATGGAAATAACATCGGGGGACTATGGGAAGGGAGTGGGGGTAAGTACATTGGGAAATTTGATAATTCCTGAGTATGATCCTCAGGTGCTTTTCATTCAAACTGCTCCATAGTGTGACAGCTGAATATTAATGTATAAATCGCAATAAAATCTGTTTAAACTAACTATGAAAAATAGGGTAGCTGGCTAGGCCTTGAACCTAGAATGCATCTTAGGCAAAGGGTTGCTGGACAGGCCTGAACACAAGCATGCATCTTAGGAAAAGGGCTGCAGGCCAGGCCTTGAACCTAGTGTGCATTTTAGGCAAAGGGCTGCTGTCCAAGCTTGAATGAACCTAAAATTCATCTTAGGCAAAGGGTTGCTGGTCATGCCTTGATCCTAGTGTACATCTTCGGCAAAGGGCCAGCTAGCCAGGCGTTGAACCTTGTGTGCATCTTAGGTAAAGGGCCAGTTGTCCAGGCCTTGAACTAGAATGTGTCTTACGCAAAGGGCTCTTGTCCAGGCCTTCAGCCTAGAATGTGTCTTAGGCAAAGGGCTGTTGTTCAGGCTTTGAACCTAGAATCCATCTTAGGCAAACTGCTGCATGCCAAGCCTTGAACCTCGTGTGCATCTTTGACAAAGGGCTGCTGGCCAGGCCTTGAACCTAGTGTGAAACTTAGGCAAAGGGCTGCTGGCCAGGCTTTGAATCTAGTGTACATTTTAAGCAATGGGATGCTGAAAACTTCTTGCTTCTAGTGTGCTTCTTAGGCAAAGGGCTGCTGCCACCTAAACCTAGTTCGGGCTGGACTGTTCCCATGAGGCACAGGGTCAAGGCTGATTTGCATATAGCCATTGTCTGACCTAGGGTGGTGTGGAGTGCAAAAAAACGATGGATTTAGGCCCAGATCTTTGTACTGGGGTGAATGGAAGACATTGTTCTGCATTCTGTCCATCAACTGTGTTTTTTGCAATTTTCACCCAAACCTAGGGCACATTTTGGGTTAGCCAGGCAATAGACCGTGTGTGCACCTTTGGTACTGGACGAATCAGAGCTCCAGTTGTCTAAGACAGAGACATTAAGGAAAATCACCTTCTAAACAGACAGCAGGGGTGAATGCAGAGTTGCTACCATCCGAAGACAATGACAACTGTCCTTCATTTGGATGTGAGGAGCACAGATAAACCAAGTTATTTCAGGGTTAAAATAAATGGCATCAAACGAGTCCTATGGAGGCCCGAAAGTGGGCACGCAGTGCTGCCTCCTTTCCCAATGAAAGGAGGGGTGGGATGAGAGAGGAGCCACTGAGCATGCAAGGCTTGGTACCAGACAGTGAGGAGCACCGGGAGCCTCCAAGGGTGTAGCGACATAGGGGCATGAAGAGGCAAGTGGCCTCTCCATGCCCCTCTGAGCACGTTGAGGTAGGAGTTTTGTGGGGCCAATTTGGAGATTGAGCAGCCACAGGAGGGTGGAGGGGCTTTCCTGCTGCCATCCAATGAGTTAGAGCTGGCAAGCTTGGGGAATGAAGTTGGGCAGGGGTAGGAGGCTTCAGTGAGGAGTGGGGTGGGGTGGGGTTAGCCAGCACTTGTTAGGGGAATGGGGGAGCAGGGAAGATGGCAGCGCTGGGCCCCCGACGGGGCGATTAATAAACACTGGATAAGGGGGAAGCAGGCATCAAGTTCCCATCCAGGAAGCACTATATGGGCTTCAGCCGAGGCGGAACAGGAAACCTGGGGTAGGCAGAGTGCATGGCGGGGTCCCACAGGAGGGCCACCACGCAGTTGTCTCAGAGTGGCATCTCTTCAGCAATAGTTGCAGCCATGCTCGAGTGGAGCAATGTGAGAGATCTAAGGTAGGGGGGAATTCCCCCCTACATAACCCCTCGGGGTATATGGTAGGTTGGAGACAGGGGATCAGACTGGTAGGCAGAACGGCCACTCAGGGCAGTTGCTAAGCAAAGGAAGGGACCAGGAGCATGCAATAGCTTTTTCTGGGTGCTGTACACTAGGCCTACTTTCTTCTTCCCAGGTCAATGGTGGGAGGCAGGTTTCAGTCCCAGCAGAGCACAGTGTGGCTAGCACACTATTGGGGAAGAGAAGATTTGGCCCAGAATGGCCAACCGGCCTGCATCGAGGGACCAGGCTACATATGGCACAAAAAGGTCCTAGAAGACCTCACCACAATGCATGGAGTAGAGGAAGGGAGCATCTCACGTGCTGGGAACAGCATAGGGCAAGGCAGCCCCATGCATCTATGGAGCACCTGAGTGGGTTTGGTACGGCCCCTCAGTAACCCTGATTCAGAAAAGAGGGTGGTGATGAACAGAGTGTCTGAATTAAGCAGACCACTCTTACCCAGTCCAAAGATCAGGGTTTGATCCATCACCGTTTTTTAGCTTACTGCACCATCCCAGCTCAGAACCTGGCTACATGCAAATTAGTCTGTTCCTGTCCCAGTGCATGATGGGAACAGGGCAAACCAAACTACCAAGCCAATTCTTATACTGGGAAGGAAGCAAGCTACCGGGGACCGGTTCTGGCATTTCAGCCGTCGTCGGCCCGGCTTGCTTGAATCCTGATGGTGCAATGAGCAAGGGATTCACATCTGAGTATACCCTTCCACGCTTGTGGTGGACAAAATGATTCAGAAAAGGGGGTGGTGATGAACAGAGTGTCTGAATTAAGCAGACCACTCTTACCCAGTCCAAAGATCAGGGCTTGATCCATCACCGTTTTATAGCTCACTGCACCATCCCAGCTCAGAACCTGGCTACATGCAAATTAGTCTGTTCCTGTCCCAGTGCATGATGGGACAAGGGCAAACCAAACTACCAAGCCAATTCTTATACTTGTAAGGAAACAAGCTACCGGGGACTGGTTTCTGGCATTTCAGCCGTCGTCGGCCCGGCTTGCTTGAATCCTGATGGTGTAATGAGCAAGGGACTCGCATCTGAGTATACCCTTCCACGCTTGTGGTGGACAAAATGATTCAGAAAAGGGTGTGGTGATGAACAGAGTGTCTGAATTAAGCAGACCACTCTTACCCAGTCCAAAGATCAGGGCTTGATCCATCACCGTTTTTTAGCTCACTGCACCATCCCAGCTCAGAACCTGTCTACATGCAAATTAGTCTGTTCCTGTCCCAGTGCATGATGGGAACAGGGCAATCCAAACTACCAAGCCAATTCTTATACTGGGAAGGAAACAAGCTACCGGGGACCGGTTTCTGGCATTTCAGCCGTTGTCGGCCCGGCTTGCTTGAATCCTGATGGTGCAATGAGCAAGGGACTCACATCTGAGTATACCCTTCCACGCTTATGGTGGGCAGAATGATTCAGAAAAGGGGGTGGTGATGAACAGAGTGTCTGAATTAAGCAGACCACTCTTACCCACTCCATAGATCAGGGCTTGATCCATCACCGTTTTTTAGCTCACTGCACCATCCCAGCTCAGAACCTGGCTACATGCAAATTAGTCTGTTCCTGTCCAAGTGCATGATGGGAACAGGGCAAACCAAACTAATTCTTATACTGGGAAGGAAACAAGCTACCGGGGACCGGTTTCTGGCATTTCAGCCGTTGTCGGCCCGGCTTGCTTGAATCCTGATGGTGCAATGAGCAAGGGACTCACATCTGAGTATACCCTTCCACGCTTATGGTGGACAAAATTATTCAGAAAAGGGGGTGGTGATGAACAAAGTGTCTGAATTAAGCAGACCACTCTTACCCAGTCCAAAGATCAGGGCTTGATCCATCACAGTTTTTTAGCTCACTGCACCATCCCAGCTCAGAACCTGGCTACATGCAAATTAGTCTGTTCCTGTCCCAGGGCATTATGGGAACAGGGCAAACCAAACTACCAAGCCAATTCTTATACTGGGAAGGAAACAAGCTACCGGGGACTGGTTTCTGGCATTTCAGCCGTCGTCGGCCCGGCTTGCTTGAATCCTGATGGTGCAATGAGCAAGGGACTCACATCTGAGTATACCCTTCCACGCTTATGGTGGACAAAATGATTCAGAAAAGGGGGTGGTGATGAACAGAGTGTCTGAATTAAGCAGACCACTCTTACCCAGTCCAAAGATCAGGGCTTGATCCATCACCGTTTTTTAGCTCACTGCACCATCCCAGCTCAGAACCTGGCTACATGCAAATTAGTCTGACCCTGGCCCAGTGCATCATGGGAACAGGGCAGACCAAACTACCAAGCCAATTTTTATACTGGGAAGGAAACAAGCTTCTGGGGACCGGTTTCTGGCATTTCAGCCGTCTTCGGCCCGGCTTGCTTGAATCCTGATGGTGCAATGAGCAAGGGACTCACATCTAAGTATACCCTTCCACACTTATGGTGGACAAAAACGATTCAGAAAAGGGGGTGGTGATGAACAGAGTGTCTGAATTAAGCAGACCACTCTTACCCAGTCCAAAGATCAGGGCTTGATCCATCACCGTTTTTTAGCTCACTGCACCATCCCAGCTCAGAACCTGGCTACATGCAAATCAGTCTGACCCTGGCCCAGTGCATCATGGGAACAGGGCAGACCAAACTACCAAGCCAATTCTTATACTGGGAAGGAAACAAGCTTCCGGGGACCGGTTTCTGGCATTTCAGCCGTCTTCGGCCCGGCTTGCTTGAATCCTGATGGTGCAATGAGCAAGGGACTCACATCTGAGTATACCCTGGGCGGTGTACTCCGCTCCGCTCGAGGACTTTGCAGAGCTTCCACACTCCATGTTACGCGGAGTTCGCGGATTTCCAAAAATCTCTGCTCCGCTTAGTGAAGCAGAGATTTTTTTCTCGCTCACGCTCATCAACATCAAGTTGCCAGTCGTAAGCAAGAAAAATACACCTCCTGGCAATATTTTTCCTTGTTCGTGATAGTCAATGTGAAGTTGGCGTGCACGAGCATAGAAAATCAAATCAATTTCTCAATGTGGGCGGTCAGATTTCTGATTGCGAGTGGCCGCATGTGCTCGAGCCCGCTCGCATTGAGAAACCATCCGTTCACGTTGAGTAAGCTGCCTCTCTTGTAAAAAGTCTACTCGAGCGGCAGAAAGGAAGCAGCGCCCACTTGCGCTGTGCATTGAGCAGCAACCTCGGTTCGAATCCGAATCACGGCACCAAATGATAGAGGGAGATTTATTACAGGGCAGAAGTGGGAGGGGCTGGGCCCAACTGCTCACAGAGCCAGTGCTGGTATGAGCGAAGGAGTGAGCTAGGGACAATAGGGCGGCTTAATTTGCACCGGGGTGTGCAGGAACGCTTGCTCTAAAAATAGAGAAAACAGATATGTGAGCCGTGGAAACTGAGGCTGAAAGATTAACAGATTTATTAAGAAGATACAACTTCTAGACCCTTTAATACAAAGGCATACAAATCATAGTTCTGTGTCCAGGACTCTGCATTCTCAGATAGCCTCGTGGACCAGATATCATTTACAGAATGACAGTTTCCTGACAGTGAGAGATTACGTCTAAACCTTAAGACACATTTATCTTTTGTGGCAAAATGCATTCAAAAAGGCAAAATACATATTATTTGAGAATACTCACATCTGCCTATAAGTGAGAAATCCTGCAATTACAAGTTAAACACTTCAAATGCAATAAAGGGAAAAAGCAAGGTTAAAAGAAAACACAGTAGTTATAACATTTCATATGGCAGAATGTAAAACACAATACAGCTAATATATATATTAAGTACATTAATTGATCAAGAGCTCTTGGAGACGACTCGCCTGCCTGATGCCTACAGCAGACCAGGAGTTATCCAAAGATATTCCTGCAAACCCCCTTTTTATATTCTTTAAGGAGGTGAGAGGTCTAAAGCAACGTCATCTCATGCCACCTCAAGCCACGTACCCTATTTGCGTCATTTACGGCCTACTCTGCACTTTTCTCATCCTATACGTTCGAAATGCAGCCCTTCCTGAAACCGTGGCACTTTTGCTGGACTAAAAGTCATGCCTTATGGACTTGAAGTTTATCGTAAATTTGCTTTAGTTAACAGAAAAGCATTTTTACTGCAAAAAGGGATTATATTTAGGTGTGTATGTACCAATCTGTACAACCTGTTGCCACATTCATTACTCCAGCTTGTCATAGCTGAAGGGCGAAGTTCTCCCTTTCTCATACATAGTTTGAGGATGTGGCCCTCTGTGTTGAAAGAATATGATGGAAGTTGAACTTTAGCACACAAGCTGGGTGGGGGCTCTAAAACAGGAGGAGAAGCTTCGCAGACAAGTGGGGCTGGGTGAAGTCTTGGTCAGACCTGCTTTCTGCTTTCTTAACACAAAATGGCAGTACTCCGGCCAATCTAACCAAGGCCTAAAATTCTGAACAGTAGGGCCTACACAGGGATTGCACTGTGCAGACCAACACTGCGAACAGTATTTATCTAACATACTCCACCGCTTGCAGAGCTCCGCGTAGTGAGACAGAGGGTTTTTTGCACATGGAACTCTGCAAACTCTGCCCAGCCTTATCCCTCAGAGTTGATTGATTTTCAGTCTGTGTGTGCAAGGCAAGAGCCACAAAGTGTGGCAGCAACAGTAAGCAAGCTTGCAGGGCATACATAGTAAGTTGAAGTTCTGGATTATGGGGACAAGAGTGTTGAGGAGGGAGATATTGTGGATAACAAAGAGCAAGATGGCCCAGAAATGCAGAGGGAACAGGTGGGGGTTATTCTAATCCCTTATCTAGTGTGTTTCAGGTCTCTCACCGGGGCCAGGGATGCCCGATAGACAATTCAAGGTTGCATCAGATACATCCTCTGGCAAGGCGGCAGGCTTCAGAATGTGCACCGTCTTTAAGGCCAGGTAAGAGCATGGACAAGGCACAAGGTCCAGTGTTGGTGTCAATGGGGTTGATGGGAGCAAGAGGAGGGATTGAGTAAAGGTTAGTATGCCAAAGAAATAAGGGTCAGTAGGAATGAGGACAAAAAAGAAGGGGTAGGCGCTTGGCGGGTGTCCGCTTCAGGGGTGATGGTGGAAGTGATAAAGTGCAAGGAAGAACTCACAAAGGTAGGAGAATAGGACAAACAAGGGGAAAATGTAAAGCATTGGACACAATAGGAAAGGAGAGTAAGGAACTAAAGATTCATAAGCTCCCATACATGGGAGTTCCGAAGCCATTCAGAGCACACAATGCTGGCTTTTAAAGGGTACACAGTCAAAATATCGAGTTGTAAATATCGACCTTACATAATATCGAGTCTGAAATATCGAAGGTGCATAATATCGAAGGCAAGAATATCGTAGGACAGAATATCGACCCAAGGTAAGTAATATCGAAATACTTAATATCGATGTAAGTAATATCGAAGTAAGTAATATCGATAGCATATATATCGATGTTACTAATTTCGATGACACTAATATCGATATTTGTATTATTGTATAGTTTTTTATTATGTATGTGTTATATGTTTAATTTAACTATTTAAAATAATTACTATTATATGTGTATAAATTTTATTTAATAATAAATAATTTTATAAGTAACTTTTATGTTTTTGTACCGGAGCGGGTTGTGGGTTTATAGGGGAATAGGGTGGGAAGTAATTTAATTATGGTAAATTGTTTAGTAATTAGTAGGATTTATTAAGAAATTATAATTAATTGGTAATTATGTGAAAATAATAGGAAAATAATTTTAATTAATTTATTAATTGATATATATGTTCTGTAGCGGGTTGTGGGTTTATAGGGGAATAGGGTGGGAAGTAATTTAATTATGGTAAGTTGATTAATAATTAGTAGGATTAATTAATTAATTATAATTAATTGCTAATTAATATTGATTAATTGGGGAAAAAATTAATTGATTAATTGATATATATTTTCTGTAGCGGGATGTGTATTTATAGGGGAATGGGGTGGGGAGTATATTAATAATAATTAATTAATTAATATATGTTTTTATAAATTTATATTTAATTTATTGGAAAATAATTAATATTAATTAGTTAATTAATTATTATTATTTTGAACATATTTAACATTATTAATTGGTAATTAAATAATATTAATAAGTTACATTAATTAGAGTTATTTATTGATATATAATTTTTTATTACTGTTAATTAATTAATTGGGAAAAAATAATATTAATTATTAAATTATAATAATTACAGCTAATGTGATAATATATTTACTTTATTTGTTATTGTTCATTATTAATTAATTGCTAATTAAATAATAATAATTAATTTTGGGTAAAGGAGTATTTCTAGTGTTTAGGGTCAGTTTTCAGTTCTTGGGTAAAGGAGTATTTTTTGGTTTCTGGGTCAGTTTTCAGTTTATGGGTAAAGGGGTATTTTTAGGGTTCAGGGTCAGTTTTCAGTTTTTGGGTAAGGGGGAATTTTTTGTTCAGGGTCAGTTTTCAGTTCTTGGGTAAAGGGGTATTTTTTGGTTTCAGGGTCAGTTTTCAGTTTATGGGTAAAGGGGTATTTTTAGGGTTCAGGGTCAGTTTTCAGTTCTTGGGTAAAGGGGTATTTTTAGGGTTCAGGGTCAGTTTTCAGTTTTTGGGTAAAGGGGTATTTTTTGGTTTCAGGGCCAGTTTTCAGTTTATGGGTAAAGGGGTATTTTTAGGGTTCAGGGTCAGTTTTCAGTTCTTGGGTAAAGGGGTATTTTTAGGGTTCAGGGTCAGTTTTCAGTTTTTGGGTAAGGGGGTATTTTTTGGTTCAGTGTCAGTTTTCAGTTCGTGGGTAAAGGGGTATTTTTTGGGTTCAGGGTCAGTTTTCAGTTCTTGGGTAAAGGGGTATTTTTTGGGTTCAGGGTCAGTTTTCAGTTCTTGGGTAAAGGGGTATTTTTTGGGTTCAGGGTCAGTTTTCAGTTCTTGGGTAAAGGGGTATTTTTAGGGTTCAGGGTCAGTTTTCAGTTCTTGGGTAAAGGGGTATTTTTAGGGTTCAGGGTCAGTTTTCAGTTTTTGGGTGAGGGGGTATTTTTTGGGTTGAGGGTCAGTTTTCAGTTCTTGGGTAAAGGGGTATTTTTAGGGTTCAGGGTCAGTTTTCAGTTCTTGGGTAAAAGGGTATTTTTTGGGTTCAGGGTCAGTTTTCAGTTTTTGGGTGAAGGGGTATTTTTAGGGTTCAGGGTCAGTTTCAGTTCTTGGGTAAAGGGGTGTTTTTTCAGTTCAGGGTCAGTTTTCCCTACTGTTGTACTCTCTGGAGTAGGAATAGAAATGTTTACCCTTACGCTATGCAACGTTTTATTTAATTAATTGTTAATATATCAAATATTTATTTTATTTTTTATATTACTTACATTTTATTTATGTTACTTTTTTATGTTTGTAAATGTGTTAGTAAATTAGAATATATTTCATTAATTTATAAATTCGAAAAATAATTATTAATACTTATTGTTCAGTGTATATATATTACATATTTACTTTATATATTTAACTAGCAGCCCGCCCCAGCTTTGCCTGGGGTAGAAGGGGGCTGGGGGCTGCATTTCAGGTTTGCGTGCTCTCCCGCCCAGGCCCCCGCCCGTCACGACATTGTCTGTGTCCCGGACAATGTTGTGGCGGGCGGGGGGGCGGGGCGGGAGAGCACGCAAGCCTGAAATGCTGGCTTCCCCTATCCCCGCCTGCCCTGACATTCCCCAGCAGCCCATGCCCCCGCCCGCCCCGACCCTGGCTGCCCCGGATTCTTACCTTGCCTCTGCTGCTCACACCGCCGGTCCATATTTCTCCGCTCCTCCGCTCTGCCACTCACCACCTGTCCGCCGCCGCTCCTCCCCGCGCCATGTCCGCCTCTCTGCTCCGCCGCTGGCCTCCGCTCCTCCCCTGCGCGCCATGTCCGCTGCTCCTCCCCTGCTCCTGACGTGACGACGCACGTCGCGGCCAGCGCTACTTTGGGGGAACTACTTTTTGTAAAAATTTAACTTTTTATAGAACGTTTATTTTAAACATTTTTAAAGCCTATGACCATCTACACACCCTGCCGATTTCAACGGTGTATCGGGTGTGTAGCTTGGCGCTGTGGTTCCCGAGTTTACCTGGCTCAAAGGTGCAAGTTCTCTCTTTATAATAGTAGTATAGATATCTATATATAGATCTATATCGCTCTATTTTTTTTTTGCTGCCTAAGTTTAAAAGCGCATAAACCTTAGTAGGAATGTAGAGTTCTGGATAGGTGTAACATGACATGCAAGACACTGCTTCTTAGCAGGTTTGCTGTAGGAGTTTGGATCACTGCTTGGCTGCTCAGGGGTTCAAAATTAGGCCTGAGACAGATATTAACAAAAAAATACCCTTGATAGGTTTACTGTACTAATTATTTAGAAATCCAACTCTGTGAAGGCTCACAGACACACCACTCACCAAAGTCAATGCTAGTTGTAGATTGATATGAGTACGCCCCATCCTCTATGCACACACATCAATCCATGAAAGTAACAGATGCGGAATTGTTAATAGGTGCATTCACACGTTTATTTTGATTTTTTAAATGTATATGTTTATTTATTTTATCCACAATAGAAGTTATTTTCTCAGTGGATAAACTGTTCCCCTCTTACTGTAGTGAAACATTGGGGAACAATGCATATATATGGTGTCCACACTCCCGTACTCCACATCGTGACAAAAACTTTTTTAATACAATCTTGGCATACATTTATATGTGTTTTCACGGTTAGGTAAGAATAATTAAGGTAAGCTGTTGTCAATACCCACAGTTGTATTGCTATTTGAGGTATCCATGGATTCCCAACTACCCGCCATGCAACGTTGCATTTACCATCCCTATCATAAGCATTGCCACACTTGGAGAAGTAGATGTGCTTCTGTGAATCATCATCTTCAAATGCACAGACACGCATTGCCATTTTGTGTACCATGGTTGAATGAGCACTAAAACATTGTGAAATAATCTTCTGGATTCTAGGCCTAGTTTGCATCCTGGTAATCCACTGACATCCTGGGCAGTCTGGAAATATTCAGCACACCTGACAGAGGCAATTTTAAACTGTGCAGAAGTTCAGAAGCAAGTGCTTCAGTTGTATTGAAGATCTCGTTCCAGGACACATCGGTCTGTGAATTGTTTTTTATCTTGCAGGGTGAGCGAGCGAGGAAGCAGGGACTGAGTGCTACCCTTGGGAGGCAGGATATTCTTCAGAGTTCACGCGTCAGTTTACTCTTGGGATTACTTGGAGTCGGGACGTGACACAAAACACGGACTTTGCTGCAGTTGTACAGCGGATTGGTTTTATTCAAACTTCTGCTGCTGTTTTAGCGCATTATCTGATAGTAACCTTTAACAGTTGTGCATTGCTGGGAACTTTCAAGTCAGGGGACGGAAAGACTTTCAATCTCGGTTTTTACCCACCAGCACAAAGCACCTTGGGGCTTGTAGTTTCATGTTTCCGATCACAAGTGCGTCTCTTCCACACGCACAGCGCTGTCGGCTAAGCAAAAAAAAAACATAGCACCAGCTGCCATTTACCTTCTGGAAATTGTGGCTGTTGCAGTCAGTTGATAGCTGCGAGGGAGCATGTGTGTCATTGTTAATAATGAATATTAAATAACGAAGGTCGTTTTGGTCACCAGTGCAGTACCTCTCTCAGTTGTGCCTCGTTCAGTCCTTTCATTCCCGACCCGACCCTCCTCTCCCCTCTAGTGGCCCCATCCCAGTAGCACTTACTCCGGTCGGTAGATTCTTCACTATCAGGCGGGACAAGATGCTCTTTACAGGAATCTTGCCTTCTTCCACTACTGTTACAATTCTCTCACGTTGGGTATGGGCGCTGCCATCTTTGTTTCCTTCCTCGACGCTCGTCACCGCTCCTCCCCGCCTGTCGTCATCACGCACGTTGCTGTCATTGCTACATCGTTGCCGGCGCTTCTTTCAGGGGACTACTTTGTTTTTAAAGTTACATTTTTAAATTTACGTTTCTTTAAAATTTTATCTAGCCTATGTCCATCTACACAGCCTGACAATTTCAAGGATGTATTGGGTGTGTGGATTGGCGCTGTGGTTCCCGAGTTTACCTGGCCAAAAGGTCTGTGTTCTCTCTTTATAATAGTAGTATAGATTAATGTATTCTTAATATATGTATTATTTATTACTTTTAAATATTATTAGATACTTTTAAATATGTTTCTTTTATTTATTAGTTTTATAGACTTACATTTACATTTATATATTAAAAAAAAAACGATATATTTAACATCGATATTTTTAACATCGATATTTTTTTTTCGATATTTTTGTACTTACCATGTTGTAGATAGGATGTCGATATTTTTGCCCTCGATATTGTTGACTCGATATTCTTGTAGGTCGATATTTTTGAAGTCGAAATTCTGTCAGTGATTCCTTTTAAAGAGCTCATTTGGAAGGGTGAGCAACAGATCAGGAGAAGATGACACACTATCTTGATGATGTTTTCATGGTCACGGACTCCAGTACGACAGACTGCCAGCGGCTGCTGGATAGTTTTCAGGAGCTCATGATCGACGTGGGGGTCCACTGGCATCGGAAAAAAACGGTGGGTCCTGTCACCAGCATTTCTTTTCTAGGCATCTAATTGGATTCAATGGCAATGATAGCGCACCTTCCATAGGGCAAAACGCTAGGCATGCAGGGCCTCTTGGACACAATGTTGTCAAAATAAAAAGTTAATGTCATGGGCGTGTAGGTGCTATTGGCACATCTAAAAATTGCATGCAGAGCGGTACGGGCAGGTAAGACTCTCTGCAGACAGCTCGGCGTAGCACTGGCTGAGCTGAAATTATCACACCATCATGCTAGGTGGTCTGCGGGGGTTAAGGCAGATCTGCGAATGTAGAGGACCTTTTTGGAGTATTTCAAAGGCATTCTGATGGGTACGCCACAGTAATCCGAATGGGATGTTCATATTTTTTCAGATGCTTGAGGCGGCATATGTTTTGGTCTGTATTGGCAAGGGCACTAGTGTCCGGAGTAATGTCCAAATGACTGGAAACATGGAGGACTTAGCATTGCATTTCTTGAGTTGTTCCCATTAGTGGTAGTTGTGACACTGTGAGGGGGCCTGGCTACAACACAGGAGCATACATTTTAGGTTGGACAACATGGACAAGTGCTCTAATACCCTCGGTGGTCATGTTCGCGCTATATAAACCTTTCTAAATAAAAATGGCAGTAGTGCAAGTAGTTACATGACAGCAAGAGGTGCACAGGCCCTCAAGTTGTTGAAGATGTTTGTGCTTGAATGTTTGCAACAGGATATTTTGTTCAGAGCTAGACATGTACCGGGTGTGGACAATGACGTTGAGGACGCTTTGTCAACTGTTACTAGGGTCTCTGACAGAGTCTATATATAAGGTATATTATCAGGCATGGTCAACATTTTTGAGCTCTGGAGCTTATCACAGACAGAGGAACTTGCAGAGAATTGAGGACGTTGTGCAGTTTATGCTGCAGCTGACCGGGAAAGGTTTATCCAGAGTCAAGATTTCAGGGAAACTGGCAGGCATTGCCCTCATGAGGAAACCGTTGTGAGGGTATGCGCCTTCAGCAGATGAATTGGGTAAGAGGATGTTAGAAGCTTGGGCTAGGGAGCAGGGTAGGTCCAAACAGACATGTATACCCTTTTCCTGAGAGGTTTTGTAGAGTGATTCATAGCCTGCCAGGGATCTGTCAGTCACAGTTTGAAATTGTGTTGTCTTCTACGTTTATGTTGTGGATGTTCTTCGGGGCTTTTCGGGTATCTGTTACTGGGGGGAGAGTGGTGCAGGAATTGAAGTGGGAGGAAGTCACCTTTAGGCAGGGCAAGGTGGAAACTCAATGGCTCAGGTCCAAGATTTACCAGCGGTCGAGGAGAGCAATGGTTTTCCTTGAAAGACAGAAGTGCGAGGTCTGCCCAGTCCTATGAGGCCGAAAACTCAGGAGGCAGACGTGGAGAGAAACAGGGCTAGTATTTGTCCAACAACAAGGGAAACAAGTGACTTCTTTCCAGCTTTTGGCAGTCCTGTGGAAAGTGGTAACTTCATTGGGCTTGGTGGCGTCTCTGTTTGGCTCACATTCTTTTACGATCATGACTGCGACCGAGGCAGGTAGGATGGGATGGTCTAGAGAACGAATTATAGGGCTGGGTAGGTGGTCATCAGAATGTTACCAGAGGTAAGTTAAAGCTGACGTCAGGGAAGAGGGTGACTTTTTATCGCAATTATGTGCTTACACTGTCTTCTTTTGCAGGGACAGTTCCAGGCCCTCTTTCCGCTGCATTGTTGGTGTGCTTTGTTGAGCATTCCTTTGTAAAATGGACAGAATGGGCGGCAGTGAGGACCAGGTGTAGAAGGATCCTGGATCTTCGTTATGAAGATGCTGAGTTCTTCAGGGATGACTGTGTGTATCTTTCTGAATATGTTATGACGCTATATTTGCTGGAGCTGAGGGATTTCTTTGTTCGGATCTTGGGAAGGCAGGAATGAGTTGTCAGTTTAGGGGGGGGGCAGAGAAAGTCAAGGACACCTTTTTCTGGTGGCGTTTGGCCCACAGACAAGTTTGCAGGCCTTCACGTAAAGGTAGGTTGTTTAGTATATGCTAAGCAGGCAGAAATGGGGAGGGGTTCTTAGAGAACCCACACCGGAAGTCCTGCAGTTAAAATGTTGCGTCATAGGAACGCCAAGTTGAGCACAGGGTATTTAGCTCACTGCTAGGCATGAGAAGTTTAAATGGGACAATAAGAAGAAAACAATAGGTCTGGAGCAGGGGTCTCCAACCGGTTGATCGTGAGCTACCGGTAGCTCGCCGAGACCCTGTGAGTAGCTCGCCGAGTGCTGCTCAATTTATTAGCCCATTAGTTTTATTTTGGGCTGTTCAGGCTTATTTCCGTGTCTGTTGCCCGCCCTCACCCAACGCAACTGCTCCAATTGGCTTGCGCTTAGATGGGGTGGGGCGGGCCGAAGAGAATGACGTTCCTTTGCTGCAGTCTCGCGAGAGGGAGGATCAGTGGAATGGTGACGAGGGCCGAAGCAATGTGCAAGTCGAGGGAAAATGCCCTGAGGGCACGGACTCACCACCGAAAAATCTACCTCCCGACGCGATGCATCAGACCTAGAGGCACAGGTGGCCACTTTGGCAGAAACCCTGAGGCCCAGAGACTCTGGGCAGCCCCCAGTGCTCCACCGGCATTGTCCCCCCCCCCGACTATGGGCTGCGGCGCGGGCTTTTGCAAGCCTATCCCGCCCCCCCCCCCAAGTAAAACCCGGCGGCCGCGATGATATCTCACGGTCAGTGCGGGGCTGAGCCTCTCAGAGACTGTCTACCCGCAGCGGACCAGAGCCAACTCGTCTAGCAGTCAAAATATACCTGGAGGTGTGGTGAGGGGGGAGAGGGGCTCATAAGTGGAGGCCCCCGCCACGCCAACACAAAGGGGGAGGGTTGAACCTGGAACCCCGATCAGGCTTGGGAGACAAGTGCTATGCGCTACATCGCAACATGCTTTAACTCCGGCTGAGAGGAGGAAGGACCCCTCGTAGTTGGACCACGCTGGAGAGACACGGTGAGGGGCAGGACAGACAGGGGCAGGAGGAGACAGTGGTGCTAGGGAGAGACTGGGGCGCTGGAAAGAGAGAGAGAGAGAGAGAGGTGCAGCTGTACTGAAAGTGACCGCGAGGAGCAAGAGAGAGAGGGACTGGGGAGAGACAGTGAGGGGCAGACAAGAGAGGGGCTCGGGAGAGACAGTGGAGGCGCAGTGATACCATGAGAGGCAGGACGGAGAGGGGGCCTGGTGGAGACAGTAGGGGTAGGAGGAGAGAGAGGGGCTGGGGAGAGACAGTGGGGATGGAGAGAGACAGAGGGTTCAATGAGAAGATTGTCGAGATGTCACCGACAGACTTAGGGCGTAGACCGGGAGAGAGGGGGGCAAGGAAAGAATGAGGGAGAGCCAGAGACGGTGAACAGGGCTCAGGACAGGAGCAAGGGCAGTGTAGGGTTAGAGAAGGAGCAGGGAGCATGGGCAAGGTGCAGTAACAGAGAGCGTGTCCAGGAGCCAGGACAGAGTGCAGGGGTTGGGACAGGGAGCAGAGGCAGAAAGGCAGACATGTTGGGCAGAACAAGGGACAGGGGGGAGTGCAGCGATAGAGGACAGTGGTGAGCAGGGCAGGTACAGGTGCAGGGACCTTAGCCATGGATATGCAGTGAGTAGGGAGTGGGACAGAGGCAGGGTCCTGTGGCACAGAACCGGACAGATGGGATACCGGATGCACAGAGTGAGAGCAGGGGAGGACAGGGAGCAGAAACAGGGGACAGGGTGCAGGGGGCGATAGCATGGCCATGGGGCAGGAAGAGGGCAACGGAAGAACCTCTCAAGCTGGTCCATTCTGTGCCTGTGCTGACTGAACCAGAGTTGGGCTGGACCACGATGTGCCTTTTCACTGGCCTCTAGGTGCTCTTCAGGGACACAGGCAGCGCTGGCCTCTCCACAGTGAGGCCTTGACTGTTTCATGGTGTTGTGTGGCCACTCAGGATGTTATGTATGGTTGTTTTGTGGTCTGTTTGTGTGACAATTTTATCGGTTGGTAGTCTGTGCCAATGCTTGTCTGTGGTTTTTGGCTATTTGTGTGCCGATTTTATTGGCTGGTGGGCTGCTTTTTATTGTACATTTTTCTGATAGTACCAAACATTGCTTGCTGCAAGCACAAATAGCCAAGTAGTCTTCCATACCTTGAAAAACACTGTCTTACAACATGTCTAAGTTTTACTTATTTTGCATATGTGGGCCACTGTTTTTTAGCTATTTCATTTGCCTGCCCTATATTTAATAACATAACAGGTCTAGTTGCAAAGCACACGATTACCAGAAGGTGTCCTGGGGCTGAATAACAGATGTTTATTGTTACCCAACTCAAGGCTATTCATTATATCGACCTCAAATGGATGAAAGGATGAGTGGACCTGCTGGGATTTAAACCTGTCAAGCACAGGCCCCTGCAGTGGCTGCTTTAGTGCAGTGAGCCACCAGACCCGGCTTATGGGGCTGCTTTTAATTTGGTGCCAGAGCCTCTTTTCTGTCCCATTCCGACAAGCATCAGCCTCCGCTTGCACGGCTTGTGCTTTTGTTGTCACTGTTGTGGCTTGTGCTTTAGCTTTTTGTCTCACTGTGCTGCAGAAGGCAGTGCACAGGTAAAAAGGGAAAAAAAGTTGTTTCTTTCAGTGTTATGGTGTTGAAGCCACAGTATGGGGCCCATGGGCTCTGAAGAAATAGGCTTAACGTCAATAAAACTGGGCGGGGGAGGTCGCTGGAAAAATGCGCAAGTTGCTTGGGGTTTAGTAGCTCACGACGATTTTCACTGACCAGAAGTAGCTCACACTGCACAAAAGGTTGGAGACCCCTGGTCTGGAGGTGTAAGTTATAGGGTTTGTATACAGGGGTGAGGCTGGAGGAGAGGGTATGGAGGGGGATATTTAATGTATACAGAGTATTAAGGTTTAAAGCCAAGAATGTTTGAGATGCGTACCTGTTTCAATAAAGCAGCCTTTTTCACACATATAGCGAGTCAATGGTCTGATTGTGCCCCATTCCACTCAAGGCGTTCTTCAGTGCGCATTGAAACCAGAGAGGCACAACATGAAAACCAGAGAGGCACATCATGAAGCTGACTGAATAAAATGTCCCAGACTCGTTATGAACATAAACTGAACCTTTCATTGGCTGGGACAGAGTTAGACTCCTCTGAGTCCAGTCCCTCACTGCTGCTACAGGCCCTGCTGCAGCCTTCACAACAGACAGTTTTCAGATGGCAAGGAGGAGGGATGAACCCATAGTTGGTACACTCCGATGCCACCAACAGTCTGCTGCAGGCACTGAGGACTGTCTCTAAAGCCCCCACCGCTCTCTTCTCATCCAGTCAGAAGACAAGCACTGGTCTGCAGGTCCCATCAGCAGGCGCCATCTGAGTGACATGGTGGAATAAACAAAGGCAGATGACATTAGCAATCTCATGATGAGATGTCACAGCCGGGTCCAGGTTTGACATGCACGCGAGCTGTCCATCAGCTTTGCAGCCCCCCTCAGTAGATAGAGCAGAGCTATGTGTTCGAAACCCAAAATCTGCCATCAATTAGCATTTCATTTAATCTGAAGCATCATTCTGGCAACGAGCCTGGGAGAAGCAGTGGTTACAACAATACGGGTGTATTTACAAGGCCACTGCCCCTCCGGAGCAACACTTTTATTGACTCTCTGGTGGCGCACAATTCTAAGCCTTATTTACCAAGGACAGGTAAAGCCACCCTGCTTGGCTGTTCATGGCCTTGTAAATATGGCCCTTCTTTGCGCATCACTCTGCGTGAACGGGGCATCATACGGGTGTTGCTGTGGGTGTTGCAACGCAGCACACATGGATTCTGATGCATTCCCAGATTTACAAGGTTTCATAAACCTGGCGATGCGTAAAGTGGTGCAAGAAGGAGAAATGCTTTTATTTCTCCTCGTTTTTTCCTCTTTCTATGTGCGTACACAAAGAAGGAGGAAAACGCCATCAATGATTGTTTTTGTGCAGGAACCTTCACCCACAAAAACAATCATCCCCGAAACGCAGGCACCTTTGCATTATAGTGCAAGGCACCCTGGCACTATGGTGCAAGGGTGCCGTGTTGGCGCTAGGCAGGCAATTGTGCGGCAGCGCAGACGAAAGCAATGGGGTGCATTGTATTGCTGTAAATACGACGCTTCCCTGCACTTTCTAGTTATGCAGCTCGGTGCAGCAAGATGGCTTGCAGTGCCAAACTGCATAATTTTCTGGTAAATATGTCCCCTGGTACGCCAATTCACACGTCAGCAGCTCTGTCCATAGTGTCACATGCCCCCCTCTTCTCGATATATTGGCAGTCAAATTGTGACGTCGATGTAGATAAATTTTGTCACTAAACCATTAATATTGTGGTATAACACAGTGGGGGGTGGGCTTACTATGTTTACTGTTTAATTATGTGCAGTAGTGTCTGTAGAGGCGATCACAGGTTCCATGTTTAGGACTGGGCTGAAGACAGCGCCAAGATCTCTGAGAGAGGGGCTACAGTTCAAGGTGTTGGGAGGGGAGGTGGACATCAACTACAGAAGTTGGTCTAAACCAAGATGATGCAAGCTGAAGGGTGATGGTATCTCATTGTTTATAGGCAGTAGGTCAGTGAAACAGATTCTCCACAGGGGTCTTTACAACAGCAGAAGGCAGGTGAACATGCTCTTTTCACAGGACAAGGTTTGTCTTTGAGAAGTTAGGCTGTCGGCATTTGTGTAGAACACATTCAGCTGTTGGTGTGACCTTGTAATGCTGTTAGCTGTCTAGGGGTGGCTCACAAAGTCATATCAGGGTTTCCATGTCAGAATGGAGTTAAAGACATCCTGTGATGATGATGTGTTTTGGGAATATGTGTTAAGGCAGCAGTTCCTTGCTCAATGAGCCGTTGGTGTGGATTTTCTTGGAGAGATCTGCTGGAGAGTGGGAACAGCTGACTATAATGCTAGCAAAATCACGCAGTTTGTTTTCTGAACCAATTCGCAAAATTCCAGAACTATAGGGCTAGATGCATCAAAGAGTTTTGCCCATTCTGTGTCTATGGGAAAATGTGTTCATGCATATGGCCCATGTTGCAAATTTAGATTTGTTCGTCAAAATGTGGTTTGCCGGTATCTGGTGTGACCTATTTCACACAAGCTCACACTTCAGGGACAAAGTCATATGGGGTACCTACAGGAGACTGGTTCGAACAAAATGTGTCTCTAAAGGAGTGATTTTCTGCATGAACAAGTTTCCCACTTGTAAAAGTAAAGTTGCACAACATTACATTTCAAGTAATTTTGCGAATTTTGCATTACATATATTTTATCAGCATGATTACAATTTCTCCAAGGCTTAATGCATGCCTGGGGTTGGTACCAGCTGGTCCCATTGCAGGGTGTTTTAATCATTCACATATTACCTGCTTTTAACAGCTGACAGCAAAGCCCTAGGTGTGCACCCTGGGCTTCAAGTCGTGATCTTTAAGCTGACATCAGCCATGATTCTGGGAATAAAAAAGTAACTAAAACAATATCCCATTATAGATTAGAGTGTGGGGAAGGAGGCACACGATATGGAAGGAGACAGGCCTGTCTTTCAGCAGAGTTTTGGTCTATGGCCTCCCTGACATGTGTCGTCATCTTCCCCGGATTTTTCACCGGAAGTTGCCAGTGGGAACTCTCACCTTCCCTGCAGTTGTTGCAGCAGAGGTGGGATAAAACACATTTTCCTTTACTGCAGTGACTCTTCTTCTAAGATAGATAAACTCATATCATGAGGCCCATTTTTCACCCATGCTCTCATAGTTTCTTCTATCAAGATAAACTAGAATCCTCTAAACAGCTGCCGCCGTTACCACTTGGGTCCCCCAATGGATCTTGCCTTGAGCTATAAGGGACTAGAATATTCTGGGAATTAACAATTATCCTATGAGGACCTGGAATAGATCATTGTTAATTCAGACTAATGATTCAACATAGCTTATCACTTTTATCAGCCATGATTATAGATTCCTTGAGACAAAGAGTATCACCAAAGGAACGACACAGAATCAATAAAGGTAACTTAGAAAAGACATGTATCTAATGCCTCAAGAATGCAGTAAAGGTAGAAATAAAATGTAAAGATCAGATTTAATAACAAGTTAATGCAAAGATAACCACACCGTGCATGAAATTTAAGGTTCAGTGACGCTCATAGAAACCAAGCAGTGTTGTTTTTCAGATTCTGTCATCAGTTTGTGTCCGATATGTAGCACCGATTGCCACAACAGGAGTCCGATACTCTTTCAGCCGAAAGGTTATTTACCTGCACACGTTGCCAGATGGCAATAGCACAGGATAGGGCCTCAGTTCGTTAGAGTCTATTCAACCCAGAATGAATGGAAAAGCACAAAGAAAGAAGACTCATGACAAGCAAACATGCTTGGATCAACGGAAAAACCAACAGCATGCTAGTCAGGGAATGCAAGAAAATTAGGCAGTCCTCGACTCATCCTTAATTTGGGATATTGTACACCAATACATCCAAGTTTACACCCCTTAAAGTATCGATTCCATCAGTCCATGGGGTTTCATTGGTTGTTCACGATGAGCTGTTGTGTGGTGATCGGTAAAATATACAAATTATTCTCACATTTTTCTTTGGGATCATTATATTCCACTTTTGTTAGCGTCTAGTAACATCCTCGGAAGTAGGTGGTCCCTTTAGTCATCTGTCCTCAGTCCGTTCTCAGTCGCTTTTGCTGGGATGTATCCAAATTTGTAACACATTCAATCGAGTGTGCTACAAGGGAGAAACAAGTCCATTGAAATCTAAAACACGAATGGAAACTTTACAGAAAGTTCTCATAGGGCTCGGGTGACAGATTTCACATAACTTAACGTTAGGTAAGGAAAGAAAGCCGTTGAGGCCTAAGCAGAAAAAAGCAAAATCACGAAAATAATAATATTATTAATAAATATTAATATACCACATTTCTAAATGTTTAAGTTTGTCGAGTTAATAAAATGCATGGTTCACAAGAAATTTAAGCCAGTATTAGGGGTGGGCGGACATTTCCGTTCTGCCCACGGAATGTGCGGCAATTTGCCCCTTCCGCCTTCCGCAAAGAAGGCGGAAAAACTGGGCAAATTTCCGCACACTCGCCTCCCGCCCACAAATTGAATATATTCCTGAATGCGCATGCGCATGCTCCCGCGCATTTACAGTTTCAAAGAAGAAGGCGCGATAGACAGGAAGAGATGTCCCCGTGATAAGGTAAGTGTTTTAACTCTTATTTCAGCTTTAATCGTTTTAATATTGCGGGTGTCAGGCGGGCGGGCGGCGGGCGGGTGTCATGTAACGGAAATTTGCAGTGAGGCACGGAAATTTGTTAAATTTCCGTGCCTACCCCTAGTCAGTATTAAGTGCTATTAAAATTTTCCTTCCTTCAAGTAATATACCAGTATTATTTCTGTACGTTGCCATATGAGCTTATTTCAAAAGATAACTTTAAAAATACATTTAATTATTTTCGTTACAGAAAACCCTCTATAAATCTATGTCAGTTCTCTGTTTCATGCATTCTTTACATTTGTTAAATGTCAATACACATATTTTTTTGCAGTTAAATGAAATAAATTATTCAATGCACTTTAATATAATTCTCAGTATAAACTTCATGGGCTACTGCTTGGTTTTCATTTTTTCTCATAAAACACGTAAATGCTTTCTGCATAACTTTGTCGTTTCTTGCCATGGTTTCTCATTGCTATATTTATCCTGTATCCTAACATTCTGCCTGCTTTTATGATGCTGTATCTAAAACATGACAGTGCAGATTAAATTTCACTCAGTAGGTAAACATACCATTGTTTTGTCTCATCCATTTAGTAAGTGTTGTAAATCGAGTTCACAAGTAGGAATTGGTGCAGATGGACGCATGATAACATCTACGCTCCAGCTTAATTTGTAAAATAAATAAGTGCTGGGGCCATTGACAGGAGGCCCCTGCAGCTTGCACCTACAACACTGCCAATGACAATATCAACACAACTACTAACCATCACACTCCTACAAGAGTGACAGTTCAGACCACGCCAGGCACTCACGGCTATAAGAATGGCTTGGGCGGCAGGTATTCGTTATTTTTAACGTGTATTGAATTATTAAACTATTTCTCTTGAGCTCATCTCTGAATTAGGCAAACAGCGCCACCAAGTGCCGGTGTTAACAAATTGGTGCTAGTGCTGAGCACCGGAAATCACCGGCTCAAATTAAGCGCTGCCCGCTCACCCGTACTCAGGGGTGGAAGTATCACCTTGGCCACCTCTTTTTCTAGGAATTAGCAGACATTTATTTATACAAGTGCAGGAAACCAAGGCACATCTTCGGCAAGGTCAGGAGAATCCTTTTTTGGTTGCTAACGGTATCAATAATCCTTAATTAACATGCAACACTGCCAGCCTTTTGGCATTGACATGACTTTTGTAAGACTTTATTGTTTGGAGAGCTGTCAGACGCTCACCAATATATATCAAATATTGCTAAAAGTTAAAACATAATTTTGGTTTAAAAAAGAGACTTTGCCATAGTAGTCCTGGCACTAAATGAAACTACTATGTGTGTGAACGTGCCATTGGGAAAGGGCGGAAGGCCATTACTCTCAGTAAATTTAGCCAATGGCTGAAGTGTGCTGATCCACTGGCACGTGCTGTCTGCTCTCGGGGGCGGGAGAAAAATGTGAATGGCAGAATAACTGACCAATGGATGATGAGTGCTTGCTAAAAGCCCCTATATGTAAATATATTTTAAACATAATTTTTCTAAAATAAAATTGTCTTTCCTAAGGCAAATCTAAAAATGTTGACCCATCATTTGGGTCAATCTTTATGCCACGTCCCTTTCTGTGATTTTTATCGAGGTCAAAGTACACTATGTCACTTCCGCCAGCGCTTTTAACTAAGAAATACCACTGGATTCCAACCGGCCCTCTTCATTCACCCTAGTCTCCCTGTCTGACCTCTAGTTCCCTCTCGTGTCCTCGAGTACTTGTTAGTAATAATGAACTACTCAGACATCTCATTAGTAACGGAGGCCTCCTTACTTCTGCCCCGTTACTCCAATCCCAGCCTCCATTTTATTAAACGGTTGAGCACACCATGTGCACAATATAAGTGCCTCAGGGACAATGAAGAACCAGGGAGTGCTTTTAAAAATCTGACATGCTTTAAAGATATTCTGACACCCAGCTTCCCATTTGCCCAGTCAACCATAATGAAAAGGGTGCCACAGTCTGAGTATTGGTGCAACTGGCGCAATCACCTTCGCCAACTATCAGAAATAAATCGCGAAGGAGCCCCCCTGTCTTATTCAGACATATTTTAATTGTGGTCAAACATAGCTTAATGTTCCCTGGCTTCCTGACCTCAATTTGTATGGAGCAGTTCAAGCATGATATTGTTATTCCAGCTACTGATTGCTCCAAATTAGCCCCTAAAAGGGTTTATTTAATTCTTTTAATGACAAGTAAGCATTAATGCACACAGACATTTTGCTGCAGAAGACGCTGTAATTGTGATGGGACTTCCCGGACAAGCTCTGTGAGCCACAGAAGTGGACGCGAGCTATAAGTCCATGACCAGGAGGAAGTAGGCCAAGAACTGGTCTGTGGCTGCTTGTTTGCCCATCTGGAAGGGACTTGGCCTAGTAGCCCTGGCTGGACTGTTCCCATTGCAGCAGAACTAACCCCCAGATGCATCAAGCACCCACTTTGCGAATTCTAATTAGCGAAAAATACCGAATCGCTAATTAGAATTCGCAGATTGGGATGCATCATCAAAATCGCAAAAAAAATGCGATTCGCAATCGCCCGCAATCGCCATATGCGAATTTTCAAAAATCACTATTAATTCACATAATCGGCTCTTTCCCAACCCCAAATTGCGATTTCGCAATTACCGAAATCGCAAATAGCGATCTCGCAAATTGCGAGATCGCAAAAACGGGAAGTCGCATTTTGAGCACAATGATGACATCACAACCAGGAAGTAGGCAGCTCCATTACTCATTTGGGGCACAGAGCTGGAAAGAGGAGGAGGCACAGCACTGAGCTCCAGGAGACACACCCTGCAGCCCCAAGACAGGACATACATTGCAACCACAATGTCCCAGGATGCAGCAGGATCCAGTGAAACTGGCAGGAAGAGGAAAATCAAGTTCTCAGAACAGGAGCTGGAGTACCTGATTAAGGGAGTCAGCAGGGACCATGACAAGCTTTTTGGAAAGCTTTCCAGGAAGGTGCCCGAGGCTGACAAAAGGCGCATCTAGCTGCGCATCAGGGCAAAGGTCTACGCTGTAGGAGTGACACAGCGGACAATCGATGGCCTCAAGAAGAGGTGGTATGACCTCAGAGGCCGTGCCAAGGAGCGCATTGCAGAGAGGCTGGGGAGAGAGGGGCCACGGGAGGAGGAGACCCCACAGTTGACGCAAACACACCACTAGAGGACTTGGGTGAGGACACCATCAACACTGCTGCAGCCTGTGTGGGGGTCACTCAGCTGGACACCTCCCGACCCACACACCAATCACAAGAGCCATGCAACTGCGACCCCGTCCCCTAACAATGCCCAAGCCCCCAGAGCTAGCCATTTGAAAACCCCAGTAATGCAGTCCCTGCCCATCAGAAAGGCCCCACTGCATTGTGGGACCTGTAGTGTGACAATGTGCCCTGATAGCCACACACAGCCAGAACTGCCAAGTGAAACATACCCCTAAAGCCAGTCAGGGAATGCAAGGCTGCATGCATGTCACATGCACCTGCACCAGTACCAGCACCTTCCCAAATGCACAGGGCCACCCCTGCAGCCACAGGAGGAGATCAACCACCCCAGGCTTCACGAATGGCAGTGAAACAGACCCACCACCACCCAGGAGGCAGACACGCCACACAGCCACTCTGCCAGGCAAGCGGCCGGTTGAGGCAGCAGCGCACCGTGGCCACACGAGCAGACCGGGAGCAATAGGCCCAAGATCTAGGGCTAGGTATCAAAGCCCGGATGCTAGCTGTGCACCGCGAGCAGGCACAGCACATGGCAGCCATGCAGCTGCAGCTGTACAAAACTGCACGCAATATAAACCAGCTTACAGGAAGTGTGCAGGAGCTAACGGCTGCAGTCAAAGAAAGCAACCAACTGATGGTGGCGCAGCAGGACATCACCCGTTGACGCCACCGCCAGCTGCTGACCCGGCTATCTGCATATACCCGGTAGAACCACCTGATAGGGAACGCCACATCACAACTGTTGCGCAGGTCCCTGGCAATGCAGATTCAAATGGCACAATGCTGCCAAGATGTAGCAAGGGCCCTGGAGCAGGTTACCACTGCAGAACAAAACCAACAGGTGTGTGGCCATGGCCATGCAAGGGGGGGTGATGATGGCAGTGAGGGCACATCGAGCCTGAGCAGCCTGTCTGTGCCGGTGCAACCAGAAAGGCGCTGCAGTTCCAGGCCCACTGCTGCATCCCGGCCAGACACTCCCAACATGGAGTTGGAGAGGCAACAGGGTGCGTCCGGCAGGAGGCGCCAGTGACTGACTGAACATTACCAGCAGTGCCATGGTGATGTAACCATGCACGCCTGCTCTGCATACAAGATCCTGTATGACGCATTACATTTGTGATATCGTTTGAAAATTCAAAACACTTCTAGAGCTTGTTGTACATAAGAATAAGAATTTATTTTGAACACAAATCTTCCTCATGTCATTAATTCATGTGGCATGCATGAGTGCAGTGTTGTATGAGGGGTATGGGTGCACTAGAAATAGTTCAGTGTGATGTTGTTGCGGCGCATGTGTCCTTCAGCAGGATTCTCCCCGCGTGCATGATGCACATGTGCAGGTGGCAGGTTGTACCCCTCCGACACACTACCAGACACCTCCACAGGTATCCTCCGCTTGGTGGCAATATTGTGGAGTATGACACACACAGCCACGATGTGGCAGCAGACCTCAGGTTGGCATTTGAGGGCCCGCCAGTCTTGTGTAGGATGCGGAATCGGCTCTTTAACATCCCAAATGTCTGCTCAATTACATTTCTTGTGTGTATGTGTGCAGCATTGTAACGCTGTTCCTGTGGTGTAGCAGGGTTGAGGTATGGGATGAGGAGGTATTCACGGAGGCCGTAGGCGCTGTCACCTGAAGGATAGGAGCAGAGGGGCCAGTGCCTGTTATGCGCAGCTACATGGTCTTGACCTAATGTATGTGGGCATGTGTACTTACCTAGGAGATGTTCTTCGCCAAAGTCACCCCTGGCCAAGCCGGTTTGTATGCCGCTGTGCCGGAAGATGAATGAATCATGCCTGGTCCCCGGGTATTGGGCCACAATGTTGGTGATGATGGTCTTCGCATTGCAGACCATCTGGATATTGAGTGAGTGGTAGGACTTGCGGTTCCGGTACATGTATTCTGTCTCTGCGGGTGGACAGATGTGGGTACAGTCAATGCAGCCAATGACATGGGGGAATTGGGCGGTGTGATAGAAGTCCAGTTTTGTTTGGGTTAACTCCTGTTGGGTTGTTGGGAAGGTTATGTAGTGGTGTATCCGGCTCAGCAAGACGTTCAGGAAACTCCGTAGGCATCGTGACAGTGTGCTCTGGAATATCCCCCCTGCATATGCAACTATCCCCTGGAAGCTTCCGGAGGCCAGGAGGTGCAGGCAGCACAGGACCTGGACATGGGTGGGCACAGCATTGGTCCTCCTTCTTGGGTGCTGCATCAGGGGGTCAAGGTCTCTGATGAGGTTAGTTATCATTGCCCCTTTCAACCTTAATTTGGAGTAGATCCCTCTTCAGTGTGGCCCAGGAGTGTAATCCGCAGCCAGAAGATGCGCTCCTGGGTCCTGCGTCGGTTCCGGGCTGCAGCCTGGAGCCTCAGCCGTCTTGCCACAATGTAGAGACCTGGCATTGTGACTTTCCTCATGCTCCTACTGTGTCTCCTTAAGTGTGTTTGATTTATCCTACACCTGTTTCTTGTTTGCCTTTTTTTTTTCTTTTTTACAATTGAACTTCAGGGTTACCACCTGGTTTGGTTTCTCCTTAAATTGCAACTCACTTTTTGCGATTTTGGTGTTTTTCGCTGTTTCCGATTTATGATAAATTGGATTAGCAATTTATTTGCAAATTCACAATATAATGCGCAGAAAATGTGGGTAATCGCTGATAAGGAATCGCAATTGGGGTTCCACATTGGTTTTGCGATTTTGTTTTTGCAAATTCGCTATTTCATGCTTTTTTGGTTGATGAATTGCGTGAGCGGAAATTGCGATCGCAATAGCTGTTTCGCAGCTATTGCGATCGCAATTTTGCTTGATGAATCTATGCCTAATTCTGATGTGCATATGGATGGCCTCTGTGGAGAGTGGCACAGTGGTTGGAAAACAATGGACTGGAATGGGGCCCTAAGAAGTAGCAAGTGTCTGTGATTAATTAATGCTTCCTTTCTTCACTTTTTTGTTTGTTGTAGTAGACACCTTAAATGCTATTCACAGAAGCTTCTATGTTCCTTCTTAAGGTTTTGTGAACAACTGTAAGAAAATGTGAAACTTACACAACATTGTGTATCGTCTTCCACCTTTTACATTTTTAAATTAAAATAAATGTATATTAAGAAAATAAATTAACATGACCAATCCCAATCCCATCCAATGATCTTTAAACGCTTGCCAACCATGGGATTGATAAACCCGCATCGCAGCCTAAATAGTCCATAATTATGTGTCTTGTTAGTATAACTTCCTCTGTCTGCCAGATTGATAGCTATTGCACTGGGATGTACGTTGTTACAACGCATGCTTTTCCCACGCATGCTGTAACTACGCAAGTTTTAAAACGCATTCCATTACGACGCATTACACTGAGGGGTGCTGGATAATTATTAGTTTAATTTACTATTCCAACACCAGTCCCCGTGGACACTAGGGAAGGTGTTGGATAGTAAATTAAAACTATTCCCTATCCTAGAGCGCCCCCCAGTGTAATGCGTTGTAATGGTTTTCATTTTAAAGTCTGCGTTGTAATAGCACTGCGTGCTAAAAGTTGCGTTATAAAGGTTGTTCCCCATTGCACTGGGGGTCGAGTGCATAAAGAATCACTCCCACAAGTAAGGCCCAGAGCTTTTTGACAGATGTAATGGGATGTCGATATGGGAGAAACATTTTTTTAACAAAATCGTTTTTCTTCCCTTTGTAAGGCCATGCAATCTGCTAGGCCCCAAATTTCCGCCCCGTAAAAAGCTGTTGGGGCGCATTGTGCAGTGTATATTTGTAATATTGGGGCTAGTACCCTACCACAGGGGTGATGGAAGACTTAAGAGAGAACCATTCGCTCTTGCTAACTTAGCTCTACTTTGGGCGATATGTGGGCCCAATAACCTGCTGCGCTAAAACTCACAGCCAGGTAAAAATAATAATAATATAATTTCATTGTGATGTGATGGTAGGTGGTATTCAGATACCGTAGACAGCGCAATGGCTTGTCGTGACATCTGCAGTTATCTAGCGGTCACAAGTCTGAATCCCAACAAGACACACTTGGCCTTACATGCCTCTGAGATTGATAAATTGAATACTATTAAATTGGGCAATAAACATTTCGTCCTGTAAGCCTGTTTTCTTTGTGTTTTTTTCATTTGTCCCTGACTGCGCGACCCAAATATAAGTTTTCATTATAATATTATTTATTTATTTATGTATTATTGTCCTCGACCATGGTAGGGGAGTCTGGGTCCCTATGCATGAGTTTTGCTTATTTTGCCTTTCAGCACTGTAGGGAAGCACACGCCCTGCAGGGTACTGTTGTTTTAATTTTTATTACCTGTATTCCTTTAACCACTGCAGTTAGCTCCCACCCTGCTTGTTGCTCTCAAGGCCGGACAGGCTTTTTACTCCAAACCCAAATCTTTTCTTTTCTTGGTTGTGGGGGTCATTATATATTTTCTTCGGTCCCCCGCTGCCAGGTTTTTAGAAATAACATCAAACCGTCCATCCTAAATACGGCGGGCAGCGTAACGCCCTTCCTCCATTGATCTGTGCTCCATTGGGATGTTGGAGGAAGCTTTCCATCGATAGAGCCAACAGAGGCAATGCTGATGGAAAGTTGATGGTCCGTCCAACTATAAAACGAGGCTGTTGGATGGTCAGTTTGATAGGGGAAACGGCCACTACAACGCGGCCGTTTCCACGAATACCTTAACCACGCATGCATTACAACGCATGCGTGGTTACCACGAAAGCCTTTACCACGCATACCTTTACTACGAGGTACGTAGTAAAGGCATGTGTGGTAAAGGGTAAAAAAAAAGGAGGCTTGGGGGGGTCTCCCCCCGAAAAAAAACTCACCAGAAGAAACGTTGAGATGTGCAGGAAAACGGCGTCGTTTAAGAGGAAACGGAAAGTAACTTCTGCTTCCTCTTAACGGCGTCCAACGTCACCACGGAAGAAATCGAGGAACAGGTTATGCATAGAAAAGCCATTCCGTTGTAACGCATGCATGGTAAAGACATGCGTTACAACGGAATGCGTTGTAAGAACATACAACTGTTTGATAGACAAGGTGCTCTGTCACATGTAAAGAAAAGAGTACCCTGTCCACTAAACTCTAAAACCGGCACTAAGATGTTATAATGGATCCCGCTCCATCTGCAGGTAAAACACCTATTGATCACACCGTAGAGTGCAGAAGCAAGCAGCAAGACATTCTCAAAATACAAAGACATCATTTCTGAACACACAAGCACGCAAAGCAATCCGTGGCTCCCAACAGCACACAGAAATACGTGCACACGTCTGTGTCCTCAGTTCTTAAAATACATAGAAATTAACAGCACATTACATTCCCAATTCAAGCCTACATCGAAAGCAAATAAAACCTAATCATGCAATCCAAGTTAAAGGGAAGACTCAAGGGGGTGGGACAGCCCAGCTCAGGGACTCTGGAACACACCACTCCACTGATCTGAGGAACCAACCAAACCCGACAGCTGAAAAAAACTAGAAGTCAAGAATCTACCTGGAAATGGTCTCACTGGTTACAGGTTATTCAGAGACTAAGGTTCAGATTTAGATCTTGGCGGATAGGTTACTCCATCACAATGGTGACAAATATCCCGTCCAGGGACGGCTCTAGGGCTGTGTGATCGGTGCGACTGCACCAGACGTTGACATGGGGTGGGGGCGTCATTTTTGAAAATGTATATTATCATTTTAAAAGCACCTGCTGCCGTGTTCTGAACTCCAGCAATTTTCAGACATCAATTAAAATGTCAAGATAACTCAAGTGATTAATCATCTTCCTGGAAAGAGAACGGAGGTTTGTCTAAGCTATCAACTGTCTAGCTGCATTCAAACTGCAAGGTAGAGGAGAGGAGTTGGCTAGGGCAGTCCACCTTGAAGCTGGGGAACTGGTTTCCAGTCTCAGCAATACATGCAACATCTTGTGATTCTTGGCAAATCACTTAATCTCCCCGTGCCTAACAAAACTGAATGTGTCCTCATGTAAATAACGCTACTGGTGCTCGTGTAAAGTGCTCTGATACCCAATACCCTCGGGTGAAGTTCGCTCTATATAAAACCCTGTAAAAAAAAATTAGATGTTAGACCTATATGTTTTTTTCCCAGTCTTTCATCATCATCATCTTGTGAAAAGGGTTCATTTGGGTAGAAAACAATTCTTATTATGAAAGAGAACCCCTAACAATGGTGTTACATTTTAAATTCTGGATTTGTTCTTTTCCAGACTAAGGACTCAAACTATTTTGCCTACCAGTTTCGATGACATGTCACTCCTACACTACACCCGTTATATCCTATGGGATTGAGATTTCAGCGGACGGGATATCCGTCACCGTTGTGATGGAGTAACCTGTCCGCCAAGATCTAAGTCAGGTTCTGAGCCACACACTGAGGGACAGGGATGTATTCTTCAATTACACCGAGCAGATAGTAGATGTCTAACACCCTTCTCTATGGATTGTCCCACATCCACCAACTCACTGAGAAGGTAGTGGCTTTATAGACTGATCATCTTTTAAGTCTACTGCTGTGAAGTGGCTACTGGCCGCAAGCCGGCGCTGTACAAAACACACATCTAAATAAGTAAATACATTATGCATGCTTCGTTCTTTGTAAACTATGCACAAATTATGACTTTCAAAGGTAAGTCTCACACCTAGGGGCACATTAATACCAGTGGGAACTGGGAACGCCCACTACGGGTGCGGCGGTTCCGTACATCCCATTAGGATGCGCCCGCCACACTAGCGGGCACATCCTGCATTTTTAACATTGCTGCGGGCGGTGCTGAATGCACCGCCCACCGCAATGCCAAAAATGCATGTTGTACCATAGGTACTCCCCATGTGCACCCCCTCACCTCCCCCCGGAGTCCCTGGGGGCCCACAACAAGCCCCCCAAGCAGGCTCCGCATGCCTTTCTGTGGTGGCATTGCCTCCACGGAAAGGCATTTCCAGAGCCACATTGTAATATGGCTGGCGGTATCTTTCAGACACGCCAACATATTGAACCCTTTTCCTCCCGGTCGACATGTCAACCGAGCGGAAAAGCAGCGGACGGTCTTTCCGTCCGACACGGACCTCCCAGCCATTTTAATATGGCGGTGGTCCTTTCTGCAGGGATGGTGGGCGGATCGCTCCCGCCGGGCCGGCGGTGACTACTGCCGACCCGGCGGGGCCCATCCGCCTGCCATCCTAATGGGGCCCCTAGACTCTGCTCTTTGGTGCTCCTAATTCACATTTGTGCCAGAGCTTTTGTCTATAGATTAAATCTAATCTTAAATCTGCCCTTCAAAGTATTTCAACAAAAGAAACTGGCAAAAAAAATGTAGTTTGAAAGTTGTAAAGAAAACAGTGGTAACGTTAACTTGTAAGAAAAGGGCACAACCTTTTTCAGGCCAAACTAGCTCTGGCAAAGAAACACAGGCATTCGCTTTGCTGGGAATAACCAGATGAGTGCAGTGCAAAACAAGCTCTGCACAACACTACTCCAGTGTGGTGAATGATCACATATCCCTAGTTGTGGTCAGTACAGTGCCCCATTCCAGGGGGATCCCTCTGAGGCCTGTAGGTGGGTAGTCCAAAGCCCATACTGCCCTCCAGATCTGCAGACGCTTCCCACAAACATCACTACAAACAAGGCGCCCATGCGGATCCCACATCACTCGCTGCCTGTGCACAAGTCCATGTAACGTAAAGCATGTTCTGTGCTGCAAAAGATGTGCCACGGTTGAGGATCAGATTCCATGGCAAATAGTTAAAACCTACATGCCCTCGGTGGGCCATTCATATGTGTCTGTTCTTTAAGGGTCAGACGCCAGCAGGGCATTAGCGGGTCAGTCTGCGTATCTCTGGAACTTCCTTCCTCTTTAGTTGCATCTGCAGTATGCCCATTTATGTACTGCTTATGCATTTATTTGTGAGTTTTAGAAAGTACTAGAGTTTGGGCCTGATGAACAAACTGTACTTTTGAGTAAGTTTACTACTCTTCAATATTCATAAACAGCACTTTGGTAGTAACGTACACTTTTGCAGTAAGTCCAAAACTATACATGGCCAACCACTGATACATCAACACCTTCCCACAGAAAACAATGGATGTACGGATTTAAAATAAAGCCCCATAGGAATTGATGTTAAATTAGAATATTTAAAATAGTCAATAATATAAATATAAATTTATGTTTAAAATATATTAAAAAGTACATGTTTATTGTTTAGTTAAATATATTCTATCAATATAAATTATAACTAAATATAGATTCATTGTTAAACATATAGGACTAGTATATGTACAATTTTATTGTAACTATTTTATAATGTAATAAGAAATATGTCATATTTTTATATATTTCCTAACAATTAATGTATATATTTTTTCTATTTGAACTTTTTAAAATAATTTTTCTTATCCTGTTTCCCCACTACCTCCCCTCCACCTGAACCCAGCCCTCTTGGGGGCTGATAACCATCCACTGCGGTTTCAGTGGCGAGCACTCATAAAGTGTTTTTAAACTATTCTTTCACGCGGTCTGTATGTGCGCACACGAGCATGTGCGGCAGACATCTGGATGAATTCTATTATTCTTTAAGAAAGTTAGTTCAAAGAAGGCAGCCCAAATGCATGGCGGTCACTTTTAAATGGGTTTTTACACAGTATAAGACAATTCATTGAAAGAGGACTGCTGCGTGTGTGTGTACACAGAAGTTGTATTGGGAAAAAGAAAAAAGCATTGGCAAAGCCAATGGGATTCACAGGCTAGACCTACTGGCTTTGTCAAAGAGTGTTTCTAATATAACTGCTGCAGCAATTGGACGAAAAGTATTCCATATTTTTGATCAAATATTTGTTACCAAAAACTTGGTTATAGGAGGTCACACATGTTTCTCCAGCACGTGGCACGTCACATTAAATGGGGTGGAAGCAATAGGCCCAGTCTGCTGCAGAGAGCACCTCCCTGGGTCTGTATTAAAGGCCTGGTAGAAGCATTACTGCTGCCTGGGATCCAATCCTGCAATGAAGCTTCTTCCACTGGACAAGCACAGCAGGCATGTGCAACAGGAAGGGCAAAGATAACAGAGAAATCCTGGAAGAACTCAGGAAGTGTTTTTAAAGGAAGGTTATTGAAGGGCATCTGTCGTGGGAAGCATCTGCTGCCTGATACACATGAGGAGCACTTTGTAGCTTCTGTGATTGAACCGGGCGAACCACTGTTCCTTTGAGGCTGGTGGGTGCTGAAGTGCTTATCGCTGGGTACAGGGCCTGGTCTCAAGCAACCCTTGTTGGCCAAGTAGAACACCACTAGGAAGTGGGGACAAGGCCAGCATGACCCTCTGCAATGGTGACAATTCAGACTATTTCAGGCCCCCAAAGCTATAAGAAGGGCTTGGGCGGCAGGTAATAGTCATTTTTAATGTATATTGAGTCGATAATTGAATGTTGTTGTGGTCATCTCTAAATTAGCTAGACAGTGCCACCTCGTGGCAGACTGTCACAAGCGCCGGTGTTGGCACTTAATTAAGCCAGTGCCGAGCACCAGAAACCACCGGCTCAAATTAAGTACTGGATATGTCTCATAAAAGCTTTTATGTAAGTAGTAGCATCCTACTCCAGTCTTAGTTTGAGTGACACCGCATTGGTGATTAGCTCACTCCCGACGTCTCTTCAGAACCCACTGCACCTGTGCGGCCATGGCTAGAGCAGTTTTGGAATTACTAATGCACATACGATTGCTATCCCCAGGGAGACCTGTGCAGGGAAATGGTTCACAGTGGATATAAAAGCTCCAGGAACCCAATAGTCAAAGGAATTTCGAGGCATTGATTTTGGAAGAGAGAAGATCCCATGGGAGGCCCGGATGTGAGCACGGGTCCCCACAGGTCCACCCCACCCCCTCCCCGCACTCCTCTCCTGCAGAATCGATGGCGCATTAAGTTAAGGGATTGCGACACAACTTACACATACATTCAAATAGACCCGATTCAGGTAGGACACTCTTGATTTTTGTAAGCCAAAATTTTTATATTTTGGATACTTTATGCTTGAAGTAGCCTCTCCTTCAATAGAAGTCAATGGGAGAATTACATTATCCTGATTACTATTTTTAAATCTCCCACTTTACTCATCTAAAATGTTGACATGCATACTTACATCTCTTCATAGATATGGAAAGGTGGATGACAGTGCCTCATCCCCATAGGGTCATCTGTTACAGCAAGCACAAAAGCCTTTCAAAATTCCAAGGCAGTGACGTAACTCAAAATGTCGGGCCTCCCTGCTGTATGTCCACCCGGTTCAGGTGGGAGACTCCCATTTTTAAAATACCAAAAATTGCCTTATTTTGTTTGTCACCCCCTTGAAATTGCCTCTGCTTCAATAGAAGTCAATGGGGAAATATATTCTTCCACTGAGTTTTATTTTAAATCCCCCCTTTCCTCTTCTAAATTGTTGGCACGTATGAGTATGTGATGGTTGGTCCCTGAGTCTCCCACATTTCACAGATATTTATTGGCTTCGGCCGAATTGTGGCCCCTAATTGGACGGGCCCCTGAAGAGCTAGAGGCGAGCCCCCTCCTCCACCCCCCCATGCACCGATGGGGCTTCGTTACGCGTATGTTGCAAGGAAATGCTTTTAGGTCTAGCATACAAGAGCTTTAGCTCTCCGAGACTAGAGCGAAGGAGACAGATCATAACAATATTTTCTAACCTATGTTTTAGTTGTTTCTTCCAAAACAACATTTGCCATATTACTGTCAACTTCAGACCAAAGACAATTTCACTAAATGTGGTTTGAATTTGAGATGTGTGTTATAAAGAAAATATATCTCAGGTAGGAAAATCTAAGTTGTCAGAATCTCAGAGGTGAGAAACATGCAAACATATAGCTCTTCTTTCAAGTCTCAGCTAAGACAGCACATGCGCTGTCTCTTTCAGACTATTTGCTTTCTGACAGAAGACTTGGAGGCCACCCATTACTTACCATTGCTTGGCTTTATTGTCACTCACATTTCCTTGCTTCTTATTGGTCAGCTGCCATAGTCTGCCTTCCTCTTTATCTTTTTGTCCCTCCCTCCCCTGGAGCATGGATGCAAACCATGCGTCCTTCACCACTCATTTTATTAGGTGCTACTTATTTATTTGAGTTTAAGCACTCTACCAGGGTGCATCTTTTCTAGCTGTCTCACTGGTGGACTCTGTTTTTCTTCCACCGACAAACCTCCGCTATCAATCTGCATGCCTCCAGCCCCTCCCTCCTTTCCATTATTTTACATCTGCTTGCCTTCTGTCCCACCCTCCGTTGTTGCCAGCCTGCTCCCGGTCTCTCACTCCCATCCCAAACTCAGCTCAAACTAACTACCACAAAGAGAAAATTATGGCAGCTCGATCTAAGCCAAGAGAAATATATCAAGTAGTTAAAAACCTTTCCAAGATCCCCCCCCCCCATAGCCCCAACCTACGATCCTATTTCTCGCTGTAACGAACTGGCTGAATTTTTCTTTCAAAAAATCAAAAATATATTCCTCCTTCGTAGACACCAGCCCGGAAACCATCACTATTACATCACCCCCAAGCACTACAAAACATCCTCCACCAATTCACCTGAATGAATTCCCACCGCTAGACCTGGAATCACTCAAATCCCTTGCACTTCAGGTAAAATCAGGCTCCCCCCTCGACCCAGCACCCCTCTCAGATGATGAAAATGGCCAATCATGTCATCCTCCCCATCCTCATGGACCTACTCAACAGTTCCATGCAAAGAGGAGTGGTCCCCCCGCCTGGAAACAAGCAATGGTGAGAGCACTGCTTAAGAAACCCAATCTCAATCCCACAGACCCTAACAATTACCGTCCAATCTTCCTGCTGCCATTGGCAAGCACAATTTTGAAGACGTACATCAATCTCCACCCCACCAACTACCTTGAGGAGAACCTTCTATTGGACTCCACCTAAACAGGATTCCGCCCCAAACACGGCACAGAAACAGCTCTTCTAGCTGTCACGGAAGAATCCAGGAGGATCTTGGATCGAGGGGGGTCAGTGGCAGTGGTCCTCCTCGATCTAAGCACCGCGTTCGACACGGTGTGTCATAGAACCCTGTTGTCCCGACTATTCGATCTTGGTATCTCAGGAAACGCCCTTGACTGGCTGAGTTCCTTTCTCAGCGGGAGAACCTTTCAGGTCTTCGACGGCGACTCGTGCTCCACGAGCAGACCCCTAAACTGCGGTGTACCCCAAGGCTCCTCCCTGAGCCCCACGCTGTTTAATGTGTACATGAGGCCACTGGCTGGGGTCGTCCAAAAATACGGTATAAAGATCATCTCGTATGCGGACGACACCCAGCTGGTGGTCTCCCTGACACAGAAAAACAGCGGGCTCCCCCAATCCAACTTGGCAGCCTGTATGGAGGCTGTTAGAAGATGGATGACAACATCATCCTTAAAACTCAACGGTGACAAGACCGAGATAATGATCCTCGGCCCCCCTACTCTTATCGCCTACGACCAGCTGTTGCCCGCAAGCTTAGGCCCACCTCCAACCCCGAAGGAGGACATCAAAAGCCTAGGAGTATGGCTGGACAAAACGCTCACCTTCAATACCCAGGCAACAAAAACAGCAGCAACCTGCTTCGGGATTATCCGAATGCTGAAAAAAATCCTGCCGATTCTGCCCTTTGAAGCTAAGCAGGTTGTTATTCAGGGCCTCATTCAGTCCAGGCTAGACTTCAACAACGCTCTATACCTGGGAGCCCCTGAATACGTGCTGGAGAAACTTGAGCGCACGCAGAACTGTGCAGCTCGCACCCTTCTCCAGATCCCTCGCAGAGAGTCAGCTAAGGCAGGGATCAGGTCACTCCACTAGCTCCCCGTCAGGGACAGAATAAAGTTCAAAACCCTGTGCATATCGCACCAAGCCTTCCATAGAGCTGGCCCTGAGATCAACCACTCACTTCTCTCCCCTTACTGTCCAGGTAAATCTCTTCGATCCACAAACGCATTTCTTGCTGTAGTCCCCAGAATTAAAAGGTCCAGAGCAGGAGGCAAGTCCTTCTCGCTCAACGCTGCTAGACTATGGAACTCTCTTCACCTCTCACTAAGGTCTAACCCTATTCTCTCGTCCTTTCGCAAAGAGCTGAAAACATTCCTATTTAGAAATTAGCTCCCCTACTAATCCTTCTCCCCTGTCCCCCAGAGCTCCTTTTTCTCTATTAGCGCTTGGACGCCCTCGGGCAGCAGTCGTGCTCTACAAAACCCCTTCACTTCACTTCACTTCACTTGTCCACTTGCCACCATTTTGGAGGCATCAGCCTGCTGGCATCCCTTCACTTCCACCCTCTGTGACATCAATTTGTCCCCAGTCCCTCCCTTCCACCCTCAATCATCAGCAGCTTGCCCCACCCCTCCCACCCACCTTCTGCTGTCATCAGCTTCCCCCAGCTCTTCCCTCCCACCCTCCAAGAGAATCAGCATGCCCTTAGCTCCTCCCGCTTCCATCCCTCCATGTTCCCTGCCACCACCCCTCTCTCCCTCGGTGTTGAATCCTGGGCCTTCATTGTTGTACAACATGGCTAGAAAACATGGACTAAGCCAATAGCTATCTCGTCGTTGTGATCTATTCATTTTTCCAATGCTTGTTTTCGATGTTTTACACTAAAAGGGACATAGCTTCCAGATGGCCCAGACCATGTGTAACACGTACATCCAGACCTGGCTCTCACTTTTCATGCTGCAATTTATAACTACATTTTTGTCAATATATACAGGGGGATCAGTATGCCAGAGTGTAAAGTGCTGTTGGATAAAGTCAGGGATATTTAAAGGCTATTTGGCAGTTTTGCGGAGTGCTGGAAGGGCTATTTCCGGCAGAGCCCTTTGGTGAATATGTGCACCCGTGTGGTGGCCAGCTACTGATGGTCCACTCGCTAATCTGAGACACTGATCAGTGTGGGAAGAGAAACGCCTTGAAACTTTCTTTCGAAATGCCAGTAGATGGGGTTGCCAGAGATGCTATGCAGACTTGACTAACACACAGATGTAACAGCCAGGTGACAGGAAGTGACCAGTGACTGTCAGGTCTCTTAATAAAAACAAGCACAAATGCTTTTCATAAGACGTTCGACGTAGGTAGATGAAGCCCAAATGCATCTCATTACAAATAATGACAGCAATGTGCTACTAAAGTGAAGGGTGAATATAAAGATACAAATATGTCCCCCACTTTTGTTCTAGATGGGCACACATTATATCTGCTCACCAAGAGTGTACGCTCAATGCACCCACGGGGAGGTAGGTGAGCCCTCATTTTTGTCAAAGTATTCATTTTCATTGGTCCCTGCTGATTCAGAATCAATGGTCAATAAGTTTTACTAAAGCAAACATAATTATCGGTATGGTTCAGGTGCAGGTGTCTGGATAACAAACTCATCTGTCATTGTTTAAGGTATTAAATCAGCTTTTCATCATTTGGACTAAAATTAACTCTTCACAAACTGTCGAATTTGAAGTACCTACGATGGTCCAGGTAGGAAATTCCGATGTGTTGACATTCTTTTTCTACTTCCAGCAGGGATTACTGTCCAAAAGGGTCAGATTTATAACTCCCACCTGCCAACGTTAGTAGAGAAATAGGGTCAATTATGTGGCAAGAGTATTAACTTTCCTTCCATATCCTATGAACACTGTTGAATGTTTATTAAAAGGTGATAGAAAAAGTGTCAACAGACTTGAAATATTACCTGGCCAGACCACTGTCCTTTAACACCTGTGCTTCGAGGCTAAAAAATAAATAATGTAACAATTGACGTTAGTACCAATAAAGGCCACATTTCTGAAAATGATACATTTACCAGTTAAGGGACATGTGAAAAATCCCGCAATCCTTCCACTGAAGAGAACACAGTCATATTTGACTAGTGTTTCATATGAGAAGTTTAAGAAAATTCGGGGGGGTTTTCCGAAACTTTTGACCCCGTGAAGGAATTGCAAGTCCCTAAAACGTTCTTACATGAATTAAGGTCAAATATAACCCTTCTGAAGAGAAATCTGACCATGGTTACTTTTCTCAAAAGTTCTTCTCCAGACTTTAACGATATATCATTGTATGTAGGAACTAAATCAGTAGGGGAAAAAAACTAAAGAAAGTCAACCCCCCCCGCCCATCCCCCAACAGAGGCAGGATTCTTCAAGTTTTAAAGATAATCCCTCTGCTAGCTGCAGTTGCTTCAAAGGATATTAAACAGGTGCAATTAAAAAAAGACAGCTGAAGAAAGTTACATTAGACTCTCTCTTGGTAAGTGAAGTAATAAAATCAGCTTCAGTGCCTTTGCCCCAAAAAAGGAGTGGAAAGGTGTCCTAGTCCTATGAAGAGACTTAGTAGTATAGATGGACCCTGGTGCTAGCCCTTCGTTCATGAATAGTACCTAATCTTGTGAGCTGTATTTCTTTCCTCTTCACACTAGTAAATTCCAGTAAAGGAGTCCCAAAGGGGAACTGTAATAGGGACATCACAGAGGACAGGGCCTCCGTGCCCCTCAAGATGGTGCCCGGGCCGGACCAGCAGGAAGAGGAGGTTAGCGGGACAGATACGCCGGCCGTCGCATGACTCACATCATGCGCTAGGGGAAAAAGCTCTGGCCCGTGGACACAGGGAAAGGAAGGCGCAAATTCGGAGGAGGAGAGCGGAATGGAAATGGAAGACAGCAGAGGAGCGGCGAAAGGACGGGACCAGTGCCAGTCAGGAGAGCTGTTCGTCTAAGGGACCCGGTGGAGCCCTGGAGAAGAGGAGCTGAAGAGGGAGGTTTCCCAAACAAGCACTGCCTCTGTATCCAGACATCCCCAGGAGAAGCAGGACGCCGAGATACCCCACGCTACGGTCCCAGAAGACCGCGTAGCCTCAGCCAATTGGGAAACCACCAAGGAGCTGACAGGAAGCTACCTGACGAAAGGAGACCTGTGGAATTGGCTACCGGAACTGTTATTTGCTTTACTTGTGTTCGAGATATCGTCGTGCATTTAGATCATGTCCTTAAGATAAGACTTATCCTTAATTTTCTGAATAAATATACAGAGGTGTTAATACATCTTTGTTCTCACCTAAGCTCTGGGTTTGTACTGATTGGACTAAGAGTGGAACAATATTAGGTCCTGGGAGGTCTCTTTATCACAGGGACGTAACAACTTAGGGATGACGGTTCAGATTTTCTCAAGATTGTCCTAGAAAAAAAACAAGTTCCCGCCTTCCTCATAACACCAGGCTATGATGCAATCTCTAGTTCCTCTTCTTGAGAATGGGTGGGTTTCGTGTATTTTTCATAAATATATAGGGTTCCTATAGGTTTTGGACTCCTGTCACGGAATATTCATGGACTTGGAGACCTGAAAGAAATGACAAATATTGATAAATAAGGTGGACTATAGCCATTTATGTAGCTTTGTGGACGCCTCTTAGGGATAGCCATGTAATTGAGGGTTTTCCTGCAATTTCGCAAAATGCTTCTAATAGTACTGGAGTGGTCTCCTGTGGGTTCATTCACCTTTCTATGAAGTATCTAGGATCTTTTTCTCGACTACAGATGAATTACACTTGGATATTTGTTGTCAGGCACAGTTTAATCTTGGAAAAGAGGGAATAAGATCACCTATTGTAATCAACACGTATGTACCACAAGATCAATTTTTTTTAGGTTAACAAATGTGCATTGAGAAAATAACATATTCAATTTTAAAAAGTCCTTTCCAACCTCTATTTTTATAGTAGCCAGTGATTTAAAATGAAAATGTTATGCCTCTACTTCCAATCTTGCGTTAATTTCCTAACTAGGTTTGTGGATCTCTCGGTGGTTAAGTTCAACCACTTTCGGCCTTCAGAAATTACAGATGCCATCCGAACCTTTCTAACTCAATAGAGGTTGAATTCTATCCAGCAGATTTTCTAATAATACACCAGTACAACACAGTTTTAAGTAGGGAGCTATATTGAATATACTTGTACGTCATTTGAACACATTAACCTTATAACACATTGCAGTTTGAAAAGTCACCTTTTCCAATTGCATGCTTCTTTAGTGCCTTTCTCTAGGGTTTGTAAGATTGTGTTTCCTCCCCCCGAAAATTATCTACCAAAGATTCGGGCTGGCTTTTCCCCCATGATGCTTGGTTATTTGGCTTAAGTCCAAGTCGATGGAGCTATGTTGAATGATTTTAATACCATCTCACACAACATCTGGTATGATCAGTTGCTACAACATTTTCTTTCATGTACAAGCAAGGAACTCAGACCAAGCCGAGGTTATTCTTTATATCCTGCATCAAAGATTCCTGGGAAAGAATGGTTTAAGCAATACTTTATGCTCCTGAAATATAGATTCACTCAAAGCTTCAAGTTTATAAGAAATACCCTAGCTTGCAAACCCCTATCCCTACTATTGGCGGAACTGGGAGGCTTCGATAGAGGCGCTTGAGCAAGAGAACTCCCAATGCTTTTGGTAATTTGTAGATCAATGTAGTGGTCATAGCCCCACGTCTTTAGTGTGTGTGGTGGCTGGAGAGTTGTGGGTTGTGTATCTCTTTGACCTTTATAAATGAAGTGCTTCTCCAGAGTGAGAGGAGCCGGTCTCATAGGATTTTGTTATAGATCCTAAAATGTTGTCTATAATGAATTTGGATGAAGTCAAGAAGTTATACTGTCGGTGAAATTAACTCGGGCTGTAGGTTTGGACATTTCTTCAAAATATTTTAATACGGTATCCAGCATGGTGGCCTTCAATCTTAGCCTCGTTTATTTCAGTAGGTTGCTTCAAATGGACAAATCCGTACAAAATTGGAGCCACAACCTGATCAATTTCCAAAATGGGCAATCGTGCTGCCCCAGATCATGCAGCTCTTCCTTGATCCTCTTTCTTGATCATGTAGCCAATGTTTTCACAAAGATAGTCTTGAAAAAGCTCACATTTTGGTCAGGTGATAAAAGAATAACCCCCAGGAAGCAGGGAGGGTTTCACCCAAACTAGTCAACTATGAACCACTGTTTTAGCATTTGGGCTTTGCCCCACCCAGGCAAGTCATAGAAGAAACTAAACAACTATGTTGTTCTGGTGTGAGTTTCCAAGCGGTCTTTGTTCGAATAGATAGATCAATTTGCTGGGCAAAACTACATGTCTGATATATTTCTCCAGGACGATTCTGTGAGTTACAAGTGCTTCGCAATGACAACTGGGCCCAAGCGGAAATTGATTTGGAAGGTTGTCTATCGCAAAACAAGGTTGTTTTTTGGCCCCATCTCTTTTTTCTCTTTATTTGACATAATTCCCTCAGGCACTGTGTGATACTTTGTCATTCTCTTCTAAAACTTGGCCTATCTCTCGTTTACTGTATGCAGTTGACCTTCAAATAATAAAATATACTCAACTAGGCTTACAATGTATTTTGTTTCTGTCAATAATTATGGCAAGCTTAATAAAATGACAATCAAAATGAAGACTCTCTTAGTTACTTAACTTCTTTTGGCAGTTAGGTGGGATGAAATTAGAAGAGGTACCTTTAGCAATCCCTTGATGAATGGATGTAGCACACAAGGTGAGGTTAAACAAATGTATTCCAAAGTAAAGCAGCTTCGACCACCATCCATGCATCTTCACAGCTTTCAACAGTCAAAGAGTAATCCGCATTCTTAAATATACATTCCAAAGCAGAAGGTCATCAGAACTAGACTGCTAAACTAAGATTCCAAAGGGCATCAATATAAATGTTTATGAATTGCATATTCCCATAATTTGGAATTAATTTGCAATTGGCCGTATCCATCATAGCCTTCCACTCTAAATTGGCCGTATTCATCATAGCCTTCCACTCTATTGACAATGGTCTTCTCAATTTTGATACTAAATTCAGCTGATTTTCTGTCGACCTGTCACCCACAGTTTTTAAAACAAAGACAACTCTGCAGGAACTTTATGACTTAGAGTTGCTTGCATTGGACCCTTCTGTGGAGTGGGAGTTCTTGGAAGAATCTTCTTAAAGAACATCATGAAACAGCTGTCAAGTTGCATGCTGAAGGCCTTAGGAGTAGAACTAGGTTTGACTTCCTTGAATTCACTGCCGGAAAAGCGGTCTTATAAGGTATATTTATTCCGTACAGTGTCTACACAGGACAACATATCTTTCTATGTGTGGAACGCAATGATTGGGAGGTGGGGGGAATTGTATATTTCCTTGTCGGGGCCATGTGATGGCCGATATTCAATTGAAGACGCTCCGTTCTTTACCCCACTCTCTGACCCTATGGTTGGAGAAGTAACATTTGATATACTTTCATTCGTGTTCAGTAGGAAATAACTGAAGTGTCCAACAGGAGATCCCTATCTACTGAAGACGGCTGACCCCAATCTATGGGTTGAAATTCTTCTCATGCAGTTAGAGTTAATCCAGTGTGACCTTCCCTCAGATGGTCCTCATGATTTAGATCCAATATGACATACTGTGTTTGTGGGCCGATTAATACCATTTGTGGCTGGACTGTTTTATGTTTTGTAGCAATGAAGAAAACGGGTATGACCATTATGTATTAAACTTGTTATCACCATTTGCAAGGCTGCTACACACTTGTTAGAGAATATGGATTGGTTTTGATTCATATTGTAACAACCCTGAGTGCATTATTATGTATGATAAAAGAAGACATGATACATGTGTTTTAGATTTAGTTGTTTTAAAGGACAGTTTGTCTTAAATCATTGTATTGATAATAAAAATATTAACTCTAGAATGACCTTCCTGCATATATAAGACCCTCTCCATCCATGGGTGGATTCAATCACCATGTTCTTGGCATCTGTGACATTGATCCATGATTACTGTCTACATTTGTACAATTGAAAGCTCTAGGCCTTTAGCATCAAGTGTCTTTGAGGAGAGTCCTTGGCGTGAATGGATTGGAATATACCCCGTGCACCATGTGGGGCAAACTTTAGGAAAATGCAAATTTTTGCACAGAGTGGCTTATCACACCTCTGCTTATTCGCACACGCCTAAATAATGATGTTGTACTTTATACACCAAAGTGTGTGCTTGACTATTGATAGGTGTATCGGTTTTCACGAGGAGGTAAGGTGTAACTTATAATATTGATTACTGACTGTGGTGTTTAAAAAAAATGCCAATGAAACAGAAGTTTAGTCAATGGCATGGTGAGTTGATTTCCCAAAAGGCTATAAATATTTGTCACACAACAAAGACATTTAAGAAAGAGGGATGTGGTTTAAGTGTGGCCAAAAAGGTCAACAAAGGTGACAGTGAGAGCAAAGTGTCAACTATTGGTCAGTAAAAGTAGGCTTAAGGGTCTACAAGTTATATCAAAGAAAGAAAACCACAGTGGTATTGCTGTGGTACCTAAAGCCATATTACTTCAATAATTGCCTGATGATCACATTAGAGTGATACAATTGAACCCATCATCGCCACGCCAGTGAACCGGCAACAAGCATCCTGGGACCAGTTTCGGGCTAACACCCCTCATCAGCCTGAGGGTGAGTGTCTGAAAAGTTTCAGTGCTTCATCCATCATCTCCTTGCATTTGCTTTGTTCACCCTAAATTGACAGGGTATGCCCAGACGTATGTCCCTTGCTCACTTTGCCACTGGATTCAAGCTAGCCTGGCTGATGAGGGGTGTTGCCACAATACCGATCCCAGGACGATTATTTAGGGTCCAGGGAAGACCTGGCTTAGCAGTTTGGGCTGGACTGTTCCCATGAGGCACAGGGTCAAGACTGATTTGCATATGTCTGGGTCTGAGCTGAGGTGGTGAAGTGAGCGTTGAGCTTAGCTTTCCTCCTTGTTCTGTCTCGCGCCGGGATGCTCCTGGGTAACTGAGCGCGCTATAAATTTCGTATAAATAAATAAATAAATAATGATGGATTCAACCCAGATCTTTGACTGGGGGTGAGTGTCTGAAAAGTTTCAAGGCTCCGTCCATCATCTCCTTGTGTTTGCTTTTCCAATGTTACTACACAAAGGAAGCACAATTAGAGTCCGGGTTTTGGCCGACTCAGATTCACCAGACATTGCTGTTGCTGAGAACGATTAGAAAGAAGGTTTTGCTGGGAATAACTTAACACATCTGATGAGTTTTCTGATGGTCCTGAGATGGTGGAGTCCATTTTGGAGTGGTAAGAAAACAAGAATCTCAACAGAACGATAGATCCCCAACATTGAAAGAAGAAGTAATTAAGGTTTGGAGGAATCATGCTTGCAAAATATTGTGGTGAAATTCCTGAGATAATAAGTGATCCCTTTTGTGCCTTTAGAATAGATATTTGCAATTGCACATAAATCATGACGTTAAGACTATCCTTATATCAATTATAAGGACGTGGCCATGGGAATATTAAAAAAAATTCGTATTCAAGGATCACTGGACCTATAAAATCCGACTTTTATTGCATCCCTTTGGTGGTAGACTAGAAGAACAGTTGCAAGTTGAGGTTATATGTTGACCAAAGGGACATTAATCAATGTACATATTTTGAAAGGAACCAATATTCAGCAACTTATGCATGACATAATGAAGAATATTGTTTTGGGGAATTTCGTGATGACATCATGCCATGGGGTCCACCATGGAAGATCATAGTAAAGGGCTTGTAAAGCTGCTGGAGATTGTGCACTGAAAGGTCCCTACTGTTTAGATACCCAATAGTTAATGTGTTGTATAGCTTGTGAGTCATAAAAAATGTGGGCATGGATTCTAGCCTAAAGGAAAAGTCATGCTGTATCTGCCAACAAGTACCAATGGTGAAGGAGACTCTTTTTATGACTTTCTGTATTCTATTGCAACTTTGTGCCAAATGTTGCTTCTAAAACCTAACCAATGAGGATGTTGAATAAGAAATGTGTGCTTTTAAGTGAGTGCTATATGCCATAGAATTGCTTGAGTTTTTCAGAAGTACCATAGGTGAATGATTTGACAATAAATTGAAAAGCCAGATGCAAGTGGTAAAAGATTGAGAACTCTACTATATCTGAGAACTGAAGTTTGGGAACATGTTGTTGCTTGGACTTTCACTCTTGCATATTAAACATATACAGAAATAATGTACCCAAATCACCCTCCATGTATCCAAAGGTAAGGACAATTCTAATTCTGCATTCCAGAAGGTACAAAGGAAATTGATATTATCCTCATCAGCTATATTTAACTTTTTGTAAATTAATGACACTGTATGAGAAAAAGATGCAATTGTTTGGAGATACACTTCTAAATCAGAAAAGACAATGGAAGGAAAGCCATTCAGGAAGGAGTCAAGAATAGAGTTGCAAAGCAATTCATATTTAACACTATCTGACGGCACACTTGAAATATATTATCAGTTAGTTGCCTGAAACATGATCCCAAACTAACTCCTATATACTCCTTAACTGTTTTTGGACCCCTTTAAAATGATAGAATGCCACACTTTCAAATTATTCCATTTGTTGGAATTGTTCTTCAGGAGTGGGATCATTAAAACATATGAAATATGATTGTCATTTTGTTAGAAAGTTTTTGGATGAAGTGTGGCAAAGGATCACTTGTATATTGAATGTATTAGACACTTTATCATATGAGTTAGTTATTTGTGAAGCCTCTTCTTTCACCACTAAGTTGCCCATGTTGCATAATAAGCTTTTTGATTATTTAATCTCAGCAGCTGTAAGAACGATTACTGCTAATTAGAAAGATTCACCTTCTTTATCTGTTCATATGTGGTGGGCTTGGATTATTTTCACAAGAAATGGTGCTAATTTGACTTTATCTTGTATTGTTCATAATAATTCAAACTATTTCAATTTTTGGAAACCAATGGATGACTATTTAATGTTGAATCCCTAGTTGATGCATGTTTAAGTATTTCTATTTATGAATTTATTTTTAGCTTAGTAGCTCTGAATTCTATTATTATGATATTGTAGTATTGTCCCTTTTTATTTTTCATTGCGGAGATATCGTTCAGTTTTGTAGGTACTTTATAGCATTTTATTGAAGTTCTTATTTTTAAAGTTAGAATGTTTATCTTTACTCATATTGTATTTTACGGATTAATGTTTACACCTTTTCGGAACTCTTTTGTGTATGGCATTTATTATCAAAATTCAAATACAATATTTTAAACACCTAAACATATACAGATATACATAAAATACAAAAGACACCAGTGCACATCATAACAATTCACTTTTATCCTAGTGCCTTGTGCACAAATCTTCAATGCAATTTCTTTTCGCAGACACTCCTTCTCAATCCAAGGGAATCACGTAGTGTAGACAAAATAATTTATTTCTTTTAAAATCAAGTGCTTCACAGCCGACGCGCGTTTCGCCCTTTGCGGGCTTCCTCAAAGCAGGTTTCCAATGGTCTTAGCACTATGTGTTTCTTAACGTTTGTCACAAAAAACCACTCTAAAAGTTAGCTTCGTCTAATTATTAAATCCATCGTTTCCAGAAAAATAGATAGTAGATGTAGTCCTTTCAAAATTGTCACTCAGGAGCCATGATAAGTTCCATCAGCAGACGCCGTGAGCTCCACCGACACACGTGTACAACACTTGGAGTGTCTGGGACTAGAACTTGCATTGAAGTTTTGTGCACAAGGCACTAGGATAAAAGTAAATTGTTATGATGTGCACTGGTGTCTTTTGTATTTTATGGATGTGATATTCTGTAACACCGTTGGTGGGCAGAATATCTAACTGTCAATGCTTTAGGTGGATAAGCATTCCACACCAAGTTTGCACTCAATAGTGGAATAATATGATACATTGTTTGGATACATAAAAAGAGACTAAGTGTGAGGTGCAGATCACATATAGCAAATCCGCCCTCTTGTATGTTCATATATATACAGATATACACTGCACATGTGTGGGGCATTTGATGTTTTTGCCAATTTATTAAGTCTGGGCGGTGAACTCCACTCCGCTCAAGGAGTTTTCCGCACTCTGTGTGACGCGGAGCTAGCAGGGTTCTGCTAAGCGGAACAGAGTTTTTTTACTCGCTTGTGTTTGTCAATGTCAAGTTGGGGAGCGCGAGCAAAGAAAATTCACCTCCCTGTGAGATTTTTCCTTGTTCGCAATCGTGAACATCAAGTTGGCAAGCGTGGAAAATCAACCTCCCGGTGAGATTTCTCTACGCGAGTGGTCAGATTACTCATTGCGAGTGGTCGCGTATGCAGGTGACCGCTCGCATTGAGAAACTGTCCGTTCGCTTGGAGAAAGCTGCCGCTCGAGTAAAAATCTACTCGAGCGGCAGAAAGGAAAAGCTGTGCAGTATGCTTTTCGCGATGAATGCACAGTGCGGACCATCACCTGGCACCGAAAATCACCACAAACTACATTTACTAATGCACTCCACTGCTTGCTGAGCTCCTCGTAGCACGACAGAGTTTTTTTGCACTCCGGCCAGGCTTACAATTTATATGTAGGACTGAGCTCCTTTTGGAGAGCAACTATAAACTTCTACAAAACTTGCACATCACAGGTGGGCTATTACATGCATGTGAACGACAACTATGTTCAGTTTCAGCTGTAATACATTAAGGGGTCCTTGGTGTAACAGAGAAGAGACCACCAGCAGACTTCTCTTTCGCCTCCAAGGCGTACATGCCTTATAGGAGTGATTTGTGCACAGAAAGGACAGCCTCCCCAGATTTTTCATCATTCAGTCATAGGAGGGGGAGAGTGCCCAGGATAGATGGCTGAGTGAGGCATTGCAAGGTGGTGGGGGCACTGAAGTGGTCTGGAGTAAGTTGCAGGAGCTTAAGATTGGTACAAATCATAAAGTGATGGTGAAATGGGGCCTCTGCTATCCTTGGGATGATCTGTTAGAGAAAGAAGGTCACGGTGATCAGAAGGTATACAGTACAGTCTGAGACAAGGAAAGTTATTGCCTGGTCATGTGAATCTGTAAATGTGGGTGATTGTAAGGTCTGACATGAGAGTGCGATTACAGAATCTAGAGCAGGGTTTGGGGCGGGTTGATGGCATGCCTAGAAGTGTGTTCAGAGTCAGAGCTAAGTTGCAGCATGGAACATCTGCAGTGCACTTGTACTATGACGGACAGGAACGCCTACCTCTGGAGTGCATTTATAATATGATGGACGGGACATCTACCATTTGCTGTGCCCTTATAATACGGTGGACAGGGCACCCCGCCATTTGCAGTGCACATATAATACGACGGATAAGACATGTGCCACTTAAAGTGCACTTGTAACACAGCGGATGGGACGTCTACCATCTGCAGTGCACTTGTAATATGACGGATGGAACGTCTACCATCTGCAGTGCACTTGTAATATGACGGATGGGACGTCTACCATCTGCAGTGCACTTGTAATATAACGGATGGAACGTCTACCATCTGCAGTGCACTTGTAATATGACGGATGGGACGTCTACCATCTGAAGTGCACTTGTAATATGACGGATGGGACGTCTACCATCCGCAGTGCACTTGTAATATGACGGATGGGACGTCTACCATCTGCAGTGCACTTGTAATATAACGGATGGAACGTCTACCATCTGCAGTGCACTTGTAATATGACGGATGGGACGTCTACCATCCGAAGTGCACTTGTAATATGACGGATGGGACGTCTACCATCCGCAGTGCACTTGTAATATGACGGATGGGATGTCTACCATCTGCAGTGCACTTGTAATATGACGGATGGAACGTCTACCATCCGCAGTGCACTTGTAATATGACGGATGGGATGTCTACCATCTGCAGTGCACTTGTAATACAGTAGAAGGGGCGTCTATCATCTGCAGTGCGCTTGTAATAAGACAGGCGGCACATCTACCAGGTGTAAAGCACTTGTAATATGATGGATGTAGTACATCTACCATTTGTTCGGCACTTGTACCATGACAGATGGGACATCTACCATTTGCAGTGCACTTGTAATATGACGGATGCAACGTCTACCCTCTGCAGTGTACTTGTAATATGATGGATGGGACGTCTACCATCTGCAGAGCACTTGTAATATGACGGATGGGATGTCTACGATCTGCAGTTCACTTGTAATATGACGGATGGGACGTCTACCATCTGCAGTGCACTTGTAATATAACGGATGGGACATCTACCCTCTGCAGTGTACTTGTAATATGATGGATGGGACGTCTACCATCTGCAGAGCACTTGTAATATGACGGATGGGATGTCTTCGATCTGCAGTTCACTTGTAATATGACGGATGGGACGTCTACCATCTGCAGTGCACTTGTAATACGGTAGAAGGGGCGTCTACCATTTGCAGTGCACTTGTAATATGACAGATGGGACGTCTACCATCTGCAGTGCACTTGTAATATGACAGATGGGACATCTACCATCTCCAGTGCACTTGTAATATAACGGATGGGACGTCTACCATCTGCAGTGCACTTGTAATATGACGGATGGGACGTCTACCATCTGCAGTGCACTTGTAATATGACGGATGGGACGTCTACCATCTGCAGTGCACTTGTAATATGACAGATGGGACGTCTACCATCTGCAGTGCACTTGTAATATAACAGATGGGACATCTACCATCTGCAGTGCACTTGTAATATGACGGATGTGACGTCTATCATCTGCAGTGCACTTGTAATATGACGGATGGGACATCTACGATCTGCAGCGCACTTGTAATATGACAGATGGGACGTCTATCATCTGCAGTGCACTTGTAATATGACGGATGGGACGTCTACCATCTGCAGTGCACTTGTAATATGACGGATGGGACATCTACCATCTGCAGTGCACTTGTAATATGACGGATGTGACGTCTATCATCTGCAGTGCACTTGTAATATGACGGATGGGACATCTACGATCTGCAGCGCACTTGTAATATGACAGATGGGACGTCTATCATCTGCAGTGCACTTGTAATATGACGGATGGGACGTCTACCATCTGCAGCGCACTTGTAATATGACAGATGGGACGTCTACCATCTGCAGTGCACTTGTAATATGACGGATGGGACGTCTACCATCTGCAGTTTACTTGTAATATGACGGATGTGACGTCTACCATCCGCAGTGCACTTGTAATACGGTAGAAGGGGCGTCTATCATCTGCAGTGCACTTGTAATATGAGGGATGTGACGTCTACCATCTGCAGTGCACTTGTAATATGACCGAAGGAACGTTTATCATCTGCAGTGCACTTGTAATATGAGGGATGTGACGTCTACCATCTACAGTGCACTTGTAATATGACGGATGGGACGTCTACCATCTGCAGTGCACTTGTAATACGGTAGACAGGGCGTCTATCATATGCAGTGCACTTGTAATAAGAGGGACGAGACATCTGGCATGTGTAAAACACTTGTAATACGATGGACGGAATTTCTACCATCTGAAGTGCACTTGTAATACGATGGACGGAATTTCTACCATCTGCTGTGCACTTGTAATACGACGGGTGGTACATCTACCATTTGTAGGGCACTTGTGATACGACAGACTATCTGCAAAGAAGGCTGGAGGTTATTTTGACACCCCATACATTAGAGTACTTGACCTCCCTCCTCGAACTCTCTGACGTCATTCACCCAGCGACTTGTAAATGTATATAGCTCTACATGTGCTGTTGGTGATATGGAATGTTCTAGATATAAACACGGTTACAAACATTACAAGCCAGTGAGCTGCGTTACTATTATTCTTAGTACGTTTTTCAGTGATTGCGGCTAGTTTCGGGCCAGCTGTCTTCTTGGCGCTGGTATTACGAACCGCCCGAGTGCCGTGGAAGGAAGCTCTCTCTCGGCTGCTAATGTGCAGAGAGCCCGGGCGCGCGGCCGCGCCGCAGCACTTAAGAGCAGGCTGAAGGATGAAAGGCATATCAGGCCCTGAATAATTGATGGAGTCTGGGCGCACGGACGGCACATCTGCCCGTCCGAGAGCGAGGCTGTTACAGCTGCGGCGGCGCTCGGCGACGGTCCTTGACCAGGGGAAGGGGCCGCCACTGGGGCTGAGGGGTGCCCGGCCTAGTTAACTGGGAGCACCCTCCATCTCCACAGAAATCATTCATGTGAACGGAAATATTGAGCAAGGTGTTCACTTCCGGAACTCATGGTGCATATTTTGAGGCTTGGAAACGAAACGCACAGGTTCTGCGAGGCGCTAGTGAATGTGGCATCCGCGTCTAGGCGCATTCTCGAGTTAGGAGGTTCAAGTCTACTGCCAGCCTCAACAAGGTGCGACAAAGGCCTACATTTGTCCACCGCTGACCCCGCCAGCAGCGCGTCCTTGGGGGCTGAGGTCTGGGAGTGGAACCGCGTGGCGGAGAAATGCAGTCACGTGCGCTCGAGCAGGGCAAATAACTCTCCACTTCCTGTTCAGGTAAAGGTGCTCACCCCCTGTCTATTTAAAAGTTGGAAACATGTTTACTTTGTGTCTCGTTTCACTAGGGGACGTGCTCACCTCAAATGTACTCACTTCCTGTTTAAAGCATGCAGCGCTCACTTTCGATCAGAAGCGTGTAAGAAAGGTCTGTATGCTCACTAAGCATATCGTGCAGGTAAATCAGAGCTTTAAGTGGGATGAAAAAATGGAAGGGGGGTCTCTTAAAGGGGCGTGGCCTGTGGAATGAAGGGCGTGGCTTTAAAACACTTACGCTAAAAATCTGTGTTTAGCATAGTGTGCCGCCCGATTTGTATTTTGCTGTTTCTGTCATTGCATCCAGATATGTGATACAACAAGTAGCATCATACCTGCAACAAGTAAAGACTATTGGCTTTGTCAATGGTTATTAGTTGCATAAGATAAATAAGCTGCAACTATATCTTGTTACATATAATATTGAAAAAGCTTCCAATTAAAGCCCTGGTGACCCCACCACAATGTTGCTGCTCTTGCGTTTCAGAAAGAGAAGGGAAATCCAGAAAGAAAATGACTCTTTAAAGGATTTCCCTTCCCCCACAACGCTCCCCTGGCATGACGTCATGCTGTAACTTCTCCACTAGTGAGAAGTGAGCAGTGTGGGCACCGCACATCGATGTGCCTGCTGTCTCCAAACGGGTCTCTATCGGGATGTTTTGCGCCCTGGCACTTTTTTTGTCACTGCAGACCTTAAAAAAAATGCACGGCCTGTGCCAGGGCTCAAAACAGAGCCTGATAGAGACACGTTTCGAGGCCCGGTGCTCAGACCCCTTGAGACCCAGCCCACTTAAAGCCCTGCGGTAAATGTACCGACGTCCTGTGTGTATAAAGCATACAACACAGTGCAGTAATATGTGACCGCTTGCTGCCTATTACAGCGTACTTCCTGGGATGTGTGATCACTTCCTTCGTATTACAGCATACAATGAGGGTATATGTGATCCCTTTCTCCCTATTACAGCGTACAATGCGGTATGTGTACTCACATCCTGCCTATTACAGCACACGGTGAGGGTATATGTATTCAATTCCTGCTGATTACAGCACACAAAGCAGGTATCTGTGCCCACAAAAGGGAAGCTGAGCCATTCCTGATGAGCAAATTCCTCCCTTAACTCCTTAACTAACAATCCTCAGCATCCTTGGCCCTATTAATCACACCAGTTAACTATGTTTCCCATCTCCGACTCCGACGGAAACTCTACTCTCGATATCACTCCTGCCTGCATTGAGCCAATCAACTACTACAACTTGTATCTATACTTCCCGTGAGGACACCCTCGCTTATATGATTTGCTCGTATTTGAATGTATTCCTACTGCACCGAACAAATGATCTCTATTTCCGTTTTTCTCTCTGCCGAACCTCATATTCGCCACACATCCATTCCTCGAGCCCTACAAAAATGATTTTTTTTATACTTGTTTTGCTCTGTATTGTAAAGCGGTCTGATACCCAACTCAGGGTCTTGTTTGCGCTATAGAAAACACTAAAAATAAATAAACTAAAGAAAACTTCCTGTTTATTTAAAGCTTACAATGCAAGTTACGATAATAACTTCCTGCTTTAAAGTATGTATTGCAGGTAGTTTTCTAACTTAATATTCTATTTTATTAGCATTCGTATAACATACCACAAATAAATACGTCCGTGTACCACTGTTGATTGTCTGGGGTGCTTCTGAGCATGATTCCAGGTTTCCATCAAAGAATGGGGTCTGAATGGTCCTGTGATGATCTGTTCCAGGTACTGTTGTATGGTCTGTCTGTGTATGGTTGTGTGTTCAATAAGCTGGGGTTCTGAATGTTGGTTTCAGAGAGTTTGATTCAGAATGTTATGTGATGGTAGGTGGACAATCAACAGTACGTACAATCAGAAACAGTGACTTACAAAGACATTGGATCTTCAGCCTTGAGACAATCAGACCTCAAGGAATACACCAGAACACATCCTCCTGACATTGTTAACATGACTTGAACTGTGCAACTCCTTGAAACTACAGTCCTTTTCTGTTTGCGGAAGCCCTCAGATCTGTTGACTGGGTGTGAGTGATTGATTGGTTCAGATGCTCCGTCCATCTCCACCCCCTTTTGTACCAATTTGTTCGCGCTAAGTTGACAGGGTATGCTCAGACGTGAGTCCCTTGCTCACTTTGCCACTGGATTCAAGCAAGCCTGGCTGAAGACGGCTGGAATGCCAGAAACCGGTCCTCGGAAGCTTGTTTCCGGTCCAGGGTACGGCATGGCTTGGCAGTTCGGGCTGGACTGTTCCCATGAGACACAGGGTCAGACTGATTTGCATATGGCCATGTCTGAGCTGGGGTGGCAGAGTGGGCTAAAGAATGGTGATGGATTAAACCCAGATCTTTTGACTGGGTGTGAGTGTTTGATTGGTTCAGATGCTCCGTCAATCACCACCCTCTTTTGAACTTCGGAAGCCCTCAAACCATTGTGTCAAGTCTAGAGTTATCCCCTACCACTGTGGTATTCATTTATTCATTCATTGGACCTTATTAAGTGGTTTATCCAAAGCGTTGTATAGGTACGTTAACTGCATTATATTGAGGATGAAGGAAAGTACAAGGTGAAAAGTGAAAGCGTGATGACGCAGGATTACGTGGTTCTGCTTGGTAGGAGAGTAAGAAGAAACAACAGCCAACCAGAGAGAAGGTTGTACAGTGATAGACAGTTTGTTCCTAAACCTAAGTGGCAATAGCAGAAGCGAGAAGTAACACAGTGAAGGCGACAGAGATAAAAGATGAAGCACCGTGGAGCAGGGTGAAGAAAGATCTATGTGGACGAAGAGGGGACATTACTGAATTCATTTAGATACAATTAGCCTGATGTATGAAGGTGCTTATCATTTCTGAATTGTGTAAGTTATAAATACATCTTTCTCTATGTAATGTCAGTTTGGGTTAGTAATGAAACTTTCCGTTCAGAAGGACAGATCTATATAAGGCATTACCTCTGTAAAAAGGCTTGAGTGTCTGGAGGAAGCTGGTTTTCTCTGAACAGTTGTATACAGATTGAACACTGTGTGCAGCAGGGTCACCCTTCTATGTGTGACTGATTGTCACTGTGAGCTTGGTTACCCCTCAAGTGTATGGTATGGTCTCAATAATGCACCAGTGGCGTAACAAAAGTTGAGGGGGTCCCCCTGCCAGGTACATGGAAGGGCCCCGCTCCAGATTTAATTGGGAGCTCTCAGGCCTGGTACTGTGCTGAGGGGGCCCCCTGCAGCTTGGGACCCCCGCACCACGAGGGCTGCGTGGGCCTGTGTTGCACATAACAGAGGCGTGCTTCACCTAAGGGATATTAATGATGCTTTATATTTTTCTGAGCTATTTTCTACTTACTTTCATACCTCTAATGCCACACTCCTTCATAGATGCATGTGTACAAAGGTAACTTGGTTGATGTCATCAGTGATGTCATTTGAGATGCCATCAGTGATGCCGTAAATGATGTTATAGAACATGTCATGAGTTATGTAATATGTGAGGCCACAAGCAGTGCAGCGTGGGGGTGTAAGTTAACCATTACTGGGGAATTTCTGAGGGTTTTCTTTCGTTCTAAACGTTACACTGGCACTGAAATTTTCACCCAACTAAAACCTTACTTAAACCTTTGCTTTATTTCAGTGGATTTCTAAGGTTTATCTTAATGTAAATTAAGATATAATTACAATTCCTTACTATAGCGTCACTTTAACCATTCTTTTTTTCACTGAATATCTAGGGTCTTATCAAATGTAAAGTAATAGTATATTAACGTACGTAAAGTCAACATGTATGCATATTTTACGTAATGTGTTAAATATGCAAAATTGGCCTTTTTTAAAATTAGCTCCTAGAATTTTTTTTACCTACACTCAAACATATTTTCCTTGGCCTATGTTCTTTCTACTTTCAGCCTCTAAACTAGTGCGTAAGTTGGCACTTGTATACAACAGATGTAGCGAATGTTCGATAGGGCGTGTACTCAGAGCTGGTCATAAAATTAGCCCTAGGGTCCCCCGTAAGTGTATGTGTTATAATTACAACAGATGTACACCAGATCTCATCACATAGTAAATAAATGATAATAATAATCTATATTTATAAAGCACAAACATATCACCCCTCAAGGTTTCATGCTGCTGAGCTTCCGCTCTGATCGAACCGTGAGCCCCCAACTCTGGAGTCAGCTGCTCTGGCCGCTGCGCCACAGTTTAACCTACGCAAGAGTGATTACCATCTATTGCACAATCTAAGTCAGATTTATGTCTGGAAAAGTCCTCTGTAAATTGAACCCTGAGGAAAGATAATGGAGCAAGAAACAGAAGAGTATTTGTAATCAGAATAATTCTTGTAGGTACATTGTTGTGTATAAAGAATGCTCCAGGCTGATAGAAGCTGATGGTTGTGCCAGAGTGTGGAGTCGAAATATAACTAAATTTGTTAAACCCCTTGCATGCGTCGGACGACCCCTGGCCATGGCGGTGTGTGTCGGACGGCCGGGGCCCGTCCGATTTGCGCAAGCAATGAATTCACCCCCACCGCGGGGAAACTCCGGCTGTGCCCAAAGGGTTAAAAACATATATATATATTATTTATGTTCAATATATCAGAAACATAAACAAAAACAAAATCAATAACAGTGGAGTCTTCAGTAGGTGAAAACAGGTCAAGTCTCTCAAGAGCACAACGAAACATCTGAGAGAGGTATGTCAGCCAATACTGTATCTATTATCAAGAGGGAGGAAAGCATCACATAAGTATAACTAAACTTGTTTTCTTGTGTTTTTCTTTCCACAATGTTGGAATTTCCATGAATAGTTGGTTGGTGCTAAATGTGGAATGGTACAGTCCAGTGAAATAGTAGACTGGAGCAGTAGTAGTTAGCGTGAAGGTGTATGGAGAGTGTGTTTTCACATGTGTGGTTTACCACAGAGGTGCCCCTGGTGGGAGGTGTTGATGGATATTGTTCTTTTGTTTTGGGAGGTAGTGTTGTGTTGTGGATTTGTTGCAGTGTTCTGAGATGGGGTCAAGTAAGGTTGTCATCTTGTTTGTATGAATTGCTTTTTGACACCTTTGTAAAACTTTCACATCAGCTCCTGATGAGACTGGGACATTCATAGTCCTCATTGGATGGACAGGTTGCCTGGAATAATATTTGTCGGTTATTAAATCTGTGTTTGCTCCTGAAGGAATTCGAAGTGGCTGTGTTGAAGCACCTGAAGCAGTCTTTGTAGGTCAGGTGAGAAACCATCTATTAGCGCCATGGATGTGGTAGAACATCTCGCAGTCACTTTTACTCTTTGCTGTCGCTGGACAACACGTAAATAAAATAGGGTGAGGTGTACATAGTCTGTGCATCTGGCCATGTGTACAAAGGCTGCATGATCTTAATTAGTTTTTGCGATTACAAAAAAATTGAAATGCATCAACGTTACATTTCTACTACCTGTGAACTGCAAGGCAACATGAGTCGTAAAGCTGACCCCCCTCCTGCAAAGTATCAATGGTTTGCAACTGCCCCTGCTGCCACAAAGCATTGAAAATGTAAGCTGTTCATGAGAGACAGCTTCCACTTTATGAGTGACAGCTGTAAGCATGAGAGAGAGCAGACAGCGATCTGAAGAACCTCTACCTCCCCTACCTGCACCTTTGTAATGTGCAACTTTCTTTCAGGAAGAGAGGTTATGATGTTGACACGTTGCGACACGAATGTAAAGAGAGACTTCTGCAGATCAGGGGCTGCAGTGCATGGGATAGGTAGGACTGCATTTCAATCACTGTGCAAACACTATGTTGAGTTGTGATCTGGGCAATCATAGACCGGCCCACTCTAGTATCATGCCATCTCATTGATCCTTTTCTTTCAGGGTCCCATGAGCAGGGGCTTCGCTTCCATTGGTTCAGCAGGTGCAGTAGCACTGTGGCCCAAAATGTCTAGTGGCCCACTGAGTTCTGATTATTGCTGTATTTCATAGTTCAAACAGCGGTCAGGGAGCCCATCTCTTTCTTTGGACAAGGACCCATTACAGGCTACATCAGACCCCACGGGGCCACTATTCCCAGGGCCACCGTAGGTGGCAGGACTGAATGTTGTAGAGTTTTGCTTGACACTACTAAAGCGAACATTCAAAAGCTGCAATGCTGGGTCAGGGTATCCAGTAGGGAACATGGCAACCCCTACACTTCCAAATCTGCACAGTTTGGCAGCCTGACCGAGAACTGGTTTTGAAAGTTGGACAATATATGTATAAGCTGTATAGAGAAAACTCTTTATTGCCCAATCTGAGTTCCTTGGTCTGGTAGTAAACCTCTAATGGTGTTCGCGTATGTAAATTGAATGCAAGATGATGGTAAAACTTCTCTGCTTCATGCGGTGAAACCGTGGGGTCCTTGTCACTTACCATTTGTGAGATCACTAGCCTACTGACTTTTAGAAAAAAAATGTAAATCCTTCTTAGCTTCCTAGTGCTTTCTTGATTTTAGTTTCAGGTCTCTCTACCACCTTCGATGAAACAACATGGCGATGATGAGGATGATGATGGTGTGTGTGTTCTAGTGGACAAGGCGTGGCCGAATAGGATGAGGGGGTGTGGACCAGCAGTGGGGCGCTTTGGTGAGGACAAGTGGTGATGTGTTTTAGTGAAGGTGGCATTGTTTATCAATCAATCAATCAATCAATCAATCATATCATTTGGAAAATGCACTACTCACCCGCGAGGGTCTCAAGGCGCTGGGGTGGGGAATGCTGCTACTGCTCAAAGTCAGGGCTTGAGGAGTTTTCTGAAGGTCATCAGGTCTTGTGTCTGCCGTTGGTGGATAGGGAGGGTGTTCCAGGTCTTAGCGGCAAGGTGGGAGAACGAACTGCTGCTGGAGGTCACTCTTCGGAAGCGGGGGACTGTGGCGTGGGCGAGGTCGGTGGAGGGGAGCTGGCGGGTGGGGGTGTAGAAGCTGAGTCGTCTGTTGAGGTACGCTGGTCCGGTGTTGTGGAGTACCTTGTGTGCTTGGGTGTGGAGCTTGAAGGTTATCCTCTTGTTGACGGGGAGCCAGTGCAGGTCTCTCAGGTGGGGTGTGATGTGGCTGCCGCAAGGGATGTCGAGGATCAGGCGTGCAGAGGCGTTCTGGATGTGCTGGAGCCGTCTCAGGAGTTTAGCCGATGCTCCTGCATAGAGGGCGTTTCTGTAGTTCAACCTGCTGTTGACGAGGGCCTGGGTGACCGTCCTTCTCGTTTCGGTGGGGATCCACGTGTAGATCCTGCGGAGCATGCCGAGGGTGTTGAAGCAGGAGGAGGAGACGGCGTTGACCTGTTTGGTCATGGAGTGAGATTTGGCCTATGCGACGTAGTGTATATATAGCAGACGTAGCCTACGATGAAGTAGGTGTGATCTTGCTGAGGAGAAGTGGTTCAGGAGATCTGGTGTGGTCCAGTGTAGGATGTGTGGTCCAGTCAATGTGGAATGATGCATTAAAGAAGGTGTGGACCAGTGGAGAAGGTGTGGTCCAGTCAGTTTGGAATTTTGCCCTAGAGAAGGGTGGTCCAGTGCAAGAGGTGCTGTCCAGTAGAGAAGGTGTGGTCCAGTCAATGTGGAATGGTGCACTAGCAAAGGTGTGGCCTAGTGCGCTCCTTCATAGTTGAATGAGCAAGACCTCTGACCTCACGGCCAGAGACCTGCTCTCTTCCTCTGCAGCTCCGCTGCTGTGCTGTACTACTACCCTGTGCAGGGCTTAGTGGAGGTAGGGGTTCGGCTTCTGTCTTGTGCCTGTTTTTAGTTAATTGTCTTGACTTACTGTGCCCCTTAATTTTAGATTGTTTCCTCTCTGTTTTTGCCTTATTTTGCCTTATTGTGCCACTCTTGATGTTTTACGTGCTCCCTGCCTGTTTTTCCCGCTTCTCTCTCCCACTGCTGCTGCCCCATGGCCCCTCCCCTTGCCGATTCCCGCTCACACCTCCCAGCTGTGCCTCCCTCTCCTTATTAATGGCCGGAGCTGTGTGGTAGCGCAGCGGAGGCTTGCAGCGGATGAGTGCAGCGGGCGCTAAAGGCACGCCAAAGCAAGCCGCCCGCGCCAGTCTGTGACCCAACCGCGACCAGCAGCAGGGACCCTTGCTCACCGACCTTCCACCGCTGTGACTCAGTTGCGCTCCTCGCACTCAATCCCGGAAGGAGCTACAACTACCAGCTGTCCACACCGAGCATCACCCACAAACAGTTCTTCTGCTGCCACTGCCACTAAACCTTCACCACCGCCCTCACCCCCATGACCACCGCCCCCACCCCCAATGCCAACACTGCCGATGCCTTGAGGTGCATCCTCCTTAACGTGCACTCCCTGCAAAGACACACCATAGAGATCTGGGACCTCCACGACATCATCTCACCAGACGTCGTCTTCTTCTTTACAGAAACCTGGACCAACGCCTCCTCTGCTCCCGACATTGCCACAGCCATCCCTGACTGACGGCTACAAGATCCAGAGGAAGGACTGCCCCAACCATCCAGGAGGAGGACGCGTCATCGCACACAAGTGCTCCCTTCAACTATCCATGTCCACCACGAGCGACTCCATCTCCACCACCGAACACCTTCACTTCCATGTCCAGACCAGGCCTAGAACCATCCTTTGTGGCACCCTCGCCTACAGAACCCCCAGACCCTGCGCTCCATTCACCACAACCATCCACAGCCTCATCGCACCCAACGCCATCGCCTCCATGGACTACATACTCACCAGATACCTGAATTTCCACCTCAACAATCCCAGCGACCCCAACTCCAACACCCTCCTGGACAACCTTGCCAACATCGGACTGCAAAATCTCTTCACCATGCCGACCCACAAGGCAGGACACACCCATGACCCCATCTTCGCTGGAGGAAACAATATCCATTTCAGCCACACCAGGCAACCCCCCATGGATGGACCACCACTGCATACACTTCCACGTCGACAAACCCAAGCTGCCCAAACCCAAACCTCACCTTCCGTGAAGGAACTGGAGCAAAGCCACTGAGGAGCAGCTCAACTCCAGCTAAACTGAGATACCCCAACCATTGCGGCAGATACCGATCTTGCAACCAAAGAAGTTAGAACTACACAAATGGATCTCCAACTGTGCCAACAAGCTCGCACCCCTACGCAACCCCGACAAGCAGTGCCCCAGGAAGGCCTCCTGGTACACCGACGACCTCCAAGTAGCGCGACGCACCTGAATACGCCTTGAGAAGAACTGGAGAAACAGCTAAACGTAGGAAGACCGCACCACCTACAAGCACGCCATGATAGAATACCACCATTGCATCAGATTCAGAACCATCAAAAGGACCTTCATCGAGAACAAGATCCGCTCCAACTGCAGCAACTCCAAGGAACATTTTTTGCATCACCCAGGAATTCAACAAGCCCCCAGCGACAACACGGACATCACCCCTTCCAGGACCTCTGCAACAAGCTCAGATCCTACTTCCATCTCAAAATCAAGAGCCTCTATGACAACTTCAATGACCAGACACCTGACTCTGAAACCATTCCCTTCACCAGCAACACCAGCCAGTCCACCATCTCCTCCTGGGCCCCAGTCATCACCTAAGACACCACTTCGACCATAAAAGGCATCCACTCAGGGGCCCCCAAGGACCCCTGCAACCGCGCATCAACCACAGAGCCGCCACCACCATCGCACCAGAACTACGACACACCATCAATGCCACCTTCAAGACCGGCATCTTTCCTAATGACTGGAAACTTGCAGAAGTCAGACCCCTGCTCAAGATCCCATGAACCTCATGAACTACCGACCCATCTGCCTCCTCCCCTAACGCCAAAAGTCGCTGAGCACACCGTCAAGGCACAACTAACTAGATTCATCAAAGAAAACTCTATCCTTGACCCCTCCCAATCCGGATTCCGCAGCAACCAAAAGCACTGGGACTGCTCTACTTGCCACCACAGACGACATCCGCACCCTCCTCGCCCAAGGACACACCGCGGCCCTGATCCTACTCGACCTCTTCGCAGCATTCAACAATGTCTCCCACCGCACACTCACCACCAGACTCCACAACGCCAGCATACAAGGAACCGCCCTCGACTGGATCTGCTCGTTCCTCACCGGCAGAACCAAAAGAATCGGACTGCCACCCTTCCTCTCCGAACCCACGATAATCAACTGCGGAGTAACCCAAGGATCATTGCTCAGCCCCACGCTCTTCAACATCTACATGGCCCCCCCTCACCACAATTGTCAGATAGCACGGACTCAGCATAGTATCCTACGCCGACGACACCCAGCTCATCTCGTCCCTCACCAAGAAACCCACCACCACCAGACTCAACTTCCAGGAAGGAATGAAGGACATCCCTTCCTGGATGATCAACAGCTGCCTAAAGCTCAACCCAGAGAAGACAGAGGTCCTCGTTCTCGGACCCTCCCCCTCTGTGTGGGACAACAACTGTTGGCCCACCCCCCTCGGCAGGCCTCTGACCCTCACAGACCACACCAGAAACCTCAGCATCATACTCAACTCCTCCCTCTCCATGAACTGACAGGTCAACGCTCTTGCCTCCAGCTGCTTCAACACCCTCGGCATCCTCCGAAAGACCTTCAAACAGACCCCCCCACCCGAGTCAAGAAAGGCCGTCACCCATGCACTCACAACCAGCCGACTGGACTACGGAAACACACTCTACGCCAGAATCAATAAGTCTCTGCTCCGCAAGCTCCAAACCATACAGAACACCGCAGCCAGACACATCCTCAGCATTCCACGACAAGAACACCAACACCAGTGGAACCTCCACTGGCTCGCTGTTGAGAAGAGGGTTACTTTCAAGATACTCATACATGCCACAAATGCTTCCACAACACCGGGCCCCAATACCTCAACTAGAGAATCTCCATCCACGTACCAAAGAGAAACCTCCGATCCACCGACCTTGCCTTCGCCGAAACCCCACGAATCCACAGAGCCAGAACATGTGGAAGAGTCTTCTATATCGCGGCTAAAACCAGGAAAGAGCTCCTGATCAGCATCAGGTGCGCCCCTCCCTGAACATCTCCAGGAAGACCTTCAAGACCTGGCTCTTCGACTGAACGGAGCTGCTTGAGACCCTCCCGGGTGAGTAGCGCACTTTCAATTCCCCTGATTGATTGATTTAATGAATGCTGTGATCTTCTGGGAAGGTGTAAAAATAAACTTATAAATGGGCTTTTCCAATATGGTGCTGCTGAGTCTTTTCCTGTGATGCCACTTTCTGTTTAAGACCTATGTAAAGGAGGCTTTTTGAGCAGAGGATGTGTTGCAACACATTTCATTACAGGATTTTTACTTTCTGCCATTTTTTTACCCCAAGATTTGCTTCAAACAAGATGGATCATATTCTATGTTGAATCTTCTCTTGGATAGCCTCTATATTTTCTCATTCAAGATGTGAGGAGGAGTTTGGTGGTGATTTCAAAAATTGCAAGATTGTGAGAGGAGGTGTTTCCCTTTTGTGGACTTTCCCTCCTTTCTATGACCTTCTAGAGGAGACTCTAGTTTAGTATGCAAGCTACGCCGCCTGGTGATAGAGGAGTTACAATTAGACAGAGGAAGTATGATCTAGAGAAACAGGTGAGGTTCATTGTATGAAGTGTGGTCAAGTGGTGTGAAGGTGCGGTCTAAAGCTGTGGTATCGTGGGAGGACACGAGTTGTTGTGGGAGGAGGTATGGGCTCGCGGGGAGAGGGTGATTTTGGGTGTGATCTACTGGGGTTGGAGTGGGACAATAGGAGATGTCCTGAGGGGGGGTGTAGTGCTCCACAGGCGGTGAGTTCTAGTTGAGGGTGTGCTTCATGAGAGTTGTTTGTAGTCTAGTGCAAGAGATGCTGTTTAGTGGAGGTAGTAGAGTCTAATGGTATGTTCAGTTTGTTTGTGGAACTCCTCGAGTAGCAGATACGTTATTGTGGATGTGCTGTGGTGCAGTTGTAATGTGAACTGATTCAAGAGGTAGGATCTAGTTAAAGATGTGTGGTCTAGTGGAGGTGCTGGGAAGTTCTTGAGGTGGCACGTTCCTGTGGTGGTTATGGTGTGGTCTATTGTAGCGGGAGTGACCTTGTGGATGAACATCAGATCCTGATCACGTAGATGCTGAAGAGAGGGCTGGTACTACCTCCCAGAACATGCACCAGTGAATAGGAAGTCTCCCTTGATGGATGGGCCAGAATCCTTCCTTTACATCTGCCTGCAAAGTAAAAGTCAAGCAGGCACAAATGAAGGATGCATTCTGATAGTGACAACATGGAAACCCACAAGTATTTCCATTGGAAGAAACATGAGTGGCCAAAAAGAGTGCTAAGCATTGTGTAATACACCATGCACCAGCAGGACAGAATGAGAAGCAAGGGTTTTAAAAACTATCAGGTTCAGAACCAGTTCTGAGGTAATGGGTTTTTCAGAACCAGTACTAATCCGGTAACCCAGCGGTGTCAGGGCAACACCCAAAGACCCCGGATTCCCCTGTCTTGGCAAACAGAGACACGGGACACTTATTGATGACGTCAAAGACCAAAGTTTATTGGTTGCAACCAGGGACAGAGATCTACGAAGTACACACGGGTAGTTCGTCAGAGACTGCACCACTTCAATGAACGAAACTCGGTCTTTTATGCCGAAAATTACGCCTCTGGCAACATCACAATTTACATTTGGTGCATACAAACTGACCAATAGCAATGTAGCATTTCAAAAGTAGCAAATGACGACAGGCAAAAACAATCCCCTTTTCCATTGTCCAGCCCACCAAAAACGATCGCACACATGCTTGGTTTCCTGTTCGATCAGGCCGGACAAACCCATCATAAAACCTTCAACCCAGATCGATGAACATGTTGTAAAGGAAAGGCAGAAACAGATGGAAAGGAGATAGAAGAGGTGGGAACGGTGTATCATAAACTCGGGCACGTCCTGCCCTTTGATCTCTATCAGGCCAGCTGCCGCACAAGGATCTGGCTCAGCGGGATTCACCCCAGGCGAGGAGTCAGTTCGGCCAGGTCAACCAGAAGTCAGCTAAGGCGTACGTGTCAAGGACTTTCTCGGCCGCAGTCATTGGGACTATGTTAGGGCAACCATACAAAATGGCTGCCACATACAAAATGGAACCCGGAGGTTCAGACTAAATCCTCAAATGCAGAGTGTTCTCCTATATCGATTTATTTGAAAACGCTCAGACACGTTACACTCGCCATTTGCGGTCTGTTGAGACCAAAATTGTCCATTTCCGACGTTCTTTATAAATCGGGTTTCGGAACTTTCGAACCCAATTCGGAACCACGGAACCACAGGCCCTCCTTTTGCCCTATCATAGGCAATAAACTCAGACCCATTTTAATCTGAATCCGGATCTATATTCATCAGATCATCGATGTGCTGCTGTAGCATCATCCTATTACCAAGCATCCTTCTCTGGACAGGTTTCCGTACGCACAAAGTAGCACAAAGGCCACAAATAGCAGGGGCACACTGTACACAGAGACAGAACATGAACAGGATTGCTAAGACCATCCCAATGACCATCAGAATCTTCAAACCCCAAGTGGATATCAATCCCCATAACCATCCCATCAAAGACCAATCTCCTTTGTCCAGATGGACAGAATCAGAGATTTTGTGCAATTTGGAAATGGCCTGGAAGACTGATGGAGCGTTGTCTGGAATAAAAACACAGCAGCTCGATTGAATCAATCTACAAACTCCACCTCGATCTGCCAAGATAACATCTAGGGCACTCTATTCTGAAGTGTCATAAGTCTATCCGACTGGAGCTCAGCAGTCAAGTTACCAAGGGCACCGGCAGTTTCAACTATAGTGGACTCGACCACTCTTGTTAGCTGACGAATATTCCTACTGTTAGCCATAGGTCCCCAGAACGGCAGAAAACCCTTAACGAAATCTCCCAATTCTTGACCTGCAGTGTCTTCTTGGCTAAAGACACCTCTAGCAATTCTCGTCTTGTGGTAATTCGCCGCCGCTGTAAAAGTGGGGGGTAACAGAAAGGAAACAAAACATGTGCCTGAAAAATCAGGGGGCAACCATGTATAGGCTTTGTTGTAGCAAACAAAGTAGGTACCCTTAGCAGCTAAGAACGCTGGGGAAGACTGAGACGGAAACACATAGGTCTCAGCACAAACGCTCTTCCCTAACTGAGCCTTCGGATTCTTACCATTGCCCTGCAGACAATAGTAGCCCTTATGGGGCACTATCCAGATCGGTGGAGAACTTTTCGCTCGCTGGTTAATACTCAGACTCACTCCATATCCAGTTACGTTCCAACCACTATATGGTTGCCTCTCATCTTTTGGAATAGTCTCTACTGCATTAGTCCCTCTAATCATATCGTCTATGCCTTTAGCAAGTGGGCTATTCTTCGGATTATCTTTCGGTGAACGTAAGGGGTCAACACTATGGGCATATATGAACATGGTTCTGTAAGCTCGAATCGAACCATTCAAACTGAAGGGCCAAACCAGATAAGGAATACCCTTATCGGTTGTATGGGGCATCAAACCACAAATCCAGCATTCGTTGTATTAATCACTAACTGATGCTGGTGCAAAAGTTGAATGAAAGAATTATTAGAGAATTCCAAACGTCTGACTACTTCATGTTCAGGCAAAGGGTGGAAAGAATGAGAAGAAATAGTAGGTGAAGGTATAGGTTGCACAGTGGAATTAGACGTCATTTTAAAAACAAATGCTACATAACCAGCTATAAAGATCATGACACTCAATAGCAAAAATATACATGTATCAAAAAGCATTTCTTCGATATTATTTTGCATATACGTTTTCTAAAAGTCAATGTCTGCTCAGGTCTCTCCAGCTCAAAGAAATCCATCCTCAACTAAAGGTGCTGCCCGCGGTGGTTGGTTGATTCTGCTTGAGAGTGCCTCTGCTGTACCCAGGAAGGTTGCCTCGGGCCAACAGAACCCTCGACCTAGTGTCTCAGGCTTACACTCCCAAGACTGGTAGCAACCGCGACCCTAGCAGCGAGAACCGGATGGCAGTTCAAGAAAAACAAAAATGAGTAGATCCTTGGCGGAGAGTTAACCTGCAAACAATAAAAAATCAACTTTATTAATGCTTTATTTGTCCTTAATTCTCGGTCTCAAATTGTATCGGTTTCTTCCAGGTAATTCTTGATCGTGAACAAAAGATGAGGCTCGGTAGTGTCCAATCGCTCTGCAGAAGGTACTGACGCTTGCAAAAGTCGATCACTCTCCTTTTCTGAACTAGTCCCAATCAAACGAGCATCACTGAACGGTATGAACTTCGGGATTGTCTCGGTCTCAGAGTCTGCAAGACCCTCTTGGACCCACTTGTCATAGGGCAAAGGAAAAGGTGCCTTTTTGGTGTGCGAGCCGTGGATCCAGTTGCGCCTTCCACGCACTCGCACCGCAGATCTTGTCGATAACAAGACCTGATATGGCCCAGTCCAGCGGGGCTGCTCGTTCTTCGTTCACTGGAAGTTTCTAATGAAGATCCACGCGCCGGGCTCAATAGCGTGGCCTGGATCCTCTGTAGCTTGAGGAAGACTGTTGTATACCTGTTGGCGCAAAACACTCATTTTAGTGGTCAATTCATGCAGATAGTCAAGCAAAACAGGGTATTCGAGGTCGCTAAACCTCGTCGGTCTTGGTACGCCCCAAACATTCGCCGGACGACCAAACACCACCTCATATGGACTCAAACCCATTCTCGAATGCACTGTCACTCGGGTGGACTAAAGTGCTAATGGCAGAGCATCTGGGCATTGTAAACCAGTGCTTTCCTGAATCTTGGCTAACTTCAACTTTAGAGTGCCATTGTAGCACTCGACTAAACCAGCTGTTTGGGGATGAATTGCAGCGTGGAATTTTTGCCTAATTCCGAGACCATCACACACTCTCTTCATAACTTGACCCACAAACTCACTTCCGTTATCACTCCAAATGATTCTCGGCAAACCAAATCTCGGAAAAAACTTTTTTATCAAAACTTTTGCTGTGGACAAGGCAGTGTTGTCCTTAAGGGGGTAAGCTTCTACCCATCTAGAAAAAGAGCAAACAACCACTAACACATACTTCAAGTTGTTGCATCTCTCCATATGGATAAAATCTAGCTGCAAAGCCTCGAATGGATACGTAGGAGGAGCAAAATGACCAGCTGGTGTTGGGGTTCCCTTACCAGGATTATGCATCAAACACACCATACAGTTCTTAACTAAATTTTCCGCACATCTGGGAATTCCTATATTCTGCCAAACCGGAGCCAACAACTTGCAAATCCCTTTCACATTAATGTGTGCCACTCCATGTGCCATTGTAACAACTGGAAGCACATATGCATTAGGCAACAACCATCTCTGATGTTCAGACAAATCAGTCCAACACCCATTCGAGTCTAACCTACCCTTACTTTCTCTCCCTTCATCCAACTCTTTCTCTGTGGCCTCACTCTGAATAACTTTCACGCTTTCAATGGTGTCCTCACACATACCCTTCTCTGGAACCCATCTCGCCGGACCCGCAACATACATTCGACTCATCACATTCCTAGCAGTTTCTTTCGCAACTTCATCTGCAAACGCATTACCACGACCAACATCATCCGTAACCTTTTTATGCGCACTACATTTCACAATCGCTACTTGCAAAGGTAACGTAAGAGATTCAAGAAGTTCATTCACCAGTTGTCCATGTTGGATTTTCGTCCCATGCGATGTCAAAAATCCACGTTCACGCCACAATCGTCCAAAACTATGGGCCACACCAAATGCATACTGACTATCTGTATACACATTCACTCGTTTTCCTTTCGCCAACACACATGCTCTCGTAAGTGCAATCAGTTCAGCCGCTTGCGCGGAATTGTGTCGGATACGTGCAGCTTCGACAACTGTATGCAAAGTCATCACAGCATATGCTGCAGTTGTATCACCGTTCGGTAATTTAAAACACGAACCATCAACCCACAAAGCATCATCACAGTCAGGGAGAGGAGTATCCTTCAGATCTATTCTCCCTTTTGTCTCTTCTTCGGTTCTCAAGAAACAATCGTGTTGCTCTTCGCTATCATCATGTGTCTCAAGCAAAATCGGCAACAATGTAGCCGGGTTTAGAGTATTGCACCTCTTAATGTGCACATGGCTCGCTAACAACGTAAGCTCATACCCTGACAACCGAGCACTAGTTAAGTGCTGTGTCTTCATACGATTCAACAAGGTATCCACTGCATGTGGAACCATAACCACCAACGTATTATCCATAACCAAACCCGCAGATTGTCGAATCGAAACAGCCGCTGCCGCTGTGGCTCTCAAGCAACTCGGCAACGCTCTGGCTACAGGATCTAAAGTCGACGAAAAGTACGCACATGGGCGTTGCTTCCCGCCAAACTGCTGAGTCAAAACCGATAATGCACATCCCTCTCTCTCATGGACATACAATGTGAAAGGCTTACCATAGTCGGGTGTTCCCAACACAGGAGCCGAACACAACGCATTGCGTAATTCAGAAAAACTGTTCTGACATTCATCAGTCCAAGGAATAGGATTTGGAGTATCCTTAACTGTAAGAGCTATCAAAGGCTTCGCTAGAAGAGAAAAATTAGGGATCCACTGTCTACAGTACGACGTAATACCCAAAAACACACGTACTTCCCTCTGCGTCGTAGGGACACTCATTCTCGCAATAGTCTGAATTCTTTCTGGGGTCAGTTTCCTTCCCGCCTTCGATAAGAGTTGACCTAGATAGGTAACTTCTTGGCGACAGAATTGTAATTTCGAGAGAGAAACTTTATGATGGCAGTCAGATAAATGAGACAACAAGGACACAGTGGCATCCTTACAAATGTCTTCGGTATCAGCAGCAACCAACAAATCGTCAACATACTGGATAAGGGCTGCACCATCGGGAAGAACTAACGAGTCAAGTTGAGTCTTCAGAGCTTGACTGTAGATAGATGGACTCTCGCAATAGCCTTGAGGAGCGCGTTTAAAGCGGAAGCTTCGTCCTCCTAAAGAGAATCCAAAAATATCTCTACTCTCCATGGCAATCGGAATGCTGAAGAAAGCATTCTTTAAATCTATCACCGAGAACCAAGTGGCCATAGCAGGAATCAATGTCAATAATGCAGTAATGTCGGGTACAACAGGAAATTGCGGAACAACAATCTTGTTCACTTCACGGAGGTCGATAACAAACCTATACACAGGAGGCTGTGAAGAATCAGTTCTCTTCAAGACAGGCAAGACCGGACTATTACACACGTTACCTCGAGTCTCTTCAACAACACCTTTGTCAATCAGATCATAAATGATCGCCAGAAGTGCACGCTCACCATCACTTGAAATACGATATTGTGGAATGCGTGGTAACTTAGCATTCGCCTTCAACGTCACAACATATGGGGGAATATCTAACAGGCCCACATCATTCGGACCCGTACCCCACAATGAATCCGGTAACGAAGACAATTCAGGTGGGAGACAATCCTTCGATACATATATTGGAGAGATCACATTCTCACCTAGAGTAAGATGTACTCCTAACGGAGAACAGTACAAAGTTGCATACAATCTTTTCAACAAGTCAAGGCCTAGCAAGTTCTCATTACAACCTGTAGTCAGAAGAAGGGGTGCTTCAAACCTACGAGGACCAACTGAAAGAGGCAATGGAACGGGAATCGGATTCGTAACGGGGGCGCCAGAAAAACCTATAGAAACATTATTAAAGCCAGACAAAGGTGCGCCAGGGAGCTTAGAACGCATAATAGAACTCTTCGTAGCACCAGTGTCTAGCAGAAAAGGCTCTGACACACCTGATGCAATCACTTCCACGTAGGGTCCACTCTGATCTACTGGAATCGAAACAACTCCCTCTCTTTGTCCATGGCTGTCCTAGCAATCATTGCCTTGCGCTTCATCGCCTTCAACATAGTAATCATCCACGTAGTACTGTGCTGTCCTACCAGACGAATTCTGCTGTTGATCAAAACTGTTCATTGAATTCTGCGGAGGTAAAGGGCGCGTGTTCTTTCCGCGACCTCTACCTCTAGGCGCTTGTTGAGCACCTCTACCTCTCACACCAGGAGCACTATTTGCACGTTGCAACAGAACGGGACAACTATTCTTATAATGACCCTCTTCTCTACAATACGCACACTGATCAGGCACATACTGAATACGCTGTTGAGGAATCTCGTCTCTTTGCGAGTTCCTCGAACACTGTTGAGGCTGCTGATAATGGCGCTGATTATTAACACGGGGTGAATAAGCTTGTTGTAGAAGAACTTTAGTCTTCAATTCCTTAGTCTTCTTATCCGCTTTCTCTAACTCATCCTTACGCCTATTCTCATAGTACTGAGCCGTAGCTAGAATCTGCGCCGATGTAGAAACAGGCCAAGCACTCTCGGAATCCTTCAACTTAGTACACAACTCAGGAAGAAGATTGTGCACAAATTTATCAACGAATAATCTCTGGCCACCTTCGGTAGCCATATACTGACCACTATGGTCGACAAACGTTTCCTCGAAACGCGAGAAAAAATCTGACACAGTCTCATCTTTCTTCTGCTTACAAGCAGACAATTTATCCCAATTAACACGGACCTCGGGCATCAAGGTCTTCATGAAAGTGATAATTCTACCAGAAAGTTCAGTAATAACATTTTCAGGCTTAGCACCTCCAACTTGTCTATCATTTGCAGCAACAAGATTCACCCACGAATCACCCAATTCATTATCATGATCCGTATGTCGAATGGCGTTCCAGATGGGCTGTGGAACAACATTCCCGAACAACATGTCTATGTCCGCCAAATTCATAATGCACGAACTCACAGTCTGCGTAAGTTCTTTATAATATCCTGCCGGATTCTTCTGCGGATCAGGTAAAGTCTGTTTAAGTGCTAAAACTTCTGCACGTTTCCATGGAACATGGACCCACACTCGCTGAAAGTGTGCTTGAACAGGTGGAATAGCAGCAGCATCAGCAGGTCTCCATACTGGAGGAACCTCTTGCATCGGATACTGACGCGCATGTCTCCTAACTGACGAATCTGGCTCAAACAGCCGTTCAGTAGGAGCATCACTGCGAAGCGACAGTAACGTCGACACCGCTTTCTCGATGTCGAGTAGACTCACAATCGTTCCCTTAGCAAACTCGGAACGCAATCGGAACAGTTCCGCAGGAACTCTACCCACTTCGTCCGTCCATTGTTCATGGAGGAATGCACACATAAGCTCAAAAACATAACGTTGCTTTGGTGCTTCCCATTGTCGGAAAACATCCATGATACCCTCGAGATCGTACTGGGACTTATGCGTCACCCATCTTCGCGCCATATGATCCAAAACCACTCGCTCATCTGTATCAGGCAGTTGACTACGCAACTGTCTACGCACACTAGCAGGAGACATACCCATTTGTCCCAACCAAGGAGTTAGAAAATTAGAAAAGGCAGCAGTCATCCGCTTTCCAGGAGAAGGAGTAGTCGGAAGGACAAGGGGAGACGAAACAGTAGTAGAAGGATCCATAGTCGGAACAGGCATAGAAACAGTAGTAGCAGGAATAGGCAAAGCTGGCAACCCCTGAGGAGGCTAGCCAACGAAGGAGCTGGCTGTGGAGGAATAACAGGAGGCAAAGCAACAGGCACTTGCACGGCCACAACCGGTGGCGGTGGTGCCGTAGCATTCTGCACTTAGGTGGTGGTGAAGTTAACAGATGCTGTAATAATAGCAAACAGTTAGATAACGTAACCAGGGAGAAACAACATGTAGGAAGCACAGCAACCAATTAAAAAGTACAAAATTGAATTTATTTGTAAGTATACATATTTAAGGTAAAATCATTTTAAACTCAAAAAACATGAACACGAGAACAAATTAAGAAACCAATTAATTCAATGCAAATAAATTATCTTTCTAACACAGTTACACAAAAATTCATAAAACAGTGGCAGACAGAAATAATCATCGACGCGCGTTTCGGCGTTTTAACGAGAACGCCTTCCTCAGGAGCCACATTAAAATCTGACCAAGGGGAACATGGGTTGAATGTTCACTCCATATTCCTTAGATAAGTGTCACAGTTGGATAGAAATATATTTCTTGTTGTCATGTAGGCGCAGTCACTTTTTATTCCCAAAATAATTGATGCATTCAAGGTATTCACTGATTCGGGCACTGTGAAATGATTCCGGTGTTTAATTATATCAACGGGCCATCGGGGTTTTAGTGCACGTGTTGATTCAACATATGTGATTGCACCTGGGTCAATGACGAAGTCTTCTGTCAATATTTGGTGCGATTAAATGCAAAAGGATAATTGCATATATATACGACAAGGCGCCGAGAACGGGATATCCATGGGCGTCTAGCTTATGGCTTTCGATACATTTCTCTCACAAGCTTGTTACTTCTAATAGAAACGCGGGAGCCGCACATGTAATAGCTGCTTGTCTCCCTTTTACAAGTCTTCAAACAAGATTAGCTGCGAGCAAGCGATGGCATCAACCTGCGGGCGCCACCTTCAGCGTGTGTGTTAGCGTCCCGCAGCCGTTGGAAAAGCTGAACCAGCAGCTATTACATGTGCGGCTCCCGCGTTTCTATTAGAAGTAACAAGCTTGTGAGAGAAATGTATCGAAAGCCATAAGCTAGACGCCCATGGATATCCCGTTCTCGGCGCCTTGTCGTATATATATGCAATTATCCTTTTGCATTTAATCGCACCAAATATTGACAGAAGACTTCGTCATTGACCCAGGTGCAATCACATATGTTGAATCAACACGTGCACTAAAACCCCGATGGCCCGTTGATATAATTAAACACCGGAATCATTTCACAGTGCCCGAATCAGTGAATATCATGAATGCATCAATTATTTTGGGAATAAAAAGTGACTGTGCCTACATGACAACAAAAAATATATTTCTATCCAACTGTGACACTTATCTAAGGAATACGGAGTGAACATTCAACCCATGTTCCCCTTGGTCAGATTTTAATGTGGCTCCTGAGGAAGGCGTTCTCGTTAAAACGCCGAAACGCGCGTCGATGATTATTTCTGTCTGCCACTGTTTTATGAATTTTTGTGTAACTGTGTTAGAAAGATAATTTATTTGCATTGAATTAATTGGTTTCTTAATTTGTTCTCGTGTTCATGTTTCTTGAGTTTAAAATGTTTTTACCTTAAATATGTATACTTACAAATAAATTCAATTTTGTACTTTTTAATTGGTTGCTGTGCTTCCTACATGTTGTTTCTCCCTGGCTACGTTATCTAACTGTTTGCTATTATTACATTTTCTATTTTCCCTGTATAACAAATCCAGTTGTCTAGCAGGGGGTCCTTGTTATTTACGCGAAGTTAACAGATGCTACATTAAAGGGTCTTTCACAAGATCCTTTTCGTCTTTCTGCTCTTTAGCCGGCAATACCGGGTAGCATCGGTCTACCGCTAGCTTCTTCACTCTAAGCATCCGCTCACTTTCTTGCTCTTCTTCATTATCTCTGTATGCAACGGCAGCTTGCACCATTGACATACCCTTTCTATTTTTCTTCGCTAACTTAATTTCTTTCTGTTTGGCTTCTTTGCGCCATATGCGGAAAGAGTCAAACATCGCCGGCCGGGCTTTCCTCTTGAACAACTTCACTTCAAGATTATCTAGGACTTCTGTCTCAAAACTACCGTAACGGGGCCACTGTAGGACACCGTCACTCTTCGTGTATTTTACCCAAATCTCCTTGTAGCTAATAGGACCTACACCATGCTCCACATACAACTCATATGTAGGAGTTCCGATTGGAGGAACCAGACACGAATCCTCTAACCGGGAATCCCTCAAAGTACCACAACTGAACAAATTTCTAAGACTGCTAAAACCAGGCATCTTGCTCACTAGTCTAGCTTCAAACAACAAGGGGAATCTAAAACAATAATCTCGTGAATACATGAATCCCTTGGCTTTGGGGCCTGCAGGTACCAAATCAAAGCTATCCACTCAAGGATACAAACCAAACTAAGGACTAGGAGACGCTCCTTTCATACTTAACTGAAATGTCGATGGCGTCACCAGAAGACCCGTCAATCGTCTCGCTCTACAAACGTCTAAGGCTCCAAAACAGGGCGACAGTCAGGGCAGCAGTCCTTCGTAGCCGTCGGAAAGCGGGAAACCTCGCATCAAAGACTTTCGGACCACGGCGACATACAGGGGTCGATGAAGTGGCTGGCCTTCCTCCAGAATTTTCTCACGAAGCTTCTCACGAACCTCTGGCTTGGACCGGTACCTCTGAAGTCGCCCCACGTTGGGCGCCAATTGAGGTACTGGGTTTTTCAGAACCGGTACTAATCCGGTAACCCAGCGGTGTCAGGGCAACACCCAAAGACCCCGGATTCCCCTGTCTTGGCAAACAGAGACACGGGATACTTCTTGATGACGTCAAAGACCAAAGTTTATTGGTTGCAACCAGGGACAGAGATCTACGAAGTACACACAGGTAGTTCGGCAGAGACTGCACCACTTCAATGAACGAAACTCGGTCTTTTATGCAGAAAATTACGCCTCTGGCAACATCACAATTTACATTTGGTGCATACAAACTGACCAATAGCAATGTAGCATTTCAAAAGTAGCAAATGACGACAGGCAAAAACAATCCGCTTTTCCGTTGTCCAGCCCACCAAAAACGATCGCACACATGCTTGGTTTCCTGTTCGATCAGGCCGGACAAACCCATCATAAACCCTTCAACCCAGATCGATCAACATGTCGTAAAGGAAAGGCAGAAACAGATGGAAAAGAGATAGAAGAGGTGGGAACGGTGTATCATAAACTCGGGCACGTCCTGCCCTTTGATCTCTATCAGGCCAGCTGCCGCACAAGGAACTGGCTCAGCGGGATTCGCCCCAGGCGAGGAGTCAGTTCGGCCAGGTCAACCAGAAGTCAGCTAAGGCGTACGTGTCAAGGACTTTCTCGGCCGCAGTCATCGGGCCTATGTTAGGGCAACCATACAAAATGGCTGCCACATACAAAATGGAACCCGGAGGTTCAGACTAAATCCTCAAATGCAGAGTGTTCTCCTATATCGTTTCATATGAAAACGCTCAGACACGTTACACTCGCCATTTGCGGTCGGTTGAGACCAAAATCGTCCATTTCCGACGATCTTTATAAATCGGGTTTCGGAACTTTCGAACCCAATTCGGAACCACGGAACCACAGTTCTTGAAAGAGGCCGGATGGTGGGAACCTTCCGCACCAGTGCTTCTTCAGGATTACATCACTGAGCATGTGCACGCGCGCAGCGGACCTCAGAATGCGCATGCTCACAAAAATGCAAACAGTCCCATTAACATGGGTGCAAATGTAAGGTGGCGAGGCCATGAGCTCTTCAGCCTCCTCCTGAAGGTGAGCATCAGTCGCTGTTCTGCTTCACCCCATCTAGTGATCTCTGGTTTAATAAACATACCTATAAAAACCTCCAGGCACTCACATCGATGTGGCAGAAGAATCCCTCTGATCAAGAGCCAGTCTGCCTTATTTCTTTCAAAAGGAATAAGACCATGGTCACATTTCAAGTGGTAGAACATGTAAAAAGAAGTTGGACAACACAAATCTGAAGGTCTAACACCCTTGGAAGGTAAGATCTTATCTCCAAGTGTTCAGGTGCTCAGAGGTCAGTAACTTCTAAGTCAATTGTTGATTCAAAGTCATTGAAGAGGGCTCAATGGTGTCATATTGGTGAACTGCTCTTAATCTTGTCTAGCTAGGAGTTGTAGGAATTCACTTCCGTTATTGAATGTAACAATGTATCTCTATTGCCGGGACATGTCAGCTGGATTCCCCAACCAATGAGCAGAGGCTTCCAAAATCACATTGTGGTTCTGGCCAAGCTGTGTTGATCATCCCAAAGCACCCAAAGGTTTACCCAAGACAACATACCAGCCAATGGTTGTTTTCTAGCTATCAGGGAGCTAAAGGTTCTGCTCAGTTCATCAGGGCGCCACTGATGATGGTGCATGGACGGAAGTGGCATTTCGTGGTCAGCAACCAAGCGTATTTCCCGCTGCTCACAGCCAAGTTCAAGATTTTTCAGTGCCATGTGAGGTGACTCGTAGGACTTTGTTTTCCCACTAGGATGACAAACGTCATAATCTTGGGCAAGGATGGCACTGCTGATATCTGCAGAAAGGAAGCTTGTAAACCAGTTTGTAAACAATGTCACGCACTTGCCTCTAACGCACCAATCTTCTGGATGGTTCACTGGAGACCATGTGCTCAAGGGCAGATGCCTTCTCTCTATCGATGTAACACCTTCCCAAGTCAGAATAGCCAAGGTGGTGACTTGCACTGCTTTGCGTTGCTCCAGATTTACCAACCCAAACAGAGTCACAAAATATGGTCTTGCATTGCTTAGTAAATCTGACTTCGAGATTGTGTTGCCCTTGCAACATCCTGCGTGGTTCAAGGGCATTGCAATCCCTTGACACATTTGGCCCCAGGTATCACCACTCAGGTATGTGCACCTCGAGGAGACACCAGGTGTGGTCAGGTGGTGTTGGAAGAGTCATGCGGTGGCATGGTTTCTTCATGTCACAACTTCTGACACACACTGGGTTATAGGCACTGGGGAAGTTGCCAGCCAAAGGTATGAGAGTAAAACCTCGGTGGAAAGTAGAGAAATATGCTGGTCCGACTGACTCACGGCTCCTGTACTTACCTGTATGCTTGTACATGAGACAGGTAATTCTTCGATGTCTGGCAATTCTTACCCATGAGCTTCCTTCCTGGAACAATACTACTCTTCCCAGGTGGACAGGTCACTGGTGGAACCTAGCTTAAGGCTTGTGTCCTGGAACAGTTCACCGGAAGAGTTCCTCATTGTCAGAGAGCACCGAATTCTCAGACGCCTTGCAGATCCCGCGCACTTGGGTCCACCTCGAAAGATCACAACAGAATTCAAAGGTGGCAGGAACATGCTCACAGCTGTGCAGTAGAGCTTCTGAAGTGCAGTGTGTTGCCAGCTACTAGCCGCAGCGTGGAGCACTGGAAGGAAGTCAAGCCTGATAGTTGTTCAGATCTGAGTTCCTCTGCCAATCAGAGCAGCGGTCACTCTCATAGGCGTTTTCCTGGGATTTCTGCACTCAAGATGGAGGGCAGGCAATGTTGGGCTGATCTAAGGTGACAGTGTGTGCTGGACACCTCTGTTCAAACATCTGACAAGAAGAGATGAGGTCTACCTTATGAACAAAAAGGGGCTCCTACCTACAAGGGGTCATATCTGCAAGGAGGGACAGACTTACGGGGAAAACCGTGTACTGAATACCACCTTGTTAGCATTAACCATCCCATTTGGATGTCCCATACCTAGGAGTGGGGATCTGCAAGGATTTTGGCAAGAGAGATGGTAGCCGCCCTTTCCAGGGGTACAGGTAAAAACTCTGATTATAATTCAGTGCTTAAATTGTAAAAACGTAAGTGCCAGGGGCCTCTTCAGATGGACACTGCAGCTTGCACCACTCATTGCCCGTGCTAGTGCTGCCGAAGACGGTACCAACTACTCACCATTGCACTCCCACAAGTGTGACAATTCAGAATATTCCAGGCCCCGAACGCTATAGAAATTGGTTGGGCAGCAGGTATTAGTCATTTTTGTTAATTATTCAAATAAATAAACAACTGTTGTGTGCTCATCTCTAGATTGCACAAATAGCACCACCATGTGGCAAACTGTCATAAGTGCCAGTGTTGACAATTAAATGCCGGTGCTAAGCACTGAACACCACTGGCTTAAGTTAAGCACTGTAGTATAGTGTCAGCTGACTCTCCACTGGAGGCAGTGTGGCAGAAGTGGCCATGCACAGGTGCTTGCCCACCAGACAAGAGCAGAAGCCACATCCGGAGCACTTGGTGCAACTCGCTGACTGCCCGTGTCCACTTGATGCTTTTTACTTGCCAATGAAGCTCTTGCCATTGAGACTTTAGTTTGCTTGCTGCACAAATTGAGGGGAAGAAAGGAATGATTGCGAGCCGCACACAAAAGGGGATGCCGGGCGAGTGAGGACAGAGCAGGAAAGTCAGACCAGAAACGAGCAGAAAGAGGCAAAATAAAGGTCAGAAACAAACAGAAAGAGGAACAAGCATTTGCAATGCAATAGGTCTCGCATTAGGAAAGTGTGAGCTATTGGTATTGTAAATGACAATTTTTTAAATATGTGTTGTCTTTGAAAGTATATAAATTAATAGCATTGTTATTCACAAAGCCAATAGCTTACACTTTCCTAATGCGAATCCTATTGGCTATGGCAATGCTTGTTGGTAGCAAGCAAGGAGAGGGCTGTTGTGGTGCTGAGTGATGATGTGGTTGAGCTGAGTGATGTGGTGGTGTATTAGAGTGAAGTGGTGGTGCCCCCGAGTGATGTGGTGGTGTCCCAGAGTGATGTGGTGGTGTCCCAGAGTGATGTGGTGGTGTCCCAGAGTGATGTGATGGTGTCCCAGAGTGATGTGATGGTGTCCCAGAGTGACGTGATGGTGTCCCAGAGTGACGTGATGGTGTCCCAGAGTGATGTGATGGTGTCCCAGAGTGATGTGGTGGTGTTCAAGAGTGATGTGGTGGTGTTCCTGAGTGATGTGGTGGTGTTCCTGAGTGATGTGGTGGTGTCCCTGAGTGATGTGGTGGTGTCCCTGAGTGATGTGGTGGTGTTCCCGTGTGATGTATTGGTGTCCCCGAGTGATGTGGTGGTGTCCCCGAGTGATGTGGTGGTGTCCCCGAGTGATGTGGTGGTGTACCCGAGTGATGTGGTGGTGTCCCCGAGTGATGTGGTGGTGTCCCTGAGTGGTGCCCCCGAGTGATGTGGTGGTGTCCCTGAGTGGTGCCCCCGAGTGATGTGGTGGTGTCCCCGAGTGATGTGGTGGTGTCCCTGAGTGATGTGATGTGTCCCTGAGTGATGTGGTGATGTCTCTGAGTGATGTGGTGATGTCCCTGAGTGATGTGTAGGTGTTCCTGAGGGGTGTGGTGTGTGAGGGTGAGGGGGTGAGGGGTGTGAGGTTGTGATGGTGTGTGAGGGTGGGTGAGGGTGTGATGGGGTGTGATGGTGAGTGAGGGTGTGTGAGCGTGAGGGGGTGTGAGGGGGTGTGAGGGTGATGGTGGTGATGGTGTGTGAGGGTGAGTGAGGGTGTGTTGTGGGGTGAGGGGGTGAGTGAGGGTGAGAGATTGAGGGGGTGAGTGAGTGAGGGTGGGTGACGGGGTGAGGGTGAGTGAGAGTGAGAGGGTTGTGAGGGGGGAGGGTGAGTGAGGGTGTGTGAGGGTGGGTGAGTGTGTAAGGGTATGTAAGGGTGAGAGGGTGTGCGAGGGTGAGAAGGTGTGAGGGTCCAAAGTAAATGGTGGCAGGGCAGACATCATAAAAGAGAGAAGAGACTGAGGGGAGATGGAGGGGTGAGGGGGGAGTGAGGAGAGAGAAGAGAGAAGGGAGTGAGGAGAGAGGGGGAAGAGAGGGAGGGTAGAGCGGGATTGGAGAGTGAGGAGAGGGGAGAGTGAGGAGAGGGGAGAGTATGGAGAGGGGAGAGTAAGGAGAGGGGAGATGGAGGAGAGGGGAGATGGAGGGGAGGGGAGATGGAGGGGAGAGAGGGAAGAGCGAGGAGAGAGGTGTTGGAGAGAGGGAGGGGGAGTGAGGAGAGAGGGGAGAGTGAGGAGAGAGGGGGAGGGGAGAGTGAGGAGAGAGGGGAGAGTAAGGAGAGAGTGAAGAGGGGAGGGGAGAGAGGGAGTAAAGACAACACAGACAACCAGATGGGCGGGAGTAATGACAACATGGAAAATGCGAGGGGTAGAGGGGTAAAACCACAAACAGGAGGGTGCAGGAAGAAATTGAATGGGGACAACGGGAGGTGGGGGTCTGGAAAGGCAACACAAACTACCAAGGGGAGAGGGCCGGAGCAAAGTGAACACGGATAACGGGAAGGAGCAAAGAAAACGGGGACATATAGCGCAACTGGAAAGTTACAATGCAAGCTGAGGCATGATGCAATTTAGCTGTGACCTGGAAGCATGTTAAAGGTCCAGCCAGGTGGCTCCTGTGTCACACTTGGCATGGAACCCTTGCCAGCTGTTGAGGGGTGCATTCCTGCTCAGGCCGAGACCTAAAAATCCCCTTGAGGGTGAGAACAGAAATGGAGAGCCCGACCCGCTTAAAGCACTAGGTGCAGGTAGTAAAAAGTGCAAGCAGCAGCTCTAAAATAAAAGAGCGGAAGTGAAAGCACAGCGAGGCCAAATAAGGGAGGGGCAGGGCTGCTTTATGGATCAGGGAGGAGATGGGGGGGGGGCTATTCTTTCACTGAGCACAACTGTGCCTTGGCTGAGGTTTAAATGACGCTACTCGGGAGTAAACACAGACAAGAAATGCCAGTAACAGACGGAAAAACAGCGATGTAACTGTAAGCATCAGTGCGTTCAAAAGCAGAAAGATAAAAGCGCAGTTACAAATGGTCATATACGTATCTTCAAATACACACACATACCTACACAATATTTTGTTCTGTCCAAAAAACAACATAAACGTGATATTGCAGAGGTGCTACTTTTATCAGACGCACTCGTATTACACAAAAATAGCGCTATGAGGTAACTTCGAGCGCTGTGAGGTAACCAGATGGGCGGAGTAAAGACAACATGGAAAATGCGAGGGGTAGAGGGGTACTGGGGTAAAAACACAAACAACAGGAGGGTGCGGGAAGAAATTGAACGGGGACAACGGGAGGTGGGGGTCTGGAAAGGCAACACAAACTACCAAGGGGAGAGGGCCGGAGCAAAGTGAACACGGATAACGGGAAGGAGCAAAGAAAACGGGCACAGATAGCGCAACTGGAAAGTTACAATGCAAGCTGAGGCATGATGCAATTTAGCTGTGACCTGGAAGCATGTTAAAGGTCCAGCCAGGTGGCTCCTGTGTCACACTTGGCATGGAACCCTTGCCAGCTGTTGAGGGGTGCATTCCTGCTCAGGCAGAGACCTAAAAATCCCCTTGAGGGTGAGAACAGAAATGGAGAGCCCGACCCGCTTAAAGCACTAGGTGCAGGTAGTAAAAAGTGCAAGCAGCAGCTCTAAAATAAAAGAGCGGAAGTGAAAGCACAGCGAGGCCAAATAAGGGAGGGGCAGGGCTGCTTCATGGATCAGGGAGGAGATGGGGGGGGGTGTATTCTTTCACTGAGCACAACTGTGCCTTGGCTGAGGTTTAAATGACGCTACTCAGGAGTAAACACAAACAAGAAATGCCAGTAACAGACGGAAAATGTATGCAGCCACTGCCTAACTACCGCTTGCACTAACAATTAAAACTAGGGAAAACTGGAACGAAAGGAACAACATTTTTGTTTGAGCAATGTTCGGGAATGCCTCAATTTACAATCAAGCGTAATGCACATGTCACGTTACACGTTTGCTCTTTATCACAATAGTCTAAGCAAAATCGCAGAGCCATGATGGCGCCACGACTACAATGGCGCAGGTAGAATTGCGCTGTCGAAATGGTTATCGCACGTTTGAAAGAAACAAGGTAAAAAAACAAGCCAGCAACAAAACAAAAATATTACAGGGCGCCGCCGCGCTGCCCGCGGCAACCCGGAAGCTCTTGGCCGGCCGGCCAATCCGCTCGCGGCCGACCGGAAGTCCCGCCTCCCGAGGTCCGCGAGCTGCCGGCGCATGGAGCGCCCTGCCGTCCGGGGAAGCCCGGGTCCCCAGGAGGGGGCCGGGGATAAAGAGGAGTGTGGCGCCTGTTGCGGGGCTCCTCTGATCTGAGGGAGCCCCGATTTCGATGAGGAGACGCGCCGCGCCGTGAGGTGCCCCGCCGGAAGAGCGCAGTCGGTGAGTGGGGCCCAGGGCTGATGTGAAGTGCGTGCGTGCCTGTGTGTATGCCTGGGGGGGGGAGGGGGGAGAGTGTGTGCGCGCGTGTGTTCGCGAGGGAATGTGTGTGCGCATGCGTGACTGTGTGTGATTGAGAGAGAATGCGAGGTAGGGGATAGTGTGCCTGTATGTGTGCCTGTATGTGTGCCGTATGCCTGCGTGTGCATGCGCGCGCCTGTGTGTGTGTGCGTGCGTGCATGCAGAGGGGTGGGGGCTGCCTGTGTCTGTGTGTGAGCAAGGGCTTTGCACCGCGCATGCGCAGCTATCAGACGCTCACTCCCGAGGTGAAATCTGACCTCGTCAAAGCGCGCGTCTGGTCGCTGTCCACATTCCTAAATACGGGCCACAATAGGTCTGAAGCAGACACCTTCAATGCTCACGCATTGAGGGTAGGTCTGCTCGACCTAAAAAGAGGCTAAATAATGGTCAAAAACTAAAAGAAAGAGGCAAAATAGAGGGCAGGTATGAAGATGGAGGAAAACAAGCAGATGATGAGGAGAGGGGGCACAAAACCAAAGGCAGCAGAGGACAGTGGACTGCGAACAAGCTGAACAGGAGGACCGTTGCACGGGGAGCTGGCACGAGGACTAATCGCGGGCGGAGAACTCAGCTCCACCCGCAGAGTGTGCAGAGTTTTGCCTACTCCGCGTTACGCGGAGAATGCCGAGTAGGCAAAACCCCGCACAATCCGTGACGGAGCAGAGGTAGCCTGACCCCACCCCCACCCCCTGCCCACAATATTATTAACAATTGCTTAAGTTTCAAAAAATAACTTTAAAGCACCGTATCTTATCTGCTGTGTCCCCGGCTAGCCTCCTCCTCTCTTCAACTCGTTCGCGGGGAAAACTGCGCATACGCGGATACTCACGCATGCGCATTTCTTGCGAGAATGTTTATAGGTTGGGTAGTTTCAGGAGAGTGTGGCAAGTGTCTGGGTTATTGAAGGAAACTACAGAACTTAATAAGAAATCCTGAACTCCAGGAACAACTAAGGTGTGAGGTCAGTATGGGGAAGATGGTTTAGTTGGTTTGTTGCAAAGGCTTGGGATCCCGTATCACCTCCTGTTGTGGAATTAGTGAACAATTTGCCAGGATTGTTCAGGAAAGGTCTGGCATATAATTCAGTGAATTTAAGTAGATCTGCGATTTCAGCAGGGCATGAGTTGGTAGATGCAATTCCGGTCAGTCAGCATGTTTTGTTGATGAGGATAGTTAAGAGTGTCTGTAAGGAGATTCCCTACCAACCTTTTTATGGGATGTCACTCAGGTTTTGAAGAAGTTTGAGAGTTGGGGAGGATATCAATGGTTGATGTTAAAGTTGTTATCTTGGATACTGGTGATTGTACTTTGCCTGGTGTCTTTTAGGAGGGTTTCTGATAATAGGGCTTTGGAGGTCACCTCTCAGAGTTTCCAACCTAAGGGTGTGTGTTTTGAGATATGGATGAGAAGTAAGGTGATGTCTAGAACCATTGTTTATCTTAAAATGGAGGACTATGATGATTTGTGTGTGGTGCATTGTTTGAAGGAGTATGAGAAAAGACCAGAGAGGTTGAGAGAGTGAGGATGTTCACAATTGTTGATTCCTTTTAGGCAGTCTTTTAAAGCTGTGTCGGGACCTACTTTGGCGAGGTGGGTTAAAGAAGTGAGGAAAATGGCAGGTATTGATGTGAGTGCTTTTGGGACACATTCTGCAAGGGGGTGATGGCTAGGAAGGCTTTTTTAACAGGTACCAGTCTAAGTAGTATCATGAAGTATGCAGATTGGTCTTGTGATTCAGCGTTTAAACGTTTTTTTATTTTAAACCTGTAGAAAATGCTGCATAAAGCTTTGAACTTGCATAATGTAAGCCTCTGGGCCTTGCCACATTTTAATGGGAAGAATATCATTATTTTATTAAAGGCAAAGAGGCAAATTTTATCTCTTCCTGTATTGTGCCCAGCCTTTCTGATGTGCTTGATTCTTTGTTTCAGGACAAAGTTCAGAAGACATTTTCTGCAAAGATTCAGGAGGATTTCAAGGATATTAGTGTTTTTTCCTTCTGGTGGGTTTACAGTTTAATTTGGGGATGGACTTTTTGTTTGTTCGCAGCAAGAAAAGAAGGCATACGCCTGAACATTCTGTGATTGAGTCTTGGCCATTGTTCTAATTCTATGTTCTTGTTGCTGCTGTCTATGAGGTAATAAAAGAGATGATGCATATTAGCCTCTGTGCCTTTAATAAAATCATGATTTTCTTCCCATTAAAACTGTGTACAATCTGCATTGGCATGCTTTTTTGATGGACATGAAGTAATTTATTTGCAAAGCAGATCAAGTCTGACACCAGTGGTTTCAATTTTGCACTTGAGTTGCTTTCATTTCTGATGCAAAAGCCTCAACATGTCTATTTCTTGGGATTTTCTTTTTTCATTCTAGAGTTTAGACTGCCCAGCGGTGCGTTGCAGGGTCGTGATGCTGACACCTGGCCTGGCACAGCCAGTGTGGGGGCAGTATCCCTCGATGGTTGGCTGGGCTGATACTAGTGGAGATTGAGAATGATAAATACACCCCTTTCATTCCTGCATGTCCAGAGAGGTGCTGGGGGAGGAGGGACATTGTGAAGGAGGGGCACATGGAATAGGTGTGGGGGGTGGAGTGTCATGGGCAGTGCACTATGTGGGCAAGTACTGAATACCTGTAATTCTTTAACTTGAAATGCAGAGGGCGGACCGCAGAGGTGTAATACCTTTAATAGAAGAGTACGGCTCAGGGGTACCCTTTGCTAGTGAGTACCTTTACTTTTATTTCGATATTTGCATCGCTGCTCTTGGGTGCCGAGAGGTATGAGCCCAGGGGCCGAAGGTTCAGTGGACTCATGCACCTACTGCAGGAATGTGTGTTTAAATCTGTGATCGCAGGTTCCAATCCCAGCGCACACACTCAGAGTTTTATCCTCCTGAGATCAATATAGGGAGTTCCATTGAGTTGGGTGGACATTAACAGCTGTTATTCAATGCTAAGTTACCCAGCAAGTCTAACTGTCACCAGGTGGATTTTGGGGGAAGGGGCAATTATTCACACAAAAGACGTGTGTTTCTTCTGGCTATTTGCAGTGCTGCATCACAGATTCTCTCTCAGTCTGTCCACCCCTGAGGAAGCCGCCCCTTTATCCAGGCCTTTACATGGAATGAAAAACTGGGGGCTGGGAGGAGTCTTTCAAATGGGTGTAGCCTATGTAACTAAGGGTGTGGCTTAAAACACTTAAGCTAAAAATCTGTGCTTGGCATAGTGTGCCTCCCAACTGGTATTTTGCTGCTTCTGTCATTGCATCCAGATATAAAATACAAGTAACATTACACATACAACAAGCCAGGACAAATAATCAATAACCATGGCTTCGTTGTATATAATATTTAAATGCTATAGTTCTTGTGGGAGAGCTTTTTGTGCAACAGCCAGAGCTACCGACTTTGGAGCTGGGAAAGCAGGTTCGAGTCTCGGTGTCAGCTCAATATCCTGTGATTCTGGGCAAATCACTTAATCTCCCTGTGCTTGCCAAAAATGTATGTTTCTTTCTGTAATGTAACTGGTCCTCATGTTAAGGGCTCCAGTACCTTCGGGCCGAGTTCATGCAGTATAGAACTGCAAAAGCAGTGATGGCAAAAACAGAGAGCCATATAGGGACCGTCTCAGCACTTGCTTTTTAGAGCTGCCAGTGCTGAGCACCGGCAGGACCCGGCCCACCCAAAGCCCCGCCTTTATCCTCAGCCTACTTGGAGTTTTCCCAGCCTGGCCACTCCAGCATGGATCGAGAGGAGCGGTGTTTCAGACTGCCGGGTCAAGAGGCAGGTGGCAGTGATTGGTAGTAAGGTGGGCTGGTGTTGATAGCGTTGGGCGCTGGGGGACACTGTCTGGGAGAAGAATGTACCAGGGTCAGTGGGCAGCATTGCTGCAGAGTATGCCAATGCTCAATTAAGTGTATAGCACCCCTGCTGACAAGAGAGGGCAACGCTCAAGCAAGTCATAGCAGTTCTGCACATTGATAGAAACACAGCTGTCATTTACATAAAGTTTCTCATTGTTCCCCCCCCCTCCAATAGATAACCCCTCCCCCAACCCCCCCCCCCCCACCACTGTGAATTCACAAGTCTGGGGATGGGAAGCTCTAATAACCCCGCCCATCAATGCCCCGGATCTTCTCTGAAAACTGCTTCCACTCATTCTTGGAGCCACGGGGTTCTTCAGTCCATCTCAGAATTTACTAGCCTCTGGTATCCTATACCAACCTATCCCACTTCCATAGAAGTGGGCCTTTACCCGGTGCTTAATTTATTTAAAAAAATAAGTGCCAGGGCTCAGAGTATTTCACAGAAGTCCACCTCAGCTGGCACCACCTACAGCTCCTGTCCCTACTACCGAATGCCTGTGCCGGCATGACCTACTAACAATGACACTCATACAAGTGTGAGATTTTGAACTACTCCAGGTCACCACAAGCTGTAGGGATGCCTTGGATGTGCTAGTTTTGTCATTGTTTCAAAATTATATTGAATAGTTAGATGCTTCCTAGATGTGCTCTGCTAAAACCAAGCACCACCATGTGGTGAACGTCCATAAATGGTGGCCAGTGTTTAGACGGGCACAAATTAAGCACTGATGCCCCCCAAATAGTCTAAATTCTGGGATCCCTCCCTACACTCTACATCTTCCTGTGCGACATAAAATAAAAACACAAAGACAGCATCCCTCCTCCCCAAATTTGAAGAGAAGGAAACTTGGACTGTGACAACGGAAGACAAGGACTAAGACTAGTGAAGATTACTCGTAAGTGATCGGGTTTACTCGCTTGTCAGTCCTTAGTGTCTGAGGATGTACCCAAGCAGTGCTTACTGGAGCAGACAGGCAGTCCAAAAAGACACCAAGAAGTGCTGCAACACCTTGTGGACTTAATAATGATCCCTGACCACTGAACCCAGTGTGCGGTGAAGAGGCGGTTGTATGATGGCACATCGCAAAATTTAACATTGTATGCCCTCACAACGCCGTTTTTACATTGCATGTTCCTTTACATTGGAAGTTATTACAACGCACCCAATTACGTTGCATTTCAATTGAAAATGATGCAAAATACATTCACACCGCATACAAACACCTCCTAAGTTTCAAAATCGCGATTTTTACCCCTATTCGCATTCCCCCTGACCCTAAGGCCTAAACTACACTGTAAGCAACATACTAAACACACTAAGACCCCCTAAAGCAGAGGTCTTCAAACTTGTGATGGTTGAGCCCCCCCAGCTGAATTTTTTTAGATGTCGGGCCCCCCCCACCTCCTGACAGAAATTTCTGGAATCTGGTACACTACATAATCGATCGCCACCCGCATATCCCGGGCCATATCCAGCAAATAATGTTCAAAACAATGAGCGTTCCTCCTTCTCCATGAATTCCCTCACTACCACTCACCAACAATGCACCTCACCTCTCTATAGCACTTTTCTGGCAAGCATATAATTTTTTTTATAGCGCTACTCATAGTTTCATCATACTCAGGGGCATATGTACAAGCCCCTATAGAAACCACACTGTCACTTTTTACAATGTTGTGGTGGCAATAGGGGCATTGCCGCATTTACAAGGCAGAGTTAAGCCACTTAACTTGGCTTAACGCTGCCTTGTAAATAAGGCCCCCTTTCATGCTATGCTTAGCGTGAAAGGGTGGGCAGTGGGTGTTGCGGTGGGCGTTCCACTGCAACAGGCACTGATTTTGATGCTGCGCGCTATTTACAAGGGCAGAGTAAAAGGGAGGCAGTGTTAAAATTAAGAACTGGGACAACCTGGTCTTAAGCTGGCGAAACTAGGAGAAATGCATTATTTCTCCTCATTTTTGCTTCATCCATGTGTGCTGCCTTGTGCAGCACACAAGGAAAAAGCAAAACGCCTTGTATTTGTAATCTTTAAAAAAATTATCCATTTTATGTTTTCCGTGTGTGCTGCATTAAGCAGCACACATGGAATTGTGACAAATGGCATTTACAGATTGTTTATGTACAGGAAGGTCCCCCTCCTGTACACAAACAATCTTCCCCTGCATGCAGACACCCTTGCACTATGGTGAAATGGTGTCTGCGCTGGCGTTACACTACTAAGTGTAGCACCAGCGCAGGGGAAACACAAGTCTGCACCATATTGTTGTAAATATGGTGCAGCTTTCGGTTTCTGAAGTGGCAGAGAGAGGCCTTAACCCATGACTGCTAACACCTCACTCCAAAACTTCCTTGAACATATGTCCCTCAGTTCTTTGATCTGCATAGTGCACCTTCTTTGTAGTAGGCACATTAATCCTCTGTGCTGTGAGGGTGGCAGGAGTGCTCGTGTGAGTGCACAGTGATATATGCAACAGTGTGAGAGTAGGGTAAATGGAGTGACTGCATGGTGAGTGAAGTGACCATATGAATTTGGGTGTGCATGTTAGTGCAGAGTGGGAGTAATGAATGCATGGTTCGTGATGAGCTTGTTTAAGTGAGATTGCAGATTGAGCAGTGAGGGGGCCAGGTGAGTGAAGTGTCACATGAATGCAGGGTGGGTAGTGTGCTTGTGTGGCTGCAGGTTGAGGTACAGGGAAAACCGTGCAAGTGCATTGTGAGAGCAGTGATCACTGAGTGCAGGGTGAATGGTGTGAGTGCATGGGGGTCAGTGTGAGGGCATTGTGATCGCTGTGAGTGCAGGTTGAGCATGAAAGTGAAGGGCGAGAATAAGGAGCAAGTTGTCTGAATGCAGGGTGCATTTCCCTCTCTCCCCCTCCAACCTTTCGTCTTTACCACCGAACAAGCCTCCACCCGCCCCGGAAACTGCGCAGCACCAAATGCCCAGCAATGTTAGAAAAGCTCTCTTACCTAGAGCTAGACGGGACGAATGACGCATGTAACCTACAGGGCCGGCGCAGGGGTTGCAGGTGCTCAGGCTTCAGGCTGGTGTTTTACCTGTGACTGCCACAGGCCCCCTCCCTGGTGATATGAGATCTGATGACCGATTCACTATCTTTTTTTGTTTGCCTAAGTTGAATTTAGGTTCACGAAAAAATGTATGTATTTAGTAAATTTCTAACCGTGCATCACAGATTCAGGATTTCAGTAGAAAAGCAATGTTATTAAGACATTCATTTGTAAATGCTCTTCCATCACGACCCAGTGGACTCTCCAGCCTCAACGTTAAATTTTCTTTAACATCTTGTGTAAGTCACCTGCTTGGTGGTTATTTCTCCAGCAAGAACCATCTCCTAGAAGAGTTAAGCTGAATACTCACCAGCGTGACGCAGTATCTATTACATGTAATTTCTTTATGTTTAATTGCAGCCGCACAAAAGCCTTATTGTCTGAATGCCACATCTAAATTGTTTTAGTAAAGTCATTTCTGCAGTGACGTTCTCTGATCAGCGGCAATGCATCTTGGGGCTTGACGGGTGCATCCCGGCATATCCTGAATATATAAGGAAACAATCGGACATTCCACTGATTTTTGAAACGTTAAATATGAAGCCTCTGTTCAAGACACATCTTGGAGTACCGATTGTCGGGGTGAATTAAAAAGTAAATATTGTGTAACTCTTTGGTTATGCTTGTGTGCGAGGTAACAGGAGCGCTATATATATATATATATATTCAGGCGCCCAACGCCCATTGTACTCCAAGGGCTTCAGCCCCTCAAACCCCCTCCGACCCCCCACACCCCACCCAGTGTGTGTCAGCCCTGGAGACACAGCTCCCGGGCGCACACAGCCGCCGAGCACTTCACAGGTCTTTAAGACCTTTTTTCATGTTAATGAGGCTTTGGTGTTTTCACCCCTTTTTAGGGCCCCTGCAGCTCGCCTCTTCTGTTTGCTTCAAGGATCAGCCCCTCCTCCCGAAATTTGACTCTAGGTGCGACTCTGCCTGCTGGTAAAGTAGAATTGCGCCGATGTGTGACAGAGGACAAAGGTGAGATTTCAGGGATGAATTCGCGCCCCCCCTGAGACGGCGTCGCGCCCCCCTAGGGGGGCGCGCCCCACAGATTGAAGAACTCTGCCCTAAAGCCTAAATTTCTATCATATACGACCCTTAACCCTAAGCCCTAACCCTAAAGCTTAAAACACTACCATATACGCCCCTTAACCCTAAGCCCTAACCCTAAAGCCTAAAACACTACCATATCCGACCCTTAACCCTAAGCCCTAAAAGCCCTAAGCCAAATGTCTAAAACACTACCATATCCGACCCTTAACCCTAAGCCCTAAAAGCCCTAACCCTAAAGTCTAAAACACAACCATATCCGACCCTAAGCCCTAAAAGCCCTAACCCCTAACACAACCATATACTACTATTAACACTAAGCCCTAAAGCCTAAAACCCTCCCCCTCCACTACACTCTCAGTCTCCATCAACTATCTAGAAGCCTAAAACACTAAAAGTACATCAGCATTCTTACCTGTCTCCCCGCCGTCCGTGTCCGTTTTAAGCACCTGTGATCCCTGCCGTCGGTGTCCGTTTTAAGCTCCCGCGATCTAATGGTGCCTCCGATGTAATAGCGTGCGTAGTGAACGCACGCATTGTAAAGTCGCGTTCATTGTGACGGCACTCGACGTAAACGCATGCGATGTGATGCATGCGTTGCGATGGTCGTTCGCCGTAGAGGCACCAACACACTGGAACCAAGAGGGTGAAAGAGAGGCTTCCCACCTGCAGTTAAAGTGGGGCATAGAATTGTGGGGGAAACTTAAAGCCCATGGTGGCCGCAGCATAGATGTCCTTCATCGGAGCCCCCCGAAGGTACCCAAGGAAATGGGCACCACCTAGTGGAGCACCCCGAACAGAGCAGGAACAGCTGCAACTCAACCCTGGTAGGCCAAAGAGAGGGTCGAGCAGATCCAATGGAGGTGGCAGGGTTTTTAGCAAGATAGGGCCGAATGATCCTGGTGGAGCGCTATGGTCAGCGTCGGCTGCTGGACTTTCTAAACGGGATTGGGCGAGTCACAGGGGTTAGGAGTGTGATACGGGCTGGGAGGTGACACGGATGGGCAAGATAAGTTGGAATGAGAGAGTAGCGGATGTGTTGAGTGTGGCAGGGACAAGCATTGTGAGATGTTGGGGAGGCTGATAGGACTAGGAGTTTAAAAGTGACCAGAAGTGTAACATGAAAGAGAGGAGTGGCATAGAGAGGGAATGTGACAGAGACTGAATGTGGCAGAGGTAATGAGTGTATGTTTTATATCTAATAAAAGTGGAAACTCCAGTATTCAGACAGGAACCTTGGGTGATCACTATATGTATGGAAACAGTGACCTCTCTAACCATTTCAAAATAATTAATTCAATGCCATAGGAAATTAAGCGCATGAATAGAATTGAGCATGGTGTCCCCCTATCTGGGGTCAACAAGTCAGAAAGGTGTGGAGATTCTCCACCAACCAATCATCACACCCCACAGTATTGCAAGTTGTTGCAATAATTCTTCCCTTATCAAATGGGAACGCTAGTAGAGAAGATGGGTGTCCCGTAGAATTTATCAAGATATATGAAGAAGTTTTAATTATTCATTTGCTGAAACTGGCGTATTATGCTTCAGCAGGCGGTGCTATCCCGCCTTATCTCGATAGGGGTATAGTGGTTACTTTTTCAAAAAAAGGTAAGAATCCCAAAGATGTCAATTTCTACCGACTGAGTAGCCTACCTACTGCAAAGTATAAAATAATAGCTAGACTGATTGCAAATAGAGTTGCAGATGATAATCCATAAATATCAAAATTGTTTCAGTGTGGGCCGTCAATTATATGCTAAAACAAATTATTTAACAGAGGAATTAGATATTTTTCAAGCTAAATAGATTCCACAATGGCGTTTTAATAGATGCAGAGAAGGCTTTTGACATTATGTGCTGGGAGAGTCTTTTTAGTGTATTAAAAAGTTTGCCCTTCCCTACCAGCTGATAAGGATCTTAAGTAATCTTTATATAGATGCAAAGGTCCGACTGATTTTAAACTCTTCTCCTATCGGCAATCTTAAGGTCCATTGTGGAACAGGACAGGCCAGCCCTTTATCTCCGATGTTATTTGTCAACCCTTTAGGCTGTTGCAATCAAGAATGATAAGGTCATTGTGGACTGGGAGGCAGCCCTGATGCACCCCAGAGAGGTTGCAATCAAGTCCCGTCTCCATCTTATTTAATACAAAATACTTCACAGGGCTTACTACGACCAAGCCAGAATACACAATATAGATAGATCGAGCGAGCAATGGATTCAATATGTCATTGACAGGAAGAGGAAAACTTTTATCATACTATCTGGGTGTGCACAACTGTACAGATTTACTGGAAGGCAGTCACAACAGAACTTAACAGAGTACTGAAGATGGATATACCCTGAGACCCAACATTTATATTGCTAGGAATCCTGAACTAGATAGACGTGGACAGATCACAACTGCTGTTAGCACACTAGGCTTAGTGGTGGCGATAAAAGACATAGCAAAATGATGGGGGGAGGGGGATACAACCATGCCAACAATCCGAGAATGGAGAGCGAGAATGGATATGTACATGGTCGCAGAGAGGGTCACATATAAGGCCAGATGTTGCCTGAAAAAATTCCACAAGGTGTGGGGCAGTTGGAGAAAATACTATGGATTGGATGTGATGAATTTAATATACACTAGCATATGAAGTATACTGAGGGGAAATGTTGTTTTGAATACGGGGGAGGTAAGCGTTGTACTGGGTGAGGGGAAACGGGGGGAACCCCATCATAACGTACTAAATGTCCTTGGCTAAAAAAGTAAATGGCACCTTGAATGCATCACTGATATAATGATCTTTTCTAAGATGGCACTATGTGTTACCATGTGACTGTAGTTGATTTTTGTTACTGTTTAAGAGCAAGAAAACAATAAAAATATTTCAACAACAATAAAGAATGATAATGTCATAAATCCTTTGGTGTTTGAACAAAATAGCTAATAAAAATATCCTGATACATAAATATTATGTCAACAATATCATGATTTTAAAAGTATTGTAGACAGGAATATTGTAGGTAAGAATATTTTAAGTGTTGTTTCTAATATTGTTGTAAACATAATGTTTTCAAAGTACTGTTGAATGCTATATCGTTTTTATGAGGTAATTATTAAGTGTCATTTGTACTGTTTTTGTGTGTTAATAATATTTTTTTGTTGTAATTCTAAAAAGTGTAAATGCATTTTTATTATAATTTTGAACTAAAAAATATTGTATATAATATTATGTTATAGGAGCGGGTTGGGTATTCTGGGGAAAAGGGTGGGGAGATTTGTTTAAATATGTAAACATTAATTTGTTTGTATATTTATTTTTGAATGTATTGCAAGATATAACAAAAATAATTGTTACAATAGATGAAATGTTTTTACATTCTTAATTTTATTTTAATGTAATTTTTATGTTTTATAAATTTTTATTAAAATTGTACTATTTAATTAATTGTTGTCAAAACTTTTATAAGTTATAAATATTTTTATATACTAAATGTAATTTTTTTAGAATGTTTTATATAATAACAATAATATATATTTAAATGTGTATTCTTAATTTCCTGACTTTACATAGTAAGGATGATCTTGTTTTGATGTACTTATTTGCTGATGTTAATGTTTTTAAACATGTATATACATTTTAAATTTGAATTAAATCACAATAAATAATTGATGATTTGTCAGTTATCATTTGTAACCAAGAAACAGAAAAATATTTTTTTAAAAATAGATATTTAGGGGCTGATTACGATGCTGTCGAAAAAGGCTTCGACTGTCAGTCAGAGCCTTTACGACTGCATCATAATTTGCCGGTTGGATTCAAAATTTGCAAACAATCGTGACAAGAATTTTCAATTCTATTAAGGACAAGGAGGCGAGGATTATGCATAGTCTCATTTCTTTATTTAGAAATGCCCAGCAGCCATAAAAAACAGATAAAACTACAATACCCAACAACACTTAGGTCACAACCATAGAGTCTTCCCTATATAAGGTTGTGTAGATAGTCCCACTTCCTCTTTCTTTGGTGATATACCGTCAATGCAAAACAGAAAAGTCAAACGGAAGAAATCCACCATGGAACACAGTTCAAATCCAGAAGAACGAAGGAGATCAAAGTAACAGCAGAAGAAACAGGAATCCCAATCTTCAAACAAGAAGGCAGGAAACACCGGGCCTCAACGAAGGAACATCACTTGGGATCAGATCCTGAAAAAAGACACAAAGCCGTAATACACATTCCGTGTAAACATGAGCATACAAAAGAAGGGTGGGTAGAGAGAAACAAGTCAATGATAACAGTTCATCATCAAGAAAAAACATGAACATATTTACAGTTACAATAATGCATGTAACAATGGGTGGGATAATCCTCGCCTCCTTAAAAGAATTGAAAATTTTTGTCACGATTGTTTGCAAATTTTGAATTCTATTTCAGGACAGGAGGCTCCGATTATGCTTGTTTAAAGCTCATCTACCACAACAGAGGCAACATTCTCAATAGGTTTATAATAAAAGGTTTTGAAAACAGAATCAGAGGACCAATCAGCGGCCTTCATAATATCAAACAGTGTAACACCCATAGAGAAAGCTTTAGAAGCCATCGCCCCTCTAGCAGAGTGTGCCCCAAAAACAGACACATCAATACCCGCTTCTGCCATGAGCCAGCGTACCCAGCGAGCTAACGTAGCCGGGGTAACGGGGCGAAAAGGCTTCTGTAAAGCAATCAATAATTGACCTTGCATGTCAGAATGAAAAGGTGAAGTACTTACTTCATAATCTTCGAGACATTGCACCACACACAGATTGGGATGATTAGGAAAAGAGGGATAAGAAATGAACGCAGTATGGGTCTTGGTATGCCGAGAAAGGCGAAATGTGACACCTTCCGGAGTGAAACTGCGTCCAGCCAGATCTAAAGCCCGGACATCAGACACACGTCTGCAAGATACCAGACACAACAACATATCAGTTTGGCAGACAGTTGTTTGCGGGACAGCAAAGAATTGGACGGCCAGGCCTCCAGAAAACGCAAAACCACCGAAACGTCCCATAGGGAAACATATTTAGGACGTGGAGGATTAGCCAGGCGAATACCTTTGACCAACTTAGCCACCAAGGAATGTTCACCAACCGGTTTACCGTCTACGTGGGGATGTCCTGCTGAGATAGCTTAACGGAAATTATTAATTGTGCGATAAGCCAACCCGGAAGAAGCAAGTGAGGCCAAGAAATTAACCATCACAGAGACATCTGCTGATGTTGGATCAACTTGCCTTTGAAGACACCAGTCAGTCCACCGCTTCCAGGAACCCCTGTAGCGTTTTTGAGTGCCTGGAGACGAGGCGTCGCTGATGAATTTGGAAGCGTCAGCCAAAAGACCCGGGAGCGACCAGCGTTCCCCGAAATCCGCCACGCCATGAGAAGGAGAGAGCCTGACAGAATCAGGGGATCTGGATTCTGAAGAGGATCGAGCAGGAGATTCCACTTTTGGGGAAGAAGGAACAGTAACGCACAAACCATCTCCAAGAGAACCGGGAACCACGCTTGAGCCCTCCACAGAGGAGCAATCAAGATCAGCTCTGTCTGATAACGTTTCGTGTAAGCCAGGACTCTGGGGATCATCATGAACGGGGGAAAGGCATAACATAGAGTTGTCGGCCACGTTTGGAGAAAAGCATCCGTGGCCATGGCATCCGGATCCGGCCTCCAACTGTAGAACAGAGGGAGCTGGGTGTTGAGGCGGGAGGCAAAAAGGTCTATGTGACACTTCCCCCAAGCCTGAAGAAGACAACAGAACACACGGGGATGGAGCCTCCAATTCTGAAGTCTCTCAGATATCTCGAGTTCCAATCCGCCACAAGGTTGCTGTGGCCGGGAAGATATTCGGCAATAACCGTGATCTTGTGTTGCAGACAATAATGCCAAAAATCTTTGGCAATCTCCACCAGTAACCGCGACCGAGTCCCTCCCAACTTGTTGATGTAGCGAACCGCTGACACGTTGTCCTGCGGAGAAGAATACAGCAGTTGGACTGAAGGGGAGAGAGACAACGAATCGCAAAGGAGCCCGCTAGAAGCTCCAGACAATTGATGTGGAGGAAAAGTTCCTGGGGAGACCAATGACCCCCCGTCGAGACCGGACTGCAGCGGGCCCCCCAGCCCCAACGACTGGCATCCGATTCTATCACCACTTCCGGAGTGGCACCGAACAGGGCTCGACCATTCCATCCCTCCATATGATCCAGCCACCACTGCATCTCCAACCTCGCTTCCTCCGAGAGAGGAATTAGATCTGAATACCTGAGGCCGTTCTGGAGATAACGAATTTTCAGACGCTGCAGAGCCCTGTAATGCAGCGGGGCCGGGAAGATCGCCTGCTGGGAAGAGGCTAAGAGACTAACTACTCGTGCTAACGATCTCAATCACACAGTCGGTTTCGTAATAATGGAAGTCAACTCCCTCCTGATATACCGAATCTTTTGATTGGGTAAGAGAAGTTGACACGAAAGAGAATTGACTTTGAAGCCCAGGAAGTCGATTACCTGAGTCGGGCTCAACACAGATTTCTGCGCATTCACCAAAAAGCCTAGGGATTGTAAGAGATCTATGGTCCACTCCAGATGGGACATGAGTTTGAGAGGACAATCCGCTAGAAGGAGGATGTCGTCCCAGTAGATGATCACCCGCACACCCTGACTGCGAAAAGATTCCACAACCGGCCTCAAGAGTTTCGTGAAGCACCAAGGTGCTGACAATAGGCCGAACGGGAGAACCTGATACTCGTACCAAGTCCCCTGCCAATGGAACTGGAGAAAGCGCGATGGGGACGGAAGATGGGAACGGACAAATACGCGTCCTTGAGATCTAGGCGAACCATCCAATCCTTCTCGCGTAGAAGATCCCTCAAAAGATGGATGCCCTCCATCTTGAAATGCCTGTAGACCACTCCCCCGTTGAACTCCCTGAGGTTGAGAACCAAGCGTGATCCTCCTTCCTTCTTCTCCACAAGAAAGACTGTGCTGACGAAGCCCTGCGGGTGACGCACCGTCGGTACGATTGCTCCTTTTAAGAGAAGGGACTTGAGTTCCATGGTGATGAACTCCTGGTCCCATTGAGAAAAATAAAGAGGAGAGGGAGGATGGGACTGATGTTGGGGTTGGTAAAACTCTATCCTGTAACCCTGAACAGTCTCCAGCACCCATGCATCGCTGGAGATCAAGCGCCAATTGTCGAGGAAAAAACTTATCCTGCCCCCCAGAACAACACTGCATGCAGGAATCGGGCTCACCTGAAGTGGCGGAATCTTGATATCCTCCGGATTGTCCACCGGAACGCCCTTTTCTATACTGGCCAAGGCCTTTCCGGGATGGGTAGAAATTAGATTTCTGGGAGTAGCCCGAATCTTGTTGTCCTCCTCTATGGGACTGATACCCCCGCTGAGAGGGCTGTTATTGTCCTCGGCCGGACGATCGTCCCCTGTTTCGACCGGCCTTGGTGAAAACCGGATGAAAATTCCGGCGGAGAGAGGCCTGGGCCTTATCTAACCCACTGAACGTGTTAACAAACTGGGTTAGCTCCTTCAAAGAGGGTTGTCAAAAAGCAAGCCCTGAGCCGCAGGACCAGACTCCGAGGTAGCAAGCTCTGCCAGCTTGGGGTCGAGCTTGAGAAGAATAGACCTACGTCTCTCACTGGAGAGTGCTCAGTTGGCATTGCCCAACTGACAAATCGCCCGCCCGCCCATTCAATCAGCTCATCCGGGGCCACCATCCTAGAGGTGCTTTTGGCCAAAAATCCGAGATCCAACATTTTAGGGAGGGGCCCTAGCAGATCAAGGACCTTATCTTGGCACGAGCGCCAGGACCTGTCAAGACCCTTCATGGGGTCCTTCGCAAATTTGCGCAAGTAAGTAACTATGGTGGGATCCACTTCCGGAGTGTCCGCTAAGTTATCTGCCAGATCTGGCCTCGGACACTCCGAACGGAGACGGGCACGTACCTCTTTTTCGAAAGGCTGATGGATGTGCTGTTGCACGTATTCCGTCTCCGCAGGGGACGAAGCCACGCAGTGGAATGGGGATGGACAATGTCTGCAGGCTCAAATGTGAGAACTGGAGGATGAGTCGGGCATCTACAAAATGTTCTTTGTATTTTCTCTTCTTTGGGGAGGAGTAGAGGGTTAAGAAGACGAAGAAGAATGTTGTACTGAGAAGGAGGGGTCCCAGCTAGAGTGTAAAATGATGTAAAATAATTCAATAACTCCAAGTAAGAGAATTAATGTCTCGATAGTTCAGTAATTTAATGAATTAACTTGCTCCATTGATTGTGTGCTAACTATGGCTTAATTGTTATGAGGTATGTCCCATTACCTTGGAATGTAACTTTCAACTTTATACACTGAATTAGGTTGCCAGCCCCCCTTCTATGTCCTGATGAAGACCCCACAGTAAGGGCGTTACCAATCCCTGCACTAGAGGGTCGAAACGTCGACAACCACCTACCTCACCATCAACTTCACTCCAACATTTATTTCATTGATTGCTATATGTGAAGTATGACTCTCTAACCTAATTGTGACGAACCATCGGTCATCCATACTGTATATGATTCAGAAATACAGTCTTCCCAATTCATTGATTTTACTGTCACGTACTTCTGTCTAATACTTTATCCTCACTTGAGCACCTACCACTACCTTTCCCCCTACTTTTATTCCTCTCGGGGCACTGTACAACCAATTGCATTGTTGATTTGTTCGTGTATATATTCAGTATATCTAGTCCCGCTGTGAATAAAACAATGTGGACTCATTTATTGTTTTTGTAATTTAATGTTTGAAATTATTGACATCATTTTACACTCTAGCTGGGACCCCTCCTTCTCAGTACTTATTGAACCCAGGTCCCAGTGACTATGTTTGGGTAAACCCTCCTTATATACCCGAAGAAGAATGCTGGTCATCACTTTCGTCATCTTCAACAATAGTAGATGGCTTGGCGGAAGACAAAGACTGCGTCAACTTTTTGAAATCAGAAGCATGCGGATTACTTGGAGAAGAAGAAGACTTTTTAGCAACAGGCACCCAACCCTGTTGTTGTGCATACTTAGTCAAATGACGCTTCAAGGGCATAATTGCGCGGACTAGCGCCTTATTCATGGAGTGTTGCACTCCTCTGTCAAGAGCTTCCACCAAATCCTGCTCTAGGGATTCGGGAGCCTCCTCCTCAAACTCACCTTCCTCATCATAATAGTAATCACTCATAATGCACGAGAATCGTGAAATATGCCCACAATATGAGGAAGGACAACAATTGCCTAAGGCAAAATTCAAAGGGGAGTTAAAAAACACTCACAGCAAGCCAAATCAGTAGAAAAGTACTGGAAAAGTCAATAAAGGGTGGAGGGAGGGCTTGCTGCCAAACAAAAACGTCACTCTAGGCAGAGCCTATGCAAATTATTAAAGCAGGGGACTTATTGCCAGTCTCCGGCGTCAAAGGGGCTGATTCCTGAGGCTGTGGGCGTACACGCGGCAAGGACGTCCTTCTGTATTGCTCCTGTGACAGAAAATACACGGAGCGCCGGAAACAAGCTACCGCGCATGCGCGGACACTGGCTGCCTGCCAGGAAACCGGGCAGCTCGCACAAGCAGCGCGAGGCCGCCGAAACCCCCAAACTCCCACTCCACAAGTGCTAGAAGGCACAGGCACAATGCGCCCGGCCCCAGGGAGGAGACACTCGCTCCCAACTGCGTCACGCCGCAAATGGAAAAGAGGAGCCGAGAAAGGCAAACGCGGGGAAACGCAAGCAAAGCGTTAAATACAAAGCAATAAACAATGCGCCAGCAAAGCGGACTTCAAGCAATATCAGAAACAACAGTAAGGTAAGAGAAATTGCACTTAACTGGCTGCGGAGCAGCAAAGAAAGAGGAAGTGGGACTATCTACACGACCTTATATAGGGAAGACTCTATGGTTGTGACCCAAGTGTTGTTGGGTATTGTAGTTTTATCTGTTTTTTATGGCTGCTGGGCATTTCTAAATAAAGAAATGAGACTAAGCATAATCGGAGCCTCCTGTCCTGAAATAGAATTCCTTTACGACCACCTCATTACAATGGAGGCGGTCGGAAAGGGATCTAAGCGGTCATTCTGGCTGGCTTCCAACGGGTTAGAAGGGGAGGGGTGAAAACCTTACCTCCCCTCGATGAAACAAAGAACGGATTCTCTTTTTCAGAGATGGTGGGATGAGCCCGGGCAGCTAAAGGTGAAGAGGGACTATGAAGACGGGGCTCCCTTCTTCTAGGAAGATGCCAGCAACAATGCAATGGACCGAGGAGAGGAGACTTACACCATAAGCTCGTGAAGAACCAGGGAGAACCTGGAGGAGCGGCACAAGTCAGAAGGAGACGCGGAGGAGAATCAGGAGGTGTGGAGTAAGGACAGGTGGATGCCTGCGGCCCGTCGTGTGTTAGCCTCCACAACTCAGGAGAGTTGCAGCCCTGGGACTCTGGTGGCAACCATCCCTGAGCCCTGAGAAAAAGAGGAAAAGAAGAAGATTAAACCAGAGTCTCAGCAGTCCTCAATGTTTCTCATCACTTTCAGATTAAGCTGCAGAACACTCAATAGCCCACTATTAAGGCTGAGTTTACAAAGATCTCTATTAGTTCATGCTTCAGTTGTCACATGTAAGTTACCCAATAAAAGGCACTATTAAGAGAACAGAAAAGCCTCCAATGACATATTTCTGCCCTCCTGTCAGCATCCGCACCCCCTTCAGTGCTCACTGCTTTCCCCACCGCTGCCGCCGTGGGATCCAAGATCATGGTGGTGGCAAAGGTCTTGTGGCGGTCGGACCGCCATGCTCATAATCTGGAGGTCAGATGACAGAGGAGGCAACGGTCGGACTGCCACTAATGTTACAGCTATTTTTTTCCAGTTTACTTAACTTTTGTAGTCTATTGGTGTCATTATTTACCGTTTTCCTGGAACTGAGTTGCAAGAAGGTGCTGCTGCTTGTCGGATGGGGTAAGACAGTTTGAATGCTTTTGTATAGAATTTTAGGGGTAGTGGGGATGTAGGGAGTACTAGTAAATGGTAGTTAGAGCATGAGCATCTAGTTTTTGAAAAGTTTATGTGTAATTTGTGTTATTTTGTTTAATGGTTTAGAGTTAGGGGTAAGTTTAACAGAGTAATGCTCTCTAGCACAATTTATCGTGATTATGACTAATTATGTGTAGAGAGTAAACCAGTATTTAACGCTATTTTATAAGTGCAAATGGCACCCTGAAGTTCAGAATGGGCCCGAAGATGCATTTTACACTAGAAAAATAGCACTAAATGCTACAGGACCTGAACAGTAGTCACTCCATCTCTCTTAGTTTCTTGTTGCTGTGTTCCTGCAGTAGGATTTTTGCCCCAAATTACTCTAAATTACTCTAAGTGGAGTAAACGTATAATTTCGGTAATTTTGCATCATGCAGGAGTAATGCGCAATTACTGAAATTACTCCAGTTACAAAGGCTTAATTAAAATGACGCCCAGGCCCACATAGAGCTTGGTATTATTGCATTGTTATTTTATATATTGTTATTGTTTTTTTTTGGACTCATCATATGATGTCTTTGGGTGCCAAGATGAAGGGAGGCTTTCAGATGCTCTGTGCTCATCCTGTAAGGAAGGAGGTGATCCACTTGAGGGCGTCTTGCTGTATGCCTATGTTGCAGAGTCTGTTGATGAGGGTGTTGTGGGAGACTGTGTTGAAGGCAGTGGAGAGGTCGAGGAGGATCAGGGACATGTTTTCTCCGCGGTTGAGGAGTGTTCTGATATCATCTATGACAGCAATCAGCATGGTCTCAGTGCTGTGGTTGGCATGGAATCCTGATTGAGAGGCATCCAGTAGGTGGTTCTGTTCCAGTAATTCAGTGAGCAGCCTTTCTGGTAATTCTTTGAGCAGCTGGTTGATGGCTTTCTTAAGTACATTGACCGGGTAGTGGAGCAGGGAGATCAGACAATCATTTTTGAGATTGTTGGTGTTGGCGAAGACATTGTTTAGAAGGGGTCTGATGTCTGCGTGTTTCTATCTGTCCGGGAAGGTTGCTGTAGAGATGGAGGTGTTGAGAATGGGGGTGCGTTGTGTACTGATAGGGTTCGTTGCTAGGTTGTAGACGTGGTGGGGGCAGGGGTCATTGGACGCCCCGGAGTGGATGGAAGACATGATGGTTGAGGTGGTCAGGGCAGTGAGCGGAGACCAGGTGGTAAAGGTTTGGCTGCTGTTCGCTGGTTGCTTGAGATCATCAGGGTTGGGTGTGGTGGGTTGGAATGTTGAAATTTGTAGAGTGCTCTTTGTCCCATCACATTTAATGGCAGTGTCTGCCATTTTATAAGGTCCACTTTCACCTTGTGGGTGAGAGGGGTGATATTAAGTGACCAGGTCAAGGCTGGGTCAAGAGCAGCACGGCCAGTCCACTGAGGCTGTGGGGCCACACACCACAACCCTTTGCCCCTCACGAACTGTAGAAAATGAGCCCGCATTGCTATCGATGCCCAGGCTGCTGGCGCAAGACGCCTCTTAGTTCCCATACTAAATAGTTATCAAATAAAGAGACGGGCGCCGGATGCAGGAATCAAGAACAGAGTTTAATTCTCATGAGGAGAGCCAGTCATTTCAGACACGAAGCAAGGTGTCATCGGGAGGTGCTCTAACAAGTGAGCTGAGACTCAACCTTTTATACCTTACAAAACACTTGGCATTACAGTCACAGCATTGTGAAACGAAGGAAAGATAACCCTATAATCCTCGTGTCAATCCCACCCCACATGTGTTCACAATAGGGACCCTTTGACCTGCTGATAAGAGGGGAGGGCAATCACGCAGCTGAGTGTCTCATCAACAGTTTAGGATGTGCGCGCCTAATCATAGCCAGGGGGTGGGGTGGCCAGGATCAATAGTGGGTCCTTTGAAGAGGAGTGACTTCATACAATAAGGGCAGTAAATGGTATCTCCTGGCTTAGGCGATGGCCTCGGACATGTGTGGTCAGCCGGACTCGGGGGAAGGGGTCATCAAAGGAGTGGTATTCATGCCGCGTGGACAATCGAGCGCGGAGGGAAGGCTGGTCAACAGAGGGGCATTCATGGAAGGAAAGGAGGTGTTGGTCAGGCGCGGTCGTGGTTCTCAAGGACAGGGTCTTGCAGAAGAAGAAGGTTTACGGCCTGCTCATGTGAGGAGAAGGGAGGGGGAGCCAGGGTGGACACGGGGACAGAGTCACATAGAGAGAGAGAGAGAGAGAGAGAGATCTTATGACCCGTACATGAGAGAGCGGGGGCAGTCAGGTGCAGCTGGGGAGGGCTATGTCAGCTAAGGCGAAGGATGCCTCCTCAAGAGGGAATGGGGGGTTTTGTGTGGGTCAAGCAGGAGGGTTGCCTTTCGCAGCAGGGTCGCGCAGAGGGAGAGGGTTTCATGGTCTATGCATGAGAGAGGGGGGGTGTAAGATACGCGCAGGAGGGAAGCCGGGGATTCCAATGGGTAAAAAGGCCATGGTGCCTAGAATGGCTGTGCATATGCGTATAGGTATGGGCTCTTACTGGCAGAGTGATACGGTCAATAGTTTATGGTATTCATGGTGCTCACAGGGGGAGGAGTGGGAGAAGAAGGGAAATGAGTGCTGTTCATGTACATCAATTTCTTCAATTCCCACAGTCGCCCCTTTTTACATTACAGCAGTCATTTTTTTTTTTGATTGATGGGGTTACAGGGGGACAGGCATCGTTGATGAATTAGCATTTTGTCGATACTAACATTTGGCGTACAATCATAGACAGTTGAGGTGATGGGCAGAATGCAGCACATAGGAAATTGCATTTCGTTGTGTTCCTGACAATTAAACGCACTTCATAGCATAAATCTTTCTAACTTAAAAATGTGACCAATGAACAGTTTTTGACCAGGTAGTTGAGAGCGGAATTCAGTTCAATACACAAGATTTCTTCGTCACAGTGTCTTTTTATCAGCGAGCCATCACTGGTAGGCTCTAATCCGGGTACTTTCGTTGGCGCTGTTGAGCACCGGCGGTGGAGCTATAGGTCCAGCTCGGTTCTATCCTTACGCGTTGCAGGGTGCGGTCAGTCCTCGGCTGTTAGACCACAGTCCTGTTCCCTAAACAATCCGTTTGGCGGCGCCTTATGCTCGGCACCTATATTTTCTGTGGCAACACCCTATTCCCATATGAATGCGGTTCTTCCTTTTGGCAAAAAGTCACGTGGAAAAGAGGGTGAGTGTGGTTCAAATAGTCGATAGGAGAGAGAGAGAGCGGAGTTGGGTCAGAGTTCCCGGGACACACAAAAGGGACCAAGGGAGCAAAGGATAACAAGCAGGCAGGCCCATCAATCGGGCCCAAAGAAGGGGGACGGAGACTCCAGGCACACGTGGGTTAGCAGACGGAGGGCTTCAAGGCGGCCCGTCATTTTTCATTTTCCACGTTGAAATTGCGGTCTCGTCCCGTATCTTGTTGCTCTGCAGCTCCACCTTTGGTCGAGGTCATACGTGTCCCAAGATCTGCAGTCAGGCTGTACGTCACATCTGACCCATCTCCTTCGGTGATCGTGAATCTTTGAATAGGTACAAGACAAGGTTTTAGAGAAATGGCAGAAGAAGATATCTACGCATGTGAATTCCTCCCTCAATTCTACGCATTTGGGAGATACGCTCACTGGTCACAGTCAGAGGTCCATTACCAAGCAGTGCATGTGTCAGCATTCCTACTGAGTTTATGGCAGGTCTATTCATCGTCCTATTTATAACTCAAGTGAGGATAAATGAGATTCCCATCAACTGTGCATTACATCATATTCAACATTACGGAGCATTTCCCTTCAGGACTGGCTAACCTTTTCAAACAGGGCGGGGGTGCCATCATCGAGAGTCAGGCAAAACAAGGTTTTCTCGAGGGTCAACAGTTACTCGTTGTCATCATGTTTATATCCGGGACAGCAGCTGGGGCCTATCAAATGGGGCGGGGATACTTCGGGCGCTCGCGCTTGGGTGCAAAGGGGTGGGGCAATCTGGGCATTGGGGGTCAATCTAGACGTTGGCGTTCGTCTCTGATGAACGGAAAAATAAGGTGCCATTGACATACAGTTCCCCTATAAATGGCCAGATTTGGGGGACTTTAATCGTCTTACCTGTCCTTTCCTTTTCAGCCAATTCAAGTTCATTCATTTTGTAGAAAGGAGAGGTAGTAATATGGCGAGGTACAATCATTTTTAGTTTTGGTCAATTTCGCTGAACACCTCCGCGTTCAATAAGTATCAAATCAGATTGGTGCCGGTGGGGCACAATTTTACCGAAAAGAGGGAGAGAAAATAGGGAGACTCTCATAGAGAGTGAGAGTCGTCCGCAATCTAAACGAGCCATTCGGTACACGTATGACATGTAGAGAGAGAGAGAGAGAGAGAGAGAGATAAGGGGGTGGTGAGAGAGAGAGGGAGAGAGAGAGATAGAGACGTGTACGAAAATAGGTCATTTAGTGTGCTCACAACACAGAACAGCAAAGGTCAGGTAACACGCAAATACAGACAGAGGGAAGACATAAATCCGTACATTACACACACACAAACTCAGACAGGGAAGACGGCACATGCATTACACATATATAAGACATTCACGACAGGACAGGAAACAACAGGTGGCCAACAAAATCCATATTATATCCTACGTATCTTTACTATCCTATTTATCTATGTGCTTAGCTCTTTCTACCCTTCTCTCCTTTTCCTTCTCGCTAGTTATGTCGGCCAGCGTTCTCAGTTGCCAATACTTACACCTCAGTTGGTCGGTCAGAAATTAGCCTGGTCGTGCTATTTACCCATGGTTGGATCTTAAACCATTTTTCAGTTCCTTCCTTTGGTGGGAAGTTCTCCAGGCTGAGGCAACGGCAAGTATTGATCGGGAGAACAGTCGGACAGCTTGGCTGCATCTATAAGAGTGTGAAAAAGGGGGCAGTGCTTTTTTTTGAACACCAGCAACATTTCTAACTTCCCAGACGGGTGGTGCCGTGGTAACCCTTACCCGTATATTTTTCTTCGTCCTTTCCCTACCTAGTCAAACGTCCAGTTACATTATTTAACGCGTCATTTCTAGTCAATTTTTTCGTCATTCAGTACCTGTCCAGTTTCTATGTCAGTCCATCCTCCCAGTTGCTATGTTCTAAGGAGGAACAGTCATGTTTAAGTCTACGTCTTTTTAAAAACTTATCGTTATGAGGACTATGCACATATTCCCTCTTTCCCTTTTTCGTCGGTGGTTCGATCATCGCTCTCCCACACTTCAGCCGACGTTCTGACGTGACCTGCAGAAGGGAGGAAAAAGAAGGGGTGGGGGGCAGCATTCAAAGTACATCAGCATGCAGTAGTCCGAAAATGTTTTTACCTACCACATACTCGACCCATCTCCACGTACTGCATTTCTTTACCATCTCGGCGTTTAAGCCCAGAGGGACCAGTAATGTCAGATAGATAATCATTGACGATCTGCATATCTACATGAGTTACTCGGTCGTAACCCTCTTTGTCGGGTACGAGGGTGTCGGTCAGGTGGCATTTCTGTGGTGTCGTTTAAAAGGTGTCTAAAACACTTTTCTGGCTGCCTGTGATACATAATGTAGCTGCTAAATATCTGATCCTTTTGATCTACATCTTTCATCATACTTATTCTTCGCTCACAGTAGTAAGACATCCAAAACTCATTAATGCAACTGCTACAACCATGCTTTCTTTTTCAAAATACTTTTAATAAAAAGTGTCGAGGTACAAATACAGGCCTACAATCCCGTGGACCAGCCACGGAGCAGATTGGAACTGTACATAGGAAGAAAGAAGTTGATGGCAGTTCATTGCATAAAGTGCGGCAGTGCAATAAAATCGTATCGAACTTTACCACAGAGCAAGCATGATGCATGTCGAGTATTTCAGTCAAAAATAAATTAATTCATTATCCAGATGCTCGTTCACTGTCTAAATTACACCAATTCATTGTTCCCATTCTCAATCAGTACCCACCCTAAATCAGTTCATTTTCAAAACACATGATCAATATCTGTATTGCTTTCTTCTCTAAGCACATAATCCCTATCCATCTTATCGACTTTCATTGTCCAAAAATACATACATATCTTAGAGCATCAATATTCGAGCAATCCGGGTGAACAGGGAGTTCGAAAGTTCCGTTTTCGTGTATCGGCGCCATTTTGGGCGAGGTCAGGCAGGTTCCGGTATAGTCAGAATGTCTCCAATGACTCATGGTTGGACCAGAACCTTCCATTGGCAGTTTCAAAAAGTTTTTCGCAATGTGGTAACAGTCTAACAAATGGACCATCAGTCAAAGAGTGGGGAGGGCAACAACAAGTTTCCTACCGGGTCATTCTGGCGTTCCACCGGAACTGAACAAGTCTGTACTTTGGCTGTGTTTTAGCCATTTCCAAACTGAGGCTGGCGCCGGCAGGAGTGTCGATGTCGCGGGTCCCAATGAGGGGGGACGGGGGCACCCATGCAGAGGGGTCGGGGGCCCCCTGGCTCTTATAGAATCTTCAAGGTCGAGGAGAGACGGTATGGAGCGTGTGCCCGCCCCGGGCAAAAGACCGCTTTTTGATGTGGACCCTCTTTAAGTAAGAGCGTTGGGGTGTCGCTGGAAGCCTCCACCTGGAGGGAGGTGGGGGAGGCTCGTTCGCGTCACCTCCCCCTTCCAGCGACCCCTCGCCGATCCTCGGCTCCGCCGTTTCGATATTGGCCGTGCCGGCTATTGAAGATGGGGGGGGGGGTGGTCGATGGCTGAGGCAAGACAGCCCCCCCCCCTTTTTGACATGTGGCGGGACTACCTGTAACTGTCCAGGCGTTGTCGTGTGGCTGGGCTACCTGCAACTTCCAGGCGTGGACATGTGGCGGGACTACCTCCAACTCTCCAGGAATTTGAAATGTGGCGGGACTACCTGTAACTATCCAGGCGTCGGCATGTGGCGGGACTACTTGCACTTGTCCAGGCGTTGACATGTGGCGGGACTACATGTAAGCGCCGCCGCTCTTGTTTGTGCCTTCGGCCTTCTTCGCGGGCCAGTCCAGGCGAGAGACAGAGGGGGGGGGGGGGGTGGTCGGTGGCTGAAGCAAGACAGCTCCCCCCCCCGTGGCCCGCAGGGCAGCAGAAGAGGAGAGAAGGAGAGGCCATCACCGTTTTCTGGGCCGTCCGCCCCACAGCCTCCCCTTCCGACTGCGTCCAGGCGAGCCCCGCATGCCTCGAGGCCTCGCCTACCGGATGGGCGTATCCGCGGACCTGCGGCATTTCGGGAGTTTCCGGAATGGGGGTAGGTACCTATTGATTTGTATCTATTTCATGTGACCGTTATTTGGGCGTGGTGGGCAATGAGGCAGACATGTTTAGGGCAGGAATAGGCAACGGAACCTAATTACCTCGTGGCTTGCCTTGGTGTCAAGCTTGTCTTCCCTCGCCATTTTTATGTTTCTTATTACGGGTTATTTCTAACGTTTCTTATTTTATTTTTAGCGAAGTTGATAACTCCTCAGTGGCCTACTGATTTCGCTCAACTCCTTTTCTTTTTATTTTTATGCCATAACCTATTATAAGCTATAGCGACTAGTCCACACTTTAATGAACAGGTCCTTATTAGATGTGCCCTCCAGTGGAGCTGGATGGTTCGACTCTAATAAGCGGTCCGGGCTAAACAGGCTACCAACCAATGGGGAGAAGATAGGCATGACGGATTACAACGGGGACAAAAGTCTGCATTACCTATCTTATCACGGCGGGCAAAGACTAGGCAGAATATTTCTATTCTCCGTTGTTTGGCGGCGGTGAATACCTCAAACGAACCAATACCGAACACTTAATGTACGGTCAATCAAACCAATCAGTGGGGAGAATAAGTGGGCACGAAAAGTTATCGTTACCCACTCTTTCTCTACCTGCAAAGAGAGACCTTGTTCCTCCCCGTTTGCAGACAAAGAATCTCCAGACAATAATCCACGAACGGCAGTTCGGGAAACAGTGGGGGAGGAAGATAAGCACGACGGATTACAATGGGGACAAAAGTCTGCGTTACCTATCCTTCACTGCTTGCAGAGAGATAGCCTGTTGTTTTCTCCGTTTGCAGACAGTGAATCTCCAGAGGGTTTCAACAAAGCGTAATACTAGTATTATCCAAAACAATCATTTCACAATCTGTCGCATTTACGCGACCTTACCCGGACCGGACCGTGTGGGTAGTTCTTCGCCTTCCTCCTTCCAGCGCCTGATCGTTCTCTTACTCCGTGTAGCATTCCTGTGGGATTCCAGTCAGGACAATAGGTCACTCGAGAGAGGTCCGTTCGGAATTGGTGAAGTTCATTCAATCGGCAGCCGGACGAGGGCACTCTCAAGGCAGGTATACTCCGATCATTTAGATGTTCACCTCATCGTCTGGATCTCTCTCATTGGACCTTATGTCACTGATGGGCCCCGCGTTGGGACGCCAATTGTAGAAAATGAGCCCGCATTGCTATCGATGCCCAGGCTGCTGGCGCAAGACGCCTCTTAGTTCCCATACTAAATAGTTATCAAATAAAGAGACGGGCGCCGGATGCAGGAATCAAGAACAGAGTTTAATTCTCATGAGGAGAGCCAGTCATTTCAGACACGAAGCAAGGTGTCATCGGGAGGTGCTCTAACAAGTGAGCTGAGACTCAACCTTTTATACCTTACAAAACACTTGGCATTACAGTCACAGCATTGTGAAACGAAGGAAAGATAACCCTATAATCCTCGTGTCAATCCCAACCCACATGTGTTCACAATAGGGACCCTTTGACCTGCTGATAAGAGGGGAGGGCAATCACGCAGCTGAGTGTCTCATCAACAGTTTAGGATGTGCGCGCCTAATCATAGCCAGGGGGTGGGGTGGCCAGGATCAATAGTGGGTCCTTTGAAGAGGAGTGACTTCATACAATAAGGGCAGTAAATGGTATCTCCTGGCTTAGGCGATGGCCTCGGACATGTGTGGTCAGCCGGACTCGGGGGAAGGGGTCATCAAAGGAGTGGTATTCATGCCGCGTGGACAATCGAGCGCGGAGGGAAGGCTGGTCAACAGAGGGGCATTCATGGAAGGAAAGGAGGTGTTGGTCAGGCGCGGTCGTGGTTCTCAAGGACAGGGTCTTGCAGAAGAAGAAGGTTTACGGCCTGCTCATGTGAGGAGAAGGGAGGGGGAGCCAGGGTGGACACGGGGACAGAGTCACATAGCGAGAGAGAGAGAGAGAGATCTTATGACCCGTACATGAGAGAGCGGGGGCAGTCAGGTGCAGCTGGGGAGGGCTATGTCAGCTAAGGCGAAGGATGCCTCCTCAAGAGGGAATGGGGGGTTTTGTGTGGGTCAAGCAGGAGGGTTGCCTTTCGCAGCAGGGTCGCGCAGAGGGAGAGGGTTTCATGGTCTATGCATGAGAGAGGGGGGGTGTAAGATACGCGCAGGAGGGAAGCCGGGGATTCCAATGGGTAAAAAGGCCATGGTGCCTAGAATGGCTGTGCATATGCGTATAGGTATGGGCTCTTACTGGCAGAGTGATACGGTCAATAGTTTATGGTATTCATGGTGCTCACAGGGGGAGGAGTGGGAGGAGTGGGAGAAGAAGGGAAATGAGTGCTGTTCATGTACATCAATTTCTTCAATTCCCACAGAACAGCGCCTATCAGGCTAAGCAAAGGTGGGCCTGACAGACACTGTTCATTTTCAGGTCAGGCAGCCAGGAGCTAGACATGTGCTAAATGCGCACTTTCCTGGCTGCCTAAGCTGAACTTTGTGAGAGTTCTGCGAGTAGGTTTTTAGAGTGTTCAGAAAAAGTGGCGCTCAACTTGTTACGGTAGAGTAATAGTCAGTGAGTTCTCAAAAAGGATAATTTGGTTGGTGCTTCTTGGCCAGAGGAAAACCTTAACCTCTGTAAAGAAAGAAGGACAGGGGACCTCCTTTTCTGTAAATTAGGCAAGAGTCCAGAGCACACAATAAGAGTAAACAGACCGGTTTGTCTGAAAGTGGTAATAGTAGGGATAGACCGGACAAAGCGTATAGTTTTCAAAAGGTTTTATTCACCCACAGTATTCCCAACCTGGGAATCACTGTCAAACACAAATCCAGCCGACACGTGTTTCGTCACAACATATGGCTGTGACTCTTCAGGGCTGATGTGAATGATCAAGGACATGGTCGGGGAACCAGTGATAATTCCAACCCGGTTCTAATCGGGTGGTGTAAGTCTTAAAATGGCGGCACCAATCGGGTTGCCGGTGCCGCTCTGTAAATAACAGGACTTGTTATATCTACAAGTTCTGGAGAACTGTGGCCGTGTTTGGCCAGAGTAGTTACGTCGACCTCAATCGGTTTCCAAGTGCGGTTCCCGCTTGAGGTCTGTTTACTCTTATTGTGTGCTCTGGACTCTTGCCTGCCTAAGCTGAACTTTGCTGGGCTGAGGAAGTCACAGCTCCTCTGGGCATGACTTCCTCAACTCAGCAAAGTTGCTTGAGGCCCTCCTCTGCAGTGATGTCACTCATTGCCTCACACCTGGGCGCTTCAGTTTTAAGCCCCAAAGCTCCCAGGGTCCCGTGTCAATCAGTGACACCTCGTCATAGAGTGGGGTGAGGTCAGCCGTCTCACTGATCCCATCCCGCTCTCTTATGAGGGAGGAACTTCTGCCTTCCCTCATTGGCTGACCTAGGAAGGCAGCATTCCCAAGCCGACTGGGACCTCCAGGGCAGAGCTTCAGGTAAGTGTGATTTGTTTTTTAAATTAATGTTTGGTGCGTGCATGCGTGTATGTTTGAATATTTAGTAATGAGCCTTGTGAATGGGTCTGTGTGTGTGTGTGTCTGTGTGCACACACGTGTGAATGCATGGTTGTGAGTGTGTATGTGTACGTGTGTACGTGTGTGTGTGTCCCGTGTGCCTCCTCCCTCCAACAATTACCAGTCGTCAACATCCTTTATGACGCAACTTTTACCACGCAGTGCCTTTACAATGCAGGTTTTTCAACGCAAGTCATTACAACGAATTGCGCTGGGGGGCGCTTTAGGATAGGTAATAGTTTAATTTACTATCCAACACCTTCCCTACTATCCACGGGGACTGGAGTTGGAATAGTAAATTAAACTATTCACTATCCAGCACCCCCCAACGCAAGTCGTTGTAACGACTTGCGTTGAAAAACCTGCGTTGTAAAGGCATGCGTGGTAAAAGCATGCATTGTAACAATGTACATCCGCCACTTGGATCAACAAATACTGGAAACCAAGATAACGTATTGGGATAGTTGTTTGCCAATCTACGCAGTCCCTAGAGGACGTGAGCAGCACCAGAATCGATTTGGCCAGTTTGACTGTTAATCCTAACGGCTCTGCAAACAACTGCAGTTGCAGAGAGAGTGTGGTCCACTATCTTGTGGGTTGAATAGATAGAGCAAGATGTCATAGGCACAGAGTGCAATGCTGTCCTCTTGCACCGCATTCCACTTCCACCCTCTGATTGGTGCGTCACACCGTATAAGCCGAGCCAGAGGCCGGCTTATACAGGAAGGAGGGGGGACAAGGAGCAACCCTGTCTGGTCCCTTGCTGGATGAGAAATACATCGGAGACCGCCTCATTTATTTGTACTTGGGCCATCGTGTTAGAGTATAAGATCCACAGCAGTCCCCTAAAGAGGACCCCAAAACCTGCCTTCTCCAGCCCGCGAGTCAGGTAGCCCCAGTCCACCGTATTGAAGGCCTTCTCAAAATCTTTTTAAAAGTAAGGCCAGTGGGGATGAAAGCCTAAGACTGTGGGCAAGTGTCACATACAAACACCTCAAACAGTGCTTCGTACTCCTAGCAGGCATGAAGCCACATTGGTTTGGATTGATTAAATATCAGAGAACTGGTGGTAGACTATTGACCACAACAATGGCCAAATAATCACTTCCCCATTGATTGAGAAAAAGGCTGATATTCAGCACAGGAGATGGAAGGTGTGTGCATCTTTGGTATGATCACTATGGTGGCCTGGTCAAGGTCTCGGGGGGAATGAGCCCCTCTATATTACTTCATTGTAAAGAACTAACAGGTGTGGTGCCAATATATCTCTATATTTGGTATAAAATTCCATGGGATAGCCACCAGAACCAGGTGTTTTCCCTGCTGCCATCTGTGAAATTGCTTCTCTGACCTCCTCAAGGGGAATCGATTGGTCTCACTATCACCACTTTAGAGAGGCTGGGGAATGGAACCTCATCAAGACGAGGGGTGGCCCGCTCTGTGTCAGGACGAGGAGCAGCTCTGTTGAGTATAGCATAAACAAATCACGAACACTTGAGCAATATCAAGGGAAGAACGGTGGATGCATAATATTTTGATGAGACTTTAATTTTTGGGGGTGTTTCAAGTTTATTTTAGTTATATGAAATTGTCATAATGTTATTAGAATGTTTAAAAATATGTGTAAGTCTATTTAATGTAAAATACTGTTATTTTCAAGACTTGTAATGAAATGGCTTTATTGTTGGAGCTATTCATGTAGTCGATATTGTGTTGTGATGCTTTTGAATAGTATTGAATCAGCATTTCTAAAGCGCGTGGTTACCCGAAGGCATCCCAGCCCAAGTAGTCCAATCACGAACTCTGTGCAGTGTTTAGGGGAACAGAAAGGTTTGTATGAGTTTTCGAAAGGCCAAATGGTTGGTCTCAAGATGAATATGGAGAGGGAGACGGTTCCACAACCTGGCGAGATTAAAAGAGAAGAGAGGCCCTCCACTTCGTGATCTTTTGATTTTAGGGACTGCCGCCAGATGTTTACTATCCGACCTCAAGGCCCTTTTAGGACTATAGGGAGAGATGATGGAACAGATAATAGGCGGTCCACTAGCTGACATTGCCTTGTGTGCGATGCACAAAGCCTTAAACTGGACTCTCTCCTGAATGGGGAGCCAGTGGAGGGTGGCAATGGCGGACTTTGCTGATTGGCGACTGGGGCTGTTCAGGAGCAGGTGTGCTGCGCAATTTTGCACAGTCTGCAATTTTTGGGTGGTGAAGCAAGGCGCTCCCAGGTAAATGGCATTGGCATAGTCAAGCCGGTAAAGAATCAATGCTTGAACCATCCATCTTCTGGCAGGAAAAGGCAACAGAGGGAGGATTTTCTGTATCAACCTGAGAATCCCATAACAGCTACTTGCAACCTTCGACGCTTGCTCCCTAAAATCGAGATTGCGGTTGAGCCAAATGCCCAGGCTCTTAATCTGTTCCTGGGGGGGGGATTGGACCAAAACCGCAGGGCCAGAGCAGGCCTACGTTCAGAATGGGAGCTTTACCTATGAACATCAGCTCTGTCTTGACCCAGTTGAGTCATGTACGAGCCTTCCACCCAGATTGACACCTTTTCTAGACACACGGCTAGAACACGCCCAGTTTTGTCAATCTGCTTGAGAGAGACAACCAGCTGCATGTCATTGGCATAGGTGACAATATGGATACCGAACAGCTTCACTACCTCTGCCAGGGGCTCATGTACACATTAATAGAGTGGGGCTCAGGGACGATCCCTGCGGAACCCCAACATCTAAGTGGCATACATTCGGAGATAATTTCTTCTTCATACACCTGGAATGACCTGTCCTCCAAAAAGGATTGCAGCCACTTAAGAGCTGTCCCAGTCACCCCTACCTCCCTAAGTCTCTGAATGAGCAGCTGATGGTTGACCGTGTCGAAGGCTGCGCTGAGATCTAAAAGAACAGTAGCAGCACAGCCTCCATCGTCTAGAATTTTTCTGGCTTCTTCTATTACTTCCAGAAAGCAGTCTTCATACATTGTTGAGGTCTAAATCCAGTTTGTGAGGGATGGAGACAGTTATTACTCTCCAGAAATGCGGAGAGAACAGAATTAACATGCTTTTCAGCAATTTTGCTGAATACTGGCAGTAATGAGATGGGACGGTAATTCCCGAACACCTCTGGGTCCAGGTTCATTTTTTTTAAAAGCGCTTTAACCGTTGCTCGTTTCCACGATGGTGTAACGAGTCCCATCAGTAATGTGTCGTTGATCAAGTCCATGATAACTGGGGATACAGTATCAATGACTTGGTTTAAAATAGTAGGGAAGACCAAGTCTCTAGGGGAGCCAGGTTTCAATTGGTTAAAAATACCTTTCAGAGAGGTCGAGGTTAGAGGAGGAATTTCCGCTAAGGAACATTCTTTAATTAAAAGCCCGTTATCCAGAGGTAATGGATTTTGTTGTACTATAGCCTGGGGAAAAGAGGTATACATATCTTGTATTTTGTTAAAAAAAGAATATTGGCATTTTGTTGCAGCGAGATGATGTATCATCAGATACAATAGGAGGAGAGGGAGGTTTGAGGAGAGATTTCGCAATGCGAAATATTTGGCGCGGGGAATTAGAGACTGAAATAATTCTTTCTTCGTAATAAAGAGCCTGAGCACATCTAATTTCTTCCTTATACACTTTTATAGCCTCCCTGTATTTAACTTTGTTAATTGCGGGAAAGTCTTTTCTCCATCTTCTCTCAAGTCGTTTACAACTTGCTTGAGCTCACGAAGCTTTGGAGAATACCATGCTCTTCTGTTAGCTCCTATCTTAGTATTAGTCCATTTTTTTGGGAGCACAATGTCTAGTGAAGACTCAAGCCATTTATCGAACTTATCGTTCGCAATGATGGGATTAGGATCAGATATTGGTCTGGTGTTATTGAGAGTTGACACCCAAGACTCTATTAGAAGTTTTGATCAGTTCGGACCAGTTTTCTGGTTTTCACAGCCGGCATAATGGCAGCCTGAGGGGCCCAGGAAAATGGAATCAGGCAATGGTCTGACTAGGGCACCATGATGGGGTTCCGGAACAGAAGATTTTCGATGTTTGAAAAGATAGGGTCGAGTAAGTGGCCTTTAGAGTGAGTGGGACCTCTCACTTTTTGATTAAGTTGAAAGGCCCCCAGGCCATCAATCAGCACACATGTGGCTGGCAGCCAGATGTCATCAAAATGAATGTTAAAATCCCCTAATAGGGAGAAATTGGACAGGGGCTAGCTAGATTGGATGTTATATCAGGTAGATCCTTGCAGAGTTGGTCAAGGGCCCATGGGGGACGATATATTAAAATCCCAGAAAAAGTACATACGATTGCAAAAGAAAGACTCTCACAGTCGTGTATAGGGCTTGCTAAAATACGGAAGTTGAATTTGGTTTTATAAATAATTGCTAAACCGCTTCCTTTGCTTAACTCTCTGTGATTCCCATAGTGTGCCATCTGACCGGTATTTGGTTTCTCTCTGAGATTCTTATCCAGATAAATGGCACAAGAACTGACATATGCCCAAAGCCTGTCAGTGTGATTGGCTTTGTCACTGTGTGTTAGCTGTTTGAGATAAATGAGTAACAACAATGATTTCTTATAAATAATTAACATTGGAAATGTTTAGATTCTGAAAAAGTGAGTCTGTGAATTAAATAGCATTGAGATCTGAGGAAAGCCTTTTAGACTTCAATTATGTGTGCTTTATGTTAGATATGTATCCTCTTTTTCTCTGCATATCTTGTCCATCTGCACATCTTCAACTCCATACTCATTCCTCTTCAGCATCCTCTTTTCACTCTTTCCAGACTGCACGTCCTAGCATCTGTCACTTCACCGCCCCAACATGCACTGCACCCCCTCAAATTTAAGCTCATTAATTTCTCATACTTTTGCTTTGCAAATATTTTGACATCAGTGAACCCCCTTCACACAAATATCCACAGAATTTCAGTTGCAAATGGAATACACAAACATTGTTATGCGTGCTCTGCAGAGAGGCTAACCCACTGGCAGGCACTTTGTTTGGCTTCAGCCTTAGCGCGTGAGCACTCAATCAAAGCCCCTCATAAACACCTGACATGGCTAAAGCCTCAAAGTACGATTCAGAAAAGGGGGTGGTGATGAACAGAGTGTCTGCATTAAGCAGAATACTCCTACCCAGTCCAAAGATCAGGGCTTGATCCATCACCGTTATTTAGCTCACTGCACCATCCCAGCTCAGAACCTGGCTATATGCAAATTAGTCTGTCCCTGGCCCAGTGTATCATGGGAACAGGGCAGACCAAACTACCAAGCCAATTCTTCACCAGAGAGGAGACAAGCTTCCGGGGACCGGTTTCTGACATTTCAGCCGTTGTCGGCCCGGCTTGCTTGAATCCTGATGGTGCAGTGAGCAAAGGACTCATGTCTGAGTATACCCTGCCACACCTATAGTGGCCAAAAACGATTCAGAAAAGGGGGGGTGATGAACAGAGTGTCTGAATTAAGCAGACCACTCTTACCCAGTCCAAAGATCAGGGCTTGATCCATCACCGTTATTTAGCTCACTGCACCATCCCAGCTCAGAACCTGGCTATATGCAAATTAGTCTGTCCCTGGCCCAGTGCATCATGGGAACAGGGCAGACCAAACTACCAAGCCAATTCTTCACCAGAGAGGAGACAAGCTTCCGGGGACCAGTTTCTGGCATTTCAGCCGTCGTCGGCCCGGCTTGCTTGAATCCTGATGGTGCAGTGAGCAAGGGACTCATGGTTTGCCCTGTTCCCATGATGCACTGGGACAGGGGCAGACTAATTTGCATGTAGCCAGGTTCTGAGCTGGGATGGTGCAGTGAGCTAAAAAACGGTGATGGATCAAGCCCTGATCTGTTGACTGGGTAGGAGTATTCTGCTTAATTCAGAAACTCTGTCCATCACCACCCCCTTTTCTGAATCGTTTTGTCCTCCCTAAGCGTGGAAGGGTATACTCAGATGTGAGTCCCTTGCTCATTGCACCATCAGGATTCAAGCAAGCCGGGCTGATGACGGCTGTAATGCCAGAAACCGGTCCCCGGAAGCTTGTTTCCTTCCCAGTATAAGAAGTGGCTTGGTAGTTTGGTTTGCCCTGTTCCCATGATGCACTGGGACAGGGGCAGACTAATTTGCATGTAGCCAGGTTCTGAGCTGGGATGGTGCAGTGAGCTAAAAAACGGTGATGGATCAAGCCCTGATCTGTTGACTGGGTAGGAGTATTCTGCTTAATTCAGAAACTCTGTCCATCACTACCCCCTTTTCTGAATCGTTTTGTCCACCCTAAGCGTGGAAGGGTATACTCAGATGTGAGTCCCTTGCTCATTGTACCATCAGGATTCAAGCAAGCCGGGCCGATGACGGCTGTAATGCCAGAAACCGGTCCCCGGAAGCTTGTTTCCTTCCCAGTATAAGAATTGGCTTGGTAGTTTGGTTTGCCCTGTTCCCATGATGCACTGGGACAGGGGCAGACTAATTTGCATGTAGCCAGGTTCTGAGCTGGGATGGTGCAGTGAGCTAAAAAACGGTGATGGATCAAGCCCTGATCTGTTGACTGGGTAGGAGTATTCTGCTTAATTCTGAAACTCTGTCCATCACCACCCCCTTTTCTGAATCATAAAGCCTCAAAGTATGTACAGAAAAAAACAGAGAAACAACATTATAAAATAGCTAATTCGTGGGAATGGGAGATTAGGTAAAGCAAGTGAAATAAGAGAGGAACTAAATTGCTGAAGTGCATTCCTTATATGTTTTTAGCATCATTGTTTGCAAGTCAATCCATGTTTTTGGCATCAGGGTTAAATTAGGGGTATGTACACAGGGCCAGTTTTAATGTCATACATCAGATAACTGGCCACTGTAAGCACATGTTACACAGTAAGCACATATCTCTCACAATGGGCTTGACTCATATATTTGGATCCATTTTGCCAGGGAACAAGAGCGAACCCTGCACCTTATCTGGATCCATTTTCACAAGATAGCAAATGCCACATCTCCACTTCTAAAGAAGCGGGCAATGTGCAGCGAGGGCTTGGGGTGTCACAGTGGGGGAGGTTAGAGTGATGAGGGGTCTCGGCACAATTTACAGAACACAGCATAAACTTGCAAACACTTACCATTACTGAGAACAACACCCGATCAGAAATGCTTGCATCCACTCTCACATATGAAGTAAAGGGTGGGATCTACGTCTTCGAATGACAGACGTCTGAAATCACGCAGGGATGAAGTCTCCAGTGCCCAAAACTGTGACACTTAGGGGTCCAATACAATGTCGGGCAGATTTCCTCTGCAGGCTGGCGGTGGCCACCACCAGCCTGGGGGAGGAAATCCGCCCGACATCTATTGCCCAATCCCCCCCGCCATATTAGGATGGCGGAGGGGACCGTGGCGGTGTGAAACACCGCCAGCCTGTTTTCCGCCCAGGTCGCCTTGCGGCCGGGGCAGAAAATGATTAATATGGAGGCGTGTCTGTCAGACACCGCCCGCCATATTACAATGAGCTTTTGTTGATGCTTTTCCGTGGCGGGCATGCGGAGACTCCCTTTGGGGGGTCCCTTGCGGGCCCCCTGGGAGTCCGTGGCTTGGGGGGTGCGCATTTCTAAGTGCAAGATGGCAGGCACCGCGCGGTGCCTGTCATGTCGCGCTTAGAAAAGCACAATTTGCACTTTTACCATTGCGGCGGGCAGAGATTTCTGCTCCACCCGCCGCAATGGTACATATACAGGATGCGCCCGCCTGTGTGGCGGGCACATCCTAATGCCCTGATCGGAACCCCCGCCCTTATGGCGGGCGGTCCCGGGTCCCGGTATGATGGCGGGCGGACTCATCATAATGACCCCCTGAGTGTGTCACTGGCCTACAGTGAGCATACAACCCTAGACCACAATGGCAAGGAAGGGCTTTAAAACAAAAAGCCTGGCTTTCGTCTCCTGCTTCAGAGTGAGGCAGGGCAGGCAGCCTGAAACAGACAACCCAGACTTAAATATATCAATGTATTTAGAGATACGATCATATCTCTAAATAAATCAATCTATTTAATATTTTTTATATAAATGTGTTGGAATTTCAGAGGGGCGCAGCCCCTGAGCCGTAATGGAGAAACCGCCCCTGATGAACTCTGATTTGTTGATGAAATGATACATTTTCTCAAACTACAGAGTCTGCGGTTCCTGTTAATTTCATATGTGAAAATAATGTATAAAAACACTCAATGATGGGGTGAGTTAGGTGTCTTTCCTGTTCTACTATGTATGCTGTCAGGTGTTCTCCTGATTTTGCTGCCCAATTGGGAATTAGAATCATTTCAGATTTTGCATTTCTTTGTACTACCCTTTATTGAGAGCCTTCATGGCTTGAACTCTGTACCACTTTAATTTTGATTCTTGTAATAAAACCCTTTAACTCTCTATTGATCTAGAACTTAATTATTGAGTGGGTCCATTTTCTTAATAGATTGTATTTCTGATTGTGGTGCATTGGGAGGTGCCTTAATGCAGGGACATATTGTCTTACGAAATTGAAGTTCAACACTGTCTCCAATCCAGTAAATGTGTGAATTCTGACTGAGGTAAAATTTGAGGGTTTTTAAACTTTTGGAATACCTTGCGTCCACAACATTTGGTACCAGTGGATGGTTGCATGACATAGAGCACCTCTTTTCTGCTTTTTAAGGTCCCTTTTTTTCCCAGTCCTTAGTGTTAGTGGATTTACCACCCGTAAGGGTCTCTAGGTGCTGGGCCCGTTGGGAAGATTAAGCAAGCTATTGCCCAGAGTCACATGGTGCTGGGCTAATCTGCCGCCGATCGAACCGTGATTCCCAGATTCTGGAGTCAGTCGCCCTAGCCGCGGCGCCACACCTCTTTCTCACTTACCCTCACTTGCATTGCTGTTCCTGAAAATTTGGATTATAAGTATGAATAGGGCTGAATTATTATGAAGATTGTGATTGTTTCGATGTGATATTGAAGTGTGGAGTTTTGATCTGAGTAATGGATTGTTCATTTGTGTGAGGTTTATAGTTATGCAATCTTGATTTTGGGTTCAATTGGTGTTTTGATCACTGTTGTTTTGATGCACTATTCTTATATATGATTTTCCTGATTACGTTTTTGTCAATTATTATTAGTTGGTTTGGTTATCGGATACTTCAAAATCCAAGATCTCGAGAAAATGTGTTTTTTTGCGAGGTGCCACATGCACACAGATAAGGTTTTCTGAATGAACGAGTTTTCCTTTCCAGCAGCCAGTGTGTTGAATCTAGATTGGTGCCTTTTGCTCCTAGATGCACAGGAGTAAATACATTCCCAAAGGTGGATTGCCGATGAAAAGGGGTCTGCTTAGTGTTTTAAAAGTTAGGGTTTTAAAAGTGTTGTGAGGTGCTATCTTGATTTTATTGTTTTTAAAATATGTTTTATTTTAATCTGCTGACTTTCCTCATATGTAGGTTGAGCAGACAAGGTTTATTTTGGTCCATTTAGTGTGAGTTCATTGAGAAAGTCTGCAATTGTTTTCTCATTCATGAAGAATATGTGTTGTGTTGAATATGTGTTGTCATTGGTTAGGCAGCCAAGTTGTTTCGCTGGAATTCATGAGATTTCACCACAGAGCTGGACTGTGATTTGTTGACCTTTGGCAAGGCTGCACTGATTGGTTGTTCACTGGTGTTGATGAAATTAGATTGGATGGCTACAGAGAAAGAAAATGAAGTAGCAGGTGAAGGGTTTATTTAGACTATGGCTTGATGGCAAGTGGGATTGAAAAGAGGCATTTTGGAGGGAAGATATGACAGAGGTAGTAAGTGTTTTATCTGCAATAGTCAAAGAGATGACAGCCAGAAAGAAAACAGATAGGGAGACGGAGAGAAACAAAATCAAAACTCAGTTGAGGAGGATAACTTTTTAAATGATCATTTTAATTCCAGACCTCCTCCATATTCAGATGAAATACAAAGCCCCAGTGCTGCGGTACCTGATACAGGTGCAGTGGGAGATAGTACAGGTGTAAAAGCAGAGGGATCAACTGCACCTGCAATTGTGAGTGTATCAGCAAGTGGCCCAACGGAGATTGCAATGATGGTTTTGCTGATTATTAGTAGAGATACTACAGTTCTTTATCCACTTTCAAACAACAAGTCTACTATTACTGATATTTGTTGAAGACACTGCTAAAGAGAGATTAATTAATGTTGGGTTTTCAAAAATGTATTATATTGAACTTTTACAAGCAACAATTGACATGGATGGATTATTGTATGACACTTTTGATGAAGTGTGGAACTTGATCAAAGAAGCAAGCAGCAAGATTTGCAAACGAGGCCCATGATAAATTCAAGAAATTGGATGACGAGTGTGAGGTAGAAATAGATAAAAAGATAAAATGTGGGATCACTGAAATAATATCGATTTCAAAAATATAGACTTACAAAAATATTGAGGATAAAATATCTAATACAAAAATATCGAATTCCTATCTACAAACAGGTAAGTACAAAAATATTGAATCAAAAATATTGTTTAAAAAAATAGTTAGTCAAAATATCGAATTTTTGTAAATGTCTTAAAAGTAATTTAAAACAAATGAAATATAAAAAATAATTAACTAAAACATACTTAAAAACACTTAAATAACCTTAAAATTATAAAATAATTAATTTAAGCTATAAAAAAACATACAATTTTATTTTTTAAAACATATATATATTAACATAATATTAATAAAAAACATATAACATAATATTAATAAAAAACATACAATACTTTTACCGTAGGATAGCGGGAGGGTAAAATTTACTAGTACCACTCCAGTGAGGTCAACAGTAGGGAAAGCATTGGATAGCGTAGCGGTAAACATTACTATTCCCACTCCAGTGTGTGCAACAGTAGGTAAAGCGTAGGATAGAATAGGGGTAAAAATTACTATTTCCACTTCAGTGAGTGCAACAGTAGGGAAAGCGTTGGATAGCATAGGGGTAAAAATTACTATTCCCACTCCAGTGAGTGCAACAGTAGGGAAAGCGTTGGATAGCCTAGGGGTAAAAAATACTATTTCCACTCCAGAGAGTGCAACAGTAGGGAAAGCGTTGGATAGCGTGTGGGTAAAAATTACTATTCCCACTCAAGTGAGGGCAACAGTAGGGAAAGCGTTGGATAGCGTAGGGGTAAAAATTACTATTCCCACTCCAGAGAGTTCAACAGTAGGGAAATCGTTGGATAGCGTAGGGGTAAAAATTACTATTCCCACTGAAGAGAGTGCAACAGTAGGGAAAGCGTTGGATAGCGTAGGGGTAAAAATTACTATTCCCACTCCAGTGAGTGCAACAGTAGGGAAAGTGTTGGATAGCGTAGGGGTAAAAATTACTATTCCCACTCCAGAGAGTGCAACAGTATGGAAAGCGTTGGATAGCGTAGGGGTAAAAATTACTACCCACTCTAGTGAGCTTAACAGTAGGGAAATTAAATATGTAATATATTATTAAAAATAAATTAAATATAAATACTAATAAAAAATTAATTAAAAGTAATTACCAATTTAATATAATCTAATAATTAATCAATTAAAAAAACAAATAAATATTAAATATTAAAATTCATTAACTATTAATACAAATTAATTACCAATTACCAATTAATTAATTAACAATTAAAAATTAATTACCAATTAATTTAAAATAGATACCAATAAATAAATTTAAATATTTAATTATTTACAATTAAGTAACTTCCCACCCTATTCCTCTATAAACCCACAACCCGCTACGGAAAATAAAATAAAATCCACATAACTATCAATTAATCAATTAATAAAAATGAATTACCAATTATAGATTAATTAATTACCAATTAAAAATTAATTAACAATTAATTCAAAATAAATACCAATAAATAAATTAAAATATTTAATTAAATACAATTAAATTACTTCCCACCCTATTGCCCTATAAACCCACAACCCGCTACAGAACTAAAACGCAAAATTGAATTAAAAATAATTAATAACTTCTAAAAATTATTATTTTATTTAATATAATTACATTACTTCCCACCCTATTCCCCTATAAACCCACAACCTGCTACAGAATTAAATTACACAAAAATTAAATAACATAATATTCATTACATAAAGTAAATTACAAAAAAAGATACACTTTTCACACATATACTAACATACAAAACACTTTAAAAAAAATCGATATTATTAAAAATTCGATCTATTTTATTAACCTATATTATATACTTCGTTATTTTGACTTTCTATATTTATAAAAATCGATATTACATTACTTACCTTAAATTCAATATTTTTTTTTACTATATTCTGTCCATTTGATATTTTGTCCATTCTATATTTTGAAGTCGATATTTATGTAAGTCGATATTTTTTTATCTCAATATTTTGTGCAGTTACCCACATTAAAGATATGGTTGAAAATACAAACATGTGAAAGGATTTGAAGAAATATAGAGAAAGATGGAAGAAAGTGGTTACTAGTAAAGGAGAAAAAATTGTCAATAAATGATTCAAAAACAGGGACAGTTTCAGAATTTCCACTAAAAGAAGCATATGGATGGAATACGTGCATTTGCCTTGGACAAGAGGTGAACTTTATGCTTTTATGACAATTTTTTTTAAATTGCAAAAGGAATTGTGAGAGGAACCTGAGAAGTGAACACATTTTCCAAAATTGCGAGAGGAACATGAGACGTGATACAAAGAGGTTCATAGGTTGACACTGATTTCGAAAATGGTTTGGATTGACTTAAATTCACTGTTTGAAACTGTAGTCCCTACTGACTTGTGGTCTGAGTGTAAAGTTGCTGTGGCCAGGCTATCTGAAGAACCAGATAGGGTTGTGCCTAATAAAGCTCCTCCTGAAATCATTGCTAACAAATACAAGGAAGCAACAGAGTATTTGGAAAAGAAAGTGCCAGAGAAAGACATTAACTGGGCAAAGATTTTAAGATCTTCAGAAAAATTGAAAGGGTGAGTGCATGCTGACTTTGAGAGACACGTGCAGATTTTTAAAAAACACAGTGGAGTCGAAGATCTTGAGAAAGATGTAACTAGTGGTTTTGTTTCTGCTTTGCTACGTGTTTACGTCCTAAGTTTAGTTCTCATATTGAGCAAAGTGTGATGTGCTGGCGGACAAATAGTATAGACAAAATCTTGTGATTTGCCAACTTTAGTGTACTGACAGGTTTGATGCAAAGCAGAACAGGATTAAATAGAAGCTGATGTTTGCCAAGATGAAGCAGTATGAGAGAAATGGCAGAAATTGGTTGGTGGGTTCTGATTTGGGTGTTGTGCTTTCTGACAATGCTGGAATGAATGTGATGCCTTCAATGGAAGGCGTGAATATGAGAAATGAGATGATGCAGATGCAAGGTCAAGGAAGAAGGGCTGTGAAATATTCTCGAATTAATGTAAATATTGGCATGCTAAAGAAGAGCACTGCTTTTCACTGCAGATGAGAACAAGACATTTCTGTGGTACAATTGGGCACTGGAAACAGGAATGTTGACATAATTCATATTGAATCCAGAACGGTTTTGGTCCCAGGTGCAGAGGAATGTAGATGAGATGCACACACAGTCATTATCTCCAGCCTAACCAGTTCCTGTGCAGAATATGCAAGATCAATCAGAGACTATGTCACATGAATATGCCCATCGCCTCAGTGTTGCAGCAAATATGAAAAAACAAGAAGCCAATTAATCCAGGGTATCAACATAATCCATTGCTTGCAAGTAATGATTTCCAGCAGTTTTCTCCAGAAAATAATTCGCAATGATGGTGTCTGAGGGTGAGAGGGAGTAGGATTGCTTAGCTGGGCACTCCTGGAGGCAGACAACAGTGTACCATACATTGACAATGAAGTTTATACCCACTCTGTTTCTTTCTTGATAGATACGTGCCCCTGTGGAGTGTTATCCCATAGGCCATTGTACAACCTGCTGTGTCCTCGTCCACACCACTGCAGGCCGTTGAGCAGCTCGCAGCTTCTTCCTCCACACTACTGCGGCCTGTGACTCAGCCTGTGGTGTCTTATCCCTGCTCTGGCGTGTCGTGGTTTCCCGAAGCGGCCTGTAATTGTTGTTAGAACATTGGGGGTACACCCCGCAATGCTCTCATCTATAAAGTGGAAGACCGCGGTTCTGCCAACAGGGTTCAGTGTATATCACGGTTCCAGTTCTGTAACTGTGACTTCTTGTATTATTCACAATGAAGACCTGTAGTTCTCACCTCAGCGCTGGGAACACATTCAATAATATTCTTTCTTCTTGTCATCTTCCCATTATGACACAGTCTTGCTCCCAGAAGGCTTTGAGTAGGGTTTTGTTTCTTCATTCCAAGATGGCGACCTTTCCTATCTTTTTCACCACGTCTTCCCTATCCAAGATGGGACTGCTTACTTCCTGTTACATCACTTCCTGCGCATGGGTATATGAGGGACCAAGTCCTTCATTTCCTTGTGTTGCAATATTTCCTGCTCCTGTCTGTTGTATCTTCATTTTCTGTTGATGCTTCTGTTCCTGTTTGGAATCGTTTGAAGCCTTCTGCTCCTAACTGGAGTTTCCTGTCTTCAGGTGTAATTCTCATTCCTGGGATCTTCTGGCCTTTTTCTTGGCCCTCTCCTTTCACTTCCTATCCTTTTTTGGAATCTCCACTTGCAGAAGCTGTTTTTTTCCCCCTTCTGTTTTTTTCCTCTTTAGAACTCCTTCTGGAAGGCACAGTCTACTCTGGCATTGGCAACACCGCAGTTAACAGAAACAATCTCCCTTAAGTCGGACAGACAAAGACCTTCAAGAACGGAAGTCAAGAACCATCCCAGCCCACCAAAGTTGGTAAGAGAAGTTCCGAAGTAACAGAACGCCCAAAACCCTGTTCTGATCGTGATACCATGGAGGTTCCTCAACCATTGCCTCCAGAAAGTTCTTCGGATTCTGCACAAGCCTTAATGCAGATGGCCAAATAACAAGCTCAGGAATTGCAACAATTGTGAGATGAAAACTAAGCAATACCTAAGGTTTTTGTTACTAGGACATATGATATAATAACTTTTTCAGCTTCCATTCCCTATTACTCTGTTGATCCAAACAAACTGAAGGAATTCTTGGAGTCCTTGACCGTTTTTGCAGCATTTTGTGTAACCCAGTTTTCAGCAGATAGAAACATGGTCATACATCTGATCAGTGCCTTATCTGGTCCAGCAATGGCCTGGGCGACACCTTTGTTAGACACCAAAGATCCACGTTTATCTAATTATACAACCTTTGTCTCTACGTTCAAACCGATGTTTGAAAGACCTAGTCTGTAATTCTCAGCAGGAGAAGGTGTGTGAAATCCAGCAATGAAGCAAAGATGTTTTACAATATATAACTTGCTTCAGAAAGCTAGCAGCAGAGACCATTTGGGAGGTCTTCGTGAGAAAATTAAAAACAAACTCTTACATTCACCTCGAGCTGTCACCATGGCGAGTCTGATGGACTTGGCCCTATCGGTTTAACACAGTCTTAACTAACGTCGGTTGGAAAAGTGAAAGGCTCGGGTCCAGTATTACACAGGAACTGCATCTTCTACTTCTCGCAAGACAGACACATCTTTGCCTGAAACCTCACCTTCAACAGAAGAAGAACCACTGCAGATAGGTTTAGCTTGAGGGCCCTTGCCTAAAATTGAACAAGCCCATAGAAAGAAAGAAGACTATGTTAATATTTTGGTTCCTCCAGTCATCTGATTTGTAGCTGTCCTATTCATCCATAAAACACATAGAGAAACCCTCTCTTGGAAGGGAATGGGTGGGATGGTCTGGAATACCTTCAATCTGTTCTTCCAGAGAAACATCCTCTTCTCTTTTTTTCTTACCTATGCTCTTAGGCTTGCCTAATGGTACAGAGGAAAGAGTTTTATCTCTGTTGGACTGCAGCGCAAATGGGCTATATCTAGATGACAACTGGGCTACAGAAAAACTAACACTCTGCATCCCTAAGAAAACACCTGAACATGTACACTGTGGATGGAAACCCACGTGTCTCCGGTCCCGTCAAAGAAATGTCACCATTCTCATGGTTGACATTTGCAAGACATCAGGAATATTTGTAGTTTAACATTATAGCCTCTCCCCGTCATGTAATGATATTGGGGATCCCTTGGCTGGTTTGGCATAATCCCTATAGCAATTGAGAAACCAGGACAATCTCCTTTTCCTCACATTTTTGCCAACAATTCTGTTACACCACTGAGGAACATTGGTCCCTAAGGATATGCCAATAGTGAAAGAACATGAGTATATCTCCATAAATACAGTACAAGGAGTCCCTGATCATTGTCTAGAGTATGCTGATGTGTTTCAGAAGCCAAAGACTTTGACACTACCTCCTCAAAGAGAGTTGGACTGTGCCATTCCTTCTTGAATGTGGAGCCATTGTCCATTTCGAAAGAGTATATTCTCTCACCGAACCAGAAAAAGAGACACTGAAGCAGTATCTCTGAGAAAATCTACAAAGTGGCCTTATGGTCATTATCATCTGCTGGGGCAACACTCTTCTTCGTGCCAAAAAAGATCAAATATCTCCGACTGTGTATAGATTTTAGAGGATTGAATAAAATAATGATTAAGGATTAACCTTTGCCTTTAATCAAATACATATTAGAATATGTGGGAGAGTCACAGTTATTCGCCAAATTAGACCTCCGGGGAGTGTATCATCTCCTTCGAGTCCAAGAAGGAGATGAGTAGAAGGCTGCTTTTTTAACCCGCTTAGGTCATTTTGAACATCGAGTCAAGCCTGTTTGGCTGACAAATGTCCCTACATCTTTCAGAGATTTATGGACCGTGTATTTGCAGATCGGTTAAATCAAATTGTCATATTATACCCAGATGACACTCTTGACTATTCTACCAATCTAGATCACCATTACCCACATGTCATTCAAGTTCTTTAAAGACTACATCAAAATAGTTGTTTCTGTAAAGCAGAGAAAGGTAAATTTGACCAACCCGAAGTTGAATATCTGGGTTATTGAATCATCAAGAAAGCAATTGCCATGGATCCACAGAAGGTACAGGCTATAATGGACTGGCCGTCACCATCAACCATCAAAGAAACCCAATGTTTTCTGGGGTTAACACATTTTTAGCCCCAATTAATTGATAATTTTACCCATCAAACTTTATTTCTCAAATCCTGTGTGCGCCATCCAGACAAGACCAAGAAATGTATTGTGGAAACAGATGCCTCAGATAGGGCAGTGGGAACTGTTCAACTTGATGGGCTGGAAGTGAGAGCTTCTAGCAATGATAACAGCTTCCTGTGAATGAAGACAGTTTCGAATGGGGACCAAGGAGCGTCTCTTGCTGTGGGCCTCTCAGCATTGCTGGATTTGACTATCTTCTGCAGTGTCTCTTGTTGTGGGCCGCTCAGCATTGCTGGGTTTGACTATCTTCAGCAGTGTCTCTTGCTGTGTGGCCCTCATCATTGGTGCCCGGGCTGTCTTTTACAGCGTCTCTTGCTGTGGGCCTCTCAGCATTGCTGGGTTTGACTATCTTCTGCAGTGTCTCTTGCTGCGGGGTTCTCAGCATTGCTGGCTGGAGCTGCCTTCTGCACCATCTCTTGCTGTAGGGATGTGTTGCTAGCTGGGGATCGCTGGGGCTGTCTTGTGCAGCATTTCTTGCTGTGTGGATGTCTGCATTGCTGGCTAGGGCTGTCATCTGATGCGTCTCTTGATGTGCGCCTCTCAGCATTGCTGCCTGGGGCTGTCTTCTGCAGCGTCTCTTACTGTGGGCCTCTCAACATTGCTGTCTAGGGCTGTCGTCTGCAGTGTCTCTTGCTGTGGGGTTCTCAGCATTGCTGGCTAGGGCTGTCTTCTGCAGCGTCTCTTGCTGTGGGCCTCTCAGCATTGCTGCCTAGGGCTGTCTTCTGCAGTGTCTCTTGCTGTGGGGCTCTCAGCATTGCTGGCTGGGGCTGTCTTCTGCAGTGTCTCTTGCTGTGGGGCTCTCAGCATTGCTGGCTAGGGCTGTCTTCTGCAGTGTCTCTTGCTGTGGGGCTCTCAGCATTGGAGGCTGGGGCTGTCTTCTGCAGTGTCTCTTGCTGTGGGGATCTCAGCATTGCTGGCTGGGGCTGTCTTCTGCAGTGTCTCTTGCTGTGGGGCTCTCAGCATTGCTGCCTGTGGCTGTCTTCTGCAGTGTCTCTTGCTGTGGGGCTCTCAGCATTGCTGGCTGGGGTTGTCTTCTGCAGTGTCTCTTGCTGTGGGGTTCTCAGCATTGCTGGCTGGGGCTGTCTTCTGCAGTGTCTCTTGCTGTGCGCCTCTCAGCATTGCTGGCTGGGGCTGTCTTCTACAGTCTCTTGCTGTGGACCTTTCAGCATTGCTTCCTGAGGCTGTCTTCTACACTGTCTCTCGCTGAGGGACTCAATAGGTAAAGGCTGTCTCCTGCAGGTGTCTCCTGCTGTGGCGCGCTCCGCAGTGCAGGGAGGGCAGAGTGGTCCTGGCTGTCTTGTGCAGATGTCTCTGGATCCGGAGCCCTCAGTAGTGCAGGCAAGGGATGTCTCAAGGAGGTTTCTCATGCGGGGCTCTCTATGGTGCTGACAGGGACTGTGTCCTGTAGATGTCTCTGGCTCCGAAGCCCTTAGTAGTGCAGGCAAGGGCTGTCTCATGTAGGTGTCTCATGCGGGCTCTCTCTATTGGTGCCAGGGGCTGTCTCATGAAGGTGTCTCCTGTGGGGCTCACTGCAGTGCTGACAGGGGCTGTCTCGTGTAGGTGTCTCCTGGGCTGCTCTCTGCAGTGCTGACAGGGGCTGTCTCGTGAAGGTGTCTCCTGCGGGGCTCTCTGCAGTGCTGATAGGGGCTGTCTCGTGTAGGTGTCTCCTGGGCTGCTCTCTGCACTGCTGACAGGGGCTGTCCCACGAAGGTGTCTCCTGCTGGGCTGTCTGCAGGGCTGAAAAGGGCTGTCTCATGAAGGTGTCTCCTGCGTGGCTCTCTGCACTGCTGACAGGGAATGTCTCGTGTTGGTGTCTCCTGTGGGGCTCTTTGCACTGCTGACAGGGGCTGTCTTATGAAGGTGTCTCCTGCGGAGCTCTCTGCATTGCTGACAGGGGCTGTCTCGTGAAGGTGTCTCCTGTGGGGCTCTCTGCACTGCTGACAGGGGCTGTCTCATGAAGGTATCTCCTGCTGGGCTCTCAGCAGTGCTGACTGGGAATGTCTCATGTTGGTGTCTCCTGTGGGGCTCTCTGCACTGTTGACAGGGCAGGGCTGTCTCATGAAGGTGTCTCCTGCGTGGCTCTCTGCAGTGCTGACAGGGGCTGTCTCGTGTAGGTGTCTCCTGTGGGGCTCACTGCAGTGCTGACAGGGGCTGTCTCGTGTAGGTGTCTCCTGGGCTGCTCTCTGCAGTGCTGACAGGGGCTGTCTCATGAAGGTGTCTCCTGCGTGGCTCTCTGCACTGGTGACATGGGCTGTCTCATGAAGGTGTCTCCTGCTGGGCTCTCTGCAGTGCTGACAGGGGCTGTCTCACGAAGGTGTCTCTTGCGGGGCTGTCTGCAGGGCTGAAAAGGGCTGTCTCTTGTAGGTGCATCCTGTGGGGCTCTCTGCAGTGCTGACAGGGGCTGTCTCGTGTAGGTGTCTCCTGTGGGGCTCTCTGCACTGCTGACAGGGGCTGTCTCACGAAGGTGTCTCTTGCGGGGCTGTCTGCAGGGCTGAAAAGGGCTGTCTCTTGTAGGTGCATCCTGTGGGGCTCTCTGCAGTGCTGACAGGGGCTGTCTCGTGTAGGTGTCTCCTGTGGGGCTCTCTGCACTGCTGACAGGGGCTGTCTCACGAAGGTGTCTCTTGCGGGCTGTCTGCAGGGCTGAAAAGGGCTGTCTCTTGTAGGTGCATCCTGTGGGGCTCTCTGCAGTGCTGACAGGGGCTGTCTCGTGAAGGTGTCTCCTGCGGAGCTCTCTGCAGTGCTGAAAAGGGCTGCCTCTTGTAGGTTTCTCCTGCGGGGCTCTCTGCACTGCTGACAGTGGCTGTCTCATGAAGGTGTCTCCTGCGGAGCTCTCTGCACTGCTGACAGGGGCTGTCTCATGAAGGTGTCTGCTGCTGGGCTCTCTGCAGTGCTGACAGGGAATGTCTCATGTAGGTGTCTCCTGCGGAGCTCTCTGCACTGCTGACAGGGGCTGTCTCATGAAGGTGTCTCATGTGGGGCTCTCTGCACTGCTGGCAGGGCTGTCTAATGAAGGTGTCTCCTGCTGGGCTCTCTGCACTGCTGACATGGGCTGTCTTATGAAGGTGTCTCCTGTGGGGCTCTCTGCAGTGCTGACATGGGCTGTCTTATGAAGGTGTCTCCTGTGGGGCTCTCTGCAGTGCTAAAAAGGGCTGTCTCTTGTAGGTTTCTCCTGCGGGGATCTCTGCTCTGTTGACAGGGGCTGTCTCATGAAGGTGTCTGCTGCTGGGCTCTCTGCAGTGCTGACAGGGAATGTCTCCTGTAGGTGTCTCCTGCGGAGCTCTCTGCACTGCTGACAGGGGCTGTCTCATGAAGGTGTCTCCTGTGGGGCTCTCTGCACTGCTGACAGGGCAGGGCTGTCTCATGAAGGTGTCTCCTGCTGGGCTCGCTGTAGTGCTAAAAAGGGCTGTCTCTTGTCGGTGTCTCCTGGGCTGCTCTCTGCACTGCTGACATGGGCTGTCTTATGAAGGTGTCTCCTGTGGGGCTCTCTGCATTGCTGACAGGGGCTGTCTCATGAAGGTGTCTCCTGTGGGGCTCTCTGCATTGCTGACAGGGGCTGTCTCATGAAGGTGTCTCCTGTGGGGCTCTCTGCAGTGCTGACAGGGAATGTCTCATGTAGGTGTCTCCTGCTGAGCTCTCTGCACTGCTGACAGGGGCTGTCTCATGAAGGTGTCTCATGTGGGGCTCTCTGCACTGCTAACAGGGCAGGGCTGTCTCATGTAGGTGTCTCCTGCTGGGCTCTCTGCACTGCTGGCAGGGCTGTCTCATGAAGGTGTCTCCTGCTGGGCTCGCTGCAGTGCTAAAAAGGGCTGTCTCTTGTAGGTTTCATCTGCGGGGATCTCTGCTCTGTTGACAGGGGCTGTCTCATGAAGGTGTCTCCTGTGGGGCTCTCTGCATTGCTGACAGGGGCTGTCTCATGAAGGTGTCTCCTGTGGGGCTCTCTGCAGTGCTGACAGGGAATGTCTCATGTAGGTGTCTCCTGCGGAGCTCTCTGCACTGCTGACAGGGGCTGTCTCATGAAGGTGTCTCATGTGGGACTCTCTGCACTGCTGACAGGGCAGGGCTGTCTCATGTAGGTGTCTCCTGCGGAGCTCTCTGCACTGCTGACAGGGGCTGTCTCATGAAGGTGTCTCATGTGGGGCTCTCTGCACTGCTGACAGGGCAGGGCTGTCTCATGAAGGTGTCTCCTGCTGGGCTCGCTGTAGTGCTAAAAAGGGCTGTCTCTTGTCGGTGTCTCCTGGGCTGCTCTCTGCACTGCTGACATGGGCTGTCTTATGAAGGTGTCTCCTGCGGGGCTCTCTGCACTGCTGACAGGGGCTGTCTCATGAAGGTGTCTCCTGTGGGGCTCTCTGCACTGCTGGCAGGGCTGTCTCATGAAGGTGTCTCCTGCTGGGCTCTCTGCACTGCTGACATGGGCTGTCTTATGAAGGTGTCTCCTGTGGGGCTCTCTGCAGTACTGACATGGGCTGTCTTATGAAGGTGTCTCCTGTGGGGCTCTCTGCAGTGCTAAAAAGGGCTGTCTCTTGTAGGTTTCTCCTGCGGGGATCTATGCTCTGTTGACAGGGGCTGTCTCATGAAGGTGTCTGCTGCTGGGCTCTCTGCAGTGCTGACAGGGAATGTCTCATGTAGGTGTCTCCTGCGGAGCTCTCTGCACTGCTGACAGGGGCTGTCTCATGAAGGTGTCTCATGTGGGGCTCTCTGCACTGTTGACAGGGCAGGGCTGTCTCATGAAGGTGTCTCCTGCTGGGCTCGCTGTAGTGCTAAAAAGGGCTGTCTCTTGTCGGTGTCTCCTGGGCTGCTCTCTGCACTGCTGACATGGGCTGTCTTATGAAGGTGTCTCCTGTGGGGCTCTCTGCATTGCTGACAGGGGCTGTCTCATGAAGGTGTCTCCTGTGGGGCTCTCTGCAGTGCTGACAGGGAATGTCTCATGTAGGTGTCTCCTGCGGAGCTCTCTGCACTGCTGACAGGGGCTGTCTCATGAAGGTGTCTCCTGTGGGGCTCTCTGCAGTGCTGACAGGGAATGTCTCATGTAGGTGTCTCCTGCGGAGCTCTCTGCACTGCTGACAGGGGCTGTCTCATGAAGGTGTCTCATGTGGGGCTCTCTGCACTGCTGACAGGGCAGGGCTGTCTCATGAAGGTGTCTCCTTGCTGGGCTCGCTGTAGTGCTAAAAGGGGCTGTCTCTTGTCGGTGTCTCCTGGGCTGCTCTCTGCACTGCTGACATGGGCTGTCTTATGAAGGTGTCTCCTGCGGAGCTCTCTGCATTGCTGACAGGGGCTGTCTCATGAAGGTGTCTCCTGTGGGGCTCTCTGCACTGCTGGCAGGGCTGTCTCATGAAGGTGTCTCCTGCTGGGCTCGCTGCAGTGCTAAAAAGGGCTGTCTCTTGTAGGTTTCTCCTGCGGGGATCTCTGCTCTGTTGACAGGGGCTGTCTCATGAAGGTGTCTGCTGCTGGGCTCTCTGCAGTGCTGACAGGGAATGTCTCATGTAGGTGTCTCCTGCGGAGCTCTCTGCACTGCTGACAGGGGCTGTCTCATGAAGGTGTCTCATGTGGGGCTCTCTGCACTGTTGACAGGGCAGGGCTGTCTCATGAAGGTGTCTCCTGCTGGGCTCGCTGTAGTGCTAAAAAGGGCTGTCTCTTGTCGGTGTCTCCTGGGCTGCTCTCTGCACTGCTGACATGGGCTGTCTTATGAAGGTGTCTCCTGTGGGGCTCTCTGCATTGCTGACAGGGGCTGTCTCATGAAGGTGTCTCCTGTGGGGCTCTCTGCAGTGCTGACAGGGAATGTCTCATGTAGGTGTCTCCTGCGGAGCTCTCTGCACTGCTGACAGGGGCTGTCTCATGAAGGTGTCTCCTGTGGGGCTCTCTGCAGTGCTGACAGGGAATGTCTCATGTAGGTATCTCCTGCGGAGATCTCTGCACTGCTGACAGGGGCTGTCTCATGAAGGTGTCTCATGTGGGGCTCTCTGCACTGCTGACAGGGCAGGGCTGTCTCATGAAGGTGTCTCCTGCTGGGCTCGCTGTAGTGCTAAAAAGGGCTGTCTCTTGTCGGTGTCTCCTGGGCTGCTCTCTGCACTGCTGACATGGGCTGTCTTATGAAGGTGTCTCCTGCGGAACTCTCTGCATTGCTGACAGGGGCTGTCTCATGAAGGTGTCTCCTGTGGGGCTCTCTGCACTGCTGGCAGGGCTGTCTCATGAAGGTGTCTCCTGCTGGGCTCGCTGCAGTGCTAAAAAGGGCTGTCTCTTGTAAGTTTCTCCTGCGGGGATCTCTGCTCTGTTGACAGGGGCTGTCTCATGAAGGTGTCTGCTGCTGGGCTCTCTGCAGTGCTGACAGGGAATGTCTCATGTAGGTGTCTCCTGCGGAGCTCTCTGCACTGCTAACAGGGGCTGTCTCATGAAGGTGTCTCATGTGGGGCTCTCTGCACTGCTGACAGGGCAGGGCTGTCTCATGAAGGTGTCTCCTGCTGGGCTCGCTGTAGTGCTAAAAAGGGCTGTCTCTTGTCGGTGTCTCCTGGGCTGCTCTCTGCACTGCTGACATGGGCTGTCTTATGAAGGTGTCTCCTGTGGGGCTCTCTGCATTGCTGACAGGGGCTGTCTCATGAAGGTGTCTCCTGTGGGGCTCTCTGCAGTGCTGACAGGGAATGTCTCATGTAGGTGTCTCCTGCGGAGCTCTCTGCACTGCTGACAGGGGCTGTCTCATGAAGGTGTCTCCTGTGGGGCTCTCTGCAGTGCTGACAGGGAATGTCTCATGTAGGTGTCTCCTGCGGAGCTCTCTGCACTGCTGACAGGGGCTGTCTCATGAAGGTGTCTCATGTGGGGCTCTCTGCACTGCTGACAGGGCAGGGCTGTCTCATGAAGGTGTCTCCTGCTGGGCTCGCTGTAGTGCTAAAAAGGGCTGTCTCTTGTCGGTGTCTCCTGGGCTGCTCTCTGCACTGCTGACATGGGCTTTCTCATGAAGGTGTCTCCTGTGGGGCTCTCTGCAGTGCTGACAGGGCAGGGCTGTCTCTTGTAGGTTTCTCCTGCGGGGCTCTTTGCACTACTGACAGGGCAGGGCTGTCTCTTGTCGGTTTCTCCTGTGGGGCTCACTGCACTGCTGACAGGGGCTGTCTCATGAAGGTGTCTCCTGCGGGGCTCTCTGCACTGCTGACAGGGGCTGTCTCATGAAGGTGTCTCCTGTGGGGCTCTCTGCACTGCTGACAGGGCAGGGCTGTCTCATGAAGGTGTCTCCTGCTGGGCTCGCTGCAGTGCTAAAAAGGGCTGTCTCTTGTAGGTGTCTCCTGCGGGGCTCTCCGCTCTGCTGACAGGGACTGTCTCTAGTAGGTTTCATCGCGGGGCTGTCTGCACTGCTGACATGGGCCGTCTCGCAAGCTTTGGCGCTCTCAGCTGTGCCGGGAGGGACAGGGGAGGGCCCTGGCTCAGACCCGCCCCTGGCCCTCCCCTTCCCAGAGAAGGCAGTCTCCTCTCTCCCGCTCGGCGCCTGGACTCAGCCAGTCCGTGGTGGAGGGTCGGGGTGTAGGAAGGAGTCTGCTCCGGGGGTCTCCAGAGACCGCCCTCTGGGCCCACGTGGTACAGGATCCGGAGAGGAGGCAGCAGGACAGGGCGAGCTGCTGAAAGTGCACGGCCCCCAGTCTCAGGAGCTGCAGGAGACGTCCCGGCAGGAACCGGAGCTTGGGGCAGGAACAAGGGCAGTCCCAGCAGGAACGGGAGCCTCCCAGCAGGAACGGGGGCAGTCTCAGCAGGAACAGCCCCGTGTGGAGTAGCTGACCCCTAGACCTGCAGGAGACGTCCCGGCAGGAATCGGAGCTTTGCCAACAGGGGAAGAGCAGGAACAGGGGCAGTCCCATCAGGAACAGCAGCCTTCCCATCAGGAACAGCAGCTTTCCCAGCAGGAACAGGGGCCTCCCAGCAGGAACAGGGGCCTCCCAGCAGAACAGGGGCCTCCCAGTAGCAACAGGGGCAGTCCCAGCAGGAACAGGAGCCTCCCAGCAGGAACTGGAGCCCTCCCAGCAGGAACTGGAGCCCTCCCAGCAGGGCCTGCGGAGAGAGCAGGGGCTGCAGGGCGAGGTGCAGGAGGCGCAGCACCTGGTGCAGGAGCTGAACCCTAGACCTGCAGGGGCCGCCGGGTGTTGCGGGACGTGCCCTACCACGAGTCCGACCCGCAGCTCGGGAGCTGCAGGGGGGCCGCGCCAGCACGTGGACTGGGCCCTGGGAAGCAGGGGGGCCGGAAACGAGGAGCAGGAACAACAGTGGTGGGGGCCGGTCCTGCAGCAGCTGGAGAAGCAGGAACCGCTGGAGCCACGGGGACACCAGGACCTGCCGCATCCAGTGGGGAGGATGCCCTCTGCCACCCCCCAGTGACCCCCTCACCAGCACGGGCCCCGTGGGGCTGACCCCTCCGTACAGGTGAGTGCCTCTCTCTTCCTTTACACGCCAGCATCCGCCAGTGATGTGCGCAGGGAGTTAGGACGGGGTGTGCAGGGAGGGATGCTGGGAGGTATGCTGAGGTGAAAGGGGCGCTGGCAGGGTGGTGCCACAGTTTGCATGGGCAGGGAGAAGGGCAGAGGTGGGCTTTGGCAGTTAGCTGTGCATGTAGATGGCCAGAAGAAGATGGTATGTGTGTGCAGTGAGGGGACGTGGTGTGCAGTGAAGAGCAGCCCGTGTGCCCAGCGCGAGGCGCTGGAATAGATGACGTGTCCTGCGAGTGGCTCCGGAGTAGCCTGTGTGTGCAGTGAGAGGAACAGCAGTAGACTGTGTGTGCAGTGAGAGGATCAGCAGTGGACTGTGTGTGCAGTGAGAGGATCAGCAGAAGTAGACTATGTGTGCAGTGGGAGGATCAGCAGTAGACTGTGTGTGCAGTGAGAGGATCAGCAGAAGTAGACTATGTGTGCAGTGGGAGGATCAGCAGTAGACTGTGTGTGCAGTGAGAGGATCAGCAGTAGACTGTGTGTGCAGTGAGAGGATCAGCAGTGGACTGTGTGTGCATCGAGAGTATCTGCAGTAGACTGTGTGCAGTGAGAGGATCTGCAGCAGACTGTGTGTGCAGTGAGCGGATCAGCAGTAGACTGTGTGCAGTGAGAGACTCTGCAGTAGCCTGTGTGTGCAGTGAGAGGATCAGCAGTGGACTGTGTGTGCAGTGAGAGGATCAGCAGTGGACTGTGTGTGCAGTGAGAGGATCAGCAGAAGTAGACTGTGCAGTGAGAGGATCAGCAGTAGACTGTGTGTGCAGCGAGAGGATCAGCAGTGGACTGTGTGTGCATCGAGAGTATCTGCAGTAGACTGTGTGCAGTGAGAGGATCTGCAGCAGACTGTGTGTGCAGTGAGCGGATCAGCAGTAGACTGTGTGCAGTGAGAGACTCAGCAGTAGACTGTGTGTGCAGTGAGAGACTCAGCAGTAGACTGTGTGTGCAGTGAGAGACTCAGCAGTAGACTGTGTGTGCAGTGAGAGGATCAGCTTTAGACTGTGTGTGCAGTTAAAGGATCTGCAGTAGACTGTGTGTGCAGTGAGAGACTCAGCAGTAGACTGTGTGTGCAGTGAGAGGGTCAGCTTTAGACTGTGTGTGCAGTGAGAGGATCAGCAGTAGACTGTGTGTGCAGTGAGAGGATCTGCAGTAGACTGTGTGTGCAGTGAGAGGATCAGCAGTGGACTGTGTGTGCAGTGAGAGGATCAGCAGAAGTAGACTGTGTGCAGTGGGAGGATCAGCAGTAGACTGTGTGTGCAGTGAGAGGATCAGCAGTGGACTGTGTGTGCAGTGAGAGGATCAGCAGTGGACTGTGTGTGCAGTGAGAGGATCAGCAGAAGTAGACTGTGTGTGCAGTGGGAGGATCAGCAGTAGACTGTGTGTGTAGTGAGAGGATCAGCAGTAGACTGTGTGTGCAGTGAGAGGATCGGCAGTAGACTGTGTGTGTAGTGAGAGGATCAGCAGTAGACTGTGTGTGCAGTGAGAGGATCAGCAGAAGTAGACTGTGTGTGCAGTGGGAGGATCAGCAGTAGACTGTGTGTGTTGTGAGAGGATCAGCAGTAGACTGTGTGTGCAGTGAGAGGATCAGCAGAAGTAGACTGTGTGTGCAGTGGGAGGATCAGCAGTAGACTGTGTGTGTAGTGAGAGGATCAGCAGTGGACTGTGTGTGCAGTGGGAGGATCAGCAGTAGACTGTGTGTGTAGTGAGAGGATCAGCAGTAGACTGTGTGTGCAGTGAGAGGATCAGCAGTAGACTGTGTGTGCAGTGAGAGGATCAGCAGTATACTGTGTGCAGTGAGAAGATCAGCAGAAGTAGACTGTGTGTGCAGTGGGAGGATCAGCAGTAGACTGTGTGTGTAGTGAGAGGATCAGCAGTAGACTGTGTGTGCAGTGAGAGGATCAGCAGTAGACTGTGTGTGCAGTGAGAGACTCAGCAGTAGACTGTATGTGCAGTGAGTATCTGCAGTAGACTGTGTGTGCAGTGAGAGGATTTGCAGTGGACTGTGTGTGCAGTGAGAGACTCAGCAGTAGACTCTGATTGCAGTGAGAGGGACAGCAGTAGACTGTGTGTGCAGTGAGAGGTTCAGCAGTAGACTGTGTGTGCAGTGAGAGGATCAGCAGTAGACTGTGTGTGCAGTGAGGGGATCAGCGGAAGTAGACTGTGTGTGTAGTGAGAGGATCAGCAGTAGACTGTGTGTGCAGTGAGAGACTCAGCAGTAGACTGTATGTGCAGTGAGTATCTCCAGTAGACTTTGTGTGCAGTGAGAGAATTTGCAGTGGACTGTGTGTGCAGCGAGAGACTCAGCAGTAGACTGTGATTGCAGTGAGAGGAACAGCAGTAGACTGTGTGTGCAGTGAGAGGATCAGCAGTAGACTGTGTGTGCAGTGAGAGGATCAGCAGTGGACTGTGTGTGCATCGAGAGAATCTGCAGTAGACTGTGTGTGCAGTGAGAGGATCTGCAGTAGACTGTGTGTGCAGTGAGAAGATCAGCAGTAGACTGTGTGCAGTGAGAGACTCAGCAGTAGACTGTGATTGCAGTGAGAGGAACAGCAGTAGACTGTGTGCAGTGAGAGGATCTGCAGTAGACTGTGTGTGCAGTGAGAAGATCAGCAGTAGACTGTGTGCAGTGAGAGACTCAGCAGTAGACTGTGATTGCAGTGAGAGGAACAGCAGTAGACTGTGTGTGTAGTGAGAGACTCAGCAGTGGACTGTGTGTGCAGTGAGCGGATCAGCAGTGGACTGTGATTGCAGTGAGAGGAACAGCAGTAGACTGTGTGTGTAGTGAGAGACTCAGCAGTAGACTGTGTGTGCAGTGAGAGGATCAGCTTTAGACTGTGTGTGCAGTGAGAGGATCAGCAGTGGACTGTGTGTGCAGTGAGAGGATCAGCAGTGGACTGTGTGTGCAGGGAGAGGATCTGCAGTAGACTGTGTGTGCAGTGAGAGGATCAGCAGTAGACTGTGTGTGCAGTGAGAGGATCAGCAGTAGACTGTGTGTGCAGTGAGGTTCTCTGGATTAAACGATGTGTGAAGTGAGAGCTGCAGGAGTAAACAGTGTGCGGCTGATAAGTAGACTGTGCGTAGGTGGAAGTTCAGGAGTAGACAGGGTGTGCAGTGAGAGACTCTGGAGTAGACGGGGTATGCAGTGAGAGACTCTGGAGTAGACAGGGTGTGCAGTGAGAGACTCATGAGTAGACTGGTTGTGTAGTGAGACACTCGGGAGTAGACGGGGTGTGCAATGAGAGACTCTGAAGTGGACGTGGTGTGCAATGAGAGACTCTGAAGTGGACGTGGTGTGCAGTGAGAGACTCTGGAGTAGCCGGTGCGTGCAGTGAGAGAGTCCGTAATAGCACAGGGATGGGCTCTGATTCTGGAGTAGATCATGTGAGCAGTGTTGGGCTCCTGAGTAGATTGTGTGTGCAGTGAGGGGCTCAGTGCAGTGAGGGGCTCGGGAGTAAATAGCGTGTGCAGTGAGGGACTCAGCAGTAGCCACTGGTTGCAGTGAGACGCTCGGGAGTAAACCATTCGGGCAGTGAGACGCTCGGGAGTACCCAGTGTGTGTGCAGTGAGGGGCTCGGGAGTACCCAGTGAGTGTAGTGAGGGGCTCGGGAGTAAACCATGTGTGCAGTGAGACGCTCGGGCGTAACCAGTGTGTGCAGTGAGGGGCTCAGGAGTAAACTGTGCGTGCAGTGAGAGGCTCGGGAGTACCCAGTGTGTGCAGTGAGGGGCTTGGGAGTACCTAGTGTGTGCAGTGAGACGCTCGGGAGTACCCAGTGTGTGCAGTGAGACGCTCGGGAGTACCCAGTGTGTGCAGTGAGGGGCTGGGGAGTACCCAGTGTGTGCAGTGAGGGGTTCGGGAGTTGCCAGTGTGTGCAGTGAGGGGCTGGGGAGTACCCAGTGTGTGCAGTGAGGGGTTCGGGAGTTGCCAGTGTGTGCAGTGAGGGGCTGGGGAATGCCAAGTGTGTGCAGTGAGGGGTTCGGGAGTTGCCAGTGTGTGCAGTGAGGGGCTGGGGAATGCCAAGTGTGTGCAGTGAGGGTCTCGAGAGTAGCCTGTGTGTGTAGTGAGAGGCGCAGAAGTCGGCGGTGTGCAGTTTGTGTTGTGCATTCTCGGCCGAGAGGAGCACAGGAATGTGGGTGTTCGGAGAGGTTCACCTGCTTAACCCTTCATTTATAAATCCCTTTCTTAGATACCTGATGCAGCTGAATGTCGATTTACGACACCGTTCCTTTGTTTAACACCATTACAAAAAGTGTGCCAAATGGAGGCGTCATTAAGCACAATGAGCCTTTTAACTTGTTTCAAGGGTCCAGGCGTGGGAGACCTCCAGTGCACCCCCGGTGCCTTCTCGGGGCCCCTGCCCCCATACATACTGTCTCTATACATTGTAACCATATGTCCTTCCAGAGCGGTGCAGAAGCAGACACCGCAGGGGCGCATGTACAACCCCCACAACCTTGACGTCAGTCAAATCGCCCGTGTCTTATTTTAGGGGGAGATGTTACATTAATAAAGGCTGAGCTGCAGACCCCCCACCTTTGGCCCCCAGGGGAGCATCGCCCAGGTGCCCTTGGTCTTGGAAACTCGGGGAGTAACTTGAAGGACCTGGAAGGAAAGAAAGACCAACTCGGGGCAGACTACTTTATTTATTTATTTTGTTAATCGCATTTCACATTTTCTCTATAATGTTTTTTGCGCTGGGGCCTCTTTAATCCGCGTCTTAGACCCAGATCTGTCTCTGGAAACATACAACGGCCCCTTCAAGGTTATAGGCGTCCCAGACATGGGATGCCAGCTTTACCTTCTTGTTAATCATTCCAACATGTGAGTTGAAGCCGTGCTGACGTCACAACAAAACATTAACGGCGAGTGTGTTCCACTGAACTGTGCACCTGATGTACACAACTCGCACCTAATTGTTTCCCCATCTGATAGATGAATGAATGTTTGCTTTCAGTGACTTTCAGAGAATTCAGGGCGAAACGTCCCCGTGTGCGCGCAGGGGCCGCCAGTAATGGGGCCCTACTAGCTGGGGTGGGGGCGGAGGTGTTCTAGAGGCAATCATGTGCCCCCCCCCCTTCCGTCGCCCCCCCCCCTTTCACCTCCGCTTCAGTGGTTGGGCTGTCACGTCGTCTACCACCCCCCCCGCCCCGCCACTTGCTTGCACATTTTGTGGTCCAGCCCTAGTGCCCTGAAGCAACCTCAAGGCACACGCAGCGCTCTACAAAACTCCACATTGAATGAATGCATACAACAGTGCACGACCTCTGCTTTAGAGCAGCGGCTCTTCACCTTTTGGCTTCTGGAGACCCCCCTCCCCCCACTGAGTCATTGCTAGAACTTGGGGACCCCCAACTGAGTCATTACTGGAAGCCGGGAACCCCCACTGAGTCATTACTAGAACCCGGGGACCCCCACTGAGTCATTACTAGAACCCGGGCACCCCAACTGAGTCATTGCTAGAACTTGGGGACCACCCACTGGGTCATTACTGGAAACCGGGGACCCCCAATGGGTCATTACTGGAAACCGGGGACCACTTTATTAATCTGTTAATATTATTTAATTTTCTAAGTAGTTGCGGACCACCTGGGGAGGCTTCGCAGTTGAGAACCACTGCTTCCTTTGAGGCTGGAAGTTATGGAGTAAAATTAGCCACACCTACTCGACTTGTAGGGTTCCCTCCCCGGAGATAGTGGCCTCTACAAATCTGTATAACATAACATTTACGAATCACTGAAGGAGTAACTTGGCAGGTCCCAGTCAAGTAGATGGAATTGATATAGAGACCCAAAATAAAGGCAGACTGACATTCTTCAGATACAGAATTAGGTGGAACTATAGGGATTTGTTTATCCAGTCCCCCATTAATCAGCCCCCCCTCCCCCCCGCCCTAAATAAGACAGTTTTTTTTTATTTAAATGTATAACCGCCACCCTTTAGCCAAGTTGGCGTTACCACATATTCACTCGCAGTAACTGGTTCCGAAGGATCAGGAACAAGACATGGATGTAGAACGGCTTTAAATTCCATTATTTATCATGCACAAATTAATAACTAAAATTCAGATCCAGAAAGGCTCCTTTCAAGGACAGTGGGGGTTTGACTAGTTTGTTCTCCCCTCTCGCCCTCTTAAAAGACCATGACTAGCCTAAGCAGTCAAGTTGTTCAAATGATTGTAAGTCAGAATATCATAGTCTAAATATCATCAGTTTACAAATGGTATCACCTAAATACCATTTGTATAGAAATCGTAACAGTCGATGTAGATTCTCTTTTTTATTAATTCCAATCCAAATGTCTTTATTTCAGCCACTAGGGCCTTCAAAGTACAGTTCCCAGTAAAACAGGTATAGTACATTTTAGAGTTAAAAAATTATAAATTTCTCAAATTCATATATTAAACAAGTCATCCAGTGGACATATACAGGTTAAAAATCTCACAAAAAATAAAAAAGCTCATGGTACAGTCATCAGCCAATTAAAAAGATAAATGCAGCCGACTACGGGAAAGCATTCCAATTGGTTAATATGTTTGCAAACTATGTTAAGGACACAATGTTTTTGCCACACGATATTTAGCAAATAGTTCACTGATACGTCACCTAGTTTTGATTCTGATTCAGGAAGTTTTTATATTTTGTATTTATCTTTTACAACTGCTTTTTGCTTTTGTCCTTTTCCTAATAGTAGAGTCTAGTCCAATATTTAGTCTAAAGATCATTCTTACATTTCCATGTTTCCTTGGATGTACTTAGTGACTGCTCTTGAAACTGGTTTTAAAGACTGAACCTCCATAGCAGCCCTTATCCAGTGTTGATGAGTGCCGTAAAACCACACTGGTCCCCTGTGTCCCAATCCAATCTAAGTACACTGCAGATTGTGTCATCTCCACACTGTTCTTGTGGTTAACACTGGGATATCTACTAGAACAACCTCTCCTGAACTCATTAATTCTAACTGGGAGAGGGTCATTGATCTCCAATCCATTGCCTCCTGATTCTGCAATCATCTCTGGCTGAGGTTACTTTCAAACGATGGCTTTCGTGAAATTCCTCAATTAATCAGAAATGATTGGCCGGAACTAACATAAAGTCAGTCCTGGTAGGAACCAGCAAATGGTCCTCTCCCAGGTGACCGATTGGAGATTGTGAAGGAAATGTTCCAAACCCTATCGATGGTTTTCTCGTGTTGGGATTCACGGCTTTCGTCTGAGTTTGTCCTCTGGATGACGGACTCCTCCTATGTATCTTTATCAGTCTCCAAACAATGTGGACATTCCGGTCCCCTGTAGTGAGTAAGAGACGCTTGAAGAGGTTCCAACTTTTTTGTCCAGTATCAAATCTCAACTAAAGAGCGATGATGAATGTCCTGGTGCCATGTACATTTTAAGAATCAGCAAAACTAGTGGGGTGTTCCTACAACCTTTAGTGAAGATAGAACATCCTAAAATTAGCCGCGCCTCAACCTCTGTCGCTTTCTGTCCCTGAGCCTGAAGATACTGGCCCTGAGGGATGTCCTCCAGCGGGGCTACCCCCTGCCTGGTGCTTCGGACCTCTCTTGCCAGCCCGCAAGAACGCCAAGATAATTCAGGACATCAGGATGCAAATTAACCAAACCTCCATGTAGGCCTAACATATAACGGGGGATAGAGATGATCAGACCTCCTTGTCCGAAGACCAGCAGCCTTCTAGGAAGTAATTTTAAAACCACATGTGAGTGGCAGTTTGTCAGTAAAGCACCCACAAACCCCCCTGTCTTAATTGAAAAAGTTGAGGCCATTTATAGGTCATTCTCCCAGTCTACCATCCAGGAGAATAACATAGCACCTAAGGCTTCCATACCACTGCTGACTATTCCCAGCCCTACTCTAGAGGAATTTAAAGCCTTGACAATGAAGGTTAAATCCGGCTCACCTGATGACCCCATGAGACCCATTCAATTCCAGGAAATTGCTGAGTGCTGCTACCCGGCCATGCACAGTCTCATTGAGCTGTCTTTTAATACCGGCTGTGTGCCCAGTGCTTGGAAGCAGGCTACCATCATTCCCATTCTAAAAAAAACGGCCCTTGACCCCACCAAATCGGAACATTATCGGCCGATTTCCCTGCTTCCTTGGCTAGCGAAATTAGCAGAATCTCATGCTAACCGCATCCTGTCACTCCATCTGCAGGAAGCGAAAATACTGGATAAATCGCAGAATGGGTTCTGTGCGGGTCACAGTACCGAAACGGCTCTTCTAGCAGTGGTGGAGAACATCAGGAAGATGTTGGACCAAGGTCAAACGGCGGCACTGATCCTATTGGATCTCAGTGCCGCGTTTGACACGGTGTCCCATCAGATCCTCCTCCATCGCCTTGAGGAGGCCGGAGTTGGAGAGAGAGCACTCGAGTGGTTTCGATCTTTTCTCACTGATCGAACTTTTAAAGTATCCACTCCCCCTTTTGTTTCTGCTCCTCGTCCGATCCTGCAGGGTGTCCCACAGGGGTCGGCCCTAAGCCCTACCTTATTTAATTTATATGTTCAACCGTTGGCTGAGGTCGCCCATAGTTTTGGTCTCTCCATGGTGTCATACGCCGATGACACGCAGCTGGCGGTGGCACTTAATGGAGAGACCAACATGGATGCTGCCACTTTTCAGTCCGCGTTAAAAGCTGTGGCGGGCTGGATGGCGAACAATCGCCTCCAACTGAATGCCTCTAAAACTGAGGTTATTATTTTTGGTAGGGAAAGTGAGCTTTGGGGCGATCAGTGGTGGCCACCTGAATTTGGCCCTGCTCCCACCCCAGTGGCTGAAGTTAGGAACCTTGGGGTGTGGTTGCATGATAAACTTTCATTCACCGCTCACACTAAACGGGTTGCCGGAACTTGTTTTGGTGCCCTGCGGTGTTTGCGACCCATTTTTAAGTTTTTTGATGCTGACACGAGACAGATCATTGTCCAGGCCACAGTCTTGGCTAGATTAGATTACGCCAGTTCTCTGTTCTTAGGCGTTAATCAAGCAGAACTAGTTCGTCTCCAGCGGGTGCAAAATGCGGCCGCCAGGATGTTGGTTGGTCTTCCGAAGTTTGTTTCTGTGCGCCGTACTATTCAGGATCTTCACTGGCTGCCCATGGGGCAAAGAATCAAATTTAAAACCCTTTGTTTAACTTTTAAAATCTTGAAGCTGGCTTCTCCCCCCATTTTGTCACAATTAATTTGTCATTATGAGCCATCTAGAGTCCTCCGATCCTCAGGGACAAACCTTGCTGTAGTGCCACGTTTTAAAAAAGCAAGGATGGGCGGACGCTCTTTCTCTGTGATGGCCGCAGCTCTCTGGAATTCCCTGCCTGCCTCTCTTCGCTCCATTCCTGATCTGCTCCCGTTCAGAAAAGCCTTGAAGACCTTTTTATTTTCCACTGTTTAGTCTTCTCCTCTGGTTATTAGTTTCCGTGTTGTGTTTTTTACCCTCTCCTAAGCGCCGGGACGCCTCTTGGCTGCGGGATCCGTTGCGCTTTATAAAATAACATAACATAACATAACAATGCTCCTGCCACCCAGTGCCAGTCTCGAGAAAGGCCAGCACCTCCTCGATGCTTGTCCAGAACTGAAAGTTGAACGAATATCTATACTAAAGAGACATGTTAACGTTCGTGGAATAAGGAGTTGCAGACAAGCACTGATAAGAGGCCTCCATAGGGACGATATCATTTTAAACTCTGCTTTTGTAAGGTTTCTAACGGAACTGAGAATTGAGTGAGAACATCAAAAGCTAAAAGAATGTAATGTAGGATGTACATAACATGTAATAGTGTAACAAACTTGAAGCTTGAAAGTTTTTAGGACTGATTTTATAACTGATTTTATAATCAAGAATTACTGCACATATATTGTAAGGTTTTAATTCATCAAACAATAAACTTTTTTAAAAGCGCCCACGTCACCCGCCCGCCCCTCTGATCTTCAGCTCTGTGGGTGAATACAATCTGAGACTGGAGCACAGGTGTGTCTCTCAGGCTAGGCAGTTCATTGGGATTTCCAGCAGTAGATACATCATTTCCTTTTTGCTCTAAAACCTGTTTTTTCTAGGGCTGGTGGGTGTTGCTCAGAAAGCCTTCTTCACGTTATCGGGCACAGGGTGTGTGTGGTTGCAGGGTGTGGGCAGGAAACCTCCAATACTGGCATGTCCAGTCTGACACTTATAGCTTCAGGCACTGCATGAAGGGCCCCAGCATGTTGCTGCAGGTGGCATTTGTTAGTGTTGGCGGGGGGAGGGGGGGCGGGGGCAGTCTCGCGCGCCGCTGAGTGGTAGGGTTGCATGATGCTTCCTCCTCTTGTAGGAGGGGTGGGTTTGAGACAGGCTGCCCATTTTCCTGTCCAGATGCCAGGTGGTTCTACTGGCTTTGTCCCCACACCCAGGGCAGATGCTGTATGTTCCATATGGCTGTGAAGAGGGCCCTTGTCCTTGTCCTGTCATGTGCCACTTTCAAGCAGTCCTGGCTTTTTAGCCAAAACACATTGCATTCTGGGACTTGTAGTTTTGAGCGCTTATCGTGGTAAGTAAACCTCTGCATGCAGAGTGTTCTTGGCTAAAAAGAGGCCAGGACTGGAAGTGTTGTACCTGGGGGCACCCCAAGGAAATCCCTTGCACCTCTCTCCCTCCCTCCCATCTCATTTTTTATTTTTTTATTTAATAGATTGCTAGAGCACAGGTGTCACCTCATACACTTAATCTAGACAGGGCCGCAGTGAGAGTAAGGCTAGTGGCTAACGCAGCCAATAGAATGACTTGGTGAAAAGCCAGGTCTTCAAAGCCTTCCTGAAGCACAATAGATGGGTAGAGGCTCTAAGGGCAGCTGGCAGTGGACTCCAAAGTGGAGGTGCCTCTCTGTAAAGGCTGGCCCACCTTGCCTAGCCTTCAGAAATCTCGTGACACAAAGGAGGTTGGCTGAGGCTGAGCAAAGACACCGTCCTGGGGTGTTTCTTTCGGCTCCATTGCAAGGGCACAGGATCAAAGCCCTGCAGAGTCTTAAAGACCAGACCATCCATCAAGACCTAAAAGCTGTCCTTGGTTCCAGAGGGAGCCAATGGAGTTCTTTCATTGCCTCAGATTCCGATGCTCTGCGGGATTTGTTCGATGCCAGTTTGGCGGCGGAAGCCTGTACTCTGTGTGTCTATTAGGAAGGTAGCCCGGTGTGCCAAGGCGCAGTGCATTACAATAAACCAGCCTGCTCAAGATAACACTGCGCACTAGAAGGGATTCGGCTCTGGAAGGTGGCGCAGGAGGGCGCTTTCTGAGACCTCTCATTCGTGTTAGTCCCGGCTGCCCAGGGCACATGTTGCTCCAGGGAAAGTTTATCATGAAATGCAACCCCGAGATTCCAAACCATATTCGAGAAGGACCCCTCTTGTTCAGTGGGGAGAGGCCAGAAATTGACGGGCAGTGTCACAGGGAGTTTACTGGCCAGAGAGCAGAGCAGAGGAATTCTGTTTTATCCTCGTCAAACTTGAGGTGGGCTTTCAAGCAGTTGACCATGTCTGGCACGCAGTTATGGAAGGAGCCGATAACACCCCGCTGTGCATCGCCGATGCACGGGGTCAACTGCGTACCACCTGCATAGTTCACTAGACTGATGTTATGAGCCTTAATCAAGGCATAAGGTATATAATTATTTGCATAGTTAATTAAAACCGTTGCAAAGCGCCAACATGTTCAAAAAGCAAAATAAATACGTGTACTACACATTCCTTCATGAATATTATGTTACACGATTTCTAATTAGTTAAAATATAAAAGGTGATCCGTGGTCTTGTATGAACATTAAAAAAGGGTCGGACTGAGAGCAGATCTAAGAGGGATGCCCTGTTGGACGGATCTGAAAACAGACAGATAGGGGGCAGGGCGACTGCCTGGTGCCTGTCCGAAGGATATGAGCTCCCCACTTCAATACTGTCCCACCAACTCCCATCACAGCAGGGCTATCGAGGGGGGTCGGATGGTTGACCGTATCAAAGGCGGCTGATAGATCGAGCGTCATGAGATCCGTAGACTGGCCCCATCCACCCTTAATTCATTCACTCCTTCACAAGTAGAAGTTTCAATTTATGTTTTAAATGTTGTAAGACGTTTCTGTTTGTAAATGTTTCAAGTGTGGCTGAAAACTCTGCTGTGTAACCTCGCGTGCATGGTGACGTTATGGCTTCAGCTTCTTAAAATTGAGAAGTGTCGTGTTGGCGGCCATTTGTGTTATTTTTGTTCCAACTCTGGGGCCCCTCCTAATCTGCAGCACTATATGGGGAAATGTTGGCTCGTGACAGTCAGTGGGTTAAATAAAGGTCCTTCTACGATCACCCTTCTGGACTCCCATGATGTGCGTGGCCATCTGTGCTAGGTCTGTCTTCTGCAGGGCACTGTTCTGAGCGCCAGCATGGGCTTCTCGGCATTCATCCTTCTGGGACCGATAACATGGGATGCATTAGTCTGACTCGCTGTTCACAGAGCTGCACAATGTTATGTCGGGTAACACGTAAAACACAAGTTTGTACAAAAGTGTGTACTGAAAGAAAGAGCGAGAGATTTCAATGCGAAGTAAAGTTACAGTGGGCGTGACTGCAAGGCTAAGGAAAGTCCCAAAGTTCCTGAAACGCAACCATTAAGGTGCTTGTTTGAAACCCACACATCCTGGTGCTCTGCGAGTGCCTTCACTGTCCCGGGGTGTTGCTGGGAGCCTTGTCTTATTGATCACTCAGAATTGGTTATGAATTTTGTATTGCGCTGTGCTTTCTTGTCAGTTCAGTTCAGTTCTTTATTTGTTTCGAAGGTTGAAAACCATCATAAAAATGCATAGTAATACATAACCACGAAAAACATACTGAACATCAAAATTTTAAAAAGAGACGAGTTAAAAATAATTTTTGTAGTTAATATATACAAACTGTAGCCATAAAAGTGAGCAGCAAATTTCATTTTGTTTCCTCCCCTTTCATCCACCCTCAACCCCTTGTATTTCTTAATTTAATCACAATTTTTAGAAAACTCATAATAGCACACAGGGTACGCATTTCAGTTGCTCTTTGCAGAAATAATAAAGCAGATTTGGCATGGGTAATTTTTGAGTCCTTTAAAATGTCCACCAGAAATGTCCGACGCGGGATTTTATAAAAAGGACAAAGTAAAACAAAATGAAGGGTGTCCTGCGGAGACCTATTCTCGCAGCCGCAGGCACCCTTCTGCTCAATTGTTTGCGTAAAACCAGGCGGATAGGCTAAAATATTATGCAACAAATTGAGCCTAAAACGAGTCATTAAAAACCTCTCATATTGACTATACATTAAAAAAAGGTACGGTTCCATGCCCATTTCATTACAAACAAGCGAATGAGCAACTACCGAGGATTTAATAGAGTCAAGTTCCATCCTCCAACAGTCATATTTTTCCAGTAGTTGCTTTTGTACATAGTGTCTGCAATAGATACCCACATTTGAGGGGTCCAAAAATAACCTTTGCTGGTCAATAGCCCCTAATGTTTCTTTAATATATTTCAACCAGGGGATTTGGAGCCATCTATCTTTCCGTAAGCAATCCTGGATGATCTGTCTGGTTAATTCCGCATTGGGGTTTAGCCAAATTTTGAGCCAGGTCAGTATTGGTCTCAATCTGATCAAGTCAGATATGTATGGGGTACCCAGCTCTTTGTGTGTTATTGCTGCTGGGATGCTCAGGGGAAGCTTTAACAGTTTTTTAAAAAATGTGTCTTCCTCTCCTTGTATCTGTTGTGGATCCCTAAAACCCTACACCTCTGCTCCATAGATAGCCTTCGAAATACTGACCGACCTATACAATGTCATCACCTGCTCAGGGGACCAACGTCCCAGTCGTCGGGCAAAGTTTAATATGGCCCCATTTGCTGAGACTAGTTTCCTGGACCTCTCCTCAATCAATGGGGCAAACTTAATCTTTTCGTCAAATAGGAGACCCAAGTACCGTAAAGTGGTCTCAGTGTCCAAAACATGTTCCACTAGTTTGAACACAAATCTCTTTTGTGGTTTCTTCCCTGCTACCATAATAAAAGATTTTGTCAAATTGACGGAGAGGTCCAGGTTCTTCATGAAATCAGCAAAACCTCTAATTAGAGGCTGGAGACTGACTGCTGTTCGTGCGAGGAGGACCGCGTCATCTGCGTACAAAAATACCGGTATATGACGCGGGCCTACCTTTGGGCAGTCAGTCCCCAGTGCTAGCAGGGCACTCTCCAGACCGTTAATGTAGAGGGAAAACAAAAAAGGCGCCAGGATACACCCCTGCCTCACCCCGCCGGAGCACGGGAAGGGATCGGTACTCACCCCCCCGCGCTATAGCGGACCTTGGCAGTGGTGTTCTAGTGCAGTTCCCTCAGGACGTTAATAAGATCTGGGTCAATTCCTAATCTATACATAAGTGTCCAGAGTTTGGCTCTATTAACGTTATCAAAAGCCGCTGCTAAGTCCATGAATCCCATGTACATGGTCCCATCACTCGTCTTAGTATATTTAGCCGCAAGGAGGTATAGATTGAGGCATTGGTCACTAGTTGACCTGCCTGTTCGAAACCCGTACTGGGTATCCACCAGGATGTTATGAGTATCAGTCCACTCTATTAAGCGGTTGAGAAGTGCCCTCCCGAGTACTTTAGCAGAGACATCAATCAGCGAGATTGGTCTATAACACTGCGGGCTGTCCCTACAGCCTTTCTTATATATAGGGACAATCACTGCAGTGGACCAAGATCGCGGAAGACCCGATTTAATTGCTGCATTAAGTACTCTCGTTACTATTGGTGCCCATAAATCAATATTACTTAAAAATAGGTCTGGTGGGGTGCCATCCGGGCCGGGGGCTTTGTTTCGCGTCAGCCCTAGGATTGCTTTTAGAACTTCCTCCAGAGATAATTCTAGTTGTTCTGCCCTGGGACCCTTCCAGATTCCATCTCCAATGTCTACCTCCTGCTGGTTATACAAAGATTTAAAATGGTTAATCCATTGTTCTGGTAGTATGTTGGAGCTAATAACTGGGGAGCTTGAGTCATGAAAACAGGGTCTATTTATGATTCTCCGAGACTGGGCATAGTCCCTATTTTCACCTGCCTCCCTAAGGTCTGCCTAAACTTCTTTTTGGAGAGCACTCTTTCTTCTCTTTACCTGGGTTTTATAGTTCTGTCTGCATCGGGCAATTTCAATCTTGTCCCTCGGGGCCTTTTTAAACTCTGCTTTAGTTCTCTTAATGCCCTTGAGCAGTTGGTATCGAACCATCTAGGGGAAGATAATTGCTTAACCGGCTTCTTAGTTTTCAGTAACCCTTCTACTATTTTAGTTAAAGATTCGAAAGCCACAACCGCTCCTCTGCCCTCTATTGTGGGGTCTAAGCAGATCTCTATATGCTCTTTCCCTTCACCCACTAGCTTGGAGTAAAAATCTTGCGGGTTAATCATTGTCCACCTTATGCGTCTCCCTTGGTCTGTTGCTTGGATTTGGGTTTCAGTGACAACCCCTGGGTTTTTCCCCGGTAAGTCATTATAATTAATTTCTAGGGAAAGGGGATTATGATCGCTGAAGGGACTCCAGTCCGTTCTTGTTCTAATAATCTGCTCTTTAGAGCAAGCAGAGATCATTATAAAATCTATTATCGACCCACCACCTCTCCCTTTGAATGTGGGTAAAGGAGTCTCCCCTGCTTTCAGTGCAACTAAATCCATAACATGGGTGAGCGCAAAATTATCTAAGAGCTTCATCAGAACTGTGCCCTCTTTATTGTGTTCAAAGTGGGGACCCTTTTCTAAAGGGCATGTAGACCAGTCAGCAGAGATGGGAAATAATTTAGGGCATAGGTGACAGTTAAAGTCCCCCATCAGCAGGACAGTTGGTTCAGGTCCCTTCATCCTTAAATCCAGTTCCTCATTTAACCTACTCTCCAGCTCTGATAATATAGGAAGATTCCCATCAACCGGCCCAGAATTATAGAAATTTAGAAGTAATAGTCTCTGCCCCTGGTACTGTAGTGAGGCTGCTTGTAGAGTGTCTGTCGCCCAGTCTGACTGTGACCAGGTACCCTTTAGATCTAAATCTACGTATATTGCTAAGCCTCCTTTTGCTCTCCCAGAATTCGTCTCTTGGGCAGGTCGGAAAAAACACTTATAGCCCTCCAGTTGACAGAGGTCAGAATCACGCGCCCATGTTTCTTGGAGAGCTATAACATGGAAGCGCCTTATAAATTCTTTCCACTCCTTGCTTTTAAGTTTAGCTTCCAGGCCTGCTATATTCCAGGATAACACGGTCAATCCAGCCCTATTCTCTTTCCCTCTCGCTATGATAGATTAATTTACTCTAACCTCACCCGCTACTGATGGATCTATCATGTTTTCACTTTTCTCCCCCTGTTTCGAGAGTTCTTCTGGCCTCAAGGTTTGTTCATTCCCAGCACTCCCGCAACTACCCTCTATTTCCGGGCATGGGCATTCACTGGTAGCTGAGGATGTTACAAAATTATTTTCTATCGGGGTGAGCCAATCTTTATCCTCAAGTGACTGCAAAGGGGCAAATCTGTTTCTCCACTGGGAGTAGTCTCGTGGAGGTAAGAACTGGTCGGGGTGGCCTACGGGTCTTGATCTTTGTATACATTGTGGTCTTCCAGGGTTCCACCCACCATCATCATCAGCACGATTGGTGTTCCAACTCCTTGGGTAAAAGTGCCCGAGTGGGAGTGCACAAATGGTGCTGGTTTGATTCCTATTGGGATTCTTCAGGATATAATCAACCAATCTAGTGTCTCTAAAATTTGCGACTATACAGTCCCCTCTTATGTCTTTTTTCCTCCCACCAAGCCAATTCACTCGTCTTACATGCACTATCTCTCCTCTGTCCCCATTATTTAAGGGCCTATGTATATTCAGCCACTTGGAGATTTTGACGTGTAATTGATAGTGTGATTCTCTCTCGGTAGGCCTAATTTCTGGCACCCCTGCAAAAACTATTACAAATGGACTGGCCTCTGGAGGGAGATCTATGTGTGGGGCGGGGCTGTTTGTAGTGTAGAAAGGGTCAGAATCTGTGTAACATGGGTCGTAATTCCCATCTCTCTGGGGACGGTCTTCCTGTCTCCATTGCATTAGTGGTTGTAAAGGGGGTTTATCCATATTTTTGGATTTCGTATTTTGAGTGTGTCCCTCTCTTGGTTTGTCGTTAGAGCCCCCTCTTTGATTTTGGGAAATTTTTGGTGCCCTCGTGGATCTGGGCAATTGTGTGTTGAGTATGACTAACACAGTTGTTATTCGGCAATCTGTTTTTGTTTGCATTGTCATTGCTGACTACCTCATTTGTTTGATTAGAATCAATAGAGGGTTTCGTGATTGCATGTTCTATTGCCTTGCTTTGTTTAGACAGCTCACACACAATTTTGTCCACCTTGCTTATAATTGGTTTTAGTTGTGCGGTTATAAAGGATTCTAATTGTTTTTTTAGGTCTCCTAAGACTACCTCGACCCATCCTGGTGGAATTGTTTCTGTTTGGGTATTATTTTCTACTAGTATAAACTCTTGCCTGCTTGTTGAGCGACTGCCTCTTACGGGTGCTTTCCTTTGCCTCTGTGGCCCCTTGGTCCTCCCCTGCCGTTTCGTTTTTCTCTGATGGATCATTTCGCTACGCCCGGAGATTTCTAACCTCGGGGATTGTGCACAAGGGACATCCTCAGTGTCGTTGTTTGATTGGGTCACGTTTCCTATCATATTTGGGCTATCTGCAATTGGTGGGTCTCTAGCGGGTGTTAGAATAATTGCATTAAGGTTAGGTGAGGAGGAAAGACTCCGTTCCATGCGTTCTATTCCCCCGAGACCTTTTTTAGCATTAAATCAATAGCAGTAGGTTTATTTCCTTTTGTTAGGGCAGACTCCTTCGTTACCGCTCGTGTTTGCTTGGGGGTCTCTCTAGTGTGGGATTTACTCACAACAGAACGTGTGTTGGGATGATTAGACATTTTCCCTTTTAGGACTCCAACTTAGTCACTCTTATATCCGCAGAAACAGGGTTAGGTATACAGCATTACTTAGTAATCCCACAATTAACAGGTGACAAAACCGACTTAGTTCTCTAGCACCCCTATTCCTACAACCGGAAAATTAATCTAATGATTTTATTAAAGGGGTTCGGAGACAGTTACTCAGTCCAGAACCTCGATATATAGTACCTGAGTCAATTGTTGGAAGTCCAATGGGGCCAAGTGGCTGGCCCGCCCTTGTCCCGGGCTTCTCCCGGGCGCGCCCGCGCGTGTCCCGTGGGACGAGGGGGCGTGTTCTCCTTTATGCGCCTCCGGGCGCTTCCGGACTGAGTGTGGCGGCGGCGGCGTCCTTGCCGCAAAGGGGCTGCTGGGGGATGTAGTTTTTAATGTCCCCCGGCGGAGCCAAGCCCGGCCAGGAGCACCCACAGCAAGTAACCAAGTGGCGGAGCCGAGCCCGGCCAAAAAACAAACAGCGCAGCAGAGCCCGGCCGTGGGCAGCAACAGGTAATCAATTATGCCTCCCCGCTTTCTTGTCAAGTGTCAAAGCTGATGCATGTCAGCCCCTCTGAGGTGTATTTTTATTTGCTGTCGCTGCATCCTTCACTCCTGTTAAAAACACTGCATTAATCATGGCTGTGACTGAGAACTTTGATAAAAGTTGTGCTAATACATACATTTTTTGCGCAGGGCACCTGTAATCGGAGGAATGCGGTAATGCGCACTCGAACTCTTTATCCCCTCCTCCATTTTGCCAGACCTTGGGTTGGAAAGAGGAAAAATCTGCCGAAATCAGTGCAAACTCTCCAGTGGTTCAGAATATTCCAAATTAAACCTCTGAAAATGTGAATGGGGAAAGAATGCACCCCTATTTTAATACCTCGGGGTGCATTGTTGGAATGATTGAAAACCTGGGCCACTGACCCGGCCAGCTCTGGCCAGAGGTCCCCAGTAGAATAGTCGTGATAGGCTCGGCGCTGCCGGCATTGGCACCGCCAGCATATTCAGGCCCCTTTCTGCATCGCCACCGCTGTGGGATCCTGGAACCCGGCAGAGGCCGCGGCCTTGTAGTGGTCCCACCATTGTCATGCGGTGGTCAGACCATAGGGGCGTGGTGCAGGTGGGCGGACCGCCACTGCAAGTACGGTGGTCCAAAGGACCGCCATACTCGTAATAACCCCCTAAGGCAGAATAAGGAGGTCTGGAGTGGGTCGGGCCTTCGCTACCTAAAAGCCTACTTTTGTTAGTTTTAATCAAGAGAAAAAAAAATAACGGTTTCCTCTGGCTGAGGTGTAAATCTTTGCTTATCCTTTTCAGAATTTGCTCATGAATTGGAGTCATACGTGTAGTGTTCAGCTTGGAGTAGGCGTCTGAAAATGTAATCCGTGTAGAACCAATACCTGTAAGGCTGCTTCTTTCATTAATGAGTCTTCGCGTGGTAAGGCCTAAGGCGGGTCCTGCAGGTGTGATATTGTGCAGATAGTGACAGGTAGACGTCTGTTTGTTGAATGTACATGCTTGGGTGTGAGTGCATGTGTGATATTGTGCAGATAGTGGCAGGTAGACATCTGTTTGTTGAATGTACATGCTTCGGTGTGAGTGCATGTGTGATATTGTGCAGATAGTGACAGGTAGACATCTGTTTGAATGTACATGCTTCGGTGTGAGTGCACGTGTGATATTGTGCAGATAGTGACAGGTAGACATCTGTTTGTTGAATGTACATGCTTTGGTGTGAGTGCCGGTGTGATATTGTGCAGATAGTGACAGGTAGACATCTGTTTGAATGTACATGCTCCGGTGTGAGTGCACGTGTGATATTGTGCAGATAGTGACAGGTAGACATCTGTTTGAATGTACATGCTTCGGTGTGAGTGCACGTGTGATATTGTGCAGATAGTGACAGGTAGACATCTGTTTGAATGTACATGCTTCGGTGTGAGTGCACATGTGATATTGTGCAGATAGTGACAGGTAGACATCTGTTTGAATGTACATGCTTCGGTGTGAGTGCAGGTGTGATATTGTGCAGATAGTGACAGGTAGACATCTGTTTGAATGTACATGCTTCGGTGTGAGTGCAGGTGTGATATTGTGCAGATAGTGACAGGTAGACATCTGTTTGTTGAATGTACATGCTTCGGTGTGAGTGCACGTGTGATATTGTGCAGATAGTGACAGGTAGACGTCTGTTTGTTGAATGTACATGCTTGGGTGTGAGTGCATGTGTGATATTGTGCAGATAGTGACAGGTAGACATCTGTTTGTTGAATGCACATGCTTGGGTGTGAGTGCACGTGTGATGTTGTGCAGATAGTGACAGGTAGACGTCTGTTTGTTGAATGCACATGCTTGGGTGTGAGTGCATGTTTGATATTGTGCAGATAGTGACAGGTAGACGTCTGTTTGTTGAATGTACATGCTTGGGTGTGAGTGCATGTGTGATATTGTGCAGATAGTGACAGGTAGACGTCTGTTTGTTGAATGTACATGCTTCGGTGTGAGTGCACGTGTGATATTGTGCAGATAGTGACAGGTAAACGTCTGTTTGTTGAATGTACATGCTTCGGTGTGAGTGCAAGTGTGATATTGTGCAGATAGTGACAGGTAGACCTCTGTTTGAATGTACATGCTTCGGTGTGAGTGCACGTGTGATATTGTGCAGATAGTGACAGGTAGACATCTGTTTGTTGAATGTACATGCTTGGGTGTGAGTGCACGTGTGATATTGTGCAGATAGTGACAGGTAGACATCTGTTCGTTGAATGTACATGCTTGGGTGTGAGTGCATAAATTGACTTTTGTTGACAACGTTTGCTACAATAAAACTCTGCTCCTTGGCTGTTTGTTTATTTAGAAGGTCGTGCGGTTGGTTTGTCCTCATCCACGTGCTGCAGATTGTTAATGAAGCCGAGTTTGGAGCAGTTTGTTTCCTGAGCGCCTATTTTATTTTGACCAGCTTTAAGCTATCTGACCCCCTGCGTGGACCATAAACCTCTCTGTGCGGTGCTGTGAATGAACAAACCCGGGTTAGACCTAAACACCGATTTAAAAAGCGATGTTTCACACTAAGAAATCCTTGCTCAGAGTTTCCCAAAATGTATGCGTGTGACCACATGTAGCTCCCTGAAGTCCATGGTGTAGCTGGTGAACTTTATTCGAAGGTTCTGAAAGTTTTTGAAACTCTGGAAATTGCAGCTTAAAGGAACTGTTTGAAGAGATTGTGCTATTTCCAACACTACAATGTTTATGACTCCTTTTCATGAGCAAATTCTGAAAAGGATGAGCAAAGATTTACACCTCAGCCAGAGGAAACGGTTATGTTTTTTTTCCTTTTGATTAAAACTAACAAAAGTAGGCTTTTAGGTAGCGAAGGTCCGACCCGCTCCAGACCTCCTTAGTAAAGCCCTTATTCTGCCTTAGGGGGTTATTACGAGTATGGTGGTCCTTGGGACCACCGTACTGCAGTGGCGGCCCGCCCACCTCCACCACGCCCCTATGGTTTGACCACCGCATTACAATGGTGGGACCACTACAAGGCCGCGGCCTCTGCCGGGTTCCAGGATTCCACAGCGGTGGCGATGCAGAAAGGGGCCTGAATATGCTGGCGGTGCCAATGGCGGCAGTGCCGAGCCTATCACGACTTGCATTTCCGCCCCACATTCCATGGCCGGACCTTATCATGAAAAGGGTAGCGGAAATGCAGGTAACGGGGCCCTAACGGGCCCCTGGGCGGATGTACCCATGGGGATGCATGTAGGGGGGGCATACGTGGTGCCCCCTACAATTGCACTTTTGTGCATGCACTGTGTGGCACGCGCAACATGGTGCATGCCACACAATGCACATACATCCAGCAGGCTCTCTCACGGCAGGGGTATGTTGCATAGGCTCTCCTATGAGCCTAACATACCTGTTACCATGACACCACCAGAGCACCGCCCGCCCTGGATTAAACTCGTAATCTGGCGGGTGGGTGCACCACGGGCTCAGCAGTCTTCCTGGGACCACTGCAGTGGTGGTTTCAAACGACCAAACTCGTAATAAGCCCCTTGGTGTCCTAATTGGGGGAATTTCCACACTTGTTGAGGGTGGGGCCCAGATCCGCTCATTTTTAGTTAAATCGACATTTATAGAGTGTTATTTCTAGTATATTATTAATAAATTCCTAATGGCCCGAAATAAGATCATACAAATCAATCTAGCGAGAAAGAAGGTGATGGAAATGATAAGATGGTATTCCCTTTTCCCTTTGTTGGTCACTCTTACGTTGATGTTTCATCCTGTCCATCCTTTTGTTTCCCTCTACATGTCACCATTTCCAAACACATACTTGGATGAAAATTAGTATTCCAGTGTACAGTCACTGCACAGGAGAGGATTTTATTAAAGTCCAGGCTTTTTTCACCCCCTGGCCAATATGTGCTGGCATGAGATTTTAAAAGGTGAATATTCCACAAGTTGTCAGGACTATTTAGCTGAGTGTATCCTAAATTTCGAATGCCCTAAGTTGGAAGATGAAACCAGGAATAAAATGTTTTTTAAAAAATTAATTAATTCAACTGCTGCTCTGTTGTCAGAAGTCTTGGACAAAGACGAGTTGAGGAAAAAAACTAATTTTTGGTCTATTGCCAACTCTTTTGATAAAATGACTGCCCAACCTTATTTATTCTTTCATCAAAAACCCCTAATTAAAAAGAAATTTATGTTATTAAGGATTGGAATTTATCCAACCAAAGATGGAACCCCTAAATGGGTGTCTAAATGGGCATCAAATATTTGTAGGCTCTGTGGGCAGTATGACGAAACCTTGCTGCATATGATAACAATATGCCCAAAAATGCTGCAGGAACGGAAAACAATTTTAAAACCTATTTTTAAAATAATGGGAGTTAGAATGTGTAGATCGGTTTTAATATTTTGCCTAAGTGGTGACAATGTATTCAGCAATTTGTTCAATTCGTTCTTCAAGTGGAAAAGAAATTATGTAAGGTTGACGCCCAAAGTATATGTTAAATGTGTTCCTGCTGAGATATGATGATGCTGCTGGTTTTAGGGGGTTGATTGATTATTTTTATGGCACTTTTTTTTAATGTGTTATATATGCATTTTTTAGAGTACTTTTTTTTTTTTCTTTTTTAATAATGTCCCGCTTATTATGTTTACTAATTTTATTGTTCGGCATATGTGCACTTTATCCCCGACAGTAGCTATACATAACAGATAATCTTAAAAATTACATAATAATTCCTTGTCGTTAGTACAAGGCATTTTAGACTCTTCAGCGAAAGTTTTAATGCACCTTTCAAGTTAGCTGATAGCACAAGTTACTTTAGTATTGATTCTGTTATACCAGTGTATTCTAGCGGGTTTTAGTTTTAGACATTTGCTGAAATTATTTTTACCTTGATACTGTTTTCAGCTCTGTTGCCTACTGTTATTGAACATTTGCTGCTAGCCTATTGCACTTAATGCATGTTCCCTTTTTGCGATTGAATATTTGCTGCTAGTCTATTGCACTGAATGCACTGTTCACTCTTTTTGACGATAATATAAGTCAACTTAGCATTGATTTGGCAATACAACAGATACAGAGAATCTGTAAAATGTTCTTTTTCTGCTAGCACATTGTACTTTAGCTTCGGCCCTGTTAGCACATTGCACTTTATTTTGGACCTTGTGGATTGTTATCGAACTATGAAAATATTGACAGCACTATAATCCCTAACTGGAAAATGTCAATCAATTATGGATATTTTTTCTTTTATCTATGCACTGTATCCCCATGTGTTCGATCAGTCATTGTGTCTGTATTGTACTTGATTTCTTTCTTTTTTGTAATGGTTTTAATGAATCAACAAATAAAATAATTCATACACCCCCTATTTGGCACGCTGGCCTGGGGCTTCGTCAATGCTAAAAACTAGAGAAGTTAATGAGTACTGTTGGCATATTTTATATTTCATTTGTAATCACTTGTATTGAGAGTAACAAGCTAAAGATAAATAAAGTGCACCCTTATGAGAAAAGTATACTCGTGATATAAATCGAGGTTTGGGGTGTACCTAACTCTTAGGTCTACAGTTGGTGAGTAGTGAAGAAGAAAAAATATATATATTTAGGAAATAAAAATGAATCTAAGCTATAGAATGAATCTCTTTCTGCATCATTTAATGAAGGATATTTACATTCACTGACATAAATTTGGTGTTACCTTCAAAATGCCTATTGCAAAATCCGCTGGTGCGCTCCCATAATAATGTTCTTAATCAATACCGTTTGGATTGGGTGCTAAGCTGTGGAAAACACGGTAGGATTCGTATTGGCGCAAGGATCAAGTGTTATTGGCGCAAGGATCCAGTGTTCTTTGTCTCCTGTGTTTGTCTTAATATTGATACAACCCGTTTTCAAAACCCAAGGTTTGCCCGGCGATTCATTCCCCGTGTGCTCAGAGGGCGCCGTGCCCAGTACTGCTGCACACAGGACAGATCGGGTACTGGGTCAGTGTTCATTTCAGTTCCACCCAGCGTTACTAAGTGTGTAACTTTCGATTGTAAACATTAGACCTCTGCAGTCTGTGTTACCAGACCAGACCCATCCTCGTGGCACACCCAATGCTTCTTCCTTTGCTGGACTTAAACGTAGGATTCATCCTCCGATCAGGGCCGGCCTTAGGCATGTGCAAGCTGTGCACCTGCACATGGCCACCAAACCCCAGGGGCCACCACACCAATATATATCCTTAATATAATAATCCTCTGAGGATGGATACATATTTGCGTGGTGGCCCCTGGCAGGGATTTGGTGGCCTCCGGCTCTGTTCCACTTCCAAACACCTTCCTGAGCTCCAGGGGGGGGGGGAGGGGGGGGGGGGCTCCGCCCCACCCGGACCCACTCTTCCGGGGCCCCCACCTACGCTCCCTGCCCAGGGCCACCATGAGCCTAGAGCCGCCCCTGCTGCGATGGCCCAGCGAGGGGGCTCTGGGTGGGTGGAGTTAAGATAGCCCCCCCCCCCACACATACAAGTTGACTCGGACTGCCTCCGGCCTCCTATCCTTCGGTGCCAGGCGATGCACGGGGCGGCAGGCAGGGGTGGCCTGTTTGTGCCAAGCGGCCGTGGGCTGGGTGTGTGGGGCACATGGGTGAAACCTGGGCCACTGCCAGGGCCTAGGGTGTTCAGAGGCATGCCAGGCTCTGAGCTCTCCGGGGCCTCAGCACCCGCCCCCTCCATCCACCACCCCTCTCCCCTCCCCGGGAGGCCCCTTCTCTGCCATCGGCAGACTCCTGCGGCAGCAGGGGGGCAGCGTTTCTTCCGGTGGGCGCTGTCGCATGATGTCCGCATGACCATCACGCGTACAGTGTTTTTACAGCACGGGCTCTCTTCTGCACGCAGTGTCACGCGTTTCCACCGCACCCTACTCCCGGGCTCTGCAGCGCGCTCCACGGAGAGGAAACCCCCCAAGGCACTCGGGCATCATTGGGACCGTCCTCTTGACGCGCACAGACCTCTGCAACAGGTACGTGCACCCACCCAGCTATCCTGATGTAATGCACCCTGGACAACTATGTGGGGGACGAGGCCGTGTTTCAGTATATGATGCTGTCTGCCCCCCCCCCCCCCCCCCACTCCCTCCCCCCCGCACGAACTGGCATCAGTGAGTTATGAGACAATGCCCTGGGCAGCGGTGCCCCACACAGGGGCTAAGGGTAGGCGAAGGGCACGTGTGGGCAGCACCTGTGCCCTCTACAGGTATGCTGTGAGGTGAGCACCTGCCACAGAGTCCACACCTACGTCCTATTGTGTTAGCTTGTGCTTATTGATAACGTTCTTGCTTCAAAGACCGTCAGCCCCTTCCTGCTTGTGTGCCTGGGTGAGCATGCGGTGTCTCTGCAGGGGGCGCCTTCCTTGATCCCACGACCCGGAAGTACACGTGTTTTAACAGCACCTGCTTGACCCGAGTCTGTCTCGGGCATTGCAGGATGCGAGGGTCTGGAAAGCCAGCGAGAAGGGGGGTCTCTCCTATGTGCAATGCACCCCTTAGAAGGGTCGTGCGTGGCGGTGTGCACCTCTGGAGGCCACATGTGGAGTACTGTGTCCAGATCTGGAGCACAGTACCACTGAAGAAGTCAGAAAAAACACACTCGTCGAATTCAGAAACTGAAGACAGAGACGACGGTCTAGTGCATTAAAAGTAAGGCTACCTGTTTTCCGTTTTTACTGATTTTTACAGATAAATACAGACGGAAATCATTCATTTTCTTGTCTGTATTTATTTTTAAATGTGGATAAAAACGGAAATTGGGTTGCTTTTTGAGCAATTCTAAATACTGTCTGTCAAGACTGCCAGGCCAATAGATGTGTGGATAGATAGATAAGCAGGTTAAAAAAGAAAGGATTTTTAGTAATGAGGCTGAAACAGCAGTAGATATGCACAAGGTTGATATTGAAATTTGCATTTTTTCATATAAGTGCACCGATTTATCTTCTGTGGGTGCTCACAGCACTGAAACCTGGCAGACCTTCAATCATGAGTGCATATTTATCGGTTAAATAAATGTGGAAATATGCACATTTTAGCTCACATTTTCCACAAAACCCAAAATAAATATGGATAAATACAGATAAAATTTGCAAAAAATAAATATGGATAAATACAGACGGAGATGGCAGAAAAATAAATACCATAAAACCGGGAGCCCTAATTAAAAGCAAGCATTTCCAATCCAATTGGTCTTGCTATTGCGAGAGTTTAAGGTACTGACTGGCATTGTAAATGATAATGCTTTTTATTTATGTGTTTTTCAAAGAAACACATATAAAAGGCGTTGTCATTTCTAATGTTAATAGCTTAAACTACCCTTTGTCCCCGTATAGAGTTAAGTCAGCAGCGTCTGAAGAAAGGGGCGCGGCCACCATTGAAGTGAACGCTCGTGTGGGCTCTTTCACACAAGTGTAAAAATACATAGAGAGCTTTTGTAGCGCGGCCGCTAAAGTGAAAGAGGCCGAGCTCTAAATTAAATGAATACGCTCAGTGGTAAAGTGAAAGCAGCCCGCACTTTAAGTTAAATAAATAAGCGCAGCACTTTAGATAAAGTGGACCATGCTGGAAGCTAAAACATACATAACTAATAACCATATAAAAGGTGGCGGCTTGCTGCGATTTCGTGTGTGGAATAAGGAAGATCATTAAAGAAAATAGTGCTCAGCGACTACATAAAGCAGACCGTGTGACAACACAAGTAAAAGTGTCCAGTGGTTACGGCAGGTTATGCAGACAAGACGTTGCCGAGGAGGGACTACTAAGCCCATTCATGGGGGAAAAAAAAAGCAGCACTTTTGAAAGCCCAATAACAGGAGCCAATTGAAAAGATGGGCAGGAAATGGGCGGAGCATCTATGCCATACCGCAATACAGCATGCCTCGCAGAGCAGCGCACGCGCTGTCCAGGCTCGACCTAAAAAGTATGGGAACAGTGATCGCGAGTACATTGGGGAGGAGTCGGGCATCAACTAAAAAGGCCAAAATACACTAACGATTTTGTTGACCTTTCACCTACAGATAATTGTATATAAAATATAATGCACAAACCCTAAATGAACAATGGAATCACGTTAACTAATATCTGGTAAATGCAATGCCCTGGCAGGAAAGCTCCGTATAGAAAACTAAGTGTAATCACCAGTCAAAAGTTTACATCATTAAATAGCTCTAGAGATTCATGTGTCTATCAATCAATCAATCACAGGCATTTATATAGCGCACTACTTACCCGGAGGGTCTCAAGGCGCTAGGGGGGGGGGGGGGAGTGCTGCTACTGCTCGAATAGCCAGGTCTTGAGCTTCTTCCTGAAGGAGAGGTGGTCTTGGGTCAGGCGCAGGTCGGTCGGTAGGGAGTTCCAGGTCTTGGCGGCCAGGTAGGAGAAGGACCTTCCTCCTGTTGTCGTTCTTCGGATGCGGGGGACGGCGGCGAGGGCGTGGCTGGCTGATCGGAGATATCGTTTAGGAGCGTAGAAGTTGATGCGGTTGTTGAGGTAGCTAGGGCCTTGATCGTGTAGGGCTTTGTGTGCGTGGGTGAGGAGGTGGAAGGTGATTCTTTTGTTGACGGGGATCCAATGCAGGTCTCTTAGATGTCCGGAGATGTGGCTGTGTCGTGGGATGTCGAGGATGAGTCTGGCTGAGGCGTCTGGATCCGCTGGAGTCTCTTCTGGAGCTTGGCGGTGGTTCCGGCGTAGAGGGCGTTGCCGTAGTCCAGTCGGCTGGTGACGAGGGCCTGGGTGACCGTCTTCCTGGTCTCGGTGGGGATCCACCGGAAGATCTTCTGTAGCATGCGCAGGATGTTGAAGCATGACGAGGAGACGGCGTTGACTTGTCTGGTCATGGTGAGGGAGGAGTCCAAGATGAAGCCCAGGTTGCGTGCGTGGTCTGTCGGTTTGGGTGCGCTGCCCAGGGCAGGGGGGGCCACCAGGAGTCGTCCCAGGCGGAGGGCGAGGAACCCAGGATGAGGACTTCCGTCTTGTCTGAGTTCAGTTTCAGGCGGCTGGTCGTCATCCACTCGGCTACCTCTTTCATCCCTTCGTGAAGGTTGGCTCTGGCGGCGGCGGGGTCGTTGGTCAGGGAGAGGATCAGCTGGGTGTCGTCAGCGTAGGAGATGATGTTGAGGTTGTGTTGGCGTGCGATGGCCGCGAGGGGGCTCATGTAGACGTTGAAGAGGGTGGGGCTCAGCGAGGATCCTTGAGGGACGCCGCAGATGACTTCGGTGGCCTCTCACTTGTACGGTGGTAGACGGACTCTCTGTGTTCTTCCGTCGAGGAAGGAGATGATCCATTCCAGTGCCTTCTCCTGGATTCCGACGTTGCTGAGGCGCTGCACTAGGGTGCGGTGGCAGACAGTGTTGAATGCCGCGGAGAGGTCTAGGAGGATGAGGGCCGCTGTTTCTCCGTTGTCCATCAGGGCTCGGATGTCATCGGTGGCAGCGATGAGGGCGGTCTCGGTGCTGTGGTTGGCTCGGAAGCCAGACTGTGAGGGGTCGAGGGATCCATTCGTCTCGAGGAAGGCGGCCAGCTGCTTGTTGACGGTCTTCTCGATGACTTTGGCTGGGAACGGGAGGAGCGAGATGGGGCGGTAATTCTTGAGTTCGGTGGGGTCCGCTGTAGGTTTCTTGAGTAGGGCGCTGAGTTCGGCGTGCTTCCAGCTCTCCGGGAAGGTGGCGGTGTTGAAGGAGGTGTTGATGATGTCCCGCAGGTGGGGTGCAATGACCGCGTCGGCCTTGTTGAAGACGTGGTGAGGGCAGGGGTCGGTCGGAGATCCGGAATGGATGGAGTTCATCAAGCGGATGGTGTCTTCGGTGCTGATCGGAGTCCAGGCGCGGAGGGTGGTGGTGGGGGGCGGTGGTTCGGTTGTGGCGTGCGTCGGTTGAGTGCTGAAGCTGTTGTGTATGTCCGCGATCTTGTTGTGGAAGTAGGAGGCGAGGGAGTTGCAGAGGTCTTGCGATGGGGTGATGTCGTTGTTTCCAGCATTGGGGTTGGAGAGCTCTTTCACGATGTTGAAGAGTTCCTTGCAATTGTGTGCGTTGTTGTCTAGCCGGTCCTTGAATGCAGTTTTCTTAGTGGCGCGGATCAGTTGGTGGTGCTTCCGGGTGGCAAGCTTGAGGGCGGTCATGTTGTCCGGTGTTGGTTTCCTTCTCCAGGCTTTCTCGAGGGCTCGGCAGTTCTTCTTGGAGCTCTTGAGTTCGTCGGTGAACCATGGGGCCTTCTTGCTGCCGGGTCTGCTAGGCGGGGTCCTCAGTGGGGCGAGTTCGTCCGCGCAGTTGTTGATCCACTTCGTGAGGTTGTCGGCGGCCTGGCTGGGGTTCGCTGAGCTGGCGGGGGGGTGCTGGCTCAGGGAAGCGGCGAGCTGGTCGGCTGTGATCTTGTTCCAGCTTCTTCGAGCAACCGGTTGCTGGTGGTGGTGGATCGTCGTTCTTCTGAAGGTGAAGTGGACGCAGCTGTGGTCCGTCCAGTGGAGTCCAGTGGCGTGGCTGAAGGTGATGTCTTTGCTGGATGAGAAGACGGCGTTGAGTGTGTGTCCGGCGAGGTGGGTGGGGGTGGATACCAGCTGCTTGAGTCCGAGGTTGGCGAGGTTGTCGAGCAGGGTGGTGGTATTGCGGTCTATTGCAGAGAACTGCATAAGGTCTCAGATCTCAGTTTATTATAAGTTAGCTCAGTGGGTTAAGAGGCTGCTGCTGATTATTTTTAACTAGCAGGTATCCCGTTACAATCGAGCTCAGTAAGTTATGCTCCAACTGCAAACACCAAGGAGGCAGCTTGCATTTACAGTTTTGCTTTGTCTGATTGTTTTCTCGAGTTTTGAGATGTGCTGTGGCATCATTCACCACGGGGCCCATGCAGCACAGCCTTTCATTCTTTTAAGGTTGATACAAATGGGTTGGGTTTATTTAATGAGTTTTTTTATACATTAGGTTTCACATTATGACACAGTTATAACAGTTACAGGTTACATCAGGCTTATCAGTTGGGTTGAATAGTTCTATATATTAAAATCTAAAAAAAAAATTGTAATTGTTTCGAGTGCTATATGAATGAGCGTTGCTATAACTATATATGCAACCATACCGGGCTGCCCTACAAAGCCACATTCTTACAAAATCACAGAGATTGAACCCAAAACACTTTAAAATCTTCATCTCCTGGACACGTGAAGTAACAGCCAAAGCACCTCTCTGTTTGTTGCCCCCCTCTTGAGTCCAGTAGTTGCTCTGTTCTGTTTGACCTCTGTTGCTGCATTTGACCTCTGACTGCTTCCAGCTGGACACACTACTCTGACAGCAAAAAATACTGATTGCCCAGGAAGAGTCATTTACTGCCAGGCTGCCCTGGAGTGCACAGAGCCTTTACCCCCAGCTCTGCACAGGGAGTGCATAGAAGCTGCATAAACCCTGTTCTCAGCCCACATCTGGCGTGTCAAAATTCAATAGGCCGGATACAGCTTCTGTTCAAGGGAAGCTGCCAGACCTCGAATCCGACCAGTCCCCTCACTGTTCCAGTATTGATCATATTCTGATCTGGAAGCCATTTCTGGAATATTGAATCCAGATCTGTGTTGATGTGTCTAAACCTAGAAGGCAAACCTGGAGTATATTTTCCCATTGTAGGTCCGACATTTGCAGTACCCTGCCTGCCCAGTTTAGGAGGTTGCACACCTGTAGCAGGGTGCTGGATGTTGGAGGTCCCACACATGTATGACGGTGCTGAGCTTGGAGGGGTCGCCCACAGAAGGCCAGAGACCGTCTTGAGAGCCATGGGTGTGAAAAGCAGTGACTACAATAGGCAACGGCCTCCGAATGTAAGTATTGCATGAGAGGCGGCATGTGGGAGGGGAAAGAAAGAGACAGTCACATTCCTAAGTGAATACTCGCAGCCAAGAGGCTGCATGATGTCATCAGTGGGATACTCTTGGAAGCTGCAGTTCTGATACTGAACTGTTGGGAGAGGCCCAGGGGGGTGCTTCATAGAATACATTTTTCCACAGGAAGGGAGGAGAGGGAGAGACTGAGGCAGAGACAAACAGTACTAGACAAAAACAAGCACTGGCAAAACCAAAAGGGTTGATGTTTTATTTCTGGCATAATGCACGGTTCAAAATTCACTTATTATCCTTGCTGTTAGACCTGGCACCATTGGCGTGGGTCTCCCTTCCATTTTTGCTGTTGCCTCATATGTTTTTGCTGGTGTTACATTCTTTGGGCACTGTGCCACTGCTTTCCAGTGCCACAGTGCAAGTTCTCCCTATTGTAAATTGATGTATGAATCACTGGTTCCATGTTTGGCTATTTGGTTTACTTGTCAGACCCTAGTCTTGTGCACTGAGTGTGCCAGGGCGTGTAATCCAAATGCTGCTGGTGGGCCTGCAGCACCGTTTGTGCCACCCACAGAAGCAGCCTTGTAAAATGTGTCTACGGTCAGCCATGGCAGAGCCTGCATGCAGTCTGGTACAGGGCAAGTGCACCCACTTGCCAGTCCCTTAACCTTCCCTTTTCTTCATATCAGTCATCCCTATGGTAAGCCCAAGGGCAGGGTGCATTGTAAGTATAAGGTAGGGCAAGCCCTGATGTGTGTGGCATGTCCTAATAGTGAATTACAGGCATTTTCGTTTTTCACTATTGCAAGGCTACCTGTTCTCCATAGACCAGAATGGGCTGTTAGAATTATTACATTTTATAATCCTAACCGGCTCAGAGAACATGGTAGAAATTCGAGTTTAGTATGCCTGAACTCAGAATAATAAAATACATCTTCTAGTGAAGTTTATTTTAATATTCTGCGTTTGCAAATACCACTTTTAGAAAGTAGGTATTTGCTTGTCTAACCATTCAAACCTGCCTCTGCTAGTTTGTCTATTCCTATGTCTGGTTTCTGTGAGTGACAGGGCTGGGGAATTCCAGGAGACAGGCCGTCACCCAGTTGTGAATAGAGAGATCTGCATCTAGATGGGAGGGAGGAGTGCACCTGAACTCTGAATAGGGCTGTGCCTGCCTTCCACAGTGCTGGCCCCACCCCCTGGGGAGCGACTGATGTCTCTGCCCTGCACACTGAAAGAAGAGAAGGAGTCCTGTAAACAAAGTGCTCCAGGACTGTACTTGCCTTCCACAATGCTGGCACCCCCTCCTGTGGAGCGTCTGATGTGCTTGCCCTGCACTGTGAAAGGAAAGGAGAAGTCTGGTAAACAGAGTGCTTCGGAACTGGTTTGGACCGGGCAAAGGCCCCTCTCCCCTCAGAGAATAAAGGATTTCTGGGTATTAATATTGGGACCCAGATCCCAAGAAATTAGATCACTTTTGGACTACAAGAAGAAACCTTTACTGAGGAGAGGAACTTGAAGAAACCGAGGAGAGACTATTCCCAAGCTGAAGTGCTGCTTGGGGGATTGGCCTGCAGTGGTTGCCTTACTGCCGAAGGAAGGAGAAAGGAACTTTGTGTACTTTGCTTTCAACTTGTGAAGGATCTCCAAGGGCTTGGAAAAGAGCTTGCCTCCTGCTGAAGTCTCAGGGACAACAGACTTCACCCCCCAGCTCCCCAGAGTTCTTGTGAAGTGCCTGCTGCTGTTTTGGGCCTTCTGAGGAACAGTGTGTCACAAGGAGCTGGAAGTGCAACTCAATGAGAAGAAGCGTGTCTCTGTCGCTGTGCCTGCTGACGCAACTCCGGAGAAAGGAGGGTGTCGCCGCTGGAACTGTTGCACTGCACCACATCGGAGAGAGGTATGCTGCAACGAAGAGGAAGCGTGTCGCCGTCGCTGCTGCTGCCATCGCAACTCCAAAGAAGGAGGGTGTCGCCGCTGTAGTTGTCGCACTGCACCGCATCAGGAGAAGAATCTTGTAATGAATTTGGAGCGTGTCGCCGTCGCTGTGCCTGCCGTCGCAACTCCGAAGGAGGGTGTCGCCGCTGGATATTTTTCTGGATATTGAGGGCCATTATATCCTCAGATATATCCAAAAAATTCCTTTTTACCCATGCCATGGGACCCTTCCATTAAAACTTTTAAAAGGGTATTCCCCATAGGCATTTTTTAACTCAAAAACTCACTTCACATAGCACTGTTCACTTGCACACAAAAAAAAACCTGCTCCGCTGTAGACAGGCGTTGCAGCACAGCAGGATCGCACTCGGTGATCCAACTGGGCCCCGATGATGAAGCATGCCATCTACTAGGTAGATGGGTGAGGGGTTTACAAACATGCTGGTGATTCCCAAGGGAGATCTTCCTGAAAAGTACCTGCCTTAGGTCTTGTCCTCGTTGTTTTGTCATATATATCTGGGGAGACAGACAAGCACCACGGTCTATTCCTCACTCTCTTATTGTTACTATATCATCTAAGAACTGCCCTGAAGTAAGCTTAAATCTACCATCTTAAAGTAATCATAGTATGTATTTTTGTTGTTTATGGTCTTGTGGTAACTCTATATAAAGTCTACTTACTTTTTATATAAAACCTGTGTGGTGTCCATTTGTAGTGTTGTCACTGGGTTACTGTATGTGGTCACAGCTGCTTAACTTACAACGCCTCTGAAGTAAAGCCTTGCTGCTCGCGCCACGCAACCTAGAGGGAGAGCAGGGGTTATTTTAGGAGTGTAATCCCCCTTACCCTGACTAGAGGAGAAGGTCCCTATTTGCCCCAAGTACCTACCTGTGCCAACTAGAGACCCCCAAATCTAACACTTGCCAATGCTCGTTTGTGTTCTAGGGCGTCAGTGAGGACAAAAGGGCGAGAAAATGAATGTTACAGAAAATAAAGGAAATCTTTTTGGTTCTTGCTTGTCAATTCTTATATCTTCTGACCTATTGTTACCAATTCTTTAAGATGTGCATAGACTGCGCTTTGGCTGTACCCAGAGGTGTACATTTCTCTCATGGGGTTGGTTGTCCTATCATTCGGTCTTCCCTTGGAATGCGTGAGGGACTATTTTCCAACTGAATAGTGCTCTCTGTCATCAAACTGTTTGTTGCACTGAATTATTTATTTATCATACCTGCTCTGTACGGAAAATGCTCTGTTGCTACTTTACATTTGCATTTTCAAAGCCAATAGTACTGGTTTTAACCCCTTCACTGCGGCGGCTATTCCGCCGCAGTGCTAAGGTGGAGGAGGGGGGCGGCGCGGCGCTCCCGTGCTCATGACGGAACCGCTCCGTCACGAGCCTCGGGTGGGCTGTGCTTGTGACGGAACGGTTCCGTCACGGCCCCGCCAGCCTAATAGAACGCGCCGCGCAGGCGCGGCGAGCGGGCCGTGACGGAACCATTCCGTCACCAGCACAGCCCACCGAGGCTCGTGACGGAACTGTTCTGTCACGAGCACACAAGGGGTTAATATGATAATCTGCATGTGTGCGAATTTAAGTTCTTTGTAAGGGAACCAAAGTGATTGTTTTTATAAGCACTAAAGTAGCGTGGAAAAGGTTGTCCTGGGATGGGAATGTCTCGTGCATGTAAACTCTCATTTAATCTGTCCGAGTGGATGTGAAACAGTATCCTGACTTTTATTTTGGCACGGGCATTACCCTATCTGCCCGTTTCTGACCATGCAAGGTCCACGACCTGTCCTGTGGCCTGGGTCAGTACACCACGGGCCCCCTCTTATCAGGCTGTGGACTTCTGTCCTTTCACAAGGTATATCAGAAAGAGCGGCAGTTTACTGCGCTTTGTGAATGGAAGTCTGACTAGACTAGACCGTTTTCTTTGTCGACGACAGGCTGGCGTACTGACTTTTCCACTGTTGAGTAGAGACCCAGAACCCCGTGCTGGCATTCTGTGTACACCAAGATTGGAAGAGGTGTGGCGCAGCGGCCAGGGTGCCTATTTCGGACCACAGGGTTCACTGTTCGATCCCCGGCGCCGGTGGCAGGTTAGCCCAGCACCATGTGACTCTGGGTAATAGCTCGCTTAATCTTCCCGAGGGCCCCCAGCGCCGGGACACCTCTCCGGAGGTAGCTGTGCGCTTTACAAAATGCTGGTATTTCATTTCATGTATGCGTAGCGAGTGTGTTGCCCAGATGCGACAGTAGGACTCTGTGTGTGTGTGTGTGTGTGTGTGTAGTTCTTGAGTGCTGAGCCCAGCGGAGTCCTTTATGGATGCCTCTGACCGTACCACACCACAAGATGCAGGTTGCGTGCAGCTTCCTCCAGATAGTGGAAGTGTACTGACTGCTTCCTGTGACTAAAGGATGGAGACGCATGCACTGAAGAGAGGAAGGAGATGGGGCTTCCATTGGAAATTCAAAGAGCACTGTGTTTGCAAGCGCATGCTGCTACGTTCTTGAGCATTTCCATCTGGTAGATGGTAGGGGGAAGAATGGGCCTGCAGTATGTGGTGGTCATAGTGAGGAGGTTTCTATTACAGGCCTGGCAACTTTACCTGTCCCATCATCCGCATTCCTGAGCCAGCAATAAGCCGGGTGCGCAGAGCTCACATTTTATTGCAGCCATTCTTGAGCACTGCTGCTTACAGCCAGCCTCATTGCTATCTTCTGCAAAGGGGAATCATTTGGCACAAAGACTCTATCTGGAGAGCAGCCTGCAAATAACATTTGAAAGTTAACCAAGTCTAACCTGTTCTGAAGCCTTGGACCATGGATCCACATTCCCGGTCTGGAAAATGTGTATAAATGTGGGATGCAACCCCCCCCACTTCGTTCCAGTCCCATGTTCTCCTTGACCAAGGAAAGGAGTGCTCCACAGAGCCTCAACGAGATGCTGTGTAACCAAGGAAGGTGTCTGTGTGACAGCCAGTCTCCCAGAAATTGGAGGACATGACCTGAAATCTGCACTTTCAGCTGGAACAGCTAAGGATCTGACTAAAAACCCTTGAAGCCTGAATGCCTGCTGAGAGAGGGAGGGAGCGAGTGTGTGGCTGGTCCTGCAGGAGGAGAGACTGACGAGATGTCCGGCATGTTCCCAGCATGCAGCACACGCAGAAGGAGTGGGCCTGGGGTGACCTCTGATGAAAAGTGGACCCTGCCACTTGCGTATCCGTCTTCCAATTCAAACACTGACTGGATTCAATGGGCCCAACTTTACACATTCTCTCCTGTCGAACAATTAAAAGGAGGGTCTCTGCTGCATCCACCTAACCTTTGTGTAGGATATAAAATGTTTGCGTGCCCAGTTTCCACCTCCGACCCGTCCATTGTCAACCCCGCTACCCCATCCCTTAATTTTCATTGCTGTCTGTCAAGCCCCTTATATCATTTTCTGTCTCTTTTCCACCTTTCTCTACACCATACTTGAGTAAATTTAGCCAAAGCTAAAGGTGGGCAGGCTATTGAAGGACTGAGCCAGACTCAAGCCACATGATGATGCTTGTTGAGCTCGCTGACCTCTTGAAGCCTTCGGCCAAAAACAAGCAGACTTCGTGAGACTTGTGACGTTGCATTCACCCTTGTACTGCATTCTCCAGACCAGTTAAAAGGAGTGTCTGAACTGGTACAACATAAGCATGCCTGGTCAGTCATTTCAGGGTTCAAGCCAGGGGGTGTGGTGCCTCATATGTCATGCACCTACTCGGTGTTGTGGAAAAAAAGATTTTTGGCCCTCCGAATGGGTTAATGGCCATTCTTGTATCACGTGCAAGGTTGGCGCCACACAAACACTAATATAATGTGCAGGGCGTGTGGAAGCAGTAAGGAAACAATTGAGCACGTGGTATGTCTTTGCCCTGCACGTCTCAATGATCGAAAGACCCTGCTAAGGGGCGAATGGATCAAACTTGGTGTTCGCTCTTGTCGACAAGCCATTCCTGCATCCAAGAATCCGGACAATCCAATGCTTAACATTCAGTTCACCAAGTTCGTTACAAGAGCAGTAAAAAGATGCATAAATTGCGAGAGCCAACAAGCTTCCAACTGTTCACTCATAATGGGAAGAACTAAGCTCGATGTTGTTTTGCCGATCTGTTTACTTTACTGTACTACTTGACAGCGGCCGAATATAGCATTTTGCACATTGTTTACTTATTGTCCTCTGCTTTGTGTGGGGTCTTATTTATTTACAAATAGAATTGTACCATTAGTGTTTTAGTTAGCAGCTTTTAACAATGACTGTCTTGTCCCACCATTTTAGTTGATGTTAAAACTAGAATGGATCCTCGCGTTTTTTAACTGTGTCTTAAACAATTATTCACTGTTGAAAACCACACCCTCCTTTTATTCACGATTTGTTTGTGACGGTATCAATGTCTTAAATGGCTGCAGGTAGGCTGCTTCTAAAAAAAGCACGAGGAAATAATGTAAGTAAAGACACAGGAGTCCAGTTAACGCTTGTTTACTGCTATATTTATTTATTTATTTATTTATAAAATTTCTAGAGCGCACAAATACCTTCCGGTGTCTCGGCGCTAGAGTTCGTTAAGATTGCAGAGAGCTCCTACATAACTTACTGGTTGAAAAGCCACGTTTTAATGTGCTTCCGAAATATAAGTAGGGAGGAGCTTGATCTAATATTAAGGGGAAGCTCATTCCACAATTTAGAAGCAGCAATTGTGAAGCGTTTGTCGCCCCATGTTGCTTTCTTAGTGCGTGGAATGTGAAGTAACTGGGATGCCTCAGAACGTAAGGAAGGATTGGATTTATAGGGAATGATGGATTTTTTTAAAAAGTCCGGTCCCGAATTGTTCAATGTTTTGTAAATGATGCACAAGGCCTTGAACTTTGTCCGGCTTCTCACAGGCAGCCAATGAAGTTGGCGAATGATGGGAGAGATGGATGAGAATTTAGGTGTACCGGTTAAGATTCTTGCCGCCGCGTTTTGTACTAATTGTAATTTATTCATGACTTGTTCCTGTGCATTCAGCCATAGTCCGTTACAGTAATCAATCTTTGAAAGGACTAGTGTAGACATTAGGGTTTTACCTGAGTTAGGAGGAAGAAAAGGGAGAAGCTTTTTTACCATTCTCAAGGTATAAAAGGACGCTGAAACCACTGCATTAGCATGGCTATGAAAAGTAAGCTTATTGTCGAATAGAACTCCGAGGTTCCTAACTTTTTGCACTGGGTGAGGAGGATTTCCCAGCTCTGCTGGCCACCAGACTGGTGACCAAGACGGGGTCAAATCACCAAAGAGCATGACCTCCGTCTTGTCAGAGTTTAATTTTAAGCAGTTCTGGTCCATCCAAGTGCAAATTGCTCTCATTCCTTCCTGGAAGTTGGCGGCCACTGCAGCTCCGTTCCTATGAAATGCCAGGACTAATTGGGTGTCATCGGCGTGTGATGTTATTCCTATGCCGAATGACTTGATCACCCTCGCTAAGTCCGATACATAGATATTAAAAAGCGTCTGACTTAGCGAGGAGCCCTGAGGAACTCCACAAGGTAAGGTGAAATCAGGCGAATAATAGCTACCCATTTTCACAGACTGTTCTCTGTCTGATAGAAAAGATGCCAGAAGAGTCTTTGCTTTGCCTTGGATGCCCATGGCATCGACACGGTCGATCAGGATGTTATGATCGACCGTGTCGAAGGCAGCCGATAGATCTAAGAGTATCAAAATTGCTGTACCGCCTTGGTCAAGAATTATTCTAACTTCTTCAGTTGCTTTTATCAAGGCAGTCTCGGTGCCATGACCCTTTCTAAACCCAAATTGGGTCTCATCTAGTAGGTTATTATTATCAATAAAGCTAGAGAGTTGTAAATTAATTGCCTTCTCAAATACCTTAGAGGGATAAGGAAGCGAGGCAATGGGTCGATAGCTTTTTAACTCTGCTGGGTTTAGTGTAGATTTTTTTAAAAGGGGCTTCACGATGACTTTCTTCCAGACTTTAGGGTACTCTCCTGTCTGGAACATCGTGTTGCAAATGTGGGTAAGCACCGGGGCTACCTGATCAGTTACTAGTTTAAGTATGCTTGGGGGGCAAGGGTCCATAGGAGATCCTGATTTGACCGCATTCATAATTTCCTCTATAGATGCTTGAGGGAGCGAGGAGAATGTTTCCAGGGTTGGTCTGGTAGATATCTGAGGAGCAGCTGGGCCAACTATAGCATCGGAGATTTTTTGTGTGAAGTTGTTAAAAATATCTGTAACTTTTCCTTTGAAAAAGTCTGCAATTTCATTACAGAAGGCTTGAGAAGGTTCTGTAGAATCAGGAACCGTAGGGTTGGATAACTTTTTTACCACCTGGAATAACTGTTTGCTCGAATTTTGAGCCGATTCTATTTGTGTGGTGTAAAAATTACATTTTTCCTTCGTAATAAGTTTCTTATAGTTATGCAGGGCTGTCTTGTATCTATCTTTATCGTTGTTGTCGTAGTTCCTACGCCAACGCCTCTCTAGATTGCGACAACGTTGTCTTTCGAGCCTTAGTGATTCAGAGAACCATGGTGCAGAAGGTTTATTACGGTTAGGCTGCAGTTTTTTGAGAGGTGCCACATGATTTAGTGCATTGTTCAGCCAGCGCACATAGTTGTTGGATGCCTCACCTGGGTCATGTGAGTCTTTGAATTTAGTAGTTTTTAGTGCATTATTAAAGGCATGATGGTCAATATTTTTCCAGTCACGACATTTAATCTGTGAGCGTGCAGAGGGCGCGTCATATTTGCGTTTCCTAATTAATATAGAAAATACGACTGCCGAGTGATCAGTCCATATGAGTGGAATCACCGTAGGTTCATTCATGTATGGATTATTTGTGAATAATCCGTCCAAGGTATGACCAGCTTGGTGGGTGGCTGAGGAGACTCGCTGTTCTAGGCCTACTGCTTGAAAATCAGAGATAATCTTGATGGTATCTTTATCCGCATGATTTTCTAGATGAAAATTGAAATCACCCAGTATTGTATATTCTTTGTAGGCAGCTATTGGTTCTAATAGAGGATTGAGAGCTTCCAAGAAAGATGTGCGTGAGGTGGGAGGTCGGTAAAGTAATGTGCCTTTAAAAGTTTGAGTGGGGGAAAGAGTGAAGGTGAAACATAAGACTTCCATGGAATCATGGATCATTGGCTCAGTTTTTAGAGCCAGGTTAGCACGATGTATGATAGCTAACCCACCCCCTCGTTTTCCCGAAGATCTGTCTAGTCTGGTGACATAATAGCCATCAGGCGTAGCTATCTTGAAATCTGGGCCAGAAGCAGAGTCAGCCCAGGTCTCAGTTATAAACAGGATGTCAAGATTTTGAGTGGCTATAAGTTCAGCGACCTCATCCCTATGTTTGACAAGGGATCGGGCGTTTATAAGAGCACAATGTATATATTCTTCAGGGGTTGGTGGCAACCTAGGGGCAGCTAAATTAAAGTGAGGAGGAGTGGATTTAAAAGAGCAGTTTGGGCAGGGATTAGTAGGCAGATTGGCCAGAGAGTCTGCACAAAAATGGGAGCATCTTTTATCAGTTATCGTATTGCCAATACCCAAAAGTTGAGATTGGGTGTAAGTTATTACCTTAGAAATATTGTGGATGTTACAAGTGGTAGAAGGTCTGGCGCACAGCGCGGTCCCAGCGCGGACTGGCGCAGACTGGCACCCCTTTGGCGCGGCTTTAGCGCGGTGTCGGCGCTCCCGCTGCGCTCGACCGCTGCGCTTTAAAGTGACCATTTTATACTTTAAGCCACGCCCCCAGCTGGAACGCTAACTCCGTTCTGCTCTGGGAGGCGGCTCTGAGGTTCTGAAGCTCGCCCTGCCCTCCACACAAACGGCACGAAGCCGCGATGGAACGGGGCTGGGGGTCCACAAAGCGATAGCTTTACATGATAAAATTGTACATATGTTTTAAGCGTCTTAGCCAACAATTATGGTACAGGTGAATGCGCGTTTTAAACAGAATAAAATGCTATTTAAAAAGTATCCCAATAATGCTTTTCCAGCGTGCAGAGGAGGAGCCCCTCGCAATCTGCACGAGCTCTAGTAATACAAACTACCAAGGAGCTGCCACCATCTTGTAAGTGCAAATATTATATGTGCAAATATTTTAGCAACTGTCCGACATACGTTTTTTTTTTTTATTGTTGCATGCCTGTCATTGTAATGATTTTTATTAATCAAATAATAAAGTATTCACTCACTCCTCGAGTTACCTCAGAGCACTTGTGTGGCAGCGTAAATGGTCTTGAGTGCCAACCCCTCTGAAATGCCACTGCCTCCCGGGGCTAATGAAAATGCCCACCCTTGGTAGACTCTGTGTAAGTCTTCATTGGCTGCCCATAAAGATAAGAGTTTTGTTCAAAACCATGATTTTGGCTCATCAAGCCCTTCTTGACACTGGCCCTAAGTATCTCAGAGTTAGAATTCAGAGATAATTACAAACAAGAACTTTGAGATCGAACAGTCAAAACATTCTCAAAGTTCGGAGGAACTCAGAAGGATAGAAAAGGAATCTCCTTTTAGAAAGGCCTTAAAAACCTGGCTGTTTCGACTGAATTAACTGTTCTGCCATGTTTTGGTTGTATGTTTGTAGCATACCGTTTTATTTAGGAAACTGCGCCGGGACACTTCCGTTGGAGGTAGCCGTGCGCTATATAAGTGTTTAATAATAATGATAAAAGTGTGCCTGGAGGTGAGCTCTGTAGTTCACTTTTATCTTGCAAACTCTGTGCTCAGAGCCTACCTTTGCTAAGATAGCGCCCTGGGCTTGGGTGGTGAGACATGTGGTGCCCTTACTGATGGTAGTGCATTGAATGAGGCAGCAGGGGGTCCCTTGTGTGTTCACTGGTCAGTACCTGGATGAGCACAAACACCCCCCCCCCCGACCTCCACCAGCTCATCTAAATCACTGATAGCTTAGCTGCCTCATGCAGATGATGGTTTTGTGTGTGTGTGTGTCAGCACGGGTCAGAGAGTTAACGGAGGGCAAATGGGGTGTTAAAACAATGCCCGCTGTATGATAACAAAAGACTAAAACCACTTTTTTTTTTTTGATAATCAAATTTATTAGCATTTATAAGAACAAAAACACAAGAAGACCGCAATGAAAAGCACAATACATCAGCGTCAATCATCAACAAATAATAAGGAAGCCCAATCACAATACAAGGCCCTTGTACTGGCTCACTCAGACTTAGAATAAAACCACAGAGCAAAAGGGAAGTCCGGGTGAATTTCAGCCAAGCATGTTAAGCCACTTGCCCCCCACCCTCTCAAACTTCTCATGGCAGCCTCGGGCCTCAATAAGAGGTTTTCCTGGACCGCCACCAGTCCACCCCTCGGCGCCACTTACGTACAGTGGGAGGCTTTGCCTGAGACCAGGCCGCCGCAATGTCTCTTTTGGCCACTGCCAACGCTGTACCCAAGAAACACTTGTCTGCTCGAGAGCCATCTAAGCCGTCAAACACCCCCCAAAAGAAGATGGATGGGATCATCTGGGAAAAGTGTTTGTGAGTTGAGTTTCTATACCCGCCCAGAAGGAGGTGAGTTCGGGGCACAGCCAGACCAGACAACAGGCAAATCAGAAACGAACATGCAGAAACAAGGCTGCAGCAGGATGAGGAGGGCGTTGCTGTTGGCAGAACCTTAATGCACACAGCTCCATGCGCCCCTCAGAAAATTGGCGCCCTGGCCCTGCGCCTAGCTCTCCCATGCTAAAGGCCGGCCCTGCCTGTCTCTGCCCAGAGTGCCCTGAAGGCGTTGAGCGTCTCCTGAAGGCTCTTTGTGGAGTCAGAGGCCGCAGGTGGCATCTTCGTTTAAAGTGGACTACCTGCCTTCCGACAACTGTACACTATGTGTAGCTTCTGAATTCAGTTTCATTTCATAGGTTCTATTTGCATTTATTTAACACAGGATTCTGCTGTCGATCCTTCTAGAATTTAAAACAACACATGACCATCTGATGTAAAGCGGGGGAGAGAAAGATACCCACCCACTCTTTCCCACCCGCCGTCAAAAGAACCCCTTCTCTAGCACGTTTCAAGAAAGAGGCCAAAACCGTCCTCATGGGTAAATTCCTCGCCCAATGCCTGACCACAAATCTGATGTTTCTAAGACTATCGCTTCTTCCCCAGATCACCAACTCTCCCCGCAGAGAATTTACGGGGCCTTTAATTTTTTACCGACTTTAAATATGATTGCAATCTTACTTTTGTATCCCCTGTATCCCCCATGTTCCCTACACCCCTGCCCCTCGCCATCCCTTTGTACAGTTCTGTATATTTCTGCCCCTTGGACTTTGTTTGTACACCTCTGTATATCTTGTAAAGCGCTCTGATACCCTCACACGTCAAGTTTGCGCTCTATGAAACACTAACATAAATAAATAAATAAAAACCCATCAACCTTCTGACCTGCACAGCACAAATCCAGGAAACCTTGACCAAATTGTGTGATCTTGGTCACTTAACCTAAACCCTTTATCAAGCCCTTTGAGGAATGCAGTCCCGGATGTGCCTGCGCACAGACCTAACCTGCAGGTGTTTTAATGGACTCTGTGTTACCTCATCTTTAATAACAAGGTGTGAGCTGCACGTGAGCACCGACTGGCACTTGTATCACTAACGGCATAGTCGTCATGGCAACAAGGGAGGGCCACGGATGTTTCTAAGTTCATGTTTAGAAACTTTTGCTTCTAATGAATGCCACTCGGTGCGCTGATGTAACATAATGCCACATTGGCATAGAGGTGTTGCACAGCCCTGGGGAGGAGGGGCGTCTGCCTGCGCTGCTTCTAGTGTTCCTTCAGAGGGGCTCTAGTCTCCCCTTCCGCTGTCCGAGGGTATCCTTTCTGAGCCGAGGTGGGCTAGCCACTTGGCCACCCAGGATGTGGCGTTACGGACAGCGCTGCCGACCAGGTTCGAGTCTGGGCGTCGGCTCAACATCCTGTATTAATGGGCAAATCACCTCACCCCCTCCCTATAGAAAATGAAGGCGGAAGTTTAGTGAAACTAGCGCTCATGTACAGCCACAGCTCCCGCCCTATACAATTGTATAACCAAGCACAGGGAAGTAAAAAAATAAAGTAAATCCTTAACCTACTGAAAGACAAATAGAAACCCGCTTCCTGGTTGGTTTGTACAAAGTGAAACCAGAAACGTGGATGAAAATATTTAATTTCACCAACACATTTTTCTTCTTCGTAATGTTATTACGTGTGAAAGCCCTTTCAACCATGCGAGTTCAGAATGCCTCCTGTGCTTTAATAATCTGGGTCACCTGCAGTGTGTACATCACCGTCGTCTTGCCAATTAGTCCACTTATGCCTCAAATTTAAAAACTGTGAGTTAATAAGCTCGTCTCAGTGCAAGGCTGTGATGCGATTAATTGGTGTCAAAGGTTCACATATTAAAGAAATGCTTTTTTAATATTTTGAAGTGGTTTATTCACATTTTACGCTTTGATTGTTGGTTGATCTGCACAGCAAACATTTTCAGGGCTCGTTTCGTGCGCGGGCTCTAAGATCCGAGCCCGCCCCTTGGCTCGGCTCGGGCCCCTCTCCCTGGAATTCTGTTGGCTCGCCACCTCCGAGTCTGAGTGACAGGTGGACTCTGGCCTGCTGCCAGTTTATCGACTGAGGGGGCTCAAGAATGGCTGCCTCTTGAGGCGTGAGCCCTGCTCCCGCCACCTTGCACTCGAGCCCCCCCCCCCCCCCCCCCTTCCTACGACAGAGACAGAGGGGGAGGGCGAAAGTGCCCCGGCCACTTGGTACTCCCGGGCTTCCGCAGAGATGCGTGGCGCTGCCAGTGAGGGGCGCATAGAGCGGCTGCGCCAGTCAAGCTCCAGGCACTGGTACACGCAGAGCAAACGTCTCTCGGAGCCACACACCCGGTTTTCCCCACCCACCCTGCACACAAAAAAACACTTTTGCGCAAATGTCAGCTCTGTGCTTACGTCGGTCACAGCACGAGTGCATGTGTCCGTCTGTCTCTCTCCCGCTGGCCTCTTCCTCGCCTCCCTCACTCATTACAAAGCCTAGCAGGCAGTGATAAATTATTAATCAATAACCACTGCAGTCTCTGGCCACCGGGGCCACCGAGAAACACGGAGAGCAAGAAATGATACTAAATGAACAAAGCAGAATGGGCCGTGACCAACCAGCGCAGGCCACGTGCAAGGTGCACGGCACCCCAGCAGGTGTTTAAATCACTAGGGCAGAAAGAAGGGCGGGACTCGCCGCCCTGCGCACAATACCACCACCCAGGAGCACCGTTCACTGTCACGGCGCCATGAAGACAAGCACGTGTGTGGAGGCGCACGGGACCTGCACGGCCCTTCTTATGTCCAGTCAAAGTGTCCGGAAGGCACAAAATTTCATCTATTAGATAAAGCGCCTCTCTGGCTTCAAGAGGAGCTGGGCGCTTTAAAGAGAACACATCTATTGTTATGTTACGTTAGAGTATTTGTAAAGTGCATGGCTGCCCCAGCAACAGGGCGTCCCAGCGCTAGCTTCGGGAGCAGAGGTTAGTTGGAGAATAGCCGGGTCTTCAGGGACAGAGGTTAGACCAGTGGCATAGCAAGGTCAGGTGGTACCCTGTGCGGAAAATTTCTTGTCAACCCCCACATTGAAAATCAAACTCAATGCGCAGGAAACTGAGTTCCTTCTGATCTCACCTCCTGCGAAAATCTCCACCACCCAATCCTGGCTCAAGCACCTAACCGCACTCAATATCCAACCCACAATCGTGGACTCAGCAAAATCCTTAGGCATCACACTTGACGCCAATCTCAACATGCAGCAGCATATCAGCAAAGCAACTAAGGGAGCTAATTTCCAAATCAACACCCTGAGGAAACTTAAACCCTTCTTCCCAGCTAAGGACTTCCAAACCGCAGTACAAGCCCTAGTCATCCCACGCATAGACTACGGAATTGTGACCTTCAGGGGCCTCCCCCTATCAACAACCGCACCACTAAGAGCATCCCTGAACGCTGCAGCGAGACTGATCACTGGATCAAGAAAACACTCGCATATTTCTCCGGATCTAAGATCCCTGAACTGGCTGCCTTTTGAAGCCAGAATACAGTTGAAAATTGCCTGCATGACACACATGGTAGTACACCACAAGTCACCCAACTACCTCACCCAAAAGCTGACTGTATCAGGAGGCTCGAGAACAAATAGAAGCTCTAAAAATCTCCTCCTGAAGATTCCAAAAGGAGAAAACATACAAACGCTCCTTCTCAGGAATGGCACCCAGGATCTGGAATGCACTCCCTCCCGAAACGAGGCTGATCTCCTCCACTGCATTTTTTAAGAAAGAAGTAAAAGCCATCCTAATGGCTAAATTCACTTGAACTCTATATTGGTCCGATCTAAGACTTTACACCGACTCTGTATTAGCTGTTTATTTGATTATCTACATGTATTATGCTTTTATCTGACTGAGATCTTATTTTGTTACTCACGTACTACTTATTACCATTATTGTAACAAAAAGTCTGATCAATCTCCCTCTTGTTTCCCTTACCCCTTCTTTCTGTAAAGCGCTCTGATATCTGCAAAGATCTTGTTCGCGCTATATAAAACTTTGAAAATAAACAAATAAATAAATAAGTTAAAAGCAGGAAAAATAAGATGCTTAAAGCTTTTCATTTCTGTTTTTTTCTTTGCTGCGCACCACTTGTTTTAAATACTATGTTTTTTTTTTTAAAAAGTGTTGTGCGCCCCAAATTTTTATTTAAAAAAAACATTTTTGCCATTTTGTCACCCCCTCACTGATGACACCCGGGGTGGTCCACACGCCCCTTCCTACGCCGCTGGGTTAGATGGAGAATAGCGAGGTCTTTACAACCCTTCTGAAGGCCTAGTGATTCTGGATGGTCCTAAAGAGTCAGATTCTCAATCGGAGCATAAACACCCTCTGCCTCGACCGGGTCTTATTTCCCAAAACAGCACAACTGCGCTGCGGCGTGCATCAAATACCCAGGAGCTTCATTTGCTCCTCCCAGGCTTGCCTCTGACTGGTCAAAACCAACCAATCCGAGCGAAGCAATACCACTGTGAAACAAGTTAAGGGCAGAAAAGTGAAAATAATTCAGGAACAGCGTTACAATCCGAGCATAAAAACCCTCTGTCTCAACCGGATCTAATTTCCCAAAGCCGAAAATTTACAACAGAAAATTCTCGAACGTGCAATTCTGTACTTAAAATAGTACAGACAGACCAGAATTCTGTCCTAAGGATGGTGTGATGAGGGTAAGGTGTGGTCCAACATTGTTAACACATCTTTGCAGTTGGAGCACATATAGATGAACTGGTTTGCCCAGGCTCATACATTTCTAGGTCTCGCATGGACAGTGCATGCGCTGTCTACACAAGACATTTTGTTCACTGTTAGAGGACTTGGAGCCCTCCCATTACTTAGTATTAGTGGGCTTCAAAGCCACTCTCAACTGCTTGCTTCCTGCTTGTCATTTCTGCGGTCGGCACTTCCCTCTTCTTGCATGTGACCCTCCTCTAGAGCATGGCCCAAGTACTTGGATCCCTGCAGTGCTCACACTTTTGGGACCTATTTTGTTTTTCTTTTTGTTGAGCCAGTCTACAGAGTGCATCTTTCCTAGCTGGCCCTGTCGTTTTGTCTCTTTGTGAGTGCTCCCTTTCTGTAAACAGGCTTTTAAATCTTTTTATTTTGTCTCATTTGCTGCAAATTCAAAGACAGGGGCCAAATGTCAGGCTTTGTATTTTGAAAGATCTTGGTATTTTCTCTCTTTCACTGATTTCAAAGTGAGAGAATTTACGTGACAATCCATCCTGCTGAGTACTCATGCAAGAGAACAGACTGTAGGATGTTATCTTTTCTAGCACACAATGAAAAAGAACTGTGCTGATATTTCAAAATACATCAGAATGAGGACAGTAGAAATTATGGTTTTTTTTTTGTTGTAATTCTGAAGCGTGGTGGAAACCAATATTTTAATCTGAACTTTACACTCAAGCCAAATCTTGTGGGGCAGCGGACATTATTAGCAGGGTAACAGGGAGAACTATAAGCTGGTCCCAGTCTGGTCGGACAGAGGGAGAGGCAGCCCCTGTGCAGGAAGCACCAACCAGCTCTCGCTTGTAGCTTCTTGAACTGCTGGCATGAATCTCTTGCTTATGTTATTAGTTCCTTGTACTGCAGTTGGGCAACGCCCCTAGCCCTTCCGGTTGGTGGCACTAATCAGAGGGTTGGCACCAGTCATTTCACTGTTGCATCTTTAGAATACACACGTACCAGGGCTGGCAAAAAGAGTGCAGAGTAGCAGAGCAGATGTCTGGAGTGTGGGTGCTTTGTTGCTGGGCGCAAGAGGGGGTGTCTCGAAGACTCCTCCGGGACCGCTGCTTTGCAGGTTTCGAGGAGTTTCTCTCAAACAGACAACCTGGCCCAAGCCACTTGAGGATTCTCTCTGGCAATGAACAGAAGAAGGAAGGAGGAAACAGGATGAACAGGAGGTATTTGAATATTCAACAAAAAAGTCTGAATAAACTTCAGCTGCTGCAAGATGCAGCAGCGAGACTTCTGACCGGTACATCAAATTCTCCTCCATCTCCAAGGAAATAAAGAAGCTGCCCTGGCTCCCAGTAAGGAGTCGAGTGTGTTTCAAATCACTTTGCATGGTCTTCAAAGCTCTGCATGGCAAAGGCCCAGACTACTTTAACCAGCTGTTCCAGTGGTACATTCCGAAAAGAGCACTTCGCTCCTTAGGGGCTAAGCTGGTTTCTGTACCGCCCAGGAGGAAAGCTTTGTGGGGGGGGGAGGGGGGCAGAAGCTTTGCTGTGTGCGTGGCAAAGATCTGGAATGTTCTTCCGTTTCACCTAAGAAACGCTACTGATCTGTTAGACTTTAGGAAGGGTTTCAAGACCTGGCTTTTTGCTGAATAAACTCAGTTCCTCCTTGCTCGCTGCCTCAGGATAGATATGCTAGTGCCAGGACACCCATGGGTAATCGCCACGCTTTATAAAAGTTATTAACATAACATAACCGGGTGGGTGAAACTGATTGCCTCCATCCATGCACATGGTTGCATGCAGAGTAGTGATCTGTGTGGCCTGGGATGCCCACCCTTACTGCTGCTTGTCCAATGGGCTCCTTGCCATGTATGACTGTGCTTTGGGTAGTACTCCTGGCCCCAGGGTGCGGTTCTAGGCGCCATCTCTTTGTCTAGTCGTGCATCGCATGTTCATGGGCACCTGGGGTTTGCTCACGTGGAGGTGATCTTCTGTAAGCAGCAGTGCTATTGATTCCTTGGGATCTGTTGAAAGCCATTCCTTGTGGTATAGGAATGCAATTTTGCTTGTCACGTGAGAATCACAGTGTTATTCTGAGTTGTTAAATGTAAGCAAACTCTGCTAATTCGAGTCGACACTCTCTTGTGTTGATAGATGGAGAGCACTGAAATTCCCTCTGATGAATGCTGCTTCCATCGAGATTTCCAGGAGGGTAGATGCTGTCTGAGTGCATTGGGCTGATTCGTGGTTTCTGGTGGGTTTTTTGTTTCATTCTCTCTATGGCATTAGGTGGGCTTGTGATTTTTTGCTCCAAAGCTTCACATCAATTTTCACTTAATGGCGCTGAGGGCGGTTTTGTGGTTCCTTATTCACTGCAGCCGCCGGAGTTTGTCACATCTGTTGCATCTGGTGGGGTTGTGGCTTCCTGCTCTCAGTAGCTTCCTGTGTTTTGTGGGTTCTTGCTCACTGGCCGCATGTGGTTTTTCATTTACTTAAGGTGCTTTTTTGCTCATTGCATTCAGGTGATTTCTGTTCCTGTAGGTGGTCTGAAGGTTTCTGTTCATTGCATCTTCAGCTGGTAATGTGGCTTAATAGGCACTATGGCTTCAAGAGGGATTGTGGTTTCTGATTGTCTATTATTTTGTGGGTTTATGGTCTCTTTTTCACTGTGGCTTCAGTCAGGTTTGTGGTTTCTTATTGATAGTAGCATTCTGTGGGTTTGTGGTTTTTTCGTCAATGTAGCATTGGATGGTTTTGTAACTTCTTGCTTTCAGTAACTTCCGGAGTCTTTCCTCAGAGATGGAAAAAGGCCTGTATAAGACCTATTTTGAAGAAAGGCTCATTGGACCCTCAGGATACTAAGCACTATCGCCCTTATCCTGTCTCCCTTTGCCATCTAAAATATTAGAGAAAGATATGAATCAGGAGCTAATGGAGTTTGTGGATCTCAACAATATCCTGGACCCCTCTCAGCACGGCTTTAGATCACGACATTCTACGGAATCTGCTCTAAAAATGGCTACAGGGGAGATTCGTAAGGTCATGGATGAAGGTGGCAGAGCTGTTCTAATTCTGCTTGATATAACAGCAGCTTTTGACACCGCAATTCATGTGGTCCTACTACAAAGGCTTAAAGCCGTGGGTATCGGGGATACTACTCTAATATTGCTCAGGTCCTTCCTGGACTCCAGAGTACAACAAATCTACTGGGACAGAACTCAGTCTGCAGAGATCTCCCTCCCATGTGGAATCCCTCAAGGATCAGCGTTATCCCCCACATTGTTTAATCTGAATGTGACCTCATTGGCAAAACTGATAAAAGATCAAGGTCTGAAACTGGTGTCATATGCTGATGACACACCGTTAGTCACAGCTGAACGATTCCAAAATTGCTTCACAAGTGTTATGAGCTGGATGAATACTAATTTTCTAAAGCTCAACACAGAAAACTGAGGTGGTAGAATTTGGTCAAAAACCCTCAACTCAGAATAATTTTTGGTGGTCCCCAGAAGCTGGCATCTGTCCTGTCCCGCACTAAAGGCTAAGAACCTAGGTTTCCTGACTGACAAGGATTTAACACTCACGTCTCAAGTCAATCAGGTTACCTCAGCCTGTTTCTTTACGACTAGGGTCCTCCGAAAAGTACTGCCATTTATACTTTTTGCATTAAGGAAGACAGTAGTAGGAGCCTTGGTTCTATCACGTGTCGACTACTGCAATGCACTGTATGTTGGAATTGGTGAAAGACCGCTCTCCAAACTTCAGTCATTGCAGAATGCTGCTGTAAGAGTGCTGCTGGATCTTTCCAAACACCACCCGACGTCTAATGGCATAAGGCATCTACATTGGCTGCCTGTTCGATGAAGGGTGCAGTTCAAGTCACTGTGCCTAGTGCACAAAGCTGTAAATGGAGGAGGTGCAGCAGACATTAAATCTTTTTTTCCATGTTATGTACCGTCTTGCACACTGAGATCTGGCAGTCTAGGTCTTGTCTACCTTCCGAAGATAAAGAGAGCCCGATGGGGTGGCAAGGCTTTCTCATTTCAGGTGGCAAAGTTATGGAATTCCCTGCATATAGAGCTACGCTTGCAAACGAATAAGATCTTGTTTAGAAAGGCATTAAAAGCCTGGCTATTCACTAAATCTTAGACTGGAAGCTTCCAATCCTAATCCTCACTCAGCGCTATGACTCCTCGGCAATAGTGCGCTCAATAAATAATTCAGTCAGTCAGTGGTTTGTGGTTTCTTGCTCACTAGCTTGAGGTTGCTTCTCATTTACTTGAGTTCAGGTGCTTTTCTGCTTATTGGCTTCAGGTGACTTTTGTAGCTTCCGGTGGATTTGGGGGTTTCTTGCTCTTTACATCTTCAGCTGGTCATGTGGCTTAATGGTCACCATAGCTTCAGTTGGGATTGTGGTTTCTAGTTGTCTATGAACAAGGAACTATAAACCCACAAAAAGTTACTGCCGCTCCAGGTGGGATTGCGGTTTCTGGTTGTCTATAACATTTTGTGGGTTTATGGTTTTTTATTCACTGTCGCTTCAGGTGGGATTGGGGTTTCTGGTTATCTATAACATTTGGTGGGTTATTGGTTTCTTGTTCACTGTTGCCTTAGGTGGGTTTGTGGTTTCTTGTTGATAGTAGCACTGTGTGGGTTTGTCGTGTCTTGCTCAGTGTAACTTCAGATGTGGCTTTGACTCCTTACTCACTCTAGCTTCTTTAAACCTTTCTGTGTGTTCCAGGTTGATGCAGCTATACTGTTTATTTCAGCAGGATAGACAATGACGTCATGGTGGTAGCCTTTTAAGAATTCCATGCAGCCCAGAGGCAACCACTTGGCACTGTATGAGGGGGAAAGGGAAGAGATTGCAATGAAGGCTCAGGGTAGAAGCAAGGTGGGCACTTGGCACGGGAGCTGGCATGTACGAGGAACCATGTGAATAGAACTATTTTCCTCACTAACGGAGTGATGCTGCATTATGGATAGCCAGCCCATTATGTCTCGTCCGACGGGGATGTTGGTGGGTTCAGAAGAGACAAGATGGCACTAGTGTAACGAAACTTGAGGGAGCCCCCTCCAGACTCAATCATGAGATCTCGGGCCAGAGTAATGTGCTGAGGGGGCCCCCTGGAGCTTTGGCCCCCGTGTAAGGGAGGGGCTGCGGGGGCCTTTGTGCGCCACTGGAAGATGGGGCAGAGAAGTCGGGGGGGGGGGGGAGGGGGAGAGTACAGATGGGGATATTGGTAGAGGATAGGAGCAAACGGGTCTAATGTAGAATAAGAAACCATAGTAGACTGCATGCGTGCGTGCGTGCATGAGTGTGCAAGCGCGCCGGCCAGGAGGAAGGGTTGAGTCGGACAGACGACATGGTATTCTCTCTCCTTTCGTACTGTCACTAGATCCAACTGGAATCAGTAGCTAAACAGAAAAAAACATGATCCAGCGTCATTTTTTAGTTGAGCGTGCCTCTAAAATGACACATCTGTGATGCTGTGCAGCATGGCTATAAAACATTGTCAAAGTCAAAAGGTTTCAAAGATCCATTAGTTTTGCCAATACTTGTATTATTGTGTGACACTCACACTGCTTGATGGCGGCCTTGGTACACCCACTGGAAGAGTGGGGTTGGGAGAACAAGGAAGAAGTGACCGTTACCCCTCCCCAGATTCCTAGAAGAGGGTTACCTCAGCGCAGTGTCAGTAGTTTGAGGGTGGTCGGTGATCACGGAGTTCTCGACACAGTTCGTGAGAAGCGCATCGACTCCTGTATTTTTTGTTAGTTCTTTTTTCTCCTAGATATTTTACTATGATGTCAGAACTACAAGTACCAGAATACCAAGAATTGTCTGGCTAGAATGAATGAATAGAAGTTATATATGTAGTGCAAAGATACTCCCAGAGTGTCCTGGTGCTCAAGATTGTAGACTACTCATGTAAATGTAGTAGAATTGGTATAGCGCACCGAATCGAACCCCGAAGGGGTATCTCAGGCGCTTGTACGCATACCGCTGTGGAACCCTTCCTGGCTTTTCCCTGTGAAGTGCCCACTCCTGGGCACCCCCAAGGTGAAGCCAGGCATCCTAGCGTTGTTGGGGCCGTTGTGGAGATTAAGCAAGCTATTGCCCAGACGTGCAATTCTGTCCTTAATATAGTACAGACCGACCAGAATTCTGTCCTAAGGATGGTGCGATGAGGGTAAGGTGTGGTCCAACATTGTTAACACATCTTTGCAGTTGGGGCACAGAGATGAACTGGTTTGCCCAGGCTCATACATTTGTAGGTGTCGCATGGACAGCTCATGCGCTGTCTACACAAGACATTTTGTTTACTGTTAGAGGGCTTGGAGCCCTCCCATTGCATATTATTGGTGGGCTTCAAAACCACTCTTAACTGCTTGCCTCCTGCTGGTCATTTCTGCGGTCGGCACTTCCATCTTCTTGCATGTGACCCTCCCCCTAGAGCATGGCCCAAGTACTTGGATCCTTGCAGTGCTCACACTTTTGGGACCTATTTTGTTTTTCTTTTTGTTGAGCCAGTCTACAGAGGGCATCTTTCCTAGCTGGCTCTGTTGTTTTGTCTCTTTGTGAGTGCTCCCTTTCTGTAAACAGGCTTTTAAATCTTGATTTTATTTTGTCTCAGTTTCTGAAAATTCAAAGACAGGGGCCAAATGTCAGGCTTTGTATTTTGAAAGATCTTGGTATTTTCTTTTCTTTCACTGATTTCGAAGTGAGATCATTTACGTGACAATCCATCCTGCTGAGTGCTCATGCAAGAGAACAGACTGTAGGATGTTCTCTTTTCTAGCACACAACAAAAAAGAACTGTGCAGATATTTCAAAATACATCAGAATGAGGACAGGAGAAATTAAGTATTTTTTTTGTTGTAATTCTGAAGTGTGGTGGAAACCAATATTTTAATATGAACTTTACACTCAAGCCAAATCTTGTGGGGCAGCGGACATTATTAGCAGGGTTACTGGCAGAACTATAAGCTGATCCCAGTCTGGTCGGACTGAGGGAGAGGCAGCAGGCAGCCCCTGTGCAGGAAGCACCAACCAGCTCTCGCTTGTAGCTTCTTGAACTGCTGGCATGAATCTCTTGCTTATGTTATTAGTTCCTTGTACTGCAGTTGGCAACGCCCCTAGCCCTTCCGGTTGGTGGCACTAATCAGAGGGTTGGCACTAGTCATTTCACTGTTGCATCTTTAGAATACACACGTACCAGGGCTGGCAGGAAGAGTGCAGAGTAGCAGAGCAGATGTCTGGAGTGTGGGTGCTTTGTTGCTGGGCGCAAGAGGGGGTGCCTCGAAGACTCCTCCGGGACCGCTGCTTTGCAGGTTTCGAGGAGTTTCTCTCAAACAGACTACCTGGGCCGTGCCACTTGAGGATTCTCTCTGGCAATGAAGAAGAGAAGGAAGGAGGAAACAGGATGAACAGGAGGTTGTGCTGCAGAAACACTGCCTCCGTTTTGTCACACGCACAGCCCTGTTCCAAAGAGCACACTCGGGCCCCATTCACTGTACCCCCACACACTGCAAGGGGAGTGGTACACCTCATCCCTGAGGTACACCCATGCTATGCCCTCAATACATCTTCCTCCCACCAGCTTCTCCATATGCAAGGTCATGGGCAATGTTCTCTCACCAACCCCTATTGCGAAAAAACCCCTCTCGCACCCCCTTTCTGTCCCAGCAGCAGGAAGCAACCTAGGTGGTGTCTGGGTGGTCCCTGAATGATGGTAAGGTGTGGGAAGGCAAACATGCAACATGTCTTCTGAGAGTAGGGTGCGTGATGGGATGCAAGAGACTGCAGGTGCAAGAGACCTCGGTACAACGTCTCAGTCTGGGTGTGTGTAACTGATTGATTGCATCCATCGGGCATGTGGTTGCTCGCGCAGTGGTACTCTGTTCGGCCTGGGATAACCACCTGTGTTGCTGCTTGGCCAATGGGCTCCATGCCATGTATGGCTGTGCTTTGGGTAGTTCCTCCCGGCACCTCAGTGAATTCTTGGCACCAGGGTGCGGATTCTAGGGGTCACCACTTTGGCTAGTCGTGCATCGCATGTTCAAGGGCACCTGGTGTGTGCTCACGTGGAGGTGATCTTCTATAAGCAGCAGTTCCATCGCTTCCTTGGGATCTGTTGAAAGCCATGCCTTGTGGTGTAGGAATGCAATTTTGCTTGTCACGTGAGAATCACAGTGTCATTCTGAGTTGTTAGATGTAGGCAAACTCTGCTTACTCGAGCTAACACGCTTGTTGACAATCCACTGATGAATGTTGCCGCCATCGACATTTCCACAAGGGTAGATGCTGTCTGAATGCATCCGGTGGTTAGTGGTTTCTTGCTCACTGCGTGTTCTGGTGGGTTTGTTGATTCATTCTCTCTATGGCTTCAGGTGGGCTTGAGACTTATTGCTTCTAAGCTTCAGGTGACTTTTCATTTAATGGCGCTGAGGGTGGATTTGTGGTTCCTTGTTCACTGCAGCCGCCAGAGTTTGTGACATCTGTTGCATCCGGTGGGGTTGTGGCTTCCTGCTCTCAGTAGCTTTCGGTGTTTGTGGGTTCTTGCTCACTGGCCGCATGTGGTTTTTCATTTACTTGAGGTGCATTATTGCTCATTGCATTCAGGTGGTTTCTGTACCTTCAGGTGGTCTGAAGGTTTCCTGTGCATTGCACCTTCAGCTGGTAATGTGGCTTAATAGGCACTATGGCTTCAAGAGGGATTGTGCTTTCTGATTGTCTATAACACATTTTGGGTTTATGGTTTCTTGTTCACTGTCGCTTCAGGCAGGTTTGTGGTTTCTTATTGATAGTAGCATTGTGTGGGTTTGTGGTTTCTTCCTCAATGTAGCATTGGAGGGGTTTTTAACTTCTTGCTTTAGCTTCTTGTAGTTTGTGGTTTCTTGCTCACTAACTTCAGGTGGTTTCTCATTTACTAGAGATAAGGTGCTTTTCTGCTTATTTTCTTAATGGTAAATTTATTGCACAGTTAATTAAAACTCACAATTTAAAATACATAAAAATTGGTTGTCAAACATTTAAAAATTATTTGTGTAGTACGTGTAGTTGGTTAGTCAGTTAATGTACTTCATTTGGGCCGCGAACCCAAGAATGCACAGGGCACTGTCTGGCTATTACTCATTTTCATCTTTTTGTGCTTCCTTAATTATTTTTGCCACTGCGTCAAGGTATTTTGTAGTTCTGCAGTTTAGTTGGGTCTCTTGCGGATTGAAACACAGTTTGACTGCCTGTCGGCAGGATCTAATCCCCTTCTGATTCCATATTTCGCGTAGTAGTGTTCTCCTTAGGTCCATTAAACTGGGACAAATACATATTGTGTGGACTAGATCTTCAGGACCTGTATTGCAGAGCCGGCAAGATTGGTCGTCCTAAATCTTCTTCCATGGAGCCAGATGAGGGAGAATTGGGAGTATGCTTATTGTCTTAAGGGTTTGTAGCTTCAAGTGCATTTGTTTTTTTTCTGCTCATTACATCTTCAGCTGGTTATATGGCTTAATGGTCACTATAGCTTCAGTTGGGATTGTGGTTTCTGATTTACTATAACATTTTGTGAGTTTATAGTTTCTTGTTCACTGTCTCTTCAGGTGGGATTGTGGTTTCTGATTTTCTATAACATTTTGTGAGTTTATAGTTTCTTGTTCACTGTCTCTTCAGGTGGGATTGTGGTTTCTGATTTTCTGTAACAATTTGTGAGTTTAAAGTTCCTTGTTCACTGTCGCTTCAGGTGGGATTGCAGTTTCTAGTTGTGTATAACATTTGTTGGGTTTATGGTTTCTTGTTCACTGTCGCTTCAGGTGGGTTTGGGGTTCTTGGTTGTCTATAGCATTTTGTGGGTTTATGGTTTCTTGTTCACTTTTGCTTCAGATGGGATTGCGGTTTTTGCTTGTCTATAACATTTGGTGGGTTTGTGGTTTCTTGTTGATTGTAGCTTTGTGTGGGTTTGTAGTTTCTTGCTCAATGTAACTACCGATGGGGTTCTGCCTCCTGACTCACTCTAGCTTCTTTAAACTTGTGTGTGTTCCAGGTAGAGGCAGCTATGCTGTTTATTTCAGCAGGACAGACAATGACGTCATGGTGGTAGCCTTTTAAGAACTCCATGCAGGCCAGAGGCCACCACTTGGCACTGTATGAGGGAAAACAGAAGAGATTGAAATGCAGGCTCAAGGTAGAGGCAAGCTGGGCACTTGGCACGGGAGTTGGCATGAAGGAGGCACCGTGTGAATAGAACTATTTTCTTGAAAATACACTTACCTCACTAACAGAATGATGCTGCATTATAAATATCTGCCACTTTGCTGTGCTTGTATATTTTGTTCCGCTCCTTTGTATAGCACAGTTCTGTATGGCCTTGTAGCACTGTTGACAGTCCTTGTCAACTTCACAATACACACATTTGTTTTTGCTGCTTGGGCCCAACGTCTCTACCTAAAGAAAGGACCACCGCAACTGCAATGCCAAGATATTACGACATGTGCCAAACCTTGAGCTAAGAGCAAGAAAAGCTCGTGTGGATTATTTACAGGTTCAAGAACTGCTAGAAATATATATTTTATACTCATAAGGTCTGTTCATACACATCTGTTATTACCTTCTCAATAATGAGACAGGAAAGGTGCCTTTCAGTTGCCTATTTTCAAAATTAGTTTTGTTAACCCCTTCCACGCTGATGACGAGCTGGGCTCATCATGGCGTAGCCTCCTCGCACGCTGATGACGAGCCCAGCTCGTCACGTAACATGCGTTTTTAAAAATCTCAGCGCAGGAGCGGAATTCCGCTAGCGCGCATGCGGTTAAAACCTATTTAACCCGAAAGTAATTTACAAGAACAGTGATAATTTTGCTCCAGCGTGGGGGTCACAGAATACATTGAGCTTAATATGAATCTATCTCCAGGGGGTTCTTGAAAAGAATCCCTCTAATAAATCCCATTCACTGCCAGGGTTCGGTGCATTTCAGTGCATTAAATGACTTATTTAAAGGTCAAAAGTCCACGCACAGATCAATCGTGATCCCAAGTCTATACCTTCCGTATCTGAAGTCACTGACGCTAACACAGAGCTGCTTGTGTTACTTTAAATTAGGGCTTTAGGCTGTGCTTGAATGAAGCAGCGGCCTCATGAACAAAGCAACATTAGAGAATATGTAGGGTAACAATGCAAGCACTGGAAAAGCGATTATTTAAAGGGTGTCGTCCCTTTGGACATGGTTGTAAGACTATTGCTGCTCTTCTGTGTTTTTATGTTGAGCCGAGAGGCAGAGCGCGTGCGCTGCTCAGCGAGGCATGATGTAATCCCTCTGTGGGGTTTGAACACACTCACCACACGCCCACCTCTTTTCATTGGTTGCTCAGTCTGCCTCTACAAATTCCATTGTTTTTGTTCGTCAATAGAGTACATTTGACGCGCCTTGTGGCAGTTTTGGTCCCGCCCTGTGAACTGCCCCTGCAGCACAGATCCTTTAAATATGGGACATATGTTTTGTTTTGCCTGATTATATATAGTGTCTGCTCACTACTTTTATCTTTTGCCTTGGCTTGTTTTGTAACTTTCCTGTTAGTCTTCCAAGCTCTGCTACTATCTCCAAGTTCTGTCCGTGTTGCCTTTGTTACCGCCCCCCTCCCGCTATAGTTTGTGTTGCTTTTCTTCCAGCCTCCGGCCTGCCGTAGTTTTTTTTTTTTTACTTTGCTCCTGCCCCCTCCTGCCAGAGTTTGTGCTGACATTGTTACTGCCCCTCCAACTGTAGTTTGACTTTGTTTGCTGGCCAGAACCGACAGTGATTCCGCGCTCACCTACACAAATATGCTCCTCTCTGACCCCCAACACACATGGCAGGAGGGCAGGTAAAATGTTACTTTCATCCCAAACCGCATGGCGCCTGCAATGTTTTGCTTGGGATGGGGAGTGGGGGAGGGGGAGGCTGCTGAAGTGTTGGAGGAGGAGGAGATAGGCAGAACTTTCAAAACACTGAGTTGCATGTGGACCGGATGAGGTACCACTCATTCCGGCAGGTGTGGTAAGGAAAAACCAAAAGCTGTCACCGCCGCCTCTGTGCCAATGAGACGTACTGCTTGCACAGATGGCAGAGGTCACAACAATCAAAGAACGGTCCCCAGGATCAATGTCCGAGTGCTGCTGGGACCACCGGATGGTATTTGTTTATGCCACAGGCTCCTATAGACCACCTGGTACGCAGCTCTTTATAGCTACAGAGTTGTTGATGAGCTGTATTTTGAGAGACAACATCACGCACTTACAGACAGCACTCTTGCTGTTTAAATGGAAGTCCAGTTTACAGTGCCTTGTGAGGTGGACCTGGGGTGCTATAATGCGTGTCTTACACATTTTAGTGCGATGCTACGGACATCACACTAAAATATGTTCATCTAGCACCGGATGTGTGGTACTTGGCTGGAATGTGTCCTAACCCTTCATTTACAATACCAGCATTCATCAGATGGGCTGGATATTTTTTTCCTATGTCTACATGATACATTGATAATCTAAAGCTGTGGTACTCAAAGTCTCTCCCTCCTGACCTTTACTGTCGTCCCCCAGCTTGGTTATGTACAAGGTTACAAATTGCTTATAACCCTTTTTCATTAGAACTTTTCAACATGCTGGAGAGCAGCCACACTGCCCTACAACAGAGCTTATAGACATTGGCAAAGCCAATAGCTCTTGATAAACACTTATAAAGTCCCAAAGGCGAGACCTATTGGCTCTGCCTAGTTTTGTTTTGCAGTGCCTTATTAATAAATGCACAATCGCACAGTCATAAAAATGTGTTTTCATTGACGCTCGTTTCATTTCAGTGTGTGTAGCATAACGAAGATAATAACAGCCTTGCTGTTCACAGGTCATTGATTCTGTTATTATAGACAAAACTGTATCACAGGATAACAAAAGTCCTTTTGTGCTCTCGTCTGAGAGCAGCCGAGTGTGCCCTCATTTATATTCCAGAACAGGGAACGAGGAGAAAAGTAATAAGATCCTAGAACTTTTTCTATTCAATTTGATTTTATATAGGGTATAAAATAACCATCTGAATTGCTTTTAATCTTACAGAAGTTAATTCATTTTACAAACAAGATGAAGATAAGCTTTCTACTTGCTGAGAATTTAAATCCTTTAACCAGGATATAGCAGTGGTTCCAGCTTGATGGGCATGGGGGACAATTTTGCAGTGAAATTGGTTTCAGGAGATCTGTATCTCCACCACTTTCTATAGCTTTATGTTAGCGGGTAATCTAAGATACCCTCTTAGAATTATTCAGGACTGGACGAGGAAAAATTATTAAGTTGAACATTTTTACATATTAAGCATCTGATGCCTAGGATAACTTGTTCATCGCATTCGATAGTAAGGTGCTCTTTGTCAAAATGTAGACGTGCAGACGCGCATGTTTATAACATCTTAGATGGTGCTGAGATGTTATCCTTTCAATTTCCTTGGATGTTTTGGTTCCTGAATGCCTATTGAGTCTTGAGTTCTTGCTCGGTGCAACATGCTGACCCCTTTTAAAGGAGCATGCATTCATAAGACAGTGCAATGTAAGTGGTTCTAAAAGACCCCCTAGAATCATATAATCATAGAACTGGTTTCTTCTATAATAACTTGCCTTCAAATTTGGTGTCTCCATGTCAAAAGTGTTTACATTACAAGGGCGAGGAACTGCTTGATTGAACTGTTCGTGAACAGTGGGAATATATCCTGGGAGCAAAAATATCAACATCCAAATATTGCGGAGGCACGTAAATATGGGCGAGTATTGATATACTGATCTTAAGTCTACAACTAGCTTGAAGGTCTGTATATTGTCAGGGTGATTCTATGTAGAGTTAAGTATAGTGAAGGGATACTTCACAGTATATACTTACCTTGTTGATGTTTTGGTCGCCAGTCATTTTTCTACAACAATTTTGCAGCATAATATGTAAAACTAGATGTTCTGGTACTATGCTCTGTCCTTCAATGGGCACAAGGACGTTCAGCACCCCCAGCAGTGGTATAAAGGCGATCTCTGCCCTTATACCAGAGTAATCATTTGACAGTGGTGAAGCTGTACGTGGAGTGCGAGTTTATTGAGGGTGTGTGTGTATGTTTATATGAAAGTTACTGTAGGAATTACTTTTACCTGTGGTTTATTTAACACCATCGATGCTAGTGTTATTTTCCTCCTGTGCTGGAACTTGAGATTCCCCATTGTTCATGACGAGCTCACCTCGTCATGAGCGTCCAAGGAGTTAATCCCCTAAGAATAAACAGACTCTCCGCTCTTCAATGAGCTGTGTTTCTTAATGGGTGGGCAAAATTAGAGTGTTCAGTTCATATTCTTTACAAATTTTCTGTATACATTGTCGATCCCTTGGTGTCTCCAAAGCAAGTAAAGGGGGATGGCTGGGAAAGGGTAGCGGACTCAATAAAGTTTACGAATTCCACTCTGTGGGACATCAAGCATTTCAACCTCTCTTTCGCATCAGAGCAGAATACGATCCACTTTACTCTCTCTCGGCAATACAGTTTTTAACTGGTTTTAGGGGGTGTGGATGTAGCTGTGCAGGTCCTTCCATGGATGGTGTATGTTCAGCTCCAAAGACGCCTGCCATTGGTACATGCTAAGATTTTTATGAACCTGCTTAGTAAGGGTCGATGTATTCATTGTTGGTCGTCAAATTTAAGCTTGGAAAAAAATGTATCAGTCCTCATTAGGATGAATGTTATGATCCTACAAAACTGTCAAGATTATTGAAATCAGAATATCAACCTCTTTAGCACTTGTATCTGTGTTGAGCTATCTCTTGCAACTAACACTTGATTGACTTTTTAAGTGCATAAAATATTGCAGCAAGAGCAGTCCTTTGGCCTCTATGGTTGTATTAGGAGGGATGTATGACGTTAGCACGCATACTATTACCACGCATACCTTTACAACGCGGTATTTACAACGAATACCGTTACAACGCATAGCGCTTTGAGGTGCTGGATAGTGGTAAGTATAATTTTATATTCCAACTCCAGTCCCTGTGGACACTAGGGAAGGTGTTGGATATAAAATTAAACGTATTCCCTATCCTAGAGCGCCCCCCAGCGCAATGCGTTGTAATGGTATGCGTGGTAATGCCTGCGTTGTAATGGTAGTGCGTTGTAACAAATGCGTGCTAAACGTTGTATACCATTAGGAGAGGTCTTCCATGTCGCATTATGCGGGATCCCTTGGAGTTAGGAGAGTTTTGATGTTGCTTCTAGTAATATCTGGTCTTTCCAACTCTAAAGGGGTAAAAGTTTCCTTAGACTAAATATATTTTGAGCATCTTGCCCCAAAACTCATCTTCCCCACATGCCACAGGAGAGGAGAGGGGCCCTAGACCAGATTACTTGTTGTAGATGTGTTTTGAGGTTCCCCAGAGTGGCGTAGATTACATTTCCATGCAGTGTTGTTTTTGGTGGCATCTTGCATTTGTGCAGTGCTGGTTTCTTAGTCTAGGTGAAGTGGTATTTATCTCTGTGGTTGTTGGTGGTGTTGGTTTCCTTTCCATGTACGTACTTTGCAGATGTCTTGGTGGTACTACCTTTTAGTGGCGGCCAATACTATACAACATGGTTTAATCTGTTAATTGTGCTGTGGATTGGTGTTAGAACCGGAATTCCCTAGTTGGTTGAGGTAGGTACCTTCAGCCAAGTAGGGACCCTCGCTTCCACCTCGGGGAAAGGAAGGTCACCTTCTCAGATAACCCCTGCTCACCCCCTTGGTAGCTTGGCACGAGCAGCCAGGCTTATCTTCAAGGCAACTGTATATAGTATTTGCAACCACGCTCCCAGTGACCCAATGGTGACACCACAAAAGGACTCCACACAAGTTTCACATAAAAACAAGTATAAGTTTATAGAAAAAGATATACGATGAGACCACACAACAAAAATCCAACATATGCGTATTTGTAATATACCTCCTGGCCAGTTATTAGGCCAGCCAGCACTTGTAAGTTCTGGCGGTATTAATGTGCACTTCTAGGTGATCCTAAGCAGTCCTAATGCAAGGCTATGCAGTTCGCAATGCACGAATCGGGCACTTTACAGTGTAAAAATGATGCAGTTGTGATGCAAACGAATGCAATGCGTAATACAACCATCCGGCAGTTCGTTATGCAAAAATAATGCAATGCGTAATGCAACAATCCGATAGTTCGTTCTTCAAACTAATGCAATGCATAATACAACAATCAGGCAGTTTGTGATGCAAAAATAATGCAATACGTAATGCAACAATCGGGTAGTTTGGTCTTCAGAAATAATGCAAAGCGTAATACAACTATCCGGTACTTCGTAATGAAGAATTAATGCAATGCATAATACACTCCAGCACCGATCACAGTGCTTCAGATGGTCTCTCCGCCCCTCTTACTGACTTGCGGTCAGTTTCCGTCACTATATGCCGTCAACACAGTTGGGGGCATATTGCGATTATCTGGTTATTCCACAGTACAGCTCCTCGCTCTGGCCCCGGTACTGCCACTCCATGGCACGCACAGGCCGTGACACGAGCTGGGACAGAGGCTTGCTCTACCAGAAGGGGAGAGGCTGAGAGCGTCTGTCAAGTCAAGTCAAAGTATGCTTTATTCAAGATTTCACTCATAAAAGCAGGAACATTCTAAAATTTAAAAGTACAATTACATTTACAATCAATTATATTAAGAACTAAAGCATACTATTTACAGTTTATGACTCGATGTACAGTTCCAATTTTGAAAGTTTCAAACAGTGCAAAATTAGCAATTATTTAAAAATAATACAAAAGTTAAAGAAAGCCTAAATAAAAACAGTTTTGTAATAAAAACATAGATATAACACGCAGACAAATTATCCAGACAGAGAATAGTCAAGTGACTAGCAGTCTCTGTCTGATCGACCATGCCCATCCAAGATACTTGGCAGTGGCTATTGATATCCATGTTGCAGTGCTGGTGCATATAATACGCAAGGCAAATGCACTACTGGTAGTCCCCAAATTCTTGCACATCGGTCTTAAAAAAGCACGTCTTGGGTCAGAATAGGCTGTACAAGAAAATAAGAAATGGCCAGTTGTTTCTTTAGCGGAACCACAAGCAGGGCAACTATCGCTCAACCCACCTTCCCCTTAGATTTTTGACAGCTAAATGGGAAGTGCACCTGCTCTCAGTTGGAATAAAAGTTTTTTATCGCCAGGTCTAGTTATAATATCCCAGTAGGGTTCCAAAGAAGGATACAACTTAGCCTCTAGGAATCCTTCGGCCATAGATCCTGTACTAGAGCTACTCCAGCCCCGGGAGGCTACCTTTTCCCAATAAATGTCTTTTAGAGCACTTTTAGTAGGGAATGTTGAACCAGCTGGGTCTACCCAAATCAAACTCATTCCAATCTCAATCAGAGTTGCTTTCAGCGATTTGAGCCACCCAATTTTATGGAATGTATCCGCTTTGATGATGTCTAAAAACCCCTCAGCATAACGGGAAAGCTCAGGCGTGGTCCAAAGCCTTCTCCAGTACAGAATCGGTCGAAGCCTGGCCAAATCTGTAACCGCTTTTCTGCCCAGATCGTACCTAAGGGGCAGCAAGGGAGTACTTTTAGGGACACCAGTTATTGCCCGAAAGAACTTATTTTCCGATGTTTGTAGTGCAGCCACCTTCTCGAAACCCCATAGCTCAGCACCGTAAAGTGCAGAGCCAAGAGCCTTTGCTTCATATACCTGAAGGGCAGGCTTTACAGGTTTCGTCAGGGATTTTCTATGCTCAGAGCTAATAGCACCCGATAGTTGCCTGTGCCTCAATGTAGCGATGTCTATGTGCTGGCAGCATCTGTTCTTATTTGAAATGTGAATACCCAAATACGTGAAAGTGTTCACCACCTCTAGAGGACGACCATTCATGATAATTTTAGATTTAAAACTGCAGTGGGGATTAAAAATCATAAGTTTTGTTTTGGTCACATTGACCTCTAGGCCGTGCTCCCCACAGAATAGGTCAAAGATGGACAGTGCATGCTGTAAACCACTTGGGGTCTTTGATAGGATGAGTGTGTCGTCTGCGAACATTAAAATAGGCATTTTTATGCCAGCTAATGAGGGAGCATCCACCTTCGCAGATAACATGCGGGATACAACACCGTTAATGTACAGTGTGAAGAGAGTGGGAGCCATTGAACAACCTTGCCGGACGCCCCGCTCAACCGGGAAATCCGCTGTCACCATGCCCTGCCCCCCCACTGGATTTTAGCAAAGGTTACTTCATGGAGCCGCATTATCAGTGTCAATAGTTCATCTGGTACACCCAGGTTCTTGAGAACAGACCACTGCTTCGACCGTATTACTAGATCGAAGGCAGCCCGTAAGTCGACAAAAGCCGCATATAGGCTACCCCTACCCAGCACCACGGTCCTCCATTGCAGCAGTTTAAAGCGGAATACCTGATCCACCATACTTGTGGACCTACGGAATCCCGCTTGAAACGGTGACAAAGCGTTATTATCCTCAGCCCAGTCAAGGAGCCTGTTCACAATCACACGCCCTACTATCTTTTGGATGGTATCGATGAGGCTTATCGGCCTGTAGTTGCCGGGCTGGGATCGGTCACCTTTCTTAAACACTGGTATAATTACTGCTCCCTGCCAAGATGTCGGTACCTCTGCACCTTTAGCAATAGTGTTAATAAGAAGGTAAATGTACTTGCACCAACGTTCCTTGTCGTTAATAAAGACGTCGGCAGGAACAGTGTCTAGGCTAGGGGCGCGCCCACTGTTCACAGAGCTCAAGGCCACCAAGATTTCTTTAAGACTGAAGGAGTTATCTTTGAAGTGGGTTGGACTTATGTCCACTGCAGTGGTTACCTGTTTTGCCTCGGCATACTGTGTTCTAAAGAATTTTACCCACTCTTCTTCCGGTACATTGCTATTTGGGGGTTCAGTTGTCCCCTCACCACCCCACTTAACAATGCTCCAAAACAGTCTAGAGTCTTTCCTATCACTAGCTCTTTTTCATTCGGACCAGTGCTGCTCGTCCCAGGCTTTCTTTGCCTTCACTAAACTAGCTTTATATTCCTTTCTTGCAGCTTGGATAGCCATGGCCTCCCTCCCCTTTATAGCAGTACCTAGGACAATTTGTGCGTCCCTGCAGTGGGCATTGAACCACTTTGCATGCTTAGGGACTCTCTCTCTCTCCATTGCCCTTCACAGGCTGTAAGAAGTGGTTTTTGATTGCGCAAAAGAGAGTATCATGAATTTCAACCACGCTGCTCAACCCAGAACTAGAAGAATTAATGTGTTCCATGGCTAGTATCGCTTTATCGGCTTCAGTGTTGATGTTAGCAATGGCCTGCTGGTTGGTCGCTACATTTACCCATCTTAGCCTACGCATGTCATTTGCGGAGACAGTTAAGGGTGGTGCAAGGGCATTAGGGCCTATGGGCCCGTTGGTAGGTGACCACCATTTATGCTCTGTACACAGAGGGTTGTGGTCACTCTCACTCCTCCACACAACCTTCATGTCACATACCAGCGGCCATAGTTTCAAACTACAGAGAACATAATCTATTCTGCTTTTATGCCGCTCATTGTCAAATGTCATAGACCCATTTTTATCACTTAATGTCCTTCCATTTAGTGCTCTTAAACCTTTTTCGAAGCATAAGGCATTCATACTAATCACATCCTCGGTCCAGCGTACAACTGATTTCAGCTCTAATTTTGGGACTCCCCAATGCCAATCCTCTTCGTTCCCAGGGAAATCGTCATCTATGGCTAAGGGTTCAAATGTTCGATTAAAGACACCCGCAATGACAATATTATTATCTTGTGAGTGGGTATCAAGGAGGGAACCCAAGGCCGCTAAAACCTCTGACCTCCCACCCTTGTTACTCCTTACATAGACATTGTAGATGTTGAGCAATCCCAAAGTGTCTGAATTCATTCTGATTAGTTGAATGTCTCTATGGCTGGTGTCTATTACCTTGACAGCTAATCTTAGGGACTGACAGACCCAAATGGTTAGACCACCCATTGGTCTCCCCTTTGGACCTTTTAGAGCAGGCACAGAGTAGTTCAAGTATCCCTGCGCAAAGGATGGTTCGCATAACCAAGTCTCCTGAAATATACATAGATCAAAAGAATTAACAAAACAAAGCCAGTCTCCAGAGTCCAGTTTAGAGCACAACCCAGCAATGTTCCATGAAAATAGTTTCCCCACATTGTCCACGATGCCAACCAAGGCCTTCAGTAGAGGGTTGACATAGTTATCCTCAGACAATTCTTGTTCAGTTTCGCTTAGCAAACCTTCGTGGCGATTAGCATCAGTGTCATCTACTCTCTCAGGGACATGCTCAGAGTTAGGGCTTACTGTGTGGAAGCAACAACACACAATTCAGACCCAATCATCTCATTTCTTATCAATGGGCACATACCCTTGCTTTCATCATGTGCCAACCAATTACCACTTCCTTCTGTCTGGGGGGCCAATGATTGTCAGTCGATGTTGTTTAGACCAGAGCTAGTCTTCCCACCCAGTGTTTCAGGAGCTACAAAAGTGGACACTGTAATGTGAGGGCATGTTTTCCTTAGCTGAATCTGAGATTGGCGTGGGGCACTGCTTCTAAACTCTAGGGCAAAAAGATTTCCTGCAAGGAATGGTGATTTCAAAGTTAACTCTATAGAGTCATAAGCTAAGTTTAGGGAGCTCAATCTTTTCACCTCAACGATGTCCTCCCTAATCACCGAACGGCAGCCTCTGACGTGGCGCAGCCAGTGAATAGCTTTGTTGGTCAGAGAGTCCGGGTGCTCACTAATGCCATATGTTCCTTTTATTAATTTTGGGACATTAGTCATGTATGTTTTGTTCTTAGTATAGGGTACTCTGTCATAGAGGCTGCTCTGTTTAAATCCCGTTTTGTTAGGCCCTAGAGTTAATGGTCCCCCAGACACTTAAGCCGAGTATAATTGGGGTCCAACTGGGCCAATGGAATTTTGTCTAGTTGTTTGGCCACTCTTCTCTCCTCTGGGGCCTTGGGTAGACAAGCCTTCATCCCTAACTTTCAGGGCTAGGCAACCGGTGTTTAGACCTGCTGCTTTCCCCTGTCTCTGGATGCTAGGTTGGTTCAAAGTTTTGACTAGGGGTTCCTTTCTAGCATCGCCAGTGCCTGTTAGGGATAGATTACATACAGGCTGAGCCACATTATTTTTAGGTCTCGCCTAGACGAAAGCAAAGCGAAGCTTTGCTGTCTAGGGAGACAACTAATGTTGCCACTTTCCGGGGAATGTGGACTGCAGACTGTGACGAGCTTGTCCGTCTGGAGATTGCAGCTCGTGAGCGCGCACGTCGTGTCGCCGTGCCTGATATTCCCATGCACAGAAAGGCTCCCGCACGCATGCGCACATACACACACTGAATACACACACACGCACCCCCCTTAAAGAAAGGCTCACGCACGCATGCGCACATACACACACTGCATACACACACACACGCACCCCCCTCTTAAACAGACACACGCACAGACACACGCACGCACAGACACACGCACGCACAGACACACTACAACAGACACACGCGCACACCCCACCCCCACTCACCCCACCCCCACTCACCCCTCCTCTCCCTCAACACACTCACCTGTTCTGGCGGTGCTCGGTGGCGGTTCTGGCTCTCGGGCGGCGGTAGCGCTTTGCGGGGCTCTCTCACCACATGAGAGCCCCGCCTTCCCCATGCGCCCGGCCGCTCTTCACCCGGTCTCCCATCTCGGGACCGGGACTCGATCAGGAGCCCTCGGGGCTCCTCGGACAGTGGCTTTTCTCTCGCGCCGCGATGGGGGCGGGACTTCCGGTTGGGGCCGCGCTGCGATTGGCCGGCTGCCCAACCGCTTCCGGGTCGTCGCAGGCAGCGCGGCGGCCCGGCGGGAACTTGAAGAAACTCGAGGGTCAGGCTGGAGTGCTGCATATTAAGTGTGTATAGTACTGCGGTTCCCTAAGTGTGCGCCGCGGCACCCCGGTGCGCCGTGATGAGCTGCCAGGGGCGCCGCGGCACTCATTATGTGGGTGATATGCATTGCAGTCCAACATGCGGGGGGTTTAAAATGCCACCTTCGGAATGGTTTTGCCCAGCACGCTGCGTAGGCTCACCATTACTGCCTTAGCAAGCTTGGAGCATAGGAGGAACGTTGTTTATTTTGAATTGTGCAATTTCACTGGGCTCCACATGAAAGTGCCTCGGTGTTTGATTTTGCGTGTAGGTTAGTTTTATAAAGTGCGTCATATCTATAAGGGCGCAAAGCACTGAGACTGGTGAGGAATTTTGGGAGGTATGGAAAGAACGCGGTGGAGTTCTATACTCAAACTCACCTGAATCACCTAGCCCCTCTATTATTTACCTACTACTGCTCGAGACAGATTCCTCCTGCCGCTCAGCTCCTCTAACCTCTCACGGTTCCTCTTCTGTTCTGCTCGTAATTTGACCCCGTGACCTCAGCTGTTTACTTCTTCCCACGCTCTCTGATTTATTTCATTGCTCCCGCCCTGACCTGGAGAACTAAGCACTGTAGGACAGACCTGTCCCTCATACTTTTCCCCTATCGAGGCTTCTGCTTGCCCATCTCTGCAGGGTGCTGGGTGTAATTCTACAAACGTAAGCTTTGGAGGTGTGCAGGCAGGGGCTGTTTATCACCTCTCAGACTGAGGGGAACAGTTTTTTTTTATGTATTGATTGATTGTTTTTATGCGTTTTTATATAGCGCAGACTTTACCCGAAGGTGTCACAGCGCTTCACAATAGGAACAGAACTGATACATGAGGAGAAAATTACAAATGAACAAATTACAAAAGCAAACGTTAAGTTACACGAGGCAGTATCGTGAGCAAACAAAATACAAGAGGTAGCAAAAAGTACATTACAGGGGGAAAAAGTGGCGTGTGCAAGTTACAAAAACGTAAAAACTACAAGTAGAGGTATAATACTGCAATAAATGGCAGACACTCAAGCACAAGAACAAACGTTATGTAGGCAATGGTGGCACTTGTGCAAGTATCTAAAGCAAACAAAATGTAAGGTAGCAAACGGTGTTAAAAGAGAAAAGTGACGTGTGCATGTTACAAACGAGTACAAAACACAGGTAGAAGGATAATACTGCAATAAGTTGCAGACACTCAAACCACAAGAATACACAGGGAAGGCACTTACATAATCATGGAGAATAGAATTTTCTGTACTGGAAGGTCTTCCTTCAGATAATAGAGAGGGCGTGAGTTAAATTTGGAGGTGTCTTTGAAGGAGGAGAACTTTGAGGTCAGTTTTGAAGGCCTGGGAGGAGGTGGTGGTTCCCGAACACATGGAGACAAAATGGGTTTTCTCTGAGAAAAAGGCCCCAAGCAGGCAGAGTTTGTCACTCCCATGTGAAACTGGTGACGGGTACATGGAGTGTGGCTGATCCAGGGGCCACCATGTCCTGGGTCGCCTCCGTGCAGCAATACTTTGATGAACATGCTCTCTGTTCATGACTCCAGTCTATCTGTGGCTCAGAGCTGTTCTGCTGCGCTCCCATTGTTGCTTTATGACAGGTGCCACGCACACTGCCTGAAGGCTCTTTATTAAGGATGTTATTTAGTTTTTGCACTAATGCAAGAGTTCTGTACATGGCCCTTAACAAGTTTTTATTAAACAACTGTTCTCTTCTTATTTTGTTACAAATATGATTATAATACCTTCATTGCGTCCCAATTACTTTAAGACAACAGGAAGTACTCCCAAGGTCGGGCTTACATATCGCCCATCGGTAAAAAAAATGGTGGGGAGCCACGGCCAACTGCTGATTAGGTCAAGGGAGCCACAGGTCAAAAAAGTTTGGGAACCACTGGTATAGTACATCTACGAGGTGATGCTGCCCGGCGAGCAGCTGTTCGGCGACTACGTGGGCAGCCTGGGCGGGGGCAACAGCATGCACGTGGTGGTCTACGACGGCGACCATTTGGGCTCCTTCTACGCCCCGCGGGCCTCGTGGATGTTCCGGGCCTTCAGGTGTCGGTGCTCAGCGGCGGCTTCCGGAACTGGGTGCGGGAGGGCCGCCCCGTGACTGCGTAGGCCAGCCCTGTGACTGCGTAGGCCAGCCCTGTGACTGCGGAGGCCAGCAGGCCCGAGCCCGCCCAGTTCAAGGCCACGTTGGACGGTCGGCTGGTGAAGAGCAAGTCACGTAAATACAAAACATGTTGCATTACCAATGCTATAGGTGTCACATTTGTGAAAGTTATAACTATTGGCATTGTAAATGACAAAGCTATTAATTACGTTAGTTAAAAAAAAAAACATAGAAATAAAAAAATTGTCGTTTACCATACCAATAGCTCCAACTTTCCTAAGGCGAGACCTATTGCATTGCAAATGCTTGTTTAGTTTAGGTACAACTGCGCCTTTGTCAATAATCATAGAGGTTAGATTAACAATCAATGACCTCAATGCCTCTATTTCATCTATTAATAAAATGACAAGTTTGTACAAAGTATCAACATCCATCGGCAGTGACTTATCCCTATTGCTGAAGTTGTTGATACTTGAAGGAGGTTCGTTATGGACCTCAGCCAGTACTGCATACCTGTTACCCAAAGGAACCGCTTGTGCCTGTTGCTCAATCTCACGCTCAGAATCAGCAGGGGTAACCCTATCCACTATACTAGCAGATTCGTTAGATGCGGTTAAACAGACCTCAGTTGGCATATCCATACTTTCCTTGCATTTACGTTTCCTTTTTGCCTTAAACATAACTGGTATTTTGAGATGTTCAGTTGAAACATTAGATGAATCCAAGGTGTCCCCACCCTTATCAGACACAGCAGGCACTATATGATTAACAACAAGGATTTCCCTACATTCGTCCACAAGGGTATCAATACGATCCATTATACCAGTGGCAGCAGCTTCGGGTACCTTTTTAGTTGGTCTTTTCCCCTTACGAAGCTTTGAGGCATTGCCTGACACGCTCCACCCCTCCATCGCTTTTCGTTTCCCCATGTGGGCTATATGTGTGGTACTATTTACTATACAAGGAATACAATATGCCACCCCAGAGTCAAACAGTCTCGAATAATAATAGAGCTCCTCTTACGGTGTTTCTGTAGATAACGATAGTCCTTTGTGGGGACTATTTAGGGATATGACCCGTCCTGTCCCTGATCGTCCCCGGACGGGCACAGACGGCCCGCCCTTAGTCCGGGCTTCGTCCGGTGCGTCCCGCGACGCAGAAGGAGCCGCTTCCTTTTCTGCGCCTTCCGGGCGCGTCACCAGTCAGGGGCGGGGTCAGCCGCAAGGAATGGTGGGGGCTGTAGTCCCCCCGCTCGGCGACTGCCTAGTTCTCCTGTCACGGTGGCGGGGGGACCGGCAGCCTGTGGTGGTGCTTGCGCTGTGGAGGAGAGTCCGTCCGCAGCACGGACTTCACTGCCCCTGCTTGCGCGTCCGTTCGGTAAATTTGCCCTGAGTCAGAGTTGTGGCTGTGATAGGTATAGCGCTGTTCAACTATTGAATTTTCCATAAGTAAGGAATGTAGCATATGCAGATATTGATGTAGGCAAAGAGGCTGACTTTCCTCCCCTGAGAAAACGTGTCAGTGTTTTAACTCACGCTTCACGCTTTAAACGCGATTAAGCACATCAGGGCTCAGTCGTCCCGTGCCTTCCATAAAGTCTGGGAGTCTTAAAATGATGTACAGCCGCTTCAATATCCGTGCTCCCAAGCTCACCTCAGCTCTCTGTAGCACGAATCGATACACTGTAGTATGCTCCCTCAAGGACGTCCGTAAACGGGATCACAAAATTTAACGCTGCTGCATCCCCCTCCGTTTTGTTATCCGAGTCGAGAATCAGTAGTCGGAATTCAGGGACCAGGTTAGCAAGAGCCGTAACAAAGGTCAGAGCAGGAACAGGAGCCACAGAACGCCAGCAAAACGCCAGCCGCCGCCATCGTCGACCTCGAGAGCGTCTGTCTCTGGCCCACACCCTGCCACAGGCACCGGCACATGTTACCTGGGAGGTGCAACCTCGCTCGCGACTTGGGCCTCCGATGCGACTGGGCTGATTCTGGGCCGATGACCATAACGAAGATCTTAGGCTGCAAGAGGGCGCATGCACACATCGTCGCTGAGACTCCCTTGAGCCTCTGGTGTGCATGGTCACAGGGCAATCCTCACGAAGGTTTCAGGCTGCACTAAGCACACGCACAGAGAGTCGCTGAGATTCACTTGAACTTCTGGTGCCCACTATCACAGGGCAATTTTTCCGAGGGTCTCAGGCTGCAAAAAGCACACTCACACAGCATCGCTGAGACTCGATTGGACTCAGGTGCACACGATCACAGGGCAATGCTTACAAAGGTCTCAGGCTGCCAAAAGCACATCCACACAGTGTCGCTGAGACTCTTCTGGAAACGTTGTGTTCCTGAGTTAAGTTACTTCAGGACACATCATAGCAAAGTCCTTTCAAGCAGGGGAATAAAGCACACAGCAAAGTCCCTGTATCCTCTTCCTTGGTTAAAACAACACATTACAGGCCAGCCCCAGAACACACAGCAAGGGTCAGTCCTTGCCGTCATTCTATTCAGCTGTTTCTTCCTTGCAGAGGTTCCTCTTGACCGCAAAGTAGTTTCAGTCCTGTTCAGTCTTGAGCAGTTCCATTCCAATTCCAACGTTTTGGGGTTTAAGCTCTCATAGTTATACCCCTAAATGTCTGAAGTCTTTGTGTTCAGGGGGGCACTGACCCCTGTCTAAACCAGTTATGGGTGTCTCCCTGCAGTGACACCTTCTTCCTTTGATAGTGGGGGTCTGGATCCTTAATCACTCATCAGGGGGATGGAGCCATTGTTTAAAGGCCTGCAGCCCAGGCCTCTTCACGTCTAGGGGCTATTCCTCCCCCTACACTCCAGATCCAGGTCAGCCTGTTTCGGTCTTATCTCCTCCCCTGGGTCAAGACATTCCCCAGATCCTATCACTTTCAGATCCAGACAGTCAATCCACAACCAGGCAGAGACACACAGAAATGTTAGACCACAAAAACTCACCCACTTCTAAAAGAGTGGTTTCTAAACACACAATGCAAAAAATACCTTCACAAAAAGATGTGGTATTGAATTGTGAATTCAGGCATACTAAACTTCACCTCTCCATCTTAAGCCTTTGGGGAGATAGGCTGGAAACATATTACACAGCCTCACCATTCTAACCTATGGGCAAGATGGCCTCTCAATAGTGAAAAACGAAATGGAGATTATTTCACTGTCAGGACATGGTACACCCCTCAGTACATGCCCTACCTTTCTTTCACATATACTGCACCCTGCCCTGGGGTACCTTGGGCCTACCATAGGGGCGTCTGATGTGCATAAAAAGGGAAGGGTAAGGTCTGGCAAGTGGGTGCACTTGTCAGGAAAACATGGCAGTTAACCAAACTGCACGTAGGCACTGCAGTGGTGGGCCTGAGTTCTCTCTTTAAGGCTGCTTGTCTGGATGGCACAGTTACTGCTGCAGGCCCACTAGTAGCATTTGCATTACCAGCCTTGGCACACATAGTGCACTTTACTAGGGACTTTACTAGTAAGGCAAACATACCAATCATGCACAACCAATTACCATTACACTTTACACAGGAATCACTTGCACTTTGACACTGATCAGCAGTGGCAAAGTGCCCAAAGCATCTAAGTTCAAAAATAACAGTTGATGGACAGAATGCAGAACAATGTCATACATTCACCCCAGTACAGACATCTGGGCCTAAATCCATCGTTTTTTTGCACTCCACACCACCCCAGTTCAGACATGGCCATATGCAAATCAGCCTTGACCCTGTGCTTCATGGGAACAGTCCAGCCCGAACTACCAAGCCATGTCTTTGCTGGATCGGAATCAAGCATCCTAGGACCGGTTGCTGGCTATCAGCCGTCTTCAGCCAGGATAGTTTGACTCCAGTGGTGTGGAGAGCATGGTACTCACGTCTGAGCATACCCATCCCACTCGGGGTGACAAATGCAAAAATAACAGTTGATGGACAGAATGCAGAACAATGTCATACATTCACCCCAGTACAGAGATCTGGGCCTAAATCCATCGTTTTTTTGCACTCCACACCACCCCAGTTCAGACATGGCCATATGCAAATCAGCCTTGACTATGTGCCTCATGGGAACAGTCCAGCCCGAACTACCACGCCATGTCTTTCCTGGATCGGAATCAAGCATCCTAGGACCGGTTTCTGGCTATCAGCCGTCTTCAGCCAGGATAGCTTGACTCAAGTGGTGTGGAGACAAATGCAAAAATAAATGCCAGATACCGGTCCTCGGGGGGCTTGTTTCTGGTCCAGGGAAGGCATGACTTGGCAGTTCGGGCTGGACTGTTCCCATGAGGCACAGGGTCAGACTGATTTGCATGTGGCCATGTCTGAACTGGGGTGGCAGAGTGGGCTAAAGAACGGTGATGGATTAAACCTTGATCTGTTGACTGGGTGTGAGTGTTTGATTGGTTCAGATGCTCCGTCCATCACCATCACCTTTTGTACCGCAAATTATCTAAGTTAGCAACACCATGTGAGAAAAAAGATCTAGGGGTAAAGCAAAAAGTTTAGGGAATTTTAGCCAAAAAGGGCCAAGTCCAACAGGTGGTTTGTTCCCTCTGCTGGTACTCCATTTCTTAGTGGTTCAGGACTTTTTTAGTGTGTGTGAATTCAATTTGCTCCTTTATGAAATGCTTCATTTGTTAGCAGAGCTGGTTCACTGTTGTTTCATATTCCACTTGGTGGTAGTGGTGTTGTGTAGGGACTTTATCTTGAATCGATCCCTTTTGTTTATTTTAAAAAAAACACAAACAAGCATTTACAATGCAACGGTTTCGCCTTTGCAAAAGTTAGAGCTATTGGCATTGTAAATGACAACATTTTTATTAGTGTTGGTTTTGAAAACAGATAAATAAATGGCATTGTCATTTACATTGCCAACAGCTTAATCTCTCGCAAATGTAAGACCTATTGTACCCTACTGGACGAGCTCATCAGACAGCAATTACTACCACACACACACACCCAGAGCCACACACACACACCCAGAGCCACATACACACCCACACACCCAGAGACACATACACACCCACACACCCAGAGACACACACACACCCAGAGCCACTCCCACCCACACACCCAGAGCCACAAACACACCCACACACCCAGAGCCACACACACACCCAGAGCCACACACACACCCAGAGCCACACACACACCCACACACCCAGAGCCACACACACACCCAGAGCCACACACACACCCACACACCCAGAGCCACACACCCAGAGCCACACACACACACCCAGAGCCACACACACACCCACACACCCCCAGAGCCACACACCCCCAGAGCCACACACCCCCAGAGCCACACACCCCCAGAGCCACACACCCCCAGAGCCACACACCCCCAGAGCCACACACCCCCAGAGCCACACACACCTAGAGCCACACACACACCCAAAGCCACACATACACAGTAAAATTGAATCATTCGTATGCGAGGTAGTAAGGTAGCGATGGCAGGTGCCAGGCTTTGGCAAACGATGCAGGGTTACCCTTTGTGTCCCATTTTGAAGTAAATCAGTTTTGATTTTAGGCCCACTTCTGTATCCTAAGCTTAGAGTCCGCTACCGTCGACAACTGCCTTTCTCCACGCCTCCCACCAACCAGGGAGCGCACTGCGGCTGACGAGTCCCCTTCCTTGACGCGGAGCACATCTGCCACCTCCCCAGGTGCACATGGCGGCAGCTGTGGAGCACGACGTAAGCCGCGAACGCCTCCCCCACGACTCGGAAGAATGAGGCCCGCTCTCGGTATCCAAACGCGGGGCTCCCTCTTGGCAGCCCGCAGTGGCGCTGGGACGCCTCCAAGGTTCACATTCAAGCCAGTGTGTAATAGCAGATAACATGGGTAGTGCGCTGCCAGCACCGACCGCTTCCTTGGCCCGGGGGACTGGCAGCCGAGAGTGATGAATACTGCACTTTGTGAAGAGGACTCGCATTGATATGACGTGACCTGGAGTTTCTTACGCCCCGAAGTACTCAAAGGCACAGATCCCTATTGCTACTTTCTAAAAAAAATCACATTTTCTAGCAAATTTGTGACTAGCTATCACGTTTTTCTATATACCTACTAAATCAGGTGAAATAAACACCCCTTGGATGTAAAAGTGCGGATTTACTATGCCTAGGTGTGAGATATTTCAAAACGATATTAAACTTTAAATCTCACACTTGAGTTACCTTAATTTAAAATAAGTCCAGAAGAGCCGAATCTGTTCCAGATTTTCAGGGCAACCACCGAGAATGAGCTCCATTTGGAAGGCTGCACGGAGGCGGCAATTTCCCTGGTGCCGCCCATTCAAGTTAGAGGCAAGGTGAGAAGGACCAGCTGCCGAGAAACCCCGGATTTCACGGGATGAAAACTAAGTACGCCAGCAGCAGTGATGGGACCGCTGTTGCCTAATATGGCGCTGGAGGAGGGGGGGGGGGGTAGCTAGTTTAAGAGAAGCCTAGTTTTCGCTAAAGGTAACAGGTGCCTCCTCTCAACCTTCAAAGGCAGTAAGTCCTGCTATTGTCCCTATGGGGGCATTCACCCCACTGCGGCACAGCACAGCAGCTCTGCAGGATTTGTGTTCGGTTGAACTATATGGATCAGAGAAAGGACAGGGAGTAAGAAAAAAAACAAGTCAGGTCCTGGGCCGGCAGCCAATCACAGCGCGGCCCGGGGAATGACGTCACGGAGGTGTCCCGGGCCGGCAGCCAATCATAGCGCGGCCCGGGGAATGACGTCACGGAGGTGTCCCGGGCCGGCAGCCAATCACAGCGCGGCCCGGGGAATGACGTCACGGGGGTGTCCCGGGCCGGCAGCCAATCACAGCGCGGCCCGGGACACACGGCAACAAGGGGCGGGACTTAAAAAAAAGTCAGAAATGCCCCCGATTCGCATTCTGACCGGGAAAAAGTGATTGACAACGATGTCTTCCAATGGCTAGCCTCCATTTATGGAGCAAGCCAATGGAAGAAGGGGCGGGTTCAAGTCCCCCATACTGTTCTAACATTAGATTTCGCCTGCACGAAATGCTGCTTGCGCAGCTTTCGACAGGCGAAACCTAAAAAGAATGGTTTGAGGTTCGCCTTACGAACTGTGCTGATTTTCTTTGACTAGAACAATGACACTTACTGCTTGGGTCCATGACTGTTTAGAAAATTCAATAATATTAGCAGACTAATTAATTACATATGCTTAACCCCTTCCCTGTGGGGCATATTCCCCCGCTGTGCTGGGGGGAGAGGGGGGGCGCGCACAGTGCCCCCATGCTCATGATGAGCTCAGCTCGTCATGAGGCACAGTGCTCGTGTGCTCATGACGAGCTGAGCTCTTCATGACCACACCCGTTTGTGTGGAACGCTCGCACAGCAGGGGAATTAGTCCAGCATGCGAGTGTTCCAACGGTCATGCCGAGCTGAGCTCGTCATGAGCATGAAAGAAAGTAATCCAATATGTATGATTGGCGACCTCATTTTAAGCACTAGTATACATTGATAAAATGTGAGCAAGCATTTGGAACACAACTTTCAAAATCAAAAGCTAACGTCCTGCATATCATTTTATTCAGAAATAAAACTACATTTTTTTGGATATGTTTTTGTGAATTCAATAACATATTTCATCATTTCTGTTTTTGTTTCTTATACACTTGTTTCTGTATTTGTGTGTCTAATTTTGAGGTTGAAATCCTAGACTTGCTTAGTTGTGGATTCCCGGCTTCAGTAGTGATTCAGTGGGGTCCACAGAAAACAAAAGGTCAAGAACCTCTGGACTAAAAGGATTTTCTTGCAGTTCCTAGAGGAGCTTTACCTCTGTTCTCTCTTCCTGACCAGGAGATGGTTGTTCCTTATCTGTGCACCACTGTTAACATCCGATCTCCCTCAGTGTTCCAGGGGCAGTGAGGAGAAAAGTTTCTGTCTGTAGAGGGTTTAAAATTGGACAGGTTTAATTTGTTGCTGTGTTTGTTTTGAGGTCTACAGGTCTTTCTGGGACATGTTACTCAACCAATTTTCATGTCATACTAGTGCCTCGAAAGAAAACCATTTCACTTTATGGCTTATTATCCTCATGATGGAGACCCGATTGTTTGTCTGCTTTCTCCAGCAGCGACTATCTAAAGAAGAGGTGCAAAAACTGAACAGAATCCACTTTTGTGTTCAGATAAAAAAAGAGTTCTCCTTGTTAGTTACACTTGTTCGTTATACCACAGGTTCTAGCTGTTTGATGGGTACCTCAAGGCAGGCCCGGCTCCAGGAATTTTTATTTGGGTGGGCCAAGGGTGCATTTGGGTGGGCCACTGCGGGCTCGATTTGTCGCATCTACGTCTAGGCAGGCTTGCTTCAGGACCCTCCTTTATCTATTCTTAGTCTTACAAGGCCCAGTAAAACGCACTCTTTTCCTAATCTCTTTCTAAATATTATCACTCTCAAAAAGTGTTTTTTTCCATGTAATGTTCCTTTGATGGGAAGAGGAGGTTTCTGAGGTGGGAGTATCAGGCAAGTGACACTTCTCGGGCTCCCTCTATGCGAGCCTTCAGTGAGAATCCCTCTTCATACCTACCTCCACCTGACCCAGGACTCTGCAACGCACTCCCTTACAGGCTTGATTATTCACTACTCCTCTGCAGTGCACCTTATCTCACAGCTGACCTTGGGCCCCAGCCCCATATCTGGCACCATCTGGCTCCTCTTTCATTTTTCCACGTAAAAACATGAGTAAAATAGCCTTTAAACTTAAAACATTGAATATAGCAGTAAAAATAATTAGTACGCACTTTACAGTATGTTCCACAGTAGCCCTTATGACCCGACTGCTAATTAAATAAACAAAGACAGAAAGGCCATGACAGGGCCAGCTTCAGTGCTGATGCGAAAGTCTTTTTTGGCGCCGCACCAATAACCTCTTTCTCCATAAATACCTTTACTACCACCTTCCAACAGTGCCCCTCATCTCTCCATGCCCCCCCCCCCTATTGACCTCCTCCTCAGAGTCCCTCACTGCCACATGCCACAAGTACCCCTCATCTCCCCATAGCCCCTCCCCCTCATGACCTCCTCCTCGAATTTCCTCCCTGCCACCCTCCGCCAGTGCCCCTCATCTCTTTGTAGCCTCTCCTCCTCATGACCTCCGCCTCAGACTCCCTCATTGTCAGGCTCAGCGTCGGTTCTCTTCGGGGCTGTGCTGAATATCCAATAACCTCCCCCACACGACTCTCCTAGAGTCTAAAGTATGTAACACAGACTACCAAGATTGTCCCGTGAGGGCGGGAAAGGAAGGGGACAGCGGGGAGGGAGATCTGAAACGACAAGGACAGTGATTTAGAAAACACCCCCCCAAAACCCCACAATGGACTTAGTCTACAATACTTCCTCACTCTTCACAACATTGATCTAAACCCCTACCTGAAAAGGAAAATGCAAAGGATTTGTACTTTGGGAGGAAAGATGTGGGTTGAGATCAAGGATGGCAACCAACTGTAACGACAAACACACAGGAACACGATAAGCTTATGGTTTCATGTGAGGCTATTATAATCACCAACAACATATACTACATACCACACAAGTCTGGTGTTCCTCCTTAGGTTAGACCAATCCCATTGATCACGTACCCCTGAATCGTCTCCCCTGTATGTTTAAATACAAAGCGTAGAAAAAATGTTGTGCAAAAGGAATCACAAAGAATAAACGGCAGGCAAGGTTACAACACCCTTCAAAACGGTTTCCTGCCAACTGGTGAAGTTTATCCAATATGGAAAGTGATCGGTTTCTTGCGACACTTCCCGTGTCCGAACTCAAGATAAATATCTCCACGAACAATGGCAGTCCAAACTGCTCCGCTCTCCTTATTATTTCAAATAATGTACAAATTGCTTTTTGAATTATGCATACAGTTCCGTCCTAGACAGACCGTCCACAAGCTTCTCCCTGCATTGAGAACGCGGAATGCCGTCTCATCCAACAGGGAGAGAGAGAGAGAGAGAACCCTTGTTACAATCACAGGGGTTCTCCGTGAAACCTTGCATATGCACACAGCCGCGTGCCCAATGAATATGGATCCAATACTTCTTTCACCCGACCCAGAACGGGGTGAAAGTATCACAGACGAATGACAAATCTCCAAACAGGAGCTTATCGCAACTTCACCTTACCGACCAGTCCGAAGTCTTGTCAATAATTATCGGCACCGCTGGTGAGTGCAGGCTGAGTCTTATTTCCAGGATTTTGCATGACTGGCGTCGCTGAGTGACGTCGTCTCCTGGCATTCTGGGAAATGTAGTTGGACTTGTGTGGTTGCCCTTTGTCCCGCAAAATGCGGACACCGGCTCCACACGGCGGTAACCTTGACACTCATTACCACCCTCCACCTTGCCCCTCATCTCTCCCTAGCTCCCCCCTCCACCCCATGACCTCTTCCGCGGATTCCCTCACTGCCACCCGCCAACAGTGCCCCTAATCTTTACATAGCCCCTCTCTCATATACATTTCATTTGTTGTATAGAGCTACTCATATCAGTGTAGTGTGTGTCAGTACTTTACACCATGCACACATTAAACAGAGACAATGAATCATACAAGTATGTAAATCAGTCTACAGCGAATGTCACATTAGCCAATGAGGAGGAATCTCATGTCATCCATACTGGTGGGCAGTATATTTTAAAAGGGTTTTGTCTGGGGAAACACAACCTTAGGATTTAAAGAGTATTCCATGGAGGTCAGCTTTACTGATAAAAATGTATATCTGCCCAAAAATACTCATTTTAGCAACATTAGAATAAAGAAAGACTGAGGAAGTTCTAACTATATCACAACACATAGCGAAGTTCTAACTATTCCATTCATGTTTGTGTGCAGCTCTTTGGTGACAGTTCATTGGTCGCTGTCCTATGTTAGGATTGTAACTTCTGAACTGCAAGTAACACGAGGATCTCTGTGACAAAGGCAGTAACCCACTGAGCTTCCACATAAAATACAGTTCATCTGCATTTAAAAACTACTAACAGACAAATGATTGCTCTCCAACAGGATCATTAATCACCAGCGTTATCTGGGTATTTTGTATTGTCTTATTTTTGTCCTGCATCAGCCATGATAATGATAAAAACTGTTTAAATGAAGCTCACATGAAGTATGTGTCCTGCTGGGCCTGTGCAGATTTGAAAAAGAAAAACACATAGTAACACATTCTCTTACCTACTCCATAAAACAAACTATGTGTCACAGCCTGATGTGATAAGCAGCTGCAGGGGTCAGGAAAGGTGAATAGGAATAAACAAACTTATTTTCTCCTGCCTGGGTAGAAAAAGAAATATCCACACAGCAGAACAGTAGGCAAAGGTTACCCTCGTCAAAGGAGGAGTTGTCACCTGTGATCTCGGCCCACGGGTCACGAGACCCCTACTCACCCTGCCCCGCCTATCACCCCTCCGCAAGTCCCCGTATCCAGGCACACGAGCGGAATCAACCACCACAGCGTCCATGACGACGGGAACCCCGCCCCTCTCTCTGTTGCAGGGCCCAATCAGGAACAATGAAGGACCGGAAGGGCTTCCCCATGACCCCGGAAGTCCTGCCTCCCTGCTGACAGCCGGATACAGGAAAGACGGAAGAGGAGAGGAGGAAGTTGTCGAAGGATCGTGGCAGGAGCTTTCGGCTGGTGCGGTGACGGACGGAGAAGACTGGAACGGAGACATCGAGGAGTGGTCCGAAGATTGGTGGAGTCCCACGGAGGTGGCTGAAGAGCGGCCGTAACTCAGAGGAGAGTTACGGCGGAGCGCGTGAGTACCAGCTACCTTCTAAAGCACGTTAGGTGCTCTGTGTAAATAGTACGAACCCCTCCCCGTGTATTAATACTCCCGCTATCCTAGGCACGTCACCAATAGCCCTTAGACACCTTGTATATGATATCACTTAGCACTGTACAAAGAGCACCCCTGTTCCCCACCATCCTGTGCACTTCTTTTTGCTTACCCTTCCCTGACTCCTTCCCGTACCTTCCCCACTCTCCTTTCTCCTCCTCACACTACCGGGTAACGGTGACGGTATCGGATCTCTAGTCCCAGAGTGACTAACGGCTCCTTTCTCTCTTGTTGCCCTCCGAGGTGCCCTCCGACCATACCGAGGTAGCTACACCCAAGACCCGGACATCCATCGGACCCTCATCACATCAGGAGGAACCCGGAAGAAGACGCATCTCCTTCGTTGAGTGTTATACCTGGGACTCTCTCTCCCTGTATCCTACTGTTCCGAGACAAATAAAAACACTATAGCCCACTATATCCGGCCTCCTCGCCTGCTTTACCAGTGAGCCGACCGCCCACGATCACATCACCTTTCGCCATGTGGAGATGAAGGGGTGAAAAAATAAACTAAGCCTCGTTAATATGTAAATGGTCTTTTAAAGACCTGTGAAGTACTCGGGCGCGGCTGCGATAATCTCTAAAAATGTCTGTGCGCCTGGGAAGCTGTCTCAGCCCGGGCGCACACACCCAGACAGCCCTTTGAGCCCAATGCCGTTGCGCGCCTGCCTTCAAGCCCTCACTGCGAGGGCCAAGGCTCATGTTTGGGTGAGCCTGGCCCACCCGGCCCACCCGCTAGAACCGGGACTGCCTCAAGGTTTATCTGTGGAGTGAAGCATGCCCCGCTGCCACTCTGCTCTTACCCGTTGGATCAAGCCTTCAACTGCATCTTCTGGGCTCCGGTGACCATTTAAAACAAAAGGCCACTGGCTGAGTTCCTGTTATAATCTGGCAGAACTTCAAGGGGATCAACTGCCTGTTTTTATGTTTAATGGGGCACTTTATTCCTTATATTACAATGAGACCGTCCATTCTCACCCACTTCAGGGCATAGTTTAGTGTTCCCGCTGATAAGAAAGATGACTTTTCTGAGTTGCCCTGTGAAAATAAACCAAAACAGTTGGGAGCCTGTAGTTTTTAACATTTAATAACCTAGGCAATTAATAATTAATTGCCTAGGTTGCTATTTTCCATATATTGTTTTGTCCCTGACCTAGGAATTTTTAGAATCTATACCTCAGGGTGTCCTTGCTATATACGCTACGTTTTTAACATTTAATACAGGTCACTTTCTGATCCTGTTGTAACATGCCTGAAAATATAAAATTCGCTTCCTGGTCTCTTGTTTTCAACTCCAGCAGCAGGCTAGTAAACTGAGGGTTATAAATGTTCCTTGTTCATACAATAACTTTGAAATGTCAGAGAAAGAAAGGTCACATAAAGCAAACATTGGAAAGGCCAAAATGTTTGACTGTGGAAAGCTGGTCTTATGGTTAATAATTTTCTATTGGAAGCAATTGCTACAAAAATTAAAGTAACGAACGCAACCTGCCGCCTGAACATAGTGGCCGTGTGTTTGCAGTGCAGATGTAAAGACAATATCTTAACCATTGCATATCATTTTGATACAATTTGAGTTTTTACTGGCTAACATGTATGTAGAACAGGAATACAAACTATTTTTAGTTGTATACACAACACAGGAAAATGTGGCTCTTAATGGTGCAAAGCGGTTATAGCACAGAAAGATAACTTTAAAGATAAGGAATGGGGCCTGTGGGGGGAGGGGGGGAACATGTGCAAAGTAAAATATTGTCCCGCCTGCCCTGGCACTGAAGTGTACTTCTTTTTATGTCTACGTGAACCCGAGATCTCTTTAGTAATCTCTGGTTTGTCTCGTCTTCACAGAGAACTGGGGCAGCTTTCTTGGTGCACTGAAGTCCTATTCCCTAATTCTTACTGCCGAGTGGTCCGTCTTTCCACCCCCTCTCCCTGGCTCTCATTGACAGATGTCTCGGCTTCCGTCCTGCATTCCTCGGTTCTGATTGGACACTGGTCCAGCTAACCCCTGTAATAAAGGGTTGAGCTTCATGGTTTCGTTTGGAAGTTGCTCCAATTTTCTTGTTACACTAACTTCTGTCCTCGCCGTGATTTTTTCATTCGTGCCCAGCAAGGCCTCCCCCCTGCGCTCCTCGTTCCGGCCTCTGCTCTAATCAGGGTTTGCACCAGAGGCCGTGATAATCTCGCCGTTATCCACCGCTCTCTTCCGGGAGGAGATACCGAGGCGATGATTGACAGCTCTATCGGAGATGTGACGGAGATGCGCAAAGAGGGGCCCGTTAGCGGTTTACACGCGCTCCCTGCACGCCACGTGACGTCAGCCCGTTCATGGGACCGTGGGGCGGGATGTGGACGGTTGGACCCTAAACCACCGGAAACGGTCATTTATCACAATGTGTTTACAGCCAAGAGTTCGATATTCCATTGGTGGGATGGGACTCTAGCAGATGTTGCCTGCGTTTCTCGCCGTGGCGTGGGGGTGTCTAGCATTAGTGCCACAGGTGCAGTGGTGTCTACCATTAGCAGTGGGTTCTACCATTAGTTCCACAGGTGCAGTGGTGTCTACCATTGGTGCCACAGGTGCAGTGGTGTCTACCATTAGCAGTGGGTTCTACCATTAGTTCCACAGGTGCAGTGGTGTCTACCATTGGTGCCGCAGGTGCAGTGGTGTCTACCATTAGTGCCACAGGTGCAGTGGTGTCTACCATTAGCAGTGGGTTCTACCATTAGTTCCACAGGTGCAGTGGTGTCTACCATTGGTGCCACAGGTGCAGTGGTGTCTACCATTAGCAGTTGGTTCTATCATTAGTGCCACAGGTGCAGTGGTGTCTACCATTAGCATTGGGTTCTACCATTAGTTCCACAGGTGCAGTGGTTTCTACCATTAGTGCCACAGGTGCAGTGGTGTCTACCATTAGTGCCACAGGTGCAGTCTACCATTAGTGCCACAGGTGCAGTGGTGTCTACCATTAGCAGTTGGTTCTACCATTAGTTCCACAGGTGCAGTGGTGTCTACCATTAGTGCCACAGGTGCAGTGGTGTCTACCATTAGCAGTGGTGTCTACCATTGGTGCCACAGGTGCAGTGGTGTCTACCATTAGTGCCACAGGTGCAGTGGTGTCTACCATTAGCAGTGGTGTCTACCATTGGTGCCACAGGTGCAGTGGTGTCTACCATTAGTGCCACAGGTGCAGTGGTGTCTACCATTAGTTCCACATGTGCAGTGGTGTCTACCATTAGCAGTGGTGTCTACCATTGGTGCCACAGGTGCAGTGGTGTCTACCATTAGCAGTGGTGTCTACCATTAGTGCCACAGGTGCAGTGGTGTCTACCATTAGTGCCGCAGGTGCAGTGGTGTCTACCATTAGTGCCACAGGTGCAGTGGTGTCTACCATTAGCAGTGGGTTCTACCATTAGTTCCACAGGTGTAGTGGTGTCTACCATTAGTGCCACAGGTGCAGTGGTGTCTACCATTGGTGCCACAGGTGTCTACCATTAGCAGTGGTGTCTACCATTAGTGCCACAGGTGCAGTCTACCATTAGTGCCACAGGTGCAGTAGTGTCTACCATTAGCAGTTGGTTCTACCATTAGTTCCACAGGTGCAGTGGTGTCTACCATTAGTGCCACAGGTGCAGTGGTGTCTACTATTAGCAGTGGTGTCTACCATTGGTGCCACAGGTGCAGTGGTGTCTACCATTAGTGCCACAGGTGCAGTGGTGTCTACCATTAGTGCCACAGGTGCAGTGGTGTCTACCATTAGCAGTGGTGTCTACCATTAGTGCCACAGGTGCAGTGGTGTCTACCATTAGTGCCACAGGTGCAGTGGTGTCTACCATTAGCAGTGGTGTCTACCATCAGGGCCACAGGTGCAGTGGTGTCTACCATTAGTGCCACAGGTGCAGTGGTGTCTACCGTTAGTGCCACAGGTGCAGTGGTGTCTACCATTAGTGCCACAGGTGCAGTCCTGTCTATCATTGGTGCCACAGGTGCAATGGTGTCTACCATCAGTGCCACAGGTGCAGTGGTGTCTACCATTAGTGCCACAGGTGCAGTGGTGTCTACCGTTAGTGCCACAGGTGCAGTGGTGTCTACCATTAGTGCCACAGGTGCAGTCCTGTCTATCATTGGTGCCACAGGTGCAATGGTGTCTACCATTAGTGTCACAGGTGCAGTGGTGTCTACCATTAGCAGTGGTGTCTACAATTAGTGCCACAGGTGCAGTGGTGATTACCATTAGTGCCACAGGTGCAGTGGTGTCTACCATTTGTGCCACAGGTGCAGTGGTGTCTACCATTAGCAGTGGTGTCTACCATTAGTGCCACAGGTGCAGTGGTGATTACCATTAGTGCCACAGATGCAGTGGTGTTTACCATTAGTGCCACAGGTGCAGTGGTGTCTACCATTAACAGTGGTGTCTACAATTAGTGCCACAGGTGCAGTGGGGATTACCATTAGTGCCACAGGTGCAGTGGTGTCTACCATTAACAGTGGTGTCTACAATTAGTGCCACAGGTGCAGTGGGGATTACCATTAGTGCCACAGGTGCAGTGGTGTCTACCATTAACAGTGGTGTCTACAATTAGTGCCACAGGTGCAGTGGGGATTACCATTAGTGCCACAGGTGCAGTGGTGTCTACCATTTGTGCCACAGGTGCAGTGGTGTCTACCATTAGCAGTGGTGTCTACATTTAGTGCCACAGGTGCAGTGGTGATTACCATTAGTGCCACAGGTGCAGTGGTGTCTACCATTAACAGTGGTGTCTACAATTAGTGCCACAGGTGCAGTGGGGATTACCATTAGTGCCACAGGTGCAGTGGTGTCTACCATTTGTGCCACAGGTGCAGTGGTGTCTACCATTAGCAGTGGTGTCTACCATTAGTGCCACAGGTGCAGTGGTGATTACCATTAGTGCCACAGATGCAGCGGTGTTTACCATTAGTGCCACAGGTGCAGTGGTGTCTACCATTAACAGTGGTGTCTACAATTAGTGCCACAGGTGCAGTGGGGATTACCATTAGTGCCACAGGTGCAGTGGTGTCTACCATTTGTGCCACAGGTGCAGTGGTGTCTACCATTAGCAGTGGTGTCTACATTTAGTGCCACAGGTGCAGTGGTGATTACCATTAGTGCCACAGGTGCAGTGGTGTCTACCATTTGTGCCACAGGTGCAGTGGTGTCTACCATTAGCAGTGGTGTCTACCATTAGTGCCACAGGTGCAGTGGTGATTACCATTAGTGCCACAGGTGCAGTGGTGTTTACCATTAGTGCCACAGGTGTAGTGGTGTCTACCATTAGCAGTGGTGTCTACCATTAGTGCCACAGGTGCAGTGGTGTCTACCATTAGTGTCACTGCTGTTGTGTCTATCATTAGTGCAGTAAGTCCGGTGGCACAGAGGTTTATATAGGAACACTTCATCTGAATTAAAGGTGTATGAAAACGTACCTAGGAATCGCACACGCTCGTGCGTGTGCTTTTCTTTTTGGCCCAGTCGTTTGGCCTTTGCATGCGTCTTTTTATCAAAGACAGCACGCAGTTGGTCAAAGGCGGAAGCATTGCCCTGCCCATGGCCGATTGGTGCCTATTACGCGCATCGCTGCCTTGTGGTTTCAATTATCATGCCCAGACACGATAATTGAAACCACATGGCTCGCTGTGGCGGGCAAGCACCACTCGCGGGCTCACCTCCTGCCCCCCCTCTTGCAATTAACTTTCGGGCCCCAGGACATCAGAAGAACAAGTATGTTCTTCTGATGTCCTGGGGCCCGACCTACTATGAATCCCGCTCAACTGAGCCTACTATCCCTTCTGTACTTGACTCTCAGTGATAGCTGTGGTCTAGTAGACAAGGCTCTTTTTGGGGTGGGGTGAAAGGGTAAGTGAACACGACTCATAACTCAAAATGGAAACAGTGCGAAAAATAAATCAATGTCCAGTTAAATATTTGCTTTTATAAGAAAAAGTAGTATTTTATTTTTATCGCTACACATGCAAAAGAGGTGTGACATTCAAATGCAGTAACACAATCCCTCTTGAAGTCTGGCTCAAGTAGTTGTCAGGCGAATCCCTGTCCAACCCTCCTTCGTGTAACGTGTTCAGAGTTATTCCCCCATTTACTGATGGCTGCATCATTGAATGCAAATGATTAGGCCATACTCAAGAGTTCAGACTTTCAGTTAAAACTGTCTATTTTGCCACAGCACTGTTAACAGTAAGGATCGGATCCTGTGCGGCAAAGTCGGGCTGCTCCCGATGGATGCAGCAGCACCCGACGACACAGGCTTTTCCTTTCTAGCAGTGATGCCTGTCGGAGCTGCTTCTGCTTGGCGGGCACAAAAGTTGAGTTGTTCTTCTCACAAGGGTGGGGGTGGGGGTGAGGGGGGGGTCTCATCTGGACCACGAGCTGAACATTTGGCCACAGTAATACCGGCAGCTTCTTCTGGCATATGGGTTTACCACGTTGCTAACTATCTGGCACAGACTCTTCGGTGCGATTGCCTGTAATATGGTAGACAAATGTCTTGAGTTCCGGCCCAATTAAGTACACGGGTTGCCCCTTCTGGCAGACAAGGTTTCTGTGGTGTTGTGGTGCGGGCTTAGTTCTTTCCGCACAGCGCACCTCACATGGCTCAGATCACTTCAACCGTCTCCTGGCAAACGGTTGTCGTCTGACTATTTCTGCACATGGGCAATGACTCGATCGGTGCGCCGCCACTCTCCTCAAACCTCGCTCAAGGATTCCTCTCGGTATGGCTCCCCACTGGGCCTCGCTTCATCCAACGCTCTCCTCTTCCCCACAGAACACACTGGTGTTGGCAAGCAGGCAGGTGCTGGCACTCCAGCGAGGGCAGGTGGTCCTGGAGTCCCTGGGTGATGCCCCCTCACCCAGCAGGGAGACTAGAAGCCCATGATCCTCAGCCCTGGCCACAGGCAGGAATCTTCTCACACATCCTGTGTTGCTGCCTGCCAGTTGATACATTTTTGGGGACTCATCCTCCTTGTATTATAGTCCTTCTCCAGACACCAAATCTGAATTAGGGTCTTTGAAGTTTTAGGTCTGGGTTCTGCTTCTTTTCAAGTGGGCACTCCTCCTTTCATCTTCCTTCATGACCAGCCTGCCACAGCAGGCACTACTTTGAAGCTGATTGTCTACAACACAATTCATGGATTGACCAAAGGTCAGACCTGGATGTCAGCCAGAGTAACAAGTGAATCTAAGGTTAATCCCAGACCCCCCCCCCCCCCCCCACCTACTCTTTATGATTCTCTTTTCAGCCCCATCTCCCTTCCTGAGATGTCCAGGCCCTTTCCTTGCCATCTATCACTAAATCACAGAGCAGTCTTTTGAACTATAAAGGGAGTCTCTTCCCTTTACCTCCAGTGTGTGTCCCTTCCAGCTCACAGGAAGGCAGCAATACACAAAGCTGTCTGGGGCCATTCCTCTCCTCATAACTTTACTGGACAGGCCTGGGCTTCCCAAAATGGAGCCCATGGTCCTCCATACAATGTACCATTGCAGGCACACTCGCCTAGTGTATAGTCAGAGCACACTTCCTGTTCATCACTGATACTTCTATGCATTGTACCCTCACATGTATACATGCATTCGGCACACACACTCAGTGCGTGTGCACTGTTAAGCACAGACGCTTTTCTATCTTTAACCAATCTGTATTTACACTCCCACTAAGTACACTCTGCACAACTCTTCACCCTTCATGTATTGTCCTTCACACAAACATGCAAACAGTCAGCACATGCTATTCTATTCTATTCTAGGTTTGGTGAAGCGCAACAGCTACCCCAGCAAAGGGGCGTCCCGGCGCTGAGAGACAGAAGCACTTCTTCCTGGGCAGGCTGAGAGGTAGTCTATGGGGCAGGGAAGAGGAGGGTCTTGATTGCTTTACGGAAGACCGAGAGAGAGTCTATGGAGCGTACGCTGAGAGGAAGATCGTTCCAAAGTTTGGGACCAAGAACACTGAAGGACCTGCCTCCAGTGCGGCAGCGCTTGGTTCTTGGTACTTTCAAGAGAAGTTGGTTGGAGGAACGAAGTTCTCGGCCAGGGACATAGGGGCATGCCAGATTACGCAACAGCGGGGGGTTCCCCTGTTTGGTAATTTTAAAGATCGTAATGAGAGCTTTAAATTTGACTCGATGTTCCACAGGCAGCCAGTGGAGTTTACGGATGGTGGTTCTGACTGAACATCTCCGTGGGAGTCCTACCAGCATTCTTGCGGCCGCGTTCTGGATTCGCTGGAACCTAGCCGTTTCTGCTTTGTTTGCTCCCAGAAGGAGAACATTCGCATAATCGAGGCGTGAAAGGATGGTTGCCTGGACAATTAACTGTCGGGTCTTAGGATCAAAGAATCCAAGTATAGGCCTAAGGTTTCTTAGGAGACCTATACAGGTGGCGGCCACCTTTTTGGTGTGTGATTGAAAGCTAAGGCCGGCATCCATCCAGACTCCCAGGTTTTTTACACAGTCTTTGGGGAGTGGGATATTGCCAAGGGATGACGGCCACCAGTGCTCGTTCCATAGGCTGGTGTTTCTGCCAAGGAGGAGCACCTTGGTTTTTCCGGCGTTGAGCTGGAGGTGGTTATCCGTCATCCATTGTGCCACTGCTGCCATACCCTCTCTGAACTTGGAGGCCGCGATGGACGGGCTTTCTGTGAGGGTGACGATCAGCTGGGTGTCGTCAGCGTACGACACCAGCGTGAGCCCCCACCTATTGGCCACCTCCGCAAGCGGCTGGACGCTCGCTACATCCACTCATGCACAGCACTACGTCTCTCATGTAATGTATCCCTCTCAGGCATACATACACCCAGAATATGCATTAGCTACGCATGCGCTGCACACCCTTCCCAGGCGCACATACAACAAGCACAGTCAATACACCTGAACTGTGCAGCACCCCACATCTTATCTGATGTAGGCCATGGGTGAGTTGAGCACACAGCAGTGGAACTTTTGAAAAGGTGAGTGAGCCTGTAGGCCTCACTCCAGGGACACAGGGTACAAAGGCCCCGTTCACTACTATTGACACTAAAACTGATCACTACATGGTACGCTGACACCACAGCGCTCGGGCTGCTTAACTCCTGGTGAAGGCGGTAGCCTTCCATCACTATGAGGGTTGTGAAGGTGGTGCTTTGGGCACCCCTTCCAGTCTAAGAAGACTGCAATCCGTGATACAGGCCTATGTCATGGTGCACACGCATGATCCGGATTCTCCTATGACAAAAATCAGCATTGGGGCTCCAGACAACAGTACAGTTGGGAACTCCGAGCAGGGGTGCACCTCTTTTACCAGGCAGAGGACTTTTCCATCCAAACAGTGGGTTGGCACCTGCTGCAGATATCTCTGCAATTTGCAGGTCACACATGTCAGCCTTGGCTGCTCCAACTTTGTCTTCCTCCGAGGTCAATGAAATGGTATCTTTGTTTTGATGAACAGTAACCCCGATCATTTAAATGGCTGATGGCACTTCTATTTGCTGTAAGTACCTTCTAAACATTCAGGATGGTTCGTTCCACACTCACCTGATAGGTGTGTGCTCACTGTGTTATTTATTCAATGTCACTGAAGTGATGTCTTCTTTACCATGTCAAATCCCTCGCTTCAAGCTGGCTTCACACCCGCAGCATTTGGCAATATTTAACATACTTAGCAGAGGGGCCAATGAGTGTATGGGCACGGATGCTGTATCCTTACAGGAATGAGGCATGGATGACAGGAGTGTGGTGGAGATGTTCTTGGGGCTTAATTCACTCTTCCCAAACCAACCCTGCTGTATCGAACCAGGAGGTCGAAAGCCAAGTGATATGTACGTCACCAGACCCAGAGATGGCATTATAGGTGCATGCCTCAGGCTATATGTTGTCTATTTTAATATTGCCTGCTCGACTGTCATTTGAAATCTGTGCTTTTAAACGGTAAAATGTTTTTTTTTAATATCATGTTTTTCTATTTAGTTTTCCAAGGAAGGATAAAGAGAAAAAAACATTGAAGGAAGAATAATTTGTTAAAATCGATGGATTTATCCTAAATTGGTTTTATTTATAGTAGTTTATAGAGCGATGTCGTTTAGCTAATGTACTTTTCTATATTCAGCTGGCAGTAGGTGGCCCCCACTGCTTCCGACGTTCAGTTTAGTTTGCTTTTCAAGAGCACGTTACTGGTTGAACAAAGGGCCCTGATTGCGCTGCACAGTGTGGGAACCGCCAGGCCTCGCTGTAAAGCGCTCCTGTCCTTCGCAGCCTCTTGCTTCCGGACTGTAATTCACAGAGATGACGCAGAGCGCGTGAATTATGTAAAATAATTCACCGGGAGTACATAATTACCATGAATTATGAGCAACCGCAGCTGTAAATGGGAAACGTGCTCTTGTGTGTCACGTTGCACGTTATGTTTTTGTTACGGTGACTTTTTATTATGTTTTATGTTCTCTTTTTCTTTGTGTCCGGTTCGAGGCACCAACTATCTACTAAAGCGCCTCAGTCCGAGGGGGCACTTTAATCTGAGATGGACTGCAGCGAATTCCGCAGTGTTCGTCCACAGATATAGCGCCTTGAGGCCGGCACATCGGCAGCGTGCGCTATAACTGGTATCTGATCAGTTGATCTTTATGCTCTTAAATCTGTGCCTTTTGTAGTCTCGGAAAGTGAAAAACCTAAACAATGTATCGACCTGAGCTGCACAGAGGCGCAACTAGAGCCAAATTTCGGGGGGGGGGGGGGGGGGGGGGGCGGACCGTTAATCAGTAGGCAGAGTGGAGCTGCAGGGCCTCCAACAAGGGGTGAACACACAACAGCAAGGCCTAATTACCATTCAAATGGTCTTTTAAAGACCTGTTAAACGTTCGGGTGTGGCTCTGTGTGTGCCCGGGATCTGTCTCATCCCAGGCTGCCACACAGGGGGGGGTGGGGCTGAAGCCCGGTGAGTCCAATGGGTGTTGCGCGCACTTCTGTTCTGTGTTAGGTGGCGTCTCACAGCTCTGCCATGACGGAGACCAGCACCGCCTGACCCCGGAGGGCCCCAGTGTAAGCCACCGATCAGTTTACTGCGACTTCTGCTCCCCACTCCTAGAGTTTTATTTACTACTGGTGCATTCTGGAACTCGTAGTCTTGGTTTAGTTCACCAGACTCTTCTCAAGTCTATCGCTTAAGAAAACCATGTTTAAAAAAAAAAGGAAGTTCAAAACAGGAAAGTTCTGCCCCATTTGGTAATGTCCGATAGAGAACACCTTTACTCTGGGCACTCGTCCAAAAAAAAGAAAAAGAACTTGGCGAGACTAACCAAGCTGGGCAGTATTCAAGTGACATCATGGTGCATGACATGACAGAGCGTGACATCACAATGTGTGAGACTGCACATGACATCACAGGAAGTGGCATTACAAGAAGTGACATCAGATTAATATCTCACACACATATTAAGCAGGGTTATCACAAGTACACGTGAGTGCATTATGAGATTTAACAAATTATATTTAGCGTTGGGATTGTTCCAAAAAGGTGATGCATCCTAGAAGCAAATCCGGGCCTCAATTTATACATGTAAAAAAACCCAATTCTGCCACAAAGAAATTGTCAACAAGGAGAAATGTGGCAGAAAATATGTTCTGTTTAATTGGTTGTAACGTCCACATTTTAAAATCTCTTATGGGGTTAAGGCGCCTGCTGCACAGATCTACGCGTGCCCAGTAAATCTCAGGGAATAATACAAATGGTGAGATAACTCTGGAGGTTAACGCATTTGCTGGAGAGATCTGTGTTTTTCGACTCCCAGTTTGTCTCGGTCAGGCTCACTGGAATTTTGTGGCTGTGCGGCCACTGCATTTTTTGGATAACTAAGGATTGGCTGCATTGGCCATACTCTGTAAAGTGCTCTGATACCTTTGGGTTTAGAGCGCGCAATATAAACCTCACAAATAAAAAAATAAACGTAACCCATTTTCTGCTGTATAATTTGCAGATTTTATAAAAAATAATTCCATTTGTAGCCTCGAAAGTTACAAAAAATGTGGCGATTATTCACCTCTCAGTTGCATATTGCTGCATTTGGGTCTTAAACCAGTACTAATAAGGAGGAACCTTTGTTCAGGTGGTGTTAAGATGTGTAAACACTACAAAAGAATAAAGTGGTACTATCACAAGATGTGCCACATTTTGCTGCATAATTAGCATTTTCTTGTCGCATAATTTAATCCTTCACTGCCACGTAATTCCTGTGGCACTGGTTTTATGAAACGCATCCTGTAGATTGCTTTTAAAAACACTTGATTTATTGTCAATGTATCATGTGTATGTGGGATGTAAGGCGCTCAGACCCTGCACAGAGATGAGAAACGCTATAGAAAAAAGAAAAAAAAATGGTGGTATTTTAATTCTTTGTTTAAATACTAGGATAGACCAACACATCTGACATTCTGACAGTGAATGCATATATCTCTTATATTCAGGGACTGGACAAAGTCAAAAGCATATCCCTTTTAACCCTTTGCGTGCGTCGGACGGCCGCCTGACGTCACAGAAGGCAGTGTGGATGACGGCGGGGGCCGCCCGAACCACGCCCACTCATAAATCACCTGCACCGCGGTGGAATTCGTGCCGCGGTCAACGGGTTAAGGGCTTGTGAGTAATAATACGCTATGTGCCTTTGTTTCCCCTCCCAGGGCCCGGTCCTAGGCATGGCCGGTATGGGCAGCTGCCCAGGGCCTCGCGCTCAGGGGGCCCACTGCCGGCCCCGCAGAGTAGACCGCAGAGCAGGGGGCCCGATATGAAATGCAGGAAAAGCGCACTCGCACAGGCAGTAAGGCACTTAGAGGGGCCTCATATCTTCCTTTTCGCCCGGGGCCTCAGAAGGCCTCAGAGTAGGTGTGAGCCTCCAGAGAGGATCTGGCAGGGTGGGCGACATCCACCCTGTAAAAAAAAAGTGGGTGGATGCAATCTACCAGCTTGTACCCCCAACTTGTTCCCTGTCTCATCTGCTACTGTCAGATAGTGAATTCCTCATCTGGTAAAGCCAGGTACTGAGCGCCTTCCCTAGCACTACACTGAACACCTTCCCTAGTAGTGAATACCTTGTGTTTTAACACTCGGTAACACCAGAGTCTAAATGCCTACCTACTGAATACTTCCTCTGGTAATGTCCGATACTGCAGACCTCCTCTGGTAATGTCGGATACTGCACACCTCCTCTGGTAATGTCGGATACTGCACACCTCCTCTGGTAATGTCGGATAGTACACACCTCCTCTGGTAATGTCGGATACTGCACACCTCCTCTGGTAATGCCAGATACTGCACACCTCCTCTGGTAATGCCAGATACTGCACACCTCCCCTGGTAATGCCAGATACTGCACTCCTCCTCTTGTAATGAACAGGTAACGCTGTATACTACACAGCTCATTTGGTAAAGTCTGATACTGGCCACCTCCTCTGGTAATGCCAGATACTGCACACCTCCTCTGGTAATGTCGGATACTGCACACCTCCTCTGGTAATGTCCGATACTGCACAACTCCTCTGGCAATGTCCGATACTGCACACCTCCTCTGGTAATGTCCGATACTGCACACCTCCTCTGGTAATGTCCGATACTGTACACCTCCTCTGGTAATGTCCGATACAGCACACCTCCTCTGGTAATGTCCGATACTGCACACCTCCTCTGGTATTGTCCGATACTGCACACCTCCTGTGGTAATGTCTGATACTGCACACCTCCTCTGGTAATGTCGGATACTGCACACCTCCTCTGGTAATGTCGGATAGTGCACACCTCCTCTGGCCATGTCCGATACTGCACACCTCCTCTGGTAATGCCGGATACTGCACACCTCCTCTGGTAATGTCGGATACTGCACACCTCCTCTGGTAATGTCGGATAGTGCACACCTCCTCTGGCCATGTCCGATACTGCACACCTCCTCTGGTAATGTCCGATACTGCACACCTCCTCTGGTAATGTCCGATACTGCACACCTCCTCTGGTAATGTCCGATACGGTACACCTCCTCTGGCAATGTCCGATACTGCACACCTTCTCTGTCAACGTCCTGTACTGCACACCTCCTCTGGTAATGTCCGAAACTGCACACCTCCTCTGGTAATGTCGGATAGTGCACACCTCCTCTGGCCATGTCCGATACTGCACACCTCCTCTGTCAACGTCCTGTACTGCACACCTCCTCTGGTAATGTCGGATAGTGCACACCTCCTCTGGCCATGTCCGATACTGCACACCTCCTCTGGTAATATCCGATACTGCACACCTCCTCTGGTAATGTCCGATACTGCACACCTCCTCTGGTAATGTCCGATACGGTACACCTCCTCTGGCAATGTCCGATACTGCACACCTCCTCTGTCAACGTCCTGTACTGCACACCTCCTCTGGTAATGTCCGATACTGCACACCTCCTCTGGTAATGTCCGATACTGCACACCTCCTCTGGTAATGCCATATTCTGCACACCTCCTCTGGTAATGTCCGATACTGCACAACTCCTCTGGCAATGTCCGATACTGCACACCTCCTCTGGTAATGTCCGATACTGCACACCTCCTCTGGTAATGTCCGATACTGTACACCTCCTCTGGTAATGTCCGATACTGCACACCTCCTCTGGTAATGTCCGATACTGCACACCTCCTCTGGTATTGTCCGATACTGCACACCTCCTGTGGTAATGTCTGATACTGCACACCTCCTCTGGTAATGTCGGATACTGCACACCTCCTCTGGCCATGTCCGATACTGCACACCTCCTCTGGTAATGTCCGATACTGCACACCTCCTCTGGTAATGTTCGATACTGCACACCTCCTCTGGTAATGTCCGATACTGCACACCTCCTGTGGTAATGTCTGATACTGGCCACCTCCTCTGGTAATGTCGGATACTGCACACCTCCTCTGGTAATGTCGGATAGTGCACACCTCCTCTGGCCATGTCCGATACTGCACACCTCCTCTGGTAATGTCCGATACTGCACACCTCCTCTGGTAATGTCCGATACTGCACACCTCCTCTGGTAATGTCCGATACGGTACACCTCCTCTGACAACGTCCTGTACTGCACACCTCCTCTGGTAATGTCGGATAGTGCACACCTCCTCTGGCCATGTCCGATACTGCACACCTCCTCTGGTAATGTCCGATACTGCACACCTCCTCTGGCCATGTCCGATACTGCACACCTCCTCTGGTAATGTCCGATACTGCACACCTCCTCTGGCAATGTCCGATACTGCACACCTCCTCTGGTAATGTCCGATACTGCACACCTCCTCTGGTAATGCCATATACTGCACACCTCCTCTGGTAATGTCCGATACTGCACACCTCCTCTGGTAATGTCCGATACTGCACACCTCCTCTGGTAATGTCCGATACTGCACACCTCCTCTGGTAATGTCCGATACGGTACACCTCCTCTGGCAATGTCCGATACTGCACACCTCCTCTGTCAACGTCCTGTACTGCACACCTCCTCTGGTAATGTCCGATACTGCACACCTCCTCTGGTAATGTCCGATACTGCACACCTCCTCTGGTAATGCCATATACTGCACACCTCCTCTGGTAATGTCCGATACTGCACAACTCCTCTGGCAATGTCCGATACTGCACACCTCCTCTGGTAATGTCCGATACTGCACACCTCCTCTGGTAATGTCCGATACTGTACACCTCCTCTGGTAATGTCCGATACTGCACACCTCCTCTGGTAATGTCCGATACTGCACACCTCCTCTGGTATTGTCCGATACTGCACACCTCCTGTGGTAATGTCTGATACTGCACACCTCCTCTGGTAATGTCGGATACTGCACACCTCCTCTGGCCATGTCCGATACTGCACACCTCCTCTGGTAATGTCCGATACTGCACACCTCCTCTGGTAATGTTCGATACTGCACACCTCCTCTGGTAATGTCCGATACTGCACACCTCCTGTGGTAATGTCTGATACTGGCCACCTTCTCTGGTAATGTCGGATACTGCACACCTCCTCTGGTAATGTCGGATAGTGCACACCTCCTCTGGCCATGTCCGATACTGCACACCTCCTCTGGTAATGTCCGATACTGCACACCTCCTCTGGTAATGTCCGATACTGCACACCTCCTCTGGTAATGTCCGATACGGTACACCTCCTCTGACAACGTCCTGTACTGCACACCTCCTCTGGTAATGTCGGATAGTGCAGACCTCCTCTGGCCATGTCCGATACTGCACACCTCCTCTGGTAATGTCCGATACTGCACACCTCCTCTGTCAACGTCCTGTACTGCACACCTCCTCTGGTAATGTCCGATACTGCACACCTCCTCTGGCAATGTCCGATACTGCACACCTCCTCTGGTAATGTCCGATACTGCACACCTCCTCTGGTAATGCCATATACTGCACACCTCCTCTGGTAATGTCCGATACTGCACACCTCCTCTGGTAATGTCCGATACTGCACAACTCCTCTGGCAATGTCCGATACTGCACACCTCCTCTGGTAATGTCCGATACTGCACACCTCCTCTGGTAATGTCGGATAGTGCACACCTCCTCTGGTAATGTCGGATAGTGCACACCTCCTCTGGTAATGTCCGATACTGCACACCTCCTCTGGTAATGTCCGATACTGCACACCTCCTCTGGTAATGTCTGATACTGCACACCTCCTCTGGCAATGTCCGATACTGCACACCTCCTCTGGCAATGTCCGATACTGCACACCTCCTCTGGCAATGTCCGATACTGCACACCTCCTCTGGTAATGTCCGATACTGCACACCTCCTCTGGTAATGTCGGATAGTGCACACCTCCTCTGGTAATGTCGGATAGTGCACACCTCCTCTGGTAATGTCCGATACTGCACACCTCCTCTGGTAATGTCCGATACTGCACACCTCCTCTGGTAATGTCCGATACTGCACACCTCCTCTGGTAATGTCGGATACTGCACACCTCCTCTGGCCATGTCCGATACTGCAGACCTCCTCTGGTAATGTCCGATACTGCACACCTCCTCTGGTAATGTCCAATACTGCACACCTCCTCTGGTAATGTCGGATAGTGCACACCTCCTCTGGTAATGTCCGATACTGCACACCTCCTCTGGTAATGTCCGATACTGCACACCTCCTCTGGTAATGTCCGATACTGCACACCTCCTCTGGTAATGTCCGATACTGCACACCTCCTCTGGTAATGTCCAATACTGCACACCTCCTCTGGTAATGTCTGATACTGCAGACCTCCTCTGGTAATGTCCGATACTGCACACCTCCTCTGGTAATGTCCAATACTGCACACCTCCTCTGGTAATGTCTGATACTGCACACCTCCTCTGGTAATGTCCGATACTGCACACCTCCTCTGGTAATGTCCGATACTGCACACCTCCTCTGGTAATGTCCAATACTGCACACCTCCTCTGGTAATGTCCGATACTGCACACCTCCTCTGGTAATGTCCGATACTGCACACCTCCTCTGGTAATGTCCAATACTGCACACCTCCTCTGGTAATGTCTGATACTGCAGACCTCCTCTGGTAATGTCCGATACTGCACACCTCCTCTGGTAATGTCCGATACTGCACACCTCCTCTGGTAATGTCCGATACTGCACACCTCCTCTGGTAATGTCCAATACTGCACACCTCCTCTGGTAATGTCCGATACTGCACACCTCCTCTGGTAATGTCCGATACTGCACACCTCCTCTGGTAATGTCCAATACTGCACACCTCCTCTGGTAATGTCTGATACTGCACACCTCCTCTGGTAATGTCTGATACTGCACACCTCCTCTGGTAATGTCCAATACTGCACACCTCCTCTGGTAATGCCAGATACTGCACACCTCCTCTGGTAATGCCAGATACTGCACACCACCTCTGGTAATGAACAGGCAACGCTGTATATTACACAGCTCGTTTGGTAAAGTCTGATACTGGGCACCTCCTCTGGTAATGCCAGATACTGCACACCTCATCTGGCAATGTTCGATACTGCACACCTCCTCTGGTAACGTCCGATACTGCATGTTTTCTGTAGTAATGCAGATTCTGCACATCTTGTGTTTTTGTGCCAGATTCTGCACCTTTTTCTATGGAAATGCCACATTCTGCACTCATCCTATCCTGCACACCACCTATGGTAATGCCAGATTCTGCCTCTCTTCTATTGTAATGCCACATTCTGCCCCGTTTCTATAGGAATGCCAGATACTTCACTCCTTCTGTGGTAATGCTAGATTTCTACGTATAATCAGTGTGGGTACTTGTTCCTATGTGGAGAGGGTATAGAAAATGTTAAAGAAAAGGTGTGGTTGGAATATATGGTTACTGGGGGATCTTCCTTATTTTGAGGTTTTGCCCTTGCACCCTTGCGGGTGTCATGCTTCATCTTCGGGCGTTTTGCTCCTCGTGGGGCCGGCGCTGCAATGCCCGATGGGCCCTGCGAGAGGGCTCTTCGTCGGAGCTTCTATCAGCCGTGACCCTGCATACAGGTGTGTGGGGTAATGTGTAAGGTGGAGAGTGTGATCTTAAAATTACCTAAAGGAGAACAAAATGGATTCAGATACACTTCTGTAGGGGTAGAAAGTAAGATGCGGTAGTGTGTACAAGGTTATGATACGCACCACTCAGTGAGTGTGTTGTAGTGAACTATTGTGGTTTCACTGTTGACATGTTTCAGGCTATGATGGTCCAGTACTGGATCCCTAGCATTTCTTCAGTACCAAAAATATGTTCCCTACGCCTAATATAGGGTGGGGAGCTAAAGTTTTATTATAATCAATCCTTGGTAGTGACGCTCCAGATCCTAGGAATTGATGTCATGCTCACCCCAGTATGAAACCATAAATCCACCCCTACTCATAGGTCACAATGTGCCCTAGGTCAAGGCGGGGACCACAAGATTATTGCGGTTTAGTTCTATGTGCGGTCATCAGCCAGTCGCCTACCCCTCGTCCTGCCTGAATCTTCTGTAGTAATGCCAGATTCTGCACACCTGTGCAAATGCAATTTTCTGCACCTCTTCTGTGGTAACGCCAGATACTTCGCTCCTTCTGTGGTAATGCTAGATTGTTCACACCTGTGGAAATGCCATATTCCACACATATTCTGTGGTAATGCCAGACTCTGCACACCTTCTGTGGTTTTGGTTCTCAGTCCGTCCCTGACGCATACCATCCGGCAGCTTGTTCTAAATTTGGGGGATGGAGACTGGAAAGGCCCGGCCTCCAAAAGTGGCCCTATTGAAGCGAGGGTAGGCCAGTAGGCTAGCCTGTGAAGAACGAAGGTGACGTCCAGGCTCATAGGGCTTCAAGCGATCTTTAATGTATTTGAGTGCTTCACCAAACAGGGATTTATGTGCAATGCACAGAGCCTTAAAGCTTACCCTTTGCTTAATAGGTAACCAGTGCAACTGATGCAACAGGGGGGTGGCAGACCCTCTTCGAGGCAATTTATAGATCAGTCTCGCTGCGTCATTCATGACCACTTGGAGTTTCCCCAGGAGTTTATCAGGGAGACCAATGCAGACTGCATTGCCATAATCGAGGCGAGATCAAATTAATGCAGTCACCTTCGCCTGCATGGTAGTGGGTGACAACAAGATCCGTAATTTCCGGAGTTGTCGCATCAGTCCGATGCAGCTTCCCACTACAGCAGACACCTGGGTCTTTAGGGTCAGTCCAGTGTCTAGCCTAATGCACAGACTCCTAACGGCTGGCATAGGAGTTGGAGTAGTGCCCAGCTCTTGGGCCAGAAAAAACGTGGACCAGGGGGAGTCTTCTGAGAAGAGAACCAGGACTTCGGTTTTGTCAGGGTTCACCTTGAAAGCCAAATTAAACTTGGTGGGTTGTGACATCCACAAATGGATGATATGTTGTGACTCATAGGTGATTCTAGGTGTGATTATCTTGTAAGTTGGGTTCCAGGTCTTTCAATTTGGGTTCCATTCCCTGTAGATGCTGAAGCTTCTTGGCTAGAGGACAGAGCCTCGGGGTTGGTGTCAGTCACTTGCATGGGTGCAGATCTGGAGGGACCCATCTGGACCAGCAGGGATCCGTCAAACCCCTTCCAGCAAAAATTGGAGGTCGTCTGTGTCAAGGGCCAAATAGTATGACAAAAATCAGCCACGCCCATTTCCCTCTAAGCAAAGTTAAACATTGTTGTATACATCATCAGAAGATGGCTATGCATGCAGGGCTGGTCAGATGTAGTGACTGACCAGCGTGCTTATTTGCGATAAGCACTAGTGGCTCTCTGTGGTTGGCTGGCCTGACTCTCTGTGGTTGGCTGGCCTGACTCTCTCTGTGGTTGGCTGGCCTGACTCTCTCCCTGGTTGGCTGGCCTGACTCTGTCTGTGGTTGGTTGGCTGGCCTGACTCTCTCTCTGGTTGGCTGGCCTGACTCTCTCTCTGGTTGGCTGGCCTGACTCTCTCTCTGGTTGGCTGGCCCGACTCTGTCTGTGGTTGGTTGTCTGGCCTGATTCTCTCTGTGGTTGGCTGGCCTGACTCTCTTTCTCTGTGGTTGGCTGGCCTGACTCTCTCTCTGGTTGGCTGGCCTGACTCTCTCTCTGGTTGGCTGGCCTGACTCTCTCTGTGTTTGGCTGGCCTGACTCTCTCTGTGGTTGGATGGCCTGACTCTCTGTGGTTGGATGGCCTGACTCTCTCTGTGGTTGGATGGCCTGACTCTCTCTGTGGTTGGATGGCCTGACTCTCTCTGTGGTTGGATGGCCTGACTCTCTGTGGTTGGATGGCCTGACTCTCTCTGTGGTTGGATGGCCTGACTCTCTCTGTGGTTGGATGGCCTGACTCTCTCTGTGGTTGGATGGCCTGACTCTCTGTGGTTGGATGGCCTGACTCTCTCTGTGGTTGGATGGCCTGACTCTCTGTGGTTGGATGGCCTGACTCTCTCTGTGGTTGGATGGCCTGACTCTCTCTGTGTTTGGCTGGCCTGACTCTCTCTGTTGTTGGCTGGCCTGACTCTCTGTACAGAAAGTAATATTGACCATACCAAGCAAGTTCTACTCCAGCGCATACATTTCTGTTGTTATTTTAAAGCTGGTCATTATCACTGACACAGGGAAACGTAGCCAATGGGACTAACGGAGACATGCACTAGAAGGTAACATACCACCCAGCTCACTAGTGGAACATGGACATTCCAGAGCCAAGAGACCAAGGCTTTGGCAGACGTTGCGCCAGTAGCGACCCATCCCTTCGCAAATTGCGGGCCGGAGGAGGGAGGTGGGAACGGAGTTGTGGACAAAAAAAAAACCTTACCTGAACGCTGCTGCCTGGGGCATTGCGCTTCTCCAATCTTCTACATCTGGGCACAGGCTCCCAGACTGCACTCCAGTCAATCCAGATTGGCCTGAGCCCTGTCAACTTGCACTCCCAGGCATCCTGGGAGCCTGTACCTGCTCTCTCCAGCCCCAGCAACGCAGCTGGGGCTAGAGAGAGCTTCACTGCGCGTGACGGTTTGGGCGGACTGAGATGGCCGGCTAAACACCTCATGCGCAGTGAAGGGAGTGCCCACCAATCGCGCACCAGCAGTGTCACCCCCTGGGCCCACACCCAAAGGCTCGTCAGAGTCCTGGGGGCGGCTCCTGTGCCCAAATTGCGGGGCCGCTGCTGCGATGTGCTACAAATACAACAGCTTCTGTGCTTCCTGTGAGAAGTTGGCCTGGTATGTAATGCTCACTAATTCTAGTGATCACTTTGTACCATGCCAAACAACCCTTATGATGATTGGTTGTAAGTCAACCTTATAGACCAGTTATCCTAGTGGTAACGTGGACAAAGCAGTCTTAGGCTAAACTCTGAAAGGCATGTGAAGCCAGCTGTATTACCATACACAACCCCCTTGAATACCAAATGAAAGGACACCACACAGATATATATATTGAAAATATATATAGATTTATTAACTAAAAGTATCCCCTGGACTCTTTATGAGCACAGAAGCACAAGCGTTAAACACAAGACAGTTTAAAATACACAAAAGTTGCACAATATGGATGAGGGCAGGTGGCCACTCAAACCATATACTAAGAAAGTGGTATAAGAGATACCAATCTAAAAGGAAATAGGCCTAGGGCCTTGGGAATCGCTCGAGCTGATCGGGACTAGCAGTGACTAAGTCGGGAAAGGCCCGCGGGACTCGGGTGCAGTGTTTAAAGTGCACGCACTCACCAATGCAAAGTCTATGGTGCGTAAAAAGTACAAAGTTAGTTAGTTCGGAACCTTCCGGGTGACCTAGAAAGCTGAAACTTGAGACACAGGCCCTAGAGGTGTGTACCAGTGTAGGAACACCGGCGGAGCTGAGTTACCTCACCCACAGGAAGCGGGTGCACAGGGTCGAATTAGTGTCGGGTTTCGTCACGCTGGTCGATGGTGCTTGGAGCTGAAGATGCTGCAGGCGGCTCGACGTGAAGAGTTCCGGTGGATCCAAGGATGGATATGAAGATGTGAAGACCTGAAAGCAGAGGGGACAATGTTCAAAGTCACTAGCCAGTGACTACCGTGGAACCAGATTGGAACCAGGCGATGTCGGGTGCAAACAGGCATTGAGGTGTAGCTTCTCTCTGCAGCCACATAGACACCGGGGGTCGAGGACGTCCAGGAGTCGGTCACAAGCTGTCCCACGCAGGCTTCTCGCTGTTGGCGGTGTCGGCAACTTGATTGGAGCAAACAGGCCTTGGCTAATGCAATCCCCGCATGAATCGGAAAATGCTTGTTACTCGGACCAGCAAGGTCAGAGCAGGAGCTCCTTTTTACAGGAGCTAGGGCAAGTCTGGAGCAACCAGACCCGCAGTGTAGTTCGTTGGTTTCGTCACCAAGATGGCCGCTGACCACGTGGCTAGTGGCCGGGATGGCGCGTCGAGTGGCACAATGCAAAAGGGGCCCCACGCAGATCGTGGAGATGCTGGGGGGCTGATCTTCGGTGCAAGGGCTGCTCAGTGGTGGGAGTTCTCAGTCCCCAAAGCACAACGTCGAGGGTGCCTCAGTTGCTGCGCTGTCAGCTCTTCGGGTGTCTTCCAAGATGGCCGGTCCCACGTCTCTAGGTGCCTCCACGGGTCCCTTCTTTGCAGGGACTGTGGATCGGGCTGTGAGAAGTCTGGGAGTCTGGGTCTTGTCAGGCTCTGGGCTCGGGCTCCGACGGGAGGCGGCGGCAAAGCAGACGTCGATGCGCTGGTTGGTGCCTGTATTCACAGGGTGGCCACTCCTAGGCCACAAGGGAGATTCTCTTCAGTCTTCTGTGCAGCAGAATGTCGAAGTCCAGTCGTCTTCTTAGTTTCAAGTTGATTCAGGATGATCTGCTGTGCAATGGCACTGCTCCCACTCTTATTCCCAATCTGAGGGGTGGATCACCTACTAGGTCCCTCCTCTGGGAGGAACCAGGAAGGGGGGCGGTTACACCCCCTTTCCTTTGTCCAGCTCCTCGCCAGGCCTGGGTCTGGAAAGTCCCAGGACCGGTTTGGACTGGCTTATGCACGGGGACACCTTGTGTGCCCCGGGCATGTCTCAATCTATTCAGCCCTGTCCTACCCAATACACAAAACCCTGTCTGGGGTGGTGCTCGCACCTCCCAAGGCAGGAAACTCTTTGTCCAGGCCTCCCTCGCTGGAAGGACTCCCAGCAGTAGGAGGTCAGACTTGTGTCTGTGGTGGCAGCATCCATTTTGTGATGCTGAGGCTCTGGTTAACTTTAACCGGGGTTAAGGCTACACACATGTCGTGCCCCTCTAGAAGGGTGGAATGCTATCCCCGTCGACAGAACTGTCGAGGGGATAGTATTCCAATTCGTATGACACCTTACTCGACATGTTTTGATAAAGCCAAACCAAAGATAGCATATAACCGCGAGGATTATAATGCACTTAAGAGTATATGGTATGGCAATATCCCAGAACAGCTTAGGGAGTGGTTCCAGACAGCTGCAGACAGGCTCAGCTCATGCTAGAGCACCATCTCACATGTAACCACGCACTCTGCCCCCAGGATTGCAGGGGCCTTCCATAGGAATGGCTTACAGGTTAACATGTGTCCAGTTTAAGGTTAGATATAGGGATACTATATCTAAGTAAGAAGTGATTACACCAACTTACCCCAGCTGAGTGATCAGCCAGTTGTGTCAAATATGGAGGCCAGGCCAGGGGTGGCACAATACATGCTGCAGCCCCTGGTAGGCCTTGGATGCACCTATGCCCTGGGTACCTATGGTACACTGTTACAGGGGCCTATAAGGTGAACCAGTTCCAATTATGTTATGCACCTAGGGTACATGGAGTCCATTTTAAGGAGAGAGCAATCAGCCTGGGGCCCTGAATAGCAGGATCCCAGGCCAACTAAGTCAAAAACCAGCTAAACACCAGGGAAAAAGTTTGGGGGTAACCATAGTCAGATATCCACCTTCCTACACTTCCTTCAGAGCACATCCAGTACAGTCCTTGTGTAAGGGGTCATATATATGGGATGCAGAGACTGACTGCTTCTACCTCCTCCCACTATGTATGAGGCTGCTTCCACTGCCTGGTTGAGGCTCGTCTAACTGTTTGTTCTGACTTGCTGCTTACACACACACTACCCGTGTACACAGGACTTCTGCCATTATCTTCCCCTGTGTCTAATGCTAATACCATGGACTTTTACTTCCAAGCTGCTGCCACTCTGCCCACGTGCCAGTGCTGCCCGTGTCGTGCATCCAGCCTCTTCACGCTGTCATACATGTGCTCCATGCTCCTCATACTTCCCGTTCATGCATTGCAGCCTCTTCATGCTGCTCCTCATGTCTGTTCATGCACCCAGCCTCTTCACGCTGTCATGCATGTGCTCCATGCTCCTCATACTGCCCGTTCATGCATCCAGCCTCTTCACGCTGTCATGTTATGTTATGTTATGTTAAAATTACTTTTACCGCGCACGGTCACCAAATGGTTTCATGGCGCTCAATAGACAACAACGGAGGCAGACCGCATAATCACTCAAAAGCTAATTGGAAAAGTACATGTACTCCGTGCTCCTGATACTGCCTGTTTCTGCATCCAGCCTCTTCACGCTGTCATACATGTGCTCCTCATACTGGCCATTCATGCATGCAGCCTCTTCACGCTGTCATACATGTGCTCCTCATACTGCCGGTTCATGCATCGCAGCCTCTTCATGCTGTCATACATGTGCTCCTCATACTGCCGGTTCATGTATCACAGCCTCCTAACGCTATCATACATGTGCTACGTGCTCCTCATACTGTTCATGTATCGCTGCCTTTTCACGCTGTTCTACATGTGCTCCGTGCTCCTCATAGAGTTCATGAATCGCTGCCTTTTCACGCTGTTCTACATGTGCTCAGTGCTCCTCACAGTTCATGTATCGCTGCCCTTTCACGCTGTTCTACATGTGCTCCTCACACAGTTCATGTATTGCTGCCTTTTCACGCTGTCCTACATGTGCTCTGTGCTCCTCACACTGTTCATGTATCGCTGCCTTTCACACTGTTCTACATGTGCTCCGTGCACCACATACAGTTCATGTATCGCTGCCTTTTCACGCTGTTCTACATGTGCTCCGTGCTCCACATACAGTTTGTGTATCGCTGCCTTTTCACGCTGTCCTACATGTGCTCTGTGCTCCTCACACTGTTCATGTATCGCTGCCTTTCACACTGTTCTACATGTGCTCCGTGCACCACATACAGTTCATGTATCGCTGCCTTTTCACGCTGTTCTACATGTGCTCCGTGCTCCACATACAGTTTGTGTATCGCTGCCTTTTCACGCTGTCCTACATGTGCTCCGCGCTCCTCATACAGTTCATGTATCGCTGCCCTTTCACGCTGTCCTACATGTGCTCCGTGCTCCTCATACAGTTCATGTATCGCTGCCTTTTCACGCTATTCTACATGTGCTCCGTGCTCCTCACACTGTTCATGTATCGCTGCCTTTTCACGCTGTTCTACATGTGCTCCGTGCTCCTCATACAGTTCATGTATCGCTGCCTTTTCACGCTATTCTACATGTGCTCCGTGCTCCTCACACTGTTCATGTATCGCTGCCTTTTCACGCTGTCCTACATGTGCTCCGTGCGCCTCATACAGTTCATGTATCGCTGCCTTTTCCCGCTGTTCTACATGTGCTCCGTTCTCCTCACACTGTTCATGTATTGCTGCCTTTTTATGCTCTCAAACATGTGCTCCGTGCTCCTCATACAGTTCATGTATCGCTGCCTTTTCACGCTGTTCTACATGTGCTCCGTGCTCCTCACACTCTTCATGCATTGCTGCCTTTTCACGCTGTCCTACATGTGCTCCGTGCTCCTCACACTCTTCATGCATTGCTGCCTTTTCACACTGTCCTACATGTGCTCCGTGCTCCAGATACAGTTCATGTATCGCTGCCTTTTCACGCTGTCCTACATGTGCTCCGTGCTCCTCATACAGTTCATGTATCGCTGCCTTTTCACGCTGTTCTACATGTGCTCCACATACTGCCAGTCCATCTACCTCATGCTCTGCATACAGTTATTATGCTCCAAGGTGCTCACGCGGTCTGTCCAGCTGCCTCAGGCTCCTCACACGGTCTGTCCATGTGTCCACCATCCCTCACTCTGTCTCTCCATGTGCCCCAGAGTAATAGTGCCAAAGGAACCCTGTCTCACTCCTCTGAGGGTCAACCACACCCATCTTCCATAATTGTGTGGTAGCTTTTCTTAATTGCAACCCCCCCTCCCCTCCCCACCTAGGATTCATCAGTTTCTTTTTGTCTTGACAGATCCTTTCTTGTCATTCCTTTACTGAGACATTGGAAAGAGAGACCCCTTATTGAATCTCAAGGTAGGATAGAAGATAGTGGTGCTCAAAGTATTCCTATAATGTCAGGGTTTAAAAGACTCCTATAGTGCATTAGCTTTCATTGTTTTTAAAATGTGTAATAAAAAGTGGTTCAGACATATCTAAAGTTTAAGAGCTATCTTGTGGCATTTGGTGGCCTTTTGTGTGTCAGACTTAAGAAAAGGCCAAGTAGCTCGAACAAGGTGGCTGAAATTAGACTGCAAAAGCTTCACACCCCCTACCTCAAGGTCAATGCAGGTGATAAAGACTAATCTTACCTGCAGCTCTACGCACCTACACATACATTGCCATGTAGTGGTTAGGTTGATATAGTGGATGCGATCTGTTCGTCATGTGAAATCTAGCATGTGGTATGGTGATGCGATACACGGAGAACCAATTTTAAAAAGTTGAACACATGAAAAATGAATGGGGGTGTTGGTCATCTTCCTTTATAGGTTCATGGTGTACAAAAAAATCTTCATAAGAATGTTATAAAATTAGATTTGAGGCCATATTAATTTCAGGTGTAATAAGTGAATCTATCTTTGGAATGTAAGTGGAGCAAGTGTGTTCCTCTTTCCTGTATTAATGTGAACTTATAGAAAACAAAAATCAGAAGATGGAAAGTTTTAACATTCAGACAGTTTTTAGTCTGAATATGTTTAGCAATTACTTGGTGTATATTTTAAAGTGCAAATGTGCAATTTAAAGATTATGATGTGCTAAGTAACTTTGGAATGATGTTAAATGGGAATCTAACTAATTTGAGGATGCAAACTCAATTTAATTAGGTCTACCCATGTTCTACTTTTTGGGGGTATTGACAGAGTGAGATTATTGTGACATTTCTAATATACAAATTTTGTATTTATTAGTTAAGTCATTGGCCCTCCTTAGTTAAACACTTGCAATGGGTAAAATTACATAACCAAACAGTCCACACTTTTTATATTACTTTACAAAAAAGTGAGCCTCGGCATACCATATATCAATTTCAGGATGTATGAAAAGTTCAAATGCCCGCTTAGACGTATGTCAGATTTTAAAACAATGTTCCCAACTTCTAAAGAATGTGACCTATTAAGAAAAATATGTGTCAGAAACTTTTCTTCCACATGTGGAATGTTATACCTTGCAACTTCCTTAGAGAGTTCAGTCAAAAGCCCCAAGCAAAACCATAGAGCACACACTGCAGAAGTAGGAAAAGGCTCTTGTACATAATGACGAGCCTTACTTATCAGCTCAACATGCCACATGGTCTTAATAGAATGTATTTCCTGTACGGGGAGATTTGGTTTTGTGGTGAGATTATGGTAGGGTGAGATTTTTCCTGAGGAGACTGCAACGCAGAAGATATGTTAATCTGTGATGTGAGGACATGGGTACATTTAGGGTATGTGGTTGGGTTTGTTTGCATCTCCAGCAGGAGAACCGGTGGTCCATTTGTGCATGGAGTCATCCTGGTGAAAAGGCGGATTCTTATTTTATTTTTTTTACATTTTTGAATTTTTGGATTTCTTCTCTTTGCGTCTTAGCATGTCATATGTACAGTGGGAGGGCCGATACTGCACTGATGGTGAATCCTCTCTTGTTTGCAGTGCTTGGCACAGTTTTGAACGTCCACAGCAGCCTGGCCAATGGATGCCTCTGCATTCGTTTAATCTCTTGTATCAAATGGCATTTGGTGCAGTTTCCTGGCTGTTGTGGGCTGGCAGTTGCTGATGATGAGAACCTGAGTGTGCAGGTGAGAACCCATCTGCACACTCCCCTGGTGTTACTCCCGTGAGGCACTGCCAACCTTTTTCACCACTTTTTTTCTTATTTTTTGTCGTCCACACCACTGGGTGGTACAGACTGGGGGAGACTGAGTTCAAAAACTTTTTAAAGAAAAGGTGAACATGGATTCCCTTGAACAGGCGGTATAATTGTAGCCGCTGTTTATTCACACAAATCTGGGTGAACAAACCATGATGGAGGGATTTCCAAGTATCATGTTCAGCTAAAAAGATCAGGTCTATATTGTGTTGTAATACTGAGAGTGGGGGGCGACCTGATCTATATCCCTTGTGTGCATGGCAGTTTCCTGGCTGTCTGGAAAGTCCAGTAAATCTCACTTTTATTACAAATATCAGACTCGTGACCCCCCTCCCGCCCCTTGACGTTTCTGTGTGGGAACCAGACAAAGATGTGTTTTAGATATAAAATCACATGATCTTTTCAGACAAAGCCTCTGCCAGGAAGAGCTTAAACTATTTCAATTTTAAAGAGCCTTCTGATGCCTCATCTGCGTTTATCTTCTGTGCTCGGTGTCTTTCTGAGCCTCTAATGCCTCAGATCACTCAAACACTCGGGTGCTCTTCTGAAATACATTCATTATCAGTGATACATGCAGCCAATTAAAGAGGCTCATTAGAATATCGCTTAATGAGAACAAATGTTTTCATGGAAATGTCTGTGCGCTGTTCCAATTAATAGGCAGCAAAATCTAGAAATAATTAGGCAGATGAAAAATTCCAAACTACTGTGAAAACTTTGGCTAATTTAGTTTTTAGTGCAAGGAGCCTACATTTTGGAATTCTAGTTAACTAAAGACAAAGTGGCGAAAACAAACCACATAATTGTGAAGGTCTCTGATGGTTGTGGGGTGGATCTGAGAGAGAGACAGACAGACAGAGAGAAGGTGGAAAGATTGGTGATAGATGTACAGATGGTTTTGGAGTAGCGTGTTGGTTTTTTTCAGGGTATATAATCTTTGCTTCTGCAAGGATGACTTTATTAAGTCTGGATTTGAACAGGGTGCATGGTTGGTTCGACAGTGTTGTCTATACACTGTGAGAAGTTAAATAAAAATATTATTTCTGTAGACAGTAGCTGAATATTGTTCCATTCCATTGTTTTTAGCATTCTTGCCCACCACAGATGAGCATTCCGTCAATCAAGTTTAGTGCTAAGTAGGTCTTACTTAGCAGGCGGGGTGTGCCCTTATGCTGGTCCTGAGCCATGGGACTCCAGCTTCACTGTGGGGGCACGACTAGGCTAAAACCAATCTAAGGTTGTTGGTGATGTCACTCAAAGAGGCTGTCTTGCTTAGCACTCCCACATAAAAGACATACAGCACAGAGGCACACATTTGGCAAAGCAAGAAAACAACTGAAAAGGGGTTTAACTCTCATAAAATGAGTCACCTCAAAGGACAGTTTTCAGAATAAAGTGTGGGGGTTTATTATGTGTGCAACACTAACCCTGGGCATAGTTCGCTGTAGTTGCGTTACAGGTAGTTACGCAAAGTACACTTCGCACTACGCGAGATACGCGTAGCGCTATGCGAACTGCGTAGTGCGCTGTTCGCGATGATTGCACAGTGCCGGATGCTTATCCACACTGTGCAATCATTGAAAACAGCATCTCGCACAGTGCGAGCTGTCGTTTTCTGCCACTCGAGTTCATTTTTACTTGAGAGGCAGCTTTCTCAACGCGGACTGGTAGTTTCTCATCGCGAGCATACGCGACCACTCGCAATGAGAAACCTGACCTCCCCGCATTGAGAATCTCGCCGGGAGGTTTATTCCTCGCTCGCAATCGCCAACTTGATGTTGCTGATTGCGAACGAGGAAAAAGTCTTGCCGGGATATCATTTTGCTCGCTGGCGGTTGCCAACTTGACGTTGAGGACCACAAGCGAGCAAAAAATGCCAGCTACGCTATGCTAAGCGATTTTGTGCATGCTCTCTTCCTTATGAAGCAGGGTCTTGTTTGGTATATATGTATGTATACATATATGTGTATATGTAGTTGTGTGTATATGTGCAAGAAATAATAACACATTTATAAGCAAGCACACGCAACTGCTTAATGCATGGGATAAAATATAAGCAGATAATAAAGGTGTTTCTATGTGTGTGTGTGTGTATATGTATATATATATATATATATATATATATATATATATATACACACTCACACTTGCATTATGTTTCATTTGATATCTGAGAAAGCCTTTCTGTTAGAAAGTGATTCACAAATAAAACCCCAAGCTTTATTCTGAAAACTGTATTTTAATGTGCCTCATTTTATGAGAGTGAAACCCCTAATAGCTGTTTCCTTGCTTTGCTGTGTGTGTGCCTCCGTGCGGGAGTGCTGTATTTCTTATATTTCTTCCATTCTTCCTTTTTTCCCCCTTTATTTCTTATATATGCACACATATGTATGTACATGCATTAATAACAAACTTATAAGTAAGCAAATGCAACTGTTAAATGCCTGGGATAAAATACAAGCAAATAATGATAATACTAGATGTCCACTGCAAGAAATAGGCATTGTTAAATGCAAGTAATCACCAAAAGAAAGCATGGAAATACGTAGGATATACACACACCAAATACTTCAGATGATTATAACCCCTGGAGACCTGAATGTGCACACTGACACACACATCAGAATGCCAGTATTCAGAGAAAATACATCACCTGCTGCAATAGCTTCCTCTTGGCCCTCACAAGACTGGTGGATTTACAGCCCCTGGGTCAAGAGACTCATCAAGCCAGGAACTGCAACACTAAGCAGACGTGTCTGTCCCTCAGCCCAAAATCCTGCTTTCAAAGTCAAGAGACCCCAGTTTTATAATTGCCATGCACTTGAAGTTTCCGAGGGGACCTCCTCTGCGCCAAGGAAACTTACTGGAGTTGGCCGAGCTCCATGCAAGCATTCCAAAGGTAAAGGACTTCTTAGGTATTCTCCTGTGCTCCCACGCGTTCCAGCACCTTATCTGAGTGAAGCTGGACAATGTAGAAAACTTCTCTAAAAGTACAGAAAACAATCTTGAACATGAATAACCTAAATAATGTGAGTAACCTGGGGGCCTGCTTTTATGTGCAGAGCTTAAGAGTCAGAATTCAAGATGGCATGAGGGCATGTCAAAGCCAATAGTAAAAACTTGATAAAACATTCCAATGTACAACATAATGCACATTTGTGGGCCACTGCTTATAGCACTCCACTCCGAGACAGAAAGTACATTCCAAACAGTTCTCTTTCTCATGCTTTCAAACGCACATCCCACATGTCCCGTTCCTGGCTAGGCTGTTCTACTTTGTGAAACACTCCCACTCTGAAACTACAAAGAGACACATAATGAGATCGCAAGGCAAAATGCATGTGCAGAAAAAAATTATGTTGTACATTCAAACTAGAGTAAAATAAAACCCATAAAGTCAACCACAAAAATGGTCATCAATTGGTCCCAATGCATGGGAGTGTCTATAGCATAACAGCTACCTGGCCTAGCAACTGGGGCAGGCCCAAAACTGATTTACTTGTGGTTGATCCGTGCCTGTAATGGCACAGAAGAGCTTGCACTTGACAGACTGGGCTGGGCCCAAATTATGCACCAGTGACTGAGATTAATTCAATCATTCCATCTGTGGTGCTGTTTCTCCTATTTACGTCACAAGAGGGGAGGAAAGCATGCATACACTGGGTGAAAAAAAAAAAAACACCCCAAACAGAGGTCCACAGCCTGCAGAGTTCCCTAACTCTCAGGGCAACAAGTCCACAGGTGGTTGTCGATGCCTTTATAAAGGTGCGACACTCGAGTCTGCTACACTCAACAAAATCTTCTCTCTGCAGATCTACCAAAGCCACATTTGACAAATTGGGGCAGCTATGTAGGGGACTGGTTGTTTTAAGGTGCTGCGACTAGGTTCCTGCCTTGGGAGCAAGAAAGGAATATTGGTGTGCCTTTAACTTCCAGGGACCCCAAGAGGGGAAACTAAACCCCTAAATCGAGGAACAGGATACCACTTTTGAGATACAACTTTCCACTGAGGTTTGGCCACTTTATTCTGATCTTCTGCTTGAAGATATTGCTAGAGTCCTGTTCTTAGCACAGCATTACTGATATGTGCACAGGTCTGCTGTGTGGTACAGTCGACGTTCTCAGAGTATGAGATTATGGCTTGGACTCCTTGACACCTTTAGCTTCAGTTTGGGGTGAAAGCAGGGCTTTAAGTGGGATGAAAATACTGGGGGGTCTCTCAAGGGGGCGTGGTCAATGTGATTAAGGGCGTGGCTTACAACACGTAAGCTAAAAGTTTGTGTTTAGCATAGTGTGCCGCCCGACTGGTATTTTGTTGTTTCTGTCATTTTATCCAGATATATGATACAACAAGTAACATCATACCTACGAGTCAGGACTATTGGCTTTGCCAAGGGTTGTTAGTTGCATAAGATAAATAAGCAGCCACTGTGGCTTGTATATAATATTGAAGAAGCTTCCACATAAAGGCCTGGTAACACCACGACAATGTTACTGCTCCTGAGTTCGGATAAGAGAAGAGAAATCCAGAGAGAAAATGACTCTCTTTAAAGGATTTCCCTTCCCCTATAGCTCGAAAAAAACAAACCTCCTGTGCTATGGCACAAAACAGAGCCCGATAGAGACCCGTTTCGAGGCCCCCTTAAAAAAACTGCCGGTGCTCAGACCCGGAGAGACCCGGCCCACTTAAAGCCCTGGGTGAAAGTATTCACAAGATGTCGCAAGAGTGCCTCGGTGATCCCGGGGGATGTGGCATTTCCAGTGCATATTGTAGGTGTAGATTCCTATCAGCAGCAGTTTTCATTGGCGACACCTCTTTCCATCCACAGGAGGGCTCTGTCTATTTCAGGTTTTGACATTAAGCAGCACATAAAGTATATTTAATTCATTACTTGACAGCCTCATCAGCTCAGGCACTATGGTGTAGGTCTGGATGAACCTGGGTTACCTGTTGGGTATTTTCGATACGTCCAGGACAGCAGTGAAGATAACTGGTACAAAAATTGGTCTCGCCCCAATTTATCGATATAAAAAGATGAGTTCTCTGTGTTTCAGTTCTGTGTTTGCTCACTCCAGATTGCTAGTTCATTTTTTTTGTATTTGTATTAATTTACATCCCACTTCTGCTTCGTAACCTGGCCAGGCCTTGCATCTTCTCTTCAAAGTTAACTTCTGGATGGGCGTTTGAAGCCAGAATGGAAGCCTTGAACGCCTGAGGCCAAGACTCTGACACTGTGCAGCAAACATAGCTTGAGGAAGGCGGAAGAAGGCTCTCTCGGTTAACCTTTATGATCCACATTTTTTAGATCCAAAATACTCACATTACTACCCTAATCTTCTAATTTCCATGACAGAAAGAAACACACGGGCCGCAAATCAAGCTGGACGTAAAATATAGAGGGCAACTTATGTGCAATGTACTCAAGCAATCTCTTCACCTTTGCTGTTGGACAAAAGAAAAAGACAACACGACTTCTGTTGGCAACATAGAGTTTATAAAAGCACTTGGAAGGTCAGTCAGCTCAGTAGAACTGGAATCTGAACTTAAATTTACAATATGGAGGACAGTTTCGTTTATATCTTTGGACCCGCAAATACGTCATACAGTTGGCTATAAAATCAAACGTTAGGTTGTGAATATCATTAGATTAAAAGTTGATACGTTTTGCAAAAACAGCTAACCAAATGTTAATGGAATGCGACTCATGTGCACGTGTTATTGTTACATTTTCACGCCACCGCTGTACTACTGCTGCCCTTGGCTTGTCTCGTGCTTTGGAGCGTAGCAGTTCCCCGCTCCCTACATGTCCGATGCTCTGTAAGGCCTACCCTCCCACGTATCCTGTGCCGCGGTGTTGCTTTATCTGCATATTTTCTCAGAGACGTGTTCTTGCAATGCAGGCTGGTGACTTTCCATTTTTGCGCGGTCTAATTATATGTCTCTATTCATCTACAGCTCGTATCTACTTCCCTCCCCCAGATCCTGACTCCATTTGTGCTTTTTATTCTGCTACTGTAGATCTGTACTTTTCCTTTAACGCATACATCTATACACGTCTTTCTGCTAGTGATTGCATTGACATGAGTAGGCCTTCTTCATTTTCTACATTCATTTTAACACCTTGAAAAAGGCCTTTGGGTATAATTCAGAGCGAAACACGTGTCAACTGATTCTGGAGTATTGGAACATATCAATTAATTCAGAATTTTTTTTTTGTTGAGCAGAGCCCTGGCATTCTGTATTTTGGAACTGAAGAATTTGGATCTGAAAACTGGTTTGCACCTTCCTCAAGTTTATTCAGTTTCTCTGGTGGGAAGGTCAATGCCAGATGAAACACTGCGAGTACATGGAGTAGGCATTAGAAACACTGCTAGTACATGGAGTAGGCATTAGAAACACTGCGAGTACATGGAGTAGGCATCAGAAACACGGTGCAGTTTAGCTACTCCGTGTCAGTTGCTTTTAATTTTTGTAAAGAATGACATTTACAGAAACAGTTCTCTTAAAAATGCGCCGTCTTCCCCCAAACTCTCACCCTCCCCCCACCGACACCCACCCACCCACACAGGGGTAATGTGCGGCCCTCATTCCCACTCAGGGCAGCTCCACGCACGAGCTGTGGTGCAGTCACCAGTCGAACCTGCTCCTTGTATTAAGAGCATGTCCCGTGTGGCTTCCGCCTAGAGGCAGGCTGGGTTAGTGGCAGGCGCTATACTAAATGAGCAGAACATGAAAGTCTTTGGGACTCGAATGACCCTGCGAGATTGTGCCTAAATGTTCGAGGCTGGTAACTTATCCAGGGAGGGAGGGTAGAATGGATGCTTCTAAGCGCCCGCGGGCAGCAGTGTTCCTGAGGACAGAGGAGGCGAGTGGAGCGCCATGAAATCGTAAAACCCTTTGGACTGTGTGCAGAGAGTTGTTGGAGAGTGTGCCCGGATGTGTAACTTTGGTGTGATTTCGATTTTCAGCTGTGGTTTATTTATTGAACAGGTCGCAAGAATAAGGATTTATTCCAGTCGGGCACGGGGTGGTGCACTGGGGCAGTACCAGGCGGAGGCGGGCAGTGATTGGAGTCCAGGAAACAGTGACTTCAATATTACCAGTCCGTGTGCCAAGATGCAAGGTGGCATATTGGGGCTCCGAGCGAGGGGTCTAATTGCATAGACTGGACTAAAGAGAAGTCCAGGCAGGCGGCGCGGGAGGGGTTAGATACTGGATTCGTGGGGTGCCGTGCAGCAGGTGCAGTGGTGCTCAGAAAGGTCTGAGGCTGGCACAGGGGAGTGAGGGTTCTTAGTGTGAGAGCAGATAGCGGACTGAAGACCACGTACAAGTGATTGTGTTGTTTCGTGCCGGTTGATGGGCACAATAGTTGTCATGCCAGTTGACGGGCACAACAGATCAGAATGGTGGTACTTACCTGCCCTCCATGTCTGTGGGTGGCACTCTTGCCCCTATAGTGCTGGCAGTTGTACCAGGTGGGGTGTAGGCGCAGTTTTGCAAGCTGCCCTTGTGAGGATAAACCCACAGGAATGGCCCTGGCACGGGCAGTGCTTCCTGTGTGATGTGCGGGTTACCTGCACGGCTTCCTGTGTGTGTGCGGGTTACCTGCAGGGTTATGTAACCCGCGCCTGGCATGCGGGTGTGCCATGTGCGGTGGCTCTGCGCCAGCTTCTGATTGGCTGTGACCTCAGAGTAGACTGTGGAATGTTTAGGCCTGTGAGGATGAAGGGTGAGTCGGCGCGGATGTCCGGAGCGTGCACAGGAGCCCGGGGGCGTGCAGAGGGTGCCTCTGGCTGAGTCAGTGGTGTTTAGGCACGAGCTGGGAGACGGTGAAGCACACGAGGCACGAGCGCCCATCACTAGTGTCAGTCTGTCCACCACTGAGGTCAGACGGTAACTCGGACATCCGTCTGTGACCTGCCCGTGTCTGTCCGTCAGCTGTGCCCCTTACTGCGCGGGCACTGCCTCAGAGCTGTGCCCCTTACTGCGCGGGCACTGCCCCAGAGCTGGGCCTCCTACATGTGCCTTGAAGCCGGGCGAGTGGTGCGCTACAAAACAAGTGTCTTGGCGAACTCCAACATTCCTCTTGGTCTCCAGCGCCTAGAGGCGAGACAGATGACGGCTAAACCAGGTACGACCAACAGTGGTGCCTTTGCGTAGGGGGGTGGCTCGTGGAAGATGGACTCAGGTTCACGCGCCTCTAGGGCCAGTCCGCTCACACTGCTTGCTGGCAGGAGTTTGCTGCGCTACGTTGCGATTCCTGCTTGCAGGCAGCGCCTGGAGCGCCCCCTCGAAGGCACGTGGTAAAGGGTTGCGTAGAGTCAGGTGCCAGCCTGGTGCAGTGCGCTGGGTGGACGGGGGACCCCTGTGCGCCCGCCGGGAGCCCCCCTTTGGTTCACTCTGTTAGTGAGTTTATTGCTGGAGACCAGGTCCGGTTCGGCCACAGCTGATGGCTTCTGGGGCTGGCCTGGCCCTGGGCTAGGAGGGTGACATAAACGTAGTGAAGAAAAGCTGTTATTGTGAAGGTCAGGGTTCTCCAAAGTCGGTCCTGGAGGAACGGATCCATGTCAGATGTTTAAGATAACTACATTTATTAAATGGGGTTATGCTAAAAATGTGGCACGGATCCTGCCTTCCAGGACCGACTTTGGAGAACCCAGGTGTAGGTGCATTCCACATCCACGACCGCAGGGACCAGTTACCTGCCCGGCGGGTGTTACCAGAATACGGCATCACTTTCACCTTCACTGCAGCGCCTTGAGGCAGGGTGCTGAGCCTGGACGGTGCTGTTAAGCAGCGACTCCACCACTCAGGCCTCTGATATTGCTTTCTGCAGTGATTAGTGTGACCTATGGAAGGGGCGGGGCTATTTCATTATTGCTTAACGTATTGATCTCCCCATAGGTTGGTGCGCTGTGTCCTTCCTAAAAATCGAATCCATATTGTCACCCAGAGCAGGCCTTTCCTGCAGCGCGTCTGTGAGCCATCAACCCGCGTTGCTTCGTTATCGGACACCTGTGCCCGGAGCGAGGAACCTGCTGGGACCTGGGAAATGTCTGCTTTAATGGTCGTAGCTAGAAGTGCAGCGTATGTTCAATTGTGCGCGCGCGCGGGCATACATTCACTCTAGGACCGCTCGTGCACGTCACCTTTGAGTGGATCCGTGAAAACGATGGATTCCTCAAATACACCGTGTTACTGCAGCGCTCCCACATACAAGTGCCTCTCACATAAATTAATACAATTTAAAAAGTACTGGTCTTCCTTGCGACACCAGTGCATTCTGGTAACTGAAGTCCGTTTATCCAGTTCTTCTCAACCCTTATGAACATTTCTTGAGCCGTGCCTTTGCGCAGTGTTTCGAGCGGCATGGAGACCCTGTCTCATGCTCCTGGCCATACGGTTACCCAGGCCCGCGTCAGCAGCAGACTGGACTACGGAAACACCCTCTATGTAGGAACTTCAGCCAAACTCTTGAAATGACTACAATGCATCCAGAACACCTCTGCAATCCTGATCCTCGACATCCCTCGACACAGCCACATCACGCCCCACCTGAGAGACCTGCACTGACTCCTCGTCAACAAGAGGATAACCTTTAAGCTCCACACCCACGCACACAAGGCGCTCCACAACACCGGACCGGCATACCTCAACAGGCGACTCACCTTTTACACCCCGAACCGCCAACTCCGTTCCGCCGACCTCACCCTCGCCACAGTCCCCCGCATTCGAAGAGCGACCACCGGTGGCAGATCGTTCTCCTACCTCGCCGCAAAGACCTGGAACACCCTCCCCATCCACTTACGGCTGACCCAAGACCTGCTCACCTTCAGGAGGCTCCTCAAGACCTGGCTATTCGAGCAGTAGAGGAACCCCCCCCAAGCGCCTTGAGACCCTCACGGGTGTGTAGTGCGCTTTATAAATGCTGTGTTTGTTTGACTAGTCTAGGGCGGGTCCCAGGAGCTCGTTCCTTTCGCAGAGGCCTTCTTTGGGACCCCTGAATGTTTGAATGTCTCAGCCTGCTGGCGTCAGTGAGAACACGAAGTCCTGTGCTCAGCCTACATTTTATGTCGACGCTACAGACCAAGTGTCTTTCGATGGTGACTGGCAGTAACCCCGTGATGGACATTTAGTGCTTTTTAATGCGCCCAGATGAGTGATTCCTCCAGGTACGGTGTGTGCAGGCGCGAACCAGTGCAGGACGCCAGGTCTGGACTGGAAGCGCCTTTTAAATGAAGGGTGAATGAAAAGACAACTCGTAGAGCGCTACTGCTGCTCACACAATGGGTTTCCTGCTGCTGATTGATGGATAATTCACCTATGACATTTAACAAGCATTGGCAAACCTAATAGAGCTGGCTTATTGTAAGGGGTAGTTGTGGCATTAGTTGGTTACTAGTGTATGTGTTGCGTTAAGCTGTCCTAGAAAGGAAAGGCAATAAAGGAGAAACATTGTGGCTGCACTTGTATGCCAGCAAGAGCAGGGCCCCATTCATGCATTTATGAAGAGTGCACTGGAAGAGGTGTGGCGCAGCAGCCAGGCTGCCTGACTCTGGACCACAGGGTACACAGTTCGATCCCTGGCTCCGGCGGCAGGTTAGCCCAGCACCATGTGACTCTAGGCAATAGTTCGCTTCATCTTCCCGACGGCCCCCAGCGCCGGGACACCTCTGTCGGAGGTAGCTGTGCGCTTTGCAAATGCTGTCATTTACATTTACTGGCAGAGGTGAGCAGTACCCCGATAAACAATGTTACTAAAGAGTCCAAAGACATTGGTCTGTAAATGGTGAAGTTAAAATCCTAGGTAGCAAAATATTTCATGGTAGATACTTTGACCAGGTGTCCGTAATTGGTTTAATCTTTAGCCCCGCCTACCCGCACCTCTACTTCGTGAACAAAAAAAAGCCATGAATGCAACAACATGCTATCTATCATAACAGCAACGAACAACACCTGAATGTGCAAGAGTGAACAGTGCTGCGTCTTTAGGACGGGGGAAGCAAAAGACACACAATTGATGGACGGAATGCAGAACAAATTAAAACATTCAACCCCAGTCAAGAGATCTGGGTTAAATCCATCATTTTTTTGCTCATCATGCCACCCCAGTTTAGACCTGCCATATGCAAATCAGTCTTGACCCTGTGCCCCATGGGAACAGTCCAGCCTAAACTGCCAAGCCAGGTCCTCCCTGGACCGAAAACCAGCATCCTAGGACCGGTTTCGGGGTTTTACCCCTCTTCAGCCAGGATAGCTTGATTCCAGTGGCACAGTGAGCGCAGGACCAACGTCTGGGCATACCTGGCGCACTTAGGGTGAGAAAGCAAAAGACACACAATTGATGGACAGAATGTAGAACAAATCAAAACATTCACCCTCAGTCAAGAGATCTGGGTTAAATCCATCATTCTTTTGCTCACCATTCCGCCCCAGTTAAGACCTAACCATATGCAATCAATCTTGACCCTGTGCCTCACGGGAACAGTCCAGCCCGAACTGCAAGCCAGGCCCTCCCTGGACCGGAAACAAGCATCCTAGGACCTGTTTCGGGGTTTCACCTGTTGGTTTTGCATTTGTCACTCCGAGTGGGATGGGTATGCCCAGACGTGGGTCCCGTGCTCTCCATGCCACTGGAATCAAGCTATCTTGGCTGATGACGGGTGAAACCCCGAAACTGGTCACAGGATGCTTGTTTCCAGTCCAGGGAGGAAACTGTCCAGGTTCAAACTGGAATGGCATTGTGAGCACAAAAACAATGGATTTAGGCCCAGATCTTTGTACTGGGGTGAATGTATGACATTGTTCTGCATTCTGTCCATCAACTGTTGATTTTGGATGGGGGAAGGCATGCAAGCTGCACAAAACAAGTACATTAAATGACTCCCACTCGGTGTCACTTACAAGCTACACATTGTGTTGCATTTGCAGCCTTGCAGAATGAGTACTTGATGTCCTATCACCAAAACCCTATAGGAACACAAATGAGACCATGTCTCTGTTCCACTAGCCCCTCCCCCGTCCCCTTCCCCCCCGGTGCTCCCTCCACCAACCTTTCCTTGAAAAATCTTTCCTACACCCCTGCTTCCTACACCACCTGCTTGCTTTGAGGGTGAGACTGTCCTGCAACTTCTTACCAGTGCTTAATTTGTTCAGGTGGTTTCTGGTGTTCGGCACCTGCACTTAATTGTCAATACGAGGGCTTAAGATCGTCTGCCACATGGTGGCACTTTCTGTCTAAGTTAGGGATGAGCACAAAACAGTTGTTTATTAATTCAATATAGATAACAAAAATTACAAACAACCTTTGCCCACGCCATTCTTATAGCTCTGGTGGCACAGTCAAGTCTAAATTGTTACACTTGTAGGATTAATATGGTTAGTAGGTGTGTTGGTTGTGTCATTGGCAGCGCTGGCAGGGGTAGGGCCGGACTGGCAATAGCAGGCACTAGGCATTTCCCCGATGGGCCGCCAGGGTGGGGGCTGGTTTTGGGCCCCTGGGGGGCGTTTTTTTACAGGGCTGTTTTTGCGGCACAGCTGCAATATTGGCCCCTGTAACAAAATCAGCCGAAACCGGCCGTGACAAACATCTCAGCTGCACCCCAACCCCCTGGGGGGCCAGCCGAGCACTTTGCCAGGGCCGGTTTTGCTTCCCAGTCCAGCCCTGGGCAGAAGCAATGGGTGGGGCAAGCTGCAGTGGCTTCCTGGCCAGGGCCCTGACACTTCTTTTATTACAAATCAAGCACTGCTTCCTACTCCCAGAGTTTGTAGTGCAGAGATGTAGGAAGGAGACCGGCTGGCAATCTGTCAATGCTGTCGGTGGAAAGTCTGCTGTATGTAGAGTACAGACCACCCTGTGCGCCTCTGTATGTCCACGCCCTGGTCCTAGGCTCTCCCTTCCCTACCAAGGCCTGTCCCTGAATGCAACCATCCATGAAAGGCCATGGCCTTGATGGGAAGCCCACTGAGCCATGGCCAACCATGAATTCCACGAGAGAGCCTATGGCTGAAGGAAGCTGGCCCAAAAGCACACTCTTCCTCTTCACCTGGAGTGCTGACATGAGGTCTCGGAACCAACTAAAGCTATTGGTAGCTAGACCTAAAGGCACTGTGTCCAGCTGCAAACAAAATTGATATTCCTGGTGCTTCTTGGCGTTAGGTTCTGAGAGGCTGCTTTAAAGATTGGCAAGTTGATTTTTTTGCTGCTGAAATGTTGTCTTTCTTCTCCCTTGTGTACACACCGGGCACAGCAGGGCACCTCCAGGCTGGCATCCTGCAGACAGGTGTCCCTGGGAAACCACTGACTTTGGGCAGCAAACAGAAGTCTGTTGGCTCGTGCTGGTCTGTACCAAAGTTACTCTCACACACGATATTTAGTTGCAAATACTTCTGTTTGTAAACTTGGTTCTAGACGAAACAAGCCTTCTCCTTCTGAAAGCAGACAGGCGCCCCCTAAAGGCGGCCCCACGCTTTCCTCTCAGTTTCAGCTTGCAGGCAGGAGCTGTGCGTCAGCCGTGCTGCCTGCAGGACCGCTTTTACGACACCAGACGCTTGTAGTAAATGATTACAGGCAGCTTGTTCTGACATCCTATCTCGTTTGTAATGAGAAAATAATTGGCACGCGAGCATGTAATGCACGGTGCTAATGGCTTGCTCAGATTACAGGCCTGTCACAGATGAGCGGCCGGGAGGAGAGGCCCCAGGGCCACGCGGGGTTGGACTATATCATTACCGTCGCTGTGGCGCAAGGATATCTGAGTCAGGTGACACGCCCCATGTAATGAGCGCACCGAGACCATATCCTGCAGTTTGCAGAAGCTGTAATAGAAGTGCAAGTGGCGTGAGTGTCATGTAGCGCCAAGTAACAGGCCCCTGAAAACTCCAATGTTATGAGACCTGAGACAGATGTTTCTATTTAGACAAAGTGACATTGTGCAAGTGGTAAGTAGAGAGCTCGCTGTATTAGAACGCGTCCGAAGAATGCGTGTAGAGGTCAGAGGTCATATGTAGACAGGAGTGTTTCCCGGATGAGATCAACCAGAGACGTTTTAAGGCACGAGCCTAGTGGGCACTAGGCCGGGCCCTCCACCTTCCAAGGGGCCCCCGAGGTGGTGGGAAAGTAAACTCTCTCTCTCGCTGTCCGTTTCTGTGTCACCCTCCCCTCTTCGCCTTCCTCTCTTCCCTGCTCAATGTCATCTGAAGGACTATGGCCCCTGGCAGGGCACAGTTCACATGTTTCTTTGCCCACTCTTCTGAAAGTTTTTGTTACATTTTGCAAGCTTGAATTCACTGAAAAAGGGAATAGAATTCAAAGCGGTTTTGAACAGGGGCCCCCAAAATCTCTCTTGGTTAGAGCCCCAGAAATCTTAAGATAAGACTGAGGTCAACAGGGATAGGTAAGACCCAAGGAAGCAGGGAGGGTGGGGAGGGGGGTGTGAAGGACCACGAGAGTCAGAGGAGTGTGCAGCGCCCCCCGTGGGACTCTTCGGATGGTGAAGACTCTCAGAGGTGGGGGCAGCTCAAGAGATACTCAGCAGGGGGTTGCTGTCGGATCCTGCAGTGGTGATGGCCATGGATGCAAAATGCTGGGCTGAGGGGCCAAAGAGGAGGCCGTTTGATACCGGCTGGATGGTTTCCTCCAGAAGCTGTCAATCTTCCAGCTAGAGGACTTAGAGAGCTTGGGACACTGCAATGAGCCATTTCAAGTCTCTTGTGGTGATAACATCTGACAATTGTGTCATAGTCGTGTACATACATCTCTGGGGGCCTGAGGTCATGTCTCTGGGGATTAAGGTGGAGAATCTCATGCAGTCTCTGAATGAAGGGGTTTCACACCAGGACAGTGGACGATAATTTAGTTGATTCCTTGAGAAAAAGATCCCTTCGTCGCAGGGAATGGGTTTGACTTCTCAAGCTTTTCTCGACATTTGCAAGAGGTTTGGTTCTCCCGGATAGACCCGTAGGCCTCCGGCAGCAAAGCACAAGTTTAGATTTTTTTTGTTGCTCTAGGTTTTTGATGGACAGTCCATAGGGGGGTGGGGGGTGGAAGCTCTTTCAATAGGTTGGCCTCCAACTCATCTTTGTGCGTTACCTCCCTTTGCTCTTGGGTGGTGTAGGAGAGTAGGAGCTGCTTATTATGGTTACCCCCACTTTTTGCCGGTGTTTCACTGCACTGATTTATCGACTTTAGTCTGGCTGGGGCCCTGCTAACCAGGACCCCAGCCTAGCTGCTTCCTCTCTAAACGGATTGCCTGTACATTAGGTACACTCCAAATTGGTTACTGTGTTACCCTTGTGATTCCCTAGTATATGGTACCTTTGGTACCAAGGGCCTAGGTACCCCAGAGGCCTACCAGGGGCTGAAGCATGTATTATGCCACCCCTTTGAAGCATTCCAAAATGACACCCCAGGTCTGCTACTGCAGCCTGGGTGAGGTGGTACTTGTACCCCTTATTTAGATATAGTATACCTATATCTACCTTTTAAAACAGACACATATAAACCTATAAGTCACTCCTATGGCAGGCCTTGACAATCCTGAAGGCAGAGTGCTTAGTTTTGTGTGAGAGGGTGCCCAAGCATGAGCTGAGCCCCTCTGCAGCTTTCGGAATCCCTTCCTTATAGCTGTTCTGTGATACATCCATATCATATACTCTTAAGTGTATTATAACTTTGCGGTTAATGGCAACTTTGGAATGGCTGCATCAAAACATGTCGCGTTTGGTGTCAAACACTTTGGAGTACTACCCCGCCCCCGCCAGTTCTGGCGGCGGTGGTAGCATTCCACCCTTCTAGAGCGAGAAGACATGTACACAGTAATCTAATCTGTAAAAGTTGAACAGAGCCCCAGCATCACAAAATGGATGCTGCTGCCACAGACACGAGTCAGACCACCTGCTGCTGGACAAAATTCCGGCAGGGGTGGCCTGGACAATAGGTTTCCTGTCTCAGGGAGGTGTCACCACCTCCTCAGACAGGATTTAGTGTATTGGGTCACGGTGGGTGCATTCAGTAAATGCTTTTCAGACAGTGCCTGGGGCACACAAGGTGTCCCTGTGCATTTCCCAGTTCAAGCCAGTTGCTGGGCTACTCAGCCCCAGCTCTGGCGCAAAACTGGACAAAAGGGAAGGGGTGTAATCACCCCCTCCCCAGGACCTCCCATAGGTGGTACCTTAGAGTTAGTCCATCCCCTAAACTTAGTATAAGTAAAGGAACCCAGTCCCTAGGACTTTAGATTACCCTGGACGAAACTCTGCAACATATGTCTTGGACCTTCGATTTTCTATTTCGACTAGAAGACTGAAGAAATCTCCCTTGGGGTCAAGGAGTGACTCCCCTGTTCAAACAGGCACCAAAGAAGCATCTTGCCGGTCTGCATTTTTGAGGCTCCCGCCGGATTTCGAAGAATCTGCGACACAGGACATGGACTTCCAGACATCTCCGAGGCCGACATGATTCCCCAGCAAAGCTGAGACATGTAGCCATCACGAGAGACGTGGGACCGGAACTCCTGGACATCCAACACGTTTGCTAGTGCATTGACTTCCCGCAGTTGTGCATTGGGCTACTTATAGTCCAAGCCCTGAGCACCTTTTGCACCGAAGCTTGTGGGCCTACACTTCACGAATGTTCCGTGGGCCAGCTTCCTGCATTTCTGCTCGAGGCCCCTTCACGGTCCCTGGTCCGTCGACTGGTGGGTGCCCACGAAGGAATCTCTTTTGTTTCTTGGGCTTTCCTGGTTGCTCCAGACATGCCCTGACTCCCCTCCAAAGGGTGAGTCCCTCAGACCTTGCTGGTCTGCACCAAAGACAATCTTTCCATTCTGTGTGGGTTGCTGTTGCCAAGGCTTGTTGGGTCCAATCCGGATACAAACACTGCAGCACTCGACATCCAACGTGGTATAGCTTGAATCCAGCTCCTGGTTGTCGTCGACGCCTCCAGGTCCTCGTGGCTGAAGAGTCAAGCTTGACCTACATCACTGAAATCACCCGACATCGGCTGGCATCTTCTTGTTGCCTCCCTGGTCACTAGCTAGTGACCTAGACTCTGTCCCCTCTGCTTTCAGGTTCTTCAGATCTTCAATCCACCCTTGGATCCATCCAGACAACTTTTCATCTGGTCGCCTGCAGCACTTCTTTCTCCATAGTAAACAACGACGAAACCCGACACGAAAAGACACCTATGCACCCAGCTTCCCTGGGTGAGGTAACAAGAGTACTTCCATGCTCCTGTGGGTCTTGACTCTCGAAGTGTCCATTACTGAAGGGGTTTGTTCCTAGTCCATTCGTAAGTGTCCCTAATCTAACCACAACTTTCTACATAGACGTCAATGGTGATTCGCGGTTGTGCGTAGACACTGCACGCGTCCCCTGTAGGTTCCCTGATCACCCTTCTCTTGAGGAAAGGAACCTTCCTTGCATGCATGCAGTGATGGCTCTTACCATGTATTGTGGAAAGAAGTCAAGAATTCAGTGAAAGCGGTTCAGGGGCAGATTGTGTGTTCTCTCACTATTGGTTGTTGGATTGGGCCACTGATTGCTTTTCTGAGGTTCCTGTTCAGAAGGTTTCAAATATTGGTTAAAAATGGTTTTCCACAATTAACAAATGTATACTATTGATAAGTCAACCCACGGCTCCGCTGGCAGGATGAAAGAATTATTCACCTAGTTAGCGGTACACACCTTTTGGTGAGCAGATGGACCGGTCACTGTTTTAGTTTCTTTTATGAGCCCCGCATTTAGCTGAGCGGGCATCTGTGAGGCGCTTCCACGAGTAGATTGGGGGCTTGTCTGTCCTATAACACATCTTTTCAGGTGAAGTCTCCATGGAAATTCAGAGCTTTTTTTGTTTTATTTTTGAGATTTTCCTTGTTTAAGGTGGCTGTAATTAACATCCATGGCAGAGATAAGACTCTGAACCCTTCTCAGTGGGGAGCAGAAGGGGGGCTCCTGTTAGGCACATTGTGGTCATTTGGAATGAGGAATGAGGTCTTTACAGGTTTCAAGTGACCCAAGCACGTGTTCAGTCTTCAGATAATTGTGGTGGTGACGTCAGTGTATATTTGTGGAGTAGTGAGTAATGCCAAAGTGTTTCTGCACAACAAAGAATTACAAGTTCAATTTACGTAATGAACCTTTCTTTATTGGAACATGAAACTCTTCACCTCAACTATTACATCGTTTGTGTCTTGAAGACAAGTCATCTGGAACAGAGTATCCAGCTGGTCTGGGGACCCCACCCAGCTTCTAAAAAACACACCCCAAAAACTGCCCCTGGCATCATGATGGTGCAGCTTCCGCGGTTCAATAACTTTTTTTCGCATCACAGTACTTCAGTTTTTACTGTCCCTAAGCCCAGTAAATTATGGGCGTTTCTAGTACTCGATTTAACGCTCCTAAACAAATCGATGTTGGAATGTTAAAAGGCTAAGTTGGCCCTGTTGGGACTCCAAATGACTGACCTGCTTGTCATACCAAATGTTAGACGTAAGGGTTTAACTAGCTGAGTAATATTCTTGGTAAGATGTTTCACGACTTCCGCAGGCAATGTGTGCACCAGAGAACTACCACTTACCTCCTTAGCAACTTGCTAACTCACTAATTGCACTGCAGTGTTTGTATCTCACTGTGTAACTCACTCACTGTGCAAAAAGATCTCTCTCTCTCTGGTAGAGACAAGGCGCCTTCTCGTGTTCATCAAGGTAGGATCTCCACTTGATCCCTGTTCCCTCTTTAGAGCCGCTCTTTCCATGACACAGTAGGATCTTCTCTTCTGCAGCTCTCAAAACTTCCCATCCACCTGGTCTAGGGCCCAAATACTTGGCCTTGGTCACCCCCTTCTCAAAAACTCCTCAGCTGGTCCCAACACCCTCAACGACTTCTGCCCTGTCTCCCCTTTTCCTATTCCCAATACATTTCTCAAAGAAGGCAAAGGAATAAGCAACTTTCATACTATTCACAAGACAACACCCGGCTGGACCCCTCTCTTTCATCCTCATCACAGCGCAGAAACTGCTGTAACTTCAGTTGCGGGCGAGTCGCTCAGCCCTCACTCTTCCTCCTGGCTTGTATTGGCCGCTGTAGAGACGTTCCTCATTCCTTCTCCATCAAAAGACTTTTCAATGTAGGTGTCTGGAAACTGGGCCTCAGATGGATAGGGTTGGGCCTATAGGTCAGAACTTGGACAGTGCCCCTTCCTCCTTTTCTTTCTGGAATTTCTCATCTGTGATGTCCCACATGGATTACCACTCAGTGCAATGTTATTCAACATTTGTCACCATTTGAGGTCCTGCTGCCTTTTTACCTCCTCGTACTAGTAAGTAAGTAAGTAAATCTTTATTCGGTTTTCAAGGTACATAAAAAACCATAAAAGAATTTCAACAAGTATAACATAACATATACAATCAGCAAGCTATTATTTTACAGCATAAAAAAATAAAAAATAATCTTTCCCCTAATTCGATTTTGGTATCAATTTTTTCAGTTTCTCTCATTTTTCCTAAAATATACAGCAGGGTTTTATTCAAAGATTTACTCTATGTTTAAAAATACATTTTAAAAAAGTCGCTATGTATTTACAAACTATTTCTGTTTCTATGAATTGCAAACGCAACATGGCGGGACGACATCTTCTTAGACCCATTTTTCTTAAGAGAGGGATTAGCCAAAGTTTACGGTGTGCAGAGTAGAATTTACAAAACAGAAAGGTGTGCATGGTGGATTATTCTGATGTGTCGTCACATGGGCAAACTGTTAGACACTCTTCCCAACTGTTTTTTTTATCGGAAATGCCACCATTCTATGGAAAATATTCATTCTGAACCTTGTCAGTAAGAAGCGCTCAAATTATGTCTGGACATATGTCAAATACGGCTCAATCTCCAAGGTGGTCATAACTGCCATGGAGTGTTGGACCGAAGATTTTCTTGCCTCAGGGCAAAATCGTATTTCTTCCACATGGCTCAAAGCTTTTTTTTTAGATCTTTTCTAGTTAATTCACCAATTAATTCCGGGGCAGAATAATATTTACTAAGTCCCAAATCTGTGAGGAAGTTCTTTACATACATGAGCCACTCAATTTTTCCCACATAGTCCAGTGACATACAGTCTGTTACTATCTGTTTGGATAGGGTTTTTATCGACGCGGTCCAGATACGTCGCCAGAGCAAGAGCGGTTGTATTTTTGCCAGGTCCGCTATATGCGGAGTACCTAGCTCCACATGGCAGGCATAGATAGATGCATGTCTGGGGACTGCCAACAGGAATCTTAGAAAGGTGTTCTGTGCAACCTGTAGGGAATTGGTATTTTTGTGTCCCCAAAGTCCTGCTCCATAAAGTGCGGTGGATTGACATTTTGCTTTGTAGAAATGGAGTAGTTCTACTGATGGTCTCTTTCCTAATTTTTGTGAAAAATTTTTAAGAGCAGCAATCGCTCGTAGCAACTGATGCTTTCGAGCTTCTATAGCTGGTTTCCAGTTTAACCTTTCATCCATCATAATGCCAAGATATGGATATTGGGCAGTTGTTTCGATCCTCTCGTTGCCAAGGAAGATACCTTTTCCCCCTTTTTTCTTAGTTCCTGCCACCATGACGTAGGTCTTTTTTATGTTTATGCGCAGATCCAGGCTGCCCATAAACCTTGCGTAGCTGTCTAGTGCCTTCTGTAATTCATGCGGTGTGCGTGCGAGAATCACGGCGTCTTCCGCATATAGTAAAGCGGGAATCAGCCGGTTTCTTACTCGGGGAAGGTCCTGACCCCCCCTCAACATCTCAACCTCAAGGCCATTTGTGTAGAGGGAGAAGAGGAAGGGAGCCAGGACACAACCCTGCCTAACACCACGCTCCACCGCGAATAAATTAGATAGGTCGCCATTCACTCCAAAAGGCACTCAGGCAGAGGCTTTTGAGTAAAGCTCTCTCAGGAAAGTTACAAGGGCCTGGTCTATCCCCATCTCAGTGAGGATAGACCATAATTTTGAATGGGAAACGCAATCAAACGCCGCAGACAGGTCGACATAGACCATATACAACCTGCCCCGCTTTGCTGAGACATATTTCCCCATCATTACTGACAGATTTAGGGCTTGCTCCGTTGTTCCGAAACCCTCTCTGAAGCCGAACTGGATGTCAGAAAGAATCTCCCCGTCCTCAACCCACTCCTCTAAACGCTGAAGAACCACTCTGCCCAGGACTTTCCCCAGCGAGTCCAGGAGTGAGATTGGACGGTAACAGGTGACATCCTGTCTTTCACCCTTCTTGAAGATGGGTACCATAATAGATTGGGTCCAGGATTTAGGTAGGCCACACTTCATAGCGGAATCAAATACCCTTTTTAAGATTGGGGCCCACAAATCTAATTTATATTTTAAAAAATCCACTGATACCCCATCTGGGCCAGGGGCTTTCCCGCTTTTACTAGCCGTTACTGCATCACTGACTTCAATTAATGTAAATACTAATGGGATTGAAGAAAAATTAGGTTGTTGGATGTTACCATTGCTATTTGTCCCCCCTGCAAGATCTAATTCTGGGGTTTTGCCAAAGATTTTTGAAAAATGATTTACCCATGCAGGTCCCTCTATAGCCACCTCTATTGATGGTTGTTTTTTTTTGTCTGCTAGGAACGGGGCTCTTATCACTTTCCAGAATTCCTCGCTGTTTTTATTCAGGGAACTTTCATGTAGTTGGTTCCACAGGTCTTGTTTCAGTTCTAATTTTCTTTCCTTACAGGCTAATCTATAAGACCTTCTCAGCAACTTTATTTCTTCCTGATTTCTAGGTCTATTTGAAAGTGCTCTTTTTAGACTTTTATGGGCCAATGTACATTTATGGTTAAACCATCCTTTTTTTATGTCCCTGTTCCCTTTCTTATTTATAATTAGACTTTTTTCACATTTTCCAGAATTAAATCGAAGTTTTGAAGGACCTCCTCTTCCCCTTTATCAGTATCTAGGCATTTTGATGTGGCTGGATATACCGCGCGCACCACCTTAGCTGTTAATTCTGCTGGGTCTATCTTTTCCCAGCCCAGGGCGTAACCATTCATTTTGGAAAGATGTAAATTATTTTGGGCAAGAGCAGTCATTATAAGGTGGGGTGAGAGCTTACTAGTAAGTGCCCATTCCAGTGGTGGAAACGTAAAAAAACAATAGGGTTCTTCTTTTGCAGGTAGAGGTGTAACTTTTTCTTCATGCCCTCTCTCTGTATACCAACTGGAATTAAATACCAATGTGAGTGAGTAGAGCTGTCTCCCCGCACCTCACCTTTTTGTCTGTCAGTGATACTTGCTAATCTTTATGGTCTGCTAACAGTAGGTACTCTTTGTAGTGAAGTGTAGGCTCCTTTCATCTATCATGGCTGCATTGCTTTCAAGCTGATGGGTGAGTGTCCACCATGACACACTCAGGGCTGTGCTTTCTCCTTCAGTCTGGAGTACTGCAACTCCGAGAACCAGCTCACCAGGGACCTCAAGTAATAGAATGGGATAGTACACTCAGCACTGTATATTCCTATCCAGGAACCTCTAGTAACATCTTGTGGTGGTGCACCATAGCTCACCCTGCACTGACCCTGGATGATACTGTGCTGCGTGGTTAATCACTTATAAGGTCCCAAAGGCTATGCCAATGCTTGTTTTTTTCTTTTTGGAGTGGTGGGCTTGGGAGTGGAGTGGGGACCAAAGTGCCTCTTAGGTACTTCTTACACAAGGCCCGCCCTCCTCCTCCTCACGCAGTGAGATTTTTGTTCAAGCTGGCGGGCCTGCTCCCCCTCCTGACACGTACAGTATCATTGGCTCCTCGCGGTGGACCTCTCATCACTTTTTGCTCCTCACTATTTGCACCTTGTAATGACCTGTAATCACCTCATTGACCAATAGCACACATAGGCTACAGGACATGGTTCTGTCGGATTGGCGCCATTCCTTTAGTTACAAACAAGACTTTATCAAGAACGGTAACAAAGTCTCAGACAATCATTCAAGTGTATTTGATTGTTTAGAAACAACCTCTTAGTCGAAAGGATCTCCAGGGAATTGGATTGTAATTGAATGACTGTAGCACAACCTGAGTGATCTGCCTTTGTCGATGTCCCCGCGCCAACTGACGGTCCCGCCCTGCGCGAACATCTCCACTCGCAGAGCAGAGCCCTCTGTGTTTTCGAAATATCAAATTTATTAAGTGAATATGGAATTCTACATCGGCCTTCCTTTATATAATTTCCTACAACTCTAAATAGTTTCTAAAGAAAAAACAACACTTACAAACCATTCTTCACATGTGACATCTCTTGCCTGTGCGAGTGACGATGAACATTTATAGTGTATACCACTGATTGAAACACCGCTTGACGTCAATCCATGGTGATCACTGTGCATTTTCAGAGCTCTCCCTTTGGTCCAGGCCTAGTCATTGCCCTGAATGATGGGTGCCCCTTCTCTGATGAGTTCAAGAATTATCAGAGCTCTGGGAAAAATACAGTATTGTAGGTGTAGCACTCCCTCTGTCATATCAAACTCGTTTTCTGTCCTAATCTTGTATTTTGCCACCATGTAGCAATGGCGCCCCATGCCCACTGCCATCCTTGCATTATGGAATAGCTAGCTCCAGGAGAGGTTCCTTATCATATGAAGCTCCCTTCCTGTGTTTTGGGACCATAGTACCTCTCTGCTGCCCTAACCAGATTCCAAGAAGCCTCATGAAGCCTTTTTTTAGACTGACCACAGCTGTCTGAGTGCGAAAGACCTATTGCAGGCTTACCAAGAATAAACAGGGACTCCGAGCCCGCCCATTGCTTACCATTGGTTGGCTTTCCTGTCACTCTCATTTGCCTACTTCTTATTCGTGTCAAGCTTGTGCTTGTACAACAAATAGAGACTAGCTTCTTCACCATTTATTTTGATTGGCTGGTTTATATGCTTCCACTGCTTGCTTTTCCATCACAAGTTTTTTTTTCTTTTTAGTTAAGCACTTCACAAGACTGCATGCATGTTTCAGCTGGGTTCCTTGTGTACCTCTCTCCCCCTGTACTCCATATTGATAACTGTTGTCTATGTGCTTTTCCCAATCTCCTTCCATGGTGCACTTGCTGTTTTGATCTCTCTTGTGTCTGTGCTTCTCCCTTGTACGCTCTACATTGCTATCTCATCCGTCCCACTCTGTGTTGCTTCACCCACCCGTACCCTCCTTCTGTCTCTAGTTGTTTCTGCTCCTTACCCAGTGCCTCGCTTCGTCCCGCTCACACCCTCCGTGTTATCCCACCCACACCTTCTATGTTGCATGCCATATTGACTCAGTAATACAATGATACACTTTGCTCAATACCAGTCCAAGATGTCCTTCCAGTGGAAGGTTTACTGGTCAATCAACTTCGAATGGTATTGCACACAGTGAATCATTACTGCCTGTTCAAAGATGGCTGCCATATTAGAACGTCAAAGCGCTGATGCACAACAGTGATGAAAGTTTCATTGAGGTCAGGCAGTAAGAGGAGCTAGCGTTCACCCATTGTTGTTTATTTACAAAGCATCATCATCAATCACCTGTAAGATTGTCATTTCTGTGTCACGGGGAGAAATGGTCCTCATTAAACTTTCCCAGAAACAGCAAATGGGCGCTTGATTGGTAAATGGCAAGTTTATTGGGTCCAAGTTGAGGTTCTTGGGTTCTTCAGTGGGAGAGGATATGTCTGGTTTGGAGTTAGTCTAAAGCGAGGTACATGTTGACGATGTGAAATAGAGACATCAGGGCTTCACTGCAGCTTTCTGTCACTGTAGGTGGTAGGATGACACCTTCATACGTGGTGGCCTTCAGAGACTTGATGAGTCTTACCAGATGATCGCTGTGTTTGAAAGTTCTCTTGGCTACAGGGTGGGTTGGGATTATTGTAGTGATGCTTGATGTGCATCTGGTCTTGATGTGTGTTCTTGGTGTGCGTCTGTTCTTGATGTGATCCCTCCATTGCGTGAGGAAATGATTGTTTTTCTGCATTTAATTCTTGGAGCATTTGGATGGAGAATCTCTCATGAGTCTTGCGCCCCTTCACCACCGTGAGGATGCCTATGGCTTTGTTCCAGGCTCGCAGATGCTGGTCTTGTGGTAGGTGTTAGTTGCCTCGGGTATAAGTTGCCGGTTGTTGATGCAGTGGGCCTTTACGGGCAGTAGGTCTTCCGTTTGTGTTCAATGTCACTGTTCACTTGACTGAGGATGTTGTTTGCTGTTGATTATTTCTTGTTTGTGTAGCGAGGGGGTAGAACCGGCCTTCATGCGGTTCGGCTTGCATAGGGCATGTTAATCTGCTGTAGTTTGGAGGGCTTTGATAACGTTGTCTGTCAAACTCTCATCATCTGTGTGAGTCAGGTGTTGATAGGACCCTCTGGCTGTCATGGAGAGCATTTGTAGGACAATGGTTGAAGGAACTGATCAGAGATGGTATTGACTGGATTTTGTTTGGTTGGAGAGGTGTAGCAAAGACAATGACCGTATGGTCAGTCCTGTCATTGCACTGTGATGGATGTCCGGTGAAGTCGACCATGGATGTGCATATGAGAATGTTGCAGGCGGCAATGTTGGTGGTGGCCCACGGGGCTGATGTGGGATCCATTGTGGTCTAGGTGCATTTCTGGGGCATTTAATTCATTAAGGAAGATGTTGCTCTTGAAGCAGTTTCAGGCTGCAGGGACATGGAGGCTGTGTTGGTAGTTTATGGAGAAGGTGGAAAATGATGGGTTGCACAGCAGATAGAGGAAAGTGACAAGAGTGGAAGGAAAAGGATTTGAAGGATTATCAAGGTGTGTTTGACCAAGGTGATCAATATGCAACCAGGCTGCCTTGGCTTTGATTCGGTTGTTGATGCCCTAAATCCCCATTTATCAAACTGAGGTTTGTGACCCACTGGTGTCAAGAGCAGATTTTGGTTGGGCGTGAAAGTCCAAGCAATAAGTAGAGATGCCTTTAAATTCTTTATCAATCTATTCACATTTGCTGGCTTCAAAGACATAGGTCGCGCTTCTGGCTATTTTCCTGATGCAATTTTTTTTAACATGGAGACTGGTGTTTACACTGGGGACTGGTGTTTTGTTGGACCCGGCCTCGTGGCGTGATCCCACTCCTCCCGCATGGCGGGCCCTGGACGTCATCGACCTCTGTCCCCCGGCCTGAAGCTACCCCCTCCAACCTTCACGAGAGCTGCCACTCATGGCGACCCCCGGCTCTCCCCCTCCAGAACATGGCGACCCCTACTCGCCCCACGCTGCTGGTCCGACCCCTATCCAGGGCCACCCTCTCAGACCCCGACTCCATATTGGGCCTTCCACGTCCGGGTCCAGTGGCCTCGGCCCGACCTCGTCCGCGGCCCCAGCGAAGCACCGACATAGAGGCACCAAAATCCGACCAGGTGGTAAAACTACCACTTGACGGAGCAAGGAGGAGGAGAGTTTCGATGGCCCTCCAGCCGTCCCCGGACGCCTGGTCTCGATCGCCCTCCGGCCTCCCTAGGCGCTGGCTCCTCCCCCCTGTTGGGTGTCTGGACACTCTCATCAAGGCCCCTCCGACCCCCAGGTGCGAGGGTCCGGACATCAAAGGACTCCACACCTATATCTGGGGCAGCTCTGAAATGGGTCGGCAGTTGTATCCTGGAGTCGAGAGCCCAGCAAGTTGAACCACGGCTGACCCTGAGACGAACTCACTACGGAACCCTGAACCCTATTCGGAGCCCTGCTGGCGCTGCCGCGGCCCGACCTTGCTGAACCATCTTCGGAGCCCTGCTGGCCCTTCCGCGGCCCGACCTCGCTGAACCATCTTCGGAGCCCTGCTGGCCCTGCCGCGGCTCGATCTCGCTGAACCATCTTCGGAGCCCTACTGGCACTGCCGCGGCCCGACCTCGCTGAACCATCTTCGGAGCCCTGCTGGCACTGCCGTGGCCCGACCTTGTTGAACCATCTTCGGAGCCCTGCTGGTGCTGCGGCGGCCCGACCCCGAGGAACCCCCCAGCTCGAGGATTGAAAGCTGAGCACGGGGTATCCTTGTACCAGGCTGGTACCAAGACTGTCCCGCTACCACCTTCCCACAGTTACCGAGACCTTAAGGATCCCTCGATCCATTTGTACATATATTGCTGAGATAACCTGCCTTGATTGCTGATAAAGACGCTAAGAATCTATCCTTGTGTGGTGTCCATTTGTAGTGGTGTGATTGCTCGCCTGTACGATTCTAGGAGAGGAATCTCGCCAGGAGGCCTCTCGACGACGCTCGGCCAACTCCAGAAGGAGAGGTGGGTCCCGGGGAGGTCTGCCAGAAAACCTCTGCCTCCCCCCGAGGATCGCCTTTCTAACATGTTTACACTGGGGAGTGGTGTTTACACTGGGGACTGGTGTTTTCCAAACTCCTTTAGATTTTTAGACCAACAGAGAACAGTAAAATTAATAATGTGACATTTCTGGCTGGGGTCCGGGAATCTGGAAGGAAAGGCTGTAGGATGTCAGTTTTTCGCAACACACAACAAAATGTAAATACCTCTAAATGACCTGTAAACATTCATCAGTTCGAAAAGCAAAAATGAAGCACTTTTTTGTAATTTGAAGTGTGAAAAACGCTTTTAATAGGATCGAATGAAAGAGACACTTTACTTGGTGATGCACAAATAATATATATTCACTAAAACCTGATTTGCACACATTATTATTTGTATACGATATGGTTTTAACAGTAAAACTGTATGTCTGTGCAGAGTTGTGGCTTGTGTGCCAAATAGCTGCGTTGAAGAGAAGAGTTGTTTTCTCTGTAGTAAGTGTTTTTTTCATTTTGCTTCAACAGACCCAGGCAGGCGCTGGCCAAAGTTTCTGCCCTTTGCCTCAGATGCCTGGTAATGAGGCCCTGGGGCACTTGAAGTATACACTTTCAGGCACTTGAAATATACACTTCCAGGCACTTGCAGTATACACTTCCAGGCACTTGAAGTATAAACTTCCAGGCACTTGAAGTATACACTTCCATGCATTTGAAGTATACACTTCCAGGGACTTGAAGTATAAACTTCCAGTTTAGGCTCACAACTGTTTCTTGCTTGCTGTTGGGCTGAGGGTAGGAGATGCTCCTGGGTTATGAATGGATTTTGGTTTATAAGATGTTTTCCATTGTTCTTGGCTTCTTGAGTAGATGAGCTACTCCTAGCGTGTGATTGGTGTGAGGTTGAGGGGCAGATGGGCGTTCTCTCCCGAGCTGCTGTTGTGAATAGAGACTTCGGATCAACAGAATGATAAATATGAGCTGTGATGGGAGTTTAACTTAATTTTAAAGGGGACTTTGTAAAATGACAAATGACTAGTGTAAAGCTTTTATAGACCTACCCACAATAGGTGGTTAAAAGGTCAAATGTAGACTTTGGGCCTGATCCACATAGCTCTTTCAGTGAGCTCCTCCTGACATTGGTGGGATTTACTCCTGGCTCTCTAGGAGTGAGATGTGCTGGGCTATTGGATGATGTCACGCGCAGGCGTGTATTGTGATCAGGAAGAGTAATTGGACATGAAGCACATCAATCATCTGACTCACTACACTAAACCCTAGAGTTCCTACTGGAAGGGGGCATCCCTGCCACTGATTTGGGGCCTAGGCGGACCATAGCATTTCTTGAGTGGGTTTGCTACTTGACTCTACATACTAGAGTAGTGTCAATCGCTTCTGCACTTCTCAAGGCTTCGCCTTTGGTCATCCACCGACAAGTAAATAGACTCCTGGCACCAGTCTTGTTCCATCTTCTATCTGACTTCTTCCTTTGGATTGTCAGTTTCATCTTCCTTCTTGTATCTGCTCCCTCAGCGCTCTGAGGCTGTCCTGGTGGTATGTAGCGCTTTACAGAAAAACTACCAGTGACATAAATAGGTGCAGCTGAAGTTATCATAATCGGTTGAGTATGAATATTCAATTCCCCGATCACTCGGATAGCATCAATAAAGGTGTTGTATTGCTGTTTTCCACCAAAATATTGGAGGCCTCAAGTTATGACGGTAATCTGCAACTACCAACGTCTTTAATCCTGTTCCAGCCCATTCCTTGACTTTGTGGTAGACGGGCTTCACAGGGCAAAGAGCGCGTTGTGAGAGGGGTGTGAGAATTGTGTCTCAATGGCTGTTCTTTGCTAAGTGGTTTATAGGGTCCAACTGGGGACCTTAATAATACCAAGGGTGTAAGTCTGGCCATGCAGTCCTTTTGGCATGGGGGCCCAAACCTTCAAGGGGGGCCCAATAAAGGCTAAGGCCATCAAATATGTGGTGTTAGATATGGGAGACTCATTAGGTCTTGCCTACGCAGCGCGCATATGTTGCACAGAAGGGGTCTTTTTGGTATCGATCAGCATTTTGGCTAAAAGAGTGCACGTTTTTCATTGCTTTCTATTGCAATCCATGAACGTTTGGAGTTTCCCATGCGGGAGCAAGCTTCGGTGCCATCTGTTTGTAATTATCTTGAAAACAGATGGTGCCCCTGCTCGCTCCCGCAAGGGGAAATGCTGTGTGTGTCTGGTCCATGCAACGCGCCCTGCGGGCACTTGAGACTGTTTTTTTTTTCTTTCTTTTCAAAATTAACTTTATTGTTCCCCGCTTACCGCTCTGCCTCTCCAGCCCTTTCTCCTCACTGTGGAGCATTCCTGACTGCCGCCTATTAGCTGATTTCTGCTGTCTCCTTTTGCCATTGGCTGCTTGTGATGCCTCTTGGTACTACGTGCAGGTCAGGCAAGTTGTGTTGCTTCTTCCAGCCTCATTGGGAGTCCTCGCCTCCTTCCTCCAGATGATTGGCTGGTTTTCTCTTCTTCACGTGGCCCAGGCAATTGGAACTTTACTCCTCGTACCCAGGCAGTGTCATTTGGCAACTGGGTCATCCTACACTGACTCGCACAGCATATTTTCAGCTGATTTCTCCTTGTTTTCACCAGCTCTGGTCTGTTTGTTTGTGCAACTTATCCTCATACTGATTAGCACAACTCTACTTAGTGGCTGCATGCTTCAAGCTTTGCGTTGCTTTTGTTTACTCTGTGCGAGTTCTACTATGCGCACAGTTGTGGAGGTGGGGTGCATGGGGAAAAGACACACACATCAGCAACAATGCTCTACATCATAGCCAAAAGTTCTGGCTAAACACATAAGGTCCCAAAAGCGAGACCTATTGGCTATGCCAATGCTTGTTTTTTTTTGCAGGGGGAAGTGTCCCCCTGGTGCAAGCAAATACTTGTTGCACTATTTAGTTTTTGTAAAGTGCTCAATGTTTGTATCATGTTTTCTAGGCGCTAAGAAAAGTAAAGGATGACAACCTGACCCGTAGAATCCCGAGATTATGCCTCTAACAAGCAAAAAGGTGTGTTAAAATAACTCTGAAGTGAAATTAGTATCTGAGATAGATTCTTAGGACAAGAGGAACAGACTTCCACAGAGAGGACCGTCTCTCACAGCGCCGGCTGCGCCTTATCATCCACTTAAATACTAAGTCCAGGTGAACATGTTATTTCACTTCATTGCTCACATATTTGCTGATTATCTCAACCTTATGCGGGAAAGGGAACAACAACGTTTGCTCTATTATTAGCTATTTATTTGATTTGCATTTTCAACAAGCAGAGAAGAAACCCATTCAGATATAATCATGGAATCAAGCATTTGCAAAAGTACTTAACAAGCAAAGGGGTGCCAGATGTCATCCTGTCTCATATACGATGTACCGGGCTCCCACTGATAAAGTTGCGTTTATAAAACTCTAATAAAGAACAACTGTAGGTAAAAAAATAAGCGAAGTGGCAAGTAACAGTTTTAGGTAGAACAATCCTTTTTAGATCTCGACCTACAGCATTGCTTTAGCAATGCTTGTTTGTCAATATTTTAGTGAGGCTTTCAAAAGTCTACCCAAACTACTGCGGATCGGGTACAGTTCATGTGAACCAGGCGCGTGCACAAGGCACTCCACAAGCCTCGGCACCAGACTTCAAAGGGATCCGCACCCCCGCCCCGCATCAGACTTCAAAGGAATGCAGTTCCCCGCCCCCGGCACAGCAATGCCGAGAGCTTCATCACACTCTGCTAACGAGTCTTACTTCTCCCGCATGTGACCCTACTTGCATCCCCTCGGATCCATCTTTATTCTTTTCTGCTTTTACCTGTTTCCGCCACACACTCCACTCCTTTGTTTCTCCTTTCTGGCCTCTTTCCTACTTAACTTTTCATCCTTTCTCCTTTAACCCCTTCGCTGCGGCGGCAATTCTGCCGCAGCGCTGGGGGGGCGGGGGGGCCGAGCGGCTCTCGCATGCTCGTGACGGAGCCGCTCCGTCACGAGCCACGGTTGCGCTGTGCTCATGACGGAGCGGTTCCGTCATGGCTCCGCCCGCTCAATAGAACGAGCCGCGCAGGCGCGAAATCAGCGCAGCGCAGGCGTGGCGGCAGGGCCATGACGGAACCGCTCCGTCATGAGCACAGCGCAACCGCGGCTGATGACGGAGCGGCTCCGTCATGAGCATGGAACCGGTTAATCCCATTTCCACCTTCTCACAACCCCTTCGAGCACTGTTATCTTAACATTTGTGTTTCTCTCTGTCATATAATGTCTGCCCTGCCACCATTTACTTCGAACCCTCACCCTCACACCTCCTCACCCTCACACACCCTCTCACCCTCACACATCCTCACGCACCCTCACACCCTCATCCTCACACCCCCTTATCCTCATATCCTCACCCTCACAACCATTCATCCCCCCTCACCCCCCTCACCCTCACACTATCTCACTCGCCCCCCTCACAACCCTATCACCCTCACACACCCTCAACCTCACACACCCTCAACCTCACACACCATCACACACACACACCCTCACCCTCACACACCCTCACCTTCACACACCCTCACATCCCCTCACCACCCCCTCACACTCACACTCACCCACCCTCACACACCCTCACCCTCACACACCCTTACCCCCCTTACCCTCACTCACGCTCACTCACCCTCACACACCCTCACCCCTGTCACCCTCACACACCCTCACACCCCCTCACCCTCACATCCCCTCACCCTCACACACCCTCACCCTCACACACCCTCAACCCCTCACCCTCCCATACCCTCACACACCCCCACCCTCACACACCCCCGCCCTCACACCCCCTCACCCTGACACCCCCTCACCCTCACATCCCCTCACTCTCACATCCCCTCACTCTCACATCCCCTCACTCTCACATCCCCTCACTCTCACATCCCCTCACTCTCACATCCCCTCACCCTCACATCCCCTCACCTCACATCCCCTCACCCTCACACACCCTCACCATCACACCCCCTCACCATCACACCCCCTCACCCTTACTCACCCTCACACACCCCCTCACCCCACTCACCCTCACACACCCCCACACCCTCACTCACCCTCCCACCCTCTTACCCACCCTCTCACTCACCCTCTCACACCCTCTCAACCTCACACCCTCTCCCACCCTCACCCTCACACCCCCTCACCCTCACACCCCCTCACCATCATGCACACCCTCACACCCCCTCACCCCAACATCCCCTCACACCCCCTCACCCTCACACACCCCCTCACCCTCACACACCCTCACCCTCGCACACCCCCTCACCCTCACACCCCCTCACCCTCACACCCCCTCACCCTCACACCCCCTCACCCTCACACCCCCTCACCCTCACACCCTCACACTCCCTCACCCTCTCACCCTCACCCTACCACCCCCTCACAACCCCTCACCCTACCACACCCCCTCACCCTCACCTACCCCCTCACCCTCGCACACACCCTCACTCACCCTCTCAACCACCCTCACTCACCCACCCTCACCCACTCTCTCACCCTAACACACCCTCACACACCCTCTCACCCTCACAACCCTCTCACCCATACTCACACACCCTCTCACCTACCCTCACACCCCCTCACCCTTACACCCCCTCACCCTCACACCCCCTCACCCTCACACTCCTCCTCACACACCCTCTCACTCTCACACACCCTCACCTTCACACCCCTTCAAACCCCCTCACCCTCACACCCTCTCACCCTCACCCACCCTCACCCTCACACACCCTTACCCTCACCCCCGTCACCTCACCCCCCTCACCCTCACACACCCACACAGGGGTGTGGAATTTAATAAAATATATACTTGTTCAGGGGGCTGGTTGCTTCCTAAATCAACTTGTCCTGTAACAAAATCCACTTGTCCCTTTGGTGCCATGTAGTGCGGCGATAAATTATGGCAGCATCTCATTATATAAGAGCTTTGATATAGCCTCTCTAATTCTGCCAGGGCTCATACCATAGTAGTGCTTGAATACTTGCAATCCCTTTTTGTTGCCACGTTTCCGCAGATCTACATACTGGGGCTGAAGGTAGTGGTAAGCAATCGTTCCAGGGTTAGAATGCCTTTTGAGTCTGTGCAAACCTACTAACTTGCATGTTTTAATGGTTTTCAACAACTCTTCTCTAATCTGTTCCCAATCTGAGAAATGTTGGCAATTTACTCCTGACAATGGTAGGCATAATCCTTCTTCCAGAGTTGAGAAAAAAGTAGTTGGAGGGAAAGTGAACTTGCAAACACTGACAAGAGCAAATGCATATTAGAACAGGCTAAAATGCAGTTCACAAATATTTTCTTGGAGTACTATTTCTTGACCTACTTCTGTAAATTCTTGGAAATTCACGAAAGCCGTATAGCTGCACTTAATGTTAGGACATATACCATTGGTGCACTTTTGAAAACTTTCTTTAATAATCGGGCCCCTAATTTGGTCTAGCGTTGGCCATGACCTCTTGAGTTTATTCAAATTCTCTCTCTCTCTGTATCGTCTGGCTTCACTGTGAGTGAAAGCATTCTGCTCTTTTACAAGGAGCATATGGGCACACAAAGTAGTTTTGTTAATTTCCAGTAACCGTGGTAGTGTGTGCTTTTTGAGACCAAAAACAACTGTTGCTTTTGCCAATGTTTGTTATAATGGTGAGGGCCTGACAGCTCCCATACCAATAAGGTTTTACAAAAAACATTCCAAAACAAGTCACACATTGACAAAACTATAAAACTGACCAGCAATTTCAGACCCACTGGCTTTGCCAATGCTTGTTTACTTTTGTTTCCCAAAATCTTATTGAAACTGGTTACACTGATTTTTCTATTATGAATATTTTTGGGAACTACTAGCTTGCATCAACATGTTACTAAATGATGCTGCAAAAATTTGGTACCTCAAATTTTATAGTGGTTTAGCTAAATGTTTTTTTCCTGCTTTCATTTTTTTATGAATATTACATTTTGACAGCAAAGAATCATCAATCTTGCTTTCAAGCTTCTGCAAATATTTGCATCAAATCAGAGAGCATTCTGGGAGCATTTACATTGTACATAGCCTCATATTTGCTAAACTTTGAAAACGTGTGTACACATTTTTATACTGGAACCACTGTCAGTAATGCAGTCAGAGCTTACAACATTTACTTATAGCGCGCACAATAATAGTAAAGGCTTTCAATTAATGAACCATAAATACAAGTTTAAACAGCATTAATATATGGACACAAATATTACTTTAACTGCAGACAGTGCCCTTCCCTGATCCATAATGTGGTACCCCAAACTGGCAGGCAAAGTGTTTGTGCTGCAGGGGATTGGCCTACTAGTCCCAAGGACAATATACACATGAAAACTTGTTGCCCTTGACCTCAAACAATATGTCCTGGGCATCGGGCTATAGGAATTCCACATCCCTGCCCTCACCCTCACACCCCCACACCCTCACCCCCTCACACACCCCCTCACCCTGCCACGCTCACACACCCTCAGCCTCACCCTCACTCACCCTTGCTCACCCTCACACACCTCACCAGCATAGCATAACTAAACATAACCCTCACCCCCTCACACACCCCTTCACCCTGCCACCCTCACACACCCTCAGCCTCACACACCCTCACCCTCACTCACCCTTGCTCACCCTCACACACCTCACCAGCATAGCATAACAAAACATAGCTTAGCAAAACAAAAAAAGCATAGGATAGCAAAACATAGCATAGCATAACAAAACATAGGATAGCAAAACAAAACATAGCATAACAAAACAAAACATAGCATAACCTCATAGATGCTATTAAACATTCCTCCCCAGTGCTGCGCTGTCCATTAGAACTAGTGCTGAATGGACGTTCAATGGTCGTGCGCAGCACTGGGGAGGTAGTGCTGCCGTCGGCCAATGCACCGAGGCAGCACTTAAGGGGATAACAAAGCATAGCAAAACAAAACACAGCAAAGTATAACAAAACATAGCATAGCATAACAAAACACAACAAAACATATCATAACATATCAAAACAAAGCATAGCATAACAAAACATAGCGTAATAAAACAAAGCATAGCATAACAGCATACCAAAACGTAGCAAAACGCAACAAAACATAGCATAGCATAACAAAACACAACAAAACAGCATACATAATAAAACATAGCATAGCAAAGCATAGCATAACAAAACACAACAAAACATAGCATAGCATAACAGAAAAAAGCATAGGATAGCAAAACATAGCATAGCATAACAAAACATAGGATAGCAAAACAAAACATAGCATAACAAAACAAAACATAGCATAACAAAGCATAGCAAAACAAAACACAGCAAAGTATAACAAAACATAGCATAACAAAACACAACAAAACATAGCATAACATATCAAAACAAAGCATAGCATAACCAAACATAGCGTAATAAAACAAAGCATAGCATAACAAAACATAGCATAACAAAACAAAGCATAGCATAACAGCATAACAAAACATAGCAAAACACAACAAAACATAGCATAGCATAACAAAACACAACAAAACAGCATACATAATAAAACATTGCATAGCAAAGCATAGCATAACAAAACACAACACAACAAAACATAGCATAGCATAACAAAACACAACATAGGATAGCATAGCATAACAAAAGAAAGCTTAGCATAGCATAGCATAACAAAACATAGCATAGCTGAACATAGCATAACAAAACATCGCATAGCAAAACAAAGCATAGCATAATAAAACACAACAAAACATAGCATAGCATAACAAAACAGAGCATAGCATAACAAAGCATAGCATAGCAAAACACAACAAAACATAGCATAGCATAACAAAACAAAGGATAGCAAAACTAAACATAGCATAGCATAACAAAACGGCATAGGATAGCAAAACAAAACATAGCATAACAAAACATAGCATAACATAACACATAGCATAACAAAACACAACAACACATAACATAACAAAACATAGCAAAGCACAACAAAACATAGCATAGTTTAACAAAACCTAGCATAGCAAAACAAAGCATAGCATAATAAAACACAGCAAAACATAGCATATCATAACAAAACATAGCATAGCATTACAAAGCATAGCAAAACATAGCATAGCAAAACAAAACATAGCATAGCATAACAAATCGAAACCTAGGATAGCAAAACATAGCATAGCATAACAAAACAAAACATAGGATAGCAAAACAAAACATAGCATAGCATACAGCATCACTCAGCACCACCACAGCATCGCTCAGGGGCACCACAACATCATTATGCGCCACCACAGCATCACTGAACGCCACAGCATCACTTGTTCGCCATCATAGCATCACTCAGAGCTACCACAGCATTAATCAAATATGTTCTCTCAATGTTTCAAGCTTTATTACAAATGTAACAAAAAGATGTTAATATTTCACTTCTGTTATTGGATTTTCGTCACAATAAAATACACTGAACATAATCTTCTCAAAAGTTATTTACAAAAGTTTAAGCTATTGCCATTATAAATTACAATAACTTTTATTTAAGTATTAATTATTTAAAAAAATTAAAAGCCATTGTTATTTGTAATATCAATACATGTAAGTCACGTAAATACAACACATATTGCATTACAAATGCTATAGGTGTCACATTTGCGAAAGTTATACCTATTGGCATTGTAAATGACAAAGCTATTAATTTCGCTATTTTCAAAAACAAAACATAAATAAAAAAATTGTCATTTACAATACCAATAGCTCAAACTTTCCTAATGCAAGACCTATTTCATTGCAAATGCTTGTTCATTTTTATTTACACAGCTCCAGTTTGTGGCCTTGCATTTCAATTATTGTTGAAATACAGGTGGCTGCCCGCCATGCTGGTATAATTAATTCCTTGTTAGTTTTTTATTGTGGAGTTCAATAAATTAATTCCTTTAAGTAGCCGTGATTCATTACTCACTGAAGACAGCATTTCCTTGCAGACTGCGGAGAGCCAGGTCTTAGCGTTTGTTAATGTGAATATTGGTTCTTTCGGTGTAGCCGATTACTGCGGATAGTAGATGGATCAGTCAAAGTTGGAGTCGCAGATGAATGGATGTCTTCCCAGATTCATGGAGTCGTACTTAAACCGCTGAAGGCTGCTTCAAAGAATGCTTTCTAGGACATCTTCATAATCCCTTTAAAACAACCAAAAGAGCGAAGTGCCGGCTGCACCTGTTAAAGAAATATATAACTATAGAAGGGTAACCGTGAATTGCAAGGATTCTTTGCACTGAGGGGTTCTAAGTGACGTCAAATAGGCAATGAGAGCGAAGCACGAGTTGTCTATGATGTCGCTCAGAACCCCGAGTTGAAACACATCCCCATAATTCACTTTTTACCTATCTTTTATGTTACTTTCTGTAAGGGTCCCAACATTTTCTGCCCCTGCTTTCAAGTTCTGCGCAAGGGGAGAGGATAATAGGAGAACTATACATAACATTTCCTTTCCTCCCTGACTCAAATGTGAAAAAGAAGTATCTTACCTGCTATCCATAACCAAAACCCACTACCTTCCTTGCCCCTCCTGCAGCTGTACTTTCTTGTTTCAGTCATAGCAGACAAGCAGAGCTGCGCAGACAGGGGGTCTGAGAGCCCTGTCGCCTGACCTGTGAGGCCTTTATGACATCACAACGGTGATGACCAGGTTTGTTATCAACTGTTGTGACGTCATAGCAAGGAGTTTCAGGAAGTGAAATAAACTTTAGAGGATCTCTATGCGAGCCAGGCATAGCAGTACAGGTCTCGATTCCGTCAGAACACCTTATATCTGCTTTTCAAGTCCTGGTACTCTTCCTTATCTACAGTGACTGCGCGGTTTTAGCAGGGTTACCCAGATCCAGTGCCTCGCCTCTGGAAGCCACCCTACATGCACACCCCATTTTAGCAGGGTTACCTAAATCCACTGGAAGCCCTCCTACATGCACACCCCATTTTAGTATGGATACCCCAATCCACTGGAAGGCACCCTACATGCACAACCCATTTTAGCAGGGATACCCAAATCCACTGGAAGCCACCCTACATGCACACCCCATTTTAGCAGGGATACCCAAATCCACTGGAAGCTTCCCTACATGCACACCCCATTTTAGCAGGGATACCCAAATCCACTGGAAGGCACCCTACATGCACACCCCATTTTAGCAGGGATACCCAAATCCACTGGAAGCTTCCCTACATGCACACCCCATTTTAGCAGGAATACCCAGATCCACTGGAAGCCACCCTACATGCACACCCCATTTTAGCAGGGATACCCAAATCCACTGGAATCCCTCCTACATGCACACCCCATTTTAGCAGGGTTACCTAAATCCACTGGAAGCCACTCTACATGCACACCCCATTTTAGCTGGGATACCCAAATTTACAGCCTCGCCTCTGGAAGCCACCCTACATGCACACCCCATTTTAGCAGGGATACCCCAATCCACTGGAAGCCACCCTACATGCACACCCCATTTTAGCAGGGATACCCCAATCCACTGGAAGCCACCCTACATGCACACCCCACTTTAGCAGGGATACCCAGATCCACTGGAAGCCACCCTACATACACACCCCATTTTAGCAGGGATACCCAGATCCACTGGAAGCCACCCTACATACACACCCCACTTTAGCAGGGTTACCCAGATCCACTGAAAGCCACCCTACATACACACCCCACTTTAGCAGGGTTACCCAGATCCACTGGAAGCGACCCCACATGCCGGAGCATGGTTGGTAGCAAATATATGACCATCGCGTCCTATAGCTCCGATCCACTAGAAGCGCGCATCCATTCCACGATGGACTGCTCAGCACACCGGGAGATACAAGTGGGGACTCCATGCTGTCTGCCGGAAACACTAACTACCTCAGGGAGACCTAGTCTCATTTTTTACTAGTTAGTTTGAATCTCGGGGTCCCCAAAACAAAGAAGGATCAAGAGCGTAAACGAGCCCCCCCCGCATCTGAACCAGATCCCTCTAGCCATAAAAGCAATCTCCTGACATTTCATAAAAGTACCGTCCAGGCTCTTTCTACTGTAGTCCTCCCCTCTTGCCAAGGAATAAGTGATGCGTAGGGCGGACCTCTAATGTTTATTTAATGCCTGTTATTTCTGAACAACCACATATGCGAACAGACCTCCAGAGAAGTCCCCTTGAAGGATGTTGCACGATGGAAGACGTTTTTTTCCGATTGGAGGATTGCAAGTTGTCTCCAGCCCATGCTCTGAAGAGGATGGTGCTCTGTGAACAGTCAATTCTTTATCTAAACTCTTAGCTGGAATAATTCAGCCATATGGCTCGGCTGCTGGATGGTTTCCTGAAGGAAGGAATTCCTCTGCGAATAACCTGGGACCTCACCTCAGGAGCTGGTAGACTTAGGAGACCCTATGCAGAGCCAGGGGCAGTGGAGATTGTCCACAGACTCACACGAAAAGCAGCAGGAAGCTCTGGGAATACTGGCCAGAATATCCCATGAACAGGAGCCTCCTCTCTGAAAGGGCAACAGTTGTGAATGATTCCAGAGAGGATGGTGGTGTCTGACAGATTGAGGCATACACAATCAGCTCTCATGCAATGGAACAGGCGCTACATAAAGACACTATTCAATCGTGCGTGTGCACGACACATTCACGGTTTCCTCCACCACTGTCCATATGGCCCTCTATAACCGCATCTATCATTTGATTTGTTCGACTTCCTTGGGCAGTCTTTGGAAAGTGAATCACTTGGTACTGGACGCCCGGCACCCATAGCCGTGCCAGGTTACGATAACTGCCATAGATAATCTAATGTATAGGTATTGGCGGCTGGTGTTACAATGTTCTACGTATCAAAATGTTATGTTTAAACCACCTCGCTGTCCCCATGACTCGGCCATGCTCCATCGCTTATATGAAAAAATGAAATAGATTAGCCAGTTTTGTAACTTTGGTGCAGTGTTGTGCAGATGTGGCTGTCATATGTTTAAGATAACTTGTTCTGAGAGAATGTGACAGAGGTTTCTGGAAGGCTATAGATGTGTTGCGTATGCAGTGGTAGGGCTTCTGGGCGCTGTGTACATGGTGGTGCCACGCTGGGAGTCTAATGTAGGCTCTGTGGGTACATATAGTAGAAATGCATATTGTTTTGATGTGTAGGTGTGAGAAGAGTTTGACATCTGTGGTTGGACAGGAAACCAGTATCTCTGAATCGAGGTAATATTGTGTTTGATTTTGAGGTCTTATGAAGATATTCTGTCTGTGGATTGTGGGGCCCTATAAGGATATGGCCTTGCGAAGATGTCCTGCCAGCTAAATCCCTAGAGTTTCTCTCAACTTCCATTCTGTTGACTGCTGTGTTGGTATGAGCCACCGTGAATTCCCCCTTTTGTTGACTGCTGTGTTGTTATGGGCCACCGTGAACTCCTCTTCTGTTGACTGCTGTGTTTGTATGGGCCACCGTGAACTTCCCTCCTATTGACTGCTATTGGTACGGGCAACCGCAAACTCCCCTTTTGTTGACTGCTGTTGGTACGGGCCACCGTGAACTCCCCTTCTGCTGACTGCTGTGTTGGTATGGGCCATCGTGAACTGCCCTTCTGTTGACTTCTGTGTTTGTATGGGCCACCATGAGCTCCACTTCTGTTGACTGCTGTGTTGGTATGGGCCACCTTGAACTTCCATTCTGTTGACTGCTGTGTTGGTACGAGCCACCTTGAACTCCCCATCTGTTGACTGCTGTGTTGGTATGGGCCTTCGTGAACTTCCCTTCTGTTCACTGCTGTGTTAGTACGGGCCCCGTGAACTTCCCTTCTGTTCCCTGCTGTGTTGGTATGGGCCTCTGTGAACTCCCATTCTGTTGACTGCTGTGTTGGTACAGACCACAGTGAACTCCCCTTCTGTTGACTGCTGTGTTGGTATAAACCACCGTGAACTCCCCTTCTGTTGACTGCTGTGTTGGTATGGGCCGCCGTGAACTCCCCTTCTGTTGACTGCTGTGTTGGTATAGACCACTGTGAACTCCCCTTCTGTTGACTGCTGTGTTGGTATGGGCCGCCTTTAACTCCCCATCTGTTGACTGCTGTGTTGGTATAGACCACTGTGAACTCCCCTTCTGTTGACTTCTGTGTTGGTATAGACCACCGTGAACTCCCTTCTGTTGACTGCTGTGTTGGTGTGGGCCACCGTGAACTCCCCTCCTATTGACTGCTGTTGGTATGGGCCACCGTGAACTCCCTTCTGTTGACTGCTGTGTTGGTACGGTGTACCGTTTGCCCTCCATTTAACGTCCCTCTCATGTTGCACTCACGGTTTTCCTCTGTCTTGTAAAGCCATCAGTCTGTTCCCAAACTTGCCTGATGGTCTTGGTTAGCGTGTTCCAGTGTAGAGCCAACTAACATTTAAAATGTTTTCTAACTACAGCCCCGAAAGTCAAACTTCTGCCTGCATAATGTCTCCACAGAGATAACCAGTTTTGTCCTCGTGATGGAAACCCTTCTGCCCCCAGCAGTTTTGGGACTGGTTAGCTCTGGGGGTTAAACCCCTGGGAGTGGTTGAAAGTCACTCTCATGGCATGGGGTGAGTTAACCGAGATGCTTCTCTGTGTGAACCATGTCCTCAACGCCCAGTGGAATCCAGAGCGGAGGCCGCTGCAGGACCCACCTCGTTTCCAAGAAAGGCCGCTTTCTCTCGGGAGGTTTGTGGGATGGTTTTCCAAGGCGCGGCAGCAGCGGGGTGACTTTAATGTTAAGAGGTCCCATTCCTCACATAGCATCTCCCAGTCAAGTACAGAGACCTGTTTTCCTTCCTCTGAGTGCCACTCCCCCTGGGAAGTGTTTTGTACCCTGTAGAGCACAGAGACCCACGCGCTCAGAAATATTTCAAAACAGCGCCTTGCTCTTTCCAAGACTGTTGATGATTTTAAACGTGGAAGTGGAAAAGCCATGGAACAGAAGAACCTTATCAGTGAGACTTGCAGCAAAGGCTGGAAAGAAGTGCAGTGGGTGAATGGGGCTGATTTGTGATTTATGGAACCAGAAGACCCATGCCCGAACCGACTCTCCTCTACACCAAATCATGTGATCTTGGGCAAATTGAATTCTATGTTTTTTTAAAACTTGTTTTTGCACCCTCCTCTGTCTTGAATATCCAAAAAATGATACAATCTGACACCAATTTCTTGCATACATTCACAGATGACTATCGTAGATGCAGACACCGTAACAATATAAACTGTTCTAAAATAGATAGTAAATCTGTTTTAATACTAACAACCTATGCAAGCGCCTCATTTGACAGATTCATACATTTATAGTTTATACTTTTACCAACACAAAGAAGTGATGGGAAGAATACTTGCAATAAGGCTCACCACTGGCAATTGCTTGGGGTAGCATTCCAATCCATCGTTCTTTTGCTCATCATGCCACCTCAGTTTGGAACCAGCCATACGCAAATTAGTCTTGACCCTGCTCCAATGGGAGCAGTGCAGACCGAACTAACAAGCCAGGTACTCCCTGAATAGGAACACAAGCGGAACCCTGTCACCCTGATGATAGGAGCTCGTCAGTCGCGCGGGGGGGGGGGGGGGGGGGGGGCAGTTTGGTTTCAGTGGCACAGTGAGCAAAGGACCCACGCCTGGGCATACCCTTTGCCACTTAGGGCGATACATCTTGTACAAAAATGTGATGGGCGATACATCTACCACCATAACAGTCGCAAAAACTAAACTGACACACCCTCAAACAAAGGCCCGTACTGGGGCGTGGCTTGCTCTAGAAGGTTGGGGGCAGGGGGTGGCGAGCTTCATATTCAGCATCTTATTAAAACACATTATATGAAAAGCAGGATATGAGGGGGGATTAAGGGGCAGTGGAAAGAGAGAGGGGCACGGATTGTTAGGGATACTTAAAATAGAAAAAAATGTCAAATGAATCCACATTTTCAAACTGAGATTGTATGTGTGTTTTTTCGTCAGTGTGGGCATTTAAAAATCCAGGTAAAATACAACAGACACATCATCATAACCGACTGAAAGCACCTGTACCTGTATTTACAACAGAATGTATTTTTTTAGGGGGGTGTAACACCCCAAACACCCCCCCTGAAGCTACTCCCCTGGGCTTATGTGTACAAACACATGTTGCCATAGACACAGAATGGGTGAAATCCTTTGATGCATCAGGGCAACATCTGTTAAAGAAAATGAATGAGAAAGTGGTAGATCTGATCTGATTAATTTATGATCCTATGCAGTAATTATATTCATTTATTGATTTAAATCTGCGGTCTATGTCTCGTATGAATCTCCATTACTGAAGCATGTCCGAGCAGGGCGAAGAAACATAACTGGGCAATTAATCCTAATGTAATTTGACCTGTCCCACCTACCAGGAGCCGAGCACATCCATTCCTGGTAGGACTCGGTCTAAAAAACAAACCGGTTCACCATACCGCAAGATTCATTTTTTGTGTGTGTCTGTGCGTGCACATTGTGTATAATGCACTGCAATAAAGTGATGTTTTGGTTACATTGCAATTACACAAAAAATTACAAAAATAAAAATGGAAAAGGCTAAATGTGTTTGCTAAGCGAACCATAGTTATCGCGCCTGCCGAGCACTGAGCATGAACTCACGGGTGAACGGCTCACCCACATTGTGCTTTGTCGACAACCCCCGGGATTGAAATATATATTGAGTGCTAATAATGCTGCTCAAAATTGCCGTCATCCTTTACGCCCATAATGGGCGCGTTAGAAATACATCTCTCACTTCAGGCCATGTGAAGTGTAGTAGAACTTACTATAAGGCCAAGTAATCCATGTCCAAGTGGCATTCGGGGGCAGATCCGCCATCCACAATTCGTACGTGGGGTGATGGCACACCGGTGAAATGTGTGACCGAATGGTCTTAGGATCACCCCCCAAACTCTGCAAGAAACTGAAGACCTGGCTCTTCATATAAGCATCTTGTGACCACACAGCTTGCCCAAGTGCCTTGATACCCTCTCGGGTGATTAGTGCGCTATATAAATTAATATAAACATTCTATAACATAACACATGTCTTGGGGCACACTCCAGACAAAGGAGCGCCTTGTCTCCAGTCATTGGATGGTGGCCCTGTATTGAAAGGGGTTCATTCTATGTATATGGCGTACTCCGGACTTGCAGTATGGCTAGAGGTACGCTGCGGCACAAGCCACACAGGACTGTTCAATGGTCTTCCTTCTCAAGTCTGGCAATCCTTTACTAAGCACACACTGCCACACTTGATGGTCCACGGAACTTCCCCTTCAGGTGTAGGAAGTGCAGCCTTTCTCTGTTTCCACTTTTGGATACATGACCGCTTCTGAACAGCTCAAGGGTGCCAAAGTGAGTGGTTATTAGTGTGGCTTTGACGCCAAGGAAGGGAAGTTTCACATTCCCTTTAAGAAGATGCACCATCAATGTAGGCACCTGACACTCGTTCACTTTAACCTAATAAGATCCTGAAACCCTCGCCTGAAGAATGATGGTCCCATTTCCTTACCCGAGTCCTGTTGAAGGCCCTGGTATAGGCCTGTAAAAGAAATTAATCTAGCTGAAACGTGTTGACGGCATGTAGCCTTAAACTCACCAACCAACTTGTGTGGGATCAGCTTAGAAGTTTTGTGACTCATGAAAGTATGTAATGTTCTATAATATATATAAAAAAACACTATTGTATGATGGTAGGGCCATGAACTGTAATTGACCATATAAAAGTATATATGAATCATTAACATAAGTCATATGGATTGATCTTACTTAACATTCCTCTTTTTTCATTTTCATATACACGTTTTTGTTCTTTTTATATTGTAAATGTAAAAATTGTTATCGGCTAAATTCAACTCTACAGTGAAACTCTTCTTGAAGTATGGGTATAAATCAGGGGTCTCCAACTCCTTTTATAATAGAAGCTGCTTTTGATTCATGAAAATCACCCTGCGCCACTAACGACAATTAAAACCGTTTTAATGTTTATCACATCAGAGATGGTCATCAGATTGTCAATTTACGTAAACTCTCACGCGTCCTTCCCACCTACTTTACTCTGCGTTTCTTTTCCAGGCCTGTGCTCCCACAAACGCACAGTGTGACTGACAATTAGGGGATGTGCTTTGCAACCAGTCAGTAGGTGGTTTTGGTGCGTGGTGGTTGGTCACACTGCAGGCTCTGTGCTGTCTGAGCCCTGGGATTTTCCTAGGGTCTGCAGCTGGATGGAGCTGACTCCTGGACTGTGTAGAAGGCTAAACCACTAAGCCCCCGCCTGTCTGAATCATTTACTAGGCTGAACCCCATGTTCAAGAGCTACTTGCTGCCCACTGGCGAGCGGGTGGTAGCTCGCAGGCTACCCGCTGCAGACCCTTGATAGAAATGAACATGACAGTGCTTTGAGTAGGTTCATGAGAAACCTTATCTATTTATTAGTTTTATGTTTTTGGTATTTATATTGCATGGACCTCACTACAGTGGTGGCAGAGGCCTGCACGTAAAATAGTTTACATAGAAATTACATTACAGCATTCAACACCATCGGCCATATTATCGTAGTCCAAAGACTGGAGGAGACTGGTGTCTGCATTAAAACACTGGCTTGGCTAAATATCATCTTAACCACTTCGATGCTGATGACGAGCTCAGCTCCTCATGAGGCTTACCTGCCGTGTGCTGATGATGAGCTGAGCTCATCCTGTAACGCGGTAATTTTAAAAATGCCGCACACAGCGGGAAAAGCCGCTGCAGCGATGCGGTTAAGGGATCCGACCCATTTGGTGCAGCTAGACCTTTTTAATGCTTGAACTATGACCCTGGACAGGGGGGTCCGCAGGGCTCATCTTTGAGCCACACCCTTTTTAATATTTATGTGACCCCACTCCCCCCCAAGCTCATGTGGTTACATCTTGCGGGTTCGAAGGCATCTCCTATGCAGACGACACGCAACTTATTGTTACCATGGGGAAACATTCTGAATCCACTAAGATCAGTTTCAGGGATTGTATGGAAGTATAGCCCTATGGATGTCGTCCATTTGCCTTCAACTAAATACAGGAGAGATTAAAATCTTAATCTTTGGAAAAGCTCCCCACCATTTGGTCTGATGACTGGTGGACGATGGAACTGGGGTCAGACTCCACACCCAAAAAGGCAGTACAACATCTGGGCATACTGATTGAATATGCGCTCTCTATGAAAGAACAAGCAAGTTACACCTTTGGGTCCAGTTGTTGAATTATGTGCCTGCTCAGGATAGCCTTTCAATGGCTGCCTTTCCAGTCCGGAAAATCCATCACTCAGGCACTTCTTATAAGTCACCTACACTATCGAAACACCCTTATTGTTGCAGCAAATGAAGCTTTTTTAGTCAAGCTTCAAGTGCTACAAAATTTCGCTGCTCACCTGATCTGCAATGTGCCGTCCCGCTGTCCATTACAGGCCACATTGCAACTCTTTCATTGGCTTCCGATGAAAAAGAGCTCCCTGTTTAAACTTATCTGTCTTGTACATAAGTCCCTCTTTTGAAACGGTGGGCTCTATCTACAGAAGAAGTTAGTTTTATGCACCCACGGGGGCACAGTCTCAGATCCATTGGACTATTTTTACTTCATCCCCTCCTTATTCGCACTGCCAGATCTTTTTCTTACTTGGCCCCCCATCATTGGAGCAAGTTACCCTTGCAAAAACGAGCTGACCGGATTTTGCTTGGTTCAAGCCATTCCTCAAAATCTGGCTCTGTTATTGCCTTCTGGTAATGCTGTCCTGTTTTAGAGTCCTTAGCACCCAGAGACCCTCTTGGGGTAATTTGTTTGCGCTTTACCAATATAATTAACATAACATAGGATTTGTGCAGACCAGCTTGAAAGGCATTGCCACCATCCAGGTGAGTCATACCCAATGATTGGACCACTGATCTGAAGCCTTTTCCTGTGGTAAGGCATGTGAGCTTCCTGAGGAGGCAGAGATGGAAAGAGGCATTTTTGGCCAACTTCGCTATGTGAGGCATCATTGTTAATTTTTGTTTGGTGGTAAATCTAGATAATTTTGCTAAAGGTCCCAAAGAGAGATTGGGTAGGCCCTTGGAATGAAGCTTGACCAGATCAAATTGTATTTTTGGAAAGTGAAAGGGTGAAAGAAAATGCTAATCACCAGTTCACACGAGGGTATCCATACTCTTGTTTGCATTTCTGATCTAATGGCATATTCTTGTTGCATCTACAGAAGTGATTCAATAGCAATTGATTTATGAAGTGGCTTCAACTGCTGGTTTCAAAATGTAAAACAAATGGGTGTACTATGTAATAAAGTCTGATTTTAAGAAAAATCTTGAATTACACTTTCATTTGACTTTGCCAAAAAGCATGATTAAGCAATGTTTCGTAGAATATGTACCTTCTTGATAACCCACATAGAATAATCGATTTACTGGAAGTGAAAACATTATATTTACCATTATTTTTAAGCGGGGTCTAGCATGACCAGGGAACAAGTGTCACATAATCTTACGTCTTCATCAACAGTATCCTCTAAGGAAATGTATTTTATGCAAGCTGGAAATTGTTAAGCATAAACACAAATAAATGCTTGCATATTGTGAATAGGGATACTGTTTGACAAAGGTAGGGATATATTAGACCAAATTGAGGGTTGGGATGTTGGCCTTGGCTCTGAATCCATTTTGTAGAAAGTGCTGCATGAAGAAATAACGCCCTGAAATAGTCCCAGGTGTGCTGATGCGTTCTCAGCTGCTTTGTAGCTTTTGTGTGAAGTTAATGTTGCTCAACGTCCCGTGGCAATGTAAATAGAGCATTGTGTGCCGTGGACCGCCCCGCGGAGCACCATTGTCGGGCTGGCACTTGCTTCATGGAATGGACGGCGCGTTCTTCAACATGTTTCGGCTGGATGGTGGCCGCCCCTTATGCTTTGTTCACATATGGTAAAATGGTTTATTGGGGATTTTTGGAATGAAATGTTGAAATTAAGATCCACAAGAAGAAAGGTCAAAGACAAACTCACTTTATTTAAACCCACAATAGCAGCCAACTGAAAACCCAGCTGCTCACCACCACAAATCCAACAGCTTCCAGTTTAAGCCACAAATTATTTTAATTGCATGCGTAATAAAGATACAGAACAGAGCCCTCACAGTGTACGCAAACTTAGATCACACTTCAAGGACATGGCGTGTTTCCCCTTTCTTTAACCTAGAAAAAAAAACAGAGCAAATAGATCCCCAAACACATATATGCATAAACAGCACACAACACAAGAGAGACACGACCAGCCATGTTTACAAGAACAGGACACAAACAAAAGCAAAAGCACCAAAGTAAAACTAGGAGTAAGCAAAGTCTTTCTTCCAAAAAGGCCATTTCTTGACACACAGATCTTATCACAACAACTTTATCCATCATCTCCCCCGCCCCAGCTTTCTCTTCACCCCCACTTATTTACCCCCACGTTAATGATTGGCACTCACCACTCTTTCCTTAGGAAGCCACCTATGTTTCTTTAGGGCCACCCTATGTTTCTTTAGGGCCACCCTATGTTTCTTTAGGGCCACCCTATGTTTCTTTAGGACCACCCTATGTTTCTTTAGGACCACCATATGTTTCTTTAGGACCACCCTATGTTTCTTTAGGGCCACCCTATGTTTCTTTAGGACCACCCTATGTTTCTTTAGGGCCACCCTATGTTTCTTTAGGGCCACCCTATGTTTCTTTAGGACCACCCTATGTTTCTTTAGGGCCACACTATGTTTCTTTAGGACCACCCTTTTTTTCTTTAGGACCACCCTATGTTTCTTTAGGGCCACCCTTTGTTTCTTCCACCTCTTGTTTGAGTGAAGGCACTGGGCCGAGTCTGACACTTTCTTCCTTTCTCACCCACCATGTATGTGCAAGCAGCATTAGCGGCGACCCTCCCCTCGAGAGGCGGTCTTCGTCTCAATGAGTGGATGACGGTCATTGTGTGGGAGCACTGATGTGCCATTTCTCGACAGCCTTTTAAGCCATCATTCCAGGACACGTCCAGGTCAACTGTATCTGCAGCATATGAGTTCAGAAACTATCCTTGTGTCATGAGGATCCCACCCGCAGTGCTGCTGAATGGTTAGAATAGAGAAATACCGGAGCACAAAGGGTTAAGTCTTTACTCTGAGGTCAAATCCCAGAGCTCCAAAATGCTTGTTAATGGCACTGGGTACCTGCTTGTAGGCACTGGGTACCTGCTCAGCCTGGCAGAGAGTTGATGGGCACATGCACGCTCCACACTCGCCACAGGCTCTCATTCGTTGGCCGTGCCTCAGCACCTCCTGCTGTGCTGCCAGCGCCTAGGCCCTCGCGCGAGTGTAACAGAGCCACCCTCCAGTGACCGCAGTGATGTCCCTGCTGGGCGCGGAGCACCGCTCCACTTGTCACCCGCATTGGTGGCTCCTCACAGAGTGGTGCCATGCTCCTCATTGCCACCTATATTTTACAACTCACACTTCCCAGAGTGCAACAACATCCTTCAGTGTCTCTTTGTAAAGGTGTGCAGGTTTAAGGGGTGGAATTGGGGCCAGACTGGAAATCAACCTCAGCCCTAACAAAGAAGTTGAAACCAGCCCTACTGTGTAGGGGAATTGAACTATAATTGGGTAGCCGGGTTGTGATTGGGTCATGGCAGCCCACCCTGCTTGCTCTGTAAGCAGATCTCTGCACCCTCTCTGCACCCTCCACCAGCTGGGGAGAGGCCGGTGTGGCGGAATGTCCCGCTCATCCTTGAGTGTCATTGTTAAAAGCCTCTTCTACAAAGCAACTCTCAGCCTTGCACAGAATTCTAATAAATCGGGTGATTCTGGTAGGTGGGACTGACCCAGCAGTCTGTCCTGGACCATAAAACCTTTTGCGGCTAGTAGAAATCATCTCAGATTCTGCCGTAAAACTCCATCAATGCAGATTGTGACTGATTCGTCCAGAAGCCCAAGTTGTTATCAAACCGCTGTTGACAATACTGATCACTGCTGTTAACAAGCATTTGCAATGCAATAGGTCTCGAATTTACGAGAGTTTGAGCTATTGGCATTGTAAATGACAATCCCTTTTATTTATCTGTTGTTTTCAAAATAGATAAATGAAAGGCATTGTCATTTACAATGCATTGCAAATTCATTCAACACCCGTGCTATAAATGTTTTTTAAAAGCGTTCAGTGAGAGCGTGCCCTGCCATCAACAGCAGGCAGGACAAAGTTATCTGAGAAAATATTGCATGGAGGCTGTAATTGAAGCCTACAAAGTAACAACACATGTAACAGGGGTGTCTCTGTGGGAGGTTACAAGATGAGATAAGGCGGTACTAAGGAGGGACTACTAAGCCTATTGACCAATGAAGAGCCACAGTTTACAGTGGACAATGACACAAGCCAATGAAAAATATGAGCAGAGAGTGGGCAGACCTTTAAGTCCCTCCCTGAATACAGCATGCCTCGCAGAGCAGTCCATGCGCTGCCCAGACTCCACCTAACAAACCACTGTTGCCAGTCCTGATCACTGCAGTTAACAAAGCGCTGGCCACAAATAATACTCATTGTGGCGGTTAACAAACCACTGTTGACAATCCTGATCACGGCTGTTTACATACGTCTGTTCACAAACAATATTCATTACTGTTAACAAACCACTGTTGACAATCCGGATCACGGCTGTTTACATACCGCTGTTCACAAACAATATTTATTACTGTTAACAAACCGCTGTTGACAATCCTGATCACGGCTGTTAACAAACCACTGTTCGCACACAATCCTGATAACTGCTGGTAATAAACAACTGTTCACAAATAATACACTTTACTGCGGTTAAATAACAATTTTTAACAAACCTGATCACTTTTGGTAACAAACCACTGTTCACAAACAATACTTATCACTGCTGTTAACTCCTTCGATGATCATCGGTTGGCCTGTGCTCATGACGGAACCGTTCCGTCATGAGCCCGTTGGCTCATTAGAACCTACAGCACAGCGCGAAAATTCGCGCCGCGCTGAAGGTGTTAACAAACTATTGTTGACAAATTATCCAGATCATTCCTGTTAACAAACCGCTGTTGACAATCCTGATCACGGCTGTTAACAAACCACTGTTCACAAATAATACACTTTACTGCGGTTAAATAACCATTTTTAACAATCCTGATCACTTTTGGTAACAAACCACTGTTCACAAACAATACTGATCACTGTTGTTAACAAACAAGTGCTCACAAACAATACTTATCACTGCTGTTAACAAACTATTGTTGACAAATTATCCAGATCATTCCTGTTAACAAACCCCTGTCCGCAGTAATGGTTACTGCTGTGTTATTATTCTTGTATATGATCATTATTTTGTTTTGGTTATTATTCCTGTACATGATTATTGAATTTACTCCCCTTAAGTCATTAAGCTCCATCGTCTAGCACATTCTTCGTTCACCCTGGTGTACAAATGATCTGTTGGATGTTCAACATTTGATTCAATGCCTTTTAGACTCCCAGGTTTGATTATTGTTTTGGGTACTGGTTATTATTCCTGTATATGATCATTGTTCGTACTCCCCTTATCTCTCTATGCTCCATTGCATAGCCCATTCCTACTTGTGCACGCGGGTTATATTGAGCGGTTATATTTGTACAAGTTGATTCAATGCTTATTAGATTCCCCATGTTAGACTCATGTTTTGATTTGTTACCTTTGCCTCAAATTGTAAGCACTCTGATATCCTTCAGGATCAAGTTTGCGCTATATAAAACTTTATAAATAAAATAAATAAATAAAATAAATATCCATCACTTCCCTTCACATAGTAATGAGGACAGCATTTTAGCCTCATGGACAGTTCAGAACTGTCCAGGGTGCTGCAATATTTTAGAAAGAGTTTCTGTGGAAGCGCCCAGGAGAACTTAAAGTGGCTTCTAAGCTACTGATTGTAGGTGTCTTGCGTACTCTACAGTTGCTGGTCCTCCCAACATCGGTATCTCGTTATGGTAACTTTTGAAGCCTGTCCGCTGCCAAACAGTACAGCCCGATGCCTATCCAAACATCCATAAAACGCAATAAAGCTATTTATATTGTAGGTCATGGTGGCCATGGATGAGTTGTTGAGGTACCCTCAGGATCCTTTACTTCTAGTATCAATATTTTAGGATCTACTGGTCCAGGTCCAGCATCTCTCTCTCTTGGCCCTAAGGGGGATCCAGGCAGCCAGCTGAGGGAGTTTACATAGGGTGACCCTAAGCTGAGCTGCAGTGGACCTTTTCACGCAGCGCTAGGGTTGTCTGCTCACACATGCAGTTACAGATGGGTGCAAGGGGAGTGTAGTGAGGAGGTGTAGAACAGGAGGTCCAGCAGGGACGGGGAGAGGGGGCTGGACTTCCTGAGGCACATTCATGGTGTTTGCTACATGAAGGCGTCCTTTCTGGGACAGAGGTGGACCCCGTCAGACTCTGATGGATGCACAACCCGTACTGAGCCTTCAGTGACGACTTACAGCCACTTCAAAACTACTTTCTAATGATTCTAGAGAATTCTGCTGCCTTTACAGTTTATTTATTACCAGCATATAGTTTGCATTATGAATTCTATTATCTTTCAGTTGCCTGGTGCTTTTCGGTCTGAGCTCTGTTGTGTGGCACTTTCTCGAGTGACTTGAGCGTGATCTCGTTTTTTAGCACTCTATGTTGAGTAGCTTCGCATTGTTTGACAGCCCAGTTTACATCTGCCTTTTTCTTGACTTATTTTATCCTTTGGAAGTTACATGCATGTGACCTGCATTTCCGTTCCCCACCTGCTGTGGTAATCTTGCTTTTTTTGAGGGGTGATCCTGTGTTTACCTCGGAGCTTGATTCTTTGCACTCCATTTCATCTTTTTCATCCCACTCATCCTTTTCATCTCACTCACACCCCCTTTAATTTTTTTCATCTCACTCATCCTTTTCACGCACACCCCTTTCATCTTTTTCACCTCACTCAACCTTTTCACACACACCCCTTTCATCCTTTTCACCTAACTCGTCCTTTTCACGCACACCCCCTTTCATCCTTTTCACGCACACCCCCTTCATCCTTTTCATCTCACTCATCCTTTTCACGCACACCCCTTTCATCTTTTTCACCCCATTCATCCTTTTCTTCTCTCATCCTTTTCATGCACACCTCATTTCATCCTTTTCATGTCTCATCCTTTTCACGCACACCCCATTTCATCCTTTACATCTCATTCACACCCCCTTCATCCTTTTCATCTCTCATCCTTTTCATGCACACCCCATTTCATCCTTTTCATGTCTCATCCTTTTCACGCACACCCCATTTCATCCTTTACATCTCATTCACACCCCCTTCATCCTTTTCATCTCTCATCCTTTTCATGCACACCCCATTTCATCCTTTTCATGTCTCATCCTTTTCACGCACACCCCATTTCATCCTTTACATCTCATTCACACCCCCTTCATCCTTTTCATCTCACTCATCCTTTTCATGCACACCCCATTCATCCTTTTCTTCTCTCATCCTTTTCACGCACACCCCTTTCATCCTTTTCATCTCACTCATCCTTTTCACACACACCCCTTTCATCTTTTTCACCCCATTCATCCTTTTATTCTCTCATCCTTTTCACGCACACCCCTTTCATCCTTTTCACCTCACTCATCCTTTTCACGCACACCCCCTTTCATCCTTTTCACGCACACCCCTTTCATCCTGTTCACCTCACTCATCCTTTTCACGCACACCCTTTTCATCTTTTCACCCCATTCATCCTTTTCTTCTCTCATCCTTTTCACGCACACCCCTTTCATCCTTTTCACCTCACTCATCCTTTTCACACACACCCCCTTTCATCCTTTTCACGCACACCCCTTTCATCCTGTTCACCTCACTCCTTTCATCCTGTTCACCTCACTCATCCTTTTCACGCACACCCCTTTCATCTTTTTCACCCCATTTCATCCTTTTCATCTCTCATCCTTTTCACGCACACCCCCTTTCATCCTTTTCACGCACACCCCCTTTCATCCTTTTCACGCACACCCCCTTCATCCTTCTCATCTCACTCAACCTTTTCACACACACCCCTTTCATCCTTTTCACCTAACGCGTCCTTTTCACGCACACCCCATTTCAGCCTTTTCACCTTACTCGCACCCCCTTTCATCTCACTCATCCTTTTCACGCACACCCCCTTTCAGCCTTTTCATCTCTCATCCTTTTCACGCACACACTTTCATCATTTTAATCTCCCTTATCCTTTGCACGCACACCCCTTTCATCCTTTTCGTCTCACTCCTGCTTTCCACGCTTGCTTCCACCTCTCCTCCCTGTCACGCTCCTTCACCTGCTCTCCTTGTCGTCGTGCTGTCTGCCTCTGTCTGGCGCGTGGTCGTCGTTCTGTCTGCTTCCTCCTCCTACGCCCACGCATCTTCGGAAATAAAGGACTTCTTTTCTTCACAGGGGTGTAGAGTCTTTCATCCTTTCTCATTTTGGTTGTCTTTTTTTTTCTTAAATCATTTATCAACATTTTCTTTTGTTGCAACCGGAACAATAATCTCCTGTCTTCAAGTTGATTTTGCAACTGAAGTGGAAGGACCAAGGCCTTTGGGCAACGATTACACAATGTTCTGCATGACGGAAGAAACTAAATGAATTCTTCAAGGTATTATTGTGAGATTTTAAAGCAACCCAGGAGTCTTAACATATTTGGATATTTATGAAGTACGGTCTAACTCCAAGGGTCAATGGATCGCTTGACAGAGAACCTTTTTTTTATTGCAGCATCGGCATCTCTGCTAATTTATTTAAAGCAACCCAGCACTAGGTCTGAGCGGAGTTCCCAAAGTTCCGGATGCCCAAAAACTCCGCCATGTTACATGGAGTTTGCAAGTGCGGAGTGCATTAGGTCTCGCCGGTCACATTGATTTTTAGCGCTGGGTGTTTGTCCTGTGCTGGAAAATCAGTGTGAACAGCACCATGTGCAGCGGAAGAGGGCGCTGCTCCTTTCTGCCACTCGTGTAGATGTCCTGCTCAAGCGGCAGCTTCCTCAACGCAAACGGAAGGTTTCTCATGCCAGCGGTCGCGGCCATCCGTGACCCTCAGTGTTGAGAAATCTCACCGGGATGAGATCTGGAGTACGCGTTTCCTTGCTCGCGCTCGCCAACTTAACGTTGGTGAACGAGGAAAATACTCTGCTGCGTGGGGCTGAGTTTTTCAGAACTCCGTGTGCTAAGTGGAGTGGAAAAAACGATGACAACTTCGCGAGTGGAGTGGAATTTCACACCCGGGCATACTCAGCACCCCAATGTTCCCCACTTCGCGTAGGTGATCTCGTACTATGGGAATTCGACTTTTAACTTATTTCCTACCTCCTGGCTCCTTCTCTTATTCAGTAAGGGGGTGGGGGCTTTACCCTTATGCAGTGGCTTTCAATGTGAGGCTGTTTGTGATACAGAGCAAGGCCTCTGTTTATTTGTGTTGATGGTTTCAGATCTAAAATGCACAATCACTATCTCCTTATTAATTCTATAATCGGTCTTTGGTCGATCCATCCGTGTTAACCATGGTCTTGCTCCTTTCCTGGCGCACGATCCTTTCTTCATTCTGATATTACAAACTGAGTAAGAGTGTGCAAAGCAGAAGTGACTGAGTTGTCAAGATGGAGAAAAGGATTCTGGCTGATCCCCTTCTATCTTTGCATAAATCGCCGGCTTCTACATCTTTAGTCCGCAGCAAGCTATGCCTTCACGGTTGGAAAATGGAAGGTGTGTAGACAGTGCTCACCTCTTGGCCAATACAGATTAGTTATTCGTATTCGTAAGGAAAACTATAGCGTTGGGCCCCCATTACCCCAGAAGGAGAGTGTGAGTTCTTTTGGACACTTGGTGTCAACAAAGCAGGTCGAGTAGATTGGATCAATGCCTGGTCTTACTGGGGCACCTCTGTCTGGCATGCATTTGCCCTACTATTGGTCGACCATAAAAGAGAATAAGGGGAAAGCTGATCATCCCTGGTACGTAAACGCGAAAGATACAGTAGATCCCTCAGGTAGGTTAGGTTATAATCAGTACCAAAGAAATGGATCTTTAAACAGTAGTGTATACTGAGCAACCAGTATCTTAATCTCTATTGTAGCAATAAGGCGGTAGTTTCATCAGGACCCCAAAAATGTAGCGTTCTTTAGGTAATAAATTGCTTAAGCAAGCACTGGCCCAGATCTGTTAGTATCCAGTCGTGTGCAAAGATGGTTCCAATAACTCATTCAACACTAGTTCCTACTTTCAAGATGCTATCAGCAAACTGACGTGTCCTGATGAAGACCCCACCCATAAATAATGCCCTTGGGGTTACCATATCTAAGTGTTGGCTGTGCAAACAAATGTACAATTTTGAAATCTGAACTTGTTGTAGAGTCTGTTTTGGTAAGCAATTGTATTATTGTCCACCTTACATTTGCCTCACTACTTTACCCTTGTCGCAAAGCACTGCCCCGTCTTAAGGAGCGCTTATTTGTTTATATATTTCTATTATTGCTACAATAGATATTAAAATACTGGTTGTTCAGTATAAACTAAATGTTAATCAACAAGATGGCATTGCCTGGGTCTGAAACAGGTTTTCTGTCTTTAGCCACACATTTTCGACTGCATCTTAGCCCAGCACATTTTTGGCGGTCTGTCATTCCTCGTCTCTAGCAGCCGCAGAGAATGTTGTTGCTCTTCGGAGAGCTGCAGCAACCAAGACTGTCCTTGAGGGACTCTACCACCCTCTTAAAGGAATTCCTACAAAGCATCCAATACTCCTGTTAAAGTGTACGATTCAACCAACCTACCACACAAGACGGGTACTTGCTGACGTGCTCCATAAAATGTTATTCGAGTTCAGTAGCAAATTTGCAACCATGGAGTCATAAGTGTACACCATACAAATGTACAAGCAAGATTTTACGACCATAGGTTTTGCCAAACCAGGAGAACATTGGGTGCGCAGGGTTTGCAAGCCCACTGTCCAGGTAAATGTTGACGGCATGGCCATAGCCAAAGCTCTGTATATACTTTCTACCTTGAATGACCACCCCAGAGCCTTATCTCAGTACTGACTCATCATTCGGAAAGGCTATCACAGCTTGAAGCTCTGTTTTGGAAATATGTGCATTCTTCCCCGTGTGACACAATCTCTGCCATTGATAATTTCAATTTCCAGCTTGGTAGGTTTCCTGCCATATTTTTGATTTTTCCTGTGGAACATATAACTATGAATAATTAACTTTTTTCTTGGACTGTTTGAAGGTTTTTACTCTATAACAGTTTTATGGTTGTACCCTTCCGGCAAGAACAATTGTTGGCTCTAATAGCAGTTCTGTTAATCTGATGCAATGTTTGCATTTGACCTCCTTAAGTACCTCCCATCAAATATTCATTTATGAGTGCACATTTTGCAATTAACATGCATACATTGTTTAATGTTCACCCAGTATAATTCGATAGTTCGGCAAATGTTTAAATATGTAATTCAAACAGTCCATATCTCATAGAAGCAGAAGAAGCTGAATATTGATCATTATTTATGAAAACATCCAAAAAGCGTAGTGTCGGAGAACAAGGGTACCCCGAAATGCGAACCTGGGGTTATAATGTGTTTGAAGAGACCAAGAGAACAATGCTTCAGGGTTGGCCTCAATAGGTCCTGAGCAAGAAATCCAGGGGGGGGGGCAATGCAACATCAATTTAAACTAAACAATTAATCGTTAAGGGAGCAAGATTGTAGGGAAACATATATGGTTTATTTTCCATTGGTTTGCATTGGTACTTCAAAGTATTGTCAGGTGCTCCCATAAGTGAAAAGTGTGTATTGTGACAGAGTGAGGGTGAACTAAAAACATAACATCACATTGACAACAAAATAGGAAATCCACATGAATATGTACAATGGAATGTTGTTAGACCATTACAACAGGAACCCCTTCCATTGTACATATTTATATGGAGTTCCTATTTTGTTGTCAATGTGATGTAATGTTTTAGTTCACCCTCACTCTGTCACAATGCACACTTTTTCATTTACGTGAGCACCTGACAATACTTTGAAGTACCAATGCAAACCAATGGAAAATAGACCATATGTGTTTCCCTAAAATCGTGCTCCCTTAACGATTAATTGTCTAGTTTAAATTGATTTTGCATTGCCCCCCTTCCCTCCCCCCCCCCCCCCCCCCCGGGTTTCTTGCTCTGGACCTATTGAGGCCAACCCTGAACTATTGTTCTCTTCACAAACATTCAAAAAGAGGCCTGTTCTTTTCAAAACAGTCAGAAAAGGGTATTTAATGTAAATACAAACTACTCTTAGGGAGAGAGCTGGGACGGCCATGAGCGAGGACCTTGGTCCACCAGACAAACTGGGACAATAGCTATCTTCATACAGAACAAGATCTCTGCTATTCCATCAAGGTATGCGGGTGCAAGGCAGGACCACTAAGAAACTCATGCAAGCTCTTGCTGAAGCTAAGATAGATAGTTTAGGGGCTAGTAGGGAGGGTTTAGAGAAAAATGCAGGGAAGCCCTAAAATACGGTTATCATTTTGCAATTCTTTCCAATATTCTTTTTATCAGATGCTATTGTTTGTTTTTATAGTTACAACTATACACTATATAATTGAATATTATATGCCGTAGAATAGAATTCTGATTTCAGTAATAGTCATAAAAGTATATTGTTGGTGTGTGTTTTTGAGTCTGTCTATTCATGGTGAAAAGAGGTTTGAACCTAATTTGGAACCTACTGTTAACAAGTGCTCCTGTGAGTATCCTAGAACTGATTATTGCCCGTAACACACCATTCGCATGTAATGCCAGATAATTTGTGGGTTACAGACCACCCAGTTCTTTGTCTCAAGTTGATTTGTTGACTAAGTCTGCGCTGCCAGAGGCTTCTAGAAATCCCAATGTTCAGGACATATTCTGGAAAGGTTTGACAAAGCATATCAAATCTTTTGAGATATCTTAATTATTGCTTTCTGACCCCTCATATAGGCGGCTTATTAAACGACCATGCTGTGCTAATTTGAATTGATCAATAGTGTGTTGGCTCAGTCCACTTTTGTTAAGATTTAATATAATAATAATTTCATGACCTATCCCGAGACAAGTAGAACAAATCTGAAGTGTGAGTTGAACTCATTGATCATCAGTATTGATGATCGGTTGGTATCAGAAAGGCATTGGCCTTTCTAGTCTTTCAAGTAATAGTGAATCCCAATGTTTAGTAGTGCGGCCAGTAGTGCACAAACCATGAATCACAAAATATTAAAACCCAGAACATCCCATGTGTCCTGAAAACTAATGCATATATTGTCTTAACAAATTGCTTATGATTCTTTAAATAAATTCTACAGAATAGTTAGAAATGCCATAGAAATGTGTAAAAAAAAAAGAATTATGCATAACAATCTGGAGACATGTATAGGAAATTCTAAAGACGGTGTTCACAACACAAAAGGTTTAAACATGGGGATGTTGCCGGGACCTTGCTTAGAGCTATTTGAGTGGGCAGAATATTGAAGTTTCTTTAGGTACATGTTTATATCTTTCTAAAAAAAAGTCCATAGAATTGATTAAAGTAGATTATTTGTTTTATAGAAAAGTGAAAAATTGTTGAAACATGGTACAGCATTCTTTATAAATGTGGCATATACATGTGCTGTTTAAAACTATTTGTCTGTGGAATGAAAGAAAAAGTATTACATTTTCTACAAGAGTGTTCTATTTGGATTTTTTTTCTCCCTTTATTGACTGACTGGTTTTTGGCTACCATATCTCCCATTCGTTAGCCTCTCCAAGTCTTTATGTAGTATTTGAGTAACTTGCTTGTGTTGCATCCTCTCTCTAAGTTTGTGTCTGTTGCTACTTCTTCTGCAGGTGTTGTAGCAGTTTCGCTGCACCCCATCTCTACAATGAGCTCCAAAGCCGCCATTAACAAGGAGGTCTTCGCCCCCCATGATGAGCGGATGCTTGGTGCGGTGCAAGTCAAACGGAGAACGAAAAAAAAGATCCCCTTCCTGGCCACTGGAGGCCAGGGGGAGTATCTCACCTACATCTGCCTGTCAGGTAGGGGGCGCAGGAGCTGTGACCATCTGCTGCTTGTTGATTGATCAATGCATGTCCCGTTAGGTTGACCATCCAGACCCAGACATGTTCTCTTGTGCTGTCCTTTTCTCCTACAAGTGATTGATTTCAGGTTTTGGAATCGCAACAAGACTACCACGACCAGAATGCATTAGGCTAGCATATACCAATCTAGATTTTACCCTAGATGCCATTATAATGGTGTGTTCCATAAGTACCCCTTTGGTTCTTTTGCAGCCCTTCTTGTGATCTTGGTTATTAATTTAAGAAGTCAAGCCCACCCCCATTGACTGCACGCACCCCCATAACATAAACAGACTTACAGAAAGATCATTATTATAAATATAGGAGAAACTGTGTTTTATCCAATGTGGTCTCGGTTTCGGGCAGACTGAGATTTTTTTTCTTCATCTTGAGCTGTTCTTGGCAGAGTTGATGTGTCTGCCTAAAAGAGAAAGTTTAATGATTTCTAATTCAACACATTCAGTCAGCAGTGACATGTAGGTTTACAGCCAAATGCACTAAATATCCCTAAATTATTGATCTGAGGCGGAAAATAATTACTTGGAGAAACCGTTTGTCGGTATCCAATCCCAATGTGAAGTGTTTTAATGTAATATATACAAAAGATGCAATTTAAGATGTGCTTGTCCTATGACTCCGTGATGGGTGCCCAGAGGAAGAATTGTATTCGCATAAGTTGGGTATCAGCAAGCAAAAACGTATATACATTTTCCTAATTAATATTGGATTAGGATACACTAGAAAAATCATATATATCTAGTTTTGAAATGAATGAAAGCCGAATTTCCTCTTTAGATTTCTTGGAATATGTGTTTACCCCTCCGGTTTGAGGTGAATATTTCTCGAATATCGTTGTTTTCACTTACTATTAAGTGAATGTTCCTATAGAAATCGTGTTGATAAATAATATTTGTCATTTTTAACCCCTTCCATGCTGATGACGGCCCCCAGCCGTCATGCATCACAGTACTCGTGTGCTGATGACGGCTGAAAATGGAAAGAAAAAAAAGATGCATTGACAGGGCCACATTGTTTTTAGGTGCATGCGTGTATCATAACGTATGCATGTGACGAGGGCACCGTTGAGTTTATTTAGCGATCTGAGGTGGACTGGAAGAGAAAAAAAAACAATATATATATATATTGTGTGAGCAAGGCAGGGGAGCCTGTTAAAACGCGTTACACAAGAAAGTGAATTAATGAAATGCCGAGATCGTAACTGAGGATGCAGTATCAGTGTCCGGTTTTTGAAGGAGAAGTGGCGATTGAGATATATATATATATATATATATATATATATATATATATATATATATATATATATATATATATATATTATCCACCAATTCGTTCACTCAGAGGTGCACTCTTTGCACGGTTGGTGCTGGACAGTAGGGATGAACGTCCCCCTACTATAAATTAACCACCAAAATCAAATAATGTCCGCACTAGCTCAATTCGATAAGTTGGGTTTATTCAACAAGAGACTTCAATACAGTATTGCTTTTGGGGGTTAATATAAATAAATAAATATATATATATATATATATATATATATATATATATATATATATATATATATATATATATATATATATATATATATATATATATATATATATATATATATATATAATCAATGTGGCCCTGTCAATACTACATCTTTATTTTTTTCCATTTTTTTGTTTATGCTGTACCTCATCCTCGGCCCGTGCAGGTAAGAGCGATAGGGGGAGGGAGGGGGGGGGGGGATTTCGACATCCGGAGACAAATTAAATATTTATTTAATTTCCCCTCATAAAGTTAGGCGGGAGTCCACCGGCCTCGGATCAGAGTTCCCTCGTGAGTGCTGCATCGGTTGTTTGAACCCAACGCATTCAGACATCAGGTCTAGGGTTATGTTGATGCTGAAGATTGTGTTTCTTCTATTATTAATTTCTGTTTATTATCCATGGGATAATTGGCAGTCCCTCCTCGCCTGCCCTAGTGATGTTTTCAGGAAGACTTTGTGAGTGAAGCATGGCCTTAGCCGTCCACCTGGGATAGCCGCAGACATGTCTGAGGCTGTGTCTCGTTCCTCTCCTACAGGCTACACGTCCTTCTCTCTGACCCATTTACAGCTGCATTACTGATTGGCGACCAATCAGGGCATTAGTAATAGATATTCACCTTTCCCTTGACTGGCTACTTCATCACTAAAGTCACAGTATCAGAGGTAACAGCTATCTTTATTTTTCCTGTGATTGGCGACTTCCATACTAAATTCGCAGTTTCCAATCATGGCTTAGCGATGAGCGATGGCTGGAGAACGGCGTCCAATCAAAACTAATGCAGTCTGTCAACCATCTGCGATGGCCAGTGCAACCGCTCCTGTGCAGTGCACCATTACTACAATATTTGTGAGGCGGTTCAATATGTATGGTCCATCGTACCCCCAAACAGACCGGAATAAAAACATACATAGCGTATTTCCCCAGCTTCCATAACCCAGCGGTATCGCACATGTTAAATAGTGGTATTGAGGGTGCCGGTGCTTGTGGGTAGGTCATTATAGATGAGGTTGGGCAGATTGAGGCTGCAGACCTGCCTTCACCCAGTGGACAGTGACGTTTCTCAGATACCACACGTAGTGTAGAGTTAGTAATGTGTGCAGGCCTAAAGCCGTTTTGAGATGGATCCAGGGTGTGATTTTCTTCCAGGAACTTGGTCAGGATGCATTGAACCTGTTTCTCTGTTACCTTGGCCAGGAAAGGTAAAAGGGAGATGGGGCAGACGTTGCAGGCTTCGTAGCTTCCAGAGATACTTTTTCCAGCAGGGCAATGACTTGAGCATGCTTCAATGGACCGGGCATGGAGGCAGAGGACAGGGAAAGATGGATAGTTTCTAAACAGGAAGAGAAAGGAAAGTCCTGAAGCTTAATGAAGAGTCTGGTATGATGGGGTCACTGGGAGAGCCTGATTTCACTCGGCTACAAAAGATTTGTAACAAGGATTTTTAATGCAATAGGTCTCGCATTTTCGCGAGTTTGAGCGATTACCATTGCAAATAACAATGCCTTTTATTTTTGTTTTAAATACATAAATAAAGGGCATTGTCATTTACAATACCAATCGGTTAAACTCAAGTAAGTATGAGACCTATTGCATTTCAAATGCTTGTTGTATATGGTGTAAATGTGAAGTAGGGGCGTGTCAGTGATGCACTCAGTGTCTGCACGGGCGTCTCTGGAGGGGGCCAGATGGGGCCGGTGCCCCAGTAACCGTAATTCTGATCAGCCTCCTCTGACCCCACCACCGAAGCTGTTGGAAGCTAACGGGGGAAGAAAACAGACCCTCCCCTTGCCAGTCACACACATTGTGTGCAACCCCCTGTGATTGTGGCATTAAGAACGCTCCTACCCCCGCCCCACCCCTCCCCACTCAGCGGGCAGGTTGAATAAACAGGATACATGCGTCACGGCCGTGAACAGCTGCTTCGGGCTCTGCTTGTGAAATCAGCCGGCGCCGTCCCGGCTTCACCACAGGTGAGCGGTGACCTTGAGCGAATCCCACCACGAGCTTCCGGTGTGAGGATGCCGGTCTGCCAGCCCCTGCCTCTTATACCGAGGCCACCCTGCCCCCTGCTTGTCGGGTGCCCCCCGCTGTGGCCAGCAGAGAAGGGGCCTGCATTGGTTTCCTTACCACGCCCTCCCAGCACCTGTCCAAGGCACGCACCCTACTCCTGGAGAAAGGTGTTTCTGGAGTATGGACACAGGTCCGTCTCCTGTTACTGTGCACCAGAAATGCACCTCACCTGTTCAACCTCCCCTTCCTAAACGGTTTAATCAGCTCTGTTTTTATCCATGCGTCCTCAATAACATCAGTTGATGACCCACGTGTCGGAGATTGTTTTAATACAAAGCAGTGCTTTAAATGGGCTGGTACTGTCCGATACGGAGTACCGGCACTTTTTTAGTTTGAGAGGGAGAGTACCGGCACTTCTCAAGAGAAATGCAATACCTCTAATTAGAGAGTGCCGGCACTTCTCATAAACAAGGAGGTACTCTGTTGGTACAGAGTACCCGCACTTCTATTTTTTCCATTTCAAGCACTGATATGAAGTGTATTGAAAGTGCTGATGAGAGCAGGTGGCCGCAGGCCGGAAAAGTGAGGAAGTACGTCCTTTGGGCAAGAAAAGGATCTGAGACACATGGATCTGTGGAGTCAGTCCCTGTCGTGTCCTACCGCTCAGGAGTGCCCTTGTCCTGGACACGATAGTCCCTACTAGCCCCCCACTGTCAATCAGTTAAGATCACCTACCAGGTCTGTACCAGATGAGCTCACGCAGCAACGTTCTTTCAATGTTCGTCCTTGTCCAGGTGAGTGCAAAGTCCAGGTCCTGCACCAGGGGCCACATTACACAAAGTGCCCCAGGGGCACAACAGGTGTTGGCGCCCTCTTTGCGCACCCCAAGGAACTTTGGTATTATAGAAGAGGAGAGGCCTCAGACGCTTGTGCGGCCCTTTCTGTAATACCGATAGCGCTGGCGTGCATAAAGCAGCAGTGCTATTGTTTTGGCGCATGCCCCGTGCAAATGAGGGAATCCTTTTGCCTCTGCACCGGCACCGTATTGCATGCGCAGAGTCAAAGAGGCTCTCAAGATGCGCACTGACAGTACGCCACCTCCAAGGTTGTGCATTGTCAGTACGCCCCCTGATAGCAGCTCTCTAAACGGGGAAAAGGGGGCTCCATGGACACCCAGACATCCCCTTGCAGGTGGGTGCAGTCACTCACTGCACCCGCCTGCAAGGGAATCTCTATTGCCCCTCCAAAATGAAGGCGGCTGCCGCCTGCACTGTGAAAACATCGATCAACTTCAAAGCTGCCACTCGTTTTTAGGTCGAGCTGGATCCAGCAAAGTATCTAATGTCGCCCGCCTCCTGGGAATCTGAGACAGGGGCCTGGCACGCGCGTCGATTGGTGTCTGTGGACGCGCACGTCCAGGCCGGCGCCATCCACATTCCCAGCAAGTCAGCCTATTGCGCGTGCATGCACACAGACACACACGTACACACACAGACACGCGCACACACACAAGCACGCACCCACACCTCCCGCAACTTTCACACATGTTTAATAATTTCCCCCAAAGTGTCCGCTTTTGTTTTTGTTTGTTTCTCTCCCTACGTGTACTCCCCTCCCTCTCGGTGATCCGGGGGCCCAGCTTGCATGTATCTGTGTCTACGGATGAATGTGCATAATCTATAGGAATCCCTCTCTAGGTCCTCACAGGCACTCACCTCACTCTTGGTGATGTGGTGCCTCGCTAGCTTCACAACGGTGAAGTTGCCCTTCCCCAGCGTGCGCGCGATGTCGTAGAAGGCCACCCGCACCGGGCCGCGCTGGAGGTGCCCCGGGGGCTCGACCATGACCATGCTGGGGCCGGGGAGCAGCAGAGGCGGCACCGGGGTGCGGGAGCCCAGGGATGCGGCGCAAGCAGCTCCCTCTCCGGCTGAAGAGCTCAGCCTCGGCCGTGGGGCGGGGCAGCCACGCCTACCTCGCCTCCTGCTACCTGTGAACATGATCGTGCATTTAATCTATAGGAATCCCTCTTTAGGTCCTCACAGGCACTCACCTCGCTCTTGGTGATGCAGTGCCTCGCTAGCTTTACAACTGCGAAGTTGCTCATCCCCAGCGTGTGCTCGATGTCGTAGAAGGCCACCCACAGCGGGCCGCGCTGGGGATGCCCCGGGGGCTCGGCCATGACCATGCTGGGGCCGGGGATCAGCAGAGGCGGCACTGGGGTGCGGGACCCCGGGGAAGCGGCGCGAGCAGCTCGGGCTCCGGCTGCAGAGCTCAGCCTTGGCCGGGGGGGTCGGGGCAGCCACGCCTACCTCACCTCCTGCTACCTGTGAACATGCACGTGCATTTTAGTGTTGCGCGCCATTCCCATCAGGTTTGCAGTTGTGCACTCTCACTCCCGTTTTTCATCCGCCATTGCTCAGCAAGAATCCGTGTTGGAGTGACTGACTGGGCCGTGATAGCTGCAACCGCGAGACATCACCAGCGCAAGGATTTCCTAGGCCCCACAGTTATTGGAGCTGCGGCTGCATCAGAGGCCTACAAATTTAGAGCAGGCGGGCACAGAGGTGGCACCGAATGGCACCGAACAGGAAGCGTGCTGCAAGAGCTGTGTGTGATAGGACCAGTATAAGGTAAGACGAATCCATCATTATCCAGCGATACTTCTATATAGTACGGCCCGGTAGCCGCATTCGCCCATACTGACCTTCACACGCTGCACCTTGGCCATCAGCAGCCCTTGGCTGCTGTTTACTTAACTGAGCTAAACAGGCAATCATTTTTTTAACGGTTAATTAAAGATAAAGGAAGTAACTAAAAGTGTCCTGCACCCCTTAACTTAAGGATCACCTTCATTTAAAAGACCTCGTGCTGCAAAAGTGTAAACATCTTTTCAGAATAAAAAAAAACTTTATTCAATTAACCTGCAGAACCGTTTCACCTTAGTGGGGCAGATTACCAGTACATTGAGCAGTAGGTTTTTTAGAGTGACACATTTTTAACCCCTTCGATGCTCATGACAAGCTCAGCTCGTCATGAGACACAGTGGAGCTGTGCTCATGACGTGCTGAGCTCGTCATGACCACACCCATTTACATTAGGGCCCAGCACAGGAGGGGAATCTTGCACGCAGCGATGGTGTTAAACCTAAATTGAGAAACATTAATTTTCTCCCCTCCCCGAAAGCAATGCTAATAGTGGACTAAGGCGCAAGTCGTTTGTATAGTGCACTTTTTCGATGGCTTGTTTATGGTAGTGCCTGTCATATTTCAATATTTAAGGGCAGGGCCACTGGAATTATGCCATTCTGCAGCTTTCTTCGAATAACTAAACATCTGCAGCATTTGCCCCTTAATTCATCATCTGCTGCATAATCTGCAGATGCTAAATAAAACAATGTTTTTAGTGCAATCAGTTAAAAAATGACTAGAAACTTGGCAACACATGTTTCTGCACAGTGGTTTTTATTAGTCAGTGTTGTAGCTTGCTCCTCGTTGCTGTCCCGCCCCGGGGCGCGTGCAAAATGTTCGGCTTTAGGAACAAGGCAGGCGCCATGTTTAATATTCATCAGTGAGATCCAGTGGGGCGTGGCTGCAGCGACGCACAGCCTCCAGGCAGCAGCCAAGGTTAGTGCCCTTGCATTTCTGGTGCTTGCTTACAGCAGTTTTAATATCTTCGAGTTTCTTGTTGCTCAAATAGGTGTAATTTCTATGATTTATATATGTTTCCGTTGTCTATATTTTGCATGTAAGATAGTGTCACTCATAATCTTTTATGCGTGCCCGTTTAAAGTTGGTGCTGTATAAAAATGCACAAATTCTACTTGTCACAGCTGTAGGGGCAGTGGTTGTGTAGGACGGGACAGTGTATTTCAGCTGTGTCCACGCATATAAATTACAGGACATTTAAAGGAGCACTTGTTGTAGGTTTAGTGACCTACCTAATCCAGTGAGATTTTTCACTGAGCAGTTCAAAGCCGCAGCAGACGTCACAAAATAATTCTACTATGTCTGTTGTTGGTGGTTGTTAGAGGTTGCGGACTGGGGAAACAGGACTGTGTTTTTGTCTCTGCACTGGAAGCCCTTTTATATCTAGTGCTTCACAGACCGTGCATATATGTGTGCATTAATTTCTTATCCTATAAAATACTATTTATGTATGGACAACATATTTTCAAAAGGGGCATTTTGGCATTACATTTGTTTATGGTGTTGCTAATAAAACATATGTTTTTAAGTTTGAAAAGCAGAAGCATCAATTGCTGATCAGAGATCGAGTATTTTTGGTATTTACACGAGTATTTACACAAGTTTGAGCTTTTGGTATTGTAAATGCCAATGCGTTTTATTTATGTTTCTTTTTTAAAAAAATGAATAAAAGGCATTGTCATTTTCAATGTCGGAGTTTAAGCTATAGACATTGTAAATGACAATGCCATTTATTTATCTGTTTTCAAAACCAACGCATGGGTGAAGGGTTTGTCATTTACAATGCCAATGGCTCAAACTTTTGCAAATGCGAGACCTATTGCATTGCAAATGCTTGTTTCATATGAATGCGCTGCTGTGGTCTGCGCAAATTCTCGGTTGCCCTGAAAGCAGCGCATTAATCATTATACAGCGCATTTTCGTTCATTGCGCTGTGCGCACCTTTTAAAAGGTTCTCCTAGCGCAATGAAGGAAAATGCGCTGCATGTATAACCTGCCCCAGGTGAGCTCAATCAGTCTGGTTTTTTAACTGTTCTGCTCCGAGTTCAGGTGAGTGCAGAGTAGGTCCTGTACCAGAAGAGTTCACTCAGCTAGGTTTGTTCACTCTTCCGGCCCTAGTCGCTGGGAGCACTACTTCGTGATTCACTGAACTCGGTGCCGATCCTGGTGAACGGCTTAATAACCGAATTTTTCATGTGTGTGGTTTACGGTAAGCGCGCGTCCCTGGTTTAGCTCTGGTCTAGTTAGTTCACAAGTATTCACATTAGACCGACAAGCTCACAATTGTACTGTGCTTGGCAAGTTCAAGAACCCAGGCTCTTGACCTGCAAAGCTCCTCTTACTGGGCCCTCTCCGGGTAAGCCAATGATCCTGTAGGCAAGCTCGCTGACACAGTGGCTAGTGCACGGAAGTTCACAGACCGAGCCCCTGCTGCTGCAGAGTTCACTAATCAAGACCCTGGTCCATGTGAATTCACCAATCCCAGTGAACTTCGAATGGGGCCATGGTCCATGTGAGCTCACGGTACAGACCAGCTTCATTTCCCAGTCCGGCGACCAGGTTAGTTCACTGATGCAGCTGCTGGGAGGTGTTACGGTGTGGGTATTAAAATCATGACATAATATGTACCGTTAGGGAGTGTGTGGTCATATGCTGAAGAATAAAGACGTCTGTTACTGCGCTTTGTGTGTAGCGCTTTTCAATAACGTGCCCTCGGGCTGGGGGGGGTCCAAACAAGTGAATAAAGACTCTTGTTCCGCTGCGCGCACTGATCCAGGTTCAGTTCTATGCAAGCTCTCTAAACCCAGGTCTGGTTCCAGTGAGCTCACTAACCAGGCTCTGGCCTGCACAAGCGCAGGTTCAGACCAGCCCTGGATGGACTCCCTCAACTCTACCCTGGTGGATTATATGTCCCCAATATGCTGCTCGTGTCTGCCGTGCAAAGTCAGTGCCTGCCATTGTGCGAGCCCGGGACCCTCTTATGTAAATGTACAGTTCCCAGGCAGAGTGTAGTGTTGCTCGGGTTTGAATTTACCTTGAGAAAAGGAAAAGAAAAGAGGAGTTTCACAAAACATGAACAAGTTTGTTTTATTAAACGCACCGGCCGGGAGAGCAGCAACAGAGGCATGTCTGTCTACTGTCTCAATGTACAGAGGCTTTGTCCGGCATTATATATAAGTACAATAAACTGATTACACATTCTTGTAGAGCATGTAAACCTGGGCCTAGTCATGAACCATAAATTCAATCATCTGATAAGGGGACATAGGTGGCACTCGACTTTGTGTAAACCCAATGTAGGCCAGTGTGTATTTGTCTGGTTGTCCAGTATCGGGACTGCGTGATCACTGCGTGTAGTGTACATGCTGTTTTCTGATTGGTTGAGTGTTCCTAACTACACGTGGCATCTGACTTTGTGGTATTTTGGGAACGCGCGCCCCTTTGGCCAAATGTGTTTTATCGGGCCCAGTCTCCTCGGACCTTATGTGGTGTCGCTGTCTATCTGTGGGATTGAGGTGGGTTTTCCCTGTTCGCATGTGTGTCTTCGGGCTCATTGTAACACCACCTGTGACCCATCAATCGCTAGGCTTGCGTTTGAGTCACAGGGTCTTCCTTACCATCTATACCTCTGACTCTGGGTTGATGGGGAGGGCATCGAAGGTGGATTTGACAGCAATGATATGATTTTGTTATCACGTGCAGATATAACATGGCGGTTATTGAGATTACATTTACCGGCATTCTGATTATTATGTGTACATTTGTCATGGTGTACATCAAATACATATTTACCTCTATTGACATTGTTATGTGTACATATATTATAGCGTACATTGGCATTGCGTTCACCAATATTGACATTAGCACATTAAGTTCGTTCTGCACCCAGGAACTCTTTGAATTGGCAGAGCGCCTGCATCTACCTTGGGGTCACGCCAGCACAGGTGCAGATGAAGATGGGTACATTTGCACTCCAGAGTCTCTGTTGTCTCTATGCCAGCCAATGCCTCCTCTCCAGTCCTTTCCAGGGCCCTCCCCTCTGTCCCCAGACACAAGTAGATTTATGGACCGTCAGCAGAAGGAGTGTTTTCAGTATTGCATTTTTGTTTCAATTGATTTGAGGGGTCTGCAGAGGCGAGAGACAGAGAATGATGAATGTGGGGTCAGCGGCAGTCACCCAGCTGCTTGGGCAGTCTCAGGTGACAGTATTTTATCTGGCTGCAGGGAGCCTGGAAGGAAGTGCGGCAGGTGCAGATATCTTCATGCAGGGTAGAGATGCAGGGAGAAGCCATGGGCACAATGGGCGTTTCATCTGTCCGCGTGGAGCATGGAAGGGAGTGCGACAGGTGTGGACATCTTCATGCAGGGTAGAGATGCAGGGAGAAGCCCAGGGCACAATGGGCGTTTCATCTGTCCGCGTGGAGCATGGAAGGGAGTGCGACAGGTGTGGACATCTTCATGCAGGGTAGAGATGCAGGGAGAAGCCCAGGGCACAATGGGCGTTTCATCTGTCCACGGGGAGCATGGAAGGGAGTGCGACAGGTGTGGATATCTTCATGCAGGGTAGAGATGCAGGGAGATGCCCAGGGCACAATGGGCGTTTCATCTGTCCGCGTGGAGCATGGAAGGGAATGCGGCAGGTGCAGACATCTTCATGCAGGGTAGAGATGCAGGGAGAAGCCATGGGCACAATGGGTGTTTCATCTGTCTGCGGGGAGCATGGAAGGGAGTGCGGCAGGTATGGACATCTTCATGCAGGGTAGAGATGCAGGGAGATGCCCAGGGCACAATGGGCGTTTCATCTGTCTGCGGTGAGCATGGAAGGGAGTGCGGCAGGTGCAGACATCTTCATGCAGGGTAGAGATGCAGGGAGCTGTTTGGAATGTGGTGTGTGTGTGTCTGTGTGTGGAGTTGCTGAGTTCGAGCCGTTTGCAATTTTGAGGGTGTATTCGGAGCTGTAGAGTTGAAGGGTCAGGTGGAAGGAAACTGAGGAGCTGAGAGGATCCTGAGCCACCAGTCACCTCCAGGATCCAGCCAATAGTCAATCTTCTCAGCATCTCAGCGTCGCTGCACCTGACCCTTCAACTCGGAGAGCAACTGACAGAGGTTTCACAACAGCCACAAAATGGTAGAAATGCATTTGTTTGGCTTGGGATCTGTTTAAACTAAGTTCTCACGAGAGGATGGACGGCGATGAAGAGTTTAAAACAACAAGATACACCCGGAAATATTCAGACAATAGGTTAATTATTTTTCTTCTGATGGATACATCTTCCCGCAGATTCCTCACTTTATTGTGCATCCGAAAACAGTAACCTCTTGAGGTGTTATGGAGTACTGAGGTTTAACCGAGGAACTCATACAGCACAACTCTGGCAAAGTCCCATCACTCTGTACCTGAGCTGTAGTTTCTTGGAAAGTGCCCATCCTCCAAATGTCAGCCACCAGGATACCCCCCGGGAGAGGGTAGCGGAATCTGCCATGCCCCACATGGGTTGAACATGAATGCCGGCAGAAGGACCTATCTTGGCCAATGTTCATCCTTTATACACAAGGAGATCCAATGTGAAATGGAATTGTCATCCTCTGAAGCCTCTATTCCGAGGAAACAAATATCTTCTCTTGTTAAACTACTTTACAAAACACACAGCGGGGGATACATAGTTTGAGACTTCTGCTCAGAAAAAATGATTTTAAGTAGAAATTGATGTATTTATGGCTACCGTAGCAATATGTTCGATGCTCGGATCGCAGAGATGAATGTCTCCTCAGATTATTACTAATGATGCTCGTAACACTGTCCTGATGCTGTTTTTCAGCGCAGGACAGATTCCTCCGTGCTGAATATGACCATTGCAAACCCCTCGTCCTCTTGAGGCCCTTACGTACATTCCTTTTATAATTTTCAAACAAATAAAAAGATCTCCGCTAAAGCGACCCTTTGTGTGGCCCACAGGTGATTGCAGCGGCAGCCGACGGGAAGGATGCCCGATGATGAAGCAGGATATCCCCAGGGATGAGTGAGGGCACCACGACGTAACCCTTAAGAGTCCTATTGCTCTGTTCTCCCTTACTTTCCTCTGTTTCTCTGCTCCCCGATAGGAGCAGTGCCTACTCCAATTTGTTATCATTGCAAAATCAAGCCATTGGCTCTTCAGTTTGAATACATCCATAGCCAGGAGTGCTTACCCCTTGGTAGGGGTTCTCAGAATGTACTCCATTGGCACCTGGCCTGGAAGTGCCACACCCATCTTAGTTACCTGTTTGGGATGTTCTTCCCATCAAACTCCTTATTTGCTGGTTGCCTTCGGGTCTGGAGATCCCAGCTGCAGTGGAAGTGCCTCAAAGCAATGCTAAGAGGACACAACGTTTCTTCTGATGCTTCACATGTACAATCCTCTGCTTCTCTGCAACTGAAGTTGCCCTGGCTGGATGCCTGAGCTAATGATGCACTAACTTCAAGTTGAAAGTTAATTTGTTTTTATTTTAACAAATGATTTCTCTTTTATTGACTACATTTTGGTCTCTCGGTGAACATCCAGACTGAGATAAACCACCTGCCCTTCTGGAAAAATTGTGAGCTTGTTTTTTCTGGATTGTTAGTGTGACCACCACATCAAGCTAAAAAGCAATCAATGTAAATTGCATAACATTGCCCAAGAAGTCCGTGTCTTTTGCCCTGGCAAACAGGCTACATTTAGAGCTCTGCAGCTAATCTGGACTTTAATTCCATGCTGCACAATTGGATGTTGCTCCTACTCCGCACCCAGCTGTCGGGCTTTAAAATGCTTTTGCACTGTGCCATGAACATCTTATCAAGGAACTCATCGAGGTTTCTTGTTGAAGAAACTCCAAGCCCCCTCGCATGCACACCACGGCTCAGGTCCATATTGTTGACTATCTCAGTGTTTTGTCTTTTTGAGTTATACGACTATGGCTATACGCTTGCGCCAACCCACAGATCTGCCAGCCTGAAGAACTTTAATTCAACCTACCACACCCTCATCTGGTGGCATCAAAATATCTCAAATATAACAGAGCAATGGAGAACTGGAGAACCCAGCAAAGCAGAACCAACAACATTGTCCTTCAGCACATGCATCATGAACAACATTCTCCACACTGATCCATAACAGGATGTAGTCAAACACCAGCCAATGCAATCCATCACTAAACAATATACGTCTACTCCAACCTCGCCTGCCAAGATCCAGTATGACGCATCCCTAAGAGCGCGTGAACGACAAGCAAGCGCCGTGTTCGAGGACAAGTGGGAATCCAGTCCATGAGAATCCCAGAACTCTAATAATACTGTACCCAGCCTCAGCCACTCCGCAGTCTTCCAGCCATGCGGTAAACTTGTCCATCCGGACGCCCTCAGTCACTATGTACCAGTGCGTACCCAACCATACTGTCTGCACACTCCAGGTACGCTTTCTGCACCCTGTGACATGCTTAACAAGTCCGAATAGTGGGTTACACGCCCTAATAATGTGCTGCACATCCTAGTAATGTCCTGCACACCCTAATCATGTGCTGCACACCCTGGTAATGCCCTGCACCCTAATAATGTGCTGCTTAATAAAGTTACCTGCTGGCGGTTCAGCCATGCTTTGCATGATATCAATTCGAAGAGTCCACCCACTCTACCAATGGCTTTCAGACCCTCCGCTGTGCCTTGTGCACTCCCAGTCGGGCTTTGCACAGTGTTGTACACCGCCGCGCACCCCCACAGTTATGCTCCACCCCCACACTGCACGTGCCCATTTCTGCACGTGCACGCAGTGAGGAGGCTGGTGAGTCCTGCGGTTGGAGGGAAGACGCATGCTCATTCCTAAAACCGTGGGTCTGGCCCTTCATAAGTGCGGCCCAGCGCTATACGGAAGACCTTTCAAAGTCCGTAGGTTTTTAAAATTATTCATTTATTAAAATCTGACTCTCGCAGCACCCCAAAACCTGACTCATTTAGCGGGTGTCAGTGTTTTCCTTCCAGTTCACCGACCCCGGTGGTTATTCTTCAGTGGAAATACTCTCTTTGGAAAATAAAGGAAGGTTGTCGGGATAAACTGGCGCCAACCAAAGCCAACCCCACAAACACCCCACGCAGCACTTCCTGCTATGTATCCATGAAGGAGGAAGGAACATTATTCGGGTACCACTGCCTCCTCCGCGATCAGCCGCTGTAAGGCTCCCTCCTCCATCCATACAAAGGACCCAGGCAACCGGCCTTTGGAGGAGAAAGGAATGCTGCTGGGAAGTGTTTATCCCGGTTACCGGTGCTGGACCGGCCTTTCGGGCAGCCTAGCACCGCCCAATGGGCCAGCTTGAAAGAGAGAGCGCATGGGCTGGTTTGTTTGGTCGTTTCTGGGCCCAGGAGACCAAAAAAAGGCTCTCATGTGCCCTTGTAAGCAGGCCCATGTGGCAGCGCCAGGCTGCCCGCAAGTCCAGTCCATCACTGGCTGCTGGAACCAGCCTCCCTACAACCCTCCTCTTTCCTTCCATATGAAAATCGATGACATTGACATGCAGAAGAGGAAGGGAGATTCTCAGGATACCCCCTCCCCTTTAGGACCAAACCAGAGCTGGGGAGGCAGCTCTATTTTAGACCACCCTGCCTCCCACATCCTTCTGTCCTAAAAAATAAGGTAAACTTGTCTGACATTTGACCAGTACTGATTGGTGAAATTGTGATGGGCAGGTCTGGGTCCGCCCCTTAAACAAACCCCTGAGGCAAGTCACTCCGGTTCCTTTTTGATCCCTCCATTCCTCTCCCTGAAACTGTTCCTTGTATAAGCACAACTTGGTGACAGTACTGAGAGGGCCTGTGATGCAAGGGTAGAGGTGGCCTTCAGCTCATCATAGGCCTGCATGGACATTGGCATGGTTCCTCTGGTGCCCATAGGGTGCGGGTGCTCTGCAGCTCCTACAGGGAGATGTACCTTTGGGTGCTGTATTGGGCATGGAGTTTGGGTTACTCAACTCTGAGGTACGTGGTACAAGTTCTGGCACCATAAGCACAGATCTCCGCGGGCCCTCGCTGGGTTAGGGACCGTAGGGAGACGTCATTTGTGCATGAATAGTTCATGCCTGTAGGTTCACAGGTCTCAAGGTCCACAGGTAACCGGTGGGAACAGAGGGCCGAGTGCTGTAGGGTTTTTCATACCAGATCTAACCCCTGGGTGTATCTAATAACTAGAGATTAAAAGAGAACTTGTCCTTTGCTGCTCCAGGGACCTCTCTTTACACCACTCTGGGTCACAGGCTGTTTAACTGCCCATCTTGCCCTGCACGGGCAGCCCCCGGCAGTGCAAGCATGAGGTATCAATCTGTATTTGTAGAGCGCTGCTAATCACCTGTGAGAGTATCCAGCTAGACAATAACTAACTACTTTGTCCATTAGTTTCTCAAACTCTTGCCAGTCTATAAGAGGCACCGTGTTGTGAGCCTATTTATATCACCGAGCAAGACGTTATGGGTGCCCCTGGGGATGGAGAAGTCGACGTGCTATGCAAGAGCCCACCCGTGTAGGCAGTATTGGCAAAGCTCTAAGTTAAAAGCTAACAAAGCAGTTTCGAGTGCTGCCACTTGGGGGCAGTGGGGGGGCACACAAGTTGATTGGCTAAGACCTCATCCAATCAGGTTATCACAATGCTGTTTTAACACCTGGTTGGCTGCAGTTTGTTAGTCACGCGTGTGTTGTTCATGGCCAAAGTGGTGACTCTGCCACATAGACAGAACAGACTCACGGTCTCGCCATGTATCCAGCTGTTTGTTCAACCTCTATCAAGCAGCATGCTGGACTTTAAAGGAAGTTAAGAAAGATAATAAAATGCGTAGGCGATTTACTTTGTAAATTGAGCATTCATGGTAAATGTTTAATTTTGATAGAGGTATTACAGTAATTCTAAGACTACTAGTCCTATGTATGTGACCACTGTTCATTTTCACCTTTTGCGGTGTCCGCCTTTCATCATTGTGTTTACTAATGGAGTTGGATGCTAGAAGGGGTCTATTCAAGAAGTGCACATAGCCTTGAAAATGTCTGCGCAGCATGTACTGGGGAAAGAAAAAGGAAGAAGGGTTGTGCCTGGTCTTACATGTGTGGGTGTTTAATACAGGAGTAAAGACATGGGTGGTCTGCCACTAAGGTGCCTCCTGCAGTGTTCAGACCTCATTGAGACTGTCGTCTTAGTTACTTCAGGCACTTAGAGAAGATGGAGGTTTGTGGCCCAGCCGTGTGGTTTGTTGCATACCAGGGTGCCTTTTACAAAGTTTGTAGATTGGTAGTGGCCGCCTTGGGACCCCCATTCTTTGGAGCAGGTTGATCTGGAGGTGCAGGTGCTTGGGGTGTTTCTTAAAGAACAGTATCTTGAGTTCCTTTCAGATCCGAAGGCTGGATGGGTCACAGTGGATGTCCATGGGGTTGTTGTCTGGAACCATAGCATAGGAAGCCCTGAGGATTTTGTAGTCTGTTTTTGGATTTCCTGATCTCTAGTCTGGCGGCGTCCTTGTTTGCTCATAGCCAGGTGAGGTGGAGTGCCTTCGTTAAATTCCTTGTGTGAGATGTAATTGTTAAATCCGGGTTGAGTAGGAGACAGTGGGTAATCTGAGTGTAGCTGTTGATCTACCAGACCTCTGAAGATCTCCGAGGTGTGCTGCAGCATAGAAGATGCTCTTTATGGGTACCAATGAGATGCCAAAGAGTATTGCTGTTGTGTAATCTGTTCCTGTTGACGATATTGGATTCATGTCCTTCCTTCCTTTTTAAAGTGCTCTTATATCCTCGGGATCATGTTCGCGCTATATAAAACTTTATAAATAAATAAATAAGGCGGTTGCCTCTGTTGAAGCGAGGACCAGTGCTTGCGCGGCTCTTCTGGTTTCATCTTCCAGGAGACTGGGCTTCCTTCGTTGCAGCAGTGAGAGCGGGGCACAGTATTGCCTCCCATTCGAGGAGGTAGAGCATCGGCTTATGCATGTATTAAAGGGAGCAGTGAATGGCTTACTCCTGCAGTTGTCATATCTGAGTGATGAGGGATGTAAGTGTCGCTGAGGCACATCACCAGGACAGTGTGTCGAGCATCATTAGTTAGAGCCGGAGGAGACATTCGTCTCCGTACTCTGAGCAGCGGCGTCGCTGAAGAGCCTTTATATGCATCAAGTTGTAATCAGAGGGGGCTTCTCACCGCTGAAGGCTCTAATCAGGTTTGCACTTCGCTGTGTGTATTTATAAAGCACTCCAACAGGGGCGAGCGAGGCTCTTCTACGGGGAAGAGAGGCTCGAAGGCAGGGTGAGTCCCTATGGACTAGGGTAGATTCAGAATTCTCCAGCCTTCTGCTCCTTGACTTGACGGCATCTAACCTCTTACCTTATTTGAGATTGTTTAGCTTTTGCATCTACTTCATTTTACCCAAAGAGCTGTGTAAACCAGAAGAAACCTGGTGGAAAGGAAATTATAATGTAACTAGGTTTGGGTGGAATGTTGGCAGAATTTTGGCCACTCTGGGCTACTCTTCAATGTAGAGTTCTGGCAAAATTCTGCCAATCGACGCGTGGCAGAATGTTTTGCGAGGGTTCAGATATGTGAGGTGGCAGCGAGAATTGGCACCCCCTTGTGCATTATTCTAACGTGGGAAGGCAGTCCCGAGTGGTCAGAGCGCTTCCATTCGAGTAGATTTGCTGCTGCTTGAGTAGAAAATCCACTGAGGTGGGAGAAAAATCCACTCGAATGGCCATGCTCTCTTGCACAATGCATGGTGCCGCTCGAGATCCTTTTAGAGGCGCTCGCGCTACAGATGCTAAATTCCAATCTAAGCTGCATATTTTCCACCTGTTGGGGGAATTCCACAGAAACTCGCTGAGTTTTTCTGGAATTCCGCAGAGTGAAACTTGGCGAGTTACGCCCATCCATAAATGCAACTAAACACCACTTTCAATTATTCAACTCCAGTCTGGATGAGTAACTCAAGGAGATGGGCTTTCTGCAAGTTTTTACAGCTGTGTAGGGTAGATGCACTACTCATGGTGAAGACAGGCTGTTCATTCCATAGTTGAGGCGCTAGAAGAGCACGAGCAGAACGGAAGCAGAGCACCCAGGGCCGGCTTCAGCACTGGTGGCGCCTAGTGCAAAAATCATTTTTGGCGCCCCCACACCCAAGACCCCCTCCTCAGATTCATTCACCACCTTTGGGCAAAATGTGACCCTCATCTCTCCAATCACAAGTTATTGCTGAACCCCCTGAAGTCAGCGCCACCTGCACAGGTCAACGCCCAGTGCGGCCGCACCGGTCACACTGCCCTAAAGCCGGCCCTGGGAGCACCTGGGGGTGGAGAAATGGCAAGAAACAAAGCGGTGTGAAGAGTATGAAAGCGAGATATAGAGAAACTACAGAGTGCTAGTAAAAGTGGGGTGAGTAAGGGAACCCCTCTGAATGCGAGAGAGAATCTGAAACAATGGTGTTCAAGTAGGGGGTGGTCGGTGAAGATGGGCACGGTGGGTGAGATATGTGCATGATGCAGACGATGGGCGTATTGGATGCCCGTGTAGAGAGCACAATAATCAAAAGATTAAATCAGAAGTTTCAAAGACCAGAAGGGGAGAAGTGAATGGATTTTGCGTTCCGGATGTTGCGAACGCGCCCAGCGTTATAAATGGGCATCTTAAGCCCCTTCACCATCTCCCTGCGTAGCAATGAATCCAGTTTACGGTACTCGCTGCGGCTCAAGGAGCCTTCTTCAGCACTTCAGTGTCGCGCTCTGTTTTGCAATCCTTTTTTAAAGTGCCGTCGTCTGTTGGCTGGAGCCGGTGGAGTGGTCCTTGGAGTGGAGAGAGCAGCACTTACTCTTCAGAAGCATCTCTGAGAAGGGGACCTCCTTGTCCAGGAAGTAGTTGAAGACCTGCCTCTTTCCACAGTATTGTCTTCTCTAGTCACAAAATAGCTTCCTGCAACCACCGGCGCATTCTCTGTCCCCTGCCATCATTTTGTAATGCCCCATGGAGACTAGTTCGGCATTCAGAATTAATACAGCAGTATAGGTTTGAATCGGAAGCAAACACAGGAATATTAAAAATGTTTAGTATTCTTTTGTAATATTTCCTAGTTATACCCGTTATTATTATTTCTGTCTGTCATTAATAGTTGAGGGCCTCTTTCCTCTCCCTCCTGTTATGGGGCCTCTGCATTACATACATTTTTTGCTCCTTTCCTTGGTGCAGTATCTTTGACAACAATCTCTGCTTGCAACTCACTGGTTTGACTGTCCTTCATAAAAGTCTGCTTGTCTCATACCTCATGTGGTCCCTGACATATGGACTTGGCTCTCCTTGTTGTTTTTGGCTGTATTTTTGTGATACTACATCTCTATTTGACTCTCTAAGCGACTGTATTGCAACTCGTGTACTAATTTGATTTATGAACGAAATGCATGATGACATTTACCATACATTTGTTATAATTACACACACCATTGTTGGTGTAAAAGTTGCCATCTTGGCAGTGTGTTTTTTGTGTCTATCATGCCCAGTCTATTTATATCTATGGGCGATGCGCAGGCTTTTCACTTGAGAAATGCTTTGTTGAGCCGAAACGCATTGGATTTGTGAGCCAAATAAACGCACAGTGTGATATTGCAGTGGAGTGCCTTCTTTACTGGATTACTTTGCACAGTAGAGTGTGTCCACGCCCCTCCCAGGCATCGGCATCACTATTGTGGATTTGACCGTCTTTGCGCGGACTTTATTTAGTTTCTGTATATATAGAACACTCCCAAATAGGTCTGTTTATAGTCTTGGAGAGCTGAAGAGATCTTTCCACATTCCTGTCATTCATCTCGAATCCATGTGACTCAACAGAAAGTCTCTTTTGGTAAAAAAAGAGATCAGGTCTCCTGGTGGTGGTGGAAGAAGATGAGGTGGTTCAGACGGAGAGGAAGAGGTGAGCAGAGGAACAATCTTTTCCTTCCTCTCTGATTGTTACTGGCATGTTACCATTATTAAAGAGGCTTTTCCTTTTCTTTAGAGACTTACTTCTTCAGGTTTTTTCATTTCATATCTTTTGAAAATCTCTTTTTCCTGAATCCTTTCTGTCAGGACCAGATCTTTCTCCCACAGTCTCCCCTCACGGTCTTGTCCTGATGGTGGCGCCTAGAAGCCCTTCAGTTCATAAAGTGTGGATATCTAATGACCACCATAGTAGGACTTCTTCTTAGCAGGCTGTCCTTCGCAACAGTACATGATGACACATGTCTCTGTTGGGAGCCATCTTGTGATGAGGGAGAAACGGACCCGTTCCGAATAAAAAATAAAAAAAAGACTGAGAATAGATTAGATGGTGAGAGGAAGAGGAAAGAGAGCGAGGTAGAGGTTCATCCCCAGTATCAAGTATCCAATCCTGAAGGGGAGGGCCGAGTCTTGCCTTTTAGTGGCCCTCACACACCCCGAAGGATGTCACGCTTCATCATCGGGCTTTTGCTCCTCGTCGGGCCGGCGCTGCAATGCCCGACTGGTTTCCTGAAGGGTCACTTTCACGGATATCTTTTAAGAGAAAAGCCTTTTAGGTGAGTGTGGGTGTGTGGGGTGGATCCAGTACCAAAAGTGGTGAAGTGCGTGCAGTGAAAGATGTCCAAAAATAAATAAATAAAACTACCTAGGAGTATCCACAGGAAGACCCTTTAATAGCGTGGTACCCCTGGTAGATTAAAAAACCCGAAGGTTGGTGAGTTACTGTGAGGCTTAATGTGCCCGAGTAACTGTTAAAAGGTTGACATGTTTCACGCCTGGTTTGTCTAAATGATCAGTGGCGTTTCTTCAGGACCTAGCTGATGTGATAGTAGTGCACGTAAGAATGGGGTTCCGGAGTAGAAATGGTAACGCGCATAAGTGAGAGGTGGCTTGGGAGTAACCACAGGGCTATGTTCCCGATTATGTGGTGTAAATCTCAACTCTTAGATCGAGCCAAGCCAAAGGGGTACCTAGAGGGGATGACAGGTAAACAAAGAAAGACAAAATGATTTTTGTATCAGTCGTGCCATGGCACAAGTGCTCGGTACACCTTTGCATATTAAACGGAGTAGCATCTGAAACAGCATACCTACACCGATGGACATTTGAACATGGTGGTCCTGACTCATAGTGATTGCGTTTATAACTAGTAACAGTCGTCAGCCAACTCCCCGAAGGTACATGCGGAGAACCCTGAGATGCACTAGGCCAGGATGAATGGTCACAGAGTCTGGCTTTTACGCTTGAGGTATCCCGCTTGTCCCCAGAGGGTGATCGCCGTAGTTATTGTCTGCACAGACTGAGAAGTATCTAGCGAAAAGCATAGGTGTAACGTATGGTGCAGGACATTCCCGGGATCATCGAAATTTCAGAACCCCACAATCGGTATGTCATGCAACCAGTACTGGAAGATCTATGTATCGTTAAATCCTTAATTGTTACAAATGTGGGTCGGAGCCATACATATTTGAAACATAATCTTGAAACCACATAAAGAACAAAGTGAAAGGCAGTGCCCGGCTTACCTTCACATTGACGGGAGGAGTCTCCCAAGGCTAGTGTCCGCTGGGTGCCCGCACCTTATTGGCTATAAACAAGGGGGAGAGTCTAAAGGTGGACAGAATAACAGTAACTATCAACTGCAGTATTGCGGAACAGATTATTAAAGCCTATTGCATAGAGTATATTAAGCACAGCCTTCCACCGTGGTGGTGATTCCTACACACGGTTGCGTCGGGTGCCGGCTCATTAGCACCTACCCTCTACCAGCAACTGCGTGCATTGAGTGAGTGTGGCATCCACACAGTATTCATAGTTGTCGGGGTGGTGAACGGAGGCGTTTCCTCCTCCTGCTTGTTGGTGCACGTGTAGTGCGTAGTCATCGTCTGGTCTGGATGTGCATGTTCAGAAGGTAGTGTCCGAGGGAGAGCGTGCGCATGCTCTGGAGATGTCTTGCTCATGCGCATGTAGTGGTCTGTTGGCGCCCCGGGTTAGAGAGTCAGTATTTGATTTATGCGAAGTACGCTAAATACATAGGAACGTATGATTCAAGAGGTAAAAGGGCAGGAAGGGCAGATCCTTTAAAGGGCAAAACCCCCAAAAATCTGCCTTTAGTGTAGACAAGGAAGGTCTCTGCCAAGAACATATTTGTGAACTTACATCCCTTTTGTAGACCAGCTGCCCTACAGAATTCCATGAAAAGTGATCTGTTGACTAATTTGGAAGGTGATACATAAATACAAGTTATTCTAAGCAAGGGAATCACATGCTGATCCCAGAGCAGTACTCCACAATTGATTACAGCTACTGTAATAATTTCTGTAATAATGTAGTGTTTTATACGGTCTTTTTACTGTTATGATCTGTAGTGTTTGGCTACTGTAATAAGTTCTGTAATGTAGTATTTTATATGCGATCCTTTTACTGTTATGATCTGTAGTTTGTGGCTAAGGTAATAATTTATGTAGCGATCTTTTACTCTGATGATCTCTAGATTTTGGCCATTGTCTTTGCCTGACACCTGATGCTTGTGGGGTGCCTTGGTTCGGTATATTCTAGAGTTTGTCGGTCACTTTGTTTCTTTGATAATCATTGCATGAAGGTGGAATCTGAATGCATGGTTACCCCCATTTTCCCCTGGAGTTTTGCTGGTTTTCGACTTAGTTTGACTGGCATCCTGCTAACCAGGACTCCGGTCTGTCTGCTTTCTCCCTAAATTGGTTGTGCATGTTCTTTAGGTACACTCCAGATTAGATTCTGGGGTACCCTTATAAGTCCCTAGTATATGGTATACTATATACCCAGGGCATGGGTACCCCAGAGGCCTCCCAGGGGCTGCAGCATGTATTATGCCACCCCTGAGAGGCCACTCAAATTGACACCACAGGTCTGCTACTGCACCCTGTGTAAGGTGGTGCATGCACCCCTTACTTAGATATAGGTTCACTATATCTACCTTATCACTGCACATACAAACCTGTCAGTCACCCCTATGGCAGACCTTAGCAATCCTGAAGGCAGGGTGCTGGGTTTTATGCGAGAGGGTGTTAAAAAGGGTTCCAAAGACAACCGGTAACCAAAAACCCTTTTATGTTGCCCGGCGGTATCGCCTCTATGACCCACCGATATTAATTAATGAAGAAGCAGGCGCTGGAGACTGGAAGGCGGGAAACAAGGATTTTATTCTCTCCGGAGGAGAACACATCAATTCAGACAGCAAGTATCGTCACGAGGTGCTCTAACCACATCTCTGAGGCCTGGCCTCTTATACTGGAGTTTACGACCTTTATTACACATAACACATTCTCGCAATACTTTAGTTCTAGAAAGAACATCCTAGGAATCTCCCCTTCAGACCCGTTCCCACATACATTTACAGTCGGATTCCCCACCCCGGTCACAACAGGTGGTGGTTGTCGCACAGCAGGGCATTCCGCCGATTCACGGAATGCATGGGGTTGATCGGATCTCATGGGGTGGGGGCTTTGATCGGTTCGGGGGTCTTTTGGTGGGGAGGGGAGGCTTCCTACTGTACGGGGTAATAAACAGTATCCGCAGAGCCAGGTGGCGGCCTGGGAACAGGGAAGACAAACGGGGATACAGAAAAAGGGGGTTTGCATCAAAAGGGTTTGAGGCCATGAAAGGAATGAGGGGAGGTGTCGCGCTGGGAACAGGATGGGATTCAGAGGTGAAGCTGTGCTGGAGAGGGGTTTATGACCCAAGACATGAGAGAGCGGGGGTTGTCAGTGTGCGGGGGAATGCTTGTGAGGTTAGGAGAGAGAGAGAGACGCGCTGGCTATTAGCGAGGGGCAGGGAGGCCATGGCATTCAAAATGGCTGCCGCTTACGTGCACGAATGGGCTCGAAAAAGGGGGGCAAGATGGCGCCGATAATGTTGACGTTTTGCAGTCTAATCTTTAACAGTCCTCCCTTTTCAACATATCTTAGCCAACTTGCTTACTCAATGTCAATCTTCATCAAATTCCTAACCTCGGCAACATATATTGCTCTCATACGTTCGTTTTCAAAGTCCACAGTCTTAGGGCAAATACAATTTGCACATAATGAACACAGAGGTGGCAGACATTGAATTCCTAAGCATAGACCGCATATCACAACTACAGGAATCAGGATAATGGTAAACAGTCTCCAACCCCAGTTCTTAACGGTGTTCCAGAACCAACCACCAAGCGACCATTCTTCTTGTTCCTGGTGGACTTCTGAAGAGAGTCTGTGAAGATGTTCGATGGCTTTGTACACTGAGGGTGAGTTGTCCGGTATGTATGTACAGCAGCTGGACCCAATGATGCGGCATGCTCCACCACGGTCCGCAAGAACCACATCCAGGACAAGGCGGTTCTGGAGGGCCACCAAGCGGACCGCTTGAAGTTCAGCGGTGTTGTTAGCAAGGATACCAGCCGTGATGTTCATTGTTGTCTCAACTGCTTGAGTCAGATGTCGGATGGCACGGCTGTTTGCCATCGGGCCCCAGAGGGGGACCAGTCCTTTCATAGCATCGATGAATTGCGCTCCTGTTGAATCGGCTTGTTCGATGTCCTTGGCTCGTTTTTGTCTGTGATGATTTGCTGGTGCCACATAAGTCGGAGGAAGGATGAAGGAAATGAAACAAGTGCCCCCCCAGCCTTTGGGGAGCCAGGTGTAAGCCTTCGTGCCGCAGACGAAATACGTGTTTGGAGATGCCACAAAGGAAGGCGGGTCGATGGAGTCCAGAGTTCTGGAAAACCGGCAAGCACTGTGGCCTACCAGCTGAGTCCCCAGCCCTTCCATGCACATGTGGCCGGTGACGTTGATGACTGACAGGGCCACAGTCAGAGTGGCAGCCGTTCGTTTTCGCAGGTAGGAGAAGGTGGTTCTGGTTGGATTATTGAACACTTGCATTTCAACTTGTTCTTTAGCAGGAATGTCCAAGTGGATTGTGTTGTCGGTGGTCTGCGGGCAGAAGTGTGTCTTTGTTCTGTTCCGCCAGACCCCGTGATAGAAATGTGTTACGGTTTTGCTGGAGGTGGCATTGTCCTTAAAGCTTTCTTGCAAAAGCATCAGCCAAGCAAGACAGGAGCCGTGAACTGAGAAAGGTGAAGGGATGAATGGTATCGAGTGTCCAGTGGCGTGGGGTAGCAACCCACAGATCCAACAGTTGGTGGCATTGGTGGCAAGGTTGTGCTGGTGAAGTAGTTGTACGAAGGAGTTATTCCAAAATTCCTTTCGCCTCTCTCTGAGTTGGGGAGAGAGCGAGATCAGATAATGTTCCTTCATGGTGGTAGGCTGGACAGTGGTCAGGAATGTTTCGTGAGCAGGTGCATTTTCTTCCACAATCCAGAGTGTGGTCATGAGGAGAAAGCAGAAGAGGATTGTGATGAAGAGCGCAATAGTCTTTGGGCTATGGAGTCTGTCTGCTTTTGGGTTTCTGCGGTGGGTATTTCCTGTTTCCTTCATCATCTTCTTATTTGGCGCTTCCATCATCTTCTTATCTGGCGCTTCCATCATCTTCAAGGGGCTCGGTAGCGGGCAGAACCACAGACTTTGCTTTGCTTCTCTCCGGATAACCCTTGGTAGTGTTTAGGTCACCGTTCTGAGATTTAGCTCAGTCCGTGGTCTACTTAGCCGTGACTCCCTCCTTTCGACGCAGGAAATACCCTTCTTTTGATGGCACTGTGGGATCAGAGAATTTTGAGAGTTCAAGTGTTTCGGTATCAGGATAGCAGGATAGTGACGGTCGGTCCTTGTTCAGGAGCTCTTCTTGACTGTTGATGGTTTCGGTCGAGGTCAGGGTCGAGGAGATCTTCTTACAGTGGTGTGCATGCAGCCAGTTGCGTTTTCCCTCCACCCGGAGTGCTGTTCGGGTGGTGATGAGGACTTGCCAGGGGCCCGTCCACCGGGGTTCCAGACTCTTGGCACGCTGGAAGTTCCGGATCAGGACGAAGTCCCCAGGTTGGATGGTGTGTCCGGGACCCCTGGAAGCGTCAGGGATGGCATGCAGCACCTGTTGATGGATAACAGACAGTGTTTTAGTCAACTGGCATAAGTAATCAGACATTAGGACGTCCGGGACGTCATGAATGGAAGTTGGTTTCGGCGCAGACCAAACATTCATAGGCCGGCCGAACACAACCTCGTATGGTGTCAAGTGGTGTTTGGTGGGGGTGGAACGCATTGAGAGCAATGCCAGGGGGAGTGCGTCTGGCCATTTCAGTCCTGTGGTAGCTACTATTTTGGCCAATTTTAGTTTCAGTGTGGCGTTATGTCGTTCAACTAGCCCAGCAGATTGGGGGTGGAAGACTGCGTGGAACTTTTGTTTTACACCCAACCCCTTCAAAATGAGTTGGATAACTTCGGCTACGAAGTGGGGGCCATTGTCGCTCCACAAAATTCGACAAAGGCCGTAACGGGGGAAAAACTCCTTTAACAGTACCTTTGCTGTGGCCATAGCAGTGTTGTCACGGGTTGGATATGCTTCCACCCATTTGCTAAATGCGCATACCACCACAAGTACATATTTCAGGCCCTGACATCTGTCTAGTTGGATGTAGTCCATCTGCAGGACTTCAAACGGGTGATTTGGGACCCCAAACCCTCCCCGGGGTACTACAGTTCCTTTCCCGGGATTGTGTTGCAGGCATATCAAACATTGTTGGACCAAGCGTTTGGCGGACTCTGTGATCTTATCATTGTGCCAAACTCTGGAGACAAGTTCAATCATGGGGGCTGATCCTATGTGGGCAGGGGAGTGTGCCATAGTCAGTATGGGAATCAGATACGAGTCAGGTAGCAACCATTTGTCTGTGTCTTTTGTCCGCCAGCAGCCTTCGTCATCTTTCAATCCCACCCGTGTCCATTCAGTCAGTTCGTGTTGTGTGCTAGCCATTTGAATGTCTCTGATAGTGTCCCTAGCGTCAGTCCATTTTTCTGCTTGTGACCTGGTCACGTACATGCGTGTTGTCGTCCTATTTTCAGCTGTCGCTCGGGCAGTGAGGTCGGCTAGTGCATTTCCCTGTCCAATAATGTCTGTCACTTTTTTGTGTGCCTGGCATTTGATGACTGCAAGTTTTTTGGGGAGAAGGACGGCTTCGATCAAGGCGGAGACTAGGTCCCCGTGCAAAATGGGGGTGCCGTGTGAGGTCAAGAATCCCCTCTCCCTCCAAAGGAGCCCGAAATGGTGAACCACCCCGAAGGCATACTGGCTGTCGGTGTAAATGTTTGCTGTGGTACCTGCTGCTAGAATACAGGCTCGTGTCAGGGCAATCAGTTCCGCTGCCTGGGCAGATCGTTGCGTTATGCGGGCTGTCTCGACTACAGTTCGAGCCGTGGTGACTGCATAGGCAGCTGAAGTGGTGCCATCGGGGAGCTTGATGCAAGAACCGTCCACCCACAGCTCTCCGTCGGGGTCGGGGAAAGCCGTGTCTCTGAGGTCAACCCTACTTCTGGTCTGTTCGTCTGTGAGGGTCACACAGTCGTGTACAGGGTGCGCATTGGGATCGTTTTCTGGTAAGGGCAGCAGGGTTGCTGGGTTCAGTGTGGTGCATCTCTTCAGTGTGATGTGGGGTGCGAGCAGAGTCAGTTCGTACCCTGTCAGTCGTGCACTCGTCAGGTGTTGCGTTTTGGTTTGGTTTAGGAGGGTGTCAACTGCATGGGGTACCAGTACTGTGAGGGAATTCGAGAGCACGATCCCCTCACTCTGTCGGATAGAGATCGCAGCAGCAGCTACGGCTCGGAGGCAAGCAGGCAGGGCTCTGGCTACGGGGTCAAGAGTGGCTGAGAAGTAAGCGCATGGTCGTTGCTTTGGGCCAATGGACTGGGTCAGGACAGATAAAGCGCACCCCTCCCTCTCATGGGTGTAAAGGGAGAAGGGCTTTGTGTAATCGGGGGTACCCAACACAGGGGCCGAGCAGAGGGCATCTCGTAGTTGCACGAAAGAAGCCTGACACTCAGGGGTCCAAGGGAGTGGGAGAGGGATGTCCTTTGCTAACAATGAAAGCAGTGGTTTTACTACAAGGCTAAAGTTGGGCAACCACTGTCGGCAGAAGGAGGTGAGGCCTAGTAGGGAGCGGACCTGTTTCTGGGTCTTAGGGACGGGGGTGTCGAGAATGGTTTGGATCCGGTCAGGAGTCAGTTTCCTTCCGTCTTTGGACAAAAGGTGGCCTAGGTAAGTGACCTGGGGTTGGCAGAATTGCAACTTCTTCTTAGAGACCTTGTGGCCATTTTCTGCAAGGAAATGCAGGAGTTGAATGGTGGCTGTGACAGCTAGTGGAGTGGTGTCGGCTGCCAAGAGGATGTCATCGACATATTGTACTAATACCACTCCATCGGGTAACTGGACTTGATCCAGTTGTCTCTTGAGGGCCTGGCTGTAGATGCTAGGGCTTTCTGTGTAGCCCTGGGGTGCTCGGCAGAACCTATACGAGCGGGCTTTTAGGGTGAAACCGAAGAGATATCGGCTGTCTGGGTGGATGGGGATAGAAAAGAATGCGTTTTTGAGGTCAATGACAGTGAAGGTGGTGGCAGTGGGGGGAATCAAAGTCAGGATGGTGGTAATGTCCGAGACCACAGGGTACTGGGGTACCACCACTTTGTTGATCTCTCGAAGGTCAATGATGAAGCGGTATGCTTTCTCATCTCCTTCTCCCTGTTTCTTAATGATGGGCAAGATTGGGCTGTTGCAAACGTTGCTAACTACTTCCTCTACTACTCCTGCGTCTATCAGTGATTGGATGATTTCTACCAATGCCTTCTCGCCCTCGGGCGATATTCGATATTGTGGAAGTTTTGGGAGTGTTGCATCTGGTCGAACAGTGATGTGTATTGGGTCAATCATCATGCGCCCTACATCCGAATCCGTTTTGGCCCACAGATACGGAGGTAAAGTGTCAAGCAGGGAAGTGTCAGCGTCGGTGATGGAAAACATGTGTCTGGGGGGGCAATGTCTAAGCAGAACAGGATTGTCGTAAAGGAAAACTCGGACTCCATCTTGAGAACATCTAATCGTTGCTCGGAAGTGTTTCAATAGGTCGAGTCCCATAATTGCGTCAGGGCTATTGGAGGAGAGTAAAAACGTGGTGTCAGTGGTGTTGTTTTCTAAGTCAAAGAGGATTGGGGCGGACAAAGGGTTAGTGGAGGGCGTCCCATCGAAACCTGTCGATGTTATTAGTAAGCCAGACAAGGGTGCCCTTGGAATCAGTCGTTTAGATAATGCACTACGTGTTGCGCCAGTGTCTACCAGGAATGGTGACTTTGTACCCAAGACCTTAGCAGTGACATAAGGGCCTTGCTGGTCAACATGGAGCTCGACTGGATCCCTCCCTTGCCCTAGGCAGTCCTATGCAAAGTCATGAACATCATCGTAGTCAGATTGCTGGCATTGGTTTTGTCGGGGTCGATCAAATGTGTTCGGTCTACTGGATCTATCATTTGTTGCGTTGTTTGGGGGCCCTCGCTGTGGTCCCCTATTTCTTGGTTCGTTTGCTGAATCTCTAGGATCTCTATTTCTGGTGAGTTCCAAAAGAACCGGGCACTGCGATTTCCAGTGGCCCGATCCTTTACAGAAGGCACACTGGTCCTCCCTAATGTCTGTACGTCCAATGTGGGGAGTTGAAGCACGGTCTTTGGGAGGTGCCGTTTTAGGGACGTTCATCTGATGGTTTCCCCGATATTGGTCCCGTCCCAGAGTCACCCCTTGCAGTTGTGCTATCATCACCCTCTCCTTTAATTCTTTCTTCTTCCTCTCTGTTGTTCTATCGTTTTCGTTTTTCTGATGTTCATAATATTGGGCCATCTGGAGGATAGCCGTAGGTTTGGAGGCTACCCAACTACTTTCACTGGCCTGCAGTTTCTGCGAGACCTCCGGTGATAAGCCTTTAACGTAATTCTGGACAAACAGATGGTGTCCGGTTGCAGTGGTCAGGTCCTGGCCGCTGTAATCGGAGAACACCGTTTCAAACCGGGAGAAGTATTCCGATACATCCTCCTGAGGTTTCTGGCGACAAGCCGTTACTATCGACCAGTCCACTTTCTTTTCTGGGATCAGGGTTTTTAATTTCTGCACGATTTTATCCGGGAGGTCTAAAATGGCTTTTAAAGGTTTTTGTCCGGGTTCTCGTTGTCTGTCTATGCCATCAAGTTGTGACCAGTTATGCCCAAACAGCTCAGAGTGGTCGACTTTCCGGATTTGCTTCCACACATCAGCTGGTAGACATAACCCGAAAAACAAGTCGATGTCAGCTAGAGTCATAATCGTCGATCCTAGGGCCGTACCCAACTCAGTATAGAAGGCGGTGGGGTTTTTACGTAGGTCTGGCAGAGATTTCCGGAAGGTCAGAATCTCTTGCCGGTCCCATGGTTGGTAGACCCAATTGTACACTACCCTTCCCTTTGCATCTTTGTTGTTTGCATCATCGTGAGTCCCTTCACCTCGTGGAGGAACCCAGTAAGGGGCAGCCTCTCGTATCGGCATCATAGTGTTAGGTCGTTCAGTTTGTGGGTTGGTTGCTACGGAGGTAGTGGATTCGGTTTTTGGCTTTTGTTCAGTGAGATGGCGGAAAACCTCAAGCGTACGCGTAAGGAGGTCCGTCACATCACTCTCACTCTCATCCCCGATATCAACCTTCCGGTACAGAGTCGTTAGGCTCTGTGGACCTTTTTCTTGATATCGGTCCTCGTATGCGTTTAAGACGTGGTAACACAGTTGTACAGTAAAGTGTCGTCTGTGACTCCCAGTATAAGAATTAAACACATCCGTGACGGACTCTTCATCCTCCCTCTTCTCTACCAGTATCTTTGCTATCTTGTCGACCCCTGCTCGTTCATGTTTGCTTAGTCTATATGCTCTAACAGAACCAACCCTTCGGGCTTCTGGGTCGCCCGGCGTTGTCGTTTGCGTAACATCTAATACGAGGAGTTCAGCCGGCACGGAGGCCATGGGGGCTGAAGCCGTGGGGCTGCTCTCGCTGGTACCTGAGGATAGTGGGTGTTGGGCTAAGGGTTGGGAAGGGGCATATGGAGGGGGCATGTGGATGATCGGTGGACCTAGCAGCAGATCATCGTTGGTTCGCTGTTTTGAGTGTAAATCAGGGTAGAGCGTGGAGGGAGTTCTAACCAGGCACTGGCTTGATGTTTCTATTTCTAGCTTCTGTTTGGTATCCTCTCTTTCTTTTATCTCTTTCTCTAGTTTCTGGGCCGCTAGGTGGGCTGCTTTCCGCAGCTCTTTTCCCAACCTACTCTCAGTTCTCTTTTTGCGTTGGTCGGCTTCTTTTCGCCACATGCCGAAGCTGTCAAGCATAGTAGACGTCGTCTTGTTTTTACCAAGGGCTGTTTCTAGTGCGATTATTCTATCGCCTTCGAAGGATCCTATCAGTGGCCACTGACTTTCTCGATCCCTTTTCGTATATTTATGCCACAGCTGGCTATAGGCTATAGCGACTAATCCATGTTTTGTGAACATGTCCTTATTAGGGGTGCCTTCCAGCGGAGCCGGATGGTTCATCCCTAATAAGCGGTCCGGGTTAAACAGGCTACTAACCAGTGGGGAGAAGACAGGCATGACGGATCACAATGGGATAATAGTCAGCACTACCTATCTTATCACTGCGCGCAAAGACTAGATAGAATATTTCTATTCTACGTTGTTTGCACGTAGTGAATACCTCATGAATCAATTCTGAGCAATCAATCAACGTTAGGTCAAAAATAAAAAATCAATATGGTCAATGGGGAGAATAAGCAGGCTCGCAAAGGTTCGCGTCACCTACCCTTTCACTATCTGTAAAGAGGGGACCTAATCTTCCCTGTTTGCAGACAGAGAATCTCCAGAAAACAATCTATAACAGTTAATCAGTGGGGGGAAGGGGCAATTGTTCAGTGGGGGAGAAAGATAGGTCCGACGGGTGCGTACCTATCCTTCGCTGTTTATAAAGGGAGAGCCTGTTGTTTCTCCGTTTGTAGACAGTGAATCTCCAATAAATTAACAAAGAGTAATACTAGTATTTTCTCAACAATTATCAATTACTTTCAATTAACTATCACTTTCGCAATTCGTCGTGTTTACACGACCTTACCCGGACCGCATGGACAGTTTCTCGTCTTCCGAATCCAGCGCCCGATCGTCCTCTTCTCTTCGTACTTCTCGTGGCACTCCTGATGGTTCCCAGTCAGGACCGCAGATCACTCGAGAGAGGTCTGTTCGGAACCAGTGAAGTTCGGATGATCGGCTGTCAGACGAGGGTCTATCGGACAGGGTACCTTCCGATCGTTGCAGTCGTTCACTCTGTCGTCGGGACCTCTCCCACTGGATCCACGAGTCGCTGATGGGCCCCACGTTTGGGACGCCAATTGTTAAAAAGGGTTCCAAAGACAACCGGTAACCAAAAACCCTTTTATGTTGCCCGGCGGTATCGCCTCTATGACCCACCGATATTAATTAATGAAGAAGCAGGCGCTGGAGACTGGAAGGCGGGAAACGAGGATTTTATTCTCTCCGGAGGAGAACACATCAATTCAGACAGCAAGTATCGTCACGAGGTGCTCTAACCACATCTCTGAGGCCTGGCCTCTTATACTGGAGTTTACGACCTTTATTACACATAACACATTCTCGCAATACTTTAGTTCTAGAAAGAACATCCTAGGAATCTCCCCTTCAGACCCGTTCCCACATACATTTACAGTCGGATTCCCCACCCCGGTCACAACAGGTGGTGGTTGTCGCACAGCAGGGCATTCCGCCGATTCACGGAATGCATGGGGTTGATCGGATCTCATGGGGTGGGGGCTTTGATCGGTTCGGGGGTCTTTTGGTGGGGAGGGGAGGCTTCCTACTGTACGGGGTAATAAACAGTATCCGCAGAGCCAGGTGGCGGCCTGGGAACAGGGAAGACAAACGGGGATACAGAAAAAGGGGGTTTGCATCAAAAGGGTTTGAGGCCATGAAAGGAATGAGGGGAGGTGTCGCGCTGGGAACAGGATGGGATTCAGAGGTGAAGCTGTGCTGGAGAGGGGTTTATGACCCAAGACATGAGAGAGCGGGGGTTGTCAGTGTGCGGGGGAATGCTTGTGAGGTTAGGAGAGAGAGAGAGACGCGCTGGCTATTAGCGAGGGGCAGGGAGGCCATGGCATTCAAAATGGCTGCCGCTTACGTGCACGAATGGGCTCGAAAAAGGGGGGCAAGATGGCGCCGATAATGTTGACGTTTTGCAGTCTAATCTTTAACAAGGGTGCCCATGCATGAGCAGAGCCCTCTGCAGCCTTCGGAATCTATTCTCCAGGGTTGTTGCGTGATACAGCCTACCATATACTCAAGTGCATTATAACCTCGCAGTAAAAGCTAACTTTATAACGGCTGCACAGAAACCTGTCGTGTTTGGTGTCAAACAGCTTGGAATCACACCTCTACACCAGTAACTGGTGTGGGAGGTTTGATTCCACCCTCCTAGAGGGAGAAATATGACTCCACCGCTATACCTGGTACCAGCTTTACAGAACCCTGGCATCACAAGATGGATGCTGTCAGCCACAGACACGCGTCTGCCCATCCTGCTGCTGAACGAAGCTCCAGCAGGGTAGACTGGATAATAGGTTTCCTGTCACAGGGAGGTGTAACCACCTCCCAGACAGGCTCTAGTGCAGAGGTCTTCAAACTTTTTGATGCCGAGACCCCCTTGTAAAACCTTTTTAGGCATAAGGACCCCCTTCCGACAAACGTTTTTAGAAACTGGTACTCCTCATCATCAACTTTTGACAACCATAAATGCGCCTGTTAGACCTCATCACATCCATCCATCATTAATCCACCCACACTTTCACACATCCATCCAGCCATCCTTTCATCCTTACATCCATCCTTCCATCCATACATCCATCCTTCAACCATCCACCCTTTCATCCTTCCATCCAAACATCTATCCTTTACCCATCCACCCTTCCATCCATCCACCCATCGTTCATCCACCCACCTTTTCACACATCCATCCATCATTCATCCATGCAACCTTTTCTCCATCCATATATCTATCCACCATTTCATCCTCCCATCCATACATCCATCCTTCCTCCATCCACCCTTTCATCCATACATCCATCCACCCTTTCATTCATCCATCCCCCCATCATTCTACCCCCACCTTTTCACACATCCATCCATGCATCATTCATCCATGCAACCTTTTATCCATCCATACATCCATCCACCCTTTCTTCCATCCATCCATCCTTCATCCGTCCACCTTTTCATCCTTCCATCCATCCACCTTTTCATCCATTCACCCATCCATCCTTCATCCATCCACCATTTCGTTACATCCATACATCTATCCTTCATCCATCTATCCTTCACCCTTTCATCCTTCCATCCATACATCCATCCTTCATCCATCCACCCTTGCATCCTTCCATTCATCCATCCTTTACCCATCCACCCTTCCATCCATCCACCCATCATCCACCCACCTTTTCACACATCCATCCATCATTCATCCATGCAACCTTTTATCCATACATACATCCATCCACCCTTTCATCCTCCCATCCATACATCTATCCTTCATCTATCCACCCTTTCATCCATCCACCCACCCTTTCATCCATCCATCCACCCATCATCCATCCATCCATCCACCCATCATTCATCCCCCCACCTTTTCACACATCCATCCATGCATCATTCATCCATGCAACCTTTTATCCATCCATACATCCATCCTTCATCCACCCCTTCATCCTTTCATCCATCCATCCTTTAGCCGTCCACCCTTTCATCCATCCACCTATCATTCATCCCCCCACCTTTTCACACATCCATCCATGCATCATTTATCCATACAACCTTTTATCCATCCATACATCCATCCACCCTTTAACCATCCTTCATCCGTCCACCTTTTCATCCTTCCATCCATCCACCCTTTCAACTATTCATCCTCCCTTTCATCCATCCATCCATCATTCATCCATCCACCCTTTCATCCTTACATCTATCCTTTATCCTTCACTCATTCACCATTTCATCCTTCCATCCATACATCCATCCTTCATCCATCCACCCTTTCATCCATCCATTCACCCATCATTCATCCACCCATCTTTTTACACATCCATCCATCCATCATTCATCCATGCAACCTTTTATCCATCCATACATCCTTCATCCATCTACCCTTCCATCCTTCCATCCATCCACCCTTTCATCCTTCCATCCATCCACCCTTTCATCCTTCCATCTATCCTTTCATCCATCCACCCACCCTTTCATCCATCCATCCACCCACCCTTTCATCCATCTACTCATCATTCATCCACCCACCTTTTCACATATCCATCCATCCTTCATCCTTACATCCACCCATCATTCATCCACCCACCTTTTCTGTGCCTCTCTCATGGGGGGAGGGGTGGTGGGTCAGTATCTCTGTGTCTTCTTCCTTCTTTCCCGCTCATGGGAGGGCATCTCTGTGCCTCCCTGCTGGGGGCGGGAGGGGGGGACGTGTCACGGGACCCACAGCTCCAGGCGCGCAACATCCATTATACTCAAAGGGCTACACTACAGCCTGCTCCCCCAGACCCCACCCACTTTCCCCCCTCCCTCAGCTCGTGTGTGTGAGCCCAGCTGAACTCGCTTCAGGGACACACACACAGCCACACCCGAGTACTTGACAGATATTTAAAAAACCTTCTGCTTGTTAATGAGCCTTTGATGTTTTTCACACCTCGGTGTGAATTAGGCCTGCCCAACGCCAGGAATTGCATGCCCCTGACAGATTCTGTGACCCCCTTCCAAGGACTCCACGACCCCCCTGGGGGTCGCGCCCCACCGATTGAAGACCTCAGCTCTAGTGTATTGGGGCTGGGTGGGTGCACTCTGAGTGTGCTTTGATGTCTGCACTGGGGGCACATTTGGTGTCCCTGTGCATAGTCCAGCTCAAACAGGTTGCAGGAGCCATTTGCTCCTGCTCTGGCGCAAAACTTGACATGGGTGTAGCCCCCCTCTGTCCTGACCCTCCCATAGGTCACCTAGACGAAACTCTGCTACAGAAACCAAGTACTTCGACGATCTTCACTGCCCTAAATGACTGAAGAATCTCCCTTGGAGTAAAGGCGTTACTCCCCTGCTAAGCAGGCACCAAAGACGCATCTGACCGCTTTGCAACTCCAAAGCTCCTGAGGACTCTGAAGACTTTTGCAACACAGGAGGTGGGTTTCCAAGCCTCCCCGAGGGTGACTAGTGTGCTCAGCAAACCTGAGACCGGTATCCCTCGTGGGGACCCTGCAACCCGAACCACTGGGCACCGTGTCCATTTGCAGACGCATCTGCTTTCCGGCGACTCCTGAAGCTGTGCTTTGAGCTGCTTGTAGTCCAGACCCCGAGCAGTGATTACACTGAAGATCACCGGCCTACACTCCATGAGTGTTCAGTGGGCTAGTATTTTGTGATTCCTCTCAAGGTCCCTTTGCGATCCCTGGTCCATTAGCCTGTGGGTCCCTGTGAATGCAACTTTAACTTTCAGTCGGCTTTCCTGGTTGCTCCAGATGTGCCCTGACTCTCCATTGCTTGGCGAGTCACCAGAACCTTGCTGGTTCTCACTGAAGCATCTTTTCTCTGACCGCCTGGGTTGCAGTTGCCAAGGCTTGTTGGTGTTCAATCCGGACACTGACCCCCCCAGCACTCGACATCCTTCGTGGAACAGCACTCCTGCGGACTTTGGTCATCCTCGACGTCTCCTGGTCCCCGTGGCTGCAGAGTCAAGCATCACCTCTTCTCACCTGAAGCACCCGACATCAGTGAGCATTTGTCTACCGAGCCCCTGATCACTGGCAAGTGAACCAGACACTTTCCTCTCTGCTTTCAGGTTCTTCTCATCCCCGATCCAGGCTTCGATCCAACCAGACACTTTTCCTCTTCACGGCAGCAGCACTTTGCAGCATCACGCCATTGAAAACGGCAAAGATTCCCGACACCATTTCACACCTATGCACCCGGCTTCCCTGGGTTAGGTAACACAAGTACTCCAGTGCTCACATGGGTGCTGGCCTTAGAACCTTCTAAGTTTGAAAGGGGTTGCTCAAAGTCCTCTCCTAAGTGTCCTTAAACTAGAAAATTCCAACTGTGACTTTGCTATAGAGTTGTACGAGCTCGCAGCGGTGTTCTCACACTGCACGCGTCCCCCGTTGGTCCCCTGTGTCACTACCTTGGGTGGTTCCTTGGGATCCCAGTGATTCTACTTGCTCTAGGCACTGCGTCTAGTCAAGTTGTGGTTGTTATACCACTTTTTTAGTATATGGTTTGGTCTCCCCCTGGAGCCCACTGAGTATTGTGCTATTTACTGTCATTCTAGTGATTTAATATTGTGCACTTTGTGCTCTAATCTCATAAAAAGATTAGTAGAGAGTGTTTAGTAATAAATACATATCTTTATTATAACGTCAGTGGGGTTCTCCTTTCATTTGGTCATTCAGGAGGTTATAGACTGGTAAAAACAAGCTGCTTTACATTCCTTCAAGAATTAGCCTGAAGGCCACTCTCCACAGCGATTACTAGGTTAGCTTCCAATAAAGGTCGTCTTCAACCTAATCATCAATAAGGGTTGTTTGGACTGGTACAGGGTGCCCACTAAAACTAGTGGTCACCATATACCAGGCCATCTTCTCACAATCATTTTTTTGTGAGTTGGTTTGTTTCTGTGATAATGTAGTGATTGTGGGTTAGTTTGTTTCTGCGGTGACCTGGTGGTGTTTAAAGGGTGTTTCATTGCCATTGTGCTTGCCATTTTTTTTTTGCTCTTTATGTGTGTATTTATTACAAGGGCACAGGGCAGTTCCAGTAAATTGCTGTATAAAAAAAAATATTTTTAAAAACAAAAAAAACAAATACATGACCTGTAGAAAGGGTGACAAATAAGAGTGAAGAATTCAGGCATTGTGCAAAGATGCAGTTTTGTGAGTAGTAAATAGCGATGACAAATACAGCATACAAAAGGTCCCACAGCATAGTTTTAAAATGCACTTATTTACAGTGGGTTTTGTTTCCTTCCTGATTCGGTTGATGAGATGTGTTATTCTGCTCTGTGTTTGTTTTTTCAATAACCTTGTATTTGGGTGGTGGGTTGTTTCCTTTTGCGTTCTGATCTTTGCAGTTTTTGTTTTTTGGCAAGGTGCTTTGTTTCTGTTATAATTTGGTATGGGAGAGGTGGATTATTTCTGTGGTAATTTAATGTATTTGGAGTGGCTTATATTCTTTATAACCTGTTTGTATTGTGCATGGTATGCTTTACAATCGCTGGTTTATATGTGCTTTTTTCATTTCTACTGTTTATCATTTGCTTGTAGTGTGCTTTGTTCCTATTCCAATCTGGTGGTTTTGGATGGATTGCTTCAGTTTTATTGTAGTGTTTGCATCTTATTTACCCTGATAATCATGTGTGTGGTGGTTGGTTCCTGTGATCATCTGGTGATTGTGAGTTTGCTGGTTTATGTAATAATCTGGTACTTGTATGGTGAATTTCTTCATTTGTATGAACATTTGTTTTTCCTTGGTAGTTACATGTGGGTGGATATTTTACTTTCTGTGGAAATCTAGTGCCAGTAAATACTCTGGGTGATACACTAATGGCCTTAAGGAACTGACAGTGCTTGTGGGTTTGTTTGTTATAGTTTGTGTTCATGGGTAAACATTTGATTTTATTATATTCTGTAGTTTGCAGTGTGTTTGGCTCCTTGGAAATATACGGGGTTCTTTGTGCCCATGCGAATGCTCTTGTTCTAGGTTGGTTGGTTTCTGTGATAACCTGGTGTTTGATGGATTGATTCATTCATAGTGTGCTGTCGCTGTGATAGTTTTCTTACTACTCGTGTGTATAGGTTTTATTCTTGAAGTAGTCCGAGGACAGTGGTGGGTTGGTTCTAATCTTAGATCATTTGGTTTCTAAGGGTGATTTGCTTTTAATCCTAATGTTTGTAGCATGCTTTGTTCCTTTCATAACCACTTGTAGGTGCTTTCTTTCTTAATCCAGTTGTTGTGGAGTTCTTTATTCCCTTATTAACCCCTTGCATGCTGATGACGGCTCCCAGTGATCATGCACTACAGTGCTCGTATGCTGATGACGGCTGGGGGCCGTCATGAACCCGTCCACTCAATAAAAGTGCCGCACAGGTGCAGAATTGCGGCAGCATGCAAGGGGTTACGCTGGTTTTTGGCAAGCCTGGAGTCCCTGGTTCTGCTGGTGTTTGTGGGGTGCATTGAGTCCCTGATTTCTTGGTGTTTTGTAATGGGCTTTATTTCCACCATAAAGTGGGGCTACGCCTCTGGTTGTGCATTGCTTTGGAGTTACTTGGCCAGCTCGCCCCTCCCCCCATGTGGTTATTGTCACCTATGCAATTTGAGGATTCTTTTTGGGGTCGGTGAAGGGGAATCTCCCTCGTCATACTTTTTTTTTTCTTTTTTCAAAGTTGTCTTTTTATTAAGCATCAAACAAGTCCAAATACAAAAGACAGCCATCTCAAGGGTACAAGGGGAGTGCAATTGCCCGGGTTGCAATATAGGTAGCTATGATGGGTTCAGCTTCGCATAGTCCCAAAGCCAGTCACATCCCTGTACAGAGTGTATGATGCTACTTTTTAAGACCCCTTAGACCATATACGGGGGAGCCCAGGCCTGACAGAGCACCATTTTCTGTCACTTTTCCGGACTGATGTATCCCCACTGATGATGGGCCACGTGCCTCATTTCTCCTGCGGGTGATGGAGAGGTGAAACCAGCCGCGCCGCCCCCAGGCCGCCTCCTGCCTTATTGCAGCTAAATTGCTTTGTGAAGATCGAAGGGAAAATGACCAATAAAAGGCATACAAATATCCCTGGCCTAAGGTGGATATAAAATGAGGTTGCAAATTGAGCGCTTGGCGTGGGGAGCCCGGCAGTAAGTCAGCGCTGCTAGTTTGTCGGAATTGATGGTCAAGGGCTGCCATATATCTGGTTTTATTTATCTCTATGTGGCGCTATTAGCAGCCTGCGGTGTCGCACTGCTACACTGCATGAGCGTCAGGCTGCGACTATCTGAGTTTGATTTTCAGATAGTGCGCATTGTTAGCTGAGGGGCTTCTAGGCGCTTGGCACCTAGTTCCTCTGACTCCCTGACATTATACTCCGAGCTACTTGGTCTGCCTGTCCATGTGCCTCAGGTTTTCTGTCCTTACTGCCTTTGAATTGTGGGTGCTCATAGAGTGTACATGTACCCCAAGCTCCTCTGTGCTTCTGCGTACCCCAAAGATGGCTGCGACCCTCTCACTGTACAGCTACACTCTTTATCCTTGTGCCTCACTGTCCATCACTAGCTGTACTTGTCCCATAGGCTCAGCACACTGTCCATCACTAGCTGTACTTGTCCCATAAGCTCCTCGCACTGTCCATCACTAGCTCTACTTGTGCCATTGGCTCCTCGCACTGTCCATCACTAGCTCTACTTGTCCCATTGGCTCCTCGCACTGTCCATCACTAGCTGTACTTGTCCCATAAGCTCCTCGCACTGTCCATCACTAGCTCTACTTGTCCCATTGGCTCCTCGCACTGTCCATCACTAGCTGTACTTGTCCCATAGGCTCAGCACACTGTCCATCACTAGCTCTACTTGTCCCATTGGCTACTCACATTGTCCATCCATAGCTATACTTGAGCCATTGGCTCCTCACATTGTCCGTGTATGTACTTAAGACTCCTCAAGACATCTGTCCATGTACTTAGCGCCTCGCAATCTGTATGTGCTCTGAGCTCCTCACACTCTTGGTACATGTGCCCCAGATTCTTCACACCGCCTGTACATGTACCCAAGCTCCTCACAGTCTGTCCGTGTACCCAAGCTCCAGTCCGTCTGTGTGCCGTCACTGCTGGCAGTCTCTCTGTGTACCCACACCCCTGGCAGTCTCTCCATGGACCCACACCCCTGGCAGTCTCTCCATGGACCCACACCCCTGGCAGTCTCTCCATGGACCCTCGCCCCTGGCAGTCTGTCCGTGGACCCACGCCCTCGGCAGTCTGTCCATGTACCTAGGTGCCTAACTGTCTGTACATGTACTCTGAGCTCCTCACACTGTTTGTACATGTACCCAACCTCCTCGCAGTCTGTTCATGTACCCACGCCCCTCACATGGTTTGTCCGTGTACCCACGCCCCTCACATGGTTTGTCCGTGTACCCATGCCCCTCACATGGTTTGTCCGTGTACCCATGCCCCTCACATGGTTTGTCCGTGTACCAACGCCCCTCACATGGTTTGTCCGTGTACCTGTGTTCCTAACAGTCTGTATATGTGCTCTACCCACCTTACCTGGTCTGTCCATGTGCCCCAAGCTCCTCAAATTTTTTATCAAAGTACTGAACCATCTTTCTGATTTAGGTATGTGGCCCAGGTCCATGTACCAAAGCTCGTTTAATCATAGTCTTATCTTCGGGTTAGTCTGTGGACACTCCGCACTGCTTAGCACACAGAAACCTCGACAAGAAATACCAGCAGTGTCACCAGTATGGCTGAGTGTAGATCTCTGAAAGTGTCTCTCAAGTGTGGTAAGTTAGGGTCCCTGCTGTCGCTACTGCACCAAGATAACATTGTGTACAAAAGGGTCTGTCTAAGGTCTTTGTAATGCACATGGAGTCCCTCATGCAAGCTCAGAAGAGGGCGGCTTCTTGAGGATGGTTTGTCCGCTGTACAGCAGGCCACATCTGCGTGGGCACCGTCTTTTGGCCGAACAGCAGGTTTCTGACAGCACCTCAGCGGAGCGAGCAGAGGCTCTCCTGATGCGAGGGTAAGAGGGAGGTGAAATGCATAGCATTGGGGCAGCAACACTGGGTTAGGGCCGCGGAGCAATCTGTAACAAGTACAACATTGTAGTGTATCATTTCTATAGCGCTTTCATTATTCCTGTCTAAGCCCCAAAGCGCTTTTCAGGCCATGTACCGCTGGTTTGGATTCTGAGGTGCACAGATTTGTAGGGGTGGTGTTAGCGGGTGTCTGCTAGAGGTGAGAATTAGTGTCGGCTGTGATACCCAGTCAGTGTTCTCCAAATGTGGTACGAAGCATGTGGATGTGTTTTACGCAAATAAAGATGTGATTGGAGAGGTCAGAGAGCTGCATATACAGACTGTCTGAGGCTCTAGCCTTCAAGAATACTGAGTCGTAGATGAAGTGGGGAGATGTCACTATATGGCTCAACTGATTACAATTGATTTGAATCTTGTCTGGGTCCCCAGGACCAGTGACAATGTTCTTCCTTTTTTTTGGAGACCTGGAAATTCTTGATGAGATGCCCAGCGCCTTGAAATCCTGCACTAACACTGTTTGTGATTTCAGTCATGGGAGAAACAAGAAGCCTTCCCACCTGCAGGTGAAGATCTTTCATCTGTATCACATAATAATCACCTTCATATACAGCAACTTCAGCCCTTAACCAGAATCCATTATCATTGCAGCTGAACTTATCATAGCCGATGAATGTACCCTGAAATTGTAGCCTGCCACCACCACCACCGCTGAAATCACTGCTGCTGCCAAGACCATTCAATCGGAAGATCTGTCCGACTCTTGCCCCACCACGCCTTCACCAAAGGACTGCTACCAATCAGCCAAGCACTAACTCCCATCCTAAATTCCTTCATCGACTCAGCCACGGTCCAGGACACCCGGAGACATGTTCATGTCATACCTCTCCACAACTTCAGACCCATCTCCCTCCTACCACACCTGGCCAAGATCTTAGAGAAACAAATCAACCAATGCCTCACCGGCCACCTCGGCAACCACCAGCTTCTCAATGCCATGTAGTCCAGATTCAGGCCCAACAACAGAAACCGCACTGATCGCTGCCACAGACAACATCTGCATGATTCTCAACAGAGGAGACACGGCAACCCTCATTCTCCTGGACCTCTCTGCAGCATTTGACACAGTCACACACCCAGTCCTCATCAGGTGCCTGCACAAGATTGGCATCCAAGGACCCGCCCTCTGTTGGATCTGCTCCTTAACAGACAGAACACAAGCTGTCAGCCTGTCACATTACTCCCCAGAAGCCTGCAAACTCATCTACGGCATGCCTCAAGGTTCAATGCTGAGCCCCACCCTCTTCAACTCATATTATCCCTCTGGCCAACATCATCCGTGCACAAACATCAACATCCTCTCCTACACAGATGACACGCAACCCATACTCTACCTCTCAGACAAGAAACAAGTTCCCTGCCTGCATGACCAGAGTCGCTAACTGGATAAAGGCCGGCCATCTCAAGCTCAACACTGACAAGACAAAAGTCTCCAACTGGTGGCCGGACCAACTCGGACTCATACCCACATCCACACCCAGAACCCACTCCAGGAACGTTTGAACAATCATCAACATCAAACTGGACACAACTACACGTCAGTGCTGTCACTGCATCCTGCTTCCACACCCTGAAGATGCTGTGAAGATCTTAAAATGGTTCCTCACTCTGTCCCTAGTTTCCAGCAAGTTGGACTCTGGGAACACCTGTGCTAGAGAAACTCATTACAGTACAAACCGCCCAGAACTTTGTACCCAGATGCATCCTCAACCTCCCACACAAAACTCACATGACGACGCACCTCAGGGTACCACACTGGCTCCCGATACACAAACACACTCAATTCAAACTTCACACACATTCAAGGCACTATACAACTCAGGCTCCACTTACTGGAACAGGCACATCCCCTTCCACCAATGACCGAGACATCTCTGCTTTGCAGGACTCCTACTCACACACTTCACATGCATACACAGAACCAGATCAGGAGGACGAGCGCTCTCATACATCACTCTTAGTGTGGAACGACCTCCGACTCGACATCAGCGCTGCCTCCTCTCTTGAATTCAGCAAGAAGCTGCAGACCTGGCTTTTCAATTAACCAACCTAACGGAGGAAGGGCCAGGCACACACACCTGATACCCTCGCGGGTGGCAGTGCATGGTATAAATGCACAAAACCTGCAGCCCAGAGCTTAACAAGGGTCGAGATTAAATCGAGCATTCTGCCATCACTTTTTCATGTGCTCCAGTGTGCAGCCCCACCTGGAGCAGGTAGGCACTGACCTGGATCCTGTGCACACCGTGCCTTTGGAAGCAACTTATACCGGGCTTATGCGCTCTAATAATGATGACACGGTCCTGCGTTGCATGTGTGCTGGTTTGAGGGGGACTAGCAGTTTGGGCTGGAATGTTCCGATTGGAGCAGGTTCAAGATTGATTTGTGTATGCTGGGTACCAAAGGAGGTGGCACGGTGTGCAAACTAACGATGGACTGGGATGTGGCCCGAGTAATTACCGGTTTAATTCAAGCTTTCCACCCATCACCTTATTGAAGTGCTGCCCCCTATCTCTGGGAGCCCGCTAGTGTCCAAGGTGCGCGCACTAACAAGACCCCCACCCATTACATTGCTTTTCACTAGTGCGCAACGCAGAACCGCAGTGTAAATCCAAGGCTCCCTTTCCCTGCCAATCTCACACATACCGGCTGACTTCACCCCAGCTCTTCCGGCCTGTGAGAAGATCCCGGCTCACAGTCGCACATGTTCACCGTGTGAGCTGTTTAGCAGGTAGGCCAGCTGGTTTTATTCTATGTGGACCTCTTTTGTGCCAGAGCTGTGTAGGGTTTTTGATAGGGCTGTTAAGCTTACATTTCTGCAGAGTGCTCCCATTTTTTGAAGTAACTATTTCTTACATTTCCGCTGCCCCTGTACCTTTCTCAAGCCCAAAGCGCTGTGTATGGCGCCTGCTGCCTCCCAAGTGACCGGCGGGTGTTTCCCTTCGGGTCCACTCGTGAAGAGCTCGTTTGCTGCAATTTGTTCTCAAGGTCCCCTGATCTTTCTTCTCCCTGGTTGTATGTATATCTTAAATCCAGTTAGGCGTCGAGCCAAGGGACGGAGCTTCCATTGGAGCAGCAGGTGCAGTGGCACCGGGGCGCACTCAACCCCGATTGTTGCTGTATTTTATCATTCAAATAGTAGGGGGGCATTACATTCTTTCTGTAGGGCCCATGATGCACTGGCTACGCGGGGCCATTCGATACTTTGCCTCTTGTATCCTCACATACCGCGTTCCCAGGGCCCGGCCGAAGGTAAACCGGACTCTGTTTGCTTTGCGGACCAGTTACCAGAATTCCCAGGAGCCGCTCCTGTTTGTCTTCCGGTTGGCGCGGACGCCTTCTCTCAGTGGGCGTGGACGTGGTACGTGCCAGCCAGCTGTGGCCGCGAGGAACACTTCCCTGTCGGCGCTGCTGCCAAGAAGTCTGCATTTATTTAATGCAGGAGCTTCATAAAGCGCTACACGTCACCCGCTGGGACATAAAGCGCTACACATCACCTACAGGAAGAGAAGATAAGAGATAGACATTCTGAAGAATAATGGACTTCTGAGAAACATTGGGAGTTGAGTCCACCGAATCAGGACAAGCCCTAGAAAAAAATACAAAATGGGGAAGGGGGGCTTATCAGAATATTTTATTCAGTATTACTTAACAGGAAGTGACATCTAATAAGTGATGTTATCATTTTATACATCACTCATTGTTTTGTACATTTAAGTGGTGTGCAAGTGATTTCAGTATTGGCTGAAAAGGAAAATAGTTTAAATCCGAAATATGGAACTTGGTTTTACATCTTTAATCTGCGTTTAGAGAATAACCCGTGTGCTGGGTCTTTTTTGGTGCAGTCGAAGTTGCTGTTAATGTATGTTTGTTTTCTGCTTGTGTTATGTATCCGGTTTCAGAGCACAAAAGCGCAGCGCATCTTCAGTTCATAAGGAAACAAAAGGGTTTTTGGTCTGCTGTTCTCTATTGGTTCTCAGATAAGAGGTTCAAAAATAGCCGTCCAAGGGCCTCTCGCAAATAAAGGCGGAGCCTGCCAGGGCAGAGGGGTTTAACCAGCCTGTGGGCAGAACAAGCAAGGCACGAGTGGGGTAGGGGGTGGGAGGGAGGGATGATTACACGCGGGTGGACTGTGTCCACCCACTATTTTCACAGGGTGAACTCCGTCCACCCTGCCAAGAAGTTGGGCGCCACTGAATAATGTGCTGAACTCGTCCCAGTGTCATTTAATTTCCAAACACAGGACACTTTCAGCAGCGCCTGCACATTGGCTTTCTTATTTAAGACTCCTGCTGGGCCCATAACAAAGGCCGAATTTGAGGGGTCATCCGGCCTCCTTTTGTTCAGTCTCTTGGCTGGGAGCAGTCAGGAGCCTCACACCTGATGCAAATGAAGCAGAGGGGAAACAAAGGCTCACACCTTGTTAGCACTTCACACATACTTAAGAGAGGCAGCTTTTCACCTGATCTTTCTCCCCCCCCCCCCCCCCCCCCAACCTATGACTCCCTCTTTTTCCGGCCTGAATCTGTTCAGCGCTAAGACACCCTCGGGTAATGCACACTTTATAAAATAATTTTCATTTTCACTTTGTTCAGTCCCTGTTTAGGAGATATGCATTCACTGTAAGAATGTCTGATGTGTTGGCTTTCCCAGTATTTACACAAACCAAAGTGCATTTATATAGGGCTTACTACATCTGAGGAGGCGTTTAAATAATTTAAGTACCACCATTTTTTCTCGTAAAGCCCTACTCATCCCAATGCAGGGTGTCAGAGCGCTTTACATCAACATGTGCATATTACATTTAAAATAAGTTATATACATTTGTAAATTCATGTACATGATGTGTTCCATAAAACTGGAGGATTACAAGGTTAGAAGTCACATATAATCTTCCATAGCTCACTGTGTGTATTATCCCTGCAATGCGCTCAAACGTACATATGATAGACCTGCTAAACATATATGTGAGGGCTTTTGTCATATCTTGTGATGCCACTTCCAGTAAAGTCGTGGCTTGTGATGCCACTTTCTATGATGTCTATTCCTGTGATGCCATGGGTGATATTATGCGCCGTGATGTTGTGCGCCGTGATGTCACGTGCCATTTTGACACTTGCATATTGCCTAATTAGGTTAGTCCCCCCACTTCTTTTTGTAGGACTTGTGCTCTCATCGCAAGCATATAATGTTAGCAATTTTTTTTTCGTTCGGGTCAGGGTGTCATTTCTGGTTCAGATACGTCAATCGTCACCTTCCACAACACCCTATTTATTAGTCAGTCATTGGTAACAAACTTGCCAACCAGTGCGCAAGCTATCCCATTGACCTTTTACCTGCAAAGGGAAAGGGTCACATTGGTCAAATACATACAATGCTGGACACACCGGTGCTGGACACAAGATCACACCTCTCAGACTGCTTAGGTGGCTGGCAAGGGGGACTAAGCCCTCTCTAAAATAGTGGAGAACCGTGCCACCCACGTCCACCCCTGACTCTAGTCTGAGCGGATTTGTGCGAAATATGGACCCTGAACTCGACGCACTTCAGAGACCCCACCAACATCTGGCTTGTAATTGAAGGCCTGTATTCCCAAATATATTCAAATAACCGTGCCCGGTTTCAATTCCAAGGTGAGGGCGGAGGCTGTTCAGGAGTTTCGAAACCTGGACGCCCAAGCCTCTGTTTGCCAGTGTCCGAAGTTAGCTGTGACCTTTGACCCAGTAGGTTTTGTGCATAGTGAACAATGTTGCACATCCGGGTCAGTGAACTAGTCAAACACCCTCCACCCGTGGTGCTCCAGGATGTTTCTGCAGTGGCTGGCCCTTGAGCAGTCAATGTGTTCACAGCGCTGCAGGCCCACTGCCAGCACAGCAGGCCCAGGGCAGATGTAGTAGAGCCAGGCACGAATCCCTACTGCCTGACTCAAGTGTCAAGCAGCGCTACCCGAGGACACCTCCATGAATACATCTCTAGCAAAGAACATACTGACCCTGTCCCACCAGGTTTGAATACTCGGTTTCAAATCTGGAAGTTGAATATAAAAATCTTAGCTCCACCGATTGCCACAATGTGTGATCTGGCACACTCTGCATTTCATTTGTTAACCCATAAATCAAGGTGCTTAGAAGTCTCGGTCACCTTTAAAGATGATTGCAGTTGACCTTGGTATTCCTCGTAACATTACCTGATACAATGTGTGATCTGACGCACATCAGTGTACCCTCAGTAACTCTTCAGTTATTCATCTGCAGTGTTTAGCATTTCTTTACATAAACTTTAACACTCCAGTACGTCCATTTGTATCTGCCTAGCCGCTTGTGATGAAATGGTGGCCAGGCAGAAGAACCCCCCCCCCCCCCCACACACACAATGTCCATCATTGGACATTCCAGTTCACCAGTTACACGCACTCCTATTCGATCCAGTAGTGTCCGGTGGGTTTCTCTGTAAATGAATGTCCCAGTAATAAAAAAGACCAAAATAAAAATACATTGACACCAGTAAACCTCCTTAAGCCTCAAAAAACATGTATTCAGCTAGAATTAATTGTTATTTTCTCCATTGTGGTCAAAGAAATGTCCAAAAACCTATGGGTCAGTAAATCACCATGTACAACTCTTGTGAACATGGTGAAAGGGCCACCTTTGCACCTCATGCCAGACGGGCATTTCTTGGGAGGCACCGTAAGTTTACCAGAAAAAAGCAGTTTGGTAGGCAAAGGGTACATGATGGGCTAGGCCGCCCCCCTCAGAAGGCACCACAGCCCCCACCAGTGACAGATTAGCCCCCATATAATCAACAGAATCCACTGCTTGACTTTCATCTCCGCGCACAAATCCACGCACCATCCGCTCGTAACGCACGGCTGACTCAGATGACTGCTCCGAATAATGGCTTATATTAATATGCATATGTTCAGAGGCAATTGAGAGCTTTAGCTAATGCTAACTGCTCGGTAATGGTCTTATCGCAGCCGGGGGGGGGGGCAGGGTGGGGGTACCATGGAGGCAGCTGCCAACATTTTGCGCCGGCAGGCAACACGAACAAGCATACCACCACCACGTGGTGTTGAAATGCTGGGGTTCTGAGGGTTTATCCCCCACATTGCGTAGCCACCGAGTGTCATCTCAGAGGCTTACGCCCTAGGCAGAGCCTGCGCTACGTGAAGCCCACTGTAGGCAGCTGCCTTATGGCACTACCAAAGATGGCCACGGGATGGCGCCAGATTGCTAAAAGTGGTCTCAATGATGGCTGTGTTGCCAAACAAAAGTATTATCATTGTGTGTGGGTCTCTGAAAGTCCTAGCTCAGGAGCGGGCCTTGGCCAACCGGGCACAGTTGTGTTTGCCCCGTAAAGCATCTGTGGTAGAGGGTTTTGACCGACCCCCAAAGACCTATGTTTTGTGTCTACCTCTACGTAGAGGCCCCTTCTGCTACTGGGGTTGAACACGAAGGAGCGCCCCTATTAGGAAATCATATTTGTTTCACATACTCCAAGTTTATGTTTAATCTTGTAACCTCTTCCATTGGTGAACTTGTGGAAAAAACCTCAAAAAGCATTTACATTAAGGACATAATGACCCAAATCCTCAGTGATATAATTTCACCCACAGCTCATCAACGCTATTATGACAATAGTTGGCCCGATCAGAATAGCCTTTATTTACAAATTCAAAATTTAAGGAAAGGATTAACAAGATCAGGAAAGCTTAGAATGCATTTTGGAATAGGCTAAGGTCGCCTGTAACCCCAAGATAAGAGATGACGCCATATTTATACTGTATTTCTGAACCCCAAGATTTGGAGGTGCTTGTGCTTGTGTTTACCATCCATAGCGCCTCGAATGGTCGCCTATCTAGCTCCTCCGCCGGTGTTTATCCTCGTGCACTGCTCGTGCACCTCATTACCTCTGGAGGTGTGGCGCTCTTGATAAGGGACCCGTGATGCACTGCAAGGCGCCCCTGATTAGCTTTTCATCCGCGCGGCTCAGCCTCGTTTTAATAAAATAGATATAAAGTGGCCTCTGGCTCGGCCTGACCCCCCGGTCCCCTTGAGTGCCGCTGTGCCTCGGGGGAGGCGGGAGCGGGGTGCAGCAGCCCCCAATCATCCGTTTACAGGAGTCAGCCCCGCATCGATCGCCCCCCCCCCCCCCCCCGCCGCGCGCCTTTCTGCTTAGGCGGCCTTTCTTGTAATGACCTTTGCGATGGACGCGCCCGCCTCAAATCTTTAAATCTTTACCCTTTACAGCGGCCGCCCGGCGGCTTTTACAGTTTTGTTTCTGCTCCAGAATCAATTCTTTTTTTTTTGTGTGCCTTTGACTTTCTCCCCTTTCTTCTCCTCTGTCCCAGTTGATATCAGCAGATCCCTGTGATGCACTCATTGGCGCGTTGTAAAGTGGCCGAGCACCAGGGCGCACTTTGGGATAGAAAAAGCAAAACAGATGCAACCAGGGCGGAAGATCATCTGGCCAATCTGGATAAGAAAACATTGGATGAAAATAAATCCAGATGAGAGGGAACTGGTGATTGGCTCACCAGTGGCGTATCACTAAATGATTTCCTTGCAGAATTTGATGAGGGGCCTCTGGTTCTCGCATATCTTACAGATATTCATTGACCATAGACTGAATAAGGGCCCACCATGGAATGTTGAGGGGTCCCTGGAGATTTGCCCCCCACGCCACAAGGGTCTGCGATGTCCATGTAAAAGACACAAACGAGGGACCGACTGCAGAGCAAATCAAACTTTCACCCCCAGTCACTATTCGCCTCTCCAGTTCAGACCCAGTCATATGCAAATCAGTCTGACCCTGTGCCTCATGGGAACAGTCCAGCCCGAACTGCCAGGCCAGGGCCTCCCTGCACCGGAAACAAGCATCCTGGTACCGGTTTTGGGGTATTACCCCTCATCAGCCAGGCTATCTTGAATCCAGTGGCACAGTGAGCCCTGTAAACATGCCTGGGCATACCTGGCGCATTTAGGGCGAGCAAGCATGGCTGATTAGGGGGGATACCCCAAAACTGGTTCTTGGAGGCTTCTTTCCGGTCCATGGAGGACCTGGCCTGGCTATTTGGGCTGGACTGTTCACATGGGGAGCAGGGTCAAGACTGATTTGCATATGGCTGGGTTCAAACTGGAATGGCATGGTGAGCAAAAAACGATGGATTTAGGCCCAGATCTCTGTACTGGGGTGAATGTTTGGCCTTGTTCAGCATTCTGTCCATCAATTGTTCTTTTTGCAATTAGACCCCTGTAGTGTGAGTGTTATGATTGAGCCATGATCAACTGAGACCTGATATGCTAGTAATGAACAGTGCTTAATATGAGCTGGTGGTTTCCAGTGCTCAGTACCAGGGTTGGATCGGGGCTGGGCAGCCCCAAAAAAAGTGGCCCACATCCACAGATCACAGCCTTTCGCAATACACTGCTTAGTTAGGATTATGGAGCGATATGATGACAAACTTTTGCTGTAATAAAAGTATTTTCAAACATATACGTCCAGTACTTAAATAGTTAATTAACATTCCAATGGCAAAAAATATACTTTAGAAGCACAGAATTATCAAAAATACTAGGAACTCCCTATTAATCGTGTTTTTTATCCATTCGCTTTCTGTGGATGTTTAATGTTCACTGGGGAACATGATACAGCACAGACCTAAACAGACTTTTACACTCACTTTTTTTGGGATATTCATTTTATTTTTATCAGTACTTGAGAGGCCTTCCAATGTTGAGAGACTGGTGAAAGGCGCCTGTGTTTTTTGTTTTACTTGCGGCTAGCATCACGTGTACGTTCTGAGAAAGCTAATGATGCTACTGTGTTAATGCAAAAAGATACAAAAAATAGTGTCACTATCCTTACAACCAGTTTTATATAGGCATTGGAGCACTTTAAGTGAGCACATAACATTACAGAGGATCATATATATATATATATTTTTTTTAGGTTCATGTAGATTAAGTGATTTGCCCAGAATCACATGATGTCGAACAGACACTGGGACTTAAACCTGGTTTCCCAGTTTCAAAGTCACCTAAGGTCACAACCTGTCCTCGCTGACTGCAGTAATTGTTATCTGGCAGACAAAGGGGAAGAGCAGAGACTGATTTATCTGGCTGCTTGCATGGAGTGGAGGAGGACAAAAATAAACTGAGGAGCTTCCTCGCTGGCCCTCGCCAACCCCCGCCTCCCGATGGTCCAGTCCTCTCCCCTGAAAAGTAAATGCTAATGGCTTCCCATCAGCAGCTCCTTGCTGACTCTGGAGCCAGGCACACCTCATGGGGTGACAGTTGGAGCGGAGCTGCATAGGGGGACCAGGCGTCCTGGATTTGCCCGGTCGGTCCTTTTTTTTTTACCAGCTTTCCCGGCAGATTTCAGGAAATTTAGCCCCTGTCCCGGTTTTTAGAGAGGGTCGACTAAAAACGGCAAGGGGGGCTTTTTTCTGTGTTTACCAAGCAGGGATAGTTAGCAGTTGTTTCAAGGAAGCAAGTTCATTAACAGGCAAGTTTCTGGGTTTAAAAATTGCATTTTATATATGTTCTTACTGCCTGTTCTGTAATTCTCTTCTGAGGAGCGCTGCCATTCTATGCGTTCGCTTGAAGTAAAACTGTAGTCCTTCTTCTATGTACATGATATGTCCCCAGTTTTTAGGTTTACAATTCTGGTCACCCCAGCGGAGCAGCCCTGTGTCATTCTGCCTCTTTCTTTAGCCCACTGGCCTGACTTCACGTGCATGGGGTCGTGTTTGTTAAGGCTCTAACAACAGCCTTTCATGCTGTCCACCAGGGGGTGGAGTCCTTATTAGACAAAAAAACTGGCCTACCACTGATTTCAGCCAGAGGTCCATCGGCCGGTGCTTGATTGTCTGCTTTGCCAATCCGAGGCTACTCGGCACACACCCGCTTCTATGACAGTCCACCACGTGGCGCTGCTCTCTCTCGAATTTTGAGATGACCAAACAGCTTTCAATAAGTCAATATATATAAAAAATGCATAATACCTGCCACTCACACCATTGTTATTATAGATTAGGGTGACCTGGAATAGTCTGAATTGTCACACTTTTAGAAGTGCAGTTGTCAGTAGTTGCATTGGTACTGTCATTGCCAGCCCTAGCAGGGACAATGGGGGGTGCAGGCTGCCAAGGCCTCCCGTGAAGGGCACAGGCGCTTCCGTTTTTACAAAATAAGCACTGACCTGTCCTGGGGGAGCCGGTGGAGTCCATCCTCTATTTACATATAGTGCCTTGAATGGTCATTGCCAGTTATTTTTATAATTGTAGGTGGCTTCTCCATGTGACCCAGACATGCTGCAGCATCTGTTTCTCCTTGGACAATCGTCTGCTCAAGTAGCGATGAGGCTAATGTTTGTGGTTGTTATTATGTTTTATGTCTAAAGACACATGCATTTGTGTTCCATCTTTTATTCTTCTTGGACTTGAACTCAGTGGCCCACTCTTTGTGCAAAGATTGATATGTAGAGTTTTACATGTCATGGCCCAGTAGCTCCTCATGCGGGGATGGCTCACACTTTGGAACCCTGCCCTGATCTTGATGGATCTGCGCTGATCTACTGGGTACCTCCGCAGCGCTTAATTTGTAAAGTATAAGTCTTGGGGTCCAAAGTTTTGCTCAGAAGCCTGTAGCCGGCACTATAGAAGGTCAGGTGTGCCGAATACAACGTCTGCATAGACTTGATTCCGCCTCAATCCTCTTTAATCCACCCCAGACACTTCCTGCACCTTTGACTCACTCTTGCAAGTTCTGCTTTCCTTCTATGTCCTGGTTAAGTCGAGCCTAGCGCAGTGCGCATGCGCTGTTCTAGGAAAACGACCTCTTGGAATCACTCTGGACTTTTCACACGCTCTTGCGTGTGCTTTTTTTTTAAAGCATTTTTTCTATTGGGCTTTGCGTGTTTCTTTTAAAAAAGACAGCACGCAATTGGGCAAAGGCGGTGCATGTCCCACCTTTCCCAGGAAATGTATCCGCCCACGGCCTACGGCTGGCGGTTAAGAGCAGGGCTGCCATTTGTTCGGGGTCATGTCACCATCTGTTTTTAATTAGCGCGTTCGCCGCACTCCCGTGCTCACTCGCCCCCGCTTCTCGCGCCATTCTTTTTAACCAACCGTCTCTTCACATGCCACATACATATGCACAGCCCTGCCAATGCTCTGTTTGCAATGAGAAACTTGGAATCACGCTGTACTTTTTACACTCTTATGCGTGTGTATTTCTTTTGAAAGCATTTTTTCTATTGGACTTTGCGTTCGTCTTTCTAAAAAGACAGCATGCAATTGGGCAAAGGCGGTGCATATCCCACCTTCCCCAGGATATGTATCCGCCCACGGCTTGCGGTTACGAGCAGGGGCGCCATCTGTTCGGGGTCATGTCACCATCTGTTTTTAATTAGCGCGTTTGCCACGCTGCCGTGCTCACTCACCACTGCTTCTCTCTCGCGCCATGCTTATTAACCAACCCTCCCTTCACATGCACACGCACAGCCCTGCCAATGCTCTGTTTGCAATGAGAACCATGTGCATTCGCTGTCATGCTAGGCCAATTGCTGTTGACTTGTAGAAGGAGGAAAGCAGCAGAATCGTGTTTTGACAGTGGCGGCCGAGGCAGAGGTAGGGAGGCCTCTGCTCACACACACGGCTCCTGATTTTCTCTACTGGGCTCGCTTTCTGATTTGGCACTGGCATTATATAATGCAATCTTAAGTTTAAGGCAAGCACCCTATTAATCTAATGTTTGACCTCACAACTGCAGGTTCGAACACCAGCGTGTCTGCTCAGCCTTTCATCCTACTAGAGGCAGACGGACAAATTAGCATTCATTTGGTGGGCAGTAAGCATCTGTTACCCTGCACCAAGATGCAGCATACTCCAGCCCCGCCCTCACTTGCACACTTGGATAACTCACTTTCGCCTCCTTTCACTTTGGCTACTGATTTTCTATACTGTGCTCGCTTTCTGATTTGGTACTGGCATTATATATTAGGAGCCAGCAGTGGAGGCGCGCAGGCTGCCATCTGTTTTGGGTCCGGTTTCATTTCCAGACCTTGCCGCGTCCCCTCCACCTCACCTCCACAAGAGTGTGCTTTCATTTTCTCTAAATCACAAAGGAACAGAAACTATATTGATTACGGTGACATCTTACTTTTCAGCGGAATAGTCAGCACCGTCTAATGAGCGGGCCTTGGCCAACAAGCCTACCCTGGAAGGCAACAAGCAGCTGCTACAGTAGTTAAAGCTCCTTAAAGGCCACTCATGTCTTGGGGAGGAAGGAAGCGATCCTTGTGGGGTTTCAGTAAATAGCTCTATTGTGATGCTTAACCATTGTTGACCGGATGATCATGCTTCTGGTTAAACAAAACAGAAGAACGTTAGCAATCCGCATTTTACCCTAACTGTTGTGGAGAAAAAACAAACATCTACAACAGGTAGGCACCCCGTAACTATACAGAGTGCATCTTTTCGCTCCCCCACCTCAGAAATCTGCAAGCACTTCTCCTTCATTCCTTTTTATATTTTGCATTATGTACCGCGAATGAAGGTATCAAAGCACTTTACATAAGTACTAGTTCCATTACAGAATTCTTCCCGGTGGGTTATAATGTGCTGCCTGGCTAAACACTTATAAGGTCCCAAAGGCGAGACCTATTGGCTATGCCAATGCTGGTTTTTCTCTTCCTCCGTCTTCCCCTTTGTGTATTTGTCCCTCTCTTGCTCTCTGTCAAAGTCTGATGAGGAAAAATAAGTGCCGTCCCCCAAAATGAGTGTAGTGGGCTCCACCTGCTGCCACTGGCCCAAATTAAGGAGTACACCTTCCCGATCTGGTCCCAGCTGGTCGTGACAGACTTGAAAGCAGGTCTTAGCTGTTTGCAGTCTCGCTTGGTGCCTCAGGAAGCAACAGATACAATCCTTCGGTTGTGAGGGGCTGGTTACAGTACATATAAATCTATGTCATCCAAGAGGGATTAGTACATAGACCCCAATAGCACCTGGGGTGGGGTCTGGCAGATGGTCACCATTACATCCAGCCTTACATGCCTGTTCGACTCACACCTCTTTTTGGAAAAGCTTTGAAGTATATTTGACAACTTGTGTTCTAGGATAGATATTCTGTTTTGCGCGCCTTGATACAGGTTTAGATTTCCTTTAAGAGATAAATTATCACTTCCGGCCAGGAAAAAGAATCTTCTTTCTGAGCTAGGCCACAGTGTTTTATTTTTAGCACCTTTTAGTGCTCGTCAGCCCCATCAATGCATCTCAAGAGTACACTTGTGCCTTTTTCACCCAAACCTGAGTTTGAAACCCTGAGGTCCCTCTTGCGCACGTTGTGTGGTTCTGGTCAAATCACGCTATTTTCCTGTGCCGGGGGTGGTGGGTGCTGGGCATTGGGTGCAAAGCGCACTATTGGGATCTGAGCAGAAGGTTCCCCATCGCATTGTGGTACATGCAGTCGCTCACAAGTAAATCAGTGTTCACTCTCAGTTGGAGCAGCCAGTGCTGGCATCTCTGTGCCTTCCTGGACACGTGCCCCTGGGGGAGTGCCCTTCTTCAGCAGGAAGTAGTTCTTTACTGGTGCCTGAATGGCTGCTTGTATTTCACGAAGTCACTTCCGCCCTAGAGCCCACAGGTGCACCCCAGTGCTCGTTAGCCTGACCCCTCCAGGAGGAGCTTTAACAGTGGAGGAGGGAAGGGGGCAGACTGCTGGCACCCTAGCAGAAGCTCCCCATTGCATTCTGGTAAATGCAGTTTATGGTAATTTCAGTAACTTACAAGTAAAGAAGTGTTCACCTTTAGTTGGAGCTGACAGCGATGGTGGTTCTCTACATTCCTGGACGAGTCCTGCTTCCCTGGGTTGCCACAAACCTAGAGGTGATTGTTTGCAGTGTGTGCTGCACACAACCATAACGTTGTTAATTCTCTGAACTGCTACTCAAAATGATGTGTCCTCATACCCTCTGAACTGGCCTCTTCCTTTAGAGAGGCCATGGTTCTGTTAGGATTTCGTTGAGAGTTTGGCAGTTACGAATCTCTTGGTAGGACACCAAAGAGCATTTTTCTTTATCAGTCAAACAACTTTATTCTGTCAATCGACCATAAAAACACCAATAAAAACAACACCAACAGGGTCAGAAGAGCATCTCATTGCAGTAAAACTGTAATACATCAAACACAAAATGACTATACTCCCCCACTACAAGATGCAGAGAATAAAAAGTCTTGACCAATAAATAAATAAAAACATTTCGTAAAAATCATCATAAAAAGAACAAGTGCCCGGTATACTTAAATATTGAAACACTAACATCACTCAAAAGACCCAGTGTATTTTTTTCTCACTTTCAGTGCTTGCTGATAAAATTCAAAGCGAGAGCATTGACAGGAAAGAGGAATGCAGCATACTTTCTCCAGGGAGCCCCTGCTTGTGCCCTTTTATAGTATTTTATTTTAGACATAGCCATCTTAAAAGGGATCTCGTTCTTTAGCTTACCATGACATTTGTCTTACATTTGTGGGGCATTAAGTTTACTATTGGCATTCTCATGGTGGTGGAAGCATAAACGCTTCTAAAATCATGTTTGAAAGCTATTACTTCCAAAATTAAAACTTGCACGGAGTTAGTCTGATGTACTAGTAATAGTAAGATGAAACAGTTCTGCATGTGAACGAAATGCATTTTTGCAGAGACTTTTCATATTCAACACTTTGTTTAGCAAAATTCCTCTTGTTTTGTGAGTCCATTTAGTTTGTGAAACTGCCTTTTTAAGAACAAAGTACAAAACCGTATTTCAGACTCGGCATCAGCTTACCATATGGTGTTCTTGGGCAATTGACACTGTTTATGGCCCATGGACTGTCAAGAACAGGATGGCATCTCTCCACAGGTAATAGACAGCCACATTGTAATGCAATGTAACAATGCTTGGCGGTCACTTTGATGTGTAAAGCATATGTTTTATTTATGAACTCTCTGGCAGCTGGATGAGTTTAAAGACACTTTAATGAAAGCTTTTGTGTTTATGTTTAATCACACAATTATTATGTATTCCATCTGCATCTGCGCTTTTTTCAGAACACATATATTACTGGATATAAATGATTCCCTTGTTTGACCTTGCAAGCACTAGTGTTGTGATTTGAATGGTGTGGCAGGTGCAGTGGCACCGGGACCAAGAGGTCTAGGAAACCCACTGACCACCTATTATTGCGGTATTTTACTACTAAACAAGCATTCACAAATGCAGTTACCTTGCAGACACTAGGGGGTCATGATTTGAATGATGCAGCAGGTGCAGTAGCACAGGGACCAAAGTGTCTACAAAACTCACTGAATCTAGATTATTGCTATATTTTACTACTTTCCCCAACTTGGAACCAGCTCTGGTTGCCTTCTCCGCGACCAATAGCGACCATCTGCCATCTCAGTGCTGTCTGTGATGGAGTGCGAGCACTGCCTTCTCCACCGCCACGCTTCCGAACACTTCTTCTCTTCCCCTCATGGGCTTCTTCCCTCAAAAGCTGCCTCTTCTCCTCACCTAGGACACTGGCACGCCTTAAAAGTCTACAGTTCACGTTTTTACTCAGAGTGTGCGTAGTTTTTATAAAAAGCACTTAAAAGTATAAATCGTATTTCAGCTCTTTACAATAGCACCAGTTATATTGCAGAAAGACACAGTTTTATGGCACTGGGAAGATTACATGATTTGGCCAGGATCACAGGACGTTGAGCCGATGCTGAGACTCAAACCCGGTTCCCCAAGTCTGCTGCTCTTTCAGTTATTTCACATCTTTATTATAGTCATCTGCAACTTGTACAAAAAACAAATTGACAAAGACAATAGATTTTGCATAGGTGAAACCTTATTGGCTTTGCCAATGCTTGGTCTTTATTACAATATGATCTTGAAATGAACAACTTCAAGATGTGTGCCATCTGAAAACTTCTCCTACATCTGATTTTACTAAAATGTTGTTCATTTAGAATAGCAATTCAGGTCATCCAAAGGGTGCACATAACTGACTTGCCTTTTAGTTCACTATTGACATTGTCAGGGTGGGTGAAAGCATGAACGTTTCAAAATTCATATTTAAAACTATTACTTAAAAAAACCTTACACTGATTTAATCTGATGTACAGCTACTACTAAAATGAATCAGTTCTGCATGTGAAAAAAGTACATTTTTGGAATTTCTGAAGAGACCTTTTCATATTTTTTTACATGGTTGTTGCAGAATGTCTATAAAAATGAAGGTTGCCCAAAAGTTAACTGTGCAGGACAGCTTAGTTACTTGCTTTCTTTTGATTAACTTGTGAATAAATGCTTGCCCGTTTTGAACTGGGGGGATGCATGCAAAGGTCAGGAGTAAAATTCCGAACCCCAGAATATAGATCTACAGGTACATTCTAGTATAGATTACACAGCAGCACTGATTAAAGTGCAGCTTAGATGCCAGTGCAAAAAAATGTAATAACGCAGTCATTGCTGGCTGTTTCATAAAGCATTTTTTCTTTATTTTCAGCCATCTGTAACATGGCAAATAAACTTTGGCAAAGCCAATAGAACTCACATAGACAAGACCTATTGGCTTTGCCAATGCTTGTCTGTACAAGGTGACCTGGAGCTCCATCTCTCACAAGCTGGTGTATGCCATTCATGCTTAGGTTAAAGAAGGGAGTGTTGTGTGACTGCTGTCTTCGTCTGAAGCAGCAGTGTCTCACGCCAAGGCTTGTCTACGCTGTGATGTTTGTGTTCAGCTTTCTAGCGTCGTTTAATGGACAAGTCTTTCTTCTGTCCGTACCAGAGCATGTCATCGAATAGATTAATAGCAACAAAAGACTCAAAGGCTATGCATGAATATGGTCTTTCTTCTACATTGTATGTGTACATGTGACCACGAATGGCTCTTCAATGGTTCGTAGGCGTAGTCTACATCCTACCCCTTCTGCAGAAATAATTTGTTTCTTCATCATTTTAAAGATTCATCGGTCCATCCAGTGGTGCCATCAGAACACACATAAAATGGAATTTTGTCTCTCAAAATGTGTCTTAATTTGAAGTCGGGAGGGCATTGGATAATAATATGTCAATCACGGTAGGCCTGCGCCTGTTACGTTAACCTTTTCCTTGCTGATGACGGAACCGCTCCATCATCAGCCGCGGTGGCGGTGTGCTGATGACGGAGCGGTTCCGTCATGGCCCGCCCGATGCGCCTGCGCGGCGCGGATTCCGCTTCTGCGCTGGGAGTTCTATTGAGCGCTCAGTCATCAGCACAGCTCAACCGCGGCTGGTGACGGAGCGGTTCTGTCACCAGCATGGACCCGCCATGCGGCCGCCCCGCCCCCTTAGCGCTGCGGCGGAATATCCGCCGCAGCGGAGGGGTTAAAATGCCAATTCTAAAGACTGTTAGCCTGATTGGTCAGTTGGAAAGGTATGCCATATGCAATATGTCTGATCTTCTAATTGTGAAAAGTTGCAACAACAGTGGTAGGCCTAGTCAATCTTTGTCAAAAAAGGAAGAAAAAAAAAAGAAAACGCACATTGCCATAGTAGCGCCTGGCACTTAAGTGACCTTCTTTGTATGTTGAATCACAGAATACAATCCCTCACAGTGAAGTGAGCCAATGGCTGAAGTGGGCTGACCCATTTCTCCAAGCTGTATGATGTAGCGGGTGGAAATAAAATGTGAATGACGCATCAACAGACCAATGAATGAAGAGGGCTGGATGAAAGTCCCTAAAAGTTTTTTGTATTTAATTTTTTTGTAAAATCATACAGTCTTGGCTAACGCCATACCTAATAAGATAATCTGCTTGGTGACCTTTTCCAGTAGGGTTTTGAAGAGTCTGTAAAGCTGGGAAGAATGCACAGTTTCCGACTGACAGGGTGCTACGGAGATGATTTGTGTTCACCGCATGAGGTTGTTAATGGACTAATGAGCTCGCTAAAGGAATGAAAGCTTTGCAATTTGCATGCATCATTTAAATTGCAAATCAGATGCATAGACAAGCGAATATTACTGAAGGAGGGAGGGACGAACTGTAGGTGTCCTGCACTCTGTATGGAAACAGTGGCTAGTCTGCAGGGTAATACTGCTTCCTTGCTTTGTTTTATGGTCGCCATCCTTTCTGATCACTTGATGTGTTATTCTAAGATTACTGACCATTATCAACACTTGTTTGATTTCTGCTGGATCTAATAATTTGTACTAATATTAGCATCTATTAAGGCAGGTGTTTAAAGGTGGGAGAGGCTGGCCTGGGATATGATGTCCACTAATGTAAGTGGGCCCCTTGTACCAGTCCAGACAGCCCTTATGAAGATTTAAGAGGTCTTAGACAACCTTAGAAAGCTCTCTAAGTGGTAGCTGTTGAGAGCAGCCTTCAGGCTTTGTCCAGAAGGAGTGTAAAGCAGCTTGTTTTACCAGAATGCTATCTTATAGTTTAGATTAAGTGAAAAGAACCTCAACAAGTATTTATACAAATATGTATTTATTATATAATAGTCTCTAGAATGTTCAAGTATTTCCAAAACGAAGATAAACACAATGCACATAATACTTTAGCAAATAAACACAGTAAATAGCACGGAATACACAGTGGCCCCAGAGGTTGGGGGGGGGGGGGGGGACTATATACTAAGAAGTGGTATAACCATCACAACTCCAGTCAAGACAGTGTCGAGAGGACGTAAAATTGCTGGGGACCCACAGAACCACCCAAGGTAAGTAGTTAGGGACCCCACGGAGAGCGTGGGCATTGTGGGAACACAACCGCTGGCTTCCGTACAAGTCGGTGTGCAAGTCAGTGTTGGAATTTTAAAGATTAGGGACCCTTCCCAATGGACCCTGAAGAAACCCTATGGGAGACAGAAGGTTACCCCACTTGTGTATACCCTAGTACCCATGTTACCTACAGCAGGGAATCGGGTGCATACGTGTGAAGTGGTGTCTGAAACCGCTGTCGAACTCAATGGAGGACTTCAGGAAAGTACCGCTGCTGAAAGAGGAGAAAGTGTCCGGAGGAATCCAAACGTGGATTTTTGAAGAGGAGTACCTGAAAGCAGAGGGGACAGAGTCTATGTCACTCGGGAGTGACCAGGAGACTTGGAAGACGATTGCTCTCCGATCTTGGGTGCTTTTGGAAAGATGACGGTGACCTTGACTCTGCAGCTGCCAGGACCAGGCGACGCTGAGGAAGACCAGGACCCAGATATGAGCTGTCCCACGAAGGATGTTGAGTGCTGAGTGGTCGGTGTCAGGTGGGAGTACCAACAAGCCTTAGCAAAGTCAAGCCACGCAGGAAGTCAAGAAGGTGCACTGTTGGGACCAGCAAGGTCCAGGAGACTCACCACAAGCAGGGGAGTCGGGGCAAGCCCCAAGCAATCAGGAGAGCCCAAGGAAAACAAAGGTGACCCTCCAAGGTACCCACAGGCTGGAGGCACAGGAATCCAGAGAGGACCTCAACTCACCAAAGGAGTAGGCCACGGTGCCCACATGGTGGTGTGGCTGAAGATCTTGGTGGAAGAAGTTGTCAGAGGTTGGGGCTGCTTGGAGCCCAATGCACTTGTCGCAAAATTGCCAACAAGCAAATGCACTTGTAAAAGTACGCTGTGCACAGGGGTTCGTTTAATGCTGTCCCCGCAAGGGATTCTGATGTCAAACTCGGTGAGAGAAAAGCTCGGGAGACGTAGATAACCACCACATGTGTTGTTGAACTCTTTAGAGTCCACATGAGCTCATGATCAGCAGACCGGTCAGCAGTGTTAAGGTGCCTGCGAATGCAGGGGAGTGACTCCTTCACTCCAAGCGAGATCACTTCAGTTGTCCTTGATGCTTCACAGTCCTTGGAAGGTTCCTGTATGATGCACAGGCGCTGACGATGCAGCAGACAGGAAGGGAGACTAATTCAGGCCCAAACGAAGTCCAGCATAGTCCAGAGTGCCCAGATGGTAGAAGTGCAGTGGTTTCAGTTCTGAATCTTATCCCACAGCGAATCTAGGGACCTACACCCAGGTAAGCTCTTAAGTACCCTAGGGAAAGGGTTGGGAAGATTCAGGGCACCCTCCCTGGGGAGGATCTGTATAGGGGGGAGGTTACTCCCATGTCCTTTGTCCAGTTTCGCACCAGATCAGGGGCCAATGACTCCTAGAACTGGTTTGAACTGGACTATGCACAGGGACATCAGATGTGCCCCTCATGCAGACTTTCTGGCCCTGGCAAGTGCACCAACCTGGTCCCAATACACAAAATCCTGTCTGGGAGGTGGTCACACCTCCCTGTGACAGGATGCCTATTGTCCCACCTTCCTCTGCTCAAGCTTGGCCCAGCAGCAGGAGGGCAGAAATTTGTCTGTGGTGGGCAGCAACCATTTTGTGCTGTCCGGGACTAGAAGGTTGGCACCGGGAACACTGATAGCCTAACGGAGGGCTCTACCAGTGCTTAGAATCATACCACCCACACCGTTTACGGTGTGGGGGTATAATTCCAAAATGTTTGATACGAAACATGATAGGATTCGTTGCAGCTGTTTTCCTGATGGTCATCGTGTAATTACAAGGTGCCCCTCTATGTAGTATATGGCTGCTTCACTGACAACCCGGGAGAATGGACTCCGTATGCTGCAGGGGTGTCCTGCTCATGCAGGGGCACCCTCTCACTTAGAACCAAGCACCCTGCCTTCAGGTTTGCAAAGGCCTGCTATAGGGGTGACATAGGTATTGCAGTGACCCTTAGATATATAAACCTATATCTTTCGTACATGGCGCATGCACCAACTTACACAGGCTGCAATGGCATGCCTGTAGTTCCATTTTGAATGGTCTCTTATGGGTGGCACAATACATGCTGTGGCCCATGGGAGACCGCTGGGGTACCTATGCCCTGGGTACATGGGTACCATATACTAGGGACTGACAAGTGTACCTCAGTATCCAATCTGGGATGTACCTAAGTACTGAACACACAATTTAGGGAGAAAGCAGATATACTGGGGTCCTGATATACACCCAGCCTTCTGGGCTACAAGGCCTATGTATCAGTGACAATATTTAAAAGGGAGGTTTTAACCTATCAAAATGGTTTCTTTTGACAGGTCGCACTGCAGGCTTTCACTGCTATAGTCCGCTAAAGAGGAAGTGGGTGCCCTGGGTTGGTTCCAGGGCAGCCACGATTTACGGCCTGGGCCCCGGTGGATGGGATCTCTGGGCCAACTATTGGCCTGGGGATGGGGCTGCGTGCCCCCTCCCCTTCAGACAATTGTCATGCCCCGGGACATGGGGTTCCCAGGGCCGGAATATGGCCACATGCCTCCCCCTCTCCCTTCCAAATATGGCCTTGCCTGGAAGATGGGGTACCTGGTGCCAGAAATCGGCCCGGGGAAGAGGGCTAAATGTCCCCTCCCCATTTGCAATAAGGCTGGGGCCCAGAAGATGGGGTCCCCGGTGCTGAAATATGGCCCGAGGAGGAGGAGGGGCACATATACCTACCATAAAAAGAAGTTGTAGACCCTGGGGTATGTGGTCACTGGGACCAAATTCAGCCCAGGGAAGGAAGCTACATGCCCCCCTTCCAATTTGGCTGCCTTTGGGAGGTTGGCGACAGTGCAAGGCTAGACACTGCGTCCAACCCCCCTGCAGCTCAGGGCATGCAGGGGGTGGCTGCAGGACCTGGCTGCCAGTCAGGCCCTTCAGCCCACTTCCTGATGCGCATATGCAAACGTTGTGCATCACGTAGGGTTGGCTGCATGTAGGGGGTTGGTGGCTGGGCCTGGCCACTGATCAGGCCCTACGGCCAACTCCCTGCTACATTAAAAAAAAAATAGAAATTCACAGAAAAAAACCCAAAGGTTTCAGGCATCTTACAATTAGGAAGTAGAATTTAACAAACCATAGAAATGAACTTTTAAAAAAAAACGAAGGTTACAAGGACGCTATAGTTAGGTTCAGAATTTACACACACACACAAAACCGTAAAAATTCAGCAGTTAGTTTGTGTTATCTCGAGAAACTATCACTCATCCCCCAAGGTAACTATGATTTGCGCACTCACCATGCACTGCTGATTACCCCACATATTACATCACTGACGACATCTTCTATAAAATAATTAATATTATCACTGCAACATTTGCCATACATTTTTTTATGAGAAACTGTGCACGGTGGGTGAGTTATGGTTACCGTAGGGCACGAGTTTTAGTTTGTAGCCTGTTTCTGATCCAGGGTTTGTATATTACTGAGCAATGCCTCATCTGATGACAGTCCATGGAGTAGGAATAATTAATAAATTTTTAGGTGGTTTGGTGTTGGATAATTTATTGTCAATAAATATTTTTTGTACTAGTTGAAAGCACTGTTCCTAATCGGGTGTGCGCGCACCTCTCTTTCCGTGAGCGTGCACTCCTGTGTGTGAAGCGCGCACACACGCAGGACTGGATGAACGAGAGAGTTTGCGCCGCCGCTATAAAAAGCGAGTGGCACGAAAAACAGGCACTTCCTGCGGTTTTGCCAGCATGTCAGGAGTGCAGTTAAGGCTGGCTTTGGGGTTGAGGCACTTGCTGTATTTTGCAGTGCGGGGCAGATTGTGGGCTCTTGTTTAAGTATTCATGTTAATCACAGCTCCTTCACGAGCTGTGATTAACATGAATACTTAAACAAACGCCCACCTTCTTCCCCGCACTGCGCTTAACTAACAAAAGAGTAGAGCAAGTTTAAAAACACAGCGTGTACTTCGCTTTGTTTTAAATTTGCTCTACTATTTTGTTAGGAAAGCGAGGCTGCAAGAGAGACTGGGGGCTTTTGTTTAAGTGTTCATGCTCGTGAAGTGGCTGTGATTAACATGAATACTTAAACAAAAGCCCACAATCTTCCCCGCACCAACGCAGAGCATAGCTGCCAAGGTTTCACATTGCTATGAGTGACATTTTCATAATTTCAGTGTTAATATGAGTGACATTTCAAAGACTATGAGTGACACTTTCTGGTGAGTAAAATCAAGCAATAAAGACGAGGGAAACACATAAATATGAGCAATTACACCCATTTGAGCAATGAGAAACTCTAAGAGTCGCATCATAGGCCACTGGCTGCATTATTTCAAAAGGAAATATGCTCATCAAAAATATCAATAGCTGAATGAGCAGTTCTCCCTGGTCCAGCGCACTACCCACTACCTGGCTAGCCCTGCTGGCAGCAGTCACTATCACACCACCGGCTGCAGCCTGTCACTACAGGCTCTCCTCTGCTGACTTAGTGACACTCGGCACACTAAGAAGTTGACAGCCAACACAGTGGCTCTTACAGTCACCTGACCCTAAAAGTGTTAGTGGAAGTGACTGCTGACATAGTTTGAAAGTGTCAGTGACCAGAGTTCCCGGCTTTAACAGGGCAGGCGGCAGCTCAGATAGTGATTAAGACTGTCACCACGCGCGCCGTAAGAGCACATTTTACACCGGTCCGTCATGTTAGGAAGCGAACACCGCGCTTTACAGTGAAAATTAAAATTGAACTTGAGATTTTGACACATTGCACCATGGGAGTTGTACTCGATACAAGGGCGATGCTATTAGTAGTTCAGCAAGTGCAGTTTCAACGGGTGTCAGTGATCTTAGAGGTCCAGTGCACCCAAATTATGGCGGCTCTTTACAGTTCCATCCCATTTACCTTGCTGGGGCAGAAACCATTGGCTTTCATAAACTGTTCCACAGTTCTTACCTTAGATCAGCCTTGTCCTAGGTGCCTCTGAGTTTGGATGGGCACGATGTTCTTCCAGGCTCCAGCACTGCTACTGGTCTTTATCATTTATTAATCTCTCGATGTCGAAGGCCTTCCTGCTCTGGCTTTGTAATATCTTCTGTAGGCTTTGCCACCTTTGACAGTGTGATCCTGAGTACCAGGCCCCAAGATATCGGTTTTATTAGTACTTTCTCTAAAATTGAAAACATCCGCCTGCTCTGACTGGAGCCTTTCAGTCCCTGTCTGTCCACACGACGCACCTGCTGAACTTCTTCCTTTAGCTGCACTGACACTGACGGACTGTCTGGCAATAGTAAACTTCGTTGTGTTTGCAGGCCATATTGCTGCACGCACTTGTGCACTACTGCTGACCTTTTGGTGCCGGGGGAGTTAGCCAGGTCAGCCTGCGCTAAGCAACACAAACAAAAGACAGTCCAATAACCAGCCCGGTCCCAGCAAAGCATACCCGCACTCGCATTGACAGCTGTGCGCCGCCTGCAACCTCACAAAATATTCAACTCTACAAAGCAATAAAACAGGTAATACACTCGGCTTTTTAGTAAGCTGATTTGCATGACAATATTTTTACATGCGGTAATGTGACTTAAAATGTGTTAGAGTAACGCGAGATGTGTGATACTTGGCAGGGCTGCAAAGCGCGGCTGCAAGAGCAATTGTGGGCTTTTGTTTAAGTATTCATGTTAATCACAGCCCCTTCACAGCCCCTTCACGAGCTTGTAAATCTTTACTACTCACCTTTATAATTTTGCAATATTCTTGTAAATTTGGATCATGGATAGTCTGGAAAAAAAATGTTAAAGCTTTTTTCAGCATAAACATGATAGGGCCACATTCTTTGATATCTATCCTTATGGAAAATTCGCCACGTTGGTGCAAATCTGCCTTAAGCCACTTAACGTGGGTTGATTGTGTGAAATGCACCGTCTTTTCAGTTTTTCTAAGCAAAAGTTTGGAGCGATATTTGACGCTGCGCACAAGCGCAGTCTGGTTCCTGGCAGACATAGCCATGGCTGTAGCGCACAGAGACCCTACACTGCCGCACACAGAGCAAAAAAATTAGAGGGGACATTGGTTGAAAGCCATTCTGTAAAAAAGGTGATGGATGAATGTAAAATGCTGTCAATGTGTCGCATTTGCCACTACTAACCCTGCTTATTTAGTGCGCTCTGAATCCAAGGACTGCGGCAGTATCAGTGCCGTACAAAAGTGAATGTTACAGTCAAAGTGATAAAAGTATTGATGTAAAACATTTTCACTTATAAAGCATTAGAGCAAGAAGTGAAAGTAAATGATTTTGACAACTATATAGAAGTGATAAACAGAGGACATGGCCTTAGTGACTCAGGAAGATTTGGAATCAGGAGGGTGCAGCTGAAATATGAAACTGCAGGGGGTGCCTGAGTCTAAGGACTGAAATGAACCTTTAGTAGAAGCCGGTGTCCAACCAAAGTACAGGGGCGGGGGAGGGGACGACAACATAAAACACAACAAAAAACAAAATCTTACCTGCCGCTTCGCTGCTTTTCGGCGCCTCTCTGGCTCCTGTCCACTGCAGGCACAGGCTCCCAGACTCCCTTGCGGCCAATCCAGATGCTGCTCTCATGCTGCTGAGAGCAGCGTCTGGATTGGCCTGAGTGCCCCCAAGTTGTGCTCCCAGAGAGACTGGGAGCCTGCGCCTGCTGTCTGCAACCCGGCAGCGCAGCTCGGTTTGGAGACAGCTCAGTGCGCATGTCGTTTCAAGGCACATTTGATACCAGGAGTATTTTATAAACAAATATGGGGTGGGGAATGACATGTCTTGACATCAGGCTGCATCTCCATCCCTGCAGTCTATCTTGGGTCTAGAGCATCCCATCCCTGTGCCAAGTGAGAGGAAATGTGGATTCTTTTGGAAATCGTTTTGACTTGTGGACTGGTGGGGAGAAGAGGAGAATCGGTAAATCCCAATTTCTTCGCACTTGCCCTGGTGAATGGTCGTTCTGTTTGGGCTCTGGGTCAGCAGGCAACCAGTGAACCCTTCCTGACTGATTACCTGGTCAGGGTCCTCCAATCTCCGGATGTGGCAGTGGTGGTAGCGATTTTAATTTGGTGATGGACGCAGAGATGGATCGCCCCGGACACAGATGTTTGACAGCACCTGAATAAAGGAAATACCTACGAGCTAGAGAAGCAAAACTATCGGTGTGCACAGAAAACCATCATTCTAAACTCTACCTGTCTCAGGTGGCCAGTCCAGTATTTTGACTGAATACAGACCACAGCCGCCCCCCATCCGCAGCTCAGAAAATGCACAGGGTGCCGCCAGCGCGTTTCCAAATGTGTCTCTTTGCCACAGGCCACTGTGATTTAGGCAAAGCGCCCTGAAGTGTCTGAAACATTGGCTGTCAGCGCTATGTAAAACACGCTGCTTACATAAACCGTTAAAGTGTCTATCTGCACATGGAGGCAGCCAGCATAATGCAAATAACAAGCACTGAACAGAGAGTAAATATAATAAAACAAGGGCGAACGTGTGCCTCGAGCCAAAGTATAAACTGTAAAGCGTTCCTAACACTGTGTGCAGCTGCGCAGAAACGCAACGCATAAAAGGCGTGAAAGTGTAATTATATGCAACGTATACATAAAATAAAAATTGGTCGTTGTGCTAGAGTCATAAAGCACACACTTTATATGCATTCAGTGCTGCGGGGGTCGAGAGAAGCAGAAAGAACACTGGACACAGCGTTTGTGGAAGAAATATTTGATAACTGTAGCAAAAAAAAGTGATGAATGCAGAATATATCGGCGTGCACAGGCAGAGCTAAAACACAAGTTATTAGGGTAATAAAAGCATGCCAATGTGCCCAAAGAAGGACAAGAACAAAACGTGCGAGTAAGAATGTAAAACGTTCGATATTGCATTAGAAGCAAAAAGGAAAACTGTAGACAAGATAAAATAAATACAAAAGGAGGGATACGGGTAAAGACTGTCAGAGATCACGGAACGAGAGTTAAAATAAAAGGAAAGGACTAAAAGAGGATTTATTTTCAAAGTTGTCAGGGTCCTGGTACTCACCCATACCTCATGCAGGTCTCAGGGTCCTGGTACTCACCCTCACCTCATGCAGGTCTCAGGGTCCTGGTACTCACCCCCACCCCTCATGCAGGTCTCCGGGTCCTGGCCCTCACCCTCCTTCATGCAGGTCTCAGGGTCCTAGTACTCACCTCCCCTCATGCTGGTCTCCGGGTCCTGGTACTCCCCTCCCTTCATGCAGGTTTCCGGGTCCTGACCCTCAACCTCCGTCCATGCAGGTCTCAGGGTCCTGACACTCACCTTCCTTCAATCTTTCCCCATGGTCCTGGCACTCCCCCCTCCTTCATGCTGGTCTCAGGGTCCTGGCACTCCCCCTCCTTCTTGCACGTCTCAGGGTCCTGTTACTCCCCTTCCCCTCATGCAGGTCTCAGGTACCTGGCACTCCCCCCTCCTTCATGCTGGTCTCAGGGTCCTGGCACTCACCCTCCTTCATGCTGGTCTCATGGTCCTGGCCCTCACACTCCTTCATGCTGGTCTCAGGGTCCTGGCACTCCCCCCTCCTTCATGCTGGTCTCAGGGTCCTCGCACTCACCCTCCTTCATGCTGGTCTCAGGGTCCTGGCCCTCACCCTCCTTCATCCTGTCCCCATGGTCCTGGCACTCCCCCTCTTTCATGCTGGTCTCAGGGTCCTGTCACTCCCCCTCCTTCATGCTGGTCTCAGGGTCCTGGCACTCCCCCTCTTTCATGCTGGTCTCAGAGTCCTGGCACTCCCCCTCCCCTCAATCATGTCTCAGGGTCCTGGTACTCACAATCCTTCATGTAGGTCTCAGGGTCCTGGCACTCACCCTCCTTCATGCTGGTCTCAGGGTCCTATTTCAAAACAAAGAATACCTCTGACACCATGAATTACACTTATTGTTTTTAACACAAGAGTCCCTTTTATTGACTCTGCGCTGTCTCACGTTTTGACTTTTTCTTTATATGTCTTATTATTTATTGGTATCTACATTCATTTCAACGGCTCTCCTTTATACAAAACATATGTTACTGTTAGAAAACAAAATACATTTAAATTCACAATACATTCAACTATACACGAGACATATATACACTGTACATGCTACTGATTATTTCATTATGTACATATTCATTAGTTGGTTGAATCGGATCATTCCAAGAAGCATTAATATTATCCAATAGGTCCTACTTTATATTTTCAGGGGTTCACTAACTGGGGTGATTAGATTTTTTATCCCTCAGTTTAAAGCTGTATTTCTAGTCCTAGATAGTGTAGGAGGATATTACTATATACAATTATGCTCTGCTGGGAAATTGTTCTATTGTCCAGTGTTCCTCATATAGATAGTCAAAAGAGCATCAATGTCTCCAATCCACTATTCATTGCCAACGCGTTTCGACCGTCTTAAGATTAGGACAAGGTAAATTTTCTGTGTGCGGTCTTCATCAGGGCTGTATACTTGGACTGTAGGACATCACCCTTAGTTTTAACGCGTTTCGACCGTCTTAAGATTAGGACAAGGTAAATTTTCTGTGTGCGGTCTTCATCAGGGCTGTATACTTGGACTGTAGGACATCACCTGAAAGTTGTAATAATACTTTTTCAGTATGTGTATATGCTTGACTTAGAACCAACTGTATGTACTTATGGAACTTTGTGATCACATACCCTTAGTTTTCTTTGTCCTGGCCCTCACCCTCCCCTCATACAGGTCTCAGGGTCCTGGTACTCACCCTTCCCTCATGCAGGTCTCAGGGTCCTGGTACTCACCCTCCCCTCATGCAGGTCTCCGGGTCCTGGCACTCACCCTACTTTGTGCAGGTCTCAGGGTCCTGGCACCCTCCTTCTTTCTGGTCTCAAGGTCCTGGTCCTCACTCTCCTTCATGCAGATCTCAGGGTCCTGGCACTCACCTTCCTTCATCCTGTCCCCATGGTCTTGGTACTCACCCTCCTTTGTGCAGGTCTCAGGGTCCTGGCACTTACCCTCCTTCATGCAGGTCTAAGGGTCCTGGCTCTCCCCCTCCTTTATGCTGGTCTCAGGGTCCTGGCACTCCCCCTCATTCATGCAGGTCTCAGGGTCCTGGCACTCACCCTCCTTTGTGCAGGTCTCAGGGTCCTGGCACTTACCCTCCTTCATGCAGGTCTAAGGGTCCTGGCCCTCACCCTCCTTCATGCTGGTCTCAGGGCCCTGGCACTCCCCCTCATTCATGCAGGTCTCAGGGTCCTGGCACTCACCCTCCTTTGTGCAGTTCTCAGGGTCCCGGTACTCACCCTCCTTAATGCAGGTCTCAGGGTCCTGGCCCCCACCTTCCTTCACCTGTCCCCATGGTCCTGGGACTCACCCTCCCTCATGCTGGTCTCGGGGTCCTGGCACTCCCCCACCTTCATGTTTCTCTCCTACAGCGGGGGGTGCCACTCTCTGGTACTTTCGGGCAGACGCTGTCCCTCCTACGTATATAATTCTAGTGTCCCTCTGTGGTGAGTCTTTGCTTAGTACATAGAAGCCCTTCACCCACAACATGTGACGTGCTTCATCCTTGGGTCCCAGCCCAGCACTGACAGAATAATGTAGTCATGAAGGGCTCAGCCACCCCTGGGAGTACCACATATCGCATGCAAGGAATACGTTCTTGGCAGCTTATGGTGAAAGAGGGTGGATACCCGCGTTCATGGAGTGGGCACCATCCAGAGGTGGGAAGAGCACACGAGTGACCTGTACAGAATGCACCCCACACCAATGGGAAGGTCATGGTACCTGCTCAGTTGCTGAGGGATATGCTGTTGTATATCTCTTGAAGGATGTGAGGGCCTATAGAGACAGAGAAAGCATGACAGTAACTCGTTACAACAAGCATTGGCAAAGCCAGTAGATCTTGCCTACACAATTATTGACTTTGTCAATGTTTTCTTTTAGCCATGTTTTACAACATACCCTTTCCATGTAGTCATGTTTCCATACATTTATTACTTTAGTCCTACTGTAGAAGAAAAAAAAGTTCACTCTCCAACTACTGTCTCACCATATATTTCTTTCAATATATCCTCTACTTCCAGTCTCTGACTCATCCCAAACTTCATTTTACTACTGTGATCCCCAAAATAACATTTTCTAGATGTTTCTCTCCTCTATCCCTCCTTGGCTGACTCCCACACCTCAGTTTGCTACTGTGATCTCCCAAACAGCACTTTCTAAATTCTTCCCTCATTTATCCCTCTGACTCATCTCAGACCTCATTTTACTGCTATGATCTCTGATCCCTTTATGAGACTCTTCCCTCCTTCATCTCTCCTTTTACTCTTACCAATTCTCATCTTATTACTATGATCTCCCAATAAAGACTTTCTAGACTCTTCCCTCTTCTGTCCCTCCATTATCCTTTTCAATGCAACGAACAGACTGGTATGAACGACCGCTCAAATTAACTTACATTTCCCTACACTAATCCACCCCTAATCCTTTTGGGCACCAGAGTAGCGTGCTACTCAATGAAAATGCAATTTCACGCCTCATCAGTGGTAGTAAGCACTATAGAAATACCATTAAAACTTAAAGAGTCACGGGTGATGGGCAAAGGCCAACAACAGGGCCCAGTCGAGGACGACTTTCCAGTGGTCAGTTGGGTACTTCCAGGAAAAATCCTCATGCAGCATTCTACTTGCTTGTAGCCACACTGAAGCTCAGTCAACTGACCCAGGGAGTCGCCTTGACCTAGGTGCAAGAGGGAGCAAGCCCAATCCTTCAGGACTCCTCTCAGGTTACAGATAGCAGGTTCATTACTCTTCTGATCTTCTGCAGGTCCGGAAAGTATTGTGAAGAGGGTGCCTGGAGGTGCTTCATTTATGCCCGACACCAGCTAATGGGTGGGCTTGATTCTCAGGAACCCCCTTACAAATCAGGTAACCGTTTCCAAGACCAACCCTACTCGCTTTTTCAGTAGTTTCTGTTTGCCTTACTGCAATAAGCCCAGAATGCCTTGTGTCAGGGCATTTTCAAAATGTCAAAATGTTTGGCCACACTAAATCTGGACCCTGAGGGCTGGGTGTGGGCGTGAGGGTGTCATAGGGAAATCACCATCATCCACCCACATCTTTTTTTTTTTTTTGAAACCTTTATTGAATTATTCAAAGTATTACAGGCGCAGGCCTACAACCACAGGGGCCGGCCGCAAACTTAGGGAGTAGATTCAGGTAGCATGCACATATATACGACCGCGTAATATCAACGAGACAAGCATAGCATGTGATTGTATGTGCCACTAAGCGAAGGATATCAAAGGTTTCATTTTTTTTATTATGAAGAAGCAGTAGTGGCTGCACTATCGATGGCGTCACACCATGGAATAAAATTAAGAAGAGATGGGGGGGACGTACCCCGCATTGCAATCAGGACCAGGTGATGAACAATACAGCCTAAGACACACTACGCCCGCCGAGGCAGACAAGGAATAAAAACAGTATAATAGCGAGCGATTTAGCTAGAGCATCATCCCGAAAACCCACCCTCCGAAGACAGTGAGGCATAGGTAAGTATAGACGCCAGATAGAAAAAGAAATGAGATAAAGAAAGACAGCCAACCTACTGAAGAGGAAGGAAAGCCCCACCGAAAGAGAAAAAGAGGAGAAGAAAAAGACCATAGAACAAAACAAACTAAAACAATAAACCCCCCCCCCCCAGCACCCACCACCCTGCACCCCTGTAATGGCTACGGCCAACCCCACTAACAGCGTGCCTGTCGCCCCGGAACTGCCCTAAAGAAAGGAAAGAAAGCGGAGGAGGAGAGCAATAGACACACTCCCGGCCCCCATTACCCCCCACCAGCAGCAACCTCCCCAAAATTCAATGTTGACTATTAACACCTTGGCTGCTAGGCGTTTTCCCCCCCTGTGCTGGAAAATGATTGAGTGCTTTATTCATGACGAGCTCAGCTCGTCATCAGCACAGCTCAACTGTGCATCATGACGAGCTGAGCTCGTCATCAGCATCGAAAGGGTTAAAGCGAGTACTGAACACATACATGGGGAGAGCTCCAACAAAAACCTCCCGTCTCCCAGTAATATACACGGTGCATATCCGGCATAAAGCACACAGAAGAGCTAACCCCGAATGTCAAAGTCAACCCTGACCAGTTCGGTTCTTCACGAAGGCCCATGTTGCCCAAGCCACAGCAATCACGAAGAAAGCGAAGCGTCCAAGACAGTTCAAGACAATGGCGACGGTTCGAGGAGAGGAGACAAGACGGCGGCATCCGAAAATTCGACAATAGAGGATGAAGAAGGAAGACGAACCTCTCCGAAAGTCACTGAAGAACTGTCCGTGGCAGTAAAAACCTTTAGCAACAATATTCCGTCGAACAGGAGTGGAGCAGGGAAAGCCAACGACGATCACAGGTGCACCATCCATGAGGCCAGAGTCATCAAAATAGGCTAAAGCAGGCTTCCACCCGGGGATCTCTAAATGGTACGGAGAATAATCCACGGGGTCCAAGGCATGCTGACAGCTTGTCGGAATATCCACGTCCGGTTCCAAGTGTATGGTATCCAGCATTACAGACATCCGTTGGCACAGGACGGCGAAGTGAGAGCGGAGCGCCCCAATGGCGGCCATTACGGACCTCAGCGATGGTGTGCCATCAGTCCCCCCCCCCCATCTCCTCCGGCATGAGACGAGGCAGGATTTGGACCCCTGAAACACCATCCAGGAGTCAGGCACACACGGAGCCGATGACAACAGCGAGCGCTCACACAACATGCAGAGTCGGTATTTCGCCATTTGCGGGGGCCAGCCCTTCAACCCCGGCTCCCCAGGGGGTCACCGGGCATAGGACCCCGGATCGCGGTCACCGATATCACATGCGTCACTGTGCCGTGTCCTTTAATTAAGCTGGTCACTCAGTTGCCAGCTGGAATTAGAAGGAGTGGACCGAGGTCGGGAGACCGGAAGCAACCCTGGTCCCACAGCCGATGTTGATCACTTCCAGCCCGGATGGGCCAGAAATCGAGGTCCCGGCGGAAGCCCTGGAATAGGCCGAGAAGTAAATTCGACGTAACTTCGTCACCCGGTAAGTTGGAAAGTCGAGGTTTGCACCGCAGGAGTCAGGAGCACTTCATACGTGTGGGAGTCCGGCGTGTGTGAAGGATAAAAGCTGGATATACGAGCGGCCGGTGGAGGTCGGGCGGGCCGGGAGCTTATGCGGCCATCTTGGATCGTGGCATAGCTCCTCCTTCATCCACCCACATCTAACTCTAAAATCCAGATTGAAGTTGCCACTGCACCTACAACAAACCAAGAGACCGATGTCTGGAAGGACAAAAGCAGGGTCTCCAGCCTCAAGATAGGGGATCCAAAAGAACTGCTGTGGCATCCTGTCATCTCCAGTTCAAGGGTGGCACAAGTGTTACATGTGACTCAACAGACCTGTCACGCAGGATTTGACAGTGTGGTGTCACAGGATTCCCATAGCACTCACTATTTTGTGGAGACCAGAGGAGTCCTCTGTGCCCATTCAGGTCAGCCTACTGTTAGTTCCTGGGGGGCATTTCACACCAATTGTGGGATGAGCACAAGCTGAGAGCTGGTGGAGGCTAATGCTTATTAGCCTTTGGATGAATCAGACAGGAAAAGTGTAACTTTCTAAAAGTTGCTTTACCCCATTAGTTATTAAAACTCTGAATTCACAATTAAATTTGATTTAAAAAAAATATTGAAATAGCTTCATTATTTTTCTATCTGGCCCCATTCCAGAGAAACCATATTATTATTTAATTCTGTACTTTGGTTTTCTGCATTACACAACAAGGCCTGCCACGGTGAAAAATAGGTTTAGGGCCACTGTAGGGACATAGTGCCATTCATTTTTTACATGTCCCAATTTTAAATACCATGCACCTTGTGGGATGCAAGGCTTTCACAGGGGCAACTTACCTATATTTAAAATGTAGGTTTTTACCTATCAACAAGGGTTATTTTAACAAGTCACACTGCAGGATTTACATAGCAGTCGAGAAGCTACCCAGGGTAAGGCTGAAGCTGTGTTTGTATGGCCATTGTAGGGGATAGCACAATAGGTGCTGCACTCCAAATGTGGTGTTTAACTTCCAGGCCCTGGGGGCACTTTCTACACCATATACTAGGAGCTTAGAAGCAACTTAAATGTGTCAATGAGGAATAAGTGAATCTAGCCATGTTTAAAAGGAGGGCACTGGCACTCTACGTCTGGTTAGAATGGGCAAAGTGAAAGGAGCTCTAAAACCAGCAAAAATATAGGGTCCAGCAAAATGCGGAGAATCTGGGGTGACCACACAGAAAAGGCAGATTTCCTACAGGTGCTAAGAACAACCAATTTTCAGGTGCCTATAATGCATTCATGTAAACAGCTCAAATATATCCCTGGGCTGTTGAACCATTAGCCCTGCCTCTGTGAGCTCTGTCTCTCTGAGTTCTCTCTGTCACTGTGTTTTTATCTTGGTCAGCTCTGTTGCTGTTGATTCTGTCTCTGGTAGCTCATCTTTGTTGGCTCAACCCCCTGCTTGTACTGTCTCTTTTGGCTCTGTGTCTTCTATGTCTGTCTCTCGGCTAAGACTATGCCAGAAACCGGTCCCCGGTAGCTTGTTTCCTTCCCAGTATAAGAATTGGCTTGGTAGTTTGGTCTGCCCTGTTCCCATGATGCACTGGGCCAGGGTCAGACTAATTTGCATATAGCCAAGTTCTGAGCTGGGATGGTGCAGTGAGCTAAAAAACGGTGATGGATCAAGCCCTGATCTTTGGACTGGGTAAGAGTGGTCTGCTTAATTCAGACACTCTGTTCATCACCACCCCCTTTTCTGAATCATTAAGGCTACTATTGGGCCACTTGTCACATGTGGTTTTGTGCAAAAAACCTTCACAAACAACATAAGCATTAGCAAAGCCAAACAAGTCGGCAGCCAATGCAAGACCTTTTGGCTTTGGCAATGCTTATTTAAGATCTGTCTGGACATTGCAGTTGTCTTCCAGAACTCATGGAATCACAGAATGAGTTTTGAAAGCAGTGTGGAGAAAGTGGCTTTGGCTGCCACCTGTCATGATGGCGTGTAAGTTGTGGTGGATGCTTGGAATGTGGTGCAGTGCGAGCTAGAATGTTGTGGTTGAATTTAAAGAGGCATTGGGCGGACGGAAAGAAGGTCATGGATACTACGGCTCCTCGCTGTGCACTTGGTGTCCAAAAATAAAGTGTTACCTCCTTTCCAGAACAGCGTCTTTCTCCCTCTGTTGATCTTTACATACAGCATCATTAATTGGCAGCAGTTATTAGTCTAAGAAGTAGCTCCATTGCTCAGAACTGAAAGATATATTTAACTTGGACCCCATGTCCAGTGCAGAATGAAGAGGCTGTGCATGGTGTAACACGAAGAGAAATACAGTAAGAAGGGTTTTACTTTGCAATCTGTACAAGAGCAATAATGAATTAGGAAATATATTTTTTTTTAAACTCTGACAAATACAGTAGGAAAGGGTTTTGCATTTAACTCTGAGAGACTGTCTTATGCAGATATCTCGTACAGGAGGGGCTAGATAGGCATGATTTTTATTTTAATTTTGAGTTAATATATAGTTGTGTGTGAATTAAAGTTTTTTTTTTTAAGTAAGGCAGTGATTGGCCATTGCCTTATTGTTACTGTGTGCTTTAATGAGTTAAGAGTTTCAGACACACAGCAGTTCTCTGTTTAAGCATTGGACTGCCCCGCCTGGCTACTTTGGGTATCTGGTGCTAGAGGGGTGTGCTTTGTGCCTAGTTTGATTCGATAAGTAAGGTTGCCCACATGCTATGGCTCCACCCGTTTTTTCATTTTCAGCTTTACAAGCATTTGATTGGGCAGTATTTGTGTCGTCCCACCCTTGAAGTAGTTTTATTGCTCAAATTGAGAGAGCTATTGTTAACACAGAACCCTTTCAAGGGCACCAGAAGGGGTCTGTGCATGGTGCTATCCTGTATAAAATGCAGTAGGAAGTGATTTATATTGTAAGCTCTGCGTCAAATAAAATAGAAAGGGATTTTATATTGGGAACTCTCTGACAAGCAAAATATGACGCCGACAAACTCCATACGAAGGGGCTTTACATGGGTTTACACTGAGACACATTTGTAGCCAGATTTTTAGTTTAGGAGCGGCTGAGTGGTCTGGGTTTCATTGTGTACATTCATAATTTTAGGTTTTAAATGTAGGTATTTGTGAATTAGAGTAACTTTTCTTTTTGAAAGCAAAACCCTATCTGCACAATGATGGATTGAGTGTTGTTGGTGTGCATGGCTGGACACTTAGGGTCAGATGTAGGTGGCTAAATACCGGTCGGTAATGCTGAAATTTGGTAAATTTCGGCATTACCAATCGGTGTTAAGCCATTCCCAATGTAGGTAAGGAATCTGTAAATAAGAAATCGGTAAATAAGGAATCGGTAAATACCGATTCCTTATCACTCTTGCATTTAAGGAATCGGTAATTAATACCGATTCCTTAAATGCAATGTAGGAAGCACGTTAAAGAGTGCTTTTGAGCCTTAAGGAATCGGTAATTACCACCAACTTCAAGTTGGTGGTAATTACCGATTTCCTTTCAAAAATCACTTTTTTGTTTTTTGTTAAGTGCCATGTGGCACACATTCATGCCCTTTGGGCATGTATGTGCGCCACATGTGCACACATGCACATTTCAGGGGTGCAACAGGGTGTCCTTTTGACACCCTGCCACCCTTGAAAGTGCTCCCGCTATTACCGATTCTGTAATACCGAATCGTTAATAGTGAATGTCTTCACATTCATTCATATGGGCCTCCAAGCCAGTAGAAATGAATGGGTAGGTATTCCTTATTACCGAATCTCAATTACTGATTCGGTAATAAGGAATATTAAAGATTCAGTATTTTTTTACCGAATCTTACATAGGAAATACCGATTTCTTAATAATGAATCGGTAAAATTCGCTATTAAGAAATCGGTATTTCAGATTCACCTACATCTGGCCCTTAGTTTCTAGACCACAACCACCTCCCTTCGTCAGCCTTGGGCTGCTCTCCTTTTCATCCTGGGGGAGGGTCAAACGTAAAGCAACTTCTTGAAACTGCTGCAAAGCTGTTCCTGTGCGGCCTCGGGTAGCGTCCCCCTGTACGCTTTGAGTATCTGTGAACAATAAGGGTCCTGGGGCCAAGGTTCTGTTCAGTGATGTGACCTGTATTCACTTTTGGTGCAATGATAAACTCTCCTTAGGACACCAGATTGTCACCAGTGGAGCCCTTTAACCCCCGATATTCCTGGGCCTTGCCTGTTGCCAGTTTTCACAAAACCACTTGAACTGGGAGGATGGGGGTGCATTGTCACTCTCCCTGAAGAAACTAGCCCTTCACTGTCCATTACCCCTTTCCCCTCTGCTATGACGTGGCAGACTCCAATGGCAGCTGTGCTATCACATGTCATTGTATATGTGCCACTATCACAGCTGGTAAGTGTGGCATAACGTGCTGTGCTGTTCTCCTCATTAGATGCCTGAAACTGGTTTGGGCAAACCCTTCGGCTGCCAGATTACATTACCACATTATGGATCACGGAAGGGTATTGTCTGCAGTTAATGTAATATTGTCTCCATAAGTTTGAACTTTTATTTAAGGTTCATTATTGTGAAGCCTTTATTATTAGGGTGAGCGCTCTAAGGAAATGTTGTAAGCTCTGACTGCTCTACTGACAGTGGTGCCAGTGTAAAGATTCTTACACACGCTTGCAAAGCTTAACTCTATAAGGCTAGGTCTAATGCTTCCAGGGTGCTCTCTGATTAAATGCAAATATATGCAAAAAGCTTGAAAGCAAGATTGATGATCCTTTGCTTTCAAAACAAAGTAGTCTTAAAAAAGTGTAACTTGAAAAAAAACATTGCCTAAAGTACTGTGAAATGTTAGGCACCATTTCTTTGGCGCATCATTTAGCAAAATGTGTTGATGTATGCTTGTATTTCCCAAAAATATTCATAATGGAAATTCAGTGTAACCAGTTGCAACAAAATTATAGGGAGTATGAAAACAAACAAACAATGTCTAAGCCAATAGGTATGACTTTGAGGGCCAGCCTTTTGGTTATGTCGATGGGGGCCTTGTTTTGATGTGCGTTTTGTAAAAAGTTTTTGTTGTGGGAGCTACCAGGCGCTCATCATTGTAACAAGCCTCGGCAAAAGCAAAAATAATTTTGGTTTCAAAAACCAAAGATTGCCACACTGGTTCCTGTCACTGAACAATACTACTTTGCGTGCCATTGTGCTCCTTGTGCAAGACTAGAATGCTGCCACTCACAGTCAAGCCAGCTGGTATATAAAGAGAGAACGAGATAGCATTTTAATAAAACTAAAACGCCATAGCTAAATAGGGGCCCGATTCCTAAAGACAGTCACAAAAGTTCACTTTTGCAGTAGTTCAGATTAACGGTTTTAATGTAATCACAAGAATTTACAGAAGTAGATCAGGAAAGTGTACTCCTAGAAAGTATTCGTGAACTGCATTTTAGCCCTGGCAAATAATCATGTGTAGGTTACCTTATGCGAAAATATGTTGCGCGGCAACAAGTTCACTTTCCCATAAACCACTTTTTTACCTAACTCTGGAAGAAGTTTTACCCCTGGCCTCAACAGGAGTACATTTCCAGCCTTTCTCTATATGGAAAAATATTAGGGAAAAGCTGATGAAATCCCATAAAACATGGAAGTTAATTGGTTCACACAGACTCAAAAGAGCATTCCATCTCTGGAACGATTGCTTACCGCAACCTCTATCCCCAGTATGTAGATCTGAGGAAAGGTGGCAAATTAAGTGAATTCCTAGTACTCAAACCTTACTATGGTATGAGCTCTAGCATATTTGGAAAGGTTATTTTCCGAGCTCTTATATAATGAGATTGCTTCCATAATTTGTCGCCACACTACAGGGCACCAAAGGGACAAGTTAATTTTGTTACAGGACAAGTAGTTTTATGAAGCAACCTGTCCCATGGACAAGTAGATATTTTATTAAATTCCACACCCATGTCATGTGCTGCATAAACAGGGAAATATGTCTACATATGTATTTACCTCATTGGCTTGGATGGTCTGATTTAAAATGATGCATCCGTCTGCTACATGCTGCATGTAGTGGAAAGCAACTATAATAGAACAATGCATAAGAACCGAGGTCTTTCAGTGCACAACACAGCTGTGGAATGAGGTGTGTCACTCTTGAATAAAGTATCCAAGGTCTCCAAGAGGCCTCTGCTTACACCATGATTGCATCTCGCTAGACAAAGGGATAATGTGATCTGGGATTCTGCCCTTGAGCACTTTGATGGCCTATAGTCTAAAGAGAGAGCAGCCTTCATGGTTCCCGGCTCCATGAAGCTCGCCTCAGCAGGGAGGCTACCTTCAGCTCCATCGCAGTAGAATGACTGTGGGAGCCCGGTCCTAGAGGAGATGGAGATGGTGGGCCATGCTCCTGATGACGGCTTTGACTTGTAACTTTTTTAAAAACATTTTATTAATCTTTTATCGTTGCCATATATACAACAAGCATGAAAGATAACGATAGTACACGGAAGAGGCATAGTCTGCATACATTGCAAGTTGAGAAAAACACATCTGTCATCAATACAATACGAAAGAGGTCTATTCAGTTGCAGTATATCACGGAACAATAGAGTCGAGCATAACACATCCGTACAATAAGTCGATTCAGTCATTGACATCAGATATTGAATCGTCCTGCGGGAGATCGCATATATTTCCTCAGAATTTGTTCTATTTACCCCGTACCTTTGACCATTTCCGGGGGCAACCTCTGTTCATATAAACTGCTTGTTCGGCCACCATTGCACTGTCCATATCACATCTCCATTTTTGGTAAGTGGGAATCAACCCTGTTCCCCAATGCTGGGCTATATTACGTTTTGCAATCATCATCCCTAGGGCCGCCAAGTCCTGCATCCTTAGTTTAGGTCGGTGGGCTCCCATATATAAAGAAGACACCTTTTTGGTTCTGGCAGGATGGTGGCTCCATCCACCTGCGAGATCGTGCTCACAATTGATGCCCAATAGGGTCCTATCTGTGGACACACCCAGAGGGTATGATAGAACGTGCCCAGCAGACCACATTGTCGCAAACAGAGGGGAGTGGGCGACCTACCCAGTCGGTGCAGTGTAGTGCGCATGTAGTATATGCGGTGAAGGATTTTTAGCTGCACTAATTTGAGTTTGGAGGAGATCGCAACCTCTCACGGTGACACAAGTGCCTCCTGCCAGTCAGTGTCGTCTAATTCTCTGATATCTTTTTACCACCCGTCTCTCAGAGTCAGTGTGGAATCTGTTTGTTTGACTTGTAATTTGATAGAAAGTGGAAGGATGTAGGGTGCAGAGTTTTCTAGATATCAGCACATCATATCCCCAGGACAATCAGAAAGACAAATTAAAAAAGAAACATGTGTAACAACGAATAATTTAGAGCAACAACATTCAGTGTAGAAACATCTAAACAGTTAGCGAAACTTATATTCACTTCTTATTTCAAGTCTGTATATATTCACACAGATCCAAGTCTTTTGTTTATGCTTTGGTCTTTATTTAAATGTTTCAAAGTGGTTTCATTCCAAAAACACATCTTACAGTCGCAAACTGCAGGTTCAACTACTATAATGTTGAATAAGGAGAAGTGTGGCTCAATGGTTAGAGCGGCAGACCCTGATGCAGAGGTCTAGCCCGAGACCAGGGTTCAATTCCCCGCCTCGGCGGGTCTTGGGCTCAAAATTCCACGGACCTGATAATTCTCACCTCAGTGCCTATTCCAATCATGGAGTCCCACTCTGCAACTCTGGGCAATAGCTTGCTTAATCTCCACAACGGCCCCCACAACGCTAAGGATGCCTGGCCTCCACCTTGGGGGTGCCCAGGAGTGGACGCCTCATAGGGAAAGCCAGGATGGGTTCCACAGCGGTATTCGTACAAGCGCCTTGAGACCCTTGTGGGTGAGTAGTGCGCTATACAAGTATCAATTTACATTACATTACATAATGTCAGAAATGGCAGCCAAGACCACTCCTTTGAAAAGAAAGTGCATATGTGACAGCCAATAAAAAACATACATAAATCTAACTGCCTCATACAGCCATTTCATTTGATATTCTTATTTTCATTGCTCAACTTAACATAAATAATTGCTCAGTTCTTATGATTGCTAACTATGCTAATATGAGCAATTCATTACACTTCAAAGAAGTTATTCTATGATCTAAATTGACATACCATATTGGATTTGTGTGAATATATATATATGAGCTTAAAATAAGAACTGAAAATAAGTGCTCTGATTTGTTTACAAATTCAGATAGGCAATCGGAGGCCTCAACTCCAGTTAGAAAATGCCATTGCTTAATTTGAGCCTGTGGTTGCCGGTGGGGAGTAATGTCACTCATATTTGGGGACAGGCACTTATTCTTCATCAGCCATTTATCGAGTGCAAGAGGGGAAAACACACAAAGGAGAAAGACAGAAATACCGTCACAAATGGAGAAAGCAGGAACCTGCATGAGTGAGATAAATGGACAGCGAGTCCCTGGTAGTGGATTCAGGAGGGATGAGATGGACTCCAGATTACACAGCCTTGGTATTCGGCGCGCCTGTGCCAGCTGCAGGCTTCTGAGCAGCACTTTAGGCACCTGCACTTATCTTCTACAAATAAAGCACGAGAAAATGCACAGTTCTGCTTATCCATTGGAAGACGTCTCTCCCGTCTGGGAATCCAAATGTGGAACTTCCAACCAAAAACACCCTGTGCTCTTAGTCCTGAAAACCATGTTCCATGCACATGGCCACCAAGGCGGTATTTTGGGCGCCGTCACTGTCCCTTGAGGAAAGTAACCTTGTGACTGGGCACTAAAACCAAGCAAAAAATATAGATCCATGCAAAACTCCTGTGGTGTCCAGATTCCTCCCATGTTACCCTTGTTTCTTCTTCTCTAGAAACCCAGTTATTTCCAAGGTCGCCTTAGCTTAAAACATAATGCACTTTTTTTATCCAAAATTGCTTGAGTCCGTTCATCTACGCATTTTTGGTTTCTTGTGAACCTGTTATCCCTTCCCCCTTCCAGCGCTAGCTCCTCCGACGGCTCTTTAGTTGCAAAGCGCTTGTGCTGTGCTTGTGAAATCTATTGTTTTTAATATAAATATTAAAAGGGGCTTACATCCTACCCCCTCACTTTCCTGACCTTTAGTTGGTTCCTGTGCTTGCCACTCACTTTTCCTCCATTTCTATTGGCTGTAGCATATTTTCCTGCATTTACCAATACTTGTTATTCGTCTGCTTCTCTTATCACATAGCCGAAATACTGTTAATATCCGCTTTGGTGGACCTATCGTTTCATAAAGTATCCGTCTTGCAGCAGATTTACATGGCACAATGTATCATAGAGAGATTAGATGATTGGCCCCTTCATCACATAGGCGAAACCGAAGCATTATCAATGCTTGTTTTTTAGTCTCTCCTCCACGCCCTGCTTCTCCTACAAACCTCTGTAGGGGAGGCTGGATTTCGCCGCTTGGATTCACCTCTCGGCCTCGTTCATTGTCCTAATTAAATGTCTCTGCCTCGGCCTCCTACACTGCCTCCGATGCCTGAGGGGACCGTAATTCAGACGATTAAACTAGGACATATAAACCGCAGCGTAGGATACATCTTATAAAGTCTGCTGTGATGGATGGTCCTTGAAGGATAATTCAGTTCGGCCAATCTCTGGCGCTGTTCCTTGGGCTCTCGGACCGCTGCGATGTCTTGGGGTGCAAGGAAGCAGGGGCAGTCCTTTAACAAGGGCGAGCTGGGCCCTGGCCCAGGGCGCCTGTATTCCGGTGGGGGGTGGAGGTGTAAGGACCTGCGTCCATTAAGGTCCTGCAGGGAGCAGATTCAAACTCTAGGGCTGTAGGCGCTCTTCATAACACCCCATCGCCTGCTTTCATATCCTCCCATCTCCTTCTCCCCCCCTGCTGCCATACACAAATTTCATTTATTTTATCTATTTAATGCGATTTTATATAGCGCGAACATTACCCGAAGGTGTCAGAGCGCTTTACAAAAGAACCAGTTGCGTTACATAAGGACTTTGGTTTACATGAGTTACATAAGAGATACAAACAGAAAAACACAAATTGTAAATATACAAGTGGAGTGAAAGGAGGGAAAAATTGCAAATGTACAAGTTGTGAAGTCACTCACGGAAGAGATACAAATCATATAGGAGAGGTAGTAAGTACAAAGGTCTACTACATATACTAGTGGTTAGAGTTATATATACAAGTGGAGTAAAAGGAGGGAACATTATTCCCAATTATTCCCTCAACCCCCATCCCCACTCCCCCGAACAGACAGCGTGGTACCAACGGAGAGGAGTTAATCCATGAGTGATGTAGGTGAGCAGGGATGGGGCAGAGATATTTGTGTTCAGGGGCAAGGCACAGTTCTGATGTAGACATCTGGGGACTGACCTCTGAAGACACAAATGGCTCGTTTGTAAAGCATTGTTAAAAAAAGAAAGGGAAAACTATTTTAGCATATTTGAGGAAGTGAAAACACACTTCGTAAGGTATCTCAAAACTGTCCATTGAATTCAGTATTTTTAGCAGCATGGTTTATGTTTCAAATACTCTTCATGCTGGAAAATCTGAACCGAATTTAAAAATAATAAAAGTGTCACTATTCAAAGGAAAGTGCTTGCCAAGGCCTAATTACTTCCCATTGACCTCGGAACTGAAACAAATACTCTGGGAATTTAATTTGCCGTCAGCGACCCAGGAAGCAGATTAAGAGCCTCTTGAAGAAAGCCTCTCTTTGTCAGTCATGCTAAGTACACCCGCTGCCTCAAAGGAGGTCAGAGTGAGCGCAGCAGCCCAACCCTTCCCCCGCACCGTCAAGTGAGCCAGGGACTGGACTTTCATGCAGCATGTGACATTCAGGAGGGAAAACATAATCAAGCTTATAAAGTATAACCTACCTCTTGCTGTGCACTTATTGATTAACGGGGGAGGGGATCCAGACTGAGAATATGTAGGTGGGGGTGCAGGGGGGAGCAGCACCTGGGAGAGTGAGAAAAACAATATGTGCAATCTCATGGAGCGCTCAAAGCAAGACAAAAAAGAAGTTCCCTTTTGTGAGCTGCGGAAGGTTGTTAGTCCTCCAATTAAAAGGTTGGTAAAGAAGCTATACTGCAGGGGAGGGACAAACACAAGGAAAGAGAAAACGATTGGATAAGAAGCAAGCAAATGAGATTGATAACAAAAGCCAACCAATTACAAGCCCACTTTTAAGTATTGACTATGTGCACAAAACAATAGGTCTTTTGACAAGCTGTTGAAGAGCTCTTCCTTTTGTCTATTTAACTACAATAGTTGTTTCTTTTACAGTTTGGTACTAGGGTCCTTCCTCATCCCCTCCTTTCTAGACACGTTAGTGCTTTTTGGTTCTTGCATCTCTTAAAGTCTTTTTCACACTTCTTTGCCTTGATATGCACCACACATGCGCCTCTCTTGCGGTCCCCGCTGCCCTGGAGTACTGGGACCAGTTCTAAGAAAAGTCAAGAAAAGCTTTGAGGTGTCTTAACACCCCTTACAATCCTGGCTCTTGCTCAGCACACCACTACCCACTTGAGAACATCTCTGCGCCATTCCTACTCTTGCATCAAAATACATTTTCACATGCCAGTTGACTGGGTCTCTTGGCAACCAAACAGGTTATCAGTAATATTTTTCTAATAACATGTTCCACGTTACCTTACATATTCCGAGATCTTGCGTGATGAGGTTTCGATGCACCTTTCGTTACCATCTGTCTGTTGAATCCCCGCCAGCCTTTATAATCTGTCACGCAACGTTCATGTGTCTCAGCGTCTTCATTCAACTTTTCTCAATGCACAAACTTTTGAAACCCACCCCTTTCCCCTTTCCAGTTTGTCTTGTTACAATCTGGATCCTAATGCAACTTATTGCCACAAAAGTCAACTTTGTTCTCTGTGCCTCAAGTTTCTTCTGCTGCTCGTCCTATCCAAAATGCCTTATCCATATCTTGAAAATGACCTGAAGCGAGGAGAATTCGTCATCAAAAGAGGGCTCTCCAAGTCCTGCTGTACTTGGCCTCGGACCGCGTCAGGCAGTTAATGCATGGAACCAGGAATATTCTTGAATCTACAATTCTCTTTTCCACAGACTGTTTCGCTAGAGGCCAGTCATTATCCAGATACATCTGGGGGAGTCCATATGCTGGTGTGAGCGCATAAGTGGCAGATTTTGCACTATTCCCCCATTCTCTTTGTGTCATGTCAAAGGTTTGAATATCACCTAGCAGAGAGACAGGTTGATTATGTTGTTTACAGGTTTACTTTTGAGACATCACCGAGGGGCTCCATCAAGTCATGGCTGCACTACCTTGGGATGAAGCCCAAGGAGAAATCAAATTGTGTCCGATGATGGACTGGCATGGCCCTTCTGTTCTTCCCTAGCATACTCCTTATCCAATGTGTTCACCATCAATATTTTGTGGCCCCTCACAGATCTACCACTTCTTGGTACTCTGAAGGGGAGGGGTATTGAAAGCCTTTATGAGCGAGGCACCCACTGCTCCATCACAGTAATGTCTAGTCAGTATCTGACATTGTTTAAATGAACCAACTTTCTTTCATAAAGTGAGTTAACTGTGAACACAGCAGTTTGGATACACATGGGAAGAACCTCGAGCCCCTTCTGCGTTCCTTGTTCGGTGCCTTCCTTAATAGAATCCCCCCGCATCTCTTCGCTTGGTGTCGCACCCTGGAGCTTCCTTCTCTTTTCTGGAACCTTTCTTCTCTATCTCAGCAGGATTTAGCTTCTTCACTTTGTGTTAATATTATTGTCTTCTGACACCTTTCCTTTATTTCCCTCATTTCACAATCTTATTTTCTAGATGCTTTTCTCCTGTATCCCACACCCTACTCAACACTGTGCCAGGTGGACCCTCCTATGGATTCTTCTTATACCCCACGCTCATTGCCCGTCTCGGGTTGTCTCCGCGTTCCATAGCAGTAGACCTCATCCTCCCTCACCCCTGGTCCTGAGTTCTGCTCCTCCTGGTGTCTTCTGGTGTTGGCCTGATATCTTGGATGAGAACCTCTTTTCTGTGATTTATTTTTATAAATGTATTTCTTGACCCATGTTCATCAACAATGCACTGAGAAAAGAACAAAGCGATAGTTTACTGAAGGAATGCTTCTTGAGAGGCCAGTTAAGCTGGCTGAGATTGTCTGGCCCACACAATTCCAAAATATTTCTAAAGTTTGAGTCAAGACACCCCAAAGGCACTGCCACCATGGCAAGCTTGCTTCAGAGGGGACATTTTCAACAGAAGGCGGGTACCCGACCGATGGGCTCTCACAGGCACAGGGGGCAATATTTCGAGAGGGAAAAGCGATCTGTTTGATAGAATGCATAATGCATAAGGCTGAGGGCCTTGAACTGGATTGTCTCCTTGAGCAGGAGTCAGTGAAGATAGATGAACCAGGGCATACCTGTGTAGTCTTGCTGCCAGATTTTGGATACCTGGGTGTCTAGAAATACAGTCATGTGGAAGACTGCAATGGCCGGCATTGAATAGCTCCATTCGCGTGTCAGAGCTGTGAGGCGGAAAAAGCATGCATGAAGCATGCAGCATAGTGTAGGTGGTGCACTGTAAATGCCAAGTTTGTCGTGTTCCCAGCATCCAGTCCAGTCAGGTGGGGTTAGTGCCCTTTGGCCATAGGACCTTAGACTGGACCTCAAGTAACCCTGGGTCGCGAGGTGGGCAGAAGTGTGGCATAAGTGTTAGTGATGCTTTGTCGTAAAGTGTGTCCCTCACTCACCCCACATTTGTCAACACATTGACTCTCTCCTCTTGTCTCAGTGCGGGCATGACCCAAGAGTGCAGTAAGCGGGGAGGGATGTACCATGTGGCTCGTCATCTCATATGTGTCTGAACGCACCCTGCCAGAAGGAAGCCCGTCCCAGTCCAAGAGGAGGGGCAAGAAGTCTGCTTCTGGGTAATGACCTCTCCTGCAACCAGCTGACACATCGGTGTGTAGTATTGTCTGGGCAGAAACGTATATTTAAGGAGTCCCTGCCAGCTGTTTAGGGTAACTTCTTGTCAATGCTGAGCTGAATATCCATTGTTCATGGTCAGCTAGACCCCTAACCCAGTGGGTCCTGGATTTCTGACCACCTGCATGAGCGTTTGAAGAGATGGTGCCAGAGGGAATGTCCGTAGGCGTTGGATGTTAACCTGCTTCGGGACCATCATGAAGAAATTAACGGGTAATTTGCCTGCTGATGCCCCGCATGTAAGGCCAGATGATGCCAAGCCCAACGTGTGCAGACAAGAGTGTTGACATATGAAGCATGGGTTTTACTTTGGCCGCATAGTCGTAAGATGCATGTCCGGGACTTGCAATATGCATTTCCGCTATCAGATGAAGTACGTATGGAGATGGATGAAGCCAGAACGTGGCATAGTGTGCCTGATCAGCAAAGAAATATGGTTCAAAACCAGCGGGGGCTGAAAAAGATAGCCATCGTCTCCCATTCAGTTCAGGGTGTTTGCTTGCCCATGCCGTTCTACTCATCCATGATCTCAGGAAAGCACGTGGCACTGGAATTGGGACGTTAAGAAAGAAATACAGTAACTCGCATAGGACCACCATCCGCATGAGTGATGTGCCCACCAGTGTCACCAGACGTGAGCTCCAGTGGTCCATCAGGCTCGAGATCTTGCTAGTGGCCATCCCAAGGTGATCTCCAGGTAGGATCTCCACAACTCAATGTATTTACACTCCTGGATAATGAACTGAAGGCTCCAGAAATAGATTAAGACCAGTTGACAACTAGTCCACGGGTGTCACCAAAGCTGAAGATGTCTTCTATGGTCAGTGGTCATGTACATATAGAGATGTCTTGTGTGTACAGGGAAGCTCATATCTGCTCTCCGTGAAAGTGCAGCCCCAGAGAAGAGGGACTCCTGCAGCAGCCTAGCCTCTGTCTGTGGCTGAGACAAAGAGCAGGGGTGGCAGTGGCCATCCCTGATGAGTTTTCAGCACTACCGCAATCTGATTGGAGATGAATCTACTCGTGTAAACTGTGGGTTAGCAAGAAAAACTGCAATCCAGGCGATAAAGCACTAGTCTAGCCTGATCCTATTTTTTTCTGAGTTTTATATAGCGTAAACCCGACCCGAAGGTATCGGGTATAAGAGCACTTTGCATGAGCACCAGTTGCTTTACACAAGGACAAATTAATTTTTTTTAGGCTTAGGGAGTTTGAGCGATTGGTCCAGAATCACAGGATGTTGCGCATCATTGCCAAGACTCAAACCCGGTTCCCCAGATTTGAGTTCAACCGCCTTAGCCATTAGGTGAACTTGAAGCTCCACTGGAGGATGTCAAAAACCTTTTCTGTGCCCAGGAAGACAGACTTGACTGTCCACAGTGGAAGCTGATGGAGCAGTAATGTGAACATGGACCAAAGGCAGTCTGATGTGCAGCTGCCTGGAAGAAAACCCGCTTATTAAGGGTAGACTATACCAGGCATTAGAGGAATGAGCTGGTAAGCAATGATCTTTGCGAAAATCAAGAGGGAGAGAGAGGACCAGATAGCTAGTCCAGATCCCCGGTTATATGTAAGTTTATCAAAAGGAGACTAGCTCAAGAGCAGGGGTTAATCTGACATTATTATTATTGTTTTCCTAGCGACTCAGTATGGTTTTGCCGATTGGCAGTGGCACCTGTTGGGTGTCTTTGGAAAGCCCTCACCCACCAACCTAGCTGGTGGCATGCTTCATCATCGGGCCCACCCAGTGACACCTAGCGTGTCCCGGGTGTGCTTCGACGCCTGATTACAGCGGAGCAGGTATGTCACTGTGTGTGCGGTGTGGGGTGTTCAGGTATGTGAAGTTAAAACGGCTTGGCGGATGGTCCCTGGGGTGAGGATACTTTATTCAAAGGGCCTCCGTCAGCGGTTAAAAATAAGGCTATGGGACGTTAGAGGCGGGTTACGACCTCCTACGTCCTTAGAGTGTCAACATGTTTCAGCCAGTGCCTTATTACTAATCTGTTTACAAAAGGGGGGTGGTGATGAACAGAGTGTCTGAATTGAGCAGACCACTCTTACCCAGTCCAAAGATCAGGGCTTGATCCATCACCGTTATTTATCTCACTGCCCCATCCCAGCTCAGAACCTGGCTATATGCAAATCAGTCTGTCCCTGGCCCAGTGCATCATGGGAACAGGGCAGACTAAACTACCAAGCCAATTCTTTACCAGAAAGGAGACAAGCTACCGGGGACCGGTTTCTGGCATTTCAGCCTCTTCGGCCCGGCTTGCTTGAATCCTGATGGAGCAGTGAGAAAGGGACTCATGTCTGAGTATACCCTGCCACACCTATAGTGGCCAAAATCGATTTACAAAAGGGGGGTGGTGATGAACAGAGTGTCTGAATTGAGCAGACCACTCTTACCCAGTCCAAAGATCAGGGCTTGATCCATCACCGTTATTTATCTCACTGCCCCATCCCAGCTCAGAACCTGGCTATATGCAAATCAGTCTGTCCCTGGCCCAGTGCATCATGGGAACAGGGCAGACTAAACTACCAAGCCAATTCTTTACCAGAAAGGAGACAAGCTACCGGGGACCGGTTTCTGGCATTTCAGCCTCTTCGGCCCGGCTTGCTTGAATCCTGATGGAGCAGTGAGAAAGGGACTCATGTCTGAGTATACCCTGCCACACCTATAGTGGCCAAAATCGATTTACAAAAGGGGGGTGGTGATGAACAGAGTGTCTGAATTGAGCAGACCACTCTTACCCAGTCCAAAGATCAGGGCTTGATCCATCACCGTTATTTATCTCACTGCCCCATCCCAGCTCAGAACCTGGCTATATGCAAATCAGTCTGTCCCTGGCCCAGTGCATCATGGGAACAGGGCAGACTAAACTACCAAGCCAATTCTTTACCAGAAAGGAGACAAGCTACCGGGGACCGGTTTCTGGCATTTCAGCCTCTTCGGCCCGGCTTGCTTGAATCCTGATGGAGCAGTGAGAAAGGGACTCATGTCTGAGTATACCCTGCCACACCTATAGTGGCCAAAATCGATTTACAAAAGGGGGGTGGTGATGAACAGAGTGTCTGAATTGAGCAGACCACTCTTACCCAGTCCAAAGATCAGGGCTTGATCCATCACCGTTATTTATCTCACTGCCCCATCCCAGCTCAGAACCTGGCTATATGCAAATCAGTCTGTCCCTGGCCCAGTGCATCATGGGAACAGGGCAGACTAAACTACCAAGCCAATTCTTTACCAGAAAGGAGACAAGCTACCGGGGACCGGTTTCTGGCATTTCAGCCTCTTCGGCCCGGCTTGCTTGAATCCTGATGGAGCAGTGAGAAAGGGACTCATGTCTGAGTATACCCTGCCACACCTATAGTGGCCAAAATCGATTTACAAAAGGGGGGTGGTGATGAACAGAGTGTCTGAATTGAGCAGACCACTCTTACCCAGTCCAAAGATCAGGGCTTGATCCATCACCGTTATTTATCTCACTGCCCCATCCCAGCTCAGAACCTGGCTATATGCAAATCAGTCTGTCCCTGGCCCAGTGCATCATGGGAACAGGGCAGACTAAACTACCAAGCCAATTCTTTACCAGAAAGGAGACAAGCTACCGGGGACCGGTTTCTGGCATTTCAGCCTCTTCGGCCCGGCTTGCTTGAATCCTGATGGAGCAGTGAGAAAGGGACTCATGTCTGAGTATACCCTGCCACACCTATAGTGGCCAAAATCGATTTACAAAAGGGGGGTGGTGATGAACAGAGTGTCTGAATTGAGCAGACCACTCTTACCCAGTCCAAAGATCAGGGCTTGATCCATCACCGTTATTTATCTCACTGCCCCATCCCAGCTCAGAACCTGGCTATATGCAAATCAGTCTGTCCCTGGCCCAGTGCATCATGGGAACAGGGCAGACTAAACTACCAAGCCAATTCTTTACCAGAAAGGAGACAAGCTACCGGGGACCGGTTTCTGGCATTTCAGCCTCTTCGGCCCGGCTTGCTTGAATCCTGATGGAGCAGTGAGAAAGGGACTCATGTCTGAGTATACCCTGCCACACCTATAGTGGCCAAAATCGATTTACAAAAGGGGGGTGGTGATGAACAGAGTGTCTGAATTGAGCAGACCACTCTTACCCAGTCCAAAGATCAGGGCTTGATCCATCACCGTTATTTATCTCACTGCCCCATCCCAGCTCAGAACCTGGCTATATGCAAATCAGTCTGTCCCTGGCCCAGTGCATCATGGGAACAGGGCAGACTAAACTACCAAGCCAATTCTTTACCAGAAAGGAGACAAGCTACCGGGGACCGGTTTCTGGCATTTCAGCCTCTTCGGCCCGGCTTGCTTGAATCCTGATGGAGCAGTGAGAAAGGGACTCATGTCTGAGTATACCCTGCCACACCTATAGTGGCCAAAATCGATTTACAAAAGGGGGGTGGTGATGAACAGAGTGTCTGAATTGAGCAGACCACTCTTACCCAGTCCAAAGATCAGGGCTTGATCCATCACCGTTATTTATCTCACTGCCCCATCCCAGCTCAGAACCTGGCTATATGCAAATCAGTCTGTCCCTGGCCCAGTGCATCATGGGAACAGGGCAGACTAAACTACCAAGCCAATTCTTTACCAGAAAGGAGACAAGCTACCGGGGACCGGTTTCTGGCATTTCAGCCTCTTCGGCCCGGCTTGCTTGAATCCTGATGGAGCAGTGAGAAAGGGACTCATGTCTGAGTATACCCTGCCACACCTATAGTGGCCAAAATCGATTTACAAAAGGGGGGTGGTGATGAACAGAGTGTCTGAATTGAGCAGACCACTCTTACCCAGTCCAAAGATCAGGGCTTGATCCATCACCGTTATTTATCTCACTGCCCCATCCCAGCTCAGAACCTGGCTATATGCAAATCAGTCTGTCCCTGGCCCAGTGCATCATGGGAACAGGGCAGACTAAACTACCAAGCCAATTCTTTACCAGAAAGGAGACAAGCTACCGGGGACCGGTTTCTGGCATTTCAGCCTCTTCGGCCCGGCTTGCTTGAATCCTGATGGAGCAGTGAGAAAGGGACTCATGTCTGAGTATACCCTGCCACACCTATAGTGGCCAAAATCGATTTACAAAAGGGGGGTGGTGATGAACAGAGTGTCTGAATTGAGCAGACCACTCTTACCCAGTCCAAAGATCAGGGCTTGATCCATCACCGTTATTTATCTCACTGCCCCATCCCAGCTCAGAACCTGGCTATATGCAAATCAGTCTGTCCCTGGCCCAGTGCATCATGGGAACAGGGCAGACTAAACTACCAAGCCAATTCTTTACCAGAAAGGAGACAAGCTACCGGGGACCGGTTTCTGGCATTTCAGCCTCTTCGGCCCGGCTTGCTTGAATCCTGATGGAGCAGTGAGAAAGGGACTCATGTCTGAGTATACCCTGCCACACCTATAGTGGCCAAAATCGATTTACAAAAGGGGGGTGGTGATGAACAGAGTGTCTGAATTGAGCAGACCACTCTTACCCAGTCCAAAGATCAGGGCTTGATCCATCACCGTTATTTATCTCACTGCCCCATCCCAGCTCAGAACCTGGCTATATGCAAATCAGCACCCCTTGTTGTAAATATTTTTGTCCACCCTAAGCGTGGAAGGGTATACTCAGATGTGAGTCCCTTGCTCATTGCACCATCAGGATTCAAGCAAGCCGGGCCGAAGAGGCTGAAATGCCAGAAACCGGTCCCCGGTAGCTTGTTTCCTTCCCAGTGAAAGAATTGGCTTTTGTAGTTTGGTTTGCCCTGTTCCCATCATGCACTGGGACAGGAACAGACTAATTTGCATACAGCCAGGTTCTGAAACTGGGATGGTGCAGTGAGCTAAAAAACGGTGTTGGATCTAGCCCTGATCTCTTGACTGGGTGAGAGTATTCTGTTTAATTCAGAGACTCTGTCCCTCACCACCCCTTGTTGTAAATATTTTTGTCCACCCTAAGCGTGGAAGGGTATACTCAGATGTGAGTCCCTTGCTCATTGCACCATCAGGATTCAAGCAAGCCGGGCCGAAGAGGCTGAAATGCCAGAAACCGGTCCCCGGTAGCTTGTTTCCTTCCCAGTGAAAGAATTGGCTTTTGTAGTTTGGTTTGCCCTGTTCCCATCATGCACTGGGACAGGAACAGACTAATTTGCATACAGCCAGGTTCTGAAACTGGGATGGTGCAGTGAGCTAAAAAACGGTGTTGGATCTAGCCCTGATCTCTTGACTGGGTGAGAGTATTCTGTTTAATTCAGAGACTCTGTCCCTCACCACCCCTTGTTGTAAATATTTTTGTCCACCCTAAGCGTGGAAGGGTATACTCAGATGTGAGTCCCTTGCTCATTGCACCATCAGGATTCAAGCAAGCCGGGCCGAAGAGGCTGAAATGCCAGAAACCGGTCCCCGGTAGCTTGTTTCCTTCCCAGTGAAAGAATTGGCTTTTGTAGTTTGGTTTGCCCTGTTCCCATCATGCACTGGGACAGGAACAGACTAATTTGCATACAGCCAGGTTCTGAAACTGGGATGGTGCAGTGAGCTAAAAAACGGTGTTGGATCTAGCCCTGATCTCTTGACTGGGTGAGAGTATTCTGTTTAATTCAGAGACTCTGTCCCTCACCACCCCTTGTTGTAAATTATTACTAATCTGGCTTTCATCAGGACTGTAAAATATGTGTGAGTTAAAATAGGGTTGTGTAGTGTAGTCTATGTGTCTACACGCCCTAAAGTGTATCTAACTGTGAGAGGGGGGATTCCCTTCTCAAGATCACCTGTACATTTAACATTGAGGACAGGTACAAGACAAACATGGGGAAGAAAGAGTCACTAGACAGTATTGATCAAAAAATGTGACAGCCGACTTAATAGCGAATAGGTGCAGGCTATGAGCGGCTCAAGTGTAATGATACTGGTGGTATCATTATTGTGGAATCGCACTAGAACTTCGAGGGTGTAGTGATTTAAACAGCGGTAAAAATACTGCAGTGAATGGTGAAGGATTTTGGCGCAAGGACATTGTCTTACGCTTTCAAGGCTTGTTTTTTGCTCCAAGGTTATTGAAGTGGCAAGGTGTGGCCCTAGTTGGGAAAGAGAGGTAGGACCACTAGGGTTAGGAGACCTGTGGGAGAAAATTTGGGAAGCGCTTACCTATTGTAGGGATGTACAGCATACTCACAGGATTTCTGGCCAGCAGCAGCGTGGGACCTGTTGTGCCTCCTTCGCAGAACCGGTAATGAATGGCTAGTGTTGCCGGTTTATATACTGTCATTGATTGCATAATTGACGGCACCTGGGGGAAAGCAATGGTAGAGAGACTCGCGAAGCGGGTCTAAATAGCGCTCAGGTGTGGGCAGAGGCTGATCTAGAGAGTCTGCGTGGGCGTGTGATGCTGCCGGGTGCTGGAGCGGTCAGAATCGCGCATGCGCGACCGGGAAGTGGTCCGCGCATGCGCCGGATTTAGTGTAGCAGCGAAGAGCGCATGCGCGGCCGAGATGTGGTCCGCGCATGCGCCGTAGCGAGTGTTTTGTAGCGCGATTCGGCTGGTGGCACAGCCTGCGCTAGTACTAATTCGTACTCCTCACCCACACTAGCACTTGAGTACAACCATGTGTCTCAAGCACTATTCATTTAGTTCAATTTAGTTTTGCAAACTGCCCCGTCATATTACAGTAGCCAGGGCACCAGGCGAATTAGTACTAGCGCAGGCTGAGCCACCAGCCGAATCGCGCTACAAAACACTCGCTACGGCGCATGCGCGGACCACATCTCGGCCGCGCATGCGCTCTTCGCTGCTACACTGACTCCGGCGCATGCGCGGACCACTTCCCGGTCGCGCATGCGCGATTCTGACCGCTCCAGCACCCGGCAGCATCACACGCCCACGCAGACTCTCTAGATCAGCCTCTGCCCACACCTGAGCGCTATTTAGACCCGCTTCGCGAGTCTCTCTACCATTGCTTTCCCCCAGGTGCCGTCAATTATGCAATCAATGACAGTATATAAACCGGCAACTACAGCCATTCATTACCGGTTCTGCGAAGGAGGCACAACAGGTCCCACGCTGCTGCTGGCCAGAAATCCTGTGAGTATGCTGTACATCCCTACAATAGGTAAGCGCTTCCCAAATTTTCTCCCACAGGTCTCCTAACCCTAGTGGTCCTACCTCTCTTTCCCAACTAGGGCCACACCTTGCCACTTCAATAACCTTGGAGCAAAAAACAAGCCTTGAAAGCGTAAGACAATGTCCTTGCGCCAAAATTCTTCACCATTCACTGCAGTATTTTTACCGCTGTTTAAATCACTACACCCTCGAAGTTCTAGTGCGATTCCACAATAATGATACCACCAGTATCATTACACTTGAGCCGCTCATAGCCTGCACCTATTCGCTATTAAGTCGGCTGTCACATTTTTTGATCAATACTGTCTAGTGACTCTTTCTTCCCCATGTTTGTCTTGTACCTGTCCTCAATGTTAAATGTACAGGTGATCTTGGGAAGGGAATCCCCCCTCTCACAGTTAGATACACTTTAGGGCGTGCAGACACATAGACTACACTACACAACCCTATTTTAACTCACACATATTTTACAGTCCTGATGAAAGCCAGATTAGTAATAAGGCACTGGCTGAAACATGTTGACACTCTAAGGACGTAGGAGGTCGTAACCCGCCTCTAACGTCCCATAGCCTTATTTTTATCCGCTGACGGAGGCCCTTTTAATAAAGTATCCTCACCCCAGGGACCATCCGCCAAGCCGTTTTAACTTCACATACCTGAACACCCCACACCGCACACACAGTGACATACCTGCTCCGCTGTAATCAGGCGTCGAAGCACACCCGGGACACGCTAGGTGTCACTGGGTGGGCCCGATGATGAAGCATGCCACCAACTAGGTTGGTGGGTGAGGGCTTTCCAAAGACACCCAACAGGTGCCACTGCCAATCGGCAAAACCATACTGAGTCGCTAGGAAAACAATAATAATAATGTCAGATTAACCCCTGCTCTTGAGCTAGTCTCCTTTTGATAAACTTAAGCAATGATCTTTACCAGTGTTTTGTGTTAGTTAGTGAGAGGGACCTGTATGACTGACAGCAGGTAACCAATTTACCCAGCTTCAGTAATGTAACAATCAGTAACTCATGGGGCGTGGGGGGTAAAATGCCATTGAGACGTAACACCTCAAGCATAGGAAGAAAGAGACCAATCTAATGATTCATTTGTCATAGAAAATGTCTGTAATCTTGTTGTCTCCAGCTTCACATTCAAAACCGCAGCTAGACGAGTACAGGGTTGCGCACAATTCACTGAATGCCGCAACAATACCCTGTGTTATAGGACTATACCTCTTCCATATTCTTTCTCTACTCCCGCTACATTGCCTGCTACAAGCTCCTGATGTGTTTATCATTCTGGTGAGGCATATTCCACGGCGATCACAGTCGCTGCACACCCTAGCCACGGCATATTTGCCCAAGTCTTTCTGTGGTCCTCTGTGTCTCTGAATTCAAGAACTACTGTAGTGATTTATTAAAGTATTGATTTCCCAAGCCCCTGAAGCTTAACGTTGTCCCTCCAAATTGTGAAGAGTAGCCTTGGGGTCATCCAGTTGACAATGTATCGACATCATCACCCCAGAGTGTTTAGACATGCAGATCCCACTAATGTATGCTTTGAAGGCTTCCCAGACTGAGCTGTGCCCGGGGACCAAGTCAGCATTGATTCGAAAGCACTCCAGGGTTGCAGCCTTCCTTCAGATCGAAACCCTGCCGCATGGAGGGCCTTTTATGGGAAAGTGTCAATTCTGGTATGTGGAAAATGAACTTGTAAATGCAAAGAAAGCACAACCAGTGAGTGAGCATGTAGCGTCCGGTTCAGATGGCTAACCCTCTCTGTCCGTGTACAGATGTCCTGTGAGAGCACCCAAAATTCAATGGCTGGCATCATGGCTCTGATGGATGAACAGAATGTGAGTTGCTTGGCTTCTAGAGATCTGGGATGCCAGATGTCTGTCAGATCACGTTGATCCTTTACTTCTAACATTGCGTTAACCTTTGCAGATAGGACCCTGGGAGAGGTGTTAGACCTATGCAGGAAGTGTTCAGACTGGTGTTCAAATCACAACCCTGCTGAGTGGTGGACCAATGCCAGAGCATTGAGGCAGTACGTTGTTGAAATATTGGGGACACACGTATGGACTCAAGAAAGCAGTATGAAGGATAATCTCACGTGGAAAATATTTAGCATTTTGTTGCCTAAACTTTATTTTATAAGTGCCTTCCTCTTACCTTTTTTTCTGTGCCTTATTTGTTCCTTTCTGCATGTAATTTTCTTGTTGCCGTTGCATTATATACCTCATCTGAGGGTTAATATTGGACGGTAGACGGTAGACAGGTAAAATCTATAATGAATGCCTTCACTGCTTTTGCACTCAATGGCACAAGAAAATCTAGTACATAAGTCACAAAGATTATTTCTTGACCTCAAATGTTCCATCGATTGCACCTTTTTCATTCCAAAAGTGTCCCTTCCACAATTTGCGTTAGTAGGGGAGTCAGCACGTTTCATCCCAAATGGAACTTCTTCAGGGCAGTCACGTCTTTATATTCCTCCATGCATTATATTTCAATCAATTCTTTGCAGTTGAATCAAATGCGAGTATTTATTGAGAATTGATTCCTCAGATGGGGCCATGTTCAAGTTATGTCCAAGAACAGGGTTCCGAAAAGGCTTCTGAGTGAGGAGCATGTGGAAATGGCATTGGTATCTCACCTGACCAGGATACATATGCTCATTTACATGAAAACTGCCTGCACTGCATGTAGCCCTGCCTCAGTACACGTCTCAGGCAATCACTGGAGCTCTCCATGCCCCAGCCAGGGCAGAGTGTGCGAGGTCCTGCGGACCCATGTACCTGCACGCCGCAAACCATGGCAACCGTAAGGGCTGCTACAGAGATGCCCGGACTTTGCAAGGTCCTGCAGACCCATGTACCTGCATGCCGCAAACCATGGAGACCCCAAGAGTTGTTAGAGAGATGCCCGCTTCTTGTTGACCCTTAGGCTCCCCCAGTGAAGAAAAGAGATAAATTAAAGCGTTCACGATATAGACTTCATAAAGTGTCTGCCTCTGTGTTCCCTGCTCTAGACCAAGACCTGGAAAGAAGGGGTAGATATCAGTAGGCCTGCACCTTAAGTTCTGTTGGTACACTACAACCTAGCATGGACTGCTTCCTGGAGATCTATCCTTCCACGGAAGCCCCTCTTTGTCCCTGAGCCCCTCACCAGCACAATATTTCAGCATTCTGTCCATCAATTGTTCTTTTTGCATTTGTCACCCCGAGTGGGACGGGTATGCCCAGACGTGGGTCCTGTACTCTCCATGCCACTGGAGTCCAGATAGCCCGGCTGATGAGGGGTGAAACCTCGACACCGGTCCCATGATGCTTGTTTCCAGTCCAGTGAGGACCTGGCTTGGCAGTTCTGGCTGGACTATTCCCATGGGGAACAGGGTCAAGACTGATGTGCATATGACTGGGTCTCAACTTGAATGGCATGGTGAGCCAAAAAACGTTGGTTTGAGGCCCAGATCTTTGTACTGGGGTGAATGTATGACATTGTTCAGCATTCTGTCCTTCAGTTGTTCTTTTTGCTTCACCAGCTCAATGCATTCACTGCGCTTGGAAGGAGGGGGCCGCTAAATGAAAGCCAGCTCTGATCTTGAACGCTGGTCACAGAGCCTTCCAGTACCTCGGCTTCACACCTGCTGTTCAGTACTGTTGCAGTTGTTATGTCTCTCCAAGATAATGTAAAAACCACAGGGGTTCCAGAATATAACGTAAATACGTATCACAAGATTACAATATAAATACAACAGTGCCCACACGAAAATTCGATACAACTTAGATTATAAAGTAATACTTTTCACAAAATTATCACAATACAATATACAACCAGACAATGTGTGCTCAACATATTACACAGAACGCACACATTCAAACCATGCACAGTGTTAACAAAAAGTCAATTACTGGCAGAGGGTCTTAAATTCAATTAATTAGTCCACACAAGATGGAACCTGTTACAAACAATGTTCCTTTCCCAATTTGCCAATAATGCGTCAATGGCGTATCGACCCTAATAATTTACTGGGTCATCATCGGGACAGAATTAGTTTTAAGCAGAAAGAACATAAATGTTATTGACCATTGAACAAAACACAAAGTCAGCAATTTGGCGTCTCAAGGGATTCTTTCCTGCAAACCGGGATTGAATCATGTTTTAGCGTATATTGCAATCGTGTGATATGAATTTGTTATCTCCTGGAACCACAATGGCTTTTACATGTTTTGACTACCCCTGGTTCTGGGTCAGTGCGGCTGCCCCTGTTGGGGCGAACCCTCGCCAAGATTATGGGGTCCTTCTCCTCCATACCCTAGTTCACTGTAGCCTGAGACATCCTAGGATCCAGGATGAGTGAAAGCATGTGGCATGATGCCACATAAGACTGTATGAAGCCTGGCATGGCAAGGAGGCATCGGCAGCTGCTCTGCAATGGCGGAGGAGTGTCGCCGCATTGGCACAGAGCCAGCTGCTGAAAAATAGAATGATCATTTATTATTGTATGATTTTTCAGCTGCTGGCTGAGCCAGTGTGTGCGGGCCGGGCTGGGCCACGGGATGGGGGGGTTTGCTTGGTGCTCTTTTTTAAGTGTGCATGTCAAACTGACATGCGCACTTAACCCAGTTGTATTGCACAGCCAAGTTGGAGAAACAGCACAGAGTCCCTGTGCCTGAGCGAGCATTAATCCAGCCCTCTCAGGCCAATACCCACGCTGCTCTCATGCCTGAGAGCAGTGCAGGGATTGGATGGGGAGTCAGTGATGCTGTCCCAGGGACTGCTGGAATCAGCAACTAGATGCGGAGGAGCTTGGGGCAGCCGGCAGCACAAGGCAAGTCCAGTGGCGTAGTAAGATCAGGTGGTACCCGGTGCGGAACATTTCTTGTCACCCCCGGCTTCACAAGATGGCAAAAATATGTGTTTAAAACACATATTTTTGCCATTCTGTCACCCCCCGGGGGGCCCGCACCCACCACACCCCACTTCCTACGCCACTAGGCAAGTCTTATTTTTCTTTTATTACCCCCCTACTGCACGGATGTATGACGTTACAACGCATACTTTTACTCCGCATACCATTACAACGCGGTATTCACAACGCATACCACTACAACGCATAGCGCTTTGGGGTGCTGGATAGTGGTAAGTATAATTTACTATTCTAACTCCAGTCCCCGTGGACCCTAAGGAAGGTGTTGGATAGTAAATTAAACTTACCTCTTATCCTAGAGCGCCCCCCAGCGCTATGCGTTGTAATGGTATGCGTTGTAATGCCTGCGTTGTAGTGGTAGTGCGTTGTAAAAAATGCGTTGTAACAGGTGAATACCCTACTGCACACTCCCCCAGCGATCTTCCCAATACCCTCTGCCCCTGCCCTACCACTCTTTATCTTGGTCGGCCGCCATTGCAAGCAGGATCAACATCTACCCCCATGGTTGCCCCTCCCTCGCCTCACAGAGTGCCTTGCTTGGAGAGGGCGTCTTTGAGCTATTGAAGAAAAGGGCACCACATCTGAGCACCATGAAGAAAGGAGAGGAGGAAGTCACACAACACCAGTTAACACCCCAAACCTGACAAATGCACCTGCCCTGAAAAAAGAGATGAAGAGCCTTGCCATGCTCTTTGAGCCAGTTTGACCAAGCCCAAAACTTGCCAGTGTAAAAGACTTGTACCATTGACTCTGAGTACATGACAGGCAGGCCGCTGATGGACAGTGACGGTCTAGTAGAAGAACCAGGGATAAACCAAATGCAAGTGCACCATACTCTCTACCCCTGGCTTCCCACAGCAGCTGTCCAGACACCACCCCTGACTGTCGAACGCAGCATGGCATGCATGACACGAAGAATCACTGATGCTGTGCACGGTCTGTAGATGTTCAATAAAACCAGCAACCATCTGGAAATGCACTGGAGAGAAGGTATAATGCACTAAAGAAGAATAACTGCAGATCCAGAAGCAGCCCCCTTGACCACCAGGAAGTTAAAATTTGAAGCTACAACTGTTCTTGTTAAAATTTCCAAGAGTTGCACCTCACTTCCTGCTTCACTGCATGGGTGTGATCCAGCCACATGGACAGGTCATCCACCAGGAACTGATCCAGACATCCATCTCGTATACTAAGATCTGAACTTGTTGGAGGAGTTCAGTTTCAGGTGGTTCCTCAGCATCCATTGGTCGATGTAGTCCTGCGGCTTAGTTCCTGCTGATTCTCGAACGTCTCGATGATCCAAGGGTTGTTGCTATAGCTGTAGCAGTTGAGGTTGAAGGAATTCATGAGGTCCCGCTTGAAGTGGAGATGGTGCTCGAACCTTGAAGGTGTAGGAATTAAATAAAAGTACAAATTGTGGTGGAAAGCTAGTTTGGTAAGACTGTGATTTTGAGAGTCTATATGTTGAATTGCGATGGTGTGGTTCAATGGATTTAAACCTGTGTTCCAGGGACGCCGGAGGGTCTGCAAAGACTACCCAATGAGAACGTGACTGATCTAGATCGTGTTGAGCGGTCCTGGGCACTAAAACTTGGAAATCCAGACGTGGATATTGACTACTCCCTAACCCTCTCTACAACATTATTTTTAGCTCCTAATCTTAAAGCACAATACTACAAAACTATTTACAATCTTTATTTTACCCCGTTTAAACTTTTTACATGGGGACTGCGGGCAGATGGGTACTGCCCAAGATGTAGTCAGGGGCAAGCAAATTTTATCCATATGTTTGCCGAGTGCCCTAAGCTTGATATTCTACAGACAATGATTGGAAGATTTTGGGCTCAAGTTTTTGGGCGGAACCTTAGATCTTCCGCTACTTTATATCTTCTAGGCCATGATGAATCTTTAGGCTACAGTATGGAGGAACTTAGGATCGTCTTCCTGGGTACCGCCGTCTTCCGCATTATTCTGGCGGCCCGATGGAAAGACCCAAATGTACCTACTTTTCAGATGTGGCTTAGCCGATTTCTTGCCACATCCAAACAGGAGATAGCTATATATAATACAAGAGGTAGAAAAGCTAGAGATCGTGGCACCAAGATTTGGGCCCCAATTTCCGAGTGGTACTCCAATGTAAGATCTCCCCATTGATATTAGAGGGACTATTATGATGTTATAAACTCATATAATTTTTCTTTTGATATGTTCCTTGTTAGATGTGCATCTGTATTAAGTATTAAGTATTAATGTTTTTTTTGCTTACTTCCCTATTTTTTCTTGATACGTATAATTTCTGTTTGCTAAACTTTTCGATGTTTTATGGTTATATTACACTGCTATTTGTTTTGTAAAGAAATCTTTTTTTTTTTATTGACTACTATAGATCATGCTCAATAAAAAAAATAATAAAAAAAAAAAGAGAACGTGACTGCTTAGAAAATGAAATAAAATGTAAAATCGGAAATTTTTAAACATTTTGTAAATGTGAAGGAAATTGAAATTGGAGGATAAAAATTGAGTGAATGTCCTCATGTTGATTTGTTTGAGCAGTGCATCAGACAGCATATTGTATGGACAAAGGGTAACCTCAGTTGAATTTAAAAAAGCTTCAGCCTTCCAATGAAAATTAAAATGTAGATTTTTAAAATATTTTTTATATTTGTTTGTGAATTAAATAAAATGGTTATTCATTTGGGTATTTTTTGATCAATGCTTGTTTCTGTATTTTTTGTGTATTGTTCTGCAATTAAAATCATCGAAAATGCTTAGTTTGGTGTCCCTGGCTTAAAGTAATGATTCATCGGGGGTCAATGGATTATATTAATGCTTGAGTGGGTGTTCCAGTAATGGCTCAGTGGGGTGGAGGAGTGGAAGGGGGTTCCACATAACTGTAAATGTTATTGGAATAGACTCGTAGACCTATTTAATACGTAGAATGTAGCCTGTTCCCCAGCCCTGGAGCATTCAGATAGATTACACCACACAGGAGCTGCAGTTTAACACGCCTTTATTCCTCAGCATACACTCACGACATGCCTATTATCTCATACTCAAGCATTAAAACTCACCCTAACACCTCCCCGCATATGACTTAGATCCTGTGTAGAGTCTGCCACAAGCGTCCCGTGCTCACGGCATCAATATGCTTCATCTTCCCCCCTGTTAAATGACAAGTGATGAATATTACAAAAATTCCATCTCTTCAATCAATCGGCGAGCTGATCGCACTTGTTATCTGGATTGGGTGATCCGAATTGATCTATGTTCACCCTGATCAGATGCCTGGGGCATAGGCTCAGGTGCTAAAACTGGACTTGCTGGCAGGGCGGCCTCACACCTTGTTTCAGGACTCAACAAGTGTTGCGGTGTTTGAAATGTTATGTGTCCTGAATGATGGACTGTCCGTGACAGTGTGCTGTTATCATGCGTCCCTTTTGCTCCACAACCTTTAGTGGATCAGTGGCAAAAGAAGTGACCACTTTTCATCTTCTTTTCTGCTTGACCGCTACCCCGTCTCCTTTGTCAAAGACTGTCTCCTGGGCATGACGCAGCTGATCCGCATATGTTTAAATGTTTCTTTTCCTAGTCGCATTTGTGTCTTGAACTTGATTAGTATTTACTGGTCGATCTGAAGTTCATTGAGGTAGTTTTGTTCCGATGGCTCTCCCATATAGTAAGGTGGCATTGCTGCCACTTGTTGTAAAGTGAGAAGTTGATTCATAGGCCCGAAGGGCCTGGCACATGGCTTGGTTAAAATCAATTCCTTCCAGGGACGCTTGCTGGATATCTCTCTTGAGGGCCCATGAATCGTTCAACTTCACCATTGGCTGGGGCCAGGGAGGTGTACACTTTTGGTCTTTGATGTTGAGTCGGGCAAGAAACTTTCTGAACTCTTTGCTATTAAAGGGTGGGCCATTGTCAGATTTGAGGATTCCAGGAATGCCCCCCGTTGCCAAGATATCATCAAGCCTCTCTATGCTCTTGTCATGGGTAGTTGAAGACAGGTCTTCCACCAAAGTAAAACGTGAATATTTATCGATGACTTCGATGAGATGGTCTCAATTTCCTAAAGGTCCAAAAATATCAACTGCAGCTCTCTGCCAGACTGGAGCAGGAAGGTCCGGCATGGTCTCTGCGTGTTGCATTTGCTAGGACGCTAGCAATTGCATATGTGGCACATATTTAGTTCTCTCTCCTCACTCATCTAGTCCAGGGAACCACACTCGCTCTTGAAGCGCTCTTTTGATGGCTACGATGCCACAGTGCCCTTCATGGACCAGCTTGATAATGAGCTGTCTTAAGCATTCAGGTATGACCATTCTCGAGCCTCTCAGTATTACTCCTTCTTGGGTAATGGTTAACTCATCCTGCATGTTTTTGAACTTTTGGAATTCAACATCATCAGCAAGAGGCCCGGTACTTCTCCTCCACGATGGCGTAACAATAAGTTCTCTAACAATGATCATGTCTTTGCCAGCATTAGTGGAAGCAGTGACTTCTACCACTGACCGAGCCGCTGGTTGAGTTGCAACAGTTGTCTTGGATTTGAACTGTGGTGATGTAGCTGCACTCGTGAAAGGTGATCTGCTGGGTTTTGATCCTTCCCCGCTTAGTGCACAATTTCAGTCGTATTTTTGCATTCTTAACCCCCACCTGTCGATGCTGGGGGGGGGGGGGGGGGGGGGGGGGGGTCATCTTGGCCTTTGGGTTCCCAAAACCAGTGAGTAACGCCTGTTGATCTGTGATGACAGTGGAGGGTTTTCTGCAGAGGAATACATGAAAATGTTTGCAGGCCTCACCACAGCCAGACTTTCCTTCTCCAGCTGGAGTAGGCACGTTGTGTTTCAGACAGGCTCCGACTGGCATAGCCACAATGTGTCTCTGAGCATTGAGTAATGGCCGTTTCCATAGTGCGGATCACCAACTCTTACCGGCGAGGCTATGTAGGTGAGACGACCAGTTAGTGGCTGAACTGCACAGTGTGAAACCAGATGATGTGGGACTGATCCTGGCTTTCCCTGCTTGTCCACATTGTGTGATCCTAGGCAAATATGTGATGTCACTGACCCTCCGTTTTCATTACTACCCGAGGGTGCGTGCGCTCCCGTTGGTTTGTTTTCTCGCTCCCCTTTGTCCGCCTTTGTGCCGGGTCAAGAGCAGGAAGCCTCTTTTTCCTGCCGGTCAAAGCTGTGACCCTTTCGGTATTTTCATTCCATTTGCACACAGGATGCGTTGACAGACGAATGGCGCAGTTTTTTGTTGATCTTTCCTCGGTGCGCGTTTCATGATGTGGAACACAGGGCGAGCGGTCACCGACACACGTTTGTGTTGGTCGTTTAGGAAAAACAAGATCACGGAACAACCAGAAGATGCGCCAAGATTTAGTCTTTCGGTTCGCGTGTAAAATAATAGTGGAAGTGCGCATGCGTCATTCTTGACGGAGCCTAGTGGAGACATGTGGATGTGGCCAAAGTTTACAAAGTGGGACACAAGAAGAGAGGTGCATCCTTCTGTGGGGGCAGTTTACCTGAATACACACAGAGGAAGACAGAGACAGAACCGTCTTTCCACAATGGTACTTTGCTGTTTTTCCTGAAAGGACGGAATCTGTGAAAGGCCCTGAAGACGAGGTTAGTGTACCATGCTCCAGTCAACCAGGTGTAACTGCTCAGGGAACCTGCCGCACCTCAGTACCCCACCTCCGGCCTGGCTCTCCTTCACGGGCCCCTGGAATCAGATGGGTGTGCCGGTCTGAGTCAAACCAGTGGCGGCTGGTGAACTTGAAAAGTGGTGAGGCAAAAGTACATGTCTTAGATCCAATTTAGTAGGTTAAATAAACAATCCCCATGTCCTTGAAAGGAATTCGTGGGGGGTCTTCCTTCTAGAAACTTTGAAAACAGTCTGGGCCTGGAAATATTTTTGAAGTGGTAAGACACTTTTTTTACCCTAGCTGGGCAGCCGTAGGCTAACTTTTTTTGAGTTGGTAAACCAAGCTTTGCTCTTGCAGTGCAACCTGGGGATGATGTTTCGAGTTCTTAAAACTCTCTGCCCCAGCAGTGTAGCCCTAGGTTGCCTTTTAGAACAACTGAAGCGCACATTTTTTTCTTAGGGTATTTCAGTAGTGAAAGGATGTTTTTAAAAGGTTTCACATGTAATTACAGGTTTTTTTTACTTTTAAGTGGGCATTATAGTTCTTTAGTGCACACGCTGAGTCTGGTAGCTTGGTGGACTATACCCAGCAAGACAAATCTGTTGATTCTGCCTTTCCTTCCTTAAAAAAAGCAAAAGAAAAAAATGCTGTGAATCATGAAAAGCTTCAGTGATTCATATCAGACTGATGTCGTAAAAGTCACACATACAGGTGCGATACATAGGAGTGTACAACCTGGATGAAAGATTAAAATAATATCAGGTCGAATAAGAGACAATAGAGGAACAATATTTTGGTTTCTTCTATTTAAGTAGAAATGGATTGATGGTCTTGGAGGCAACATCCCAATTTTGATTTCTTATGTACTGATTCCAGCCTCCACAGTCCATAACTGAATCACTCCCCACTTTAGGAGATAGTTTAGAACAACTGAAGCGCACACCATTTTTTGTAGGGTTTTTCAGTAGTGAAAGGATGTTTTTAAAAGGTTTCACATGTAATTACAGTTTTTTTCTTTTAAGTGGTCATGACAGTTCTTTAGTGTACAAGTTGGGTCCAGTAGTTTGGTGGACCATGCTCAAGCAAGACAAATCTCTGTTGATTCTGCCTTACCAACTCAGCCTTTCATCTTTCAAAGGTCGATTATTCTTAAAGAAAGTAACACAAAACATGTTACCATTCAATAGGCTGAGAGGCCCAAGTGGGCGACCGTAATGGCCTACAAATACTTATGTTATAGCAACTCCTTTTTACCAAGTAATAACACCTGGGTATTTTCCCTCGTTAATATTTGTGGTAATTTCGTTTATACCATGTTTATCATGCACAATTTGTCACTGGAATTGTGGCATCATTTTGTATCTTGAGTCTTCCTGCTGCTCAGCTACTCCTGAAGGGGTTTATCTTTATATCTTTACATCTTAATTGAATAAAGTAACCTAAAGAACTAACTTGAAGTACGGATCATCTTTACGATTACATCACATCACTGCCCTTTCCTGTATGTGATTTGGAACAAGTATTCTGAAAGTAAGTAACTCTAGGGCCATTAGGTCAGATATGTATATAAATCTCAATGGAAGTCTATTTTTTAACATCTTATCCCAGCCTGAATGTTGCTTTTTAATATTATTTTTTGAAACTATTTAATTTAGTGTATTTGGCATAGAGTGTAAACCCCGAAGGGTTCCTGACACTGACAAATCTGTGAATATACTGCAATGACAAATGAAAATGGTTTTCTGTTTCTTGCTGAAAGAGAGGTGAGAAGGGATGGTGCAGCGGTGACAGTAGGAATAGGGAAGCACCACTAAAGGGAAGGCAAGTCTGCTTGAAAAGGGCACATCATTTTGGAAGATGTAAATACCAAATAAAAACGCTCAACAAAAAAATGTAATTGAACTGTGCTCCTGTGTCATGTCAGTGCAAAATAAACTGCCTCTCCGTGTTCACTAGCACATTTGGAACTTGAAGCAGAGCATTTGCCTGGAATCACACAATTTTGGCAAGTGGAGTGCAGGGATTAACATCGGTGTCTTCCGATTTGAAAGTCGGTGTATGTCCACGAGTAGTTATTGGTGCATGGTAACAATGAAAACATGATTTGAGTGAAAGAATGCTGTGAGTGAAACATGAAAAGGCACCTATAGCAGTGACAGGGAACATTATACACTGGAGATCCGATGCTTTTATAATATACAGCCAACAAGTGTCTTGTTTTGTTTACCTTTAGTGCTTGCTGGAACTCCACGGCTATGTAGGTATCTGGCAGGCTGAGCTGTGTGCTCCTGTCCAACTGCAAGTTGATCTGTTGAACTCCTGATCAGAAGTCAGTATAGGGCTGTGTCTGAACCTACTTCACCCCACTCTAACCTGTTTTCTGATAGGGTGCAGCAGGCTGAAATGCCTCTCTGCCTGAAAAAAAACGATGGATTTAAGCCCAGATCTCTGTACTGGGGTGAATGTATGACATTGTTCTGCATTCTGTCCATCAACTGTGGTTTTTGCATTTGTCACCCCGAGTGGGCTGAGTATGCTCAGACGTGAGTCCCGTGCTCTTCACACCACTGGAGTCAAGCTATCCTGGCTGATGACGGCTGATAGCCAGAAGTCCCATGCTCACTTTGCCACTGGATTCAAGCTAGCCCACTGATGAGGGGTGATGCCCAGAAACCGGTCCTAGGATGCTTGATTCCTGTCCAGGGAAGACATGGCTTGGCAGTTCGGACTGGACTGTTCCCATGAGGCACAGGGTCAGAGCTGATTTGCATATAGCCAGTGTCTAACCCAGGGTGGCGTAGAGTGCAAAAAAACGATGGATTTAGGCCCAGATCTCTGTTCTGGAGTGAATGTATGACATTGTTTAGCGCCGAGACGCCTACGGGTATTCGTTCGCGCACTATAAATGTCAGTAAATAAATAAATAAATAAATAAAATTATTCTGCTTCTGTCCATCAACTGTTTTTTTTGTCTCCACCTGAGCAGGCTAAATTCTTCAGACATGCTTCACTGATTTGGGCATGCACAGCATGTCTATGGCTTTAAAGGGAGCTGAGATGTAAATCGCCCCTCAAATATTAATTTATGACGTTACAACACATGCAATTACAACGCAGTCTTTTACAACGCAGTCTTTACATCGCAACTACCATTAGATTGCATGATTTTACAATGCAAGCCATTACAACGCATTTTTTATACTACCATTACAATGCATTCCATTACAACGCATACCATTACAACTCATACCATTACAGCGCATAATACTTTTAGGGCAACAGTAGGGTAAGTGTTGGATAGTGTATGGGTAAAAATTACCATTCCCATGTACCCCAAAATCCATACACACCCTAATGCAAAAACATTCTTAATTACTTACCTTATAATGTGTTGTAATGGCATGCGATGTAAAAGTAGTTGCATTGTAACAGTTGCGTTGTAAAGGTATGTTTCCACTCAAATATGTGCAGTCCCCAGAACTCTGTTAATAGTACTTCACTTTTTTACTGCTGACATGTGCACTTTGCCTTGACAGCACACTGACAAGAGAAATAAAAGCATTCAAACTGACAGGTGTGTCAGTTTGTCTATTTTCATGTGTGCTGCTGTATCTGCAAAAAGCAACGTATTCATGTTTTTCTGATTGTTAGTGTGGCTACGCTCCAGCGCCACCTCTATGGGCCAGCCACCCCGGTTATTGGCATTGTAAATTGCAATTACTTTTATTTATGTGTTTAAAAAACCTGCGATAATAAAAGGCATTGTCATTTACAATACCGACCGGTCAAAGTTTCTAAATTGCGAGACCTATTGCATTGCAAATGCTTGTTGTTTACAAGCGCCCCATTCTGCGCTTTTACATTAATAGAGGCCACGCCCCTTTTTTAGATGAGCTGTGTCTAAAGAAAGTTCTGTGGCTGCTATTAAAGTGAAAGTGCGGTATGGAGAGTTTTTTTACCAAAAAAGCATTTGTTTGTCAAGTTGACAAACAAATGCTTTTTGTGTAAAAGCGCCCTGTGAAAGTGTAAATGTAAATGTATTTGAGCTTATATAGCGCACAGCTACCCGCAGTGGGTTTCCCAGCGCTTGCTTAGGGAACCCGTCCTGGTATTCCCCTGTGAGATAACCCCGGCAGGGTATCCACAAGGTGAAAGCCAAGCATCCCGCCGCGAAGGGCCGTTGTGGAGATTAAGCAAGCTATTGCCCAGAGTCGCAGAGTGTGAACCCGTGAGTCGAGAAGGCACCGGAGCGAGAATTATCGAGTCCGTGGAATTTTTAGCCCAAGACCCGCCGAGGCGGGGAATTGAACCCTGGTCCAGGGCCGATCTCAGCTTCCGGGTCTGCCGCCTCTAACCCCTGAGCCACACTTCTCCACAAGTGTGCATGACCTGCTGAATGTTGCAGGAAAGCATGTCAAGCCTGCAGTAGGAGGAAAACATTAAAGAAAATACTGCTTACAAACTAAATAAGAGGTACTGTGTATCAACCATAGTAAAAGGGACAGTTCTCATAGGAGGTTACAAATGAAAACAAGGCAGTACTAAGGAGAGACTAACAAGCCTGTAAACGAATCCGAAGCCAGCATTTACGAAGGACAGTGACACAAGCCAATGACAAATATGGGCAGAGAGTGGGCTGGGATTCAAGTCCATACTCCAATGCAGCATGCCTCGCAGAGCAACACATGCGCTGCCCAAGCTCGGCCTAGAAAACAATAGCTTTGATAGTTGAGACCAATAGGCTATGGCAATGCTTCTTTGGTATGTTTTTTTATACAAATTTCAGTTTTTGTACTTATCTCTCCAAGATTGGCATTCACCATCTCGTATCAGTAAATAGTAAAAGAAAAAATAGCAGCCGTGTCATCCTGTATTTGCGCATGTGTGGTTAATTATACAAGAGTATACACAGACCTGCCAACTCACACAGTACCGTCACGCACAATATCGGCTCCCATCACACAGTCACCCGTTGAGGAGCCAATATCACTCAATGGCAGGGAAAACGAGTTGCAAAACACTGTAAAAAGTGGATTTCTAGCTTGTTTTCCAATGTGTAGCGGGCACCAGGCGTTTCCCCGGTAGGCCGCTAGGGTGGGGGCCATTTTTGGGGGTCGGCAATATTGGCCCATATTTATCCATATTTATTTTTATTTTGTGTTTTCTGAATAAATGAAGCTGCAATTGGTATTTTTCCAAATTTATTTGACTGATAAATGTATACTTACCTTTGAATGTCCAAATGGTTTCAGCAGTATAGAGTGCAAAAGCGTTATCTGAAACACTTGCATTGTAGGATGGCATCAATAAATGTAGATCTGCACTTAATTAAGGTTCATCAGGAAATCTGTTGTCTTTTTTCATCTCCCCTACCTCTCAATCTGTACACCCACTGACCTGGCGCTCATTCCTGACAGTAGAAAAACATCATTCTAACAGACCTATTTTTCAAATTTTCCTGTATTTAAAAATAAATACAGACCGGAAAAGAAATTGGTTTCTGTCTGTATTTATCTGTAAAAATCAGCAAAAACTGAAAACTGGGAGCCCTACTTATAGGTTCTTCTCTGCACAAGACTCCTCCAATCCTAGGCCCCGCCCCTCCTCCTCACAAGGTGAGATTTTTGTTTAAGTGTGCAGGTTTGTATACGCCTTTTTACTGGTCCCTTCTATCATTACACAAATGTACACATACATAATAATGATCCATATGCACTTGTGTTAGAATTATGAAAAGAAGGGGTCCCATGCAACAAATGGACTTGCTAAGAGCAGGCAAAATAACAATAAGTTAAAAAAAATTACTTAGCAAGTAAATTAAAAAATTAAAATTAAATAAAAAAATATAACCTCTTACACCCAATTTAGAACACTTCTCAAAACCCTTCTCTTCTCGCAAGCATATGAGAAAAGCTCCTGTCATCACTCCGCTGCCGCCCTCCCGCTTTCAGCGCCATGAAACCGCTTGGTGTTAGTGCGCTCTACAAATAATTTTAACATAACGTAACATAATTGAGGGCACAAAAAAATGACACGGCAAAAATATCTATTGATAGCAAAAATGTGAAAATCTTTTTTATCACTGAAAAACAGAATCGCTGTGTTTATAAGCTCAATAATGAACAATAAAAAATGTACATAATATAAATGACAATCATTGCAATCAAAAGACATACTCATGCTCATACATATATGCATCCATTCCTCATCCTTCTAATTACCAATATGTAGTGAAAATACACAATACTTAATTGTCCTTAGGACAAAATGGAGCAGAAGGAATTTCAATGTATTGATATTGACAAATAGTGTACATTATTGTGGCCAAGAGACAGAAATAGAAAAAGTTATGATGTTCTAGGCGCGTTTAGGCATGTTGCCTTCATCAGGAAGCCACAGGATTAATCGAAGAAATGTAATGCAAGAATCGACCTGCATAAGTGGGTGACGAGACATGTCCCACATGTGACCAAGGGTTACTGGGGTCTCCTATAGACCGTCGTGGGATCTGGGGTCAAGGAAACGGTGGGTTGCATTAACTGTCCATCGCGGGGTATATATATAGGGAGTCGAGTTATGGCAAGTCCATAGATTTAACGCATATACGTAATCGAAATACGAGGGCTGTGCCTTGATATAAAAGCTGCATCATAGGCGCTAAAGCGCTGTCTGGTGATGCGACATAAATGCACACAAACGTAATGATAATGCATACGCACACTTGTGTTATCACTTTTTTTCCGATGCTGAGCGTTAGCAAAAAGCTTTTTTTTTCCGTCTCTTTGCTGACGCTGAACAACACTAGCAAATAACCTGACACGCCAATATCTCTATACTGGCAGTCTTAACGTGAGAGCTGTTGGCTTTGCCAATGCTTGCATAAATTAACCCTTGGCTAAAGGTTGTTGCAAATGTGTCGCTAAAAAAATGATGAACAGGGCAACGAAGCAATTTCTCTTCGAATCAGTCGGGTCAAGTGGGGGGCGTTAGAAGGTTAATTCTGGGCCCCTGGGGGCCCCAGGGCGTGAAACCGACAAACCCAAGGGTCGATTCTACACAGAAGCTGCGGTCCGTGGCTTGTCCAGGGTGACCTCGGGCGACTGTGAATTACTTTGTACTTGTCTAGTTGTCCAGTGCGGGGGTGAAAGTTCACACGTTAAACAAATAAACCGCAGCGCCTTTGCTCCGGATGTGAATTGTTTAACGGCTGCAGTAATTGGTCGCTGTGTGGTCTTGACACTGATTAATGAGCGCAGAATGGCCCTGTCCATTTCTCTTGCACTAACGTGCTCGCATTTGTCTCCTCTGTTCCGTGGATTTATTTCAATCTAGCGCTTAATGCTGCGCTCAATCTGTTTCTAAGCTCCCATAAACCTGCAGTATTCACAAAAAATATGTAAAGTTGTCAGTCGTTCACTTCTTCACGTGAGTTGACTCGGTTTGCTCACGCTGCCAGTGCACAAACGGCAACAGAAGCACGCCTGGCAGTTTACACAAGTCCGGTATTTTCAGGCACACACACGTCTTGCTCAGCACACGTTGCGTTTAATTGTTTACATGTGCAGAACATGTCCAAACTTTAATGTTTTCAACAAGGAACGTCCTTTACTCCAGCTTTTTGCAGGAGTATGTTTGTGTGAATCAAGTCCTGGATGGGGAACGACCTGCAGCCTGTGAATAGCCACAGGTGTGACGTGTGTGTCTACCTCACCCCGTGTTGTGCCTGGCCACGCCCTTGAAATCCACACTGTGTGTATTGGTAAAGTGCAGCCTGAACCTATCCTTGGGACAGTGGCGTGCGTGGTGTAATGGGGCGGGTGAGGGGGGTGGGGGGGGATTTCGGGTAGAGGGGGAGAGGGGGGGGTATGGGTTACAATACTAGATCATGCGCATCAAGGGGCGTTACATCTGAAAGTAGCATTGTATAACATCTCACATATATAGAATTACTTAACCGAATGCATATGTACAGTCTTTGTGTTGTGATAAATAAAAGATGTAATCCAATTATATTCTTCAAGTAGGTTTATTCTTCCAAGAAAGACCTGAACTCTTCATGCCAGACACAGCTGGACCATCTGCTCACTGAAGCCACAGGCCTGACATCATAGAACCATCTAAAGCATCATAGGGATGCAACATTTTAATCAGAGAGACATGTAAATCAAGACAAATAGGTAAATCATCTAGCATATAAATATAACCCATCTCCCCCCTTTATCAACACAACAAAAGAAAAAAATGAAGACTATAAAAATGAAACTAAAAACAAAAGAAAAATAAACTAAGAAACATAATCGTTTAAATAAGCAGGTAACCTTCTCTCACTGGCATCCCTCAAAATACGTGAAGCACCAGACCCATCTCCCTCCCTTTCAGGCATGGGAACACTATCATTTGCAGATGCGTCACCATAGAACAAAGAATCACCAGCTTGATGATGCTTAAATTCCCCATCACTCATCAGCATCCATGGCGAACATTGTTCATTATCATGTCCACCCTCCAACTCCACAATCTGTTTTTTTTCACCCCTCTGATACAATGCCACCCTCCTTAAATTCCACTCTTGCCCATTTGTCAATCTTACCCAATTTCCTCCAACAGCCTTTATTTTAAACGGTCCTCTAAACTTGTTTACCATATTTGAAAAACCTCCTGGTTTTACTTTCACCCAATCTCCAATCTTGTAAAATAAGTTTTCCTTCACAGACTGTTTTTCACACCATGACTCACCCCTTACAGTTTGCCCACGCATCCAAGAAGGAAGCAATTTTGTGCCTGCCTTTCTCCCACGCATCATGACAAAAGGACTTTTCCCTGAATCATTGTTGATAGTTGTGCGATACGCCCAAAGCATGTCACTCACAGACTCAATAACAGACAAACCAGATCCCTGAGCCAACTGCATCGTACCCTTAACCATGCGGTTGATGCGTTCCACAAGTCCATTTCCTTGCGGGTTGTACAAAGCGCAACACGTATGTTTGATACCCACTGAATCTAAAAATTCCTTAATTTCCAACGATGTGAGTTGTGTGCCATTATCAGTTAGCAAGATATCCGGAAAACCTTCCCTCTTAAAAATCTCACTCAAAACAGCAATGGTGGCTCCTGTTGTGATGCTGTTCATGAAAGCAACCTCTACCCATTTTGATTTTGCATCCACCAATACAACTGCATACCTCTCATTATCCTTCAAGAAGGAAAATGGACCAATAAAATCCAAGCAAACCTTTTCCCAAACTCTATCAGCAATCGAAACATGTTGTTGCTCACCTGAAGACCCAATTCCTACCCTTAACCTTTTTTCTGATTCCTTACAAGTCACACACCTGTCCACCCAATCCTTCACCTGCTGTTCCATGGACGGCCACCAATAAAACTCCCTCAACCTCTTAATAGTCATTGTTTGCCCCATATGACCCTCATGTGCAAGTCCCACTAGTTTATCCCGCAAACCTTGTGGCGGCACAAATTTATCCTCACGCATGACTACACCATCCTTTGTCACAGACAACTGATCCACAATCTTTAAAAATGGACGCACACCGAGTGGAAGTGAGCTCTCCCTCCTAATGGCACCCTTCACCATCTTACAAACACCCATGAGTGTTGCATCCCCCTCCATTCCTCTAATCCATTCCTTCCTTTGAATGGCACCACCCAAGTTCTCCAAGGCATCGTCAACGCTTGCCACAACCTCCTCTGTTGAAAAATCAGAAACAGTTGCTTCTTTGTACGGCAGTCTTGACAGGCAGTCAGCAACTTTATTGCGCCAACCTGGAACATACTCTACTCTACAATCACAATCCTGCAATTTTACTGCCAGTCTAGCCAACCTACCCGAACAATTATTAATCCCTCCTGGCCCTAGCACCTTCAACAATGGTTTGTGATCAGTGCGCAACCTAAACCGACTTCCCCATAAAAATACCCTAAAATGACTAGTTGCCCACGCCGCAGCCAAAGCCTCCCTCTCTATAACTGAATAGTTACGCTCAGACTCTGACAACGAACGTGAGGCAAACGCAACAGTCCTTTCCACTCCACCACGCACTTGTGCCAGAACTGCTCCTATACCTACCCCACTAGCATCCACAGTAAGTATATTTTCCATACCACTCTGAAAGGGAGTCAAGACACCCGCATGAGCAATCTCCTTCTTGATTAAATCAAATGCAGATTGTCGCATCTTGTCCCATGAAAACTTTTTCCCTTTCCTTAAAAGTTCCCTCAAACACTCCGTTTTCTGTGAAAAATTCAACACAAATTTTGAGTAATATTCTACTAGGCCCATGAAGGACCTCAAAGAATCCCTATCATGTGGCACCCTTGCATTTGTAATGGCACTAACCAGGTTTTCTTTTGGTTTTATACCATCTTTAGTCACTAAATGTCCTAAATACTCCACCTCATGTGTCTTGAACCTGCATTTTTCCCGCTTCAACGTCAAACCAGCCTTTGCAATTCTTTCCAGAACCTCTGAAAGTGCACGATTATGTTCCCTTTCATCCTTACCAAACACTAAAATGTCATCTTGAAAGACAACAGCCTTATTGATGCCAGACAACCGTGAATTCATCAAGCGCTGAAACACACTCGCAGCGGAACACAGAGAGACACGTAAATCAAGACAAATAGGTAAATCATCTAGCATATAAATATAACACTTTGCCTCAAAGAAATTTAGAAAAATTGTCAAGAATCACACATTTATTAGTCAAGCGTTGTAGACGAGATTTCAACCCAGGTTGCAAGGTTCCAAAGTCGACCTCTAGCCGCTATACCACGTGTACATCCTTTCCCCTTTGATTACATCTGATCTGTGACTAAAACACTTGGTTGTCCCGTGACAACCAATTCCGTGACTTGGTTGTCAGGGAAATGGACATCTTTGATTCGCGAGATCCCAATGAGGTCCCACTTATCAAACCCTTTGGATCTCCAGAGGTTTCCCAGTTTCTCAGAATTCCACAGTGGTGTGGCTACACTGTTTTCCCACTTCAGGTGCCTATTGACTGTGTGCCATATCTGGACGGCGTGCGCCGTTGGGCCAGTCAGTGGGAATCTACGGGGCTTACCGTATAATGCTCTAGAATACTCCACCCCTGGGAGAAGCCACCTACCCATGGCGTATCCGGGATCATTGGGGGGGCCATAGATCCCGTGGTTGATGGCCGCAAACTGAGAATTATCTAAGAATTATCGAAGAGTGGTCAAAGTGGTGAAAATATGGACCCATGGAGCGAGGGGGCTACAGTCAGGACACCTGGGCAACATTATTTGGATTTGTGATCGACCAACAAATTCAGGCGATGTCAAAATATCACGGATAGAAAAATCTTGTACCATATATAGGGTCCTAATTATTGTAATGTTGCCCCGCTAGGTGCATGTTTCTGTTAATAATTCCAGTGTTGTGATGTGTTTGCAGGGGATATATAGGGTTTGATATCTGTGTTTTACCACCAAATCTCTGTACATAGTAGTTATCTTACGGGCATGTTTGGAATAAGCCACTCTTGACAGAGACCAGCCATAAAAAAAACACACAAAGGAGCAGACCAGGTCTGTAGGATGGTGTGTCGCCATACTTAGAAACGGTGATGAGGAAGCAGGATGGAAGGTAGATGGAAGGGTGAAAGAAGGTTGGAAGGAAGTGTGCAAGGAAGGTAGGTATGGTGATGAAGAAGCAGGATGGAGGGTAGATGGATAGGTGAAAGAAGGTGGGAAGGAAGTGTGCAAGGAAGGTAGGGATGGTGATGAGGAAGCAGGATGCAAGGTAGATGGAAGGGTGAAAGAAGGTTGGAAGGAAGTGTGCAAGCAAGGTAGGGATGGTGATGAGGAAGCAGGATGGAAGGTAGATGGAAGGGTGAAAGAAGGTTGGAAGGAAGTGTGCAAGGAAGGTAGGGATGGTGATGAGGAAGCAGGATGTAAGGTAGATGGAAGGGTGAAAGAAGGTTGGAAGGAAGTGTGCAAGGAAGGTAGGGATGGTGATGAGGAAGCAGGATGGAAGGTAGATGGAAGGGTGAAAGAAGGTTGGAAGGAAGTGTGCAAGGAAGGTAGGGCTGGTGATGAGGAAGCAGGATGGAAGGTAGATGGAAGGGTGAAAGAAGGTTGGAAGGAAGTGTGCAAGGAAGGTAGGGCTGGTGATGAGGAAGCAGGATGGAAGGTAGATGGATAGGTGAATGGGCAGTTGAATGTATGAGTGGATGGCAGAGTAAACGGGAAGGTGAGGGTATGAATAGATAGATGGATGGATAAAAGGAACAACTGATTGTAAGATGGATGGGTGGATGGATGCAAGCACGCATGCATAGAACATGGATGTGTGAACTGATGGTTGGATGGAGTGGCCCACGGACTGTTGGAATGGTGAATGGATGAAAGATGAATGGATGCCCCATTAGAAAGCTGGAATGGTGGGGGGCGTGGCTTGGCGGGCGAAGATGGCGGTCGCAGCCTTGTAGAGCTCCCGCCGGCCCGGTCTGAATCCGATCATTTATCCTGACCCCCGAGCCAACTGTAGGTGCCCAGTGACTGAATTCGATCCAGTGGGGTCTCCAGTCTGCGTTGGTGTGTCGATCCTGCGATTCCTCCCTTCCTGTGATCGAGGGGAGACGGCGGCGGAGTGCGGCCTGGTGGCTGGCCGGAGACCGGGGTCCTCGAGTTTCGCGACGCCTGGTGGCACTGTGACCTGGCGGGTGCGGGTGGCATCCGCCACGCCGTCCTTGGCTCATCTCATCGGCTGTGATCGCCTGGAGTCTGGGACGAAGTCAGCGACTCCTACCTGTCGGCTCATCCTCTGCAACGACCGGCGAGTGGTGGCAGTGAGGCGGGACCCGGCGACGGTCGCGCGGCCGGACTTCTTGTACCCGGGAGAGATCGGGGCTGAACTGGTGGTCGGCCGGGCCGGCTGCTCCACTTTCCCTGGCCTGGCCCGCAGGTTACGGCGACCCATGGACCGCGGATCTACTGCTTCATCCTGATACCCTGGACGGCTGCTTGTGGGGTCGAGTGTGGGTGCGGCCTGACCTGCTGGGGCGAAGCCGGGGCCTCGATTTCCGCGACATCCGATTGCGGCGTCCCTCTCTGGGACCTCATCTGGGCCGCTCCGACCCAACTACTGGAGCGGTGCCCGAGAGTGGGGGTGGCCCTGCCCGGCGATCGCCATGACCAGGGACAGGGGCGGAGGCCCGCCCAAGCATGGACCCATCGATAAATTCACGGGGCCGAGTGGTGGCGCTGGGGCGACCGGTGGCGGCGGCGGCCCCGGACCAGACAATACAGCTATCCTGGCGGCCATCACCCAGTCTCGGGACATGCTTGATGCCAAGATAGGAGCGGTTGGGGCGGATGTCACACTCCTACGCCAGGATCTTCGCAACGCAGTGGAGCGGATCGCCGGGGCCGAGACCCGCATCACGGAGACTGAGGCGGACGTTAGTGGCCTAAAGAAGCGCCTAGCGGAGGTGGAAAGCGTCCAGAGGACACTGGCGGCCCGCGTGGAGGATGCAGAAGGGCGCGCACGGCGCAACAACCTCCGCTTCATCGGTTTTCCGGAGCGGTGCGAAAAAGACAGCATGGAGAGGTTCCTGACCGAGTGGCTAGAGGGCTGGCTCCCTGAAGGGGCGCTTTCTAAATGCTTTGTGATTGAGAGAGCCCATAGGGCTCTGGCCCAGCGGCCGCCGGAGGGTGAGCGCCCACGGCCGGTTATAGCCCGCCTGCTGAACTATCATGACCGGGATGTCATCCTGCGGGAGGCGAGGAACAAGGGCTCCCTCGCCTTCGAAAATCATACCATCATGATTTTCCCGGACTACACGAAAATGGTGCAACAGCAACGGCAATCCTTTATGGACGCTAAGGCTAAGCTCCGGGGCCTCAAGCTCCAGTACTCGCTCCTGTATCCAGCTCGTCTGCGGGTGATCCATCAGTCCCGTACCCACTTCTTCGACTCGCCCGAGGAGGTATTTCGCTGGACGGATGAGGCGGTGCGACTCCGGCCCCACGCACAGCCGGGACTGGATCCGGGCAGGTCTCCGGGATCGTCGCCGGAGCGGACACATCGCCAGCCCAGGAAGGGCCGACATCGGCGGTCTCGCTCCAAGAAAAGGTCGGCGTCCGCCTGTGCGTCGCAATCGGGTGGCACTAGGGACTCTGAACACTCCGAAGCGGGCAGCTGAACACTGTTGGGCCTACGCATATTCCATATGCTGCGAATGGACTTGCTCTGCTTTGGCCGGTGAGACTGTTTTCTTTTGCTCTTGAGGCGCCGGCCGGCTCCCCTGTGGGGACTCCAACTATAGACATGGGACTCTGTGTGGCTCGGAGGGTACTGTATATGGGCCTCAGACCCTCACGGATGTGAGTGTTGGTTGGGGGGTGGTGAGTGTGTGTTTTGGGGGGGTTTTGGGGATCCATTGGTGTGGCGGGCCTTGAGTCCTTTGTTCTGGGCTCGGGTCTCTCCATGCCGCGACAGGTACTTCACTGTTTTCTGAGGTATTGGGGTGGTGGGTGTGGGGTGTGGGGGGATGTTTTGCTGTTGCGCTTGTTATTGGGGGGGCTCTGGGTTGGAACGGGGGTGTTGCATTGGCGGGCTGGGGGGGTGGATCCACACATGTCGGGGGCTGGGTTTTCTGTCTATCTGCGGGTAGCACCTGGGTGGGTGGGTGGGCCGGACTTTGGACTGTATGTTGATAATGGCTAATGCCGCAAACGTGCCTCCTTCGAAGACCCTGCGGGTGGTGACATGGAATGTGCGGGGTGTCCTGGATAAGATTAAGCGTGGGGCTGTGTTGCGGTGGGGGAAACGGGAGATGGTGGATGTCCTTCTGCTTCAGGAAACACACATGTTGGGCTCCAAGGCCCTTAGCCTCCAGAGATTCGGCTATCACCAGGTCTATCATGCTGGCTTTACGAGGGGCTCCCGGGGAGTGGCCATACTGATTCATCGTAGGGTGGCCTATGTCCACGAGAAGCAATGGATTGACCCCCAGGGCAGATTTGTCTTCGTAAAAGGCCTACTGGGTTCCGAGCCGGTGGTTTTTGGAAGTGTTTACGCCCCTCCCCCCCTGCAATGGGCACTGTCTGAGCGGCTGTTTGCATTGTGGGACGAGATCCCTGAGGTCCTGACTGTGGTGGGGGGTGATTGGAATGAGGTCATGGATGTGGGCCTGGACCGCCAGCGGCGAGCGCATGTGGTGTCTGACCCCCCCCCCGCGGCTGCCCCCACCCGGTTGAGTGCGACGGTGCACAGTCTGGGCTGGATAGATGTGTGGCGGCACTTTCATCCTGCGGTACGGGCCTTCACATATGTATCGGCGGTGCATGGGTCTTTCTCGAGGCTCGACTACTTGTTTGTACCAGGGGCCTGCCTGAGTCGTGTTCGGGACGCCACGATACTCCCCAGGGGCCTCTCAGATCACTCCCCCGTCCTGGCCACTCTGACCCTCCCAGTTAAACGACAACCTTTTCGCTGGCGTATGTCAGCCTGGCAGCTGCAGCGGCCGGACTATGTGGCGCACCTTCGGGAGGCAATTGACCATTTCTGGCGCGAGAACCTGGTGGGGGGCGCCGACGCTGTGGTGGTGTGGGAGGCACTGAAGCCCACGATCCGAGGCATTGACATAGCTTGGTGTGCGGCCGCTCGGCGGGAGCACCGGGAGGCCATCGTGGCAGCCGCGGCCCGTGTGGAGGAGTTGGAGCAGCGTAGTAGACTTGGGGGTGAGGAGGGCGTGGTGCGCCGGCTTCTGCAGGCCCAGCAGACTTACTCCTCTGTCCTTTATGAGGAGGCCCGACTAGCGTGGCTCGCCACGCGTAGTAGGGTGTACCAGTGGGGCGATAAGTCCTGCACCATGCTACATAGACTATGCCAGGCGACTTTCCAGCCCCTGGAGCTGCCCGGCCTCACGGCAGAGGATGGCTCCGTCATGACCGATCCGGACCAATTGGCGGCCAGCTTTGCCCGCTACTACGAGTCACAATACGCTCCCCGAGACCCACTGGGAGAGAGCGAGATTGCCTCGTACCTAGATGACTTACTCCCACAGGCAGTCCCGGAGGAGACTAGAACGGCCTTAGAGGTCCCGCTTACGTCTGAGGAGCTGGGGGAAGCCCTGGGCCAGCTGAATACGGGGAAAGCACCCGGCCCAAGTGGCTATCCTGCCGAATTTTACAAAAAGTTCCACGTCCAGCTGGGGCCCCACTTCCGCAATGCGCTAGAGGCAGCGCGGTCTGGTGGCGAACTACCTCCTGACTGGCGTCACGCTGAGATCGTGGTCTTTTTGAAGCCTGGTAGGGCGCCGGACCGTCATGACTCGTACAGACCTATCTCCCTCCTCAACATCGAGGCCAAGGTCTTGGCGAAAGCTCTGGCGAACCGCCTTCTGCCCCACATAGCCGACCTGGTCCACCTCGACCAGGCCGGGTTCATGCCACACAGAGCCACCCGACACAATATCCGGCGGGCGCAGGCAGCGGTCGACGCCATGAGCGCTGGAGATGAACAGGCCGCACTTCTCCTGGCGGACATGGACCGAGCCTTTGACTCGGTGAGCTGGGCGTATCTCTTCGCCTTGTTGGCCCGCCTAAACCTCGGACCAGTCTTTCTGTCCTATGTCCGTCTCCTCTATACCAATGTTACGGCGTCGGTCCGAGTGGCAGGCGCGGTCTCAGGTCGCTTCCCAATCGGCCGCGGTACCCGCCAGGGTTGCCCGTTGTCCCCGTACCTATTTGCCCTAGCCATGGAGCCCCTCGCGTCGCGGGTGCGACTAGACGCCCAGGTGCGAGGATTTGTATGGAGTGATACCCTTACGGATAAAATTGCACTCTACGCAGACGATGTCCTCCTGTTCCTTACGGACCTGCGGCGCTCTGGCCCTCGAATCCTGGAGATCATGAGGGGGTTTGGTGAAGTCTCCGGGCTTACCCTTAACCCTTCTAAGTCGACCCTATGGGTTTTACGTGGTGGGGTGGTTGCCGATGGTTGGGCGGCTGACCTGTGTGTAGCGACGGACGGCCTGAAGTACTTGGGTGTTTTCCTCTCGACTTCGCGGGCCGCGGCCTGGTCTCGTAGTGTCCTGCCGGTGTGGGAACGGGTCCAGACGGATGTTAAAACGTGGTCCAGGATGCCGCTTACGATTTTTGGGAGGTCGGCCATCTTTAAGATGGTGGCATTGCCGAGGCTGTTGTACCAACTCCAGCATTTCCCGCACCCTATTGGCATGGAATGGTTCCGTCAGGTGAACTCCGTGCTGGGCCGCTTCCTGTGGGAGGGTGGAGCAGCCAGGGTGGCCCTGAAGACATGTTTCTTATCCACCTATTGCGGTGGCTTGGCCACGTCCGATCTCCTCTCCTACTACCAAGCTTCGCATCTACTTGTCCTTAACGACTGGTGGTACGGGGACAGGAACGATCCGGCATATGCTCTGGAAAGGCATCTTATGGGTGAACGTACGCTCCACACCATTCTCTACTCGGCGCGTATACGCCGTGGGTTGCCCTCGGTAACGAGGGTGGTCTTTGCAGTGTGGCGGCAGTCTTTGCGCCGCATGGGATGGTGGGGCAAATTAACGGCGGAAACGCCGTTGTGGCATAACGGTCTGCTCCCGGAACTGGCGGCCCTGGCTGGGTTTGAGGGTTGGGAGACTATCGGAATAACGCAGCTGGGCCACGTCATGTCCGGCGCGACTCTCAAATCCTTTGCAGACCTCCAAGTGGACTTTCAGTTGCATCCGACCCAGTTCTTCCGCTACTTACAGCTGCGTCATGCCCTCGCCCCTAGCATAGCCGGCCTCGACTCCCTCCCGGAGTTTAGTCCGATCGAGGCGAAGGTCTTTATGGGTGACTTGGGAGACAAAAAGGTCTCTAGGATCTATCAGACCCTTGTTATTCACTGCTCGTCTACTCTCAGCTCCCTCCGGGAAACTTGGGAGGTGGACGTGGGCACCTTGGATGAGGACGACTGGAGAGAGGCTCTGGAGTCCCCGCGTGGCGCCGCAATCGCGATTCGGCTCCGCCTCATACAATTCAAGTATCTGCACCGGGCCTATTACACGCGTGAACGACTGTGGAAGGCTGGTTTGATTGCGTCGTCGGAGTGCCTGCGGTGTGGAGAAGTGCCTGGCACCTTGTTGCATACAGTATGGTCATGTGGACGTGTGGCTGGCTTCTGGAGGGGTGTTTGGAATTGTCTGGCTGAAGTCCTGGGCTGGGACCTCCCCCGTACCCACCGGCTAGGCCTACTACACATCATGGAAGGGGTTGGGGGCAACATTTATAAGCGTCATCTGCTGCTGCTGGGCCTGGTGGTTGCTAAGCGAGACTTGGCTCGGGCCTGGAAATCCGTGAGGGCCCCCCCCCTGTCGGCATGGAAGGCGGGGCTGGACTACTTTATGGGTCTTGAGAAACCGATTTTTGAGGCGCGGGGCTGCCCGCGCAAGCACTTCAAGATCTGGAAGCGGTGGGCCGAATACCGTGGTTTATCCTTGGAGCCCCCGGCGGAACCGGAGGAGGACATGTGATCGCAGCACTGTTTCTGGCCCTACTGGCGCAACCCGGGTTGCATCGTACCTGCTTCTTTTATGCAAACCATATATATGTTGCCTCTGTACATGTGTGGAAGGGGGGGTGGGATAGTGGGTGTGGGTGGGGGTATAGTTGGGGTTGGGTTGGGTGGTGGGGGGGGGTTTTTCCTTTAAAGCTGAGCTTCCTTAATGCTTGATTAATATCTCTTGTGTATGTTATCAATACATTGATCTTGATGTGGTGATCTTGGTGTGGGAAGGTGCCACATACATGTCATTCTTATGCTCAAATAAACTTGGTTGTGAAAAAAAAGAAAGCTGGAATGGTAGGTATTGGTGGATGGATGAAAGGGTGAATGGACAGATGCTAAGACAACAGATGCAGGGAGCTCTTCTAGGGAGGGGCAGGCTCGCTTGTTTGGCTTGCATGATGCCATCAGTGCTTTGGTTGCAGGTATTGTATTTTCTGGCTACTCCCTTGATACGGAGGGGAACAAATGACCACCTGGAAGGTGGTAAATCCCAGCGACTGAGATGAGTTCAAGCATTGCACCATTACTTGTTTCTCTGGCTGGTGTGTGGTGTCCGCCCACTCACTATGCACAAGATTTCCTAGTCTTCAGCCTGAGTGTGATTGGTTTGAATCCTGTAAAGTTTAATAGTGCCCTTTTTTTCTTGCCCTGCAGTGACCAACCGGAAGCCCTCCCAGGTGTCAATCACGAAGGTGAAGCAGTTCGAGGGGTCTTCCTGCTTTGTGAGGCGGTCGCAGTGGATGCTGGAGCAGCTGCGGCAGGTCAACGGCATCGAACCAAACAAGGTGAGCCCTGGGCCTGCCTCGGTATGTGGGTGGAATCTGGATATATATGTATGTGGGTGGAATCTGTCTCCCTATGTATGTGGGTGGAATCTGTCTGCCTATGTATGTGGGTGGAATCTGTCTGCCTATGTATGTGGGTGGAATCTGCCTGAGTATGTGGGTAGAATCTGGATATGTATGTGGGTGGAATCTGTCTGCCTATGTATGTGGGTGGAATCTGGATGTATATGTGGGTGGAATCTGTCTGTCTCTGTATGTGGGTGGAACCTGTCTGCCTATGTATGTTGGTGGATTCTGAAACTATATGTCGGTGGAATCTGGATATACATGTTGGTGTAATCTGAGTCTCTCAATGCTTAGGGGGGGAATCTGAATCTCTCCGAATGCATGGGTGGAATCTGAGTCTGCCTCAATGCATGGGTGGAATCTGAGCCTGCCTCAATGCATGGGTGGAATCTGAGTCTGCCGCAATGCATGGGTGGAATCTGAATCCAGCCTCAATGCATGGGTGGAATCTGAGCCTGCCTCAATGCATGGGTGGAATCTGAGTCTGCCGCAATGCATGGGTGGAATCTGAATCCAGCCTCAATGCATGGGTGGAATCTGAGTCTGCCGCAATGCATGGGTGGAATCTGAATCCAGCCTCAATGCATGGGTGGAATCTGAGTCTGCCGCAATGCATGGGTGGAATCTGAGTCTGCCGCAATGCATGGGTGGAATCTGAATCCAGCCTCAATGCATGGGTGGAATCTGAGCCTGCCTCAATGCATGGGTGGAATCTGAGTCTGCCGCAATGCATGGGTGGAATCTGAATCCAGCCTCAATGCATGGGTGGAATCTGAGTCTGCCGCAATGAATGGGTGGAATCTGAGTCTGCCTCAATGCATGGGTGGAATCTGAGTCTGCCTCAATGCATGAGTGTGTTTTGCTTTACCAGGTATGTTGCGGGGTGGGCTCATGGGGCATCAAGACCGGTTGGCATTCCGGGCACGGGCGCTCTTTTCTTTATAAAGAGGTCACTAAGGTTAAAGTGAACCTTTAATTTGACATCAATTATGCAAAGATCAGGAGACAACAATACATCGTTCCAATACAAGCTCTGTTCATGTAACATGGGGCGGAGTTAGAATTGTCCATTCCTTCCCTGAAGAAGGCGTCTAGCGCCAAGAGGAAGGACTACAAAGGAGCGGCACAACATCTTCGCATCGAGGTGGTCCCTCCCATCCCCCTGGCTTGCAGCGTGGGAGCGCCCTCCTACATCCAGGGCTTCATCTGTTTTCCTCTTCCCAGGGTCACTTCCAGTCAATGTTCCAGTGTTCTACATAATCATATGGACCTCAGCGTGCCACATGATATCGAAAACCAGTCTGGTCCGGCTGCAGAGTGCCCTTTCCACCGGTTATTCTCAGTTAGATCTTCCCTGGATTTGGCCCACTTCAGTACTTGGGTTTTAGGTTCTGATTCACACCCTGGTGGACAGAGCGTGCACCAGGTGCCGCTCTCTATATGTGTGGGGTGAGCTCCCAGACCCTTTATGGCCTTCTTCAAGTGGAGATCTGGTGCATGTATCTTCCTCCTCCCCCAGATTTGCCCGGGGTCAGGGCACAAACTGAATGGTGTTCTCCAAGTAACTGGCAGAGCACATAATTCCAGGCTGGGACAGGCTGACCTGAACCTAAACCTTTCTTCTTACTCAGTGCAAAGATCGCCATGTTTGTGAAAGGTCTGCTCACTTGACCCCAACCAGTAAAACCACAAACAAAACTAAAACGGTAACCTGAACCCTAATCCTCTTTTTACCCAGAAGAGAAAGGCCTGAATACTTTGCTTTTGGCCTCTCTTGTTGTATGCATTGTTCATGGACATTCCATTTGGGATATTAAAAACACCATAATTGGTCTTGTATCATTGGGTTCTTTTGGCTAAATTATTTCTTGGCTTCATTAGCCATCTTCTTTCTAAAGTGTGAAAGATGAGATTGTGTTTCTGATATTCAAGAACTGGCTTCGTTGATAAGCTTATGCTCGAATTTCAGCATTCAAAGAAAGTTCCAGGCCCATAATAATGAATATTGAAACCACCTATGGAAGAATACGTCATAGAGTTGTGACACTAAGGAACGGGCCTCACTACTGGCTGCGAGTGATGCTTTTTTAATGTGAGCATCTAATTTTACCCGGTGCGTTGAATTGAAGTACTCTGCACTGAACACAATGTTTGTATTGATTGTGATGTTTGGTGTCACCGTGCTGTTTTCTCCAGTGAAGAATTGATTTCTGCTTTTTGCATAAAGAAAGGCCGATTGCATTTAAAATTAAGCATGCCATGCCCCTGAGGGGGTAAGATGTGCACTATGTTTGCAATGAAGGCACACTGACGGACATTGAGCGAAGATCCACACAAAGCCGACTCCTTCCATTACATTTCCAAATCTTACCCAAGGGAGACAGCATTGATTGTTTCTATTTATAAATCCCAGGATCTGAATCTCTTCTGCAGACATTAGCTAAATGATTACCCTCTTACAAAGCCCTCATCAATCCCTCATTTTAGGCAGGGTCACAATGTTAAATCTCATAGTCTGGGGAATGGACTTGCGAGCAAATCTGCATCAGGAAGAGCAGGATGGGATTTAAAGGAAGATGGATCACATTCCATGAGAATTCTTCTGGGACGGGGAACTGGTTGGAAACCAGTTATTAACAGTCTTCATTCAATACTATTCTTATTTATGACTGCCAATATGCAGTAAGTGCACTCAGAGTTTAGAAATGACTTGTAGAGCATCAGTATTAAAATGCACGCCATTTGTCAAATACTGCATATTCCTCCAGGACAAGCTGGATGAGATAGCTGTGTTTTTAGCTCATTGTCTCTACCTTTTTTAAGGAGATATTTTGTTTAAAAAAAACGTCAATTACTAATAGAATTGGGAGTGACAGCTGTTGTTTTGAAATGCAGCATTTACATTCCTTTTACTTAAGTTCTGACTCTGGTATGTTTTACGTCAGTCTGATGTGTTAGAAGGTTATCGTTTCCACAGCAGAATAATAAGCAAGTGAATTCCCATCTTCATGAAATGGCAAAGTGACATTCTGCTTCCTCCAGTCGTACGAACGGCCTTCCCATATCCACATCAGCGAGGCTCCGATAGAGAATGTACTACAGACAAACTACAATGGTGGATGACGTTATGCAAGTGCAGATATAACCGAAGAAGTAACAACCAGAGTACAGAATAATTTAGAGGATACAGACATGGTTAGTATTCTTTGCTGGCAAACAAGGATCTCTGTTGCACCTCTTCATTTTCTTTGACCATCACAGGAGGAACATATTACTTTAAATATCTGGATTTATACTTGAATCTGGAGGTTAAATTGTCCCTAAATACTCCCAGCTCTTACAGCTGATGAAAGTGAAGCACAAGGAAAGAATTGATGTAACCAAGCGGACACAATTCAAACTGAGGAAACAAGATTGGAATTTATTTTCCTTCCCACCATCTTCACCCAGACTGTATGAGATTGTGGAGAGCGGGAGGGGGTTCAGGAGTAACTTTAGAATAAACAACCTATGAACCCACTATACAAGGAAGATCATGGGAGAAAGAAAAATGTATGGGCTGTTTATGTTTGCATCTTACCAAAGTAAAATCTAATTCACACATGGCAAACAAGACAAGAGGAAAATGATCCACGCCGGGTAATTATAAGGGGCCCTTGAGTCCCTGTATGACATAAGATTGGACTATGTTAACTCCTTGTATCTCGGCCTCCTGAATACCTCCTGGGCCGACTACAGGTGATTCAGAATGTGGCGGCAAGGGCCATTTTTCTGCCAGGGCCAGGACTCATACAACTCAGCTTCTGTCCTCGCTGCACTGGCTCCCGGTACGGAAAAGAATACATTTTAAAGCCTGGGTCCTGGTCTTTAAAACATTTCATAAGATTGGAGCAGCCTACCTTAGGGTAAGATTTCAACCTTATATTCCACAGCGTACTTTGAGATCTTCTTCCCAGCTGTTGATCTCAGCTCCGAAGGTCCTGCTGTCCCAGGTAGGGGGGTAGATCTTTCCAAGCAGTGGCCTTTCGGCTGTGGAATAGCCTACCCTTCTCCCTTAGACAGATCCTGGACCTCCTTACTTTTAGGAAGATTATGAAAACATGGCTCTTTCAGTTGTGAGCTTCGCAGTAGTGGAATGCTTTGTTTGATGTTTTGATGTTATGTGGTCTCCGTTTCTCAGTGCCGGGACACTCCTGGGAGTAGCCGTGCACTTTATAAATATTAGCGAACATAACATAAGATATGGCTAGGACCAGAGAATAACGAAGAATTATACAAAATTGTAAGGAATGACCTCGCACTCTCTGGGTTTCAGGCTTCATTATTGGCCATTCTTGCTCGCTAAAGAATCCTCTGATGGGCAGGCTTCATGTGTTCACAGGATGTGGAATGGGATCTCCAACATGAAGGATAAAAATATTTGTTACCTCCTCATTTAAATTACCTTTATTTGCTGAGAAGGCAGCGAGATGGTTAAAACATGGAAAGGATGCAAAAGAGTGGATATTACCCCTGCATCTGGCAGGTCAACATGTTTCAACCCGGGCCCCATCCGGGGTCTGTGGCATTCATTGGGACCGGGGATCCCTATTATCCTATGCTATAAGCAAACGCACGATCAACACACAGCAGTTGCACACACAACCTATGAATACAGGAAGCCTGCCCGCCGTTAGAGGGTTCTGTGGAGAGCACGGATGGGCAACGATGAGCCATGACACCCAGGGTGCTGTATGAGTGCTTACTTACACTTTTTTGTACTTATTTTTGATTCTTCGAAATACTGTGGTCCTATCCATATCTTATGCCATAACAGGACTTTAGCACCCCCCATATTAGGGTATTCTGCAGGCATTGACCCCATAACCTTAAAATATACATATTCTTAGAAATAGTAGGGAGCACATAGAACAACCTCACGTGTATGTCCTGAAGAAGAGACTAATCGGGGTTTTGAAAGGGCCTGACTGGTTTGCAGTAGAGCATTAGCAAGGAGGCGGTCTTGTTACCACCAATCTGGACTCACAGACCTCACTCAAGAAGCCTGGCCATGTGAGACCTTCTCAAAGCAGAGGTTGTACTCTGAAGATCCTGCTCCCTGTAGAAGGTCATCACAGCTGCCGAGAAGGAAACAAATGCATTGACTGGAGAGGTCATGAGATTGGCTGTTTCTGTGTGATCTCTGTGAGCGAGCGCTAGAAGGTCTGATAACATCTGAGTGTTTTCCAAAATGTCCATGACTAACGCTCAGCTTCCCAGGCACTCCTCTGCGATTTATGATCTGTTATCATATCTGAGATATGCGGCTTTTCTCCTGAATTCTCTGTGTTCCACCCCGTGCCCACAATCTGAATTCTCTCATTTTTAAATGAAGTTCATATGCAACATCCTTAATATGCTAAGAATCATGGGTTCATCTTCATTCACCCTGAAATATATTGAAAACCTTTGTGGGAACAAAGGAACTAAAGTTTAGAAATTAAGGAATATGTCCTCACCTAAGGGAATCTGTTGTCACAGACTCTGAAACACACAGGTGTTGTCTTTCTAGCCTTGACCCTTCCCAGAGAGCTCAGAGGTGTTACTGGTTCATGTCCTGCAGGCAAAATCATTGAACAGAAGGACAGGAACAGTTGCGTCTTACTATGAAAAGCCATAAAGTATCAGGGCCCGGTAAGTCGTTACTCCTTACCACAGAGCGGAAATAGCCTCGCTCCAAATTCAAGGATAATTCCTCTTATCTGTAGACTTTGGTCACCCTGTAGTCCAAATCCTCGTTCATGTGTTGGCTGCATGTGATACTGTTTCTTAGGATATTTTCATAAATTGACCCTGTAATTTCTTTGGCATTCTGGCAAGTGCCCTAATGTGCTTAAAATCCTTAACAGAATTCATGGCAGAACATGCACCATTGGTTGACGGCCTGTTCTCTCGCAGAGTTCTTGAATCAAGTTTCCTTAAGGCTCAGCGGTCACCTTAACCACTGTCCTTTTAATATACTGCATTTTACTCCATAGTTTAGCCACCTTTCTCACACCAGCATTGTCTCATCCATCCTCTGGCATAGAAGCCTCCATCTACCCTATTGATAGCCTCTTCTAGCTGTAGAGCAAAGAGCAAACAAAATGCAAAATCCTTAAATTTGACCTTTATCAACCCATCTACCCTACTTTTTCTTTTTTACTGAACATTTAGGTCAAGGGATGGCAGAGTTCACTTTGTCATAGAAGTATCCGAACTCAAGAACATCATAGTTTTGTTCAAACACACCAACTTCCAAGTGAAGTTATTGTAAAACCTCATTCCTATGTCTCGAGTCAAGTCCGAGATCTTTTCGTCTGAGGTCTTCTACTCTCCTGAAAGGAGGATGTACCATGTGTCTTCGTGTCACCAATCACAGTTTGTACCAGCACTGAAAGTTCTAAAAGTGAGCCTCCCGCCTAAAATTCAGAACTATATAATTCCTCCTCGATAACGGAACTCGTGATCCGCTGTTGGCCAGGAAGCCATCTAGAGCACTGGTCCTCAGTATGGGAGAAGCCTTCTGGTGGCTCTCATCACCCTGACCCCACACTCCTTCAGGCTGACCAGAAATGGTCTCACCACCGGCATACCACATTTTTTGAGAGGCAGCCCCGTAAGAACTATCCACGAAGAGGGGAACCGCCTCCATCTACACAGTTGTGTAGGGGTTTTCTTGTTTCACGACGCATTCCTGGCAACCACTTGTGGGTGGAGATCACAGAAGTCTGTTAGATGCTAGTAGCTCTAAAACAGCCTCGTGTTCTACGTGTCGCTACGTACCTAACAAATAATGAAGATAGGTTTCTTTAACTGCATCAATTTCCCCTGCTCTTTCTGTGGGAGGAGCCTGGCACTTGAATGTTGCTAGTTGTGTTTGTAGACTACTTTCAGAGCAGTGGTAATATTTGATCCCCCGTTTTTTCCTAGGATTCCCCGGAGTTCGATTTGTTATTCGAGAATGCCTTTGACCAATGGGTGGCAAGTTCCGGTTCAGAAAAATTCACCTTCTTTCAAATTCTCCATCACTCCTGCCAGCGGTATCTTCCCGACAAGAAGCCGGAGTTCATCAACTGCCAGTCCAAACTTTTTGGAGGTGAGTCGCAATCTGATCCACCAGCTATACTCAAACTGTTAATATGATAAACTGTTTCAATTTTTCATGCTGTTGCTATTTGAAGTTAACCACTTTTGAACTTCTCTGGCAATACAGTTTTTGTCGTATTTTTCCCTTTTTTATTTTCTCTTTTTAAGATATGTTAGGGAAAGATCAAACAAATGGAAAGTGCTTATGTGCTTGTTCGACAGTGTTTTTTTATTTAATTTTTATTTTTATTCAGTTTTACGGTGAAGTTACCCTACTAGGGCATGTCCCTCACAATGGATCTCTTTCACAAAACACTTGATCACCTACCACTTGGGTTCGTCAAAAGTTGAAATTTCATTTGTAAACTCCAAATCTTCAGGCATTGTGAGTTTTTATGAATGTTAATTCATGCTATTAATGCCTCTTACCGGACTCTTCTACATGAGTAAGTCTGAGCTATTGAAGAGTAAGTGGGGGAGTCTTATCATGTACTTCCTTTTTCTCTCTCTCCCTACCTGCTCGGCGTCGGGAAACCCCTTTGTGTAGCTGTGTCCTACACATTTAATCATAATAATAATATGAGAGGTGCCCCTGTAAACTCTTGGGAACACCCCCATAAAGTGAAACGTTGGGTTTAATTCACAAAAGATTTACATGGGTTACCCCTTAAAGGAGGCACGTGAGATGCTACAACGTGTTTGAGTACCCAGTAGAGTGTAGGAACAGTGAACAGTCCTATGTTTTATGGGAATATTGAGCAAGGGGTTTCCATATGGATAAATGACAAGTTACAGGACAGAGCTCATCACTCATGTGATCCGTTCCCGCACCCGGGTCAGGGTTTGGGGGGGGTTTAGGGTTAGGCTAGGGGGTTAAAGTTGCAATATGAAGATAGCTGCTACCTCTTGCAAATGGTCTCTGTAAAGCGCATTGACACCCATGCTGCCTGGTTCACTCTACTCAACCACTAGATGGCAGACTGTACCCCTCCAGAATCCCATAAGGCGCCAATAGAGTAATCCTGGGCCAAACACTGATTTAAGGTTGGCGTCTTATCTAGATTTAATGTTTTTTAATTGGCCCAGAGGGGATTGCATTAAAAGCGAATATCCAGGCAGCTTCTTTAGGTGTCTGTAGGAGAATGCCAGAGTCCTGATGTCTACAAACAGCACATACAAGAGCAGGCACCAGACGTGGTATGAAAAGGACTCTGCCGCAGCCCAGACTGTCCATAATCTGACGACCATGCATCACACATGTGAAGGCTGAACAGTTTCCAGTGAAGAGTGGAAGGCGCTATTTAACTGGTGAACCTGTTCATTCAGGGGCAGCGTGAAGGGGCATTTATCTGATTAGGACGTCAGATTGCCTGGCATGTTCAAAGCACAAAGTCGGTACATTTGAAACTCACAGGTCATGCAGTGGGTGCTGCTGGACACTGCACACACCATCACAAAGCAATGTATGTCACCGATGTACTCTCTACTGCACACACCCTCGCTGCACCATGCGGGTCTGGTGGCTCAGTGGACTAATGCATCCACTCCAGGGGCCTGTGTTCGACCTCATGGTCACAGGTTCAAATCCTGGCGGGTCCACTCAGCCTTTCATCCATCTGAGGTCGAGAAAATGAGTACCATTGAGTTGGGTAGCAATAAAACATCTGTTATTCAGCTCCAGGACACCTACGGGTAATCGTGCGCTTTACAAATAGACCTGTTATGTTATGTCACTGATGTACTCTCTACTGCACACACCCTCCCTGCACCATGCGCCGTCACCGCTGCACCATGCACTATCACTTCTGAGTCTCCACGGCATACACCATCAATGGACGTCTCACTCTCACTGGTGTTCACTCCACTGCACACACCCTCGCTGCACCATGCGCCATCACTGATGTACTCTCTACTGCACACACGACCCCGGGTCCCTCACTTCCTGCTGGCCTATCCCAGCACACTCTGTCAAGGACCGCGTTCATTATTTGAGGCGGGTTCTCGCCCACTCAACTAACCCCCCATTTCTTACAACATGAAATCAAAAGTACATCAGAGTGAATGATTACGTGTCTTCTCATCCACATGACATCACATCTACATCACATCCCATAAGTAAGTGAGTTGTTGATTAATGTGGCCATCCGTAAGCCTCCTGATGCTGGTTCAGTTCGTAACTCTATCCACAACTGTGAAACGGGCCTTTGAAAATGCCTTTAAGAAAAATATTCAAAGTGTTTGTTTTGAGGAATGAATCGTCTGCCTTTCTTTTTCAAACGCCAGTGATGGAAAACTTTCAAAAGCACAGACTCAATTCCTAATTGTAATACAGCATAAAGAAAACTCATTTAAATAAAAGCCTGCCTTTGTTTGCCCAGAAAGGAAATTACAGCACACGTTCAGAAGCAAAACTGTTATCAGAGATACTTGCATTCCAGCTGTAGGGATATAAACAAAGCTGTACAAATGTGTTCCAAAATCAGTAGGTGGAAGAATCATAAAAAACACAGTGAGAAGACTTCTCAAATTGTTATTGGAAGAAAACGCTACTGTCAGTCATTTTTGCACAGTAGATTGAACCATGGTGATATTGTGGCAGGAATTATCACATTTTGTGCGCTAAAATGTTTCTTTTTTGCACTGTACTGTTCTTAGAGAATTCAAGCTTGTCCTGCACCTCAAGAAGGGACTTCTATCTGATTGTCTTATTCCTCTGCCACAAAAAAAACAAAATAATGGTTCCTAAAGTGCACCCACAGAAAATATTGTTTTGCGCTGTCCGTTTTGATAGAAGTGTAATTAAATCAAAGATATGCTTTTGGGAGGCCTTCAAAGTGGTTGTTTGGGGCATATGCATTGCAAAGCAGTATCGTATTCTCAGGGCTATCCGCGGGTCACTCACCAAACTGGAAACCGATATTGGTGCCCTAGAGCCAGCCCTTTTTCACGTCAACAATCCTGCCACTTTGGCTGACATTCGTGGCAAGATATACCAAATGGACGTGACACGTGAAACACATTATCTAGGCAAAGAAAAGAGTGGCGAGGGGGGCCGCCCCGGCGGAACGCTGGCTGGACGGCTCAGGAAGCCTCAAGCTGCTGCTTATGTCTCAGAGCTCAGAGATCCGGAGGGCCAGCTCCGCTCTCCTCCATCTAAACTCCTGCATATCATGGCTACCTTTTACACCTGCCTTTATTCTGCCTGGGAAGCCCAGCGGACCTCCAGGTTTAATTACACACCATACAACTGGTCCGGCTATCAAATGCCCAATGGGAAGTCTGCCCGCAGGCTGACTCACCACAGCCTCCTACAAAGAATATTCCCAGATCCCAGCCCCCAGCCCCCAGGCTTCTCGGTGTGTATCGGGATGCCATAGAAGGACGGTCCCTTTCTCCATCTTTGAGAGAGGCCGTTATAGTTACACTACTTAAACTGGACAAACCGGCAGACCAATGCGACTCCTTTCCGCCCCTGTCCCTCATCAATACCGACAATAAAATCTTTGCAAACGTTTTGGCAAATCGGCTGCTATAGCTGCTCCGGTGATGGCGCGAGCAGACCAATCTGGTTTTATTCCGGGGCGGTCAACCTCCATAATCTTTGAACTCTTTTTGCAGTAATGCATCACCTACACCCACAGGTCACCGCTGCGGCCACGCTACTGGACACTACAAAAGCGCTTGATTCATTAGAGTGGACTTTCCTCTTCCCACTGTTGCGGGGGCTGGGACTAGGTACCCGATTCCTTGCACAGGTTCAACTTCTATACTCCCTACCCACAGCCCGCATACGGCTCAACTGCCTCATCTCGGAGTCGGACGCATTCCCAGTAATGTGTGGCACAAGGCAGGGCTGTCCACTCCCCCCCTCTACTGTTTGCTGTGGCCATGGAGCCCTTCACAGCGCCTCTCCGTCAACACCATGTGAGTAGAGGCATTGGCTCTGCATCACAAGGTCTCGTTGTATCACTCTATTTGGATGACGTTACCCTTTATCTGAAGGACCCGCAGACCAATTTAGCCCCCTTAATGCGGAAGGTGGAGATGTTCGGAGGTTATTCCGGCATACAAGTGAATTGGGCCAAATCTATTATCTTTCTTTGACAGTCGACCCAGCCCTTTATTACAGAATAGCCATTGAAATGGGCCTCCGGCTCAACCAAATTTTTGGGCATCTGGATCAGCAGGGACCCTGAAGAACTGTGGCGGGTGAACTACGAGCGGGCGATGGACTGGTTAGAAGACCACATTCCGGTATGGTCCAGTTTACCATTGTCAATGGCCGGCTGTATCACCCTGGCCAAAATGGTCATTCTTCCCAAATTCCTCTATCATTTCGTGAACATTCCAGTGCCGCTTACCGCTAGCTTTTTCAAACGACTATGGTCCAACTTATTTACATTGATATGGGCTGGACGGCAACCTCGGGTCCCGTAGGAGTTACTTACACGGCCTCATTCCCAGGGTGGCATGAGTGCCCCGGATATGCACCTCAACGCCTTGTGCACACAGGCCCAATATTTGCACTGTTGGGTTCACCCCACGCAGTTTCAACTGCATTTGGTAATTGAGCTGGAATGGAATGGAATGTAATGGAAAGACAACTTATAAAGCGCTGTAGTTACCCTGAGGCGTCCTAGTGCTAAATAGACAGTGAGCCGAAGGGAGTGGGATGGAGGACTAATCAGGTTGTGAGAAGAGAAAGGTCTTTAGGTGTTTACGGAAGGCTAGCAGGTTAGGTTTTGCGCACAGATGCTGGGGAAGGGAATTCCCTAGCCGAGATGCATTGTACGAAAAAGATCGGCCCCCACATCTTACTTTCTTAATCTTGGGATCCGTCAGCAAGGACAGTGTCAATGATCTGAGCTGCCTTGCTGGAAGATATGGGGTCACAAGGAGTTGATTGATGGGCGTACCAGTTTCCCAGATAAATCATACGTTCTTATATAGCGCCTTTCACCGTAAGGTCTCAAGGCGCTTGGTTTGGGAACCCGTCCTGGCCTTTCCCAGCGAGATTACCCCTACTGGGCATCCCCAAGGTGAAGACAAGGCATCCCATTGCGGTGGGGCCGTAGTTGAGATTAAGCAAGCTATTGGCCAGAGTTGCTGAGTGTGAACCCACGATTCGAGTAGGCACCGGAGCGAGAATTATCGAGTCCGTGGACATTTTGAGCTCAAGGCCCTGCCGCGTTTGGGATTGAACTCTGGTCCCGGGTCTGACCTCTGCATCAGGGACTGCCTCCTCTAACTGGTGAGCCACACTTCTCCAGATAGATCGATGGGTGGTACATAGAGCCTTAAATTCAATTCTCCGTCTGACTGGTAGCCAGTGTAGGCTCCTCAGTCCATCCCTGGCTGAAGTGCGGCGGGGGATTTGGAGCAGTGTGCGCGCTGCATAATTCTGCACAATCTGCAGCGTGTTCAGGGTGGACTGGGGGGCACCCAGATACAGGGCATTTCCGAAGTCTATTCTAGATAGGATGAGTCCCTGGATCATTATCTTCCTGGCCTCCAAAGGTAACACAGGGAGGATCTACCGCAGTATCCTGAGTAGACCAAAGCAGGTTGCAGATAGTTTGGTGGCTTGGGCATTAAAATCAAGAGCGTTGTCGAGCCAGATGCCCAGGCTCTTGGTTTTGTCTTTAGGCACCGGGGGGGAGCCTAGTGAGGAGGGCCAGAGCAACTTAAGAGCCAGGGGAGAAGGGTTGCCCAGGAGCATTAGCTTAGTTTTGTCGCTGTTTAGTTTAAGGTGTGACATGGTCAACCAATTGCAAACCTCCTCCAGACAGGCTATCAAGTTTCCAGGGTTGGACTCCAGCTGGTTGAGGGACACCACCAGCTGGGTGTCTTCCGCGTAGGTGATAATACGTACACCGAACGGACGGACGACCCCCGCTAGTGGCTCCAGCTAGACTGGACTTCCCCATGACCACCTACCACAGCTCTCTTCCTGCCGTACAGTGCCCCTTGGTCTGAGATTGACACCACACAGTGCTTGCATGGGGCATGAGACGGGCTCCGAAGGTGTGCCGATACCCCAATACTGCATGCTCCTGCTGTACCTGCAGTCAGTCACCCTTTACTCCTGCAGCTGCACGACAAAGGAGCTGATGCACTGCACATACCCTCGCAACAGCATGCGCCGTCACTGATGTACTCTCTACTGCACATACCCTTGCTGCACCATGCGCAGTCACTGACGCACTCTCTACTGCACATACCCTCACTGCACCATGCGCCGTCACTGATGCACTCTACTGCACACACCCTCGCTGCACCATGCACCGTCACTGACGTACTCTCTACTGCACACCTCCTCGCTGCACAGTGCACCGTCACTGATGCACTCTCTACTGCACACACCCTCGCTGCACCATGCCGCATCACAGATGAACTCTCTACTGCACACGCCCTCGCTGCACCATGCACAGTCACTGACGTATTCTCTACTGCACACACCCTCGCTGCACCATGCACCGTCACTGATGTACTCTCTACTGAACACACTCTTGCTGCACCATGCACCGTCACTGATGCACTCTCTACTGCACACACCCTCGCTGCACCATGCCGCATCACAGATGAACTCTCTACTGCACACACCCTCGCTGCACCATGCACAGTCACTGACGTATTCTCTACTGCACACACCCTCGCTGCACTATGCACCGTCACTGATGCACTCTCTACTGCACACACCCTCGCTGCACTATGCACCGTCACTGATGTACTCTCTACTGCACACACCCTCACAGCACCATGCGCCGTCACTGATGCACTATACTGCACACACCCTCGCTGCACCATGCGCCGTCATTGATTAACTCCCTACTGCACACACCCTCGCTGCACCATGCGCCGTCACTGATGAACTCCCTACTGCACACACCCTCGCAGCACAATGCGCCGTCACTGACGCACTCTACTGCACACACCCTCGCTGCACCATGCGCAGGCACTGATGTACTCTACTGCACACACCCTCGCTGCACCATGCGCAGGCACTGATGTACTCTACTGCACACACCCTCGCTGCACCATGCGCCATCACTGATGTACTCTACTGCACACACCCATGCACTATCACTACTGGAGTCTCCAATGTAAACACCTTGTAACTCGCACCTTCAGAATGATGGCCTGTCAAAAGTGTCATGACTAACCTGTATGCATGCATACACTCACATCATTGTGCTTTGTTTTTTTTGCTGATTCAGCATTGGTAAAAAGCACTGGTGAAGCTAATACGTTGAAAAGGCAAGGCCTATTGGCATTGCCAGTGCTTGTTTTAATTAGAAGTCCATTGGTATTGAAATGCTATAGTCTGCTCTAGCTTTCCTTTAAAGATAAAGCTATTACTTGAGTAACGTGCGGCATGGTGCAGCTTTTATCATTCAAGTCTCCATAGAACAACTTTTTTTTTTTTATTAGGGCAGATATTTTCAGGGCCTCCTGGCCCACTATGGTGAGACCGCTCCAGGTGGAGAAGAACAGGCGTTCTGTTCCTTCAGTAAACAAATGAGCAATATGGATGCCTTTAAATGTTGCTTTTATCTTGTCACATTAGCTGTGCCTTGGAAATGTCAAATGTCAGTTATGTCTTTTTTCAAATTGCTGTTTATTTTATCCTGGACATTGGTGTTTATTGTTCTTTCCTTGACTGCAAAGTTGGAGGATTTTTTTAAACTTAACTGTCTGACAGCGGTCAGTGGGGGGGTAGTGAGTGTGACATGAAAGGCTGTTGGATGTCAGATTTTGTATCTAACACACAGCATTTCAATAGCTTGTAAATGTACAAATATTTCCAAATATATAAACATGTGGGAAAAGCAGATTTTTTTGCAGTTCTGAAGTATAATGGAAAAAAATATTTTAATAGGATAAAAACAACAGCCTTTAATTGGTGAGGTGCAAATGATAAATATTTCATACAAGGAAGGAAAGCAGCCAGGATATTCAACGCCACTCCGCCTAATTTAGTCACAACAATAAATAGAAACAAGATGTCGCCCACCTCAATGGTCAGCTGCACATTAACCAAACATTACACATGTTTTAATACAAAAGATAGAGAGGCAACGAGAAACACTTGTCGAAGGACACATACAACATTGGACTATAAATAGATTTTCGTGGGTCTCGACGGTTGATGTTTTTTACTTCGTGTATTTTCAAAAGACCGCAACCAACGCGTTTCACCCTTACATAGGCTTCATCAGGGCAAGAAATCTGAACCACTGGGACATACAAAACTTTTCTATATTTAAGGTGGAAGATATTTGTAATCATACAATGTTTAGTCCTGAAGACAAATGTAGTTTGTTTATTCAGGTGCCAGGTGTAAGTGATCTGAATACATGTGTGATGTGCGCCCAAAATGATAAATGCGACCACGGTCCTGGGATTCACATATACAAGTCACTCTTGATGCAACTGCAGCTCTCTGCCATCTGCAGAGGCAAGAGGGAGGAGTCAGGCCACCTCACAAAGAAGATCTTTTCTGTTGTACAGGAAGTGAAAGGAAAGGCTGTGGGATGTCATTTTTTTCTAACACTCAACATTTAAGTACCTGTAAATGAACCTAGCCATCATCCATAAAGGGGTTTTTCACTCCAAGATCGAACCTATTAATCGACTGGATAACGAAGCCTGTTTCTTTTCCATCGCACTTAATCACAATCAAGTTTTTAAGGAAATACTTTTATACCGTCCCCCTGGCCCTCATACCTGTTTCCTTTCGGCTCTTGATGAATTTACGGAACTCTCCTTAGGCCATTCTGACTATACTTTCTTGGGGGGCTTCAATTTTCATTTGGTAGCCGTTGGGGACAAAGACACCACCCAACTTACTGCTGACCTACTCGCGGTAGGACTACAGCAGTTGGTGGCAGCCCCTACCCACCAAGCAGGTCATACGCTTGATGGTTTGTTCACCAACAACCCCAACATTTCACTGTGCACAGTTCTTCCCGTAGTATGGTCAGACCACTTTGCAGTCATTTTCAGCATCCTGGCTCATAACCCCAACCCGCCTCAGTCCACATCTCACACCCCCATCAGCACCAGAGCCTGGAAAATTTTGGACTACCCTCTATTGTCCAATATCTTGGCTGGATCTCCTTATGAGGCATCACTGCACCCCAGTCTACTGTCCAGCAGATACCAGGAATGGATTCTGGATGCAATCAATCAAGTAGCACCGGCCAAATCCATTACTTCCATTACTTCCAACTGGGCCACGCCATCTGCCCTATGGTTTACAGAGGATCTTCGACTTCAACGGCAGTATTGTAGGAATCTTGAAAGGCGCTGGCGCAAGCACTACAGTCTTTCGGACAAGAAAACCTACAAAGATGCGCTAGCACTATATAAGAAATCTATTATCAAACATAAAAGCGCTTTTTTTCAGGCCCAGATTGAGTCTGCCCAGAACTCTGCAAGAAAGCTATTTCAAGTAGTCGACTCTCTACAACCCTCCGACAGGGCCTCCCATTGAGCCATCTCAAGACCTTTGTAATACGGTAGCAACCTTCTTCTCCACCAAGGTCATGAATATCTATTCATCTTTCTCCTCCCCTAAATGCTCGGACTGCCTAACCCTCTTCCTCTGCCCCCTTCACTCACACCTACCTTTTCCAACTTTCATATGGTTTCGACAGACCAAATCAGCAAGCTCATCACTTCTATTAAATCGGGGTCTCCGTTAGACCCTTGCCCCCCTTCCATACTGAGCGCTCTCACTGAGATTATTACTCCCCCGCTCACGGACTTATGTAACTCCATCTTCCAGACAGGCATTTATCCTGAAATTTGGAAAAAGTCAGTCATCACGCCCCTGTTAAAAAAAGTCCCTGGATCCCGCTGACTCAGCTAATTATAGACCTATTGCCTGCCTCCCATTCCGGGCCAAAATATTTTAAGCAATCATGAACAAATAGCTTTCGGGTTCATCGATTGTAATCAACTTTTAGATGATACCCAGTTCGGGTTTAGGAAGGGCCACGGCACAGAAACAGCTCTGATAAAGGCCTCGAACGAGATTAGGACTATAATGGACCAGGGTGGGGCAGCGGTCCTTGTACTCCTAGATCTGTTCGCTGCCTTTGACATGGTTGATCACTCCATCTTGATCGACCGTGTCACATCCTTGGGGGTGACCCATCTTGCCAGGGACTTTATTGCTTCGTTTCTGGCCAACCGCACGCAGGCGGTGAAACTGGGCACTTTCTATTCGCCCACCTTCACCCTGCCGGCCGTGCGGGGTGCCCCAGGGCTCCTCGCTAAGCCCCACATTATTTAATATATATGTGGCAGACCTGGCGAGGGTCATAAAAGCACACGGACTGCGCTTAACCACCTATGCGGATGACACCCAATTGGTGTTGGCTGTACATAAGGATGGACCAGCCGTTGCTGCAAAATTCCAAGAGGGGATGTCGGTCATTAGCTCATGGATGTCGAGCAACTGCTTGAAATAAAATGCGGATAAGACTGAGGTGATGACGTCTTTGTTATATGGAGAGGATCTGAGGCCAGTCTGTTGGAGTTCCACAATTGGCTTAACAACTGTAATGAATTTCTTAATTTCACCTTAGAGTTCAGTAGAAAGGAACTGCCTTTCTTAGATCTCTTGATAGTTGCCACAGAAGAGGGATTAAAAACGGAACTGTACAGGAAACCTATGGCACGCAACGCTCTTTTAAGCTATGAGAGTTGCCACCCTCGGGCTCTCAGAGATAACTTGCCCTTTGGGCAATTCCTGAGACTCAGGAGAAACTGTTCAACAAAAGAGTCATTTGAAAAACACTCTGAAACCCTCTCGGAATATCTACGAGAAAAGAAATACCCGGCTAAGATCATCCGACAGTCAAAGAAAAGGGCTGCTAACAACAACAGGGATGCCCTATTGGAAACTATTCCGAAAGAAAGATCCAACAGAATGACCTTTGTGAACACTTTTCACACAAGATCCAATGATGTGCGAAAAATAATAACAAAACATTGGTCCATTTTGAATTCCAGTGGAGAAACTTTACCACCACCACTTTTTGCCTTTAAAAGAGGACCTAACACAAAAGACCACCTAGTTCACACTCGTCCCAAAACAAAACAATCCAGACAAGTGGGAGCACTTTGGGACCTACCGCCGGTACAAGGACATCACCCGTGTGGCAGTTGTTCGGCGTGTCCACAAACTACCAAATCCACCAGTGTGGATATCGGAACTTTGCGCCCATGGCAACAGCGAAAGTTCACGAACTGCAACAGCGAGAATACAATCTACATGATCACTTGCCCGTGTGGAAAGAGATACGTGGGAATGACAACCCGTAAGACCAAAATACGGATTGGCGAGCATAAGAGCACAGTTCGCTGTCGGAAGCAAGCAACTCGCTTGACAGCCCACTTTCTTGAAAAAGGCCACGGTCCCAGTGAGTTCAAGTGGACTATACTCGAACAGCCGACAATACCCGAACATTGCCCTGATGTCGGTAAATTTCTGTTCAAAATAGAGCAGAAGTGGGTGTACAAATTAAACAGTGACAAGGATGGTCTGAACGAACCCATACCATGGATGTCACTATGAAACAATCGAGCCATTATCCACCAATTTTCTTTGTCACCAAAACTACGACTCCCAGAATGCACCACACAGGTTTCAGTCATATACCCGCCCTTTTCTCTTGTTCGGTGCCTCCCCAGAACAGCCCAGAGGGACGCTTGGAGACACCGACGGAGAGGTAAGAGTGTGGTTACGTAATCTGGTTAGATAACCCTGTGCGCTACGAGCACCTAGCCTAACAGTGGTAGAAGTCCATACTTATATAACTACTCCGGTACGATACCGATGACATTTTGAAAACACCCAAGCTGTCTCTCACGCTATCGGAGACACGTATGATAGTTCTTTTGCCTTGTTTTTAACGGAATTGGTTGAGTGTCCCTGTGATTATGTTTTGCTAAACAGAGCGGTGCTCCTATTCTACCTGAGCTGCTGCCAGGTGAGGTGAGGCGCCATCCCCACAAGTTTTGGGTGAGTGTTATCACGTCTGTCTAAATGTTAATACGTGACCACTAGAATAGCACGATGTATTGAGTGCATTCTTTAAAATTTGTAATGTTTTTCTCTTTTCTTTGTCTCCTATGTGACTTTTGTAGACTGTGGTGGAGATTCTCAGGTGAAATTTTCCCTTTTTAACTTCACTTAATAATTTGTAAGCAGTAGCACCATCTAGGTCCTGACGAATGCATAAGGAAACTCTTCCGATGGTATGCAGAAACATGTTGACCTCCTGCTGGTAGATATTCTGTCAAATCTACCTTTCACTTGTTTTTAATCTTGGGGTCTGAGAGATACTAATAAACCACTTTTCTACTCAGTATCACCCAATTTTACTCACTTATCACTATACACTCACTGCACTGCTTTCCCTCAGGTGTATAACTTTTTACTTAGAAAAACACCATATTTCGAAACCATCACACAAACTTTTTTACATTGGTCTCCCCAACACTCACACCTGTTAAAGTGTGACTGAACTTGTATACTAACTCCTGGGTAAGGAGAACCCACATGATGTAAAAATGGTGGTACAGAACGGCAACTGATGGGAAAATTCCTACCCATGCTGCATGCCGTATATATGAGTAGTTTAATGTTTCCTACACCTGAGTACACACAGTCTACTTCGTATAGTCACTGGTTGATGGGTTTAGAGTATAAACATTGAGCGGCGACTCCTGTACACTCTTTGTTGTTATAAGATGACCTTTGGCAACCTTTCACCGGAATGGTCTCCCATCTGGTGGCCCAGTGAAATGGGTCAACCCCCCATCCCGGTTGCCAAGGTCAGAGACCTCGGCGTCATGTTAGACGACAAGCTGTTGTTTAAGCACCATGTAAATGCAGTGGTCGCATCCTCCTCCTATATGCTCAGGAAGATCAAGAAGCTTTTGCCATATCTCCCTCCAGCTGCAGGGAAAACATTGATCACCACTCTCGTTTTTTCTAAGATGGATTATGGCAGCGCTCTCTTCCTCAGCACGCAAGAGCAGGTTTTAACCAAACTGCAATCAGTGCAAAATGCTGCAGCCAGAATCCTGCTCGGCATCCCCAGCCGCCGCCTCACCTCTTCGGCCATACGTCACCTGCATTGGCTCAGAGTCAAGAGTCTAATAAAGTTTAAAGCACTTTGTATTGCCTACAAGGCCATCCATGACTCAGGACCCAGGTTCCTTAAGGATGCTTTTCGTATTTATGCTCCTAATAGATCACTTCGCTCATCTTCCACCTACCTCCTCTCTGTCCAACGTACCAGAACCACTAGCTGGGTAGACAGACGTTTCCTAGTAGCAACCCCCAGGCTGTGGAATTCCCTCCCTCTGTCCATTAAAACCAGTCCCACCCTTATCTTCCGTAAACTTCTGAAAACCTGGTTATTTAATCAATGATCCATCAGCTCCTCGCTGTCCCAGGAAGTCCGACATGCGCCGAGAAACCCCAGGGTATTTGTGCGCAATAAAAATCCCAAAAACATAAACATAAATATAAACTGTACTTGTATTTCAAAATATATCACCAGTCAGGAAATTACAAATGAAGCACTTTTTTTTGTAAATCTATTGTGTGATGGAAACAAAGATGTTATTAGGATCAAAACAAATCAAGACAATTGATGATGTGCAAATGATGCATTTTTGCTGAAACTCAATTTCCACACATTCGCGTGTGTGCGCTACACAGTTTCACTAGTGATGCATGTCTGGGTAAATTTTAGGCCATTTCAACAGAAAATGTGCTGTGTGTGAAGGAGAGTGCTGTGCCGCACCTGTCCTCTAAGATGCTGCACCAGCTTCATTCCTCGCCTTACTGCTCTTCGGCACATTTGCTTCACTTGTTCTTTGTGTGACACTTGTATTTTTCACAATCCCTTTGACTTCAGTGATATAACATTAATGGCAGCACCCCCACTCTGGGAATGGTTCCAGCAGCACTGGCTGTGTTTGGATGCGCTGCTGTCTCTTGGACACTGGGTTTGCCCCCGGTCAGGCACTAGCAGGGAGGACACAAGCCCGGGGACAAGGCCTCTGGTGGCCAGGGTCAGGCGCTGGAAGGGAAGAAACCAGGCCGGGGTGGGTGCAGCTAATGGCGGCCTGGGTCAGGCACTGGCAGGGACGGGCGCGGGCTTCTCCTGGTGGCCTGGGTCAGGCACTGGAAGGGAAGAGACCAGGCCGGGGTGGGTGCAGCTAATGGCGGCCTGGGTCAGGCACTGGCAGGGACGGGCGCGGGCTTCTCCTGGTGGCCTGGGTCAGGCACTGGAAGGGAAGAAACAAGGCCGGGGCGGGGGCATCTCCTGGTGGCCTGGGCCAGGCACTGGCAGGGACGGGCGCGGGCTTCTCCTGGTGGCCTGGGTCAGGCAACTCCTAGAGATATCAGTCACTCTCATTCACTCCCACACTCTCTGTGGTCTCTTAGGCAGGGCTTTAAGTGGGATGAAAAAACTGGGGGTGGGTTCTCTCAAAGGGGCGTGGCCAGTCCAATTAAGGGTGTGGCTTAAAAACATATAACCTAAAAATCTGTGCCTAGCATTTCGTATTTTACTGTTTCTGTCATTGCATCCAGATATATGATACAAGTAACATACCTACAACAATCAAGGTCTATTGGCTTTGGCAGTTAGTTGCATAAGATAAATAAGCAAGAAGTATGGCTTCGTTGTATAGAATATTGAAAATGCTGTGAAGTGACAAGATTGTGCAAAAACGATTACGAGTCACTTTGAAGTCACATCACAGGCAGGAAAGAGTGGTACTTATGCAGATGTAAGATGGAGGGCAAAAATGGAGAGCCTAATAGGGACCTGTCTCAACACCTGTTTTAAGACCTGCCGGTGCTGAGCACCAGCAGGACCCGGCCCACTTGAAGCTCTGCTGGTAGGCACGCTGCCCGTCCTGTCCCGCTTCTTGGGTACCCACTGACTGCCAGCTTCGTGAGCTTCAAAGGTAGGAGTCCGGCTGGAGTGTCAGAGTGAAGAAGGGCCCCATGCTCGGCTGAGGAGGACCCTAGTCCTCCAGCAGTGCATAAGCACACCATTCCACCGTGGAATGGGCAGCAGACAGTGCCAGCCCAGATGTGCACACACAGCAGGACCCCACACAGCTCCCTCCAGGATTTTACACTGTCTTAAAGCAGACTTCAGTTGACTCCGGCAGTACTGGAGAAGAAACCAATTACTTATCAAATGAGGGTCAAGGTGTGACCGCAGAAAGAGGATGGCGTCACGCGGCACAGAATCGGGAAAATTATTTCTTTTGGTAAAACTGCCTGAACGAAACTGACAATAGGGGCAAATGAGGCAGTAAAACTGTTCTAGCTTAATTTGTCACCAAGAGTCTGCCTTTTAAAATATCTTACGTGGCTAAGGCACCTGCTCCAGAGATCTTTGTATGGCCAGCGAGTTTCAGGGCACAGGGATAATAAGACTGGTAAGACAACTCTGGTGGTTAATGCACTTGCTGACGAGGGCTCGGTTTTCTCTGGTCAGAGTTTTGACTCCTAAAGGTGCATAAAACGAATGTCCCCGTTACAGAGCACGTCGCGTAAGATACAGATTACAGATGTGTATTTTATGGAGATAGGTTAGAGGGGTTACTGCTTTTGAGACCGAGATACTTCTGCAGTGCAGTCCTGCTAATAAAGCACTAGTGAGTTTCTAACCGACATCAAGGAGCTGTGTGCAAAATGCAACACAGAACCTTTTATTTTCATGTACATGTACATGTATTTATATAGCGCAAATCGCCCCCATCGCAGGCATCTATGCGCTTGCTTAGGGAACCCGTACTGGTATTCCCCTGTGAGATACCCCGGCAGGGTATCCACAAAGTGAAAGCCAGGCATCCCACCGCGAGGGGCCGTTGTGGAGATTAAGCAAGCTATTGCCCAGAGTCGCAGAGTGTGAACCCGTGAGTCGAGTAGGCACCGGAGTGAGAATTATCGAGTCCGTGGAATTATTGAGCCCAACCCCCGTCGGGGCGGGGAATTGAACCCTGGTCCAAGGCCGATCTCAGCTTCCGGTCTGCCGCCTCTAACCTCTGAGCCACACTTCTCCAATCTGTTGTTATTCTAGTGTTGCTGAAAGGTGTTGCTTTGGGTAGTGACAGTTTGTTTTAATACAGACACCCCAACCAGAGGTTTATGTTTTAATTACTGACTTTATTTATCCCAGCCATTCATTGTTAATGTATTATGCCTACCATATGCGACTCCTACACTGTGCAACCCTCATTGCCTTGCATAACATTTCCTGTCCATTGATTTACAGAAATATGATTTATTGTCTCTCTAAAAGTGATGTAAAACAGTCTTTGTTTCCCTCCATTTCGTTGGCATTAAGTGATGACTCCAGGTAGCTCCCAGCCCGATGCTACTCGAACAAAAGGAGTACCGATGGCCCTTTAAATCAGGCCTTTGTTTTGAGCCCAGCTGAAAGTGTAAATAATGAACCCCTTTCCTTGCCGGGTGCTGGTCGTAACTTGGTGAAGACAACATTCAGGCACTGCTGAATGTGTTCTGGTGCAGGCGCTGCTGATTGGCACAGAGGGACACATTTAACAGATTTCCCTGGCATTAGCCGGATCCCTGATCTGGCCCAATAATAGCTGCAGATTCTGGATCTGGCTGGATCACTCTTATGTCCTTTCCTCGACCAGGCACCGTGGGGATCATAGGCACGGAGGTAATTGGGAGGAGTAGCTGGGGAATCAAGACACATGATGTCAGCTTGTTAAAAGGGCGAAGTGAACAAAGCTGATAACTCAAACATAAGACTGGTCGAAGCAGCGTGTTTGCGGAGTATAGTCAGAGGGCCAGCGTCCTGAGGGTGACCGTTTTCCGAAATATATAAATGTGTGATATGGATAAGGAGGGTAGTTGAGGAGTAGAGCACAACAGTGGAGGATTCAGTAGCAGGATAATGTGTTTTTGGTGAGAAGTGAGGTACGAACTTTTGCATGCTAATAGAATATCGTGGGCAATTAGTAGTGGGTGGCACTGGGAGATACGTGGGGTAATAATCAAGAGTATTTGAATCATGTTTAATCAGGATATGAAGAGGTTAAAGAGTTCGCCGTATATAACTGGTGTTTTCTACATTTAAACATTAATTACAAGTGCACTTAAACTGATTATCATATTTGTTCTAACAACCCCTGAAGAAGAGCCCAGAAGGCTTGAAATGCATTGGGTGTTTATAAAGAGTAAACAACGTCATAATTTGATTGATGTGGACGTACCTCTGTATAAAGCCTGGATTGGCGTACAACTGGTATTTGTAGATGTCAATAAATATTATACATTCAATCATACTGTCTCCGTCGTGATGAAAAAATAACAGTACATGGATTCAGTATTGGACAACACAACAGTTATGAATACAACAAGTTTACATTGGAGTAATTGGATTGATGGAATACATTGGTGGGGTCAATCCCCTCTTTTTGCAGTGCGACAGTGGGGGAGCGCAAGAGGTGTGCTCTCTCCTTTAATACTCGACACAGGCACAGCATAGGTGCAAACAGAAGCAAGACAAGGCTGCAGGTGACTCCAGGCATTCTTTATGCCTTTACACAAAGTAAACGCTCCCGACTGCTGTAGTGTACACCTGATCGGCAGCAGTTACTGCTTCATTTGTACAAAAATAAGTGCTGTGCTCTAGTCAGGAGGCAGCTTGCGCCAGCCCATTCCTCCTGTTAGAGCCGACTAAAACAAAACCAACTACTAACCAGGAAACTCTAGAGAGGATGTGACCTAATGGCCACAGCTGCCGATTTTGGTACTGGGGAACCAGGTTTGAGTCTCGGCGTCGGCTCTAAATCCTGGGATTGTGGGCAAATCACTTCATCTCCCCGTGCCTACCAAAAATGAACGTGTCCATAGCTGGTGCTCATGAAAAGCGCTGGTGTTGATGATTAAGTGCCGGTGCTAACAATGAAGTGCCGGTGCTGAGCACCGGAAACCAGAGGCACAATTTAAGCACTAGAACCAGTTAAAAGGAGGAGCGAGAGACACATTTTGGTTATTCCATTGTGACTTTTGTGTTCTTTTGTGATGGTTGGGTGTTTTTGTAGCAAATCACAACATCCTTAATGGTCTGGTAAATGTTTTTGTGAAGTCAATCTTTCAATTTGAGTGAAGTTGGCTATAAGTCTGGGAGTGTGAAGTTTGCTAACTTCGAGGACAAAGTTTGAAACTTTGTCCACCCCTATGCAAATGATAGGATATATATGGAAACTCCTTATTCCATTTCTGTGTCTTTAGATTTGTAAATGGTTCAACTGCTTGATGTGTTGGACAGCCTGCTATCCTGTCACATCAGGAGGTCCGGCCGTTAACCACGTGCCCGCTGCGCGCGCCGCTTATGTTGATTTGACCCGACAAGTCCCAGCGCAGTCCCAGCCAGACTCAACTTCTGAGGTTGAAGATCTGGAGAGACGCCATTGCCTTTTATATAAACTGCTCTTAACTCCTGTTGTTAAAAGGTCTCTGCCAGTTGTAACTCCCAGATATTTAGATTATCCATCCACATAAAATGCATTGGCATACACAGAGTCTACATGCAATTAATTTAATGTCCATCCTGGAAATCTGGCTTGGAATGCGCCGCCACCCCTTCCCCCCTGTTACCCCATACTTTTCCTAAAACAAACAGCTGTTGGTGAGTGGTTAATGCTGACCTTGAGTTGCCTCTGGCTGAAAGGAAAGCGAGGTGGGTCTCCTGTACTTTGAAGTGGTACAGAGTTAAATAAAAGAAAACAAGCCTTCTCAGCAGGGAGCCTGCTTCCTGAAAGAGATGTGCACGTGTGCAACCCTCAAACAGCAAGCATAAGACCGTCTTGGGAGCCAGCACTGGGCGTTAATTGATGAAGTCATTTGAAGCTTCTTGGTGAAAAAGAAGAAAGTGCATGATGGGTAACGGATTGCACTCCGGGACACGGTTCCCGAGTTTTATGCACTTCCACCACTGATTAAATCAGAAACGTCTCTGCGCCTGGCTTCAGTCTAAGAGCATTTTTTGCACAATCCATCACCGTGCCGAAGGCAGAGATCTGGATATATTTATTTGGAGTTTTATTTACAACGAGCATCGCCCCAAGGGCATTGGAGCACTTTACTAGAGAATGTGGAACTAATCATAGCTAGTAATCTTCATGTGACAAGAGTTAGGTGACAAAACAAAATAAAACAGAGCGGACATGTGCAATGAATCGTAGGAGGTGTGATTTGCTCTCTTCAAAATGTCTCTGCATACTGAGGATGTGATTTCCTTTTTAAAGGTGGGCTGATTGGATTTTATTTGAAGAGTTTTATATAGCGCAAACTTGACCAGAATCTGGTATCAGAGCGCTTTACATTACATGAGGACACATTCATTTTTGTTATCCACGGGGAGATTAAGTGATTTGCCCAAAATCACAGGATATTGAGCTTCGTTGCCGAGACTCGAACCCAGTTCCCAAGATTCGAGGTCGACTGCCCTAGTCGTTAGGTCAACTCCTCTCCCCATGTTGCATGTGGATCTTGTAGGAGAAAGTTCCGAATTCTCGTTGCACTGCCAGAGAAGGTCTGTCACATGCAGCGTTCTAGCTTGTGTGTCTGATGCTCAGAAGACAGGGATTCCTCATTGCTCTGACCCTGCTGAGGACAGACATGTTCAGTTTTACTGCCACATAGAAGGGTTTAGAGTTGTGAAGCCCTTCACTGGTGATGCCTTCAATCTTAACACAAACCAATGCCTTGGCGGGGAGATATTGAGTAAATGTAAATGTAAATGTACAGGAATTTATATAGCGCAAATCACCGAGCGGTTTCTAAGCGCTTGCTTAGGGAACCCGTCCTGGTATTTCCCTGTGAGATAACCCCGGCAGGGTATCCGCAAGGTGAAAGCCAGGCATCCCGCCGCGAGGGGCCGTTGTGGAGATTAAGCAAGCTATTGCCCAGTGTGAACCCGTGAATCGAGTAGGCACCGGAGCGAGAATTGGACATTTTTAGGACTCAAGACCCTGCCGAGCCGGGAATTGAACCCTGGTCCCGGGCTTACCTCTGCTTCCAGGTCTGCCTCCTCTAACCAGTGAGCCACACTTCTCCAGTGAAGGGTGCTAAGGGCTGGAGGTAGTAAACTGGACTGGGACAAAGGGTTAGAATGGCTATCCATGTTGCTAGAGTGGCAGAGGCGTATTTAGAATGTGTGTTGTGGGAAGTAGAAGAAGGAAAAGGCTGGGAGAGCTAATTAAAGTAAAAAGTTCTCGTGACCTGTGACAAAGAAGCATCCATGTAAAGCACGACTGTCAAGGATGCCGAATGAGCTTCAGGGAGACCGGAGGTCCGCAAGTTTAGTCCAGTCTGGACAGTACAAGAGTCTGGGTTGCAAACTTTAAATTCTGCACTAATTTCCCAAGTATTCGGAACTGGTACCAGGCTCTGTAGCTGATGCCTGTGCGCTTCTGGAGGTTAATACAGTTGTCGAGGCTAAATCCCAGAGATTTTGCATATTCCACAATGGCCACTTTGCACTTCATTTGTTTAGTTTTAGTTGGAATTCTGAGACATTTGTTTTCTATTAGATGGTTTTAAATCCTGTTTAGCCAGCCATTTTTAGATTCTGACCAGGGTTTTGGAAAGTTGGATGATGTCATTAGGTGATTAACTCTTCAATATTATCTGGGGTTTATCCGCATGTTGATGATAAAGAATTCAACAGTATATCAGAATATCACCAAGAGACTCAAGATGTATATTCAACAAAGTCCGACATAGAATCGAGGCCCTTGTTTTACTTTGGTTTTGCTGGAAACAGAACTCCTATTTTCATTACTTGTGACCCTTTTGATAAGTAGGATGTGAACCAATTCAAAGATGCTCCATCTATTTCATCAAGGTGCTAATCAGAGTGAGTTGGTTGACTCTCTCCAAGGCAGCCGAGAAGTCCAGAAGAGCAAGGAGGCTGGTATCAGTTTGTGGAAAATAGAAAAATTGGTGTACATAAGCGACGTTCATTTCCCTTTTCCACTCCTCTCCCTGTAGGCACCACGTATACCCTGAAATGTTGACCGCATCATTCTGCCAATGAAAGCCCGTGCCCATATGTACATGACAGCCTTTCTAGGCACCATGGCCTTTTGCCCATTGGAATCCCCGGCTTCCCTCCTGCGCGTATCTTAAACCCTCTCCCACATGCATAGACCATGAAACCCAGCACTCTGCGCGACCCTGCTATGAAAGGCAACCCTCCTGCTTGACCCATGCCCACCCCCCCCATTTTCCTCTTGAAGAAGCATCCTTCGCCTCAGCTGACATAACCCCTCAGCTATATCTGACTGCCCCCGTTCTCTCATGTACGGGTCATAAGACCTCTCTCTCTCTCTGTGCGACTCTGTCCCTGCGCGCACCCTGACCCCCTCCTTCTCCCTCACATGGACAAGTCATAAACCTTCCTCCTCTGGAAGACCCTGTCCTTGGGAGTCACGGCCGCGCCTGACCAACATCTCCTTTCCTTTCATGAATAACCCCTCTGTTAGTAAACCCTCCCTCCGCGATGGACTGTCCGCACATGTCCGAGGCCATCGCCTAAGCCGGGAGATACTGTTTACTGCCCTTTATTGTATGAAGTCATTCCTCTTCAAAGGACCCACTATTGATCCTGGCTTCCCCACCCCCTGGCTGCGATCAGGCGCACACATCCTAATAATCAGCGGAACATTCAGCTGCGTCATTGCCCCCTCTCTTATCTACAGTTCAAGGGTCTCTATTGATAACATATGTGGGGTAGGATTGACACGAGGATTATAGGGATGTCTTTTCTTTGTGTCACAATGTCCTGATTGTAATGCCAAGTGTTTTGTAAGGTATAAAAGACGGAGTCTCAGCTCACTTGTTAGAGCACCTCCCGATGGCACCTTGTTTCGTGTCTGAAATGACAGGCTCTCCTCATGAGAAATAAACTCTGTTCTTTGATTCCGGCTCCCAGCGCCCGTCTCTTTATTTTGGTAACTATTCAGAATGGGAACTAATAGGCGACTTGCGCCACCAGCCTGGGCATCGATAGTAATGCGGGCTCATGTTCCACAAGTTGTGTCAGGGAAGCGGACAAAGTCATACAAATTTGAAAATGACAGGTCCATCTCTGTGCTACAGCCTTGTCTGAAAACAGACCTGACACTATTGAGAAAGGTATTTTCCTGGGTGTGAAGAGATAGTTGTGAAGCTTTCTAACAACTTCTCTAACAAGGGAAGTGTTGAGATCGGGCGGAAGTTGTTCAGAACTCCAGTGTCAGCTGAGGGTATTTTTAAGAGTGAAGACACTTGGCTTACTTTCAAACTGTCTGGAGAAACACCTAGGTCCGGTAGGGGAGCATCAGTTTGGCCAGGTCCTTGCTAATCGATGTGGGCGTTTTGTCCCTGGGTGATTAGATGGTTTAATCATCATTATAGCCACTAGACTGTATCAAGGACCATTGAGCTTTGCAGATCAATTTACAATCATCTGGATTGTCAGATATTGTTGAAAATGATTGTGCAATATATTTTACTTTGTCTGCTAAGAGGTTCCCAAATTGCTTACATTTGGTTTCTGGTGCATGGGCTGTGCTAATGAAAAAAATGTTTGTCTGTTTAATAACATTGAATGGACCTTTTGGATGAGTTTTAGTGCCATCTAGAAAAGACTCCATTTGGGAGGGATTAGCCTGGCGATGTTCAGCTTGTACTTTCTTTTGGCAGCCTTGATTTAATAAGATTAAATGGCCAGGGTAATTATCTTCACTTATTCTTGAGATGACCCTGGCGATGGTCAAGCCCAGGATGGAGCCTTTACAGTGGGTAGCTTTTTGGCAGCGATGAAAGAGATTGTTTCATGGAGGAACAAAGACCTCTACAAAGATTTGTTGCTTTCCTCATCCCACTGTAGATTGAAATCACCAAGAAAGATTGTTGTCCCAGGGATTATCACTCACAACGAAATGAATTACATAAACACAACAAATGTATTGTTTTTACCTAAAGGGTGGTAGTACAAAATTGGATTATTAATTTGGATGAGTGACGACCCACCTCAAGGAATGATCCCAACCCTTGTCGGCGTGTGCCCTCAAAATCAGTCATTTAATCTGAGCTTAACCACCTGGTAGTTATGGCACAAAGTACACAGCCTTAATTTACAGCAATGTGTAACGTGTTTATGCAGTATGAAAACAGCAATAAAGTCAAAATGCAAAACAATGGAAATACCAATCTGGATTAGACAACTAGAGTAAAATTTAGTAAACAAAATGACACCAAAGTGACACAAATCCAAATAGGGGAACCAGAGATATGATTATTTGTAAGTTTTGAGTAGGAATAGCACAGAGAAGCACTAAGTCCCTATGATAGTCAATGGTCGTGGTAGACTGGGACCTAGGCGCACTTTGTGGCTGGCTGAGATGAAGTGTGATCGGATACACAGAACAGGTTCACCCTAGTCAAAGATCTCCCCTTCTGGCTTATTCCTTTCAATCCCAAACCACCACAGGAATACATTTTTAAAGCCACGAGACCCTCAGGAAGGTACCTAGAGTGTCACAGGGTGACAGACAGAGGCCAACAGCAGTATCCAGTCCAAGTCCAGTTGCTCCTTATCAGCTGGGCAGTTACAGAAAAGACCTCTTAAGCTTGTTACAGCCCTGTAGCTGGCTGAAACATAGGTCAGCCTTAGTTCTCTTCGAGTCCACTTATTTGTCCTGAATATAATAGGGAGCAGGTGCAGTCCTTCAGGACATTGCTCTTCTGTTCTTCTTCAGGCCCAGCAGTGTTATGAAGTGAGTTCCTGGAGACACCATATTTATGCCAAACACGAGCTACTGGCCAGAAATGACTTCTGGACACGCCCTAACCATTTAGGTAAAAGTTCCTAATGCAAACCCATTTTGGACATTTTAAAGATGGTACAATCTAAAGACACCCTACTCTTGAGCTCTAAGGGTTGATGTGTGCTGTGGGTGTGCGCTGAAAGGAAAGTGTGTGTGAGCTATGGTAATCCAAGTGTCCTCCAACATCTAACACTTAGCCCAATTTCAAGCAGCCACTGCCCCCCCCCTCCCCAATAAACCCAGAGACAGATGTCTGATAGGACAAAAGCAGGGATGTGTTGCAACAAGAGTGTGGATGCACAAGAATTGGCTTAGCATCTTGTTTCCTTTCCTTTCACATGTGCCCCAAAGTGTTCTATGTCAACGCAACAGCAACTGCCAAGCAGACTTTGATACTCGAGCAGGACTTGACACTGCAATTTAACCAGGGCTCGAGTCGGAGTACTACGCGGGTGGACGGCGTCCCCCCACTTATTTTCCCGGGAGCTCGATAACTGGAGCAAATGGAGCCAAACATTTACTTTTTGGCCTCTCTGGGCGAGATCGGAGTCCATTCAAAACGCTGCTCACGCGGTGGCTTCTCTGATGCAATCGCATCTAAGGGGTGAGCGAGGGGAGGTACTGAGTCTGATGGTGCAAGACACCTTTCGTGGCACCTTTCGTCCCCCCACTTATTTTTTAGGACTTGTGCCCTGAATTTACCAAAGAGTGATCACAGTACCCCACCCTACATATTCTGGGAGGTTCTGCGGAACCATCTCTTTCCATTCTGGTCAGCCTATTGTTTGCTCCTGGGAAGCATTTCACACCTCTTAAAATGCTAATCCCTAGCTGCTTGGTAGAAGTGGGGATACATATCAGATTTAGCCTCCAGGAACTTCAGGCATGGAAAAGGTAGTTCTCTAAAAAGTTTTTATACCTTAATATTTTATACAAATCTGACTTCACAATTGAATTGGATTTTTAACAAATATTAAAATAGCTGTTTAATTATTTTTTCTACTATTTTTGAGATACAGTATTAGGAATTTAATATGTACTCTGATTTTATGCACATGACTGGTAGGCCTGCCACAGTGAAAACAAGCTTTTTGGTCCTAGTTATTTTAAGGACATGTTAACATTAAATTTCAATATATCCAACTTTTAAATACCAGGCACACTGCCATGTGGACTACAAGGCCTTCAGAGGGGTGACCTGCTGATGTTTAAAAGGGATTTTGTTTTGACAGGTCAAATTGCTGTACATAAAGGGTCCTTGTCCGCTAATGAGGGGAGACAGCAGTCCCGATCTCTTTACACAGTAGCCTGCTACAATGATAGGCCTAAAGCCATGTTTTACGATGTCACAGTATTAGATGACACAATAGGTGCTGCAATCCGATAGTGACATTTAACATACAGCCCGTGGGTACAATTAGTACTGTATACTAGGGATTTATAGGATAGGTACATATATCAATTAGAGATACACCAATTCACAATGTTTAAAGGGGGAGCACAGGCACTTTAACACTTATAGCAGGGTGAAAATGCAGAGTTCTAGAGCCAGCAAAAAAATTAAGTTCCACCAAAAGGTGAAAAATACGGAGAGAATGCGCAGAAAAGGTGGATTTCCAACTGTCCTTTTCTTCCACCCTCTTTTTAATTTGGTTCATTCTTATCTTGGTAAGGAGCTTGCAGTTGAAAACTAAAAGGTTCATGGCCTGTAGAATGTTTGGTCTCAATGCACTAAGGGCTGTTTATGAAATTTGTTTGCGGACGCAGACATCCTGATTTGGAGCTTGCCACAGCAAAAAAAGTTGTTTCTAATTTTCAAACCCATTGTAGGAGTTACTAAAGTTTTACAGGCTCCTAAAATGGGTTTAGAAATTGATACTGACTTGGTATTTGTAGGCTATTCTGTTTTAGTTTTAAACCTCTAATGACTGATAAATCTCCACCAAAAGAGAAACATCCCTCATAAGTGTAAACCTATAAACACTGATAAACAACTGCAAATTAAAGACACCATTAAAAGAATTAAAAGTGAGACAGAAGGAGTCATTTGTATTCCTTTCAGAAGGGGGCAGCACAATTCAACGTTGTTATACAAAGTAGCAGCAAGAAAAACTGGCCTAAGGATATTCAGCTTGAGTTTTGTTTAGGGAGATCACTAAAATATTTATTTTCCATTTGTTTCCTCCAGTGTTGTGTGTTTTGATTAAAGATGCAGGTATTAGAAGCATGTTTTAGTTCTGATCAGCTTATTGTTTACACTGTATGGAATCTTGAATTTTAAAGTCCTATTTCATCTTTTGGTGTTTCATTCTTTCACTGATTGATGGGAATATGTGGCTCATAAGAATCTTGGCCAATATATTCTATCACATTTACCCACAGACACAAACTGGACAATGCTACTTGATATGTTAGCCCCCTTTTTAGGTTTCGCCTGTCGAAAGCTGCGCAAGCAGCCTTTCGCGCAGGCGAAATCTTATGTCTTACACTGTGTGGCTTTGTTCCGCCTCTCTGTTCCATTGGCTAGCTCCATAAATGGAGGCTAGCCATTGGAACAGACATCTGTCCGTCATTGCCGGAGCAGATTCGTGGGCGTTCCCACGATTTTTACTCATCCCGCCCCTTTGCGATAGTCACGCGGCTGTGGGCGGGTGTTTTTTTTTTTAATACGTTTGTTTTGGTCATTTCTTTTAAGATAGCGCCCGGTGGAGAGTGATTTCAGCCCCTGTCCCGCTCCCCGTCCACGCATGCGAAGTGCCCGGGATGCACCGTTGACTACATGACGTCGAGGCAAAAATGCGGTCCGAATGTTTTCTGAGATTGGGAGTGACCTTTTACTTCATTGTGATAATCAAGTTGGCAATATAGAATTTTTCTTTTATTAGCGTATAGAGAGCCCCCCCCCTCCCTCCCATATGACTGCCTGGAGCTGGGCCTGGTGTGACCAGTGCGGTGACACGCCGCAGGGCTCTCTGCCAAAGAGACAAACACATTCAAAACACCTCGAACAACCTCTCCTTTTGTGGGAGCAGTCTGTGCTTGCTGCCGGAGACTTCTGCAAAGCCCCCGCCCCCCTAGGCTGCGTCACTGTCCGTTTATACCATTCTGGCGCTCAGAACAACGACCACTTGTGCGTAAAATGAAAAAAAAGTCCACCGGGCCCCGTGCCACGCATTCCTCTCCTCTTACTGAGTACTCTTAAAATAAACTGTCCCTGGCACCGCTCCCGGATGTACATTGAAGCGCTCTACGAGCTTTGCTGGCTGGACCCTAGCGCCTCGAGGCGCGATAAGCGCTAAAGCCCCCCATACACTCACCGGGCCTCTCTGGAGCGTCGTGGGCACAGCCTGGCAGCACCCGCGAGCGCAGCCCTGGAAAGGATGCCCCGCCAGCGGCTCCCTCTGCGATATTTATAAATGATATGATGATGCACCCCCCCCCCCGCCTCCGGGCGGATCGTTTACACGTGCCCCCACTGCTCGTGCCCGTGAACAGCCGTCCAAGAACACGGACACGTGCACGCGAATGTCTCGCCCCGCCCGCTTACAAAACTCCCTACAACTCTTACACACATGCTTCCTAGTTTTCAAGTTTTACTTTATTTGATTCAGTTCTCTTGCGAGAACAACACATTTTTAGCAATAAAATTACAATTTTGGTTTTAAAATTATCTCTCTAATACAATTTTAAAAATTATTTTAAAAAGTTATACACTTTGATACACACAAATTCATTGGGTGGAGCATTGCAGAGGATAATCAAATTCTGAACAGAATTTATATTACATTTGATTTTGATCGGTGTTATGTATCTGTTCCTGGCAGCCACAATAATCGGATTTGGGCAGGCAAAGAGAACATGTTCCAGATCTTGCACCCCACCTTTGCATAAGTCACAGAGGTTAGACCCTCCTCCTTTTGGCAACCATTTGATTGTGTATGATTTCAGGGGTAGTATTCCAAATCGTAGTAGAATAATACTTCGCCGGACTCCATGATTTAGATTAAAAAAATATATGTTGTGTTTTTTTGAAGACGATTGTATCCGCGTACTGTTTGTATGTTGAGAGGGCAGAGCAATATTGCTTATCGAGGGTCATGCTTAACCTGGGGGTAAGATGCTTCAGGCATAGTTTCAGTTGGGCTGGTGACCAAGATTTTAGCATATCCAAAGTGACAGATGATAATTTGAAAGCTCTGCATACGTTTTTAAAAAACACATACTTCGGAGAGTCTGGGTCAAGTGTTTCAGTTTTTAACAGAGCTCGTAAAGTTCCTTGATCAGCATGGACCAGGTTATATGCCCATCTAATTATATTTGTGATCCCTCTGGAAAAAGAGCTAACTAATGATAGTTCGAGCCGGAGAGCTTGAACCGGCACAGCTTGCGGCATCCTGGTTAGTTTCCGCAGGATTTTCCCTTCTTTGATATCAATTTGTTTCCATTCGTTGATTGGAATATGTTCTATTGCATATGATAGAACAGCTGGAATTTTAGAGCTATAGACCTGTAACAAAGAAGAGAAGTGTCTTTGGCCGGTAGAGGTATATAATCTTTGGAGGGCTCCTAGGTGGACATCTGCTTTTCGACCCATTTTTTGCAAGTGAGGCAGGTTGTGCAGGGACTGGGTAAAAATTCTCCCGAGATATATATATTTTTTTACGATTTCCAATGGTTTTCCCCCTAGTGTCCAGTTATATTTGACATGATTCTTCTTTCCTGTGAATGGTACTATTTTTGTTTTGGTGACATTTGGAATTAAATGATTTTCTCCAGTATATTTAGTGAGTGCCAACATATTTCTTTGGAGCCCAAATGGGGTCAGGTCTAGAATCACTACGTCGTCTGCGTACATCAAACAATGGATTTTAAAATTTGCAATCTTAGGGGGAAAATTGTTTACCTGATTAAGGTTTTCCGGTAGGTCGCTCAGATATAAGGAAAACAGCAAGGGAGCTAATAGGCATCCTTGATGCAGACCATTTAAAGTTGGTATTGGACTTGTAAGGCCCTTCTCTCTCCCCATTTGGACTTGGCACCATGTCCCACATGCTTCCTACACACAACCCAGTGCCCGCCTGGTGCACAAGGGTCGGGCTGGCACTTGTGCAACAGCGAAAACATTGAGGGGGCATTGGAACGCTGCCGTGGGGGGGGGGGGGCTCGCCACGAACTTTATGGAAATGCCATCCTCCTTTTCTAAGTATATCACCCCGCCGAGCTCTAAACCAAGCCCTGAGTCACTGAGGTGGGGGTGGGGGGATTCCGTCCACATTCCTGGGAGCCTGGGGCGCCGCATGCTGCAGGTTTCTCACTATTAATCACCACTTTCTTACTTAGGAAATATTCAGACATTTAATGTCTCCAAAAGAAAGAATTAATCCCTTCTCTTGGTGGAGGGCGGGAAAGGAACCGTCTAATCTGATTCGGGTGCTGGGGAGGAAAATGTTTTCCCAGTGATACAAATACAGCAAACAAGCATTGGCAAAGCCAATCGTTCTTACTTTGCCAGTGCTGTACAGACAAAGCGTTGGCTTTGCCACTGCTGGGGACGATCGCGGTATTTTGAACGCTTCGGTAACTTTACTGAGGACAGAATTATGCATCACGAGCAGAGAAACCAATGAAACGTGTGTGTGTGTGTGTGTGTGTGTGTGTGTGTGTGTGTGTGTGTGTGTGTGTAGGTGTGTGTGTGTGTGTGTGTGTGTGTGTGTGTGGCTCTGGGTGTGTGTGTGTGTGGCTGGCTCTGGGTGTGTGTGTGTGTGGCTGGCTCTGGGTGTGTGTGTGTGGCTGGCTCTGGGTGTGTGTTTGTGGTAGTAATTGCTGTCTGCTGAGCTCATCCGTAGGGTACAATAGCTCTCACATTTGCGAGAGATAAAGCTAATGGCAATGTAAATAACAATACCATTTATTTATCTGTTTTCAAAACCAACACATAAATACAAATTTTGTCATTTACAATGCCAATAGCTCAAACTTTTCCAAAGGCGAAACCATTGCATTGTAAATGCTTGTTTTAACTTGTCAGCCCAGACTTTAGGTATTCAATGCAAGATGGAGTGACGGGTACCTATAAAAATAGTCGGATGACCATTGACGAGTCAGTCAGTCGAATCAATAGTTTATTTGGACATGAGATGATAATGAAAACAGGAGTCAAGGCTTTCCACATACCAATAGAATTGCTCTTATTATGTGTGATACCTTCAGCTTATCCTGGCTTTTTCCCAGCTCCACTCTTCTGTTAGTGATCTATTTCAGCCCATAGTTATGATGTTAACAGAATTTCAAGACCCAGAATACAATATTTGTCTGTTAAAACATCAGGGAGAGAGGATAATGAGATGGGAGTTTCTATGCTTAAAACAGTCTATGCTTAAAAGAGTCTAACATAAGTCTGTTGGACACACTGCCACTGGGAAGACACTACATACCTTGTGTTAACTTTCCTTTAAATTACATATGTGCTTTATAACAATCACTGCACCAAAGTATGTTTTGTAACACTGGAAAAACAGCATTTGTCTATTTTGGTGGTTAGGCAGCTGAATGAACAATGATATGCACTGATTTCAAAATATTTGGAAAACACCAAAGAAAATCGCAAAAAAAAAAAAAATAACTGAACACAGGGAAGTCTACATACTTGGTAGGGGTGTGTTTTGGGTGTCCCTTCCAAATACCGAATCAATACTATATCAATAGTTAGCAACTCGATTTCCAGTCACAAACCAATGAAAAGTTACTGACTCCCAAGTTGGGGTGGTAACTTGTTTGCAAAAGCAAGTGGTCCAATTTGGACTCCTTTCCCTTTGTGAATCAGTGTAACCGTTCACGGGGAGTACGCTGTGGTTCAGGTGAGGACTGCCAACTTTCACTGAAACTTTATTTTATTTATTTATTTGAAGCCTCCCCATTTTTTTCAGCAAAATACGGCTCCTATTAAGATTTTAAGTATTTAGGAGCAACCATTTTCATGTTTGCCTGCTGACGCCTGCGGGCCTGCATCTTGCGACTGCCCCCAATGGTAGTGAGTCCCACCTCGCGGCCTGCCTAATGAATAATAAGGAGCTTGGTCGGACTGCTAACCACTCAGATTCCTTATTTTGTGAACGGATCTATTAGTACAATCGCAAAATAAGCTTCTGGCCGCACAAAGTTGCAAATTGGGACTGCTTTTTTAAGCAGAAACTTGCTGCTTCTGAACCTAACTTCTTTTGTTTCCTCGGTTTTGCGGCTGATTTACTGCCTCGCAGTTGTGCTCTCTTCTACACTTTTACATTCTTTGCTCTCTCTAATCCTGTATTTTACTGACTGTTGTTCCTCCTACTTACAAGGTACAGTCATCATCCTGGTATCAATTTGTACCTGACTTACTTTGGAGTTAAGGAAGCCACTGATATACTTTTTTGCTTCTGTGTATAGTGCACTGTCACTGTTTAGTGGCGCTTTATAAAAACGTAAAATAAATTAATAAATGAAGAAGCATCAAGTGACTGCATGGGAAAGCAGGGAAAGAATGGATAAGTTCAGGTTCTGTTATCGGATGAAAAGTTAATACATAAATCATCTGAAAACCTCCACATCCCAGGGATTTCACAAGGGTTTCAAGAAGAATTCCATGTTATCTATTGTACTGAAAACTGCTAGCGCGTCCAGAGGCACGAGAAAACTGGTACCCACAGCATCCTCTAGGCGCAGAGCACAGTGATTTTGAGTAAGGCAAAACTGGCCCCCACCCTTCCAACCCACCGAGAAAACATTCGGTGCCCGTTACAGCAAGTCCCATCCTGGAGATACCTCTACACAAGCAATGGCCTGTCGTGCAATGGGCGGATGGGCCACGCCCCACACTTTTTGAACATTAAGGGTGTCTGTCTGGCTGAGCAAAGGGCACTCTTTATTTTCAGGTCAGGCAGCCAGGAGCTCGACATGCCCTAAATGTGCAGGCTCCTGGATGCCAGAGCTGAAATTTGCTGGGCAGAGGAAGTCACAACTCCTGTGGGCATGACAGTGCTTAATTTGTAAACCAAGAAGTGCTACGGCTCTTGTCCGAAGGCCACTGCAGCTTGCACCACACAGTGCTCCTGCCAGCTGGCAACGACAGTACAAACTCAGCTACTAGCCATCACACACAGCTGCTGCTGTACTCATTCCTCAATAAGCCAAACAGTGCCACCATAGCAGCCTGTCATAAGCCCTGATGCAGGCAATTAGGTGGCGAGCACCGGAAACCACCTGCTCAAATTAAGCACTGGGACATGACTTCTTCAACACAGCAAAGGTTCTCAAGGCCCTCTCCCTAGTGATGAGGGATGGCTTCATTGATAGCTTCGTACCCGGGCGCTTCAGCTTTAAGCCCTGGAGCGCCCTGGACAGAGTGTCTATCACTGACACCTCGTCACAGAGTGGGTGTGGTCGGCAGTCTCACTGGCCTCATCCTGGAAGAACCGCTCAGCTCCCTTCAACGCCAAGGGGGTAGCACCAGGTTTGGATTGGTAAGGCGGGCACTCGGGCAACGGGGATGGATTGCTATTGGAGTTGCAGCTGTGGGCCGCTTTTTTTGGCCAGTGTGGTGGTTGGTTTGGGCTTTGTGTGCTGTTCAGATGCCACCAGCGGTCCAGTGGGGCCTTTCCAAAGGCAGATAGGTCACTATTACCTCTATTACCTACCGGATGGAGAAGTTATTCCCAGTCTCTCGCTGGGCCGGCCCATTAATGTATGCAGAATCAGCAGGGGGCCTGAGCAGAAGTGGCCTCACTTACATTCAGGTGTAGTTCACCATTGTTGACTAATCTGTGCACCATTAGTGCTGGCAACATTTGCATTTTTTTTCTTTTTGTGAGGTAAAGAAACGATGCCACTTTTAGAGAAACCCCCTGAATTAGTGTTTTGTGAAAAGGCGCAGTCCACAAATCTGGGCCACTTTTTTAAATTATTTTTTTAGGGTGCCCAGGCAGGCCTGTTTTTGATCCCTGTGTTCCACGCAATCCTCCACTAGCCAGGACCCCACCTGGCCAGACCCTCGACAACCCCCATCGGCTCGACCCTCACAGGTGCGCCCAGTTTACAGCTCCCACCTGCTCAAGACAGGTGGTACATTTGACCAGAATGGTCAGCGGAATGGGGGATAACCACATGAACTAAGTCATTTCAGGTGCGCTTGGTTACTCCCCATTCCAGGAACTAAACAAATCATAGCGGCGCGGTGAAGGGATGCTATTATTGTCCAGAATCAGTGGTTATTGACACTTGTCATTTCATCACCCCTACACCGTGCAGCTCGTAACCCGCCGTTTATTTGAGCCGGGGCACAACCTGTCTCGGTGGCATGGGACAAGAAAGGGAAGTAGCTGGGCACAGCCAGCCATTGAGGTCTTTAGGGCTAGCCCACGCTTTTCCAAGCTAGGTCCTATCTGGGTATTTTTACTGTATTCGGGAACATCGCTGCTTTTTCCATCATTTCCCGCCGTTGGTGTCACCCTGAGGGCGTGTGACAAGCAAGCTGACACGTCTAAATGTATAAAACAAAGATACCAGATAAATTCACAGCTCCGGAAACGTTTATCAGTTTTTACAAAAACAGACACATGATAAAAGGCTGCGCAGTGGGTGTTGAATGGCCCTCTCGGCCTCCGTGATGAAAGGACCAACCGCAGCTTGGCGAGAGGAGCCGGCGGAGATCGCAGATAAACCTGCTCCGGGCTCTTGGAAACGCATTAAAGAGCGTCCCTCCCTCCGCCCGCCCCTGCCAGCCCCCTGCGAGGCGGCGCACACCCGCTGCTCTCACGGCCGCACAATGGCCGCCGGGCTGTGAGAGGACGTGGAGGCGCAGTGATGGAGGGCGTCTGAAGATGAGAGATGGGCCCTGGTGCTCGCTGCTGGAGGAGGGTGGGGCCACAGGGAGATCCGTGGAATGGGAATTATTGGGTTGAGAAGGAACAAATTATGCAGTAGGGTTGAACAAATTATGCGGCAAATTGTGTGGCATAATGTGCCACATGTTATGATATTATCACTTCATTTTTGTGACATTTTTACACTGGCAATAGCGTCCGGGAACAGAGTTCACCTTAGTTACAATTTAACAGCCAAATACAGCAATAAGCGACTTAAAGACTTCCCTGCCTGCCTCTATGACCCTGAAACTTTGGATGCGGCTCAGGCAGTTAACTTGACTCCTATTTCAGCTGTTTTTGCCTCTTGGCTTTAACGGAAGGATATTTGCAATACATACAGCGCAACCTATTGATTCAACACATTTTACATAGCATGACTACGAGGATCATGATAATTTCGCCAAAAATGCATATTTCAGTATCAACACGAACTTTTGCATTTGAAACCGGGTGCCCCAGAAGCCGGGCGCAGGAGTTGTGAGCTCTGCTCTCCTGCTCCTGACGCAGGAGCGGAGAGCGCGACCCTGCGCTCCTCGTACCAGGTTTGCCCCATCCTTCACCAGGGGGCCTTACTGGCCCCTCAAACTGGATGATGGAAGGGGTTGCACCCTCCTCCAATGGAGATAGCTAAAAGGTATGGTGTGATGATGCTCAGGTTCCCGGCTCACACGCTTCCTGAAGGTGAAAACTAAATCCTGCTCAGAATATCTTGACCCACCATGGGCCTGTGCTCTCCCGGGCACCCTCTGCAGTGAGGACATGTCCCACATGTCTTGGTAGAACATCACCGTCCAACGGGCACAAAGTTGCACTGGGTGTTTAGCATTTTGCTCCTGGTGGCGGGATCTATCCACCCGTACGACCGTCTTCGATCCTTCGTAGTCGAGTCATTGATCGATCCTAGGTCTATGTCTTTGTGCACAGCTGAGATCTCTTTTTCTAGACCAATGTTTCTTAACCTTTTGACTTCCGAGGACATCCCACTTAGTCATTACTGGAAGCCGGGGACCCCCCACTAAATCATTATTGGAATCCGAGGACCCCAATGAGTCATTACTGGAAGCTGAAGACCCCACCTAAGCATAATCAATTATTTGAAATGCAAAACAATATACAAAAAATGCAGAAACAAACATTAATAGACCCTCGAGTAGGCTTCGTGGACTCCCAGTGGTCCTCAGTCAACAGGTTGAAAACCCCCGCTCTAAACTCCATCCTCCTGCGGGGCACTTTCAAGCACCATTTCCCTGAGACCTTCCTTTTTCCTCAAGGCAGAATCCCCTCTTCTAGCAGGCAGGGTCAGGGCCGAAGCTAATTGCACTTTTTGTATGCCGGTTGGGCAGATGACTCTCCAAGGCCACAGTCCGACTCTCCTCTTTCTCCAGCAGCCACTGTGTCCTGCCAGTCTATTAGCCTCATCGCTGCTAGACATATTCCCCTCCGGTGCTGAAGTATAATGACAATGGGTGTGGTCATGACAGAACGGTTCCGTCATGAGCATCGAAGGGGTTAAATCTCACAAAGCTCGGTTCCAGCTCGAGTTCTCCTCGCCTGGAAGGGAGCCAGCAATCTGCCACCCTGGCTCTCGTGCTGAAGTCCCGTCCACACTGCTGGCGGGATCTGGTCACTGGTCCAGGAGATTACTGCCCACTGACCTGGGTTTCTACCCAGTTTCAATCTGAGTTTTACAGAAAACAATGTATATTTCACTGGTTCTTCTTGGGAACCAGTTTCTCACAGTTCCTGACATTTTGTGTATTCCTTGCAGCCTGGTCAAGCCGCAGTCTTGTTCCTCTAATGTCCGTAGGGGTCGGTCTGGGAGCTGCATGTCCGGTAAACCCAAAACAAGTGCTCAAAAGAGGGGGAGGTTCCCTCACTCGGTCACCTCTCAAGTTGTTGGCGGTGACCCCTCTGGGTGAAGAATGAAACAGGAATGGTGTACGAACTGTTCCTACACTTCACATACGCACCCTTCCTTCCTGGTCCAGTTCAAGGGCCTCAGGAAGGTTCCTACATTATACATCCCTCTCTGGCAGGCACTTTCCATCCTACCTCTTGGGATCCAAAATGTATTGTTGTCACCATGCATTAAACCACTGCTAGTACACTCCAATGTGGGCATAATTCCCACTGCAATGTGTACAGTGCACATGCACTCTACATACATGTCCTCTGCAGCCACCCAGAGCCTAGCTGTTCGTAGGCAGCTGCCTGGTACTAAGAGTCAGAAACTACATGTTGCAGCTCCTAAGCCTAGGGTTTGAGAATCGTTTAGGGCAGCTCACTAGACAGCACTAACAGGGGCCAGAAGCTGAAAAACTGGTAGATTTCATCAGCTAGAACCTATTTTTCTAACAATGCAAATTGTTTTTATGTTCTGGTTTAGTCCCAATGACAATTTACAATTATTTAAAAAAAACTGCCTTTGGGAACAATGCATGAAATTATTTGTGACAAATCTTTCCAGGTCATTAATAAGCCACACTTTGCCCCTGGCCACAGTGCAAATAGCAAAGTTTTACTCTTACAAAGTCCCTTTTATGGGAACGAGGGAGCACGGAATGAGGATTTGAGAGAAGGGCACATGTGGGGAGAGAGGATGGGCAAGAGGAGAAGTGGATAACATGGCAAAAAATAATGAAAACACAGCTATGACATGCCCAGAAATAATATTGCTTCTTTTTAGCCATGCTGCTATAAATCATGGCTACACATCATTGCCAAAGCATATTGCTCTCACAGGCGTCACCTATTAGCTTTCCCAATGCTTGTTTATTCGATGGCTCCCCTTGTCTACTTGTGTCCTTCCACTGCTCACATTTAGGGAAAACATTTTCTTCGTTTTCATTAAGCACTCCATGGGAGTGCATGTGTTTTCCAGGGTCTCCCTCGTGTGCTACCCCTTGCTCTGAGTTCTCTGGCATCCGTGTGCTTGCCTCCCCCTCGTGTTGATCTCTCTCACCCATCTGTTCTTCTCTCTCCCCTGCTCTCTGTCTTGTGTGCTTTCCCCAGCCCCTATATTGCTCTCAGTCATGTATTGTTTTTTGCCCTCCCTGTTCGTTCTCCACCCCCACCAGACAGTCTGATTTTTTTAACTTAATTTATGAAATTGTTTATAATTTCAAAAGTGGTTTTATTCTACTTTTTTATGTGTCGATTTGTTTCAGATAGGTAAATTAAAAAATAAAATAACAAGCAGTAGCGGCATTTTGGATGAGCGCCTGCGTGGATCTTACATGCTTGCGTAATGATGAATGCATGTCCATACATGACACATACATGTGCAGACAAAAAGCCTCAGTTACGACATTGCACCTTGTTGTCTTCTTTCGTTGGTGCTGTACAGGACACAGAATGAACAAAAGGCGTAGCAAAGCCAGGAGGTCTTAAAGGTGAGACCTATTGTCTTGGCTATTACATATTTCATTTAATATACAATTAACTACAGGCGAAAGGTAGCCTAGAGGTAGGGGGTAGCTGTGACAGGCTCTGGTGCAGGTAGTCGAGAGGTAGGGTGTAGCTGCAACAGGCTCTGGTGCAGGTAGCCTAGAGGTAGGGGGTAGCTGCGACAGGCTCTGGTGCAGGTAGCCCAGAGGTAGGGGGTAGCTGCGACAGGATCTGGTGCAGGTAGCCCAGAGGTAGGGGGTAGCTGCGACAGGCTCTGGTGCAGGTAGCTCAGAGGTGGGGGTAGCTGCGACAGGCCCTGGTGCAGGTAGCCCAGAGGTGGGGGGTAGCTGTGACAGGCCCTGGTGCAGGTAGCCCAGAGGTAGGGGGTAGCTGCGACAGGCTCTGGTGCAGGTAGTCGAGAGGTAGGGGGTAGCTGTGACAGGCTCTGGTGCAGGTAGTCGAGAGGTAGGGGGTAGCTACAACAGGCTCTGGTGCAGGTAACCTAGAGGAAGGGGGTAGCTGTGACAGGCCCTGGTGTAGGTAGCCCAGAGGTATGGGGTAGCTGCGACTGGCTCTGGTGCAGGTAGCCCAGAGGTAGGGGGTAGCTGTGACAGGCTCTGGTGCAGGTAGCCCAGAGGTAGGGGGTAGCTGCGACAGGCTCTGGTGCAGGTAGCCCAGAGGTAGGGGGTAGCTGCGACAGGCTCTGGTGTAGGTAGCCCAGAGGTATGGGGTAGCTGCGACTGGCTCTGGTGCAGGTAGCCCAGAGGTAGGGGGTAGCTGCGACAGGCTCTGGTGCAGGTAGCCCAGAGGAAGGGGGTAGCTGTGACAGGCCCTGGTGTAGGTAGCCCAGAGGTATGGGGTAGCTGCGACTGGCTCTGGTGCAGGTAGCCCAGAGGTAGGGGGTAGCTGCAACAGGCTCTGGTGCAGTAAGCCCAGAGGAAGGGGGTAGCTGTGACAGGCTCTGGTGCAGGTAGCCCAGAGGTATGGGGTAGCTGCGACTAGCTCTGGTGCAGGTAGCCCAGAGGTAGGGGGTAGCTGCAACAGGCTCTGGTGCAGTAAGCCCAGAGGTAGGGGGTAGCTGCGACAGGCTCTGGTGCAGGTAGCCCAGAGGTAGGGGGTAGCTGTGACAGGCTCTGGTGCAGGTAGCCCAGAGATAGGGGGTAGCCGCGACAGGCTCTGGTGCAGGTAGCCCAGAGGTATGGGGTAGCTGCGACTGGCTCTGGTGCAGGTAGCCCAGAGGTAGGGGGTAGCTGCAACAGGCTCTGGTGCAGTAAGCCCAGAGGAAGGGGGTAGCTGTGACAGGCCCTGGTGTAGGTAGCCCAGAGGTATGGGGTAGCTGCGACTGGCTCTGGTGCAGGTAGCCCAGAGGTAGGGGGTAGCTGCAACAGGCTCTGGTGCAGTAAGCCCAGAGGAAGTGGGTAGCTGTGACAGGCTCTGGTGCAGGTAGCCCAGAGATAGGGGGTAGCTGCGACAGGCTCTGGTGCAGGTAGCCCAGAGGTAGGGGGTAGCTGCGACAGGCTCCGGTGCAGGTAGCCCAGAGGTATGGGGTAGCTGCGACTAGCTCTGGTGCAGGTAGCCCAGAGATAGGGGGTAGCTGCGACAGGCTCTGGTGCAGGTAGCCCAGAGGTAGGGGGTAGCTGCGACAGGCTCTGGTGCAGGTAGCCCAGAGATAGGGGGTAGCTGCGACAGGCTCTGGTGCAGGTAGCCCAGAGGTAGGGGGTAGCTGCGACAGGCTCTGGTGCAGTAAGCCCAGAGGTAGGGGGTAGCTGCGACAGGCTCTGGTGCAGGTAGCCCAGAGATAGGGGGTAGCTGCGACAGGCTCTGGTGCAGGTAGCCCAGAGGTAGGGGGTAGCTGCGACAGGCTCTGGTGCAGGTAGCCCAGAGGTAGGGGGTAGCTGCGACAGGCTCTGGTGCAGGTAGCCCAGAGGTAGGAGGTAGCTGCAACAGGCTCTGGTGCAGGTAGCCCAGAGGAAGGGGGTAGCTGTGACAGGCCCTGGTGTAGGTAGCCCAGAGGTAGGAGGTAGCTGCGACAGGCTCTGGTGCAGTAAGCCCAGAGGTAGGGGGTAGCTGCGACAGGCTCTGGTGCAGTAAGCCCAGAGGTAGGGGGTAGCTGCAACAGGCTCTGGTGCAGGTAGCCCAGAGATAGGGGGTAGCTGGGACAGGCTCTGGTGCAGGTAGCCCAGAGGTAGGGGGTAGCTGCGACAGGCTCTGGTGCAGTAAGCCCAGAGGTAGGGGGTAGCTGCGACAGGCTCTGGTGCAGTAAGCCCAGAGGTAGGGGGTAGCTGCGACAGGCTCTGGTGCAGGTAGCCCAGAGATAGGGGGTAGCTGCGACAGGCTCTGGTGCAGGTAGCCCAGAGGTAGGGGGTAGCTGCGACAGGCTCTGGTGCAGTAAGCCCAGAGGTAGGGGGTAGCTGCGACAGGCTCTGGTGCAGTAAGCCCAGAGGTAGGGGGTAGCTGCGACAGGCTCTGGTGCAGGTAGCCCAGAGGTAGGAGGTAGCTGCGACAGGCTCTGGTGCGGGTAGCCCAAAGGTAGGGGGTAGCTGCGACAGGCTCTGGTGCAGGTAGCCCAGAGGTAGGGGGTAACTGCGACAGGCTCTGGTGCAGGTAGCCCAGAGGTAGGAGGTAGCTGCGACAGGCTCTGGTGCAGGTAGCCCAGAGGTAGGGGGTAGCTGCGACAGGCTCTAGTGCAGGTAGCCCAGAGGTAGGAGGTAGCTGCGACAGGCTCTGGTGCAGGTAGCCCAGAGGTAGGGGGTAGCTGCGACAGGCTCTGGTGCAGTAAGCCCAGAGGTAGGGGGTAGCTGCGACAGGCTCTGGTGCAGTAAGCCCAGAGGTAGGGGGTAGCTGCGACAGGCTCTGGTGCAGGTAGCCCAGAGGTAGGAGGTAGCTGCGACAGGCTCTGGTGCGGGTAGCCCAAAGGTAGGGGGTAACTGCGACAGGCTCTGGTGCAGGTAGCCCAGAGGTAGGAGGTAGCTGCGACAGGCTCTGGTGCAGGTAGCCCAGAGGTAGGGGGTAGCTGCGACAGGCTCTGGTGCAGGTAGCCCAGAGGTAGGAGGTAGCTGCGACAGGCTCTGGTGCAGGTAGCCCAGAGGTAGGGGGTAGCTGCGACAGGCTCTGGTGCAGTAAGCCCAGAGGTAGGGGGTAGCTGCGACAGGCTCTGGTGCAGTAAGCCCAGAGGTAGGGGGTAGCTGCGACAGGCTCTGGTGCAGGTAGCCCAGAGGTAGGAGGTAGCTGCGACAGGCTCTGGTGCGGGTAGCCCAAAGGTAGGGGGTAGCTGCTTGAACAGCATCTGAATTGCTCTTGAATGTGTCCGAAGCGAAGCATAGTTGCTGAGGGGTTGTCAGCTGGTGACGTCTTCTGCTTATTCCCAGAAGGGCCTTCAGCATCAGCCGTGCGCGCGAGTGCGCTGACGAGACAGAAACTGCGCGAGATTACTTGCCTGTCCTGAAGGTAGCCCAGATAGGGGCGAGCGGGAAGCAGGGAGCACAGAGGTCTGGAGGTGTAGGAAAGGTAGGCAGGGAGACCTGAGAAATACTAAATATATTCTCCTGACATATTTACAGCTAATGGTGTTCCTGGGGTCAAAGATGGACCCGGAAAGCAGATTTTTGGCAAGAACCGCACTAATACTTGGGATGCAGGGGCTTGTGAAAAGACCCATTTTTGACCAGAAAAGCCATCTCCATCAATAATCTACTTACACCCCAGAGCCTCACGGAAAATGTTCCTAAAATCTCTGTCCACCCTTAAACAACTCAACCAGGCCTTCTTCACTTTATGGCATCAGGTGTGTATTCCGGCCCATCTCCCTTCTTCCGTTCCTGGCGAAAGTCATTGAGCAGATCGTCAACAGGCAACTGACCGACCTCCTTCCTCGAAGAGAACAACATCCTGGACCTGTCCCAATCTGGATTCCGCAGCAACCACAGCACCGAAACAGCCTATATTGCTGCCACCGACGAAATCAGGGCCATGCTCGACGAAGGAGAAACCGCGGCCCTCATCCTCCTGGACCTTTCGGCCGCCTTTGACGCCGTTTGCCACCACACCCTCCCCACACGCCTCCACAACACGGAGATCCACAACAAAGCCCTGGACTGGACCACCTCCTTCCTCACCGGCAGAACCCACAGTGTCCGCCTTCACCCATTCCCTTCTAAAGACACCAAGATCATCCTCGGCGTACCCCAAGGATCGTCCCTCAGCCCGACACTCTTCAACATCTACATGGCACCACTCACCAACATCGTCCGTTCGCACAACCTCAACATCATCTCATATGCTGACGACACCCAGCTGGTCCTCTCACTCACCAGGGCCCCCACCCCCCGCCAAATCCAACCTCCACGAAGGAATGAAGGCCATCGCCGAATGGATGATGCGCAGCCGCCTGAAACTGAACTCGTATAAGACGGAGGTCCTCATCATCGGTTCCGAGGGCCTGGGACGACTTATGGTGGCCGGCCGCACTGGGAGCTGCACCGACACCCACTGACCACGCATGCAACCTGGGGGTCAACCTGGACTCAGCACTGCCAATGACCCAGAAAGTAAACGCTCTCTCCTCCTCCTGCTTCAACACCCTCCGCATGCTCCGCAAGATCTACAGATGGATCCCCACCAAAACAAGAAGAACGGTCACCGAGGCTCTCGTCAGCAGCTGACTGGACTACGGCAACGCTCTCTATTCAGAAACCTTAGCCAAACTCCAGAAACAACTTCAACACGTACAGAACGCCTCTGCACGCCTCATCCTCGACATCCCCCACCACAGCCACATCACAGCCCACCTGAAAACCCAGCACTGGCTCCCAGTCAACAAGAGGATCACCTTCAAGCTCCTCACCCACGCTCACAAAGCACTCCACAACACCGGACCAGCTTACCTGAACAAACGTCTAACCTCTACACCCCGAACCGACAACTATGATCCACCAACCTCGCCACCATCCCCCGCATCCGGTGAGCGACCACCGGTGGCAGATCCTCCCCCACCTTGCCGCTTAAACCTAAACTAAGGTTCTGTCTTTGACCCTGTCCATTTTACTTATGCTCGAGAGATTTTCGAGTCTGCCTGACCACCACAAATGGCTACCCCCGCCCCCCCCACCCCCCCACCGCACGACAACCTTGAGACACACACATCGATTTTAGTATGCTGATAACTTGGTGATACCTGATACTGTGGCCGCAGGGTGCAGCATCCGTTAGACCAGAAGCTTTCAAACTTGGGGCAGGCCCCCTATGGGGGGGCCTGAATTCATCTCGGACCTGGGGGGCGCCGCACACTGGCCAAAGGAGCATCATAGATTGTGAGTATCTGTGGGATAAATCCATCAAACTTTCCTTTGCTAGCCACAAAAAAATGACTTGCCCAGGTGTGTGAGTGCACACTGTCGGCTGAAAGCCTCACAGCCCTTGGGGGCATCCAGGGAAATGTGAAAGGCACCAGACGAGAAATACAGACGAGCCACATTGGCAAAAACATACCGCCCCGGCGTTCTGATGAGGTGAGTCCGCTAAAATGGAGAGCACTGGGGCTCATTCAGTTCTTGGCCTCTCTGCTGAGATTGCTACAATGGTTCACCAAAGAGGCTACTCAACTGACTATAAAACGCCGTAAAACCACCAATGTTTAGTTAACTTTTGTCTGTCCTGATAAAAATCGATCCTTTCAGCATTATACAAGTTGCTAAAGAGGGTCAAAAAGTTTCATGGGGACCTTCTCACACCTTTGGTGACCTTTTAACCGGACACATGAAACACGCCCATCTCTAAGCACCTCCATCTCAAAGCCCCATTTATGTTCAGTTTGAGGAAACATGTCATCTGCCTAAGATTACAGTTTGATACGTGGTCGAGCTACGAATACTAAACCCTACAAACGATGCTTTTGGCAGATAAGTGCCTCCTGCCCTATTCTCTTCCGCACACCGACCCCCCGGCATTTAGTCATTGAAGGACGTCCAGTCTCCTAGGAGGGGGGACGGGGGCGGGGGCGGGGGGGGGGGGGGGTTGCGCAGTTTCCTTTTTAGGTCTCACCTGTCGATGCGCATGCGCATCGAGCAAGGCGAGAGTATTGCGACTTATCCACTCTTTATCCACACTGCAAGGAATCGTGGCGATTCCTTGCAGTGCCCGTGACTTTTAAGGTCAATGCGCATGCGCATTGAGCTTATGCGCATGCGCATTGACCTTAAAAGCGCGTGCACGTCCGTCTTTGTTTACCCGCTCCGCCCCCTCCCCTTCCCGCCGTGTCGCATTTCTCCTCCCCCCTCCCCTCTCTTCCCTCCAGCTTGTTTTTTGTTTATTTGACCCGCTCCGCCCCCTCCCCTTCCCGCCGTGTCGCATTTCTCCTCCCCCCTCCCCTCTCTTCCCTCCGGCTTGTATGCCACTCGCAACGCTCCCTGTTGCTGTCTCACACAGGTATGCGTCTCTCTCTCTCATGTCCTTCTCCCCCGCCCCTCTGCGCTGCTCTCTCCCCCTTGTTTTTTTTTAAAGTAACGTGCATGTTCATGCCGTTCGTCTACTCAAAAGCCCTATCCAACCAGTAATAACAGGGGATTTAACAACGACTTTACTGGTTCCCGCTTACGGCACATAACAAGTTACCAATAAATCGAGAAGAGACAATACTTTACAGTAAGTTTACATTTGAAATAAGTAAAAGTTACCCCTGGGTGTCCACAATTTAAATCCTAAGTGACCATGTATACCCTTTAGCATATACACTGTAAATTTTGACAGTGATATTAAATAATATAACTCTCACCGCAGCTTTTAAAACTTCGAAGGCACTGCCTACATCAGTGATTTACTGCCTCCCAAGTAATATCAAGTGCAAAGCTCCATACTACAGTCAAACACGAGAAAAACAAAACAGGGTAAAAAATGAATCTTCGAAATAGAAAACTATGCATTAAGCAGTCCCTTTAAACACCTCGCCAGTGACAGTGAAGCAGAAAGACCTAATTAACAACTTAAAATCACAAGTGCATAGTCTTGCTTTGTCCCCAAGTCGAGTCAAAAAGTTTACAAATACATTTTTATAAAGATGGGTGCATAAATTTCTCAATAAAAAAAGTGTCTATGCTGACAAGTTTGTATTTCTTTACAGCTCTCTCTAGTCAACTAATGAAAGCAAAGAACGTTTAAAAGGATGACCTCCTAACATATGTCTCGGGGAATATTTGTATAAAATTCTGAATGTGATTGTACTCAGACCCCTTCATAAATTAGATGATCCCCTAAGAAACCTAACTCGAAGTCTGTGTAGTCAAACGTTAAGCAAACAATAGTTAGTTTCAATACGGGACATGGAGATCATTCCTCACTGAAAATGAGATAATTTCACCAACAAAGCGCCCTTATGAACGACAGTTAAAGTTATGGTCAAACTGTAGTTCTACGAGTAGTTTGAGGAGGTTATTAGTGCCTATGGACTTGAGGAACGTATTTTATTTTGCCATAACTTAATGCAATGGCGAGACTTTAAATGGAGAGTTACAGGAGTTGCGGAATTGTACTGCATGTTTGTCAATAGTAAGATGGAGGATGACCCTCATTCACAGGCATACCTTCATACACACTGAGCAACTCTTCACTTAAGAGCTAAGCAGCCATTCAATCATGCCCCTCACAGGCCCCTTCATTGCCGTCATCATCCACAACAGTTACGCCCAAACACATTGCTCCCACGCCTCACCTGTTTCCCCTTTAATCCTTCTCAACACTCTTCCGTTACCCATTAACTAATACCATGGTTCTCTTACGCCACTCACAATACTCACCTGTTCCGCTCCCGTCGCTCACACCCCCTCAAGTTGAAGTTCCGTCAATTACACCAGTCACGGTGGGTGAGTAACAGTAACTCAACCTTACATGTTGACCTTCTCCCACTATCCTCAAATGTTGTCCTTCCGTCACGTCACTCTCTACACTTGAATGTAGCTCTTACATCACTCAGTACCCTCACATGTTTACTTTCATCACTACACCACCAGTGGCCCATAATTCAGACACCTCAGAGGTCACATTTCTTTGACTCTTACCTTACAGCTGACCCTTATTCACACACACACACCACCAGCCTTCAATCGTAACCACCAAAGGTCCCCATGGCTTCTCAAACATACATCCCTACCAAACCAGACTGCAATCCCAATTCAGTAACACCCTAGCACACCCCAAATCGCTCACCATTGATACGTAGGGGCTTCTCACAAACTCACAGAACACACTCATGCCTCACTACGCACCCAACTACCCAGTAGCCTGTAACTTTTCCCAGCACACCGTTTAATCGCTCAAAATACAAGCACACCTCGAAGCCCTTCACTTCCACGCACTAACACCACAAAAGACCTTCACTTTTCCTATCATCCTTACAACACATCCTCTAAACAATTACAAACCCTACACCCGCTGACTAACCCCCGTATGGCAGTGTCCCCTGGATCCCACGCTGGTAGTTCACCACCCAGATGTAATCCCAGGAACAGGGGCAAGCACACATCAGAACCCACAAACCAGCCCTCAAGACATCGCTCTCCTCACAGCCCTGGGGGCCTCACTCTTTCCCACGCGTTAGGGAATCCTAAGGGGGTGTGCATATCCAGTCTCCATCCCCATGGTGCCCCAGGCAGACAAGCCCCTTCAGGCCTCCGCCCACAGACACTTCGCATACAGCAGCAGCGCTCTAATAACCCGTAAACATTCCAGTGTTCCCCTCCTTTACCTTCCGGCTTGTTTTCGGCAGCCATTTCCCCTCCGCGCGCCACATCCTCCTCCTCGCGACCGGTACCCCCAAGGCGCGCGCAGGAGCCGCTACACAGCCGCGTGCAGGGCTAGCGTGGGCGTGGTTTCGGAAGAGAAGGAGTCAACACCTTACCATCCCCACCAACCTGTGTTACAGTTGGCCAGACCGTCTCTGAGACGGACGTCAAGAGAGACCAATCACACTACAATAGAGGAGGCTCTTTCGGCTTTAGTGACGTCATAGAGTTGTCAGAGGGTGAGTATTACCTCCTCAAGCAAGTCTTATTGGTTGGTGGAATTTATTTCTCTCTCCTCCCGCCTCCTCTGAAGAGGGTGGTCAAACGTGTGGTTCGCGCCCACTGACGCATGGATTCCCCGCCCTGCTAACCCCAAACAAATATTCTGAGTGGATGAGGTCTGGGAAGTAACTGTCAAACTGTAGTCCAATCAGAGAGAGAATCATAAGAAGGAGGTAGCAATCCGAGGCACACATTGGACAACGCGGATATTATTTCTTACGAACCATCAGCCAATGTTTGAAGGCTGTTGGTTTTTACTACGCTTGAGGTGGGTGGCTGGTAGCTGTTAATGGCGTCCCGCGTGATAGGAGCGTGCGTTGGTCTTCTCTTCAGCCAGGGCTTCTCGTTCATCGAGCTCTGGGAGAGGGTAACTGTAGTTTTGACAGGAGCGAAGTCTGCTATCATATGCATACTTCGTGCATGAAAGACTGTAGTGAGCGTTCAGACAGCTTATATAATGGGTGTAAACCTCATAGTTCCTAAGTCCCACTCAAAACGTGTGCTGATTTTGTAAATAGCAACCTATTTCTTCACATATAAACGTGTTTTTCCTATTATCGACAGCCCGTTGGCTGCATGTCTTTTTTTTTATTTCTATAACACATACATCAACCCCTCACCCTCACTCACCCTCACTCCCACTCACCCTCACTCACCCTCACCCTCACTCACCCTCACTCTCACCCTCACTCTCACCCTCACTCACCCTCACTCTCACCCTCACTCACCCTCACTCTCACTCACCCTCAACCCCTCACCCTCAACCCCTCACTCACCCTCACTCACCCTCACCCACCCTCACCCTCACTCACCCTCAACCCCTCACCCTCACACAGTGCAATAGGTCTCGGAGCATTTGAGTTAGAGCTTTTAGAAATGTTTATGGCTTTTTTTTTTAATTCTTTAGCATTGGCTACAGGAAACAAAAATGCTAAAGATTTACAAAAAAACCCATGAACAATTCTAAAAGCACTAACTCTAATGCTGCGAGACCTATTGCATTTCCAATGCTTGTTAAACCCAAGGGTCTGCTGTATGGGTCAGGCACAGGAACTCTGCGCTCTTGATGAAGCACCCTGGCTCGCCCCTTCGTTCTGCCGCTGCCCCCCGCCACCCCCTAATTTAATGTACTGTAGATCTATTTGAAAAGACAACAGCAGTAGCACTTGCGGGTAGTCTTGTCGCATAAATCTGCCACGGACAAGAAGGCTTCGCGAGCGCAGCCGGGATTTACTGTATCCTTGGAGAAAAAGAGATGCTCTGAAGTAGTTCGGGGAATTTTAATAAGCTGGAGGTTTGATAGGGATGCAAATTCCTGGGCGGTTGTCAAATTGATGGCTGCATTAAATTGAAAAGTTACAGCCCTTGTTGCCCGCAGCTGTTATCTTGTACAACTTTCCTGCATATAAATATATAAATAGCTGACACCAGTTGAAAGTAGCTTTTCTTGGCGTGGCGTGGCTTTTGCGTCTGGTGCTCACGTGGAAATGGGTGTGGGACAGCCAATAGGAGGCCTGCTTTCATTTGAGTGACTGAAATGGTGGCTGTCACGCCTCAATAAAGATCAAGCCATATTACATGAAATCTGGATCTCTTTAGCAAACCTAAGCCTTTGAGTTGGCCAACCCTCACGCCAGGGTTCTCGCCTTTACAAGATGACCAGTTCACGGGTACTTTCAGTAAGTGAGTTTCTCCCACGCCTCACTCGCCTGGCCACCTCCTGGAGTCTGTCATTGGCACAAGTTATACTTTCTGTGTGAGGCACCAATCAGTTCATGTGAAGCATCACATGGGCATTGTGATATACATCCCATTGCCCTCGTGTTACAGGTGTCGCGCCACCATCTTGACTACTTCTTGGAGAACCTGGCTGTAGCCATCTGAGTTCCCCCTCTTGTCAAGTGGCAGTGTGCCATCCCAAGACAACCCAACCTCAGGAACCCTCCTCTGAACTGTTTGACTTCTAGGGGTCCCAAGACTGGTCTTAGATGAGACCATACCCATGAATTGGATTAAAGTTTAGTTGAATAAAAATGTAATTCAAATTTTGCGATGAATTTTCATCAGAAAGTGTTGTACGGCTTCTACTTTATCAGTAGGACCCGGGCGTTTGTAGGGCAACATAAACGTTGGGATGGTGCCAGACTTATTCCATGCACCCACCCCTGTCCCCTCACAGGATGCGTTGGCCGATAGCCCTGCTAGCTCATAGTGCAGCCATATGAACCCCTGGACGTAGGAAGTTAACAAACGGATTGTGAAAGCTCAGGACATGACAACCCTGACTCCCAAGGAATTGGGGTAACAATCTACAACCTTTTCACTCAGTCACTTGTGCATACCCAAAGAGATATACATGAAGTCCACAAGTGAGTGTTTCAATATTTATTGAAGCGTTGCGAGTCTTGTATACAGTATGTGCCTCAACTACTAATAGACAGAAACAAATGTGAGTAATTTGCAACACAAGAACATTGAAAAGGATAAACAATTTCACTGTTGTGCTAGAGCAGTGTGTTTATGCTGGCATGCAAGTACAGTGTATAGTGCACTCCTACTACGCTCTCCCTGACCTTGTTGCCTAGGGCGGAGTGATCTGCCTTGCTCTAGGGTCTTACTCCCCATTACCCAAGGGTAAGTGTCCTGCCTTGGTCACAAGTTGGACATCCCTCCTCACAGGCTGGAATACCAACAAGCAGTGACCTCGCAGTGACAGCAGAGTCCTCCTCTGAAATCGGACCAAGAATGTGCGCTTGATTAGATAACAACCAGATCCATGCTACTGTGCCGAGGCCACAGCCAGTCTGTCCTTGTTTATCCTCTTATAATAGCTATGTCATCTAATGGATGATCAACAAACAGACCACTACCTAATCTACACAGTGGTCAGACCACTATCCAATCTCTTTCATCATCTTGGGAAAGGTGCTGATCAAACAGGGACAACCTCGAAAAACCAAACTATGGGCAAGAGATCTGAGGAACATCGACATTAAGATCTAACCCACATTAGCAGTAACCTCCTTCCGCCGCCCCCTAATATGACAAACTTTGATGGCCTTACCAAACTTTACTTCTATTCGATGATACATTAGCTTGATGAAATCGATCAAATACATCTCAAAAGGATTCCCAGCAAACAATCCAATCCCTGGTTTAAAAGCTCCCTTAATGATGAAAGAGGCAAAAAAAGGGTGTCACAGGGGCAAAACAAAGGCCCCAGCAGCCCCTGCGGTGCTTGTGGGCCCCCAGGCTTACCTAAACTGGAGGGGGTCATCGTCCGCCCTACTGATGTGAGTGTGAGGGGCCCCTTCAGCATATCTTGCAGGGGGGCCCACTCACATTTTATGTCGCTGGGGTGGCAGAGAGATCATGGAGAAACTCTCCTTCCATAATGAGCCTCAAACAGTTGAGGATGAGAAGAAGTGCATCTCACAAACACATTTGTTGCCCCAAAGCCAATCACTTTAAATCACAACTAGACAATGCTAAAGACCAAAAAGCTCTTCAAATTCATCAAACCACAAGCAAACCATTCAACCAACCTGCACTCTACATTTAAGGACTCACTCCCCAGCGGCGAGGAGTTCTCTACATACTTCAGAGACAAAACCAGAAAAAATGACCTAGAACTACAACTTACCATACCAAACACACATTTACAAACCCAGCCCACTCCCTCTCCATGGTTACCCTTTGTGATTTCCCTTTCCTCTGGCTACATGGAGCATACTCCTAAAAATAATGTGTCTTGGGATACCTTTTCACTATCAGATGATGCTGAACTATTCAAAAATTATATTCTCACTGAAACCTTCAAATCATTTCAATTATCCGCAGCCTGACAAGTGCTTCAAAGAGCTTAGATTATCTGTGCTCCCACTCTGGTCTAAGGTTGCCCATGAATCTCTTACGCAGGGCTTGATTCCTGACTGCCTCAAAATAGGACAAGTCACCCCCATCCCAAAGAAGCCTAATGCAGTCCTAACTGATCCTAACAACTTCCGGCTAATTTCTAATAGCATGACTTTAGCTAAGTTAATTGAGAAATGCCTTCACAGACAACTCTGTAAACACACAGAACAGTTTCAACTCCTGGACCAATTCCAATCTGGTTTCAGATCTGGACATAGTACAGAAACGACCCTAACACACATTGTCAATGACGCCTTGAGATTATGTGATCAGAACAAACTCTGCCTCCTTATACTTCTGGATCTCTCCTCGGCATTCAACATGGTCAAACATAATTTATCTCCTCAAAAAAAGGATTGGGTTATCTGGGCCAGTTTTAGCTTGGTTTGCCTCATTCTTACATAAGAGAACGCAAACAATCGAAATAAACCATTCCCTGTCAAACAGTATGAGGGTCTCAATTGGAGTACCTCAGGGATCCGCACTATCACCCACGCTTTCCAACTTCCCCATGGAATCCCTCACCGAAATTCTGAACTGCTCAATCATACAATATCACATATACGCCAATGACACTCAATTATACCTTAAAATCTCATCACCGGATGATATAAAAACACTTAACTCTGCTCTTCCGAAAACTCAACATTGGCTAACTCACAATCACCTTATGCTCGTGACGGAATTCCTCCTGTTAGCTCCCCTAAATCATACTGCCCCCATTCAAGACTGGCTCAAACCTTTAACGGTGCTTAACTGCGCTCCTCGTGTTATGGACTCCACTAAATCATTATGCATAACTCTGGACAAACCCCTGAATATGCAGGACCACATCAGTGCAACCACCAGAGGAGCCAATCACCAACGAAACACATGAAGGAAACTCAAACCATTCCTGCCGACTGAGGACATGCAGCTTGCAGTCCAACCTCTAGTTATTTCCCGCCCTTGGCAGGGCTACCTAAAGCCCTTCTGACCCCCCGCACTCCACTCCCCACCTAAGAGCTACGCTGAACTCAGCGGCCAGACTCATCAGAGTCACGAAAACGAGATTACATCACACCAGATCAAACTCAACTCAATTGGCTCACTCTGGACGCAAGGATCCAGTTTAAGATAGCCTGCCTGATGCACAACGTGCTTCATTATAATACTCCAATTTACCTGGCAAAAAAAAACTCAAAACTATCTGGTCTGAACAAGACCCTAAGAAGCTTAAACACTTTACTACTGAAACCACAAAAATTCAGAAAGAAGAAAACTTTCAACCGCGCCTTCTCCGGCCTCGCTCCAAGAATATAGAACGCTCTTCCCACAGAAATCAGAGCTAACCTTTCATTCAACAAAGAAATCAAAGCGTTGCGCCTGAAAAGCTGCCCGCAACTATAGATTTGAAGTCACCAAACTAGCTTTTAGTTCACGTTTTACAGCACGGAGCTGCCTTTCAACCATGCGATTTTTTTTATCTAATACGATCACCTTATGTCTGCTTAACTTCTTTTAAGGTTTGCTTACAAGTACCGCGCTCTGATACCCTGTCGGTTAAGGTTCGCGCTGACTGAAACTTTTCAAGTAAATATATAATAAACAACATTTGCACGGTGAACTTTATCCCTTGTGCTAAATGTTCAAGGTGTCGTGATAATGTTTAGATGAAGTTGAAATGTAAGCAAATGTGGTTTCTAGGAGCCATATCCTGCACAGTCATGCAAGCTAATGTGTGTCAAAAGTCAACGTGTACAAAAGAAGGCAACTTAAGAAACATGTATGTAAAATGGCAGCTTTTCTCCCCGGGCCTAACCCAGCCACGTGACAAAAGGTTGTATCAGCTGCTAGACGGGAAATGAAACCTTCAAGCAAAATCCTAGATGGACATTAACTTACCATTGACAAATGTAGGATTTTCTCTATTTAGAAAAAAATCTATCTGGATGAGCTTTCTTAATTGCAATCGTATGAAAACTCCTTTCTCTTTAAACTTTTAGCTGTCCCTCGCTCTATTCCTGCTTTCTTTACACATATCAAACAAATATACCACATCTTGAAGACATGGCACTTGCCAACGTGATTACTAGCTGGCATAATATATGGAGCAAGAAAGGAATGGAGGTTAAGGGATGTTTTTAAAGATTGCCTCTCACTAGAACACTATGATAGGATTCCTTGGTTGATGCATATAGATAAGGTATTTAGAGAAATAGATGAAAATATAACAGGAACCCCAGTAGCATCCTTCAGTTCGGTAAAAAAGAACCAAGAGTGCTTCCTTAAAAAAATGAAGGTATGACATAGAAAGAAGAGAAGGCAAAAAAAGTGAGTGGCAAGATATATGGCAGGCCAAATACAGCAAGAACTACAAGGGTTCCTAGCAAGGGATACAAATGCATAAGCGATTTTACTTGACTACACTGCGGTTGGGTATCCTGCATCACTTAGTTGTATTTCACTAAAAGGAGGTATGGACCAAAAACATATATACATTTCTTATGCGATGGGGAGGCTACACAATCCACAGCACATTTAATTGTGTTCTGCAAGTTTTATGATGACATTACAAGATCCCTAATATTTCCACTCTTTTTAAAAGAAAGATTTTTTATTTCATCGGACGCTTTAAACTTTTTAAGTAAACTTGAGAGTGATGTTATCTGTCGATCTGTCTCTGCCTTTATCTTCCAAGCACTGAAGAGAAGAAAGTTTCTCTATTACCTTGACAATATCCATTATGAAAAAGATTAATTAGCAGGAATTTATGTATCTCACCTCTGTGCTGCTAAATTATGCAATGGTTCTCGTTTTTCGTACAAAAAATCAGTTCCAGAGAACGCCCAAGATGTTCTTGCAACTTTATCATATTTTGTACTTTAGCTACTGTAGATGGTTTTTTCGGATGCTAGCATATTTGAATAGCTCTAGCCCTTTGCACATAGTGAGTTTGACATAACGTATCTCATTCCATTTCTAATCATTGTTTTAATGTCTAATATCGATAACTAATGCATGATTTAATGTATTTTTTATTATTTTATGTACTTTTATGGATTTAAATGTAATCCGATTAAAGTTTATTTGATTTGATACTGCTTGATTTTAAAGGGTGCACAAAGATGTTTGTGCAGTCCTTCTGCTTCTATTAACCCCTTCACTGTGGGGGGTTTTCACCTCTTGCGCGGAAGGCCGCGCGCGGCGCCACCGTGCTGGTGACGAGCTCAGCTCGTCATGAGGCACAGTGAAGCTGCACTCATGACGAGCTGAGCTCGTCACGGCCACACCCGTTTTTCGAACGTTCAGCACAGCGGGGAAATTATCCCCACGTGAGAACGTTCCAACAGCCGTGACAAGCTCAGCTCGTCATGAGTGCAGCTCAACCGTGCCTCATGACGAGCTGAGCTCGTCATTAGCACACAACGGGTTAAAGAGAGGTCAGATTGGAGGCCAGAGGCCTCCAGCTCAGGCCTCTCAGTTGTGGAATTCCCTTACAGAAGCTTGAGAAACATCATCACACCCTGAAGTTCTGTAATCTATGCCCCTAGGGTCTGGAACAACATCCTATTATATTTAAGGACCGCCCCAACGCTATTCCAATCTAGGAAAGATTTGAAGGCTGACCTTGTTGAAGAACATTATATCACAGTGCATTAACCGTCCACAACCAGCTCTCTCTACTAACGCTCATTGACTTTTTTGGTTGCCCTTGACCCTGTACCCCATTTCTCTCTCCAACCATGCCTGGTCACTTTGGAACTTGGACTGTTTCAACAAAATATCTCTGGTTGGACAACCCAGTGCAGTAACCAGCTCAGGGGACTATGATCGTAAGAAATACCATAAAGGGGCCTGCGGAGCTGTTCAAAGCTGCCAGCGTACTAAAAACCAAACTACTAAAAACCAAACTGTGCGTCTCTCACACCTTCAAACAACAGGCGTCAAAAGTGGCAGGCACCTGTTTTGGGGTGATAAAGGGGCTCAGGAAGTTCTGACTTGCTGCCCTTTGAAGCGAGGAAAACAGTTACGGTTGCATTAGTGACATCACGCATTGATTATTGCAACAGCCTGTATGCTGGTACCAATAAAGTGGTCACCCATAAACTCCAGATGGTACCGCATGCGGCAGCAAGACTGGTTTTAAAATGGCCGAGAAAATCCTCAGCAACCAAGGCCCTTAACATATTACATTGGTTGCCTATAACAAAATGGGTCCTGTACAAAGTGCTGATAATGACCTTTCGAGCTGTCCACGGCCTAGGCCCTCTATACCTAAGAAAAAAATTTGTAAGATACTGTCCAACTCGAGCACTACGATCCTCAAATGCCAACCTACTGACCGTCCCAGGGTTTAGACTCAAAACCCGTGGGGGCAAATCCTTGGCGGTACTAGGTGCAAAAGCGTGGAATGCCCTTCCTCCACACCTAAGAGCACTGGACAAGGAATCAGAATTCCGTAAACAATGAAAAACCTGGATCTACAACCTTCAAGACATAACTGCCAGAGCACTAGTGTGATTCCGGTCCTGGTCACTCCAAGCAGTAAGGCAACATTGACATCAGGTTGACCACACATGGGCGCCGAGATGCTCCTTGGAGCGATTGTAGCGCGGTATAAATGGGCAATTACATTACATTACATTACCTCTTCACCTACTGCACGCAAGACATGGAAACATGAAATGGGATAAAAAACAAAAAACACGCTTCAGGCACACGCCCCTCACAACCTGGCATGCCGCCCATGTAGACAAGCACTTCAAAGCCCCACATAGGGGGCAGTAAGCGCTATAAATGTTGCAACTCAATAGCGGAAAATAATTGATTCTATTATTATTTTAGCATCATTTAGACTGCCATATCATTTGTACAGTCTTAACCCGAACTGGGGGTTTGTCACTTTTTACTGTAGTTTGAATTGTACTTTATTCTAAAATACCCCTTACCTATAAATGTATTATAATGCTGTTTATTCTAAAAGGCTATGAATTCTAAAAAAAACGGAGAATAATGGGTTCTGCTTCAAGCTCTATCTTCATTCGTTCTGATACTTTTTCTTTATAGAACAGTTTCACCAAAGATCTTTGTTTAGCTGAAGGCCCTAAAAATAGCTGAATAATTACATTTTGCAAGTTACCACTTTAAAGCCGCATTGAACAGAGAAAGGAGAACAGAAGAGGTAACAGGATAAAGAGGGTTTAAGGAAAACCTTGAAGAGTACCAGGGTAAAAGTAGTATCCACACATGGTGCACAACATCCTGTCAGCAGCATTATTTAGTGGTATTTTTGTACCATCACTTACTGTTTACAACCTTTGCTTCACAACCCCTGTGAGGTAACCACAACTGAATGCTCCTCCTATATGGATGCTTTTGACTTTTGCTGGGTGGCTCTGCTGGTTATGAAATGAGGAGGGCGAGCCACTGGAAGCTCGAATCAGATGCCTGGCTCTGGCTCGGCTCGAGGTTGTCTTGGACTCACAATCCCAAAACGAGCCGAGCTTTCATGTGCTTTCTATCTATCTTACAAACTCTAACCTCATGCACCAACAATTAAAGACAAAGCATTATCCTTTGATGTAAAACAGGAGGGATAAAGAGACCCAAGTCTAGTAAGTGAATTGCACAGTGTTAAACAAGAAAAAAACATGGGGTTAATACAGGATTCCCCGATTCACCAAATTGTGTGATCCTAGGCAAATATTGTTAATTATTGCATGAGCACACCTTAAAATACATGACTTCAGGATGTGTGACACACAAATATCCCTCTTGTATTTCATTTAATAGAGTAGAATGCTGCATTATGTATAATAAGAACCAAGGATATATAAAGTGTGCACACCACTTATTTGCTTCTTAGTTCGCTAATGGCATTATCACTAGGGCAAGGCGAGAAATATATGATTTTTAAGTTTAAAAGCTGTCACTTTTAATAAATGTTTCTCACCACTGTGATATAGCTGCAGTAAGATAAAATGCTCCCACAATTTAAAGAAATACAGGGGCATAATACCAACAACTAGCGATAATTATCGCTATGTTGGTTTAGCGGCGATATTTTTATCGCCGAGCTGCGGCGATTTTTATCGCTTAGGAACCTTGCAATTATCAAGGTTTATCTCCTAAGCGATAAAAATCGGCCGAAATGCATGAATATCGCTGAAAAGTCAGCGATATTCATGCATTACCGAGCTAATGCTCTTAGCCATGTTATCCACCTACCATTGGATAACATGGCTAAGAACTGCTATGGGGCAGGTGTTAGCTTTTGGAGATATTCACGCTTAGCGCGAATATCTCCAAAAGTTGGTAATAGGAGATAGCGATGTTAGCGACTGTTTCCAGTCGCTAACATCTTGGCACGCCCACTTTGCATGTCATTAGTGATAAATATCACTGACATGCAAAGCGGGGCCCAAGATGGTCGCTATCTCCTACTAGCTGTCGCTAACTGGTGTTAGCAAGAGCTAGGTAATAGGGAGATAATTTTAAAGCCAAAAAAAGCGGAGATAAACCCCCTTGATAATATGCCCCACACTTTTTTTGAATTTTGAAGAGTTTATCACATGAGCAAGCATGCTGTTTGTTGCACGATTTACATGCTAAGTTCTTCGAGCCAAGCCAGGCCCTTGGCTCGACTAATTTGCTGGCTCGCCCACCTCTGGGTATTTATGAACATGATGCGAGTTTGTTATTTACAAAACAAATGGGTCATTTGACTCAAAGATGGAGTGGTATAATACCCTGTGACGTCAGCGAGGATGGAATTACCAGGTAGTCCATGCTCTCCAAAGACGGCATTATTTTGAAATAGGTCTTGAGACTTGGAGCCTTTTGAAGTAGTCTTGGGTTGGCCGAGTGTCTCCCTTGGCTGCCTCACCCAGGCAGCTTTTGATAGTTAGCCGTGTGTGGTTTGGGACTCCAAGTCCCATTGGCTGCTCTGCTTCCGAATTGCTCTTAGAAAAAGTAAATCGAGTGTAATCTTCCCGGGCTCTGTCTAAATGTTGATAATTACTCCCAAACATTTGGACTGCCACAAAAGTAGAATTTCTAGTTTTTGCAGCATTTTAAGGGTGGTATTGAATGCTTTTAGTTCAGAAACATTGTGTAGATCTGGCTACTACAAGTGAGTGAAGTTTTGCATCAAGGGATAGTTTGAGCACGGTTAGTGTGCCATCTTGGGGGAGGCTTGCGTACAGGCTTTCTATTTCCAGGCTCACCAAGAAGGTGGTGTTTGGTTCAAAAGTGAGGGTTTGTAATTGCCCTAGTAAGTCTTTTGTGTCTTTCAAATAAGGTTCAATAGGTTGTAGGAAAATATCACAAAAGTGTGAAAGAGGTTCCAGTAGTGAGCCAATGCTGGAGACTATCGGGCGGCCTGGAGGGGGGTGTTTGTTTTTATGTATTTTAGGGATGGTGCAAAAGTATGGGATACTTGCTGTGCTTGTGGTCAAGAACTGAGCCTCCTGTTTGCTGACGTTACCCCTTGGTTCTGCATCCTCTACTAGGGTTTCAATTCTGGCTCTGAGACTTTCGCTGGGGTCTTGCTCCAAAGGTCTTTGTCTTGCTGAGTAGTCATCTGCACTCGGTAATTATCCCTTTTTGTAGCACAATTCCGCCCCCTTTGTCAGACGGTTTGATGATGATCTTTTCATTGGATCTCAAAGTCTGTAGAGGGTCGAACTCTGAGCTGCTTGTGTTTTTGAAGTGTGGTTCTTTGTTTGTGTTTTTCAATTTCATTGTAGACTGCCTGTTCAAATGCCATGGGTTCTACTGGAATTGTGTTTGGGGGAGGAACAACAGAGGCCCAAAGTATTCCAAGTGCCTGCTAGTTATGGAAGGGAGTTGAAGCAGAACTCGGGGGCTGCAGGTGCACGTGAAACATTAAAAATAGCGCATATGGACACCCTTCTATTTGTGGATGGATCTTCGGGCCACCGGGCTCCCTTGGGAGGGCCTGGCCCCCTGCCCACCTCTCTAGAGCTGGGCCTGGTCTGCGGTGCCACAGATTGCTGGAGCCCTGTCTGAGCACACTGGTTTTGCTGTAATTTCCTTTGTTTGAAGCCGCCCACCCCGGCGCTCGAGTGTTTTGTCCACACCTGCAGATTGCTGTTAGACACTCTGGCCCGTTCCCAACAATGCAGGCATAACGAGGCTCTTGGCGCCAGAGTGACGCATAGAGAAGGTGAGTGGGGGGTCACTACCGGGGCAGCCGCAGTCCCAGCCCCACGCTGTGCCCGAGGTGGCAGCCGCACTGAAGGCAGACGGGGTGTCTGGAAAACAAATCACTCTGAGGTGTGATGGATGGGACGCGCCAGGCTGTTGACCCGCTGAGAAGGTCGTGCGCGCCCTGCCTGTTCCATGGCGACAGAATGCAGCTTTCATCCGCGGTCACCCGGCTCTGGACGTCTTAGAAGGACGCGAAGAGCTTTGGTCCGAAAATGTGACTTTGTGGGCCGAGCGGTGGTCAGATGCAACAACAAGCTGAAAGGACGCAGCCTGTTCACCCCACTCTCTGCCACAGTAGAGTCCAGGCGGTATGCTATCTCGGCTAGTTGAGCGCTCGCTGCTGACATCTATAGGTTAGAATGGCATCAGAGTGTAAGGAAGGTGTTGGGTAAATAACAGATTTTTATTGTCTACTCAGGCACATGGATTCTGCAAATTGCTTTCTGAAGCCGGTGGTGTGTGACAAGCAGCTCGTTATGAGCAGGTGCACCGAAGCCAGTGGGACCCGCCAGAGTGGACTCTCATCTCTGTCCTTGCTCCAGTTGCCTCGCGCAGTAACTCCTCTCCACGCTGTTACTTGAAGCGTAAAAGGCCACTTTATTAGAACAAGGTTGCATCATTTAGAGTTTATTCATAGTACATAAATGTAAGAAATATACTTTTTCCATCCCATACCGACTCATTCTCCATTCAGCCTTCTCAAAACCATCTCACCTGTTTGACTCTTTCCCATTCACTCGGTGACCTCCTTCCTCTCCCCATTCTCACCTTCACTTGCCCTCCAAGCATCCTCTGTTGACTTACCTCCATTGCCTCCTGCGCCCGCTATCAGTCACCTGTGTGCCGTTCTTCTCCCCCGAGGGGTGGATCCGCCCGTTTGTGACTCACCACCCCTCCAAAGTACTGTAACGTAGCTACCCTGCAACCTGTCCTAAACTGGCACGTTAAGACCAATCGAAACCCCTTGCCTAAGGCCTGTAGGGTGGGTGGGTGGACAAACTTTCACTCTCCCTTCCTGGTGGTACTAAGGTGTCAGGAAGAGGCCGGATCCTCCTCTCCTGACACCTTTATACCTCCCCACTCACTCCCCCTCCCCAACTTTTCTAATCCGTCCCCCAGCCTTTTGCGCGAATAGCCCTGGGGAAGACTGGTCTGCGACCTTCACTTCCCCCGGGGGCCGTCATTGTCCGCCTCTCTGCTGCTCCCAGGTCCCACCTGCGCTTGACAAGGTGGCAGAAAAAACTGTGAGCCCGCCTGCTTACTTTTCTATCTCTAGTGGTCTGAGTGTGCAGTTCTGTGGCAGGCACCTCAGAGAGGCTGTGTTGCATCGGAGGAGGCCTTGGGTCGGTGGCCATGCCTCAGTGGGTGTTTCAGAAGGCGGGGGTTGGACCTGAAAAGAGATTTTCCTAGATGCCACCGAAGAGAAGTACATGTGGCAGTACTTTGGGTCCACTGCCTTTTCTTATGTGGCTGGACTAGTGGTGTCTGCTCTCCACATTGCAACATTTTAGTGTTTGAGGGGCGAAAGCTTGTGTGGGAGCGGGTGTTGTGTGAGGGGCGAAAGCTAGTGTGGGAGCGGGTGTTATGTGAGGGACGAAAGCTAGTGTGCTGGGGCGGGTGTTGTGCATTGCACTCTGGCCGTGCGATACACGTCACTTGTGTAATGTTTTGCACTGTATAGTACATGTCTGAACTGGGGTGGCAGAGTGGGCTAAAGAACGGTGATGGATTAAACCCAGATCAGTTGACTGGGGGTGAGTGCTTGTATTGTCAACGCTCCGTCCATCATTTCCTTTGGTTTTTCTTAGTACGGTCAACACTACATTTTAATAGAAAAGACGCAGGTAGGTATAAATGAGTAGTCAGACGTGAACACATTCACCCCAAAGAAGCCTGACACCACGTGGGGTGAGGTCATTGATTAATTTGCGGCATGTTACCCTATCTTATCAAACAGTGGTGGCAGTTTTGTACTTGCATATGCTGTGGGTGGTTTTGTACTTGCATATGCTGTGGGTGGCTTTTTTGTATTTAAAATGTGCTGTGGTTGGTTTTCTGCTTGCATGTGCTGTGGGGGATTTGTACTTGCGTGTGCTGTGGGTGGTTTGAAACCCGGGCTGGGAAATGCAGAGCTGGACTCGATGGGGGCCCTGGGCAAATTCCGCATGGAGGGGCAAGCCACACTCCCAACCCCCTGGGTGGGGCCTGCAAAAAAAAGGGGTGAACATGACTGGTCGCCCTGGGAAGGCTTATCGCCCCCACCCCCTCCAATCAGGGGGTAAGATTGTAAGCGACTGGGGGGGTAAGAAGGGGGTGCGTGCCCACCAGAGCACACACGAGAATCCCCCCCGAAGGAGTCAAAAGAAATCTCACCCACCCACACCAAAAGAAGCAGGTGTTACAGCCACAAAGTGGAGGGGAGGCTGTAGAAACCCAAGATAGATAGAAAACACAGAGTAAGTTGACTAGAGGTAGACGGACAGCTCACACAATGTCCTTGGGATGCCTCGCGGCAGGGGTACTGAGGGAGCTGAGGACGGCGTACAGCCACAAACAGAGTAGAGGTAACGCTCCAGCAAGGCCCTTGGGATGCCTCACAGCAGGGGTACTGAGGCTGTGAAATAACAGGAAGCACCAACAGGCAGATTACATGAGACGCTCACACAGGGCCCTTGGGATGCCACACGACAGGGGACCCGAGCAGCAGGCGAGGGGCCAAAAAAGGGTCTAGGGCAAGCAAAATGGCGTTTGCAACCCGGGCAGGTCCTGATGGACACCCACCAGATTTGGTAGCAAGTTGAAACCTAGAACCACAAACACGAAGGCCCTGAAATGGGACAACCCCGCAAAGGATGCTGCCTGGGAAGCGCATAACCACAAGAACAATCAATGTGATAGGCATTATCATGGATGTTATGAATGACCAATAAAATGCGAAAATGTACAACCATGTAATATCTGAATAAACTGCAACCTTTTTAGGCACCAAACCAAGTTGTCTGCAGTGAATCAAAGGAAAAAAGGGACGTAGCTAAATGGACAGGGGGGGAGGAGAGGGCTAGTCACCCCTGGGAGGGGTTTGTACTTGCATGTGCTGTGGGTGGTTTTGTACTTGCATGTGCTGTTGGTGGTTGTGTACTTGCATGTGCTCTGGGTGGTTTTGTACTTGCATGTGCTCTGGGTGGTTTTGTACTTGCTTGTGCTCTGGGTGGTTTTGTACTTGTGTGTGCTGTGGATGGTTTTGTACTTTCATGTGCCATGGGTGGTTTTGTACTTGCATGTGGTGTGGATGGTTTTGTACTTGCACGTGCTGTGGATGGTTTTGTACTTGCATGTGCTGTGGGTGGTGAGTTGTTGCACCTGTGTTTTGACACACCAAGTAATTAAGGGTTGGTGTGAGTGGCAGAGTCATGAAAGGGGGATGTTTCCCCTGTGCTCTCTGTGGGGTTGTCTGTGGCTGTCCTGTGTGATGGGTGGTACGTGTTACTCGTAGTATCATGGGCCTTGTCTGTATGGGTACATTGCTGCACCTCGTCATAATGGGTGGGAGCTACTCTAGAACTGAATTAGCCCCTCTTTTCTTTGGTTACAACTTTAGGTCACAGGAGTCCTTGGTTTTGTTGCATATCATAAAAACACACAGGATGATGGATGGAATGTTGCACAATGGCAAAACATTCACCCCCAGTCACAGATCTGAGTTTAATACATCGTTGTTTTGCTCACCAAGCCACCCCAGTTCAGACATGGCCATACGCAAATCAGTCTTGACCCTGTGCCTCATGGGAACAGTCCAGCCCGAACTGCCAAGCCATGTCATCCCTGGACCGGAATCAAGCATCCTAGGACCGGTTTCTGGCTATCAGCCGTCTTCAGCCAGGATAGCTTGACTCCAGTGGTGTAGTGAGCAAGGGACCCACGTCTGGGCATACCCTTCCCACATAGGGTGAACAGCAAAACACACAAGATGATGGACGGAATGTTGCACAATGGCAAAACATTCACCCCCAGTCACAGATCTGGGTTTAATCCATTGTTATTTGCTCACCAAGCCACCCCAGTTCAGACATGGCAATATGCAAAACAGTCTTGACCCTGTGCCTCATGGGAATAGTCCAGCCCGAACTGCCAAGCCATATCTTCCCTGGACCGCAATCAAGCATCCTAGGACCGGTTTCTGGCTATCAGCCGTCTTCAGCCAGGATAGCTTGACTCCAGTGGTGTAGTGAGCAAGGGACCCAAGTCTGGGCATACCCTTCCCACATAGGGTGAACAGCAAAACATACAAGATGATGGACGGAATGTTGCACAATGGCAAAACATTCACCCCCAGTCACAGATCTGGGTTTAATTCATAGTTATTTTGCTCACCAAGCCACCCCAGTTCAGACATGGCCATATGCAAATCAGTCTTGACCCTGTGCCTCATAGGAACAGTCCAGCCCGAACTGCCAAGCCATATCTTCCCTGGACCGGAATCAAGCATCCTAGGACCGGTTTCTGGCTATCAGCCGTCTTCAGCCAGGATAGCTTGACTCCAGTGGCGTAGTGAGCAAGGGACCCACGTCTGGGCATACCCTTCCCACATATGGTGAACAGCAAAACACACAAGATGATGGACGGAATGTTGCACAATGGCAAAACATTCACCCCCAGTCACAGATCTGGGTTTAATTCATAGTTATTTTTCTCACCAAGCCACCCCAGTTCAGACATGGCCATATGCAAATCGTTCTTGACCCTGTGCCTCATAGGAACAGTCCAGCCCGAACTGCCAAGCCATATCTTCCCTGGACCGGAATCAAGCATCCTAGGACCGGTTTCTGGCTATCAGCCGTCTTCAGCCAGGATAGCTTGACTCCAGTGGCGTAGTGAGCAAGGGCCCCACGTCTGGGCATACCCTTCCCACGTAGGGTGAACAGCAAAGCACACAAGATGATGGACGGAATGTTGCACAATGGCAAAACATTCACCCCCAGTCACAGATCTGGGTTTAATCCATCGTTATTTTGCTCACCAAGCCACCCCAGTTCAGACATGGCCATATGCAAATCAGTCTTGACCCTGTGCCACATGGGAACAGTCCAGCCCAAACTGCCATATCATGTCATGTAATTGTTGGCCCTCCTCTGACATTTGGGACCACTTGGCTCCGATCTCCAATAGTCTGACCTCCGCATTCCTTAACTTCCTTCGAATACCTGCTATTGGATGAACTTGGGGTTATTCAAGACCCTCCTCCTTCTGGTCAGTGGTGGCTACCATGTACAGCAGGTGGGGACGTCACAAATAAATAAATAAATAAGACTTGCCTTCCTCCTTGATGCAATGTTCTCCTTCCGTTTTCTGGCTGGATACAACATGGGACCCAGCAAATGCCTCTAACCAATCCTGGGGCTGCTTCACCAGCATGAGAACAGCGCCAGAATTGGAGGGAGCGTTCTCACTCAGCACTCCTGAGAGCACTTGAGGCTTGCGCTTTCTCTAACCCTGCTGTCTAAGACGGCTGGGTTAGAAAACTTTAAAATGTGCATGTCTGGCAGGCCATCTCAAGACGGCCAGCCTAAGGGACATGTACATTTCGAAGCGCACAGCTGCCTGCTGCCCCCTGCAGCACTGGCACTGCCCGTCCCGACACTTAGTTTGGGAAGGGTTACTGAGAAATAAAATCGTGATAAATAAACGTTATTACCATTTTATTTTTTAGCTCTGGCCTGGGGCTTTTCTTAGTGGGGCGACGCACCTCCGCTCAAACTGAGTAGCCACCCCTGCTCCTGGCTGTGTCTGTTGTCGATGGAATCCATCTTCTTATTGGCTGGACTTTTCACTGGAAACCCTAGTCCGAGCTGCATCGGCTTCTGTGCCACATGGCTCAAAGTAAATAAAAACAAGCGCTATGGTGCGTTCAGCATTGACCGTACCATAGCGCATATTTGGTTTACTTTAAGCCATTTTGCAAGCAGCATCTTTAAAAGACATTAACAACATCAGTAGGTCTCACATAGGGTGAAATCTATTGCCTTTGCCAATAGGTTATCTTTCTGCAACGTTAACCCACTGTCTTGTATTTTACACGATACATGCCTTAGTGTTGTAGTATGTTCAATTATAGTTTTTGTCACCAAGCCAATAGCTTGGAATGCTCTTATCCCTGGCATTCCGTCAAGTCATTTATTCATAACACGTTGAAAAACTGCTGGGACAGAACTGACCCTGAATGGCGTTCTTCAAAACTGAAAAGAAGTCCCTGAGCATAAGGATATCCCCTACGTCGTAATACAACCAGCCAAACAAAAAAATTATTATGGTAGGCAGTACTCGACCCCAAGAATAACCGTACGATCCAGTTAAAACTGTATTCGCTCACTAAATCTGAAGATAGTGACTAACGTCAGTTTGGGAACTCTGTGTAAGATACAATAAATCCATGCAACAGTTAAGAACAATCTACTATGAAAAACAGTTAAAACCATCAGTTTATTTCTTAAGAGTTAATAACATATCAGAGCTTCAAAATACATGATTCAAACATTTCATCAAATAATTATACACAATACACAGTAAAAAAAACAAGAGTCGACGCGGCGTTTTGGTGTCTTATGGGGATGTGCACACCTTCTTCAGGACGTTTTTTTAAAAAAATCACTAACAAGAAATACAACAATTAAAATTTACATACAGCAGAGTCCTAATATAACCTGACGTTAGAAATTACATTTTAGCTTCTAGCAATGTATCATCATATACAATCACATATTACAGCGCCTATAGCGTACAAATATTTAAATATAAACAAAACAAGAATTGTTTTGTTTAACAAGAAGCATAGTTAGGGGTGCCATGTGTGCCTCAGTGGGTGCCTAATAACTGTAGTAGACATTATATCTGTCCCTGATGATGCTCCCGGTTGTGTCCAAATGCACCTGCACCATGCAAACGTCGCATTCATCTGCATCCTCTTCATTCCTATGGGAGGGATGTGCTCAGATAATCTACTCAAACATTTGTTGAGCCAGGCTTGTTTCCTTGCGGAGTGGATGAGAATCCATTGCTTGTTTTGTATTTTAATCTGCCTCCCATGTATGCATTACCAAGCAAGCCGTGGGGCACCGGCTCCAGCAGACCGCCTTCATCAAGGGAACTCGATTTCCATGAATGAAAGAGCATTGCGGTCATTATCGAGCCGGGATCCAGGCCCGGACCGGCCGTTGCGGGCACCGGAGCCGGGATCCAGGCCCGGACTGGCCGTTGCGGGCACCGGGCAATCCCCCGGTGCCCTGCATGGGTAGGGGTCGTTTTTTTAGAGGGCCGTTTTTGCAGCATAGTTGCAAAATCGCTCCTGTAACAAAATTGTCCGAAATCCGGCCCTGGGAAAGAGCGCGGTCGCAACCCCCCCACACCCCCCTTCGGTGGAGGGTGTAGCGTCCAGCTACAATGAAAGACAGACGCTTGGGATGATTACTAACAGCGCTTTATTTATCGTGTCTTCTCTGTCCCCTGTCCCTACTCTAACTGACCATATCCTGCCTCTACTCCTCCTCTTCCTCTCGCCCCCTAACTCCTCCCACGCCCAACTACTAGTGTGCAAACATCATAACATCTCCCCCTTTTGTAACAGAACAAAACAGAACATACTGACTTCTTAGTCCATCTCCACGATCAGTCTCTTGGGTGGACGTATGTCCCGATGAGGTCGAGGCGACCGGACTCTCGGACCATCAGTGCTCACTGCATCAGTGGTTGGAGCAATGTTCTCTTGATCATTTGATTGAGTTTCCCCAACTCGGGGATTGGTTAGGTCACTCATCATGGTTCTCGAGGTGTCTATTGGCAGTTTCTTGAAGTGCGAGATATTTCTCGTAACTCGCCGCTGCTCAGACTCCGCAGTTACCATAGTTCCTTTTCTTCGGGTGACAACCAGCGGTTCATCCTTGAATGGACAGTCGGTCTTTTTCTGCGTCTCCTGCTTGACGATAACATTGTCCCCTTCACTTAATGATAATGACCGTGCTCTCCTCCTGTTGTCGGCATAGGCCTTCATTTTCCTTTTGTTGCGCTCATCAGTGGCTCTCATCTCCCGCGAGTCCATCTCAGATAATGACGCTTCCAGGGCTCCATCCCATGTGGGAATGCGATTCCTCATGGGGCGTCCCAGCATGAGGGTCGCCGGGCATTGGCCAGTCGTGGCATGAGGAGTTGTACGATAAGCTCGAAGGACTTCATTGAGTGCTGTTTGTAAGTCTTTCCCTTCCACGGTGGCATGTTGGAAGGTCTTTTTAAGAGTAGCCATGAACCTCTTAATTGTCCCATTTGCCTGTGGCCAGAGAGGCGTGATCCTGCGATGATGAAAGTCAAGGTGTTTCGCAAAGGCAGCAAAGTCGTTTCCGTTGAAAGGGGGCCCGTTGTCTGATTTGACGACCTTGGGAACTCCCCATGCTGCAAAGACTTCATCAAGAATTTTGAGAGTACTGGCAGCGTTCGTGGACGACACAAAACAGGCAATGGGGTACCTGGAATACTCATCAATGATGGCCAGCACATATTTGCCAGACGATAAAGGTCCATAAAAGTCTATGGCGATTTCTTGCCATACGCCACCAGGCAAGTTGGTCATGTGTAGGGGAGCGGGAGGATCACTCTTGCTGGTGAGTTGGCAGAGATGACAATCTTTCAAGGTGGCTTCCACTAGTTGATCAAGGAACGGAAACCACACTCGCTCCCTTAGTGCTCGTTTGGTCGATACTATACCTCGATGTCCTTCATGTGCAAGAGCGACCACTCCCTGTCTCAGTTGAGTAGGAATCACGACCCTCTGATCACGCAGCAATATACCATCAGTCGTGACGGAGAGCTCACCACTCACATGTCTGAAGGCTTGTAGTTCACGTTGAGTCGATGAATCGGTTACACCGTCCTGAGGATCATGCTTCCATCGATTGTTGCGAATTTTGTGAAGGACTCTCTGCAATATGACGTCCTGAGCTGTCATCTCCCGAATGGTCTCCATAGGGATAGCTGGAGGAAGAGCTTGATCTGTTACAAAGTGAATGTACTCTTCCGCAATGGAGGATCTGGAAGCTGATGATGGGACAGGATGCCGGGACATGTAATCCGCTGGATTTTCAGACTTCCCTGGTTTGTGAAGTATGGTGAAGGTGTATTCCTGCAGCCGTAGACCCCACCTTTCAATCCTTGGGGGCATTTTGGATCTTGGATTTCCATAGATGGTGATGAGGGCTTGATGATCTGTGATTAAGGTGAAATGCTTCCCATAGATAAAGACATGAAAATGTTCACATGCCCATACCACGGCTAGGCTTTCTTTTTCAGGTTGGGAGTAGGCTCGTTCCGGCTCAGTCAGACTACGACTCGCGTAGGCAATGATGCGGCGTTGATCCGAGTCATTTTCATATTGTGCCAGGATTGCTCCTAGTCCCACCGGACTCGCATCGACAGTTATCTCAGTTTTCCGTTTCGGGTTGAAATATGACAAGTGATTTGCCGATTCAACCGCTTTCTTGATTTCCTTGAATGCCTGCTCACATTGGGGAGTCCATTCAAACGATTGACCCTGCTTGGTTAGCATGCGGAGGGGGTGGCTGATAGTAGCGTAGTCCTTAATGTAGCGAGCACAATAGCTGGCCATTCCCAGGAACGATCTGAGATCGCTGACGTCTTGGGGACTCTTGGTGTTGTTTAGAGTCATGATTTTGTCGGGATCAGGTTTCATGCCGGCACCCGAGAAGATGTGACCGAAAAATTTCAGCGTAGCCTGGTGAAACTCGCATTTCTCTTTGTTCAAAGTCAAGTTGGCTGCTACTAAGGCATGGCAGACACGATTAAGTGCAATGTCATGTTCTCTGACATCAGAACCATAGACAAGAATGTCATCGCTATAGTTGAGCGTGTTTGGAATATTTTGGATGACTTGCCGGATCATTTCCTGAAAGATCTCAGCTGCTGAGGACACACCGAAGCTCAGTCTTTTGTATCTGAACAACCCCATGTGAGTTGCAAAAGTAGTGATGTACCTGGACCCCACTTCCAATTCCAGTTGATGATAACCTTTGTTCAAATCCAATTTGGAAAACACAGTGGCTCCGTTCAATGCTGCGATCATGTCGCTCAAGTGTGGCCCCGGGTGCCGCTCTCGTTCTATTGCAGTGTTGGGCAACCGCATGTCCACACAGAGCCTGACTTTGTTGGCCGTGCCCTTTTTGGGAACAATGACGACCGGCGAAACCCATGGGGTCGGGCCATCAGTGCGTTCGATGATGTCCGCAGCCAATAGATCTTGTAGTTCTTCCTCCACAGCGGCCTGTAGGTGAAATGGTACTCGCCGAGGGTGTTGGGCTACAGGCCTGACTTGTTCGTTGATATGAAGCCGTACTTGACAGTCTCTCAACTTGCCCAAACCTTGAAACAACCTGGGAAATAGGCGGGTCACGTCCCGGACGTCGCTGACTTTGAAGAGAATTTCCACCAAGTGGAGTCGTTCAGCAGTTGGTAGACTCAGAAGGCAGTCTGCTTCAGGGCCCTTGATGACATGGATGACTGCTGATATGGTTGTGCCGTCGTGTGTAAGTGTCGTAGAGAATTTCCCTAGACAAGGAAGCGGCTTCTTAGCCATCCACGTGTAGACTCTCACAGGTGCAAATGTCAAGGGGGGTCGTGGACTCATTCTCTCGTATTCAGTAACTGGAATGTAATTGAGAGAGGCACCCGAGTCTAGTACAAACTTTGAGTCGTGATTTCCGACTTTGATGTCCAGCCGAGGGTATCTCTTAAGTTGGTCCGGGTCTGCTGCTAAGTTCAAGTATTCAATGGTATAAACAGAGTCTCGGGATGAGGGTCTGGATTCTCTGGACGGCGACCTCCTCTCCCACCGAGACCGACGTGACTCCCTGCTGGAGTGTGACGATTCAGGGGACCGGTCCGTCTGATCTTGGACAGCTCGCGCGTGATGTCTTCGGGTGTCAGACCGCGACACTCTTGGAGCTCTGCTTCGGGTGTCAGATCGGGTAGCACCCGAGTGGCTACTTCGTTGCTCTTTGTGGTACTCCCAGCACATTGCTTCGAAATGGTTAGTGCGACCACATTTTCGACATCTCTGGCCCGAGGCCGGGCAACTGCCCGCATGAGGGAAATCATACCCACATCGGTAGCATTTTCGCACTCTTTCCTGTCGTCTCTCCTTCTTCCATGGTTCTTGACGTTGATAGCTTGATTGCTCTTGACGTGACGATGCGTGCGACCTCCATTGTTTGTCTCTGGAGTGTCTTCGACTGTCATTCCGGGCGTGTACACGTCGTGCCTGTTCATGACTCCCTTTGTTTTCCGTTTCCATGACGGCGGCGTACTTCTCTGCCTGGTCATAAGCTCGTGTCATCTCCTCTATTTCGTCCAATCCATGTGGTTTTCTCAGTAGTCGTCTCCTAAGTTGATCCGAATGGCATCCATCTATTATTTGGGATTTGATAGCATCGTCAGTGGAGAAAGAATCGAATTCACAGTACTTGGCTAGTCTCCGCAGACGCACCATGAAGGCACTCATGGGCTCCTCCTTTCCTTGCCTGGCGGAGTGAAAGGTGTGTCGCTCATAATCTACATTTCTCTTGTGAAGAAACTTTTTGTTCAGGACCCCACACGCTTTAGCATAAGTGTCTACGTCAGCCGCAGGCAGGTCTTTGAGTATCTTGACTACCTCTCGCCCCGCCAAATTGCGCAGGATGACCAGTTTCTTTGCCTCATCAGTGACGTCTGAACCTACAATATAGTCCTCAAACTCTTCCAGCCACTCTTGCCATTTGGGGCCCATGCTTCCTTCCGTTGTTACCTTGAGAGGGGCGGGTGCTCGCAAGAGCGATCCACTGGGTGGAAGTTGAGCGTCTTCGTCTCCCATTCTGCAGCGATCTCACTTGTTGTATTGCCAATGCTGGGTCCCTGTAGTCGCCAATGCTTGTTTATTTGTCAAGGCTAGTTTCTTGTAATCGCTAATAGCCGGTGTTTGCTTCTCGTAGTCGCTAATGCTTGTTTATTTAGCCAAGGCTTGTTTCTTGCAGTCGCCAGTGCTTATCTATTTTGCCAAGGTTTGTCTCTTGTAGTCGTCAGTGCTTGTTTATTTTGCCAATGCTTGTTTCTTGTAGTCGCCAGTGCTTGTTTGTTTTGCCAATGCTTGTTTCTTGTAGTCGCCAGTGCTTGTTTGTTTTGCCAATGCTTGTTGCTTGTAGTCGCCAGTGCTTGTTTGTTTTGCCAATGCTTGTTTCCTGTAGTCGCCAATGCTTGTTTATTGTGCCAATGCTTGTTTTCTCACCAGCGCCTGACTTCAAAATGGCCGCCGTTGATTTGCACAGAGTTGTCCTTATTAGGCGTCTGACTTCAAGATGGCCGCCGCTCCTGCAGGCACACACGAGGCTGGCTCTCCAGACTCATTCACTCTGGGGGATTCAGGACTCACCGGCGGTCGGTTTCTGAGGCAGCTCACGCCAGGATTCTTTTTTTTTTTTTCACCACCACCACGGACACCAGGTGAGTTCGGGGTGGGCTCCCGACTTGCTTCTGCAGTCCCGCGTTCTTCCGCCGATGGCCTCCTAAACTCGGCGACAGCGCGCCAAAACTTCCCCGGGGCCGCGCTCTTCTCCACGGCGATTTTCGCCACGACAGGGCTCAGGGCAGAGTCGGAGTGGGCTCCCGACTTCTGTTCTTTCGGGGCACACCACCTCTCACGCGTCACGCGTGGTTCGCGTTTTGGCGCCGACGGGCGCTTTACTTTTTGAGCGCTCCTGCAGGCTTGCAGGCTTCAGCGGGTGGCAGGCACTCCTAATCCCACCCTCGTCGCCAGTTGTAGCGTCCAGCTACAATGAAAGACAGACGCTTGCGATGATTACTAACAGCGCTTTATTTATCGTGTCTTCTCTGTCCCCTGTCCCTACTCTAACTGACCATATCCTGCCTCTACTCCTCCTCTTCCTCTCGCCCCCTAACTCCTCCCACGCCCAACTACTAGTGTGCAAACATCATAACAGAGGGGTGGCCGGCCGAGCACTTTGCCAGGGCCGCTTTTGGTTCCTAGTCCGGCCCTGCCGGGATCTTATGACCTCAGGTATAGTTGTGTTGATACCAGGTATTGTTCTCGCTTGTCCTCTCTTGTTTTCGAGATCTGTGCTCCCATACCTCAGTTTGGGGGCCTCTGAGGCCAAATATAGCTCTCTCGCGCCACAGGCTCGCTTACACTTTTATCCTGAGTTTTAAAATGAGGAAAGGCATGAACACAAGCATCAGACCTCTAGCGTGCTGCTGCTGTACAAAAACACATTTTGTTTCACAGTGAAAGTTGTCTGTGGATACACGGGGTCTAGGCGAATCAGGACAGGACATTGCTTCTGAAAGGTTGATGGGGCTGAGGCAGAGCAAGCCAGAGTTTGGGGTTTATATTCTACCATGAGGTGTACTGTGCTGTTGTCTCTGTTCTCCCCAGCCCTAATGCATTTTTACAATTAAAGGCCTGCCAGGAAACCATCCAAATTTCCATATTGGAAATTCTGCTTTTGTCTTATTACGGGAGTCTATCTTTACAGGAAAACGCACAAGCGCTTCGTAGCAGGTCGGTCCTCAACGTGCAGTATACACTCCTTTTTGCTTCTTTCCATAGGCCTTCGCTGGATGATGCAGGTGTGACGTGTGCACCAGAACACTTCGCTGTAGACTTATCGCTGCTTATGTTAATCAGCACCTATTCCATTTTTTTCACTTTCTCCTAGCGCCTTGTTTCGCCAGAGCTTGAGCGCTACACAACTGGCAGGGCATACACTACGCCCTACACCCCTTTTTTCAGAAAATGCGCATGAGGAATAACTGAATTTTATATTTAATGACCTTGGAGTTTTCCTTTTCTTGATGTTAGAGGCTTCAGTCCTAGAAAAATGAGCATCAACTGAACTAGAACACAATTTTGGTGTTAATTCTGTTTTTTAGTAGGATACTTTTGTTGTATATAATGGTTTTTAGGTTATATACAAGGTGCCAAAAATGGTTAACACTTATTTATTATAACTTGTACTTTTTCAATGCTCTACGACACATATTGAAAACGTTAACAAAGCCAATAGCTCTATCTAAACACTTATAATGCCCCAAAGGCGAGACCTATTGGCTATGCCAATGCTTGTTTTTCATTGGCTTGCCTGGCATATCAAGGAAGGTACTAGGCATGGCAACAGCGTTCATGATTCCATCCATGGCGGTAAGGATTTACTCACAATGTGGACAAGGTGGAGAATGTGGTCGGTGGTGAGTAAGCATTGGCGTTCAGTGACTGGCTCAAATGTTTGCACAGGGAAAGGATAGGCCTCCTGGCCGCTTTGGAGTAATGAGACACAAGTACCCAGTCTGAACATTGTTGAAATGGCTTCAAGAATACACAAAAATCAGGATTTATGGCAAGTGTAGTCTTTTGATATCGATGCGGGGTGTTACCATTAAAATGGCGGAAAATGGGTTTACGACGACTCCTGGTGGCGCAGTGTCAATTAACCCCTCCCATGCTTGTGACCGAACCGCTCCGTCACAAGCCACGGGTGAGCTGTGCTTGTGACGGAACGGTTCCGTCACGGCCCGCTCGCCGCGCCTGCGCGGCGCTGATTTCGCGCCTGCGCTAACGCTTTGTTGGGCGGGCGGGTTCGTGACGGAACCGTTCCGTCACAAGCACAGCTCGCCCGCGAGCCGTGATGGAGCGGTTCCGTCACTAGTATGGAGCCGCCGCGCGGGTGCCCCACCCCCTTAGCGCTGCGGCGGAATAGCCGCCGCAGCGAAGGGGTGAAATCCGGGCACCCAAGACCTCACCAATGACGCAGCCCAACTCAAAAGGGCTTTGGGTGTGGGGACGTTCCTTGAGGGCTGGTGAGAGAAGAACCAGTAGTGAGGCGCCACGTCACGGTGTCCACCCTCTGTGTGACGAGGAATAAATATAACAATGACATGTAATTTACAGACAGTACAGGAACATAATTAGAAAATTTGCACATATAAAAGATGGCGCCTATTCCAGTTTATAAGATGCTCTGAGTTCTGTCATGTTTTAAATTCTAAAACCCCATTGATCGAGCAGGATTTATTATCCCACCCTTGGCCTATCTTGCTGACATCTTTTATATGAAATCCAGAATTGTTTGCTGGGACCTTTTTGCTAATCCAATAAGGCCCATTAAACCCAAACTGAGAGCAATTGATTAAACATTATAAAAGGCAGGATAGCGCGGTGCTGAGCTGTAACTCAGTTATTACGAGCTTCTGTCAGAGAGGGGAGAGCACCAGCCCTCACCGGATTACTGCTGGCTTGTGCCATGTCAACCGCTGACGTCACTTCCTCCAAGCTAAGGGTCCTCCTCGCACTCCAGATTCGTAGAGCTTTGGGCAGAGATGGTTAGAGTGGCACTAGACGTAGGGTGAGGGGGTCACATCTGTCTCAGGAGAGCCCCCACGGCACTGGTTAGGTGGGTGCCTGAAAATCACTTATACAACTGATGTCTGTGTTATTATATGCCCCTACTGCGCATTATACAGATGTTGCACAACCATGTGTGACTGACTCTCTTAGGACAGGGCAAAGAGGGCCAGGTGTCTGGCAGAGTTTATGTTCTAACTACTGACTAAATGCGTTTAATTTAGATTAATTGTATGTAAAGTTAGTGTATGGTGGTATCCTGGAAATCTGTCCCGAGTCTGTCCATCCTGATCCTGAACTGGACACCCCTGATATCGAAGAATATTTAGAAAGGCCAGGTGATATAATGACCTCACAGAATTCCAAGTTACTTTGCAACGATCCTTTGTTGTCTAGGCACACTATACAGTACTTTCTTATAACACATGGGACCATTGGCACATTTATTACTTAGTATTCAGACTGGTGGGTTTGGCACTTAAGGCCTGCCCTTCATTATCAGGGATAACCAGCATTGTCAAAGCCATTAGGTCTGGTGTGCATTTGGAATCCTGAGTGAAACAGTTAAAAAAAGCCTCCTGAAGTAATATAAACAGAACAAATGAAAACGATTGTTTTCTGTATAATGTGTGTGAATGCACATCAGTACATAAATATGAGATCATTTAATATATGATAATTCAGAGTAATTATGAGATGTAAAATAGCACCTCATATATTGCAATACAAGCAAAAATGCAAGTGTATTCATAATTAGTTCTGGATATTATTAGTGTACATGCGGTCATGAGCGTTGGGAAATTCCGAGCATATGTAAAAGAACAGAAGGCTCGGCGATGCGAATGAGTAGTTGTAGTGTGTCTTGTGAGTTGTGTTATCTTTTGCTGATAGGTGCGAAGTTCATTGAAGCCCAAATAACTCATTTCAGACCTGTTCTCAAGCCAAATAGCAAGAGATCCCTTAAAAATGCTTCTGATATTCAGTTTTTTTTTAATTTTGCTAATTTTGGTAATCTTGTTAAGCCTAATTTTGTGAATTCATAGCATTAAAAAAATACCACAGAAAAATGTTAATTGTATGATTTTCTTAATTTTAGTTGTTCCTGTGAATATATTTTAATGAATTTAGCTTCTCTTCTTTTCATTTATGTGAACTAATTATTATTAAACTTACATTTTAAATAAATTCACTGGAACAATTGTAGAGGCACGGCAATCTACAAGAGTTCGAACACTAGTAACAAAGGATTACGTTGGACATGTGCAGTGACGGGGCATCAAAAGTGTGCCATTGGTCATTGCAGACACAACATGTATTTGCAGGTGGATGCCAGAGAATGGAGAACGGGAAGCACACGAGGAGCGGGGGGGGGAGGGGGGGGGGGTTAGTACGAGGAGGAACCAGAAGAGGCATTACAATCTCTAGAAAGCCCTCAGAAGATGCCTGCATTTTGTCTCTTGTCAGAATTATTCAATTTAAACAGAACTTTTGAAATGTATTGGTGGCTTTTGACTTGGTTAATTATTCTACTTTTATTAACATCCTCAAAGGGAAATAAAGGGATTAGTATCATACTTCACTAATCAATCAATCGGTTTAAGATCCTTCGTGAAATTTACTAGAGAAATGAGAGCATGAAGAGCAGGGGAAGGTGGTCCCAAATGTAATTTGCATAATATGCAGAACATTTAGGGGTCGTGCACTCTGTTTTGAAAGCTGGGGTTTCCATTAGAGGCAGTCCAGCATCACATAGAGACCATTGGCCATCAGACATTTTAAACCTTATGGTCTGGTAGAGCGGCGTGCGTGTGAGTAACACCTGAGGGTGCTATAACTCATCTTGTGGATTGATCTAGCTTCTATGAGAATCTATTGGAGCGGCTGTAAGACAGAAGTCATGTGATCAAATCATCTGTTATGTGACAAAGTGACATGCAACATGCAAGGCTGCCTTCACTGGTGCTGAGCTGCACCGTTGATTCTCCAGTTAAGAGCGAGTTGCATTAATCAACCTTGATACAACTCTTGATTGTACTGTCGTCTTAAGGTCTTGTTCTGGCAATGGGCTGACAAGTCCTGCACGATAACCTCAGCTAGTAACATGCATGTTAGCCCGGCTCAGACTGACACAGTGGCTTGTCATCCAATTTTGAAAAAGTAATGTAGAGAAGAGAACTTGAGATCGAGCTGAGCATCATCCTCCTATTGCTGGTGAAAGATCCCTGACTTTTTGGGGTTGAGAACAAAAGGTGTTAGGCGGAGGGTGAATAGGGTTAATGGGAAACCATGTGATACTCGGTGGAATAAGTTAATAGATCTGGAAAAATAGTTGTCACTTTTGATCTGAGATTGATTAGTCAAGTATGATACACAACTGCTAATCCCCTTATTTCCATTTGAGGCTCCTGATAAATGTAGAATAATTAACCAAGTCAAAAGCCACCAATAAATCACAGATCATAAGTAGACTTGACTTGAAAGCATCAAGAATGCCAAGTGCATCAGCAGCAACCGAGGGCAGGTGGGCTGAGGGCTGCAGCTTGGTCTGAAAACCTGAGTGGAATTCATCTAGGATGTTTCAGGTGTGAGGTTTGCCAACTTCTAGTGATGTTTGGAGGATACAAGGACATGGACATCCCAGAAGGTATTTAGTCACTAGCAGCAGTTGAAGACTTCCACAGCAAGACGTGGCCAATTTTAGAGGAATCGAGGAAAGCATCTTGTATAGCAGATTATTTTACTAGAGCAGGTCAATAAGATAAGAGCTGATGACTCAGGGGTTGAGTGAAGAGAATTCTCACAGATGAGTTCTTGTCAAACCTCAGGCATTGAGTAAAGAAAGTAGTGTCTGCGGCTGAGAATCTGGACAGGTATGTTGTATTCCATGTAGTCAGGAGTCGGAAGCCCAGATAAGAGGGTTTGAGTTGGGAGTTACCCGCATCCTTTGTGATAGTGGGAGATCTGGCTTCAGATTGTGAGCGGTGGAAGGTCTCTGTACTACTCCAGCTACAGGCTTCATCTGCTGGTGATTCTGCTGGGATACCTTTCTGCAATAGTTTTATTTCAGGAGGAAGGAGGAGTTAACTCGTCAGGTGAGTACCAATACTCTTGTGAGAGGATAAGGATACCCAAGGAATTGAATTAGTTGATGATTTTTAAGGCGTTTGGTATAGGTAGCAGAAAGTGTTGCCTTTGAGAGAGAAACCAAATCTGACTGATACCCTAGAAAAGATGAGTAGCAGTTAGAGGAAGACTGTAGAGAGAAAAAGGTGGGAGGGAAAGCTTAGGATAGAGAATAATAAAGGAAGGGTAGGAGGGACAATGCAGGAACAGAGGTGACCTTAAAGTTAGATCATTGAGAGGCAATCATTGGTTAAAATTTATTTATTTATTTATTATGCAACTTGTATCGCGCAAACTAAACCCGAAGGTGTCAAGGCGCCTATCAAAAAGATCAAAAATGCAAAGCACCACTACAGGTAAGCGCGTACAAAAAGGTGGGTCTTCAGGGCAGATCTAAAAGATTGAAGAGTGGGGAGAGACCTTAATTCAAAAGGGAGAGCATTCCACCACTTTGGGGCCAGATTGGAAAAAGCTTTTCCCCCCCATCTAGTTTTCCGAATACGGGGAACAGAGAGAAGAAGTCTGTTAGAAGAGCGAAGGTTCCTGCCAGGATTGTAAAGAGACAAAATAGATCCAATGCCGGTAGGGCTATTTTTAGCTAAAGCCTTGTAGACCATACACATGGTCTTAAAAAGAATCCGATCCTCAACAGGAAGCCAATGGAGCTGCTTCCGAGCAGAGGTGGCAGAAGCACGTCGGGGTAGATCCAGAACGAATCTGGCTGCTGCGTTCTGGACCACCTGCAAGCGCTGTAGCTGACTTTTATTCAGTCCCGCATACAGTGCATTGCAGTAGTCCAGACGAGAGCCCAGGAGGGCAACGGCAAGTTGCTTTCTTGCCTGCAAAGAGAGGTAATGCCTGATTTTCCTTAGTATGGGGATGATACCCCAACAGGTCGATACAGTCCTGTTGACCTGTTGGCACATACTAAGGATAGGATCGATCATAACCCCAAGGTTTTTAGCTGAGGAAGTCGGATCAGGGCAGGCACCCAGTGAATCCGGCCACCACTCAGCTGACCAGATCTCTTCCTTTCCTCCAAACACCATCACCTCAGTCTTCTCCCCATTCAGTTTCAATTAATTGTGTATCCATTGGCCGACTGCCTCCATACAGGATCTAAAGTTGGCGGCAGTCGACGTAACTGACTGGGAGAGAGAGACGAGGATCTGGGTGTCATCCGCGTACCTCCATCCCAAAAGATCTAATAAGTCTGGCAAGGGGGGTCACATAGATGTTAAAAAGGGTGGGACTAAGCGCCGACCCTTGGGGGACCCCACATTGCACAGACAGGGATGGAGATAGGAACTATCCCAGCATCACTCTTTGCTCTCTATGGTCTAAAAAAGACGAAAGGAGCCCCAGAGCCGCCCCCCGAACACCAATCTCCCTCAGTCGAGATGTTAATACCGAGGGGGAAAGGGTATCGAAGGCAGCCGTGAGGTCTAAAAGGATCAGGAGGGAAGTCTGTCCATCATCAACACGCGTGCGGATGTTATCGAGCACTATGGTGAGGGCAGACTCGGTGCTATGTTCCCTCCTGAATCCATGCTGGGAAAGATCCAAACAACCCGAGCTCTCCACGAAGGCAGCAAGATGTTTATTTAAATGGGCTTCAAGCATCTTCGCGGGAGCCGGGAGCAGTGAGATGGGGCGAAAGTTTTTTAATACCCCAGGGTCAAGAGAAGGTTTCTTAAGCAGTGGTTTTACCACAGCTTTTTTCCACTGCTGGGGAAAAATGCCCTCCTTCATCGCCCTATTCATGATGTCAACCAGAGGGGGAAGGAGGGATACTCTACACTGCTTGAGGATCTTTAGAGGACAGACATCTAGCGGAGAACCAGATTTAGTTTTGTTCAGAAAAATCTCTAGGTCCTGGCGAGAGAGAGGAGGAAAGGATTCCAGACCCCCGGACCGAGGTAACTCTGTAGAGGCAGAGTGCAAAACAACGGACACCGGGGGCTCAGCGGTAGAGGATCTTTGCGACTCCAAAGCAATATAAATATCCGATATTTTGGACTGAAAGAAGGAGGCTATCCTATTACAGAGCTCCTGAGAAGCAATAACAGGATCGGGGATCTGAAGAGATGTAAGAGAGTCCACAATCCTGAAGAGCTCTTTAGGAGATGAAAGTGAGGCTGTGAGGGCCGTGAAGTATTCTTGTTTGGTCCTAATCACTTCCAACTTATATCTTTTTAACAAAATCTTGTGGGCTTCCCTATCCTTTTGGTCCCAGCTAGAGTGCCATAGGCGCTCTTGTCTCCTTACTTCCTGTCTAAGCAGCCTTAGTTGTTCTGAGAACCAGGGCGCTGAAGGTCTTTTCCTGGCTGAATAACAGGACCTAGCAGGAGCCAATTCATCCAGGGCCTACGTGATGGTCTTTTCATATTGAAAGACCGCCGAAGGGACATCCATCTCCTGAGTAGTGGACAGACTAGACGTCCATGGATAGAAAGAATCTTCCCTGATGTTTTTGAAATTCCTTCGTACTTCCATTGTACTCGGAGCCCTTCCAATGGTATAATAGTTGAATTGTAATCCCTTTTTAGAGTGTATCATACTGAAATCTTTCTGGTGTGGAATTGGAAGTTCAGATTTTATTATTTAGAAATGACTGGAAATCTTTTATTTCCTAATAATATGGTCCTTTTTCATTTGGTAATTGTAAACATTGTCATTAAGAGGCAGGCCACATTGAGATAAAGTATACTGTCAGATATTATAATAATTATCAGAATAGCGGGTTGAGTAACTGAGAGGATGGGTGACCTGAAGAACAGAACTTGTTGCAAAAATGTGTGTCTGTTAGGAATCCCCAAGGCCTGGTGACACTTGTGTTTGGTCAGTTCTATGGAGTCCAAATATGTAGGACTTAAATAAAAGAGCTACAATGAAAATAAGTCATGTCCAAGCTATAGTGGCACACCCCTGATATTCCCACAACGCCCAGGTGTTTTGGATATTCCTAATGGTTGTAATAGTTATCACGTGATCGAGCCACCGATACAGCTGTGTAATAACCAGCTCTCTACAAGAAAACGGTTTTAGAAGCATAAAAGGATGCAGCATGTTGGCCTTCACATGTTGCTGATCTCCTGAGCCATTGCGGTGCTTGCTGTACCTGGTCACACTCTCAGGTTCTCCTAAGCTTGCTGCACATTTCTGGAGCTCTCCTGGGTCAAGCATGTCAGCAGTGTTCTTGCTGTGATGGGGCAACTTGTGGGGCTACGACTTATGGCACACTGCTGTGCCCTGTGTATCGGATACAAGCCTGAGGATCACTACACTGACACACTGCTGTGGCCTATGTATCTATGTCATTCCCGGGGCGCTCCCCACCTCTTGACACACTGCTTTGGACTATCCTACTGCTTGCACAGAGATGATGGGGCTCCTGTCTTGAGCCCATCCACAGAGCAGGAGCAATCCTCTGCCTGCCATGCCTGTGGTGCCCCGGTAGATGTAAGTGTTAGTGTCTGAGTGGCAGATAGCACAGCTCCGAGACATGAAGTTCCAATGACTACCATGTGTGCGCGAGTGCTAGCGCATGTGCTGCAGGTAGCACAGCTCAGAAACACAGAGGGGCAAACACTGCCATGTCTACGTGCTAGTGCCTGGCTGCAGATAGCACAGCTCGGAAACACAGAGTGGCAAACACTGCCATGTCTACATGCCAGTGCCTGGCTGCAGATAGCACAGCTCGGAAGCATAAAGTGGTAATTACCACTATGTCCATGAGTGAGTTTATGCATGAGCTGCATGCAACGCCACTGAAACACCGCTGTGTGTTACTGCGGGGTGTTCTCTGCAGATCATTGATTACCTGTAAGTAGAATACATGCCACTTCCGTGCCTGGGTGCAGGGCGGCATCATGATCTGCACCTTGGTCTCTAGACATAGGCATACTAATGGCGGGGCACTCTTTGTTCTGGTAAGGGAGGATGTGACGCTCTCAGTTCTGGCACACAGGGGATAGGGCTCTCTTATCCTGGCACAGAGATGATGACGCAAGCAGGCTAGGGCTCTCTTATCCCTGGGGTGAGGTGATGACGCAAGCAGGCTAGGGCTCTCTTATCCCTGGGATGAGATGATGACACACACAGACTAGGGCTCTCTAATCCTGGCACAGAGATGATGACGCACACAAGGTCTATGGCTCTCTTATCCTGGCACAGAGATGATGACACACACAAGGGCTAGGGCTCTCTTATCCCTGGCACAGAGATGATGACGCACAGAAGGGCTAGGGCTCTCTTATCCCTGGCACAGAGATGATGACGCACAGAAGGGCTAGGGCTCTCTTATCCCTGGCACAGAGATGATGACGCACAGAAGGGCTAGTGCTCTCTTATCCCTGGCACAGAGATGATGACGCACACAGACTTGGGCTTTCTTATCCCTGGCACAGAGATGAAGCGCACACAGAGGATAGGGCTCTCTTATCCCTGGTCTCTCCATCATGCTACTCTGATTTTGTTCTCTTTAATGTAGTGTTTTTGCATTCTATTGAAAGATGATTCTAACACAGTTGCTTCCTTTCTATCTCTTCCCTCCCCTGACCAGGAAACAGCATCCTCCACTCTGCAGCAGACAGTGTGACCAGCGCTGTGCAGAAGGCGAGCCAGGCCTTGAATGAGCGCGGGGAGCGCTTGGGCCGAACAGAGGAGAAGACGGCGGACATGATGAACAGCGCCCAGCAGTTCGCAGACACAGCACACAAAGTAAGTGATGCGCAGTGCATCTCCTGGGGGAGGAGTTACCTGCACCCTTGGACCGGTGCCTGACTGCGAACAGTGGCGAGCCTAGTGCTTGCTGGACGCGTACACATGCGCTATGTCACATGTGCATGCGGGCTGGCACCACCCCTAGCGTGGGTAACTGAATTCATGACTCCTTGGGAGAGGGAGCATGAGGGAGTATGGACCAATCCCCAGAGGGGTGGAGTATTATTCACAAAATGATGACCCAAGAGAAATACACACACTTACCACAGTGTTTGATACAAGTGTCTTCCTTTCAGATTATTACCAACACAACCAATAGTTTGCTTATTTCAGAAGTGAAGCTCTATTCATGGGTGTCATTGTTTTTATTCTTTTTTTATTCAACAAAAGAATGGATGCAGTGGGGGTAGGCCACTTGACATTAGACCCTCTGATCATCCTTTGCTGTGAAGACTGAGCCAGTAGGGACTTAGGTCATGATGGGTGGGCGCAGCGTCTGGCCACAGGGTTGGGGCTATGGCTGTTGGGTAAACCAAGGATTTGGCTTAGCTTTACAAGGATTGACCCCTGAACGCAGTTCAGTGCACGACGCTTGACGTGAAAGTGCAGGTTGTTGCAGCCCCACATAACCCCACTCTATATATAGTTGATGTGGTGTCCGTGCCTTCTTGGTTACTGACAGTCTCTTAAAAAGGGGTCAGTGATGAAATGGTCATTCAAACTCAGTTTCATTCTTTAGAATATCACACACAAGTAAAAGTATTTGATTTCAACAGTCTCGCCCTGTCGTTTAGCACAACTAAATTAACCACACAGAATAGTACTAAAACAGCACTGATGCATGTTACTAACAATGAGAATAATATAAACATTTCTAACATAGTTGAAATGTAATTTGGCAACCTAGTACCCTAAATACTAAATCGAATGCACTATACTTTGAAAGCACGGAGACTCTACTTGGACGCTAAGGGACTTAGACTCATATAATGAGATTTCCATTGAAATGAATGGGCAGTGCATGACAAGTTACCCTTGTCATTAGCATCCAAGTGGTTAAGATTTAGTGCACTGCATACCTGTTTCCAGCAAGAAGTTGTAATTATCACTAGCTGGGAGAGAGACATCCCTAGAACTAAAGCAGACTTCCTTCTCTGTCTCTGACTTGGCTCGGTATCAGTTCTCAGCGTAGGACTGGATGTTGCAGCAACACGACAATCTGTCAGGATCTCTGTCAGTATCCCGTACGATGACCCAGGTGAAGGACCTCTCTCTCTAAGCAGTCACTTGGTGACCCTTTTGTACTGTTGACCACCAATCTTAACCTAAATGGGGAACATTTTAGGAATTTTGGATTCACTATGCTAATCTTAAGACACACTAACATACACCTGTATGGTAAAAATACGTCAATTCAAGCTACATTGTTTATTTTTATTATCTGACCCTGAAATGTAGATAACAAGGCACTTGTCTAAGACTGATGTCATATTAGGTGTCTTATCGATGTCATTGTCTGGATGATTTGACACTTTCTATGAAAGATAAAGGTAGACATGCCAATGATCAGGTAGAAAATTGAGTATTTGACTGCTCAAAATGGAGTCCGGCCTTAAGGGCTATACGTCACTACAGCACTATGACCACAGGCCAGGCACAGAGGAGGGTTGGCCACAAAATTTGTGTTTGGTGCGGAGTGCGGCTATAAGGGAAGTCCACCAACAAAACCTTGTGGTATTCTTGATGCAGGGCTAGTGTGACACCAGGCCTTACAGACAACCTTCACTGTCTATGTCCAGAATATCTTCATTGTGGGGGTTGGCTGCCTGGTCCCGGGTGAAGCTGTGTGTTAAACTTGTCCTACGTATGGTTGAAAAGTGTGTTTTATGGAGGTTTGATGCTTTTGGAGGGTTTCTTTTAAGTTTATTTATTGTAGGCCTGGGCGTTAAACTCCATTCCGCTCACGGAATTTGCGGAATTTGGGTAATTTCGCGTTCCGCGGAAAACGCAAATTTGCCCAAAATTCTGCATTTCGCGAGATTTTTGCTTGTTTGCGTTCTCAAATGCGTGTTCGACAGATATATCCCTCCGAGCATGCAAACAGCGATTGAGTAAAAAAGCATCGCAAACAAGCAATTCCGCGTTTTTGCATAATTTCTGCGTGTTCGCAGAGATTTTTTACCGTTTCGCGGAGATTTGTGTAACGCGATTATGCAAACTCCGCCCACCCCTAATTTATTCAGCCTTTGATAAGCAATGCGCACACTAAGAAAAGTCGTTGTGAGACCTTGCAATTAGCAGCCAGGAGCTCTTGAACACATATCAACAACAGCAGTGATGCAACTGTTCTGGTCACACAACGTGTGCTCCGGTGGTAATATTAACAATAGGCACAGTGTACAGAGCTGACATGAATAAAGGCATCCTAGCAAAGAACCATGGCATAAGGGTGTTGCAATGTTACAAATACTAATATCAAAGGTCAAGTGGTGTGTAGTGTAGAATTACTGAGAAATTGGTTCAGTTCCAGTCTATTGTTTCTTCTCCCGCCATCCCTTGCTCTGTATTTAATGTAGTATGCCTAGCGAGTTTACAACACTATGTGCGGAGTGGGTTATAATACTTTTTTTGTTGAAAAAACGTATATATATATATAGATAGATAGATATATATATGCACAAAACTCCACACACCACTTCTGAGTCAGACCGGAGGTCAGGTCGGCGCAGGAACAGAGGAGACGGATCAGCTGATGCGCTACACAGGTTCTTTATTTGCATTACAGTCGGTAGCAAGAGGGCACTACGCGTTTCGGGCTTCAAGAGCCCTTGTTCACATGCAAGTGAACCAGTTAGATTTTTTTAATTTTATAATGCAGTGTGACACAATTAGCCCGCCCAGACACGTGATGTTGCAGTCTGATAGACATAAAAGACAAACTTTTATATATATATCGAATCAGTTGTTACATATGGCCTTTATACATTATTGCAAAAAGAGTATGTGTAAAAAGACATTCTTTAAAACAACATACCATAAAATATAAATAAATGCAATGATAATGTCATATGAACCCACACACATAGTTGATAGGAATTTCATAATTTCAGGATAAATCCCTTAAAAAAGACCAAATATTTCATATGTATAAAATCTTTAAAGTGACTAGCGGACTAATGTATAAGTGTGAATATATTTAAATTAGACCGGTTCTGAGCCTGCGTCAAGTGGAGTATGTTAAAGTGCATGAGGGAATAAGGAGGATGGGAATAAAGTGCTGAGCCAACATATTGCACAAAAGTACCATGTGTATTCAATGCATAAATGCAGTTTAACAGTTAGAGATAGGACATTGTCCTTTACTATATCTCATATTAAAAACTGTAAAAACATTTGATACTGGTATTAAAACTACAATATGTAAAATTCATTATGACTAAAAACACCCAGTGTAAAATACGTGCTGATTAAATAACATTAGGTAGTAAAAAAGTGTATACAAAATTTTTAAATAGTAATTAGTGTATATTTACAAAATAGGAGGAGGTAAGGAGCTATTTGTTTTTATGAAAAGGAGGCCAACAAGGAACTTGACTGGCCACCTATCTTACCTATCAGAAAAGTCATATCCTAGTTCATGTTATATATTTTTACATATACAGACATATACAGACTCCTATATATTTAAATGGTCCACTAGGTAACAGGGAACCTGACTACCTAGGGGAAGTTACATCCAGAGCTGATACTTTGTTTACAAGGACTCCATGTTTACATCAAAAACCTTATTATATAAAGTGACGAAGATCCTCTGTGATGTTGAGCCCATTTGGCCACTTACTATCATATTCGAGAATCATACGTGACTCCAATTGTCGGAGTTTTAGTTCTCGATTACCCCGGGAACTGAAGCCACAACATAATATGATAGACAGTTGATGTCTTTGTTGTGTGAGCTCAAAAAATGGCGGGCGACAGGATAAGCAGGATCTGAGTGTAGAATGGCCCGAATATGCTGCAAGATTCTGACATGCACCGGTTGTATAGTACTGCCTACATAATTGAGGCCACAGGTGCATGTCAGTACATATACAGCATATTCTGTTTTACACGTAAATTGGCCCTTGATGGGAAACTCAGTGTCGCTGAAGGGAGTTTTGTAGTGTGTTTTATTTATTCCAAAATTACAAGCTCTACACGTAGAGCATTTTCGGAATCCCTCCTTGATTAGCCAATTGGGTTTCAGTTTGAGCTCTGGGCTGCTTTGATCTAGTGTAGCTCCCATATTCAGTGCCCGGCGAAAGGTAACCAAAGGTTTGTCAGGAAGCATGTTGCCCAAAACATTGTCAGTTAATACTGTGGGCCAGTGATGGTTGAACATTTGTCTTATTTTGTTGTGTTGGCTGCTATAATTCGTGATAAACCTGGGACATTCTTGTTTGGCAATATCCAATGTTTCGTCAGGTAATTCTGTATTGTCAGAGGCTTGCATTAACAAACTCGCCCGGGTTCTACTCTGAGATTTAGCTAGAGCTAGATTAAACATTTTTTCAGTGTAACCATGGGCTTTCATGCGAATACGCAAGTCATCAACACAGGTATCGAAATCAGAGGCAACACTACAAATTCTTTTTAACCTCAAAATTTCTCCATATGGAATACTCTGAATTGTGTGCCTGGGATGTAGACTGGAGGCATGGAGGGGTAGTGTTGCCTGCCGTGCTCTTACGGTGAAGGGTAGTCTGCACTCTACTGTGATTGTCAATATAGACCATGACATCCAAAAATTCTGCTTTTTTAGTGCTGATCTTTGAAGTAAATCTGAGGTTATAAGGATTGTCATTAATAGCCTCAATAAAAGCAGTAGCCTCTGTTTCACTACCTTGCCAGACTATAAAAATATCATCAATATAGCGGAGGTACCGGATGACTTTCTCTCGTACCCACACTTGATGCGTAACATTGAGGACCCGCTCCTCCCACCAGCCTACGTGTAAACACGCATAGCTGGGGGAGAAGCAGGCCCCCATTGCCACGCCCCTTAATTGCCTCCAGATTTCCTTGCCAAACAAAAAAGTTATTATTTAAGCACCATTCAATTAACCCCAGAATCATTTTGTTATGCTCGTAAAAGTCAATTGGCCTGTGACCCAGGAAATAAGAGACTGCATTCATTCCATCGATATGTGAAATGCTTGTATATAGTTGTTCTACATCCAAGGTCACAAGCAGCATATCATCTTGCCATTCTAGGTCCTCTATTTTGGCCAAAAAATCACCAGTATCGCGTACAAAGCTGGGCAGGTTGCTTACCAGTTCTTTCAAGAAAAAGTCCACATATTGTCCTACTTTTTCTCCACAACTGTTTATCGCGGAGATAATTGGCCTGCCTGGCACTGGTGATAGTCCTTTGTGTATTTTAGGAATTAAATACATGTTTGGCAGAGTTGGATGTTCATTAAGCATGAATTTATACTCATATATATATATTGATGCCACAGAGTTGCTGCGCTTAGCAGTTCCCTTCCTACGGCATCGGTGCCTGCTAAACGGCGACAGCAGCCATTTGTAAATTGAAATGGAGTCCTTCACTCCGCCTCAATGACAGAACACACCAGGTTGCAGCACACCAGGAGACAGCACAAATAATTTTATTGTGCACCAAAGTTAAGGACGACGTGTTTCAGCGTTTCACCTTTGTCAAGTTACTTCCTGTACAACTCATTTCCATAGAAATACGTTTGAGTTCATGAACATAGAAAACATACTTCGCGTCTTTCTAATATCACACAATTAGCAGTGCATTAAAACATTTAGACTGAGAGTTAAAACAATTATAACGCAATATAAATAGATTGCAATTCATTGTTATAATCATCATGATATAAGCTATTGATTGGCACTAAATACAAACAAGTCATCTGCAGTGTCTGTTTTCGGAATTTTTGGTACAATAAAGTTATCCTTGTTGGTCTTCCACGTTATTGGAACTACTTGTACCAGAATGCCTCATCCTTATTCACAGAATACCTTATGGTGCAACCTTATATTTCGCTGTGTTATGAATCTTGTGAGACGGTTTCAAATTGAGCCATACCATCGCTACACAATGTGTCAATTCGCATTCTGACAGTTATTCTAAATACGCGGGGCACTTGGCACAGATTTTCAGAATGCGTGCAAACATGATTATTGACCACATTTTAGCCTTCTCTACGATCTTATGACGAGTGCCACACCATTGCTTCACAATATGTCAATTCGCATTCCGGTAGTTATCCAATTACGTGCAGCGCTGATTTCCATAATGCGTGCAGACACAATTATTGACCACATGTGAAACTTCTCTGCATTCTTATGACAAGTGCCATATAATCAATTAATTATTGCGAGCTTCTCTAGCTCCTCAATACATTCATATAAATATGTGCGATGCTTTGCATGGTTTCCATACTTGATACAAATCAATTATTGACCACAAATCAAATTGTAGATCACATCTGGCACCCTCTAACAAGTAAATAAGGACCCTCTTGGGCTGTTGGCAGGAGGTTGAGATGGCGTCATCCGCAGAGGACCAATGTGTGGTATTCGAGTCATCATCAACTTTTCAATTATGGAGTCGGACAAAGGGGAATCCAGACTTTAGTGGAATTGAGGGAAAATTAGTATTTTTCAGAAAAATCTTTGAACCATCCTGACTATATCTGCAGGAGATGGACGTAGGCAGGAGAAATCATTAACCAGAGGAGCTCGGGTCGGTCAGCTCGCTAGCACACTTCTTCCTAAGGACGCACTAGATGTGGTCCAAAATGTAAACCATGAAAAATAATGCTTGTGTGATGGCTCCAAAAGGTCTTCTAGATGACTTTCTTCAGTGCCCTGACACACTAATGGTGTCAAGAAAAAAGTATAAAATGAGAAAACCTTAAAAATAATGAAACCTAAAACTGATAAAAGATTAATAAAGAAAGGATGTGTAGGACCTGGACTGCTCACATGGGTAAGTGCTTGACTTGCTGACAGGCAGGTGGCTTGCACAGTTGCTACTAATGGGGCAGGTCCTGCTGCAAGTGAGGCAGATGTAACTCTCTGTGTCTGACTCCTGACGTCACGCACAATCAAAGAAACTCCATATTAATGGGATCTGGTACGAAGTAGGAAACAGTAATGACTTCACCAATACAACTAGACAAAACCAGGTAACATGTATTCCCTAAGAAGCCATTTGTATTTGTAGAAGTGTTGTAGATGTGCCACTGAGTCGTTGTTTAAATTAGATCGTCTGCACCACCACATCGGCTTGTCAATGTGGAAAGTTTAACTATACAAGCATGGCGCCCCCTCGTAATGTACAAAAAGGTAGCATATCATTCATACATGAACATACCCCTTTTACTCTTTGTGCCTGTGGCCCCATTAAATACAAAATGCTCAAAATGACATTCACTGACCTCTTCAGAACAATGCAACTGGAGCCACCACCGACGTGACCCAACCTTCTCAAACCCAACCAGGCGTTACTCCATACTTAATTCTACTTGACTCATTACAACATGACTTCCCATTCCAGGGTGTCTCTTAGACCATGTTCCTTAGTTGGTAGCTATAGCTCTCCTAATGTGGCTTCCTTATACTTGCTCTCAGGGGTTTGGATTTGTGGAAAGCAGAAATGGGCTTTGCCCTAAGCATAGGAAGTTGACTTTGGTGATGCCTTCTTTCTTCTAGGCCATTCTTTTCCCATCCACTTGAATACTGGACCCGCTGCCATCCCTGTGTTCCCCAACATTATTTCTCTATTATATACCTTGCTGGTGACCTTCTCCTTGTAGACTACACTCTTAACAAATAATCTTTCTCATGGATATATGGAAATCCTTCTGGTTTCCCATTTGGGTGGCAAGAATATCCTGTAAGATACTAGTTTTATCTTTTTGGAAACAGTACAAAACCAACTAAAACTGGTTTTTACCCTCTAATAACTTAATGTAATCACCGTATTTATTATGAACATTAAAACTTACTATATTCTTCAAATGTTGGTTCTTTTCTTGTCTTTCAATCTGGAAACGTACTTTATGTTCTTTCAAATTTCCAAAACCTTTCCAGAAAAGTTGTATAAAATGAGGTGTCTGAGGAGCACTTGGTGATGGCTGAGTTAAAGAAAAGGCACAAAGTACTGGGATGAGGAAAGCTGTGTCAACCTTATAGATAAATATTGAGCATTGTTGGGTGCAGAAGTGTGGCTCAATGATTAGAGTGGCAGACCCTGATGCAGAGGTCTATCCCGGGACCAGGGTTCAATTCCCCACCTCAGCGGGTCTTGGGCTCAAAATTCCATGGACCTGATAATTCTCGCCTCGGTGCCTATTCCAATCATGGAGTCCCACTCTGCAACTCTGGGCAATAGCTTGCTTAATCTCCACAACGGCCCCCACAACGCTAAGGATGCCTGGCCTCCACCTTGGGGGTGCCCAGGAGTGGACGCCTCACAGGGAAAGCCAGGATGGGTTCCACAGCGGTATTCGTACAAGCGCCTTGAGACCCTTGCGGGTGAGTAGTGCGCTATACAAGTATCAATTTACTTACATTTACATTGCATATTCAACAAAATCTAGCAATACCAACATATTCTTTTTTTACATCTAAGAGTTCCTTTCAGCTCTAGTTGTCTTTCTTGAATGTTAAGCCACTGAAAGCAATTGTGCATCTTCTAAATTTTGGGGCAAAATAACCCCAAAGCAAATTGGGAGCATCAATTTCAACCAAAATTAGTGTAGTCCCTCTGTCCGATAATGAAATAATGGCAGGATAACGCTGTATAAATATATAAATGTGTGTAAGATGATTGTTTAAAAACTATTACTTTAACTCCTTAGAAGAAAGTATTTTAATGATGGAACTAAAATCAAACAATTATGTATTTCTTTCAGCAGAAAATTGTTATTTATAATGTCTTTAGTATCTCACTCACATATTCAACATGTGAGAGAAATATATCATCCAATTTGATGATTGCATAGACATGCAACATTTTGTAAATCCCGGTATTCAAAAGAGCTTGAACGTTACATGTACATAATGTAGTTCATGTGCATTATCAAATCCTCACAAGCATGCCAATGATGAAGCCTTTTTTCATCTTCAGCTTTTAAATAAATTATAATCCTAAATACTTTAAATCTGAACCTGTCTCACTTTAATCAACTGAAAAACAAGCAGAAGTTAGAGAAATCCCTTCCTATAATGATACTCCTGTATTCAAATGGTGCTAGTCAATGCAAGGTCTATACGGTGCAACATTCTTCAGCACAAGAAATGGGGCTGCAGCAAGGGATGTTAGCTGGCGACTGCGCCCCTTTAAATTCTTATTAATCTAAGTTCGGTAGGAGTACATCTCACTTTTATAGTTTCAATCTGATTAGATGCAGACTATGGCATCAGAAGGGAGCCTTCGCCTAATATTATCACTGTGCTCCGCTGTGAAAAGAGCAATCAAACTAGATTGATTTTATCTAGAGCCTTGAAGAGCAAATCATCTGATTCACACTAAATGAAAGCTGTGAAATATGGACACCAAGTGATCCCAGGTGAAGCCCCATTGTTGAGAGATGAAGGGAAGTAGAAACAAGTTTGTCTGCAGTGATTAAAGATGTCAAGATGTTGTTTACAGATCGATTTTATAAACAATCTGGAGCAAACAAGTTGAGTCCATTGCATAGGACGAAGGCACATTTAAGATTGTTTCCGTCTTCCACAGTATTCAAGGGAACATTTTCTCTGTGATGACATGATCCCTCATCTTCAGGACGCTGGAGAGATGGACCCCTGCAGTTTGAGCTTGCTGTAATTACAAAGGTCTTGGCAACTGCCAAGGAGAGCCCTTTGCCCAGCCCGATCCCAACAGCAAAATTATTTGCTTGTATTGTTCTACCAGAGTTGTGCACTGAGAAGGGTGAGAAAAATGACATGTCAGTCTGTCCTTCATGGTGGTTTGGAATTGTTTTCTTGCATAGGAAATGGTGCTACTTTATTTTTATTCCCTCCCCCAATCCGCTCCTTATTCCCTGGAAAGTTTGTTCAATTACAAAACTATTAATATGGGTAGGTGGACATATAACATAACTTGGGTATTTGTATAGCGCACGTGCACCCAAAGGTATCAGGTGCTGAATTTCCCAACTTTTGAAAATCCTGGTGAGGAGGTAGAGTGTTCTCGCTGCCTGCGGCAAGGCTATGGAACTCCATCTTGGAAGAGCTTTTTGGTCAACCTTCTCACTCCATCTTCCGTACGAGCTTAAAAACCTGGCTTTTCTCACATACTTCAGTATGAGCGTGTTGTCTAGTCCGCTGCCTCCTCTTAGTTGCATTAGCAACTTGACACCCTTGGGCTTAGTTTGCGCTTTATAAGTCCAATACTTACTTACTTACTAATTACAGATGTTTATTGTTACCCACTCTGGTACTCATTTTATCAACCTCTGAAAGATAAAAGGCTGAGTGGACCGGCCGGGATTTGAACACTAGATGCGGTTATGTGATCTTGTCGTTATTTTGGGCATGATGGCTCAGTTCTTTGGGGTTTATGCACATATTTCAAGCCACCTGGCTTATTCCTAAAATATTGTTTAAAGCTTTTATAGGTTTTGTGGTACTAAGCACCAATAAAGCTGATTTGTCCTCACTTCATTAAGAGAAGATCTTTAGAAAATATTGTATGATTTATAATAGTAGGCCTCAACGGTACACAATATGACAAGATTAAGGATCCTATAGAAAGACGCAGACTCATAGTGTCTGGCTTGGGCAGATCTCTGTTTTGGAGATATTAGTTTGACAAATGGGAATTCCAAGATCTACAAAAAACACAAGTGAAACCACTTGACCTTGTGCGCACTGTTGCACTTCCTGCTGGAGGGCTTCTGTTTAATTTATCAACACGAATTATTGACCTACGGACATGCGAAAGACTGTTTTCCATCAACACAGTCTTTCGCATGTCCATAAGTCGTTCCCCCCCCCCCCCCCCCCCCCCGGTTATAGTTTTCTTTCTGGTTTTCACTCACCTTTCTAGATTGCTTGAACCCCCTTTAAAGGTTATTCGATCACTCCTCCAACTCTCACTATTCTTTTTCTTCACTATTTCAGTCATCACCAGACAGCATGCACTTACTCTGAACAACACAAAGTCACCATGTTGAAAATTTCCTGTACTGCATTCTCTATTATGTTGAAGGATCATGTCAAATAGTATGAATTTTTCTGTTTACTTTCAAAAACAGCCCCTGAGGAAGGGCCAAGGGGCCCAAAATGCATAGGGCAATGTAAAAAGTATAAAATGTATATGTGAACAGCGAATGAAATATTGTAATCCAATGAAATTTGCAATTGGTCATAATGTTTGATTTGAAGTTTGGAATATGAAACAAGTAAAGCAATAATGAACAACACTCAAAGCTTGAGCTTATTAGATTAAGTTTATGTTGTTGAATATTTGAAATAATTTGTGTTGATAAATTAAACAGAAGCCCTCCAGCAGGAAGTGCAACAGTGCGCACAAGGTCAAGTGGTTTCACTTGTGTTTTTTGTTGATTTGAAGTGCACAATCTGGACATTGTGCTTACCTTAGCAGCACGCACACAAAACGTTTAAAACTAGGTATATAGCCTTAAAACAAAAGGAGTGCCCAGCCCCTATCCTTTATTCTAAATTCCAAGATCTAAACATATGTGGTTTGTGTGGCCAAGTTACTGAGTCTTTACTTGGAACTTGTTTGATTTTATTTTTAAGAATGAGTCCCCCCTGAGGCTCAAATACACTGAGGATATTTTGAGGCTAATGATTCATGGGCATGGAAATACAAAGCACTTAAATGATTGATAATGGCTTTGACTGGTGGCTTGTTATTCTTTGCATATGTAGATCTTTAGTGCAATTTATGTGGTTTTAAAATGTGTAAACTTTCAAAAAGTTTTTAGAGAAAAAGGAAACATCTGTGGAATCATCAGTGTGCATCGAGCAGATTCTCAAGTATGCGGCTCTCGCTAACTTCTTCTTCTTTGTCCTACAGCTCGCCATGAAGCACAAATGCTGAGGCACGGCCAACATCGCTCAGCCCATCTGGAGAGAAAGTGAAGGAAATCTCTGCCTGCAATTTTTTTTGCTTTATTTTTTAATAAAGCCACATTCAACTGCCGAACTACCAAACAACCAGAATCAGCTTACCCTTTGCCGGGTCTCAGACAAATACGGCCTCCTGTTTCCCATCTTCCTAAGCAATGTCTACTCTTATATTTTTTTTATTTCATTGTGTTTTTAATTTCAATTTTTGGACATTGATTGTTATGGGCTGTACTTGGTCAGACACAAAGAAACCAAATGGAAGGCACTAAGATCCAGACTGGACCAATGTGATTTTTAAAAAGCAACTGAATAACAATGGAATTTATTAGTGTTCTTTCTCATCAGTGAAGAGTGGGAAGGGGTTTCGACTAGGGTAATGCAATCTCTGCATTCTCAGTGATTGACTAGCCGATCAGTGTTAAACTTTACTCCAACTTGCCAGAGCAATCTGCACCCCACTGTGGCACGATGAAGAAGAGGGAGCTTCAAGAAGTTGGACCACCTAAGGAGGCTCTTCAAGAAGTTGAAAGACCTAAGGAACCAGGCCCTTCCTTCAGACAATGGTTAAAGACTTTGCAGTGTTTACTGACGTGGACGGTTACGGCCTAGCCTCACTACGTGTCCGTACCATCTGATGGCCACGGCACCCTGAGACAGACCATGCAACGTGGATGGTCTGTTGCATCCTCTTACAGTTTCTAATAGCAATAAAAGGACTTCATGCCTTTGTCGGACATACATGTGTGGAACAAACATGCTTTGCTGACCATCACCCAATAGTACATCAACGTTTGTTTGTTTCCCCCATAGTAGATGTTGATGTCTGTTTCATGTGACTCAGTTTGTATAAAGTTTGCAGGGCGCAGGCCTCTTGGTCAGACACAGTTAATGGGTTCAGCAGTGTTACGCAGTTATCCCCTAGATAAAACCAGGGGGCTCTAAACAGCAATACTCCCTTACATTGAATGTTGAAAAGCTTTACTCTGCTCTTTCCATTCATGGAAAGGGATTTAAGCATCAGTTTTAAAGGGGAAAATGCCTCCTACTTGTGTATAGGTTTGAAATGAAGCTGTCCTCTTTACCAATCCTTTTCGAGGTCCCATCTGGTCTTGGGTCCTCCCGGCGAGTTGCCAGAAGGAGAGGGAGGATCCAGTGATGTAGCTTGTGGTGGCCAATGGTTCGATGACGTCAAAGAGTCCGCAGAACGAAGAAAACAGTAAGGCATTGCATGCAGGATCCACTGCTGTGGTGCATCGCAGATACAACTGTAGATCCGCCGAGGCTAGCCTGAAATAGAGTTACAACAAAAGTAGAGTTTTTATTAATATAATCTTAGTGGAGATCCATTTCAGGGGTTTCTTTTAGCTAGAATGTAGTGGAGGATTGGTCATGCCTTCTGCATTTGAAGAGTCTGCTCGAATCTCCACAGGGGGTCTTCATTTGCAGAACTGCATCACTGAAGCCTCTTCTTACTACACAGGGAACAAAAGTCAGAGTCTGGTGTTCTCAATAAAGCAGGGTAGTCCATGAACCCATGCAGTGTCTGGGGCTTTGTTTTCAAAGACCAGGGATGCTGGAGTGGCGGCCATCTTGGACTCGGAGCTTCATGGGTGTGGTTGTTGTGCTGTCCACTCTGATGGAGAAAGAGGCCATTCGCTGAGCTCGTTTCTGTTCTGAAAGTGTGCTACATGTGACATGACAATGGCTTTGCGGTACATGATTCTCAAATTGTCTAAGCACTCGGACACGGCCACATGTTTGTTGCAAAATGTTGTCCCCTTTTACCACTTGTTGGCCATGGGGCATTTGCATCTGTATCATCAACCTGTAGTTTCGGATCCCTCAACTGTGAAAGTAGAATGTAATTAAACAATTTAAGAAAAGCTCTCAGGTTTTCACCCTTTTTATTGTGTTGTATTTGAATTTTGATCAGAAAGATGGCGAATGTTGTTCAGGTAAGTTAAGCTTTTGAAATCCAGCAGTGATCTCTTAAGGTCAACTCCAGGTTCTCTTCCTTTCCCAACTTTTTTCCTTGTTGGGTGATTAGCTTTGGCATTTCTATCCAATTTTCCTTGACAAATATTTTTTCTAATAGCACAAACCATTTGAACGTCCTTTATGGTAACATCAAAGGCAGGACTATTAATTAAACAAGCATTTACAATGCAATGGTTTCGCCTTTGGAAAAGTTAGAGCTATTGGCATTGTAAATGACAAAATTTGTATTTATGTGTTGGTTTTGAAAACAGATAAATAAATGGCATTGTCATTTACATTGCCATTAGCTTAATCTCTCGCAAATGTGAGACCTATTGTGCCCTACGGACGGACGAGCTCAGCAGACAGCAATTACTACCACACACACACACCCAGAGCCACACACACACCCAGACCCAGCCACACACACCTAGAGCCAGCCACACACACACACATCCAGAGCCACACACACACACCCAGAGCCACACACACACACACACCCAGAGCCACACACACACACACACACACAGAGCCACACACACACCCAGAGCCACACACACACCCAGAGCCACACACACACCCAGAGCCACACACACACAAACACACCCAGAGCCACACACACACCCAGAGCCACACACACACACACACACACACACACACACCCAGAGCCACACACACACACCCACCCAGAGTGCCACACACCCACCCAGAGCCACACACACCCACCCAGAGCCACACACACACTCAGAAAAGTGCTATGATATGACCAGCGCTGACGATGCACAAGCACTTTTTTAAACAACTTTTAACCATGCTGCATAGAATCTATGCTAGTCAACAACATTGCTAACGGACATTGGCAAAGTCAATAGCTCTTGTATGGACGAGACCAACTGCCTTTGCCAATGCTTGTTTTGCTTTTCTTAGCATTGTGCAGTGGTTAACCAGCAGCTTGAAAATCACCAGCTGAGAGCGAAATCCATGTCAGGGTAGGGCTGCGGACATCACGAGTTTTGCCTCAGTCTGAGAGCTCGTTCAGACTGTGGGGAAGCCTGTGACTCTCTCCCTTTACACTTATTAGGTTTGCTTTAATTTGCAATTGGTGGGGTTGGCAGAGGGACCCCTGGGGTCAGGCTTGCAGTGCATACATCCAAGAAAGTTAATCTGCTTTCACCTACACAGGGCTGTGTGCCGCAGACTGGCTGACCTCTGAGTGAACCGACCGTCCATCCCTGGCAGCCTCTAAAACAAAGGTGTCTAACCCCAATGAATGTCTTAGACTCCTCGCGGGCTTGTTGCCCGGTTTGCACACGTTCTCTGAGAAGTGACTAGAGACCACTGCGGTCTCCTGCCTCTCCTCCTGAGAGAACGCATAGGACCCGTGGGATACCCCAACAAGCTAGTGCTTTTTTTGCAATTTTATGTAGCGTGAACTCGACCCGAGGGTATAAAGCCCTTTACATGAGCACCAGGTCGCATTCTTTTTTCAGGTACAGGGAGATTAAGTGATTTGCTCAGAATCACAGGATGTTTGAGCATCCCTGCTCCCACTCGAACCCAGTTCCCTAACGTCAAAGTCGGCCGCTCTGGCCGTTACGCCACACCTTCTCTGCGACCCATGTATTTGACTCTCGCGTGACAGCCCGTGTCCCAGCTCTTCTGGCACTCCATGGAATACACGTGCATCGTTTCTGTCCATCCATTTCTCTCCGCCCCCATCTCCATGCCTGGCTCTCTCTGTTTGCGTTTCCAACCCTAAGCCAGTTATCATAATGCGAAAAAGTCTGTTTCAGAGGAGGAGAAAATGTGACGGAACTGGTGCGGCGGGGGGCTCTGAAAGGAGCGCAGTCCTCTCACGGGCCGCCGTCCCGTGGCCCTCAAAGGGGGGCCTGGCGCCTCTCTACCCAAACACCGTCAGAAATTACGGGAATGCCCGTATAAAGCCTGGCACACGACATCCCTCGTGCACGGGGCAACACCCTGCAGCCCGACCACAAAGCTCAGCAGGTTGGTGATTTGCTGCAAAAATAAACTAAGCATTTACACCGCGCAGCTTTCCATCCTTGCGGGGCCAGCACAGTGTCTCTCTCTCTCGCGCTGTCACTTTCTCGCGCTCTCTCTCACATGCACTGTCTTCTTCTCTTGTCTATAAGTGCCACGGTAATAATGTTATTGAAAATAATTTTGGGGATATGTCTTCCCCTTGCCGTTCCTTGTATTCGATAATATTCCTGCGAGGAGGTTGGTAATATTTTATTGCTGACAAGCCACACGGCTATTGCGCCCAACTCTTTAAAAAGTAACCGTGAGGGCGCTCTGCGGTGACCCTGGGTTTGCGGAAGGAGCATTATTAAACCTTCGGCTGATTGCGAGGCTCGGGTGTGTCTGGGGGTACGTAGGCGGGGGATGACGTGACTTTACATGTATCTAATGCAGCTATGAGCCCCACATAGACTCGATGCCGACAGAGAGCCTTTGCCAGGGTAGCGCCCTGGGCGGAAATAAACTTGGCGCCCTCGCTGCTGGTGAAGGAAATGAAGAGAGAGGGCAAGGGAGAGAGGGAGAGCGAGGACAGGGGAATGAATGGACGGGGGTGGGATGGGAGTGCGTGGGGGGTCGGGACAGAGCCGAGCATGGACAAGGAGGAGCAATAAACAAAGTGAGAGCAGAAGGGGCACGACCCCAAACAGAGGGAGGGTGTACTGTGAAGGCAGTAATGAGAGTGGGGGGAGAGAGAATATTTTGTTGTTTAAAAGGAAGGCCAGAGCGAGGGTTATATCAACAATGGAACACCGTGGTGAGAAGTGATACCATGGGAGGGCAAGAGGGAGACAGGAAAGCTTTGTACCTGGGCTAAGTTCGTGGCATTGCACAGAAATAAAACAAGTTGTCGACTGAAAGCACAGCGCGCCCTGTAGGGATTCGGGGGCATGTTTTCCGTGCTCTCCCCTTCCCATTGGCTGGAAGGTAAAATTCCAGCCAATGGGAAGAGGAGAGGGTGGGACTTAAAAAAAGACCCAGAAACACCCCCAAATCGCGTTTTGACGGGGAAAGAGTGACTGACAGCCAATCTCTTCCAATGGCTAGCCTCCATTTATGGAGCTAGCCAATGGAAGACAGAGGCGGGACAAAGCCCCATACTGTAGATCATAGGAATTCACCTGGGCGGAGCACTGCTTTGCAGTGCTACGGCCAGGAGAAACCTAAAAACCTGGAGGTGACCTAGTTCACTGTATGCATATACAGAAACACACCACCCCAGACATACCTAACTTAATCTTGCATTTTCTAAGAGCATTAAACATGTGAAATATGTCCACAAACTAAATCACTGACATAGGTTACCTTAAGGTTTTTTGCACCCATTGCTCAGAAATCGATCAGTGTCTTTGCCAGTAATGTTAAGGACATGAACCTGTGGCCTGATAGTGACCAGTCAATGTCTGTTTTTAATCACTATGGTGCGGACCCGGCCCACTTAAAGCCCAGGTTTTGACACATTCTCTCGCATTCCAGCTTGCACTGCTGAGAATGGGGGTGTAAAACGTCTGCTCAGATACTTTAGCGCACCCAAATATCCCACAACGAGGGCCATACGATTTTCTCAGCATTCAAACCCGTAGTGCAGCTGTGGTTTTATGAATGCTGCCCATTTTAAGCATTAAACAGCAGCGAGTATGCACGGCATGGGCCATGCTATACCTCATTCTCCGTTGACTCCAGAATATCGCTGAGGACTTTCTGGCTTATTAGAAGCCAACTTCAGCAGGGATAAATTCTATATTGGCGCGCTGCGCTTCGCTTCCACTGCTCGTCAGTGGTAGTAATTTAAGCGCTCAATTTAAGAGCTCAGGTGCGTAGCTTGGTCAGTAAGATTAGTGGCAGTGGAGTAATATTAGCAACTGCGGTGAGGGGGGGCGACTCCCGGACACCCCCCTCCTCCGGCACTGTGCCTCAGCGACGAGCCCCTGGCGTGTGAGCTCCTGACTGGGTCTGGGGCTCCACTTCCATGTACTTTGCAGGGCCAGGGGGCTCCCTCGAGTTTTTTACACCACTGATTGAGGGGGAGGGAGGGTTCAGATTTTCCAGTAATCACACTGGCATTTCATTTAAAAATAAGGAGGTAGGGTGCGTCAGAGGGTCTTGATGCAGATGAAAGGGCGAGGAAGGCAGATTGGTTGGGGCACTAAGTGAAGGAGAAGGAAAACACACTGTTTTGTAAACCTGGCATTTTTGAAGACTTCCAAAACAGAGAAAGGGAGAAAGTGTGTGTGCGTGTTTGTCTGTGTGTATGTAAATATGTGTAGTAAAATTCGACGGTCACCTCACGATACGATACCTGAATTAAAGCAGCTGTACCCAACTATTTTCGAGAAGAAAAATATTAGACTTGTGTAACACCCCAAACCCCGCTTCCCCCACCCTTCTCCCACACACCCAAGCTACGCCCTTGTAAGCGTTCTACTAATACAACTTCAATTTAATTTCAATACTTGGAAGTCTATGCGTTTGAACTATTTATTATGAAAATGACATTTTTTTTAGCAAAATAATTTCTGAAAATGCTGTCTATATCCGTAAGGAGAAGTGACTCTTTAATGCACCATTTTACACATTCTCTCACACACTTGTTTACGAGGAGAACGTTACTCCAGTCCCTCCCCGCCCCCCACCAAAAAAAAACCCTGGCTCCTCGAGCAAAACGGGAAGTTGCCTTCTACAATAATACAGAATTGAGAGTGGGTTCATTGAGTTCATGGGCTAGTGATGGGCGGGGATTCCTGGAAAGGCATTCACGTTCTATAGTGGGCATGGCCAAGCTCACGGGAATGTTTACATTTCTACTGTAAGCTGCACAGTCGATGTGTTTTTTGCGCCGCTTTTTTTCTGCTGTCACTTAATCCGTTCATAGAAGCCACGGGGTCTCCAAGCCGCAACCCGAGGGGGCTGCTGACATCACATGACAGGTCCCCCAGATAGATGGATGCCCCACTGCTGAGACAGTCCTGGGAAGCAGCTCGCTGCGTGCCGAGTCCTGAAATACTTTCAAAACCTGCGGGTTAAGATTGAAGAGATTGGTAGTGGTTGGCGCACGGTTGGCGTGCAAGTTTTTCATATAATTTAGAACGTTTGCTGCCTTCTGCTAAAACTTAATCCAAAAACATTTAATCGTCGACACAGTATGGTATTATTTATCACACCATATATGCCAACATTTTAGAACAAGAGAGAGGGGGTATATATTGGAAACACAAATCGAGGGAATGCATTTTCCTCAGTCACTGATAATTAAAGCAGATACAGTTCTAGGCGAGAGATAGATAAAAGGAAGCCTTTTTGGGCTTCAAATTCGGGAGTCTACCGCCTCCCGAAAACGAGTTGTCGACTGAAAGCACAGCGCGCCCTGTAGGGATCCGGGGGCGTGTTTTTCGTGCTCTCCCCTTCCCATTGGCTGGAAGGTAAAATTCCAGCCAATGGGAAGAGGAGAGGGTGGGACTTAAAAAAAAGACCCAGAAACGCCCCCGAATCGCGTTCCACGGGGAAATAGTAACTGACAGCCAATCTCTTCCAATGGCTATCCTCCATTTATGGAGCTAGCCAATGGAAGACAGAGGCGGGACGAAGCCCCATACTGTAGGACATAAGGTTTCGCCCTCGGCGGAGCACTGCTTTGCAGTGCTACGGCCAGGGGGAAACCTAAAAATGTTGTTTTTATAACTCTTATCCAAGCAAATGTGAAAGAAGGGTTACAAAGTTCGAGTAAAGCCAGTGTCGATACATTCTCTTCACTCTTCGGGCACAGAGTAAATGGTTCACTCTCAGTTTCTTGTTGAAGACTATAGATGCCGGTTTACAAAGCTGTTCATGCTTGTTATATTTTGTTATATAGCAAAAAAACGATTTAAAAGTGTAAAACCACTTTTGGAATTCACAAACTTTGGTTTTATCCTATTACCAAGCATTGGCAATGCCAATAGGTCTCGCCTATTCAAGATCTATTGACGATGTCAACGTTTTTTAGCCATGTTGCTGTGCATCATAGTTGAAAGTAAAGAATAAAAACATCAAGTCCTAGCACTTTCTTCTTTACTTTCAGCCATGTTGCACATAAGCCACACAGTGCAACATAATGGCAAACCAAAATTGACAAAGCCCGGAGGGAAAGCCGCCATCATACCAGCAACTGTCAGGATGCTAGTGATGACCGCGACTCCCCACCACAGTATAAGGAGACACTACAGGCTACAGCAGGACAAAGTACGGTGCATTACATTTCTGAGGAAAAGCACCATTTTATAATTGTAGGGAAGACTGCAAGTAAAAATGGGACAGGGCGCCGGAGCTTTACCAAAGAACCCCAATAATAAAGAAGTTACAAAAAAGTGCAAAGATACAGCCACTCATATGCATTTTTGGTTACGGGTGCTGACGACCTTTGCGGCAAGTTTGAGGCAGTAGCACCGTTGTTGGCAAAGTGGTGTTTTATAAATAGAAAACATGCTGGATTGTTATGCTGTGTGTCGAATCTAAAGAAAGTGAAATCAAAATCCTCCAAAGCTATCTGTAGTGAGACGACGAAATGAAACTAGCTGAGCTGCTCCTCACGAATCAAAACAGAAGGAATGAGAGACGATGAAGCCATCCAAAGGTAAGTATTGGGTGGGCTTGAATTCTTTTTACATTTGTTTCCACATCAAAAGGTGTTTGGAAACGAACGGTGCATGTGCTGTCTCACTCGTGTCTTCAGTATGGATCTATCTTCAGTGCAAAAAGAACAATTGATAGTTAGAATGCAGTCAATGTTATACATTCACCTCAGTACAGAGATCTGGGCCTAAATCCATCACATTTTTTGCTCACAATGCCGCGTTCATAGTCAGAATGCAGAACAATGTCATAAATTCACCCCAGTACAAAGATCTTGGCCTAAATCCATCGTTCTTTTGCTCCCCATGCCATTCCAGTTTGAACCCAGCCATATGCAAATCAGTCTTAACCCTGCGCCCAATTGGAACAGTCCAGCCTGAACTGCCAGGCTAGGTCCCAAGCATCCTAGGACCGGATTCAGGGTTTCACCCCTCATCAGCCAGAATAGCTTACCTCCAGTGGCATGAAGAGCACGGGGCCCAGTTCTGGGCATTCCCGTCCCACTCGGGGCGACAAATGCAAAAAGAACAATGGATGGCCAGAATGCAGAACAATGCCATACATTCATCCCAGTGCAGTGATCTGGGCCTAAATCCATCATTTTTTTGCTGTTAAGTGAGCAGCCTGTGAGTATGTACAAATTAGGCACCAAGACGAATTTGTGGACACCAACCAAGAAGCAAAGCAAAGCAGAGCCAGTCTTCAAGAGAGCCAGTGAGGATGTAGCAACTCCCACCAGCAAACAACTTCTTCTTTCCAGTTGAGAAAAAATCAAGTTTTTATGATTATTCTAAAGCCATCGAAGGGAAATATGTTATGTTATGTTATGTTATGTTAATTTCAATTTATATAGCGCCAAATCACCGACAGGTCTCTTAGCGCTTGCTTTGGGAACCCGTCCTGGCTTTCCCTGCGAGATAACCCCTACTGGGCATCCCCAAGGTGAAGACCAGGCATCCTATCGTGGTAGGGCCGTAGTGGAGATTAAGCAAGCTATTGCCCAGAGTTGCAGAGTGTGAACCCATGGTTCGAGTAGGCACCGAGGCGAGAATTATCGAGTCCGTGGACATTTTGAGCTCAAGACCCTGCCTCGTCGGGAAGTGAACCCCTGGTCCCGGGTCTGACCTCTGCATCAGGGTCTGCCTCCTCTAACCAGTGAGCCACACTTCTCTTCAGTCACTTTAAAAGACAGGGTTGAAATAGCTAGCCTAGGGAAGAAGCTTACTCTGGGCGTTCAAGCAAAGATAGGCATCTAAATTATGCATCAAAGGGCAGCAAATGGTGAGAAATGACATCAGAAGGAAAGAAGCTATTGTCTGAGAAGGAATTCATTATGTATAGGGTTCCATTTTAGACCATGATCCGACATTGTTATTGATGGGTTTCACACTGTCCCTCGCGGTGATTGCTGTCCTCTAGAAATGACAACCCGAGATAAAACTGGGGATAGTCTGTCCACTGGCAGCGCTCATCTGCGTCCCAGACATCCACCTTACACCTCTTAAGAACATCTAAGCAGCAGCAAGACTTGTAAAAATATTGTGAAAGTAAGACCGGACCATCACCGCTGTCCAGGATCAAAGGTAGCTCCCCATGCAAGGTTCATCACCTTTAAGTTTGATACATAGCAAGGCTCATCCAGCACACCCTACCTTGTAATATGTGGTGGAGCCACACGCAGCAGGGACAGCAAACAAAGAAATGCAACGAGGAAAAGAGCTTATGCACCTAGGACCTGAAGCTCCACCCCCTACACTGATTGGACAGTCACTTTCACTTCCCCACTTCAGATGGAAGCACAAGATCCTCCTTTTAAAAGAACACCTTGTCCAGAAGGGATGGCCTTGGTTGCTTACCCCAGCATGGACACCAACCAGGGAAGCACCCCAGTTTATAAGAAGCCTTACCTGGCCTCACTTTTAGCCCCTCCCCTTCTCTTGTACAGTGCCGCATTCCTCTTTATAGCTATGTTTATGCTCTATAAATACGTGCCGGACCCTCCTTAGGAGGACACTACAACTTGCACTAGTCCATTGCTCCTGTCAGGACAGAACCAACACAACTACTAACCATGACATCATACACGTGCAACACTATAGACTGTTCCAGGCCCCGAAAGCTGTAGGAATGGCTTGGAAGGCAGGTAATAGCCATTTTAAGGCATATAGAATAAAAAATTGACTGTTGTGTTTGTCTCTTTATCAGACAAACAGTGTCACCATCTGCTAGGCCGTCATAAGCACCAGTGTTGAGAATCAAGTGATGGTGCCGAGCACCGGAAACCACCGGCTCAAATTAAGCAATGCTCCTTCAAGTGAATTTGAGTCGTAGCCACTTGTTTCCTATTCATTTTAAGGTGTTCATACCCAAAACATCTAAATGAGCAGGTCTGTACTGCTCGACAAAACATAATTCCTGGCCCACCGCAACCTGACCGAAGTGTACAATGGAGGAGGTCTAGATAAGGGATGGGTTAGAAAAAAGCCAAGGAGACCTTGTGGCTCGACGCGGAGGAGAACAATAGCAAGAAGAGGAGAGTTCCAGGGAAGAGGCAAATGTAGAAATGAATAGAATAATGATGAGTACATACAGGGGAAGAGGCTGTGAGTAAAGATCAAAGGAAGCAAGGAGGTATACCTAGAGGTAAGAGCAGGAAAAAGCTTAGGTAGAGAATACAGAGAAATATGAAAAGATTGTTTTAAGAAAAGGAAGGGAATGAAGCAGAAGAGCACGAACAGCAGAGTTCTGGAGAATGTGGAGGGAAGGTATAGGGAATGTGCAGTACTTAGCTTCTATACCACTGTGCACAAGGGCACTATATACGTCAATGTCAGTAGTGCACAAAGTGGCATGAAAAACATTCCCATCTTATCTAATGCTAGTATTCCTAGATTCAACCTGTCATAGGAAACTGTGAGCATATCTTCACTGGAGTGAACCAGTAGTTTTACTTCCCAACGCCTCAGAAGCTACAAATTCTCTTCTACCTCCTGCAGGGTGGACAAAGCATTGCATCCTTATGACTTCATTGCCTTGTGTTCAATGAATACAATATCACCCAGACCTGATCTGTGTACAAAGCATTCTATTATTTTATTCAACATTTCAAACAAGCAGATGTATTGTACATTGGTAGAAGACGTGGTTTAACTTTATTGGTTCAACGTTCTTCATGTGAAAACTATTTCCAGTAAGTCCTTGATGAACTTCCTCTTCATTTTGTTAGTTAGAAGAGCTCTAGGGAATCGTGGTTTACAATAGAACACTTCTTAACAGCAAACCCTGTTGCAGTGCACTGTGCTTGTCCTACACAATGTCAACATTCAGTATGTCACAGGGAGACCTCCATTTGTTTCCTGTTGTTGCTGTCAAGACTTCAGTGAATACATTCCTGTGGGAGCAAGTCCTCTCTGTGAACAGGTAGTGTCCTGTGTACCCGTTCTAACTCACAGGATGTGGACAAGTTCTTGAATCCTCAACACCACCTCCCCACACAGTTGAATCATTGGTCACTCGCTTTCAGTCCCAGTGGCGGCTGCTGCCATATAAAGTGCGGGGCATAATAAATATTAAATAAAGGCATACCTGACTCTTCCAGCCTCCTCTGTGCTCCTCTGCCACGCAGCGCACAGAACAGGCTACCAGACTCCCCCAACCAATCCCGACAAAGATCTCATGCTTTGCCAAGCATGAGAAAAGTGCTGGGATTGGCCTGAGTGGGCTAGTCTGCTGCTCGCTCAAGGACAAGAAGTCTGTGCCTTCCTCCATCCGGCTGTGGAATACAGCTGGCTTGGAGAAACCTAAGTGCGCATGTCTGTTTGGCCATCTTAAGAAGGCCAGACAAACAAACATGCACACCTACAGTACTTTTCCTCCTTGCCATGGCCATGGCCTGGCAAACCCTTTCTGTACCACAGAAGAAATGTATGCATGCTGTGCAGATTAACAGTTTGTAAACAAATCATATGTTGCTTTGAACCCTGCTCAAATGAATTGCCTCGATCAAACGCTATTCTGTGCACTAGATTTAATCCTGCTAAACATGGTACAACTCTTTGTCCTGGTGCCTTGGTGAATAGAAACATCCAGGGTGCAAAACTTTATCCTGGTGCCTTGGTCGCTGGAAACCCCCAGGGTGCAACACTTTCTCCTTGTGCCTTGGTCGCTGTAAATCCCCAGGGTGCACCACTTTCTCCTGGTGCCTTGGTCACTGGCAATCCCCAGAGTGCAACACTTTCTCCTGGTGCCTTGGTCACTAGACATCCCCAGGGTGCAGCACTTTCTCCTGGTGCCTTGTTCACTAGACATCCCCAGGGTGCAACACTTTCTCCTGGTGCCTTGGTCACTAGAAATCCCCAGGGTACAACACTTTGTCCTGGTGCCTTGGTCACTAGAATTCCCCAGTGTGCAACAGTTTCTCCTGGTACCTTGGTCACTGGAAATCCCCAGAGTGCAACACTGTCTCCTGGTGCCTGGGTCACTAGACATCCCCAGAGTGAAACATTTTCTCCTGGTGCCTTGGTCTCTAGAAATCCCCAGGGTGCAACACTACCTCCCGGTGCCTTATTCACTAGACATACCCAGGGTGCAATATTTTCTCCTGGTACCTTGGTCACATGAATTCCCCAGTGTGCAACACTTTCTCCTGGTGCCTTGGTTACTGGAATTCACCAGAGTGCAACACTTTCTCCTGGTGACTTGGTCACTGGACATCCCCAGAGTGCAACATTTTCTCCTGGTGCCTTGGTCACTAGAAATCCCCTGGGTGCAACATTTTCTCCTGGTGCCTTGGTCACTAGAAATCCCCTGGGTGCTACACTTTCTCCTGGTGCCTTGGTCACTAGAAATCCCCAGTGTGCAACACTTTCTCCTGGTGCTTTGAACACTAGAAATCCCCAGAGTGCAACACTTTCTCCTGGTGCCTTGTTCTCTAGACATACCCAGGGTGCAACACTTACTCCTTGTGCCTTGGTCACTAGAAATCCTCAGGGTGCAACATTTTCTCCTGGTGCCTTGGTCACTAGACATCCCCAGGGTGCAACATTTTCTCCTGGTGCCTTGGTTACTAGAAATCCCCAGGGTGCAACACTTTCTCCTGGTGCCTTGATCACTGGAAATCCCCAGTGTACAACACTTTCTCCTGGTTCCTTGGTCACTGGAAATCCCCAGGGTGTAACACTTTACTCTGGTGCCTTGTTCACTAGACATACCCAGGGTGCAACACTTTCTCCTGGTGCCTTGGTCACTGGAATTCCCCAGTGTGCAACAGTTCCACCTGGTCCCTTAGTCACTGGAAATACCCAGAGTGCAACGCTTTCTCCTGATGCCTTGGTCACTAAACATCTCCAGAGTGCAACGTTTTCTCCTGGTGCCTTGGTCACTAGAAATCCCCAGAGTGCAACACTTTCTCCTGGTGCCTTGTTCACTAGACATACCCAGGGTGCAACATTTTCTCCTGGTGCCTTGGTCACTCGACATCCCCAGAGTGCAACACTTTCTCCTTGTGCCTTGGTAACTAGAATCCCCCAGTGTGCAACACTTTCTCCTGGTGCCTTGTTCACTAGACATACCCAGGCTGCAACATTTACTCTAGGTGCCTTGGTCACTAGACATCCCCAGAGTGCAACACTTTCTCCTGGTGCCTTGGTCACTAGAAATCCCCAGGGGGCAACACTTTCTCCTGGTGCCTTGGTCACTAGAAATCCCTAGGGTGCAACACTTTCTACTGGTGCCTTGTTCACTAGACATACCCAGGGTGCAACATTTACTCCAGGTGCCTTGGTCACTAGACATCCCCAGGGTGCAACACTTTTTCCTGGTGCCTTGTTCACTAGACATACCCAGGGTGCAACATTTACTCCAGGTGTTTTGGTCGCTAGACATCCCCAGGGTGCAACACTTTTTCCTGGTGCCTTGTTCACTAGACATACCCAGGCTGCAACACTTTCTCCTGGTGCCTTGTTCACTAGACATACCCAGGGTGCAACACTTTCTCCTGGTGCCTCGGTCACTAGACATACCCAGGCTGCAACACTTTTTCCTGGTGCCTTGTTCACTAGACATACCCAGGGTGCAACACTTTCTCCTGGTGCCTCGGTCACTAGACATACCCAGGCTGCAACACTTTCTCCTGGTGCCTTGGTCACTAGACATCCCAAGAGTGCTACACTTTCTCCTGGTGCCTTGTTCACTAGACATCCCCAGGGTGCAACACTTTTTCCTGGTGCCTTGTTCACTAGACATACCCAGGGTGCAACACTTTCTCCTGGTGCCTCGGTCACTAGACATACCCAGGCTGCAACACTTTCTCCTGGTGCCTTGGTCACTAGACATCCCAAGAGTGCTACACTTTCTCCTGGTGCCTTGGTCACTAGACATACCCAGGCTGCAACACTTTCTCCTGGTGCCTTGGTCACTAGACATACCAAGGCTGCAACACTTTCTCCTGGTGCCTTGGTCACTAGACATCCCAAAGGTGCTACACTTTCTCCTGGTGCCTTGGTCACTAGACATCCCAAGGGTGCTACACTTTCTCCTGGTGCCTTGGTCACTAGACATACCCAGGCTGCAACACTTTCTCCTGGTCCCTTGTTCACTAGACATACCCAGGCTGCAACACTTTCTCCTGGTGCCTTGGTCACTAGACATCCCCAGGGTGCAACACTTTCTCCTGGTGCTTTGAACACTAGAAATCCCAAGGGTGCTACACTTTCTCCTGGTGCCTTGGTCACTAGACATACCCAGGCTGCAACACTTTCTCCTGGTGCCTTGGTCACTAGACATCCCCAGAGTGCAACATTTTCTCCTGGTGCATTGGTCACTAGAAAACCCCAGGGTGCAACACTTTCTCCTGGTGCCTTGGTCACTAGAAATCCCAAGGGTGCTACACTTTCTCCTGGTGCCTTGGTCACTAGTCATCCCCGGGGTGCTACACTTTCTCCTGGTGCCTTGGTCACTAGTCATCTTCAGGGTGCAACACTTTCTCCTGGTGCTTCGATCACTAGACATCCCCAGGGTGCTACACTTTCTCCTGGTGCCTTGATGACTAGTCATCTCCAGGGAGCTACACTTTCTCCTGGTGCCTTGATCACTAGACATCCCCAGGGTACAACACTTTGTCCTGGTGCCTTGGTCACTAGAATTCCCCAGTGTGCAACAGTTTCTCCTGGTGCCTTGGTCACTAGAAATCCCCAGGGTACAACACTACCTCCTGGTGCCTTGGTCACTAGACATCCCCAGGGTGTAACACTTTATTCTGGTGCCTTGTTCACTAGACATACCCAGGGTGCAACACTTTCTCCTGGTGCCTTAGTCACTGGAAATACCCAGAGTGCAACGCTTTCTCCTGGTGCCTTGGTCACTAAACATCTCCAGAGTGCAACGTTTTCTCCTGGTGCCTTGGTCACTAGAAATCCCCAGAGTGCAACACTTTCTCCTGGTGCCTTGTTCACTAGAATTCCCCAGTGTGCAACACTTTCTCCTGGTGCCTTGGTCACTAAAAATCCCCAGGGTGCAACACTTTCTCCTGATGCCTTGGTCACTAGAAATCCCCAGGGGGCAACACTTTCTCCTGGTGCTTTGAACACTAGAAATCCCCAGGGTGCTACACTTTCTCCTGGTGCCTTGGTCACTAGACATCCCAAGGGGTATAGAGACAAAATATCGACTCCAAAATATCGACTGGACATAATATCGAGTTTTAAATATAGACTGGACAAAATATCGACTGGACATAATATCGACTACAAAAATATCGTTTTTCAGGTAAGTGAAGTAATATCGACTGTATAAAATATAGATAGCAAAAATATCGATTTTTTAATAATATATAATATGTTATAGTGTATTTTTATGTAATAATATGTGTGAATAGTGTGTATTAATGTTATAAAATATTTTATTAAATGAATTTTGTTTTTATAATAATTGCGTAATGTAATTCTGTAGCGGGTTGTGGGTTTATAGGGGAATAGGGTGGGAAGTAATTTAATAATTAATTAATTAATATATGTTTGTTAATATTTTTAATTAATAATTAATTGGTAATTAAATAATATTGATACATTTTGGGTAAAGGGGCATTTTTAGGGTTCAGGGTCAGTTTTCAGTTCATGGGTAAAGGGGTATTTTTAGGGTTCAGGGTCAGTTTTCAGTTCATGGGTAAAGGGGTATTTTTAGGGTTCAGGGTCAGTTTTCAGTTCATGGGTAAAGGGGCATTTTTAGGGTTCAGGGTCAGTTTTCAGTTCATGGGTAAAGGGGTATTTTTAGGGTTCAGGGTCAGTTTTCAGTTCATGGGTAAAGGGGTATTTTTAGGGTTCAGGGTCAGTTTTCAGTTCATGGGTAAAGGGGTATTTTTAGGGTTCAGGGTCAGTTTTCAGTTCATGGGTAAAGGGGTATTTTTAGGGTTCAGGGTCAGTTTTCAGTTCATGGGTAAAGGGGTATTTTTAGGGTTCAGGGTCAGTTTTCAGTTTTTGGGTAAAGGGGTATTTTTAGGGTTCAGGGTCAGTTTTGGGTTTTTGGGTAAAGGGGTATTTTTAGGGTTCAGGGTCAGTTTTGGGTTTTTGGGTGAAGGGGTATTTTTAGGGTTCAGGGTCAACAAATAAGATTGTAAAAAATTATTTTTATTATTTTCATTTATTATTTAATTATTATAATTTAATTTAAGTCGTTTTAAGTATATTTTAGTAATTAAAATTTAATATTAATTTAATTTAACACTGTTTTTAATAAAGTCGATATTTTTTACATCTATATTATTGTTAACGATATTTTGTACTCGATATTTTTGTACTTACCTGTTTGTAGATACAAACTCGATATTTTGACTGTCGATATTTTGTCCACGATATTTTGGCAAGTCGATATTTTGTCCCTCGATATTTTTTCAGTGATCCATCCCAAGGGTGCTACACTTTCTCCTGGTGCCTTGGTCACTAGAAATCCCCAGAGTGCAACACTTTCTCCTGGTGCCTTGGTCACTAGACATACCCAGGCTGCAACACTTTCTCCTGGTGCCTTGGTCACTAGAAATCCCCAGGGGGCAACACTTTCTCCTGGTGCTTTGAACACTAGAAATCCCCAGGGTGCTACACTTTCTCCTGGTGCCTTGGTCACTAGACATCCCAAGGGTGCTACACTTTCTCCTGGTGCCTTGGTCACTAGACATACCCAGGCTGCAACACTTTCTCCTGGTGCCTTGGTCACTAGACACACCCAGGCTGCAACACTTTCTCCTGGTGCCTTGGTCACTAGACATCCCAAGGGTGCTACACTTTCTCCTGGTACCTTGGTCACTAAACATCCCAAGGGTGCTACACTTTCTCCTGGTGCCTTGGTCACTAGACATACCCAGGCTGCAACACTTTCTCCTGGTGCCTTGGTCACTAGACATCCCCAGAGTGCAACATTTCCTCCTGGTGCATTGGTCACTAGAAAACCCCAGGGTGCAACACTTTCTCCTGGTGCTTTGAACACTAGAAATCCCAAGGGTGCTACACTTTCTCCTGGTGCCTTGGTCGCTAGACATCCCAAGGGTGCTACACTTTCCCCTGGTGCCTTGTTCTCTAGACATACCCAGGCTGCAACACTTTCTCCTGGTGCCTTGGTCACTAGACATCCCAAGGGTGCTACACTTTCTACTGGTACCTTGGTCACTAAACATCCCAAGGGTGCTAAACTTTCTCCTGGTGCCTTGGTCACTAGACATACCCAGGCTGCAACACTTTCTCCTGGTGCCTTGGTCACTAGACATCCCCAGAGTGCAACATTTTCTCCTGGTGCATTGGTCACTAGAAAACCCCAGGGTGCAACACTTTCTCCTGGTGCTTTGAACACTAGAAATCCCAAGGGTGCTACACTTTCTCCTGGTGCCTTGGTCGCTAGTCATCTCCAGGGTGCAACACTTTCTCCTGGTGCCTTGATCACTAGACATCCCCAGGGTGCTACACTTTCTCCTGGTGCCTTGATGACTAGTCATCCCCAGGGTGCAACACTTTCTCCTGATGCCTTGGTCACTAGAAATCCCCAGGGGGCAACACTTTCTCCTGGTGCTTTGAACACTAGAAATCCCCAGGGTGCTACACTTTCTCCTGGTGCCTTGGTCACTAGACATACCCAGGCTGCAACACTTTCTCCTGGTGCCTTGGTCACTAGACATCCCAAGGGTGCTACACTTTCTCCTGGTACCTTGGTCACTAGACATACCCAGGCTGCAACACTTTCTCCTGGTGCCTTGGTCACTAGACATCCCCAGAGTGCAACATTTTCTCCTGGTGCATTGGTCACTAGAAAACCCCAGGGTGCAACACTTTCTCCTGGTGCTTTGAACACTAGAAATCCCAAGGGTGCTACACTTTCTCCTGGTGCCTTGGTCACTAGTCATCTCCAGGGTGCAACACTTTCTCCTGGTGCCTTGATCACTAGACATCCCCAGGGTGCTACACTTTCTCCTGGTGCCTTGATGACTAGTCATCCCCAGGGTGCTACACTTTCTCCTGGTGCCTTGATCACTAGACATCCCCAGTACACTTTCTCCTTGTGCCTTGAAGACTAGTCATCCCCAGGGTGCTACACTTTCTCCTGGTGCCTTGATCACTAGACATCCCCAGGGTGCTACACTTTCTCCTGGTGCCTTGATCACTAGACAGCCCCAGGGTGCAACACTTTTCCCTGGTGCCTTGTTCACTAGACATCCCCAGGGTGCAGCACTTTCTCCTGGTGCCTTGTTCACTAGACATACCCAGGGTGCAACACTTTCTCCTCGTGCCTTGGTCACTAGAAATCCCCAGGGTACAACACTTTGTCCTGGTGCCTTGGTCACTAGAATTCCCCAGTGTGCAACAGTTTCTCCTGGTACCTTGGTCACTGGAAATCCCCAGCGTGCAACACTGTCTTCTGGTGCCTTGGTCACTAGAAATCCCCAGGGTGCAACACTACCTCCTGGTGCCTTGTTCACTAGACATACCCAGGGTGCAATAAAGGCACTAGAATTCCCCAGTGCGCAACAGTTTCTCCTGGTACCTTGGTCACTGGAAATCCCCAGAGTGCAACACTGTCTCCTGGTGCCTTGGTCACTAGACATCCCCAGAGTGTAACATTTTCTCCTGGTGCCTTGGTCACTAGAAATCCCTAGGGTGCAACACTACCTCCTGGTGCCTTGTTCACTAGACATACCCAGGGTGTAATATTTTCTACTGGTCCCTTGGTCACTATGCATCCCCAGAGTGCAACATTTTCTCCTGGTGCCTTGGTCACGAGAATTCCCCAGTGTGCAACACTTTCTCCTGGTGCCTTGGTTACTGGAATTCACCAGAGTGCAACACTTTTTCCTGGTGCCTTCGTCACTAGTCATCCCCAGGGTGCTACACTTTCTCCTGGTGCCTTGATACTAGACATCCCCAGGGTGAAACACTTTTCCCTGGAGCCTTGTTCACTAGACATCCCCAGGGTGCAGCACTTTCTCCTGGTGCCTTGTTCACTAGACATACCCAGGGTGCAACACTTTCTCCTGGTGCCTTGGTCACTAGAAATCCCCAGGGTACAACACTTTGTCCTGGTGCCTTGGTCCCTAGAATTTCCCAGTGTGCAACAGTTTCTCCTGGTACCTTGATCACTGGAAATCCCCAGAGTGCAACACTGTCTCCTGGTTCCTTGGTCACTAGACATCCCCAGAGTAAAACATTTTCTCCTGGTGCCTTGGTCACTAGAAATCCCCAGGGTGCAACACTACCTCCTGGTGCCTTGGTCACTAGTCATCCCCAGAGTGCAACATTTTCTCCTTGTGCCTTGGTCACTAGAAATCCCCAGGGTGCAACATTTTCTCCTGGTGCCTTGGTCACTGAACATCCCCAGGGTGCAACATTTTCTCCTGGTGCCTTGGTCACTAGAAATCCCCAGGGTGCAACATTTTCTCCTGGTGCCTTGAACACCAGAAATCCCCAGGGTGCAACACTTTCTCCTGGTGCCTTGTTCTCTAGACATACCCAGGGTGCAACACTTTCTCCTGGTGCCGTGGTCACTAGACATCCCCAGAGTGCAACATTTTCTCCTTGTGCCTTTGTCACTAGAAATCTCCAGGGTGCAACATTTTTTCCTGGTGCCTTGGTCACTAGAAATTCCCAGGGTGCAACACTTTCTCCTGGTGCCTTGATCACTGGAAATCCCCAGTGTGCAATACTTTGTCCTGGTACCTTGGTTACTAGAATTCCCCAGTGAACAACACTTTCTCCTGGTTCCTTGGTCACTGGAAATCCCCAGCATGAACCCTTTCTCCTGGTGCCTTGGTCACTAGACATCCCCAGGGTGCAACACTTTATTCTGGTGCCTTGTTCACTAGGCATACCCAGGGTGCAACACTTTCTCCTGGTGCCTTGGTCACTAGGATTCCCCAGTGTGCAACAGTTCCTCCTGGTGCCTTAGTCACTGGAAATACCCAGGGTGCCACACTTTCTCCTGGTCCCTTGTTCACTAGACCTACCCAGGGTGCAACATTTTCTTCTGGTGCCTTGGTCACTAGACATCCCCAGAGTGCAACACTTTCTCCTGGTGCCTTGGTCACTAGACATCCCAAGGGTGCTACACTTTCTCCTGGTGCCTTGGTCACTAGACATCCCAATGGTGCTACACTTTCTCCTGGTGCCTTGGTCACTAGTCATCCCCCCCAGGGTGCTACACTTTCTCCTGGTGCATTGGTCACTAGAAATCCCCAGTACACTTTCTCCTGGTGCCTTGGTCACTAGACATACCCAGAGTGCAACATTTTCTCCTGGTGCCTTGGTCACTAGAATTCCCTAGTGTGCAACAGTTTCTCCTGGTGCCTTGGTCACTAGAAATCCCCAGGGTGCAACACTTTCTCCTGGTGCTTTGGTCACTAGAAATCCTCACGGTGCAGCACTTTCTCCTGGTGCCTTGGTCACTAGAAATCCCCAGGGTGCAACACTTTCTCCTGGCGCCTTGGTCACTAGAAATCCCCAGGGTGCAACACTTTCTCCTGGTGCCTTGGTCACTAGAAATCCTCAGGGTGCAACACTTTCTCCTGGTGTCTTGGTCACTAGAAATCCCCAGGGTGCAACACTTTCTCCTGGTGCTTTGAACACTAGAAATCTCCAGGGTGCAACACTTTCCCCTGGTGCCTTGTTCTCTAGACATACCCAGGCTGCAACACTTTCTCCTGGTGCCTTGGTCACTAGACATCCCAAGGGTGCTACACTTTCTCCTGGTGCCTTGGTCACTAGACATCCCAATGGTGCTAGACTTTCTCCTGGTGCCTTGGTCACTAGTCATCCCCCCCCAGGGTGCTACACTTTCTCCTGGTGCATTGGTCACTAGAAATCCCCAGTACACTTTCTCCTGGTGCCTTGGTCACTAGACATACCCAGAGTGCAACATTTTCTCCTGGTGCCTTGGTCACTAGACATGCCCAGAGTGCAACACTTTCTCCTGGTGCCTTGGTCACTAGAATTCCCCAGTGTGCAACATTTTCTCCTGGTGCCTTGGTCACTAGAAATCCCAAGGGTGCTACACTTTCTCCTGGTGCCTTGGTCACTAGACATCCCAAGGGTGCTACACTTTCTCCTGGTGCCTCGGTCACTAGTCATCCCCAGGGTGCTACACTTTCTCCTGGTGCATTGGTCACTAGAAATCCCCAGTACACTTTCTCCTGGTGCCTTGGTCACTAGACATACCCAGGGTGCAACATTTTCTCCGGGTGCCTTGGTCACTAGACATCCCCAGAGTGCAACACTTTCTCCTGGTGCCTTGGTTACTAGAATTCCCCAGTCTGCAACACTTTCTCCTGGTGCCTTGGTCACTAGAAATCCCCAGGGTGCAACACTTTCTCCTGGTGCCTTGGTCACTAGAAATCCCCAGAGTGGAACACTTTCTCCTGGTGCTTTGAACACTATAAATCCCCAGAGCGCAATACTTTCTCCTGGTGCCTTGGTCACTAGACATCCCAAGGGTGCTACACTTTCTCCTGGTGCCTTGGTCACTAGTCATCCCCAGGGTGCTACACTTTCTCTTGGTGCCTTGGTCACTAGAAATCCCCAGAGTGCAACACTTTCTCCTGGTGCCTTGGTCACTAGAATTCCCCAGTGTGCAACAGTTCCTCCTGGTGCCTTAGTCACTGGAAATACCCAGGGTGCAACACTTTCTCCTGGTCCCTTGTTCACTAGACATACCCAGGGTGCAACATTTTCTTCTGGTGCCTTGGTCACTAGACATCCCCAGAGTGCAACACTTTCTCCTGGTGCCTTGGTCACTAGAATTCCCTAGTATGCAACAGTTTCTCCTGGTGCCTTGGTCACTAGAAATCCCCAGGGTGCAACACTTTCTCCTGGTGCTTTGGTCACTAGAAATCCTCACGGTGCAGCACTTTCTCCTGGTGCCTTGGTCACTAGAAATCCCCAGGGTGCAACACTTTCTCCTGGTGCTTTGAACACTAGAAATCCCCAGGGTGCAACACTTTCTCCTGGCGCCTTGGTCACTAGAAATCCCCAGGGTGCAACACTTTCTCCTGGTGCCTTGGTCACTAGAAATCCTCAGGGTGCAACACTTTCTCCTGGTGTCTTGGTCATTAGAAATCCCCAGGGTGCAACACTTTCTCCTGGTGCTTTGAACACTAGAAATCTCCAGGGTGCAACACTTTCCCCTGGTGCCTTGTTCTCTAGACATACCCAGGCTGCAACACTTTCTCCTGGTGCCTTGGTCACTAGACATCCCAATGGTGCTACACTTTCTCCTGGTGCCTTGGTCACTAGTCATCCCCCCCAGGGTGCTACACTTTCTCCTGGTGCATTGGTCACTAGAAATCCCCAGTACACTTTCTCCTGGTGCCTTGGTCACTAGACATACCCAGAGTGCAACATTTTCTCCTGGTGCCTTGGTCACTAGACATCCCCAGAGTGCAACACTTTCTCCTGGTGCCTTGGTCACTAGAATTCCCCAGTGTGCAACACTTTCTCCTGGTGCCTTGGTCACTAGAAATCCCCAGGGTGCAACACTTTCTCCTGGTGCCTTGGTCACTAGAAATCCCCAGGGTGCAACACTTTCTCCTGGTGCCTTGGTCACTAGACATCCCAAGGGTGCTACACTTTCTCCTAGTACCTTGGTCACTAGACATCCCAAGGGTGCTACACTTTCTCCTGGCGCCTTGGTCACTAGAAATCTCCAGGCTGCAACACTTTCTCCTGGTGCCTTGGTCACTAGACATCCCAAGGGTGCTACACTTTCTCCTGGTGCCTCGGTCACTAGTCATCCCCAGGGTGCTACACTTTCTCTTGGTGCATTGGTCACTAGAAATCCCCAGTACACTTTCTCCTGGTGCCTTGGTCACTAGACATACCCAGGGTGCAACACTTTCTCCTGGTGCCTTGGTCACTAGACATCCCAAGGGTGCTACACTTTCTCCTGGTGCCTCGGTCACTAGTCATCCCCAGGGTGCTACACTTTCTCTTGGTGCATTGGTCACTAGAAATCCCCAGTACACTTTCTCCTGGTGCCTTGGTCACTAGACATACCCAGGGTGCAACACTTTCTCCTGGTGCCTTGGTCACTAGAATTCCCCAGTGTGCAACACTTTCTCCTGGTGCCTTGGTCACTAGAATTCCCCAGTGTGCAACACTTTCTCCTGGTGCCTTGGTCACTAGAATTCCCCAGGGTGCTACACTTTCTCCTGGTGCCTTGGTCACTAGAAATCCCCAGAGTGGAACACTTTCTCCTGGTGCTTTGAATACTAGAAATCCCCAGGGTGCAACACTTTCTCCTGGTGCCTTGTTCTCTAGACATACCCAGGCTGCAACACTTTCTCCTGGTGCTTTGAACACTATAAATCCCCAGAGTGCAACACTTTCTCCTGGTGCCTTGGTCACTAGACATCCCAAGGGTGCTACACTTTCTCCTGGTGCCTTGGTCACTAGTCATCCCCGGGATGCTACACTTTCTCCTGGTGCCTTGGTCACTAGAAATCCCCAGAGTGCAACACTTTCTCCTGGTGCCTTGTTCTCTAGACATACCCAGGCTGCAACACTTTCTCCTGGTGCCTTGGTCACTAGACATCCCAATGGTGCTACACTTTCTCCTGGTGCCTTGGTCACTAGTCATCCCCCCCAGGGTGCTACACTTTCTCCTGGTGCATTGGTCACTAGAAATCCCCAGTACACTTTCTCCTGGTGCCTTGGTCACTAGACATACCCAGGGTGCAACATTTTCTCCTGGTGCCTTGGTCACTAGACATCCCCAGAGTGCAACACTTTCTCCTGGTGCCTTGGCCACTAGAATTCCCCAGTGTGCAACACTTTCTCCTGGTGCCTTGGTCACTAGAAATCCCCAGGGTGCAACACTTTCTCCTGGTGCCTTGGTCACTAGAAATCCCCAGGGTGCAACACTTTCTCCTGGTGCCTTGGTCACTAGACATCCCAAGGGTGCTACACTTTCTCCTAGTGCCTTGGTCACTAGACATCCCAAGGGTGCTACACTTTCTCCTGGTGCCTTGGTCACTAGAAATCTCCAGGGTGCAACACTTTCTCCTGGTGCCTTGTTCTCTAGATATACCCAGGCTGCAACACTTTCTCCTGGTGCCTTGGTCACTAGACATCCCCAGGGTGCTACACTTTCTCCTGGTGCCTCGGTCACTAGTCATCCCCAGGGTGCTACACTTTCTCTTGGTGCATTGATCACTAGAAATCCCCAGTACACTTTCTCCTGGTGCCTTGGTCACTAGACATACCCAGAGTGCAACACTTTCTCCTGGTGCCTTGGTCACTAGAATTCCCCAGTGTGCAACACTTTCTCCTGGTGCCTTGGTCACTAGAATTCCCCAGTGTGCAACACTTTCTCCTGGTGCCTTGGTCACTAGAAATCCCCAGAGTGGAACACTTTCTCCTGGTGCTTTGAACACTAGACATCCCCAGGGTGCAACACTTTCTCATGGTGCCTTGTTCTCTAGACATACCCAGGCTGCAACACTTTCTCCTGGTGCTTTGAACACTATAAATCCCCAGAGTGCAACACTTTCTCCTGGTGCCTTGGTCACTAGAAATCCCCAGAGTGCAACACTTTCTCCTGGTGCCTTGGGTCACTAGACATCCTCAGGGTGCAACACTTTCTCCTGGTGCCTTGGTCATTAGAAATCCCCAGAGTGCAACACTTTCTCCTGGTGCCTTGGTCACTAGACATCCCAAGGGTGCTACACTTTCTCCTGGTGCCTTGGTCACTAGAAATCCCCAGAGTGCAACACTTTCTCCTGGTGCTTTGAACACTAGAAATCCCCAGAGTGCAACACTTTCTCCTGGTGCCTTGGTCACTAGAAATCCCCAGGGTGCAACACTTTCTCCTGGTGCCTTGGTCACTAGACATCCCAAGGGTGCTACACTTTCTCCTGGTGCCTTGGTCACTAGAAATCCCCAGAGTGCAACACTTTCTCCTGGTGCTTTGAACACTAGAAATCCCCAGAGTGCAACACTTTCTCCTGGTGCCTTGGTCACTAGAAATCCCCAGGGTGCAACACTTTCTCCTGGTGCCTTGGTCACTAGACATCCCAAGGGTGCTACACTTTCTCCTGGTGCCTTGGTCACTAGAAATCCCCAGAGTGCAACACTTTCTCCTGGTGCCTGGGTCACTAGACATCCCAAGGGTGCTACACTTTCTCCTGGTGCCTTGATGACTAGTCATCCCCAGGGTGCAACACTTTCTCCTGGTGCCTTGTTCTCTAGACATACCCAGGCTGCAACACTTTCTCCTGGTGCTTTGAACACTATAAATCCCCAGAGTGCAACACTTTCTCCTGGTGCCTTGGTCACTAGAAATCCCCAGAGTGCAACACTTTCTCCTGGTGCCTTGGGTCACTAGAAATCCCCAGAGTGCAACACTTTCTCCTGGTGCCTTGGTCACTAGACATCCCAAGGGTGCTACACTTTCTCCTGGTGCCTTGGTCACTAGAAATCCCCAGAGTGCAACACTTTCTCCTGGTGCTTTGAACACTAGAAATCCCCAGAGTGCAACACTTTCTCCTGGTGCCTTGGTCACTAGAAATCCCCAGGGTGCAACACTTTCTCCTGGTGCCTTGGTCACTAGACATCCCAAGGGTGCTACACTTTCTCCTGGTGCCTTGGTCACTAGAAATCCCCAGAGTGCAACACTTTCTCCTGGTGCTTTGAACACTAGAAATCCCCAGAGTGCAACACTTTCTCCTGGTGCCTTGGTCACTAGACATCCCAAGGGTGCTACACTTTCTCCTGGTGCCTTGGTCACTAGAAATCCCCAGAGTGCAACACTATCTCCTGGTGCCTGGGTCACTAGACATCCCAAGGGTGCTACACTTTCTCCTGGTGCCTTGATGACTAGTCATCCCCAGGGTGCAACACTTTCTCCTGATGCCTTGGTCACTAGAAATCCCCAGGGTGCATCACTTTCTCCTGGTACCTTGGTCACTAGTCATCCCCGGGGTGCTACACTTTCTCCTGGTGCCTTGGTCACTAGAAATCCCCAGAGTGCAACACTTTCTCCTGGTGCTTTGAACACTAGAAATCCCCAGAGTGCAACACTTTCTCCTGGTGCCTTGGTCACTAGACATCCCAAGGGTGCTACACTTTCTCCTGGTGCCTTGGTCACTAGTCATCCCCGGGGTGCTACACTTTCTCCTGGTGCCTTGTTCTCTAGACATACCCAGGGCGCAACACTTTCTCCTGGTGCCTTGTTCTCTAGACATACCCAGGGTGCTACACTTTCTCCTGGAGCCTTTGGTCGCTCTAAATTCCCAGAGTGCAACACTTCAATATTTGCAGTGCCGAAGTGACCCGAAGTTCTTTCCCATTTTACCTATAGGTGCCGGGGAAGTGAAATCCGGAGTTAGGGTGTTTACTCTCTCACCTACCCGAGGGTCAGTCACCCTGAGCTCTTTGAACCCAGGTGTGAGTGGGCGCCTGAGATCCGTGGTGATACAGGAGTGGGGCGCACCTTCATTCTGTACATCGGTCCGCCACTGCTTTCCCTGTGCTATCACTGCAAGCAGCTATCCAGTGTCTATTGTTAATAAAACAGCGTCAACTCCAGATAACCTGTGAAACTTTCCAATATTTCATCTAACTTTCAAACAGGCGACTTTATGATCCATATGTGATAAACTGGGGCTGCCTAGATTATGTTATCGACTTTGAAATTAAATATGCTTACACTAAGCCAATTAAAGGCTTATCGCTAATTCTGAAAGATTGTAAGTCCATAAAATAAGGAGTTTGTGCTGGCACGATCATTTCTGCTTGGAATCAAACACCTACATAGGGCACAGAAAGGCCCTACTGTCGAGCAGTGATGACAATTGAAAGTGGCGGGACGTAAAAGCTGGCTATAACTTTGAAACAGCGAGCAAGTTCAAGGGGCTAACGTGGGATTCGATGGGAAGGGTCCCCTAACCGAGAAAAATTTGAAAAAAGACTGCCAAATGGTGCACCTTAAAGCACATTTTAATAAAGAATGTAGCGAGAAAGGTAGACGGTTTATAAAGCAATTGTGGACATTGAGTCTTGATATATTAAAACACATTAAAAACTGCCCCGTATCTTCCTGCATTAATATGTTCAACAGTTACTGTAATCTGCAAATTGTACAGCGCGACAACTTCAGGCCATTTAAAGTCTGTGCGCTTAAGGAAGCACCCCCAGCTGCCGACTGCAATCGGTAGCATAGAAATATGCGCAGACAGGTCTTTAGGTGGGATGAAAAAAGTGGTGAATCTCTAAAAGGAGATATGTCCAATTTCGGTGATTCCCACAGTTTGCCACCCAAACTGTATTTTGGCCTATCTCTGAGCAATTATTGCATCCAGATATATAACATTACATTGACATACCTCTAAAACCAGCCAGGACTACTGACTTTGTCAAAGGCTGTTAGCTGTTTAAGATAAATGAGTAACAACAATGATTTGTCTTAAATAATTATTGAGGCCTGTGAAAGGAGTATTGTCTTCTGTTAGGTGTTCTTTATGTTAGATATGTACACTCTTTTCATCTCCAAATCTCGGCCATCTGCACATTTCCAACCTCATCTCTTCCCTCTTCAGCACCCTCTTTTCACTTTCACCAATGCACTTCCTCTCATCTCCCTCACCTCACCGCTCCCAAACATATACTGCACTGGCTCACAATTAAGCATGTTTATTATTTATTTATTTCAAAGTTTTATAGAGCGCGAACAAGACCCTTGCGGGTATCAGAGCGCTTTACAGTAAATGTGTATAGGCTTATTGTTAGACGGAGACCCGGAGGGTCGGCCGAGCAAGGGGGAGAGGCCTCCTGGCGAGGGCCCTCTCCTTAGATCGTACGGACAAGCAACTACCCCCCCCCCCCACACAGATGGACGCCACACCAAGATAGGTTCTGTACACTTTTATAGGTATTCTTGGGCAGGGTAAACTTGACGATACAGCAAGACAAGGATGTGGTGATCTCGTCAATTCTAGTCTCTGGGGGAAAGGGGGTAGCGGGACAGACTTAGTACCGGTCCGGTACAGGGGGTAGCTGGTGTATAGCTCTCAATCCTCGAGCTGGAGTGTTCGCAAGTAGGGGCCGCGGCAGCGCCAGCAGGCTTTCGAAGATGGTTCACAAGGATGGGCCGCGGCAGCGCCAGCAGGCCTTCGAAGAGGGATCACAAGGATGGGCCGCGGCAGCGCCAGCAGGCCTACGAAGATGGTTCACGAGGATGAGCCGCGGCAGCGCCAGCAGGCTTTCGAAGATGGTTTACAAGGATGGGCCGCGGCAGCGCCAGCAGGCTTTCGAAGATGGTTCACAAGGATGATCCGCGGCAGCGCCAGCAGGCTTTTCGAAGATGGTTCACGAAGAGGATGAGCCGCGGCAGCGCCAGCAGGCCTTCGAAGATGGTTCACAAAGATGAGCCGCAGCAGCACCAGCAGGCTTTTCGAAGATGGTTCACAAAGAGGGGCCGCGGCAGCGCCAGCAGGCCTCCCAGGATGAGTTTGTCTCGGTGTCTCTCGACTCCAGGATACAACTGCCTTCCATCTCTGGAGCTACCCCAGTTATAGGTCTGGCGCCCTTTGATGTCCGGACCCTTGCACTTGGAGGTCGGGGGTCCGGGATGAGGGAGTCCAGACACCCAGCAGGGGGGTGGAGCCATCGCCCAGGGAGGCTGGGGGGTGATCGAAACCTGGCGGAGGGGAGCCATCGACACTCCTTCTTCCATTGACTCGCCAAGTGATCTCTTTACCCCCTGGGTGGATGGTGGTGCCTCGATGTCAGGGCTTGGCTGGGCCTGCGGTTGAGGTCGACCCGTGGCCACGAGGCCTGGTCGTGGCGGCTCCAAGATGGTGGCTGGGCCGGGGACGGTGGTTCAGGAAGGAACCCGGGCCAGCCGAGAATGTTGTTGTGATGGGCCGGGGCCCCGTCGGGGAAGAGCTGGGAGTTGACCCGGCGGCTGCAAGGGTGGTTCTTGTCCGGGGAACAGGGGTAGCAGTGATCCGTGACCCGCCATGCGGGGAGGGGTCGGGCCTACCACGAGGCCTGTCCAACATGCGTCCCCCCCAGCTGAAGGCAGGGAGAGTCACCCATCCTCTTGGGTAATCTCCTCGCCGAGGCGGAAGAAGCGGGACAGGCCGTCTGCGTTGGCGTGGTCGTTGCCGGGGCGATGCTCCACAGTGAAGTCCATCCCCTGCAGGGAGATGGACCAACGCAACAGCTTCGGGTTCTCTCCCCGCATCTGCATCAGCCATTGCAGAGGACGGTGGTCTGTTTGCACCCGAAAATGAGTACCGAAGAGATAGGGCCGGAGCTTCTTGAGGGCCCACACCACGGCGAAGGCCTCTCGCTCTATGGTGCTCCAGCGTTGTTCTCGGGCCAGCAGGCGTCGGCTGATGAAGGCCACTGGCTGGTCAACTTCCTCGGTGTTGATTTGGGAGAGGACGGTCCCAACGCCTTGATCGGAGGAATCTGTTTGTACTACAAATTCCCGGCTGTAGTCGGGGGCTTGGAGCACGGGGGCCGTGCACATGGCTTATTTGAGGTTCTCAAAGGCGGCCTGACACTCAGGAGTCCAGTGTACTTTCGGGGGGTTCTTCTTGGACGTGAGTTCTGTGAGGGGCCCCACAATGCTGCCATAGTCTTTTATGAAGCGCCGGTAGTATCCGGTGAGCCCCAGGAAGGCTCGGACCTCTGTTTGGGTGACCGGAGGCTCCCAAGCCTGAATGGCAGCGATCTTGAGTTGGAGAGTGGCCACCTGGCCACTTCCCACCTGGTGCCCCAGGTAGGTCACGGACCCTTGGCCGATTTGGCACTTGCTGTGTTAGTCCGGCTTGCCGGAGGGCGGTCAGGACCTCCCGGAGGTGTTGGAGGTGTTCTGCCCAGTGGTGACTGTACACGGCAATATCGTCCAGATAGGCGGCGCTGAACTCCTCCAGCCCCGGCAACACTTTGTTTACGAGTCTCTGGAAGGTGGCGGGGGCGTTTTACATTCCGAAGGGCATCACTTTGAAGTGGTAGTGGCCATCCGGAGTGGAGAAGGCGGATCGCTCCTGGGCACCCGGGGTGAGGCCGATCTGCCAGTAGCCCGTGGTCAAGTCAAAGATGCTCAGGTAGCGGGCGGCCCCCATGCGGTCGATCAGTTCATCCGCTCGTGGGATGGGGTGAGCGTCTGTTCGGGTTACGGCGTTCAAGCCCCGGTAGTCTACGCAAAACCTGAGTTCTGGGGCGATGCCAGGGGCGGCGACCTTGGGGACCAGCACAACTGGGCTGGCCCAGGGACTGCCGGAGGGCTCGATTACTCCCAGGGCCAGCATCTTGGATACTTCTGACTGGATGCAGGCGCGCCGCGTACCCGATCAGGTACTCTGTAGGCTATGTGCCAGATAGGGGGGCTATCCCCGGTGTCGACATCGTGGAGGCACCAGGGGGTGACCCCAGGGATGAGGGAGAACAGGTCGGCAAATTGCTGTAGCAAGTCTTGGCAGTCTTGGCATTGTGCTGGAGACAGGGCAGCGGAGAGGTGGACTCCTTCCACGGAGCCGTCTTTCTCGCGGGTCCTCAGGAGGTCGGGAAGGGGCTCGGAATCCTCTTCAGCCCCACTGTCGGTAGCCATCAGAAGGCTACGTTCAGAGCGCACAAAGTGAGGCTTAAGTCTGTTGGTATGGAGGACCCGGAGAGGGTTCCGGGGGGACTCCAGGTCTACCAGGTAGTGACCTAGTTCTAGGACACTCCCGCGCCGCACGGCCACCAGCTGCTGCGTGTGCCTCCTCTCCTTGTGCCTCGCTGCCCCGGCTCCGCCGCGTGACCATGCCCCCTGCCATCGAGCGGCGTGGTCTGTGCTAACTTCCTGCCCTGTGTCCCTGTCTCTGTTTTGTCAATGTGATTAGTAAGTTTTACTGTTGTATAGTATATTTTGCCCCATTTGTGCCTTTTTTTGCCGTCCTTTCTGCCGCCCCCGTCGCATCCCTCCCCGCTCCCCGCTCCCCGCCATCACCGCTAGCCCCGCCCCTTTTCTTTCTGTACCCTCCCCGCTCCCGCCTCCCAGCTGCTCCGCCCACCCGCGCACTTCGCCATATATGGCGACCGTGCGAACGCGCAGCGGTCACGCGCAGTGGGCGCGCCGTTTGTGCGCCGAAGGCGCGCCAAAGGTAAGCCCGTCTGCGCCCGTCTGCGCCTGGACCGCGCCCAGTGCCAGGACCCCTGGCCCACGAGGACCCCCGCCCACCCGCATGACGTACACCGCCGCCACCCTCAACGCACTCAACACCGGCCGAATCCCAGGATGCTACCGAGCCACCCCCCGTCGCTCCCACGGACCCTTCAGCTGTCACGCCAGCAAGTTCACCTGCATCCGGACCTGCCCTGCACCAGCACCTGCCAAGCCGAACACCAGCAGCAACCACCTCAAGTGCATCCTCTCCGTCCACAGACACGCCATCGAACTCTGGAACCTCCCAGACACCACAGCCCCTGACGTCGCCTTCCTCACGGAGACCTGGATGAACGCCTCTTCAGCACCCGACATCGCCATCGCCATCCCAGAGGGCTACAAGATCACCCGGAGGGACCGCACGGCCAACCAGGTGGGAGGAGGCATCGCCATCATCCACAGGAACACCATCCGTATCACGACCAGCACCGACAACACCCTAACCACCGCCGAACACCTGCATTTCCAGATCCACACCGACCCGAAGACCACCCTCAGAGGCATCCTGATCTACCGACCCCCGGGGCCACGCACTCAATTCAGCGAGGACATCGCCGAATTCATCAGCCCGCACGCCCTCCCCTCCGCTGACTACATCCTCCTGGGGGACCTCAACTTCCACCTGGAGACCAACAACGACTGCAACACCAGCACCCTGCTCGACAGCCTCGCCAACCTTGGACTCAAGCAACTGGTAAGCACCCCCACCCACCTCGCCGGACACACACTCGACGCCGTCTTCTCATCCAGCAAAGACATCGCCTTCAGCCCCGCCACAGAACTCCACTGGACGGACCACAGCTGTGTCCACTTCACCTTCGAAAGAACGACGACCCACCACCACCAGCAACAGGTTGCCCGTAGAAGCTGGAACAAGATCACCGCCGACCAGCTCGCCGCCTCCCTGAGCCAGCACCCTCCGGCCAGCTCAGCGAACCCCAGCCAGGCCGCCGACAACCTCACGAAGTGGATCAGCAACTGCGCGGATGAACTCGCCCCTATGAAGACCCCGCCCAGCAGACCCGGCAGCAAGAAAGCCCCATGGTTTACCGACAAACTCAAGAGCTCCAAGAACTGCAGAGCCCTCGAGAAAGTCTGGAGAAAGGAGCCCACACCGGACAACAGGACCACCCTCAAGCTCGCCACCCGGAAGCACCACCAACTGATCCGCGCCGCCAAGAAAACGACCTTCAAGAACCGACTGGACAACAACGCACACAACTGCAAGGAACTCTTCAACATCATGAAAGAGCTCTCCAACCCCAACGCCGGAAACAACGACATCACCCCATCGCAAGACCTCTGCAACTCCCTCGCCTCCTACTTCCACAGCAAGATCGCGGACATACACAACAGCTTCAGCACTCAACCGACCCACGCCTCGACCACAGCAACGCCGCCCACCACCACCCTCCAAGCCTGGACTCCGATCAGCACAGAAGACACCGTCCGCATGATGAACTCCGTCCACTCCGGATCTCCGACCGACCCCTGCCCTCACCACGTCTTCAACAAAGCCGACGCTATCATCGCACCCCACCTGCGGGACATTATCAACACCTCCTTCGACACCGCCACCTTCCCCGAGAGCTGGAAGCACGCCGAACTCAGCGCTCTACTCAAGAAACCCACAACAGACCCCACCGAACTCAAGAATTACCGCCCCATCTCGCTACCCCCGTTTCCAGGCAAAGTCATCGAGAAGACCGTCAACAAACAGCTGGCCGCCTTCCTCGAGACGAACGGATCCCTCGACCCCTCACAGTCCGGCTTCCGAGCCAACCACAGCACCGAGACCGCCCTCATCGCCGCCACCGACGACATCCGAGCCCTGATGGACAACGGAGAAACAGCAGCCCTCATCCTCCTAGACCTCTCCGCAGCTTTCGACACGGTCTGCCACCGCACCCTAGTGCAGCGCCTCAGCAACGTCGGAATCCAGGGGAAGGCACTGGAATGGATCGTCTCCTTCCTCGACGGAAGAACGCAGAGAGTCCGCCTACCACCGTACAAGTCAGAGGCCACCGAAGTCATCTGCGGCGTCCCTCAAGGATCCTCGCTGAGCCCTACCCTCTTCAACGTCTACATGAGCCCCCTCGCGGCCATCGCACGCCAACACAACCTCAACATAATCTCCTACGCCGACGACACCCAGCTGATCCTCTCCCTGACCAACGACCCCGCCGCCGCCAGAGCCAACCTGCACGAAGGGATGAAAGAGGTAGCCAAGTGGATGACGACCAGCCGCCTGAAACTGAACTCAGACAAGACGGAGGTCCTCATCCTGGGCTCCTCGCCCTCCGCCTGGGACGACTTCTGGTGGCCCCCCGCCCTGGGCACCGCACCCAAACCGACGAACCACGCACGCAACCTGGGCTTCATCCTGGACTCCTCCCTCTCCATGACCAGGCAAGTCAACGCCGTCTCCTCGTCGTGCTTCAACATCCTGCGCATGCTTCGGAAGATCTTCTGGTGGATCCCCACGGAGACCAGGAAGACCGTCACCCAGGCCCTCGTCACCAGCCGACTGGACTACGGCAACGCCCTCTACGCCGGAACCACCGCCAAGCTCCAGAAGAGACTCCAACGGATCCAGAACGCCTCATCCTCGACATCCCACGAAACAGCCACATCTCCGGACAGCTGAGAGACCTGCACTGGCTCCCCGTCAACAAAAGAATCACCTTCCGGCTCCTCACCCATGCACACAAAGCCCTACACGATCAAGGCCCGAGCTACCTCAACAACCGAATCAACTTCTACGCTCCCAAACGCCACCTCTGATCAGCCAGCCACGCCCTCGCTGCCGTCCCACGCATCCGTAGAGCGACAACAGGAGGAAGGTCCTTCTCCTACCTGGCCGCCAAGACCTGGAACTCCCTCCCGGCCGACCTGCGCCTGACCCAAGACCACCTCGCCTTCAGGAAGAAACTCAAGACCTGGCTGTTCGAGCAGTAACGGCACCCCCCCCCCCCTCCCCCCCTAAGCGCCTTGAGACCCTACGGGTATGTAGTGCGCTCTATAAATTTCTTTGATTGATTGATTGATTGATTGACGGGGCCCTTTCGCTCCACCACCTTGAAGGGTCCTGTCCATTTGTCCTGGAGGGCGCAAGGTTCGACCGGGGACATGACCCAGACCTGTTGTCCCGGCTCGAACTCGATGGATGAGGCATTCTGATCGTACCATTGTTTCATGTCTTCTTGGCTGGCTTCGAGGTTGACTTTGGCGATTTCCCTGAACCGCCGAGTCTGGTTCCGGAGGGTCAGGCGGTACTTGTACACATCAGGGGGAGTCTTCTGGGGGGTCACCTCCCACCCTTCCTTGACCAGGCTGAGGGGACCCCGGACGGGGTGCCCATACAGGAGTTCGAAGGGGCTGAATCCCAGGGACTTCTGTGGGACCTCTCGGTAGGCAAACAGGAGGCAGGGGAGCAGCACGTCCCATTGGCGGCGTAGGGGCTCTTCCAGGCCCATGATCATACCCTTGAGGGTGCGATTGAATCGTTCCACTAGTCCATTTCCTTGCGGGTGGTAAGGGGTCGTAAATTTGTAGGTGACCCCACACTGCTGCCATAGGGACTTCATGTATCTGGAGATAAAGTTCGTGCCTCGATCACTGACGACCTCTTGGGGGAAGCCCATCCGCGAGAAGATCCCCATTAGGGCTCGGCCCACCACGGGCGCTTTCACGGTTCGGAGATGGATGGCCTCTGGATAGCGGGTGGCATGGTCCACCAGGACGAGTATGAACCGGTGACCTTGCGCTGTCCGGGGCTCCAGGGGCCCCACAATGTCGATCCCCACCCTCTCAAAGGGAGTGGTGACGATGGGAAAGGGTTGTAGGGGGACTTTAATTTTCCGGCCGCTCTTCCCGCTGGCCTGGCAGGTGGGGCAGGCCCGGCAGTGGTTTACTACATCGTTCCGCATTTTAGGTCAGTAGAAATGGGTCACCAGGCGGCTGTAAGTCTTGTCCTGCCCCAGGTGCCCGGCGAGCGGCACATCGTGTGCCAGGTTCAAGAGGAAGTCTCGGAATTGGAGGGGGACCACCAGCACCCGGCTGGCCCCCAGTTCAGCAATCTTTTGCTCACTGTAGAGGAGCCCGTTGTCCCAATAGATTCAGTGGGCCCCCGAGGCATCCCCTGCACTCTGGGCTATGGCTTGCTGTTGGAGCCCCTCGAGGGAGGGACACGCTCTTTGTTCCCGGCGGAATTGTTCCTGAGTGGGGCTACCTTCTTGGCGCCACTGGGCCAGCTCCGGGAGGTCTTGCAGTGGGTCCGGGTCTTCGTTGCCGGGCCCCAGTGGACCCGGTTCAGGGGTGGTCTCTTCTGTGACGACCGGCGGTGGAGGTGCAGGCCACTCGGGTTCTTCGGGGGATGGGATGGTGCGGGCGGCCATGGATCGGGTCGTGGCGCAGACCCATTCAGGGAGACCAAGCATCCCCAGGTGCTCTCTTCGCTCCACGGCTGCCCAGGGGGAGCTCTTGAGATCGTTTCCCAGGAGGCAGTCCACGGGGGCGTCATCTCGGACGGTCACCTTCAGCATGCCCGACACTCCCCCCACTCGAAGGGGACGCGGGCCATCTGGCACAGGCTCTCGGAATTGTCCGCAGATCGTACTGGACATAGTACGTTGGGCAGGATTTGATCTGGGGTCACCAGATGGCCACGGACTGCGGTCACACTGGCCCCTGTGTCGCGGAGGGCTTCAGCCCGGTGTCCATTAATGATGACCCACTGGCTGTACTTCTGCGTGTTGGCGGGGAGGGGGGCCCGCGGGACCATGTCCCTGTCTCCTAGACATACCAGGGACATGGCTGCGGGTTCCCACTCGGTCTGGTAGTGCTCACACTCTTCGGCTTCTTCCTCGCCTTGCTCCTCTCCGAGGGCGACGGCATTGATCTGGCGGCTCACTGGACCCGGGGCCTGGACTGACTTGTTTCTCGGACAGTTTGGATCATTGGCGTAATGGCCGGGCCGCTGGCATTTATGGCAGACAACGTTGGAGCGGAATCCCCGTCGCGTTGGAGGGCTTCCTCTTCCGGCCGGGGACGGGGGGTTGTTAGTGGGGGGCACCGTAGCGGTGTCCCTGCCCCGACCCTGGCCTCCTCCTCCTCCTCGCGGACGGTGGGACCCCTGGGAGGCTCTGTTTTGTTCGCCCGGCCAACTCCCGGGGACCCGGGTGCTCTCCCATCGATCCGCTTCGATGGCGAGTTTCCGGGGTTCGGCCAGCTTGCTATCGAGGAGATGCTGCCTTAGTTCCACGAAACAATTATTGGAGAGGTGCTCCCACACGATGATTTCGAATAATTGTTCGTAGGTGGTGACCTGGCTGCCTTTGATCCATCCCTCTAAGGCTCGGCTAAAAAAGTTCACACATTCTACCCAGGTGGTACTGGGGATTCTTTTACAGTCTCAAAATCGCTGCCGGTACATCTCGGGGGTGAGCCAGTAGCGAGTGAGCAGGGCGGCTTTCATGTGGTCGTAGGAGGTCATCTCTGCGTCGGTGAGTTGTAGCAGGGCATCTCTTCCTTCGTTGACGAATCTCCCCCACAACCCGGCTCCCCAGTCTTTCTGTGGAATTCGGTGGGAGATCATGGCTACTTCGTAGGCCTTGAACCATTGCTGGATATCGTCGTTCCGGTAGTACTCCCGGACGACGTCTTTGGGAATGTGCACCTTGGTATCCGTAGGGGGAGCGGAGTTCTGGTTCTCGGGGACGCCGAGGTCCTTGTTTTGTCGTCGAATTTCTAGCTCTTTTAAATTGCGCTCGTGTTCGTACGCTAGTTTCTTCTCTTCCAGCTCCCTCTGGCTTTTTTTCTCTTCCCGTTCTTCCCGTAGCCGTAAGTGTTCGAGGGCTATCTTTTTTTCTGCTAGTTTTAGTTCTCCATCTAAGCGGAGTCGAGCCAGTTCCAACTCGTGGAGCCGGCTCCTCTCCCGTTCTTGGGCCTCCTCGGAAGAGAGGCCCATTCTTCTTTCTTCTTCGGGGGTTGCCGTTGTTTCGGTGGTCTCAATGCTTTCGTTTTGGGGTGGGGGCGCTCCCGTCTCCACCCAAGACTCCAAGGCGTGCTTGAGGTCATCTTTGGTGCTCAGTCCTGTGGCAGCGATGCCCAAGTCTATGCAGAATTGTTTCAATTCCTTGTGGCTGTATTCTTCCAGCCGTTCCATCTGGAATTTTGCGGTTGTTCCAATCTCTTTTGTCGTCATTGTTGCTGTGCGTCGTGGGGCGAGTTACTCTCCGTACGATTATGCGTCGGCTCGGATCGCGCCGCTGGCCACCAATGTTAGACGGAGACCCGGAGGGTCGGCCGAGCAAGGGGGAGAGGCCTCCTGGCGAGGGCCCTCTCCTTAGATCGTACGGACAAGCAACTACCCCCCCCACAGATGGACGCCACACCAAGATAGGTTCTGTACACTTTTATAGGTATTCTCTGGCAGGGTAAACTTGACGAAACAGCAAGACAAGGATGCGGTGATCTTGTCAATTCTAGTCTCTGGGGGAAAGGGGGTAGCGGGACAGTCTTAGTACCGGTCCAGTACAGGGGGTAGCTGGTGTATAGCTCTCAATCCTCGAGCTGGAGTGTTCGCAAGTAGGGGCCGCGGCAGCGCCAGCAGGCTTTCGAAGATGGTTCACAAGGATGGGCCGCGGCAGCGCCAGCAGGCCTTCGAAGAGGGGTCACAAGGATGGGCCGCGGCAGCGCCAGCAGGCCTACGAAGATGGTTCACGAGGATGAGCCGCAGCAGCGCCAGCAGGCTTTCGACGATGGTTCACAAGGATGAGCCGCGGCAGCGCCAGCAGGCTTTTCGAAGATGATTCACGAAGAGGATGAGCCGCGGCAGCGCCAGCAGGCCTTTGAAGATGGTTCACAAAGATGCGCTGCGGTAGCGCCAGCAGGCTTTTCGAAGATGGTTCACAAAGAGGGGCCGCGGCAGCGCCAGCAGGCCTCCCAGGATGAGTTTGTCTCGGTGTCTCTCGACTCCAGGATACAACTGCCTTCCTGCTCTGGAGCTACCCCAGTTATAGGTCTGGCGCCCTTTGATGTCCGGACCCTCGCACTTGGAGGTCGGGGGGTCCGGTATGAGGGAGTCCAGACACCCAGCAGGGGGGCGGAGCCATCGCCCATGGAGGCTGGGGGGTGATCGAAACCTGGCGGAGGGGAGCCATCGACACTCCTTCTTCCATTGACTCGCCAAGTGATCTCTTTACCCCCTGGGTGGATGGTGGTGCCTCGATGTCGGGGCTTGGCTGGGCCTGCGGTTGAGGTCGACCCATGGCCACGAGGCCTGGTCGTGGCGGCTCCAAGATGGCGGCTGAGCCGGGGACGGTGGTTCGGGAAGGAACCCGGGCCAGCCGAGAATGTTGTTGTGATGGGCCTTAGCCCCGTCGGGGAAGAGCTGGGGGTTGACCCGGCGGCTGCAGGGGTGGTTCTTGTCCGGGGAACAGGGGTAGCAGTGATCCGTGACCCGCCATGCGGGGAGGGGTCGGGCCTACCACGAGGCCTGTCCAACACTTATCAAACAACAAAAATAAGCAAGACCGTAACAATAACATCAAAAAGCGTAATAAACGAGCAAAAGGACAGATCAAACATTTGAGGGTAAACAGGGCCACATAAATTAAATTGCAACTGGAATAAGTGCCCATTGCTCTGTGTGCTCTGCAGAAAGGCCAGCCTACTGGCAGGCACTGTGAGAAGCTCACACTGCCTTCAGCCTCCGCGCCAGAGCTCTCAATGGCCAACCCACTGACAGGCACTGCGAGAAGCTCACACTGCCTTCAGCCGCCACGCCAGTGCTCTCAATGGCCAACCCACTGACAGGCACTGTGAGAAGCTCACACTGCCTTCAGCCTCCGCGCCAGTGCTCTCAATGGCCAACCCACTGACAGTGTAGTATGTTGCATTATAACTTGCCTTATTAATTTCTCCCTGCTCAGCATAGTGATTGTAGTTTAGAATGTTAGTATTCAGAATGTTAGTGAGAGAGTTAGGGCAGTTGCTAATGGGCTGAGCATGATACAGGCTGCTCCTGGTGGGGTTCGTAATTTATATACTTAATAATCTAATAAACTTCCTGGAAACATCTTCTACCGGATTCCACTCGTTTGTCCATCATACTACAGACAGGCACTGTGAGAAGCTCACACTGTCTTCAGCCTCCACGCCAGTGCTCTCACTGGCCAACCCACTGCCAGGCACTGTGAGAAGCTCACACTGCCTTCAGCCTCCGCACCAGACCTCTCAATGGCCAACCCACTGACAGGCACTGTGAGAAGCTCACACTGCCTTCAGCCTCTGCGCCAGTGCTCTTAATGGCCAACCCACTGACAGGCACTGTGAGAAGCTCACACTGCCTTCAGCCTCCGCGCCAGTACTCTCAATGCCAACCCACTGACAGGCACTGTGAGAAGCTCACACTGCCTTCAGCCTCCGCGCCAGTGCTCTCAATGCCAACCCACTGACAGGCACTGTGAGAAGCTTGCGCTGCCTTCAGCCTCCGCGCCAGAGCTCTCAATCAGGGCCCCAATAAACACCTTGCAGGACAAGAATAATGAGATACATACAAAAATCACAGAAACGCATCATGATAGAAATAGCTAACACTCGTGGGGAATGCAAGATTAAGTAAAACGTAAAATAAGAGGAACTAAACTGCTGACATGTGTTACCTTAACGTTTTTAACATTCATTGTAAATCAATCTGTGGTTTTAGCATTATTGTTAGGGCATGAAGATAGGGCAGCCATAATGCCATATGGCAGAGCCAGATCCCCAGAATAATGTAATCACTAACATCAAGCATTCTACTGCTTATAACTGTCTTCAAAAACCACACATGTTCAGAGTGGGAATAAAACATTCTATAATGAGTGTGCCGATCAACCTAATAAATCAGAACCTTAATAGATACTAAGTGTGTGCACCATATTCTAGGCAGGCATACTCGTAGCATTAATGGGGTTGACATTTTTTGGGTATTTCACAAATCAGGACACTATAAGCACATATTTCTCCCTTTATTCATGACTCAGATATTTGAATCAATTTTGCAAGGGAACAAAAGGCCAGTTCATCTTTATGATCAGCTTCACTGGGGGAACAAATACAGCAGGTCCACTACTACAGGGGCCAGCAACCTACAGCACTCGGCTGGGGTGTTACAGTGGGAAGGTCAGTGTGACCTGGGGTCTGAGCGCAATATACATAATACAAGTTTAGTATTACAACCCTTACCATTACTGAGGACAAGGTGCCAAATCTTGCGTACGGTGCTCACATTCGGTCCTACCCTGTGACAAATTGGAAAGGATGTGGTCTATACCTGTGAATGACGGACATCTGGCCTCACGCGGGGATGCAGCCTGTTACGCTTGAAACCATGACGCTGGCAGCATCTCTGGCCTACAGTGGATACCGCCATAGACTACCATGGCACAGGCGGGCTTTAGAAAGGTAAACCCTGCATCATGCATCACATTGCAGAAAGTTGATGTACTGCGCTGCTTCCGGCTCATTGTTCATAACAGGGCGGGGAGCCAGCCTGGGAGAGGCAGCCTCGCCTCAAATACATCTATTTTGTTTTGAGATATGATCATATCTCTAAAAAAACAAATCTATTTAATATTTTTGGGGAGTAACATGTAGGAATTTCAGAGGGTCGCAGCCCCAGAGCCCTAATGGAGAAACAACCCCTGATGTCTAGCTATATTATTCCATTCAATAAGTCCTAGTCTGAAACCCTAGTGTCGTATGTTTATTTCTTAACCTCTTAATATCAGTGAATTATTTTTAGTTCGAAGCTTTCCAGACAGCCATTCTGAAAGCTTCAGTGGGAAGGCATTCTCTGCATTGCTTACCATTGGCTTTGTGGTTTGTAACCCACAATTTCTGGCTTTCTATTTGTTTGCTTTATTTGTTTTATGTGGTCCAGCACATCTTCGTCACTCCAGAGGAGCAAAGCTGGTTCGCCACTCCTCCTTGTAGTCCTCCATGAGTCCTCGCTTTTTGTAAACAGACCTTTAAATTTTGTTCTTATCTTGTCACATTTACAGTGTGGTGGTGATACTGTTGGATAGGGGCATTATGTAGGTGTTGAAGAGGGTAGGGCTGAGGATGAACCTTGAGGGGCGCAGCAGATGGTGCTCGTGGGTTCCGAAGTGAAGGGAGGTAGGCAGATCCACTGCATTCATCCAATGAGGAATGATGCAATCCACTTGAGTGCATCTCCCCTGATCCCTATCTCTTGATGAGTGTGTTGGATACTGTATTGAAAGCTGCGGAGAGGTCAAAGAGGTTCAGGTCATCGATTCTCCCCTGCCGAGCAGGGTGCAGATGTCATCAGTGGCGGCTGTCAGGAAGTAGGAGTGTGGGAGGTGCTGCAGCCCCCCCTGTTATCACACAGAAAGGCAGCAGGAAAATAATACCTAAAGCCGTCTTCTTGGCACAACATGTCTTCGAAAAGCAAATGTAACAAGTAATTAATCACAGACTACAAAAACCTATCTTAATTAAACCGCTGCTGTTTTTTATCCTTCTTCATCGGTCTCAAATAGCAGAACCCAAACCTTTTTAGGTCTCGCCTGAGCAAATGCGCTTGCGCATTGCTCCGGCGAGACTTATGTAGGGGCTCCAGGAAATGCTGCCAGAGGGCTTTGGAATGTGGTTATGACCAGTGCATGTGCGCCGGGCGCGCGCTCACCATTTGCTCCCCTGCCCCCCGCATCAGACTTGAATGGAATGCCATTTGTCTGTGCCTCAGCATCAGACTTCAAAGGCGGCCGCTCCCCCCGTGCACATCACACACACCACCATTTGTCTGAGCCTTGGCATCAAAGGAATGCGCTCCCCCGCCCCGGCCACAGCAATGCCGAGAGCTTGTGTTTTTTTGCATCCATTTTGCGGGGAAGCTGTGTTTTGTCGGTGTTCTCTGCACCTTTCTCGGTTTTTTTTCTGGACGAAAGTGAAAGCCTACCGTGCTTGTTTACAGTAGCCTTGCTCTTCAAATGCTGTTGCTGTGTTGCCATCTCTCTGGGGAGACAGCTTGAAAACACTTGACTTGGTAGCTGCAATGCTACATCCGCTATGCTTTGCCTCCAGACACGTTGATCCATCGCAGACTCTGCCCCTCCTGATTCTGAAACTGACCAACTCAGTCACCTTCTTATGTCAGCCCTGCCACCATTTACTTTGGACCCTCACCCGCACACACCCTCACCCACCCTCACACCCTCACTCACCCTCACACCCTCACCCACCCTCACACACCCTCACTTACCCTCACACCCACACCCACCCTCACTCACCTTCACCCTCACCCCCTCACAACCCTCTCACCCTCACTCTCCCTCAACCCCTCATATCCTCAGCCTCACACACCCTCACCTTCACCCCCTCTCACCCTCACCCCCTCACACCCCCTCACCCTCAGCCCCTCACCCACCTCACCCCCCTCGCTCCCCCTCCCCCTCACACCCCCTCATCCTCACCCTCACACCCCCTCACCCACCCTCTCACCCCCTCTCACCCTCTCACCCCCTCTCACCCTTACGCCCTCACACCCACCCTCACACACCCTCACTCACCCTCACCCTCACTCCCTCACTCACCCTCGCACCCTCACCCCCCTCAACCTCACAACCATCGCATCCTCACTCACCCTCACCCCCTCACATTCCCACACACCCTCACCCTCACACACCTCCTCACCCTCACACCCCCTCACCCTCACACACCCTCACCCTCAAACACCCTCACCCTCACTCACCATATCACCCTCACACACCCTCTCACCCTCTCACACCCTCTCACCCTCACACACCCTCTCACCCTCACACACCCTCTCACCCTCAAACACCCTCTCACCCTCACAACCCCTCACTCTCACATCCCCTCACCCTCACATTCCCTCACACCCCCTCACCCTCACACCCCCTCACACCCCCTCACACACCCCCTCACCCTCACTCACCCTCTCACCCACCCTCACCCTCTCACCATCACCCACCCTCTCACCCTCACACCCTCACACACCCTCTCACCATCACACACAATCTCACCCACCCTCACCCTCACTCACCCTCACACACCCTCCCACCCTCACACTCCCTCTCACCCTCACACTCCCCCACCCTCACACCCCCTCACCCCCTCACCCTCACACCCTCACACCCTCACACCCTCTCACCCTCACACCCTCACCCTCACACCCCCACACCCCCATCACACACCCTCACCCTCACACACCCACACCCTCGCACCCCTCACCCTCACACACACCCTCACCCTCACACACCCTCACCCTCTCTCACCCCTCACCCTCACTCCCCCTCCCCCTCACTCCCCCTCACACCCCCTCAACCTCACACCCCCTCACCCACACACCCTCACACCCCCTCACCCTCACAAACCCTCACACCCCATCACCCCCACACCACCTCACACCACCTCACACTCCCTCACCCTCACACCCCTTCACCCTCACATACCCTCACCCTCACACACCCTCACCCTCACACACCCTCACTCACCCTCACCCCCCCTCACTCACCCTCACACCTTCACCCTCACACACCCTCACCCTCACACACCCTCACCCACTCACCCTCACACACCCTCACACCCCCTCACCCCTTCTTACCCTCACACACCGTCACTCACCCTCACACCCTCGCCCTCACACACGCTCACCCTCACACACCCTCCCTCACCCCCCTAACCCTCCCTCACCCCCCTCACCCTCCTCACCCTCACACGCCCTCACCTCCTCACCCTCAACCTCTCACCCTCACACGCTCACCCTCACCCTCACACCCCCTCACCCTCACACCCCCTCACCCTCACACCCCCTCACCCTCTCACCCCTTCACCTCACAACCCCACACCCGCACACACCCTCACCCTCACACCCCCTCACCCTCACTCCCCCTCCCCCTCACACCCCTTCACCCTCACACCCACACACCTTCACACCCACACACCCTCACACACCCTCACACCCCCTCACCCTCACACCCCCTCACCATCACACTCCCTCACCATCACACCCCCTCACAAACCCTCACCCTCACACCCCCTCACCCACCCTCACCCTCACACACCCTCTCCCTCACACAACCTCACATCCCCTCACCCTCACACCCCCTCACCCTCACCCCCCCTCACCCACCCTCACTCACACACCCTCCCCCTCACACACCCTCACACAGCCTCACTCAGCCTCACTCAGCCTCACTCAGCCTCACTCACCCTCACACACCCTCACTCACCCTCGCCCCCCTTCACCCTCTCACCATCACACCCCCTCACCCTCACAACCCCTCACCCTCACACACGCTCACACCCTCACCCCCTCACACCCCCTTACCCCCTCTCACCCTCACACACCCTCACTCACCCTCACCCTCACACATCCTCACCCCCTCACACCCCCTCACACACCCTCATCCTCACACCCTCTCACCCTCACACACCCTCTCACCCTCACACACCCCCTCACCCTCACACCCCCTCACCCCTCTCACCCTCACACACACTAACCCTCACACACACTCACCCTCACACTCACCCTCACACACACACTCACACACCCTCACCAACATAGCATAAACCATAGATAGCATAGCGTAACAAAACACAGCATAGCATAGCATAAGAAAAAAAGCATAGGATAGCAAAACATAGCATAGCATAACAAAACAAAGCATAGGATAGCAAAAAAAACATAGCATAACAAAACATAGTATAGCAAAACATAACAAAGAATAGCATAACAAAACACAACAAAACATAGCATAGCATAACAAAACAGAGCATATCAAAACAAAGCATAGCATAACATAACAAGGCATAGCAAAACAAAACATAGCATAGTATAACATTTCACAGCATATCATAACAAAACACAACAAAACAAAACATAGCATAACATAACAAAATCAATACATAACATAAAACAAAGCATAGCATAACAAAATATAGCAAAACACCCCCTCACACCCTCACCCTCACACACACCCTCACACCCCCTCCCTCTCACACCCTCCTCACCCTCCCTCACCCTCACACACCCTCACCCTCACACACCCTCTCATGCTCACACACCCTCACCCTCACACACACTCTTACCCTCACACACACGCTCACCCTCACACACACTCTCACCCTCACACCCCCTCACCCTCACACCCCCTCACACACCCACACACCCTCTCACCCTCACAAACCCTCTCACCCTCACACCCCTCACCCTCAAACACCATCACACCCTCAGCCACCCTCACCCCCCCTCACACCCTCACCCTCACACACCCTCACCCTCACACCCCCTCAGCCTCACACCCCCTCACCCTCACACGCCCTCACCCCGTCACTCTCATCCTCCCTCACCCTTCCTCACCCTCCCTCACCCTTCCTCACCCTCACACCCCCTCACCCTCACACCCTCACCCTCACATCCCCACACCCTCCCCCTCACACCCCCTCACCTCCCCAACACCCTCGCAGCCCTCACCCTCACACACACCCTCAACCTCACACGCCCTCACCCTCACACCCCCTCACTCCCCCTCACCCTCTCACTCCCCCTCACCCTCACACCCCTCACACCCCCTTCACCCTCACACCCCTTCACCCTCACACCCACACCCCCTCACACCCCCTTATCACACCCCCTCACCCTCACAACCCCTCACCCTCACACAACCTCACACCCCTCATGCCCCCTCACCCTCACACACCCTCACTCACCCGCACTCATCCGCACTCACCCTCACCCCCTTCACCCTCTCACCCTCACACCCTCACTCGCCCTCATACCACCTCACCCTCACACCCCCTCACCCCCCTCACCCTCACACAACTTCACTCCCTCTCACCCTCACACCCCCTCAGACCCTCACCCTCAAACCCCCTCACACCCCCTTACGCCCTCACACCCCCTCACCCTCACCCCTTCACCCGCACCCCCCCTCACCCTCACACACCCACCTTCACCTTCACCCTCACACCCCCTCACCCTCACACCCTCTCACACTCACACATTCTCACACATCCTCACCCTCACACCCCCTCACCATCACACACACACTCACCCTCACACACACTCACACACCCTCACCAGCATAGCATAACAAAACATAGCATAGCATAGCATAGCATAATAAAACACAGCATAGCATAGCTCAACAACAAAAGCATAGGATAGCAAAACATAGCATAGCATAACAAAGCAAAGCATAGGATAGCAAATCAAAACATAGCATAATAAAACAAAACATAGCATAGCAAAACACAACAAAGCATAGCATAGCATAACAAAACACAACAAAACATAGCATAACAAAACATAGCATAACAAAGCATAGCATAACATAACATAACAAAGCATAGCAAAACAAAACATAGCACAGTATAACATAACATAGCATAACAAAACACAACAAAACAGAAGAAAAAAACTTAGCAAAACACAACAAAACAAAGCTTAGCATAGCATAACAAAACATAGCATAGCAAAGCATAACATAGCATAACAAAACGTAGCATAACAAAACATAGCATAGCATAACAAAGCATAGCATAGCAAACCATAACAAAATTTAGCATAGCATAACAGAACACAACAAAACATAGCATAGCATAACAGAACAAAGCATAGGGTAGCAAAACTAAACATAGCATAACAAAACAAACCATAGGATAGCAAAACAAAACAGCATAGCATAAAAAAATAGCATAACATAACAAAACATAGCAAAACACAACAAAACATAGCATAGCTTAACAAAACACAACAAAACATAGCATAGCAAAATAAAATATATAATAGCATAGCAAAACACAGCATACCAAACACAACATAACATAGCATAGCAAAACAAACCATAGCATAATAAAACACAGCAAAACATAGCATAACAAAACATAACAAAGCATAGCATAACAAAGCATAGCATAGCAAACCATAGCATAGCATAACAAAACATAGCATAGCATAACAGAACACAGCATAGCACAGCATAACAAATCAAAGCATAGGATAGCAAAACATAGCATAGCATAACACAACAAAACATAGAATAGGAAAACAAAACATAGCATAGCATACAGCATCATTCCGCACCACCACAGCATCACTCAGGGGTACCACAACATCACTATGCGCTACCACATCATCACTGAACGCCACAGCATCACTTGTTCGCCATCACAACATAACTCAGCGCCACCACAGCATCAATCTGTGCAACTATTCAACAACACCTGGTTCAAATATTCTCTCTCAATGTTTCAAGCTTTATTACAAATGTGACAAAACAATGTTAATATTTCACTTCTGTTTTTGAATTTTCATCACAATAAAATACACTGAACATAATCTTCACAAAAGTTATTTGCAAAACTTTAAGCTATTGCCATTATAAATTACAATAACTTTTATTTAAGTATTAATTATTGAAAAAAAATTAACCATTGTTATTTGTAATATCAATACATGTAAGTCACGTAAATACAACACATATTGCATTACAAATGCTATAGGTGTCACATTTGCGAAAGTTATAACTATTGGCATTGTAAATGACAAAGCTATTAATTTAGCTATTTTCAAAAACAAAACATGAATAAAAAATGTGTCATTTACAATAACAATAGCTCAAACTTTCCTAATGCGAGACCTATTTACATTACATTAATTACAAAGTCAGGGGAATGCTAAACGCTGAAAGGAGAACACAGAAATGGAGAAGCCCTTTGCTTCTTTCTTTATAAGTTGTACAATAATGTACAAATATTACAAACCAACACTCTGTTTAAGGCACTGGGAATAAAATGGTTATTACAGAAGCGTAAGCTGACTACAAATTCCTAATTGTATAACAATTAAATAATGAAAAGGATAATTGGCAAACACATTGCATTTGGGTGGTAATATAGTTTAGCAGGTTAAGCAGTCAGAGTAGATGACAAATTCTTGGACCAGCATCTGCAAATGGATAGGGTACCACTGCATTTCATCCTACATTGAGGACCATTTTGATAGATAATAGTAACCAAGGTTACTTGTTGTGCACCTAGAACGGCAAAGTTATATTTCTAAGAGATGTGCAAAAACAATTGATCCTTACACAGTGTTGAACTTGTAGGGTGCAATGCAGAAAATAAATTATTTCCTTAGTAGGTAACGGACAGGCCTATTACACCCCCTCTTCGCAGCACTAGAAGCCCGCCCCTAGACACTCCCTGACACAACCAGATACCTAGTTTGAATACACAACCGTGCCAAGATCACCAACCGTGCCAAGGGAAAAGGAGCACGGGAATGTAAGGGAAGACCACCCATCACTCCTGAGCAAGGTCTCACATTCAGAATGTCCAAAACGTTAAAAATATTAGTAGAAGTTCTCTTCCTTTTGTTAGTCAGTCAAAATATCTTTATTCGGCTTATTTAAAAACCATACAAAGAGAGAAAAGATAAAATACATTTCATACAAAGTTTTCCCTAATACACATAATGTTGAATAGTAACAACAAATTTTAAAATTGTAGCAAACAGTTAAAAAGAAAGTTTGACATAGATAACTAATCTTGACACAGCTTTCGCCCTTGAGGCGGCTACCAGAAATTTAGCAACGCAAAAAGTAATGTGGGGATTAGGTAATAATTGTAAGAAGAGCAAAGCCGGTCTCACCTGAGTGAATCCGGCTTCTTTAAGAATTGGCAACAAGAATTCTTTCCTTGGCTCTAAATACAACCCACAAAACATAACAAAATGCATTGTATCTTGTGCTGAAAACTGGTCACAGCTACAGGGCGGAGCTAATTCTGGCTTCTGCCAATTGTTAAAAGAACCTAAGTAAAAATGCAACAAATTAAATCTTAAATTTGGTTAAAAGAAACCTGTGGAAGGGGATTGTAACGAAACCAAGATATGGTGCGAGTGATGGCGAGCTGACCAACAAGCAATGATCCCTCACTGCCGGTTTCACTAATTCACGTTCTTCACGGCATGCCTCCTTCCTTCCCATGAAAGACTTTTTTACAAAGTCAAGGTCTTGGATCCTGATATTCTCCGGGGAGGTAAAAAGCTCCGGACGGCCTAGGTCTGAAAAAGCCCTGGCCAAATAGGCCAGCCAAGGAATCTTGTTGGATTTATCAAGGGACAGGACATCGGTCATGATCTTATGATTTAATTGGAGTTCTTCATTCATCCACATTTTTAGCCAAAAAATCAAAGGGGCCATACTCAACTTATCGGAAAGAAACTGTAAGCCAACTTCTTTATGAATGGAGTACGTTGGGGTCGACTGGGGTACAGAGAGTAGGGTTCTAATAAATCCATTCTCCGCTCTCTGGATTGGTTCCACGTTTGCATATCCCCACAATGCGGAACCATATAATGCAATAGCCACAGATTTACTATTATAGATTTTTAGTATAGCTTCCATAGGCCTGGCCCCCAGCCTACCAGCAAAGCTCAGGAGTGCTGATGATGATCGAGTAACGGCCAACCTCTTAGCTCTAACCTGTGGACCCCAGGACCCTTTCTGGTCAAATAGTATGCCTAGGTATGGGAATGTGGATACCCTAGAGACCATGTCCCCCCTACATTTTTTTTTTTTTAATTATATTTTTATTGCAGAGTTATAAACCACAGGATACAATTAAACAGCCAGTACACTTGTGGGCTCCCCCCGTCCAATAAGAATTCACAGTCGTACACAGCCATTCAGCCCGCATCCCGGAGGCCGGGCGGCATATTACATCGCTCAAAAGGAACACATCACAGTGTACGTCCCATTGGGACCCTGGCTGGAAGGTCGTTTTGTGTATCTGCTTTTATCCCCCCACCCACAACAACATTCCCGTCAGCCATCTCCGTGATAATCAATGAAATCGCCCTTGCCGGGGCCTGCCCCAGGCGCTATGGGTCTTCGCACCTGGCCGTCCTACCCAGTCAGTCTACTCTCCACTTAGCGTCCACCGTCCCAGTAGTTCCAAGGCCCTAACAAGCAACCCTCCAATGGCTTCCGGCCCTCCCCAAACACCCTACAACCAACCCCCCCAAAGCCCCCCCTCCCCTGGCAACTGCTAAGGTATGTGCTTCGCCCTGTCGAATTGGATGGGTCCACTACAGTGCGTAGTACCATACTTCTGTGTTCGCCCCGCGGTGTCCAGCAGCTTAGTTCTCGCCATCCTCATCCTCAACCAAAGAATCACGCAAAGCCTGTACCACTAACTCCCATGCACGCGCCGCATCCAGTGCCTTCTCATTCCCCAACTTTACTGCTTGCTTCATCCGGAGCACACTCTCGCAGTCAGACCACCGCAGCAGCTCATTCTTCCATCTACGCAGTGAGGGACCTCCCCTGGACTTCCAGTGCCACGATATTTCCCTCTGTGCCAATATCAGACCCAGGTCTATGAATTTGCTTGTCACCTTGGTGTGCTTAGTATGCGGGAACCAGAGCAATAGGCACGCCGCCATGTCGAATTCTACCTCCCTGTCAGTCACCTCATTCAGGAGTTCCCCTACCTCCGCCCAATAGGTCCCCAGTTGTGGACACCCCCAAAACAAGTGGTCCATGTCCGCCCCTGGGGACGAACATCGGGGGCAACAGGCATCCGGCACCTGAAAGTACCGCTGTAGTTTCTCAGGAGTTAAATAGGCCCTATGGAGCACATAGAAATGGACCTGCTGAAAGCGCGCGTTCCTAGTGCCCTTCCACGTGCGTCGCAGGATGTGGCCCCATGCCGTATCCGGTATGGGCCGGCCAACGCTCACCTCCCATTTAGCCTTGAGCCCGTGGAGTGGTTCCAGCCCCTCGTTCAGCATCCTATTATGGAGGCACGTCACAGCTTTGAATGTACCAGCCGCCATTACCACATATTGGCACGCCATAGTCGTCGTGGGTTCCAAGAGCCCCTCTTTCCAGTGCTTTTGTACGGCAGCCACAACTGCCGCGTGTAGGAGGAAGCCCCCCTCGGGCAGTCCAAACTGGTCCCGGAGCACTTCGAACGGCGCCAAAGCCCCATCTATGTACAAGTCGCCCACCACCTGCAACCCCGCCTCCTCCCAATCCAACAACGGGGACCAATCTCCTCCGTGCGGCAATGCCGTCAACATCCCGATCGGGATCTCCGGGGCATAAGGCCGCGATGCCCTCGCTCTCCGAAGGCTCCTCTGCCAGCACAGCCGGAGCGTCCGCTCTTCCATGGTGAGGGCCCGTAACTCGAGCCGCTGCTGCATGATGATGTAGGACAGCACGTGGCGCTGTATTCCCCGATCCCGGTCCTCCTCCGGTCCCCGGAACACCCTGGCTACGTTCTGTGTAAGGACCTGCAACTGCGCCGCTAGATAATATAGCTTGAGGTCGGGCACGGCCATGCCCCCTTCCAGCTTGGGGCGAAGTAGCGTGCTCAGGGCTACTCTGCGGCGGCCATGCCCCCATAGAAAGCCAGTTATTATTGACCGCAGTTCTCTAAACACCCCCTGGGGAATCCAGACAGGCAGCGTTCGGAAATAATAGAGGAAGCGGGGGAGCGCCACCATTTTCAACAGTGCTATCCTGCCCAGGACTGTCAGCGGGAGGGTCGACCAGAAAGACAAGCTGCCCCGCAGCGCCCGGACACAGCGGCCAATGTTGCCCTCCAAAAGGTCCGCAGCCGCGTGGTAGATGCGGACACCCAAGTAGGTGATGCAAGAGGGTTCCCATACCACACCCAAATCGCTGCTAGGGGCTGGCGATCCCGCTCTCAGCGGAAACACGCAAGTCTTCGCCCAATTGACCTTAAGGCCCGACAGCCGGCCGAACTCAGACAACAGATCCATCGCTCCAACCAATGCCTCCGAGGTGTCAGCTAGGTACAGGAGTAAGTCATCCGCATATAGCGATATATAATGCCATTGCCCATCACTCACTATCCCCGCGTATCGGTCGCCTGACCTCGCATGGACCGCCAAGGGTTCCATCGCCAGGGCAAACAACAGAGGGGAGAGAGAGCATCCCTGTCGTGTTCCCCTGCCCACCGGGTACGCCGCAGACACCAGGCCGCCCAATCGTACTCTCGCCGTCGCCGAGGTATATAAAACCCTCGTCCACCTTCGAAACCCTTCGCCCATGCCAAACCTCTCCAGCACTCCATCCAGGAAAGGCCATTCCAAGCTATCAAAGGCCTTCTCGATGTCCACAGACAGAACCGCCGGCGCTCCCTCCCCATCCAAGATGGCGTCCATTATTCCCACCAGGCGGCGGATATTCATCGCCGTGCTCCTCGTGGGTATAAACCCGGCCTGGTCCCTGTGCACCAGGCCCGTCATATGCGGGGCCAGCCTGGTGGCTAGGATGCGACTCAGGATCTTATAGTCCACCGTCAGCATGGACAGCGGGCGATAAGACCTCACGTCCGCGGCATCCCGGCCAGGCTTGAGGAGCGGTACAATCAAGGCCTCCCGCATGGACCCAGGCAATGCCCCCTTCTCGAAGGCTTCCGTATACACCACCAGCAGCCTGGGCGCCAGGTTGTCCACATAGTGTTGATAGAATTCGATTGGCAGTCCGTCCACCCCGGGCGTCTTGTTACGGGCCATATGTTTGATGGCCACCCGAATTTCCGTAAGCGTGATCGGGCTACCCAGCTCCCTCGCGTCTTCCTCGTCCAGGACCGGAAGCTGCCTCTCCCCCAGGTACTCCGCGATGTCCTGAGCCCCCACTCCCAGCTGACTCCGGTACAGTTCCTCATAATACCCCCGAAAGCGGTCCAATACAGCTGCCTGGGAGTACACCATCTCTCCCTGCGCATTATTAATGCTGAGAATCGGGCAGCCCCTAAGTTCCGGGTTAGCTAGTCTGGCCAAGAGGGTACCCACCTTGTCCCTTTCTGCGTGTGCCCTGATAATGTACTGCCTATAGTCATAACACCTCAAACGTTCCGTCTCCGCGGCTACCACTTCCTTCGCCTCCAACAACTGGGCCTGTAGACCTGGCCTAGCTGGCCTGCGGCGCTCCAAGTCCCTCAAAGTTTCCTCCGCTTTCATTAGGTCATTCAGCACAGTCGTGCGAGCATTCGAGAACCTGCCCAAACACACCCCTCTCACCACCACTTTCATTGCGTCCCATTCAGTAGACCTACTCGCAGCCGTGCCTTCATTCACTCCGAAATAACTATCAATGCCTTGCCGGACCGCATCGTCAAACACAGAATCCTCTAGCGTCTCCGGCCGAAGCTGCCATGTTGGTATCACTGAGCGCTCCCTCTGCCACTGAATATGCACCAATAGGGGGTTATGATCGGATATAGTCCTAGCCAGGTACTCCGCATGGGTAATCAATGGGGCTAGGGATCCCCCGCAAAGCACCGAATCGATCCTGACATGTAGATCATGGAGAGCGGAATAAAAGGAATAATCCCTGGTTCCCCTGTGCCTCTCCCTCCAGACATCCAGCAACCCCCATCGTTCTTGCCAGTCCTTCCTGTGCGCGGCCAGCCTGCGCACAGGAGAGTCTACTAGGGGAGGATGGGACCTATCCAGAGCAACATCCGTAATCGAGTTGAAGTCCCCCCCTAGCACTATCGGACCCGCCAGGAAAGAGGCCAAGGACCCCGAGAGGCTATCAAAGTATCGGCCTTGGTCAGTGTTCGGTGCATAAACACAACAGAAAGCCACATCCCGTCCATATAACCTCCCCTCCACCGCTACAAACCTGCCACCCGGATCTACTACTTGATTCAGCACTTGAAAGGGTATCCCCGCCCTCACCCAGATCAAGACCCCCCTGGCATACGCTGAGTAAGTGGTGCCAAAGACCTGGCCCCGCCATCTTTTCTGCAAGGCAGCGCACTCTTTTTTGGTGAGATGAGTCTCCTGGAGCATGGCAATCTGAACCCCCCTGCGTACCAGGTATGCATGTACTTTGTGACGTTTCACCATGGTCCGCAGCCCCCGGACATTCCACGTCAGGCATTTCAAGTTAGGTAATGTCCCCATTCCAACTTCGTACAGTCCGAATCAAATAACAACGGTCCATGGCCCCCCCAATGCAGTTGCCCCCCCCCAAACATTCCCAAAACTGAAACATTCCCCAAACCCCACTCCCCAGGACAGAGCACACGAACCCAATGGCCGCCCCCATCCAAACCTTGAACCAACTTCTCACACTCTTACCCTGTGGTCTCCACCACAGTCGACCTTAAGGGCCCAAGGGGGGTGAGTCGCCGCCGACCCCAGCTAGCGGAGCCCGCGTCCCGCACTTCATCCCCTCCAAAACACACAGCTCCCCCTCCCGGCAACCCGCCCTCCATCAACAGGATATCACCCTACCATGAAGTCCCGATCTAGTCCCAGTTCTATCTCAGCCGCAGAAAATAACATCCGAAGTCTGTGGGGTTACTATCGGCCCCTTCTGGCTTTCCGCCTCCGAAAGTTCCTCTCCTGTTCTGCTCCCTTCCCCTCCCGAGTCCGTTTCAGCCCGTTCACTGTTCTGTTGCGACCCTGTAATGGCCGCCGTCGCTGCGAGTGCATCCCTCTTCTCCGCCGCCATTTGAGCCTCCCGTTTCTCCCGCTGGCGCCTGTTGCGGGATCTGATGCGTTGTGACTGCCTCACCCGGGGCTGCTTGGGTTGGTCTCGCCGACTGTGGTGTGATCTGTCCGTCCCCGCTCTATACGACTCAAGCCATTGCCAAACTTCGTCCGGAGTCTGGAAAAAGTGCGTGGTGCCATCCATAATAATCCGCAGCTTGGCCGGGTAGAGCAAGGAGTACTGGATGCCTTCCTCCCTGAGCTCCTTCTTCACAGCGAGGAACGATGCCCTATCCTTCTGGACCGCCTGCGTGTAATCCGGGAAGATCGTTACCTTGCTGTTCTCTACCTCATATGGCCCCGACATCCTGGCCCGTTGGATGAGGAGATCCCGGTCCTTATAGTGGAGGAGCCGCACCACCATCGGTCGGGGGGGGCGGCCAAGCCCCGGCGGGCGAGCGGGCACCCGGTGAGCTCGCTCCAGAGTGAAAAATGGAGTAAGCCCCTCCGGCGCCACCACAGTGCGGAACCAGTTCTCCATGTAGGCCACCGCATCCTCCCCCTCAATCCGTTCCGGCAGGCCTACGACCCGCACGTTGTTCCGCCTATTGCGGCCTTCGGCATCCTCCGCCCTCCGCTCCAGTGTGTCCAGTCGGGCCAAAATGTCCGTGATCCTGTGCTCCGCGGTCACCACCGATGGCTTCAGGTCCAGCAACAGTTGGTCATGATCCTTGACCCGATCCGCCAGCTTCGCGTGATCCGCGCGTAGCAGCCCCAGGCCTGTGGCCACTTGGGCAATGTCATTGTGCAATGCCTCCTTAGTGGAGGTGATCGCCTCAAGGATGGCATCCAAACGCTGGTTCAGCCGCTGTTCCTGATCAAGCTCCGGGGAGGGACTCTCACTCAGCCGAGTTGATGTCGCCGAGTCCCCCTCGCGGCTCCCGGGCATCGGCCCTCCGATCGCCGCCATGTCAGGGCGCTGCGTCACAAGTCCGGTCACCCGTTTTGCGAGTACGCCCGTGGGTCCGTGCCGGCCACCGGGCACCGGGCAGTGCAATGTCCCCGCCGCCGCTCTCAGGAACAATGGCCAGGCGGACGAGCTCCGCTCCGTCACCCCCCTTTGGCCTGCGGGGGGAAGGATGAGTCTTAGGGCGGTGGCCAACGAGGGCCCCCGATCTCCTGGGTGAATCGGGTCAGCGTCCCCTGGTCTCAGGACATCGCACCGCCAATCCTAGTGTGTCGGGCAGCCGGGTGCAGGGTCCCTTGCAGCTTGGCGACAACTTGACTCAGGGCTGAAGTTCGGGACCGTCCGACCTCCTCGCCGCCATTTTCTTCTCACCCTTGGCTACACCTCGGCCGCCTCTTCTCTCGATCTCCTCGGGGCCAGCAGTCCCCCAGCGACTCTCCGATTACGCCCAGCTGTCCCCTTACACTTCAGAGGGCAGGAACGTCGTCTCCGGGTCGCCTAGGGTCCCGAAAAACAGGAGAATTAGCGGGATTCCGCGCGGAGCTGCGAGCTCACGCCGCCATCCCGATCGGCGTCCAAGCCACGCCCCCCCCATGTCCCCCCTACATGTGAATGTTTTGTTTCTCTTCCTGCAACACTCTAGACCCACCACCATTGTGTGTGACTTGGCTACGTTTATTTTAAGGTCTAATTGCTCCATAAATGAGCCAAAGGCATTCAATAGTCGCTGGAGGCCAACTCCCGTACGGGCGATCAGCACGGCGTCATCCGCATATCAATCAATCAATCAATCAATGACACTTAAGGCGCTGGGGGGGGGGGGGCGCTACTGCTCGAACAGCCAGGTCTTCAGCTTCTTTCTGAAGGAGAGGTGGTCTTGGGTCAGGTGCAGGTCGGGAGGGAGGGAGTTCCAGGTCTTGGCGGCCAGGTAGGAGAAGGACCTTCCTCCTGTAGTCGCTCTTCGGATGCGGGGGACGGCGGCATATAGGAACGCCGGGATCTTTATTGCTCCTACACGCGGGACGTCGGCTTCCTGCCCCGCTAGGTGTGTGCCCAGGCCATTGATGTAGATGGTAAAGAGCAAGGGGGCTAAAATGCAGCCCTGCCGCACACCCCTTAATGATCTAAAGAGAGCGGTGCGCCTACCCTCATTCGTCACACGTACACTTGAGAAGAGTTCTTGGTGCAGGGAGGCCATAAAGGTCACCAATGCCTCGTCAATACCCATCTCCCACAAAATAGACCACAGCTTTGTCCTATTGACCAGGTCAAATGCCGAGGAGAGGTCCATGAATGCAAGATACACGGACCCCTCCTTGGCTACAGTGTATTTGGAGATGAGCAAATGTAAATTGACGCACTGTTCAATAGTCCCCTTTCTTTCCCTAAATCCATATTGGATTTCGGACAAACCACCACAGCCCTCAACGTTTTCCCTCAGCCTGGATAGAAGAACTCTTCCTAAAATTTTTACTGATGAATCCAGGAGGGATATAGGCCTATAGCAGCCTGGATCATCCCGCTGACCTTTTTTAAAAATAGGAACTATGGTGGAGGTGTTCCATGATGCAGGAACAGGGTTACCATTAACTGCATTGAACACATTTGCCAAGACTTCAGCCCACAGTTTTGGAGAGTACATAAAAAAGTCGGCAGGCACACCGTCAGGGCCAGGTGCCTTGTGTTTTGTAGTGGACATAATGGCTTTTTCTACCTCATCTCGATTAAAGATGATGGGGCAGATGGCTGGGCTTGTCAGCAGGACGTCTTTAGTTACATCAACAGTGTCCCCATAGACATTTTTAAAGTGAGATAGCCACTTTTCATCAGGAATAACGCAGTCCATGGAATCATTATTGTCGTCTGAGAAAAAGGGCTGCTTGATAATGTCCCAGAATTTTTTACTATCCTTCAGGACTGCCGCCGAAAGGAGGCCCTCCCATGCTTCTTGTTTGATGGTATCCTTTCGTTTTTTTATTGCTAATTTATACGTTTTCCTGAGTCTGGTAATCTCATCTTTTACCCTGGGAGTGTTTTTTAGGGCTGCCAATAGTAATCTATGTGCTTTTGAGCATGCTGAATCGAACCAGCGCTTATTTCCTGGGATTCCTTTTTTTGTCTTTACTAAAAGGTCCTGTGACACCTGTTATGTTATGTTATGCGTTTTTATTTGGCGCACAGATGCTCCAGCTAAGGAGCGTCCTGGCGCCCGACAAGGCAGCTGCACAACACAACTAAACCAAAAGACACACATATAAACAACTAAGGGAATAAAAAGGTTTTCACCGCGCGGCGAAAGGAAAGCAAATCTCTCATAGCGCGAATTGCCGGGGGCAGGGAGTTCCACAGGACCGCCGCGCGCATTCGGAACGAGCGTCCTCCAGCTCTACTCCGCTTGAAGCGCGGCACAACAGCCAGTTCTAAGTCCGCAGATCTTAAGAGTCGCGCTGGGGTATAATTCGCAAGGAGGGCCATAAGGATCGTTGCTGGGGACCCCTTCAAAATTTTATAGGCGACGCAGAGGACCTTAAACTGGATCCGCTGGGCCACCGGAAGCCAGTGCAGTGACCGCAGGGTACTGGAGGTAGGACAGAATCTTGGGAGGCCTACCACCGCTCTGGCTGCGGCGTTCTGAATCCTTTGTAAGCGCCCGATCTCTGCCTGATTCAGACCAACCAGCAAGGAACTCGCATAATCCAGCCTGGAGATGACAGTGGCTTGGATCATGAGTTGCCTGGTGGGGGCATCGAAGAACTTAAGCACAGGACGAAGCCCGCGCAGGATGCCAAAGCAGCATGCTGCCGTGTGTTTGGTATGGCACACAAACGTAAACATATTACCTCGAACGCCTGTACAATTTCTTGACCCTGTGCACAAGGATTATTACAAACCTCGACCTGCCCCTTAATCTTTGAAAAATTTTCAGCGTAAAATTTTTCCGGGACCACCTTTGCCCATTTCATGCGTCTCCCTTGGTCAGTAGTCCTCAGAGGGTGGGCAATTACTTTCAGTGGGGATGGTCCCATGTTGCCTCCCCACGCCACTTCTAATTCTACCGGATTATGGTCACTAAAATGTGATTGTGTGGTATGATAGACGATAACCCGGTTAAGAATGCCTAATGATACAAAAATGTAATCTATGATTGTACCATAAGGGATGCCAGTGAAGGTTGGCAATCTTATGCCACCATCCGGTTCATATAGGTCAAATTTAGCAACAAAATCTTCCAGCTCCTCTCCCTCTGTGGTATGTTCAAAATGAGGTCCCTCAGGTCCATCATCCCCTTCAATACTACTTCTCCTGCAATTTAAATTGCACGGATGAATATTAAAATCACCTAATAAGATATAGTCTGTATCAGACGTATTATTCTGACTGACCGAATTTAAAATACTATCTAGGTCATTAATGTTACGGCCTCTATAATCATTATTCCCTCAATTATAGAAATTTATGTAAATAGTCCTGCTAGTGTTTTTAATCACTCTTTCGACCATCAAAATATTAGGGGAGTCGGTGCTAATCTGCCTGCAGCTTCCCTTTAAATCTAAGGAAAACAGGAATAAAAGGCCTCCCTTGGCCCTCCCCATGCGGCTGTGAACGGCTGCTTTAGTGAAACTAATAAACCCATCCCACCACAGATTGTCAGAAGTGTCCCAAGTTTCCTGAAGGGCGATAATATGGTGGCCTAGAACAAAGCTTGACCAGGCTTTATCCTGACGTTTGCCATTTAGCCCTGCTATGTTCCAGCTTATTAGTCTACAGGAATCTATAGATGTCTTAGTTTCTGGGTGCCGCACCAATGCCACTACAGGCTCTCGTGGTATTTGGGTTACTTCATTAAGTCCCTCATTCAATAAACTATGTGGGTTAGCACTACTCTGGCCCTGGATCGAGCTATGGTCAAGCAAATATGGCAAGGATATGGGATGGTCATGCCCAAATGTAATACGGTCTTCGTGCACTGACTGAGGGATGGGCTCATTGGGGTCTAGGCCATTGATGCGTGGGCTGATCTGATCCAATTGTTGGACTATGGACTCTTTCCCCTGATTTATAACCTCTATATGTCAGTCGCAGTCATTTAAGCCGGACAAGACTCCGTATCTATTCCCCATTCCCAGTCCCCAATCAAAAGGGGTAGACACCTGGCCCCATCAGTTTGCTGCTGAATTCCACATAGGCTGAGGAGTATTAGATCGCATCAAGAAGTGTTCGTTCCCCTGCCTGGTCATGAACCCATTTCCCTGGCCTCTATTGTCGTAACCCGGGGTATTTGGGCCCCACCGATTTATATTTGGCCAAAATAGCCCTGGTGTTCTGGCCATTGGCCCGTTCGGGAAGTTGTGTTGCCCTATCCCGCAGCTAGTTATGTGGTGAAAATCATTATTGAATCTGGGTCTAATTTCCCCGCCCCAGTGAGCAACTCTAGCGTTCCTTCTAGGCCTGGGGATGTTAGAGGAGGTCGCCATCTGGGTCTCATTGTAAAAGAATTTCAGGGTAAGGGGGATTATAGATCCGGTTCTACGTTGGGGTGGGAGGATATTAGCGAGAATATTAGGGAGTACTTCTGCGCTAGCAAAATTTAATACTACGCAGTCCCCTTTAAACTTCTTAGTCTTATTCCCAACCCATGATACCCTCCTTGTCATAACAATTTCCCCCGCTAACTGGTCAACTCCCTGATCTGCCATACGCATATTATTGGTGAGCCAATATAAAGCTTTGTCTTTTAGTCCTTGAGCGGATTCTTTTTGACCCTCAGATAAAACAGGAACATTCGCCAATACCAGCACTAATGGTGAGGCTTTCATAATAAATTGAGAAGAATCATCCCCTTTTGTTTATTAGGAGGTTTTATGAAGTGCTGTTTGCCTCCTTTTGGTAACTTGCAATACTCGGTGGTCCAAACTCTTATCAGGAAAGACTTCCTTGAACAAGCACCTGGGATGTTAGAGTCTGATCTGTGAGGTGGGAGGGGGCCTTGTTCATCAGCTGCACCCTCTTTCCATCACAAAGTTCAGTTGTGAGTGGGTGATAACAGATCCGAAGTGTTTCAGGTCAGGGTGTTTTGACTTGTTGCAGGGGTGGATCCCTGTGTGCTTAAGACGCTTTGCGCCGCATGAGTTGTTGTAGCAGGGGTGGGTCCTTGTGTGCCTAAGACGCATTGATCCGCACGAGTTGTTGTTTTATTTTACTGGTTGTCCCTTATTCTTTAGTGGAGCAGGACATTGGGTGAAAGTCCCTCTGTTCTCAGGACGTTGAGATCATCTTCAGGACATAGAAATAGTGAGCAAGCAGAATCTAAAAAAGATAGTACATAATATCAATTTATACTGTTAAGAATTGTTCAAAACAGGAGAATCCCTAATATCAAGGGGAAAAAGCTAATTATTTGAAACAACATAGCAGTTGATGTGGGATGTAGGAGACATCCATGTGAAAGAACAGTAGTACCGCTAGTAATCCATAACGTGAGGAGCACACCAAAGGATATTGCAGAAGCACTGGGAAAAAATAGCGAATAGAGTGCGAAAGAATTGGCAGAAGAAGGTAAATTAAGGGAAGTACATGACTTACTAAAGGCTGGGTGTAAGCTGATAGATTCAATTGAATTAAATCCGCCACAGCGGCTACAGCTGAATCCAAGTGGTAGTCGGCTCAGAAAGAACCCGTCTAGGAGGGAGCAGTGATGTATTATGATTAATTGAGGCCCAAAAAATTGGGGAGGAGAGAATAGGCAATAGTGTGTACAGAATTGCACTTACATGGAGGGGCTGAGATAAACCGTGTGTTTTAATGCCACCTGGCTTGGCGGGGACTGAATGGTGCAGCTAGTTACAGCTGGTCGGGCTGAATCTGTCTGATAGAGAATTAAAAACCTAGATTAACCTAAATAAGGGGCCATGCAATATAAAAGGGCATCCCTGATCGGTGCCTCGTGATCTACATATTGACTAATCCAAATAAAGCGCCTGTACCTCCAACCCTGTGAGTGGGGTGAAAATCTCTGTGTGGCCAGGAAGACCTCAACAAACATGCTTCTGGTCGCGGGTGCAATTTATACTCTGTTGGGCGACCTGGGACACATGTTGCTTGGGGCCGCAAGGCAAGGCCTGACATATGATTCAGCCAAGCACCTTATAATGACTATTTATTAAACATAAAGGTCTATAGGTTGCACAGGAGGGTTCTGGTTTACCTTGTTTCAAGTGTTATCAGGAACACCTCCTGAGGTGTTGAGGGAAGTTCTCACTTGGCATGCACTTGTTCAAACATGGCTAGTATATATGGGGCAAGCACATCAATGTAAGCTTCGTAGAAGTCAGCCATCAGCCTGTCCATACCAGGTGCCCTCCCCGAGCATGTCCTTAATCTCCTTTTCAATCTGTTGCATCCCCATTGGTTGCGGAAGTAGCACCCTATCTGTGTTCAAGCCAAGTTAGAGTCATTTTAGCAAAGTATGTTAAAGTTTACTTCTCAGACATGTAAAAATTACATAGTCTCATAGTATCCTCTCAAGGAGGTAACACATCTGGGGCATCATGTGTCCGTATATATTCAGCGCCATTAATGCCTATGATATTATTGACCATTATAATGTATGGGGTGACCCAGTATGAAGTCAAAGGACCTGGGTATTGATTGGTAAGGAAACAGTTGGTCCTAGACAAAAGTATTTTCTTCCAATCAATGAGAGAAAATTGGCACAGTTTCAGGAAGAGATGAAATCATCTGGTAGGAAGAGTATGTATTACATAGGCACATTCCACATCGGTGAATTATTTTAAAGAAAAAGGCACCTAAGAAGCAGCTTGATTATTACACATCGGTTTATTTAAGGAAAAAATCCTATGCAATAAATGAGAAACAAACATAGACAAAGAACATAACGTCAAGCATGTAATGTTCAAAAGGTTACTCCCAAGGAAGGAAAGGGGAGTGAAAGTTGGTGCTCATGTGAGAGAGAAAGGAAAGATGAAGATCATCAAAGACATTTATAAAAAAACAGTTCAAGATCCTTGATATTTGAGGGATCTGGCTCTGGTTCCCAATGTGGCCAGTAACCCTACTGTAGTGGGCCTGCCCCAAGATTTGATTTACAATACATTTTTCAAAGGTTATTCTTTAATCAAATGCACAGCAAATTTTAATCTGGGATTTGGGGTAGAGGTTAGGGGGGTTACGTATAGAGTGCACGCCTGATTGGTAGATGTCGACGTTTCGACCCTAGTGCAAAAGGGTTAGTGTACTCCTCTCCTGCGGGTCTTCCTCAGGACAGGGGGATGGGAACCTAGAGAGTAACCATATAGTCAATAAGGGCACCTAATCCAAAATACCAAACATAAATAAAATTAAAGTGGTGACCAGCCGCCATGTGTCCTGACCTATGTAAATCGTGTCATGTACGATGCCCCTGGAAGTTGGGTAATCTGTAAGTGGAATGTGCAGTCAAGAGTCTCTAATATTATCAAAGTCATGAATGAAGCAATATGTACAAAAGATAAGAACTGACACACTCACCCGAATGGACTGTAGTGCGAGCAAATCAAACATACTAATCCAAGTCAAGCCGTACCGGGACAAAGGGAATAAATCCGTGAAGTTCTAAAAATAAACATAAAACAAACATGGCCATAAATCAGGACTAGGGAAACTCCAAAAAACCCTTACAAAAACTACAAACAATGTGTAATGACATCGACACATGAAGACAGACAAACTCACTCGCTGTTTGAAAAACGCGGCGTGAGCCCTCCAATGCAATGGTAACCGGGAATTGATTGTTCCTGAAAAATAGACCAGAGGCACAAAGTAAATCATTGTACATGAGTGACTACCTAAACCTCCAAAGCAGGATAAGTGTGGAAGGGCAAATTACCTCAGAAAATCCTCTGCAGAGTCCATCTGTGTCTGGTTAAGACTATGTTCCAGAGTGACCGGCCGGGCTTGCCAGTAATAGTTGTTTTCTATTACTGACGAGCCCGGCCGGTTACTCTGGAACATAGTCTTTACTCGACACAGATCGGTACACGCTTATTAATGGAGGGGGTGTGGCGCGGCCAAATCAATCAATAAATTAATTGAGTAACGATGAGAGACGTCCTCGTACGTCCGTAGCCGATTGGATCACCATTCCCACCACCTCCATTAATTTCCACCGTCAGGTGAAGAAAGAATTTTTGAAATATACAGACCACTATCTATGGAAGTGATTTGAAGGTGTTAGCTGACACCTCCCTGAACACTGCTGCAAAGTTGGATGCACACTGTGTAGGACTTCAATTCGCTTGGCTGTCACACTCCCCCTGTCCTGATGAAGACACGCCTCTGATGCACATTAATCAGTACATACGTTAAGGGTCGAAACGTCGACTTTGTTGTTTCTTAATGAGTCCAAGCAATTCCTTGACTTGAACAGAGAATCGTATTGTCCGTTGGGACATTTGCTATGAGTTCTGGACTCACATGTTAAATATTGCTTTTGTGTGTTTTATATGTTATTTATGTCACCCCTGTACAGCACCCTGTCACATATCACAAAAAGTCACAAACTGTACAACACAGCCATTGACTCATTCGCCGTATATGTTTTATGTCTCTGACAGCCATTTATTGATTCGTATATACACAAAAAACCAAGTAAAGGAATTTAGTTGTTTCGGCAGAAATTTGACTTTTCTTCCTGGTGTGTTATTATGTTATATCACTAAAACATTGTGTTAAAGGATTAAGTACCTATCTCAAACCAGTTGATCTCCCCGACAGAACCACTGTTTTCTTAGCAAGGACCCTTTGAGTATTGTTGGACTAATCTAGTGGGCTATTCAAAATGGTGTTGACGTCTTCGCCCTCTACCCCCAAACAGTACTGTTTGAGGGCTCAACTTTTGGCTTCTGAGTCAAACTCAGGGTAGAAATAGAGATTTAGGTTTTGAACATTTATAATCACCCACTTAATAAAAAAGACTTGGTATGATGCCCTGAACTATTAATTATCATCCCTCGGCATCGGCTGCACTCTCTATGTGTCGAAATAGTGAGCTTTGCCTTATCCCAATGGCTACCCCTAGAGTGAGCGCCAGGAGGTACAAGTTAGTGTGCATAAAATAGATTAATGTAGACAGACTGTGCTGATCTATGCATATCCAAACAGACTAACATTTTTTACCATTTCTTACATAGTTCAGCCACCTCAAGTTCCATGATATTAAGGGTACTTGACTCTTATGCTGTGTGCACGGCATGACCTGTTAGGCTGCAGCAGTCAGTCATATGTCTGACTTGGCTGTTACCTTGTACAACAACTACATTTACCAGCACTGCATACTTGTGCCATTTGGAATATTGACAAAGTGGTAAGTACCAAACTACATTACCCAGCGTGCAATGAAGTTGTCCCACAGACTAGAAACAATTTACGACACAAACTTGGCCACCAAGTAAGCCAATATACATAGGGTGGAAAGAGCTTTCCCAAACACCACCAACTATTGTGTGATGATGGCCAAGCTTTTGTTATTGAACAAAGCATACCCTGTCTCTTCCCCAGACACCAATAATCTCCTTTAGCCGCATGACACAAATAAAACAAGTTAAGGTACAGAGCATCAGGTAGTGTGCAATATTTTGACATATTTAGCACGTTCTCTAATATGCATGACAACATATGCATTTAGGAAAACCAATAAATTAATCCATAAGTCATCCCGCTGTGATGTCAGAACTATATTAGAAGCAATAATTTCATTCAGAATCAGTCATCACATATGCCATTGGTACACCTCTGTTGTGCATCGGTATAGACGACTTCTCCAAAGCTCCCTTTTTTTTACGAAGCACCATAGTCATCTAGGATTTGTTAAATGTAGGTGGCTTGTTATCCAGTCTAATCATCAAGGGCACAGATTGGAACATGGTGTAAGGTACATTTATAGACTGTTGTTTCTTTTTATCTTCTGCACTTCTTGTGCAAATACTGTGGTGTGCAGGGCGGAGTAAACTGAGACTCCTGAAAAACATACATCTAATTTTTCTCATGCTAGCCACAGTATCCCTTCATAGTTCCCGTCATTCGTATGCATGCTATTATAGGCCTTAACAGAACACCCGGCATAGGTCTGGACCCCAGTGAGCGATAGGCATGCTCAAGAATAAAAAAGGTTGAGAGAAAAAGATTCTCTCAAATAGTTTTCAAAGGAGAATGTCACAATGTTTCTGATATCAGAGGACTCTTATATTCCTACAATTCAGATATTATTTCATCTAGAAATTGCCTCCAGGTCTTTGGTCTTGGCTTTTATTCCCTACAATACTTTCTTCATTTTGAGTTCCCACTCATTACCGGCAGACACATTGTCTTCAGTATCACTATATACAATATTAAGTCATGTCTGTCCTTGATGCGCATTTGTTCAGACTCTCGGACATATCATTCTTTTTCATAGCCAGAGATTCAGTCTACCAGAATGCTTTTCAGACCCTGTCTCTTAGAATGGTTTTTATGCTCTTGTCTTCTGGACGTGTGGAGATTCCCCAAATTCCAAGGTCTAAACTCTATCTAACATCCGTATCAACCAAATACTTTGTCTGATTTTGATCTGATTTGTCCATTGCTTGTGTTCTCCACAAGGAAGGGGTCGAGAAGATGAAGGTGACGCTAGGAATGAAAGACAAACCTAAATAAGAGAAAAGTGACAAGAGGTGATAGCATGGAGTTTCAGCAGAAGCTGAAGTAAACAAAGAGAAAAATAAAAAAGAGGTGGGAGAGCCAACGAGTGAAAGAGTGAAGTTGGGAGCCATGGAGGTAGTGATTGTGGAAAAGTATCCTTCAAAATACACCAGAATAGGGAGAACATTGATCTTTAAATTACTCAAAGACTGAAGAAGTGTGAAGTACTGCACCACCCGCACAAATGACGATTGGCACAATGAAGGGGGCATGTGCTATGTTGAAAACATGATGTAGATGAGGCAAAAGCTCTGAGAGTACCAAGTTGGAGGTAGAGACCCAGGTTTCCATCTGAAGTTGAAAGTTGACAGCAATAACAATGACTAGAGAAGTTGTGGTTTGGTATCGTGAAGTGGGTCTCAGACTCACGGTTCTACTGTGGAGCTGTCAGAAGTCTTGTGCTGCTCCTACTCGCCCACCTTGTTTTCAGAAGAGACTAGTACAAGCCACACCCAAGGCTAAGAGGTGGAAAGGGTATTAGGATAAATCACATCTGGTCCATGACGTCCTCACCTGAACCTGCTTTGGATTTGTCTACTATCATGTGGCTGAAACATCTATGGTCCTACGAGAAGTAAACAAAGGCAATGTTAACTCAGCATTCTTACAGAATGAACTACCACAGGAGATTGTACTAGGACACCTTTGAGAGGTGGACAACTATCTGTAGGTGTGTGTGCTTTATGAAGATTAAGGTATTATCCAGTAAAATAGAACACTATGGTTAACATAGATGCTAAACCCTTCTACAGAGTCAGTGTAATGTGCATTCAATATCCATCTCTCTCTATCTGCATGCTGTGTCTACAGCCAGAGCTAGGTAAAGGAAAGTAAATTGATACTTGTATAGCACACTACTCACCCGCAAGGGTCTCAAGGTGCTTGTACGAATACCGCTGTGGAACCCATCCTGGCTTTCCCTGTGAGGCGTCCACTCCTGGGCACCCCCAAGGTGGAGTCGAGGCATTCTTAGCGTTGTGGGGGCCGTTGTGGAGATTAAGCAAGCTATTGCCCAGAGTTGCAGAGTGGGACCCATGATTGGAATAGGCACCGAGGCGAGAATTATCAGGTCCGTGGAATTTTGAGCCCAAGACCCGCCGAGGTGGGGAATTGAACCCTGGTCCCGGGCTAGACCTCTGCATCAGGGTCTGTCGCTCTAACCATTGAGCCACACTTCTCCACTCATCCATTCATTTCTTCTCCCCCCTGCTCCCCATAGACCATAAAAACACTCACTTTAGGTCTGGCACCACATACCATATCCCTACCTGAACGCAAGCTCACTATGGAGTGTTAGTCTCTTTAGGCAGAGCTCTACAGAGTCATTTAGGGGCAGATTTACAAGCCCCTTGCATCATTTTTGCATCGCAGGGGGCGTGGCTTGGGCGCCGATGGCGATGGTCGCCTGAGAGCTCGGCTCCGGGACTGTGCCCGGACTTATCCTGTTAATCGGAGGCCGCTGGGCACCCTAGCCCCCGCAAATCGTTGTTCGGCCCGACTGGACCCTACTGAGGCACCTGGCGCAGCCTAGACGGGTGTTGATCCGCCCGAAACTCGAAGTTTGTGGTCCCGAGGAGAGCGACCCAACATGGCGCCCGGACCCCTTTGTCCCCTCGGACGGGATCATTAGACTGGTGGAACGTCGCAGATAGCGGTGTGCCCTCCGCTCTCTTGTCTTCTTGGAGAGTGTGGAGCCGGACTTTGACCGGACGAGACTCTGGCATTGGGGTTTGAGCTTGGAAGGTCGGATGCCCCCACCATAGTGGTTCTCGGCACACGGACGATTGGAGACCCTGACGGTGGTGCCGACCTCCGACGCAGCGCTTGGCTGCCTCCCCCGATCGACCCGATCCCATGGGAAGCACAGCCCCCTGGCGCCACAAAGTCTCTGGTGGTGTGGGTGGCCCTCGCTCCGGGTCCTCGTCAACCAGACGGGCCTGCACGGCCTGGCGCCGAGTGTCTCCGCCTCCTCCTCAGTGCTCTCCGACGACACGGTGGTGGCGCGAGCCGAAACTGTGGAGGTCCACCTGGCCCTGGAGAAGAGGATCACCAGCCCTCACCCTGAGGGCCAGCAACCGAGAGAATTGTAGCCGACGCCAGCACTCGGTGGCGCCTTTATCTGAGTCCACACCGTGCGCTTCCCGCGACATGGGGAAGCCGAGAGGGGCCAAGGGGACCACCCCGGCCGCCTCTGACTCGGAGACCCCGGACAAGGAGAGCCATGGAGACCCGGGAGGCGCTGGGGGCACGCCGCTGCAGCAACAGTTTGACCGCGTCCTGGAGGCGATTACAACCACACGCTCGGCCCTCCAGCAGGACATTGCCCAGGTGGCGACGAGCCTCGGCCTCCTTAGGGCGGATCACGGCAAGTTGTCGGACAGGGTCAAAGAAGTGGAAGGCTCGGTGAAGACCTTGGAGCCGGCGCAGCGATCCTTGGCTGCGTCAATGAAAGATGCCCTGTCCCGGATTTCTGCCCTGGAACAACGAGCGGAGGATGCGGAAGGCCGTAACAGGCGCAACAACATCCGAGTGGTAGGCCTGCCGGAGAAGATCGAAGATGGCGACATGGTGGCCTACTTGGAAGCCTGTCTCCAAGACACGGTGGCCCCGGAGGGCTTATCCTCTTTCTACACCCTTGAACGAGCTCATAGGGTCCCAGCAAGGCCACCGCAACAGGGCCGTGCACCGCGTCCGGTGGTGGCGCGTCTCCTGCATTTTCGCGACAGGGACCTTATCCTCAAGGCCGCTAGACATAATGGCCCCTTCAAGGTGGAGAACAGCCAGGTGAACATCTTCCCGGACTACACCTATGAAACCCAACGCAGGCGGTTTACATTCTTGGCGGTCAAGCGTGAGCTCCGGAGAGAGGGCATCCAATACTCGCTCCTGTTTCCTGCAAAGCTCCGCATCATTGTCGATGACAAGACTCAGTTTTTTGATACCCCGGAGGATGTCTGCAACTGGCTTGAACTTTATAGGGCTGGAAAAGATGGTTTCACCTCCACATCTCAACCGGCGGCTGAGCCGGGACAGCGACGGCGGTCTAAGAGGATACGGAGTCGCCGAGGCCGGTCGGGCGGCCCTTCAACTGAGGAGACATTGACGGAGCGGAAAGGAGTGTTGGAGGCGCTATCTGCACTGGCTGGTTCACGAGATGATACCATTACAGAAGAAGAGAACCCTGGTGGCGAGGGGGCATCAACGGACTCGGAGGAATCGGTGACGGATAGCATCAGCACACCGGTGATCACGCCGAAATCGGTTGAGGACCTTCTAGATGGACAGGGTTGATGGGGTGAGCTGCATCCTTTTGGGTGGGGGCCCGTACCGGGGGTGGCGGGTGCCGATGGTTCAGCATGATCTCCGGGGTAGCGGGAGGTGGGGTGCCTTGCCTTTGCCCCGAGGATTTCCGATACTGTTTTGGGCTTGCTTCAGTCCTGGTAGCCGGGGCATCGAGGGCCCACTGTCACCGGCCAGCCCGTACCTGGCCCTTAAGGCCTTCCTACGGTGGCGACCGTAGGATTAGTTGGGGACGAAGGGTTCTCTGAGGGTATGGTTTGGATGGGGTCTAGATGGAGATATTTGGGTCCTCTTCTGGGGAGGGTGGGCAGGGGTTTGGTTAGCTTAAGAGTTGTTGAGTTTTGGTTGGGGGAAATGGCCGCCATCAGTGCTGGGTTGATTGTTGTTTACTCTTTGTTGGGACCCAGATGGGGGGACTTTGCACGAACAGTATGGGACAATGGCTGACATTGCTAATGTGAAGTGTATTACTTGGAATGTGCGGGGGTTTCATACCATGTCTAGGCGGCACAAAGTCCATGCTTATTTAGTGCGTAGGGGAATACAAATGGCGCTGTTGCAGGAGACCCATCTGAACAGGGCGGAAGGGGCGGCGCTGCAGCGTAGGTGGAGGGGGCAGGTCTTCTACACGTCGTACTCCGCGTATGCCAGGGGGGCGCTAATCTGGATTAGAGCTGGGGTTCCCTTCCAGGTCACAAACTCAGTGGTAGATCCAGAGGGGCGCTACCTGGCCATTTCGGGCACACTGGGGGGGAGGGACCTGAATGTTTGCTGTGTATACGCACCTAACACGGACCAGTCTGCCTTCCTATCTAGGTTGTCGGGCTCCCTGGCCCACTTTTTCACAGGGCCCCTCCTGCTCGGCGGGGATTTCAATTCGGTGGTGGATGTGGACACCGATCGCTCGCATCCGCCCCTCCCTGATTCTCCGGTCCGCCGTGTGGCTAAAAATCGTAGGGACTGGCAGATACAGTGGGGTCTGACGGATATTTGGAGAGCGCAACACCCCGACGCTAGAGATTACTCCTATTTCTCGGGCCTACACGAGTTGCATGTTAGGTTGGACGGGTTTCTTGGCTCGACTGAACTGGTTTCAGCGGCGATCCGTTCCGAATACTTGACTAGGACCATCTCGGACCATAACCCCCTCCTGCTGGCCCTTCGCTGGTTTCCGGGGGCGCCGGCGGTGCCCACCTGGAAGTTACGTCCTGAGACCCTCGAGGACGCTGTGTTCAAAGCGGAATTAGGGGACAAGATTGGAGAGTACTTCGCGTCCAACAGGGGCACTGCGAGCTCGAGAGCGCTGGAGTGGGACGCTTTTAAGGTGGTGGTGAGGGGTTATTGCATCACCAAGAAAGTAGGTATGAGGCGGGTTATCCTAGATGACTTGGACGTGGCGGATCGAAGGCTTCGTGAGTTGGAACTCCGCCGGCCCGGGCGCCCTGAACTTCAGGGTCGCACGGCAGAGGCGAAGGAGGCGGTGGCGGCGGAGGTCGAGCGGCTGCGCTGCTTCGACTACAAGGCCTATACGGTTCGGTCCATCGCAGAAGGGGATAGATCGAGCGCTTTGTTGGCATGGCTAGCAAACCCTACACGCCAGACCTCACTGACGACGTCCATGCGCATGGCGGACGGGACCATGGTGCACACTCAACCAGAGATTCTAGGCTGCTACCGGCACTACTACGATCAGCTATATCGCAGTCGTGCTGCCAAAGACCCCGACCTTCTCGAGGACTATCTGAGGCCCCTGGAGCTCCCAACGGTGGAGCCTGACGTGGCGAAAGCCCTGGGGTCCGATGTTGAACTGGGGGAGATCCGCAGCGCCATTAAAATGATGGCGCGGAACAAGACCCCGGGTCTCGACGGTCTTCCTGTGGAATTTTACGCGGCCTATGCCGACCTCCTGGCTCCGAGACTGGTAATCGTATACAGAGAGGCGAAGAGGCTTGGCCAACTCCCCGGCTCGATGCGTGAGGCCCTGGTGGTTCCCCTCCTCAAGCTGGGACGGGACTCGGCCGATCCGGCGTCCTACCGTCCTTTATCGATGCTGACGGTCGATTATAAGATTCTGAGCAGCATCTTGGCCTCGAGACTGCTGGGCCACATGAGCTCCCTGGTGCATGAAGACAAGGCTGGGTTCATCCCCAAGCGCAATACGACAATGAACATTCGTAGGTTGTTCCGCTTGCTGGGTGAGCCGCTCGTCGATGCTCCGTGCCCGGTGGTCCTATCGGTGGATTTAGAGAAGGCATTTGATAGCCTGGAATGGGACTACCTGCACGCTGTGTTGCGACGGTTCGGCCTAGGCGAGGGTTTCATCAGATGGACCGCGGTCTTGTATACCTCCGTATCGGCCAGGGTTCGAGCGGGCCCGTTAATTTCCTCACAGTACCCGGTGGAACGAGGCACGAGACAGGGCTGCTCGTTATCCCCACTTCTTTTCGCGCTGGCGGTGGAGCCTCTCGCACTGCTACTCCGCTCGGGGGCTCATTACAATGGCTTCTGGACACCTTCGGGCCCACACCACATTTCCCTATATGCCGACGACCTGTTGCTCTTCCTTGAGGACCCAGTTGTGGCCCTACGTGGAGCCGCGGCGGCGCTTACGGCGTTTGGGGAGGTCTCGGGCCTCCGGGTGAATTGGGCTAAGACATGCCTTTTCCCGGTTCGCAGAGGCACCCCTAGCCCGGCCCTCAATGGAGAGATTAGATGGGAACCTGACTGCTTCAGGTACCTGGGAGTATATATTTATCATGACCCGTCTGACCTCCTGGACGGAAATATTACCAGATGCAGTCGAGCGCTGCGGGGTAATATGGACTTCTGGGCCACGCTACCGCTATCAATGGCGGGACGGGTCGCTCTCCTCAAAATGGTGGCTCTCCCCCGGTTACTGTATTATTTCCGGGCGCTGCCGGTTTGGATCCCGCCGGCCACCTTTAGGCTCCTACGGTCATTGATAGTCGGATTCCTCTGGGGCTCGGGCCGCCGAAGAGTGGCCCTCAAAACCCTGATGAGGCCGAAAGCCGAGGGTGGGCTCGCGGTGCCGGACTTTGAGAAATACTATCTGGCGGCACAGCTCCAGACCTTCACCCAGGAGATTGCCAGGGAATTCCGGGGCCCAGAGGACAGGAGAGGTAGGGGGATGGCCAGACATGTTCTCTCCTTCATAGCTCTACGCCAACGTTTGGCTCTGCAAGACCTGACGCTGGAGGAGAAGACCATTCGCCTGTGTTGGAACCGAGCCCACGCCCGGGGCCACCTGCACATACCGTATGCGCCTGAAATACCTTTAGGGATGTTGACAGCCTTGCCCCATGGCGGTGATTGGTCACGGTTGGTGGACTGGGAGGACGCGGGGCTGCAGGTGGTAGGGGATCTCTATGAGGCTGGGGTGCTTTTGCCCTTTCGGGAGCTCATTGACCGATTCGAGATTCCCCGCGGAGACTTCCTATTGCACTCGGCCCTGGTCCGAGCTATCCAGGCGCACTGGAAAGGCGGACAGGAGGAACCTCCTACGTCTCAGGTGTGCCAATACGTCATGATGTCTGCGGGCACGGTGAAGGCGGTCACGTGCCTCTATGGTAGACTGATCAATGAAGGGCTGACCCCCCTTACGACCTTGAGAACCCGTTGGGAGGCAGACATAGGCAAGGAGATCCCGGAAACGACCTGGTCTCAACTCGTGCGGCGGGCTTGGAAGGGGACGCGCCACGCTCGTTTCCAGTTGGTTCACTATTATGTACTCCATCGGGCATACCTGACCCCGGCGAAAATCCAACAGTACTTCGCCACGAGCTTGGCAACCTGCCCTAGATGCCCGGAGCCAGAGGCGGACCTCCTCCACATGCTGTGGGCCTGCCCGGGTTTGTCCTCATACTGGGTGGAAGTGGGGAAGACCCTGACGGAGGTGACGGGGAGGCCCCTATCGGTCGATGCTGCGGTGGGACTCTTGCACTGGTTTCCACATACCCCTAAAAACAAAATTTCCAGTAAATTTATTGATTTGGGGCTTCTCTTGGCTAAGCGAGAGGTGACTAGGAACTGGAAGGCACGAGCTGGTCCGACTGGGAGCAGATGGCACAACGAACTCTTGAAGTGGGCGGCGGGAGAAAGCACGTTGAGATACCAACTAGCTGGGAGACAGCATAATGAGAAGGCACAGGAGGCAGCGCTAGAATGGGAGACACTAGTGCAGGCCCTTAGGGACTATTGCGCCCCCAGCGACTCTGATAGCGAGAATGCGGCACGCCCTGAGTCCCGTTAGGTGACTGCGATCTCTAACTCTGACACTCTCCTCTTGGGTCCTTTCGTGCATCCTACTGCGGCTGCTACCACACACTGATGGCGGGGTTGGGTTGGGGAGGGATTACTTTGAATTTAGTGTTTTGTGGGAGGGATTTTCTTTTGGGTTTTATGGGATTGTTTAGAAAAGCAGATGACGGACAGGGGATTATCCGGACCAGCTTTGCTTTCCTGCTGTACCCCCAGTGGACTTTGACGCCTGACCTTTGGGTTGTGGGCTGAATGTATATGTATGAACACAGGATGCGGGAGGTGGGTGGAAGGCAGTTCATTGATTTTCTTGGTTTTATGATGCTGGTCGTATATGTAACATTTTTGCTGATTCCTGCAATAAAAATATATTTCAAAAAAAAAAAATCATTTTTGCATCGCTATTGCGTCACTTTTTGTGACGAAGAAGCAGCGTAAAAATGCGGCCCATTTACAACGGGCGCATCTAGGGAGATGCATCACATTGTAAAGCCCAGCGTCACATCATACCTGCATTAGGTATAATGTATGCAGGGTGGGCGTTCCAGCGCAAAAAAAGCCTAGTAGAAGTGACAAAGTGAAATCTACAAGATTTCACTGCGGCACTTCTAGGACGTTAATGCGTCAAATTCTTATGCCTGCAGGAGTGACTGAATGTAATGAGGATAGGCCTGGAGTTGTGTCGTGCTTGCGACACAACTCCAGCAATGCGTGACTTTTGTGTCAACAGATGCGTCAGTATTTCTGACGCATCTGTCAATCTTTGCCCCATGGTGCACCATATTGTAAATACGGCACATCCATGGTGGCGCAAGGGTTTCAAATGGTGGCACAGGGAAAGTGACGCATCTTCACAGATGCGTCACTTTCTGGTAATTCCGCTCCTTAGTGCTTTGCTGCGACAGAAGTTGCTATGAGGAACTGGATCTCTTAACGGGGAGATACAGAATGGAACTGGGCTTCTTCCTGGGGAATTGATCTCAACCAGAGTACATTGTGAATGATCACTTCTTGGTTATGCCTTGATCTTATGTGGATCAACACACAGGAGTACGTTTGTGTAATGCAAAACGGTTTCGAAGGAAATCAAGTGCTTATAAAAAAAGATTTACATAAACAAGTGTGCACACCAGCATTACCTACAAATTGTGAACCCAAAATCGGTGTGTTTTGATAGAAACTGGTGTGTCAGAACATAAAGAAGAGACGCGTAAGGTATAGCAATAAATGTTTCTTTGTAGCACAAACATCAATTATATTTTATATTTCTTCAATTACACTCGTTTGACAAGACTGTTCTGCCTGCCCTGGTGTCAGCTCGTTTCTTAATTTTGTACATTGCGAGGGCAGGTCTTGTTCCTCTAATCTTTAAAACACTGCTGGATGCAGCATAGTTTGAAAATGCTGTAACTGCACAGTGCGAAAGATAAGTGAAGTGCATGAAGATTGTATTTATATATACACGGCTGAGATACATCTGAAGAGGCAATAGGCTGTTCGTGTCACAATATATTATATTGATTCGGATGGGATGAATGCACTGCTACTACTTATTTTTTCTCTCTCTCAGTTCCTTAATTTAGTTGGTGCACTAGAAGGTAATGCCGAGGGTCCAACGGCGTTCAGTATACTGTCAAAGTCGTGGGTCTAAAGGTACTCTAGAACCATCCCTTCATAGGCACTCAGAACATTGTCTCCATATCATAAGAAGACTTCCACTCTGTAATTCAATTCATTCATTGATCATTTTATTTGTAATCGTTAGATGTGGTTCATATCATTTTCCTTTTTCATTTACATGACTATTGGCATTTTCATCATAATGTCAAACATTGCCATCTCGGTGTATCCAATGCATTTCGGGCATGCAAATATGCCCTTCATCAGGGACAACGACACTGTCAAAAATAATAGCTTTGGTCAGAAATAAGGTCAATGTTGTGATATGCATAAACAGTCACATTGTGGTGAAACGCAGTTTAAAAAGGTTTAGGTGAGGTAAGTGAACTCAAGATAAAACGTGATGGCCTAAACTGCATGCAATGTGTCTAAACGGTAAATATGGGTGATAAGGGTTTGTACAGACTCACATGTCTGGGATTTGCAATGATGAGGAAACCTGTAAAAAGATCAAATAAAAGAACAAGGTTCTAGCATCTATGCAACGTGTCCGTATCTAATCTTAGGTTCGCGCTGCCAGAGACAAACGTCTCTGTAACTAACCTTCAATTCGGTGGGAATGCCGGTTCCACGCGGGTCCTCTCGTGGGTACGAGCTGGTACATAGATCAGCCGTGTTTGTGTTATTTTAAAAGAAAGTTCCGGTCATGTGACGAATGACGCGTCACACTCATAGAAGAAAGACTATCAAACGAAAGCTTCACAAATGATCGCGTGCAAACTGGATGTGCACGTTATTATGGTGTTCTGGCCAGAACAAAATATAAAGATTATCACTAAATTAACAGTGATATTTGTGAAAAATAACGCGGACATTCTAAAAAAATAGGTTACCTCAAAAAGTATATCGGGAAAAAGTCGGGATTCGAACCATGGAGGTTCGCATTAATGTTATGAGGATTAGTGTTATGAGCCATAGGTAAAGTTAATGGGAATGAAGGTAATATGTGAGTGTAAGTGTCTGTTGGATATATGAACAGCACACAGTATACACAAGATACAGTCTAATATGAGCAATTGATATGATTTTATAGGTAACATGCAAATTCTATTCTGTCATTTAACCCCATTGGTTTCTGGGTAGACAATTTTTGTATCCAATAGTTCTCTCTCATCAATAGGTATTTGTTGTTGTTTCTCCCTTCAATTTTTTGGACTGTTTCCAGGATTATGAATTTAATTTGCGAAACATTATGACTTTCTTCTGTGAAATGCAGCGATAATGCTGATAAATCAAATCAGATTTATGGAATCAGATGCCCCTGTGGCAAGATTTACGTGGGGAAAACCGAGAGACGCATCAAAGTGCGGTTAACGGAGCACAGATCCAACATACGATTAAAGAATACCAAATCAGCATTATCGCTGCATTTCACAGAAGAAAGTCATAATGTTTCGCAAATTAAATTCATAATCCTGGAAACAGTCCAAAAAATTGAAGGGAGAAACAACAACAAATACCTATTGATGAGAGAGAACTATTGGATACAAAAATTGTCTACCCAGAAACCAATGGGGTTAAATGACAGAATAGAATTTGCATATTACCTATAAAATCATATCAATTGCTCATATTAGACTGTATCTTGTGTATACTGTGTGCTGTTCATATATCCAACAGACACTTACACTCACATATTACCTTCATTCCCATTAACTTTACCTATGGCTCATAACACTAATCCTCATAACATTAATGCGAACCTCCATGGTTCGAATCCCGACTTTTTCCCGATATACTTTTTGAGGTAACCTATTTTTTTAGAATGTCCGCGTTATTTTTCACAAATATCACTGTTAACTTAGTGATAATCTTTATATTTTGTTCTGGCCAGAACACCATAATAACGTGCACATCCAGTTTGCACGCGATCATTTGTGAAGCTTTCGTTTGATAGTCTTTCTTCTATGAGTGTGACGCGTCATTCGTCACATGACCGGAACTTTCTTTTAAAATAACACAAACACGGCTGATCTATGTACCAGCTCGTACCCACGAGAGGACCCGCGTGGAACCGGCATTCCCACCGAATTGAAGGTTAGTTACAGAGACGTTTGTCTCTGGCAGCGCGAACCTAAGATTAGATACGGACACGTTGCATAGATGCTAGAACCTTGTTCTTTTATTTGATCTTTTTACAGGTTTCCTCATCATTGGAAATCCCAGACATGTGAGTCTGTACAAACCCTTATCACCCATATTTACCGTTTAGACACATTGCATGCAGTTTAGGCCATCACGTTTTATCTTGAGTTCACTTACCTCACCTAAACCTTTTTAAACTGCGTTTCACCACAATGTGACTGTTTATGCATATCACAACATTGACCTTATTTCTGACCAAAGCTATTATTTTTGACAGTGTCGTTGTCCCTGATGAAGGGCATATTTGCATGCCCGAAATGCATTGGATACACCGAGATGGCAATGTTTGACATTATGATGAAAATGCCAATAATCATGTAAATGAAAAAGGAAAATGATATGAACCACATCTAACGATTACAAATAAAATGATCAATGAATGAATTGAATTACAGAGTGGAAGTCTTCTTATGATATGGAGACAATGTTCTGAGTGCCTATGAAGGGATGGTTCTAGAGTACCTTTAGACCCACGACTTTGACAATATATTATATGTCATTTAGGGCCATATGTATAAAAATCCGCATTTGCGCATTTCAAATAGCGTTTTTTTGTGAATCGCTATTTGAGAATCGCAAAATGCTATGTATGTAGGATTTGCAATACATTTTGTGAATCCTACATATTCCTTAATTGTGAATCTCAAATTACGATTCGCAATTAAGAAATACCTCCCCAATCACTCCTATGGGCATAGAGGCTTATGGGAATGAATGGGAAGACATTCTCAATTTACGATTAGCAATTAGTGAATCGCAAATTGAGAATGCAATTTCAAGGGTGCAAGGGAGTCAAAAGGACACCCTGTTGAACCCCTGAAATAAGCATAGGTGCACATGTGGCGTACATACATGCCCTAAGGGCATGTATGTTCTTCACATAGCATTTTGAAAAATGCAAAAAAGTGCATTTCTCAAAGAAATCGCAAATTACCACCAACTTGAAGTTGGTGGTAATTTGCGATTCCTTAAGGCCAAATTGCATTTTTTGGTGCTTCTTACATTGCATTTAAGGAATCGCATAATTTGCGATTCCTTAAATGCAATAACAAAATATGGAATCACAAATTTTGCAATTCCTTATTTTGCACGCAGATTTTCCTCATAAATACCACAAAGCAAAATTGTGATCGCAAACGCCGAAATTCTGTGAATTTCGACATTTGTGATTGCAATTTTGCTTGATACATATGCCCTTAGACAGTAGAGCGTCCTTATTGCATAAAGATGTCCACGTTTCAGCCCCAAAGGTATAACTGACAAGAGCCATCATCGGGACTGGGTTAAAAGACTACTGAAGAAAGCAACCAAAAAATAAAAAAGAGGAGGGGAGCCAGTCACCCAGTGATGTAAAGATTAACTATGGAGAGAAGGCTGAGGAATTAAAGCAAGCATTTGCAATGCAATAGGTCTCGCATTTGCGAGACTTAGAGCTATTGACGCTGTAAATGACAAGTGGACTGGACATATAAACAAGCATTTGCGGTGCAATCAGTTTCGCATTTGTGAAAGTTAGAGCTCTTGGTGTTGAAAATGACAATGTTTTTTAGTTTTGTTTTGTTGTGTGTAGTGATGATATATGCATAGCGCGATTACCATTTGTATGACCTGGCAGCGCTTGAGAACCAGAAAACGGGAAATAGGTTAGGAGGGAGGGGAGACAAAAACAATATGCTGGATGATAAAAACAAAGTAACAACATCCTGGAAATAGAAAACACTATTAAGGAATGCAAGATTAATTAAAGGGTGTAAGATATAAGCAGGAACAACATGGTTACCTTAACCCTTTTACATTAACTATTCAGAAATCAATGAGTATTTTTGCCTGAAAAGTTAAGAACATGAATAAAGGGCCAGAAAGGACCTGTTTCAATGCCCATTGCTTATAACCCTACAAAACGTAAGCAGTATGTTTTAAAAAGACCATAGGGCATATTAGTAATGGCCAGCGATAATCATCGCTGGCCGTGCTTAGCAATAATTAGATTAGCGCAGGCTATCTCTGCTTTTTATCACATTGGTAGCGTGTAATTAACAACGCGTTACTCCAGGGCGATAAGAATTCCAGAGATAGCGAGGTTATCTCCCTTTTGCAATGAACATCACTGTTTTTTTAGCGATTTTCCCTGCAAAAAGACGATAACTCTGCTGATACGACCCACAGGGTCCTATCAGCACAATCCACCCCCTATGTTAGGGGTGGCTAAGTCAAGAATTTAGCAGATGTTAGTTTTTGGAGAAAACAGCAGTTTTCTCCAAAAACTAACATCTGCTAAAATGCTAGGGCATCCTTGCTGATAGCGTGAAGCCGCTTATGCATGTTAGCACCCTCTTGTAAAAAGGGCAATATTTTTATCTCCGTTTTTATGGCTTTTTAAGCCAAGAAAGAGGAGGTAAATATGCCCCCACATCCTTGAACACAGAGAAGCGGCACAAATTTTATAAACTAAAATAAGGAAAACAACTGATAAGGATCCCATTAACCAGTTATTGCAGAACCTCCAGGAATGGTCACCTCCCCACTCCGGCAAACAATGCTGTTCAAAGAAAGAGGAGAAAACGAAAGTAGCACTTCTCTGGTAAACTTTGTAAAGTGACACTAATGTGTGTGGTTGTGAATAAAACCAATCTGGCCGTTGTGCATCCACTCTGTATTGCTTTATTCAGTTTTTTGTTTTTGTTTCACATTTTTAACCTTTTTATTCTCTCCCTCCCGAGGCTGCTTTTTGGAAATTAAAAATGCTAGAAAAAGACGACATTTGCAGCCAAAGTGTGTGTTTCTTTTTTGATTCATTTCATAGGGGAACAAATAAAGGAAAGGAAAGGAGAGGAAAGAGAAGGTAAGAGCCATGTGTAGAAGTAATAGCTTTAAACAAGTGAGAAGCAGAGAGACGGAAAGAAGGGGTATAAGACGAGGAGAGGGAGCGGCACAGCAGGAGAAGCGAACACTGTTGTTCAAAGAAAGAAGAGAAAACAAAAGTAGCGCTTCACTTGCAATAAAGTGTTTTGTAGTGAATAAAACCCATCGGGCCACTTTTCGTATTTTGAACCTTTTTCCTCTCTCTCCGTTCTGAGGCTGCACTTTGGAATAGAAAAATGTCAGAAAAAGACATTTGCAGCCAAAGTGTTGCTTTCTTTTTTGGGTCCATTTCACAGGGGAACATATCAAGGAAAGGAGAAGAGAGAGAGGGTCAGAGCTGTTTGTTGAAGTCATGCTTTTCAGCAAGTGAGCTGAGGAGCATACCGAATGCCATCAGATATCCTCATTGGGAAATTTTAGCGTGGAGAGCTGCCACTTTGGAACTGGAGAACTTGTGCTCACATGAAGCACTCCAATACCTTCCAGTCAGATTTGCGATGCAACTGCAAAATAAATAACAGGAAATCAGTGCCTCCATTAGTGTACGTAGACACAGAAGGGCTCGAAACTGTGCATGCCTAATTGCAAAGTGAAATAAAACACCACTTCATATTAGTGGACAGAGCAGTTGCTTCGATTATAATACATATGTCCTCATTGGAAAATGTTAGTGTGACGAGTTCCCACATTTCGAAACTTGAGAACTGATGCTCATGTAAAGTGCTCCAATACATTCCTGTCTGGTTCGCACTACATCTGCAAAAAAATCAAGCAGTGTTGTGAGGGTGCAGTACAACAGCCTGTCAATAGGTGTCCCTTGGGACCTCTTTTGGCCACATGGTACTGCACCCTGCAACATGGCTAGGCCAAGGATATGGCACAGTGGTGAGAGCTGAGGATCTGTGTTTGAGTCTGCTGTCAGCTCAACATTGAGTGATTGTGGGCTGATTGTTTAATGTCCCTAAGCCCATGGCTAGGTGTGCTATATAAATAAAAGTGTTTAATGTAAAATAACATAAGAATTCAATGCAGGGATCTCGGAGGCGGGCAAACAGTGTCGTGCAGTAGGGTGGGGTAGATGGCAAAGGGATATTAAACAAGAGCACTGCATTGCAAATTATGCTTAAAGCAACTAAAATACAAACAAAACAAGCAAAACCGCAGTGGCCTGTGAGGGGGGCCTGAGAGCAGTGATGGGTGAGGGGAGGCACGGGGAGATAAAGCAAATGATGGAACCGAAGTTTCATTGAACAAGTAAACAGAACATTTAATGAGCAAAGAGGCAGGCTAACTAAAAAAAGAGTTCTCTATAAGTAGAAGTAACCAGAAAGAGTAAGAGCACATGTAAGATGGCCAGCCCTCATGGAAGGATACAAAATCCCAAAAGGAGGGACTTCGATGTGTATTCACCAATGAAAAGGCAGCATTTCTTAATGACAGCAAAAGGAACCAATGTAAAAGATGGGCTCCACACTCACAGGCTGACAACGTACTGTAGATGAATGAAGCTCCACCCTCGCCGGCTGTCGCCGGCTGTCAGCTCCTCTAATGAATCCCCTGTAGAGGCATGAAATTTCACACTCGTCGGCATTCCACGCCTTGCCTGTAGATGCCTGAATATCCACACTCACAGGCTGACAGCTCCTCTCCTGTATCCCCAGTAGATGCATGAAGCTCCACACGCACCAGCTGGAGACTCCTCTCATGTAGATGCATGAATCTCCACGCTCACAGGCTGACAGCTCATGTCCTGTTGATACATGAAGGTCCACACCTACAGGCAGAAAGCTCCTCTCCTCTCCAGAAGAGGAGTCACCAGCTGGTGACTCCTCTCCTGTAGATACATGAAGCTCCACACTCACCAGCTGGTGACTCCTCTCCTGCATCTCCTGTAAATGCATGAAGGTCCACACTCACAGGATGACAGCTCCTCTCCTGTATCCCCTGTAGATGCATGAAGATTCACGCTCACCGGCTGACAGCTCCTCTCCTGTAGCTCCTGTAAATGCATGAAGGTCCTTACTCACAGGATGACAGCTCCTCTTCTGTAGATGCATGAAGCTTCATGCTCACCCGCTGACAGCTCCTCTCCTGTAGCTCCTGTCAATGCGTGAAGCTCCACACTCACCAGCTGACAATTCATGTCCTGTAGCTCCTACAGCAATATCGGAAGCGTCCGCTTAACATTTCAATCCCGCTGGCTTGTGATGCCTCTCCTGCAGATGCATGCAGCTTCACACCTACAGACTGTCAGCTCCCCTTCTGTATCCCCTGTTGATGCATTATGCTCCACACTCACTAGCTGACAGCTCCTCTCCTACATCTCCTGTAAATGCATGAATGTCCACACTCACAGGATGACAGCTCCTCTCCTGTAAATGCATGAAGATTCACGCTCACCGGCTGACAGCATCCTGGGATCCCTCATTGTCCTAGTACATCTACCGCCTCGGTCCTCGCCCCCCTAACTGTTACCTATCTTAATACACGGTCGATGGTGAAACACCAACTGGAGATCTTCCAACTACTCGACGCTGGTACCATCGATATTCTCCTTTTGACAGAAACCTGGCTGACGGACGACTCCGCACCTGATATTCTTGCTGCAATCCCTAATGGCTACTATTTACTCCACTCCAATCGCCCTCAAGGCAAATCAGGCGGCGGAGTCGCAGCTATTATACATCATAAGCATAAATTCACCACCTTAGAAAGGATCAGACTTCCTGGTGTCGATAGTCTTGTACTACAATTCACCTCTTCTAAGTTTGCCTTTATTTGTGCCCTCTTTTATCGACCCCCCGATCACATGCCCTCATTCCCTCAGCTTTTTGGAGAACAGATATCTCATCTTGCCCTTAATTATGCCAAAATCATTGTTATTGGTGATTTCAACTACTGGCCTCTAGATCCTGGTGAAAGCAACCTATCGGTCGAATTCTCCAATCTATTGACTGGCCTAAACTTCACCCAAAATATTGATAAGGCTACTTACATCAAGGGGCACATTCTCGATCAAGCTTGGACCTCTAATATCACAATCACTCCCCCTACCATTTCTCCTTCTCCCTGGTCTGATCACTTCTTTATCTCCTTTGTCATTACTCAGACCCCCTACGTCCCCCCACCCCTGTCAACAACTTCATAGCCCGAAACTGGACACGAGTTGATCAGAGTGAATTTCACAGTCTCTTGATTTCCTTGGCCCCTAAGGAACTGTCTTCTACCTTCGCCCAAGCTTCTAGCATTGTTAACTGGCTGGAATCAGCATGTGATAAAGTCGCCCCAATGAAAAAAATTAAAACTAAGCGCCCTCACGACGCTCAGCGCTTGTTTTCTGAGGATCTAAAAAAGGAGAAACTAGCCCTGCGACAGGCTGAACGCCGTTGGCGGCGCCACTACACCCCTGAGGAGAAAACTATCTACATCTCCCTGTTAAACCAATATAAAAATTCTATCTTACAAACCAAATCCACATATTTCTCTCAAAAAATCATTAATTCCTCGTCCAAATCCAAAGATGTTTTCTCCATTGTTAATGAGCTCACTCTACCAGACCGGGTACTAGCTAAGCCGGTCCCCTCTCAGGTACTGTGTGACTCATTAAACGCCTTTTTCATTTAAAAAATTGCTCTCATCAAAAACAATATTCCGCCCCCAACCCCATGTTTGATTCCTGCTAACACTTGTGGAAATCCACTGGTGCTAGACCATATCCCCCCAATCTCAAAGCCAGAGTTTTTGGCCCTCCTAAATAGAGTAAACTCTGGCTCCCCAAATGACAGTTGCCCCCCTGAGGTCTTAAAAAAAGCCTTTCGAGCCTACCCCGATCCTCCACTTTCATTACTCAATAGCTCTCTGACCACTGGCACTGTTCCTGACTTTTTTTTAATGTGCCGCAGTGGTGCCTATTCTTAAAAAACCCAATGCGGACCCCCTAGTACTGAGTAACTTCCGCCCCATTTCCCTACTCCCTTTTCTCAGTAAAATTCTAGAGGCCCATGTGACTAATTGTCTCAGTGCCTTCCCAATTTCTGGATCCCCAGCAGGCGGGCTTTCGGCCGGGACACTCTACTGAGGCTGTTATTGTGGCTGTGATGGACGAACTCAGGAAGTCAAGTCAAGTCAAGTCATAAAATTTATATAGCGCACTACATACCCAGAGGGTTTCAAGGCGCTTAGGAAGGGGAGGAGGATTATTTGTCAAAAATCCACGTTTTAAGCTGTTTTCTGAACGCTAGGTGATTCTGGGTGAGGCGAAGGTAAGCGGGGAGTGAGTTCCATGTTCTGGCAGCCAGGTATGAAAAGGATCTGCCTCCCATGGTGGTCTTGTTGATGCGAGGTACAGTGGCGAGGGCTTGGCTGGAAGAGCGAAGTTGGCGGGAGGGGGTGTAGAAGGACAGTCGAGAGTTGAGGCAATCTGGTCCGATGTCGTAGAGTGATTTGTGTGCGTGGGTAAGCAGACGGAAAGTAATCCTCTTATTGACGGGTAGCCAGTGGAGGTCTTTAAGGTGACCAGAGATGTGTTCGTTGCGTGGGATGTCTAATATGAGCCTGGCTGAGGCGTTTTGGATTCATTGTAGTTTCTTCTGGAGTTTAGCGGTGGTACCTGTGTAGAGGGTGTTTCCGTAGTCCAGTCGGCTCGTGACCAGGGCATGGGTGACTGTTTTCCTTGTTTCGGTGGGTATCCAGCGAAATGTTTTTCTGAGCATGCGAAGAATGTTAAAGCAGGAAGAGGATACGGCGCTGACTTGTCTGTTCATAGAGAGTGAAGAATCCAGGATGACGCCAAGGTTCCGTGCGTGGTCTGTCGGGATGGGTGCATTTCCGAGGGCTTCCGGCCACCAGGAGTCGTCCCATGCAGAGGGGGATTTACCTAAGATGAGGACTTCTGTTTTGTCTGAGTTCAGTTTCAGACGGCTTTGTTTCATCCATTCGGCGACTTCTTTCATTCCTTTGTGTAGGTTAGTTTTGGCGGTGCTGGGGTCCTTGGTGAGAGATAGGATCAGTTGAGTGTCATCCGCGTAAGAGATGATGTTGAGGTTGTGTTGGCGGGCGATGGCCGCGAGGGGGCTCATGTATACGTTGAAGAGGGTGGGGCTGAGTGAGGATCCTTGTGGTACGCCGCAGATGATTTCAGAGGCCTCGGACGTGAATGGTGGGAGGCGGACTCTCTGGGTTCTTCCGGTGAGGAACGAGGTGATCCATTCCAGTGCCTTTCCTTGGATTCCGATGTTTCTGAGGCGTTGTAAAAGGGTGCTGTGGCAGACTGTGTCGAAGGCTGCAGAGAGGTCGAGGAGGATGAGGGCGACTGTGTCTCCATTGTCCAGTAGAGTTCGAATGTCGTCTGTTGCTGCGATGAGGGCGGTCTCAGTGCTGTGTTTGGCTCGGAAGCCAGATTGTGAGGGGTCGAGTGATTTGTTGGCTTCGAGGAAGGCGGCGAGCTGGTTGTTGACAGCTTTCTCGATGACTTTGGCCGGGAATGGAAGAAGCGAGATGGGGCGGTAGTTTTTGAGTTCAGTGGGGTCTGCTGTTGGTTTTTTCAGAAGGGCGGTGAGTTCAGCGCGTTTCCAGTCTTCTGGGAAGGTAGCGGAGTAGAAGGAGCAGTTGATGACGTCTCAGAGGTGCGGAGCTATGATGGAGTCTGCTTTGTTGAAGATGTGGTGAGGGCATGGGTCTGTGGGGGATCCAGAGTGGATGGAATTCATCAGGCGGATGGTGTCCTCAGTGGAGATTGGGTTCCAGGCGTTAAGGGTGTTAACGAGGGGAAGATGGTCAGCTGATGGTAGGGTGGGTTGGCTTCCGGGTTGGTTGTCAAAGCTGTTGTGGATGTCAGCAATCTTGTTGTGGAAAAAAGAGGCTAGGGAATCGCAGAGGGTTTGAGAGGGGGTGATGTCGTTGGAGTTGGCCGAGGGGTTGGAAAATTCCTTGACGATGTTGAAAAGTTCCTTGCTGTTGTGGGCGTTGTTGTCAAGTCGATCCTTGAATGCTGTTTTCTTGGCTTTTCGGATCAGTTGGTGGTGAGTACGGATGGCGCTTTTGAAGGCGTCCTTGGTGTTGGTGGATGGGTCTTTTTTCCAGGCCTTTTCAAGGGAGCGGCACAGTTTCTTGGAATTCTTGAGGTCATCGTTGAACCATGAGGCCTTCTTGATGCCAAGTTTGTGTTGACGTTTTTTCAGTGGTGCTAAGGTGTCGGCGGTGTTGGATAGCCAGAGGGTGAGGTTGGAGGCGGCTTCGTTGGCGTTAGAAGAGAGGGCTGGGGAGGTTTGAAGGAGCGATGTGGAGATCTGCTCCGTGGTGATTTTGTTCCAGTTTCTTTGTAGAGTTGGTTGGAGGTGGATGATGGGTTTCGGCTTGTTGTAGGTGAAGTGAACGCAGCTGTGGTCAGTCCAGAGGAGATTCGTAGTGTGGCTGAAGGAGACATGGTTGCTGGAGGTGAAGATGGGGTCGAGTGTGTGACCTGCGATGTGGGTGGGGGAAGTGACCAGTTGTTTAAGTCCGAGGTTGGCGAGGTTGTCCAAGAGGGTGGCGGTGTTGCGGTCGTTGATCTTTTCAAGGTGGAAGTTGAGGTCTCCCAGAAGGATGTAGTCTTTGGAGGGGAGCGCGTGTGGGGTGATGAAGTCCGTGATGTCTTCACTGAATTTTGCGCGGGGTCCTGGTGGTCTGTAGAGGAGAGTGCCTCGGAGTGTGGTTTTGGGGTCGATGTGGATCTGGAAGTGAAGGTGTTCGGAGTTAGCGAGGTTGGCGTCAGAGCTGGTTGAGATGCGGATTGATTTCTTATGGACGATAGCGATTCCTCCTCCTGTATGGTCTGTGCGGTCCTTGCGTGTGATCTTATAGTCATCAGGGATAGCGATGGCGATGTCAGGGGCGGAGGCAGCGTTCATCCATGTTTCCGTTAGGAAGGCGACGTCAGGAGAGATGGTGTCTAGTAGGTTCCAAAGGTCAATGGCGTGCCTGTGGACCGAGCGGGTGTTGAGAAGGATGCATTCTAGGTGGTTGGGGTCGGTAATCTGTGTTGTGGTCGCAGCGGAGATGTTGTCGGTGCCGCTAAATTTGCAGGAGAGGCAGGAGAACGGTCCATTGGTGCGTCCAGGAGCGGCTTGGACGCAGTTGGGGGCGCGACCGGGGTTAAGGGCTAGGAGGGTGGCGGCATCGTAGGTAACGCGGGGGGGCTGGGCAGCGCGAGGGGCAGGGGGACTGGCGCTGGGCGCGGTCCAGGCGCGGACGGGCGTAGACGGGCTTACCTTTGGCGCACCTTCGGCGCGGCCGTAGCGCGTGGACGCTGCGCGTGGGGGCATTGGCCATAAATGGATGGTGGGGGGGAGGGGCGAGGGCGCTTCAGCTGGGAGGCGGGGCGGGCAAAGGACGACGACAACAACAACAAAATGGAGGTGGAGGGGTCAGGGCGTCAGGAGCGCTAGGGGGGAAACGCTAATACTACTATAGTGAGACGCTACGGAACAAAATGCTAATGAGATAAAGCGGCGAGATGAAAACACAATATGCAACAGAGTCACGCTAGCAGAAACGCACTTTAAATGGGCAAATCGGTAAATTCAGTAATTAAATGGGCAAAGCGGCAGTTCCAGCACGCAGCGGTAATGAGGGCACACAGCAGGCAGTAATTATTAAACGCAGACCAGGTTAGAGCGTAAGCGCTGCACAAACGATACCTCAGCAGCAGGGGAGCGACCACTCAGCTTGGAACAACATTCCCTAGGCCCTTGTGCTTCTGGATTTGTTGGCTGCTTTCGACACGGTCGATCACACCCTTTTGATCGACCGTGTCGGCAGCGCCGGCATCCGGGGCACAGCGCTAGAGTGGATCAGATCCTTCTTATTCCATCGCTCCCAGGCTGTTCGCCTATCCCCCTTCTCAGCCACCCCTGAGAAACTAACCTGTGGGGTTCCACAAGAATCGGTCCTATCACCACTTTTATTCAACCTATATATGCAACCCCTGATTCAATCCCTACACAACTATCCTGTTACCATCTTCAATTACGCTGATGACATTCAAATGGTCTTTAATCTTAACTCCACACCCACATCCATCGCTGACTTTCAGTCTACTATGACCTTTATTGGAGAATGGATGTCCCAAAGCCAATTGAAATTGAATCCCAACAAAACGGAGCTGGTTCTAACAAGAGGCCCCTTTAATCCCTGGAACCCCAATTTTTGGCCACCATCTTGGGGCTCCGCTCCTTCCCCTTCTGATTCCATAAATAGTTTAGGGGTCACCATCAGCAAAGATCTTTCATTGGCACCCCAGATCAAGGCAGTTACTTCATCATGCTTTTTCCAACTACGACGAATTCGAAAAATCTCCAGGTTTCTGACCACTGAGGCCCTTGTACTGGTCATTATGGCATTGGTTATCTCCCGCCTTGATTATGCCAGCGTTCTCTACGTTGGCATTCCAGCTTACCAACTTCGCCAATTACAACTGGTGCAGAATCAAGCGGCGAGACTTGTATTTCGTCAACCTAGACATCAACATGTCTCCCCCATATTGAAAAGGCTTCATTGGCTGCCAGTGGCGAAACGTGGTATTTTCAAACTTGGCTGCACCGTCTTGAAATCTTTGACTGGCCATGGCCCTGCCTTTGTAACATCTAGGATCCATCGTTACGTCCCCTCCCGTAACCTGCGCTCCTTGCACCACAACCTTCTTTCTGTCCCTTCCTTCAAGCGGAAGAAACACGGCGGCCTTGGGTTCTCTTTTCTGGCACCCAAAACTTGGAATTCTCTCCCCTACGAACTCCGGTCAACCTCCCGCTACATGTCCTTCAGGAAACTACTAAAAACCCACCTGTTCCGACAAGCATATGATGACTGAACACCGGCTCCCTGTCCCCTCCTGAGTTTATCTGCCCCATAGCGCCATGAAACCAGTGGTGTCCGAGCGCTCTACAAATAATTTTCACATTACAGCACCTCTCCTGTAGCCCCTGCAGATGCATGAATCTCCACACTCACAGGATGACAGCTCATGTCCTGTAGATCCATTATGTTCCACACTCAAAGGCTGACAGCACCACTCCTGTATCCCCTGTAGATATATGACGCTCTACACTCACCGGCAGGTGACTGCTCTCTTGTGGATGCATGAAGCTCCACTCTCACAGGCTGGCGAATCCTTGCCTGTAGATGCATAAATCTCCACATTCACAGGCTGACAGCTCCTCTCCTGTAGCCCCTGTAGATGCATGAAGCTCCACACGCACCAGCTGGAGACTCCTCATGTAGATGCATGAATCTCCATGCTCACAGGCTAACCGCTCCTCTCCTGCAGATGCATGAAGCTCCATACTCACGGTGACAGCTCATGTCCTGTAGATACGTGAAGATCCACACCTACAGGCTGAAAGCTTCTCTCCTGTAGATGCATGAAGGTAAACATTCACCAGCTGGTGACTCCTCTCCTGTAGATACATGAAGCTCCACACTCCCCGGCTGGTGACTCCTCTCTTGTTGATGCATGAAGGTTCACACCTATAGGCTGACAGCTCCTCTCCTGTATCACCTGTAGATGCATGAAGCTCCACACTCACAAGCTGACAGCTCCTTTCCTGTAGATGCAGAAAGATCTGCACTCACTGATTGGCGACTCCTCTCCTGTAGATCCATGAAGCTTCACACCTACAGGCTGTAATCCCCCCCGTGTCCCCTGTAGATGCATTTAGCTCCACACTCACCGACTGGCGACTCCTCTCCTGTAGATGCATAAAGGTCCACACTCATAGGAGGACAGCTCCTCTCCTGTAACTGCATGAAGGTTCACACCTACAGGCTGACTGCTCCTCTCCTGTAGCCCCTGTTGATGCATGAAACTCCACACTCACAGGCTGACAGCTCCTCTTCTGTATCTCCTGTAGATGCATGAAGCTTCACACTCGCATATTATTCCTGACAGCTCGTGTCCTGTAAATGCATGAAGCTTCACGCTCACCAGCAGACAGCTCCTCTCCTGTATCTCCTGTAAATGCATGAAGGTCCACACTCACAGGATGACAGCTCCTCTCCTGTATCTCCTGTAAATGCATGAAGGTCCACACTCACAGGATGGCAGCTCCTCTCCTGTAGATGCATGAAGCCTCATGCTCGCCGGCTGACAGTTCCTCTCCTGTAGGTCCTGTCGATGCCTGAAGCCCCACACTCACCAGCTGACAATTCATATCCTGTAGATGCATAAGGTTTCACTCCCACTGGCTTGTGATGCCTCTCCTGTAGATGCATGAAGGTTCACATCTATAGGCTGACAGCTCCTCTTCTGTAGCCCCTGCAGAGGCATGAATCTCCACACTCACAGGATGACAGCTCATGTCCTAAAGATGCATTATGCTCCACACTCGAAGGCTGACAGCACCACTCCTGTATCCCCTGTAGATGTATGAAGCTCTACACTCATCGGCAGGTGACTGCTCTCTTGTGGATGCATGAAACTCCACTCTCACCGGCTGGCCACTCCTTGCCTGTAGATGCATGAATATCCACACTCACAGGCTAAAAGCTCCTCTCCTGTATCTCCTGTAGATATATGAATCTCCACACTCACAGGATGACAGCTCATGTCCTAAAGATGCATTATGCTCCACACTCGAAGGCTGACAGCACCACTCCTGTATCCCCTGTAGATGTATGATGCTCTACACTCATCGGCAGGTGACTCTTCTCCTGTGGATGCATGAAACGCCACTATAACCGGCTGGCCACTCCTTGCCTGTAGATGCATGAATATCCACACTCACAGGCTAAAAGCTCCTCTCCTGTATCTCCTGTAGATGCATGAAGCTCCACACGCACCAGCTGAAGACTCCTCTCATGTAGATGCATGAATCTCTACGCTCACAGGCTGACAGCTCATGTCCTGTAGATGCATGAATCTCTACTCACAGGCTGATAGCTCATGTCCTATAGATGCATGAAGCTAAACACTAACCAGCTGGTGACTCCCCTCCTATAGATGCATGAAGCTCCAGGCTCACAGGCTGAAAACTCATGTCCTGTAGGTAGATACATGAAGGTCCACACCTACAGGCTGACAGCTTCTCTCCTGTAGATACATGAAGCTCCACACTCACAGGCTCACAGCTCGTGTCCTGTAGGTAGATACATGAAGGTCCAAACCTACAGGCTGAAAGCTCCTCTCCTGTAGATGCATGAAGCTAAACACTCACCAGCTCGTGACTCCCCTCCTGTAGATGCATGTTATTGAAACTCCACGCTCACCGGCTGGTGACAGTAGATGCATGAAGGTTCACACCTACAGCCTGACAGCTCCTCGCCGGTAGCTCCTGTGGATGCGTGAAGCTCCACACTCACAGGCTGGCAGACTTGCTCATTCCCTGCAGGGTCGGTTTTCCAGGGCAGGATATCGGTCAGTGCCCAGGGGGCTTGTGGCAAAGGCCAGTGGGTGGGCCGTTTTTTCAGCTGCAAATACATTCCCAACATCTGCGCGGGTTGTCTTGTCCGTTGGCACACAACCGGACAGGCTGCTGCAGACTTGGAGCAGAAGTCGGACACAGTATAACCAAGTACAGACCCTGAGTGCACATTGTCATGTGCAGTGGGACACTGGGCCAGTCTGAGCAGGCACAGCATGTGGTAGGTGCTCCATCCCCCATCCTGAGTCACTGAGCGCTACAATGAGGCCTCAGGAAGAGTGATGCTGTGTTTGGGCATCACAGCTGGCACTAATGTCACCTGTGGGTGGAGTGAAAGGGAGTTGTAGGTGCAAGGAGACAGATTACAAGTGGTGGCCATTTGAGAGCCTCTACAATTGTCTCCAGCGCAGTCAGAGGAGCCCTGGGTGGCTACTGCCACCTTGACATCTTCACAACCACGAGGGGGCTTCTGCTGTCCATGAAGAAAACATTCAAAAGTATGGATAAAAAACAAGTTCAGCAAAAATTTAACTTTTTTTGACAACTCAAAAAATTGTTTTCGAACAACATTACTGTGAAAAAAAAATGAATCCTGCTAGAAAATGAGGAATGGAGAATAGACATGGCTGGGGAGTTATAAAAAGGAATGAGCGAGAGGTGCAGTGTGGAAACAAAAGGAACACGCATTTGCAATGCAATAGGTCTCGCATTTACGTGAGTTTGAGCTATTGACATTGCAAATAACAATGCCTTTTATTTTTGTTTTTGTCTTAAACTCGCGTAAATGTGGGACCTATTGCATTGCAAATGCTTGTTATTAGAAGGTCACTCCAGCCGGCCCTAGTACTCATTTACTGTGCTAAATTAAATGCTTGTTTGCAGGGTTCTCTGCACAGTGGAATGACTTCAGATGGGCGCATACTTAGGGGCAGATTTACAAGCCCCTTGCGCCTCTTTTACTCCGCTGTTTCGTCACTTTTGTGATGCAGTGGCAGCGCAAAGCCAGCGCCACGGTGCGGGGCAATTACAACGTGACGCATCTGGGAGATGCATCACGTTGTAAAGCCCTGCGCCACATGTAGGCATTCTAGCGCATGGGGGGGCGTTCCGGTGCAGGAACGCCTCCTAAAAGTGGCTGAGTGAAATCTACAAGATTTCACTCACTCACTTTTAAGGCCATGCTGCGTCAAAACCCTGCGCCTGCTTGAAGCAGGTGTAAGGATTGACACAGCATTTGAAAGATAGGGCCCCACCCGAGCCTTGCTGGAGCTGCGTCGCGCTTGCGACACCACTCCAGCTATGCACCGCCTTTACTGCAGCAGATGCGTCACGCATATGTCCAATTTTGCCCCATGGTGCGCCGTATTGTAAATGCAGCGCATCCCTGGTGGCGGAGCTGTGGCGTAAAATAACTGGCACATCCCTACTGATATGCAGGGATGTGCCAGTTATTGTAAATCTGCCCCTGAATTTTTATGCGTACACTCAAACAACCAAGGATCAGCCGAGCTAGCAAGTGCTAGTGCCGCAGTGAGTGTAGAATTGTGCCTCTAAAGTGCGCAGTGTCAATCAAATGACACGGATACAGTATAATGATCAAATACTAAAGACCACGCCTGGCACACAGCGATCCCTGCTTTTATTCAGCCCCTTACTTTGGACGCCAGACTGAACTAATCCCTGGATGGCCACGGGGATGGACATTCATGTTGCCCACGTGCTCACTCCCCCCTAAACTTAGTGGGCAAGTCCACTCGACCCACAACACAACAGTGAGAGCCAGAAGAGACCGTTTAAAGACAATAGACAGCTGGCGCTCTATTAAGATGGGCATGATAATGCATTCTATGCCACCCTGAAAAGCACTGCATGACAATTTCACACCTTGCGGTGAAGCGAAGAGAAACATTAACTTGCACATCCCGGTCTGCAGAGGCAAACCTGAATGAAAGCATGACAAACAAGACATAAAAATATACTACCGTGATTTAAGCAGGTCTGTGGGAAAAAATAGAGGTTAAACGACAAAAAGCATTATCAACTTGTATATTGTCCATAAATATAGGGTGCCCTGCACATTATTTCCCATTTGTGTGTAGAAGAGCACCCCCATGATGGATCATAATCAAAAGCAACAAACAATGCCAGTGTTGGGCCATACTTTAGGACTATTCCATTTAATTTAATTACAAAAAGCATCCTACTAATTAAGAAAAGATAACAGCTCAGCACTCACCTGATATGTGATCAAAAGAGGGTTTAGAAGTCTTGAAACCTCTTGGGTCCTCTAAACCAAGGCCATACTTTGCGAAGGAAAAATAGTATGAGCACAGCAAGGCCATATTGTTTCAGCCTCATAAGACTCCCTGCAGCTACAATGTAAGCTGCCACGGGGTGATATCTCTTCAGAGTGGGGCCAATGCAAAAGACCAATTTTTGATATTGTTTCTTTCAAGAAGCGCTGGACTGGAGCGAACAGAGGGCTGGAGGCAGGAAAAACAAGCGTTCACCATTGAGGGAAGGCAGCCGCTGTTTATTTTTGCATCGCGCTTTCACTTTAAGTGAAAGAAAAATGCAAAAATAAACACGCAGCGCCCTGTCTCCTTTTAGGATGGCCCATCCGGAATGGATCTCAGGGCTTGTTTATATAACACGCCTCCTTGAGATAAGAAATTGCTTCACGACAGCCGTGAAGCAGGCGATCCAGTCCGGATGGGCCGGACCAAAAGGCGAAAGGGAGGCAATGCAAACAGCTAATTTCCAATGGCAGCCCACCATTTAGCATAAACGGTGATGCCAGCCAATGTAAATGAGGGGCGGGGCTTCAAAAACCCACTTCTGAAATCCCTCTCTCACAATATCTCTCACCAGTGGCAGCGCATGCGCTGCAACGCTAGGCGAGACCTAAAAATGAGAGGGGCAGAGTGGAGAAGATTGATTAAAAGAGGGAAGAGAAAAGGAAACTAGGAGAGAAAAAATAACTCCCCTCATCCTAACTAAGCAACGTTTCGTGACAAGTCATTATCCACAAGTGTGGTCCCCGTTTTCGTTTGGTGGCCGGACCATTCCCACCCTGCTTCCTGGGACCTAGGGACGCTGGCTGCGCTGCTGGCTTTGAGGCGCAGTAATGCGTCGCGCACTGTGCTCTCCAGATGATGGATGGCCGGGGCCGGCCCCATCCGTCTCCCAGTGGCAGGCGCGCCCGCAGGGCTGTCCTGTGACGACGGCACATCTGCCGCTGGCCTCACCTCATTAGATGATCTTATCTGTCGAGCAGCCGGGCGGTGACCCGTTGTCTGTGGTGCTGCAGGCAGTGCATGGGTGGATGCGTCGTAGCACCTAATGAGAGGGCTGGCAGGTACGTTGACCAGAAGGTTAAAGCCAAAAACCAGGGCATTTCCCAAAAATAGAAGGATACAATTTTACTTCAACCCAGCGCGCTGCTCCTTAGCAGAGAATTACAGAAGTGGCAGTAAGAACATACATAAAATGTCATTTTTAAAGCCAGTAGCATGCCTGTTAATTACACTTTTTCTTATAACAGCTGGTAACTATCCCTGCTTTGCAAAACATAAAAAGATACCTCCCACCGTTTTCAGCCGACCCTCTCTAAAACCCGGAACATGAGCTTAATTTTCAGAAATATGCTGGGACAGCTGGTGGAAAAGTGGGACGGCCCGGGAAAATCCGGGACTCCTGGTCACCCTACTGGCAGGTACCCGGAGACGGTGGCACAGAGGCTATGGTCCTGGTGAAGCCCATCGATCCCACCTCTGGTAGTGCTAGGTCACCACTTGCTGGCAATTTAATAGATTGTAATTCGGTGAAACAATGGCAGATGCGGTGTGACTGTCACAACATGCTGTGGCTCGTGACACCTCTGGCGAAAATGCAGTGTCCTCTGAGTGTAATGGTGGCCGCTTATGAGGGGCCTTGAGACCCTAACAGGTGAGTAGTCGCGCTTTACAAGAATCCTAATTGATTGATTGATCATGTTCCTATACATATATATTGCCTTACCTGTAGGTCTATGGCCCGATTGCTCCTTAGGACTGAATTGTGCCCCAGGCTTCGAGCAGGCTGGCAGGGCTGGGGCCGCTGGCTCCACCATGCTCTCTTGCCCCCTCTATGAGAGGCCAAGAACGGTTCATAGGCCCTTACCTGTGGCATCTATGGATCCATTATTTCTGATGGTTGGATTTGGTCATACCCCTGGCGTTGGGCAGTCTGGAGAGACTGTGGATGCGACCCCCACTATTGACTCTGCATCCCACCCCCCCCCCGGCTAAGGCAGCACGGACATGTTCAGCAGCGCCTGCACGATGCCTGCTTTCCATTGCCAGCAGCAACATGCAGGCAGCGAGGGAGTCTTTTATCACTTCCAGCTGGGCCTAAGTTCAGGGGCCAACCGGACTCCTGGAACCTTACACTTAAATATAAATGCCACAGAGGGAAACAAAGGCCCACAACTTGCCTTCTCTTCACAGGTACTTAAGAGAGGCATGCTTTTGCCTTTGTTCTGTCCCTGTATATAAATGCAGACACCCTAAGACTGTCAGATGGGTTAGTCTGACCCAGTATTTGCACAAATAATTTAAATAGCACTATTTTATTTCTTTTATAGCGCTACATCTTGTAATCATGAGGCCATTTGCTTATTGTCTTACTTGGTCAGTCCTCCCCCCCCCCACTTCTTTTCATAGGACTTGTCCCCTCAGCTCACAACAGAGAGCGAGCAGCACACAACCGACACAACAACGGGGGTGAGGGTGAAGTGCACGAGGGAGGGAGCAACACAGAGCATAGGGTGGGAGAGGTATTTGGTGGAGGGAGAAGCACACCAGCGAGAGAGCTTGAAACCACACCCACTCTCATAAGGTGATTAATGAAAAAGGGAAATGCAGTTATATAAAAATAAGTAATGGAAGGGTACAGGTCAGCTAATCAGAAATATGACAAAGAGGTAATGCTCCTGGGAAGGGACTAGCACAAGAAGAGGAGGCAAACAATCCAATGAGAGGCATGCAGATAATCATAAGTGACAATAAAGTCACCCAATGGTAAGCAATGGCTAGGCTGTTAGCCCAATGGAGGTTCAGAATAGATCTTTTGCAACCACCTCAAAATGCCCAGAGACAGTAACCGCCCTCCAGGCTATCTCTGACGAGCCAGCACAGTGATGGAGGAGAGGAACGTGCTTCTTAGACATGCTCAAAACTAAAATCTGGGCTGAATTCCAGCCTCCCCAACACCGGCCCCACCCCCAACATCTACATAGCCGTCTCCAGCCCGAATTCCGGAGGCAAGTCTTTTGAAAATGACCCGAAGTGTAAGGAATCTCTTTGCTGAACTCGCTGCTTAACCCTGCCTGATTGACAAATCAGGATACTTGCCTTCTAATCCCAGCGTCCACGCCTGACTGCATTGTGTGATCCCAGAGTATTCACTTTATTTTTACTGACTCGGTTTCTTTATTTTCCACAATGTCATTATCTTCGGAGCACCGCCTCTCTCGGTATTAAAGATTACAGAAACATCTAAACATGCCCATTTTGTTTCAAATGCTAATGCACATACATCAATACGTTTGATTGTGCAATTGAGAAGTTCCTTCTCCCAGCTTTACTGTTCCTTCTGTCCATCGAGAAATGTCATTTCGAGCTTCTCAGCTTTGCATTATCACACTTTTTAAATATTTTTTTTAAACTCCGACTATTCAAAGCCAAAAGCATACAGCCAATCACACGGGGGTGTGTCGATGACCTTTGAGCGGTGTGAAATCACCTCTCTGGCCTTATTTTGATAAAGCTCAATCTTATTGTGCAAACTTCCCACCAAGAAACCTAGGCGTTCACTACAGTGTAAGGCTGCCCTCTGCTGTCTGAATTCACAAATAGCTGCTTCCTTTAGACTGTACATAGAAACTCTTCCCCTTATATCAGTGGTTCCCAAACTTTTTTGACCCGTGGCTCCCTTGACCTAATTGGCAGTTGGCCGTGGCTCCCCACCATTTTTTTTACCATTGGGCGGGTGGGGGGGATATAAGCCCACCCTCAGGAGTACTTCCTGTTGTCTTCATTTGGATGCAAAGAAGGTATGTAATCATATTTGTAACAAAATAAAAAGATAATAGTTGCAAAAGGGGAAAAACAAACATTTGTTTTATGTGCTGATACATTTTCTCTCATCGAGAATGTAAATGCGGTGGGAACTCAGGCGTGGGAGGCTGTATTGAAGCCAGTGACCATACTGATGTTTCAGTAATATTTGAATGTATTCCCCTATCAGGGACCATCCGAGAGTTCTACTGGGTTTGGTCTAGAATAGATTAGAAAAATGACGATGGCCCTGTCTGTAAACGCACATTTGAAGACGTTTTTTAAACAAAATACACTTTTTTTATTTCATTGTAAATGCATATTTCAGATTGAATATATGGAATATGCATTTACAATTACATTTAAAAAAAAGTGTATTTTGTTTGAAAAACACCTTCAAATGTGTGTTTACAGACAGGGCCATCGTCATTTTTCTAATCTATTCTGGACCAAACCCAGTAGAACTCTTGGCTAATCTCGAGTTAAATTCCACCAAGTTAAGACGGAGCCACTCGGTGTTAGCATTGCATACTGAAGGAAAAATGCACCCAACAGGCAAACTCGCAAGCCGAAATTAATTTAATACACCCCATTAAATGCTTGTGGTTGTGGGCTGGCCCTGAATGGCTTTCACTAAAATTCTTCATAATTGTGTACATTTGTGTCCGAGCATTGTATGTATGAAAGTTGCCTCATCTTGTTTAGCGCCATCACGAACTGTGCAGTGGGGGCAAATATTTGAACACGGAAGCACAGCAGCTGGGACTACTACAATTGTTACATAAACGTATTATGTACAGCTACGCTGCAGCAGGACTATGCAGTAGGCATGTGTATACTTATTAAGACATGAATGTTGGTACATGATATATAACATGATGGTATGATATACAAAATTAAAAAAGCCAATAAAGTATGTTTAAAAAAAAAAAGAAAGCACAGCAGCTGAATGTAAAGCAGCACTTATAATTATTTCAGACTCATAAAAAAAAGCCATGCATCTAGAACATTCAAAAGTGAATAACATTCTCCTAATATTATTAACTTAAAGCGGCGGATTGCAACTCAGCAAGTACAGAGTCACAGACTAAAGCAGTCATATGAATGCATCATTCATTGCCGAGGTTGAGGAGCTGCTCAGTAAGTGACCTGACCTTCGATCTTGCCCTTCTTGATTTTATGCCGGGGCTCCCAACATTCTACTCCCGTACTGTTCTACGGAACACACAGGAATCCCTCCCATCCCAGTACAAACACTTCAGCGGCCCTAGTGTTACTTAAAAAGGACTTCGCTTTCTTACTTACCACGAGGCACGACAGCAATAGCGCTCCTCAAACAATGGTCAGAGCTGCGTATGGCATATGTATGCCAATAATGCAGGTGGCATTTGTATATTTCTATCAATGCAGCTGCAATTTTCCACATCATGCCGCGGCGCCCCTGACAACTCATAACGGCGCACTAGGGCACCGCGGCGCACAGTTTGGGAACCGCTGCCTTATATGTTAAGCCAAACCTCTTCGTGTGGAGCCACAGAGCCTGTTTCAACATAATTCTGGTACAATGCTGCCAAGGTTTCAGATTGCTTATGTGTGACATTTTCATAATATCAGTGTAATTATGAGTGACATTTCAATGACTATGAGTGACACTGTCTCCGTCACCCAGGCGCGCAGCGCCCATTGGAATCAAAGGGCTTCAGCCCCCCCTCCGGCCCCCCCTCGCACCTCCCGCCCCCACCCCCCCCTCCGTCATGTTTGGCAGCCCGGGATGAGACAGCGTCCCGTGCGCACAGACAGCCGCCCACGAGCACTTTACAGGTCTTTTAAAGACCTTTTGCTTAATGTTAATGAGGCTTTGATGGTTTTCAGCCCTTCTCAGGGCCCCTGCAGCTCCACTCTGCATGTTGCTTGAAGAATCAGACTCCCCCGAAATTTTTTCTTAGCCCCCCGAAAATTTGACCCTAGGTGCGCCTCCGCAGTCACCACTGACCAGTGTCACCAGACTCACACCGGTGCGGTACACATCGGTACAACGCTGGCATTACAACGCAAGTCATTATAATGAGTTGGGCTAGATGGCGCTCTAAGCTAAGGAATAGTATGATTTACTATTCCAACACCTTCCCTACTGTAACGTAGGCTGGAGTTGGAATATTAAATCATACTAATCCTAAATCCAGCACCCTCCAGCGCAAATCGTTGTAACGACTTGCGTTGTAATGCCTGCCTTGTAAAGGTATCGCGGTGTGAACACCGCGATGTAACATCGTATATTCCACCGGCGCAGCCCATTCCAAAGCTTCCAGGTTTTCAGTATGCACAGGAGTAACATTTCTATGTTTTCAATTCACCTGTGACTGTGAGTGATATTCATGTCTCCTTTGCAACACCATCAGTGGTACTTTCTAGCAGGCAGTAGATGAAGAAAATGTATTATACAAAACCAACATCTACTTTTAGTAAATGCAGTGTAGTACCTGGATTAAATAAACCACTCACACCTGACATGGAGATTTGTGAAGTTGCCCGGCGCCCTTTTCAACCGTACTGTACCTTCCTGTAATATTTTTTAGTAGAATTAAATAAATAAAATGCAGTTGGTAATCTATACCAAATAACAGACTTATCTCAGTGTCGGCTGCATATACGCTTTGATCTGTAAATTAGAAATTAATTTTGTAGTTAGAAAATAATGGTACACTAGTTTGGTATTACATTATTGCAATTGATACACCTTACCCAAATTAAGGACCGCAGTTTTCTGATCTCTGAAGAACTTACTTACCTTCTTCGTTCTGGGATGGGGCCCCAGGGCCGGACTGGGAACCAAAACCGGCCCTGGCAAAGTGCTCGGCCGGCCCCCCCACTCCCCCTGGGGGGGTGGAGGGTTTGGAGGTGTGACCGCGCTCTTTGCCAGGGCCGATTTTCGGCCAATTTTGTTAAAGGGCCATTGCTGCAAAAACGGCCCTGTAACAAAAACGGCCCCCGGAGGCCCAAAACCGACTTCCACCCTTGCGGCGCCCCGGGGGATTGCCTGGTGCCCGCAACGGCCAGTCCGGGCCTGATGGGGCCTGACATAAGCCCTGTTGTTGACAGGGCTGGCCACTGTCGCGCTTAATCACTTGTGCGCTCTGCCAACCAAAAGAGGCCCAGGCAAAGGAGAATGGACAAACACTGTGCCCCCGTTCCTCAAATCACATGTGATTGGAGAGCAAGAGCTGCATAGATGACTTTTTTACAACAATCTGTGGCCAGACTGGTTGGGGGCTCAGGAGGGCATGGGCCCAGCAGGGTGCAAACCAACACCCTGCACCGTGACCCTCCCCACAACATTGTAAAGGGTTGGACAGCACAGAAAGCACCACTTACTTGTCTGCTAATGGCCGGCGCTACAAAGAACAAGCATTTGCAATGCAATGGGTCTTGCATTAGGAAAGTTTGAGCTATTGGCATTGTAAATGACACATTTTTTATTTATGTGTTGGTTTTGAAAATAGATACATTAATAGCATTGTCATTTACAATGCCAATAGCTTAGACTTTCGCAAATGTGACACCTATTGCATTTGTAATTAATATGTGTTGAGAGTGAGTGAGCATGAGTGGGAGAGTCAGTCAGTGAGTGGGAGAGTCAGTCAGTGAGTGAGAGAGAGTGGGCGAGTCGGTCAGTGAGAGTCTGTTAGTGACAGTGAGTGAGTGAGAGAGTGAGAGAGTCAGTGAGTGAGAGTGGGAGAGTCTGTTAGTGAGAGAGTCAGTGTGAGTGAGAGTCAGTGTGAGTGAGTGTGAGTGAGTCAGTGTGTGTGAGAGAGTCAGAGTGAGTGAGTCAGTGTGAGTGAGAGAGTCAGTGTGAGTGTGAGTGAGAGAGTGAGAGAGTCAGTGTGAGTGAGTCAGTGTGAGTGAGAGTCAGTGTGAGTGAGAGTCAGTGTGAGTGAGTCAGTGTGAGTGAGAGTCAGTGTGAGTGAGAGTTAGTGTGAGTGAGAGTGTCAGTGAGCGAGTGAGAGTTTGTGAGAGTGAGTCAGCCATTAATGCAAGGCATTTGCAGGTAGGGTGAATACTCTAAAGCTCAACTTTCATTGTGACAATGGTTCGAATATACTGGCATTGCCACTGGGTGTTGTACTCATGTCAACATAATCTTGCATCAAATGGCGTTGGCGTTCAGGGATATTTGTGCAGTTTTAAATGTCCTAAAAGCAGTGCTTACAAGGAGTGTGCGTTTTTTTATTTGCAGTTTTAAAGATCATTAAAGCAAAAAGGGTGTGTGCGATAAAAAAAAATTGCAGTCTTGAATTAACTTTAAGTTGCTTAGGATCCAACATTAGTGCTAGGAATGGACAGTATGCGCGTGCCAAACTACTATTCAAGAAATAATTATACTTAATATCCTCCTGTAATTGTTAGCTTGGGTGGTTGGGGGGGCTGAGCACATACTTATAGCTCTGTTAAAGATCATGAAACCAGTGCTTACAAAAGGGTGTGTGCGATAATGAAAAAGTTTGCACACTTCTTGTATTACATATATTTGTAGATTGCTTTCATAATATAACTTCCCTTGCAAAGTCACAAAATAATAACTTTTGAAAGCTGAAAGAGGAGCACACCGACATCATGCCAAGAACAGCCTCGGAGTGTGTCTGTTAAAAAATACAACCCGAAAAAAACAATAACAATAGCAATAACAATCATAAAGAATGAACAGCACTGGAAAAAACAACATTGAAAACTCACACTACGTTGAAACTGCAGGATTGTAATGATAATTCAGGATGCTAAAACTAGTGTTGAACGAATGACTGAAGAAAAGAAAGAAACATGAGATCAGCATGGCGCGTTGACCGCGTGAAATGCTAACATCATCAGCGCACGATGTGGATAGTGTCAACAACAACATTACAGTATAACTAAACAAGATTACAGTATTGCTGCCATTACAGTGACTGCACAGTTCTCAGACTCAGTACACTACAGGCAAGGGGGCGCAGGCAGCTCAGACTGATTGAAGCATTCATGTTATTTAGTAATAGCAGCCACAGTAAGTTAGCTTAACTACAGAAAAACACTGATGCCACAGCAGCCTTCACCCACTCTGGGCATCCTGCATCCTCCTTGCTGCTGGCAATCAATCAGTCAAGTCAGGATGCAGAGCATCGGTGTGGACTCCAGGCCTCTCTGTCCCACATCGGGCCCTGCCCACAACAGAAGGATGTGAGGCCCCAACATGAACAACACGGAGCTCAGCTGTAATGCCTCGAAGCTGCAGCAGTAGTACACTCCTTGCTGTCACGTGCTCGATCGAGCCTTGCCTCTTCAGTGCTGCATGCAGTCTTCAGACGTCTTTTGCAAGGACGGCAGGTTCACCACTCTGACCGAAGCTCTTCAAAGGGGGAGGAGGGGGGGGCGTAGGCAGTCGTGCTCCTACAGCCATACTGAGCTGAGACCATTTCTGCAAGCCTCGCCAGCCGGCCTTTGCCTCTTGAAAGAACCGTGGTGCAGTGCTACTAATGCTATTTTATTTTAAGATGTAGCACTGAAAGCTCCTGCTGGAAGACGGAAGCCAGAGTGAAGTATGATGAGCAGTTGCAGAGTTAGGAATTGGGAAACAGGTAGCTGCACATATGGAGCAGCGGACATAATTTAAACACATAACAACAGCTCTCAGTTAAAAATGCACTCTGGAAACTTCAATAAAAAGTTTCTTGCATGCATCAAGTGTCAAGATGCAAGAACATGCAGAGGACGTGCTGCAAGCGTTAAAAAGACAATTTGACACTCAGCTTTTCTAACACTTAGGTGCTCTGGTCCTCGTGAGCTCCATACTTCAGCAGTGGGGTTTCTCTTTCAGTATTCAACCGCATACCCCGTTGCATTTAAGGATGCGTCTCAATACCCTTTACTGCACCGAGGTTCATAGGGCACTGCTAGCAGAAAAAGTAGAATGCACAATCAAAACATCTAAAATAAAACAAACTATTTGAGAAGAGCAAAAATCCACCCGATCCCCTTTCTCTATGCTGCATGATGTAGTGTATGTATGTAGCCGTCAGGCTAATCATCTGGCTAATTAGGAACAGCTTACCGGAAGTTCGGGAGCTTCACGTCGTGGGGCGGGACTTCCGCTTTTTTGCGGAAAGCCCGGCCCCACGGAGAGCAGCGGTGACGCGGGGCTCCCAGGCGTGAGGGAACTCCCGCGTGTGGTGAGGTGGCTGAGAAAGAGCCCGGTGAGTGGATTGGGGGATATGTGTGTGCGTGTGTGTGTGCGTGCGTGTGTGCATGTGTGTGTGAGTGGTGGGGGGGTTGCGTGCGTGGCTGTGTGTGTGCGTGAGCCCGTGAGTGGTGGTGATGGTGGTGGGGGGGTGCGTGGTGGGGGGGTACGTGTGTGTGTGTAGCTGTGCGTGTGTATGTGTGTGTGTCTGTCTCTGTGGGCGTGTGCGCGCGATTTCGAAAGGCTTGACTTGCTCTGAATGTGTGACAGGGGATGTGCACAGCGCCGGGCTGGGCGTGCGCGCCCACGAGGTGAAATTGCCGAGGGAAAGTGCGTGCACATCCCCTGTCTCACATTCCCCGCAAGCCGGCAACAATAGGTCTTTCGCTTGACAGCGAGACCTAAAAACGAAGATGCCGCCCGGCATTCTGTCAACCTAGAGCCCATCTGTGAAGTCTGTGACGCTGCTGGCCCCGAAAGGGATGGCGCCTTTGCAGGAAAATTGCAGACAAGGGGCTCCCCCACCCTCAAAGTAGACTCTGAGGAAGGTCAGGCGGGGTGCAGCAGATTGAGTTGTAAAGCCCTGGCTCTGTTTCAAATATGGTAAACGCTCAGGAGCAGATTTACAATAACTGGCGCATCTCTGCATATTAGCAGAGATGCACCAGTTATTTTCCGTGATAAGGATAGACAGATGCATGGCGCATCTTTTATCGGAAAGGCATTGCATTGCTGGAGTAATGCCGTAAGCACAACGCAACTCCAGCAATGGTCAGGAATGGCCAATCCTATCATGCTTCAAGCAGGCGCAAGGTTTTGACGCAGTGGCGTCGTAAAAGTGACTCAGTGAAATCTTGTAAATTTCACTAGGTGACTTTTACGAGGCTTCCTTGCGACGGAACGCCCACCCTGCATACATTATACCTGATGCAGTTATAATGTAGCGCAGGGCTTTACAACCTGACGCATCTCCCTAGATGCGTCACATTGTAAATATGTTGCATAGTGGCGCATTGTTTACTACGCTGCTGCATCATAGAAGTGACGCAACGGTGTCGTAAAAATGTCGCAAGGGATTAGTAAATCTGCCCCTCAGTACGGTTAATGATTATTTCAGCTCTCTGAAAAATAAAATACTTTTACTTAGCTCAGTCACTCAGCATTACAGTCAAGCAGCAGGTTCACAACGCCGAGTAAGTCATCCGTCGCCAGCGCTGGGTGTCCGGTGAACTCTCAGAGAGTGTGGCTCACCCATGGGATCATTATGCCGCTGCAACCGCGGTGCAAGCAGCATGATCACTGCCAAAATCCCATGCACACCGCAGCTAATGTTGAAATGCCGCCCTTGCGCTGGCCTGCCCTATTAAAATTGAGTCACAATGGTCTGACCATTGCCATTGGGCACTGACAATGACTCCACTCCTAACGTCAGGCTGTGAGGTGTTACATTGTAGCACAGGAGCAGATGAACCAGCCCCAAGCCTGCCGGAGCAGCGTGCATTGCGCTACCACAACAGCTTTCAGTATTTGGCATTATAGGCACTCCGGCTTGACAACTGAGGGGCGCTATAATGCGTGACAGTGCATTTCCGTGCGTTGATGCGGACCACACTGAAATGCGTTTGTCTAACGTGTGATGCGTGGTACTTGGCAGGGCTACTGGTAATGGGCTCGCTCTATTTTCCTGCGGGGATAGAGGAAGGGGGAGGGTGGGTGAGGGGGGGTTAAGGGTTGAAGAATATGTACCATGAATATGAATTTTTGTATTCATTTAGGAGTTTTTTTTTATAGCGCTACATTTTGCCTTCCACATACTTCTGGGCCCTTTTACAAACAGCGCACATGTCCATTCCTGGTTCTCGAAGGTCACCTTTGCATCAGCTTTTCACAATTAGCACACATTAGGTAAATTATTTTTGATATTTTCCATACAACGTCTCTGCCCATCACCCTCATAAGCACCTTAGAGGACCGCCCTCTCGAAGTGTCCTTATAGTACGGCAAATCACACCTTGCAAAATCTTACAACCCCAACCGAAGAACAAACATCGACACTAGTTAAACAAGTTAAATCAGGTTCACCATGGGATCCCTGTCCCCCTAGGATTCTACATATGGCGCCGGAAGCAATAGCCACTTACCTCACTCCTTTAATTAATGAAATCTTTTGCACAGGCTACTTCCCAAAAGAATGGGAAAAAACATCAATCACTTCACTCTTGAAAAAAGCTAATCTAGATGCCAACGACCCGAATCATTATAAGTTGATTTCGCGTCTCCCATTTCCAGCAAAGGTAGTGGAGAAGGCCATTAACCAAGAACTTACAGCCTCCATTTGCAATGATCAAATCCTTGACCCCTCCTAGTTCGGGTTCCATGCTCAGCATAGCATAGAACTAGCCTTAATATCAGCTACTGAAGAACTGAGACAGACCCTGGATCAGGGAGGATATGCGGCCTTGATCCTGTTGGATCTGTCGGCCGCACTTGATACGGTCAATCGCCAAGTGCTTTTGACTGATTGACGGTCTTGCATCCATGGGAATCAACAATAAAGCCCTTGTTCTGCTAACTTAATTTCTTGCAAACCATACACAATGAGTGGCCTTGGGAGGTTTTCTATCACCATCCTTTTCCTTGCCATGCGGGGTGCCACAGGGGTCCTCCTTGAGCCATACTCTTTTTAATCTATATGTGACCCCTCTTGCTGACCTTATTACATAGTATGGATTTTCTCAAGTATCATTTGCCGACGATGCTCAAATCATTGTGTCGGTAACAGGCAACTTAGATGCCACAGGAACCCAGTTTCACAACTGTATGCTGCACATTGGGTCTTGGATGTGGACAATAGTTTAAAGCTAAACTCATCAAAAACGGAAATCTTACTGTTTGGTAATAATCTATCTTTCTGGTCTACTAAGTGGTGGCCATCTGAACTTGGCCCTCACCCGATCCTCAGAGTCAAAGCAAAAATTCTTGGTATAATCTAGAACAGGGCCAGACTGGCCGTAGTGGACATCGGGCAATCCCCCGGTGCGCCGAATGGGTGGGGGCCGGTTTTGGGCCCCTGGGGGCCGATTTTGTTCCAGGGCCTGTTTTGCAGCAAAACCGGCCCTGGCAAAGAGCTCGGCGGCACCCCTAACCCCACGGGGTGCCGCCGAGCACTTTGCCAGGTCCGGTTTTGGTTCCCAGTCCAGCCCTGATCTATAACACAAAACGATGTTTAGATGGACAGATCAATTAAACCACCTCCTGTTGCTTTTTTATCTTAAAAGTTCTGAGGAAGTTTCTTCCATATATATCATCGGCTCTGCAGAAAACTGTAGTTTGAGCACTCATATCATTAAGACTAGAATACTGAAACTCGCTCTTTACCAGCATCCGTAAAAGAGGCCTAAGAAAGCTGCAGGTCCTGCAGAATACGGCCGCCCACCGTCTTTTAAGCATCCCTAGACACGAGTCTGCGGCTCATGCTTTAGTCCAGTTACAATGGCTGCCAGTTGAACAAGCATTTACAATGCAATGGTCTCGCCTTTGCAAAAGTTAGAGCTATCGGCATTGTAAATGACAAACTTTTTATTTATGTGCTGGTTTTGAAAACAGATAAATAAATGGCATTGTCATTTACAATGCCAATAGCTTAATCTCTCGCAAATGCGAGACCTATTGCATTTGCACACACACACACAGACAGCCACACACACAGCCACACACAGAAAGCCACACACACACACACACCCAGAGCCACACACCCAGAGCCACACACACACAGAGCATATCCTGTTCCTCAATTTTTATGACAGCTACAATTTATACCATAATCTTCAAAGTGTTTGACTATTTTAAATGTACCAAAGTTCTTGATTAATGTGGGCCTTCTGTAATGTTCTAAGTTCTTGATTAATGTGGTTCTTCTGTAATGTTCTATTTCCATTGTACAGTGCTCTAGCACTTTTCGGTAAAGACCACATGTTGTATTGTAATGCAATATATACAGTATAGCAATGCAATCACGTGTAGTGATAATGTTTCCCACTGTTCCCATGCTCAAGCAATCAGATTGGTTCCTCCTAGAGCGTAAGGTTCAGGAGGATTCTAGGCTGAGCGCCTGTTTATTGTGAGTGATACCGAACAGCAAGAGGAAGTAAATAAATTGTCCTCTTCAACAGAAGCTAGATGTTTCCTCAATTGCCTGCATTACAGCACTGCGCTATACAAAAAATGAATGAATACACAAACATTTGCTTCTTTTCTTCCCATGTCGGTCTACCTCTCTCCCTAACAATGTATATTGCCTCTACCAAACCACCTATGGGTTTCAGTGAAGCGCGCTATATACAATTACAATGTCTGTGCCGCGACTCCCGCAATTCCAATTTGTGATCAATTACATGTGGGTCGATATACAATCTCAAACGTGACTTCCATTCCGAGGTCATCTCCAGCACCTTAACATAGTAAGTCACTCATTATTTCAGCCATAACTTGCAAACAAACCTATCACTGCCCAAGCACCCCCAACCCTTCCTTAGATTCTCCAATCCACATTCTTGATGCACTACCGTACTCCCGATCTCACCTCCTCACCTCCTTCCTCCAGGCTCTGGAAGCTCCATCCCAGAAGCGCCTGTAGCAAAAGGATCCGAAACGCGGAGAACAGTAGTATCCGGTACCTTTCGTAGGAGGGACTGCACCCGTGCCCGGCCCACCATATCCAAACGTTGCTGCTTTAGGGTGTGCGCACGTACTGGTGGTATGGTTGTCGCTGATATAAATGACGGACTAGATGGCACATCGGCTTACTGCAGTGCTGTCGATCACTGTTCAGGCAACTAGTGTGCTTGCGTGACATCAACGGAGCGGTGGAGTTCCCCAGTTGGGGGTCTTTCAAAACAATGGAGTTCCCCCTAAGACTTCAAATAAGTTCGGGTATATTATTGCGCGCTAACTATCCATGCAATCCGCAGAGGCCGAACATCTGAATCTGAGTAAGCCCTTCTCAAGATGGCCGCCATCGCGGCTCCGAGGTTAACGCGCCGACGGCAATCTTCGAGATGTTAGGAGTAATCTCTTGTAATGCTGAGGAGATACTTTTCTTGAAATTTTTAAATATGAGCTAACTACATTATATGTTCTAAAACAATTTTTAATATTTAAACTGTAAAAGCTTCCTATAATATCGCTGGTGAGTTTCAGAATAGTTAAGAAACTATTGCTGGCAACTTTGGAAATACAAAATGCATGGTTTTCAGTTTCTCTCGGCTTCTCAGAGACACGGACAGCACGGGGGGTGGGGGCGGCGGAACAAAGACACGGACAGCGGGAGGGGGGACGGACAGCGGGATACAACCATGCGGGACCAGGACGATCTTAGCAATGAGGAAAAACATCCATTTTAAAAAAAAAGCACACGCCCACCGCCGCATGACGTTGTTAAAGGGGCGGAGAGAGAAAAAATCACCGGAAGGCCCACGAATCTGCTCGGACAATGACTGACAGATCTCTCTTCCAATGGCTAGCCTCCATTTATGGAGCTAGCCAATGGAAGAGACAGGCGGGACAAAGCCCCGTACTTCTAAACAAAAGATTTCGCCTGCGCGAACACTGCTGCGCAGTGGACGCCAGGCGAAACCTAAAAACACATTAAATTCAAAACCTTGTGCATTGTTTTTAAATGTCTACACGGCCTTGGTCCAGCTCAACTCACTCAATCTTTTCTACCCTATGTTCTATCTAATCACTCCGCTCTTCACCAAGTAGCAACCTTATTGTCTCCAAGGTCAAATACGTCTGATGGCATGAGAAAAGCTTCATCTGCAGCACTTCCAGGTTGTGGAACTCCCTATAACATATGGTTAAAAGTAATAGGAACATGAGGGAATTCAGAAAAAATCTAAAAACCTGGCTGTTTAATCAGTAATCTGTTCAGGGTTGTATCGTTTCCCACTGACGCTTCAGTAGGTAGCGCCTAGACAACTCCGGGTAGTAGCCATGCTTTACAAATACTATTTTCATTTCATTTCGATCTAAATCCACAATATAAGGAAAAAAAGTATCTCAGCTGAAAAATATAGGGATATTGCAAGTGACGGAGGCAACAGTATATTAGGTCATGAAACTTCGAAGTAACGTGCAATACCCTTTTAATGGATGCAACTGGGCATTTTATTCCATGTACTTAGTGACACCATAATCCTTTCCCTGCAAGCTAAATTCCTTATTTACAAGCCTCTTGTGCCGCCAGTTCGTCACTTTTTCCCATATTAAAAGTGACGCAGCGGCTGCACAAGAGGCTTGTAAAAAAGCCCCTAAGGGGTATATTATCAGCAAACATATCTCCGCTTTTCTGGCACATAGCGCCGGAAAAGAGGCGATTTCAGTAAATCATTATTTACAAGGACTCGCTAATGTGAGTTTCCTTGAGGTAGCAGCATTTTTTTCCCCACTTTGCATGTCGGCGATGAACATCGGTAATGACATGCAAAGTGGGCGTTGCTGCCCACAACTTCATGTAAATACTTGCGTCCATGGTTTTGCGATATTTACAACCCTGCAGCAGATCCGCGAAGCGAAATAAAAAAACGTGCTAACCGCGGTTATCGCTGTATTTTAACGTCTCCTTTCAAATCGACTTAGCTATACTGATAATGGGAGGTGGGTTGCCTGGTTAGGTCCACACTCCCCTATCAGCAAGCATTTTAGTAGCACTGTGAAATCTTCACCGGATTTCACATGCTAATGCTGATTCTCGCCGCGTATCGCTGGAAATGACATCACCTGTGCTCTAAGCGTTGCTAATACGCCGCTGACACAGTGATGTCAACCAGCTATACACGGCGATATTGTAAAACGTGCTAAGCTAGTTTAGCGATAATTATGGCTACTTGTTGTTGATATGCCCCTTAGTATCCAGCTGTTGACATGGGAGGCCATATGTAGAAGAAATGGGGAACTTTCAGTTTGAAAATAAACACGCTAGTATGCACTACCTATTTTGTTACAGTTTTATGCTGTATGTAGTTTAATGTAAGGGACTTTAGAATGTGTGGTAACACGCAAATAATATTGGTCAATACAATAAATATACATACTGCCATATATATTAATAATCTCATCCCAGTCAATGACCCTTCGGGCCTGATTTACAATATTTTGATACACAGCAGCGCCGCAAGTCTTCCTGCTGCGCTGCCGTGCGTCAAAATAAAAGGGCAGGAATGCACCATATCTACAAGATACAGCGCATGCCTGTCCTTTTCCCCTGTGCCAGCGCACAAACAGCAGCCGTGTGCCAACGCAGGTACCCTTGCATCATGTTGCAAGGGCGCCTGAATTGTAGGGATGATTGCTTATGTGCAGGACGGGACACCTTACTGCACATAAGCAATCATTAAAGGCGATTTGCTCCTTCTATGTGTGCTGCAGAAACTAGGCAAAATAAAAGCCTTTCTCCTCGTTGCACCACTCCTGCTCCTCCCCTGGGGAGACGTAGGATTCTGAGAAATTCCCAGGTTTATGACATTTTGTAAATCAGGGAATGCGTCAGTTCCATGGATGTTGCCTGACGACACCCACAGCAACCCCCGTGGAATGCCCCTTTCATGCAGAGTATTGCATAAAAGGGAGCCATATTTACAAGGCCATGAAAAGTCACGCAATGTGAGTTTACGTGGCCTTATAAATATGGGAAGGCGCACTGAGCCGCCAGTGCCACTAATGAGGGGCCGAACTGGCCAATAGGCTTGTAAATGATGCCCTATATTTTTAGGAGAAATTGTTCATAACAGCTCTGAGACACCCTGGGTGATACAGGACTGCGCTTTGATGAGTTAAATAATCTACAAATTTTGGACCCGGAAGTTGCTCAGTGAACAACACAATGTTTGGACAAATATTTCAAAAAGTCATGCAACGAGCAAGACAACTTGCTGCACTATGCTATGTGACAGGGAGAGAACAGAAATGCAATGTATAGACTAAGATATGACTCATTTCTGCTCTCTCCATGGACTGGCACACTATGTGCTACGTAGCACCTACTCAGGCGCCCTTGCACCACGTGCAGGGGTGCCCGCATTGCAGGTAGGACTGTTTATGTAGAAAGGGGCACCTTCCTGCACAAAACAATCCTTTCAGGCATTTTTCTTTTTCCACGAGTGCTGCGAAATGGATCTCACGCCTTGTATCAAATTGTAACTCAATTATTTTGTAAAATCTTAGTCATTTTTAACTAAATATGTTTTGTTTAGTGCAATTACATATTTGTGTTGAATTAATAAGTTATATTTTCAATAGATGCATTCCAAAATTACTTTTGGTATGCAGTTTGTAGTTTTCATCTGTAGTACTTTTTGCTAAAAAATTACTTCTTTGTAAAAAAAAAACATGACTACACTAGTGTCTCTATAAAGGCATTGGATTATTGTTGGCCTTCCTCTGAGGCGCAGCGCTGCATATTGATTTATAGTAAGAGCATCTTCAACAAGGAGCTAGACATTGAACAATGTGGGGGTGTGTAGAGTCTGAGTCAAGCAGCTTGAAAAAGCCTGCATTTGATGGGGACTGGCCAGGGTGATAGTATTGGGATGACACTTGTTGTTTTTTCACGCGTATACATTGCATATATTTCCAATTTGAAGCAAGGGATTTCACCGGAATGTACCATGTGTGTGTCAAGTAGCATTCATTTACCACAGACTAGTGTGGGCACGAGGGACCTTGGCATACAAAGTGCAGCTGCCCCCTTGGGAGGGTTTGAGCCAGAGCTTTAGATCTGCGCCATGTTTTTCATGGTGTTCGTATTGGCTGACTTTGCGCTCTTCTTAATGATACACCAATGAGTTACACTAAGAAATAACATGGAGAGCTGTAGGTGCAAATGTATGTGTAAATGCATCACCATATAGTGTGCCTCATCCCCCAGCAATCCATGGTGACAGCTCAGCTGTGTGACTGTAGGTCTGGTGCATGGATGTCCACAGAACAGTGGCAAGGGCCCATGTCTTTCAATGCCTGTGTGTGTCAGTTTGTTAGTCTGTGTGTGCATGGATTTATGTGGAGTGTACCTTTGTGTGTGTACCAGTTTCTGTATGCATTTTGTGTATTTGTGTTCTATAGCAATGCAGGTATGGATGTACTGTGTCTTTATGAGCATGCACTTTACAAAGCCATACATATTGCCTTTGTCAATGTTTCTTTGGTCACATGCTCAACTCCCAGTTTTTCAGACTCCAAGATCAGCAATTTAATTACAAAAGTGTATAGTCTGCCAGGCCACAAGGCTTGGTTCATTCCAAGGATGCTCTGTGCTGAGCAGACTGTGCGCCCCTCTGCCACCTCCATCTAATGTCATGGCAGCAAGAGATCCTCTAGAGGCTGAAGTACCACGTGATTGGTAGTTAAACACCTGCTATGTGATTGGTCAAAGAAACCTCCACAGACAGGACAAGGATGAAATAGACCAGACAAACAGACTCTGCTTGGCATGGGATAGTTTCACTCCATCTATTGGAGATCTTGGAGATCCAAGGGCTTGCTTTGAATTTCCCAACTTTCGAATAATAATCTTTCCCTATCCTTTACTGATCTATAAACAAAATGTTCATGACCTAATTCTTCTCGTATGCAATATAGCTTTCTACTTCCTTCTCTTAATCACGACCTTCTTACGTTATCAAATAACCCCGTAATTCCTATAACATGTTCTACTCTTTTTCCCATATTGGACACGTCCCCCTCTGCATCTTCCATTCATAAGTGTCTACTGTCACCTTAAGATAGACTCAAGTCACAGACTGAATTGGCATGGGAAAGGGATTTACAACAAAGCTGGCTAACCTCCATATGGGATAAACTGTGGCTTAAAATTTACAAAACATCAAGAGCTGCTAATACTCCTCACCCCCTTTATTTTGTTTATAAACAACTATTATTTTCCCCTGCAACATTAGCATCCTTTTCATATACCACTTCATCTACCTGATGGTCCTGCTTTTGTTCTAATGCTGATTTAAAACATATGCTGTTTGAATGTCCCAGTATCTTTCCATTCTGGCAACTAGTTTGGTCCCAAATTAAAAGATTTTTAAAGTTTTTCTTTATTCAACATTTTCTTAGGTTCCTTGTCCTCTCAATGGCCTCAACTACCATCAAATTTTAAGCTGTTAGATTTGTACTTGGCTGCAGCTTTACATTTAATAACTTCAAATTGGAAACAAGCAGACAAAGTTACTTTTAGAGCCTGGTAGAAAGCTGTATGCTTTCATCACAGACTCCACACCAATTATGTCACCCCCTTTCTACAGTAATTAAGAGAGATCTTTTATGACTTCCACTTACTACACATTTATCCTGGTCCACTCCCAATGTTTCAGCATCACCTGCAGACGGTCGCTCGCGCTACGGACTGATTTGTCACATTAACGATGGAGTCTTCACTGGATACATGACGATTCGTAATCTTTTCACCTCACACTGGTACCCCTTGTACTGTTGAGTACACATCATCTCACTCAGTATCTCGAGAGGGCGTTATCACTTTATCTACCAACGTGGCCTTCCATCACTGGACAGTGTACCGATCGAAAATATACAGAACATCTTCAGAGCAAATACCAGATTTTCGGCAATACGGTTGGGAGTACTACACAACATTTTATACCTCAGATTCCAGTTATCGATCAGGCTCCATCCAATAACAGTTAACATATGGGTGCATGAATACAGACTTCCTGAAGAAGGCTTACGCCGAAACGCGTTGAAATGGGAATGCACTTCTGTATTTTATAATAATTAATTCTACTGTTTATTCTTTCACCTTTTGCCATATGTATTGTTTTTTTTTTGTATGTAGTAATTTATAACTATAGCTAACAAAAAATACCTTCCACAAAAAAAGATGTTATAAAAATAAAATATCAGAATAGATCAACACAATTTATGTGTGTCTCTAGTCATTAGTTCGTTAGTTTTCTTTCTCCTATAAAATAGGCACAAAACCCGGTGCAAAATTGCTCCCTCTTTACCCCCTCTGTTGCTTCCTTGCCAGGGTTTATCCTATTAGGCAGGGGCCCCCTTTTTTCCCCCCCAAAAAAAACCACTCCCAATGTTTTAACACCTTGGCTGCTTGAGATATTCTTCTCCTGTGCTGGACTATAAAAGAAATGGGTGTGGTCATGACGAGCTCAGCTCGTCATGAGCACACGAAGCACCGTGCCTCATGACGAGCTGAGCTCGTCATGAGCACGGAAGGGGTTAAATGCTTCAGATGATGGTCCAAACCACCCTGTAAATTCACTATGTCTTTCTCTTGAAATATTAAGATATTGTTGTTTATGCCTATGTACTTATACTAGCAGCCCCTCCCGACCTTGTCCGGGAGCATTCAGGCTTCCCCTACCCCTGCCTGCCCCGACATTGGCAAACAGCCCGTGCCCCCACCCACCCCGTCCCCAGCCTGCCCCGACCTCCGCCTGCCCTGACATTGCCTTTCCTCAGCCGATCTGTTTTCCCGCCAACGGAGGTCGGAAAGTACTACCTTCAAAATGTTCCACCCTTCACCTTGTTAGTCCCTGTCCCACGCCTGCCCCGACCCCCGCCTGCCCCGACAATGCCTTTCCTCTGCCGATGTGTGTTGTTGTAACTTCCCGTTTCCCGCCTGGCCCGACACCCGCCTGCGCGACATTATCCCCGGATCCTTACCTAAGCCGCTGCTCCTTAGTTCACCACTCCTTGCCGCTCTGCTCCTCACCGCCTGTCCGCCGCCGCTTCTCCCCCACGCCATGTCCGCCTCTCCGCTGCTCGCCCCGCCGCTGGCCTGTCCGCTGCTCCTCAGGTCACCGCCCCTCCCCCGCGCCATGTCCACTGCACCTCGTACGCCGCTCCTCCTAGCGCTCCTGACGTGAGCATGCACGTCGCGGCCGGCGCTACTTTGGAGGGACTACATTTTGTAATATAAGTTGTGTAAATAACGTTTATTTTTAAATTTGATATAGCCTATGTCCTTCTGCTTGCCCTGAGGTTTTCAAAGATGTCTTGGGTGTTTGGATTGGTGGTGTACTTTTCGAGTTTACCTGGCTCAAAGGACACAGTTCTCTCTTTATAATAGCAGTATAGATTATTTTATATTGTGATTTTTTTTTAATCCCTAGGTGTTATTGTGCCTACAGTGTTTCAATTTATACCTTGTTGTTTTTTCTCCAAACATTTTTGTACAGTCCTATTATGTTGTTCATCCCCAGTCCCCCTTTTCGCCCTCCTTTCCTTTTCCTCTCTTTTATTCTTCTCGAGTTTGGTTTTAATACTTTTCTATACACAGCATGATTGTTATAACAGTTATTTTTCCGTATTCTTTTACATTTCCTATATTAATTGTAATTTTCTATGCTTAGATATAATGCTGTTCTTTTTCTCCTGATTTTCAATGAACTCAAACTTTAAAAAAAAGATAGTTTCATCTCCAACCAAGAAGATCGAAGAATTGAAAGGCATGAAGTCCAAGCTTCCTTGCAAGCCCCTCTTTTCAGGAAGTTCGGGCACTGCACAGATGTGAAGAACACACTTTCCAATGTAATACATTGTCCCCCAGGAGAAGACAGGATTGCACTTAAATGGACCAAGTTTCCCACTGATCCAGGCCTTCTTTAGAAGGAATGTGGAATGCAGGAGCTGAAATGTGATGCTTCCCAATGAGCCACCTCCCTTCATAAAACAACATTTGTGGGTCTCATTTGTGATCTTGATGACGCAGTGCAGTGCAGCACGTCACCTTGCTGGCCTGCACTGTGTGACAGTGGAAAGGCAAGAATGCACCGTATTTCATGGAATACGTCACGTCCCTTTATTTACCCATGTGCAGGGGCACACTGGACTGCCTAGCACCAACACAGGCACCTTTGCACCATGGTGAGAGGGTGCCTGGGTTGCATGCAGGCATGGACGCGCCATGGTCCATGTCCAGCCAGACCAGACTGTGATACGTCACAGCTGCCTCCAGGACTGTGCAACCCCAGACAACGGGTAGAAGCAGGCATAGGAGCAAGAACTATTCATTCCAGGACTCTGTGTTATGTGGGCAGGAAAATAAATTGTATTCCGTGTCCGAAGGATGTAGGAGCTGCCAGATAACGACAAAGGCATGATCAGACAAGAGATCAATGCGAAACGCTCTATCCATGTGTTTTCAGGAGTCAGACCTACCAGTCCTATCCAGAAACTGGTCCGAGGCTAAATTCCAGGCTCCTCCCAGAAGGATTGGAGTGTGGGCAAAAGTCAAGAGCAAAAAGGTTAGTCTTCTCAGTGTTGAGGGTATAGATAGAGCCAAATATCAGTATTTTATCTGGAAACCAAATGTTTGCGAAGACCCCGCTGCCCTCTTTGTCCGTCCACGTCTTCAGGACTTTGCAAGAGAGGGTCGGACAAAGAGAATGGCTCCTCACATTTTTGAAAGCTGCTGCAGGTGTGTGAGGGTGTTCCAGAAGCTCACCGTTGATGACTACTGATAATCACCGTGCCCACCCAATCTTGTCAAAGTTTTGAAGATTCTTCAGGGGACAGGTGCTTTTCTTGAATAGGTGCAACATCAACCCGCTGTGTCTGGAGATAATGCAGTACCTTTTTGCGCTTAATGTGGTAGGTCGTGCCATTAACATCCAGGGGCTTGTTTATGGGCTCTTGCCTCACTTTTGCGCCACCGGTTCATCACTTTCTGTGACGCATCAGTGGTGTAAAAAAAGCACCATGTTGAGCCATATTTACAAAGTGATGCATCTAGGTAGATGCGTCACTTTGTAAACCCCTGTGCCACATTATACCTGCGCCAGGTATAATGAGGCAGACTTACAATAACTGGCGCATCTCTACATATTAGCAGAGCTGCGCCAGTAATTTTGTGTTGTGGAAAAATAGCCTTGCGCCACCTTGGATGCACCGCATTTACAATGCGGCGCACCGTGGCACAAGGATGGGAAGATACATGACGCATCTTCTGACGTAAAGGCAGCGCCTTGCTGGAGTCATGTCGCAAGCACGACGCAACTCCAGCAATGGTTAGGAATGCCTATTCCTAACATGTTGAAGCAGGCATAAGGTTTTCTTTTGACACAGTGGAGTCGTAAAAGTGACTCAGTGAAATCTTGCAGATTTCACAGCGTCACTTTTACAAGGCTTTCCTACGTTGGAACGCCCACCCTGCATACATTGTACCTGACGCAGGTAGGTGAACAACCTTTACAACAAAACTTTTACCACGCAGTGCCTTTACAACGCGGTATTTACAACGCAAACCATTACAGAAATGGTGGGTGGCGGGAATATTTACAACGAAGTGGTGGAGCACCCCTTTAGTGTCCTTTGGTTAAAGCCGCGCTCCACCACTTCAGAAATGCAGGACTGCACCATATTTACAACAATATGGTGCAGTCCTGCATTTCCCCCTGCACTGGTGCTAAATTCAACAGCCTAGCGCCAACGCAGGCACCCTTGCACCATAGTGCAAGGGTGTCTGCGTTGAGGGCAAGATTGTTTATGTGCAGGAAGGTCTCCCTTGCTGCACATAAACAATCTATAAATGGCGTTTTGTAATTTTTATGTGTGCTGCCTAATGCAGCACACATAGAAGTTGCAAAACGTCATATTTTTGTTGTTGAGTGTTTATGTGCAGGAAAGGACACATTCCTGCACATAAACAATTAATGGTGTTTTGCTGTTTCTACGTGTGCTACACAAGACAGCACACATGGAACCAGCAAAAATGAAGAGAAATAAAGCATTTCTCCTTGTTTCACCTGTTTATGGCGTTGCCTCCTATTTACACCACTCTTGTAAATGGGGGCAGTCAACATCAATGGGTGTTGCGGTGGAACTCCCACCACTGCACCCATTGCCCTCCCCTTTCACACTAAGTAGAGCGTGAAAGGGTGCCTTATTTACAAGGCACCGCTAAGCCACGTTAAGTGGCTTAAAGCTGCCATGTATTTATTTTGAAAGTTTTATATAGCGTGAACAAGATCTTTGCAGATATCACAGCACTTTACAAAAACAAGGGATGGGAAAACACGAGAGTGATTAACAGTCTTTTGAGCACAGAATAGCTGTAGATAATAAAAGGGTAGCAGAATAGGGTAGGTACATCAAAGAGCTGTAGATAATAAGAGGGTAGCAGATTAGGGTAGGGACATCAAAGAGCATAGTAGGTCAGACAAAATGAATATTACAAATAAGTGCATAGTCTCAAATAAATCCAAAGTAAATGTTCAGGTGAATTTAGCCATGAGGATAGCTTTTACTTCCTGCTTGAAAAATGCAGTGGAGGAGATAAGTCTGGTTTCTGGAGGGAGTGCATTCCAGACCCTGGGTGCCATTCCTGAGAAGGAGCGTTTATAAGTTTTTTCCTTCCAGAATCTTCGAGGTTTCAGGAGAAGATTTTTTGTGCTTCTAGTGGCTCTTGAGCCACCTGAGATAGACAGCTTCTGAGTGAGGTAGCTGGGCTAGTTGTGGTGTACAGCCATTCAAAGAGGCTCTTAGGGGTGCGGTTGTTGATAGGGGGAGACCGCAGAGGGCGACGCTTCCGTAGTCTATCCGAGGAAGGACTAGGGCTTGTACTGCAGTTTGGAAGTCCTTAGCTGGAAGGAAGGGTTTAAGTTTCCTCAAAGTATTGATTTGGAGATTAGCTCCCTTAGTTGCTTTGCTGATATGATGTTGCATATTGAGATTGGTGTCATGGGTTATGCCTAAGTATTTCGCGGAGTCCACAATGGTAGGTTGGACATTGAGTGCAGTAAGGTGCTTAAGCCATGTTTGAGTGGTGGAGGTTTTCGCGGGAGGTGAAATCAGAAGGAACTCGGTTTTCAGTGCATTGAGTTTGAGGTGATTTTCGGCCAGCCATGATTGGGTGTTTCTGAGCATTGAGTTCAGAAGTTCGATGTCTTCGGGGGATTGTAATTTGAGATAGAGTTGGGTGTCGTCAGCGTACATGTGAAAGTGTACATTAGATGCCTGTAACAAAGTGGTGAGTGGCTCCATGACTAGGTTGAACAGTGTTGGGGATAGGAAAGATCCTTGTGGGACGCCTAATGTTACAGGCACAGGTGGGGATATCAAGTAGTTACTCTTGAATTTCTGGGACCGGTCATGTAGAAAGGATGTAAACCATTTGAGTACAGTCCCTGATAGACCCATTCTGATATTTAACAGCTCGAGTAAGTTCTCGTGTTTGACAGTGTCAAATGCTGAAGAGAGATCAAGTAGGATGAGGAGGCAGCTATCGTTTTGATCTAGAATTTGGAGAGCGTCATCAATTATGTGTGTCATAGTTGTTTCCGTACTGTGTCCTGCACGGAACCCTGATTGATGAGGGGTGAGGAGGTCAAACTGATCAATGTGTTTTGTCAATTGGAGTTGTACGCATTTTTCCAGGAGTTTGGCCAGGGTGGGGATATTGGTAATATGACGGTAATTGTTTAGGTCAGTAGGGTCGGCTGTTGGTTTCTTGAGTATAGGCGTGACTTGTCCCACTTTGAGGGAGTCGGGTATGAGACCTTGTTGAAGTGAACTGTTAATAATTTTGGTCCAGAGTGGGAGGAGCAGTGGGATGAAGCCCTTTACAGCGTTAGCAGGAAGGGGGTCTGTGAGGTGATTAGAAGGTTTCAATGTGCTGAGCAGTTTGCCAATTGTTTCTTCTGAGTAGGTGTCAAAGGACGACCATGTGGCATTGTTTTTTGGTTCAGTGGGTGTTCTGCTGTGGGGGCTGGAGTAAAGTCTTGCGTCATTGAGGAGATCGCTCCTGATGTTATCATTCTTTAGGTTATAGAAAGCAGAGAAGTCTTCACTGGATGGTATATTGCGCATTGTGCTATGTGATTGTTGGGGTTGTTCCTTGGATTGTGTTTTGATTAACTCAAACAGTTTTCTTGGCCGTTTTTTGCTTGGTCGAGCTGGAGGCTAAAGAAGTCTGATTTTGAGCGTTGGATTTTCCTAAAGTAGGCGTTTCTCTTTTTCTTAAGAGCTTTAAGGTGCAATGCCGAAGGGGCTGATCTCCAGGTGCGTCCTGCCAGTGGCATGGCACGTCTCTCTTCATTGAGTCTACCATCATACCAAGGGTTAGAGTTCTTAGTGGAGACTCTCTACAGTTGCATGGGGGCAGCCTCATTGATTATTGAGGTCATAGAGTTGAGGTAGTGGTCAGTTAGAACTTGAACGTCTGAGGCGCCAGTAGGGGGAAGGAGGAGATTGCGGCTGGGCGAAGGTAAAGAGTTGGGGTTGAGTTTCTTCAGGTCCCTTTTCCAGACCTTGGATTTGGTGGATTGAACCAGGTTAAATTTAACTTTTTCATTGATGAAGAATGTGACAATGTGGTGGTCTGACCAGTCACAGGGTTGGAATGACTCAATGTGGGTAGAGTCCTCTTTGGAAATGATAAGGTCGAGGATAGAGCCTTTGTCATGGGTGGAGCTATTGCAGATTTGGGTGAGGTCAAGAGCGTCGTGGAAGTTTTTGAGACTATTTACCAACGCGTCATTGTGATCGTTCCAATGTAGATTGAAATCACCAAGGAAAATTTGGGGGAGTGACATTGAATATCTCCAAGGGCTAGAGCTACTAAGGAGGGTATGCATCCCGGGACCTAGAAGCCAACAGCAGCAGAGAGAGCACCCGAGCATGGAGAGCGGGCCAGGTGCATCGTATGTGTTGTTGGTGCCCAAGTAGTATTGGCACCACTCAGTGGTCATTAAGCATGGGCGAATTTTGCGAATCTGGTGTTCGCCAATTTGCGAACTCGCAATCCGCAAAATCCGTGAATTCTCGCGAATTTGCGGATTTTTTTTTGTGTTCGCAAGGATTTCTGCCAGTTCGCGAGGGTTTTGTACCAGTTCGCAATTACGAACTTACATGTCGGCTCGCAACGGTCGCGATTATGTTGTTTCTACGTCTGGTTCATCATCACAGGTTCCCAGCACCCTCTGTTTCACCACTGCCACCCCCTGTTTCACCCATGCCACCCTCTGGTACATCAATGCCACCCTCTGGTTCATCATCACTGTAGATTATGGGGGGAAAAGCAAGCACACCTGCCCTGCTTCAACTGACATGAATTAATTTGGGGTTGATTTATTAATGTGTCACCAGTCTGCACCTGCTTCCTTATCTGTAATTTGCTTTCTGTTGCAGTGCAATTTTTTTTTCCAGGACCTTTGTGGCCTACTTGTAGCTATTCTATGATCCGGCAGTGAGGGTCAGAGCAGGGTCATAACATTGATGCAACTAGCAACTAAACTCTGGAGGGGCCCCAGTCAGGAAGCACTACAGGGAATGGCTACTAATGATGAATTTGAACTTTTGCACCTGCTGCTGAGTGCTTTCTGTTTAGCAAAACTCGTTTTTCTGAAGAACAGCAAATGTAATGCCAAAAAACTTACTTGTGAAAGTTTATTTCTAGTACAAAAGTGATCCAAAGAAAGTCAAAAGGCCTCAAATCCAAAAAAGGGCAGGCAAATGTCAACCTGAGGAGTTATTCTGATAAAAATCATCATTTTCAGAAGGTCTATGCTGCTTGCTAGTGGATTTCTTGTGCAGAATTGCAAATTTTGTAATTTTGGGAGTGCGAGATTGTTGCTGCCCGCCGCACCTACATGTTCGCAATTGCGAACTTACACCGCACGCCGCAAAATTGTATCACCAAGAAAAAAAAATCCGCTGCGTGCGAATTTGCGGATTTTCAGTAAATTCGCAAGCGTTTGCGGATTGCGAATTTACCGAAAATCCACAAAATCCGCTAGTGGAACGGATTTTCCGCCCATGCTTAGTGGTCATCTTTGAGCTTCCCAAAAGTCATGGACATGGAAACACATGTAAGAATCCGGAGGGGGTAACCTGGGAGATGGTTGGATTTACTCAAAGGGGAGGTTCCATAGCCCTGAGAACATGAGAAGGGTATAGACAAGAAGGGGTAACAGAGAATTAGGCAACCCAACATCGGCACAGGAAGGGAGGACACGCTGGTCATTTGGGACGGGGGCTTGGAGACAATCCCATATAATCCCTCAGCAGTTCTCAAGAGTAGGGGAATAGCAGAGCTTAGCATAGCATAGCATAGAATATCATAGCATAGAGGGAAGAGGAGTGGCGCTGCGGCCAGGGCGACTGACATCGGATGCTGGGGCTCACGGTTCCATCCCCGGCTCCGGTGGCAGGTCAGCCCAGCACCATGTGACTCTGGGCAACAGCTCCCTTAATCTTCCCCATGGCCCCCAGCGCCGGGATGCAATCGGGTAGCTGTGGGTTTTACAAATACCAGATTTCCATAGCCTGTTAGGGATCAGGTGCCCTTGTTGGTGCGGAAGCCCGGCCTTTCTTGAGCAGTGATCTCAACTTGTCCCCATCTCTTTCTTTATGCAGAGCTTCCACCACCTGATTGAGGCCCATAACGTCTGACTCTCTGTGTCACCCTGCCGGTAGGTGTCTCTGTTTCTGATGGGGTCGGTTTGGGGGTCTGGCCGGCTCGATAACAGAGGGAGCAGTGGGGGCATTCAGGAGCACCCTCTTGTCCATCAAGGAGTTGTCGAACTCATCCAGGAAAGTTTCCACATCACTAGGGTCAGTGAACTCCCTAGACCATCCATCAATAGAGATCTGCAGACATGCTGTGTCCAGCAGCCCAAATGTAATGTTCCGTTGTTGGAGACATGGCCGTAGAGCAAGGAACTGTTTTCACCTGGTCATGGTGGCTGAAAAGTAGTCTGCTGAGATGGAAATGCAATGGCCATCGAAGGGCAGTGGCGCCGAGGTGTGTTTCACCTCCTTTATGTTAGCTCTGTAAAGTAACTTAAATTCATAGGATGAAGTAAGTAATAAACAATGGTTCCAAGATGTAGGTTCAGTAGTAAGTTGAATCCAACAAGTGAAGGAGCAACTTAACAACCACGACAGGTCCTCACCACTTCCCCAGTCAGCATACAACTGACTCACATAGAACTCCCCAACACAGAACACATAATAACATTCTAACCCACAATAAACTTTCCACAACCCACTTAAATCAATACCAAGGATACCACACACTGTCATGTCGATGCCGGAGAAGACAGGGACTAATCAGACGGGGTGAACGATCAGGGGCCGAGGAGTAAGAACAGACCCTCTGCACTCACTGGAATTCCAGGGGTTCCGAAAGGTGGAGCGCTAACAGCTTTAGCAGTGGAGTCCAGAGGAAGACTATCACATCTTCCCCCTCCATTCCTTCGGGTACCCCAAAAACTCCAATGTTGTCCTATTGAGACCTGTCATCCAGGTCCCTGACCTTGTGCATGAGAAAGGCAATGTCTCTACCTCAGTCTGGCAAGGCCACGTATTGAGATTCCATCTGGTCTGGGTAGGAGTGAAAGGTAGTGGTCTTCTGATGTAGGGACTTTACCTCCGAGGTGAGATCAGTCATTTTGCTGTCCATAGTTGTCAGGGTGGCCTATTGCCGAAATCTCATTCAGTATAGCTTCCATGGCCACTGCAGTAGTCTGTTATGGCAGGGCTGTGGGTGTAGCCTGTGACCTGTAGTGGGCGATTGCCTTCGAAAAAAAGTAGTTGGCACGCTGCAGGCTTGGGGTGTGACATATGGGGGCAAAGAGAGAGGGCCAGTAGTCAGGTTGACAAATAATAAAAAAGCGGGCCCATGGGGGAAAGGGCAAGCCGGGATCCTTGTAGGACATCCAGGAACTTCTCTGGGGCTCCACGGTGAGGCTCAGAAGGGGGGTCCCCACAAAACGGGTGAAGTCCTGCAGCCATAGGCCATGGGGGGCCACTAATCTTTCACTCCTGTGTAGAGTGCTGTCATGTCCCCAGGCAACTGCAAGATGGCTGTTGTAATATGCTGTCGTCTCCTCACTCTGTCTTGTCCCTTCCCCGATTCCGTCCTATCTTCTGTGTCTGTGTGCGTCTCTTGAAGTGAAGTGAGCAGGAGCCGTTAATTAACCGGCATTCTGATACATAGAACTAATAAAGCAGGTCACTTCTCAACCTCTGCCCGTCACCTCATCATTTCTTTTGGCGACGAGGATGGGATGTGAAACCAGACACTTTTGTGCGGCAGATTGCCTGATGCTTTGGACCTTCCTCACACTCTCTGACTGAGTGCAGAGTGAGGCAGACTTCCCATTTCTTTGTACTGCCTCTGCGCCACGCCTTCCCTTCATCCAGGTTCACACCATTCATCTTCCCTGATTCCTGCCAGCTCCTGGAAGGAGTTGCGACTAAATGTGAGTGAAACATCACATTTGTCTACTTACCAGGCATTACTTTGAACTGCCACTTGAGTGAGCCAGACACCTTCCTATCTTCGCCTTCTTAAGACTTTTTACAAACAAAACATTGGTACTGTGTCAGCATGACTGGAATAATGAATGCAGTTGCAATGCCTAGAACCTTCCTAGAGGTTCTGGGGCCACCTGCGGAAAATTGGACACAGTGGGTTAAATGTTTTGTGAAACATTTGGAGGCAAATGATGGAACTGAATACAATCCCACAAGGAAACAAGCCATGATGTGCAACTGTTTAGGGGCAGAAGTAAGGAGGTTATTGGACCACATAACTCTGATTGAAAAGGAAGAGAGGGATGAAAAATGGGATATGTTTAAGGAAGCAAAATTGAGGATGAAGTACTATTTTGATACCGCCATGAGTGTGATAATGGAGAGATATAACTTTTACTATAGGTATCAAGCACCAGGTGAGGCGATCGAGGCGTACGTCGCAACGTTAGGAATGTTGGCTCTGACGTGTGCATTCAAAGATGCAAATGAGATGATAAGGGATCAGGTGGGGATGCGTACCACGTGTGTGAAGATGCAAGAAAACTATTATGCCAACCCGAACCTCAAAAAAGTGGTTTCTACCATCAAAAGCATGGAAATATCGGCCAAAGGAGTCAAATTGCCATGCAAACCTGACAACCAACAAATGAACGTTAATCTCATGCAGAAAGAAAAATTATCTGCATCCCATAAACCACACAAGAACTTCACTCGGAAAAACCCCAGGACGAACATTGGAAAGCCAAACTGTTATCGTTGTGGATCCAACACGCATGTGGCAACTAGTAAATAGTGTCCTGCATTGGGAAAAATCTGCCATGGATGCGAAAAAATGGGGCATTTCCTTAAGGTCTGCATAACTTTGCGTTCTAAGAAGATTTGTACAGTAAGTGAGTCAAAATTCGAAGAAGACTCAGATGAGAGTGAACTAATGGAGAACTTGGTGCTGCTAGTTGCCATTATCAACAGTGAAGATGCACAGAACCAACCCAAGTGTGAAGTCTGTGTGAATGGTGAAGATGTCAAAATGTTGGTGGATACTGGATCCAGAATTACAATTCTGTCAAAGGACACCTACAGTAGTCTCAAGTGCAAGACACCATTGGAATCCAGCCGAATAGTTCCAGGTATATATGGTGGGCACAAGATAAAATTGGAAGGGGTGTTCAAACCGAATTCAAACATTCAAGGGAAAGAACACCTCCAAGACAGTGTTTGTAGTGGACTACAATGTAAACATTCTAGGTTGGCTGGAACAACAAAAACTTAAAATGATTATCCCTTGCCAACCACCGTATGTTTTCAGTGTTTAAGAAGACAGCTTGGAGACCCTTCTCAAGGAATTCAAGGGGGTGTTCAGGGAGCAATTGGGATGCTTGAAGGACTTCCTGAAGAGTAAAGCATACCCTGTGAAACAAAAGGTCAGGAATATACCCTTGTCTGCCCGCGCTGAAGTCAAGGCAATTCTGGAGAGTTGGTGCAAGGACGGCATCATTGAACCAGTCAATGCATCTGAGTCGTTGTCACCCATGGTTATGACGAAGAAAAGGAATGCAAGGATCCGTTTGTGCATTGACCTTCATGAATTAAACCACCACGTGGTAGCTGATTGCCAACCCTTGCCTCTAATCAATGAAATGGTAATGACGTTGGGTCAAGCAAAGATCTTCACTACACTAGACTTCAACGCCACCTACCATAAAATACAATTATAAGAGGAGTTAAGAAAATACACAGCGTTCATCACACCAGAAGGTGTATATCAATTCCGCAGGTTACCCTTCGGGTTGTGTTCAGCATCAGCTGTATTCCAGCGCACAATGAATACGTTGTTCAATGGCATGGAAGGAGCCAGATCGTTCCAAGACGATATACTAATTTACAGCAAGACAGAAGAGGAGCACCTAATCATCCCGAGCAAAGTTCTTCAGAGGATTCAGGACAGTGGTCTCATATTACCCTGTTCAGGACCCCCAAAGCAAAATTCTTAGTATATCCCCCGGGTGGGGAGTCAGCAGCTCAATGGGCCCAATTAGCAATCCAGACACCAGCGGAGTGTCCTTGCACCATATAGGAGACCAGGCTAGATGGTGGGAAAGGCAGGGCACACAACCCAGGGTCAGGTGGGGCAGTTTCCTGTTCCCTCGTAAATGTAGCATAGACAGGGAAGAGTTTGGCTCACCTCCACTGCACCACAGTGCTAGGAACTTTCGGTGACATCCATTTTGCACTTTTTGAGAGGGGAGGAGCAGTGATGGATAGTTGTGGGCCCCTTGTCGCCCCTCAGTGGTCCTCTGGGCACTAGTGTCGGCCCTGTGGGAGACAGGCCCACCTCAGTCTCTCCTGGCACACGGGCCGCTTCTCGCTCATCACCCATGGCTGGTCCAGTAGTTGCAGAGTGGGCCGTCCATCGGTGCCTCCCTTAGTGGTTGACAGCATCCCCTCTTTGGACCACTGCTCTTCCAGCCTCTCACAGGCCTCGGCCCCAGGCGTCCCCTGGTGGATGGGCCCTTAACAGGAAGAGAAGAATTGAAGGAGGAGAAGGTCCAAAAATGCTGCGGCACTCAGCCCACTACTTGCACTGTCTGCGGCTGGGTAGGGGCACAGAATGCACTCCAGCAGCCCAAAGAATACCAGAATCATTCTCTCATCCGGAGCATAGCTGGCCGTCCTGATGTGTGCAATCTGGTCCCTGGAGCATGGCACCACATGGGATCTCTAACAGGGTGCAGCCATCTTGGCCATCTTGGCCTGCAAGTAGACTGAGCAATTTCTCTTGATGACACTCAGGTGCTTTAGTGATGTTGGAGGCTAAGCCCCCACCCCTGAATTTTCTTGTTTCACCTGAGCTGTTTCGTTGATGGACAGACAAAGTGACCACGCTTTCACCTGAGCTTTTTCCTTGATGGACAGGCACAGTGACCATGCTACCACCTAAGCTGTTTCCTTGATGAAGAGTCACAGTCACCAAGCTTTCACCTGAGCTGTTTCCTTGACGGAGTGAGTCACAGTCACCAAGCTTTCACCTGAGCTGTTTCCTTGACGGAGTGAGTCGTAGTGACCAAGCTTCCACCTGAGCTGTTTCCTTGATGGACATACACAGTGACCAAGCTTCCACTAGAAAGCTTCCACCTGAGCTGTTTCCTTGATGGACATACACAGTGACCAAGCTTCCACTAGAAAGCTTCCACCTGAGCTGTTTCCTTGATGGACATACACAGTGACCAAGCTTCCACTAGAAAGCTTCCACCTGAGCTGTTTCCTTGATGGACATACACAGTGACCAAGCTTCCACTAGAAAGCTTCCACCTGAGCTGTTTCCTTGATGGACATACACAGTGACCAAGCTTCCACTAGAAAGCTTCCACCTGAGCTGTTTCCTTGACGGAGTGAGGCACAGTGACCAAGCTTCCACTTGACCTGTTTCCTTGACGGACAGACACAGTGACCAAGCTTCCACTAGAGATGTTTCCTTGATGGTCAGACACAGTGACTAAGCTTCCACCCGAGCTGTTTCCTTGACGGACAGACACAGTGACCAAGCTACCACCTGAGCTGTTTCCTTGATGGTCAGACACAGTGACCAAGCTTCCAGCCTTGCATTCTGTTTTTAGGAAGATGAAAGACGTACATGGAGACCGTGCTTCTGTAGGAGCTATCTCTTACAATGATGGTAAGCGTCCGTCTAGCTCTTGCAGGAACTGCCTCTTTTGAAGACCCAGGGAAGTATCATCATGAAGATTGACACCCCTCTCTGACCTCAGCTGCACTGTCCTTGAACAAATCAAAGATTGTTTGAATTGGAAAGCAGTCTCTGTCCTTGGTCAGCTGAGAGAACCTCTTGGGAAGGGTGTAAGTGATGAGGACTAGCGGCAAGACGTGTTAGGCATTCTCCATGGAGGATTCACCCTCTTTACTAGCGACACAGTGACAAATCTCTTCCTGGTCACACCTGCTCCCTCCCCATTCATCAACCATGGCACAGCACCGCCGTTCACTCGAGGCAAACGGGACATTAATCAGACCTTGGCAGAAAGCACCAGACTGCAGAGAAGAGGGTGCAGTCCATCATGGCTGCCACACAGCATATCCTCATTCGTGTCTATGATATCTGGTAGCTGAAGCTTTATGCTGTCGCACTTTCGCAACTCTGGAGCATATTCTCAAGAAGCTATCACCGAGTTAACAGCACTTTATCGCAGCCAAAGTCGCGATAAAGTTATCACCCCATTCACAAGCTGGTGCCAACAGCCCATAGCACCAGTTTACCTGCGATAGCAGCCGCAAAAAACATCGCCACACCCGACCCCGCCAACTATCGCTAATGAGATAGAGTAAGTGCTCCTGTGCCAAAAGCCGTGACAACACCACTCCACAACATTCACAACGACCAGCCTGATCGGCGATAAGAACCCAAAACATGCGATAAGGTGCATTAGTAGCAGGAAACTAACACATGCTCTGACCTGGTGCAAAGTCGGACCAGAGCCTGCACCACAAACGGGAGTCAAGGTCAGAGCCACACCTGAAGAGCAACAGATGCCATGGAGCCACCGAACATGCGGGACGGACACCCAAGAGGGATACACCACCCACCACCACCCCCAGTACCCCCCTCTCCAGGCCACATCCCCCCGGACAAACACATGCCATATCAACTAATCATGTACCAAATATTCCACCTGATGTCGCATAATCACATCTGGTCACATGTATGTGTCAGCACAAAAATGAGCATCACACATACACCTTTGAAGCCACACATAAAATTTATTAAAACAAACACAGGACAGAAATGAAGATACATGAAGAAGTGTGGCTCAATGGTTAGAGCGGCAGACCCTGATGCAGAGGTCTGGCCCGGGACCAGGGTTCAATACCCGCCTCAGTGGGTCTTGGGCTCAATTTCCTTGGACCTGATAATTCTCGCCTCAGTGCCTATTCTAATCATGGGTCCCACTCTGCAACTCTGGGCAATAGCTTGCTTAATCTCCACAACAGAGCTGGGATGCCTGGCTTCACCTTGGGGATGCCCATGAGTGGACATTTCACAGGGAAAAACGAGGAAGGGTTCCTAAGCGGTATACGGGACACTTCCGTTGGAGGTAGCTATGCGCTCTACAAATACTGGCATTTACATCCCTCGTGACACTCCGTAGGTCACAGTCTGCAAGACAAAAATCATGATGAGAAGGTGTATTCTGCACATATCAAGGGACAGCGAGCGAGAGAGAGAGAGAGAGAGAGAGCTAGAGACAGACGGACAGAGTGGGGGGAGAGAAAGATAGATGGACAGAGAGGGGGAGAGAGAGATAGATGGACAGAGTGGGGGAGAGAGAGATAGACGGACGGAGTAGGAGAGAGAGATAGATGGATAGAATGGGGGAGAGAGAGATAGAGGGAAAGAGAGGGGGAGAGAGAGATAGACAGAGTGGGGGAGAGAGATAGACGGACAGAGGAGGGAGAGTGAGATAGATGGACAGAGTGGGGGAGATAGAGATAGAAGGACAGAGTTGGTGAGAGAGAGATCGACGGACAGAGTGGGGGAGAGAGAGCTAGACAGAGAGGAGGAGAGAGATAAAGATTACAGAAGAGAGGGACAGGGGAGAGAGAGTGCGGACACTGCACATCCAGATCACACTGCTCACCTGCTGTCACTGGTGTGTCTGCCACCACGTGCCGGTACATACTGCAGTTCACTAGGCCCCACATTTGAAACAGATAAATCATCAGAAACAGAATCCAGATACAAGAATGGCACAGTAAATACAATTGCACACAACATCGTCACCTGTCCACCCCTGCACACCCAGGCAGCTGCACCCCAGCCCCTCCCGCCACCCAGCAGCGCATGCCCGCCCCAGTGCACCCAGGCCTCACTGCTCATCTTCTGCCACTGGCGTGTAGAAAAGAGGGGCCACCATGTGCCGCTGCAAGCCACTAGCCCAGGGACCAATGACATGGCACCCTCAACATCATGCAGCCCCGCAGGCAACCAGGTCTCACATTTGGCGCTGGGTCTTGATTTCTCCAAGAACCTGAGCCGTCCGGACAGCCGGGACGGGGCATCATCGCAGGCTGCACACCCGCTCAGCACTTAAGGTGCCCTTACCTCAGTGCACCGAAAGTCACCGTCCCATGGCAGTGTGCCTGTGCCGGCCGCTTTGCATCCAGTGCCACCAAGTCTGTGCTCCGCTAGTCATGGACCCTATATGATTGGTTATTATGGAGCGGATGCCATCATGTCACCTTCGGGTCTGCGGGATACAATGTTGCAGGACCCTGGGCCCCCATGCCTACAAGCACACCACCCAGATACACCCCGAAAGAGGTTGGAAATGTCATCGAGCACATGCGCCTGGCCCAATTTATTGGCAGGGTCACATGTCCTGTGACACGTGTGCTGGATGAGTGTGGTGTGGGTATGCACCCGCCATGAGGGAGTCTCTGTGGCTTGCTGACAACTAGACCTGTGAGCAGCAGATCACAATAGGGAAGTCCTAGCACAAGTAGTGTTGTAGTACCCCCTGTGAGCGTAAGCGTAGTGGGCTGGGCTGGCCTGGCATATGCCAGTCCAGCCAAGGCTTTGTACAAAGACCCCGGGGTTCTGGCCATGGTTCTGTACGGGGCTTGACAAGGAAGTGACTACTGCATGTGTCGCTGTTGTTGCGTCGACGCCACCCGGACAGCATTCAGCAATGTGTCACCCTGTGACCCAAGTCCAACAACATGAGACACATGGACGTAGGGGGAATTCACTGACCCTACATTCATCAATACTACCACAAGTGAAAAACTATTGACACAACACATCTGTGTGATTCAGAACGTTTAATGCACATTCAGTGGAGTATTGCTTCTGGAGCAATATAGAGCAATGCAAACACTACTTTACATTGTTGGCCCGTGGAGGGCCAGCCAGAGTCCTTCACGGAATGACAAGTGCAACAAAGGGAAAGGGTTCAGTCTGCAGTCTGAGGGCTGTGTTTTTGGCAATCAAACAGATTATGGCTGTCGATATCGAGGTCCAAGGTGAGTGTCGCAGGGTGCATTGGTGGACAGTGGAAGGTGCAGAGGGCAGTACCAAGCTGAAACCGGCCATATTGCAGAGATGACTGCTACTGTGTCCTTCTGACCATGAAGGAGGTTTCATCTGCATCTTCGTCCTCTGCTGTTCCATGTGCCTCATGTGTGGGAAGTGGTGTTCTGTCTCCAGCAGTCTGTGACATTGACACCTCAGGGCATGTCTGCCGCACCGTGTGTCACTGACACTTCAGGGGCGGGAGATGTGGATAGGGTGGCAGCAGCAGCATGCATCAGCGCCAGGCCTTGTGGTAGCAATCCCATGAGGATGGTCTTGATGTCATTGTAGAACCCAGCTACCACTCGCTGGTGTGCAGACGCTCTTTCCACATTGGCACACTCCATGGTCTCCATTAACCTCTGCATGTGTCCCAACTCCCGGGTGACATCGCTGGAGCCACTCTGACTGGACAGTTGTTCTAGTCTCTGAGTCAGGACTCCAGCGATGTCAGCCATGGTCCATTGGAGAGCATAGAGCGGACTGTGGGTTTCTGTTAGGGACTGTGAATGGTCGCTGAAGTGACTTAAACACCCACGTATGGCATCCAGTTTGTCTGCCATGCATTTGCAGCCCACCCACACCTGTTCAGCCAGCTGCCCCTGGCACCCCAACATACGGCGTTGGAAGGCCATTTGTTCTTCGTGGGGGTCCTGGGAGGCAGCCGTGGTGGTGGGTGCTGCATGCTGTGTGGTCTTAGCAGGGGGTGGGCTGTCCTCATTGCAGCTGGCTGCCCTGCTCCTGGAGGTGTGTCGCAGAGGCTGTCAATGAACTGCTGGAGGGCGTCGGGGTCGAACCTGTAGTGTTCCTCGTCGTCATCAGAGAAGAGAGGGTTGGGCTGCTCTGTAGGATGTGTTGATTCTCCCTCTGCAATGTTAAGGGGAGATGCAGTTTAACATTGTGTTCACATGTGTGTTGTTGCATTGTCCATGTTTAAATAAGACTGCATAACTGTGTACATTGTGGCTGTTTGGGAGGAGCTGCCTATTTGATGGAGGACAGTAGACATTTCAACAACAGACGTGTGTGTGCTTGTACTGGTACATTATCAACTCACATTTCTATGCAATGCCATTTGTGTTTGGGCAGTGTCAACACCCAGTCAGCACCAGTTGTGTCCTGTGTTCTGTTGTGGAGGTGTTGCGGGTTATGCCACATTGATGTCAGTGTTGATGTGCTCTGAATGTTATGTGTGTGTGCTGCATTTTGTGAGAGTCGCCCCTGCAGCTCTGATTTTGCTGCCCCTTATCGCTTTCATGCGGTGTGCCTTTGACTTCTGTGCTTATGCAGTGCTGTGATGTTCCACATTTGGGTACATTGGTCTCTTGACGGGAGTTGGGGCTCTGGGGCATGGTTTGTCCGCAGATGTGCACTATTTGATTGTGCATGTGTAGCATTGTGCCCATCTCCTCTCGTCCCCCCAGTCCCTGGTCTTTACTCACCATGGTGATGTTGTATCCGTTCATATTGAGCAGTGTCCGGTCCCCCGACTCCTGCCACCGTCTCCCCACTGATGACTGTAGACACCATTTCCTCCATGTCGTCCAGCTCCTCCTGTGGCACAGAACTGCCACCTCCAGTCTGCATTGCTGCCTTCTGGCTGTTGGTGAGTTTCAGCTTAGTTTTGCGCTTGACGTCATTCCAGCGCCTCTTGACCTCTTCCATTGCCCTCTTCAGCACTCCGACTGCATTCACCTTGTCCACGATGGACTGCCATAGTCCATTTTTTGATGCCAATGACACAATGGAGGTGATGAACAGTTGTTGATGGTCTTCGACCACCTCCGTTATCAGGATCCTGTTTTCGTGCAGACTAAAGCACTTCTTCCTACTCTTCTTCTCCTTGGCCTTCCCTGACCCCGCGATAGACTGTGGTGTTGGGAGTTGGGTTAAGTAACTTTTGCGATGGTTATCACACGTTCTTGAGAATATGGCCATCTGAAGGGTGTCTACTTCCTGGGTCTCGAGAAGATGATGACGCAGAGGGACCATCAAAGGGATCTACAGAGTCACTCCTGGATCTAGTACCTAAGATTTGCTTCAACCATGTCCAAGGTGTAAGGGCGCTGGGGGAGTTTGGCAAACACAAACCCGGGTGGTGTGGCAGGGGTTACTCTATGTGCTTAACATTGTGTTCCGCAAGTTTAATGCCATATACCAAGCTACCCTGCAACAAATCAAAGTAAGGAATTTGTGTACTAGCTGCTGACTGTGCAACCAAAGAGAAATAAGTTATAAACCCAGATTTCTCACTTCACTGAATTCTTTATTTTGGATGAATTGCTTTATGCTCTGGTCTAATTTCTGTCAGGGTCGTAGTTACTTCGGCACAGGCAAAGCCATTGTATTAGATGTGTTATCCAGAAAAGCCACCCAGTTTTAGCTAACTCATTTCCCTGTGTCTGCCAACGTGTCCTGCATGTCTAAGGATTTTAAGGCTATGCCTTTGTTCTCATCTTACAATCAGCTCTGCCTTGGTTTTTGGAGTTTAAGGCAAGATAGTATTTTGTCTTTGGCCACTCCTTTCCCCTTATCAACACGGCTATTTATTGCAATCTGGGACTCTTGAATGCTCATTTGGGACGACTCTGTAAGGCAATAGCCTACAAAGCCTTTTATGTAGTATTGGCCCCGCGGAGAGGGTGGGAGGAGGGCGGGCAATCTGGTTGTGACTGGGGCAATTGTACACCTGAGATCACTGATCAGGGATTGGCTCCTGTATTTCATTTTTGTGGAAGTCAGACACCATCAAGAGTGGGCTGAAGCCTCATGCAGTACAGGTAGGATATCACCTACGAAGCCATGCGCTTTATGGGCCTCATTTATGAGGCCGAGGGTCACTTTTACGCTGTCGGTGCGTTACTATTTTTGACGCACCAGTGGTGTAAAAAATGCGCCTTGTTGCGCCATATTTACAAAGTGACGCATCTAGGTAGATGCGTCACTTTGTAAACCCCTGCGCCACATTATACCTGCGCCAGGTATAATGTATGCAAGGGGGGTGTATTGACGCAAGGAAGGGTCGTAGAAGTGACGCAGTGAAATCTATGAGATTTCACTGCGTCACTTTTAGGACACTGTTGCGTCAAAATCTTGCGCCTGCCTCACAGCAGGCGTAAGACTGACGTAGGCCCTTTCACATGGGGCTTGCCCCATGTGAAAGGACGCATTGCTGGAGATGCGTCACTTTTGTGACACACTCCAGCAATGCGTCACTTTTGTGCTTACAGATACGTCAGAAATACTGACGTATCTGTAACTCCTTGCGACATGATGCGTCATACATTAAATATGACGCATCAGGAATGTTGCAAGGAGTGCGCACTGAGAAGTGATGCATTGCTGCTTTCACACAGCGATGCGTCATTTCTCATAAATGAGGCCCCGTGTACCTGGGCTGTGTCGAAGTGCTTGTGAGTGACCAGAGGTGGTAGGCAGAGGAGCGGGGTGGGGAGGACAGAGGGGCAGGCCGCACGAGAGGGTGGAGGGATGGAGCCGCAGTAGAGCTTGTATCCTGCACAACAAAGCAGATTCTCCAAGGAAGCAGCGAGAAATAGACCCTAAACCAGCGATGGAGGGGCCCTGACCAATACGGGACACCCTAAGACTGCAGAGGACAGGTCCTAAACCAGAAAGGGACAGACTGTAAACCAGCAGAGGACCAGCACAAAACCACCAGGGACGGGGCCCAAACTGGAAGGGGGAGGCCCCAAACCAATGGAGGCTCAACTACAAGCCAGTAAGGGACCCGGCGTAACTCAGAGGAAACTCACCTCCGAGCCAGCAGAGTCCCAGCCCTAAATCAGGAGTCTGGTCTTGCATCTTGCTGAGAGTGCTATATTCCATTGAGGTAATTAACCGGGGAACAGCCCCAAACCAGAAGCAGTCTGGTCTTGCATCTAGCTGAGAGTGCTGTAGCCATTGAGCCCTGAACCAGGAGCAGTCTGGTCTTGCATCTTGCTGGAAGTGCTGTATCCATTGATGTTAACAGCAGGACACCAGCCCTAAACCAGGACCAGTCTGCTCTCGCAGTCATGAATGCATCTGGTTGAAGGTGCTGTACCCATTGAGGTTAACACAAGACCAGTTCTAAACCAGGAGCAGTCAGGTTTTGCATCTAGCTGAAAGCGATGTATCAATTAATGTTAACAGCAGGGTACCAGCCCTAAACCAGGAGCAGTTTGGTCATGCATCTTGGTGAGAGTGCTGTACCACATTGAGATTAATAACCTGGGAACAGCCGTAAACCAGGAGCAGTCTGGTCCTGCATCTGGCTGAGGGTGCTGTAGCCCTTTGAGGTTAATAACCACGGAATAGACCTAAACCAGGAGCAGTCTGGTCTTTCATCTGGCTGAGGGTGCTGTAGCCCTTTGAGGTTAATAACCGCGGAATAGACCTAAACCAGGAGCAGTCTGGTCTTTCATCTGGCTGAAGGTGCTGTATTCCATTGAGGTTAATAATCGGGGAACAGACCCAAACCAGGAGCAGTCTGGTCTTGCATCTAGCTGAGAGTGCTGTATTCCATTGATGTTAACAGCAGGGGTTCAGCCCTGAACCAGGAGCAGTCTGATCATGCATCCAGCTGAGGGTGCTGTATCCCATTGAGGTTAATAACCGGGGAATAGCCCTAAACCCGGAGCACTCTGTTCATCCATCTTGCTGAAAGTGCTGTACCCCATTGAGGTTAGTAACTGGGGAACAGCCCTAAACCAGGAGCAGTCTGGTCTTGCATCTTGCTGGAAGTGCTGTATCCATTGAGGTTAACAGCAGTGGACCAGCCCTGAACCAGGAGCAGTCTAGTCTTGCAACCATGAATGCACCTAACTGAGAGTGCTGTATCCCATTGAGGTTAACACAAGACCAGTTCCCAACCAGCAGCAGTCAGGTTTTGCATCTAGCTGAAAGCGATGTATCCATTGATGTAAACAGCAGGGTACCAGCCCTAAACCAGGAACAGTTTGGTCATTCATCCTGCTGAGGGTGCTGTACCCTATTGGGGGTAACAACCGCGGGATAGCCCTAAACCAGAAGCAGTCTGGTCTTTCATCTGGCTGAGAGTGCTGTATTCCATTGAGGTTAATAACCGGGGAACAGCCCCAAACCAGGAGCAGGCTGGTCTTGAATCTAGCTGAGAGTGCCGTATTCCATTGAGGTTAATAACCGGGGAATAGCCCCAAACCAGGAGCAGGCTGGTCTTGCATCTAGCTGAGAGTGCTGTATTCCATTGAGTTTAATAACCGGGGAACAGCCCCAAACCAGGAGCAGTCTGGTATTTCATTTTGCTGAGAGTGCTGTACCCCATTGAGGTTAGTAACTGGGGAACAGCCCTAAACCAGGAGCAGCCTGGTCTTGCATCTTGCTGGAAGTACTGTACCCGTTGAGGTTAACAGCAGGGGGTCAACCCTGAACCAGGAGCAGTCTAGTCTTGCAACCATGAATACACCTAGCTGAGAGAACTGTATCCCATTGAGCGTTACATGGGGCCTGCCCTGAACCAGGAGCAGTCTGGTCTTAGATCTAGCTGAGAGTGCTGTAGCCATTCAGCTCTGAACCAGGAGCAGTCTGGTCATGCAGTCATGAATGCATCTGGTTGAAGGATGCTGTATCCATTGAGGTTAACATAAGACCAGTTGTAAACCAGGAGCAGTCAGGTTTTGCATCTAGCTGAGAGTGCTGTAGCCATTGATCCCTGAACCAGGAGCAGTCTGGTCATGCAGTCATGAATGCATCTGGTTGAAGGTGCTGTACCCATTGAGGCTAAGACAAGACCAGTTCTAAACCATGAGCAGTCAGGTTTTGCATCTAGCTGAAAGCGATGTATCAATTGATGTTAACAGCAGGGTACCAGCCCTAAAGCAGGAGCAGTTTGGTCATGCATCTGGCTGAGGGTGCTGTACCCTTTTGAGGGTATTAACCGGGGAACAGCCCCAAACCAGGAGCAGTCTGGTCTCGCATCCAGCTGAGAGTGCTATATTCCATTGAGGTTAATAATCGGGGAATATCCCTAAACCAGGAGAAGTCTGGTCTTGCATCAGGCTGAGAGTGCTGTATTCCATTGAGGTTAATAACCGGGAAACAGCCCCAAACCAAGAGCAGTATGGTATTGCATTTAGCTGAGAGTGCTGTATTCTATTGAGGTTAATAACCGGGGAAAAGCCCTAAATCAGGAGCAGTCTGGTCTTGCATCTAGATGAGAGTGCTGTATTCCATTGAGGTTAATAACAAGGGAACAGCCCCAAATGAGGATCAGTCTGGTCTTGCATCTATCTGAGAGTGCTGTATTCCATTGAGGTTAACGGCAGGGGTTCAGACCTGAACCAGGAGCAGGCTGGTCATGCATCTGGCTGAGGGTGCTGTATCCCATTGAGGTTAATAACCGGGTAACAGCCCAAAACCAGGAGCAGTCTGTTCTTCCATCTTGCTGAGAGTGCTGTACCCCATTGAGGTTAGTAACTGGGGAACAGCCCTAAATCAGGAGCAGTCTGGTCTTGAATCTAGCTGAAGGTGTTGTATCCATTGAGGTTAACTGCAGGGGCCAACCCTGAACGAGGAGAAGTCTAGTCTTGCAAACATGAATGCACCTAGCTGAGAGTGCTGTATCCCATTGAGGGTTACATGGGGCCTGCCCTGAACCAGGAGCAGTCTGGTCTTGCATCTAGCTGAGAGTGCTGTAGCTATTGATCCCTGAACCAGGAGCAGTCTGGTCATGCAGTCATGAATGCATCTGGTTGAAGGTGTTGTACCCATTGAGGTTAACACAAGAACAGTTCTAAACCAGGAGCAGTCAGGGTTTGCATCTAGCTGAAAGCGATGTATCAATTAATGTTAACAGCAGGGTACCCACCCTAAACCAGGAGCAGTTTGGTCATGCATCTGGCTGAGGGTGCTGTACCCCTTTGAGGTTAATAACCGGGCACCAGCTCCAAACCAGGAGCAGTCTGGTCTTGCATCCAGCTGAGAGTGCTGTATTCCATTGAGGTTAATAACCGGGGAATAGCCCTAAACCAGGAGCAGTCTGGTCTTGCATCTAGCTGAGATTGCTGTATTCCATTGAGATTAACTGCAGGGGGCCAGTCCTGAACCAGGAGCAGTCTGGTCTTCCATTTTGCTGAGAGTGCTGTACCCCATTGAGGTTAGTAACTGGGGAACAGCCCCAAACCAGGAGCAGTCTGTTCTTGCATCTTGCTGGAAGTGCTGTATCCATTGAGGTTAACAGCAGGGCACCAGCCCTAAACCAGGACCAGTCTGCTCTTGCAGTCATGAATGCATCTGGTTGAAGGTGCGGTACCCATTGAGGTTAGCACAAGACCAGTTCTAAACTAGAAGCAGTCAGGTTTTGCATCTAGCTGAAAGTGATGTATCAATTAATGTTAACAGCAGGGTACCAGCCCTAAACCAGGAGCAGTTTGGTCTTGCATCCAGCTGAGAGTGCTGTATTCCATTGAGGTTAATTACCGGCCAATAGCCCTAAACCAGGAGCAGTCTGGTCTTGCATCTGGCTGAGAGTGCTGTATTCCATTGAGGTTAATAACCGGCCAATAGCCCTAAACCAGGAGCAGTCTGGTCTTGCATCTGGCTGAGAGTGCTGTATTCCATTGAGGTTAATAACCAGGGAACAGCCCCAAACCAGGAGCAGTCTGGTCTTGCATCTAGCTGAGAGTGCTGTATTCTATCGATGTTAAAAACCGGGGAATAGCCCTAAATCAGAAGCAGTCTGGTCTTGCATTCAGCTGAGAGTGCTGTATTCCATTGAGGTTAATAACCGTGGAACAGCCCCAAACCAGGAGCAGTCTGGTCTTGCATCTAGCTGAGAGTGCTGTATCTATTGAGGTTAACAGCAGGGGGCCAACCCTGAACCAGGAGCAGTCTAGTCTTGCAACCATGAATGCACCTAGCTGAGAGTGCTGTATCCCATTGAGGGTTACATGGGGCCTGCCCTGAACCAGGAGCAGTCTGGTCTTGCATCTAGCTGAAAGTGATGTAGCCATTGATGTTAAGAGCAGGACACCAGCCCTAAACCAGGACCAGTCTGCTCTTGCAGTCATGAATGCATCCGGTTGAAGGTGCTGTACCCATTGAGGTTAACACAAGACCAGTTCTAAACCAGGAGCAGTCAGGTTTTGCATCTAGCTGAAAGCGATGTATTCATTAATGTTAACAGCAGGGTACCAGCCCTAAACCAGGAGCAGTTTGGTCATGCATCTGGCTGAGGGTGCTGTACCCCTTTGAGGTTAATAACCGGGCAACAGCCCAAAACCAGGAGCAGTCTGGTCTTGCATCCAGCTGAGAGTGCTGTATTACATTGAGGTTAATAACCGGGGAATAGCCCTAAACCCGGAGCAGTCTGGTCTTTCATCTGGCTGAGAGTACTGTATTCCATTGAGGTTAATAACCTGGGAACAGCCCCAAACCAGGAGCAGTCTGGCCTTGCATCCAGCTGAGAGTGCTGTATTCCATTGAGGTTAATAACTGGGAAACAGCCCCAAACCAGGAGAAGTCTGGTCTTGCATCTAGCTGAGAGTGCTGTATTCCATTGAGGTTAGTAACTGGGGGACAGCCCCAAACCAGGAGCAGTCTGGTCTTGCATTTTGCTCGAAGTGCTGTATTCCATTGAGGTTATCAGCAGGGGGCCAGCCCTGAACCAGGAGCAAGTCTGGTCTTCCATCTTGCTGAGAGTGCTGTACCCCATTGAGGTTAGTAACTGGGGGACAGCCCCAAACCAGGAGCAGTCTGGTCTTGCATTTTGCTCGAAGTGCTGTATCCATTGAGGTTAACAGCAGGGGATCAGTCTGAACATGGAGCAGTCTGGTCTTGAATCTAGCTGAGAGTGCTGTATCGATTGAGGTTAACAGCAGGAGAACAATCCTGAACCAGGAGCAGTCTAGTAGTCTAGTCTTGCAACCATGAATGCACCAAGCTGAGAGTGCTGTATCCCATTGAGGGTTACATGGGGCCTGCCCTGAACCAGGAGCAGTCTGGTCTTGCATCTAGCTGAGAGTGCTATACCATTGATGCTAACAGCAGGGCACCAGTCCTATACCAGGACCTGTCAGCTCTTGCAGTCATGAATGCATCTGGTTGAACGCGCTTTACTCCTTGAGGTTAACACAAGACCAGTTCTAAACCAGGAGCAGTCAGGTTTTGCATCTAGCTGAAAGCGATGTATCAATTGATGTTAACAGCAGGGTACCAGCCCTAAACCAGGAGCAGTTTGGTCATGCATCTTGGTGAGAGTGCTGTACCCCATTGAGATTAATAAACGGGGAACAGCCGTAAACCAGGAGCAGTCTGGTCTTGCATCTTGCTGAGAGTGCTGTACCCCATTGAAGTTAATAAACGGGGAACAGCCCTAAACCAGGAGCAGTCTGGTTGTGCATCTTGCTGAGAGTGCTGTATTCCATTGAGGTTAACAGCAGGGGGCCAGCCCTGAACGAGGAGCAGTCTGGTCGTGCATCTTGCTGAGAGTGCTGTACCCCATTGAGGTTAATAACCAGGGAACAGTCGTAAACCAGGAGCAATCTGGTCTTTTATGTTGCTGGAAGTACTGTATCCATTGAGGTTAACAGCAGGGAACCAGGCCTGAATCAGGAGCAGTCTGGTCTTCCATATTGCTGAGAGTGCTGTACCCCATTGAGTTTAGTAACTGTCCAACAGCCTTAAACCAGGAGCAGTCCTGTCTTGCATCTTGCTGGAAGTGCTGTATCCATTGAGGTTAACAGCAGGGGGCCAACCCTAAACCAGGAGCAGTCTAGTCTTGCAACCATGAATGCAACTAGCCAAGAGTGCTGTATCCCATTGAGGATTACATGGGGCATGCCCTGAACCAAGAGCAGTCTGATCTTGCATCTAGCTGAGAGTGCTGTAGCCATTGAGCCCCGAACCAGGAGCAGTCTGGTCATGCAGTCATGAATGCATCTGGTTGAAGGTGCTGTACCCATTGAGGTTAACACAAGACCAGTTCTAAACCAGGAGCAGTCAGGTTTTGCATATAGCTGAAAGCAATGTATCAATTGATGTAAACAGCAGGGTACCAGCCCTAAACCAGGAGCAGTCTGGTCTTGCATCTGGCTGAGGGTGCTGTACCCTATTGAGGTTAATAACCGCAGAATAGCCCTAAATCAGGAGAAGTCTGGTCTTGCATCTGGCTGAGGGTGCTGTACCCCTTTGAGGTTAATAACTGTGGAACAGCCTAAAACCAGGAGCAGTCTGGTCTTGCATCTAGCTGAGAGTGCTATATTCCATTGAGGTTAATAACCGGGGAATAGCCCTAAATCAGGAGCAGTCTGGTCTTGCATCCAGCTGAGAGTGCTGTATTCCATTGAGGTTAATAACCGGGGAACAGCCCCAAACCAGGAGCAGTCTGGTCTTGCATCTAGCTGAGAGTACTGTATTCTATCGAGGTTAATAACCGGGTAATAGCCCTAAATCAGGAGCAGTCTGGCCTTGCATCCAGCTGAGAGTGCTGTATTCCATTGAGGTTAATAACCGGGAAACAGCCCCAAACCAGGAGAAGTCTGGTCTTGCATCTAGCTGAGAGTGCTGTATTCCATTGAGGTTATCAGCAGGGCGCCAGCCCTGAACCAGGAGCAAGTCTGGTCTTCCATCTTGCTGAGAGTGCTGTACCCCATTGAGGTTAGTAACTGGGGGACAGCCCCAAACCAGGAGCAGTCTGGTCTTGCATTTTCCTCGAAGTGATGTATCCATTGAGGTTAACAGCAGGGGGTCAGTCTGAACATGGAGCAGTCTGGTCTTGAATCTAGCTGAGAGTGCTGTATCCATTGGGGTTAACAGCAGGAGAACAATCCTGAACCAGGAGCAGTCTTGTAGTCTAGTCTTGCAACCATGAATGCACCAAGCTGAGAGTGCTGTATCCCATTGCGGGTTACATGGGGCCTGCCCTGAACCAGGAGCAGTCTGGTCTTGCATCTAGCTGAGAGTGCTATACCATTGATGTTAAGAGCAGGGCACCAGTCCTATACCAGGACTAGTCAGCTCTTGCAGTCATGAATGCATCTGGTTGAACCTGCTTTACTCATTGAGGTTAACACAAGACCAGTTCTAAACCAGGAGCAGTCAGGTTTTGCATCTAGCTGAAAGCGATGTATCCATTAATGTTAACAGCAGGGTACCAGCCCTAAACCAGGAGCAGTTTGGTCATGCATCTTGGTGATAGTGCTGTACCCCAACAAGATTAATAACCGGGGAACAGCCGTAAACCAGGAGCAGTCTGGTCTTGCATCTTGCTGAGAGTGCTGTACCCCGGTACACAGACAAAATATCGAGTTTTAAATTTCGATATACAATTATATCGAAGTTTAAATATCGATGGGACAAAATATAGAAGGTAAGTAATATCGACAGTCTTAATATCGATATTAGTATGATATCAGTAATATCGAAGTTTTAAATATCGATGTCAATAATATCGAAATAAATAATTTCGATTTACTAATATCAATTTTTAAATAAATTTAGTGTATATTATATTGTACTTATTATGTTTTATTATTTATTTTTAATGTAATTTAATTAAATATTGTCTTTTAGTACTGTAGCGGGTTGTGGGTTTATAGGGGAATAGGGTGGGAAGTAATTTAATTATGTTAAATTAATTATTAATTAGTAGGAATTATTAATTAAATAATTGAGAATTAATTTTTAATTAATTTTAATTAATTGATCAATTGATAAATATGTTCTGTAGCGGGTTATGGGTTTATAGGGGAATAGGGTGGGAAGTAATTTAATAATAATTAATTAATTAATATATGTTTGTAAATATTTTAATTAATAATTAATTGGCAATTAATTTATATTAATTAGTTAATTAATTAATATAATTTTGTACATATTTTTCATTATTAATTAGTTGGTAATTAATTAATATTAATTAGTTAATTACATTAATTAGAGTAATTTTTTTATATATAATTTTTTGTTATTCTTAATTAATTAATTGGGAAAAAATAATATTAATTATTAAATTAAATTAATTACAGCTAATGTGCTAATATATTTACTTTATTGTTATTGTTAAATAATAATTAATTGGTAATTAAATAATATTAATTAATTTTGGGCAAAGGAGTATTTTTAGGGTTCAGGGTCAGTTTTCAGTTCTTGGGTAAAGGGGTATTTTTAGGGTTCAGGGTCAGTTTTCAGTTTTTGGGTAAAGGGGTATTTTTAGGGTTCAGGGTCAGTTTTCAGTTTTTGGGTAAAGGGGTATTTTTAGGGTTCAGGGTCAGTTTTCAGTTCTTGGGTAAAGGGGGATTTTTAGGGTTCAGGGTCAGTTTTCAGTTTTTGGGTAAAGGGGTATTTTTAGGGTTCAGGGTCAGTTTTCAGTTTTTGGGTAAAGGGTATTTTTAGGGTTCAGGGTCAGTTTTCAGTTCTTGGGTAAAGGGGTATTTTTTGGGTTCAGGGTCAGTTTTCAGTTCTTGGGTAAAGGGGTATTTTTTGGGTTCAGGGTCAGTTTTCAGTTTTTGGGTAAAGGGGTATTTTTAGGGTTCAGGGTCAGTTTTGGGTTTTTGGGGTACAGGGATATTTTTAGGGTTCAGGGTCAGTTTTGGGTTTTTGGGGTGCAGGGATATTTTTAGGGTTCAGGGTCAGTTTTGAGTTTTTGGGGTACTGGCTACAGGGTAAAAATAAAATAAATTTACATTAAATCAATTAAATGAAATAAAAAAAATAAAATTACATTAAATTATTAAGTGTTTTATTTATTTTAAATGTATATGTATTAGTTTTAATTTTGTTTTAATATTTTTATTTAATATTTGTAAAATTATATGTATTTTAAAATTATTTTTACATTATTATTAATACATTTAAAAAAACGATATTTTTAATTTCGATATTTTTGCACTACGATATTAATTTTTCGATATTTTTGTACTCACCTTTATGAAGATATGACTCCGATATTTTTGATTTCGATATTTTTGTGCCGATATTTTTGTATTTCGATATTCTGTCTGTCGATATTATGTCAGACATTCCTGTACCCCATTGAAGTTAATAAACGGGGAACAGCCCTAAACCAGGAGCAGTCTGGTTGTGCATCTTGCAGAGAGTGCTGTATTCCATTGAGGTTAACAGCAGGGGGCCAGCCCTGAACCAGGAGCAGTCTGGTCATGCATCTTGCTGAGAGTGCTGTAGCCCATTGAGGTTAATAACCGGGGAAGAGTCGTAAACCAGGAGCAGTCTGGTCTTTGATGTTGCTGGAAGTACTGTATCCATTGAGGTTAACAGCAGGTTACCAGGCCTGAACCAGGAGCAGTCTGGTCTTCCATCTTGCTGAGAGTGCTGTACCCCATTGAGTTTAGTAACTGGGCAACAGCCTTAAACCAGGAGCAGTCCTGTCTTGCATCTTGCTGGAAGTGCTGTATCCATTGGGGTTAACAGCAGGGGGCCAACCCTAAACCAGGAGCAGTCTAGTCTTGCAACCATGAATGCACCTAGCTGAGAGTGCTGTATCCCATTGAGGATTACATGGGGCCTGCCCTGAACCAAGAGCAGTCTGATCTTGCATCTAGCTGAGAGTGCTGTAGCCATTGAGCCCTGAACCAGAAGCAGTCTGGTCATGCAGTCATGAATGCATCTGGTTGAAGGTGCTGTACCCATTGAGGTTAACACAAGACCAGTTCTAAACCAGGAGCAGTCAGGTTTTGCATATAGCTGAAAGCAATGTATCAATTGATGTAAACAGCAGGGTACCAGCCCTAAACCAGGAGCACTTTGGCCATGCATCTGGCTGAGGGTGCTGTACCCTATTGAGGTTAATAATTGCAGAATAGCCCTAAATCAGGATCAGTCTGGTCTTGCATCTGGCTGAGGGTGCTGTACCCCTTTGAGGTTAATAATTGGGGAACAGCCCCAAACCAGGAGCAGTCTGGTCTTGCATCTAGCTGAGAGTGCTGTATTCCATTGAGGTTAATAACCGGGGAATAGCCCTAAACCAGGAGCAGTCTGGTCTTGCATCTAGCTGAGAGTGCTGTATTCCATTGAGGTTAACAGCAGGAGGGCAGCCCTGAAACAGGAGCAGTCTGGTCTTCCATCTTGCTGAGAGTGCTGTAACCCATCGAGGTTAGTAGCTGGGGAACAACCCCAAACCAGGAGCAGTCTGGTCTTGCATCTTGCTGGAAGTGCTGTATCAATTGAGGTTAACAGCAGGGGGCCAACCCTGAACCAGGAGCAGTCTAGTCTTGCAACCATGAATGCACCTATCTGAGAGTGCTGTATCCCATTGAGGGTTACATGGGGCATGCCCTGAACCAGGAGCAGTCTGGTCTTGCATCTAGCTGAGAGTGTTGTAGCCTCTGAGCCCTGAACCAGGAGCAGCCTGGTCATGCATCTAGCTTAGAGTGCTGTATGAATTGATATTAACAGCAGGGCACCAGCCCTAAACCAGGACCAGTCTGCTCTTGCAGTCAAGAATGCATCTGGTTGAATGTGCTATACCCATTGAGGTTAACACAAGACCAGTTCTAAACCAGGAGCTGTCAGGTTTTGCATCTAGCTGAAAGCGATGTATCAATTGATGTTAACAGTAAGGTACCAGCCCTAAACCAGGAGCAGTCTGGTCATGCATCTGGCTGAGAGTGCTGTATTCCATTGAGGTTAATAACCGGGGGAATAGCCCTAAATCAGGGCCAGTCTGGTCTTGCATCCAGCTGAGAGTGCTGTATTCCATTGAGGTTAATAACCGGGGAATAGCCCTAAATCAGGGGCAGTCTGGTCTTGCATCCAGCTGAGAGTGCTGTATTCCATTGAGGTTAATAAACTGGAACAGCCTCAAACCAGGAGCAGTCTGGTCTTGCATCTAGCCGAGAGTGCTGTATTCCATTGAGGTTAACAGCATGGGGCCAGCCCTTAACCAGGAGCAGTCTGGTCTTCCATCTTGCTGAGAGTGCTGTACCCCATTGAGGTTAGTAACTGGGGAACAGCCCCAAACCAGGAGCAGTCTGGTCTTGCATCTTGCTGGAAGTGCTGTATCCATTGAGGTTAACAGCAGGGGGCCAACCCTGAACGAGGAGCAGTCTAGTCAGCAACCATGAATGCACCTAGCTGAGAGTGCTGTATCCCATTGAGGGTTACATGGGGCCTGCCCTGAACCAGGAGCAGTCTGGTTTTGCATCTAGCTGAGAGTTCTGTAGTCGTTTAGCCCTGAAGCAGGAGCAGTCTGGTCATACATCTAGCTGAGAGTGCTGTATCGATTGATGTTAACAGCAGGGCACCAGCCCTAAAACAGGACCAGTCTGCTCTTGCAGTCATGAATGCATTTGGTTGAAAGTGCTGTACCCATTGAGGTTAACACAATACCAGTTCTAAACCAGGGGCAGTCAGGTTTTGCATCTAGCTGAAAGTGATGTTTCAATTGATGTTAACATAAGGGTACCGGCCATTAACCAGGAGCAGTTTGGTCATGCATCTTGCTGAGAGTGCTGTACCCCATTGAGGTTAATAACCAGGGAACACCCCTAATCTTGGAGAAGTCTGGTCTTGCATATAGCTGAGAGTGCTGTATTCCATTGAGGTTAACAGCAGGAGGGCAGCCCTGAAACAGGAGCAGTCTGGTCTTCCATCTTGCTGAGAGTGCTGTAACCCATCGAGGTTAGTAGCTGGGGAACAACCCCAAACCAGGAGCAGTCTGGTCTTGCATCTTGCTCGAAGTGCTGTATCAATTGAGGTTAACAGCAGGGGGCCAACCCTGAACCAGGATCAGTCTAGTCTTGCAACCATGAATGCACCTATCTGAGAGTGCTGTATCCCATTGAGGGTTACATGGGGCATGCCCTGAACCAGGAGCAGTCTGGTCTTGCATCTAGCTGAGAGTGTTGTAGCCTCTGAGCCCTGAACCAGGAGCAGCCTGGTCATGCATCTAGCTTAGAGTGCTGTATGAATTGATATTAACAGCAGGGCACCAGCCCTAAACCAGGACCAGTCTGCTCTTGCAGTCAAGAATGCATCTGGTTGAAGGTGCTATACCCATTGAGGTTAACACAAGACCAGTTCTAAACCAGGAGCTGTCATGTTTTGCATCTAGCTGAAAGCGATGTATCAATTGATGTTAACAGTAAGGTACCAGCCCTAAACCAGGAGCAGTCTGGTCATGCATCTGGCTGAGAGTGCTGTATTCCATTGAGGTTAATAACCGGGGGAATAGCCCTAAATCAGGGCCAGTCTGGTCTTGCATCCAGCTGAGAGTGCTGTATTCCATTGAGGTTAATAACCGGGGAATAGCCCTAAATCAGGGGCAGTCTGGTCTTGCATCCAGCTGAGAGTGCTGTATTCCATTGAGGTTAATAAACTGGAACAGCCTCAAACCAGGAGCAGTCTGGTCTTGCATCTAGCCGAGAGTGCTGTATTCCATTGAGGTTAACAGCCTGGGGCCAGCCCTTAACCAGGAGCAGTCTGGTCTTCCATCTTGCTGAGAGTGCTGTACCCCATTGAGGTTAGTAACTGGGGAACAGCCCCAAACCAGGAGCAGTCTGGTCTTGCATCTTGCTGGAAGTGCTGTATCCATTGAGGTTAACAGCAGGGGGCCAACCCTGAACGAGGAGCAGTCTAGTCAGCAACCATGAATGCACCTAGCTGAGAGTGCTGTATCCCATTGAGGGTTACATGGGGCCTGCCCTGAACCAGGAGCAGTCTGGTTTTGCATCTAGCTGAGAGTTCTGTAGTCGTTTAGCCCTGAAGCAGGAGCAGTCTGGTCATACATCTAGCTGAGAGTGCTGTATCGATTGATGTTAACAGCAGGGCACCAGCCCTAAAACAGGACCAGTCTGCTCTTGCAGTCATGAATGCATTTGGTTGAAAGTGCTGTACCCATTGAGGTTAACACAATACCAGTTCTAAACCAGGGGCAGTCAGGTTGTGCATCTAGCTGAAAGTGATGTTTCAATTGATGTTAACATAAGGGTACCGGCCATTAACCAGGAGCAGTTTGGTCATGCATCTTGCTGAGAGTGCTGTACCCCATTGAGGTTAATAACCAGGGAACACCCCTAATCTTGGAGAAGTCTGGTCTTGCATATAGCTGAGAGTGCTGTATTCCATTGAGGTTAACAGCAGGGGGCCAGCCCTGAACCAAGAGCAGTCTGGTCTTGCATCTTGCTGAGAGAGCTGTACCCCATTGAGTTTAATAACCAGGGAACAGCCCTAAACCAGGAGGAGTCTGGTCTTGCATCTAGCTGAGAGTGCTGTATTCCATTGAGGTTAACAGCAGGGGGCCAACCCTGAACCAGGAGCAGTCTAGTCTTGCAACCATGAATGCACCCAGCTGAGAGTGCTGCTCTGGGCATTAGCTTGCCTCATCTTCACTAACGGCCCCACCAGACCGCCGGGGATGCCTGGTCTCACCCTGGAGATACCCATTAAGGGACCATCTCTCAGGGAAGCCAGGAAGGGTTTCGCAGCGGTCGAAGCGCCTTGGGACCCTCCGGGTAAGTAGTGCGCTATATAAATGCCTATACATACATATACATACATACATATCCCATGGAGGGTTACATGGGGCCTGCCTTGAACCAGGAGCAGTCTGGTCTTGCATCTAGCTGAGAGTGCTGCATCCATTGATGTTAACAGCAGGGCACCAGCCCTAAACCAGGACCAGTCTGCTCTTGCAGTCAAGAAAGCATCTGGTTGAAAGTGCTATACCCATTGAGGTTAACACAAGACCAGTTCTAAACCAGGAGCAGTCAGGTTTTGCATCTAGCTGAAAGCGATTCATCAATTGATGTTAACAGCCGTGCACCAGCCCTAAACCAGGAGCAGTCTGGTCTTCCATCCAGCTGAGAGTGCAGTATTCCATTGAGGTTAGTAACTGGGGAACAGCCCCAACCCAGGAGCAGTCTGGTCTTGCATCGTGCTGGAAGTGCTGTATCAATTGAGGTTAACAGCAGGGGACCAGCCCTGAACCAGGAGCAGTCTAGTCTTGCAACCATGAATGCACCTAGCTGAGAGTGCTGTATCCCATTGAGGGTTACATGGGGCCTGCCCTGAACCAGGAGCAGTCTGGTCATGCATCTAGCTGAGAGTGCTTTATGCATTGATATTAACAGCAGGGCACCAGCCCTAAAACAGGACCAGTCTGCTCTTGAAGTCATGAATGCATTTGGTTGAAAGTGCTGTACCCATTGAGGTTAACACAAGACCAGTTCTAAACCAGGAGCAGTCAGGTTTTGCATCTAGCTGAAAGCGATGTATCAATTGATGTTTACAGCAGGGTACCAGCCCTAAACCAGGAGCAGTTTGGTCATGCATCTTACTGAGAGTGCTGTGCCCCATTGAGGTTAATAACCGGGGAACTGCCGTAAACCAGGAGCAGTCTGGTCTTGCATCTTGCTGAGAGTGCTGTACCCCATTGAAGTTAATAACCAGGGAACAACCCTAAACCAGGAGGAGTCTGGTCTTGCATCTTGCTGAGAGTGCTGTACCCCATTGAAGTTAATAACCAGGGAACAACCCTAAACCAGGAGGAGTCTGGTCTTGCATCTAGCTGAGAGTGCTGTATTCCATGGAGGTTAACAGCAGGGGGCCAACCCCGAACCAGGAGCAGTCTAGTCTTGCAACCATGAATGCACCCAGCTGAGAGTGCTGTATCCCATTGAGGGTAACATGGGGCCTGCCCTGAACCAGGATCAGTCTGGTCTTGCATCTAGCTGAGAGTGCTGTAGCCACTGAGTCCTGAACCAGGAGCAGTCTGGTCATGCATCTAGCTGAGAGTGCTGCACCCATTGATGTTAACGGCAGGGCACCAGCCATAAACAAGGAGCAGTTTGGTCATGCATCTTACTGAGAGTGCTGTACCCCATTGAGGTTAATAACCGGGGAACTGCCGTAAACCAGGAGCTGTCTGGTCTTGCATCTTGCTGAGAGTGCTGTACCCCATTGATGTTAATAACCAGGGAACAACCCTAAACCAGGAGGAGTCTGGTCTTGCATCTAGCTGAGAGCCCTGTATTCCATTGAGTTTAACAGCAGGGGGCCAACCTTGAACCAGGAGCAGTCTAGTCTTGCAACCATGAATGCACCTAGCTGAGAGTGCTGTATCCATTGAGGGTAACTTGGGGCCTGCCCTGAACTAGGAGCAGTCTCGTCTTGCATCTAGCTGAGAGTGCTGTAGCCATTGAGCCCTGAACCAGAAGCAGTCTGGTCATGCATCTAGCTGAGAGTGCTGTATGCATGGACGTTAACAGCAGGGCACCAGCCCTAAACCAGGACCAATCTGCTATTGCAGTCATGAATCGATCTAGTTTAAGGTGCTGTACCATTGAGGTTTACACAAGACCAGTTCTAAACCAAGAGCAGTCTGCACTTGCATGCTTGATTGCATCTAGCTGAGAGTGCTGCACCACACTGGGGTGAACAGCAGGGAACTAGCCCTGAATTAGGAGCAGTGTGGTCCTACATGCATTAATTTATCTAGCTGATAGTGCTGTATCAATTGAGGTTATGAGAAGGGGACCAGCCCAAAACTAGGAGCAGTCCTGTCTTGCATCTAGCTAGGAGTGCTTTATCCCAATGAGGTTACCAGCAGGGAACTAGCCCTGAACCAAGAGCCATCTTATTTTGCAGGCATCACTGTTCTGAACTAGTCTGTGTTCTGGTGTGTTGATTTAAATTTAAATATCCTTGTTTTTCTTCCCACGAGGAATGTGTGGGGAGGGGGTGCCTTACTGTATGGTGGTCATTTCTTTTCATTGGAAGGGTCTATCAGTGTCTCTGATGTGGCGGCTGTTCTTAGGGGCAGATTTACAAGCCCCTCGCACCTCTTTTTTTTTTTTTAAACCTTTATTGTTCATTTCAATAACCTTACAAGCATGGGCCTACAACCACAGGGGCCGGCTGCTAATCAAAAATAGGAGCAAGTATGCTACGATATGCCACAGCTATTCAGCCGACATCCCTGAGGTCCGGCAGCGATTCAGGATAAAGTTAGTATTAAATGCAGAATTAAATCACAGAGTAAGATAAAGGTTTTATTTTTCAATTTAACTAAATAAACGTATCGGGTGTCACACAATCAAAATACTAATACGGTGGCTAGGCAGAGCAACAGGATATACAGATCAGGAACAGCTATAATTGAGACACAGGCGTTAAAGCATACTAACCAGGATATAAGACCATACAATATACAGTCTACATCAAGCGCCAGTCCTCAGAGCCCGCCCACCCAAAGATCAGGATAATGAAAAAAGCAAGAACACCCGATACGGATACACAATACAATCAGAACGTTTCGCCAACTATACTAAGAAAAGGAAGAAAAGGAAAGGAAGAAAAAAGCCATAGAAACAAAATAAAGGCAAAACAAACCCCCCCTCCAGCCCCCCACCCTGCACCCCTGCAGTTGGCTACAGCCTAACCCCCCTAGCAGCGTGCCTGTCGCCCCGAATAACTAAAACCCTAAAAGTAGGAAAAAGTGGAGGAGGAGAAAGCGTAGAAGCACCCGGTCTCCTTCTCACCAGCCGGACACCAACCACCCCTACGAATCGCACAGATAATAACAGGAGATATGACAGTGGAAATACTAGGGAATCACTAAACCCCGCTCGACCTCACTCTAATACTAGATCCAAGTCCCATGTCCGCCAAGGCCCCAAAGTCAAACCCATCGAAGCAGCCTCATCCTTGGCCCTTCCGATCTTGCACGCAAACACTATCCGGCAGCAGCACCGCAGTCATTGTAGATCCAGGATACGAGAGGAGTACCTAAGAGGATAGTCCACAGAGAGCCTGAAAAACAAAGTCGTTACCAGCATCGATCATCAACAGGCCCTCTATCATCGGCACCCTGTCCAAGCGATGTTCCCTCTGCAGAAGCGGCAAAGCAAACGGGGAAGGCAGAGATGTTGTAGCAACCCAGTCAGCTCCGACGGGAAACTCCAGGATAAGGAGGCCAAGCGGAACCACCCCAGGAGACAACAATGGCGGGTGCGACCAACTCTCCAGGGAACCAAGTTCGCTACTTTTTGTCGGTACACAACACAAGGGCTGCACCAGATCATTTTGCCCTGGGCGGTCACCATTGGCCCTCCCAGACCTCACGGGAAGCATCGATATTGGTAGACGTAGTGGAAGATCAGAGCCCGGTCCCAAACAGTCCACGTCAGGCCCATCGGCAAGCATATTATCGAGTCGAGATTCAATATGCGCTTGTAGCTCCATGACGGCGGCCAGCACGGTCCGCAATGTCGGCTCTTTATTCGTCAGGTCCGCATCCGCTCGTCCGATCGCAAGCATAGTGGTAGGCCCCGAGGATCTGGTCCTCCCGGGGGAGCCATGACAGAGCGGAGTGGGTCACAACTGAGGGCGTCCTGTGGACAAAGTGGCCCTGGACAGCAGGCGAGGGCCCCACCCCGGCGGACCCCGGCGAAATCAAACGAGGGTCCAAGGACCAGGAGCCCCAGAACCTCCACAGACGACCAGGTCAATTGTCCGACGACATCAAGGAAACTACTTTGATCGCCATCAAAATCGGATCTGGAGACTTCCACTGCTGAGACCGGACCCTGTCGTAGTCACACGGCCGATGTTGTTCAACTACGTCCCGGCTGGGCTCAAACTCGAGGCCCCGGCTTACAAGCTGCGTTAGGCCAGGATCCAGAAGACGACATAACTCCGTCAATTCTGGCGACAAAAGTCTGGGAATTGACCCAAACAATTCAGCAAGGCTTCATCTCCCTGGAGGTCGGGCGTGATTTCAGTATAAATTGCAGGATTATCCGGCTGGAAACGGAGGTCGGCGGAGCCGGGCGCCTATGCGGCCATCTTGGTTGGTGACGTAGCTCCTCCTCCCTTGCACCTCTTTTATGCCGCCGTTGCATCACTTTTGTGACGCAGCGGCGGTGCAAAAGATGCGCCATGGGAGATGCGTTACGTTGTAAAGCCCTGCGCCATAAGGAGGTGTTCCAGCGCAGGGGTGGGGGGGCATTCCTGCACAGGAACGCCTCCTAAAACTGGCTGAGTGAAATCTACAATATTTCACTCAGTCACTTTTAGGCCAATGCTACGTCAAAACCCTGCGCCTGCTTGAAGCAGGCGTACGGCTTGACGCAGCATTGGACGAATAGGCCCCCAGAGCATTGCTGGAGCTGCGTCGCTCTTGCGACACAACTCCAGCAATGTGACGCCTTTACGACACAGATGCGTGATGCATCTGTGCCATTTTTGCCCCATGGTGTGTCGCATTGTAAATGCGGCTCATTATGGGTGGCGGAGCTGCGGCGCACAATTAGTGGCGTATCCCTGCTAATTTGCAGGGATGCGCCAGTAATTGTAAATCTGCCCCATTGTCTCCAAGTGGCTCTGTGTCACTAGGTACACTTTCTACCAGCTATGTTACTTTATCCAACACCATGACGCTTTCTGGGCCTTGTAGTTTCTCTTTTAACGGAAGGATCAATCAATCAATCAATCAATCAATCAATCAGTCAATCAATCAGGGTTTTGTGAAGTGCACTAATCACCCTGAGGGTCTCAAGACCTTGGTGGTGGGGGAGGGGTGGGGTTTGTGGGCAGCTCCGCTGGGGTCATTCACAGATCCAGGTATTGAGGTCCTGTCTGAATTGGTGCTGTGTCGGGCTCTGTCGGAGGTGAAGAGGGAGTTCGTTCCAGGTCTTGGCTGCGAGGTAGAAGGGGGATCTTCCACCTGCTCTGATCCTGTAAAAACGTGGGACGGTGGCTAGGATGAGGCCAGCTGAGTGGAGGATTCTCTTGAGGGCTTGGAAGGAGATGGGCTTTAAAATCCCAGCATAAGTAGGCAGGAATGCCTGAGGTGTAACACATTAAGCATGGCCTCCTGGTGCAGTTAGTAGGTCCAGGTTAGTAACTGGTTACTGGGAACTGCCAACTCTGGTGTACACACTGTCTCTGGTTCTAGCATAAGAATGAGACCAGACCCCACACTTACATCTCTCATCCTCAAGATGTGGATTCGAAGTTTGTTGCACGTCCTCACCAGATACCAACAAGACACTTTGTGCAGCCAGTTTATGCAACTTAGCTGTAGACAGGTAAACTTCGTTCTCCTTACAACATAGACTCGAAGGGAGTTATTGTTAGCCATCACTTAGTTAGATGTTTTATATTCATGTGTCACATGGAGCAGTTTTTCTGGTGTTTTTTGCCCAAGTTAAGAATTCTCAAGACCTGCTTTCTATATCACAAACACAATCTGTTGCATTTTCCTTCGTCGAGGTTTCCATCAAACTGCAGATGACACTCACTCTTGCCATGTCTGACTAGACCATGCAAGAGGTCTCCACCTCTCTGGAGAGTATAAATGGTCCTAAACGTGACAGCAAGACCACCCCACACATTTGTCCCACTGCCTCCCTCTAGTCAGATGTTCCACCTTCAAGGCTTTTAGGCTTTAGAACCACACGAGTCAACAACTCATGCTTTATCCAAAGTAAATTCCAAATCTACTCATGCAGCAGGACTCTTGGGGGCCTTTCTATGAGCCTCTTTGCATCCCTCTTACACCACACAACATGGTGCAAGAGCAACACAAGCCTTACATGTGATATATGATTATGAAGCCACGGAAGGCCACTTTGCACTGCCCTGACTGGCTCCTTAATTCTGGAGTAAGGCAATGCAGCACACATCGCTGCGTTGCCTTACACTGCCTTTGGAAGGCATTCCATTGCGTTGCATGGGTGATTCCACGCAGCTCCCATAGGTTTTGTTCCTTTTTCATTCATCTTCATGATTTTGCAGAGTATTGCAATGCTGCCTTGCAGTCACACCACAGAGCTAATCTATCAGGTGCACTTTGAGAAGCCAGTAATGACTCCAACGACAAACCTTTTCCTTGGTCACAGGCCTGTACTTTCCCTGGCAGCTCCATTCGCTCCATCACTGCTGCTGAGCCCCCAGCCTGGGTGTTCGAGGCTGCTCTTTGCCCACCTGCCGCATCGCAGTATTTTTATTGGTACTTGGTGACCTCTGTTAGTACAGTTTTCTCTTTTCCCATTTTGTGCATTGTTGTGCTTTCTCTTTTCCCATTTTCTGCATTGTTGTGTTTTTTTTCCCTTCCTGCGCCTTACTAATTTTTTTGCATTCACTGTACCCCTGCTCCTCTCCCTTCCCTCGCAGTTCCCTTCTCCCTGATTCCTGCCGCTGCTGACCCGTGGCCCCTCCCCCCTGCCCTCGCCCATTTGCCGCCTCCCAGCTGAGCATCCCTCCTCTCCCCTACATAATGCAGGCCGCTATGCAGTCGCGCAGCAGACGTTTCCGCTGGCGCACCTAAGGCAAGCCCGTCTGCGCCCGTCCGCGACCCGACTGCAACCAGAGCCAGGAACCCTGGCTCCCCTCCGCCCCTCCGCTATGACTCTACCACCTTCCACGCACTCAATCCCGGAAGACGAACTGACTGCAAAAAATCCTCGCTGAACACCACCCAGGGGCAGTTCTCGTGCAGACCCTGCTGTAGATCCTTCAATATCGACAAACCCCCCACTACCGTTGAAAGCCCGCCCGATGCATGCACCGTCAAAACCCTGACATGCATCCTCCTCAACGTAGACTCCCTACACCGACACGCATTTGCGATCTTGGACCTAATTGACACCCTCTGGCCCGACGTCACCTTCTTCACGGAAACTTGGACCAACACCACCTGTGACCCCGACATTGCCACTGGCATTCCCGACATCCGATTCAGCCACACCACCCAGCCCCATTGGACGGACCACCATGGACGGACCACCACTGCATCTACTTCGCTTTCACCACCACCACCACACCCAAGCCCGCCCCACGCCCGCCATGAAGGACCTGGAGCAAGGTCTTAGAGGAACACCTAAACAGCACCCTCTTCCAAGACCCTCCAGCGCCATGACCCACACCAACTCCACAGCCAAATAACGTCACCGCTGGATCTCCTGCTGCGCCAACAAGCTTGCACCGCTCCACCACCCCACCAAACAATGCCCTCTGAAAGCCGCCTGGTTCACCACAGAACTCCAAGAAGCCAGGCGCTCCTACAGACTCCTAGAGAAAATCTGGCGAAACCAGAAAACCACAGAAGCACAGAACAACCACAGGAGCACCCTGAAGGAATACCACCAGTTCATAAGGGACAGGAAACGTACCGTTGTAAGAGACAAAGTCCAGGCAAACACCAACACCAACACCAAGGAACTGTTCAACATCATACGGCAGTTCACCAACCCCCTCCCCCACCAGCGAAGCCACTGATGCCACACCCTCCCAGGAACTCTGCGATAAGCCCAGCTCCTACTTCCGTCTGAAGATCCAGGCCCTCTACGACAACCTCAGCGAACATACGCCGGACACCACCCCCTCTCCGCCGCTGCAGACAAGCCAATTGTCATGACCTGGAATCCCGCCACCATCGAACACATCAACACGACCATGAAGAGAACCTCATCAGGGGCCCCAACGGACCCCTCCACACCGCACATATTCCACAGGGCCGCCGCCACCATCGACCTGAACTAGGACAGACAATCAACACTTACTTCAGATCCTGCATCTTCCCAGATGACTGGAAGTGTGTGGAGGTAAAACCTCTCCTCAAGAAGCCAACGGCTGACCCAACAGACCTGAAAGACTACCGGCCCATCTCTCCCCTCCCCTTTGTGGCCAGAGTCACTGAGAGAGTCGTAAATGCCCAGCTGACTGCCTTCATCTAAGAGAACTCCATCCTCGATGCCTCACAATCTGGATTCCGCAACAACCACAGCACCAAGACCGCCCTCCTCACCGCCACGGATGACATTCACATACTTCTCGACCAGGGAAACCCTGCGGTCCTCATCCTCCTGGGCCACTCTGCAGTCTTCAACACAGTCTCTCATTGTACGCTCGCAGCCAGACTTCACAACGTGGGGATACAAGGAGCCGCCCTCGACTGGATCCAATCCTTCCTCTCCGGCAGAACCCAGAGGATTAGACTTCCTCCCTTCCTCTCTAAACCCACTGACATCAACTGTGGAGTACCCCAAGGATCGTTTCTCAACCCAACACTCTTCATCATCTACATGGCCCCCTTGCCGCCATCATCAGACAGCATGGTCTCAGCATAGTATCCTACACCAACAACACCCAGCTCATCCTCTCGCTCACAAAGAACCCCGAAGATACCAGACTCTGCTTCCACGAAGGAATGAAGGATGTCGCTGCATCCTTGGCCCCTTCACCTCCGCCTGGGACAACACCTGATGGCCCTCCACCCTCGGGAGGCGACCCACCCCTACAGGCCACGTACGAAACCTCTGCATCATCTTCGACTCCTCCCTCTCCATGAACACCGTCGCCTCCACCAATTTCAACTGCCTGTGCATCCTCTGCAAGACTTTCAGATGGATCCCCCCGATTGGAGAAGGACCGCCACCCACGCGCTCATCACCAGCAGACTGGACTACAGCAACACCGTATACTCCTGGATCAACAGAACTCTTCTACACAAACTCCAAACCATCCAGAATGCTGCAAAAGGAACCTCCGCTCCGCCAACCTTACCCTAGCAGAGGTCCCTCGCATCTGCAGACACAGAGCAGGCTTTCTCCCACATCGCAGCCAAGACCTGAATGAGCTCCCTATGAATATCAGACACTCCCCGACCATGCACACATTCAGGAAGGACCTCAAGACCTGGCTCTTTCACTGATCCGGAGCTGCCTCTCCCACCCCCTCCAGAGCCTTGAGACCCCCACGTGTGAGTAGCACGCTTTATAAGCCTTTGATTGACTAATTTGTTCCAGTCCAACCACATAAGGTGGCAAGGAGGTCTGTTAAGTTATATTCAATTATTTCCACCCTCTGATCCTCCAGTCTGATTAGCTGCACTCCTTTTCCTTCACATGTCAGGACCAGTGGACAGGCCTGCAACATTGTGCTGCAAATGACATGCTTATGACTTTATAAGTTTCAAGATTATGCATTGTATGTGATGTAGTTGCATTTCTATAACGGTTCATACACTTACAAGTTGTCAAAGCGGATTAGTGGATGCTAACAACATGGCACTCCAAAGGGAGAGCTGCTTTCGGGTGGGGGGTGGCTGTTGGATTGCAATGTGACCCAATTTAGAGTTTTAGTGTTCTGCAGAGTGCTGCCTTTATCTTGTCATATCTTACTGTGCTTGGGAGCCTCACCATAGCCCTTTGTGTGGGTAGTGTAGTGATCTGCAGGACACGTTCTAGTGTTCCAGCATATGCCCTATGTAACCAGCCACTCCCCGAGGGCTGGCCTCTACCCTCACTACACACCCATCCATCACATGTGTCTCCGGTCAATATAAGGGGCCTGGCGCATGTGCCCTGGGCCAGTTCCAGTTACCCCAGCTATGTGTCTGTGTCCTGTGTATGTCTGCATAAGGGCCTAGGCCCCTGACAATAATGGGCAGTGAGCAGCCTTTTGGCAGATGCGTTATCTAAGGCACGGGAAATTAAGTAACGTGTCAAAGATTAAAAAATGCAACTAACCGGGTAAGTCAAGATTGAAACCTGGAACCCCAGATGCAAGAACAACTTAACTACTTGACCACATGTCAACTGCACACTGCACTGTTCTAGGACAGGCTAAGGGCAGTAGAAACAAGGTGATATTCAGAGCCACTGGCCAGCAAGAAATCACACTGCCCGATCCTTCATTAAATGGTAGACTGCTGCTGACGCAGTGCAGAAAGTATTTGAAACCTTTGTTAAAGAGGCCCCTTTTAATTTCAAAACCCTTTACAGTTTTCTGTATTCACAAATGCACTTCAAGACTATTCAATTCACCCACTTACGGGACTGACTTGGTGTTCCCTTCTGGTGAAATCTTTCGGTTACTACTGTGTGGTATAACCATGGCCTCTGCCCTTGGGGAGGGTTTCCTTGTTAATCTGACGTGTAAATTGTGCTTACTCATGTTTCACCACTAGAGGGAAGCAAATCCTTGTGAAATGATCATGTTGAGTTTGTACATGTTTATCAGAATGTACAACGGTACTAATTTTTACTCGTCAGTACCCAAAACCGAGCTGACTGATGCCATCCCAGGGTTTATCTGGTTCTTTCATGCTGGCTCTATAAACATTGGCTCAATATCTTTATTAGGGCTTCCCATTCCAGCATATGGGCCCACATGCATCAAGCATTTTTGGAGTCGCAAACGGTGCGATTCCTTAAAATCGGCCGTTTGCGACTCCAAAAATGCATTTTGGAATGCATCAATCATTTTTGGAAATCGCTACATTTGAGCGATTTCCAAAAATGCGATTGCTTTTAGGAAATCGCAAATGTGCGATTTCCTAAAAGCAATGCATGAATACATTTTCAAAAGAGAAATCGCATTTTGCGGGACAGATTTACCGAGTAGTTGAACTACTCGGTAAATTTGCAAAAACTGTAAATAATGCAGAAAATGCATTTTTAAAACGTTCATGTTACGGACACACATGTCCTTAGGACATGTGTGTGTGCAACATGATGCGAAAAATACATTTCAGGGGTGCATGGGGGGGTCCTTTGGACCCCCCCCTGCACCCATGAAATGTTCTAAGTGCCACTCGCAATTTGCTACTGGCTTCCAATTGACTACATTGATTCCTATGGGCCTCTAGGCCCATAGGAATCAATGTAATGCCATTCCTTAATTGCACTTCGCAATTAAGGAATCGCAATTTTCGAAAATTAAGAAATCCTAAAAACTTTTAGGATTTCTTGATGCATAGCATTTTGCATTTCTCAAATAGCGATTCCTTAATTTTCGCTATTTGAGAAATGCAAAATCCTACATTGATGCATGTGGGCCATGATCCCTTCCATTAGCCTCCCACTCATTATATTGTTCAGCTCTCTGCCATATGTGTCCTCTAGGATTTTATGGGTAGATGCATCATTGTTTCCATTTGCGATTTCTAAATTGCGAAAATTAAGAATCACAATTTAGAAATCGCAAATGGCAATGCAAGAAAATTGCTCAATTTTTTTTGTGATTCGGTATTTTTCCTTAATTGCGATTCACAATTTGCGAATCGCAATTAAGGAAACCCTTCCCATTGATTCCTATGGGCCAAAAGGCCCATAGGAATGATTGAGAAGGCAATCACATTTAGCGAATTCCATTTTGCGAATCGCAAAATGTGAATGGAATTTCAAGGGTGCAGGGGGGGGGTCCAAAGAACCCCTCCCTGCACCCCTGAAACTTAACTTTAAGATCCATTTACACACACACATGCCCTTGGGTCATGTGTGTGTTTAAATTTAAACTTTCAAAAATGCAATTTGTGCATATTTGAAAGTTTTCAGTAATTTAGCATGAAGTTCAACTTCATGCTATTCTACCCATTCCAAATTGCGAATTCGCAATTTAAAAAAAATCATGCATAGCATTTAGGAAATCTCAAATTGCGATTTCTTAAATGCAATCGCAATTTTAGAAATCGCAACATGGTTGCGATTCCTAAAATTGCGAAATGCATGATGCATTCCAAATTAGTGAATTGCAATCGCAAACGGCCGAAAAATGCGATTCGAACCGTTTGCGAATGCAATTCAGTTTGATGCATCTAGGCATTAATCCCGTCTTTCATTATATACGTTTTAGCTTTCACATAGGCATATTTAATGTAATACATAGACATTCGAAAGTTGAGCCACTTCAGTTTTTTATAATTTACGGTAGGTATTTACTTGATGTAGGTGGAACCCAGCGACAAGCAGCAGCAGAACACTTTACAGAGAACATTTTTATTGTAGTAGAAGACAAGGAACTTGAAGCACTCTACATATGTATCTATGTGTATATACTGACACTGACATTAACTGAACCCACTGGGGGAACAAGTAGCTTGTAAGAAACTATAGGGAACCAGCATGCCACAACAAACCGGAAACTCACTTGAGAGGCCCACCTGGACCGCATAAATGACGTGCGTGCAGCATGGTGCCGGGAAGCTTATCAGTTTATCAACCGTCACCTCTGAGGAAGGAGCCCACGAGCTCTGAAACGCGTCAGGAGGCTGTCATTTACCGGAGCTGAATCGCCGGTCTTGCAAGGAAAAGGCTTTGTCAAGCACTCAGCTGTTGGATGCGTTCTTGCCTCAGGGCATCTTTTTGGTGGATATATATATATATATATATATATATATATATATATATATATATATATATATATATATATATATATATATATATTACTAATATAAAGCAAGAACTGGGAACCTTTGAGGCGGGTAAACTCGGCAACCACAATGCCAATCCAAACACCCAATACATCAATGGAATTGTCAGGCTCTGCAGAGTGACATAGGCTATATACCTTAAAAAAATATACGTTCTTTAAAAAATGTATGTTAAAAAAAGGTAGTCCCTTGGAAGTAGCACCGGCCGTGTGCGCTAACGACGTGCGTGCTGACATCATCACGAGTGCGGGTAGGAGCGGCAGACAGGAGCGGTGAACTTTGGCAGACTGGAGCGGGCTGAGGTAGGTCAAGCGCGGGGAACTTTGGTGGACTGGAAACATGGCGACACGGAGCATTAGAGCCTTGCCTGCATAAAACAAAATATTCGGGGTTAGAAATTAACTCCCAAAATGCTATGTGCAAAAGCGGCTGTGGACTTTAGCCATTTCGCAATAGCCCGCTGGGAGACTCCACGTTTTGAAATGCCTCTGCACAAAGCTTTAAGATTATCGTGCGCAGGTCGGTTTCAGTTTTTCATCTTCTAGAGTAGGTTGGCAGCACAATCGGAAATAAGGAAAGTTGTAATGCTGCCAGACTGACCGAAGAAACCGGAAGTCGTACACTGACTTAACCTCCAATAAATGACATGCTCTCGCCATCGCCGACACTCATCACTACACCACTGCCCTGCTAGAAAGAAGCCTTGCCCGTAAAACAGAGACCGGCCGCGTGGGGGTATGTTTCAGTTCTGGGCCGTATCAAAATGGATTTTCACGGCGCAGCACCGACCTCTGTTTTATCAGCCTGCAGTTTGTAATCAGAATTAATTTAACCCGATATTTCTTCATGTTAGTGCTTTATTTTCAGACAGTACTAACAGCTCAGCCACAGAACGAGGGAAACCTTGCTCATTGCTTCCGAACTGCACAATCTGAAAATAGGCCACTAACTCAAAGTAATAGCAGACTAAATGAATTCACTTAATGCCCAGCAGACGCATGAGACAGGAGCTCCAATGTGCACTGGGTGAGGAGGGGGCAGCAGCACCTGTGCAGCATTAGGGAAGGGGCTGTCCTGGGCTGAAGGTTAAACACATGCTGTAAAGAGCTCCAGCAGGTAAAATGCAGAGCAGCTTGACGAGGCTGGGTTAGGGGGCAGCAGCAGCACCTGTGCAGCATTAGGGAAGGGGCTGCCACTGAGCTGAAGGTTACAAATTGCAGTACAGGTCTACAATAGCTAAAACGAGGAGCAGCATGATGAGACTGGGTGAGGGGGCGGATAACGGAACCAAGCCAGTGATGACAGATCCCTGGGACACACGGCGCGCCCAGGGCTTGGTCGCCTTTGGTACACATTATCATCCGCCTCTGAAGCCGGTGAGCTGCGACCTTTGTCCCATAATCCACGCGGCACATGACCGGCAGACATTAGGTGTACAGAGGAATTCGAAGGACGCCTACCTGCCTTGAAGTGAGTCTCCACAAACAGCGGTGGTTGCGCTATTAGCGGGAGCTCCGTTGCCGAAGTAAGCAAGCATCATTCCCAAAGCGGGCCTTTTACCAAGCACACGACCCCCGTTTCACTGTGCAGAGTAATCAGTAATATAACAGAGCTGTGATTCCAACCTGCACTTGATGGAGAAACTTTATTCGCAACATTCCTGGATGATCTGCGCTTAAAACTACTACGCGACTTTAAGTCATACATTCACATAAGAGTTTTCAAATAAATAACTGTCACAAAGATCTCTGCTGTGACCGGAATGTCCCCTGCGCGTTGCACTAGCATGCATCTATGCCCGAGCACCCACTTGCGTCGATACTTCCTCCTGCCCTGATATCATGCTAATCTAGCAAAGAAGCATCAATCAACCTATCCCCGATAATGCAAGATCTCGGACCGTTCGGCGACATGGAAAGTGCAGCAAGTGTGCACTTATCCCTGAACTCGGATTTAGTAAGTAAAGTGGTGGTAACACTATACCAGGTTTTGCCATCTGCGAGAGGGTGGCCTACAGACTGCACCTGTTGAAAGTTATGATAGTACAGGCACACAGTGTTTGCGCTGCAGTTGGGCAGTACATGCATGATAAAACCGTGTGTGTATGAGAACTGAAGCCAATGGGATCCATTATGGATGCCCCTGTTATGGGCTGGCACAAAATGGATGATCAGGACAGCTCCACCAGACAGTGCAAGTGTACTGCATGCATGCTTATGGCAGAAGAGTGGAGATCCAGACACTCAGTGGAGTAGCAAAGATACCATGGGCCCTAGGTCAGACAAGGAAAATGGTCCCTTCGACTGCTGTTAGTATAGTAAAGCACAGCAATTGTCATGTATAAGGGGCCCCAGTGCATTTCCAAATGCTGCACCAATAGTGGCTACGCCCCTGCCCAGACACTGAAGAAATAAGGCTGGAGTCACAGCTACATTTAGAAATTCCATTTACACTTTATTAGAGAGGGGGTGCGGATTAGTTCTTCAGGAGTGCAGCCTTTGGCTTATAGAGGTGAAGGATGGCACTGCAGTACCTGTTATGCAGGGTGCAAAAGTTTCTAGGTCAGCCCTTTTCTTTTGTCTAGCCCAGATTACTGCTTCCAAAAGCTGGTGACAACCGGACGCCGAAACCTTACACTTAATTGTGCCTGTGTTATAGATGTTTTTGCTTGGAGACAGATCAGTGCTATCTGCTACAAGAAAAGAGGAGAGTTTGCTGTGCCTTTACTAGAAACCATAGGTTTCATAGTTAGGAATTAGCTTTTAAAAAACCTTTGAAATTCACTCAAAAAACTGTGGGGCATATTATCAAGGCCAGGCGATACATTATCGCCGGTTTTATCGGCAGGAAACTGCCGATAAAGCGGCGATAATGGCCTTGATAATATGCTCTACGAATTCCAATCGAAGCCCATGTTAAATGTGAACACATCTAACATGGGCTTCGATTGGAATTCATAGAGCATATTATCAAGGCCATTATCGCCGCTTTATCGGCAGTTTCCTGCCGATAAAACCGGCGATAATGTATCGCCTGGCCTTGATAATATGCCCCTATAAGTTTTAGGGGTGTTATAGTTAGCTGGACATTTCACTCATACAAAACCATTAAATTGCTCCTATATTGTTAGTTGTACTAACTATATTTCGCGCACCCGCAATCCACTGCTGATGATGTCACATATTAGATCATTCATGTCATGGTCAAAGCTAATTCCTAACTATATAAGGCCTGAAACCTATGGTTTTTTCAGTGAATTTCAAAGGTTTTTTAAATGCTAATTCCTAACTATATAAGGCCTGAAACCTATGTTTTTTTCAGTGAATTTCAAAAGTTTTTTAAATGCTAATTCCTAACTATATAAGGCCCGAAACCTATGTTTTTTTCAGTGAATTTGCAAGGTTTTTTAAATGTGAATTCCTAACTATATAAGGCCTGAAACCTATGGTTTTTTAAGTAAATTTGCAAGGTTTTTTAAATGCTAATTCCTAACTATTTAAGGCCTGAAACCTATGGCTTTTTCATTGAATTGCAAAGGTTTTTTAAATGACAATTTTTAAATGCATTAATTGTTATTTTAAAAAAAATGATTTACTACATTTTTGCAGGCAGGTGTTCAGAGGGCACGCCCCCTTTTTACAACACTCTGCAGTGCAACCCCTGGCACGTTTGCAGCGAAGGAACTAATTCCCCTTGCATACTGGTGGTCCCTGGGGGGCAGCTAGCCCACCAGGAGCCTCCAGTATAAGCTAGTGGGCTGCATTGCAGAGAGGTGTAATGAGGCCACACCCTTTTTTACACCTCTCTACAACACAGCCCCCGGCCGTGTTTGCAGAAGGGGAACTAATTCCCCTTGCATACTGGGGGTCCCTGGGGGCCAACTAGCTCACCAGGAGCCTCCAGCATGCGCCAAGGGGCTGCGTTGCTTTGCCCCGGGGGCGGCGGTCCCTGGGGCAGTGTGGGGGGGATTGTGGACCCCCACACTTCTTTATCACCTTGCCTCCGCGATTTGGTCCCCCCGGGGGTAATTTTTTAAAAACAGACCAGGTTTAAAAAAAAAATTGGGCCTTTTTTGTCTTTGTGGGACCACCTGGGCAGGCCTGGGTGGTCAGGGTGTACCTACCCTGCCCCCTTTTTGTGTTCTTCACGTTTGTTTTTTTACTTTCTTGTGCCTCGGTCCATAGAGCACAAGATGGATGCCAACACTTCCTGGTTAGAAGAGTTGACAGCCAATGAGCATGCAGCTTTCTCGGGAAGGCATGCTGATTGGCTGCCACTGTCTGTCAACACTAGCACAAGATGGATGCCAACACTTCCTGGTTTGAAGTGTTGAAAGCCGATGAGCATGCATCTCCTGCACGGAAAGTTTTAGAACTCAAAAAGGGGGCAGGGTAGAAGCACCCTGAACCCCTGGGCCTGCTCAGCGGGTCCCACAAGGACCCCCAAGGCCCCCCCCATTTTTTTTTTTTACGGGGGAATATCGCGGTTTTTGAAAAAAATATAGGCCTAGGGGGTCAGGAACCTCCAGTATGCGCCAGGGGGCTGCCTTGCAGAGATGTGTAAAAAGGGGCATGGCCTCTTTACACGTCTCTGCAAGGCAGCCCCCTGGCGCGTTTGCAGAGGGGGAACTAATTTGTCTTGCATACTGGGGGTCCCTGGGGGCCAACTAGCCCACCAGGAGCCTCCAGTATGCGCCAGGGGGCTGCGTGCTTTGCCCCGGGGGCGGCGGTCCCCAGGGCAGTGTGGGGGGGATTGGGGACCCCCCCACACTTCTTTATCACTATGCCCCCGCGATTTAGTCCCCCCGGGGGGTAATTTGAAAAAAAACAGACCGGGTTTTAAAAAAAAATTGGGCCTTGGGGGTCCTTGTGGGACCACCTGGGCAGGCCTAGGGGTTCAGGGTGTGTCTACCCTGCCCCCTTTTTGTGTTCTACATGTTTGTTTTTCTGCTTTCTTGTGCCTCGGTCTACCGAGCAGAAGATGGATGCTAACACTTCCTGGTTTGAAGTGTTGAAAGCCAATGAGCATGCATCTCCTGCACGGAAAGTTTTAGAACTCAAAAAGGGGGCAGGGTAGAAGCACCCTGAACCCCTGGGCCTGCTCAGCGGGTCCTACAAGGACCCCCAAGGCCCCCCCCATTTTTTTTTTTTACGGGGGAATATCGCGGTTTTTGAAAAAAATATAGGCCTAGGGGGTCAGGAACCTCCAGTATGCGCCAGGGGGCTGCCTTGCAGAGATGTGTAAAAAGGGGCATGGCCTCTTTACACGTCTCTGCAAGGCAGCCCCCTGGCGCATTTGCAGAGGGGGAACTAATTTGTCTTGCATACTGGGGGTCCCTGGGGGCCAACTAGCCCACCAGGAGCCTCCAGTATGTGCCAGGGGGCTGCGTTGCTTTGCCCCCGGGGCGGCGGTCCCCAGGGCAGTGTGGGGGGGGGATTGGGGACCCCCCCCCCACACTTCTTTATCACTATGCCCCCGCGATTTAGTCCCCCCGGGGGGTAATTTGAAAAAAAACAGACCAGGTTTTAAAAAAAAATTGGGCCTTGGGGGTCCTTGTGGGACCACCTGGGCAGGCCTAGGGGTTCAGGGTGTGTCTACCCTGCCCCCTTTTTGTGTTCTACATGTTTGTTTTTCTGCTTTCTTGTGCCTCGGTCTACCGAGCAGAAGATGGATGCTAACACTTCCTGGTTTGAAGTGTTGAAAGCCAATGAGCATGCATCTCCTGCACGGAAAGTTTTAGAACTCAAAAAGGGGGCAGGGTAGAAGCACCCTGAACCCCTGGGCCTGCTCAGCGGGTCCCACAAGGACCCCCAAGGCCCCCCCCATTTTTTTTTTTTACGGGGGAATATCGCGGTTTTTGAAAAAAATATAGGCCTAGGGGGTCAGGAACCGCCAGTATGCGCCAGGGGGCTGCCTTGCAGAGATGTGTAAAAAGGGGCATGGCCTCTTTACACGTCTCTGCAAGACAGCCCCCTGGCGCGTTTGCAGAGGGGGAACTAATTTGTCTTGCATACTGGGGGTCCCTGGGGGCCAACTAGCCCACCAGGAGCCTCCAGTATGCGCCAGGGGGCTGCGTTGCTTTGCCCCGGGGGCGGCGGTCCCCAGGGCAGTGTGGGGGGGGGGATTGGGGACCCCCCACACTTCTTTATCACTATGCCCCCGCAATTTAGTCCCCCGGGGGGTAATTTGAAAAAAAACAGACCGGGTTTTAAAAAAAAATTGGGCCTTGGGGGTCCTTGTGGGACCACCTGGGCAGGCCTAGGGGTTCAGGGTGTGTCTACCCTGCCCCCTTTTTGTGTTCTACATGTTTGTTTTTCTGCTTTCTTGTGCCTCGGTCTACCGAGCACAAGATGGATGCTAACACTTCCTGGTTTGAAGTGTTGAAAGCCAATGAGCATGCATCTCCTGCTCGGAAACTTTTAGAACACAAAAAGGGGGCAGGGTAGAAGCACCCTGAACCCCTGGGCCTGCTCAGGGGGTCCCACAAGGACCCCCAAGGCCCCCCCCATTTTTTTTTTTTACGGGGGAATATCGCGGTTTTTGAAAAAAATATAGGCCTAGGGGGTCAGGAACCTCCAGTATGCGCCAGGGGGCTGCCTTGCAGAGATGTGTAAAAAGGGGCATGGCCTCTTTACACGTCTCTGCAAGACAGCCCCCTGGCGTGTTTGCAGAGGGGGAACTAATTTGTCTTGCATACTGGGGGTCCCTGGGGGCCAACTAGCCCACCAGGAGCCTCCAGTATGCGCCAAGGGGCTGCGTTGCTTTGCCCCGGGGGCGGCTGTCCCCAGGGCAGTGTGGGGGGGATTGGGGACCCCCCACACTTCTTTATCACTATGCCCCCGCAATTTAGTCCACCGGGGGGTAATTTGAAAAAAACCAGACCGGGTTTTAAAAAAAAATTGGGCCTTGGGGGTCCTTGTGGGACCACCTGGGCAGGCCTAGGGGTTCAGGGTGTGTCTACCCTGCCCCCTTTTTGTGTTCTACATGTTTGTTTTTCTGCTTTCTTGTGCCTCGGTCTACCGAGCACAAGATGGATGCTAACACTTCCTGGTTTGAAGTGTTGAAAGCCAATGAGCATGCATCTCCTGCTCGGAAACTTTTAGAACACAAAAAGGGGGCAGGGTAGAAGCACCCTGAACCCCTGGGCCTGCTCAGGGGGTCCCACAAGGACCCCCAAGGCCCCCCCCATATTTTTTTTACGGGGGAATATCGCGGTTTTTGAAAAAAATATAGGCCTAGGGGGTCAGGAACCTCCAGTATGCACCAGGGGCTGCCTTGCAGAGATGTGTAAAAAGGGGCATGGCCTCTTTACACGTCTCTGCAAGGCAGCCCCCTGGCGCGTTTGCAGAGGGGGAACTAATTTGTCTTGCATACTGGGGGTCCCTGGGGGCCAACTAGCCCACCAGGAGCCTCCAGTATGCGCCAGGGGGCTGCGTTGCTTTGCCCCGGGGGCAGCGGTCCCCGGGACAGTGTGGGGGGGAATTGGGGACCCCCCCACACTTCTTTATCACTATGCCCCCGCGATTTAGTCCCCCGGGGGGGTAATTTGAAAAAAAACAGACCGGGTTTTTAAAAAAAAATTGGGCCTTGGGGGTCCTTGTGGGACCACCTGGGCAGGCATAGGGGTTCAGGGTGTGTCTACCCTGCCCCCTTTTTGTGTTCTACATGTTTGTTTTTCTGCTTTCTTGTGCCTCGGTCTACCGAGCACAAGATGGATGCTAACACTTCCTGGTTTGAAGTGTTGACAGCCAATGAGCATAAAGCTTTCCCGGGAAGGCATGCTGATTGGCTGCCACTGTCTGTCAACACTCCAAAACAGAAATTGTTGGCAGCCATCTTGTGCCTCGGTAGACTGAGGCACAGGAAAGCAGAAAAACAAACGTGTAGAACTCAAAAAGGGGTCAGGGTAGAAGCACCCTGACCCTCTAGGCCTGCTCAGGGGGTCCCACAAGGACCTCCAAGGACCCCCCAATTATTTTTTTTTAACGAAAAATCGCGGGGTGCTCGCACGGTGCGCGCGCGGTGCGCGCTTATAGATATATACATTTTTTCAAATTCAATTTTCTCAACAACTACTGGAGGGATTTACACCATGTAACAAAAAGCGTGATCTGCGAACAGAACTCTACCTTTTTGCCAAGTTTGGTGTAATTCCGTTCAGCGGTTGGGGCTGTAGCCTTGTCTAATCGTCCTATGGAAAATAACATGGGGAAAACACGTTTTGGGACCACTCTTTTTTCTCAGCCCCCACGTGACGAATCCCCCCAAAACTTACAGGGAAGGAGCGGAGTGGGCCATCTTCATTGAGAAATTCGCGGGGATTCATCAACCGGCGACAAAGTTATTCCCAATAGAATGTTGCGGATTTCCTATGGAAACTAGATCCTAACTATATATATATATATATATATATATATATATATATATATATATATATATATATAACCCGTCCTGTGAACATTCTCAGTGAATAAACTAACCGAGAACCTTGAACGAGTGCAGTCCCTTCATTTGTGCGGCGAGATGAAGTGCTGAGCTATATAGGAACAGCACTAATGTGCATAAGTGGTGATCATTTTTTGCATTAGGTTGAAATAGCAGCAACTTTGTTTTGATTTGCACGTTCTCAGTTATTGATGACCAACATTTTCATTAACAACTGCACTTTATATTTATTTAGTATTTTTGTGCTGCTTACCCCACTATGGGGTCTATTATGTTTGGCATAATTTTGCACAGACAACTATATTTGCACTGTAATAGTTTTTTGCACATAGCTGCAGACTTGCTTGAACCATTGCTGCTATCAAACTTCATTTAACAATGTAAAAATGATGTTGCGGCTACAAACATATTGACATATTATACATATTATATTGGGACCTCAGTATATTTTTTCTATATCTATATGTCTGACCGTGAACAAGCAACTGCTGTTGCGAAACGCGTTGGTTGTATTTGATAATGCTGGAGTATTGACAAAAGAAAAATAAAGGATTTGGAAAAAAACCTTCGTGAGTGCTGACTCATTCTCTTTACCAAAGGGAGTTGTGAAATATATGGAAGCAAGGCTCTGCTTGGGAGTCAGAGCACCGGTGGAGAGTGCGCCATTGGGTTGCAAAATCGAGGCAAAACGGTGAATATATATATATACGAAGCAGGACCCAGGTAAGACAGACTTAATTGCTCTGAGAACTGTTCTGGTGGCGGCAAATGCATTTTGGCGCGGAGTGCCTTCTTCAGTGCCCAACATCAGATGCAATCATGTTGACTCGTTCACTCCTGCTGCCTTAAAGATGACTGGCGTCGGTCCGCTCCTCCCCCAAGCAATGCTGCACACCTGTGGAAGTTCATTGCAATCCCCCGAACCACCACTCCCAGGATGCAACATGTTAATAGCTGTTCTGACCGACTTTTTCGGCCCTCCTTTGAGGGAAGATAATTGAAGGTGATTTCAGTCTACTATCATTCTAGTGCGAGGATTCGAACCGTAGACAGGGCCTATTCACAAGGCATATTGATACAGTTCCGAACCTTTTCCTTAGATCAGGGCTTATAACCTTATGTTAGGGGATAGATTCATTAGTATTAGTGATTATCCGTCTTTTTGTAAGAGTGTTAGTATACCTTCTATGGAGTTATGCTTATTTCGGGCCTTGTAGGCCTCAAACGGGAGAGACTCCATCTTTCTTCCTGCCCCGGCAGCTTGAGATACTTCTATGTCAAATGTAATGTTTTAGTTACGAGGTGTTGTTCGCTTGGAGAGAACCGGCTCAGGCTGGCCCTTATCGAAAGACTGTATTTTTCTCCACTCCGAAGACACATCATCAGGCCGGCCAGCTGGGAACGTGTCCTTGGTACGGGGAGGTACAAGAATTTGGTGGGCGGCAGGTTACTGGCTGTAACTTTCCATGAAGGGACAAGCTTCCTTATTAGCGAAAGCATGAAGCAGTGAGTCAGTCAGTCTGTAGGTGGCAGCTAGCCGTTAGCATCAATGCCATTAATTATTTCAGAAACAACAAGTGATGGACTGAATGTGGATCAATGTCACACACTCCCCCAGTCAAAAGATCTGGGCCCAAATCCATCGTTTTTTTGCACTCCACACCACCCTGGGTTAGACAATGGCGATATGCAAATCAGCCCTGACCCTGTTGCCCCATGGGAACAGTCCAGTCCGAACTACAAAAGCCATGTCCTTCCCAGAACGGAATCAAGCATCCGAGGACCGGACCGGTTTCGAGGTAACACCTCTCATCAGCCCGGCTAGCTTGACTCCAGTGGTGTGGAGTGCCTGGGACCCACGTCTGGGCATCCCCAGCGCACTTAGGGCGGCAATTGCAAAAACAACAAGTGATGGACTGAATGTGGATCAATGTCACACACTCCCCCAGTCAAAAGATCTGGGCCCAAATCCATCGTTTTTTTGCACTCCACACCACCCTGGGTTAGACAATGGCGATATGCAAATCAGCCCTGACCCTGTTGCCCCATGGGAACAGTCCAGTCCGAACTACAAAAGCCATGTCCTTCCCAGAACGGAATCAAGCATCCGAGGACCGGACCGGTTTCGAGGTAACACCTCTCATCAGCCCGGCTAGCTTGACTCCAGTGGTGTGGAGTGCCTGGGACCCACGTCTGGGCATCCCCAGCGCACTTAGGGCGGCAATTGCAAAAACAACAAGTGATGGACTGAATGTGGATCAATGTCACACACTCCCCCAGTCAAAAGATCTGGGTCCAAATCCATCGTTTTTTTGCACTCCACACCACCCTGGGTTAGACAATGGCGATATGCAAATCAGCCCTGACCCTGTTGCCCCATGGGAACAGTCCAGTCCGAACTACAAAAGCCATGTCCTTCCCAGAACGGAATCAAGCATCCGAGGACCGGACCGGTTTCGAGGTAACACCTCTCATCAGCCCGGCTAGCTTGACTCCAGTGGTGTGGAGTGCCTGGGACCCACGTCTGGGCATCCCCAGCGCACTTAGGGTGGCAATTGCAAAAACAACAAGTGATGGACTGAATGTGGATCAATGTCACACACTCCCCCAGTCAAAAGATCTGGGCCCAAATCCATCGTTTTTTTGCACTCCACACCACCCTGGGTTAGACAATGGCGATATGCAAATCAGCCCTGACCCTGTTGCCCCATGGGAACAGTCCAGTCCGAACTACAAAAGCCATGTCCTTCCCAGAACGGAATCAAGCATCCGAGGACCGGACCGGTTTCGAGGTAACACCTCTCATCAGCCCGGCTAGCTTGACTCCAGTGGTGTGGAGTGCCTGGGACCCACGTCTGGGCATCCCCAGCGCACTTAGGGCGGCAATTGCAAAAACAACAAGTGATGGACTGAATGTGGATCAATGTCACACACTCCCCCAGTCAAAAGATCTGGGCCCAAATCCATCGTTTTTTTGCACTCCACACCACCCTGGGTTAGACAATGGCGATATGCAAATCAGCCCTGACCCTGTTGCCCCATGGGAACAGTCCAGTCCGAACTACAAAAGCCATGTCCTTCCCAGAACAGAATCAAGCATCCGAGGACCGGACCGGTTTCGAGGTAACACCTCTCATCAGCCCGGCTAGCCTGACTCCAGTGGTGTGGAGTGCCTGGGACCCACGTCTGGGCATCCCCAGCGCACTTAGGGCGGCAATTGCAAAAACAACAAGTGATGGACTGAATGTGGATCAATGTCACACACTCCCCCAGTCAAAAGATCTGGGCCCAAATCCATCGTTTTTTTGCACTCCACACCACCCTGGGTTAGACAATGGCGATATGCAAATCAGCCCTGACCCTGTTGCCCCATGGGAACAGTCCAGTCCGAACTACAAAAGCCATGTCCTTCCCAGAACGGAATCAAGCATCCGAGGACCGGACCGGTTTCGAGGTAACACCTCTCATCAGCCCGGCTAGCTTGACTCCAGTGGTGTGGAGTGCCTGGGACCCACGTCTGGGCATCCCCAGCGCACTTAGGGCGGCAATTGCAAAAACAACAAGTGATGGACTGAATGTGGATCAATGTCACACACTCCCCCAGTCAAAAGATCTGGGTCCAAATCCATCGTTTTTTTGCACTCCACACCACCCTGGGTTAGACAATGGCGATATGCAAATCAGCCCTGACCCTGTTGCCCCATGGGAACAGTCCAGTCCGAACTACAAAAGCCATGTCCTTCCCAGAACGGAATCAAGCATCCGAGGACCGGACCGGTTTCGAGGTAACACCTCTCATCAGCCCGGCTAGCTTGACTCCAGTGGTGTGGAGTGCCTGGGACCCACGTCTGGGCATCCCCAGCGCACTTAGGGTGGCAATTGCAAAAACAACAAGTGATGGACTGAATGTGGATCAATGTCACACACTCCCCCAGTCAAAAGATCTGGGCCCAAATCCATCGTTTTTTTGCACTCCACACCACCCTGGGTTAGACAATGGCGATATGCAAATCAGCCCTGACCCTGTTGCCCCATGGGAACAGTCCAGTCCGAACTACAAAAGCCATGTCCTTCCCAGAACGGAATCAAGCATCCGAGGACCGGACCGGTTTCGAGGTAACACCTCTCATCAGCCCGGCTAGCTTGACTCCAGTGGTGTGGAGTGCCTGGGACCCACGTCTGGGCATCCCCAGCGCACTTAGGGCGGCAATTGCAAAAACAACAAGTGATGGACTGAATGTGGATCAATGTCACACACTCCCCCAGTCAAAAGATCTGGGCCCAAATCCATCGTTTTTTTGCACTCCACACCACCCTGGGTTAGACAATGGCGATATGCAAATCAGCCCTGACCCTGTTGCCCCATGGGAACAGTCCAGTCCGAACTACAAAAGCCATGTCCTTCCCAGAACAGAATCAAGCATCCGAGGACCGGACCGGTTTCGAGGTAACACCTCTCATCAGCCCGGCTAGCCTGACTCCAGTGGTGTGGAGTGCCTGGGACCCACGTCTGGGCATCCCCAGCGCACTTAGGGCGGCAATTGCAAAAACAACAAGTGATGGACTGAATGTGGATCAATGTCACACACTCCCCCAGTCAAAAGATCTGGGCCCAAATCCATCGTTTTTTTGCACTCCACACCACCCTGGGTTAGACAATGGCGATATGCAAATCAGCCCTGACCCTGTTGCCCCATGGGAACAGTCCAGTCCGAACTACAAAAGCCATGTCCTTCCCAGAACGGAATCAAGCATCCGAGGACCGGACCGGTTTCGAGGTAACACCTCTCATCAACCCGGCTAGCTTGACTCCAGTGGTGTGGAGTGCCTGGGACCCACGTCTGGGCATCCCCAGCGCACTTAGGGCGGCAATTGCAAAAACAACAAGTGATGGACTGAATGTGGATCAATGTCACACACTCCCCCAGTCAAAAGATCTGGGCCCAAATCCATCGTTTTTTTGCACTCCACACCACCCTGGGTTAGACAATGGCGATATGCAAATCAGCCCTGACCCTGTTGCCCCATGGGAACAGTCCAGTCCGAACTACAAAAGCCATGTCCTTCCCAGAACGGAATCAAGCATCCGAGGACCGGACCGGTTTCGAGGTAACACCTCTCATCAGCCCGGCTAGCTTGACTCCAGTGGTGTGGAGTGCCTGGGACCCACGTCTGGGCATCCCCAGCGCACTTAGGGCGGCAATTGCAAAAACAACAAGTGATGGACTGAATGTGGATCAATGTCACACACTCCCCCAGTCAAAAGATCTGGGCCCAAATCCATCGTTTTTTTGCACTCCACACCACCCTGGGTTAGACAATGGCGATATGCAAATCAGCCCTGACCCTGTTGCCCCATGGGAACAGTCCAGTCCGAACTACAAAAGCCATGTCCTTCCCAGAACGGAATCAAGCATCCGAGGACCGGACCGGTTTCGAGGTAACACCTCTCATCAGCCCGGCTAGCTTGACTCCAGTGGTGTGGAGTGCCTGGGACCCACGTCTGGGCATCCCCAGCGCACTTAGGGTGGCAATTGCAAAAACAACAAGTGATGGACTGAATGTGGATCAATGTCACACACTCCCCCAGTCAAAAGATCTGGGCCCAAATCCATCGTTTTTTTGCACTCCACACCACCCTGGGTTAGACAATGGCGATATGCAAATCAGCCCTGACCCTGTTGCCCCATGGGAACAGTCCAGTCCGAACTACAAAAGCCATGTCCTTCCCAGAACGGAATCAAGCATCCGAGGACCGGACCGGTTTCGAGGTAACACCTCTCATCAGCCCGGCTAGCTTGACTCCAGTGGTGTGGAGTGCCTGGGACCCACGTCTGGGCATCCCCAGCGCACTTAGGGCGGCAATTGCAAAAACAACAAGTGATGGACTGAATGTGGATCAATGTCACACACTCCCCCAGTCAAAAGATCTGGGCCCAAATCCATCGTTTTTTTGCACTCCACACCACCCTGGGTTAGACAATGGCGATATGCAAATCAGCCCTGACCCTGTTGCCCCATGGGAACAGTCCAGTCCGAACTACAAAAGCCATGTCCTTCCCAGAACGGAATCAAGCATCCGAGGACCGGACCGGTTTCGAGGTAACACCTCTCATCAGCCCGGCTAGCCTGACTCCAGAGGTGTGGAGTGCCTGGGACCCACGTCTGGGTATCCCCAGCGCACTTAGGGCGGCAATTGCAAAAACAACAAGTGATGGACTGAATGTGGATCAATGTCACACACTCCCCCAGTCAAAAGATCTGGGCCCAAATCCATCGTTTTTTTGCACTCCACACCACCCTGGGTTAGACAATGGCGATATGCAAATCAGCCCTGACCCTGTTGCCCCATGGGAACAGTCCAGTCCGAACTACAAAAGCCATGTCCTTCCCAGAACGGAATCAAGCATCCGAGGACCGGACCGGTTTCGAGGTAACACCTCTCATCAGCCCGGCTAGCTTGACTCCAGTGGTGTGGAGTGCCTGGGACCCACGTCTGGGCATCCCCAGCGCACTTAGGGCGGCAATTGCAAAAACAACAAGTGATGGACTGAATGTGGATCAATGTCACACACTCCCCCAGTCAAAAGATCTGGGCCCAAATCCATCGTTTTTTTGCACTCCACACCACCCTGGGTTAGACAATGGCGATATGCAAATCAGCCCTGACCCTGTTGCCCCATGGGAACAGTCCAGTCCGAACTACAAAAGCCATGTCCTTCCCAGAACGGAATCAAGCATCCGAGGACCGGACCGGTTTCGAGGTAACACCTCTCATCAGCCCGGCTAGCTTGACTCCAGTGGTGTGGAGTGCCTGGGACCCACGTCTGGGCATCCCCAGCGCACTTAGGGCGGCAATTGCAAAAACAACAAGTGATGGACTGAATGTGGATCAATGTCACACACTCCCCCAGTCAAAAGATCTGGGCCCAAATCCATCGTTTTTTTGCACTCCACACCACCCTGGGTTAGACAATGGCGATATGCAAATCAGCCCTGACCCTGTTGCCCCATGGGAACAGTCCAGTCCGAACTACAAAAGCCATGTCCTTCCCAGAACGGAATCAAGCATCCGAGGACCGGACCGGTTTCGAGGTAACACCTCTCATCAGCCCGGCTAGCTTGACTCCAGTGGTGTGGAGTGCCTGGGACCCACGTCTGGGCATCCCCAGCGCACTTAGGGCGGCAATTGCAAAAACAACAAGTGATGGACTGAATGTGGATCAATGTCACACACTCCCCCAGTCAAAAGATCTGGGCCCAAATCCATCGTTTTTTTGCACTCCACACCACCCTGGGTTAGACAATGGCGATATGCAAATCAGCCCTGACCCTGTTGCCCCATGGGAACAGTCCAGTCCGAACTACAAAAGCCATGTCCTTCCCAGAACGGAATCAAGCATCCGAGGACCGGACCGGTTTTGAGGTATCACCTCTCATCAGCCCGGCTAGCTTGACTCCAGTGGTGTGGAGTGCCTGGGACCCACGTCTGGGCATCCCCAGCGCACTTAGGGCGGCAATTGCAAAAACAACAAGTGATGGACTGAATGTGGATCAATGTCACACACTCCCCCAGTCAAAAGATCTGGGCCCAAATCCATCGTTTTTTTGCACTCCACACCACCCTGGGTTAGACAATGGCGATATGCAAATCAGCCCTGACCCTGTTGCCCCATGGGAACAGTCCAGTCCGAACTACAAAAGCCATGTCCTTCCCAGAACGGAATCAAGCATCCGAGGACCGGACCGGTTTCGAGGTAACACCTCTCATCAGCCCGGCTAGCTTGACTCCAGTGGTGTGGAGTGCCTGGGACCCACGTCTGGGCATCCCCAGCGCACTTAGGGCGGCAATTGCAAAAACAACAAGTGATGGACTGAATGTGGATCAATGTCACACACTCCCCCAGTCAAAAGATCTGGGCCCAAATCCATCGTTTTTTTGCACTCCACACCACCCTGGGTTAGACAATGGCGATATGCAAATCAGCCCTGACCCTGTTGCCCCATGGGAACAGTCCAGTCCGAACTACAAAAGCCATGTCCTTCCCAGAACGGAATCAAGCATCCGAGGACCGGACCGGTTTCGAGGTAACACCTCTCATCAGCCCGGCTAGCTTGACTCCAGTGGTGTGGAGTGCCTGGGACCCACGTCTGGGCATCCCCAGCGCACTTAGGGCGGCAATTGCAAAAACAACAAGTGATGGACTGAATGTGGATCAATGTCACACACTCCCCCAGTCAAAAGATCTGGGCCCAAATCCATCGTTTTTTTGCACTCCACACCACCCTGGGTTAGACAATGGCGATATGCAAATCAGCCCTGACCCTGTTGCCCCACGGGAACAGTCCAGTCCGAACTACAAAAGCCATGTCCTTCCCAGAACGGAATCAAGCATCCGAGGACCGGACCGGTTTCGAGGTAACACCTCTCATCAGCCCGGCTAGCTTGACTCCAGTGGTGTGGAGTGCCTGGGACCCACGTCTGGGCATCCCCAGCGCACTTAGGGCGGCAATTGCAAAAACAACAAGTGATGGACTGAATGTGGATCAATGTCACACACTCCCCCAGTCAAAAGATCTGGGCCCAAATCCATCGTTTTTTTGCACTCCACACCACCCTGGGTTAGACAATGGCGATATGCAAATCAGCCCTGACCCTGTTGCCCCATGGGAACAGTCCAGTCCGAACTACAAAAGCCATGTCCTTCCCAGAACGGAATCAAGCATCCGAGGACCGGACCGGTTTCGAGGTAACACCTCTCATCAGCCCGGCTAGCTTGACTCCAGTGGTGTGGAGTGCCTGGGACCCACGTCTGGGCATCCCCAGCGCACTTAGGGCGGCAATTGCAAAAACAACAAGTGATGGACTGAATGTGGATCAATGTCACACACTCCCCCAGTCAAAAGATCTGGGCCCAAATCCATCGTTTTTTTGCACTCCACACCACCCTGGGTTAGACAATGGCGATATGCAAATCAGCCCTGACCCTGTTGCCCCATGGGAACAGTCCAGTCCGAACTACAAAAGCCATGTCCTTCCCAGAACGGAATCAAGCATCCGAGGACCGGACCGGTTTCGAGGTAACACCTCTCATCAGCCCGGCTAGCTTGACTCCAGTGGTGTGGAGTGCCTGGGACCCACGTCTGGGCATCCCCAGCGCACTTAGGGCGGCAATTGCAAAAACAACAAGTGATGGACTGAATGTGGATCAATGTCACACACTCCCCCAGTCAAAAGATCTGGGCCCAAATCCATCGTTTTTTTGCACTCCACACCACCCTGGGTTAGACAATGGCGATATGCAAATCAGCCCTGACCCTGTTGCCCCATGGGAACAGTCCAGTCCGAACTACAAAAGCCATGTCCTTCCCAGAACGGAATCAAGCATCCGAGGACCGGACCGGTTTCGAGGTAACACCTCTCATCAGCCCGGCTAGCTTGACTCCAGTGGTGTGGAGTGCCTGGGACCCACGTCTGGGCATCCCCAGCGCACTTAGGGCGGCAATTGCAAAAACAACAAGTGATGGACTGAATGTGGATCAATGTCACACACTCCCCCAGTCAAAAGATCTGGGCCCAAATCCATCGTTTTTTTGCACTCCACACCACCCTGGGTTAGACAATGGCGATATGCAAATCAGCCCTGACCCTGTTGCCCCATGGGAACAGTCCAGTCCGAACTACAAAAGCCATGTCCTTCCCAGAACGGAATCAAGCATCCGAGGACCGGACCGGTTTCGAGGTAACACCTCTCATCAGCCCGGCTAGCTTGACTCCAGTGGTGTGGAGTGCCTGGGACCCACGTCTGGGCATCCCCAGCGCACTTAGGGCGGCAATTGCAAAAACAACAAGTGATGGACTGAATGTGGATCAATGTCACACACTCCCCCAGTCAAAAGATCTGGGCCCAAATCCATCGTTTTTTTGCACTCCACACCACCCTGGGTTAGACAATGGCGATATGCAAATCAGCCCTGACCCTGTTGCCCCATGGGAACAGTCCAGTCCGAACTACAAAAGCCATGTCCTTCCCAGAACGGAATCAAGCATCCGAGGACCGGACCGGTTTCGAGGTAACACCTCTCATCAGCCCGGCTAGCTTGACTCCAGTGGTGTGGAGTGCCTGGGACCCACGTCTGGGCATCCCCAGCGCACTTAGGGCGGCAATTGCAAAAACAACAAGTGATGGACTGAATGTGGATCAATGTCACACACTCCCCCAGTCAAAAGATCTGGGCCCAAATCCATCGTTTTTTTGCACTCCACACCACCCTGGGTTAGACAATGGCGATATGCAAATCAGCCCTGACCCTGTTGCCCCATGGGAACAGTCCAGTCCGAACTACAAAAGCCATGTCCTTCCCAGAACGGAATCAAGCATCCGAGGACCGGACCGGTTTCGAGGTAACACCTCTCATCAGCCCGGCTAGCTTGACTCCAGTGGTGTGGAGTGCCTGGGACCCACGTCTGGGCATCCCCAGCGCACTTAGGGCGGCAATTGCAAAAACAACAAGTGATGGACTGAATGTGGATCAATGTCACACACTCCCCCAGTCAAAAGATCTGGGCCCAAATCCATCGTTTTTTTGCACTCCACACCACCCTGGGTTAGACAATGGCGATATGCAAATCAGCTCTGACCCTGTTGCCCCATGGGAACAGTCCAGTCCGAACTACAAAAGCCATGTCCTTCCCAGAACGGAAGCAAGCATCCGAGGACCGGACCGGTTTCGAGGTAACACCTCTCATCAGCCCGGCTAGCTTGACTCCAGTGGTGTGGAGTGCCTGGGACCCACGTCTGGGCATCCCCAGCGCACTTAGGGCGGCAATTGCAAAAACAACAAGTGATGGACTGAATGTGGATCAATGTCACACACTCCCCCAGTCAAAAGATCTGGGCCCAAATCCATCGTTTTTTTGCACTCCACACCACCCTGGGTTAGACAATGGCGATATGCAAATCAGCCCTGACCCTGTTGCCCCATGGGAACAGTCCAGTCCGAACTACAAAAGCCATGTCCTTCCCAGAACGGAATCAAGCATCCGAGGACCGGACCGGTTTCGAGGTAACACCTCATCAGCCCGGCTAGCTTGACTCCAGTGGTGTGGAGTGCCTGGGACCCACGTCTGGGCATCCCCAGCGCACTTAGGGCGGCAATTGCAAAAACAACAAGTGATGGACTGAATGTGGATCAATGTCACACACTCCCCCAGTCAAAAGATCTGGGCCCAAATCCATCGTTTTTTTGCACTCCACACCACCCTGGGTTAGACAATGGCGATATGCAAATCAGCCCTGACCCTGTTGCCCCATGGGAACAGTCCAGTCCGAACTACAAAAGCCATGTCCTTCCCAGAACGGAATCAAGCATCCGAGGACCGGACCGGTTTCGAGGTAACACCTCTCATCAGCCCGGCTAGCTTGACTCCAGTGGTGTGGAGTGCCTGGGACCCACGTCTGGGCATCCCCAGCGCACCTAGGGCGGCAATTGCAAAAACAACAAGTGATGGACTGAATGTGGATCAATGTCACACACTCCCCCAGTCAAAAGATCTGGGCCCAAATCCATCGTTTTTTTGCACTCCACACCACCCTGGGTTAGACAATGGCGATATGCAAATCAGCCCTGACCCTGTTGCCCCATGGGAACAGTCCAGTCCGAACTACAAAAGCCATGTCCTTCCCAGAACGGAATCAAGCATCCGAGGACCGGACCGGTTTCGAGGTAACACCTCTCATCAGCCCGGCTAGCTTGACTCCAGTGGTGTGGAGTGCCTGGGACCCACGTCTGGGCATCCCCAGCGCACTTAGGGCGGCAATTGCAAAAACAACAAGTGATGGACTGAATGTGGATCAATGTCACACACTCCCCCAGTCAAAAGATCTGGGCCCAAATCCATCGTTTTTTTGCACTCCACACCACCCTGGGTTAGACAATGGCGATATGCAAATCAGCCCTGACCCTGTTGCCCCATGGGAACAGTCCAGTCCGAACTACAAAAGCCATGTCCTTCCCAGAACGGAATCAAGCATCCGAGGACCGGACCGGTTTCGAGGTAACACCTCTCATCAGCCCGGCTAGCTTGACTCCAGTGGTGTGGAGTGCCTGGGACCCACGTCTGGGCATCCCCAGCGCACTTAGGGCGGCAATTGCAAAAACAACAAGTGATGGACTGAATGTGGATCAATGTCACACACTCCCCCAGTCAAAAGATCTGGGCCCAAATCCATCGTTTTTTTGCACTCCACACCACCCTGGGTTAGACAATGGCGATATGCAAATCAGCCCTGACCCTGTTGCCCCACGGGAACAGTCCAGTCCGAACTACAAAAGCCATGTCCTTCCCAGAACGGAATCAAGCATCCGAGGACCGGACCGGTTTCGAGGTAACACCTCTCATCAGCCCGGCTAGCTTGACTCCAGTGGTGTGGAGTGCCTGGGACCCACGTCTGGGCATCCCCAGCGCACTTAGGGCGGCAATTGCAAAAACAACAAGTGATGGACTGAATGTGGATCAATGTCACACACTCCCCCAGTCAAAAGATCTGGGCCCAAATCCATCGTTTTTTTGCACTCCACACCACCCTGGGTTAGACAATGGCGATATGCAAATCAGCCCTGACCCTGTTGCCCCATGGGAACAGTCCAGTCCGAACTACAAAAGCCATGTCCTTCCCAGAACGGAATCAAGCATCCGAGGACCGGACCGGTTTCGAGGTAACACCTCTCATCAGCCCGGCTAGCTTGACTCCAGTGGTGTGGAGTGCCTGGGACCCACGTCTGGGCATCCCCAGCGCACTTAGGGCGGCAATTGCAAAAACAACAAGTGATGGACTGAATGTGGATCAATGTCACACACTCCCCCAGTCAAAAGATCTGGGCCCAAATCCATCGTTTTTTTGCACTCCACACCACCCTGGGTTAGACAATGGCGATATGCAAATCAGCCCTGACCCTGTTGCCCCATGGGAACAGTCCAGTCCGAACTACAAAAGCCATGTCCTTCCCAGAACGGAATCAAGCATCCGAGGACCGGACCGGTTTCGAGGTAACACCTCTCATCAGCCCGGCTAGCTTGACTCCAGTGGTGTGGAGTGTCTGGGACCCACGTCTGGGCATCCCCAGCGCACTTAGGGCGGCAATTGCAAAAACAACAAGTGATGGACTGAATGTGGATCAATGTCACACACTCCCCCAGTCAAAAGATCTGGGCCCAAATCCATCGTTTTTTTGCACTCCACACCACCCTGGGTTAGACAATGGCGATATGCAAATCAGCCCTGACCCTGTTGCCCCATGGGAACAGTCCAGTCCGAACTACAAAAGCCATGTCCTTCCCAGAACGGAATCAAGCATCCGAGGACCGGACCGGTTTCGAGGTAACACCTCTCATCAGCCCGGCTAGCTTGACTCCAGTGGTGTGGAGTGCCTGGGACCCACGTCTGGGCATCCCCAGCGCACTTAGGGCGGCAATTGCAAAAACAACAAGTGATGGACTGAATGTGGATCAATGTCACACACTCCCCCAGTCAAAAGATCTGGGCCCAAATCCATCGTTTTTTTGCACTCCACACCACCCTGGGTTAGACAATGGCGATATGCAAATCAGCCCTGACCCTGTTGCCCCATGGGAACAGTCCAGTCCGAACTACAAAAGCCATGTCCTTCCCAGAACGGAATCAAGCATCCGAGGACCGGACCGGTTTCGAGGTAACACCTCTCATCAGCCCGGCTAGCTTGACTCCAGTGGTGTGGAGTGCCTGGGATCCACGTCTGGGCATCCCCAGCGCACTTAGGGCGGCAATTGCAAAAACAACAAGTGATGGACTGAATGTGGATCAATGTCACACACTCCCCCAGTCAAAAGATCTGGGCCCAAATCCATCGTTTTTTTGCACTCCACACCACCCTGGGTTAGACAATGGCGATATGCAAATCAGCCCTGACCCTGTTGCCCCATGGGAACAGTCCAGTCCGAACTACAAAAGCCATGTCCTTCCCAGAACGGAATCAAGCATCCGAGGACCGGACCGGTTTCGAGGTAACACCTCTCATCAGCCCGGCTAGCTTGACTCCAGTGGTGTGGAGTGCCTGGGACCCACGTCTGGGCATCCCCAGCGCACTTAGGGCGGCAATTGCAAAAACAACAAGTGATGGACTGAATGTGGATCAATGTCACACACTCCCCCAGTCAAAAGATCTGCCATTAATTATTTCAGGGCAGACAGTCGCCATTTTGAAGTCCAAGAAAGACCGAGAAGCTGATACTCTCTTAGAAAGATTGAAGTTATTTTAGCTGGAGCAGCTGGCGGGCTTTGACCTTTAAGATCAGAGCATTCCGAGTGAAGCAGTTAGTCAGGAGGACGAATACCAGAGTGGCTGAAACTGAGTTATAAGATCGAAGCCGAGAAGTGAAGATGGTCCGTGATTGAGAGGAGAGAGGAGTAGTGCAGAACAGCCAGAGAGAAAGCAGCTGATTAGAGCAAGGTTCCAGTGACTTGGAGGGAGGAGAAGGAGACAGAGCATAGCGGTGCAGACGTGTATCCGTGACTGCAGAGGTGTGACCCTAAAGACGAGCCAAGGCACAGACGAGAAGGGAACCTAGATGACTGCTGAATCCAGACTTCACATTAATCAGGTGAAGTCGACCCTTTCTTTGTAGAGTGCACATTCTAACCTTTCATTTTCCTTTGCAGGCTATATGTTATAGTATAGTGCTATGTTGATGTTATTATATGATAAATAAAGTACCCCAGTTCTTAGTGAACCGGCATGTGCCTCTTATTCTAATATGAAAAGGTAACCTGTTCTTCTAGTCAGTTACTATTACGCGAATGGATGCAACTCCCGATCAGGTAAGCAGTGACCGAATAATGAGGGAGAGAGGAGCCCTTGAAGTAGAGGATAAGTCGCATATCATCTAATTTGGTTATTATTGTGACTCATAATATCGTAGTATTTTACCCTTAGTAAATAGCAAGAGATTCCCCAATGAGAGCTACTGGTATTCATAGGAAAGTGATCGTCGTTGGGATGCGGTGTTATACCCACAGGATTGTGGCTTGTTTAGCGAGTACCAGGGAGGATACTGGTATCTATACCCACAGGATTGTGGCTTGTTAAGCGAGTACCAGGGAGGATACTGGTATCTATACCCACCGGATTGTGGCTTGAGAGAGCACTGGTTGTGGCCAGTGTGTAATGGTATGTATTCAGGACTGCCCCAGGGTAGAATGGTCTGGGCCTGAGTTGCCGCGAGACTAATTGGTATGAGTGTGATATTGTAGAAAACTTAGGCATGTACATTGCTAATTCCCCATCCTTGGGTAGGAGACATAGATACCTGTTGTAAATAGGTCCTAAGGAGGGAGGTGATTACGTTCCGGCTGGGTTGGTGGTGCTCTGATGAGCTGATTCTATCTGGTCCGAGAATCCGGTCGTTACATCTGGCGTCACAAACTGTTTACGGAGCCTGTGTGCGCTGTATTGTTTTTATCTTGTTGGTTTGCGCTCGGCTCGTACGTGGTTTATTTTGTATATTCTTTGTTCATTTTTGTATATATCTTTTTGCTTTGTCAAAATGTTTTTGCGGAGGTCGAAATCTACTTTTAAATTGCCTGTTGAAATTCCCGGCTGGGAATCAACGCCTTACGAGGCCTTGGCCCGTGAGTGGGCCGATTCTACTGGTTTAAGTGAGAATTGGAGTTCTTGTTTGGAGCTGGCGGAGCCAGCTACTGTGATTTCTTGCTTACAGAAAGCGCCAGTAGTGAAGGGTGAGGAGCTTCCCATTTTGGGACGCAGAGGTTGGATTGTTTTAACTGCGTACAGGATTGTACATGAGAAACTTTTAAAATTGCAGAAGCAATATGTGGATATGGAGGAAAAGTTCGTTGAAGTGCAGAATGCTCATACTCTCTTGCGATGTCAAAATAAATTGCTTGCCGACAAACTTGAGACTTATCAAACTATAGCAGAGAGAGCTACTGTCCGCCTTACGAAATACAAATATAAGAATCGTCGTGGTCGTGTTTCTAAACGGAAGGTGCGTCTGGTCATGGCGAAAGCCGGGCTGGATTGGAATCCTGATGAATGGGATGGTAATATCTGGGATTCGAATGATTCTGGTTCCTCGGCTGAGGAATCTGATAGACGCGAGTCTTCTCGCTCCGGACGTGACTGTAAATCTACTTCTTGTGATAAACATGATGATTCCGGCGCCCGTGGTCGCTCTTCCCGTTCTGATGATGTTTTACATTCTGATTCTTCTTTTCAATCTATGGATCGGGCTTCTTCGGATGCTCGTCCGGAGGTTTCTGCTCATCCGGTCTTTCGACGTAAATTACAACAAGCTCCTGGTAATCCGAATAGTATTCCTTTGGATAGTTTAGAGGATTTTACTCAACAGGAAGTAAGTGACATTTTGCAACGATTTAGACAACGGCCTGGTGAGGCCTTGCTTACGTGGATGGTGCGCCTTTATGAGCTACGAGCTGCAGGTATCATGTTAGATGCAGCAGATGCCTTGAAATTTTGCTCTTTGAGTTCTGATTCTACTGTACAAGATCATTTTCGGAATTATAATGTTGGTGGCCAAATTAGTCTGCTCCAGTTAGCGACTGATGGCTGTAATCATAAATACCCTACTGAGTCTGACTGGTCTGTAAATGACAAGCCGTGGTACACCTTGCGCGATGCGGCGCAGCGGCTGAAAGAGGAGGTGATGAAAACTGCGATTTTTCTGAGTACAGCTGACAGGCTGTTGGATGGTTTGTTAACATCTTCTGTGCGTAATCGCATCATCCGTTTTTCCCCTGTTGCTTATAAACAAGTTATGATGACTTTGTTGATCAACCAAACTGGCAATGCTTTGTCTATGGTGCTTGAATCTGTTCGTCAGCTTGGTGAGTTGGGTGACTGGTTTAAACCTGAGAGGCAGTCCAGACCCGAGGGTCGTACTCCTGGTGAGCATAAATTCTCTAGACGTGATATGTTTCTTGCGCTGTTGGCTGATGGTGTGGAACAGGAAGACATTGATGGTGAGCCTAATGTTCGCTTGTGGGATATGTTTTGCAAGCGTGGTTTGGATCGAAAGGAGGGTGCCCGAAGGGTGCGAAAGAATGATTGTGATCGTGGATATTCTGATGACAGTGGGGATGACAGACATCGTGATGATTCTGATCGTCGTGGTGAACGACGACGTGAGCGTGATGTGTCCCCTCGCCGTGAAAAAGAGAGAGGGCGAGAGGGGGAAAGAGAAAGGGGGAGAGATGACCGTGTTAACAGTAAATATAGAGAGGAAAGGGATCAGTCCCCTGAGTTGAGGAGAAGGGAGGATCGACACAGACTTTCCGATCGAAATTCACAATATCATACAGATGACAGGAATCCATTTCGTAATGGAGATGGATATGAACATGATGTTTTGACACCCAAGAAATATGAGAGCATCTATCCTGATTTGTCCTGGTTGACAGAACGCGGTAAAAATGATTAGGAAATAGGTCAAGCGCCAGTACTCAGGTGGGCTCACAAAGACAATAGACCCTATGTAGATATTGAAATTTTTTTGAAACATCGTAATATCCAAAGGGCCCGAGCATTGGTTGATACGGGAGCGGAGGCCACTCTTATTCATGGAAAATCAAAGAAATGTAAAGGCCAATTTTTCACAATTACTGGTTTAGGTGGAAAGGAAACCCCCGCAGTGCAAACTGCACTTGAAATGAGAATAGGCAGAATTCCCCGAAAATAATATTCTGTATTAGTTGTGCCACTTTTCGAATACATAATTGGAATTGACATATTAAAAGGAATGACTTTGCATTTAGATGACGGCTGTTATCAATTTGGAACTAAACATTATATATCGTCCAGACCTGTACGGGTTGGTCGTTTAAGAATGCCCCCCATAAAAATTCCCCAGGCTACAAAAATTGTTTCTCAGAAACAGTATCGTATTCCAGGTGGTCATGAAGAAATTAGTGCTACTATTCAAGATTTGGTGGATGCAGGAGTTATAACTCCGGTCACTTCTGCTTGGAATAATCCTGTTTGGCCCGTACGCAAGAGTGATAATTCTTGGCGCATGACTGTTGATTACCACGAATTGAATAAACATACACCCCCTTTGACTGTTGCAGTACCAGACATCATTACTTTAATTGAACGAATTCAAAAACATTCAGGTACATGGTATGCGTCCATTGATATTGCCAATGCTTTCTTTTCAATTCCGATTGCCCCCGAGTGTCAGGAACAATTCAGTTTTACATGGAATGGACGTCAAATGACGTTTAGAAGTCTTCCCCAAGGCTATGTACACAGTCCTACGATCTGTCACCGGCTGGTGGCGGAGCATTTGTCCGAAGTACCTGTACACCCACAAATCCAGATATGTCACTATATTGATGACATTTTAATCCAAGGTGAGACACAAGATCAAGTTCAGACCCAGTTAGATCAAATTATTGATTGTCTGCGCGAAAAAGGTTGGGAAATCAATCCCGACAAATTGCAAGGCCCATCTCAAAATGTGAAATTTTTAGGTATTAATTGGCATGAAGGTCACAGAGAAGTGATTCCAGAAGTGAGACAGAAAATTCTTGATTTTGCAGTCCCAAGAAACAGGAAAGAAGCCCAAAGTTTCATTGGTTTGTTTGGCTTTTGGCGCCAGCATATTCCACATTTGAGTCAGATATTGGCCCCTTTATACTGAGTCACTTGCAAAAAGAATGTATTTGAATGGGGTAAACTACAACAAGATGCGTTTAATTTGGCAAAAGAAGCGATTCAGTATGCTTTGGATTTATGGCCTGTGTGCGATGGTGATGTGGATTTGAATGTGTCCGTGCAAGGTCCTTATGCAAATTGGAGTTTGTGGCAAAAACAAGGCAAATGTAAAGTACCATTAGGTTTTTGGACTAAAAAGTTACCCGATGCTGGTGAGCGTTATACACCTTTTGAGAAACAGTTGCTTGCATGTTATTGGGCTCTGGTGGATACCGAGCAATTGACTTTGGGACATGATGTAATTTTGAGACCTGAAATTCCTATTATGCAGTGGGTTTTGAGTTCGCCGAAAACTCATCGAATTGGACTTGCTTTAGAGGCGAGTGTGATTAAGTGGAAGTGGTACATTCAAGACGGGGCACGCGTGGGACCGAAAGGTGTAGCATCTTTACATGAGCAAGTGGCGCAGGCGCCATCGACTGAGACTGGGAGTGATTGCTCCGTACCTGTAGTACAGGAATCTCCTGTTAAATGGGGTAAGCCATTTGATGATTTGTCCGCGGAGGACAGAAACCATGTATGGTTTACGGATGGTTCAGCAAGGTACATAGGAGAAAAACGACATTGGAAGGCAGTGTCCTATAATCCCACCACACAGAAATTGCTGAGTACAACTGGTGAGGGAAAGAGTAGTCAATTTGCTGAATTATATGCTGTTTATCAAGTCTTGAAACAAGAGTTACCTGGCACATGTCATATTTTCACTGATTCCTGGTCCACTGCTAATGGACTGGCGGTTTGGTTACTGACTTGGCATTTTCATAATTGGGAATTGCATTCAAAAGAACTGTGGGGAAAAGAATTATGGCAAGAAATTTGGGAAATGCTCCCACAGAGTACTGCTACAATCTTTCATGTGGATGCTCATACCCCGATAGACTCCCTTGACAAATTCTTTCATAACATTGCAGATGAGAAATCTAAAATTGTTGAGGCAGTGGTGGATATGCAAGATTCTGATTTGGCGGGATTGGCGAAGTGGGCCCACCAGAAAGCAGGATATTTTGGAGAGAGAGCCACTAGCAGGTGGGCCCCCGATCGAGGAATTTATATTCCTTTAAATCTGATTAAAGACACCATTTTGCATTGTCCTATTTGTCAACATTCCAGACAACGAAAAGTACCTCAAATTGTTAAAGGTCATTTATATCGAGGAAAATTGCCCGCTCAAATTTGGCAGATTGATTATATTGGTCCACTCCCTATGAGTAAAAATTGCCAATACGTTTGTACAATTGTCGATACATACAGTGGCCTTTTAGTGGCCTTTCCCTGTAAACAAGCTACCAAGTGAATACCATTAAAACATTGGAATTGATTATGCTCTATTATGGTGTTCCATTTCAAATTCAATCTGACAATGCATACCACTTTCGTGGAAGATTGGTGCAGGAATTTTGTGTGGAAAATAACACTGAATGGGTGTTTCATATACCATATTATCCACAGGCATCAGGCCTTATTGAGAGAATGAATGATTTGTTAAAAGATCAATTACGAAAATTAACTGACAACAAATATAAGAATTGGAGAGATTATTTGTTTCAAGCACTGTTAATATTAAATAATCGTCCCTTTCTGAATGCTGAATCTCCATTAGTGCGTTTATTTCCTCCAACTGTTGATGCAAAGCCCAACTCCATTGGCAATACTGTAATGTACTGGGAAATTTCCCCCGGAGCACTGGCTCCATGCAGAGCAACCCCAGGTTCCTCAGGCTTGGACCTGCATGCCATGAATGACACTATGATTAAGAGGAGAGATCGAGTTATCATTGAAACTGGTGTTGGTGTCTGTATACCAACTGGAAATTTTGGACTGATTGCCCCTAGATCGGGCCTGGCCTTAAAAGGCATTCAAGTACTCGGAGGAGTCATTGACAGTGATTATCAGGGAGAGATTAAGGTGCTCCTGCTGAACAGCAGTGAGGTTGATTTATCGATTCAAAAGACTGACCGAATTGCTCAATTACTAATTATGCCTGTTTTCAGTGGTGAGATTCATAAAGGCACTGCCCCAACGTTGCTAACTGTACGAGGACAAAAAGGTTTTGGCTCTACGGATAACCCGGGAGCGAGAGTGTGGGTGCAATCGCTTAAAAATCCCCCTGAACAAGCTGAAGTTATTGCAACCGGTCATGATAACACCATTCTTGTCATGAGACCAGGGAAAGATAGCTGGGAAGCTGTCCCAGCTGACAAATGTTACCTACGAGAATAAATAATGCCTGTATTTGATTTTCTTTCAGATCATTCTCTGGACTGCTGCTGCAGGATGTGCCGGCGTTGGACTCCTTTTGGTCTGCTACGTCGGGAGAGAAGGGAACCCACAGACTTTGGTTGATTCGAGAACCCGAGTACGGCGTTCCTTTGCTGCGTGGGATTCATCATCTAACTTTTGGACTACTTTAGCTAAACGAGTTACCAATTCTCCACATTTTTGCTTGACACCGATGCGTTCGGTGACTGACATACTAGCGACCTGTCTGGTTGCTGTTCCCGCTTCGTTGGAGACTTTAACGCATATTTTTAATATATCAAATGCCCGTCCCAATGTAATCCTTGGTGACTTTGCTGCGCACGAGTATTGTCCTTTATGTACTATACTTTCAGATTCAACGCCCCCGATTCATTCCCAAATTACCACATATAATATCACCCAGGGTGACCTTTGCTTCTTTCTCACATGTGATCCCAATGCAATTACTGAATGTATGCGTTTGAAGCTAAGAGCGGCCACTTCTTTTTCCGCTCATGAACGAACTTTGTGCTCCCGAAGACCTCCAAAGTCTTGTACTTCTGTTTAAAATAATATGACCTGTAAAAGTCTAGTAGTTGCCCCGAGCCATTATCGCACAATGTTGTTACCTTCTGGATGGCTTTTCTCTTGTGGTAATACTTCCTGGCCCTATATTCCTGCAAATATTTCCGGAGGCCCTTGTGCCATTACTAGATTAAGTTTATTAATGTTTTCTTCACATCCTAATACCTATTCCCGTGTAGTTCGTGATGCTATGATTTTACATGAAGATTGTGATTCTTCCCTACATTTATACTCCAAATCTGAATACCTTAGTTTAGCTATTTCGATTATTGGCGTTCCAGCATTGGCCGTCTATAATGCCAAATCTATAGGGAAGATGGCCTGCTGGATGGTTAAGTCAATTATTCACACTTCTACAATTCTATCTGACAGGTTATTAGACGCCCAGGGTGAACGCAGAGCCATCCTGCAAAACCGGGCTGCCATTGATTAGCTTTTGCTCAAACATGGACATGATTGTTCTGATTTTGAAGGTCTTTGCTGTTTTAACCTGTCTGACCATACTAAATCCATTCAGGCTCATATTGACAAACTTCATGACTTGACTAAAGAGGTTAGAAAACACATTGACCATGGCCGGTTTGATTGGCTCTTCAATTGGTTACCTGACTTCCATTCTCTACGATATTAGGGGGTATTATGATTACTATTAGCATTTTAGTAGCTATTTGCTGCTTTATTCAGTGCATTCCTTCCTTACTCCAGTACTGTAGATTTGGTACAAGAAATAGATCAGTTAGTTTTGTTTCATATTATTCTTCTACAGATGTTAGTTCCATTTAACGAATGATTAATAGACTGAATTCAAGGGTGAAATGTTCTGACCGACTTTTTCGGCCCTCCTTTGAGGGAAGATAATTGAAGGTGACTTCAGTCTACTATCATTCTAGTGCGAGGATTAGAACCGTAGACAGGGCCTATTCACAAGGCATATTGATACAGTTCCGTACCCTTTTCCTTAGATCAGGGCTTATAACCTTATGTTAGGGGATAGACTCATTAGTATTAGTGATTATCCGTCCTCTTGTAAGAGTGTTAGTATACCTTCTATGGAGTTATGCTTATTTCGGGCCTTGTAGGCCTCAAACGGGAGAGACTCCATCTTTCTTTCTGCCCCGGCAGCTTGAGATGCTTCTAGGTCAAATGTAATGTTTTAGTTACGAGGTGTTGTTCGCTTGGAGAGAACCGGCTCAGGCTGGCCCTTATCGAAAGACTGTATTTTTCTCAACTCCGAAGACACAACACAACACAACATCAGGCCGGCCGGCTGGGAACGTGTCCTTGGCACGGGGAGGTACAAGAATTTGGTGGGCGGCAGGTTACTGGCCGTAACTTTCCATGAAGGGACAAGCTTCCATATTAGCAAAAGCATGAAGCAGTGAGTCAGTCAGTCTGTAGGCGGCAGCTAGCCGTTAGCATCAATGCCATTAATTATTTCAGGGCAGACAGTTGCCATTTTGAAGTCCGAGAAAGACTGAGAAGCTGATACTCTCTTAGAAAGATTGAAGTTATTTTAGCTGGAGCAGCTGGCGAGCTTTGACCTTTAAGATCAGAGCATTCCGAGTGAAGCAGTTAGTCAGGAGGACGAATACCAGAGTGGCTGAAACTGAGTTATAAGATCGAAGCCGAGAAGTGTATATATACCTGTCTGTGCTTTTTTTTTGTCTGTGCTGTCCTATATGTATAGATCAGAGAGGTTGTTGTTTTAAAGAGGCAGTAGATTGAAACATTTGGATTATCTTGAGATTAAAGAGATCCCTTGGGTAACGAATGTCGACCATTGATGTTTACAGTCCAATAAGTGAATATTGCCACAAGAACTAGGACTGGTGTTGTTGATTAGCTTACAGAGTGGAGGGCGTCCTAGTTCTGGTTGTCTTTCCCTCTAGACTCCTATTTTGTAGTACAGACGAGAAGGGAACCTAGATGACTGCTGAAAGCAGACTTCACATTAATCAGGTGACGTCGACCCTTTCTTTGTAGAGTGCACATTCTAACCTTTCATTTTCCTTTGCAGGCTATATGTTATAGTATAGTGTTATGTTGATGTTATTATATGATAAATAAAGTACCCCAGTTCTTAGTGAACCGGCATGTGCCTCTTATTCTAATATGAAAAGGTAACCTGTTCTTCTAGTCAGTTACTATTACGCGAACTGATGCAACTCCCGATCAGGTAAGCAGTGACCGAATAATGAGGGAGAGAGGAGCCCTTGAAGTAGAGGATAAGTCGCATATCATCTAATTTGGTTATTATTGTGACTCATAATATCGTAGTATTTTACCCTTAGTAAATAGCAAGAGATTCCCCAATGAGAGCTACTGGTATTCATAGGAAAGTGATTGTCGTTGAGATGCGGTGTTATACCCACAGGATTGTGGCTTGTTTAGCGAGTACCAGGGAGGATACTGGTATCTATACCCACAGGATTGTGGCTTGTTAAGCGAGTACCAGGGAGGATACTGGTATCTATACCCACCGGATTGTGGCTTGAGAGAGCACTGGTTGTGGCCAGTGTGTAATGGTATGTATTCAGGACTGCCCCAGGGTAGAATGGTCTGGGCCTGAGTTGCCGCGAGACTAATTGGTATGAGTGTGATATTGTAGAAAACTTAGGCATGTACATTGCTAATTCCCCATCCTTGGGTAGGAGACATAGATACCTGTTGTAAATAGGTCCTAAGGAGGGAGGTGATTACGTTCCGGCTGGGTTGGTGGTGCTCTGATGAGCTGATTCTATCTGGTCCGAGAATCCGGGCTTTACAATAGCATACCGGGCCGGTGTAATGGGGGGAGTATGGAGATAAATCTCGGCTGGGGTACCCTAAGCATGACGTGGTGATGGCATGGACTGCCCCCCAAACAACAAGCCCGCTCACGAGTCCCCTCGTACCGCCACAACCTCCAAGCCAGCGAGTCAATATATCTCCTTCTCACTTCCCCAGAAATGCCGGGACGCAAAAGCGGCGGTCTACCTCAGGGACAGAGGTCGCCCTGTTTTCAATAAAGTTTCACTATGCACCAGAAATAAGCACCCACTCCAAGAATGGTTGATTAGATTAATTTAAAATGCATTTCAGCCAAAAAAGAACACCCTACGAGTTTCGGCGGAAACCACCTTGCTCACAGGTAATCTTGGTATAAAACAAATCCGTCATTTAAACAATCATACAAAAGTTACGTGCAACGTGAAATGTAAAGACATAAACAGTGGACAATGTCCCAAAGAAATGTCGCCCATTTTGTAGTGGTTTAAAGAAGTAAACTAGCATACAATATTGGCATTTAAATTCAAACATATACTACATTTTTACATTATTGGCTATATTTGCCAGATATAGTGTGTTTACCACGTGATCAAGGCTTTCGCTGAAACGCGTTGTGTGGATTAAACCTGGATTTCAAGATTGTTGATTGCCTGTATTCTTCCAGAGAGTGTACTAATTTTGACATTTTGGTTTGTGATATATATATATATATATATATATACATATACACAGTGCTTCTGTAGTGCAAACATAGCCAAAAGGCAGCCGAACACTGTATATGCTCAGAGACAAGCTTAAAGTTGGCCGGTAACAGGAGAGGAAGCTGAGTTGTAAATGATAAGGCATCGTGAGGTGGTGTTACTGAAAGAGGTGAGTCTCCAACTCTCCTAAATTGGATCAGCACTGGGGTAGCCCTGATAGACAAGAGGATGTTGTTCCAGATCCTGGGTGCGTAGACCGAAAATTCTTGTTTTCTTTTGTCCTTTTTTACACTTCTTAGTTTACGCTCTGATGGTGTCCTGTCCGTGGGTGTGCCATGAACCACCAAAAATTGTGGGCTTATCTAAAAGCTAAGTGGATGTGGTGATCATGATGGCTTTGTAAATTATTCATCTAGTTTTTATATTGAAAAAAACTTTTAATAAGTTGATTCAAACTATGATGCAGCTGGTTTTCAAGATGGTGCAGGGGCAAAGGAAGCGAGCCAATGGAGTCCAATTAAGGTGGTATAATGTGATCATATTTCTTCAAGCTCTGTGTGAGATGTGCTGCAGAGTGCAGGATGCCCAAAAGGGGTGCTGTTAGATGTGGCATCCTTGGCGTGGTGTTACCCCTAAATTTTTGAGGACTCATTTTTAGCTTAGGACTCTTCATACTTAACACCAGTAACTAGTTTTAAAAGTGCTAGTGCTCTCTCCGGAAAGCATTTCACATTGGCTTATACCCAATTGGCACATCTAACTTACTTGTAAATCCCTAGTAAAGTGGCAGCTCCTATGCCCAGGGCCTGTAAACTAAATGCTACTAGTGGGCCTTCAGCAGTGATTGTGCCACCCACTTAAGTAGCACTTTAAACATGTTTCAGGTCTTCTATTGCATCCTGTGTGTGTGCAGTTTAAACTGATGTTTCAACCAGTCAAAGTAAACCTTTTGCCAAGTCCTAACCTTCATTTTTAATACTTACAAGCCACCCCTAGGGTAGGCCCGGACACTGACACCCCATAGGGCAAGGTGCATTGTATTTAAAAAGTTGAATGTTTACTTTTATGTTTTACATGTTCTGATACTGAACAACCCCTAAAGTTGTTTTTCACTACTGCAATAGCCATTGGATAACATTGGAGGTACCATATTACATTTAATAAGTGTAATTTCCAAATGGGAACAGGTTGTCAGTTCTAGTTTGGTGTCTTTGGAACTGTAATGAAAAATCCTAACTTATGATGAAGTCAGATTTTAAATTAGACTTTTGAAAATACCACGTTTAGAAAGTTCTATCAAAAGAACAGCGTTTCTTATTGGAGATATGTGTGGATAAACAATAAAAACAGGCTGAATGGCAGAGTACAATTGCACTGTTCAAGGATGCAAAACAGGAACATTTTGTGAAACAATTGCTGTGTCGATAATGGTTGTATTATCTTAAATACAAAAACTTGATGTGCCAAGTGTCCCAAGTGAACAATGGAACAAAAAAGAAACGATATAGAACAGTGGTTCCCAAACGTTTGACTCCTGAGGACCCCCAATGAGTCACCACTGGAAGCCAGGGACCCCCAAGCAATTTGTATGAGTTAAATTTCAAACATTAAAACAGTAATTAAAAAAAAATACACATGTGTGCACACAAAACAAATACTCAAAGTACTAAGGATTTTGGTGCCAGATGTACGACCATTTCATTTAGGGCCTCGCAATTGGCGAGACATTGCGAGTGGCAAATTGCGAGTCGCTAAATGAAATGTACACGGTTTGGGATTTCCAATGGGGTCGCCAAATTGCGAGGTTCATTAATATTAATGAGCCTCTCGCAATTTGCGAGCCCGTTGGGAATGCCAGCCCTCCCAGCGATGGTCGCCTGCTGGGCTCTGCAGGCCACCATGTCTCGGACTGCTTTTAAATAAAGCAGTTTAAAAAAAAGAAATGCAGCCTGTTTACCATGCATTTAAAAAAAAAAGAAAATGAAACATATTCGTTTCATTTTCTAAGGGCAGGCAGAGGTCCCTGGGACCACTGCCAGACCTTAAAAAATAATTTTGCATGCATATGCAAAGGGGAAGGGGTCCCCTGGGGACCCCTTCCCATTTGCGAATGCATTACCATCTACTTGAAGTAGGTGGTAATTGTGACTGTTTTGCGACCGCAAAACATTTGTACATGGTTTTGAGACTTGCTATATGGAAGGGAATGCCCCTTCCAAATAGCAAGTTGTAAAACCTATTCAGAAATTCGCAAACAAATTGCGACTCGCGAAATAGGCTATGTACATGGCCCAATAGGTTTTGCGTGCGCAAACGGGTTCGCGAACCCGTTTGCACATATAAAAACAGATCGTACATCTGGCCCTTAGTATTTTATATTGAAGTAATAGCCCCTCTGCCAAATGTATTTCATTTGTTTTGTAGCATCTCTCATACCATTGTAGAATGTCAGAGCACATTACATCACACACATATAGAGACATTGAATCATACCCGCAAATCAGTGTGTATACAAAATGTTTAAAGAGTGCTTGGTCTGGAAAAGCACAAACTCAGGATTCAGAGCATAACACAGTGGCTAGCATTGACTTTAACATTAAAAATGTATTTCCACCCAAATATATCTTTTTAGCAGCATCAGGATAATGAATAACTGGGACTTAATAGAAGTTACTAACTGGTACCATGCAGTTTGCAAGCAGCTCTTTGATGACAGTTTTTAGGTCCCTCTGTTAGATTACGATTGTCACTTATGACGTGCACAGTAATAAAGGAATCTCTGTGAAAAAAGCAGTAACTACGAACCTAGGCACATAAAATGCTGCTTTTTAAGATGCATGTTACACGTTCTTTGCAGTAGGCACATTAACCCTCTGTGCTACATTAGTTAAATCAAAGCTGCCACTGAACAAATCTCTCCTCGCTCTCCAGCAGGTACATTAATCACTGGCATTCTCTTGACACTTTTATTGTTGCTGGAAAGCTGCTAATTATTAAGTATGGGCGGAAAATCCGTTACGCTCGCGGATTTTGCGGATATTCGGTAAATTCGCAATCCGCGAGATTTGCGAATTTCCCGCAAAATCCGCAAATTCGTACGCAGCGGATTTTTTTTTCTTGCTGATACAATTTTGCGGCGCGCGGCGTTGGTGATACAATTTTTGCGGCGCGCGGCGTTTATCATCGTTTGCCGAGTTGTTTTTCTCGATATTTTGCGAGTGCTGCGCCATTTTGGATCTTGCTGCGGGATCCCGCGGGAATTTGGCGAGCGCGATTACGTCATCGCGGCTTGCCAACTTGCACAGCGAGAGTTTGTCAACGCGAGTACGGCGAGATCACGTCTCGCGGTACTTCGCAATTGCGAGATTTGAGATGCGGCGAGCAGCAACAATCTCGCACAAGCGAAAATATAAAATTTGCAATTCTGCACAAGAAATCCACCAGCAAGCAGCATAAACCTTCTTGAAATGATGATTTTTATCTGAATAACTCCTCAGGTTGACATTTGCCTGCACTTTTTTAGCGCGGAGTCCATTTTGGGGAGGGGGTGAGGGGGGTGGGAGGAAGGAAGTGCCCCACAGTCTTCAACTTCCTGTTCCTGTCCAGCAGGCTCCTCCCAGTGCTTTGTCCATCTCCTGGTTACTTTTCATTTGGATCTGGAGCTGGAAGGATTACTTTTTGTGGATGCTGCTGGATATTTGGATTTGAGGCCTTTTTGACTTTCTTTGGATCACTGTTGGATTAGAAATTTTACAAGTAAGTTTGTTTGGGGCATTACAGTTGCTGCAACTACAATTTTGGAATTTTCGATTTTTGGGCTGTTTTGGGGCCTTTTGCCCAGGGGTACTCAGTGGTGGGTGGACTAAGTCTTTCTGTGGGGTGTCTTGAACTTAAACATCATGGAGGGCATGGATGGATTGGGATTGTGCTGATTTTTCAGTGATTTTCGTTTTTTGGGGCTGTACTTGTCTCCTTTTCACCAGGGGTATTTGAGTCTAGCATGGGCCTAGTCTTTCTGTGGGGTGTCTTGAACTTAAACATCATGGAGGGCATGGATGGAATGGGATTGTGCTGATTTTTCAGTGATTTTCGTTTTTTGGGGCTGTACTTGTGGCCTTTTCACCAGGGGTATTGAGTCTAGCATGGGCCTAGTCTTTTTGTGGGGTGTCTTGAACATAAACATCATGGAGGGCATGGATGGAATGGGATTGTGCTGATTTTTCAGTGATTTTCGATTTTTAGGGGTGTTCATGGGGAGGGACAGGCCATGTGGCTGGGGGCCATTTTGAGTGCTGCTACAGGCCCTGGCCATGTGCAGGGAGGCAAGTGGCCATTTTGAATGTAGGCATTGTTGTTAGGCCTGCAACCATTTTGCCTACTTTTCAACCTTTATGCCCAGGGGTAGTGAGTCTTGCATGGGCCTAGTCTTTCTGTGGGTTGTCTTGAATTTAAACATCATGGAGGGCATGGATGGAATGGGATTGTGCTGATTTTTCAGTGATTTTCGTTTTTTGGGGCTGTACTTGTGGCCTTTTCACCAGGGGTATTGAGTCTTGCATGGGCCTAGTCTTTCTGTGGGGTGTCTTGAACTTAAACATCATGGGGGGCATGGATGGAATGGGATTGTGTTGATTTTGCAGTGTTTTTTGATTTTTGGGGATGTTCATGGGGAGGGACAGGCCATGTGGCTGGGGGCCATTTTGAGTGCTGCTACAGGCCCTGGCCATGTGCTGGGAGGCAAGTGGCCATTTTGAATGTAGGCATTGTTGTTAGGCCTGCAACCATTTTGCCTACTTTTCAACCTTTATGCCCAGGGGTAGTGAGTCTTGCATGGGCCTAGTCTTTCTGTGGGTTGTCTTGAATTTAAACATCATGGAGGGCATGGATGGAATGGGATTGTGCTGATTTTTCAGTGATTTTCGTTTTTTGGGGCTGTACTTGTGGCCTTTTCACCAGGGGTATTGAGTCTTGCATGGGCCTAGTCTTTCTGTGGGGTGTCTTGAACTTAAACATCATGGAGGGCATGGATGGAATGGGATTGTGCTGATTTTGCAGTGTTTTTTGATTTTTGGGGGTGTTCATGGGGAGGGACAGGCCATGTGGCTGGGGGCCATTTTGAGTGCTGCTACATGCCCTGGCCATGTGCTGGGAGGCAAGTGGCCATTTTGAATGCAGGCATTGTTGTTAGGCCTGCAACCATTTTGCCTACTTTTCAACCTTTATGCCCAGGGGTAGTGAGTCTTGCATGGGCCTAGTCTTTCTGTGGGTTGTCTTGAATGTAAACATCATGGAGGGCATGGATGGAATGGGATTGTGCTGATTTTTCAGTGATTTTCGTTTTTGGGGGCTGTACTTGTGGCCTTTTCACCAGGGGTATTTGAGTCTAGCATGGGCCTAGTCTTTCTGTGGGGTGTCTTGAACTTAAACATCATGGAGGGCATGGATGGAATGGGATTGTGCTGATTTTTCAGTGATTTTCGTTTTTTGGGGCTGTACTTGTGGCCTTTTCACAAGGGGTATTGAGTCTTGCATGGGCCTAGTCTTTCTGTGGGGTGTCTTGAACTTAAACATCATGGATGGCATGGATGGAATGGGATTGGGCTGATTTTGCAGTTTTTTCGATTTTTGGGGGTGTTCATGGGGAGGGACAGGCCATGTGGCTGGGGGTCATTTTGAGTGCTGCTACAGGCCCTGGCCATGTGCTGGGAGGCAAGTGGCCATTTTGAATGCAGGCATTGTTGTTAGGCCTGCAACTATTCTGCCTACTTTTCAACCTTTATGCCCTGGGGTAGTGAGTCTTGCATGGGCCTAGTCTTTCTGTGGGTTGTCTTGAATTTAAACATCATGGAGGGCATGGATGGAATGGGATTGTGCTGATTTTTCAGTGATTTTCGTTTTTGGGGGCTGTACTTGTGGCCTTTTCACCAGGGGTATTTGAGTCTAGCATGGGCCTAGTCTTTCTGTGGGGTGTCTTGAACTTAAACATCATGGAGGGCATGGATGGAATGGGATTGTGCTGATTTTTCAGTGATTTTCGTTTTTTGGGGCTGTACTTGTGGCCTTTTCACCAGGGGTATTGAGTCTTGCATGGGCCTAGTCTTTCTGTGGGGTGTCTTGAACTTAAACATCATGGAGGGCATGGATGGAATGGGATTGTGCTGATTTTTCTGGGGTTTTTTTCGATTTTTTTGGGGTGTATAACTGAACTGATGTTCCTCTGTCTTCCATTGTTTTTAGGTGCACAAGACTCAAGAGAACCACCAGTGCCAGGAAGAAGTCCTGCAGCGGTGTGTGTGTGCAGCATAACGTCACGCGACGTCACGTCTGGCCTCAGACAACTTTACAATTCGTGCAACTGCGGCCTGCTGTCTGACCTGCTCTGAAGAAGATGGCCCCAAAAAAAGGTCTCCGTAGCTCCTCTAGCAAGAAAGTTGCTAGTAAGGAGCAGAAGAAGCAAGTTACCAAGGAGGCTGGTGTGGCAACCGCCACGTTTTTTGGGAGCAAAAAAAAAATACGCCTGCAGCAGCAGGATCTGCTGGGGACCAAGCTGGGAACAGCACCCCCGCTCCATTGGGTTCAGTGCCTCCACCACCACGCCAACTTAAGTCAAAGCCCTTGAGTGCTTCAGAGGCAGTCAGTGTACTTCTCCAATCACCATCGACCAGTGATGTTGGCTCATCGCAAGAAAGTAGCAGCAATGTCCCTGAATCAACACAGGTTGTTGTAACTCATCTGACAAGTGTTGAACAACCACAGCCGCAACAACAACATGTGCAAGTAGTACAAGCCCAAGTACATGTGGAAGGAGAGGCAGCGCAAGGAGATGCGCAAGCAGAGGTGCATGGAGGGTCACAACAAGTTCCCACAATAGTTGTCCCTCCCGAAGTAGGGGCACATCAGGAAATCGACAATCAAGCCGAGGTATCATTGGAAGCCACTCCTCCTGATGATTATTCATTGTCTTCCACATCCCTAGCAAGGAAAAGATCAAGGTTGGTGTCTACATCTTCTTCAAGCCCACCGCCTTCTGATGATCTGGATGACGAATGGGTACCACCACGGCAGCCTGAGAGTGAGGCACACCATGATCTGACAAAGATACCTAAGCGTAAAAGGAAGGTCGTCGAAAAACTCATAGCTATGGAGTGTGATGAGGCTCAACAAGAAGTGACGCATACTGCTGCTGATGAAGCCCTTCACGACGACGATCCAGTCATCATAATGGTCACTGCAGCCCCAGCGGGCATGCAGCAAAGAGACATTTTGACCCTATCCCGAGAAGCTGCTGAGCGTGATGATGATGTCGACGAGGAGTCAATGGAAACACAACAATCATTGGATTTGGAGTTAACTAGTACACCAACACCTACCGCTTCCATATTTCTTCCTCGCAAGAAGGGACTTCCATCCACCTCGACCTCAATTAGTGGTGGTGAAAGTGTAAAACGTACTGAAGTTCGGCAATCCACATCCTCCACTTCATCTGGCATTAGCAGCAGGACCACCACCACCAGTATCGCCGCCTCCTCCGGCCCCCAAAGACATTTCAAGTCTCCAGTTTGGGACTTCTTTAGTGTTTGCCCAAGAATGGAAAACGTAGCCATTTGTAGCATGTGTAAGCTTCGAGTTAGTTGTGGTAAGTTTGGTACCAACTATGGTACCGGAGGCCAGAGAGGTCATCTTAGGAGAGCGCACCCTGTCCAATGGTTTGCGCACCTAGAGGCGGTCAAGGAAGCCCGAATTGCACGTAATGAAAACGTTGATTTTTCATCTGATGATGACGAGGAGGAAGAAGACGATTCAAACACTTCACTTACACCCAGTACCCCTGTCAGCAGCACACCCCATGTGAGGCACACTAAGAGTGTGGGAGAGAGTGAGACATCAATGCGGAAAAGTTCATCAGCGAGCGTAACTGGGTCGAAGATATCATCATCATCCCGAAAATCCTTGGTCCAGGGCAACATTAAAAAGATGTTGTTTACAGAAGCGCAATATGAACGCAACCACCCACTGACGCGTCTGTATAACACTAAGCTGGCTAAAATGCTAGCTCTGGACCTTCTCCCTTTTTCTTTTGTAGAAGGGGTTGGTTTTCTAGAATTAGTGGCAGCGCTCTGCCCTAAATGGAAGGTTCCTAGCCGGTTCTATTTTTCCCGAGTTGCGGTTCCAGCACTACATGAAGATGTTCTGAAGGTGATTGGGGCAGCTTTGCAGAAGAGTGCTGTTCACACTATACATCTGACAACAGACATGTGGACCAGTGGCGCAGGCGCTGATTACATGTGCATCACTGCACACTGGGTCTCTTTTTCAGGAGCTAAAGCAAAGCTAAACGCAGGTGTTGACGCGGACATTGTTTTTAAAGCTGCTCGGAAACATGCAACACTAGCCATGTTTGGTTTGGAGAAATGTCACACAGCAGAAAACATTTTGGATGTCTTTAACACAAAGGTCCTTAACTGGCTGTCCCCAAAAAAACGCCAGGTTGGTTATGTTTCCACGGACAATGGCGCCAATATAGTTAAGGCCATGAGGCTGGGTGACTATTTCAGAGTGCCGTGTTTGGCGCACTGTATAAACCTGGTTGTCCAAAAATTCTTGGGTAATAAAGGCAGTGCAGCGTACAGAGTATTGGACACCTGCCGAAAAATGTGCAACCATTTCAGCCATTCTTTTAAGGCCCAGAAGCAGCTGAGGAGCCTGCTATATCAACGTCAAATGCCAGTGAAAGCACTCATCCAGGAGGTAGTTACACGTTGGAACTCAACCTTCTACATGCTTGAGCGTCTGTATGAGCAGTATACGGTACTCGATCAATATTTCTTAACAGAGGGTACAGCTCAGGAGGACCTGAGGATGGGTGCGGCGCAATGGAACATAGTTCAAAGCCTGAAACGCATGCTTCGTCCTTTTGAGTTCTTCACGCGTGCAGTCAGCAAGGAGGACTGTAATTTGGGAAAAGCTATCCCATTGTTGTACATGCTGGAGCACCAACTGAAGGAGGTGTGTTCTGTGTTTGAAAAAGATGTAAAAAACCAAGACTCTTTTGTTCTGGCTGAGAAATTATTAGAGCTCCTACAAGGTGATGAACGTCTTAAAATGATCCACTCAGAAGAGCATTACATTTGTGCTACTATTCTGGATCCACGCTACAAAAAGGCGCTGGCAGGCCAAGCATTCTTTCCTTTTGATGATAAACATGTTCCAAAGTACAAACGTTGGCTAGCCTTGTCAGCCAAGAGGTTTGAAAGAGAACGGCAGAAAATTGAAGGAAATGGCAGTACATCAGCAGGCCATCCCCAGTCAAAACAATCCACTTCTGCACCTGTGGCTGTGGCACAAGTGACCTCTCAGCCGTTAAAGACACCGGCAACCGGATCATCTGCACCAGACACAACAGAAACATTGGAGGCTGAAGAGGATTGGCTAGCTCTGCTTGGGTTTGGTTCTCAAAAGGTCAGAGGCACAGCAAGAGCTAAGCAAAGTGGAGGAACCTTGGATGAGGACCTTGAGTCGATGGTGAAGGACTATCTGAATGACTCAACAGAGGTCTATGTTAATTCTGACCCATTGGCGTATTGGCATGGGAAAAAAGAATTGTGGCCACAGCTCACCAACCTGGCTTTAAACTACTTGTCTTGCCCACTCGCAAGCGTGTCTTCTGAACGTGTTTTCAGTGCTGCTGGTGGCATTGTAACTCCCAAACGGAGCCGCCTCTCGCCCAAAAATGTGGAGAGGTTAACAATGATCAAGATGAATCAGCACCTCATACCACCAGATTTCAGAGTACGAGAAAGCGCGCCGGATGAAGACGAGGTGGCCAGCAACATAGATGAGGGAATTTCTACTCTGTCAGGTGACACTGAGCTCACCCTGCCTGAATTCGCAGAGTATGATGACGAAGCCTTATTCTCATTCCTGGACCGTGATACCGAGCCCTGAAAATGAGACAACGAATCAATAACTTTCTTTTTTGTCCTTATTCACTTTTATTCCTGTGTGTCTGTCTTTCTTTGTTGTGCACAGTTAATATATTTCAAACTTTAATCAGATAATCACAAAAACAAGCCCATCAGCAAAACTGTCTTCACTGGTTTGCTAATTGATTTGAAGTTGCCGCAGTCTGCATTCCTCAGATTCACAAGTTCAGAAGAACATGCTCCTCTATCCTCCTCCTCCAGACTCCTATTTCCATCAAACCAGAGGGCTGGTTTACGCCCAATGAAGAAAGACTCAGCACTTGTGGGGGTGTTGTTCTACCTCTTTGCAGGTGAGTTGACGGCTCTGGGACCATTGTTGGGAAGCTCTAATACCGGATAAAAGTGGTTTGGACCAAATCCGAGGCGCACATTTTTTAGTGTTTTTGCTGACTTGCTTGCCTTTGAGGTGCTCTTAGGGGGGGTTCCGTCTGTTTGTGGGTGAGTTTCGGGGTCTGTCAGCACTGCTGGGACACTCTAATCTTGATTGCATTTGCTTTTCAGGAAATCTGTGGTGGCAACCCCGACTTATGGCCTAGCTACGCAGCGCGTTTGGACCGAAGGCCGAGAAATATTGTAAGTAGGAGATGTTGCTTTTGGCCTGTTTGGGGGTGTTATGCTTTTTGGCGGGTGGGTTGGCGGGTCTTGGGGCATTCCTGGGAAGGTCTAATACCGGGTAGAAGTGGTTTGGACAAAATCCACGCCGATTTTTTGTTGTTGCTATTTCTGACATTTTGCTCAATGTAGCGTTTTCGGGGGCCTGTTTGGGGGGCTTCCTGGTGTTTGTGGGTGAGTTTCGGGGTCTGGGAGCACTGCTGGGACACTCTAATCTTGATTGCATTTGCTTTTCAGGAAATCCGTGGTGGCAAACCGGACCTATGGCCTAGCTACGCAGCGCGTTTGGACCGAAGGCCGCGAAATATTGCAAGTATGAGATTTTGCTTTTGGCCTGTTTGGGGGTGTTATGCTTCTTGGCGGGTGGGTTGGCGGGTCTTGGGGCATTCCTGGGAAGGTCTAATACCGGGTAGAAGTGGTTGGGACAAAATCCAGGCCGATTTTTTTGTTGTTGCTATTTCTGACATTTTGCTCAATGTAGCGTTTTCGGGGGCCTGTTTGGGGGGCTTCCTGGTGTTTGTGGGTGGGTTTCGGGGTCTAGGCGCACTGCTGGCTATATATACTTTACTTTGCAAAAGGTTGGAAGCAAATCCATGGTGGCTGAGGGGAGTTAGGGCCTAGCTGCAGAGCGCGCGCGGAGTGATTTGGGAAATTTGGAAAAAAATGACAAAGTCCCCATTTTTGTACTTTTGCTCTTTGGCTGTTTGGGGGTCTTCTACTCGTTTTCTCCTGGGTTGACGGCTCTGGGGCCATTGCTGGGAAGCTCTATTACCGGATAAAAGTGGTTGGGACAAAATCCAAGCCGATTTTTTTTTGTTGCTATTTCTGACATTTTGCTCAATGTAGCGTTTTCGGGGGCCTGTTTGGGGGGCTTCCTGGTGTTTGTGGGTGAGTTTTGGGGTCTGGGAGCACTGCTGGGACACTCTAATCTTGATTGCATTTGCTTTTCAGGAAATCTGTGGTGGCAACCCCGACTTATGGCCTAGCTACGCAGCGCGTTTGGACCAAAGGCCGAGAAATATTGCAAGTAGGAGATGTTGGTTTTGGCCTGTTTGGGGGTGTTATGCTTCTTGGCGGGTGGGTTGGCGGGTCTTGGGGCATTCCTGGGAAGGTCTAATACCGGGTAGAAGTGGTTGGGACAAAATCCAGGCCGATTTTTTTTGGTGCTATTTCTGACATTTTGCTCAATGTAGTGTTTTCGGGGGCCTGTTTGGGGGGCTTCCTGGTGTTTGTGGGTGGGTTTTGGGGTCTGGGCGCACTGCTGGCTATATATACTTTACTTTGCAAGAGGTTTGAAGCAAATCCATGGTGGCAGAGGGGAGTTAGGGCCTAGCTGCAGAGCGCGCGCGGAGTGCTTTGGGAAATTTGGAAAAAAATGACATAGTCCCCATTTTTGTACTTTTGCTCTTTGGCTGTTTGGGGGTCTTCTACTCGTTTTCTCCTGGGTTGACGGCTCTGGGGCCATTGCTGGGAAGCTCTAATACCGGATAAAAGTGGTTGGGACAAAATCCACGCCGATTTTTTTTGTTGCTATTTCTGACATTTTGCTCAATGTAGCGTTTTCGGGGGCCTGTTTGGGGGGCTTCCTGGTGTTTGTGGGTGAGTTTCGGGGTCTGGGAGCACTGCTGGGACACTCTAATCTTGATTGCATTTGCTTTTCAGGAAATCCGTGGTGGCAACCTCGACTTATGGCCTAGCTACGCAGCGCGTTTGGACCGAAGGCCGAGAAATATTGCAAGTAGATGTTGGTTTTGGCCTGTTTGGGGGTGTTATGCTTCTTGGCGGGTGGGTTGGCGGGTCTTGGGGCATTCCTGGGAAGGTCTAATACCGGGTAGAAGTGGTTGGGACAAAATCCAGGCCGATTTTTTTGTGTGCTATTTCTGACATTTTGCTCAATGTAGCGTTTTCGGGGGCCTGTTTGGGGGGCTTCCTGGTGTTTGTGGGTGGGTTTCGGGGTCTGGGCGCACTGCTGGCTATATATACTTTACTTTGCAAGAGGTTTGAAGAAAATCCATGGTGGCAGAGGGGAGTTAGAGCCTAGCTGCAGAGCGCGCGCGGAGTGATTTGGGAAATTTGGAAAAAAATGACATAGTCCCCATTTTTGTACTTTTGCTCTTTGGCTGTTTGGGGGTCTTCTACTCGTTTTCTCCTGGGTTGACGGCTCTGGGGCCATTGCTGGGAAGCTCTAATACCGGATAAAAGTGGTTGGGACAAAATCCACGCCGTTTTTTTGTTGTTGCTATTTCTGACATTTTGCTCAATGTAGCGTTTTTGGGGGCCTGTTTGGGGGGCTTCCTGGTGTTTGTGGGTGAGTTTCGGGGTCTGGGAGCACTGCTGGGACACTCTAATCTTGATTGCATTTGCTTTTCAGGAAATCCGTGGTGGCAACCCCGACTTATGGCCTAGCTACGCAGCGCATTTGGACCGAAGGCCGAGAAATATTGCAAGTAGAAGATGTTGGTTTTGGCCTGTTTGGGGGTGTTATGCTTCTTGGCGGGTGGGTTGGCGGGTCTTGGGGCATTCCTGGGAAGGTCTAATACCGGGTAGAAGTGGTTGGGACAAAATCCAGGCCGATTTTTTTTTCTGCTATTTCTGACATTTTGCTCAATGTAGCGTTTTCGGGGGCCTGTTTGGGGGGCTTCCTGGTGTTTGTGGGTGGGTTTCGGGGTCTGGGCGCACTGCTGGCTATATATACTTTACTTTGCAAGAGGTTTGAAGCAAATCCATGGTGGCAGAGGGGAGTTAGAGCCTAGCTGCAGAGCGCGCGCGGAGTGATTTGGGAAATTTGGAAAAAAATGACATAGTCCCTATTTTTGTACTTTTGCTCTTTGGCTGTTTGGGGGTCTTCTACTCGTTTTCTCCTGGGTTGACGGCTCTGGGGCCATTGCTGGGAAGCTCTAATACCGGATAAAAGTGGGTGCCGCTCGAGAGAGACACTTGCCGGGAATTCTGCTGCACGCTACAGGAGTAGCTTTCCAAGCCCTACCTTGCCTGGATCCTTGGGAGAAGTGACTGTGTTCCCTGGAGGTTGGCCGCAGAGGAGGTGAGAGGCAAGGCGAGCGGGACTGCGAGGACCAGCATTCCTGCTGAACATCGCCAGCTGGTTCCTCTTCCCGCCCGCGCCGCGCCCCCTCCCAGTGCCACGCCCCCTACCTGAACGCATTTCACCTCTCGCGGCCCCCGCTTTGCAGGAGCGCTCGAGAGAGACACTTGCCGGGAATTCTGCTGCACGCTACAGGAGTAGCTTTCCAAGCCCTACCTTGCCTGGATCCTTGGGAGAAGTGACTGTGTTCCCTGGAGGTTGGCCGCAGAGGAGGTGAGAGGCACGGCGAGCGGGACTGCGAGGACCAGCATTCCTGCTGAACATCGCCAGCTGGTTCCTCTTCCCGCCCGCGCCGCGCCCCCTTCCAGTGCCACGCCCCCTGCCATTTATAAGAGCCCCTGGTTACGCGCATTGCGGGACGCGCGCGGCGCGGAGAACGGGGCGAAGACCGGGCAAAGAGCGGGCCATTTTAGGCCGTTAGAGGTTGGTAGAGACCGGACCGGGCCACCCCTCTGACGTCCCCTGTCCTACGGCCCTTACCTGTATAACTGCATTATGGCGTCCAGGGTCTCAAGGAGTAAATCTGCACAACAGTGTTCAAGTACACTGGAAAAATTTTTCCCTAAGGCCAGTGCTCTAGCCAATAAATGCCAGTCAGTTATGGAAACACACCTGGAGCTGGGCTCTGAAAACGTGACATTGGATCCCGCGGATTCTTCTATTGATGATAGCACCCCTATACTACTGGACGCCACCCATATGTCACTTATGGACAGTATCGATCAGACCATTGAGTCGGTCCTGCAGCAGCTAAGAACTCCATCAAACTCTCAGAGGGATAGAGACTCCCCTCGGCCATATGGGATCGCTGACCACTCTTCTATTGTGGTCAACATGGGATCAGAGTCGCAGGAAGTGAGCCAGGTTGCCCTCCTCACAGAGCCTGTAAATAGTGGAGTGGAACAACCACCAAAAAGGAAAAGGTCTAGGAAACCAAAGAGGGCAAAGAGGGCCAAAGTTGATACAACCGAGCTAAATCTGGATGTTAGTACAGACATCTCGGCCTCCTCTGAGGTTATTTCACCAGGGTCTAGGTCAGATCATATAGGTCCTTCATTAATTACGGCCTTACCACTGCAGTCGGGTCCATTCATATTCGGCGGAGCAACTTCTAATAGCACAGATATGCTAATTAGCTCGTTCACAGACATTATCAAGAACTTGCTGATCCCTATCTCTGACAAACTGGATGCCATAGAGGCTAGACTCTTGGCCATGGAAAATATTCACAAAAGGAACAGCCCTGGGTTGGCTCCAAATGCTCCATCAGTTTCCCGGGAGACGTCAGGGAATAGACCGTCGTCTTCTGCATTGACTACCCAGGATTCAAATTTGGACTTGCGCAGTAAAAACGGTGCGCCTGCCCCCCCAACGCACCCATTGCCATCCCTAACGCCAAGGCCCCCTGTTCCTGCCCCCAGGAGATCTAAGCCACTCCCAGCTTCCCAACCGATGGGAGATGAGAACTCTACCAACGGTCCCACTGGCCATACCACTAGCCCCCATGACAGGCGTAGGGTGGTTAACCTGCCCCCAGAAGCAGTACCGTACACGGCAATCATGGTGGGAGTGCCTGAGCTAACTGGTGACACAAGGGAGCCACAGGACTCTTTACGCAACAAGGTCATAAGTTGGCTTAGTATTAACAGGCCTCTGCCCCCGAACTTGAAAGGTGAGGTTTTGATGGTCAGGAGGATCCCATGGATTGGTTTTACCCCAAATAACAGGGCAGGGGATTGTATCATTGTTAGCTTCAAAAGCCCACATGTCGCCAACTATATTTGTAACTGGCTTGTAAGGCCTGATAAGTCCACCATCGAATTAGTACCTCTCTCACACTTCTACCCAAATGTTTGCAACACGGAGGTGGGGAGGGAGCAGGGGTGGACTAGAGTAGGCTTTGCTGTAGATGGCTCACGTTATAGACCAAAGCATTACTTACCTCCTGTTCCGGCCAATATCATACATCATAATAGATTTTCCTGTCTAGATCAAGTGGACTGACCACAAACGGGGGAGATTCCACTCAGCCCTGAAAAGCTAGTTGGTGAGGTCCTAAGTAGGGTGGGATTGAGTGCTGACCCTGTAATTGATTGTGGCCCACAGGATACAGCCAAAGAACGAATGGGTACCCTGGATGTCATTCCGGGCCAACTAGGGCCATCATCTAACACTGGGTTTGGTCATAGTTCACAACCAGTGGAGGTGGATGCTTTATCCATTATCCCGGTTCATAACAATGGCCTGCAAGACTCTAACCCCCCCACAGCCACCGTACCACCTTCCACTGGAGGCCCAGGCACACTACCACAAGATCCAGGGCTGAGAATTCTCTCCTGGAATGTGGCAGGAATTGCAAATAAGGAAGGCACACCGGAGTGGGATCTCCTGTTAGGTGCTAGTGATATCCTCCTTTTTCAGGAAACATGGGCAAGGGAACCTCAAACCAGGAGTGGGTTCGAAATATTTGAAATCCCTGCTAAATGGAGTGGGAGGGGGAGGCCGTCAGGAGGCTTGGCAATCTGGATAGCGAGTCACATTGGGTGCCAGGCGGAAAAGATGCATACGTCTTCGCAGGACATCCAGTGTGTGTTGCTCACATGGCCTGGCAAACCACTGTGGGCCATTGTTAATGTCTACTCGCGACCAGTTGCCGCGCCAAATGAATCACCCACCCTAAACAAACTGTCTTCCTTCCTGGGTCAACTGCCAGGAGATTACAAGGTAGTGCTGGGAGGAGACTTTAACTGTCACTTTGAACCCTTGGAAGGTCTACTGGAGGGTGCCCTCACTGCTGAGGATGACTACTGGGGGGTCCCACCCTCGTCCTCGCCCCACCCTAAAGCCTGGTCCCCTCTAGCAGTACAACTCACGTCCCTCACCTTGAACTTCGCACTGAGGGCTTGTTATGGTCGTACTCCTTCCGATACCCCCTTCAGTGTGTACTTTCAACAGAAAGGGCCATGAGTCGAGGCTAGATTATATTATGCTAGACATCACACTGTGGCCAAAAGTCCTCGACTTCAGGGTGATAAATAGGTCAGACAGTGAACACAATGCCCTCTGCTTAAACATCCAGCAGCCCCTGCCCCTAGCGGGCCTGCCCGCCGAAACTGGCGGAGAGGACATGGGGGATATGCTTCTCACAACAAATAGGCGTCGGGTTAAATGGGGAAAGCTCTTGAGCTCAGAGGATGCCATCAATAAGTTATACGGTCTGGCACTCCCTAGGTTCATGGAGGTGGATGCGCTTTTAAATGAACCAAGGACCCCAGAATATAATGAGAAACTTGGTAGCATTCACCAGGAATTAGTGAGGGATCTGGCAGAGGTATTCCATCCGGTGGTACCGACCCAAAAGAAAAAGACCCGTGTTCCCACCTGGTACACCTCCTCCTGCAGGGCAGTTAAATCTGAGCTCATTGCCACAATCAAGGAGGGGTCAAATAAGGCCAAGGTACGAGACCTTAGAGGGAGTACAAATCAGTAACGGCTAATGCAAGGGCTGAGTGGGATTGGAACCACTGGCACGACCTCCATGATGCCCTAAAAGCCAGAGACTCTAGGAAATTCTGGGCCTTAGTAAATAATGGGATGGGGGAACTCAAAACAGCAATTGAACCTAACATCGCCCCCTCGCTTTGGGAGGCTCACTTTGGGGCACTCTATCAAGACCCTAATACTTGGCCAGACGGAGTCTTGTCAGTGCCCACAAGCACCCCGGACTCGGCCCTGGAATTTTCTTTAGGGGAGGTGGAGTCTGTTCTGGAGTACTTAACGTTGGGGAAGGCGCCGGGGCAGGATAAGCTACCGGGGGATCTCTTTAGGCATCATCCGGACATCTGGGGTCCGTACCTCCTTATTCTTTTTAATGCCATTCTAGGAGGTATGGCGATCCCCGGCTCTTGGCTGGGGGCAGAGATTGTACCGATTCACAAGAAGGGGTCTCCTCTGCTTCCGGCCAAATATAGGCCGATTAGCCTAATAGATGTACCCCAAAAGCTCTTTGCGCGCCTCATTCTTAACCATCTGCTGGATTGGGTGGAGGATAATGACATCATGAGCCCCCTCCAGGCTGGCTTCAGAAAGAACACGTCCACCATGGACCAGATTTTCCGCCTCCTCCTCCTCTATTGGAAGACGGTGACGTTAGAGGGGGGAAGGCTGTACATGGTCTTCGTGGATCTGAGGTCAGCCTTCGATCTAGTCCCTCGAAGGAAATTATGGGAGGTTTTGGAAAAGCTAGGAGTACCCCCTCAACTACTCAGCATTATAATCAGGTTGCATGAGAACAACTATGCACAAGTGAGGTGTGGGAGGGATGGTAAGCTCTCGTCCAAGTTTCCGGTCCATCGAGGAGTCAGGCAGGGCTGTGTCCTGGCACCGACCCTGTTCTGTCTTTTCATTAACAGCGTTATACTACATCTAGATAATGTCAAGGACAATGATGCCCCACTCCTGGCAGGCAGGAGGGTCCCGGCAATAATGTTTGCTGACGATACCCTCCTGCTTTCCAAATCCCCCATGGGGATTCAGAGGATCGTGAACGGTTTTGGCCTTTTCTGTCGCCAACACGGGCTGGAGGTGAATACAGAAAAGACCAAGTTCATGATTTTCAATCCTCCCACCAAAACCAGACCCAACCCCACCTTGGGAACAGTTAGCCTTGAGAGGGTGTCGACCTTTATATATTTGGGGGTAACACTCCAGGAAGGTACACAGTCAAAATATCGAGTAGGAAATATCGACCTACCATAATATCGAGTCTGAAATATCGAAGGAGCATAATATCGAAGGCAAGAATATCGTAGGACAGAATATCGACCCAAGGTAAGTAATATCGAAATACTTAATATCGATGTAAGTAATATCGAAGTTAGTAATATCGATAGCATATATATCGATGTTACTAATTTCGATGACACTAATATCGATATTTGTATTATTTTATAGTTTTTTATTATGTATGTGTTATATGTTTAATTTAAGTATTTAAAATAATTACTATTATATGTGTATAAATTTTATATATTAATAAATTAATTTATAAGAAAATTGTATGTTTTAGTACCGGAGCGGGTTGTGGGTTTATAGGGGAATAGGGTGGGAAGTAATTTAATTATGGTAAATTGATTATTAATCAGTAGGATTTATTAACAAATTATAATTAATTGGTAATTATTTGAAAATAATAGGAAAATAATTTTAATTAATTTATTAATTAATATATATGTTCTGTAGCGGGTTGTGGGTTTATAGGGGAATAGGGTGGGAAGTAATTTAATTATGGTAAGTTGATTAATAATTAGTAGGATTAATTAATTAATTATAATTAATTGCTAATTAATATTAATTAATTGGAAAAAATAATAATTCATTAATTGATATATATTTTCTGTAGCGGGATGTGGGTTTATAGGGGAATAGGGTGGGGAGTAATTTAATAATAATTAATTAATAATATATGTTTTTAAATATTTTAAATTAATAATTAATTGGTAATTAATTAATATTAATTAGTTAATTAATTAATATAATTTTGTACATATTTTTAATTAGTAATTAATTGGTAATTAAATAATATTAATTAGTTAATTACATTAATTAGAGTAATTTATTTATATATATAATTTTTAGTTATTGTTAATTAATTAATTGGGAAAAAATGATATTAATTATTAAATTACATTAATTACAGCTAATGTGCTAATATATTTACTTTATTGTTATTGTTAATTAATAATTAATTGCTAATTAAAAATAATATTAATTAATTTTGGGTAAAGGAGTATTTTTAGGGTTCAGGGTCAGTTTTGGGTTTTTGGGTAAAGGGGTATTTTTAGTGTTCAGGGTCAGTTTTGGGTTTTTGGGTAAAGGGGTATTTTTAGGGTTCAGGGTCAGTTTTCAGTTCTTGGGTAAAGGGGTATTTTTAGGGTTCAGGGTCAGTTTTCAGTTTTTGGGTAAAGGGGTATTTTTAGGGTTCAGGGTCAGTTTTCAGTTCTTGGGTAAAGGGGTATTTTTAGGGTTCAGGGTCAGTTTTCAGTTTTTGGGTAAAGGGGTATTTTTAGGGTTTAAGGTCAGTTTTCAGTTTTTGGGTAAAGGGGTATTTTTAGGGTTCAGGGTCGGTTTTCAGTTTTTGGGTCAAGGGGTATTTTTAGGGTTCAGGGTCAGTTTTGTTTTTTGGGTAAAGGGGTATTTTTAGGGTTCAGGGTCAGTTTTCAGTTCTTGGGTAAAGGGGTATTTTTTGGGTTCAGGGTCAGTTTTCCCTACTGTTGCACCCACTGGAGTGGGAATAGTAATTTGTACCCCTACACAATCCAACCCTTTCCCTACTGTTGCACTCTCTGGAGTGGGAATAGTAATTTTACCCCTACGCTATCAAACGCTTTCCCTACTGTTGCACTCTCTGGAGTAGGAATAGTAATTTTTACCCTTACGCTATCCAACGTTTTATATAATTAATTGTAAAAAAATCAAATGTTTATTTTATTTTTTATATTACTTACATTTTATTTATGTTATTGTTTTATGTTTGTAAATGTATTAGTAAATTAGAATATATTTCATTAATTTATAAATTAGTAAAATAATTATTAATACTTATTGTTCAGTACATATATATTATATATTTACTGTATATATTTAATTAATGTATTATTAATATATATGTATTATTTATTAATTTTAAACATTATTAGATACTTTTAAATATGTATATTTTATTTATTAGTGTTATATACTTAATTTTACATTTATATATTAAAAGAAAAAAAATCGATATTTTTAACATCAATATTTTTTACATCTATATTATTTTTTCGATATTTTTGTACTTACCATGTTGTAGATAGGATGTCGATATTTTTGCCCTCGATATTGTTGACTCGATATTCTTGTAGGTCGATATTTATGAGGTCGAAATTCGGTCAGTGATCCTCCAGGAAAACCTCTCATGGGACTGCCAGATAGCCAGATCAAGGGTTAAACTGTCCCAGCTATCGGGTGCAATTTTGAAGGTGGCAAATAAGTCCACCTTTAAGCCTTTAAGCCCGGCTCTGGAAACATATAGGTCTCAAGCCAAGGCAGCAGCCATGTATGGCAGTGAGTTATGGGGCCATAAAGCAGGGAAAAATTTGGCAGGAGTGGAAAACAGTTTTCTAAGACGCCTACTTGGTCTCCCGCAAGGCACGCCACTTCTGCCTTTAAGACTAGACATGGGTCTTCCCTCCATTGCTGAAGATCTTGTGTCAAAGCCCGTGAAGTTTTGGCACCGGCTCTGGACCACTGACGAACTAACTGCATCACTACAGACAGGACCTTATTCACGTAATGAGCTTGAACGGCAACAATAAAATCCCCTGGCTCGCCTTCATCAAGAATGAATTGCTCAGTATGAACTTGCCAGACTTATGGGACGATCCAGCTCAAGGCTGCCAAAGGATTACCCGCAAAACCCTGGCCCAGATGTATAAGAATAAGAACCTGTCTCTTATGGAAAATGCTTACACTAGTGGCACCCTGACGGCACGTTTTATGGAATCCAAAAATTCTTATGTCTGTGAACCTTTCATGGATTTTATCTTTCCTGTCCTGGCGAGGAAATTGTTCGTGCAATGGAGGTTAGGCACACTTCCTACTAAAACATTTACTTGCAAATGGTCCATAGGGGGTGACAAACTGTGCCCATGCTGCAACGCCCATGAGGAAGATGACCTCCATATAATGTTTGTATGCCATGCTTACCATAGACCCAGGAAACACTGGATAGCACCGCTTTGCAGAAACCTGGGGTTCAGGAAGTACCTACAGGCATACAGGGTCATGAAAACCAGCACTCTGGGCCACATTGTGTTTGCCGTTTCCAAATTCTTAATGGCAGCATGGTTAATCAGAAAGAAAATGTCCCCCTGATTTGGTACTGTCCTGCAGCCTCTATTCCTCGCTGGTCCAGTAGAGACTTTTTTACATGTATTTAATTTTGTATTTTAAATGTATGTATTGTATTTTTATTGCATCTTTTATGGCCTATATGGCCGAAATAAAGAATTTTTGGAATTGGTTGGGACAAAATCCACGCCGATTTTGTTGTTGTTGCTATTTCTGACATTTTGCTCAATGTAGCGTTTTCGGGGGCCTGTTTGGGGGGCTTCCTGGTGTTTGTGGGTGAGTTTCGGGGTCTGGGAGCACTGCTGGGACACTCTAATCTTGATTGCATTTGCTTTTCAGGAAATCCGTGGTGGCAACCCCGACTTATGGCCTAGCTACGCAGCGCGTTTGGACCGAAGGCCGAGAAATATTGCGAGTATGAGATTTTGCTTTTGGGCTGTTTGGGGGTGTTATGCTTCTTGGCGGGTGGGTTGGTGGTTCTTGGGGCATTCCTGGGAAGGTCTAATACTGGGTAGAAGTGGTTGGGACAAAATCCTCGCGGAAAAGCCTTTTGGCACTTTTTGTAACTTAGGGTTCGTTAGGGTTAGCCCTAGCAGCAGGATTGCATGTGTTTCGGGGTGTTCTAGATTTTTGCAACTGAGTTCTGGGGTCTTAGAGCACTCGTGAGAATGTGTAATTTTGGTTGCAAGTCATTTGAAGAAAATCCATGGGGGGAAAGGGGGGATTTGGCATAGTTAAAGAAAGCCTTTGCCACTATTCTTAACTTAGGGTTCGTTAGGGTTAGCAGTATTTCTATTGCATGTGTTTGGGTGGGGGGGTTTTCGAGTCTTGGAGCGATGCTGGCTATGGATACTTTTGCTTGGTTGCTTGCAAGTGGTTTGAATGCAATCCACGGTGGGTAAGGGGGTACTTGGGTCTACTTTTACTTTCAAAGTACGTTTTATCACCAGTTTTCTGCTAGGCCTCGTTTTTTGAGATTTGCTTGGGGGTCTTCTACATTTTTGCGACTGGCTTTAGTAAGGGTCTGGGTGGGAGCACTGCTGGGAAGATCTAATTTTGTTCTAAAACACAGTTTACAGGACACCTAGCTTGAGGGGAAAGATCCGCTACATTAATTTGCCCATACTTATTTATCCTTCAAAAGGTGACTCTGAGAGAGTACGCACTTTCAAAAATATTGTACTGTCTACTAGGAAAATCAAAGTGTGACTTTTTGCACTCCACAGCCTACATACCTTATATTTATTTATCAGTGGTGTTGTAATATTATATCACTTCCTGTTTTTCGTTGAATATTTACAGGCCGGGTTTCAGTCTGTGCAATAGGGAAAAAAGGATGGAGTCAGGCTTCACATTAGCGAGCCACAATTCAGCATCAGGCAGGCAGTGGACAGGGTGTCTTCTGGTCACCAACATCGATGGACGAAGCGTCAGCTGCAATGGAGGAGTGCCGCTAATAAGAGGATTTTTTTTCTGCAGGCAACTTACTTACCAAATTCAACAGGACAACTACAACAACATACAGATACAGTATCCTTTGTCTTTTTCTCTGACTGCATTTCTTGGATCTCTCTCTGCTTCTAAATTGATCCCTTAACACATCACTTAGTCCACTCCACTATCACATCTGCACCACACATAGTCATTTGTAAGTGCTCCTACGTAATTCGCAAGTCGCAGCACGCCCCAGCCCGTAGAGGACTGGGATGGCCCCAATGATGAAGCATGTCACCAAGGGGCAACCCTGGTGAGTGAGGGGACACCTAGAAAAAGAGCAATTTCTCCTTTTCTATCTACTATACCTTCCAGACCAACCCCATTGAGTGTTGTGAATGGATTTATAGTGACCAGCAAGGCTCTCAGGTATCTGGCAACAGAGACCTTATGTTGAATATAGTTATCAATAATTCCACACACGCCCTGTACTGTCGCATTCTTTCTTCCACAGTTGTAAAAAGTACTACTTACATTTCACTGACATGCATGCAGTAGTGCATGCACTTTCAAAGATTGATGGATAGGTTTGTACCCAAAGATTTGTTTATGTTCAATTGTTTGTCCATGCTGTGCTTTTTTTACAGGGTGTCTTCTGGTGACCAACATCGATGGACGAAGCGTCGGCTGCAATGGAGGAGTGCCGCTAATAAGAGGATTTTTTTGCTGCAGGCAACTTACTTACCAAATTCAACAGGACAACTACAACATACAGATACAGTATCTTTTGTCTTTTTCTCTGACTGTGACTGCATTTCTTGGATCTCTCTCTGCTTCTAAATTGATCCCTTAACACATCACTTAACCTACTCCACTATCACATCTGCACCACACATAGTCATTTGTAAGTGCTCCTACGTAATTCGCAAGTCGCAGCACGCCCCAGCCCGTAGAGGACTGGGATGGCCCCAATGATGAAGCATGTCACCAAGGGGCAACCCTGGTGAGTGAGGGGACACCTAGAAAAAGAGCAATTTCTCCTTTTCTATCTACTATACCTTCCAGACCAACCCCATTGAGTGTTGTGAATGGATTTATAGTGACCAGCAAGGCTCTCAGGTATCTGGCAACAGAGACCTTATGTTGGATATAGTTATCAATAATTCCACACACGCCCTGTACTGTCGCATTCTTTCTTCCACAGTTGTCGAAAGTATTACTTACTTTTCACTGACATGCATGCAGTAGTGCATGCACTTTCAAAGATTGATGGATAGGTTTGTACCCAAAGATTTGTTTATGTTCACAATTGTTTGTCCATGCTGTGCTATTTTTTCTTGTCTCCCAAAACCTTTCCCAAAAACCCCCGTACCCATCCATTTTTCAAACCCTAACCCTCTTCCCCCAGGCTGTGTGGTTTTCATTGATGTGTGACTAAATTACAGCAATACATCCACACACTTGCTGGGGAGGATAAGGTGATAGCAACAGGCTGGTGAAGAAATCTGAGGATATATTCTTACTCTGCTTGACAAAGACCCATGGCTAATGTCAAAGAACTTCAACCGAATTAGTTATACTTTAACATTTGTTAGGCTACAATGTGGCACTGTTCTAGTGTACTTCTGTCACCTGCTATATTCTCTATTGTACCGTTGTATTGCTCAGGAGGACAAACCAGATTTCATTTTCTTTTTTTTCATAGGCATGCAACTGCCACTGTGTCACACCACTAGTACCACCGCTATGAGGAAATTTTATCTGCCCAGGATTGCCAACATTATTCGCTGTTTCCCGTGGAGCCAGCCCTGGGCCTAGCCCTACTTGCAAACAGAAATTACAGGTAAGATAGGCGTTTGGTTGGAGGTAGTATAATGGAGTATTAGGAGAGACGAGAGATTGGATTGACGGTAGTACTACTAAAGTCCTAGGACTATTCAGGAAAACAAACTTACTGTTAAACCCCCACCCACCAGACTCAAAAGCAGTACAAAACAGGTATGGTCAGATAAAGTTTCAAAAAGTATATTTTTATAGCCCTAACAAAAGAATCTCCCGCAAGACCCTCCCTAACCCCAACGATTGTCCTTCAAAAGTCCCCAAAAAACCCAACTCCCAATTCCCACCCCCCAAAAGTCTCTAAAAAAGGGGCAAGGGACACTATGGCAGGGTGCTGTTGGATTTAGCAGCCAGGGCATCATGCTCCTTGCGGAGGGTGGCAAGTTCGAAGCGGAGGCCCTCCACCAAGTTCTTATAGTTATGGACCTCCTGCTCCAGGTAGGACAGTCTGAGGGATAAGCGGCGCCGGTGTGCCTTGCAAATCCTGTGAGGGGCAGCTGCTTTCTTTGCTGCTCGGCGGTGGCGTTTGGCTTTGGTAGCCCGGCTCCGTACCGCTGGAGCACTGCGCTGGCTGGCAGCCCGCACGGAGGAGGATGCAGCTGTCCCAGTGGACGTTGTTGTTGTACCAGACTGCGTCTCCTCCTCCTCCAGGGCCACCAGCCGCCGATATTCAGCGACAGTGGCATCCAGCCTCCGTTGCCGGGCCATTCGAGCCAGCTCCTTCCTCCTTGATGGTGTCTTGGATTTGGAAGGAGCAACTACATGAAAAAAGAAAGACATAGTCTGTAACCAATGCTCCTTAAGATTAACACAAAATGATTGAGCAGAAAGTTGTCACAGTACAAGTAGCAAATTGAAAGCACAGTACATAACTATTGAGGACAGTATCTATGTAACCTCCGACTTCTTCATCCTTGCTCTAACATTAGTGGGAGTTTAAGGAACAAATTCTACGAGCACTATGGACTTCCATTACAGTCGACTATGACAGTACACCACTCTTATTCTTCTTCTTCTCTCTTGTTTAGGAAAATTGGTACGTTATCTTATGCAAGCCGGCATAATGCCAACGCAGTGAACTTGCACCCGAGAAAAACAGACGCACACCATGGTGAGTGAGACAGACTTGCGTTACTGTACCGGTCCAGTACATGCAGGTGGTGAAGCTCTTACTTTTCTATTACGGGTGGCACTGAGAATACTCTGTTAAAAGGGCTACTGCTTAATTAATTTAGCTTTCACCCTACAGTGCAAATGAGTATTAGAAAAGGAAAATGAAGAAGCTAAATTATCTGATTATCTATCACTTCACATGGGATGTATTTGATGACATATGGGATGACTTTAGGTGCTTTGCTTATTATTGAGTGAACAGTGATACCCCCACACATGAATGACGTACTACTACTAAACTAAAGTTATTAAGAGAGGTAGGGAGTGTCCACCGTAATAACCGGATATATGCTGTGCTTGCAGTTGCAATACAAACTACTGCTACTATTCATGGTAGTATTTGGACAACGTTACAACTTCTTTTCCTTGCCTTTCCTACACTGGAACGGACGTGCGGGTGCGGTGTTACATGCTCTTCAAAGTAACACTTAGTTCATCCAGTGACCGTCTACTCTCTCTAGATACACATATGCTATCTAAGAGTCAGATAGTACCATGAATGATCCAGGCATCCATCCATTCAAAGTATATGCACACATACAGTTTCTGTCTCACCCACCCAGGCTGTTCTCCTTCCACCCATCCTTGCTTCATCATTCACCCAGCCATGCACCATGCCATATTCTTTCCTTCCCAGCCACCTCGGGGACCAAGCAAACACATATCATTCTTCTTTGCCAGTCATCATTACATTTCTCGTCCTTCCACACTTACTTACACCCTTCTTTCGCTTTTCGTTCATCCCATCCATCAAGTTCACCTCAGATCTGATTGGGATTCTTCTTGCCAAAAAATTCACAGCTAAGTCGAAGTACATTTAGAGGAGGCTACTACCTGGTTTATTTATAATACACCCGTGCAGAAAGCACACTCTGCAGTCTTCAATCTCAATGACTAAGGAATGTATAGCTTACCTCTGGCCGCCACCACCGTGTGAACCCTCACAGGCATGTCCTTGTCCGGCACTTGCACCTCCTCCTCCCCAGAGTTGTCCTCCTCGTCCAATGCCACCACCACCTCCGCGCTGGCCCCGTCTCCAGATGTTCCACCTACAAAGTACATTTAATAATGTTAGAATACACCACTCACCACTATATAATATTTGGTCTAGGAGGAAGAAAGAAATGTGAAAAAAACAGTATACAATTTAATAATTTACGACTGTGTACTCTAAAGTAAAAATGTCCCTTTTTCCAGGGAAGGCTGTTGTCTTGCTGCACTTTTTGGCACAACTGATGAATGTTTGCTTTTTACTTTTTAACACGCAACACTTTTTCTCCTAACAGACAGAAGCTTGACTTCTAAGAACACGAGCAGGATCAAGTTCAAACCAGGTGAGAGCTCGGCTCGACCACAAGAAATGTGTCCAATTAATCGTCAGCACTAAGCACTTTTCCATTTTCAGTTACACGTTCACTTTTATGACAAACTTGATTTTAATAAATGGGTTTACTTTTAATAAAGCTTTTAAACTTAAATGGACTCTGTGGTTTTTGGTCCTCCAGACTAGAGTGGATGAGCTAAAGGTTTTGGAATTTTTGCAAGCATGAGTCCGTGCCTCTGCCATCGGTGACTTTGGGAGCTAAATGACTCTGCCACACTATCTAGTCAGTAAGGAGATTGGGGGTTCAACTACAAAGTCTGTTATCACTGAGGTATGTGGAAAGTCTAACAGCACCTATTATAATTGATAAGCTAAGCAATGCATTATTTATTGTCCATAGTTCTGTTTGTGCAGATTTGTCCCTGCAACAGTATTAGAATGGATTGTCCTCCTATCCAAACCAAAAGTAAAGTAGTATCTTATTCTTTCTTGGTGATCATTCACCTTTTTATTGTTGGCAATGGTCAAAGCATAAACATTTAGAATACTTGAAAAGACATTATGGACAATCCCAGAGGACTGCAATCAGTGCATATAGAGCTATTGCTGACTAGAATGGGAGTCCAATGGAAATGCCAAATGTGCAATCTTAGTTAGCTTCACAGACAGACTAATAAGAATAATCTAGTAATACCACACTGAGTCATAGTCGAGGCAGGATAAGAATTTAGATCCTGTCTACAAGAAGATCAAAGACGATTTAGAAAAAATTGAATGAGGAACGCTAGGAAAAAATAAGTACTCTATATTAAAATTAAAACTTACTGGGGCCAGCAAAGGAGCCCTCGCCTGCCCGGTCCTGGCCTGCATCGTCAACAGCACCCTCCTCCTCCTCCTGTGTCCTCCTCTTGCCCCTGGGGGAAGCTGATGTACAACATGAAAGAAAGAAAAACAGAAAACATGGATGATATTTCTCAACCAAATCAAACATTTCAAAAGAACTAACAAAATATTTTTGCGAAATAGCAAATAGGGAACGACTCCACGGGATATATTATTGACCAATCTCATGTGGTCGACTATGTTATTACTTTAGTATTGCTTGATTTGCGGACCGTCGAATTGGAAACTACCCTATGTAACTCACTAAACAAAGTACTAAAAAGGTTTGCCTAGGATTGGGAGGCAGCAGTCCGCAGCACGCAAAGTGACAGCCAAAGTCCATCGTGATTGAAGATCAGCAACAACACTAAAGTTTCCTACTACATTAACCAGTCATTAAAATACTCAAACTATTAATCCACCACCACTATTTCTTCTTATCGCCATGTGTACAAAGGAAGGACTGGACTTGAGTCTGTAGGGGCTGATTTAGAAGCCCCTTGCGGCTCTTTTGCTCCATTGTTGCGTGACTTTTGTGACGCAGCGACAGCACAAAAGAGGCGCAATGGTGCGGCGTATATTAACAACGTGACGCATATGGGAGATGCATCACGTTGTAAAGCCCTGCGCCAATAGGGGGCGTTCCGGCGCAAGGGAGTGTGTTCCTGCGCAGGAACGCATCCTAAAAGTGGCTGAGGGAAATCTACAAGATTTCAATCAGTCACTTTGAGGACAAAGATGCGTGACTCAAACCCTGCGCCTGCTTGAAGCAGACGCACGGCTTGAAGCAGCATTGGGGAGATAGGGCACCCCAGAGCATTGATGGAGCTGCACCATCGTTGCGACGCAACTCCAGCAATGCGCCGCCTTTACGGTACAGATGCGTAACGCTTTGGTGACGTTTTGGGCCCATGGTGCGCCGCATTGTAAATACGGCGCACCATGGGTGATGGTGGCGTGACGCACAATTACTGGCGCATCCCTGCTACTTTGCAGGGATGCGCCGGTAATTAAAAATCAGAACCTTAGTGTGTAGCATTACGCAGTTCTTTAAACTACACTCATACATAATTTCACAGGCCAATGAAATGAACACAAAATCTAAAACAAATAAGCATAGTAGCAACACTACTGAGAAGAAGGAGAGCAGTGTACCTGAAATGCACAGAAGATTTTGAAATATAATTCACCTACAATGTAATGAGCAGCATTATTGCTCTTGGTAAAAAACAAAAATTTGCAATAGAATAACACAGCAGGAGAAAACATAGTAGTAAAGAAATAGCTACTACTACTCACCAAGCCCGGGGATCTCAAGGCCAAGGAGGTCGAGCAGATCTCGCTCACGGGTCAGGACATCCGTCCAGCGGTGGGTGGCCTGGTTGTAGGTGCGCCAGACCCGAGAGTGGTGGTAAATGGCCTGGCACACCTTCTCCCACCGCTTCCGGCGCTCCCGGACCCCGTACCCGACACTGATCTTGCCGCCTCCCATGATGGTCCTGGGGAGGCGGCGCTGAACATAAAAAGTGAGTTGGCCCACCTCCTCCGGGGTTAAGATCTCCCTGGGTACGACCTCCTCCCCCCTCAAACGCCCGCACGGGAGCCGGACACGGGGTGCGGGACCCTTCCCCTTCTCGGGATGCTTACCGGCTCCCTTCACCATGGTCTGGGCGGAAAGGAATAAAGAAAATAGAATAGGGAAGAGAAGAAAAGAAAAGAGTTTAAAAAAGTAGTTTAAAATTAACCAAAAGTAGCAGTAAACACAAAAATATAGGGCTAGAAAAATAGAGGGATAGATAATAAGTAAAATAGATTAAAAAAAAACTTCAAACAAGCAAAGGATGGCAGAGATTGACAGAGGATACAAAGACCATGCCCAGAACCATAGCAATGAATGAGAAACAAGATGGCCGCGCCCGTTCACGACCGCGCGGGTAAGTTCGCGCGAGATTTTCCTTGCGAACACGCGCGAAACTGTACTGGCAAGCCGCAGACTTTGCGAGATTACACTTCGCGCCCGGAAACGGAAATACGTCAGGCAAACAAGATGGCCACGCCCTTGAACGACCGCGAGGGTAACTTCGCGCCTTGCGCTATGAGCGGCTTGCAAAAACGCACAAAACCTTGCCAACTAACACGCCGCAAAAAAAACAAATTGCATATTCGCACGAATTTGCGGCTTCCGAATCCGATCTCGCGCGTGTTCGCGCCCCGCGAACCCCGCGAAATTGCAGAAAAACGAGTTTTTCAAAACTGAAAGCACTCGGCAGGGGCAAGAGTTCAAACTCATCATTAGTAACAATTCCCTGTAGTGCTTCCTGACTGGGGCCCCTCCAGAATTCAGTTGCTAGTTGCAACAATTGTATGACCCTGCTCTGACCCTCACAGCAGGCTCATAGAATAGCTACAAGTAGGCCACAAAGGTCCTGGGGAAAAAAAATGCACTGCAACAGAAAGCAAAATTACAGATAAGGAAGCAGGTGCCAGACTGGAATTTTAAAACAGTGACACATTAATAAACTAACCCCAAATTAATTCATGTCAGTTGAAGCAGGGCTGGTGTGCTTGCTTTTCCCCCCCATAATCTACAGTAATGATGAACCAGAGGGTGGCATTGATGTAACAGAGGGTTGCAATGGTGAAACAGAGGGTGCTGGGAACCTGTGATGATGAACCAGACGTAGAAACAACATAATCGCGACCGTTGCGCGCCGAAATGTAAGTTCGCAATTGCGAACTGGTACGAAACCCTCGCGAACTGGCAGAAATCCTTGCGAACACAAAAAAAAATCCGCAAATTCGCAAGAATTCGCGGATTGCGAGTTCGCAAATCCGCAAAATTTGCGAACGCGAGATTCGCAAAATTCGCCCATGGTTACTAATTATACAAGAAATGTTTCTGTGCTTTTAAAACTGTTGCCTGCGGACCCCCTGGGAATATGGGGGTCCGTGGACCACACTTTGGGAAACACTGATATAGAACATTACATTTATATATACAGCACACAAAATGAATTACCTTTTTCAAAACTAAAGCAAACGACCACATAGAAAAATGATCAACTAAAGATGATCCCATGTGTCAATCAAAGGGATCAAGTAGCTGGTTCATTTGTCTATGTCGACAATGTTTTGACCCCCTCTATAGTATGGGGTAATATCAGGACCAATAGAATGTGGTGACACCTGATGGTGTCTGGGATAATTACAACCAGTGTGCAAACCAAACAAGTGACAAAAAGGGGAAGGGTACTTGTAGAAAGCTGGATCTGTATATACTATACCAAAGTAAGGTATAGTGTGCACAGAGTCCGGGGAGTCCCCAAAGGTATAGCAGAGGCTAAATTAGGTAAGTTCTAACAGCTCTCTGGGTGAGCAGTTAGGCTTATCCAGAGGGTGTGTAAAGCATTTATTGTATTCATTCAATCAAGACTGATGGCACACACTCAGAGACTGAATCCAGACCAATTAGTTAAGTATAAAAAAGGTATACTTATGTTTGATTTTTAGAAACTAGTAGAACTTTGCACATGCTCTCAAATGTAAGACTTTACAAGGTAATGCAGTTGTGGTTGAATTTGCAATTGTTACAGGTTAGTATTGGTGCCAAAAGAATTATATTTGGAATACTTTTAGATTACTTTTATATGACATTGATTACTTGGGTGGTATGCCTATATTACACAACGGGGGATCTCGCAATACCAGTAAGTTAGACGTTTAAAGATTTGCAGTGTAGTTACTTTTTCTCCATACAAACATCTGTTCGACACAGACCATTTTTAGGGACAAAAACACATATCATTTGTCCCTATGGAGAGAAAATGGTTATCAGTTTCACAGGTAAGTAAAAATGTTAATGTAAATCCATTTTTGTAAAGCGCGAACTACTCACCCTTCCGGGTCTCAAGGCGCTGGGGGCCGTCATGGAAATTAAGTGAGCTATTGCCCAGAGTCACATGGTGCTGCGTAGAGCTGCCGCTGGAGACAGGGATGGAACCGTGAACCCTGTGCTCCAAAGTCAGCTGCCCTGGGCGCTGCACCACACCTCTCTACTCACAAGTGTGAGTTTTGGGGGTTAGGACTAAGGTTCCCCAAGGTCTAGGTAGTTACTCAAGTTGCACCATCAGCAGCCCTGGAGCTGCTAGGTGCAGAGTACAGGGGCACAAAGTTAGCCAATGGGGCTATGGGGGCCTTCAGTCAAGGACTGCTTGCAAGCAGGCCACTTGGCTGTGGGAGCAAAGTTCCTGGGGTAGAGATCAGCACTGCAGGGGCCAACAATCAGCCAAGGAGCTGCACCATCCATGGCTCTGTGGCAGGCGGGTGCAATGTGCCAAGGAAAAGTCAGGGACACTGTTGGTTCTATTGGAGACCTCTGGTGCGGCAAAGAGACTACATGCTCAGATGAGGAAACTTCCTGAAGGTGACAACTGGCTGGAGAGGTAAGTTGGAATTCTGGGGTGGGTAGAGCCCCTAATATACCACCCTCCAGTGGGAGGGGGGCATGAACCTCTCCCTAATTGAGTAGGTCCCCTCATCTTCAAGATGGAGCGGACTGAGATGTGTGGTCCTGAGATGTGTGCTTCACATCGCCTTCTGTAACGACTGGATTTTTGGACCAGATGGGATCAGCTCCTGAGAGCCCCTCTAACCCAGCCGGAACGTAACCACCTCCCTCCTCAGGACCATCTATCCAGGCACCTGGGTACCTACCTGAGGATGGGGAACTCGCAATATACAAGCTCATATCATTAGAAACACCACTAAATCTATAGGGATACTAAGAATACTCACTGATTACTAAGGACATCCATGCCCTACACCACACTCATACCTCATAATCTCGCGACCACATGGGTCCAGACTAATCTACCCTGGGGCAGTTCTGATTATCTACCATCACACACTGATTACCCTCAGTGCTCACTCGACACGCAATCCGGCGTGTCTACACACATGGGCCTGCAGTCCCAGTGCTCTCATACACACACGGTCCGCAATCCGGCAGACCTCCACACCGTATCCTTCCGGTGCTCTCATTCACACACGGTCCGCAATCCGGCAGACCTCCACACCGTATCCTTCTGGTGCTCTCATTCACACACGATCCGCAATCCGGCAGACCTACACACCGTCTATCTTAGGTGCTCTCATTAACGCCACTTACCAATGACGACCACTTTCCTATGAATACCTTCAGCTCTCTGTCTCTCTATGTTGGGAAGTCTCTCTCACTATTCACTAAGGGTTTGCTACTACAATATTAGGAGTTAGAACAGCTTTCCAAATTGAAGTATGTACCTTCTGCTCTTGGCATCAAATGTTCCCTCTCTCCCTACTTGCTCAGTCACTCCTTACCTGATCAGGATTCGCATCCGTTCATGCAAACAATGTCTGACTAGAAGACCAGGTTACCCTGATTGAACAAGAATACAAGGCACATGTCGGTTCACTAAGAACTGGGGAAGTTTTATTATAACAATGATGAAATACACATACACAGATCTGCGGGGTCTCTATAACTAACAGGAACTTTAACACACCGCTGAAAGAAAAGGATTAGACATACAGTATGAGGGCAAGGTTATCAGTGGGGTCTCTTGACTAACAGGAACTTTAACACACCGCTGAAAGAAAAGGATTAGACATACAATAGCCTAGGGAATAAAGACAAGATTAAGGTGTAATTGTAAAGGGGACTAGTTTAGACTACCTCACCTATTAGAAGGAAGATTTCTCTCTGACTCTGGTGGGATCAGGGCTCTCTCTCTCTCTGGTGGGATCAGGGCTCTCTCTGTCTCTCCCTCCGTCACCACAGCACCACGCTTCTGGTTCAATTGCTCCAGCTGACAGCCTCAGCTCCTCCATCTGCTTTGATGCTCTCTGCACTGCTCTCTCTTCAGCTTCAGCAATCATCTGCCTTCTTTCTCCATTCCAGAACTGCACTGCATTCTGCAGCTCCAGCAGACATCCTGCTCTCTCCTCTGCAAGAACCAAACTGAACTGACCACTCCTCCTCTCCTGCAGCTCGCTAATATGGATTCCTCTCCCCTCATGGAAATTTCCAACAGAGGGCTGCCTCCCACCGAATTCCTGTGCTAGCTCCAGAGCTCTTTGCGCAACCGCAGTGGCCAGCTGCTTGTTACGTCTGGGCCCAAGAGACAAACACATTCCTCGGATAAGAAGCAGTCCTGACTGGTTTTCCCCTAGTCAAGTCAAGTCAAGTCATAACATTTATATAGCGCACTACATACCCAGAGGGTTTCAAGGCGCTTAGGAAGGGGAGTAGGATTATTTGTCAAATATCCACGTTTTAAGCTGCTTTCTGAACGCTAGGTGATTCTGGGTGAGGCGAAGGTAAGCGGGGAGTGAGTTCCATGTTTTGGCAGCCAGGTAAGAGAAGGATCTGCCTCCCATGGTGGTCTTGTTGATGCGAGGTACAGTGGCGAAGGCTTGGCTGGAAGAGCGAAGTTGGCGGGAGGGGGTGTAAAAGGACAGTCGAGAGTTGAGGCACTCTGGTCCGATGTCGTAGAGTGATTTGTGTGCGTGGGTAAGCAGTCGGAAAGTAATCCTCTTATTGACGGGTAGCCAATGGAGGTCTTTAAGGTGACCAGAGATGTGTTCGTTGCGTGGGATGTCTAATATGAGCCTGGCTGAGGCGTTTTGGATTCGTTGTAGTTTCTTCTGGAGTTTTGCGGTAGTACCTGCGTAGAGGGTGTTTCCGTAGTCCAGTCGGCTCGTGACCAGAGCGTGGGTGACTGTTTTCCTTGTTTCGGAGGGGATCCAGCGAAATGTTTTTCTGAGCATGCGGAGAATGTTAAAGCAGGAAGAGGATACGGCGCTGACTTGTCTGTTCATTGAGAGTGAAGAATCCAGGATGACGCCTAGGTTACGTGCGTGGTCTGTCGGGATGGGTGCTTTCCCGAGGGCTTCCGGCCACCAAGAGTCGTCCCATGCAGAGGGGGATTTACCTAGGATGAGGACTTCTGTTTTGTCTGAGTTCAGTTTCAGACGGCTTTGTTTCATCCATTCGGCGACTTCTTTCATTCCCTCGTGTAGGTTAGTTTTGGCGGTGCTGGGGTCCTTGGTGAGAGATAGGATCAGTTGAGTGTCATCCGCGTAAGAGATGATGTTGAGGTTGTGTTGGCGGGCGATGGCCGCGAGGGGGCTCATGTATACGTTGAAGAGGGTGGGACTGAGTGAGGATCCTTGTGGTACGCCGCAGATGATTTCTGAGGCCTCGGACTTGAATGGTGGGAGGCGGACTCTCTGGGTTCTTCCGGTGAGGAACGAGGTGATCCATTCCAGTGCCTTTCCTTGGATTCCGATGTTTCTGAGGCGTTGTAAAAGGGTGCTGTGGCAGACTGTGTCGAAGGCTGCAGAGAGGTCGAGGAGGATGAGGGCGACTGTGTCTCCATTGTCCAGTAGAGTTCGAATGTCGTCTGCTGCTGCGATGAGGGCGGTCTCAGTGCTGTGTTTGGCTCGGAAGCCAGATTGTGAGGGGTCGAGTGATTTGTTGGCTTCGAGGAAGGCGGCGAGCTGGTTGTTGACAGCTTTCTCGATGACTTTGGCAGGGAATGGAAGAAGCGAGATGGGGCGGTAGTTTTTGAGTTCGGTGGGGTTTGCTGTTGGTTTTTTCAGAAGGGCGGTGAGTTCAGCGTGTTTCCAGTCTTCTGGGAAGGTAGCGGAGTTGAGGGAGCAGTTGATGACGTCTCGGAGGTGCGGAGCTATGACGGAGTCTGCTTTGTTGAAGATGTGGTGAGGGCATGGGTCAGTGGGGGATCCAGAGTGGATGGAATTCATCAGGCGGATGGTGTCCTCAGTGGAGATTGGGTTCCAGGCGTTAAGGGTGTTAACGGGGGGAAGAAGGTCAGCTGATGGTAGGGTGGGTTGGCTTCCGGGTTGGTTGTCAAAGCTGTTGTGGATGTCAGCAATCTTGTTGTGGAAAAAAGAGGCTAGGGAATCGCAGAGGGTTTGAGAGGGGGTGATGTCGTTGGAGTTGGCCGAGGGGTTGGAGAATTCCTTGACGATGTTGAAAAGTTCCTTGCTGTTGTGGGCGTTGTTGTCAAGTCGATCTTTGAATGCTGTTTTCTTGGCTTTTCGGATCAGTTGGTGGTGAGTACGGATGGCGCTTTTGAAGGCGTCCTTGTTGCTGGTGGATGGGTCTTTTTTCCAGGCCTTTTCAAGGGAGCGGCACAGTTTCTTGGACTTCTTGAGGTCGTCGTTGAACCATGAGGCCTTCTTGATGCCAAGTTTGTGTTTACGTTTTTTCAGTGGTGCTAAGTTGTCGGCGGTGTTGGATAACCAAAGGGTGAGGTTGGAGGCGGCTTCGTTGGCGCTAGAAGAGAGGGCTGGGGAGGTTTGAAGGAGCGATGTGGAGATCTGTTCTGTGGTGATTTTGTTCCAGTTTCTTTGTAGAGTTGGTTGGAGGAGGATGGTGGGTTTCGGCTTGTTGTAGGTGAAGTGAACGCAGCTGTGGTCAGTCCAGAGGAGATCCGTAGTGTGGCTGAAGGAGACATGGTTGCTGGAGGTGAAGATGGGGTCGAGAGTGTGACCTGCGATGTGGGTGGGGGAAGTGACCAGTTGTTTAAGTCCGAGGTTGGCGAAGTTGTCCAAAAGGGTGGCGGTGTTGCGGTCGTTGATCTTTTCAAGGTGGAAGTTGAGGTCTCCCAGAAGGATGTAGTCTTTGGAGGGGAGTGCGTGTGGGGTGATGAAGTCCGTGATGTCTTCACTGAATTTTGCGCGGGGTCCTGGTGGTCTGTAGAGGAGAGTGCCTCGGAGTGTGGATTTGGGGTCGATGTGGATCTGGAAGTGAAGGTGTTCGGAGTTAGCGAGGTTGGCGTCAGAGCTGGTTGAGATGCGGATTGATTTCTTATGGACGATAGCGATTCCTCCTCCTGTGTGGTCGGTGCGGTCCTTGCGTGTGATCTTATAGTCATCAGGGATAGCGATGGCGATGTCAGGGGCGGAGGAAGCGTTCATCCATGTTTCCGTTAGGAAGGCGACGTCCGGAGAGATGGTGTCTAGTAGGTTCCAAAGGTCAATGGCGTGCCTGTGGACCGAGCGGGTGTTGAGAAGGATGCATTCTAGGTGGTTGGGGTCGGTAATCTGTGTTGTGGTCGCAGCGGAGATGTTGTCGGTGCCGCTAAATTTGCAGGAGAGGCAGGAGAACGGTCCATGGGTGCGTCCAGGAGCGGCTTGGACGCAGTTGGGGGCGCGACCGGGGTTAAGGGCTAGGAGGGTGGCGGCATCGTAGGTAATGCGGGGGGGCTGGGAGGGACGGGGGACAGGGGGTATGGCGCTGGGCGCGGTCCAGGCGCGGACGGGCGTAGACGGGCTTACCTTTGGCGCACCTTCGGCGCGGGTTGGGCGCGGTCGCTGCGCGTGAACGCTGCACGCGGGAACTACTGTCATATATGGATGGTGGGGGGGAGGGGCGAGGGAGGGGCAGCGGGAGGCGGGTGCGTGCTGGGGAGCCTCGCTACGAGGCACAACAAACAAAATGGCCGGAAAAAGTAAACAAAGTCGGCAAATGCGAGCGCACTATGTTACTGCTAAGCGCTATGATTATTTAGCAGATGCGAGCGTTTTGGAAGCTGAAAAGCAATTAATTACTCACAGGTGAGGCAGTTGCGGGGAAATACCAGATATCCAGGCGGAGATCGGTCAGGGAGCGACCACTGGTCACGAGGATCAGGAGGTCACAGAGCAGTGGGCAGCGAAGCAGCCTGAAGGCAGTCCGTGGGAGGGAGGGGCAGCGGGAGGCGGGTGCGTGCTGGGGAGCCTCGCTACGAGGCACAACAAACAAAATGGCCGGAAAAAGTAAACAAAGTCGGCAAATGCGAGCGCACTATGTTACTGCTAAGCGCTATGATTATTTAGCAGATGCGAGCGTTTTGGAAGCTGAAAAGCAATTAATTACTCACAGGTGAGGCAGTTGCGGGGAAATACCAGATATCCAGGCGGAGATCGGTCAGGGAGCGACCACTGGTCACGAGGATCAGGAGGTCACAGAGCAGTGGGCAGCGAAGCAGCCTGAAGGCAGTCCGTGGGAGGGAGGGGCAGCGGGAGGCGGGTGCGTGCTGGGGAGCCTCGCTACGAGGCACAACAAACAAAATGGCCGGAAAAAGTAAACAAAGTCGGCAAATGCGAGCGCACTATGTTACTGCTAAGCGCTATGATTATTTAGCAGATGCGAGCGTTTTGGAAGCTGAAAAGCAATTAATTACTCACAGGTGAGGCAGTTGCGGGGAAATACCAGATATCCAGGCGGAGATCGGTCAGGGAGCGACCACTGGTCACGAGGATCAGGAGGTCACAGAGCAGTGGGCAGCGAAGCAGCCTGAAGGCAGTCCGTGGGAGGGAGGGGCAGCGGGAGGCAAGTGCGTGCTGGGGAGCCTCGCTACGAGGCACAACAAACAAAATGGCCGGAAAAAGTAAACAAAGTCGGCAAATGCGAGCGCACTATGTTACTGCTAAGCGCTATGATTATTTAGCAGATGCGAGCGTTTTGGAAGCTGAAAAGCAATTAATTACTCACAGGTGAGGCAGTTGCGGGGAAATACCAGATATCCAGGCGGAGATCGGTCAGGGAGCGACCACTGGTCACGAGGATCAGGAGGTCACAGAGCAGTGGGCAGCGAAGCAGCCTGAAGGCAGTCCGTGGGAGGGAGGGGCAGCGGGAGGCGGGTGCGTGCTGGGGAGCCTCGCTACGAGGCACAACAAACAAAATGGCCGGAAAAAGTAAACAAAGTCGGCAAATGCGAGCGCACTATGTTACTGCTAAGCGCTATGATTATTTAGCAGATGCGAGCGTTTTGGAAGCTGAAAAGCAATTAATTACTCACAGGTGAGGCAGTTGCGGGGAAATACCAGATATCCAGGCGGAGATCGGTCAGGGAGCGACCACTGGTCACGAGGATCAGGAGGTCACAGAGCAGTGGGCAGCGAAGCAGCCTGAAGGCAGTCCGTGGGAGGGAGGGGCAGCGGGAGGCGGGTGCGTGCTGGGGAGCCTCGCTATGAGGCACAACAAACAAAATGGCCGGAAAAAGTAAACAAAGTCGGCAAATGCGAGCGCACTATGTTACTGCTAAGCGCTATGATTATTTAGCAGATGCGAGCGTTTTGGAAGCTGAAAAGCAATTAATTACTCACAGGTGAGGCAGTTGCGGGGAAATACCAGATATCCAGGCGGAGATCGGTCAGGGAGCGACCACGGGTCACGAAGAACAGCAGTCAACAGCCTTAACTATAAACTTTACCTTTACCCCTGAAGCCTCTCAGCTCCATCAAAATGGAGTCTGTCTAGTTCTGGACCTTGTAGGCCTAAGAAGGATGAAATAACCCTTAGCTCTGTCAGAGTACCTACATAAACCATACCAATGTGTAATATAAAGTCAGGACCACAGGATCCAACCTCTACTATAAGCAAAAATGACAGGCCAAAGCCAATAGGCAATAGATGGCCTCTTCTAGGTCTGAAAGAAAGGGCTTAAAAGGGCCAACACAAGCTAGGAATACATATCCTAGATGTGAGCAAGATTAAAGTCTATATCACTGCCAACTAGGGCCAAAAAGCCTGTCTATACACCTTTTCACCTGAGGGGTGGGGTTGGCAAAGGTATTACCATACCTCTCCTCCTAGCTTGGTTTTCCCACCAATGCTCTCACCCAAAGTGGGGAGCAGAACCAGTGGGGGCCAGTTGCTAGGGTGCAGCTGGGGTATGGCAAGCCTTTGAAGCTTCCCCTTCGTGGACCAGCAAATCCTGGAGGAGGAGGCATGACACCCCTGCCCAGGTGGAGCATTGTCTCTCGACCCAGAGAGCAGAGGCTTTCTACCCAGGGGTCCAGAAACCTGTCTGGTAGTGGAAAATGCCGGGCAGACATCCAGGAACCACACCAGGGCTGGTCGTTTTTCAGGGAGCATCTCGAAGATGCCCTTGGAGTGCATTTTACTGGCACCATTGTGGGTTTAATGTGCTGAGATGTTTGCAATGCTACCAAACTTCCCAGATTTTAATAAAGCCATTATGGAGCTGTGGAGTTCATAATGACCAACTCCCAGACCATATACTCTATATGATTTACTACACTTACAATATCCAAGAATGGACTTAGACACTGTAGAGGTACGTGGCTCATGCCAATGCACACTCAACTGAGGGCTAGTGCACCCTGGTGACTTACCTATGCCACATGCAGTGGGTTGTAGGCATAGCACACAAGGATGTGTGCCATGTTGACTCTTGATTTTTCTCTGCATGAAGACATGCAGCCTGCAAAGGCAGTGTTTGGCTGTTAAGGTACATGAGGCCTCATTTATGAGGCCCCATGCGCCATCGGAATGTCACTTTTTGTGATGTTCCGTGGCGCAGAAGCCTGCGTGATATTTATCAGGCAGCACTAAGCCACTTTTTTTGGCGTACTGTTACCTGATAAATATCAGTCCATTTAACGCAGTGTTCTGTGTTAAAGGGGCATGCAATGGCTGTTGCTGGGGACGTTTCTAGCAACATCCATGGCCTTTTGACACTGCCCCAGATTTACCAGAAATCGTAAATCTAAGCCAGTGCCAAAAGCTTACGCCTCCCCAGGGGAGGCATAAGGGAGGCGCAACGGGGAGAAATATCTTTATTTCTCCTCGTTTTTCCTTTTTCTATGTGTGCTGCATTCTGCAGCACATATAGAAAGAGGACCAGCCTCTTGTGATTATTTTTGTACAGAGAGGTTTACCTTTCTGTACAAAAATAATCATCCCCGCAAGGCCGGCACCACTGTGCAAAGGTGCCTGCGCTGGCAGTCGGCAGCCCACTGTGCCCCGGCACAGGGGAAAAGGACAAAAATGCTCCATATCTTATAGATTTGGTGCATTCCTGCCCTTTTCTTTTGCCGTAGAGAAACACAGCAGGAAGGCCTGCTGTGCTTACCTACGGAAAAACCTCATAAATGAGGCCCATGGTCACTAAGGGGTGGCACAATAGGTGCTGCAGCTCATAGAGGCCTTCCCTGGTCTCATTGCCCTTGCTACCCATGGTACCTTTTACAAGCGGCTTCCCTGTGGCCAGAGATGTGTGAATTATGGGTACGAAGGTACATGTTTTGGGAAAGCATGCAGGCCCTTTTAACCTGATTGGTTGGGACCCAGGCCACCTCCAGTCAAGTTTCATCAGATGTCAGGCAAAAAGTGGGGGGTCCCAAGCTGAGGATGCTGACCAAGAAAGACAATGCTTATTGAAAGGAAATCACAGAGTAAGGTGCCACAATGGGGGCCTAACTGATGGACAGCAAATTATAGGAGCTGCATGTGCACCGCGAGGATGGGAGGAATGTCCGAATATGATCTAGAAGACGGGTGGCACATGTCCAGCCTTGCTGCTTCATCAGTGTCAGCACTATGCCCCATGTGAGTATCCTTCCCCTTTTTGTCACTTTTGGTTGGTGTTCACACTGGTTGTAAGTGCTCGCCTTCATTTGATATTTCTTTTAATGTGGTCATTTGCTTTAGTTTTGAACACAACAGTGGCCAGATTCACAGAACTAACTTACGACAAAATCCTAAATTTACTACTCATGGTATTCACGGAATGCAATTACGACTGTCCTAAGTTTACGTCCGCACCGTAATTTCCACACCCGGAGTGTAAGCTCCGCACCCGGAGTGGAATTTCCACCATCGGGTTGGAATCTCCGCTTCCAGGCCGAATACCCACAATGCATCAGTTACAGTCAATTAACACCAGGTTGTGAGTATTCTGCCCTGGAAGCGGAGATTCCGGCCCGATGGTGAAAATTCCGCTCCAGGTGTGGAGCTTCCACTCCGGGTGCGGAATTTCCGGCCGGAGTGCGGTCGTAACCTTAGCACAGTCGTAAGTGCAGTCTGTGAATACCATGAGTAGTAAGTTTAGGATTTTGTCATAAGTTAGTTCTGTGAATTGGGCCCCAGGATTCTAACAACTTGGCACCTGGACTCTGCCATCCATTGGTTTACCCTGCTGGTGGTGCCACCCCAGTCCTGAGCCCTCAGAAGTGGGCTTAAGGTGCTCTGCCAAACTCTGTGGATGCAGCAGAACCCACACCTCTTCTGCTGTGCAGCGCAAACCCAAGCAGAACCGAGGTATTGCCGCTGCTGTGTGAATCGGACCTGTTGCAAAGACCCTCATCACCTTCACAGCCCCTTTGGAACCCCTGCTGTATGATGCATCCTCGGTGCAGGCTCTCGCATCCCTCATTGATGGCAGCCTTGAGTCCGCATCGCTACCTCGAAGCTGCTTGAAAACCACATTTCACCCGACTGCGTGCCAAATCCTCGAGGCTGGATTTTGCATTACAATCCCCATCTAGAGGAGCCTCAATGATGATGCAGGCCCTCGCATTGCAGCATTGCCGCATCTTAGAACCGATGCAACGCTTCAACTACGCAATGCACAAACCGGTATTTAAGGTAATCTGTTCAACAGTTCTTACTGGGCCCATGTAGCTGGCCTGCATTCCATTGTAGTCAGCCTAAACCTGTGACTTTGCCTCTGTCTGGTGTGGCCAGGTATCCAGAGTTGGTGCTTTGTGCTTTTCAGCGCTATTTTCAATAAACCATTATAAATGCATATCTCGAATTCTACTGATTGGATTTTTGTCATTTCTGTCTTATTTATTAAAGAAAGTTTTATTTTTCTGACTAGTTGGGGGATTCTTTTTTGTGTGGTGGTTTCACTTTAATACTGTTTGAAGTGGGGCTCTGTTATCTACAACATACACTTCAAGAATGAATGTTCTTAATCAACACCTGTGAGTCGCGTCGTATTTTCCAGATTGTAAGATTGAGGCTCAGCAATATCAGAATGCTGGGTTCATTTAAAAGGGCGTGTGTCTCATGAGTGATCCTAGGGGTCTTGGTAGGGTACGTACCTTCGAATGTAGAAGCCTGGGCTCCTGCCGGCTCCATCAGCCTCTACCTCGGTTACACAGGACTACAGAATCCTCACATTTCTCATACAGTTTGACCCCAGAGCCTGGGCAGGTCAAAGGGACATGAACACCCATCTCTTGTACATTTTAGAATGACAATGTCAAGACCAGGAGGTGCCTGGAGGTCACTTCACACATCACAAAAACACTGCCCTTGCTCATACTCCGCTCCATTGCCATTGACACTTGACATTCATGAAGTAGAGCACCCAGTCACCCACATGGTAGTCAGAAGGATTACTTGAACGACTAGCCTGGGAGGGGCAGATTTACTAGCAATCCACAAAACGCAGCGCGTCAAGGCAACTTGCTGTGTTGAATGAAAGGGAGGCTGAAGAAATGCGCCATATTTATAAAGAATTTGTGCATTTATGCTGCCTTCTTTCTCTGGCGCACCATGTGCTGCCTAGCACCAATGAAGGAGTAATCCATCCGCCAAGATCTAAGTCACGCCCTCAGTCGGAAGGTAAAATCATTGACAAGGACGTACCTGGTTGCTGCATACAACCTACGCTCCATCGTGGTCCACTGCAAATTACATCTACGTGCTGATCTACAACGACCATTGACTATCACTATGACTTTTACTGTTTTACGATATTTCTATTTACATATTTTTAAAAATCATGTCTTCTGCTCCCCTTATTGGATTTTTGTCATTTTGGTATGAATTTGTTTATTAAATTTTTACTCTATTTTGTTAATTCAGTTTGATGCTTTTCTTAATATATATATTGCCTTTATTACTGATTTGGTACTGGATAATACTTTACACATTGGCCTAAGTTAAGCCTGTCTGCTCTGTGCCACTGCTATGAGGGGGTTGAGCTCAAGTTAATTTAGTGGGAGTTGAGGCTTCACCCGGTTAATAGTTGGGATTATTCCTTAAGGCAGGTAGTCACTCCCCCAAATAGTAATGGAAGTTTACTATTATTGTGGCTACTCCTACTACTGAGTCTCCATTACTGTAATTACTAAAGTATCAAATAGCATGCTCAATCCGCAATAATGAATCAAAGTTAATGACACAGTTATGATGTTACTACAACAGTATGTGCAACTAACAGTGTTCCAGTACTGCAGTGCAAGCCTTAGTAACACAGTTATTATCAGTGCTAGTGCTACAGTACCTGCCTCACTAACCAGCAGTGCTCTTGTACCACACTGCATGATGTATAAGCTAGGGATTAGATATACTTAGCCAGGTAGTAGTCTCAAACTCTTCAATTCACTAAACCACAGGGTTTGAGACCCTAAATGCCCTTTTACTATGTACCAGACCCATTATGCTATTTGCTTATTATTTATTGAATCAGTAAATTAGTTTAGAAATGCACAGCAAATCGCAATTTAGAAATGGCATGTTTAGAGCATCCCTTCCAAACGGTGATGTGCATTCCAATACATCAGTGGTTTGCAGCCTCAATTTCAGTTGCAAACCATTGAAACATTACATACTCCTCAAAGGAAGTGGTAATCTTGTCTTGCACCCGGCGCGCCTTCATTGCATTCTTCTAGGGGTCGCCCTGGGCAGTCCCCGTTGTCCCTCTGCTGAGGCCAAATTTTACCATATGGTCTTGGATTGTTTGAGACTGGGGTAAGGTTGCACAAGTGCTGGCTGAGGTTGTTCATAGCCCATTGGGGATAACTGCCCAGACTAGTTAGAACAAGTATGTCATTTGCTTCATGGATTTGGCATTCGTCCTCCGGAAGAACCTAATTACAATGACTTGGAAGTCTGCGGTGGAGCTGCTGTTATCTCTCCGGCTGATGGATCTTCTCAAATCATGGGCATCCGCTGAGATAGCAGCTTGGAAATTGGAAATTGATACCAACAAGACAGGGGGTGCTACATGTACTAGACTCCTGGGATGCATACATGGTTGAACTGTTGGCCAAACAGATGAGCTTTCTTCCTGAAAAGAGAAGGGTGTCTTCTCCTCCATACATGGTCGGTGATTATTTGAATGTCTTAGCGCCATTTAATACTCTGTGTCACCCTTCCCCCACACACACCCCAAACACCCACCCTATTTACTACATGATTCGGTCATTGTCCTCTCCCTCCCCTCCACTTCGGGCATGCAACATAATGCATTACCTGCACTGTGGTTCCGTGGTTCGAGGGTCTGTAGTTCAGAGACTCTGAACCCGTAAATGAAGATCGTCGGATATAGACGATGTTGGTATCTGCGGACCGCAAATGACGAGTGCGGCATGTACGAGTGTTTTCGTTAGATTCGATTAATGGGAACACTATGAAATTAGGAGATTTCGTTTGAACCTTTGGGTTCCATTTTGTGTACGGCAGCCATTTTGTGTGGTTGCCCTCACATAGGCCGATGACTATGGCCGAACGAGTTCTTGGGACAGGTATACCTTAGCTGACTCTTCTGTGACCTGGCCGAACTGACTTTTTGCCCGAGGCCGACTTCGCTGAGCCAGTTCCTTGTTGAACAGCTGGTCAGATAAAGAACAAAGGGAAGGACATTCTTGAGTTTACAGTACACTGCACCCACCCTTCTATCTTGTTTCCAATCTGTTTCTGTTCCTTCCTTTATGGCTTAATCACTGACTTGGGTTGAGGATTTATGATGGGTCTGTCCGGCCTGATCGAACAGGAATAATGGAATGTGCTTGGTCATTTCTGGTGGGCTGGACAACTGAAAGTGGGATTGTCATCATGCAATACTTTTGAAATGTCATGTCTCCATTGGTTAGTTTGAATGTAATTGATGCTAGCCAGGAATGTGATTTTTGGCATAAAAGACCATGTTTCGCTCATTGAATTTGTGCAGTCTCTAGCGAACCACCCGTGTTGTGCTTCGTAGACCTCTGTTCCTGGTTGCAGCCAATAAATTTGGTCTCTGGCGTCATCGAGAAGTGTCCCGTGTCTCTGTACTCTAGGACAGGGGAATCCGAAGATTTTAGGCGTTGTTCCCTGGCGCCGCTGGGTTCTAAAACCCGGTTCTTCAGTTGGCGCGGCCAACGTGGGGCGACTTCAGCGGTACCGGTCCAAGCCCAAAGATCGTGAGGAGCTTCGTGTGGAAATTCTGGAGGAAGGCCTGCCACTTCATCGACCCCTGTATGTCGTCGTGGTTCGAAAGTCTTTGCTGCGAGGTTCCCCGCTTTCCGACGGCTACGAAGGACTGCTGCCCTGACTGTCGCCCTGTCTTGGAGCCCTTTGATGATTTGTAAAGCGAGACGATAGACGGGTCTTCTGGTGTGGTAAATAACGATTTACCTATGCTGAATTTCTATGCGGTAAAGTTCAATAAAATAGCTCAATCAAAAATGAGAGGCAGAGTCCGTGGAATCTGAGTTTATAAGGGTTTTATTCCATGTAATGGAATGGTTCGAACCAGGGTATCGTGTTCCATCACCACAAAGGTTCAGGAAGGGATAGACAATACTTTATTAACAGTGCACAATATATATAGTCAATGCATATAATGGTGATGGATACAAAAAGGCGTAACATCTGAGAGAAACAAGATAAGAACACATGTACGTAACAGAAGGTGTAACAGAAGGCGTACACGGAGGTGTGTACTAGAGACGTCACATGAAAGTGTCACAAGTGGGTGGATTCACAGAGGAATCCTGTAGTGTCAGCAGAAATACATGGCTAGATGCGTGCGCAGGCAACATGACGTGTGATTGACGTGGAACTGGAGGGTGAAGGGGACTTGACATTTTGCTCCGAAAGAGGAGACAAAAGTCTGGCGTGTCAGGACAATCTAAACCCAATCATATCTGATATCTTGTGTTTGAGGAACTGTATTATCTAGAAGGAAAGGTCTCTCGGGCAGAGGCTATTCTATACTGACTGTTAATGCGTGCATATGCGCCTACGTGTCTGCGTGTAATGCGAGGGGCCATGGGCCTATCATGGTAACAGGAGCAGTGAATTACTTGCACGGAGACAGAAAGACCGGGCCCTTTACTCTGCAGCTGGGAGGATGTTTACCTAAATCACTAGACAGGAATGTATTTTCGAGGAGCGGAGCTGATAACTTGAAGGCTGAATACAGTCTTGGCAGGCAAGCAGGCCGAGCCGGGCACCGCTCGCCGCGCAGGGAGTAAGGCAGAGGTCATGGATACAGATCCAGGCTGCAGCTTTCAGAGGCTTTTAGAGGCAGAAGGCAAAAAGGGCTCGATGGCAGAAATCAGGGCCTAACTCAACAGAGCCAAGAAAACGAGAAAGTGCACCATGTAAAGACGGTGGCAAGGCATACTTAGGAACTGAATTATCGATCCATTCATGGTGCATCTGAAAGAGGACATGTTAACGTTGGACGCAAATGTATTTGCGTCTTCATAGCTGGTCATGGAGGGAAATTACATGTACTTGAAGCACGTACATGGAGCCGTTGGGGTCTACGTTAGGGGACAAAATTGACCATAAAAATTCATATTACCTCATTCCCTCCTTGTCCCCTACGGACCCTTCATGATATATCGATCTTCATTAGTCTATCTATCTGTTCATGCAGCACCATTTGCTCTTCCTTTTTCAGGCGGGATTTAGAACGTGGACTTGGATGAGGAATACACGATGTGGCGCACAAGCCGCAAATCGCTGGCCCACTCTGTAAACATAGGCAACAACTGAATACTATGAGAAGGGCAATTCCGAGGAAGGATAAGACTTTCCATCCCCAGGCTGATAGCACACTCCAGAACCAACCGGACCATGTCCAGGTGCCTGAATTCTGGTGTATCTGACTTGCAATCTTATGGAGATGGGTTATGGCTCTATATACTGACGGTGCGTTTTCTGGAATGAAAACACAGCAACTCGATCCGATGACTCTACAAGCTCCGCCCCTATCGGCCAGGATGACGTCAAGAACAAGACGATTCTGAAGGACAACAAGTCTCATAGCAGACTGTTCCTCTGTTAAGTTGCCTAGGGCGGAAGTAGTTTCATTTACTACAGCTTCAAGGGTTCTGGTTAAGTGACGTATTGATTTGCTATTGAAGACAGCTCCTAAATAGGGAAAGAAACCTTTATTGAAATCTGTGTATCGTTCCCATGCCGTTTCAGTATAGTCGACAATCGGGAGTTCTCTCTTGGGTCTATTAGGTACTAGACGGGGGTTCTTATGATAATCAGGTGGGGCTAGGAAAACAGGTGGCAGAAGGAATGCAATGTAACATGTCCCATCCCAATCTAGTGGCAAACGTATATAGGCTGTCTGACCACAAATGAAATAGGAATGGCGGGTAGCTTTGAATGTAGACTTGCCTTTATCACTGAATTCAATCACAGTAGTACATTTACTATGACCTAGGTGTACTGAACCATTCTTTCTGACACATAATTCACCTTTAACTGGTAACACTGACATAGAGGGTAAATCTGGTCTGTTATCGGCTTGGACATTCAGAATCATGAGGTTAAGTGTATAATTACCTAATCCATATACTTCATTTTCTAGATCGGTCCCTGTCCTTTGTGGAAGACCCTCCTTGTTGGGGTAACAGGCTTTATGCATAACTACGTTCAGATTTCCCCAGACCCAGTTGCCCTGAAAAATTATGGCATCAGAATCTAAAGAATTTATTAAACTAAACCATGCACCACAGGAACCATTGTGTGTAAACGGGTACGGAAAGAGGGGCAGAACTCCCTTGTATTTCTGATAGGGGGGGAGTCGGCCACATATCCAACAATTTGTAGCGTTGCTGGTCTTATGAGAGTGATGTAACATACTAATGAAGGTATTGTTGCGCAGCGCAAGTCGGTATGATAACTCGTGAGGGGGTAATTCACTGAAAGTATGCTCGGCAGTGTCATTTGAGGAAGAATGTGCACGTGTGAAAATAGGAAAGTACATGTGTAGCAGTAAACCTGTAGCAATAATCATAAGACTCAGAAAAAACATAATCAATAATGCAACAATGCAATAACTGCGGAGAGATTTACAATATTTCTTTTTCTTGATCTGTTTCTGTCTATCTCTCTCTCTATTGGGATCTAACTTATACATGTCAGGAACCTGTCTAACCGCTTCACCTAGGGGAGGACTTAAACAATTAAACTGTCTGACTTGCTAGATCTCAACTTTAGCTTATACTCCTCCTGAGGAGTTTTCTCTGCCAGGGGGAGTTTAGTATCAGTCACTGGAATGGGGCCGGGCTGAGAGTCTATGTTTGGCGGCAGTCCATGAAATTTTTTTATGTGGCTGGAGTGGAGCCACCCTTTGCGGCCCTCCACCTTCACTGCGGTCCTTGTGGTCAATAAAACAAGCTTCGGCGCCTGCCAGCGGGGCTCCAGCGGACTCTTCCTGTCGAAGTTCCTGATGAAGACAAGGTCCCCCGGAGTGATCTCGTGTGGCTTCACCTCGGTATTGTCGGGAAAAGCTGCAGCTACCTGTGAACGACAAGATTGTAGTGCAGACATCAAGGAGGCAAGGTAATCTGTCAGCATATTACAGTCAACATCTGTGATCTTACGAGGCAGAGGCGTCCCCCACATATTCGGTGGCCTGCCAAAGACCACCTCGTACGGGGATAGTCCTGTTCTTGAGTGCGCTACCATTCTCATGTAAAAGAGTGCGACTGGCAATGCGACTATCCAGTCTACGCCCTTCTCGGCACAGATCTTAGCAAGGCGTGTTTTCAGGGTCTGGTTATGTCTCTCTACGAGACCTGCTGCTTCGGGATGTCGGACACAATGGAACTTCCACTGGTATCCTAGCAGGAGTGATACCTGCTTCATGAGCTCGGACGAGAATGGCTGACCATTATCTGAATACACGACACGGGACAAACCATACCGTGGGAAGAATTCACGTACTAGCTGCTTGGCAGTGGTCGGAGCAGTGTAATCTGGGACTGGATATGCTTCCGTCCATCGGGAAAGTGCACATACAACTACGAGGACATACTTGAATCCTCGACAACGTTCCATCTGGATGTAATCCATCTGGAGGACTTCAAAAGGATAATCGGGAGGATAAAATCCACCTTGCTCTACGGGAATGCCTTTACCAGGGTTGAACTGACAACAGATCATGCAAGTACGCACTTTCTGTTTTGCTGCTGCTCGTAAATGCTTATTAAACCAAAGGCTTTGAATACTGTCTAGCATGGCTTTTTCTCCTAAATGTGCAGGACTATGTGCTGTATTAATGATAAGTTGAACCATAGAGTCGGGGAGAAACCATGTGGCTTTTCCCTTCGTCATCCATCCCTGTTCTGTCTGGATCCCTCCTAGTTCAGTCCATTTCTTTATTTCATCTGGTGTAGCATGTGTCTGTATGTCAATTACGTCTAGGGCGGGATCCCTAACTGTCATGCAATGTGTCGGTGTCGGGACTATTGTCTTTGTCATATCAGTTATGTGAGTATGAGTCTGAGCTGTATGCTTGGCTGTTCGATCTGCCAGGTCGTTACCCTGGGAAATGGTATCTGTAACTTTCGTATGTGCCTTGCACTTCATGATGGCTATGGCTGTAGGCAAATGTATTGCTTCTAACAGAGCTTGAATGAGGGGTCCGTGCTGGATTTTGGCACCATGTGAAGTTAAGAAACCTCTCTCTTGCCAGAGGACTCCGAAGTCGTGTACAACTCCGAAGGCATAACGGGAATCTGTGTATATGTTAACTGTCTTATTCTTGGCTCGAATGCAAGCTTGGGTCAGAGCGATGAGCTCTGCTGCTTGAGCTGACAGGGTGTCAATACGGTGTGTTTCTATGACTTCAGTTTCTGTGGTCACTGCATATGCGGCCACTAACTCTCCTGTACTTGTTCTCATACATGAACCATCCACGTAAAGTGTCAGGTCTGGATCTGGTAATGCGATACCTGTCAAGTCTTGTCTGGGTTTTGTCGTAATGGTAATGACTTCAACACAATCATGTGCTAAAGGGTCTGTCTCACTTAATGGCAAAAGTGTAGCAGGATTCAGTGTATTACAGCGTCTTATTTCTATGTGTGGCTGAAACAATGTCAATTCATAACCTGTCAGTCGTGCTATAGTCAAATGCTGAGTCTGTGTTCTGTTCAAAAGGACTTCCACGGAATGTGGAACTTGTACTGTCAATTGATGTCCTAATACTATGGAATCACTTTGTCTGATCGCTAGAGCTGTTGCTGCTACAGATTTCAAGCACGCAGGCAGAGCCTGGGCTACTGGATCTAATGTACTAGAAAAATAAGCACACGGTTTGTGTGAACCTGCTTGATCCTGGGTGAGTACTGACAAGGCGGTACCTTCGCGTTCTGTGACAAAAAGTGTAAAAGGCTTGCTGTAACATGTTGTCGCTAAAACAGGTGCTTGACATAAGGCTTTCTTTAAGTCGTCAAAAGCTTGTGTATGTTCCTGAGTCCAAGGGAGGACCGTCGATGTCGCTGCCTCCTGGGTTGTCAACTGTATGAGTGGCTTGGCTAGAAATGCGTACTGAGGGATCCATTGTCTACAGTAAGAAGTGAGGCCTATAAAGGCCCGTACCTCCTTTTGTGTCTTGGGTTGCGACATGTTTACAATTAACTGGATACGGTCAGGTGTTAGCTGCCTCCCCCCTTTGGACAGCAAGTGCCCAAGGTACACCACTTGCTGAACACAGAATTGTAGCTTCGAAGGAGACACTTTGTGTCCCTTGTCAGCCAAGAAATGCAAAACCGTCAGTGATGCTTGTTCACATTCAGGTTCACTACGGGCGGTGATCAGTAGATCATCGACATACTGAAGTAGTGCAGTGTTGGGTGACATGTGAATACTGTCAAGTAGTCTTTTCAATGCTTGGCTATAGATGCTGGGGCTTTCTGTGAATCCTTGAGGTGCGCGTGCAAATTTGAAGCTTCGGCCATTTAAACAGAATCCGAAAAGGTATTGGCTTTCCGGATCAATGGGGACACTAAAGAAGGCGTTCTTCAGATCAATTACAGTAAAGAACGTCGCTTCGGAATCAATGGCAGTCAATAGGGACGAAATGTCTGGGACCACGGGATATTGTGGTACAATGCATTTATTCAGTTCCCGTAAATCGATAACTAATCGATAAACTGGAGGTGCATTTGGATCAGTACGTTTAAGAATTGGAATGATAGGGGAATTACAAAGATTTGAGTCGGTTTCTACAACCACTCCTTGTGCAATGAGCTCGTCAATGATTTTCAGTAAAGCCACTACAGCATCAGGTGGTAATTTGTATTGTCGAATGCGTGGTAATACTACTCCTGGCTTGAGCGTGACACGGTATGGTGTAATGTGCATACAACCTACATCAGTGGGGCCTTGTGCCCATAAATGTGCAGGAACATTCTGTAATCTGGAATCAATATCTCTCAACACATAGTGACCCTTAAAGTCACGCAGAAACAATCTCACTCCTTCCGGAGAACAGCAAATTACAGCCCCTAAAGCTTTCAGAGTCTTGATACCTAACAAGTTTTCTGGACATGATTTGGTTAGTAACAAATCTGTAGTACGTGTTAATGGACCAACTGCAAGGGGAACTGGTTTCGATACTTCATTAACAATGGGCTTTCCTGAAAATCCAAGGGAAACATTCTGTGAGCCTGAGAGGGGTGCCTCTGAAACCTCGTCGTGACTTATTGTTGTCCTGCTTGCCCCTGTGTCAATCAAAAACTTTCTATCTTTCCCTAATACCTGACTATGTACATAAGGACCCTCTTGATCTACAGGAACCTCAATAAGAGGCAAGCCAACCTCCCTCTCTAGGCTGTTTCATGTGTATCGCTGGTAATCGGGATAATCAGTTTGTGCATATTGGTACATCTGCTGTGTTGCATGTTGTGTTGCGGCAATAGGTTGTGACTGCGGTACCGCTACGGTCTGTACTGTCTGTTGTGGAGCATGCATAGGCTGTACGTTCTGTGGTACGTGTTGTTGGACCTGGTCCTGTCTAGGTTGACGTGGTCTCTCTTTAGTTTTACCTGTGGTTATATTGTGTTTCAAAACTGCACAATCATTTACATAGTGACCTGGCTGTTTACAATAGTTGCATGTCCCTTTGACAGGAGCCGCTGAATTATTGGACTGTGTCATGCCCTTTTTCTGACCGTCAGTTGGAACTGACTGAGCAACTAGCATTTTCATTTTCGTGTCTTTCATACGTCTTTGTTCGTGGTCATGTTCTTCCCTGATTCTGTTCTGGTGATACTGTAACATCTGTAACATTTGTGAAGGCGAATTAGCTTGCCATGTGCTCTCGACTTTCAGTACACGGTTCTTAACCTGGGGCAAGGAATTTTCAACTAATTTGGATACAAAAAGATGCGGATATGACTCGCTACTTGGTTTCAGGCCACTATTAATAACAAAACATTTCTCAAATCGGGAATAAAAATCACTAGTGTCTTCATCGGGTTTCTGTTTGCAGGCTGAGATTGCATCCCAGTCCTCCTTTTTAGTTGCTAACAATCGTGGCAAAACCTGTACTAACAATCCTGGTAATGTTTTGGTTTTATCCCCAAGACCCAAACCTGGGGTTCGAGTCGCTTCTTCATTTTCTAATGCAGCCCAATCTATCTTTTTGTCTCCCACCTCCCATTCTTTTTCTTTGAGTTTCTCGTAAGTACCGGCAGGCAGTAATACTTTCAATATTTTCATAATGTCAGGGTAGGTGTAGTCTCCCATGAGTAACATGTTTTAATTTCACGGTGGAAACCTGCTGGGTCTTTATCATGACTAGGCACTATTTTCTTCATTTCCAATAGTTCCATTTTAGTTATGGGCGTGTATACATACACACGTCTAAGGGTATTATCATCATTCCTGACTGGATGTACTTCTCGTAAGGGATTCTGCCTGTCTATGTAAAACATTTTCCTTTCTGGGGGTGGGGCTGAAACAAACTGTGGATTCAGGAAAGCACTATGTCTGTGTCGATGTTCTAAAATTACTTTAATTAAATCGGTACCTAAACCTCTCCATTTATTCATGAGTAACTCTACTAGTATATCCGGTAGGGGACCTGGATCAGAATGTTGACTCTTATACAATATAAGGAGGTGCTGTATCATGTACATACCAGCTAGTCGCTGTTCGTCTGGGGAAAGATTCAAAAAGGTTTGCGCTACTGCGTCATCATTATATTTATCGGAATTGTCAGCCCATTGTACTGCTGACCTGGCTAATTCTTGTTCATCCATGGAGTCCAGTACATGGTACCCCATTCGTTCTTGAAGTATTTTATCGGTAGCCTGAAACAGATGTTCAGGAGTCCTCGGGTTTGACATGGCAGAGTGAAAAAGTCTCTTGCTTTCTGGGCGTAACGTTTTATTGAAGGTTCTACCCTTTCCTACATATGCTATCGTTCCTGTATCTTCTGGCTCATCCTCCTCTGAGGATTTATTCTTGTCTGATTCTGCTTCCCTTGCAGCTTTCTCCTTTACATGGAATACTGTTATTTCTTTACGGATTTTTCTGTACATGGCCTCTATACACTTTTGTTTATCATGTTTTCCATCTGCAATATTCTGACTCCATGTAGTTAGTACCTCCATCTCTTCTTTATTCACACCAGGCCGATCGCGTTCTCTTATAAAAAGGTTTACGAGGAATCTTAATATCATACTTTGAGTGTCTACTTTCTGATATGCCATAGCCTCTTGAATGCATTCAGGACCCTCCCCAGTCTGAACAAAACGATATATCCTGTCTAGATACTCTGGCATTCCTGGCAAAAAAACTAAAAAACTTGCAGCACGTCTTAAACGGATCGAGGCTAACATCATGGGCCCTTGCTTGCCTGGAACGGGATCATATCTACAGTCTGTAAGATATTCCTTAAGCTTTTCTAAAGGGGCCCCTTTCGGGGTATGTTGTGAAGCTAAGTCTCTTATTGTCAATCGCTGTGTAGGGGGCGGGGTACGGTAACCTCCTGATGCACCTCCTGAAGCAGAGGCTTGAGCATAATCTGTCTGTAGGATCGGTGCCTGCTGTAACTGGGTTGGGGCCTGAACTGTGCCAGTCCCAAAAGGATTAAGCGGATTAATAGGGGGTGCAGGAAGTGGTGGTGGAGGGGTCTGCTGTTGAGGACCCGGGGGCAGACGGTCATGGGGTAGGTTAACGTCAGCAGGTGGAACATGGGTAGGTACATTAGTATAAACAGGAGCTACATCGTCTAAATAGGAAGAAAGGAAAATATCTGCTGCGGTCCTGTGACGTAATTTAGTCGGAACCAATGGAGAGGGCAGATTTTTCGGTGTTTCCGGGGTCGCCTTGGGCAGGCCCTCGGCCAGGACTGGATACAGTCCTGTCATAATGGCATTACTCTTTCTGTCGTGTTGTTCCATTCTGACTCGTTCTCCTTCTTCTAATAGTTCTTTTTCTTTGGTTTTTTCAGAATCCTCTCTACTTTTCTCTGCTTTTCTGAGCGCTTTCTCTGTCCGTCTGTGTGATTCTTTACGCCATAATTCAATGGCATCTTTCTGTGACTGTCTGGCTTTCTTTTTCCATAATGCTTCCTCTACTCTCATGATGCACTCGGCATCCCATGTCCCTGTAGCGGGCCATTTCTGATTCTCTGCTAAGTCCTTGGTGTAATCCACCCACAAGTCGAGGTATAATACGGCATCTAAGCCGTGCTTGTGGTACATAAAATATCCGGGAGTGTCCCTGGGTGGGATGGGAACAGCTTCCTCGAGTATCCCTTTTCTAGTTCCTATCTGTCTCAGTTTAGATAATAAAGGCATTCTGAACCTTGATACTTGATACTTACTCGAACTTGAACACAATTAATACAATAAACATAGTAATGAAGATCAAAACAATCACTCATACCACGACATTAAAACACATTTAAACATTTCGAAAAACGAACAACAATAACTAGAATAACTAGATAACTGGATACTAGATATACTGCTAAACAGTACAGATACACTGCTAAAACAGTGCAGACCGGGTCTGTGTACCCAAACCCGTCTTGACCGGACACAAGTTAATGCACCCGTCTTGATGCATCCCCAGCAACGGTACTCACCGGGAAGCACGGAACGGAAGGCCTCGGAAACTCGACACTGGACTGGACTGGACTTGACTAGACTCGTGACGTAGGTACTTCGGAACTGGTGGGCCTCTAGACTCCTCGGACATTGCTCTCTCGGCTGGGCTCTGGTCGGGATCCTCCGCACTCCTCACCGCCTCGTCTGGGTGTCGATCGCAGTCTCAGTCACCTCCGTTGGCCTGAGGGAGATACAGGAAATCCTGCGGGTACGCGTAATTGTCCGTCACGGCTGTGGCAGGGGGCTAGGCCTGCAACGGACCGCCGGCGTGTAAGGTGGGGGAGGGGTCCCTGTTCGGGCGCCAAATTATGTGGTAAATAACGATTTACCTATGCTGAATTTCTATGCGGTAAAGTTCAATAAAATAGCTCAATCAAAAATGAGAGGCAGAGTCCGTGGAATCTGAGTTTATAAGGGTTTTATTCCATGTAATGGAATGGTTCGAACCAGGGTATCGTGTTCCATCACCACGAAGGTTCAGGAAGGGATAGACAATACTTTATTAACAGTGCACAATATATATAGTCAATGCATATAATGGTGACGGATACAAAAAGGCGTAACAGCTGAGAGAAACAAGATAAGAACACATGTACGTAACAGAAGGTGTAACAGAAGGCGTACACGGAGGTGTGTACTAGAGACGTCACATGAAAGTGTCACAAGTGGGTGGATTCACAGAGGAATCCTGTAGTGTCAGCAGAAATACATGGCTAGGTGCGTGCGCAGGCAACATGACGTGTGATTGACGTGGAACTGGAGGGTGAAGGGGACTTGACATTTTGCTCCGAAAGAGGAGACAAAAGTCTGGCGTGTCAGGACAATCTAAACCCAATCATATCTGATATCTTGTGTTTGAGGAACTGTATTATCTAGAAGGAAAGGTCTCTCGGGCAGAGGCTATTCTATACTGACTGTTAATGCATGCATATGCGCCTACGTGTCTGCGTGTAATGCGAGGGGCCATGGGCCTATCATGGTAACAGGAGCAGTGAATTACTTGCACGGAGACAGAAAGACCGGGCCCTTTACTCTGCAGCTGGGAGGATGTTTACCTAAATCACTAGACAGGAATGTATTTTCGAGGAGCGGAGCTGATAACTTGAAGGCTGAATACAGTCTTGGCAGGCAAGCAGGCCGAGCCGGGCACCGCTCGCCGCGCAGGGAGTAAGGCAGAGGTCATGGATACAGATCCAGGCTGCAGCTTTCAGAGGCTTTTAGAGGCAGAAGGCAAAAAGGGCTCGATGGCAGAAATCAGGGCCTAACTCAACAGAGCGAAGAAAACGAGAAAGTGCACCATGTAAAGACGGTGGCAAGGCATACTTAGGAACTGAATTATCGATCCATTCATGGTGCATCTGAAAGAGGACATGTTAACGTTGGACGCAAATGTATTTGCGTCTTCATAGCTGGTCATGGAGGGAAATTACATGTACTTGAAGCACGTACATGGAGCCGTTGGGGTCTACGTTAGGGGACACAATTGACCATAAAAATTCATATTACCTCATGACGCCATCAACATTTCAGTTAAGTATGAGTGGAGCATCTCCCAGTCCTTAGTTTGTTTGGGTATCCTTCGGGATCGCTTTGATTTGGTACCTGCAGGCCCCAAAGCCGAGGGACTCGTGTTTTCACGAGACTATAGTTTTGAGATTTCCCTTGAAGTTTGAAGCTAGACTAGTGAGCGAAGATGCCTGGTCTTAGCAGACTTGGAAAGATATTTGGTTTTGGTTGTACTAGGGATTCCAGATTGGAGGATTCGTGTCCGGTTCCTCGATTGGAACTCTGACCTATGAACTGTATGTTAAACATGGAGTGGGCCCCATTGCGTATAATGAAATATGGGTAAAATATACCAAGAAAGACGGTGTCCTACAGTGGCCCCGTTATGGTAGTTTTGACACGGAGATTTTAGAGAATCTCAAAGTGAAATTGTTCAAGAAGAAAGCCCGGACGGCAATGTTTGACTCTTTCCGCTTATGGCGTAAGGAAGCCAAACAGAAAGAAATTAAGTTAGCGAAGCGGAAACAAAAGAGAACGAGGTTTGTCAATGGTGCAAGCTGCTATACAGTTTAGGGATAATGAGGAAGAGCAAGAGAACGAACAGATGCTTAGGGTTAGGAAGTTAGCGGTAGATAAGTGCTACCCAGTTTTGCCGCTTAAAGAGCAGGAAGAGAAGAAAGATCTTGCGAAAGATCCTGAAATGTCGCATCTATTGAGTTCGCCACCCCCTTATGCACAGGATGTTACGGCACCACCGCCACCAGTTATAGCTGCGCAACCTCCGGTTGCTTTGCCACCTGTGATTCCTCAACAGCCAGCTCCTCTTCCGTTGGCTACTATTCCTTTGGTATTGCCTTCTTCAGGGCCACCAACTTTGCCTTCTTCTTCGTCTGATACTCCTATGCCTATCTATAATACTCCTCCTGTTCCGACTTTGGATTCATCTAATATTGTTCCTTCTTCTCTTATTCTTTCACCTTCTCCTTCTGCTAGACAGAGAATGACTGCTGCAGTTTCTAGTATCTTTTCTCCTTTGTTGGGATCATTGGGCATGTCTCCTGTTGTCGAGCGTAGACAATCGCTTAGTCAGTTGCCTGATGCTAATGAACGTACAGTATTGGATCACATGGCGCGTAAATGGGTCATGTGTTCTACTCAGTATGATCTTGAAGGTATTATGAATGTTTTCCATCAATGGGAAGCACCAAAGCAACGGTACGTCTTTGAGATGATGTGTGTGTTCCTTCATGAACAGTGGATTGAAGAAGTGGGACAAGCTCCTACTGAGTTGTATCGAATACGAGTCGAGTTTGCGAAAGGGACCATTGTGGGTCCTCTTCAGGTTCAGAAAGCTGTTGCCACGTTATTGTCCTTCCGAAGTGATACTTCTCCTGAGCGACTGTTTGAGCTTGATTCGTCATTAGGGAGAAAAGCGCGTCAGTGTCCGATGCGTGAGGTTCCTCCAGTGTGGAGACCTGCTGATGGGAATGTCGCCGCGCATTTTCAGCGTGTTTGGGTACATATTCCTTGGAAGCGTCCTGAAGTCTTAGCGCTTAAGCAGACTTTGCCTGATCCGCGCAAAAATCCAGCAGGATACTATAAGGAGTTAACTCAGACTGTGGGTTTGTGTGTCATGAATTTGGCAGATGTAGATATGATGTTTGGGAATGTTGTTCCACAGCCTATATGGAGTAAGATTCGTCATACGGATCATGCGCAAGAATTAGGTGAGACATGGGTTCATCTTAGAGATGCCGATAATAGACAAGTAGGTGGCGCTAAGCCTGAGGATATAATTGTTGACCTCCCTGGTAAAATTATCGATTATATGAAGACTTTGATGCCTGAAGTACGTGTCAATTGGGATAAATTGTCTGCGTGTAAGCAGAAGAAAGATGAAACTGTGTCCGACTTTTTCACGAGATTCTAAGAGACCTTTGTAGACCACAGTGGTCAGGATATGGCTACCGAGGGTGGCCAGAGATTGTTTGTTGACAAATTTGTACATTATTTGCTTCCTGAATTATGCAATAAGCTGAAAGATTCTGAGAGTGCTTGGGCTGTTTCTACGTCAGCGCAGATTTTAGCTACGGCCCAGTACTATGAAAATAGGCACAAAGATGAGGTAGAGAAAGCAGATAAGAAAACTAAGGAATTAAAGACTAGAGTGCTTTTACAGCAAGGGTATCCGCCTCGTAATAGTCAACGTGATTATCAGCAGAATCAGCAATATTAGAGAAAGTCGCAAAGGTTCGAGTCTTCTCAACAGCGTTTTCCTGTAGGTCCTAATCAGTGTGCGTATTGCAAAGAAGAGGGCCATTTTAAGAGTAGTTGTCCGGTTTTGTTACAGCGCGCAAATGGTGTTTCTGGTGCGAGAGGTCGAGGTGTTCAACAAGCCCCTAGAGGTAGAGGACGTGGTGTGTTTTCTCAGAATGTGCGTTCTTTGCCTCCACAGAACTCAATGAATAGTTTTGATCAACAGAATGGTTCGTCTGGTAGGACAGCTCGGTATTATGCAGACGATTATTACGTCGAAGGTGAGGAAGTGGATGGTAATGATTGCTAGGACAGCCATAGACAAAGAGAGGGAGTTGTTTCAGTTCCAGTAGATCAGAGTGGACCCTATTTTGAAGTGATTACATCAGGTGTGTCAGAGCCTTTTCTGTTGGATACTGGTGCTGCGAAGAGTTCTATTATGCACTCTAAACTCCTTGGCGCACCTTTGTCTGGCTTAAAGAATGTTTCAGTAGGTTTTTCTGGCGCCCCGGTTACAAATCTGATTTCTAGTCCGTTGCCCAATTTCTGTTGGACCTTGCGAATTCGAAGCACCCCTCATTCTGACTACAGGTTGTGGTGAGAACTTGTTGGGATTGGACTTACTGAAGAGATTGTATGCGACATTATATTGTTCTCCTATGGGAGTACATCTTACATTGGGTAAGAGAGTGATCTCTCCGATGTATTTGTCTAAAGATCGACTTCCAGCTGAATTGTCTTCTCTCCCTGATTCTCTTTGGGCTACTGGTCCGAACGATGTAGGTCTCTTAGAGATTCCACCGTATGTTGTGACACTGAAGGCGAATGCTAAGTTACCGCGCATTCCACAGTATCGTATCTTGAGTGATGGTGAGCGAGCACTTTTAGCGATCATTTATGATCTGATCGAAAAGGATGTGATTGAGGAAACGAGAGGTAATGTGTGCAATAGTCCGGTTTTGCCTGTTCTGAAGAGAACTGATTCTTCACAGCCTCCTGTATATCGATTTGTGATTGATCTTCGCGAGGTGAATAAAATAGTGGTTCCGCAATTCCCTGTTGTGCGAGATATCACCGCTTTATTGACCCTGATTCCAGCTTCTGCCACATGGTTTTCGGTGATTGACTTGAAGAATGCTTTCTTCAGCATCCCGATTGCCATGGAGAGTAGAGATATTTTTGGTTTCTCTTTAGGAGGACGAAGTTTCCGCTTTAAGCGCGCTCCTCAAGGCTATTGTGAGAGTCCATCGATCTATAGTCAAGCTTTGAAGACGCAACTTGATTTGTTGGTATTACCTGATGGTGCTGCTCTTATACAGTACATTGATGATTTGTTAGTTGCTGCAGATAGAGAGGACATTTGTAAAGAGGCTACTTTGTTGTTGTTACGCCACTTGTCTGATTTTCATCATAAGGTTTCTCTTTCAAAGTTGCAATATTGTCGACAAGAAGTTACCTACTTAGGTCACCTCTTATCGAAGGAGGGAAGGAAACTGACCCCAGAAAGAATTCAAGCTATTGCGAAAATGAGTGTTCCTACTACACAGAGAGAAGTGCGTGCGTTTTTGGGTATTACATCGTATTGTAGGCAGTGGATTCCGAACTTCTCGTTTCTTGCGAAGCCTTTGATAGCTCTTACTGTTAAGGATACTCCAAATCCTATTCCTTGGACTGACGAATATCAGAAGAGTTTTTCAGAATTGCGCAGTGCGTTGTGTTCAGCTCCTGTGTTGGGTACCCCCGACTAGAGTAAGCCTTTTACATTGTATTTCCACGAGAGAGAGGGATGTGCATTGTCAGTTTTAACTCAATTATTTGGCGATAAGCAGAGTCCATGCGCTTATTTTTCGTCGACTTTGGATCCGGTAGCTAGAGCGTTGCCGAGTTGTTTGAGAGCTACAGCAGCAGCGGCTGTTTCGATTCGACAGTCTGCTGGTTTGGTAATGGATAATATGTTGATTGTAATGGTTCTACATGCAGTGGATACCTTGTTGAATCGTACTAAGACACAGCACTTAACTAGTGCTCGGTTGTCGGGTTATGAATTGACACTTTTAGCGAGTCATGTGCATATTAAGAGATGCAACACGTTGAATCCAGCCACGTTGTTGCCGATTTAGACAGAATCAGATGATACCGAACAACACGATTGTTTTCTTAGAACTGAGGAAGAAACGAAAGGGAGAATAGACCTTAGGGATACTCCTCTTTCAGAGTGTGATGGTACTTTGTGGGTTGATGGTTCATGCTTCAAGCTCCCGAATGGTGATACGACTGCGGCATATGCTGTTACGACTTTACATACGATTGTTGAAGCTGCACGTATCCCACATAATTCAGCACAAGCAGCAGAGTTGATCGCATTGACGAGAGCATGTGTATTGGCGAAAGGAAAGCGAGTGACTGTGTACACTGACAGCCAGTATGCATTCGGTGTGGCTCATAGTTTTGGACGTTTGTGGCGTGAGCGTGGGTTTTTGACTTCGCATGGTACGAAGATTCAACATGGACAGTTGGTGAATGAATTGCTTGAATCACTTACTTTGCCATTGCAAGTAGCGATATTGAAATGCAGTGCGCATAAGAAAGTTACGGATGATGTTGGTCGCGGAAATGCGTTCGCGGTTGAAGTTGCGAAAGAAACTGCGAGAAATGTGATGAGTCGAATGTATGTTGCGGGTCCGGCTAGATGGGTTCCAGATAGAAGTATGTGTGAAGATACGATCCATCCAAGCTGAAGCTACAGAGAAAGAGTTGAATGGATGGAGAGAAAGTAAGGGTAGACTGGATTCGAATGGTTGTTGGACTGATTTGTCAGAGCATCAGAGATGGTTGTTACCCGATGAATATGTGCTTCCAGTTGTCACAATGGCTCATGGGATGGCACATATTAGCATGAAAGGGATATGCAAGTTGTTGGCTCCGGTTTGGCAGAATGCAGGTATTCCTAAGTGTGCAGAGAATTTGGTCAAGAACTGTATGGTGTGTTTGATGTACAATCCTGGTAAGGGAATTCCAACTCCAGCTGGTCATTTTGCTCCTCCAACGTATCCGTTCGAGGCTTTGCAGCTAGATTTCATCCACATGGAGAGGTGCAACAACCTGAAATATGTGTTATTGGTTGTTTGCTCTTTTTCTAGATGGGTGGAAGCCTACCCGTTTAAGGATAATACTGCCTTGTCCACAGCGAAAGCCCTTATTAAAGAATTTTTCCCTAGATTTGGTTTGCCGAGATTGATCTGGAGTGATAATGGGAGTGAATTTGTGGGTCAAGTGATGAAGAGAGTATGTGAAGGATTAGGTATTAGGTAGAAGTTTCACGCTGCAAATCACCCCCAATCAGCTGGTTTAGTGGAGTGCTATAATGGCACTTTGAAATTGAAATTGGCCAAGATTCAAGCGAGCTCTGGTTTACAATGGCCAGATGCTTTGCCTTTAGCCCTTTTGTCCACTAGAATGACTGTGCATTCACGAATGGGTTTGAGTCCATATGAGGTTGTGTTTGGTCGCCCAGGGAATATTTGGGGCGTACCAAGACCGACAAAGTTCAGTGAGATAGAATACCCTGTGTTACTTGATTACTTGCATGAACTGACGGCTAAACTGCGTGTCTTGCATCAACAGGTTCATGACAGTTTACCACAGCCTTCTGAAGATCCAGGTCACCCCAGTGAACCCGGTGACTGGGTATTTGTGAAGAACTTCCAGCGGAGCAAGAACGAGCAGCCCCGTTGGAGAGGACCATACCTGGTTCTACTATCTACACGTTCTGCAGTTCGAGTGCAAGTCAAAAGAAACTGGATCCACGGCGTACATTGCAAGCGGGCTCCATTGCCCTTACCGTACGACTGGTGGGTCCAGGAAGGACTTCCAGACTCTGAAACAGAAACTGTGCCACGATTTCTGCCCTTATTTATTTATTTATTTATATGAAGCTTATAAAGCGCATGGTTACACTAGCTAGTGTGTCCCCGCGCTTAGAAGACAGACTGAAAAGCAGAGATCTAGGAGGCCCCTAGCACGTAAGTTAGCTAGTGGGAAACAAGCTGGTTTTGAGCTCTTTGCGGAAAACCGCTTCAGATGTTTCAAGTCGTAATCTCTGTGGGAGTTTGTTCCAGTAGGTAGCAGTCATGACTCTAAAGGATCTTCCCCCCATTCTAGCTCTGGAGGACTTTGGGACCTGGACTCGCCCAGTTCCACTAGATCTCAGTTGGCGCGTCGGACTATAGGGTTCAAGCATATTGTGAAGGTACTTGGGGCCCTTCCTCTGTAAGATCCGGTGTCCTACACAGAGTGCTTTAAAGACCACCCGTTCCTTGATTGGCAGCCAGTGCAGTGTAGAAAGTGCTTTCTTAACTGACGCTCTCTTAGGGAGCATCAGAATCAGACGGGCCGCCGCGTTTTGAACGCGCTGCAACCTCTGTAAGCATTTGGCACTGGCTCCCAAGTATAAGACATTTCCATAATCCAGTCTAGATGTGATTACGGCATGGATTAGAGTCTGTCTAGCCGACTGTGGTAGGAGGTTCAGGGTTTTTCTGAGGATCTTCAGCATTCCAAAACAAGTGCCTGCCACTTGTTTGGTCTGGTGCTCGAAAGAGATCTTATTGTCCAGCCAGATACCAAGGTTTTTTATTGGATTGCTGGAAGTGGGTAGATTGCCCAGCGTGGAGGGCCACCATGCCAAGGTCCATACTGAGGGGGCCCTGCCCACACTCAGCACCTCCGTTTTATTTCCGTTCAATTTAAGGCAGTTCTCAGCCATCCACGTGGCGAGTTCCTGCATGCACGCATTGAAGTTGGTGGCACATTGCTCCTTAGTTTGTGTCAGTGTCACCACCAATTGCGTGTCATCCGCATAGGATACTACTTCTATCCCAAATCTGTCAGTGATGTCAGCAACCGGAGATACATACAGATTAAATAGAGTCGGGCTGAGGCTGGATCCCTGGGGTACTCCCTGTTTTAGGTCAATTTTGTTCGATCGTAAGGGACCCTGTGCCACTTGGAAGCTACGATCAGCCAGAAAAGATTCCAGCCACTCCCCTGCTTTGCCCACCACTCCTCCCCTCTTTAGACACCGTAGCAGAGTGTGGTGAGCCAGGGTGTCGAACGCGGCGCTCAGATCGAGCAGGATCAGTGCCGCTGTTTGACCCTCATCCGCATGTTTCCTCAAACTTTCAGCGATGCTCGCCTAGTTGGAACAGCCACTGAACGAGAAAGTGACATCTTTTGCAAGAAGCTGTGCCTCCTTTGAATCGTTTGAACACTACCGAGCCTGAACTTTTGTTTAAGGAACAGACATTGCCTGGCAAAGACCGTTATAATTTGCGATCGAGAGTCATGGACAAATAAAATAAATAAAGTTTATTTTTTTATTTTTCTGTTTACAGGTTAACTCTCCTCCGAGGATCTACTCATTTTTGTTTTTCGAACCGCCATCCGGGTTCAGCTGTAGGGTCACGGTTGCCAAAGTCTTTGGAGTGCAAGCCTGAGACACTAGGTCGAAGGTTCTGGTTGGCCTAAGGGAGTTGCCCTGGGCATACAGAGGCATTCCTTAGCATAAAACACCCTACCATCGAGAGCAGCATATTTAGTAAGGATGGATTTCTTCGAGTTGGAGAGACCTGTAAAAACAATTAATGCTAGAAATAAGATATACAAACTGATCACACGGAAAAGATTTTTGATATCGTGCTCATTTTTGCTATTGAGTCTAATAATGTTTTTAATTGGATATGTGACATTCTCTTTTCAAGTGACGTTTGCACCCACTATGCAACCTATACCTCCTCCTACCATTTCTTCTCATTCTTTTCACCCTCTGCCCGAATATGAAATAGTTAGAAGATTGGAATTTGCCAACAATTCCTTTGTTCAACTCCTGCACCAACACCAGCTAGTAATGAACACAACAAATTGTTGGATTTGTGGCCTAATGCCCCATACGACCGATAAAGGCATTCCCTACTTGGTTTTGCCTTTTAGCCATAATCGTTCTGTTTGGGCATATAGAACGATGTTCATTTATGCTCATAGTGTCTATCCCCAACGTTCAGTAAAGGATAATCCGAAGAATAGTGCTTTGACCAAGGGTATAGTCGACATGGTCAAAGGAACCAGTTCGTATGAGACTATTCCGGAAGATGAGAGACAACCATACATTGGTTGGAACGTTACTGGATATGGAGTTAGTCTGAGTGTTAACCAGCGAGCGAAGAGTTATCCACCGATTTGGATAGTGCCTCATCAGGGTCGCTATTGTCTGCAGGGTAATGGCAAAAATATGAAAGCTCAGTTAGGGAAGAGTGTCTGCACTGAGAGTTGTGTATTTGCGTCTCAGACTTCCCCAGCGTTCCTAGCAGCTAAGGGTACCTATTTCATCTGTTATGACAAGGCGTATACATGGTTGCCCTCTGACTTCTCGGGCACATGTTTTGTTTCTTTCCTATTGCCTCCCACTTTTACAGCTGCGGCAGATTACCATAAGACGAGAGTTGCTAGAGGTGTCTTCAGTAAGGAAGATACCGCAGGGCAAGAGTTGGGAGATTTCTTTAAGGGTTTTCTGCCGTTCTGGGGACCGATGGCAAACAGCAGAAACATTTGCCAGTTGACGAGAGTGGTTGAGTCCACCATAGTCGAAACTGCCGGTGCCCTTAGTAATTTGACTGCTGAGCTCCAGTCGGATAGACTTATGACACTTCAGAATAGAGTTGCTCTCGACGTCATACTTGCAGACCGAGGTGGAGTGTGTAAACTGATCCAATCGAGCTGTTGCATTTTTATTCCAGACAACGCTCCGACAATCTTTCAGGCCATTTCCAAGCTACATAAGATCTCTGAGTCTGTCCATCTGGACAAGGGAGATTGGTCGTTGATGGGATGGTTTTGGGGATTGATATCCACATGGGGATGGAAGATTCTGATGGTCATTGGGATGATTTTAGCTATCCTTTTTCTGTTCTGTCTTTGTGTACAGTGTGCTCCTGCTATATGTGGCCTCTGTGCTACTTCGTGTGCGAGGAGACCTGTCCAGAGAGAGATACTAAGTACGAGGATGATGCTACAACAACACCTTGATGATCTGATGAATATAGACCTAGATTCAGATTAACATGGGTTTGGGTTTATTGCCTATGTAAGGGCAAAAGGAGGGTCTGTGGTTCCGTGGTTCGAGGGTCTGTAGTTCGGAGACTCTGAACCCGTAAATGAAGATCGTCGGATATAGGCGATATTGGTATCTGCGGACCGCAAATGACGAGTGCGGCATGTACGAGTGTTTTCGTTAGATTTGATTAATGGGAACACTATGAAATTAGGAGATTTCGTTTGAACCTTTGGGTTCCAGTTTGTGTACGGCAGCCATTTTGTGTGGTTGCCCTCACATAGGCCGATGACTATGGCCGAACGAGTTCTTGGGACACGTATACCTTAGCTGACTCTTGTGTGACCTGGCCGAACTGACTTTTTGCCCGAGGCCGACTTCGCTGAGCCAGTTCCTTGTTGAACAGCTGGTCAGATATAGATCAAAGGGAAGGACATTCTTGAGTTTACAGTACACTGCACCCACCCTTCTATCTTGTTTTCAATCTGTTTCTGTTCCTTCCTTTATGGCTTAATCACTGACTTTGGTTGAGGTTTTATGATGGGTTTGTCCGGCCTGATCAAACAGGAATAATGGAATGTGCTTGGTCATTTCTGGTGGGCTGGACAACTGAAAGTGGGATTGTCGTCATGCGATACTTTTGAAATGTCATGTCTCCATTGGTTAGTTTGAATGTAATTGATGCTAGCCAGGAATGTGATTTTTGGCATAAAAGACCATGTTTCGCTCATTGAATTTGTGCAGTCTCTAGCGAACCACCCGTGTTGTGCTTCGTAGACCTCTGGTCCTGGTTGCAGCCAATACATTTGGTCTCTGACGTCATCGAGAAGTGTCCCGTATCTCTGTACTCTAGGACAGGGGAATCCGAAGATTTTAGGCGTTGTTCCCTGGAGCCGCTGGGTTCTAAAACCCGGTTCTTCAGCACCCAGGTCCCCACGGGGCGCCCTCGCCTCACAGACTGAAACGTTTTAAGGCATGGGCAAAGTTGGCTCTGGCTTAGGGCCACAGCCTTCGAGGAGACCCTCCCTCCCACCCCGCATAGAGCCAGCGCTATTCTATAGAGAGTCTTGTCCTGATTCCCTTAAATAACTCTTAAGTAGATTGTTTTAAATATTGTTTCTTTCAATGAGAAATGGTAGGGTGTCACAGAGATTATTTGCATATTAGTGAGCTGCTGGTGTGTTCCACTGTTGAAAACACAAGTCAATTTCCCTGAATAATAGATGTAAACACATTTAGAATTTGGCCAGAGTGCTTTTGCACTGTCAATGACCTGGCCAAAGAGGGCATGAAAGAGCTGTGATTGGCTCATAAATCCACTGCTATTCTGAACAGCAGGGCCCCAAAATACTTTTAGCCCGGGGATCCCAAAATCCTTAATATGTCCCTGCTCACAGATATCTCTTCTTCTGTTTTCCTTTCTTCGTTCTCATGGTTATAGTTATATAAGGATAGCTCCTATGAGTAAATGTGAGCTCACGTTTGAGATGTCACTTGGTCCTTCTTCCCTTTCTGGTGGGACCCACACTCCAGATGCCACTGATTGAAGACACTGGGAAAAAGCTATTGAAGATTTCTCATTTTATGGGGCATATCACCAAGGGCCTTATCGCCCCTTTAGCGGGAATTTTTCCTGCTAAAGCGGCGATAATTTTATCGCCCTATTACCTAGCTGTCGCTAACACCAGTTAGCAACAGCTAGTAGGAGATAGCGATCTTCTTGGGGCCCACTTTGCATGACAGCGATAATTATCGCTAATGACATGCAAAGTGGGCGTGCCATGATGTTAGCGACTGGAAACAGTCACTAACATCGCTATCTCCTATTACCTAGTTTTGGAAATATTCGCGCTAAGCGGGAATATCTCCAAAAGCTAACGCCTGCCCAGAGCAGTTCTTAGCAATGTTATCCAATGGTAGGTGGATAACATGGCTAAGAGCATTAGCTCGGTAATGCATGAATATCGCTGACTTTTCAGCGATATTCATGCATTTTGGCCGATTTTTATGGCTTAGGAGATAAACCTTGATAATACCAAGGTTTCTAAGCGATAAAAATAGGCGAAGCACGGCGATAAAATTATAGCTGATAACCAAGCTTAGCGATAATCATCGCTTATTCTTGATGATATGCTCCTATGTTCTTTCTTTTGGCTTTGTTAGTCACTATTTGTAGGGGAGTAGGGTCTGCTTTCCTATGGTCACCCCACTTTTTACTTTTTGCTTCACTGGTTTTGGACTTAATGTGGCTGTGGGCCTGCTAATCAGACCCACAGCCCAGCTGCTCTCTCTCTAAATTCACTACAATGTACTTTAGGTGCATTACCAATTGGATACTGGGTCACCTTATGAGCCCCTGTACAGTGTACTATAGATACCCATGGCATAGGTGCATCCAAGGCCTACCAGGGGCTGCAACATGTATTATGCCACCCCTGGCTGGCCAATCACATTGACACAACTGGCTGACCACTCAGCTGGGGCAAGGTCGTGTAATCACCCCTTGCTTAGATATAGTATACCTATATCTAACCTTATATCTATACACATATACACCTATAAGTCACTCCTATGGCAGGCCTTAACAATCCTGGAGGCAGAGTGCTTGGTTTTATGTGAGATGGTGCTCTAGCCTGAGCTGAGCCTGTCTGCAGCTTTCGGAACCATGTTGTTATAGCTGTTCTAGGATATTGTCATACCATATACTCTTAAGTGCATTATGAACCTCGCGGTTAAATGCTAACTCTGGTTTGGCTTTATCAAAACATGTCGAGTAAGATGTCATACGATTTGGAATACTACCCCATCGCCAGTTCTGGCGACGGGGTTAGCATTCCACCCTTCTAGAGGGAGAAGACATGTTGTTCCTACTTTTCCCGGTTAAAGTTAACCAGAGCATCAGCATCACAAAATGGATGCTGCTGCCACAGACACAAGTCTGACCTCCTGCTGCTGGGAGTCCTTCCAGGGAGGGAGGCTTGGACAATAGGTTTCCTGTCTCTGGAGGTGCTAGCACCACCCCAGACAGGCTCTTGTGTGTTAGGGCAGGGAGGGCTGAAAGAAATGAGACACTGCCTGGTGCACACAAGGTGTCCCATGCATGGTCCAGTTCAAACCGGTGCTGGGGCACTCCAGCCCCAGCTCTGGCGCAAAACTGGACAAAGGGAAAGGGGTCCCTCTTCCCTGGGACCACCCATAGGAGGGACCTAGCAGTTAATCCAGCCCCTAGATTTGGTATATAGGTAGGAGCTGAGTCCCAAGACTTTAGATTAGTCCTGACTGAAACTCTGAAACGAAACTCTGGACCTTCGATGATCTACTTTGCAAGAAGACAACTGAAGAATCTCCCTAGTGGTCAAGGAGTGACCACCCTGCACAAGCAGGCACCATCCAGTGATCAACGGCTTGCTTTGTCGACGCTCCCGCCAGAGCCCGAGCACAGAGCCTGACGAGAACCAGACTTCCAGACATCCAACAGCCCGATCCACAGTCCCAGCGGAGCTGAGACCAGTGGAGGCGACGAGAGAGGTGAGACCGGCCATCTTGGGAAGTCTGCGACTTGCTAATTGTGCAGCACCCGAGGCACCCTCGAAGCTGTGCACTGGGGATTGATAAGCCCCAACCCGAGCATCATCTGCACCAAAGATCAGCCCTGCACACTCCACGAGTTCTGCGTGGGGCCCTTCTGCATTTTCCTGCTTGACGCGTCTGCCCGGTCACTTGCCCGTTGGCTAGTGGCCATCTTGACGACGAACCTTTGAATTTGCACTGCTGGTCTGAATACTCCAGACTGGCCCTTGCTTCCCTCAAATGAAGCAGCCCCTCAGACTTTGCTGGTCTGAGTAAGAAGCCAACTTCATTTCCTGCGTGGGTTGCCTTTGCCAAGGCTTGTCGACTCCAATCCTGAAGCCGACACCGCTGACAGCGAGAGCCTTTGTGAGACAGTCCGTGCCTGACTCCTGGTTGTCATCGACGCCTCCTGGTCCACGTGGCTGCAGACAAGCTTCACGACAGCACCTGATTGCTTCACGACATCGCCTGGTTCCTTCCTGGTTCCTTCCTGGTCACTGGCTAATGACCCAGACTCTGCCCCCTCTGCTTTCAGGTCCTCTTCATCTTCGATCCACCCGGACACTTCTCTCCTGGTCGCCTGCAGCATCTTTCTTCCAGGCTCCATAGGATTCAACGACGAAACCCGACACACTTTGACACCTATGCACCCGCTTCCTGTGGGTGAGGTAACACGTGTACTCCCGTGCTCCTGTGGGTATTTACTATCCAACTGTCTAGGTTTAAAAAAACTTTCACTGAGTCCAGTCAGAAGTGCCCTAAAAGAACTAGTTTCCATCTTTTACGTTCCCATTCATTCTCTATGGTAACACGCGTGTGTGTTTAGACACTGCACACGCATCCAGTGGGCCTCCTGCTTCCTAACTCTTGGTAGTTCAGCGTAGCCCCAGCGATTCCCTAGGCCCTAGGCATATTCACTTTCCGTGTAGTGGTCCTTATACCACTATTTTAGTATACGGTTCAGCGTGCCCCTAGGGCCCTACTGTATTTTGTGCAACTTATTGTATTTTAATTGAATATATTGTATTGGGTTTGTGCCTCTGACCTCATAAAGAGTTCAGAGGGTTTGTCTAGAAATAAATAACATATATATTTTATATATATCCTATGTGGTGTCCTTTCATTTGGTATTAAAGGGGTTACAAATGGTAAAACAGCTGGCTTCATATGCTCTCTTGAGTTTAGCCTAAGACTGCTTTGTCCATGCTACCACTAGGATAGCTGGTCTATAAGGTTGACTTTACAACCATCACCATAAGGGTTGTTTGGACTTGTGCAAGGTGTTCACTAGAATAGTGAGCATCATATACCAGGCCAACTTCTCACATTGGTGTGCAGCGGTTGGGATTTGAGCTTGCTGTTGTTTTACCAGTTGTAATCTTTGCAATATCATTTGAAAGATCACACAGGTACCTATAGGTACATATAAAACAAGATTAGAATACTTAAGTTCTACTGAACTTAGTGGTTGTAGAGCAAAGGGCCTAGCACACCCTGACTACGACTCCTAGAGAGGTTTAGTAGGAAAACACTTAGTGTAGGTAGGTGCATACACCCACACCTCACTAGAGCAATGTCTGGCACAGAAGAGTCCAGTGTACTTCCACCTGTGGAGAGTAACCCTCCCAGGGCACCATCCAAATTTGCTATCCTCGGTTTCAAGGAACTGAGACACTTGTGTACCACAAGAAAGCTGAAACAAAGGTCTAACCCTACACTTCAGCAACTCCTAGAGCTCTTAGATGAGTCTGAAGCTCTAAAAGCCTCTGACACAGACTCTACAGGGGATGCAGACGAAGCCCTACCATCTTCAGATGATGCCACTGACCCCCCTATCATAGATGATGATGAGGATGGGGTTGAGGAAGAATCTGAGGAAGAGGTAGACAGCAAGGTACCAGTCAGGAGACTTAGCCAGGTTAACCTAAGCCACTTTGGGGCTGAGAATGGGACAGCCCCATTCAGGCCTTCAAGTGGGCTTAATAGGAGGTATAGGAGAGAAAGATCTCGCTCAGGTGAGTCTCTCCACTCCAATGCTTCTAGGGGTTCTCAGAAGGAAATGACTTCTCCTCAGAGGAGAGAACACCAGGCTAGGATGGTGGGAGTTCAATCCCAGAATTGAGAGAGAGCAACTTGCCCTAGCCAAGGAAAAACTTGCTTTTGAGAGAGAAAGGAAGTTAGGTGGGCTAGAGCCCACTGGTGGCAGCAGTATCCCCAAGGATAAAGACAGAACCTATGAAAATAGAAACCTGAGTAAGCTTGTGCCACCCTACATAATTGGGGATGACATCCACAAGTGGATAACTGCTTTGGAGAGGGCCTGCAAAGTACAACAGGTACCCCAAAGTCAGTGGGTAGCAATCTTGTGGCTCTCCTTTTCAGAAAAAGGTAGAGATAAGCTCCTCACAGTTAGTGATGAGGATGCTAACAACTACACTGTCCTGAAGAGTGCTCTGATTGATGGGTTTGGCTTAACCACTGAACAGTACAGGTTAATGTTCAGAGATACCGAGAAGACACGGACTCAGGACTGGACTGATTTTGTTGATTGTGCCACTAAGGCTCTGGAAGGCTGGTTGTTGGGAAGTAAAGTTAAGAACTATACAGGATTGTATAATTTGATCATAGGAGAGCAAATCATTAACAATTGTCCGAACCAGTTGTTGCATCAACACCTGATTGACTCAGATCTGACCTCTCCCCAAGAATTGGGAAAGAGGGCAGATTAGTGGGTCAGAACCAGGGTTAAGCAAAAAAACCAGGTCCAAGGTGGTGATCAGAAAAAGGCAGACCAGAAGGGTGGAGATCAGAAACAAAACGACCAGAAGTCTTCTACAGGGCCCCAAAAGTCCAATGAAGGGGTGTGGGGGGTCCCAAACTTCAAAGAATAAGAAGAAAGATGGCCAAAGAAAACTTTGGTGTAATGTATGTAAATCCACTAGTCACTGGACCAGTGACTGCACCAAGAAAGATTCAGCCCCTATCACTGCTGCCCCTAAGGCAACTGCACCCCCTAGTTCAGTTGGCAGTGGTAGTTCTCAACCCAAGGTTATAGTAGGGTTAACCCTGGGAACTGAGATGGATTCTGGCCTAGTCAGAATACCAACTCAGGCTGTTCTAGTCTGTGATGTGGACATGGCTATGCCCTCTATTGTGAGTCCCAATACTCTGGGCAAGTACAGATAGACACCTTTGATAAATAACAAAGTGGCTCAAGCATACAGGGACACGTGTGCCAGTGTCACAATGGTGGCACCTAACTTTGTGGACCCTGGACAGATTGTACTTGGCGATAATTACCTAGTGACCAATGCTAGCAATGTCACTGCTACACATTGTGTGGCAATTGTTAATTTCTCCTGGGGAGGGGTAACTGGCCTCAAAAGAGTTGTGGTAAGTGCAGATCTCCCCGTTGAATGTCTGTTGGGCAATGACCTTGAATCCTCACAATGGTCATAAGTGGAGTATAGGACTCATGCAGAGATGTTAGGTATAGCATCACATGTCCTTGCTGTGACCAGGTCAAAGGCCAAAAAGTGCCTCACTGAACAGCCTTGGATCCTGAAACTATGGACCAAGTACCTCCCAAGAGAAAGAGCAGTAGGCTAAAGGCAGTGCCTTCCCCCCTACCTACAAGTGAAGATCAGCCTTCACAGGAAGCTGATTTTGAGACCTCTGAGGGAACTGTCCCAGAAGAGCTTGAACCTGACCAGGTTGAGTTTCTTGGGACAGGGGGACCTTCAAGGGCAGACTTGAGGCAGGCACAGTTAGACTGTTCCTCTCTTGAGCCCCTCAGACAGCAAACTGCTTCTGAGGCTGCTGGGAATGCTAAAGGTACCCACAAAGTGTACTGGGATGAAGGACTCCTTTATTCTAAGGCTAGAGACCCCAAGCCTGGTGCTTCCAGGAGGTTGGTTATACGTCAGTCCTTTAGGGGTTTCCTTCTTACCGTAGCCCATGATATTCCTTTAGCAAGACACTTGGGCCAGAACAAGACTTGGGACAGGCTTGTCCCTCACTTTCACTGGCCCCATATGTCAGAAGATACCAAGGAGTTTTGTCGCTCCTGTGTAACCTGCCAAGCCAGTGGAAAAGCAGGTGGCACCACAAAGGCCCCCCTGATACCACTACCTGTGGTGGGGGTACCCTTTGAAAGAGTTGGGATAGACATTGTTGGACCAATGGATCCCCAACCAGCATCTGGACACAGATTTATACTGGTGGTAGTGGATCATGCCACCAGGTATCCAGAGGCTATTCTCCTAAGGACCACAACAGCTCCTGTTGTGGCAATAGCCCTCATGGGAGTTTTCAAAAGAGTGGGCTTTCCGAAGGAGGTAGTATCCGACAGAGGACCAAACTTTATGTCAGGATATTTGACTGCAATGTGGAAAGAGTGTGGTATAAATTATAAATTCACTACTCCCTACCATCCGCAGTGCAATGGACTTGTTGAAAGGTTCAACAAGACCTTGAAGGGTATGATCAAGGGTTTACCTGAAAAGCTTAGGCGAAGATGGGACATCCTTTTACCCTGCCTTCTGTTTGCTTACAGAGAGGTCCCACAGAAGGGGATTGGCTACAGCCCTTTTGAACTTTTGTTTGGACATCCTGTAAGGGGACACCTATGTCTAGTGAAGGAAGGATGGGAGTTACCCCTCAAAAAGCCTAAAAAAGACATAGTGGACTATGTACTTGGTCTCCGCTCCAGGATGGCTGAGTATATGAAGAAGGCTTCTAAAACCCTTGAGGCTAGCCAAGAACTTCAAAAATCTTGGCATGACCAAAAGGCTGTGCTTGATGAGTACCAACCAGGACAGAAGGTGTGGGTATTGGAGTCAGTGGCCCCAGCAGCACTCCAGGACAAATGGTCTGGACCCCACACCATTGTTGAGAAAAAGGGAGAGGTTACCTACTTGGTGGACCTAGGCACTCCCAGGAGCCCCCACAGGGGGCTCCATGTCAACAGACTTAAAGCATATGTTGACAGGGCAGACATGGGCTTGCTCAGGGCTACAGATGAGGGGCAGGAGGAAGAGAGTGACCCTCTCCCAGACCTGTTGTCTCAGAACCCTGACGATGGTTCAGTTGATGGTGTGGCCTTAGCTGGCAGCCTCACTGGCCAGCAGCAACAGGACTGCAGACAAGTTCTACAGTCTTTTAGACATATGTTTTCACTAACACCTAGTCATACTAACTGGTGCACCCATGAGGTGGGCACTGGTGACAGTCTGCCTGTGAAGAATAAGACCTACAGGCAACCTCACCATGTCAGGGACTGTATAAAGACTGAGGTGCAAAAGATGCTGGAACTGGGAGTAATTGAGCCATCATAGAGCCCATGGGCCAGCCCAGTAGTCCTTCTACCAAAACCTCACACCCAAGATGGTAAGAGAGAGATGATGTTCTGTGTGGACTACAGAGGTCTCAATGCTGTCACTAGGACAGATGCTGACCCAATTCCAGGAGCAGATGAGCTCATTGACAGATTGGCTTCTGCCAAGTTTTTGAGCACATTTGATTTGACAGCTGGCTATTGGCAAATCAGGTTAGCCAAGGATGACAAGGCCAAAACTGCTTTCTCAACCCCAGGAGGTCATTATCAATTTTTGGTGATGCCCTTTGGTTTGAAGAATGCACCTGCCACTTTCCAAAGGTTGGTGAACCAAGTCCTCACTGGGTTGGATGACTTTTGTGCAGCTTATCTAGATGATATTGCTGTCTTCAGCTCCACCTGGGAGGATCACCTGATACACCTGAAGAAGGTTTGGAGGCCCTGCAGAAGGCAGGCTTAACTATCAAGGCAACAAAGTGCCAGATAGGGCAGAGTAAGGTTGTGCACCTGGACCACCTTGTAGGTGGGGGCCAGGTTCAACCACCGGAGAGTAAGATCCAGACCATCAAGGACAGGGCTCCTCCAACCACCCAGACACAGGTCAGAGCTTTCTTGGGCCTGTCTGGGTACTACAGAAAGTTTGTTAAGAACTATGGGTCCATTGTGACACCACTTAATGACTTGCCTTCCAAGAAGATGCCAAAGAAGGTTCAGTGGACAGTAAGCTGTCAACAGGCATTTGATGACCCGAAGAAGGCCATGTGCTCTGCACCTATCTTAAAGAGTCCTGACTACTCCAAAGAGTTTATTCTCCAAACAGATACTTCTGAGTTTATTTATTTATTTAGCTGTTTTATAACGCGCTCTGTTACTACCAGAGTATCCTGGCGCGAAAGGAAAAAACAAGCAGGTGGCCAAAAGAGAAAACAGAAATAATCTAATAGGCTAATCTAAAAAGGTGAGTTTTCAGTGCTTTCTTAAAAGGTACAAAATACTGAATTGATCTTGAGAACAATGGCAGGGTGTTCCAAGCAGAAGCCGCAAGGACAGCAATTGACTGGCCTCCAAGGCGCACTCGTCGAAAGCAAGGTACGCTCAACAAATTACGCTCATTGGAACGTAAAGATCGAGTGGGGGTGTAGCGGCTAAATCTTTTCTTCAGATAGGAAGGCCCAAGATCATTGACTGCTTTAAATGATAGTGTCAGGATTTTAAAAGTAATCCTTTGTGATACTGGCAGCCAATGTAGTTCTTTCAGATAGATTTGTACACTCTCTCAACTGGGCACATTGCAGAGAAGTCTCGCCGTCGCATTTTGAATGATCTGTTATCTGGCGACTAGAAAAGCTGGAGTTCCGCTAAGAAGAGAGTTGGCATAGTCGAGCCGTGATAGTATTAGGGCCCTCGCGACCGATTCTCTTGCCGAAGAAGGGAGATATGGAAAAAACTTTCTCATAGCCTTAAGAGACCAGAGTTGGGGGTGGGGGCTGTGCTTTCACAACTTAATGTAGATGGTCAAGACCAGACCATTGCTTTTATTAGCAGAAGGCTGAACCCTAGAGAGAAACGTTGGTCAGCCATTGAGAGGGAGGCCTTTGTTGTGGTGTGGGCCCTGAAGAAGTTGAGCCCATACTTATTTGGCACTCACTTCAAGATTCAGACCGACCATAAGCCCCTCTTGTGGCTAAATCAGATGAAGGGTTAAAACCCCAAACTGCTCAGGTGGTCCATTTCCCTACAGGGGATGGACTTTACAGTGGAGCACAGACCAGGGACTGACCATGTCAATGCAGATGGTCTCTCCAGGTACTTCCACTTAGAACATGAAGACACAACTGGTCAAGGTTAGTCTAATGTCCCTGCGTTGGGGGGGGGGGGGTTGTGTAGGAGAGTAGGGTCAGCTTTCCTATGGTCACCCCACTTTTTTCTTTTTGCTTCACTGGTTTTCAACTTAATGTGGCTGTGGGCCTGCTAATCAGACCCACAGCCCAGCTGCTCTCTCTCTAAATTCACTACAATGTACTTTAGGTGCATTACCAATTGGATACTGGGTCACCTTATGATCCCCTGTACAGTGTACTATAGGTACCCAGGGCATAGGAGCATCCAAGGCCTACCAGGGGCTGCAGCATGTATTATGCCACCCCTGGCTGGCCACTTACATTGACACAACTGGCTGACCACTCAGCTGGGGCAAGGTTGTGTAATCACCCCTTGCTTAGATATAGTATACCTATCTAGACACATATACACCTATAAGTCACTCCTATGGCAGGCCTTAACAATCCTGTAGGCAGAGTGCTTGGTTTTATGTGAGATGGTGCTCTAGCATGAGCTGAGCCTGTCTGCAGCTTTCGGAACTATGTTGTTATAGCTGTTCTAGGATATTGCCATACCATATACTCTTAAGTGCATTATGAACCTCGCGGTTAAATGCTAACTCTGGTTTGGCTTTATCAAAACATGTCGAGTAAGATGTCAAATGATTTGGAATACTACCCCCTCGCCAGTTCTGGCGACGGGGGTAGCATTCCACCCTTCTAGAGGGAGAAGACATGTTGTTCCTACTATTCCCGGTTAAAGTTAACCAGAGCCTCAGCATCACAAAAAGGATGCTGCTGCCACAGACACAACTGTCTGACCTCCTGCTGCTGGGAGTCCTTCCAACGAGGGAGGCTTGGACAATAGGTTTCCTGTGTTGGGAGGTGCTAGCACCACCCCAGACAGGCTCTTGTGTATTAGGGCAGGGAGGACTGAAAGAAATGAGACATCGCCTTTGGTCATCTCGGACTGCGCTGTTGGAAGTGCGCTGTGCCTGTATCGAATATCCCTGATTGAGCTTCTGTGGCGGTGGTGAGTGCAGGGCTGCGAGCGAGGGCAGGCGAGGACTACCAGTCCCAGGAGCGCCTGACCCTCGGCATCATCATCAGCTGACCCGCTCTCCCTGCTGGCTCCTCCCCCGCCTCAGCGCAGCTAAAACCAGCGCGTCAGTTTCCTTGTCGGATTGCTTCCTATTGCCTTTGCATATTGTAGAAGGAGTTCTGGACTGCGAGCACGCTGGAGCAGCTCTTCCTGTAACCTTCAAACTCTACTCCTCGCGGAACCCGCTCCGCGGGTCCCGCATCGCCTTTGGTCATCTCGGACTGCGCTGTTGGAAGTGCGCTGTGCCTGTATCGAATATCCCTGATTGAGCTTCTGTGGCGGTGGTGAGTGCAGGGCTGCGAGCGAGGGCAGGCGAGGACTACCAGTCCCAGGAGCGCCTGACCCTCGGCATCATCATCAGCTGACCCGCTCTCCCTGCTGGCTCCTCCCCCGCCTCAGCGCAGCTAAAACCAGCGCGTCAGTTTCCTTGTCGGATTGCTTCCTATTGCCTTTGCATATTGTAGAAGGAGTTCTGGACTGCGAGCACGCTGGAGCAGCTCTTCCTGTAACCTTCAAACTCTACTCCTCGCGGAACCCGCTCCGCGGGTCCCGCATCGCCTTTGGTCATCTCGGACTGCGCTGTTGGAAGTGCGCTGTGCCTGTATCGAATATCCCTGATTGAGCTTCTGTGGCGGTGGTGAGTGCAGGGCTGCGAGCGAGGGCAGGCGAGGACTACCAGTCCCAGGAGCGCCTGACCCTCGGCATCATCATCAGCTGACCCGCTCTCCCTGCTGGCTCCTCCCCCGCCTCAGCGCAGCTAAAACCAGCGCGTCAGTTTCCTTGTCGGATTGCTTCCTATTGCCTTTGCATATTGTAGAAGGAGTTCTGGACTGCGAGCACGCTGGAGCAGCTCTTCCTGTAACCTTCAAACTCTACTCCTCGCGGAACCCGCTCCGCGGGTCCCGCATCGCCTTTGGTCATCTCGGACTGCGCTGTTGGAAGTGCGCTGTGCCTGTATCGAATATCCCTGATTGAGCTTCTGTGGCGGTGGTGAGTGCAGGGCTGCGAGCGAGGGCAGGCGAGGACTACCAGTCCCAGGAGCGCCTGACCCTCGGCATCATCATCAGCTGACCCGCTCTCCCTGCTGTCTCCTCCCCCGCCTCAGCGCAGCTATAAATCTCCCTCCTGGTACAGCAACGCGGGAGCGCGCGGGAGGGCGCCGGGAGAAGCCCGGGACAAGGGCGGGACCGTCTGAGGCCGTCAGAGGCTGAAGTAGGCTGGGCTGGGCCCTCTCCCTTTGATTTCTGGTATTATTTAGTTCGTCATTGTTTCTATAGGCTTGTGTTGTACCTTAGGGTTCTGAATTGTTTTTTATAGTTTGCTCTTTGTGTAAACTAGTCTCATGACGGCTAAAAAACTGCGTTCTGGACGCGTTCTAGTAGGGAGATCTGGGTCTAAAACGAAATCTAACCCTTTACGTAATAAAATTACTTCCTCCATGCAATTGAAAGGCCAGTGTCAGCTTTTCAATTTATGGGACAAAGGGAAAGATAAGTCGATTGAGCTGCAGCCCCCGAGCGAAATTCCAGAATACAATGTTTCGGAGCCTGCTAATATGGTTATTAATGTTTCCTCTAGCCTGAGTTTGGTTCCTAGTCAATCCTTGTTTATTCCTGCTAGCCCCGAAATAGTAAGGGGCTCGCCTTTGACTTCAAACAAATCGCAATTGAAACTGAATTCTCTTCTTGAATCTTCGGGTTATAAGGTTTCAAAGCCCGACAGTATTGCCCCCCCCCAAGCGTCTCCTATGGAAGTTCCTAAAGTTATAGTGAACACTAGCCCTTTGTCAGTTTTGCCAGTTAAACCTCCTGCCCTAGGAAGTGATTTTACATTACCTGACATTGATCTAACAGCTCATAGGGATCGGTTGAGATCCCAACAGGGGAAATCTAGGGGTATCCCAAATTCAGATGAAGTTATAACAATTTCAAGTACAGGTCCTCTAAGTAGTACACCCTCTAATAAATTAGATTTTTCCCTTGCTCAACTAAACTTTACTTCTTGTTCTGGCCCCATTTTGAACAATTTAGCTGACGGTTCTCCTAGTATTAATGGAAGGTTAATCTCTAATTCATTGTCCTCTTTGGAATCTATATTATCTTCGATCCTGAGCCTACTTGAAAAATTTGTTGGAGGTTCTGAGTGTATTTTTGACACGGTAACTCAAATTTTGCAAGTTCTCTTGCAGAGTAAGAATGGTCCAGTGTCAGATCGCCCTCCAACATCTGCTACTCTGATGGAGTTTCCCAAAAAGAGTTTTCCTTGTGCGCAAGCAGTATTGGATTTAGCTCATTCTCCTCTCCCGACGGAAGGCCAAAAAGCAATGAATCCAGTAGCGCTACCAGCTGACCCTAAGATTTCCAATGTGGTTTCGGCTGGTGCTAATTGTATAGCTTCCATTAGTGATAAGATAGAGGTAGTATCTACATCCCCAGTCAACCATAAAATTGAAACCCCTTCTCTCTTCCCCATATTCTCCTTACAGTTAAACAAAGAGGAGGAGATCCTTAAAGCAAATTCTGGAATGGTAGAAAAATCGATTTCCCCAAAACTCAAAAAGATTAGAATAAAGAAGAGAAAACCCATTCGAAGATTCTCTAAAAAAAGACAGAGAAAACTTCTATTTGATAAGAGTGTGGAACCAATTCTAGAAGATCCCCCTCAGGCTGAGCAGGCTTCTACCCCTCAGGAAGATAGGATTGCTTCCCCTAAAATGGAACTCCCGTCTACAGGTTTAGGTCCCATAAGTTTTACTAACCCTTTCCTTCCCAAGGTCACCTCTCCTTCCGTTAACCCTTTCCTTTCTTATTTCAATCCTTCAGCAAGGCCTCTCCAAGTCGCTCCCAAGGTTACTTCTCTCTCTGTTAATCCTTCCCTCTCTTCTCTCAATCCTTCAGCAAAGCCCTTCCAAGATGCTCCCTCAATTGTAGTCATTCCTCCTAAAGAAAAAATAAATGTAGATACTTTGTTTCTTGATTTTTCTCCCTTATTTGAACCCGATTTAATTCTAAATAGATCTGCCCTACTTATTTGTTTCAAAGAGATTGAAAGTTTAAAATTAATTCAAACGTCTGATTTGGACGTAGTTTTCCTTCTTAACTCTTTGTTAGGGAGATCCATAAGATTCACAAGGGTGAAATTTCAATCTAAAGTTGTGTTAAACCTTATTCTACAGTGGGCAGAGGAATTACAAATTAGAGGGATAGATGTTACACCATACTTTGGGGAAAAACGAAATCAAAGTACTCCTTCCATCTTGTCATCACCCTCCAATACAGGTTTAATGTTGTCGGATTGGTCTAGTTCTAGATCGGAGGATCTAAAAATATGTGTGTCCAGGAATGAAAGGCAAGTTTCATATAAAAATCCTCCTCTTAAACAAACTGTGAAGGATGATCAGTCTAAATGGAGTTGGTTACCTGGAGTTTTAGCGAGTAAATCTGCTCCCTGCCCCAAACCGCATTCAAATTTTTAACAGAGAGCTGAAGCTCATCTCATGGAATACTGCAGGTTTTAAAGATCATAAGGAGAAACTGTGCTTCTTGCATTCCCAAAAGGCAGATATAATCTGTTTACAAGAAACATGGGTGGAAGGTAGATTAGCTCTAGAAAAAGATTACTATGTCTTGGAAAACAGCGCAACCTCCTCCAGACGAGGCCACGCAAAGGGAGGTATAGCATGCTTGCTAACAAATAGAATAAAATGGAACTACGCACATTATCTCGATCCAGGGAAATTGTTCCAAGCAATAACCTTAAAAGATGTATTCGAGGATTGCCCTAATAGATCGCTGGTTGTGATAAATATCTACATTCCCCCAAACAGTTGCTGTAATGATGGTCTAAATACACTGTTTTCTTTTTTAACTAAAACGATGGATACTTCCCCGTCTCCTCATGTATTAATGCTTGGGGATTTGAACTGCAATATATCCAATTGTGGGTTGGATTTGTTTAGAAACATCCACAGGGAAGAGTCCTTAAATATACCATCGGCCCAGTTACCCGCTAAAATTAAAACTAACAAAAGAGGCAAACTTGTCCTAGAAGGTCTACATAAAGTTGATTGTTTAATAGTAAATGGGAGGCTCCCTTCCGACACTCCGGCAGCTTTCACGCATAAATCAAATAAGGGAAAATCTATTATCGACTATGTTATGGCAGATTATGCTTTATTTTCCCAGTTGAAAGATATGAAAGTCATTGAGTCTAACCTTAGTGACCATAATGCGTTGATGCTTACTGTCTCTGTCAGTCTCCCGAAAGTGGATCCTTGGAGTATGGATACGGACCTGGTGAATTTTGACTCCAACTCAGGGAAATGCTTCTGGAATTTTCGCTCATTTGAAAGTTTGGTGTCCCTTTTGAATTTAACTGTTGAGAGTTTATCTCTCTGGGAAGGGAGAGAGCTGTTGGGATTTGCTAACTTTTTAGAATCGGTAACCTCCATAGCGAAAAAGAAACCCTGTGTGAAACAATCTTTTGCAGTCCCTCATCCCCTACGGGCTATAAATATAGAAATAAATAAAATTATAAGGGGGCAATTTTAGTTTTTTTACCCAAGAAGCCAAGCACAAGTTGTCAATTTTAAAAAGAAGGAGAGTTAGGCTTAAGGCTCGTTTAAAACGCAATAAGGAAGACGCTCTTTGGATACAACTGAGGGAAGCTTCTTATAACGGCCAAGCCAAGACTTTCTGGTCTTTAATCGGCAAAGGTTGTGGTACCAGAGCCAGTCCCACTCCCATCGCCATTCAGGAACAGATGTGGGTCCAATATATCGAGAATCTGTACAGTAACAATAATCCACAAGTATACAAAGTGGAATTTAATAATGTCTCACGTGTATTTGATTGTCCATCGGAAAAGGAAATCAAATTTGCTATTAGGAATATGCGTTCCTCTGGTGCGATGGGTCCAGACAAAGTCCCAATCTCTGTATTAAAACAACTGAGTGAACTTTGGAGCAAAATCCTCTTTCCAGTGTTTAAATTTTGCTTTTCCAGTGGAACAGTCCCCCCCTCCTGGAAAGGAAGTATCATTGTTCCTTTATATAAAAAAGGGGCAAGAGATCTTCCCCAAAATTATCGTCAGATCGCTTTGCTTGATGCCATCGGTAAGGTTTTCGCAAAATGTATTCTTACTTTAATGAACCAATGGGTAATTGAGTTTAAAATCCTCCCTATTGAACAAACAGGTTTCAGACAAAATCACGGAACTCTAGATAACTTGACGGCATTACAAGTTATCACGGAAAAATATGTGAAAGTCCGTGGTGGGCAGGTATATGGCGCTTTTATTGACTTCTCCACCGCATTTGATAAAGTGGATAGAATACTGCTGTGGAGAAAGTTATTTGATTTAGGTATGCCCCCCTTCCTTATTAAGTTAATTTGCGCCCTATACTCTGATACCTGGTGTAGAGTTCTACTGGGAGGTGAATGTGGTTTATCTAAAATAATTCCTACTTTTAACGGGTTAAAGCAAGGTTGCCTTCTGGCTCCTTTGCTGTTTTCCCTTTATACAGTTGATTTACCCGTTGCCCTCTCAGCCTGCGCTGGTATTGACCCGTCTTTGGGTGGAGTTCCAATTGCATGCCTTATGTATGCAGATGATATCTTGATTTTGGATCTCACCCCGAAGGGCTTGAATAATCGTTTGCAAGCGCTTTCTGAATACGCTGAAAACCATTTCCTATTGATAAATACGGCAAAAAGTAAAGTGATGTGTTTCTCTGGTAGGAAGAAACCTAAATTCCCTAATTTTCCTTGGGTTGTGGGGGGTCAAAAATTGGAAATTGTGAAATCCTACACCTTCCTTGGCAAAATTGTCACAAATAATCTAAGTGACAAAGCACATATAGACAATAACTCCTGGAAGGCTATTTCACAGGGAAAGAGTTTAGTCTCCCGGTATAAAGCCACAGGTAGAAGGCATTTTTCTATTCTTTTAGATGTATTCAGAGCGAAAGTTCCTGCCTCCCTGTTATATGGAATAGAGTTAATTGATCTAAAAAAGTGGAGTTTTTTAAACTCAGCGGAAGGGAAAATTTTGCGTAGTTTACTGTCTGTTAGTACAGCAAATTCGACGGCTTCCCTGAGACAGGAGCTTGGTATACGTAGTAGCTGGGTTCAAGGTTTGGCCAGTATTATACGTTGGGTAGTAGGTATAGCAAAAAGTGAGTCTAACACCTTAAGACATCTTATAAAAAATGAATTACTGGGAAACTTTAATGACTATTCCTTGATTGTAAAAAATTTCAGATTTGCCGTGGCACAATTGAAATTGGATAAAGAGATTTTATTTTCTTTATCCTCTTATCAATTAAAAACCATCTTGAAGTCTGCCACATGGGAACTGGGGTTTAGTCTGGATAGAGATTCCCGACTGTTGAAAAAAGGTTGTACTCCTGTTATTGAGTCCTGTATTTTGCGGAAAGCTCAACCTTATATGTACTGGAACATCTCTCACGGCGTTAGACGCTTAGTGTACTTAATAAGACAAACTCTGCTTCCGTTGAAAGTTCTTTGTGCCAGATGGTATGGCCATTCGGCACTCTGTGATCTTTGTCAAATGTATGACCAGGACCTTGATCATGTTATTTTTGTTTGTCCTGCCCTGATGCCTCTTAGGCGTAGATGGTTAAGACCAATTTGCCTACAACTCAACATTTTATCAGCTTCTTCATTCCAGGCGGCCTTGATTAACCCACCTAATGAAATGTTTTGTTTTAAACTGTACAGTTTCTTTAAATGTTTTTTGGACCTGTATTAAGATGTTAATTTTTTAGTATTGTTAAATGACATCTTTTGTGCTTCTTGTTTTTGTATGTATATCCTTGCTTTTATGTGGACCTCATAAAGAGTTCCTTTATCATAATAAATAAACTTGAACTTGAGACACTGCCTGGGGCACACAAGGTGTCCCATGCATGGTCCACTCCAGCCCCAGCTCTGGCGCAAAACTGGACAAAGGGAAAGGGGTCTTCCTTGGTACCACCCATAGGAGGGACCTAGCAAGTAATCCAGCCCCTAGATTTGGTATATAGGTAGGAGCTGAGTCCCAAAACTTTAGATTAATCCTGACTGAAACTCTGAAACGAAACTCTGGACCTTCGACGATCTACTTTGCAAGAAGACGACTGAAGAATCTCCCTTGTGGTCAAGGAGTGACCACCCTACACAAGCAGGCACCATCCAACGATCAACTGCTTGCTTTGTTGACGCTCCCGCCAGAGCCCGAGCACAGAGCCTGACGAGAACCAAACTTCCAGACATCCAACAGCCCGATCCACAGTCCCAGCGGAGCTGAGACCAGTGGAGGCGACGAGAGATGTGGGACCGGCCATCTTGAAAAGTCTGCGACTTGCTAATTGTGCAGCACCCGAGGCACCCTCGAAGCTGTGCACTGGGGATTGATAAGCCCCAACCCGAGCATCATCTGCACAAAAAGATCAGCCCTGCACACTCCACGAGTTCTGCGTGGGGCCCTTCTGCATTTTCCTGCTTGACGCGTCTGCCCGGTCACTTGCTCGTTGGCTAGTGGCCATCTTGGCGACGAACCTTTGAATTTGCACTACTGGTCTGGTTGCTCCAGACTGGCCCTTGCTTCCCTCAAAAGTAGCAGCCCCTCAGACTTTGCTGGTCTGAGTAAGAAGCCTACTTAATTTTCTGCGTGGGTTGCCTTTGCCAAGGCTTGTCGACTCCAATCCTGAAGCCGACACCGCTGACAGCGAGAGCCTTTGTGAGACAGTCCGTGCCTGACTCCTGGTTGTCATTGACGACTCCTGGTCCACGTGGCTGCAGAAAAGCTTCACGACAGCACCTGATTGCTTCACGACATCGCCTGGTTACTTCCTGGTTCCTTCCTGGTCACTGGCTAGTGACCCAGACTCTGTCCCCTCTGCTTTCAGGTCCTCTTCATCTTCGATCCACCCGGCCACTTCTCTCCTGGTCGCCTGCAGCATCTTTCTTCCAGGCTCCATAGGATTCAACAACGAAACCCCACACACTTTGACACCTATGCACCCGCTTCCTGTGGGTGAGGTAACGCGTGTACTCCGGTGCTCCTGTGGGTATTTACTATCCAACTGTCTAGGTTTCAAAAAACGTTCACCGAGTCCAGTCAGAAGTGCCCTAAAAGAACTAGTTTCCATCTTTTACATTCCCATTCATTCTCTATGGTAACACGCGTGTGTGTTTAGACACTGCACACACATCCCGTGGGCCTCCTGCTTCCTAACTCTTGGTAGTTCAGCGTAGCCCCAGCGATTCCCTAGGCCCTAAGCCTATTCACTTTTCGTGTAGTGGTCCGTATACCAGTATTTTAGTATATGGTTCAGCGTGCCCCTAGGGCCCTACTGTATTTTGTGCAACTTATTGTATTTTAATTGAATATCTTGTATTGTGCTTGTGCCTCTGACCTCATAAAGAGTTCACAGGGGTTGTCTAGAATTAAATAACATATATATTTTATATATATCCTGTGTGGTGTCCTTTCATTTGGTATTAAAGGGGTTACAAATGGTAAAACAGCTGGCTTCATATGCCCTCTTGAGTTTAGCCTAAGACTGCTTTGTCCATGCTACCACTAGGATAGCTGGTCTATAAGGTTGACTTTACAACCATCACCATAAGGGTTGTTTGGACTGGTGCAAGGTGTTCACTAGAATAGTGAGCATCATATACCAGGCCAACTTCTCACATTGGTGTGCAGCGGTTGGGATTTGAGCTTGCTGTTGTTTTACCAATTGTAATCTTTGCAATATCATTTGAAAGATCACACAGGTACCTATAGGTACATATAAAACAAGATTAGAATACTTAAGTTCTACTGAACTTAGTGGTTGTAGAGCAAAGGGCCTAGCACACCCTGCCTACAACTCCTAGAGAGGTTTAGTAGGAAAACACTTAGTGTAGGTAGGTGCATACACCCACACCTCACTAGAGCAATGTCTGGCACAGAAGAGTCCAGTGGACTTCCACCTGTGGAGAGTGACCCTCCCAGGGCACCATCCAAATTTAATATCCTCGGTTTCAAGGAACTGAGACACTTGTGTACCACAAGAAAGCTGAAACAAAGGTCTAACCCTACACTTCAGCAACTCCTAGAGCTCTTTGATGAGTCTGAAGCTCTAAAAGCCTCTGACACAGACCCTACAGGGGATGCAGACGAGGCCCTACCATCTTCAGATGATGCCACTGACCCCCCTATCATAGATGATGATGAGGATGGGGTTGAGGAAGAATCTGAGGAAGAGGTAGACAGCAAGGTACCAGTCAGGAGACTTAGCCAGGTTAACCTAAGCCACTTTGGGGCTGAGAATGGGACAGCCCCATTCAGGCCTTCAAGTGGGCTTAATAAGAGGTATAGGAGAGAAAGTTCTCGCTTAAGTGAGCCTCTCCACTCCAATGCTTCTAGGGGTTCTCAGAGGGAAATGACTTCTCCTTAGAGGAGAGAACACCAGGCTAGGATGGGGGAAGTTCAATCTCAGAATTGAGAGAGAGTAACTTGCCCTAGCCAAGGAAAAACTTGCTTTTGAGAGAGAAAGGAAGTTAGGTGGGCTAGAGCCCACTGGTGGCAGCAGTATCCCTAAGGATAAAGACAGGACCTATGAAAATAGAAACCTGAGTAAGATTGTGCCACCCTCCATAATTGGGGATGACATCCACAAGTGGATAACTGCTTTGGAGAGTGCCTGCAAAGCACAACAGGTACCCCAAAGTCAGTGGGTAGCAATCTTGTGGCTCTCCTTTTCAGAAAAAGGTAGAGATAAGCTCCTCACAGTTAGTGATGGGGATGCTAACAACTAGACTATCCTGAAGAGTGCTCTGATTGATGGGTTTGGCGTAACCACTGAACAGTACAGGTTAATGTTCAGAGATACCCAGAAGACACAGACTCAGGACTGGACTGATTTTGTTGATTGTGCCACTATGGCTCTGGAAGGCTGGTTGTTGGGAAGTAAAGTTAAGAACTATACAGGATTGTATAATTTGATCATGAGAGAGCAAATCATTAACAAATGTCAGAACCAGTTGTTGCATCAACACCTGATTGACTCAGATCTGACCTCTCCCCAAGAATTGGGAAAGAGGGCAGATAAGTGGGTCAGAACCAGGGTTAAGCAGGAAAACCAGGTCCTACGGTGGTGATAAGAAAAAGGCAGACCAGAAGGGTGGAGATCAGAAACAAAAAGACCAGAAGTCTTCTACAGGGCCCCAAAAGTCCAATGAGGGTGGGGGGTCCCAAACTTCAAAGAATAAGAAGAAAGATGGCCAAAGAAAACCTTGGTGTAATGTATGTAAATCCACTAGTCACTGGACCAGTGACTGCACCAAGAAAGATTCAGCCCCTATCACTGCTGCCCCTAAGGCAACTGCACCCCCTAGTTCAGCTGGCAGTGGTAGTTCTCAACCCAAGGTTATAGTAGGGTTAACCCTGGGAACTGAGATGGTTTCTTGCCTAGTCAGAATACCAACTCAGGCTGTTCTAGTCTGTGATGTGGACATGGCTATGTCCTCTACTGTGAGTCCCAATACTCTGGGCAAGTACAGACAGACACCTTTGATAAATAACAAAGTGGCTCAAGCATACAGGGAAACATGTGCCAGTGTCACAATGGTGACACCTAACTTTGTGGACCCTGGACAGATTGTACTGGGCGATAATTACCTAGTGACCAATGCTAGCAATGTCACTACTACACATAGTTTGGCAATTGTTAATTTCTCCTGGGGAAGGGTAACTGGCCTCAAAAGAGTTGTGGTAAGTGCAGATCTCCCCGTTGAATGTCTGTTGGGCAATGACCTTGAATCCTCACAATGGTCAGAAGTGGAGTATAGGACTCATGCAGAGATGTTAGGTATAGCATCACATGTCCTTACTGTGACCAGGTCATAGGCCAAAAAGTGCCTCACTAAACAGGCCTTGGATCCTGAAACTATGGACCAAGTGCCTCCCAAGAGAAAGAGCAGTAGGGTAAAGGCAGTGCTTTCCCCCCTACCTACAAGTGAAGATCAGCCTTCACAGGAAGCTGATTTTGAGACCTCTGAGGGAACTGTCCCAGAAGAGCTTGAACCTGACCAGGTTGAGTTTCTTGGTACAGGGGGACCTTCAAGGGCAGACTTGAGGCAGGCACAGTTAGACTGTTCCTCTCTTGAACCCCTCAGACAGCAAGCTGCTACTAAGGCTGCTGGGAATGCTTCAGGTACCCACAAAGTGTACTGGGATGAAGGACTCCTTTATTCTGAGGCTAGAGACCCCAAGCCTGGTGCTTCCAGGAGGTTGGTTATACCTCAGTCCTTTAGGGGGTTCCTTCTTACCTTAGCCCATGATATTCCTTTAGCAAGACACTTGGGCTAGAACAAGACTTGGGACAGGCTTGTCCCTCACTTTCACTGACTCCATATGTCAGAAGATACCAAGGAGTTTTGTCGCTCCTGAGTAACCTGCCAAGCCAGTGGCAAAGCAGGTGGCACCACAAAGACCCCCCTGATACTACTACCTGTGGTGGGGGTACCCTTTGAAAGACTTGGGATATACATTGTTGGACCAATGGATCCCCAAACAGCATCTGGGCACAGATTTATACTGGTGGTAGTGGATCATGCCACCAGGTATCCAAAGGCTATTCTCCTAAGGACCACAACAGCTCCTGTTGTGGCAAGAACCCTCATGGGAGTTTTCAAAAGAGTGAGCTTTCCGAAGGAGGTAGTATCCGACAGAGGAGCAAACTTTATGTCAGGATATTTGTCTGCAATGTGGAAAGAGTGTGGTATAAATTATAAATTCACTACTCCCTACCATCCGCAGTGCAATGGACATGTTGAAAGGTTCAACAAGACCTTGAAGGGTATGATCAAGGGTTTACCTGAAAAGCTTAGGCGAAGATGGGACATCCTTCTACCCTGCCTTCTGTTTGCTTACAGAGAGGTCCCACAGAAGGGGATTGGCTACAGCCCTTTTGAACTTTTGTTTGGACATCCTGTAAGGGGACCCCTATGTCTACTGAAGGAAGGATGGGAGTTACCCCTCAAAAAGCCTAAAAAAGACATAGTGGACTATGTACTTGGTCTCCGCTCCAGGACGGCTGAGTACATGAAGAAGGCTTCTAAAAACCTTGAGGCTAGCCAAGAACTTCAAAAAGCTTGGCATGACCAAAAGGCTGTGCTGACTGAGTACCAACCAGGACAGAAGGTGTGGGTGTTGGAGTCAGTGGCCCCAGCAGCACTCCAGGACCAATTGTCTGGACCCCACACCATTGTTGAGAAAAAGGGAGAGGTCACCTACTTGGTGGACCTAGGCACTCTCAGGAGCCCCCCCAGGGTGCTCCATGTCAACAGACTTAAAGCATATGTTGACAGGGCGGACATGGGCTTGCTCATGGGTACAGATGAGGGGCAGGAGGAAGAGAGTGACCCTCTCCCAGACCTGTTGTCTCAGAACCCTGACAATGGTTCAGTTGATGGTGTGGCCTTAGCTGGCAGCCTCACTGGCCAGCAGCAACAGAACTGCAGACAAGTTCTACAGTCTTTTAGACATATGTTTTCACTAACACCTAGTCAGACTAACTGGAACACCCATGAGGTGGACACTGGTGACAGTCTGCCTGTGAAGAATAAGACCTACAGGCAACCTGACCATGTCAGGGACTGTATAAAGACTGAGGTGCAAAAGATGCTGGAACTGGGAGTAATTGAGCCATCATAGAGCCCATGGGCCAGCCCAGTAGTCCTTGTACCAAAACCTCACACCCAAGATGGTAAGAGAGAGATGAGGTTCTGTGTGGACTACAGAGGTCTCAATGCTGTCACTAGGACATATGCTCACCCAATTCCAAGAGCAGATGAGCTCATTGACAGATTGGCTTCTGCCACGTTTTGGAGCACATTTGATTTGATAGCTGGCTATTGGCAAATCAGGTTAGCTAAGGATGACAAGGCCAAAACTGCTTTCTCAACCCCAGGAGGTCATTATCAATTTGTGGTGATGCCCTTTGGTTTGAAGAATGCACCTGCCACTTTCCAAAGGTTGGTGAACCAAGTCCCCACTGGGTTGGATGACTTTTGTGCAGCTTATCTAGATGATATTGCTGTCTTCAGCTCCACCTGGGAGGATCACCTGATCCACCTGAAGAAGGTTTTGGAGGCCCTGCAGAATTAAAAGACCTACCTATCAAGGCAACAAAGTGCCAGATAGGGCAGAGTAAGGTTGTGCACCTGGGCCACCTTGTAGGTGGGGGTCAGGTTCAACCACCGGAGAGTAAGTCCAGACCATCAAGGACTGGGCTCCTCCAACCACCCAGACACAGGTCAGAGCTTTCTTGGGCCTGTCTGGGTACTACAGAAAGTTTGTTAAGAGCTATGGGTCCATTGTGACACCACTTAATGACTTGACTTCCAAGAAGATGCCAAAGAAGGTTCAGTGGACAGTAAGCTGTCAACAGGTATTTGATGACCTGAAGAAGGCCGTGTGCTCTGCACCTATCTAAAAGAGTCCTGACTACTCCAAAGAGTTTATTGTCCAAACAGATACTTCTGAGTTGGGGGTGGGAGCTGTGCTTTCACAACTTAATGTAGATGGTCAAGACCAGCCCATTGCTTTTATCAGCAGAAGGCTGACCCCTAGAGAGAAACGTTGGTCAGCCATTGAGAGGGAGGCCTTTGTTGTGGTGTGGGCCCTGAAGAAATTGAGACCATACTTATTTGGCACTTGTTAGAAACGGGACCCTGGCCGGCCAAGACTCGCGTCGAGGTCAGTCAGGGATCGCCATTTCTAAGGGTCAGGGCAAGGGAGTCACACACCAAGGTAACCCCCACTCGCCCTCTAGGTAACGTGGCGCGAGCAGTCAAGGTTAAACTCGGAGGCGATGTAAGTTAAGTATTTGCGCACGCACCCCAGCAACAACAACCAAAGGCCCACCACAAAGGAAAACTCCACACAAGGTTATATGAAAAATAGCCTTTGTATTATAATAAATATACATCAGATAAAACACACATCTTGTTACACTGTGCCAACAGGCACGGGCGGAATTTACAAGGGATATTGCACAGGACAGGGCCACTGGGACCACTGTCAGGGGTATCAGCACTTTTAGAAGCAATACTTTCAGTAATAGCACTTTAGAAAGTAAAATCAGTGTAGCACACAATATAAAAGTAGAGCATACAACCAGTAATCACTGGTAACAGGACCTCACTAGCACCACCTGTACTAGGGAGAAAACAACCACCTACATGTCACACTACCTGTAGGGGTGCAAGGATAAAACACATGATGCATTAACATTCAGAGGTGAATAAACAATAACAATTGCGCCAAACTCACAAGTCACCACCTGTGACTGTCCCGGTGTCCCAATGTCAGGGCCTAAACGTGGCAGTTGCCCACAAAGTGCTGGGCAACTGGAGCAGGGAAAGTTAGGGCAACGTTGGAGCCTCTCTGGGCTCAAAGAACCACCACTGTGGCACTGGCGAACCTCTCTCAGGCTCTTAACCAAATAAGGGTGCTGCTGAGCCTCTCGGGGCTCCAGCAACAAAAGGTGCAGCCTCGCTGGGCTGTGGGGTCCCTCGCTCTGGGGACTCAAAGGGATGATGCCTGCCAAGAGCCTCGCTGGGCTCTACATCAACTGGTGCCCCCGGGGCACCTCGGGGCTCAAAAGGAATACAGAACGGGCTCCTCTCAGTGGAGCGGCCCTCCCTCAATGGGGCCGCTCGCAGGACACACCGAACCCGCCCTCGCACTCACCGGCTGTCTTCGCCGCAGCGCGGGACTTCTCTCCCCTCGGGGACGGCGGGGCTCTTTCCTTCGCGTCTCTTGTCCCTCCGCTCCTCCAATGACGCGGCAGGGGGGGCTCGACCGCCTGGGCCAATCCCAGCGCGGCCGGGCTATGACGCGCCGGCTGCTTCCTCAGTCTCCCGCCTGGCCTCGTCAGGTGGCAATCCGCCTGACTTCCTCTGGGGCCGCCAATGGCAGCGCGGCCCTGGGGGTAGGGAGGCGGGACTTCCGGGTCGCCGCGGGCAGCGCGGCGGCTCGCTTTTAGGCAGGCAGGCGGGCTCCCATGTGATTCCAATAAATCACGGACGGGGCAATCAGATGCCGGGTGGGCACCGGCCTCCAAGGAAATCCTCAAAACGGGCACAATGAAGCGCTCTCAAGTGCCACGGACAGGAGAGCAGCGCTCTCAGCGCGATGAGCAAAATCAAGCGCTTCCAAGCGCTAGGCAGGCGATTTCAGCGCTCCCAGCGCTGAAGGGCAGAGAGCAGCGCTCTCAGGCTGCAGGCAAAAAAAAGGCCACAAAGATACTGAAATCAAATGGGTAATACTCGAAAAAATTAGAGAACAGATGAGATTAGGAAACAGTACCAAAAAACGAAAATTACAAGAGCAGTGGTTCATTGTAAAATTTGACACTATCAAAAAGGGTCTAAATACCAGAGAAGACTGGGATAGCCTAATATAGTGACAGAACTCTAACAGGGAGATCGGGTCCTATACATGTGTAGTACTGGCAGACATTTAATTATGTCGAAAACCCACGCAATAGACCAAATACTACACACTACAAATACTACACACCCTGTTTTCGAAGATCCTTAAGAGCGAACAACTTAATAGCGCAAAAAATATATATGCGGAGAAACAATATAACTAAATAGTAGAACTGAATCGAATAAAGCCCCAAAAAAAACCCTGTCCACCAAGCTTAGGGAGGATTCCTTATTATAATCTAACCAGGAACACCTTTTAGAAATGGCGCCCAGCAAACACGACAGCCTGAGCTTTAAGTCTTAAGCACTGATAGACCAGTGCAAAGTATCGGTCACATATTCCAACTACAACTAGGAGTCGCGTACATCCTCTACCGGGAATGAGACCTAAGTGTAGAGGTAAGGGAACAATAAAACGTAATTAAATCATTAAAAAGATTTAATTTGACATCAGAAACGAGAGAAAGGTAGAGGAATTTCGCACACCTTATATCAGGAATGACACCTAAATTTAGAGGGAAGGGAACAGCTTAACGAATTAAAATATTATTATATTTAATTCGGTACCCAAAACGAGATGAGGGTAGAGGCGACTGTGTGTATTTCAGGAAGCCTACTCCACTCAAACATGGCGCCCATAGTAGCAGGTAAACCCAGGGATTTAGGAACATGCGCAACGTAGCTTGCGACCACCGCAGCTGAAATGAATAAAGAGTGGTTCGCCAGCATATAAAAACACGGGGAACCAGGCACTCGAAAACAGAAGCAATTTATTGAAGCCGACATCGGAAGCAGACGTACCCGTGGGAGAAGTATCGAATTCCCCAGGCAAAGGTAAGCGGGAGGGAAATGCGAGTCTCTAGAAGGGTTAATGTGCACCTATAGCCAGGAAATTAGGCGCCTCCTGGCTAGTAGTAATCAGGGCTTTCCCCCCGAGAAAATAAGTGCAAGATACTATTCAGTAAGGAGGGTAGCACTTCCCTTACAAAGTGGGGAACAAAATTAAGAAATAAATAATAAAGAACTAAAGGGGGATAGGTGAATTATACTACACATCCAACAGTAGTAGTAATCAGGGCTTTCCCCCAGAGAAAATAAGTGCAAGATACTATCCAGTCAGAAGGGTAGCACTTCCCTTACAAAGTGGGGATCAAAATTAAGAAATAAATAATAAAGAACTAAAGGGTGATAGGTGAATTATACTACACATCCAACAGTAGTCAATGCTAGCTCCCAGCAGTAATGTACACCTCAAGTGGAGCAAAACGACTGTGTAACCTAATAAAATTAGAGTAAAAAAAATGTTGCCAGTTATGCTTGTATAGTAAAGATTGAAAACCCTGAACATTGAAAGTGCAAAAACATTTGCATTCTTTACATTTGAAACAGACCGGACATATCCACGTCCCAGCCTCCTACTCTTATCCAGAAGTGGGAGAGGCAGAAAAAAAGAAAAGATCACCACGGGTAAACGGCATCCCCTCACGGTGACAGGTATGTACAGAAGGGGTTAGAATTGTGCTATCTAGAGACATCCTCCCGCCTTTATAAAAACCTGCGGTTTTACCACTCTTACAGGAGTTCACCGCCTCCGTATCGTATCTTCAGAACGGCTCCACATATCCCTATGAAAAGCGGCCGCATAAGAAAACTCTGGGTATGTCAAATGTAGGGCTACTCTGTTGTAATAAATGATACCTGTAAAAGGGATGGTATGAGACAGCGAGAGATCCACCCAATAACCGCCAAAAATAATAGGATAATCTAAAATCTAATATTTTTTGATACAGGGTCCCATCATTTTAAACAGACCATAAGGATCATCCATCCACAGTACAAGGCACCCAAATTCAGTACGAGAATCACAAACAAAGGTAATCATACGAAATAAAAGTAACGTGTATAGATTAGTGAAGGCAATGGGAAAACTTTGACAAAAATATGCAACAAGGAATATAGATAAAACAATACACTTTTTTCAGACCGCAGATACCACAACGGTCGAGGCCAAATATCCAGGAACCCATAAGGTCTCCACGCCATCTTCTATACAAGAAAACCTCATTGTGGAAGGTTAGTTAAACTTGAGAGAATGAATGTTATGCATGCCTGGGTAAAATGGGATACTGACTGGTCACCAACTAGTCCATAACGGAGGGAAGTGAAACATAGAAGGATTAAGCGATATTCGCACTTGATGTCGAACAATAGAGACAGTATGTACAGAGCAATAGAGGTATGCAGTTAATAGACTTGGATAGAATAATAGATAGTTAACATACACCAAGGGGAGAGAAGATTAATTCAATAGGTTGTAAACTGTAATAGAAAATGTTTTATCCAATGTACTGAATCGTTCCTTTTATAACATGCAGGAAAGGACACATGAGGTTAACTCCAACCACTTCAAAACTGTCCTGAGGAAGCTGTGCCATTATCTAAAGGCAGAGACACCGAAACGCGTCAACGCTTTTTCTTACGCATTAGAATTCAAGCCCAGGAAATCTCTGACATTAGGCCAATGGGTGCAGTAGAGATGTGGTAAAACATACAACAAGGGCTTTTTGAATCTTGCAATCAGTAACAACTATATATGTGCTTTTGTGTTGGGGTTTGTTTCCAAGTCTAAATGTTATGTGCTTGATTTGAAATTTTAAAATAGATAGGGTGTGTTGTATCTGTGCTTCGTTTGTTATATATAAGTTTACATTCTGATGAATTGATTTTTTATTATTGTTTTTATCATACTGTTTCTATAATGAGTTTCTCAATTTATTATGTAATGAATTGTGTTTTATTAATAAATGCAAATATGTTTTTATAAAAAAGTCTGTGAACGTTATTAACTAGTTTTTGACCAGTGAATATGAATGAGGATTAGAATATCCAGAGTGAGTGAATGAATTCTCTATTCCAGGGATTCTTTTTGACTTGCAGGCAAAGAATCCTCAGTGCTCCCCAGCACTGGAGGACAGGACAAGGCTCCAGCAGGGGCTGGAGGCAGGCAGGGGGGCAAGGCTGGGCCAGAGCCAGCACACTGGGTCTCCAGGCAGGGAGACTCCCCAAGTGGCGGTCCTCCTGGCCCCAGCAGCAGCAAAAGCCCCCTCTGGCAGGATCCAAAAGTAGAACATTTTCCAAGAGGACACAGCCCCTTCTTATACTAACAAATCCTTTGTTTCAGGGTGCAGGGTGGGGGGAAAACCAGTCGCAGCTGGTTCTGGAGCACTCTTGATGGCCCAACCACCCATTCTTTTCACTGGGGAGGCTAGGGTCATTAGACACACCACAGGGGGGCGGAGCCAGCATTGTGTGGGGAAAACCCAGCCCATCCAGGACACAGGTACACTCCTCCCACACATCACTCATGCTAATCTCCCACTCACCACCGGGCAGACCCATCCAGACTTCCTGGAGCCTGGCATGCCAGCCAGCTCCAGCCAATCACGCTCCAGCACCCTCACTGCACACATATCTCAATGTCCAGAAGTAGCACTTCCCAACTGGACACACACATGCCGCAGACACCATCTCGCAGCATTCACTCTCACGAGTTTATACATACTAAACTCGAGCCTGCACTCCCCACGCATCAGGAACTACCAGGGACACACACATTCCCCATGCATTCCTATGGGAGGGCAGGCCAGCCATACTACACACACGCACTTTCACTCTGGGACCCAGGGAAAAGTGCGCAGAGACCCAAAAATCACTAACACAGGGTCACAAATAAGGCAAAAAGTCTAGGGGTGAACCTGCCCTGCGGGCCAAGTCCAACACAACCCCCTTCCAGCCAAAACGCAGGGGAGAACAATCACCACCGTGATGGACTTCCCTGCTTGGGGCGATAGAACACGGACGCAGGCCCGCCACTGCCGGGACACCCTCCTGTTCCTTGCCACGGTGAACCCCTAGGGTTCCTTCTAAAGCTACTGTAAGGACCAACTGGGCTACCCCACTGGTACTCCTCAGCTGTCCGCGGCCAGGACCAGGCCCTGGGCCACCCAGGTGCCACCGGTCCTTGCCAATTCGCAGAGCGGGGGGTAGTAACCCCTGGCACATAGTGTCCATTCTCCACTCTCCCTGTCTGCCAGACAGGACTAGACTGCCACTGGTTCACCAGCCTTTGGTCTACAACCTCAGGCGGACCAGGAGTCTCAGGGAAGGCTCTCCTCCCCTTACCTCTTCTTCCAGGGTTCCTCCTCCTCCTGCGAGGGGTACCCTTACAACGCCACTCCAACCCAGGGTTTAACCCCTCAGGTTGCGCCGGGGTCAGAGGTGGGCTTTCCCACCCTCTGCACCCCCTTCCAGAGGTCTGCCCTCTCCCAACTGGAGAAGTTCCTCTGGAAGAACCGGTCAGGACACTGGTTACAGTCGTCCTACCCTTCAGGTCAGGCCGAACCTGAACCTGGCCTCCCAACCTCCGGTCTAAAACCTTTGGTGGAATAATTGCCTGGCACTCCAGGACTTCTGGGGACTCACACGCAATCCCCCTGAGGCTGACACATGACCCATGTGTCGTGTGACCGTCTGTCTGGCGCAGATCTCCCGCTTCCTGTCCACCTGACAGTGCGCAAAGATCCCCCAGACCAGAAGTGGCGCCACCCGGGTCCACCCAAGAAGATCTAGCCCAACTGGCTAGTCTCTGGTCCACTGGTGCATCCACTGGGAAACTCATCCCCCAATCACTCCTCGCTTCGGACTTCTGTGCCCTCCCAACTGGAGCGACACTGCCGGACACTGGAACCCCTGGAGCTCTAGTTACAGACACTCCAGGTTCCCTAGACGCTAGGAGATCCTCCTCAAGTGTACTAACAGGACAGCCTAGGTCCCTAACCTGGTGTTCCCTCAAGAAACCACCCAAGTTCTGAGACAGGGCTTCGGGCCTCTGGGTGCTCTCAGCCACCCACTGACTCCTGCTCCACTGAGCCAGGCAGTCAGCCCTTCCACCCTTCTCACTATACTGGGACCTGGCTGGGCTGCACTGAGCCTCTTCCACCACGCTGGGCTGGAAGCTCCCTGTACCACTACTGTTGGACTCACTCACCAATGACTCTACAGAACCTCTGGCCTTCTCCCAGCGGTCTGCTTCCACTGCAAGCTCCCATGGTTCAGACAATCCACACCCCAACAGGTGTTGGCGCAACCCTGGGGAACAACAACTGAGCAACTGCTCTCTGAGAAACATATTGAACAATATGTCCCAATCACATTTCGTGGGCTCCCGTACCCAATCACACAGGGCTCCACAACAGTCCTCCTCAAATTCCTCCCACGACTGGTGAGGCAGCTTCCTACTGCCCCTGAATTTCAACCTTAACCCCTCCTCTGGGGAAACAGGAACCATACTCTGGGAACTGGGAGTTTCTAGACTGAGATTCAAATAGCTGCCACCACTGGACTTCACCCTCCCTGGGGAATCCAGAAAATTAAGACTGCGGGCAGGGGATAACCTACACTCTAGGGCTATCTTCTCCCTGGCCAAGGCCCTCTCAGCCTCTGCAGTCCGCTCATTCACACCCAGCTGCGCCATCTCCCAGGCATGCTCTAACCTGAGCTTCTCCATGGCCAGCTGGTGCTCCCTCTCTTCTCTCCTATCCACCCACTCCTCTGGGGACAGGGAAAGGGATGGGGGCTACATCTGACACGGGACCCAGCAAGGGACTCCCTATCTCGGGGGTACTCGCTCTCTGCTGGCGTCCCTGTGCTATCATTTTCTTCCTCCTCCTCTGAATCTTCAGGGCTCCCCACAGACCCACCACCCTCCTGGTGTGAATCCCGGGCCCTTTCCTCACTGCGCGCAAGATCCCACTGACCCTTTTGCCATAGGATCAGGCTGCTCCTAAGTTCAGACTGAGTATCTGACTCATCCACTCCTATGCCTCTCTCTCCACAGAACCTTACCAACTCTCCCATACTGTATCCAAACAGATCACAGAAATCAAAAGCAGGCTCCATTCTGGCGGACGTTCTAGAGAAGAGATTACACAGGGAACCTAGGGGTCTGAGCTTACACAGGAGTACCCAATTCACAAAGGTTCAGCAAGTTCCCTCTCTCAGAGAACTCACACTCACTTGCCTAGTGCCACACACCATTCATTCACACACAACCCCCCCCTCGGACTGGTAAGGCAGTTTCTACCACCCCTGATTCCTCAACCTGACCACACGTGACACAGGTACCAAACTCTGGGCGCGGGGCAGGGGAACAAATGTACTGGACACAATTGCACAATGATACCTTTCAGGAGAAGAAACAATGGAATTCTACCAAAAACACAATAATCCCCAAAAATGTGGTCATCTAAAATGCAGAGCTTTGTAGTGGCCAGTTGCCACTGTGGTACAACGCAAACACAAATCCTTATCCCACCGCTTGCCGCCAATGTTAGAAACGGGACCCTGGCCGGCCAAGACTCGCGTCGAGGTCAGTCAGGGATCGCCATTTCTAAGGGTCAGGGCAAGGGAGTCACACACCAAGGTAACCCCCACTCGCCCTCTAGGTAACGTGGCGTGAGCAGTCAAGGCTAAACTCGGAGGCGATGTAAGTTAAGTATTTGCGCACGCACCCCAGCAACAACAACCAAAGGCCCACCACAAAGGAAAACTCCACACAAGGTTATATGAAAAATAGCCTTTGTATTATAATAAATATACATCAGATAAAACACACATCTTGTTACACTGTGCCAACAGGCACGGGCGGAATTTACAAGGGATATTGCACAGGACAGGGCCACTGGGACCACTGTCAGGGGTATCAGCACTTTTAGAAGCAATACTTTCAGTAATAGCACTTTAGAAAGTAAAATCAGTGTAGCACACAATATAAAAGTAGAGCATACAACCAGTAATCACTGGTAACAGGACCTCACTAGCACCACCTGTACTAGGGAGAAAACAACCACCTACATGTCACACTACCTGTAGGGGTGCAAGGATAAAACACATGATGCATTAACATTCAGAGGTGAATAAACAATAACAATTGCGCCAAACTCACAAGTCATCACCTGTGACTGTCCCGGTGTCCCAATGTCAGGGCCTAAACGTGGCAGTTGCCCACAAAGTGCTGGGCAACTGGAGCAGGGAAAGTTAGGGCAACGTTGGAGCCTCTCTGGGCTCAAAGAACCACCACTGTGGCACTGGCGAACCTCTCTCAGGCTCTTAACCAAATAAGGGTGCTGCTGAGCCTCTCGGGGCTCCAGCAACAAAAGGTGCAGCCTCGCTGGGCTGTGGGGTCCCTCGCTCTGGGGACTCAAAGGGATGATGCCTGCCAAGAGCCTTGCTGGGCTCTACATCAACTGGTGCCCCCGGGGCACCTCGGGGCTCAAAAGGAATACAGAACGGGCTCCTCTCAGTGGAGCGGCCCTCCCTCAATGGGGCCGCTCGCAGGACACACCGAACCCGCCCTCGCACTCACCGGCTGTCTTCGCCGCAGCGCGGGACTTCTCTACCCTCGGGGACGGCGGGGCTCTTTCCTTCGCGTCTCTTGTCCCTCCGCTCCTCCAATGACGCGGCAGGGGGGGCTCGACCGCCTGGGCCAATCCCAGCGCGGCCGGGCTATGACGCGCCGGCTGCTTCCTCAGTCTCCCGCCTGGCCTCGTCAGGTGGCAATCCGCCTGACTTCCTCTGGGGCCGCCAATGGCAGCGCGGCCCTGGGGGTAGGGAGGCGGGACTTCCGGGTCGCCGCGGGCAGCGCGGCGGCTCGCTTTTAGGCAGGCAGGCGGGCTCCCATGTGATTCCAATAAATCACGGACGGGGCAATCAGATGCCGGGTGGGCACCGGCCTCCAAGGAAATCCTCAAAACGGGCACAATGAAGCGCTCTCAAGTGCCACGGACAGGAGAGCAGCGCTCTCAGCGCGATGAGCAAAATCAAGCGCTTCCAAGCACTAGGCAGGCGATTTCAGCGCTCCCAGCGCTGAAGGGCAGAGAGCAGCGCTCTCAGGCTGCAGGCAATGAATCCTCAGTGCTCCCCAGCACTGGAGGACAGGACAAGGCTCCAGCAGGGGCTGGAGGCAGGCAGGGGGGCAAGGCTGGGCCAGAGCCAGCACACTGGGTCTCCAGGCAGGGAGACTCCCCAAGTGGCGGTCCTCCTGGCCCCAGCAGCAGCAAAAGCCCCCTCTGGCAGGATCCAAAAGTAGAACATTTTCCAAGGGGACACAGCCCCTTCTTATACTAACAAATCCTTTGTTTCAGGGTGCAGGGTGGGGGGAAAACCAGTCGCAGCTGGTTCTGGAGCACTCTTGATGGCCCAACCACCCATTCCTTTCACTGGGGAGGCTAGGGTCATTAGACACACCACAGGGGGGCGGAGCCAGCATTGTGTGGGGAAAACCCAGCCCATCCAGGACACAGGTACACTCCTCCCACACATCACTCATGCTAATCTCCCACTCACCACCGGGCAGACCCATCCAGACTTCCTGGAGCCTGGCATGCCAGCCAGCTCCTGCCAATCACGCTCCAGCACCCTCACTGCACACATATCTCAATGTCCAGAAGTAGCACTTCCCAACTGGACACACACATGCCGCAGACACCATCTCGCAGCATTCACTCTCACGAGTTTATACATACTAAACTCGAGCCTGCACTCCCCACGCATCAGGAACTACCAGGGACACACACATTCCCCATGCATTCCTATGGGAGGGCAGGCCAGCCATACTACACACACGCACTTTCACTCTGGGACCCAGGGAAAAGTGCGCAGAGACCCAAAAATCACTAACACAGGGTCACAAATAAGGCAAAAAGTCTAGGGGTGAACCTGCCCTGCGGGCCAAGTCCAACAGCACTCACTTCAAGATTCAGACCGACCATAAGCCCCTCTTGTGGCTAAACCAGATGAAGGGTTAAAACCCCAAACTGCTCAGGTGGCCCGTTTCCCTACAGGGGATGGACTATACAGTGGAGCACAGACCAGGGACTGACCATGTCAATGCAGATGGTCTCTCCAGGTACTTCCACTTAGAACATGAAGACACAACTGGTCAAGGTTAGTCTAATGTCCCTGCGTTGGGGGGGGGGGGGGGGTTGTGTAGGAGAGTAGGGTCTGCTTTCCTATGGTCACCCCACTTTTTTCTTTTTGCTTCACTGGTTTTCGACTTAATGTGGCTGTGGGCCTGCTAATCAAACCCACAGCCCAGCTGCTCTCTCTCTCTAAATTCACTACAATGTACTTTAGGTGCATTACCTATTGGATACTGGGTCACCTTATGATCCCCTGGGCATAGGAGCATCCAAGGCCTACCAGGGGCTGCAGCATGTATTATGCCACCCCTGGCTGGCCACTTACATTGACACAACTGGCTGACCACTCACCTGGGGCAAGGTTGTGTAATCACCCCTTGCTTAGATATAGTATACCTATATCTAACCTTATATCTAGACACATATACACCTATAAGTCACTCCTATGGCAGGCCTTAACAATCCTGGAGGCAGAGTGCTTGGTTTTATGTGAGATGGTGCTCTAGCATGAGCTGAGCCTGTCTGCAGCTTTCGGAACCATGTCCTTATAGCTGTTCTAGGATATTGCCATACCATATACTCTTAAGTGCATTATGAACCTCGCGGTTAAATGCTAACTCTGGTTTATCTTTATCAAAACATGTCAAGTAAGGTGTCATACGATTTGGAATACTACCCCCTCGCCAATTCTGGCAACAGGAGTAGCATTCCACCCTTCCAGAGGGAGAAGACATGTTGTTCCTACTATTCCCGGTTAAAGTTAACCAGAGCCTCAGTATCACAAAATGGATGCTGCTGCCACAGACACAAGTCTGACCTCCTGATGCTAGGAGTCCTTCCAGCGAGGGAGGCTTGGACAATAGGTTTCCTGTCTTGGGAGGTGCTAGCACCACCCCAGACAGGCTCTTGTGTATTAGGGCGGGGAGGGCTGAAAGAAATGAGACACTGCCTGGGGCACACAAGGTGTCCTATGCATGGTCCAGTTCAAACCGGTGCTGGGGCACTCCAGCCCCAGCTCTGGCATGAAACTGGACAAAGGGAAAGGTGTGTAACCACCCCCTTCCCTGGTCCCACCCATAGGAGGGACCTAGCAGGTAATCCAGCCCCTAGATTTGGTATATAGGTAGGAGCTGAGTCCCAAGACTTTAGATTAATCCTGACTGAAACTCTGAAATGAAACTCTGGACCTTCGACGATCTACTTTGCAAGAAGATGACTGAAGAATCTCCCTTGTGGTCAAGGAGTGACCACCCTACACAAGCAGGCACCATCCAGCGATCAACGGCTTGCTTTGTCGACGTTCCCGCCAGAGCACAAGCACAGAGCCTGACGAGAACTGGACTTCCAGACATCCAACAGCCCGATCCACAGTCCCAGCAGAGCTGAGACCCGTGGAGGCGACGAGAGACGTGGGACCAGCCATCTTGAAAAGTCTGCGACTTGCTAATTGTGCAGCACCCAAGGCACCCTCGAAGCTGTTCATTGGGGATTTAGAAGCCCCAGCCCCGAGCATCATCCGCACCGAAGATCAGCCCTGCACACTCCATGAGTTCTGCGTAGGGCCCTTCTGCATTTTCCTGCTTGACGTGTCTGCCCGGTCACTTGCCCGTTGGCTAGGCGACGAACCTTTGAATTTGCACAACTGGTCTGGTTGCTCCAGACTGGCCCTTGCTTCCCTCAAAAGAAGCAGCCCCTCAGACCTTGCTGGTCTGAGTAAGAAGCCAACTTTGTTTCCTGCGTGGGTTGCCTTTGCCAAGGCTTGTCGACTCCAATCCTGAAGCCGACACCGCCGACAGCGAGAGCCTTTGTGGCACAGTCCGTGCCTGAATCCTGGTTGTCGTCGACACCTCCTGGTCCACGTGGCTGCAGAGACAACCTTCACAACAGCACCTGATTGCTTCACGACATCACCTGGTTCCTTCTGGTTCCTTCCTGGTCACTGGCTAGTGACCCAGACTCTGTCCCCTCTACTTTCAGGTCCTCTTCATCTTCGATCCACCCTTGGATCCACCCGGACACTTCTCTCCTGGTCGCCTGCAGCATCTTTTTTCCAGGCTCCATAGGATTCGACGACGAAACCCGACACACTTTGACACCTATGCACCCGCTTCCTGTGGGTGAGGTAACGCGAGTACTCCTGTGCTCCTATGGGTATTAACTATCCAACTGTCTAGGTTTCAAGTATCTTTCACCGAGTCCAGTCAGAAGTGCCCTAAAAGAACTAGTTTCCATCTTTTGCGTTCCCATTCATTCTCTATGGTAACACGCGTGTGTGTTTAGACACTGCACACGGATCCCGTGGGCCTCCTGCTTCCTAACTCTTGGTAGCTCAGCGTAGCCCCAGCGATTCCCTAGGCTCCAGGCCTATTCACTTTCCGTGTAGTGGTCCTTATACCACTATTTTAGTATATGGTTCAGCGTGCCCCTAGGGCCCTACTGTATTGTGTGCAACTTATTGTATTTTAATTGAATATCTTGTATTGTGCTTGTGCCTCTGACCTCATAAAGAGTTCAGAGGGTTTGTCTAGAAATAAATAACAAATATATATATATTTTTTTTAAACATATTTATTAAATTTTTCCAAAGTTTTTCCACATATTCCAACATATGTATTACAGCACATTCCGATTTCTCAGGTGGTTATATAGTACATATACATATACATTTCATTATTTGCCGAGCATAACACCGTTCTACCCAGATCTAATGACTCCTGGAAAATTTCTGAGCCTGACCCCAGTTTTTCCATCCATTTTTGTGAAAATGTTGCCCTTTCATCTGACTTAATTCCTTTCAATTCTGCATAAAGATGTCTTATTGTACATTTCGTGGTTATTTCTATATAATCCATAATTTTGCATTTCCCCAGCCCGAGCGGGCCGCCTTGTTTTTGTGTTAAAAAACTCCTCACTTGTAAGTATTTATAAAAACTGCTATGCTCTAGTCCAAACTTTGCTTTGAGTGCTCCAAACTGCATAATATTGCCCTGCCCATCCAGTAAGTTACCTGTCTGCACTATGCCTTTATTATACCAATCATACATAGTGGCGTCCTTAAAGATCTCCCTCGGCAATGAGCTATTTGTATACAATCTTGTATAGTTATTAAATCTGCCTAGCCCTAATTTTTTAGCCACTCCTTTCCACACCCTATATACTGCTTTCAGAGTCTTAAATCTCGTGTGTTTAAAATACGTGAATTCAGTTGTATTGAAAAACCCATTCTCGGCTTCCTCCCCCAACAATATGGCATACACATTAGGAAAGCCCCTCTCACTATCCGTTGGGTGCTCCAAACCTCCTCCACCTATTAACACCTTGCTGTATTGTAATACCGCAGCCCAGTAATAGAGTCTAAAATCCGGTGCTCCCCAGCCCCCTTTTTCCCTATCTACCGTTAAGTGTCTGTATGCTCTTCTTGTTTTCCCTTTCACCCAAATGAATTTATTCAAAATCAATTCTAATTTACTAAACCAACAATTTTCAAAATATAGGGGTATGGATCTGAGTAGATACAGCACTTTAGGGAATGTTATCATTTTAATGACATTTATACGGCCCATTAAGGTCAAATGCAAGTTATTCACTCTTTCTGTATTTGTTTTAATTTTCTCCAGCAATGGTCTCATATTAATTTCAACTAATCTATCTAACTCGGACGTTATCCTCACCCCTAAATAAGTGACTTCAGGTGCTATTCTTATATCGTGATAGTTTACCCAATTATTTTTAATTATTTGTGTTTTTCCTTTATTTAGTGAATACCCTGAAAATGTGCCAAAAAGTGTAGCCTCCTGTTCGATTTCAGTAATGGCTGACTCTGGATCTGGTGTGACCACTGCCACGTCATCCGCATATGCAAGTGTCTTATATGCATAGCCATGTAGCCCAATCGGGAGAATATTCGAATTTCCTTCTAACCTCCGCAAAAAAGGGTCTAGATATAGGGCGAATAACAGTGGTGAGGCCGGGCAACCCTGTCTTGTACCACGCTTTATATGTATATCCTCTGTATACCCTCTATTAATCCTCACTTTGGCTGTTGGGGCTACATATAACGCCTTTATGGCCTGTATATAACCTGTACCTATCCCAAACCACTCCAAGGCTTTCCACAAATAGCACCAGGAGACCCTGTCAAAAGCCTTCTCTGCATCCAAGAAAATGGCTGAGGCAGGGTCTCCTGCAGCTCCCGTGACATCCAATATGGTAACCATTCTCCTTGTGTGTTCCGTAGTCCCTTTACCTGGTATGAAACCGTGCTGTGTTGTATATACCAACCCCTCAATTACTCTGCTAAGTCTTTGTGATAGAGCCTTGGAGTATATTTTGGAGTCCGCGTTCATAAGCGTGATCGGCCTATAAGAACCAGGATCCAGATGTGGTTTATTCTTTTTTAAAATAACTACTATACTTGCACCAGCCCATGAGTGTGGTGTATTCTCCCCTATCTGTGCATGCCTTAACGTTTCCAACATGTCTATCCCCAATGTATCCCAAAACCTCCTATAAAATTCCGCCGGTATCTGGTCAGGTCCAGCGGCCTTTCCCGAGGGGAGTTTTGATACTGCATTATGTAGTTCACTCATAGTTAATGGTGCCTCCAAAGTCTCTTTATCTTCCAGGGACAGTTCCTTGTGTGGGATATCAGCCAAATAGTCCTCTATCTCATCTTCCTTGCTGCCCACGTCTTGATCATATAATTCAGAATAAAATTCTCTAAACACCTCCCTCACCTCTTCCACCTTAGTTACAACCTTCCCGCATTTATTCTTAATTTCTTTAATTTCCCCGGCTGCCAGGTCTTGTCTAGTACGCATTGCGAGCATGTGTCCAACCCTCTCATTGAACTCATAACACTTTTCTTTTTTTGCTAAGTAATTAGCCGCAGCTTTATTAGCCAATCTTTCCCCAGTTTCTGCCTTCTTCAATTCTATTTCTAGTAAAACCTGCTCAAGAGGTTCTTGATTTATAACATGCTGGATGAGCTGTTGTTCTAGGTTCCTTAAATCCTGTAGCCTACTGGTTAACTCCATTTTCTCCTTGTTACTCCTATATAGAGTATAAGCCAGTGTTTCCCCCCTTATCCCTGCTTTGAATGCATCCCAAACCATGCCTGCGTTTGCCGTACCTCTGTTTGCCTCCCAGAACTGTGTAATCCATAACTTCATTCTGCTAACATAGTCATCTTCTCTGAGCAGCCCTCTTTCAAATGTCCAATAGTACTCTTTGTGACTAGTATTGCAGTTCCGGGAGATAGTCAACACCAGTGGGTTGTGATCTGAGGAAACTCGAGGTAGTATCTCTATTTTCACTTCTGATACTAATGGGCTGGAGACTAAGAAGTAGTCTAATCTGACTATACTTTTATGGGGGGCAGAATAAAAAGTACTACCTGTCCCTATGGAATTATATGCCAGCCAGACGTCTACCAACGCAGTATTATTCATTAGATTGACAATGGCTCTTTTTACTCTCTTCTTGCGCTCGCCCTTCATCCCCCCTCCCATCATACCCAACCCTGTCAGCCCATTAATGTTAAAATCTCCGCACACAATTATTGGTTCAGGCCATAGAGGCAATTCGGTATCAAGATAATCAAATAAATCAGGTTCGTCATCATTGGAGCCATATACAGAAACAATTGTGTAGCGGCAACCGGTTATTTCTCCTTCTATCATCACCCATCTACCATCCACGTCTTCCTTCTTTCTTTCTACTTTCATCAAACCTTTTTTTGCCAGTATGGCCACTCCTTTTGTTTTAGTATCTTGCTGCGTGTGTGCTAATACATCAAACCCTAGCTGATCCAAAAGATACCTATCCTTCCCCCTCACATGTGTTTCCTGTAGGCATATAATATCCAATTTTAACATTCTGCACATGGCCGCTACTTTCTGCCTTTTACCCCCATCGTTTAACCCGCATATGTTAATTGTAGTAATTCTTAATGCCATCTGCTTTTATAAAAAAAAACAAAAAACAATTCCTCAAGATATTTTACTGCCACCTTTGTGTGTCTACATACCTTATTATTTTGTGCTGTACAAATCCTTATCTCTTTACCACCCCCTTCCTGCCCCCCCTCCCCCAGCCCCCCCTTTCCCCCCCTCCCCTTACTGACCCCCCCCCTGTCACAGGCAAATAGGTCAAGTTGACCTATGTGTGGCTGCACACTGCTGTAGTGTCGCTTTCCTTCTCCCACCCTAATCAACCATCTTACCATCATGAAACCCAATATACAATATGCCTGATGTTTTCCTTGTTTATCCTATGCTGGTTCTGATTCCTTACTCTTTCTGCCTTTCTGAAGCTCTGTAATCTCTGCAAGGTATTCTCCTGCCTTTACTTCCGAGAAAAACATTCTGATGCGGCCCCTTGTAACCACTTTTAACTTAGATGGATACATCAAGTATGCTTCTGAGCCCTGTCGTTGAAAAGGAGTGATAAGCTGTCTTAATTTCCACCTCCTTTCCACAGTAGTGTGGCAGAAATCGGGCCTCGTGAAAAAGGTAATCCCTTCAACCGATTTTTTCCTCTCTGGTCTTGCGGTCTCAAAAATTTCCTGCCTAGCCAAAAAATTACCAAAGAAGACCAACATTGCCCTAGGCAAACCATTTTGATTACTGCCATTTTGGTTACTGCCTCTTCCCCCCTTCTGCGTCAATGGGAATCTGTGCGCTCTCTGTACTTCGACTTCCCACTGCCATTGCGCCTCTGGGTATGCATCTTTTAACAGTTTAACCATAAACCCCCTTGGGTCCTTCCCTTCCAGTCCTTCCTCTATGCCTAGAAAGCGTAGATTGTTCCGCCTTTGGCGATTCTCGAAATCTTCCAGCTTCCACTGCAAGTCCTCGATCACCTTCCCTTGTTCTGTTCTTGCATTCTGCCAATCTGTAACCTCGTCTTCCAATTTTCCAGTTCTTTCTTCTACTTGTTCGACTCTACTTTCAACTTCCTGATATTTTCTGTTCATTTTCCTGATGCTCGCTTGTATTTTCTTTGTATCCTGCCTTGCTCGTCTGCTTTCTAAGCGAGCTTCTAAATGCATTTGCTTCAGCATAGAGAACATACCATCCAGGCGAGAGGAGGCAAGATGGCCGCCAGGCTGCTGTAGAGAGCAGTCGCATATATTCCTTCTCCTGGACCCAGGGATTAAGCAGCTGGACATGGAGTAAAATATGCTGAATTCACATGGTATATTCTGGTTTAGTGGCGGCATCGGCATTAAGTCATTACAAAAGGCGCTTATGACTTTGGAATCCTACTATTGTGAGCATCTCAAGAAGACGATTGTGGATGGTATTAATATAGCCTTAAGGATGTCTCATCGCACGGGCACGATACCAAAGATCACGTTAAATAAACGTGCAACACTAACGACTACCACATCAAGTGGCACGACCCAGAAAACCCAGCCCAAGAAAAGCGAGAGATCGGCAAAAGACAAAGAAAAAGCTGACTCCAAAGCGGAGTCTAAGGCAGCGCCACAGACAACACAATCAGAGACTCCTGGAGGTAAAGGACAACAGAGGCGCTCTCACTCGGAGACCGGATTAACAAAGCAGGCGAGTGCAGTACCTTCTACCGGCAGAGACTTGCGCCAATCCACGGTCACGGAGGCATTCGCAGGGAAAAGCCATCAGGTAAACTCGGCTGCTGGAGGTACTGAGGGAGTTACGGAGCAAAGCTCGAAGCCGAACGCGGAAACGGACCGCGAGGACGCAGGCACGGCGGTTGCTAGGCAACCAGGGTCCGAGACGCTCACGCCTCTAGCGGGAAACACACAGAAAGCCGAGTATGCTGTAGAGCCTGCCAAGGACGCCAACATGAGCAAAGACGTTAATGCAGACAGCGAAGCAAGCGGTGAAATAAGCCTAGAGACGGCGAATAACACAAGTAAGCCTGGTAAGGGACACTCGATGGAAAAGAATGTGACGGCAAATGTTAATAATGCCCAAATGCTCGAGGCACTGGTGGAAGTTGAATTAGCGCCAACACCAGGGGAAAGGAACGTATTGGCACAGTCTAACTGGGGTAGTATAAAAAGCATTCAGAGTCACACAACAAAGGGGGTCAAAGGGAGGAGAGTACGCTCGCCGGAGGGGGAAAAGTTTTACTCAGTGACTGAGGGGTCAGACTCTTCTTTGTTGGGGTCAGAGGAAGAGGAAGAGTGCACTACTACAGACCTATCATCAGGGTCAGAATCTGAAAGATCTCTCTCTAGCGGGCATAGAGATAAGGAGACACAAAAAAGAAGAAGAACAACAATGATAAGGCGCGATAGAGAGACGGATAGAGCAGCGACAAGCACAAACCGCAAATTGTTGTGGGAATATGGTAGCGCCTCCAAGATGTATCAGGACCAAGAGCTGGGGGCTGCATCCGAGAGCTATCCCCTAAATGCCTCTAATAACTTAAATAACAAATATATTTTATATATATCCTGTGTGGTGTCCTTTCATTTGGTATTAAAGGGGTTACATATGGTAAAACAGCTGGCTTCAATCACAAAGGAGGGGCGAGGGTCAAAAAAGTTTAGACTCTGCCACCCCGAACCCCCGGGGACCTATAATTGTACACACAAGAGGGGTGGGTAGAGTAAGTAAAAAACAATATATACTAATACAACAAAATAGAGAAAGCCCCAATAGGGCAAAATACTCTATTTGAAAAAACTGCCCTCACTCACATACCAAGGTATGTGACATGCTTCATCATTGGGCCTGCTTACAATACGCCCTGGTGTACCCCACACAGGGCAGAGCATAAGAGAGGGGGGAAAAAAGAATAAATTTCTCTTAACACAACATATAGTCAAAACAAACTGAACAAACACAACACTTAACACATCAAATGTCCTTTCATTTGGTATTAAAGGGGTTACAAATGGTAAAACAGCTGGCTTCACATGCCCTCTTGAGTTTAGCCTAAGACTGCTTTGTCCATGCTACCACTAGGATAGCTGGTCTATAAGGTTCACTTTACAACCATCACCATAAGGGTTGTTTGGCCTGGTGCAAGGTGCACACTAGAAATAGTGAACATCATATACCAGGCCAACTTCTCACACTATTGATCACTTTCTGCATGCTCATGGACACTGACCCGTACTGTATACGTTTGCACAACTATTTACTGTATTACTGTTGTGAGCCTTTTTGACATATGGTTGGATATGTTGCCAACTTGTGCTGTATTGCTGCCTATAATGTACACACATTAATCGCATATGGTCAAAACCTGAAAATTAACATTTATTCAGAACAAACAGTAGTAAAGGCGTGTCAGAGGAAGAGCATTACACCGTCTGCCCTAACTAGGGTGTGAAGGCTATTTTTTTCTGTCCATCACTGCCAAGTAAACTTGGCACAGAGGGATGGAAAAAAAAACACATAATGACCCACACAGCAAAGGGAAAATAAATCTCCCTTCGTGTGGGGTTAATTAGATTTTTGTTCTTCAATAACAAACTGGCAGTTTGTTTTTGAAAAGAAAAACGTTTGTTGTAGTTTGGTGGATGGCTATCAAAACCTTCGGTGGCCTACAACCAAATGTTTTTGCCCTTGACAGCAAACGCCATGATGGTGGTCCCTTTCTAGGTACAAAGTTTACCCTCTTGGCCAACAGTGAAAAGAAAACTTGGCAGATGATAGTACATTAGGGTAGCAGATGTAATGTCCGCCTCCCACCATTCTGATACCCCGCCAAACTATAGATCAAGCCCTTAGTATATGGAATAAAAAGCCTGCAAACATTTTGTACCCATTTTAAGCGCTGTGAGACATTCAGGTTGTGTAGGACACGTCCAGTGTTCCATACTCTCTACAGTCAGAACTATCAGCATTGCCACTTGTAGGTCAAATGCCCCGTTTCAGGATTATAGTCAAAGGCTGGGGTCAAAAACAAGGAATTTCCAGAGTTTATTCTCGATAGTCCTTCTCAGATCTTGGTTATGTATACATCATTTTTTTAACGTCCAAAACATTTGCGCAGTGAATGCAACTACAAGAGGGATAATATTTAACAGCGTCATAAAATGCGCACCCTTGCATTCATTTTGACATGTCAGTCTTGAAGGTATTGCACACATGGCAACATTTTAGAACAGGAAAGTGGGAGATTATGAAAAAACATTCAGGGGAATGCATTTTTCCCATTAATGGTTATTGAAGCAGGGACAATTTCAGGCAGGAGGAAGCTAAAATAAAGACATTTTAGGCTTAAGAAATTGTGATTTTCCTGCCAGAATCTGGTCTGTTGCAGTCATGGCTGGCCTGGCTCGCGGGTGGAGGGGTGGGGATCGTGCGGAGGTGGCTTAATTTAATATTAATAAAAAAAATTAAACTGACCTTTCCACCAGCCGGGTCCTGCGTCTTTTTTGCTCCTGCTATCCTGCCTTTGGCAGGAACAGGAAGCAGAAGCAGACATCCAGGCTCCCTCCCCTAAGCGAGTCACAAAGCTGCAAGCAGCGTTGTGATTGGTCAGGCCGCCGCCCCGCCTGCGGCTTATAAGGAGGCCAAGTTCTCCATGCAGGCTGCATTGCAGTTAGCATGGAGAAGGGCAGGGTATGCATGACTGGTTTGGGTGGCCCAAGGGGGCTGGCCAAACAGACTTTGCGCACTCAGGAGTGGACAGGCATACCACACCTCCCCTGACCTGCTGCAGAGCAGCCCCGCCCACCCGCAACCAAGCATAAAATGGTAATAACGGAGAGTTATTAACATTTTATGTTTCTGCTTCTCTCACTGCAAGAAAGCAGTGGGGCGATGCTCCTCCACCCTAGCGGAGGAGCCGCCCCTGTCTGTTGGCATGTATGGAATTGAAACGGGCTAAAAGGCGAGCTGAGTTCTCTTTCGAACGAGTGGAGTTCCGTGCGTACAGCGTCATAAAATTCATGTTGTCCTCCATTTGAAAGAGGAAACTCCTTAACCTAGATTCTTATCACACCTAGAATATTCCACATTCCCAACATATTACTTTTCCAGTTACAACGATTGTCTCAGGACTCTCTTGAGCCATCATCTTAATCGGGACTCATTCTGCTTCTACAGCTGAGCTTTGATGGGTGCTTTCTTCTCTGCCACCACTAGAGGGAGCCACAGTCATTTAAAACAATTCAGTGTATAGTCTTATGGTTTAACTTGCATGAGGCTTCCCACCGTAAAAAGCTGGAATCCAACTCTATGCAGATGTCTTCACAGCACGATACATATTTTTGTTCACTTTCCTGTCAATATTCCATTGCAAATGTAATCAAATAATGTATACACTGAATTTGAAAGCACGCTTGTGCTGCTTGTTTAAAAACATGAAGCGCGATGACGTGCTGGCATGTGAGGGTTCCTTGGGCTGAATTTCACACCTTATTGCAGGTCGATTACCCAATGATTCCTCAGAAATGCTTTCGGTGCCTGTTGTTGTTTACCACTGGCAATCCGCGGCTGTTACTGTATTAGCCAAGACTCCCTTTGTATCCTTGATTCACCAGGGGCTAATTGGGCACATTGTCCTACTGTGTGCCACGGCGCATCCTTAACTGGCTGTGCCAGGCGCAGTCCTGGACAGTGCGCCCTGTTGAGCTCAAAGCACTGCTCAAGGCGCTCGCTCAGAGTCGGGCCTTCCTTCTGAACAGGGGATTAGTGAAAGGCGGACTCCTTGTTTGAAGCTTCTGGTCTGCCTTGCACTGAAGGTGGCGGCTCAGTCTTACAAGGGGAGGTGGGCAGGGATCCCCCTGCAGGCGGGTGAAGTGAGTGACTGCTCCTGTCTGGAGTATACTGCCTCAGGGTCCCTGGGTTCCTTGCATCCCCTCTCAAGGGGCACCTCAGGGTGCACAAACTCTGAGCTTTCTCTTCATGGCACACTGTCGGTGCACATTCTGGCAGCTTCTTGCTCCTGCATCCACAGATTCTGGACTTATATCCGCGGGGTTGTCAGGCTGGCATGGAATGACACACATGTCATGGACATTCAGTATACTGCAGCATTCAAACTGTCATCCCTGCCCGAGTGACTGAACATTGTAAACTCAGCCCAGCATGAAATGCTTGACCCCGAGGGGTCCTGAAGGCAGCTGAATACACCTGGGGGCAGATTTATGAGGCCGTTGCGCCTCTTTGCGCCGCAATTGCGTCATTTTTTTTGACGCAACTGCGGCGCAAACAATGCGCCCTATTTACAACGTGACGCATCTAGGAGATGCGTCACGTTGTAAAGCACTGCGCCATAAGGAGGTGTTCCTGCGCAGGGGGGGGCGTTCCTTCGCAGGAACGCCTCCTGAAAGTGGCTGAGTGAAATCTATGAGATTTCACTCAGTCACTTTCTGGCCAATGCTGCGTCAAAACCCTGCGCCTGCTTGAAGCAGGCGTAGGTCTTGATGCAGCATTAGTTGAATGGGTCACCCCCGAGCCTTGCTGGAGCTGCGTCGCGCTTGCGACGCAACTCCAGCAATGCGACACATTTCCGGCACAGATGCGTCACGCATCTGTGCCGTTTTTGCACCATGGTGCGCCGCATTATAAATGCGGCGCACCATGGGAGGCGCAGCTGTAGCGCACTGTGGCGCATGTTAACTGGCGCATCCCTCGGGATGCGCCAGTTAACATAAATCTGCCCCAAAATGCTCTTCCGTAGAATAGCATTGTCCAGAGGAGCCCGTGTAATGTAATTTGTACACTTTTAACAAGGAAACATTGGGCCATATTATCAAGAACAGCAATAATATTATCGCCGCTTTCGGCGGTAAGGGGCTTGATAATATGCCCTTGAGAATTCCAATAGAAGCCCATGTTTGTGGTCTTTCACACCAGAACCTGGGCTTCTATGGGAATTCTCATGGGCATATTATCAAGCCCCTTACCGCCGGTTTAGCTGCAGTTTCCTGCCACTAAAGCGGCGATAATGTTATCGCAGTTCTTGATAATATGGCCTATAATTGTTTTTGGGGTTTGTGTCTCGGCCTCCTGAGAAGCTTTCACCATCCTTTTGTGCGTTTTTCATTATTTTGTGTGCCTTATTTTCCATCTGTAATAACAAGGTTAAAATTACCCTTGAACAAGCATTTGTGCTGTATACTAAGTGTGTTTTTGCACCTGATTCAAGCAATCAATCAACTCGGATTTGTAGACTGGGGGTAATCACCCACGAGGGTATCCAAGCGCTAGGTTCTTGCTGGGATCAGTCGAAGAGCCAGGTCTTGAGTTCCTTTGTAAAATCTGGTAAGGAGGATGATGTACGGAGGTGGCGGGGAAGTCTGTTCCTGGACTTGGTGACAAAAGCGGGCTTAATAACCATTAATGCCCAATGCTGCACTTTGGCCCTGCCTCATAATAAACCCCTGAAAATGATGGTGTACCAAACCTGCGTTACTGTTTACATGATGAGGCCATACATCCACCCATACACAAACTTCAGCACAGGGAGGAGCACTGAGACACTCTGTTGCTACTTCCTCATACAATATAATATGTAGCTATCTGAAAGAGAAGAAGACATCTTTAAGTTTTGGCTAACAAACATCTTTCATCCGCTTGGAACTAGTTATGTAGTTGAAACTCTTTGCCCCATTGGCAGAAACCGTGCAAGGATTTTCAGTTCTCCAGGCAAAATAAAAATGTGCCTCTTGAGCAGTCCCCATGCACTTTAGTAGCCAATTTTGTAACCCCTTTTACATTAAACCAGTACCATCTCTAGGTGGTACGCCACGTCTTCTGACCGACCTCTTCTTACCAAAGTTCTGCCCCTGTATGCAGGAAACAATGGGACCTCGGGGCACTGTCTGGGGAGACAAGTGTTGAGTCACTTATTACATGGTGATGTTCTAAAATGTAAATGTGGTGGGAAAACATTGCATACTTCAAATTAGGACCCCCTGAGTAGTAAATATAGTAGAAAGAAGCTGTGTTTCAGTTCTGGCAACAATTCTTCAGCCAGGACCTGGCTCCTGGATGGGGTGCTGTGACTGTCATTTGGAATGTGCCCAAAACCAGAGCTTTAAATGGAAAAATAGAAGTGTAAGGGCCATATTATCAAGAAAAGGCGATACATTATCGCCGCTTTTATTGGCAGGAAATTCCCATAGAAGCCCAGGTTCTGGTGTTAACCTGGGCTTCTATGGGAATTCACAAGGACGTATTATCAAGCACATTATCGCCGCTTTAGCGGCAGTTTCCTACCGATAAAAGCGGCGCTAATGTATCGCCCTTTCTTGATAATATGGCCCCAGGTTCTCTGTCCCAGAGTTCCTGCTTGTTTCTGGGATGTGCCGGTACTCTCCAATTAAAAGTATTAATGCAGGTTTTCTCCCTCTCAAAATAAATAAGTGCCGGTACTCAGAACCGGACAGTACCGCTCCATTTAAAGCCCTGCCCATCATGTGGATGTTGGTGTCAGCACCTTCAATGTCCTTTTTATCACATATTTGATTCCTTCACAAACAATTGCCTTTAGTTACATATATCATCCCTGACACCAGCTTTGTTAGTTCCAAGTATAAATGGCAATGTTAAGAGCACACAGCTTCTGTAAAAATAACTACATTCATCACGTTTACATTCATTTACTCGCCAGATATATACATATGTTCATTATTTAATACTATGCAAATGAATGACATATGGCTTAATTGTAGACTCATTTATTGTCTAAAAGGAGCCATGCTTTGTGTTCACCTAACAAATGGTTCAAGAGGAAAATCGCTTAAAACATACAGTTCAACATATCAATATACAAACATTAGTGAATCAGAAAATAAGAAAGAAAAAAGAAGGAGAAGAAGAAGACACTAAATCATAAAAATCATGTATCAAAAATTATTATTTATTACATATAATAAAAGCAACTGGAACAGTTACGCTCAAGACAAAGTGCTGGTATACAAACAAAACATATCACAAACCAGACAGGTGGCAAACAAAGAAAAACACATTACAATAAAGGAACAACATACAAACGTATAATGTGTCCTTTTATAGATTTGGCCACAGGCGCCGATTGACTGGGCAGAAATACTTTGGTGATTTGATCTCCGCAGTTTTGAATTCAATCCCTTGATACGATGGATAGATACAACTATTTGTCTATCCAACAGTGAGACCTGTTTAAGCAACACTGGCCGCTGTTTTAACCTTAAAATTCTCTTGGATCACCTTCAATGAAAGTTGGTGGGATTGTTTTTATACAGATTTGTTTGCAAACTCTCAAGTGAAATGAGAGTCCTGATGATGGCCGTGTAATTATACAGTGGTTGAAACGCCGTTGACGCCTATGTGGCCAAAACTACAGAAGGACACATTATTTTTGTGTATGTTGTCCCTTTATTGTAATGTGTATCTCTTTGTTTGCTACCTGTCTGGTTTGTGATATGTTTTGTTTGTAACTGTTCCAGTTGCTTTTATTATATGTAATAAATATTAATTTTTGATACATGATTTTTTTAATTTAGGGACTTCTTCTTCTTCTCCTTTTTTTTAATTTCTTTTCTGATTCACTAATGTTTGTATATTGATATGTTTAACTGTATGTTTTAAGCAATTTTCCTCCAGAACCATTTGTTAGGTGTATATACTGACTGTCCCTGGTTCAGGTTTGTTGGACTGCCCCTGTGGTTGGTAATGATGCTTTGTGTTCAGACAATAACTAAAAGGATGCATACATTAGATTATGTCTGAATACACATTGAGTCCACACACAAACCCACACACGCACACACACGCACACACACACACACATATTCTGATATACAGTGAAGGCTTACCACATCCATGACTATAAAATAGGCCCATTCCCATTTATGTGAAAGCTATTATATGGAAGTTATATCACTTCCTGTGAAGTTATTGTATATGATGTCACAGCAAGTCGAATGCATAGCCAAATTAGTCCCCCACATTACATTTAAGACCGAGGGTACTGTATGATCAAAGGCACAGACTTATCATTCAGGGATCTCTACTGAGTGTTTATGCATAAACCAGAGATTGAGAAAAAACTACAAACAGAACAAATCTGGAGACGATGTGACAGGACGTTCGCCGCTTGACACCACTAGTTTTCTGTAAAGCGCTCTGATACCCTCGGGTCTTGCTAGCACTAAATAAAACGTGTTAAATAAATAAAATAAATAAAAATACATTCAAAAGTTGCCTGTGATATCTTCTTAAAATGTTAGAAAAGTAGAATACGGTTAGTCAAGGTCAAAGAACTGCATTTTTATGATTGATATAGCCAACAAATAAAGAGAGAGAGGCTGAGCAGTATCATGTTAATTTTGGGGTCAGAAAGGTCTGGCAGGTATACCTGTTTATCTTTATAATTATGCTAATTATAATTTATATACAAAAACCACAGTTGATGGACATAATGCAGAACAATGACATTGTTCTGCATTCTGTCCATCAACTGTGATGTTTGCATTTGTCACCCCGAGTGGGATGGGTATGCTCAGAAGTGAGTCCCATGCTCTCCACACCACTGGATTCAAGCAAGCCGGGCTGAAGACGGCTGGAATGCCAGAAACCGGTCCTCGGAAGCTTGTTTCCGGTCCAGGGAAGGCATGGCTTGGCAGTTCAGGCTGGACTGTTCCCATGAGGCACAGGGTCAGACTGATTTGCATATGGCCATGTCTGAACTGGGGTGGTGTGGAGTGCAAAAACACGATGGATTTAGGCCCAGATCTCTGTACTGGGGTGAATGTATGACATTGTTCTGCATTCTGTCCATCAACTGTGATTTTTGTATTTGTCACCCCAAGCGGGATGGGTATGCTCAGACATGAGTCCCATGCTCTCCACACCACTGAATTCAAGCAAGCCGGGCTGAAGACGGCTGGAATGCCAGAAACCAGTCCTTGGAAGCTTGTTTCCGGTCCAGGGAAGGCATGGCTTGGAAGTTCGGGCTGGACTGTTCCCATGAGGCACAGGGTCAGACTGATTTGCATATGGCCATGTCTGAACTGGGGTGGTGTGGAGTGCAAAAAAACGATGGATTTAGGCCCAGATCTCTGTACTGGGGTGAATCTATGACATTGTTCTGCATTCTGTCCATCAACTGTGATTTTTGCATTAGTCACCCCGAGTGGGATGGGTATGCTCAGACGTGAGTCCCATGCTCTCCACACCACTGGATTCAAGCAAGCCGGGCTGAAGACGGCTGGAATGCCAGAAACCAGTCCTTGGAAGCTTGTTTCCGGTCCAGGGAAGGCATGGCCTGGAAGTTCGGGCTGGACTGTGGAGTTCTGGACTTTTTGGTTCCGTCCAGAGGTGTCAGGGAACAACACCCAAAGACCCCGGAGTTCCACCTGCCTTGGTGCGCAAATGAACAGAAACACGGGCTTCTCGATGGTGGCGTCAAAGACCAAAGGTTTATTACTGCAGGGACACAGAAGTCACAGAAACCACACATGGGCAGATTCTAGGAGCCTGTTCAAATTGTACAAAGAGGGTTGCTCCTTATATACTAAATTTTAAGCTGGGGGCGAATTCTTTACATGTAATACATTCTAAAAACCTTTGTGTCTAAAACAATAAATATTTGGCGTTACACAGGAACCGTCGATAAAATCTGATACAAAACATCTACGAAGAGGGGTTCCCACTAGTTTATCACAATCCCTTGGCAATATTGCATTCAAGAGCCGGACCGCCTCATCGTAAATTTCGTTACCTCCCCCTAATAAAGATTCAGAAAGAAAGGAACGGAGCCAGGTGTGGAAGATAGGAAAGCGGGATAGGAGATGTTTGTAGGTTGTAAATGGGCAAGGCTACCGGCTTCGGCCGCCTAATCGTGATCAGGACAATGGATACGAAGACCAGTTTAGCAGGACTGGCCTCGAGCAGAGGAGGCAGCCTTTGTCAAGTCATGCAGCTACAGCATGATCTGGTTTAAGGTGCACGTGTCATGAAAGAGGTGAATCTCCGGCTAAGGCTACGTGTCCTTAATCGAAATGAAGTGATCAGAGGGTATTGCGTATGTGAGGGCAAGAAACACAAAATGGCTGCCATGTTCTAAGATGGATGCCGTGGGTAGATCAGAAATGTGTTCATAACAGGAGTGCTCTTGCTCGTAGCATGGCGAAAACACCAGGATATGCTAAATGGATCATTTGCGGTTCGCTGATACCAATATTATGTATTTCCGACAATATTGAAAACACGGGTTCAAATCGTCACGGAACCTCAGACCCTCCTTTTGCCCTTACATAGGCAATTACTCAGTCTATGTCAGAATCTAAATCTATGCTCATCAGGTCAGTGACATGCTGTTGTATCATCATTCTTTCTCGTGCCTTTTCTCCAAACGCAGGTGGTTTCTTAAAACAAGTTGCAGCACAGAGACTACACAGAGCAGGACCACACTGGATAATCAGGCAGCATGAGAAGAGGAATATTAAGATGACACCAATGACCATTAGAACCTTCCATCCCCATGCTGAGATCAGAGTCCAAAACCACTCCATGAAGGACCAGTTTCCCTTGTCTACATGAATAGAGTCGGAAATCTTGTGTAGCTTCGAGATCGCCTCGTAGACTGTTGGAGCATTATTAGGAATAAAGACACAGCAGCTCGATTGGATCATTCTGCATACCCCACCTCGATCTGCAAGTATAACGTCTAGAACCATACGGTTCTGCAACGTCATGAGTCTATCCGCCTGAAGCTCAGCTGTCAAATTGCTAAGGGCACCAGCAGTTTCGGTAATAGTAGATTCAACTACCCGTGTTAGCTGACGTATGTTTCTACTATTGGCCATAGGCCCCCAGAACGGAAGGAAACCTTTGAAGAAGTCTCCAGCTTCCTGACCAGCGGTATCTTCCTTGCTGAAGACACCTCTTGCTACTCTGGTCTTGTGATAATCAGGTGAAGCAGTGTATGTTGGAGGCAACAATCGAGCAATATAACATGAACCTGAAAAGTCGGCAGGCAACCATGTATAAGCTCTGTCTCGACAGATGAAGTAGGTACCCCTAGCAGTAAGAAAGGCAGGGGAAGAGTTAGCCGGAAACACATAAGTCTCCACGCACTCACTCCTCCCTAGCTGAGCTCTCGGATTTCTCCCATTACCTTGCAAACAGACCTGACCTCGGTGAGGTACGACCCAGATTGGAGTTGAGCTTTTACGCTTGCTTTCTCCCAAACTAAGGCGATACTCTGAAGAATTCCAACTCAAATATACTCGCAATTCGTCTCTAGGGTATGATGGAGTATTATTGACGTCCTTGATCATGTCAACAATTCCCTGGACTAAAGCTTTGTTGGCAGAGTTATATTTAGTGGAACGTGGTGGACGTGGAGGATAGGTTTCAAGGGCATAAGCAAAGATGGTTTGAAGGGCCTGAAATGACCCATTGTAGCTGAAAGGCAAAACCAGATAGGGAATACCTTTATCCATAGTGTGGGGTATCAAGCCACACACCCAGCAGTCTGTAGTGTTAACTACCAGTTGGTGTTGATGCAAGAGCTGTACAAAAGTGTTGTTAATGAATTCTGAGCGTCGGGCTTGCTCATGTTCAGGAAACGAGTGAAAAGAGTGTATAGAGGAAACAGTAGAAGTAACAGGATCAAGGGGAGGTACTGTAGTTACTGGCACAAAAATCAAACTCATACCGAAAACGATTCCACCCACCAACGTTATCAAAACAATCAAAAATGTAATGGCACATTGTATTAAAAAGCATTTGCTGTGAAGAATTCTATAAAGTCTGTTTCTGCGAACATAAATCATATTTTCCCGTTGCAGCGCAGGAAGCTCCATCTTCTACAATCCGCTCGCGACCACTGATGATGTGTACGTAGATGAAAATGCCTCTATCAGCCCTGGGAGTTCCCAGAACCAACAGAAAGATCGACCTTGTGTCAGACCTCCGCAGATTCAACTAGGCACACAGCCACGACCCTACGGCTACCCAGACGGCAAGGCAATTTTAAAAACAATAAAACAATAGCAAACTTCCTGGCTGAAGGCAAAAGTTCAAAATTTCAAAATATCATAATGGGCAGTTGCCTGCTTTATTTGTCCATATTACGAGGTCGTAAACTGTATCTTTGCTTCGCAGGTACTGTTTGATCGGCAAATAGTGTATCACTGGTAGCTGTTGCAGTGTTCAAGTTCGCAGATGACAGAGTTTTTTCTGATGCAGGGGACAAATGTTCAGAGTTTAAAGGAGTCTTTTCAGGAGGAGAGTCAGAGTTTGGAGTGTCAGTGATCAATTCGGCATCGCTGAAAGGGATGAACTTTGGTGTGCGTTCAAGTTCGGAGGCACCAATTCCCTTCTTCACCCAGTCGTCGTAAGAAAGTGGCAAAGGTACACGCTTGATGTGAGATGCGTGCACCCAATGCTTGCGACCAGCTACACGAACTGCGGTTCTTGTCACAAGCAGGACCTGGAAGGGGCCGATGTATCTGGGCTGATGGTTCTTCGTCCTCGCGAAATTTCTTATTACCACTTGATCGCCGGGTTTCAGCTGATGCCCTGGACTCTCCGGAGGCTTTGGCAATGCATCGAAAACCTGTTGATGAATAAGACTCAATTTAGCAGTCAAGTCGTAAAGGTAGTCTATCAACATAGGATATTCTAGAGAACAAAACTCCTTAGGCCTCGGCACACCCCAAATATTTGCCGGGCGGCCAAAGACGATCTCGTAGGGGCTAAGCCCCACTCTAGAATGTACAGTTGCTCTTGTTGATAACAAAGCCAAAGGAAGTGCGTCTGGCCAGGGTAAACCTGTGGATGCTTGTATTTTAGCTAGTTTTAGTTTGAGGGTGCCATTGTAACCCTCCACTAAACCAGCAGACTGGGGATGGTTCGCACTGTGGAATTTCTGTTTCAGACCCAGGCCGGCACACACACTCTGCATAACTTTCCCTATAAACTCACTTCCGTTATCTGACCATACAATCCGTGGCATACCGAATCTAGGGAAATATTCTTTGAGAAGAATTTTGGCAGTTGATAGGGCAGTATTGTCCTTTAGTGGGTATGCTTCGATCCATCTGGAAAAAGCACAGACTACCACCAGGACGTATTTCAGATTATTACAGCGATCCATGTGAATGAAGTCTAACTGAATCACTTCAAAGGGGCAGGAAGGAGGAGCGAAGTGACCAGCAGGAGTTGGAGTTCCCTTGCCAGGATTATGCATCAGGCATACCATACAATTTTTCACCACTCTCTCTGCACACTTACTGATCCCATCATTCTTCCAGACCGGAGCCAACATCTTACAGATTCCTTTAGAACTTATATGCGCTACTCCATGCGCCATTGTCACTACTGCAAGCACATACGCATCAGGCAACATCCAACGCTGCTGTTCTGTCAAATCAATCCAACACCCATTCGAATCCAACTTGCCCGTACTTTCTCTCCATACACGTTTTTCCTCCTCAGTTGCCTCTTTCTGAATCTCTTTCACACTTTCCATTGTATCCTCACACATTCCAGACTCAGCAATCCATCTTGCAGATGTGGCAACATACATTCTGCTCATCATGTCTCTAGCTGTCTGTTTAGCAGTTTCATCAGCAAAAGCATTCCCACGACCAACATCATCCGTGATTGCTTTATGAGCACTGCACTTTACAATCGCAACTTCAGTCGGCAAGGTTAGAGATTCCAACAGGTCGTTAACTAGCTGACCATGTTGAATCTTAGTCCCATGGGGCGTAATGAAACCTCTTTCTCTCCATAAACGGCCAAAACTATGGGCCACGCCAAATGCGTACTGACTATCTGTAAAAACATTCACTCTCTTTCCCTTGGCTAAAACACACGCTCTTGTTAGAGCTATTAATTCTGCAGCTTGGGCAGAATTCTGACTCACTCTTGCAGTCTCCACAATCGTCTTCAAAGTCGTTACTGCGTAAGCAGCAGTCACATCACCATTCTCCAATTTAAAACATGACCCATCCACATACAGCGTGCCATCTGGATCTGATAATGGAGTGTCCTTTAAGTCAATACGTCCTTTTGTCTCTTCCTCCGTTCTAAAACAACAATCATGTGGCTCGGAATCACTCGACTCTTGATTAGCCGGCAACAGCGTTGCTGGATTCAATACATTACATCTTTTGATCTGAATATGACTCGCTAGTAATGTCAGCTCGTAACCAGATAGTCTTGCACTGGTAAGGTGTTGCGTCTTGGTTCTGTTCATGAGTGTATCCACTGCATGAGGAACCATGACCACTAGCATGTTGTTCATCACCAAACCAGCAGATTGTCGAATGGAAGCCGCAGCTGCCGCTGTAGCTCTCAAACAACTAGGCAACGCTCTAGCTACTGGATCTAATGTTGATGAAAAATACGCACAAGGGCGTTGTTTATCACCAAACTTCTGTGTCAGAACACTCAACGCGCAACCTTCTCTCTCGTGAACGTAAAGCGTGAATGGCTTACTGTAATCAGGTGTACCCAATACAGGAGCTGAACACAATGCTTTTCGTAATTCAGTGAAACTTTCCTGACATTCATCAGACCATGGCACCGGACTCGGAACATTTTTTCCAGTCAAAGCTACCAATGGTTTCGCTAAAAGAGAAAAATTTGGGATCCACTGCCTACAGTAAGAGGTAATACCTAAAAAGGCACGTACTTCTCTCTGTGTGCGAGGAACACTCATCTGTATAATTGCTTTTATTCTTTCTGGGGTCAACTTCCTTCCCTCCTTTGACAAGAGATGACCTAGGTAGGTCACTTCTTGGCAGCAATATTGCATTTTCGAAGGTGATACCTTGTGATTCAATTTAGACAAATGATGTAATAACGAGATCGTGGCTGCTTTGCAAGTTTCCTTGTCATCGGCAGCCACTAGAAGATCATCTACATACTGCACTAAAGCAGAACTTGGAGGAAGGACAAAGGAATCTAACTGGCTTTTTAATGCTTGACTATAAATAGATGGGCTCTCACAATAGCCTTGTGGAGCGCGTTTAAATCTGAAACTTCGACCTCCTAGACAGAAACCGAAAATATCTCTGCTTTCCTCGGCTATCGGAATGCTGAAAAAGGCATTCTTCAAGTCGATGACTGAAAACCAAGTAGCTGTAGCAGGAATCAATGTTAACAAGGCGGTTATGTCTGGGACCACAGGAAACTGCGGGACCACAATCTTGTTAACTTCTCTGAGGTCGATAACAAACCTATACACTGGAGGCTTTGTAGGATCAGTTCGTTTCAAAATCGGTAATACAGGACTGTTACAAACATTTCCTCTAGTTTCTTCAATCACACCTTTCTTAATCAAATCTTGCACAATCAATAAAAGTGCACGCTCACCTTCACTAGATATTTTGTATTGAGGAATTCTTGGAAATTTTACATTTGCTTTCAAAGTTACTACATAGGGTGGTATTTCTAAAAGGCCTACATCATTAGGACCAGTCGCCCAAAGAGAATCAGGGAGTGAACGCTGCTCTGGCGGGAGCGCATCCATTGACAAGTACATCGGAGAGGTGATTCTTTTACCCAATGTAAGCTGTACTCCTTCCGGAGAACAGTACAATGTCGCATATAGTCGTTTTAACAAGTCTAAACCAAGCAGATTTTCATTACAACCTGTCGTCAAAATCAGGGGTGCTTTCAATTGACACGGTCCAACAGAAATAGACAAAGGACCAGATATGGGGTTGTAAACAGGGGCGCCTGAAAAACCTACAGAAACATTTGTTAAGCCGGACAAAGGTGCGCCAGGGAGTTTCGCATGAATGATAGAACTTTTTGCGGCACCAGTATCCAACAGAAACGGTTCGACTACACCTGATGTTGCTACTGCGACATAAGGCCCACTCTGATCCACTGGAACTGATACTACTCCCTCTCTCTGTCCATGGCTGTCCTAGTACCCATTTTGTTGAAATCCCTCATCCACTTCACAATAGTCTTCAACAAGATATTGTTGAGATCTATTTTGCTGAGTAGACTGGCCATTTCGTTGATCAAAGTGATTGGAAGGACGATCATTCGTCTGTGGAGGCATAGCACCTCGTCCTCGACCTCTAGAATTCTGCACAAAACCACCACGACCTCTCTGAGCTGCTGCTGCATTATTTTGCGCTAAGATCGGACATTCATTCTTGTAGTGACCCTCTTTCTTACAGTACGCACACTGGTTCCACTGATATTGAGGTCTCGATGAACTATAATCTGTCCTTTGATACGAGCCCTGTTGCGTATTAGTCTGATTCATGCGAGGCGGATACGCCTGTTGCAAAAGAACTTTAGTTTTTAAATCTTTCGTTTTCTTGTCTGATTTCTCTTTTTCCTCTTTATCCCTATTTTCATAATACTGTGCAGTTGCAAGTATTTGCGCAGTTGTAGAAACAGCCCACGCACTCTCTGAATCCTTTAATTTATTGCATAATTCAGGTAACAAATTATGCACAAATTTATCGACAAACAGTCTCTGTCCTCCTTCTGTGCTCATATCCTGACCACTATGATCTACAAAAGTCTCTTCGAACCTGGTGAAAAAGTCGGAGACACTTTCGTCTTTCTTCTGCCTGCATGCGGATAACTTGTCCCAATTAACACGCAATGCAGGCATCAGAGTCTTCATTAAGTCGATTATTCTACCTGGAAGATTAGCAATTAGGGGTTCGGGTTTTGCACCACCTGTTTGCTGACCATCCGCTGCAGTGATAGCTGCCCAATCACCACCTAAGGCAACTTGATGATCCTCTCTACGAATTTTAGCCCAAATTGGTTGCGGAACTACATTGCCAAATAACATATCGATGTCCGCTAAGTTCATTATACAAGCCTCAACTGTCTGTGTTAATTCCTTATAGTATCCAGCAGGATTCTTACGCGGATCTGGCAAGGCCTGCTTCACTGCTAGTACTTCGGCTCGCTTCCACGGTATGTGTATCCACACTCTTTGGAATTGGGCCGGAGCGGCTACAACACCATTTGGTGCGTCAGCTTGCACAGCTTCGCGCCAAATTGGAGGAACCTCCCTCATTGGATATTGACGACTTAACTTCGTCCTGCTTTTCTCTAAATCTCTCGGTGAACGAAGTGATGGATCATTCCTATAGCTTAAAATCAGTTCCATCGCTTCTTCTATATTTTCACCCACTATCATTCCTGCAGCAAACTCTTTCTGAACCTTAATTAAGTCTTCTAAATTTGATTCAACATCATCTTCTTCTATCTCCTCACGTAACAGCGAGCACATCTCATCAAAGACATACCGTTGTGTTGTTTCTTTCCACTGCAGAAATGTATCTAGCACATCTCTCGTACTATATCTCCTACTCTTCGAAATCCATCTGAGAGCCATGGAATCTAAGATTCCCCGCTCTTCAGTACTTGGAAGCTGACTACGCCTCTGAACAGAGTCAGAAGTAGGAGTCTTGATTAAAGTTTTATAGAAAGGAGACAGAATATTAGAAACAGAATCAGTGATTCTTCGACGAACAGAAAGTGGAGTCAACACACTCGCAGACTTAGAGAACACAGTAGAGGTAGGAACAGATAGCGGAACAGTAGGAGTATCGAGAAAAATAGTTTGTGGAACAGTAGGTGTAAGCGAGACAGATACAGGTATGGAAGTCGGCAACCCAGGAAGAGGAGGAGCCGTAGGAACATTCACATTAACCACAGGGGGTACGAGAACTTGATTCTGAGGGGCAGGAGCAGGAATACCAGGTTGTCCAGCAACCGGCAATTGAACATTCGGTACAAGTGGAGCCGTAGCACCTTGTGCATACGGTGGAGGTGACCGTAACAAATAAGATAACAGAGGATCGTTTTCGGAATCCTCTAGTATCTTAGCTGTTTTCGATGGCAAGGCAGGGTAGCACTTGTCAATCGCTAAATTATGCTCTCTAATGGCCACCTCTATGGCCTTCTCACACTCGTTATCTTGCAGCTGCTTAGTTGCTTGCTCTAGAGTCAACTCTTCTTGCTCTTTCTGTTCTTTCTTTAACCTTTTCATTTCTCTCTGTTTGGATTCTTTTCGCCAGAAACGGAAAGAATCAAACATTGCCAGCCGGGCTTTCTTCCTAAACAATTTTGCTTCTAAATTGTCAAGGATTTCGGGTTCAAAACTACCATGCAGTGGCCAACTAAGGACACCATCTTTCTCAGTGTATCGGACCCACACCTTATTATAAGATATAGGACCCACACCATTTTTACAGTACAAGTCATATAGGGGAGTCCCAATCGGAGGAACCAGACATGAGTCCTCCAATCGTGAGTCACTGTTGCAACCGAAACAAGACAACATACAGTTTCTCCGACTTACCATTTTTCAGTCCGGAACACAGAACAAACAAAACACGAAACAGATATGTGCACTTGAACCAAGAATTTTAGGCCTACCAAAAGCGAACTAATGTATCGATACCCAAACTAAACCAAATAGATTATCATAACCAGAACAACCAGTGATAATCTTACGAAACCAAACCAAACCAAGAACCAAAAAGGATTTTAACAACCCTCACAAAGTAACCAGCTAGCAACCACTAAATACTTAACTGAGGCACTGAAGACGTCACCAAGGAGAAACCCGTCACGTTTCGCTGTACTAAGGACTGCACCTCGGGTCCAAGACAGGGCGACGGTCAAGGCAACGGCCCACTGCAGCCGTCCTGAACGGGAACCCTCGTGGAAGAGAACTTCGGGCCACTTTTGCGATATGCCGGGATCGATGAAGTGGGGCGCCTCCCTCAGGAATCTTCACACGAAGCTTCTCGAACTCTTCAGGCTTTTGGACCGGTACCGAATGACGTCGCCCCACGTTGGGCGCCAATTGGAGTTCTGGACTTTTTGGTTCCGTCCAGATGTGTCAGGGAACAACACCCAAAGACCCCGGAGTTCCACCTGCCTTGGTGCGCAAATGAACAGAAACACGGGCTTCTCGATGGTGGCGTCAAAGACCAAAGGTTTATTACTGCAGGGACACAGAAGTCACAGAAACCACACATGGGCAGATTCTAGGAGCCTGTTCAAATTGTACAAAGAGGGTTGCTCCTTATATACTAAATTTTAAGCTGGGGGCGAATTCTTTACATGTAATACATTCTAAAAACCTTTGTGTCTAAAACAATAAATATTTGGCGTTACACAGGAACCGTCGATAAAATCTGATACAAAACATCTACGAAGAGGGGTTCCCACTAGTTTATCACAATCCCTTGGCAATATTGCATTCAAGAGCCGGACCGCCTCATCGTAAATTTCGTTACCTCCCCCTAATAAAGATTCAGAAAGAAAGGAACGGAGCCAGGTGTGGAAGATAGGAAAGCGGGATAGGAGATGTTTGTAGGTTGTAAATGGGCAAGGCTACCGGCTTCGGCCGCCTAATCGTGATCAGGACAATGGATACGAAGACCAGTTTAGCAGGACTGGCCTCGAGCAGAAGAGGCAGCCTTTGTCAAGTCATGCAGCTACAGCATGATCTGGTTTAAGGTGCACGTGTCATGAAAGAGGTGAATCTCCGGCTAAGGCTACGTGTCCTTAATCGAAATGAAGTGATCAGAGGGTATTGCGTATGTGAGGGCAAGAAACACAAAATGGCTGCCATGTTCTAAGATGGATGCCGTGGGTAGATCAGAAATGTGTTCATAACAGGAGTGCTCTTGCTCGTAGCATGGCGAAAACACCAGGATATGCTAAATGGATCATTTGCGGTTCGCTGATACCAATATTATGTATTTCCGACAATATTGAAAACACGGGTTCAAATCGTCACGGAACCTCAACTGTTCCCATGAGGCACAGGGTCAGACTGATTTGCATATGGACTGAACTGGGGTGGTGTGGAGTGCAAAAAAACGATGGATTTAGGCCCAGATCTCTGTACTGGGGTGAATGTATGACATTGTTCTGCATTCTGTCCATCAACCTTGATTTTTGAATTTGTCACCCCGAGTGGGATGGGTATGCTCAGACGTGAGTCCCATGCTCTCCACACCACTGGATTCAAGCAAGCCGGGCTGAAGACGGCTGGAATGCCAGAAACCGGTCCTCGGAAGCTTGTTTCCGGTCCAGGGAAGGCATAGCTTGGCAGTTCAGGCTGGACTGTTCCCATGAGGCACAGGGTCAGACTGATTTGCATATGGCCATGTCTGAACTTGGGTGGTGTGGAGTGCAAAAACACGATGGATTTAGGCCCAGATCTCTGTACTGGGGTGAATGTATGACATTGTTCTGCATTCTGTCCATCAACTGTGATTTTTGTATTTGTCACCCCAAGTGGGATGGGTATGCTCAGACGTGAGTCCCATGCTCTCCACACCACTGAATTCAAGCAAGCCGGGCTGAAGACGGCTGGAATGCCAGAAACCAGTCCTTGGAAGCTTGTTTCCGGTCCAGGGAAGGCATGGCTTGGAAGTTTGGGCTGGACTGTTCCCATGAGGCACAGGGTCAGACTGATTTGCATATGGCCATGTCTGAACTGGGGTGGTGTGGAGTGCAAAAAATGGATGGATGGATCGATGGATTTAGGCCCAGATCTCTGTACTGGGGTGAATGTATGACATTGTTCTGCATTCTGTCCATCAACTGTGATTTTTGCAATTATAATTTATATAGCACACAATGCAAAGTAACTTGTTCAGCATGTATATGTGTGTACTGCTAACAATTGGAACCCATCAGATCAACCACATTGAATGAAAACCTGTAAGGTTTCGAACAAGATGTAAATTATAAATAACAAGAAATGTCGGAAAAATGTGTTAACCCACTGAGTTGTCTTGACTAAAACACAAATCTGTGACCTGTATATTTCAAGTTTGGTTCTGCAGCAGGTACGTTAACCAGCAGAGCTATTGTATGTGATTGAAAAATGTGCCCAAAGATTGCAAACAGACCTCTCAGGCAAATACATTAACTATCAGAGTTTTCTTTGAACTTCCTGGATACAAGCTATTGTGAAACACGGCTTGTCTATGACCAATTAAATGCGCCAAAGCAGCTCTACTATCACATTATCCTTATTGCCAATGTTGTGAGCAGCGAAGATTGTGAATAACTGATTGGCTGTTTTTTTATTCCATCTCTCATATTGCTACCCTTCATGACTCTGCCCCTTTTTACCACCCACCTCTCCACTCACAATTTACGACTTTAAGGGATTTTTTTTGCATTGTCATCATTGCGTCAGAAGAGAGGCAGGAGCGTGACACGCTAGCTGCAGAATCGGAGGGCGGGGCCATGTAAATCTGTACGTTGACGTCACTGCGCTGCACACGCAGACCTGCGCAGCAATGCAGAACCTTCCTGTGCGCAGCGCGCAGGGACTTGCAGAGGCGCAGTGCTGCTGAGAGTTTCTAGACCAAAAATAGCCCTGCTGACATGAGAGTCCTGGAGCAGAAGTTTTGTGGGCAATCAGTGAGAGCTGGTTCCCAGTGGGCTGGGGGTGCAGAGAATGCTTTCTGTCGTGTACAGAAAAACCGGAGTTGGTTAAGTTATTGTTTCAGATAGTGTTAGTGAAGGGCTTTCTCATCTGAGCAGGAGTGCTTGTGAGATACTGGGTCTTTCATGGTGTACCTAGCCGGTACAGAGCCAATCCCTTGTTTTATGCACCCACAGGCCATAAAGTTAATTCATTTAACCCAATATCTCTTTGAGATAGTGCTTTATTTTCAGATAGTACAGCCCGTAAACTATGGGCAAGTTGGCTTCTTTCAATGTCTGAGCTGCAGACACATAAAACAGGCACCTAGGTTTGTGCTGCACCAGTAACACAAATCATTATACAGCGCCAGAAGGTCATACCTCGAAATTACCCCACATTGGTTAGAACTATGAACCTCTGCAGCTTGCAGGAGACCGAGAACATGGAGGAATGGAAATGTGGCTGATTGTACCGTAGTGAGTGCCAGAAGTAGTAAAGCAGGTGGAGGTCTCTAACTTGGCATAAAAAGTGAGTAAAGTAGACAGACAATGCTGGCCTGACATGACCGACTGTCATCACAAGTTGGAATGTCACATGTGCCCAAATGCATTGAGTTTTTTTCGCAGAGCAGCTTTCAAACGTGCTGCGTTGTGGAAGGGTACAAACAAGACGCAGAGGCAAATCTATTAAGATTTGTGTACTGCTTTTTGCCATCCTCTTCCTGGCGTACAAACAGGCTGCCGTGCTGGCCCCATTTAGGGCATCCTAGTTGCGGAAGCATCAACCGACAAAAGCCTGCAGAAAATATGACCACATCATCCCCACCCTGATGGAACTCCACTGGCCCACCTTGCCAGCTCACACCCTTATGAATTCCAGCTGCATCATTTACAAAGCAATCCGGGAGCAAGGCTCCCTCAGACTAGCGACAAAGAAGTGTCAAAAAGAAAAAAGGCAGCACGCCTTCCCTCTACTCATCTAGGATCTGGAACAAAATCTCTGTACCCATCAGGGCTGCCCAACACTGCTACAATTTAGGAAAGAGTTGAAGACACACTTCTGTATAGAGCACTGAATCACAATGCAATAAACATCCACAACCTAACCCTCTCTCCTATCACTCGTGGACTGCATCTCGTCTTTGACCCTATACTGGATTTCGCTGCCTTTCGCCTAAGTCTGCCCTATATAAATAGCACATGTATCCGCGCAAACCGGAAGTCTGAAATAATGGGCAGAACACAAAAGCTGAGGGTGGTGCAGAGTCCAAAGAAACAGAACAGAAGAGGGAAATACCACCTATGCCCAAGAAACTACAGAATGGAAGTGAGTTGTGCCCCTGAGACATTCAAGGTCATGAGAAAGTCAGAATTCTGCAGTACATTTAATTTCCAAAGAGAACTGCTGGTTATCAACATCTCATGTACTTAGGGTTCCAGCAGTGATGGAAAATAACAATTTCCCATCTATGGTGGCACTTTCTCCACAGGGGATCTACTGCAATAGTAACTTTAGAGAGCACAGTTGCTACCAAGACCCAGTATGACAAACTTTCAAAGCAGCACCAGAAGTGTCTATTGAATTAATTTATTGATGACACTGATGGAGGTCCTGGTATACACCTGGGTGCTGAGAATTACTGAGCAGGAGACTCGAAGGGCACCGTAGGAAGACGCTACTGGTGCCCAAACAATGGAAGCAGGTGCAGACCGCATATACAGGAGTGATGGTGCCTGGGACCTTAACGTGAAGGAAGCCTTGGTTTTTTAGAGTGGAGGTTGTCCAACAAATCAGAAAAAAATAAACCTTGAGTTACAATAAATAGCAAAGAGATATACACACAAACTACACAGCAAGACACTGTAGATTTTCACAGCCTGAGGACCAGAAGATATGGATTTTATTAAGGTCAAGGAGGCTAAAATTATGCAATCTCCTTTTATTGCCAGTTCACACAGTAGCAACAATTAAAAGGAATTTAGAACTTTGAAAACATTCTATTTGTCTAGATAGTCCAGCACAGGCAGCCATCTTCCTTCTTTTTGCGCTGCAAACAAGATAAACTTTAAGATCAAATAAATTCTTGAGGAATGTATCCAGAAGAACGAACGTATGCGGAAATCCAAATCCAAACCTTGGTACTCTGAAAGAAAGTATAAAATAAGTTAGTCTACCCGGGCGGGTATCAGAGGAGGGATAATCTTAGCCTCTGTGTCCTTAATAAAATCCAGATTTTCTGGTCATCAGGTGGAAAATCTAAATTGTATGGCACGACACGGAGGCCAATATTATGCAAGTTCAAAGTGCATTCAACACATTATCAATCACATTAGGCATTGGTTTAAAGTAACAACTTTTGAACATGCTCTCATTGGACCAATCGGCTGCTCTTAAAATGTTCTGTATACCTCCTCCCAAGCTGAAAGCTTTTGAGGCTGAGGCACTTCTAAGCAAATGTGCTCCAAAAATAGAAGTGTCCACACCCCCTTCAACCATAACATCTTCCACCCATCTAGCTAAAGTAGGGGGGGAATCGGCTTTGTGAGGGTTTTTATGAGAGATTAATAGTTGTACGACACCATTTTCTCAGATTAAGGGAATTCCTTTCGTATTCTTTCAAACATTGCACCACACACAGTCTTGAGTTTCCTGAGAAATAAGGGTAGAAAATTGTTGAGAAAAGAGTCTTAGGGGCAGATTTACAAGCCCCATGTGCAACCGGTGCATCACGTTGCGTGATGCACCGTGGCGACGCCTGCTAAAGTATATTTATAAGAACAGGTAAAGTCACCCTGCGTGACTTAACCTGTGCTTGTAAATATCGCCCCTGTTCACGCAACACTTTGCGTGTTAGGGGTGGGACATGGGTGTTGCTGTGGGTGTTCCCACGCAACACCCATGTCCACTGATGCATCTCCAAATTTACGAGAAATCATAAACCTGGAAATGCGTCAGTTCGCTGCGCCACCATAAGGTGTGGCGTAGCCAAGCGAAACAAGGAGAAATGTTTTCATTTCTCCTTGTTTTTTTCCTCTTGCAATGCGTGCTGCATTCTACAGCATGCATTGAAAGAGGAAAATGCCTGCAGTGATTGCTTTAGTGCAGGTAGGGGCCCCTTCCATCTCAAAAGCAATCTCTCCATGGCGCAGGCATCCTTGCATCATGATGCAAGAGTGCCTGCGCCTGCGCATGGCAGCTTTTTCTGCACCCGCGCAGGCAAGAGCAAATGAATGCGACATATCATTGTAGATATGTCACATTCCTGTGCTCTGAAAGTGCCGCAGCATGGCGCAGCCAAAGGGCTTGCGGAGCCGTGCTGCGGCACTTTCTTGTAGATCTGTCCCTCAGTCCTTCTTTTAATATAGAAACATACTCCCTCAGGTTGGTATGCCTTACTGGTGATGTCTAAAGCTCCAGCATTGGATGTATGTCTAAATGAAACCAGACATAGGAGGGTTGTGAGTTTGTAAGAGAGGTTTTTAAGCGATAAATATTGGTTATCACCCCAGTTCTCCAATACTAGTAGGATCAGTTTGACATCCCAAAGAGAGGTGTACTTAGGTATGGGTGGTTTGAGGACCCTAATGCTTCTCATAATCTTCCTTGTTAAAGCATTCTGGCCAACAGGTAGTCCATCTATCAAGCAATGACTGGCAGAAATGGCTGATCTATAGACATTTACTATCCTATATGACAATCCTGACTCAAATAGTTCTGTTAGATAATTTATTACATGGACTACATCAGTTGAAATGGGTTTGATACCCCATTGATTATACCAACAAATCCATTTACCCCATGCCAGTCTATATGCCTTTCTCGTGCCAGATGCCCAGAATCCAGATATGAGTCTGAAAGCAATTGGCGAAAGGCCAGGGATTTCCCATTACCTCCGGAAATCTTCCATGCCATCAGAGTGAGGGAGCCTTCTTCTATTAGAGGATGTATTTCCCCTCGAGCACCTAGAACTATAGTCTCGAAATTTGGTATTAGTAAGGGGAAGTCGACTGACATTTCCAGAATTCCCTGTAACCATGTTTGGGAAATCTAAAGTGGAGTTACCACTAGTACTGATTCCTTAAATCTGCTTGTTTGTTGGAGGAACCTGGGTAGCATAACAAATGGCAGGAAGGCATATGGCCTTAGACCTCTCCGGACCTGTAGGAAGGCATCTACCCCAAAAGATTGAGGGTCTGGTTTCCAGCTGAAAATAATTGTCAGTTGAGTATTCAATCTGTCTGTAAAGAGGTCTATGTTGAAAGGACCCCATATGTGTTGGATATTTAGGAATATCTCCCTGTCCAGTCTACAGTTGCTGCAGTCTCTGAAGTTCCTGGAGAACCAGTCTGCTACCCCATTGCTCAAACCAGGAATGTGTTGTGCTACACCTGAAATTCCTCTGCTCAAACAATAACCCCAAAAACCCTTTGCCAGGTCCCCAAGGTCTTTGGAATGTGGTCCTCCCATCTTGCTCACATATTGGACTGCTGAAACATTGTCCATGCAAAGCATTACACAACATTTCATCCTTTCTTGTGTGAAACTGCGGTCTGCAAAGGAGCCCACTAAGAGTTCCAAGCAGTTGATGTGCATGTTCCTTTCTTGGTCTGACCATCGTTCCCCTGTTGATGAACTTCCGCATTCACTCCCCAACCCTCTAGGCTTGCATCTGAGTCTATCACCATTTCATGTTCCTCCCCGAAGATTGCCCTCCTGTTCCAGGCTTGTGCATTCTTGAGCCACCATTCTAGTTCCTCCCTTGGTTCCTGATCTAGGGACAGAGTTTGAGAGTATGATTGATTTATGCAAAGGTATCTCTTTTTTAGTCTTTGGAGGGCACAATAGTAGAGTGGGCCCGGGAATATAGCTTGGATTCTTGAGGTTAGGATACCCAGGATTCTTGATAAACTCTTTGCTGTAATAATCTTTCCTGATAAGACCTTTTTTATTTCTTTGCGTAACTTTTTTAGTTTTTGTTTGGGTAAGCGTAGTTCTGTGTGAGGGGTGTCTATGAAGAACCCCAGGAGTGTTTTGTGCTGGAGTTAGGCTTGAAATTCTTAGATTTATTACAAATCCTAGTTTCTCTATCATCTCTATTGTCCACTGAGTAAGTCGGAGTACAATGTCCTTGGTCTGACCCATTATTAGGATGTCGTCTAGGTATATTATTAACCTTACACTTTTTTGCTCTGAGCCAGGCTGCTACCGGGCGGAGTATCTTTGTGAAGCACCAAGGTGCTGAGGATAGTCCGAACGGTAGACTGGAGATCTCCCAGACTTTGTTTAGCCATTTGTCAGCCCCCTTTGACACGGTCTGCCACCGCACACTAAGGACACGCCTCCAAGAAGCCGGAATCCAGGAAAAGGCCCTGGACTGGACCACGTCCTCTCTCTCTGGCAGAACCCAGAGAGTCCGCCTCCCACCATTCTGATCCGAGGCTACCGACATCACATGCGGTGTACCCCAGGGCTCAACCCTCAGCCCAACCCTGTTCAACGTCTATATGGCCCCCCTCGCACAAGTGGCCTGCCAGCATGACCTGAACATAATCTCCCACACCCAGCTCATCCTCTCCCTCACCAAGGACCCGCACACCTCCAAAACCAACCTCCACGAGGGAATGAAGGTCGTCGCCGAGTGGATGAGAAGCAGCCATCTGAAACTGAACTCGGACAAGACGGAGGTCCTTATCCTCGGCCCCAGCCCCTCTGCCTGGGATGACTCCTGATGGCCGACCACACTGGGAACAGCACCGACACCCACGGACCACACACGCAACCTAGGATTCACCCTTGGCTCCTCCCTCTCCATGTCAAAACAAGTCAACGCCATCTCCTCCTCCTGCTACAACACCCTCCGCATGCTCCGCAGGATCTACAAGTGGATCCCGACCAAAACCAGAAGAACGGTGACCCAAGCCCTCGTCAGCAGCAGGCTGGACTAAGGCAACGCACTCTACGTAGGAATCCAGGCCAAACACCTACGACGACTGCAACACATCCAAAACGCCTCCGCCCGCCTGATACTCAACATCCCTCATCACAGCCACCTCGCCGCCCACCTAAGAAACCTGCACAGGCTCCCCGTCAACAAGAAGATCACCTTCAAGCTCCTCACCCACGCACACAAAGCACTCCACAACACTGGCCCAGCCTACCTGAACAGCAGACCCTGCTTCTACACCCCCACCCGCCAACTCCGCTCTGCCAGCCTCACCCTCGCCGCCGTTCCCCACATCCAACGAATGACCTCCGGTGGCAGATCCTTCTCCTTCCTAGCCGCCAAAACCTGGAACACGCTCCCGACCCAGCTGCGGCAGACCCAAGACCTGCTCACCTTCAGAAGACTCCTCAAGACCTGGCTTTTCGAGCAGTAGTGACACCCCTTCCCCCGAGCGCCTTGGGACCCTCGCAGGTAAGTAGTGTGCTTTATAAGTGATTGATTGATTGATTGACTGAAGCAGGAAGAGAGAGCGCGTGGGGCTGCGGTAATGTGGGCGAGGCCCAGGCATGTTATTTGAATCTGGGCCGCTTGGTGGTGACTGGGAGTATTTTGCGGTCTCTGAGAGACCTAGGAAAAGAGTCTCGGGTTGCGAGACAAGGGTAATTAAGTTTAAAGTTGTGTTAAGGTGGGAAGCCCAAAGCCGACTGGGTAGAATAAGCACAAGAGTCTTAACACCTTAAAGGGCAATTAATTTGCATGTCACAGGCATATATTAGCACAAACATGACAAAAATAATGTAATGGGATAAAAATACGTATATCGTCAATCGTAGCACACATTAATAACAGCTATGCAGGCAATTTTCAGAGAGAAAATAAAGATTACTTATCTTGTGAGCGCAGCAATAAAAGAAGAAGATGGTTGCTTGTTTTGTTATATCTGTAAAAAATACAAGAATGCAAACTTAAGAACACAGGACCAGGAGCAGCCTTTCTTGACTCCCTGCATGGACCCTCTTAGAAGAGCAGGGGACTCTCAGTTGCATAGAGGAGATGTGGGCTTACTGTATAGGTTGTGCCAAGTTAGACATGAGTGGCTCATTCCTCTCTGGATTCTGCTGTGCTTTCTGGTACCTGCAGTTTTCTGCTCAAGTATAAATACCAGAATTCAATAAAAGATGAGCTGTGGGTGTGTGGATTCTGCTTTGTGGATGGGCTGCAGGCAGAGGGATAAGAGGACTGCTCTGCATGGGAGACTCTACGCCAAGCAGGGGGAGAGATGCTGGGCATAGCAGCCAAGCAAAGGGCAAGCAAAAAGTGAAGATTTAGTTAGCCGTTTTGAATATGCAAGGCCAAAAAGACATGCACTGGTGGTAGAAATTAGAATGCACACCTAGAAATGTCCCAGCACTCAACCCTACCTTTTAACAGTTCCCTTGGTAGTCCAATAACTCCTAGTCATACCCCTCAATCCTACCCTCTCATTCCTGAATGCCATACCTATTGGCTTCAAAATAGAGTACTGGTCACATGTGAAAATAAGTTGCAAATCCAAAAGGTCTGGCCTTGGTAAGCTGGTGGAATTGTTAATAAAAAATTTTGTGGTTGCAAATATATACCACAAAAATAAAAGTGGAGAAAAAAACTTACAACTCCCTATACTCGGTGAGCATATGCTTGTAAGACAATTTTTAAATTGTAAAGCAAAATAAACCTGCAAATATAATTTTAATAGAGCAGAGCAGGTCAAACTTAGGAACCTTTTTTTAGTTTTAATGCACTTCACAAGAAACTGAGGGCCATGTTATCAAGAAAGGGCAATACATTATCACTGCTTTTATCGGCAGGAAACTGCAGCTTAAACGGCGATAATGGGCTTTACAATAGGCCCTTGTGAATTCCCATAGAAGCTCAGGTTCTGGTGTTAACCTGGTCTTCTATGGGAATTCACAAGGGCCTATTTTCCAACCCATTATCGCCGCTTTAGCGGCAGTTTCCTGCCGATAAAAGCGGCGATAATGTATTGCCCTTTCTTGATAATATGGCCCTATCATTTTTAATGATGTTAAAAAAATTTACTTTTGGCTTTGAGTTAACATAATTTGATGATTTAGATTAAGAGCACTAGAACAACTATAAAAAGGGTAAATAATGGAAGAAAAACTATTGGCAATGCTTAGTACTGGTCCACCAGGCATGTTACTTCTTTTTATGCAGATGTTGTCAGAACACCCTTTCATAGGGCCACAGAGCAAGCAGGGGTTACTGGGCCATACCCTGGGGGCTTAGGCCTTTTACTCCTGAAGTTCCTAGAGTCTGACCTACCATGAAATCTGAGCAACTGGACCAAGTACCCCTTTTGTTCTGGGCTCTCAGTGGTATGCGTGGGTGAGCGGTCCATGCAGCTCTCGTGGGGGAGGTTTTTATACAGGAGAGTGAACATAGGCTCACAGCCCAAAATTAGCTCAGCAGCAGCAATGAATAATTGTCCAGCAAAGTACTCAATCTCTAGAGTTTTATTAGGTGATTCCCAGGGCCCCTCTCTATCTCTTCAATTCTAGTGGCAGTGGTTATTCCCCATTCACTATAGGCAACATCCAGGGTAAGCCCCAACAGTTGCCTGAGCCTCAAGAGTCCATTATGACTCTCATTTTAAAGTTAGCAGCAAGGTCCCCCGGGAACAACTGTCACAAAATCAGTTTTCCCGCACCTTGCAGGATTGCAGGATTGGAATGACTGGAGTTCAGGAGTGCGCCAATTCTAAAGGTGCTGGAGTGGCAGCAACCAATTGAGGTGAGTCTGCTGCATGTGGCATAAGTTGGTTACATTCAGCTGTCAGCTTCTCTTGGCAGGGTAAGCCTCTAGTTCCTCCTGCAATTGTGGGTGGTGATACAAGCGCCTGGTGCAAATGGTTCTTCTTTGGCAGGTGGGCAGGTTCCCATTATGGCCTTACTCTAGTCAGCGATGACTAGAACCAGGTCGCCTTTTACATAGGAGGTCACTGTATCCTCATGGTACATGGGCTCCATGCCAATTAGCACAGTGAAGTACTCGGAGCAGTACCTCCTTGCATACAAGGTCATGGACCACTAGTGCACACGGTCCGTGGCACTTAACACATAGTTGTCTTCTCACGGTGGTCCTTCCTAACACACAGGGTCACTGCTCCCTATTACCCATGGGTTCCAGCCCGATTGGCGCAGCGAGGCACACAGCTCAATTCACAGAGCCTTATGCATACGAGGGTTGTCAACTTCATTCTGCACATTAGCAACAGCCTGATTGGTGCAGTAGCTGTCACCTCACATAAGTCGACCAGGGTGTTCTGTCACCCAAATCAAGGAAAGGAAATAACTTGACCAGTCTGGGCTAGAATGTAATCTGTTATCTTTGCAATAAAAACTAGTTTTTAGTCACCCAGACACTCGTCAGCAGCAGAATCAACTATGGCAATGCACTCTATCCTGGCATTACCCAGAAACTCCTCAAGAAACTGCAGAACATCCTGAACGCCACCACCAGAGTCATCCTCAACATCCCCTGTCACAACCACATCACCAGCCACCTAAGAGACCTCCACTGGCTCCCAGTAAACAAAAAAATCACCTTGAAGCTCCTCACACATGCCTACAAATCCCTACATGACGCGGGACCTGCATAACTCAAACACCTGCCTTGCATTCCACATACCCACCAGAGACCTCCACTTGGCCCAACTGGCACCCAGCTACTGTCTCATGTATCAACAAGACCACAGCCAAGGAAGATCCTTCTCCTGCCTCGCAGCAAAGACCTGGAACGCCCTGCCTCTCCAACTCAGACAATCACAGCCACTGCCTCCGTTCAGGAAGGACCCCAAGACCTGGCTCTTCCGCTGAACCACAGCGCCTCGGCGGACATGCAGCTCCTCCTCCTACCCCCACCAGAGCCGTTAGACCCTTACGGGTGAGTAGTCATGCTTTACAAGCCAGTGATTGATTGATTGATTAGTCAGTGCTGTGTACCTTTGAGTTGCAAATCACTGCATGTTTCAGTGGTAGGCATTTAACCCAGTGGGTCATCCTGATAACTTACAGATTGGCAGAGCCTCAGTGCTAAGGACTGCATGAAAAGTATACGCTTCTCTGATGCATATGACAGCTCACTGGAGGTGAACACAGAGCGTTCATCCTTCTCTATGGTGTCTCACAAAATGAGCTGGGTAGGACTGTTGCTGGTGGTCAATGGGGTCTGGTGGTGATTGTCCTTGCTTTTAATTATAAAAGCAGAAATTGTTTTCTTAAAAGAATTTTGAAGCCTTGCATACCAAAGCTGCTAACAGGGACGCAGTCATCCCCATATCAGTTTTCTGTTCAAGCTCCTGTTAACCGAAGCACTGGACAGCCTTTCACACAGTGGTGAGAACACCTGGAGGTTTGCTTTTTTTTTTTTGCAGAGTTTTACATAGCGCGAACTTGACCCAAATCAGCAATCAGAGCGCTTTACATAGCACCAGTCACGTTACAGGAGGACACATTCATTTTTTTGAGGCACGGGGAGATTACGTGATTTGCCCAGAATCACAGGATGTTTCAGCGACATTACCGAGACTCGAACCCAGTTCCCCAGGTCGGAGGTTGAGCACCCTAGTCGTTAGGCCAACTCCTCTCCCAACTGAGTGTGAGGATGTCTGCGACTGGCGTGAGCCAGAGCTGGCTGAGAAAGTCACACTGTTTACTCTGACCCAAGTGTACTTCATTCTTGCACATAACTGCTCGCACTCTCTCAAGGTATGAAACAGGCCAAACGCTGGCCCCCAAGATGTGTTATTTAAGATACTGTCTCAGTGGCAAAGCCATAGGCTATTTATGATACATTTTTAAAACACTGCAGCCAAATTCATCATGTGCTACGGTGCATAGTCACAGATGAGCAGGATCAGGACCAGCAGAGCGGAGCATAGTCACTGATCAATGGGATCTCGGCCAAGAGATGTGCCTATAAAAAAAAGATAAAAGTGATGTAATTGGTGATAATGTAAAGTGCTCCAATACCTTCAATGCTAACCATGTGCTGCAACGACTTTGGGTCACTCTGAGGCGCTAAGTGGGTATTTCCACATCACTATGCAGTACTCACAAATGTCAACGTTTTATTTGAAGGGTTTGAAAGATGTGGTTACCCAACCACATATTGACTATTGCAGCATATGGTGAGTTACTGAGTCCCAAAGAACAAGGTCTGCCTAAGAAAAGAATCGCTTGAATCTCTGTATGAGTGACAACACTACTTGTCATAACCATGATGTAATGTTATCAATCAATCAATCAATCAATCAATCAATCAATCAATCATTTGTAGAGCGCACTAATCACCCGTGAGTGTCTCAAGGCTCTGAGGGGGCTGGGGTGTCCAGCTACTGCTTGAACAACCAGCTCTTGAGACGTCTCCTGAAGGTCAGCAGGTCCTGGGTCTGTCGCAGATCAGTGGGGAAGGTGTTCCATGTCTTGGCCGCGAGGTAGGAAAATGATCTGCTGCTGGTGGTCATCCTGTGGATGCGTGGAACGGTGGTGAGGGCGAGGTCAGTGGAGAAAACCTGGCGTTTTGGGTGTAGAAGGTGAAATGTTTATTGAGATATGCCGATCTGGCTTTGTGAAGTGCTTTGTGGGCTTGGGTGAGGATGAGGTGATCCTGTTTTTGACTGGGAGCCAGTGTGGGTCTCTCAGGTGGGCTGTGATGTGGGGGTGGCGGGGGATGTCGAGGATGAGGCGTGCAGAGGCGTTCTGTAAGCGTTGTAGTCTTTTCTGGAGTTTGGCTGTTGTTCCTGCGTAGAGGGCGTTACTGTAGTTCAGTCTGCTGCTGACGAGGGCCTGGGTGACCGTCCTTCTGGTTCCAGTGGGGATCCATATGTAGATCATGCGAAGCATGCGGAGGTTGTTGAATCAGGAGGAGGAAACAGCATTGACTTGCTGGGTCATTGAGAGCGATTAGTCCAGAATGAACCCCAGGTTGCATGTGTGGTTGGTGGATGTCGGTGCGGCTCCCAGAGTGGCCGGCCACCATGAGTCGTCCCAGGCGGAGGGGCTGGGCCCACGGATGAGGACCTCGGTCTTGTCTTAGTTTAGTTTCAGGTAACTGTTCTTCATCCAGTCCGCAACAGCCTTCATTCCTTCGTGGAGGTTGGTTTTGGTGGTGGCCGGGTCCTTCGTGAGTGAGAGGATCGGCTGGGTGTTGTCGGCATAGGAGACGATACTGAGGTTGTGCGTTCGAATGTTATGACACAGGAATGATAAAAAAATACACTGAACAAATGTTGTAAAAGCAACCTCAGAGACTGGCAAGAATAACATTAGCAAGAATAAATATACCAGATGACAGATAAAAGCGATTTACCTGGGGCCACGTGTTTTGATCTAATGGGAAAGCCATTAAAAGAACAGTGACACCCCTATTCCATGGGGAGAGCAATCTGCATTCCTCTTTCCTATAAGAGCTCTCACTTTATGGTTTAAATATTTTATTTAGTTTTCACCAGAGACATTGCAATCAGACCCACCTGTGTCAAACAAATACAGATCAGTCAGCTTCAATGGTATAAGAATAAGCATGTCCATCGGTTGAAGAAGCCAATCTGTGCTGTAGGTCGTACAGAACTCCCAAGAACAATCCAACAGATCCCTCTCCCTCCCCGCCCCCCTTGTCCACAAAACAAAAAGGGTCTAGTAAAAAAAAAGAAGTGAGTCAATGAGCAAGAGTAGCATCCGCGCGTGGCTTCTGTTTGCGCTTGGGTGCCTGCTTATCCGGGATGGGGTGTCTGCCAATCGGAGAAGGCGGAGGTAACGGGGACAACTGAGCTCACGGAACTCCCAAATGAGGAGGGTCAGGAATGGCCGCCAAAGCTTCGGAAAGTCGTCCCCCCTGCCCGCCTGTACCAGGGATAGCTTCTCCATTCCAAGTACCATCCACAACCTGTGTAGCCAACCTGTATGCGGGAGGGCCTGTGGTGTCCTCCAGTGTGCTAGAATATTCTGCATAACCACCCCTTCCGCAATAGCAATCAGGTGACCCCTCCGGGATTTCAAGGGGTACATCAGTGCATTAGGCAGTCCCAGCAGGATGTACGCAGAGAATCGTGGGATTTGGGTGCCTAGGTGTGAATCAATGTCATCTAATATCGTGTTCCAATTCCCCTGTATGCGATCTCAGCTCCAGAGTATGTGTTCCAATGTGCCCAGCTCCTCCAACAGCGATCAGTGATACGGGGGTCAAACAGGTGCAAGTGCTCAGGTGTTTGATACCAGTAGGTGGCCACTTTAGTCAAGGTCTCGGTCAGCCCAGAGTGATATGCAGAGTGTCTTGCTCTGTGATAGATGTTACCCCATTCTTTAAGTGTTAGGACCCTCCCCAGTTCTCGCTCCCATCGACGTCTGCCCGCGTTGTATGTGTAAGTGCCCGTGAGGAGGTGATGTTGATACAGGTCTGAGATTAGTTTCTTCTCTGAGGTGCGGGTGACCAGCCACTTCTCATAGGGAGTTAGAAGTCTTTGTGCACCAGGTCGAACCTCTGGGTGGAGTGCCCATTGACGCACCTGTAAGTAGGAAAGCCGGCTGTCTTCCGGGATGCCATAGTCCTTCTTCAGCTGTGAGAAGGAGAGAATACCTTTCAAATGAAAAAGATGCCCCTGCGCCCTGCAGGGGGATTGTCGCCAGGCCGCAAAAGCATTATGGTCCAGTCCTGGGGTAAAGTCGGGGTTAGCAAAGAGCGGTGTCATAAGGGAGGGGCACGATGCCAGCTCGTGTTTGGTCGTGACCCGATCCCATGTCACCATAGCTGTGTCCGTGATCTGGGATGCGTAGAGATTGGGCGGCCTGTGGTGCCTGGGGAGAAAGGGAATCCCTTGGAGGGGTCTGCCCGCTACAGCCTGGTCCTGAAAGAGACAAATCTTTACAGACTCCAGTTGGTGCCACTCCACCAGGCAGCGGAGTTGCGCTGCGTTAAAGTAGAGTTGAAGGTCAGGAATGCCCACGCCGCCATGGTCGGGTGGAAGGATCTCTATGTCATGCTTACAGCGGGGGCGCCGTCCCTGCCATATGAAGCATGTGAGGTCAGATTGCGTGTGCTGGATCAAGCCTTTCGGAGGCCGTAGGGGCAAGGTCTGGAACAAATAAAGTATCTGCGGTAACAGGGTCATTTTCGTGGTGGCTATTCTCCCTAGCCATGAGAGAGAGTGGCGCTTCCAGCGGCAGAGTTCCTTGAGGAGCTGCGAGCGTAGTCTGGTGTAGTTCGCCTTGTAGAAATCAAAAATACACTTCTCAGGGGTTCCACTAATACAAAGAAGTTGACACAGAAGCTGGAATATAAAATAACATCTTTATTAAACTCAATTGAGTAAGACTACGTCACACAGAAGCCTTAGCAACTGAATGAGGCAGTCTGTCAATGGTCTTACTTCACGTATTATATACACTTTAGCCTGCCCCAGGCATGTAAGGGAGTTGTACCAATTACATTCCTAAACAAATGGAAAATCTGGAGGGTCAGCAGGTGAGTAGCCTTTCGGGTTTTAGCAGGATATCGGAAAAACATTATGATTACATAGTTTACAAAGGTTAATCTGATTTAGATGGCACTGCAAGGCATGGCATGATTACATGTACAGTATCCCAACCCAAAAGTTAATCATTAAGAATGTCCCAAATTCAACCTCCAAAAGCCGGACAAACCTATAATTGAAAGCATAACCCATGTAATGAAGAAACATAAAAAGAAACAGTAACAGATGATGAACAAGATAAGGCATGTGCAAGGAAACTAAAATATAACAATGTCCTGAACTTTGATTGGCAATCTCAGACAAAGATCGATCAGGGAAATTGGCTTTCCGAGGTCAGTTTCAGGTGAAGAGGTCAGTTTCTGACAGTTCATTTCAGAGTCAAAAAGAAACCTTAGTTAATGTATACATGGACTAAGAAGGCCAGGCCACTTTCTTCGCCAGGCTACCTTCACAGGCCTACGTGAGGGCAACACAAAATGATGGCACAATATAAAATGGAGTCAGTCTCGAGAATTACAGAACCTCAGCCCCTCCTTTTGCCATTACGTAGGCAATAACCTAAGACTCATGTTAATCTGAATCTAAGTCTATATCGATATTCATTAGGTCATCAAGGTGTTGCTGTAACATCATCTTATTATTCTCTACTTCTCTCGGGACAGGTCTCCGAGCACACATAGTAGCACAAAGACTCACTTCTGGTGGACCATTTTTGGATGCAAGAGGCGGAGCCACTTCCTCTTCCATGGCAATTAAGTCAAATGAGAACTTAATTAACATTTACTTTATACAATTTGAGGTTCCGTGATTCTGAACCCGTTCAATAAAGGTCGTCTTATCTAGACGATTTTGGTATCCGCGAACCGCAAATGATGAGTGCGGCATGTACGAGTGTTTTCGTCATGATCGATTGATGGAAACACTGTGTATTCAGGGATTTCGTTCGAACCTTCGGGTTCCATTTTGTGTACGGCAGCCATTTTGTGGTTGCCCTCACATAGGCCGATGACTACGGCCGAACGAGTCTTTGGGACACGTGCACCTTTGGCTGACTTCTGTGTGACCTGAACGAGCTGACTCCCTTGCCTGAAGCTAACCTTGCTGAGCCAATTCCTTGTTAGGCAGCCTGTCAGATAGAGATCAAAGAGCAGGACATTGCTGAGTTTATGGTACACGCACACACCCTTCTATCTTACTTCTCATCTGTTTCTGGTTCCTTCTTTTATGGCCTATTTATGGTTTGGGTTGAGGTCCTTTTATTATGGGTTTGTCCTGCCTCTCCGAGCAGGAATGTTGGATTTTGCCTTGTCATTTCTGGTGGGCTGGACAACGGAAAGTGGGCTTGTCGTCATGCGATACCTTTGTAAGGTCACTATGTGATTGGTCAGTTAGTAAGTAATTGATGCTAGCCAGGAATGTGATTTTTAGGATAAAAAACGATGTCTCGCTCTATGAATTTGTGCAGTCTCTAGCGAACCACCCGTGTTGTGCTTCGTAGACCTCTGTTCCTGGTTGCAGCCAATAAACTTGGTCTTTGACATCACCGAGAAGTGTCCCGTGTCTATGTATGCCAAGACAGGAGAACTCGAAGACATCAGGCGTTTACCCTGGCGCCGCTGGGTTCTAAAACCCGGTTCTTCAGTTGGCGCCCAATGTGGGGCGACTTCAGCGGTACCGGTCCAAGCCTGACGATCGTGAGGAGCTCCGTGTGAAAATTCTGGAGGAAGGCCTGCCACTTCATCGACCCCTCTATGTCGTTGTGGTCCGAAAGTCTTTGCTGCGAGGTTCCCCGCTTTCCGACGGCTACGAAGGACTGCTGCCCTGACTGTCGCCCTGTCTTGGAAACCTTTTGACGATTTGTAAAGCGAGACAATTGACGGGTCTTCTGGCGACGTCATCGACATTTCAGTTAAGTATGAGTGGAGCGTCTCCCAGTCCTTAGTTTTGTTTTGGGTATCCCCTTGGGATCTTTGATTTGGGACTTGCAAGCTCAATAGCCGAGGGACTCATGCATTTGCAAGACTATTGTATTCGATATTCCCTTGAAGTTTGAAGCTAGACTAGTGAGCGAAGATGCCTGGTCTTAGCAGACTTGGAAAGATATTTTGTTGTGAATGTAATAGGGATTCCCGATTGGAGGACTCGTGTCCGGTGCCTCAGATTGGAACTCCGACCTATGAGCTCTATTTAAAATATGGCGTGGGCCCTATCACCTATAATGAAGTATGGATTAGGTATACTAGGAAGGACGGTGTCCTCAAATGGCCCCAATATGGTAGTTATGATGCGTAGATTTTAGATAATCTTGAAGTTAAACTGTTCAAGAAGAAAGCCCGACCTGTGATGTTTGACTTTTTCCGCCTATGGCAAAAAGAAGCCAAACAGGAAGAAATTAAGTTAGCGAAGAGAGCAATGAGAGAGAGAGGTATGTCAATGATGCAAGCTGCTGTACAGTTTAGAGATAACGAAGAAGAACAAGCAAGTGAGCAGTTGCAAAGGCAACGTAAACTGGCGATTGATAAATGTTATCCAGCTTTGCCTCCTCAGCAGGATGCAGCGAAGGACCTTGAAAAGATACTTTGATGTCACATCTGTTGAGTTCGCCACCCCCTTATGTGTAGAGTGCTACAGCACCTCTGCAACCTTTAGTTGCGCAACCTCCGGTTGCTGTGCCTCCTGTTATTGTACCAGCGCCAGCTCCTCTTCAGTTGGCTCCTACTCCTTTGGTGCAGCCTTCTCAAGGGCCACCGAATTTTCTACCTGCTTCGTCTCCAACTCCTACGCCTGTATTGTCTACTCCTTCTACTACTACTCCTATGCATACTTTGTCTCATCCTGTTTTTCCACCTGTTCTTTCGTCACCTCCCCTTTCTGTTCGTCAGAGAATGACCAATACTGTTACTGGTCTCTTTTCTCCTCTTTTTGGGTCATTAGGTATGACCCCTGTTGCAGAGCGTAAGCAATTGCGTAGCCAATTGCCTGGTCCTGATGAGCGGTCAGTATTGGATCATTTAGCACGTAAATGCGTTACTTATCCTTTAAGGTATAATTTTGAGTCTGTTATGGATGTCTTCCGTCAATGGGAAGCACCGACACAGAGATACGTTTTTGGGACGATGTGTTCTTTCCTTCGTGAAGAATGGTAAGATGGTGATTTGGGACAGGCTCCGCCTGAGTTGTTCCGTGTTCAGTCTGAGTTTGCGAAGAGAACTATAGTCGGTGTTGACGTTGAAAGAGCAATTGCGACGTTGTTGTCGTTTAGGAGTGCGTCTCCTTCTCAGCCGTTGTTTGAGCCTGATCCTTCTGTTAGGAGAAAAGAGCGACAATATCCAATGAGAGAGGTTCCTCCGGTGTGGAAGGAAGCAGTTCAGGCTGACGCTGGCTTGGGTATTCAAGCTGCGCAAGCTCATTTTCAGCGTGTTTGGGTACATGTTCCATGGAAGCGAGCTGAAGTTTTGGCCCTTACGCAGACTTTGCCTGATCCACGTAAAAATCCTGCAGGGTACTATAAGGAGTTATCGCAGACAGCTGAATCATGCATGATGCATCTAGCCGATATAGACATGTTGTTTGGTAATGTAGTTCCACAGCCTTTATGGGTAAAGATTCATCATGAGAATCATGCACAAGAGTTAGGTGATACATGGGCTAACATTGGTGCTGCAGATGGCAGACAAGCAGGTGGTGCTAAACCTGAGCCTTTAGTTGCAGAAGTCCCTGGTAGGATTATTAATTATATGAAGACTTTGATGCCTGCTATGCGTGTCAACTGGGACAAATTGTCTGCATGTAAGCAGAAGAAAGACGAAGTGTGTCTGACTATTTCACTAGGTTTGAAGAGACGTTTATCGACCATAGTGGTCAGGACATGAGTACGGAAGGTGGTCAACGGTTGTTTGTTGATAAGTTTGTGCATAATCTGCTTTCAGAATTGTGCACTAAGTTGAAGGATTCTGAGAATTCTTGGGCTGTTTCTTCGTCAGCGCAGATATTAGTTACTGCCCAGTACTACGAGAATAGAGATAAGGACGAGAAAGATAGAGCCGACGAGAAGACTAAAGAATTAAAGACGAAGGTTCTTTTGCAGCAAGCGTATCCGCCACGTAATAATCAGCGTGATTATCACCAACCTCAGCAATATCAGAGAAACTCGCAAAGGTTCGAGTCTTCTCAACAGCGTTTTCCTGTAGGCCCTAATCAGTGTGCGTATTGTAAAGAAGAGGGTCATTTCAAGAATAGTTGTCCGGTTCTGTTACAGCGCACGAATGGTGCTTCTGGTGTGGGAGGTCTAGGTGTTCAGCAAGCTCCGAGAGGTAGAGGACGTGGTGTGTCTCAGACTGCGCGTTCCTTGCCTCCACAGAATTCGATGAATAGTTTTGATCAGCAGAATGGTGCGTCTGGTAGGACGGCTCAGTACTATGCGGACGATTACTACGTCGAAGGTGAGAATATGGATGGTAATGATTGCTAGGACAGCCATAGACAAAGGAGAGGGAGTTGTTTCAGTTCCAGTAGATCAGGGTGGACCTTATGTTAAAGTGATTGCATCAGGTGTGTCAGAGCCTTTTCTGTTGGATACTGGTGCCGCGAAGAGTTCTATTATGTACTCTAAACTCCCTGGCGCACCTTTGTCTGGCTTAACGAATGTTTCAGTAGGTTTTTCTGGCGCCCCGGTTACGAATCCGATTTCTAGTCCCTTGTCTATTTCTGTTGGACCTTGTAACTTCGAAGCATCCCTTATTCTGACGACAGGTTGTGGGGAGAACTTGTTGGGATTGGACTTGTTGAAAAGATTGTATGCAACGCTATATTGTTCTCCTTCAGGAGTACAGCTTACATTGGGAAAGAGAGAGATCTCTCCGATGTATTTGTCTAAAGATCGACTTCCAGCTGAATTGTCTTCTCTCCCTGATACTCTTTGGGCTACTGGTCCTAATGATGTGGGTCTCTTGGAGATTCTGCCATATGTTGTGACGCTGATTGTGAATGCTAGATTGCCACGTATTCCCCAATATTGGATTTCCAGTGATGGTGAAAGAGCACTTTTAGCGATCAACTATGATCTGATTGAGAAAGGTGTGATTGAGGAAACGAGAGGTAATGTGAGCAATAGTCCGGTTTTGCCTGTTCTGAAATGTACTGATTCTTCACAGCCGCCTGTATATAGGTTTGTGATCGATCTTCGCGAAGTGAATAAGATTGTTGTTCCGCAATTTCCTGTTGTGCCAGATATCACTGCTTTATTGACTTTGAATCCAGCTTCTGCTACCTGGTTTTCGGTGATTGACTTGAAGAATGCTTTCTTCAGCATCCCGGTTGCCGAGGAGAGTAGGGATATTTTTGGCTTCTCTTTAGGAAGCCGAAGTTTTCGGTTCAAGCGCGCTCCTCAAGGCTATTGTGGGAGTCCATCCATCTATAATCAGGCTTTGAAAACACAGCTTGATACGATTGTCTTACCTGATGGTGCTGCCCTTATTCAGCATGTCGACGATTTGTTAGTTGCTGCTGACAATTAGGAGATTTGTAAAGAGGTTACTTTGTCGTTGTTGTGTCATTTGTCTGATTTCCATCACAAGGTGTCTCTTTCGAAGTTGCAATATTGCCGACAAGAAGTAACCTACTTAGGTCACCTCTTATCGAAGGAGGGAAGAAGGTTGACCCCAGAAAGAATTCAAGCTATTGCGAAAATGAGTGTGCCTACGACACAGAGAGAAGTACGTGCTTTCTTAGGTATTACGTCGTATTGTAGACAGTGGATCCCAAATTTTTCACTTCTTGCGAAGCCTTTAAAGCTCTTACTGTCAAGGATACTCCAAATCCTATTCCTTGGACTGACGAATGTGAGAAAAGCTTTTCAGAATTGCGTGATGCGTTGTGTTCGGCTCCTGTGTTGGGTACTCCCGACTACAGTAAGCCTTTTACACTCTATGTCCACGAGAGAGTGGGATGTGCATTGTCAGTTTTGACTCAACAGTTTGGCGATAACCAACGTCCATGTGCGTATTTTTCATCGACTTTGGATCCGGTAGCTAGAGCGTTGCCGAGTTGTTTGAGAGCTACAGCAGCAGCAGCTGTTTCTATTCGACAGCCTGCTGGTTTGGTGATGGACAATACGTTGATTGTGATGGTTCCACATGCAGTGGACACCTTATTGAATCGTAGCAAGACACAGCACTTAACTAGTGCTCAGTTGTCAGGTTACGAATTGAAACCTTTAGCGAGTCATGTGCATATAAAGAGAAGCAACACGTTGAATCCAGCTACGTTGTTGCCGATTTCAATTGAGACAGATGTTTGTGAACAGCATGATTGCTTCCTTAGGACAGAGGAAGAAACAAAAGGGGGGATATACCTTAGGGATACTCCTCTTGCAGACTGTGATGGTACTTTATGGGTTGATGGTTCGTGCTTCAAGCTTTCGAATGGTGATACGACTGCGGCATATGCTGTTATGACTTTGCATACGATTGTTGAAGCTGCACGTATCCCACATAATTCAGCACAAGCAGCAGAATTGATTGCATTGACAAGAGTGTGTGTGTTGTCGAAAGGGAATCGAGTGACTGTGTATACCGATAGCCAGTATGCGTTTGCTGTGGCTCATAGTTTTGGACGATTGTGGAAAGAGCGTGGGTTCCTGACTTCGCATGGGACTAAGATTCAGCATGGTCAGTTGGTGAATGAGCTTCTTGAGTCACTTACTTTGCCGTTGCAAGTTGCGATCGTGAAATGCAGTGCGCCTAAGAAAATTTCTGATGATGTTGGTCGTGGTAACGCGTTTGCAGATGAAGTTGCGAAAGAAACTGCGAGAAATGTAATGAGTCGAATGTATGTTGCGGGTCCGGCGAGAAGTATGTGTGAAGATACGACAGAGAGCGTGAAGTCTATTCAAGCTGAAGCTACAGTGAAAGAGTTGAATGAATGGAGAGAAAGTAAGGGTAAATTGGATTCGAATAGTTGTTGGGTTGAGTTGTCAGAGCATCAGCGATGGTTGTTACCCGATGTGTATGTACTTCCAGTGGTTACGATGGCACATGGAATGGCTCATATCAGTGTGAAAGGGATTTGTAAGTTGTTGGCTCCAGTATGGCAAAATGCTGGAATTCCTAGGTGTGCAGAGAATTTGGTCAAGAATTGTATGGTTTGTCTGATGTACAATCCTGGTAAGGGAACTCCAACTCCAGCTGGTCATTTTGCACCTCCGACGTATCTGTTTGAGGCTTTGCAGCTAGATTTCATTCACATGGAGAGGTGCAACAACTTAAAGTATGTGCTCGTTGTTGTTTGTGCCTTTTCGCGATGGGTAGAAGCATACCCCTTGAAAGATAACACTGCCTTGTCCACAGTTAAAGCCCTTGTCAAGGAATTTTTCCCTAGGTATGGATTGCCGAGAATGGTCTGGAGTGACAATGGAAGTGAATTTGTGGGTCAAGTGATGAAGAGAGTGTGTGATGGTTTAGGAATCCGTCAGAAATTTCATGCTGCAAATCATCCCCAATCAGCTGGTCTGGTAGAATGCTATAATGGCACCCTCTAGCTAAAACTAGCCAAGATTCAGGCGAGCTCTGGTCTACAATGGCCTGATGCTTTGCCATTAGCACTTCTGTCAACGAGAATGACTGTACATTCACGAATGGGACTTAGTCCGTACGAAGTGGTGTTTGGTCGCCCGGCAAATATTTGGGGAGTGCTGCGGCCGACAAAATTTTGCGAGATAAAGCACCCTGTATTGCTTGATTACTTTTACGAACTGACGGCTAAATTGCGTGTTTTGCACCAACAGGTTCATGATACACTGCCACAAGCATCTGAAGATCCAGGACATGCTATCGAACCTGGATCGTGGGTCTTCGTGAAGAATTTCCAGCGGACCAAGAATAAGCAGCCCCGCTGGAACGGACCCTACTTGGTGCTTTTGTCCACACGTTCAGCAGTACGAGTGCGCGGTAAAAAGAACTGGATCCACGGCGTACATTGTAAGAGAGCTCCTTTGCCTCTGCCGTAAGACCGGTGGGTCAAGGATGGTATTCCAGACACTGAGACTGAAACCGTGCCTCGTTTTCTGGCTTTTAGCGATACACGTTTGATTGGGACGAACTCTGAAGGAGAAAGCGACGATCATCTGCAAGAAGCTGTGCCTCCATCGAATCGCTTGGACACTTCTGAACCTGAACTTTTGCTTCGAGATCAGACATTGCCTGGCAAAGGCCGTTATAATTTGCGACCAAGAGTCGTGGGACTAATAAAAAAATTTATTCTTTCTTTGCTATTTTTAAAGGTTAAGCTCTCCTCTGAGAAACAGTTTTGACCGATTTTTGTTTTTCGAACCGCCATCCGGGTTCAGCTGTAAGGTCGCGGTGCAAAGACTTTGGAGTGCAAGCCAAAGACGTTACGTCTACGGTTCTGGTTGGTCTAAGGGCGTTCCCTGGACTGACAGACGCATTCCTTAGCACAGAACACCCAACCGCCGCGAACAGCACAATTAGAGGATGGAGTTTTTCGAGATGGAGAGACCTGTTGAAAGAATGAGCTTTAAGAGCAAAATATGTACAGTGATGAGCAGAAAACGTTTTAAAATATTATGTTTGTTGATGTTGTTTAGCTTAATGATGTTTTTAATAGGATATGTGACATTTTCTTTCAACGTGACGTTTGTACCCACTACGCAACCTATGCCTCCTCCTACTGTTTCTTCGCATTCTTTTCACCCTCTGCCTGAACAGGAATCTATTAGGAGAATGGAATTTGCTAATAATTCCTTTGTTCAGCTTCTGCACCAACACCAGCTAGTAGTGAACACGACTAATTGTTGGGTGTGTGGCCTTATGCCCCATACTACCGATAAAGGTATTCCTTACCTGGTTCTGCCTTTTAGCTACAATGGTTCTGTGTGGGCATACAGAACGATGTTCATCTATGCTCGTGAAGTTTATCCCCTACGTTCTGTGAAGGATAGTCCGAAGAATAGTGCTCTGGTCAAGGGTATAGTCGACATGATTAGAGGAATTAGTTCCTATGAGACTATCCCGAGAGATGAGACGCAAGCATATATCGGATGGAACGTGACTGGATATGGAGTTAGTCTGAGTGTTAACCAGCGAGCGAAAAGATCCCCTCCGATTTGGATAGTGCCCCATCAGGGTCATTATTGTCTGCAAGGTAATGGCAAGAATCCGAGGGCTCAGTTAGGGAAAAGTGTTTGCACTGAGACGTATGTTTTTGTGTCCCAGAATACCCCATCGTTTCTAGCAGCTAAGGGTACCTACTTTGTTTGTTACGATAGAGCGTACACATGGTTGCCCCCTGATTTCTCGGGCACCTGTTTTGTCTCGTTCCTGTTGCCTCCTACGTATACAGCTGCGGCAGATTACCATAAGACAAGAGTTGTTAGAGGTGTCTTCAGTCAGGAAGATACTGGAGGACAAGAATTCGGAGATTTTTTGAAGGGTTTATTGCCGTTTTGGGGACCTATGGCTAAGAGCAGGAACATTCGACAGTTGACGAGAGCGGTTGAGTCCACCATAGTCGAAACTGCTGGTGCCCTTAGTAATTTGACTGCTGAGCTGCAGTCGGATCGCCTTATGACTCTTCAGGACAGAGTTGCGTTAGATGTCATACTTGCAGATAGAGGAGGGGTACGTAAATTGATTCAATCGAACTGCTGCGTTTTCATTCCAGACAACGCTCCAACAGTGTACCAAGCCATTTCCAAGCTACATTAGATCTCTGAGTCTGTACATGTGGACGAAGGAGATTGGTCATTAATGGGATGGCTTTGGGGATTGTTATCCACCTGGGGATGGAAGATTCTGATAGTCATTGGGATGATCTTAGCTGTCCTTTTCCTGTTCTATCTCTGTGTACAGTGTGGTCCTGCTATATGTGGCCTTTGTGCTACTTCGTGTGCAAGGAGACCTGTCCAGAGAGAGTTGCTAAGTAATAGGATGATGCTACAGCAACATCTTGACGATCTGATGAATATAGACCTAGATTCAGATTGACATAAGTGTGGGTTTATTGCCTATGTAAGGGCAAAAGGAGGGTCTGAGGTTCCAGCGGCAGAGTTCCTTGAGGAGCGGCGAGCTTAGTCTGGTGTAGTTCGCCTTGTAGAAATCAAAAATACACTTCTCAGGGGTTCCACTAATACAAAGAAGTTGACACAGAAGCTGGAATATAAAATAACATCTTTATTAAACTCAAATGAGTAAGACTACGTCACACAGTAGCCTTAGCAACTGAATGAGGCAGTCTGTCAATGGTCTTACTTCACGTATTATATACACTTTAGCCTGCCCCAGGCATGTAAGGGAGTTGTACCAATTACATTCCTAAACAAATGGAAAATCTGGAGGGTCAGCAGGTGAGTAGCCTTTCGGGTTTTAGCAGGATATCGGAAAAACATTATGATTACATAGTTTACAAAGGTTAATCTGATTTAGATGGCACTGCAAGGCATGGCATGATTACATGTACAGTATCCCAACCCAAAAGTTAATCATTAAGAATGTCCCAAATTCAACCTCCAAAAGCCGGACAAACCTATAATTGAAAGCATAACGCATGTAATGAAGAAACATAAAAAGAAACAGTAACAGATGATGAACAAGATAAGGCATGTGCAAGGAAACTAAAATTTAACAATGTCCTGAACTTTGATTGGCAATCTCAGACAAAGATCGATCAGGGAAATTGGCTTTGCGAGGTCAGTTTCAGGTGAAGAGGTCAGTTTCTGACAGTTCATTTCAGAGTCAAAAAGAAACCTTAGTTAATGTATACATGGACTAAGAAGGCCAGGCCACTTTCTTCGCCAGCCTACCTTCACAGGCCTACGTGAGGGCAACACAAAATGGTGGCACAATATAAAATGGAGTCAGTCTTGAGAATTACAGAACCTCAGCCCCTCCTTTTGCCATTACGTAGGCAATAACCTAAGACTCATGTTAATCTGAATCTAAGTCTATATCGATATTCATTAGGTCATCAAGGTGTTGCTGTAACATCATCTTATTATTCTCTACTTCTCTCGGGACAGGTCTCCGAGCACACATAGTAGCACAAAGACTCACTTCTGGTGGACCATTTTTGGATGCAAGAGGCGGAGCCACTTCCTCTTCCATGGCAATTAAGTCAAATGAGAACTTAATTAACATTTACTTTATACAATTTGAGGTTCCGTGATTCTGAACCCGTTCAATAAAGGTCGTCGCATCTAGACGATTTTGGTATCAGCGAACCGCAAATGACGAGTGCGGCATATACAAGTGTTTTCGTCATGATCGATTGATGGAAACACTGTGTATTCAGGGATTTCGTTCGAACCTTCGGGTTCCATTTTGTGTACGGCAGCCATTTGTGGTTGCCCTCACATAGGCCAATGACTACGGCCGAACGAGTCTTTGGGACACGTGCACCTTTAGCTGACTTCTGTGTGACCTGAAAGAGCTGACTCCCTTGCCCGAAGCTAACCTTGCTAACCCAGTTCCTTGTTAGGCAGCTGGTCAGATAGAGATCAAAGAGCAGGACATTGCTGAGTTTATGGTACACGCACACACCATTCTATCTTACTTCTCATCTGTTTCTGGTTCCTTCTTTTATGTCCTATTTATGGTTTGGGTTGAGGTCCTTTTATTATGGGTTTGTCCGGCCTGTCCGAGCAGGAAAGTTGGATTTTGCCTTGTCATTTCTGGTGGGCTGGACAATGGAAAGTGGGCTTGTAGTCATGCGATACCTTTGAAATGTCACTTCGTGATTGGTCAGTTTGTAAGTAATTGATGCTAGCCAGGAATGTGATTTTTAGCATAAAAAACGATGTCTCGCTCTATGAATTTGTGCAGTCTCTAGCGAACCACCCGTGTTGTGCTTCGTACACCTCTGTTCCAGGTTGCAGCCAATAAACTTGGTCTTTGACGTCACCGAGAAGTGTCCAGTGTCTCTATATGCCAAGACAGGAGAACTCGAAGACATCAGGCGTTTCCCCTGGCGCCGCTGGGTTCTAAAACCCGGTTCTTCAAATTGCACTGGAGTCGCTTGTGCAACTGTGCCCAAAGTCCATTCAAAGCCTCTCTGGCAGGCTTCTATCGTCCATCAAATCTGCTTCCATTATCTTCTTTTGCATTGGGCCTCTCGATTCAGGCCTCTTCATGAAAATAGTACTGCTTAGTTGGAGTGCCCTCCTGGCAAACACTCACAGCTCACTCAAAAGTCTCAATGTCTCAAGGCAGTGCACCTGTATCTCTTCTCTGTGGCAGACACTACAGATAGTGTGCTCTTCGTTGATCATGGGCACAGATCATCTTGTGCAGACCTGGGTCTACATTCTCAGGCTCCAACACTCATTATTCATTGTCAGAGGACGCTCAGGCTGCTCTTTCATGGGCACCATAATGTAGTGCCTTTTGCCAATCTTGGATCCTCCGGTGCACTGCCCTTCCGTTGGAGCAAAGGAAAAAGGGGAAGTGTGTGGCCAAAACTCAGGCCAAGGGGCTCAAGGGACTGCACACTGTCAGAGGTTACCAGCATATGACAGGTAGATTTTGCTCTTTTGCACTGAAAGTCTGGTTCTCTGGCAAAACCAGATCCTCCTCTGATGTTCAACGCCTTCTGATGAAGCAAGCGCAATACTCTGGAGATGCAGTTGATTAAGCACTTTCCGGGTGTTGGGACTGTAGGGCCAAGGTATGTACCCCTCATCTGTAGCTGACTCTGATGAGAATTAGGATTCGTCTTGATCACCGTTCTGCAGGGTATCATTCTTCCTTTGACTCTAGAAGATCCCGCAGAACCTAGTGATGTAGGAAATGTGACACAGTTGTTAGTTTCCTTCAATTTAGTACAAAAACAGTTCAATGTATTTAACAAGGGGACTGCAAGCAGGGGGCCTGCAATCTTCAAAGGAGTGGCCATAAGCCATGGGACTATTGTGATCTAAAATACACAGTCATTCTCATAGAATAAAAAGACAAAGGCAGTAGGCAAAACAGTCACTCTAGCCTCTTCAATTGGGTTTCCATGTGAGAGCATATCCTCTACCATCTAAGGGTACATAACTACATGAGAATTCTATATGAATGGATGTCCTCACACATAGTGACATCGTCTAATGGTGTAAACATTTTTTCTCAATGATTAAGTCTAAGTGTTCCTAAATTCCTTATCTAGAACTCCTCAAAAGCGAAATCACATAATACAGATAATCAGGGACATGTAGATACTTCCCTTTTAATAATTGTGCATCAGGTGTACTATGCAATACAAAGGCTAATGATCAAAATGTGGAAACAAAAAGACAAGAACTAGAGAGTCCTGGAGTTTCCATTATTAAAACACATCTAGTCTATCAAAAATTAAAGCAGCAGAAAAAAAAGGAACTGAAAACCAAATTAGAAAAGGCATTGAATTTGTCATATTCAAAAAAATAAACATAAGTTATCTCCTATTGAGATGGAAAACTTGTCTTACTATAATATTAAATCAGTTAACCAGTCTATCACTACCCTGACAGTCAGACTGGAAAACATCGAAGTAGGCCTAAAGAAAACTCTTGAAAACCAGTCTGGTCATACAAAAGGGAATTATACATAATATGGTGGTCCCTGGTACATGACTGCAGTCTGGAAGTGTGAACCTGAACAATAAACCAATTATAATAAATGAGCTGACGGGTGAAAGGAATACAGAAAAGGGAAATAGGAGTAGGACACAGCTAAAATCCCCAATAACTAGGCACAATGCAACATCAGTCAGGGGAGAAGTGGCAAAAGAAAAATCTATAGGAAGAACAAAAAAAAATTACTTGGGTGATAGTCAAGTTTGTGACATAATACCAAGAGTATGGGTGATACACAAAAGTCACAATAGTACTCAAATTTTAACTCTACCACTGGCCCCTACACCATATACGGTAATATCAGCTAATGGTCCAGTTCCTTCTTCAAGGGAAAAAAAATGAAAAGTTTAGGTCACCTTTAGCAAGAGCCACAAATCTATAATTTCACCCTTCGGTCCAATCAAGGAAACATAAATCTAGGGCTGCCTGTTCCTTGAGGGAAAGGGCAGTCATATCTAACTGCAGGTGACACAATTTGATCCTGTATATCTCTTTTATTTTTCTTCCATGTGATATAGCCAAATTTGACATACACTGGTTAAGTGTTGTCTGTCTTGTTCACAACATGAAAAATCATATCTGTGAAATTTAGTATCAGCGCAAATTTACCCAACTGTTGTGCAGCAATTTGCATCGTCATGAAAAATCCCTTCACAACACAGGGGAAATTGTAATAGTATCAAAAGCAGCAACATAAAACAAAAACATGCATAAAATAAAAAAACCACACACATGCCAAGCCATCAGATATACGTGCTGCATATCAAGCACAAAAAGCATAGACAAAGTACAATAGCATATGTAAATAAGCGGTGACACACAACACCATTGCATGCACTTTATGCACTGTGAACCTGCAGCCCAAAACCCAATATTCTGGCCTGCTTAATTTGTCAGGCTTAAAATCGAAATTACACCAAAATTACTTTCTTTTATTTTCCTCACCCTCCGTTTGACAGCAGATCACCAGTCAGTGGAGATCACCTGTCAAATACAACTTACTGTGTCGCTTCTGACACACATGATCAGCAGGAACAATTCATAAAAGGATAAAATGCAAAATCATGATTAAAATATTTACTGTGAATAATTCGCAGAACATAATAACATAACATACCGGCTTTAGAACAAATGTTTGCTACCACCCTATGCAATGGTACTCATTTTATCAACCTTAAATGGATGAACGTCTCAGTAGGCCCAGCTAAAGTTAGAACCTTCAACCCTGATATTAAACACAAACCTCTGCACCGCGCACATTGGCTCACTGAGCTATGAAAAGCAACCTCAAATGGTAACAACCTGCAAGTTTGTATTATACACACATGTATGCATTTATTGAAGCCTGAGACACTTTAAAGCGATTGTAAATGGCAAGAATGCTGTTTAAAAGTCTATTTAACTCAATTTCGACTTTGATCTCTGGGGCACTTAAAAATGAAGATCCTACAATTGCATTACTTATAAATCATCCTCAGAATGTTCTTTACAGATTGCAGAGATTGGACATTAGATATATCTCATGTAATTCCTTAGGAAAATGCGTTTTTACGTCTGCACCAAGTGAAAACCCACATGCTAATGTCCTGATTATGCAGTAACACACAACTTAAATTAAATTCTAATGCTAGGAGGTCATAGTATGAGTATTAAGCTTTATAAATATTAAAAAACGAATTTAGAAGCACTTATTTTTAATAATTATTTTTCATAATTAATAATTATTTTTACTAAACCCAATCATTTTTGATAATTCCACATATAAAAGCAAGCTGAATCTCTTGCCTATCATTTTAGACGCATCCATTTATGAGCCTAAGCACAGAAGCCTAACTGAAAATATGACAGATTTTCACGCCACTTTTTTCTTTTTAAAAGGACAATAATCATTTAGCAACAGAACCAAGAATATGCTTACAAAAATGCTTAAAGAGAGGAAAACCGCAATTGAAATGTCTTCCTGTGATACAAAATAAGGAACCTTATTTTTGTAACCCTGTAAAACACTATTCTGAAATGCAAAGTTCCAACCGTGATTAACTAACGGCTAAGTCCTGGCTAAATAAACATTCCGATGTTATTCATGGCCTTCAAAAAACAACATCTGCTTCCTTAACGGCAGTAAGAGCCCTGCACAGTGTTGAAACCTGGGCACGGTGGCAGTCTTACTTAAAACAGACATTTCAAGTTTTAAAATACATGTGCAATAAGATGCATTTAAATTTTAGAAAAAATTCACTTTAGCTAAAGTGTTTGCCTGTTTACATGTAATACAATGAATGTAAGTAAAAAATGCTGTAAATTCATTTATCTACAAAACACACAATTTATTTTTGAGGCCTTTCATATTCCTAGTGAATGTAAATTTTAATTTTATCTATTTTTTTAAGCATTTAACAGTTTGTACATATGCGTTTTTACTTAGTCTATAAATTAAATAGCAACATATAGCGATTTTAGCATGCCACATGGTAAATTGCTGCATTTTTATTTAATTTCTACTTAATATTAATTAATCTGACATTTTACTTAACAGACTGAAAACATCAAAAACCCACAAACACACATTGAGCTCATTTCAGACATAAACAGAAAGGGCTCAAACACTCAGGACACACAATACAGTGCTTTACCAATTTGTTTCATAAATTGTGCCATCGCTATTCACTTACAGTAGTGACACTAATGGGAAAAACCACATAGGTATTTAAACACACATTTAACCCACAGATCAACATATAGGACTGAAACAAAGGACAGCCCACAGACTGTACTTAAACCAAACCATTTGTAAATACTAGTTGTAAGTCATATTTACAAGAAACGCTTCTCAATGGTGTTCCAAAAGACTGCAAAAAAACCAGTCCAACAGACTTTTATTTCCAAGAAGCCAAGATACACTCAATTCACTAGCTTTGGCTGGCAGAGCACCAGAAATCGCTCTGCATATCTCCATTCATAAAATTGCACAGAACAAAGGATCCTTGTATGTATTATGTCCATATTCTAATTCCCTGGGGATGCAAAATCACCAAGGAAGAAATATGTTTTTATACCCAAACCTATTTAAGTATTCCCTCTAGCAGAGCTAGCTAATTTTAATTCACATCTCACTATGGTACCTTCCAAAAAGCAACACATTCTTTGATGTGCGCTTGAAAACAGGCATGCCAAAAATATTGCAGAATATACAATATTATACCCAAAGTAGTGCTTAAAGTGCTCTTCGTACGTGCACCGTTCAACAACATCAGATAGAGAAAAATCTCCTAATTACCTGCCTACACAAATTGCAATTCGCATATACAAACCTATACAAATCCAAAGTTGGCCAACACAAATTCCAAAATTCCAAAGCTATACCAAACAAATGGTTTTCCAAATTCTAATTGCCAAGTTCTAGATGACATAACAGTCTTTTTTAAAATACTCACGCCAAAAAGGTTCTCAGTCAGGAGTGACATCATGTGAAGGAGAAATATACTGGGCTGCAGAGACAAAGAATCCCCAGAACCTCCGTGCACAGAGTACCTCCTTAGTAGAGTCCTGTCCTGTCCTCCTCAGTAGATTTCTGTCTTCTGACAAGATCACTCCCTCAGATAGCCACTTCTCTGATGAGGCCCGCATTGGCGCGCCATTTGTAGAAATCAAAAATCCACTTCTCAGGGGTTCCACTAATACAAAGAAGTTGACACAGAAGCTGGAATATAAAATAACATCTTTATTAAACTCAAATGAGTAAGACTACGTCACACAGAAGCCTTAGCATTTGAATGAGGCAGTCTGTTAGAATGGTCTTACTTCACGTGTTATATACTCTTTATCCTGCCCCAGGCATGTAAGGGAGTTGTACCAATTACATTCCTAAACAAATGGAAAATCTGGAGGGTCAGCAGGTGAGTAGCCTTTCAGGTTTTAGCAGGATATCGGCAAAACATTATAATAACATAGTTCACAAAGGTTAATCTGATTTAGATGGCACTGCAGGGCATGGCATGATTACATGTACAGTATCCCAACCCAAAAGGTAATTATTAAGAATGACCCAAATTCAACCTCCAAAAGCCGGACAAACCTATAATTCAAAGCATAACCCATGTAATGAAGAACCATAAAAAGAAACAGTAACAGATGATGAACAAGATAAGGCATGTGCAAGGAAACTAAAAGTTAACGATGTCCTGAACATTGATTGGCAATCTCAGACAACGATCGATCAGGGAAATTGGCTTTGCGAGGTCAGTTTCTTACAGTTCATTTCAGAGTCAAAAAGAAACCTTAGTTAATGTATACATGGACTAAGAAGGCCAGGCCACTTTGTTCGCCAGGCTACCTTCACAGGCCTACGTGAGGGCAACACAAAATGGTGGCACAATATAAAATGGAGTCAGTCTCGAGAATTACAGAACCTCAGTCTCAATAGTCGCCGGAATGGTGGGGCCTAAAAAGATGCTGAGATAGGAGACCGTAGTGCAAGATCATTGCACATCCTGTTCCTCTTACACCTCTGCTAACGTCTCCGGTGTCAGGGAAACGTTAAGGGCAATTGATTTATCCGAGTTGATTTTGAACCCGGAGGCGAGGCCAAAATCGTGGAGTTCAATGAAAAGCGCACAGAGGGATTTAGCTGGCTCGATAAGAGAGAGTAGAATATCGTCTGCATAAAGGCTGATTTTGTGAATTTTGCTGCCGAAAGGTATGCCCATGATAAGGGTGTGTTGCCGGATCTGCTGCGCCAGCGGTTCCAATTAGAGGGCAAATAAGATAGGAGAGAGGGGGCAGCCTTGTCAGGTCCCCCTGCCAATCGGGAAGCGGGAAGAGGTGTGACCGTTGACATGGACAGATGTAGTGGGTTGCCTGTAGCAGTTTAGAATGTGAGATCACAGGACATGCCCCAAGCCGAAGTGACGTAGCACCAGTTCCAGATAGGGCCAGTGCACCCTATCAAAGCTTTTTCGGCGTCGATAGTGAGGACCATGCAATCTGGTCTCGTGCGTGAACCAGCTTCAATGAGGTGGAAGGCCCTCCTCGTGTTGTCGCCAGTCTGCTGTTGCGGTATGAAGCCCGCTTGGTCTGGTTCGACCAGTTGTTGCATGTAGGGTGCAAGCCGGCTTGCCAGAATCCCGGTGTACAACTTGAAGTCCACATTCAATAACGAGATTGGCCGGTAGGAACCGCAGCGAGTTTTGTCCCGACCTGGCTTCGGTAGAACCGAAATTGCAGCTTCCAAAAGGTCTGCAGGGATTGCACCTGGCTGCGAGAAAGAATTAAAAAGATAAAGCAGAAGTGGTGCTACCTGGTGGCAGAATGTCTTATAAAAGGACGCGGGGTACCCGCCAGGGCCAGGGGACTTCCCAAGCTTCAAGCGTGGGATCGCCGACACTACCTCCTCCAAGCCTATGGGTCGGTCCAAGAACTCCGCCTTAGCTGGGGTCAGGGAGGGGAGATGCGCCCCATTGAGATACGACTGACTTACCTGTGGGTCAAGTGTATCGCTGGTGTAGAGGTATTTATAGAATGACCCGAAGGCCTCCGCTATTGCCGCGCCATCCTCTGAGTAGCTTGTGTTGTATAAGTGTTGTTATTGTGTATCTGGAAGTCCTTGATGGCGTTACGAATTCGATCCACGATCGATGGGGTGTGGAGAAGGTTCTCCCTAAGACGCCAGTGTCGTTGTGTGGGTGGTGTGGCTGGGAAAAGGAATGAGGCGACCACGGGGGAGTGGTCAGATAGCGAGGCCGGCAGGATTTCCACTTTCCGCACCCGCAGTAGCATCTCAGAAGTGCAGAGGAATTAGTTGAGTCTGGTGTAGGACTTATGGGCCCCAGAGTGGTATGTGTATGCGGTGCTACATGGGTGGAAATGTCACCATAGATCCGTGAGACCCAGATTTGAAGGTGTGCGTGCCCAGATTTGGAAAGGGACCCCACTTGACCCGACCTTTGACAAGAGCGTTCAGCCACATTATGAAAAATGAGGTTAAGGTCGCCCCCAAGCAGTAGGTGTCGTTCAGTGTTGGCAGAAGCGGCCGCCAGCGCGGTCTGGAGGAAGGTTTCCTGCCCCTCGTTGGGCACGTAAATCGAGCCCACCAGTTGTGTCAGTCCCCCTATCAGAATGCGGCACACCAAAAGCCGCCCATTGATCTCCACCTCTCGCCGCAGCACCCTGCCCTTGAAAGGTCTAGATAGTCTAGACTAGATAGAGGTCTAGATAGTAGTATTGCCACCCCAGCCACCTTTTTAGAGGAAGAGGAAAAGAGTTGTGTGGGAAAGGCCTGTGTCTTAAGGCGGTGATGATCTTTGGACAACAAATGAGTGTCCTGGAGGAGGCAAATGTCAGCCGAGGAGTGCTCCAGAAGGGAGAGGACTGCCCGGCGCTTAATCGGGTTGTTGAGCCCCCGCACGTTGAGGGAAAGGACTTTAAGGCCATGCAGTGTCATAGCCCCTTACAATGGGGACCAGGCTTCCGTACAGTGTAGAAGAAACAGAACAAAAGGGAAAAAGAGTGGACAAAGGGTAGCCCCCCTCCCAGAAAACAACCTCCCAAACCAACCCTGACCCTGAACTCCCCTGCCCTATCAACCCCCCAGGCCCACAGCCCCAACTCCCTTCCTCCCCTTCCTCCCAGCCCCCCCACGTGATGGACCACCCCCTCTCCCACGACCCCCTCCCGAACTCCCACCAGCAACCACCCACCCCACCCCAACTCCCGCAATTGGTAGATAACCATTGTCCCAGTCCTGCTGGTCCTGCGCAGGACTCTGGTAGTGTTACTTGGTGAGGCGAGTTCCAGTGGCAGCCACCGTGGCCCCCCCCCCGCTCCCAGACCTGTACTGTGATCATGCTGAGATGCCCCCTAGTCAAGTACTCATTCCGAGGACAACGTTTCTCTAGCCATCTCCTTTATAGCAGTGGCCCTCTCCCGTGATATGATATGGGCCTCTGGTTTCAAGTGTGTCTCGGGGGAACGTCTGCAGCTGATTGAGGTGACTCCTCCGGTGAAGCAATCTCTAGCAGTGCGCATGTGTCCTGCAGCAATCTCAGGTGACTTGAATAATGCAGCAAGGTGTTGCGTTCTGTGGGCTTCCGATAAAGTATAGTTCCCAAGGTGCCGTCCTCCGCATGTATGGTTATATCCAGGAAAGGTAAGTCATTCGTTTTGCACTCACTAGTGAATCTGAGATGTTCTTGAGTATTGTTGAGCCATTCAATAAAAGGAGTCAAGTCAAGCACTCCATCAATTGTCAACCCTGTCCTGAAGAGGATCCCAAACCACTGAGGATCGAAACGCCGTCGACACTGCAGCGCAATTCTCTGGTGCATTACCTTTAGGCTCATAACTGTGTTCTACTTGAAATATTGAAATAATGTGAATTTACTTTTGAGCCTTCACTGTATATTCCTTGTCACTTTGCGCCGATCACGCTGTTCACCACGTTCACTTGCGTCGTCACTTTCACTTTATTATCACCTTGTCACCAAGTGCCATTTGGGTTGTCTCATGAATGCGTTCATGTACAGTGCTGCTTTTTAACTGTATCCCCATTTGTAACAAAAACGGTGATTAATAAGCCTTTCACGAATGAATTGAGACTCCTTGTTGTGCTTTGCCTGCAATGCTTGATGCATTCACACTTGAAATTGCCTTATCTATTGGTACCTATTGGGACATTGTGCTTTATATATACTGCTTCTTGCTGCGGCTCCGGGCCCCCCAGCTCCTTTTGCGTGGGCACCAGCGCCTTTCTCGCCCCGGGCTCCAGCTCCGCACCCCGTCTGACTCGGCCCGGCACTGGGTCTGGTATACTGCCTCCGTGCAGAGCGCCTCCAGCTCCCGCAGCGCGACTCGAGTCCAGGGGCCAGTGAGCCGTCCAGCGGCACCCTGTCAATGTTGTCGGGGGATTAACAGGTGCACCCCGTTGCCGCCGTCCTCTCAGTCGCTTCAGTGGCTCCCGGGGGGGGGGGGGGGGGACACTGCTGTAGAAATCAGCCTTGGGCTACAGCGGGACGAGGAGCTCACGGAGCCTATGACTGTCTACGCCGCCATCTTGGCCACGCCCCCCAGCGCTCTCACTTTAAAATCAGCCGAAAGCAAAGTAACCACCAAGCTCCCTTGAAGACGGAGTTCCAGCAGACTTGGTTAGGTTACAGATGATTATTAATCTTAGATGGCTAGATAGGTTTTCCAGTAAAGATGTAATCAAACCCCACCAGGAGCAGCCTCTCTGCTGCTCAGCCCAGGATCCAACTGACAGTCCCAGTCACAGCATACCAAACATTCCAATGGCATCACATTCACATTGCAGACAACAAAAAGTAGACTGGGCTGTTCCTAAAGGGAGGAGAAGAGGGTCACTAGGTGTAAAGTGCAGTACTCAGTGGAGAGCTAACCCTGGGTATCCATTGTGTTGGATATATTGGCCTCACACACCCTTGCGAGTGTCATGCTTCATCATAGGCAATGCTCCTCGTTGGGTAGGTGGTGCAATACCCAATGGGCTCACCTCAAAGAGGGGCTCTTTATCGGAGATCTTTTATCCAACTGCCTATTGGTGAAGTGTGGGTAAGGGGCCAGGAGGATAGAGTAGATGGTGTGAGTGAGGATAAAATGAGGCACAAGGTACCGGAAAACAATTTTATTCTGGTGGTCCTCTGCCGCAATTAAAATGAAGATTAGTCTGTCCTCGCTGGAACTTAAGTTTCCAAATACGAGACAGTACTAAGAAGTGAAAGGTGTGGTCAACATGTTTCTCGCTTAAAGTACATTGACATGCGATTCTTCAGGACCTAGTATATATCAAAACTACTATCTACAGAAACATGACCTACAAAAGGTCATGTTTCTGTCTGTTTACAAAAAGCACACAAATTGTACTACCTGTTTAACCTCTTAAGTGCTGCGTCGGGGCGTTGGCCGACGGCAGCACTACCTCCCCAGTGCTGCGCACGTCCATTGGACGTCCATTCAGCACTAGTTCCAATGGACAGCGCAGCCCCGGGGAGGGATATTTGCGCCGCATCTAAGGTGTTAACACCTGCTCTTGCCTAATAGTTAGAGGTAATAGGTGTCAACAGTGCCCAGCAGGTCTGACATCAGGGGAGAAGCCATAGTAAATAAGGTTCAAACTGCCTGTGTCAACGCCGTTTCAGCCTACCCATCGCTGCTGGGCCTGGCAGCGAGGTGTTAAACAGGTAGTACAATTTGTGTGCTTGAAAAAAAGTACCTTTACGAAGCTTGTCAAAGGTCCATAAGAAGCTTGAAGAAGGTCCTCACACGTTGTTTTGATTTCATCCTCGTCGCCAATTTATGTTGTGTCGTAGGTAAGGAGTTCCACTAGACTTGGGTAGGTTACAGATGATAAGCTTATTAATTTTAGATCTTCATATAGGTTTTCCAGTATATATAATCAAAGCCCCACCAGCAGCAGGCTCTCTGCTGCTCAGCCCAGGATCCAACTGACAGTCCCAGTCACAGCATACCACACATTCCAATGATATCACATTCACATTACCATTCCACTCACACTGGCAGAACAGCAGAGGCAGAGAAACAGGGAAGATGTAAGGTAGAAACCTTAGATATAACATGAGGTTTTGTCATGGGAGGGAGGAATGAACCTGGAGAGCCAAACCCGGCAAATGAGACACAAGAAAATGAGTTAAAAACCACAAAGCGATTTGTAAGCAACGCGCAGAATGCATTCCCAGGTGAATTTTCTGAAACTCCTTATGATGTCTTTTGCATACTAGACAGCTGCGCGGTCTTGTAGGCTGTGGCCTAATAAGGACCTGTTCACTTCTACTGATCAGTACTCGGTATGCCACCACTATGCTTGTGCTGCATAACACCTGGTGAAGGCAGTAGCCTTCCACCACTATGGGGGTAGCGCTTTGGGTGTTCCCACCTGTCCAACAAGACTGCAATCTGTGAGACATGATGTTCCTGTATAACAGGGGTACTCATAGTACAGCCCGCGGGCCGGTGGTGGCCCGGCAAGCCTTCCCTGGTGGCCCGCGGACCGTGCAGACATTGTACCCGAGTTTTTTTAGTTTTCTTTTTAAGATGTCTGCAACCCGAGCACGACTCAGACTCTGCTGCTCTGTGGGGGCCGGGTGATTCCCGCCAGAGTCAGAGTGGGGCTGCAGGGGCGCTGAGAGGTGAACAAAGCCTCATTAACATGTCAATCGTCATTTAAAGACCTGTGAAGTGCTATGGGGGGGTGCTGTGTGTGTCCGCCTGGAAGCTGTCACAGTCCGGGCACACACAGGCAGGGTGAGGAGGGAGAGCGAGGGAGGGAGGGAGAGCAAGCGATGGAGGGAGAGCAAGCGAGGGAGAGTGAGGGAGGGAGAGGGAGGGAGAGCAAGCGAGGGAGAGCGAGGAATGGAGGGAGAGCGAGGGAGGGAGAGGGAGCACGAGGGAGGGAGAGCGAGGGAGGGAGAGCAAGCAAAGGAGAGCGAGGAAGGGAGGGAGAGCGAGGGAGGGAGAAGGAGCGCGAGGGAGAGAGAGCGAGGGAGGGAGGGAGAGAGAGTAAGGGAGGGAGAGCGAGGGGATGGAGGGAGGGAGAGCAAGCGAGGGAGAGTGAGCAAGCAAGGGAGAGCGAGCAAGCGAGGGAGAGTGAGCGAGGGAGGGAGAGTGAGCGCCAGGGAGGGAGAGCGAGGGAGGGAGAGCAAGCAAGGGACCGAGGGAGAGCGAGAGAGGGAGCAAGGGAGAGGGAGGGAGGGAGAGCGAGGGAGAGCAAGGGAGGGAGAGCAAGGGAGAGGGAGAGCGAGGGAGGGAGAGGGAGCTTGAGGGAGGGAGAGCAAGAGAGGGAGCGAGGGAGAGGGAGCGAGGGAGGGAGAGCGAGGGAGGGAGCGTGAGGGAGGGAGAGTGAGGGAGGGAGAGCGAGGGAGAGCAAGCAAGGGAGAACAAGCGAGGGAGAGCAAGCGAGGGAGGGAGAGCAAGCGAGGGAGCGAGGGAGAGCGAGGGAGGGAGACCAAGCGAGGGAGAGTGAGCGAGGGAGAGCGAGGGAGAGGGAGAGGGAGGGATGAAGAGGGAGCACGAGGGAGGGAGAGCAAGGGAGGGAGAGCGAGGGAGGGAGAGCAAGAAAGGAAGCAAGGGAGAGCGAGAGAGAGGGAGCGAGGGGGAGAGAGGGAGAGCGAGGGAGAGCAAGGGAGGGAGAGCGAGGGAGGGAGAGCGAGGGAGAGGGAGAGTGAGGGAGGGAGGGAGAGGGAGCATGAGGGAGGGAGAGCAAGGGAGGGAGAGCAAGGGAGGGAGTGCAAGCGAGGGAGAGCGAGAGAGGCAGGGAGAGCGAGGAAGGGAGGGAGAGCGAGGGAGGGAGGAAGAGCAAGGGAGACAGAGCGAGGGAGACATAGCAAGAGAGACAGAGCGAGGGAGACAGAGCGAGGGAGACAGAAGGAGAGAGACAGAAGGTGAGAGAGGGTGACCTCAAAGAGAGGGAGACCTCAGAGTGAGGGGGAGGGAACGAGAGAGAGGGAGACCTTAGAGTGAGGGAGAGGGAAGGAGAGAGAGGGAGACCTCAGAGAGAGAGAGAGCTCAGAGTGAGGGGGAGGGAATGAGAGAGAGGAAGAACTCAGAGTGAGGGAGAAGGAAGGAGAGGGAGGGAGACCTCAGAGTGAGGGATACCTCAAAGTGAGGGAGAGGGAAGGAGAGAGAGGGAGGCAGAGGGAATGAGGGAGAGGGAAGGAGAAAGAGGGAGACAGATGGAAGGAGAGAGAGGGAAACAGAGTGAGGGAGATGGAAATAGAGTGAGGGAGAGGGAAATAGAGTGAGGGAGAGGGAAATAGAGTGAGGGAAAGGGAAACAGAGTGAGGGAAAGGGGAATAAAGTGAGGGAGAGAGGGAGACAGAGGGAATGAGGGAGAGGGAAGGAGAGAGATGGAAATAGAGGGAGGGAGAGGGAAATAGAGTGAGGGAGAGGGAAATAGAGTGAGAGAGAAGGAAACAGAGAGAGAGGGAGACAGAGAGAGAGAGAGTGAGACAGTCAGGGTGAGTGAGACAGAGGAAGAGAGGGAGTGAGACAGTCAGAGTTTATGAGACGGAGGGAGAGATGGAGAGAGGGAGTGAGAGTCAGAGTGAGAGAGAGAGAGAGAGAGAGAGAGAGAGAGAGAGAGAGAGAGAGAGAGAGAGAGAGAGAGATGTGTGTATGCCGGGTCTAGTGGCTGAGTGGATGAAGGCGCCCGCTGCAGGGACCTGTGATCAACCTCATGGTCACAGTTTTTTTTGCTCTAGCCCCGCCCCCTTCCCCACTGACCCCGCCCCCACTGGTGCGGCCCGAGGACACAAACCACACTGTAAATTTGGTCCCAGAGAGAAAGTTTGTGAGTACCCATTCTGTATAACAACAAAAATCAGCTCTGATACAGACATTAGTACAATTGGAGTGCATGTCCTTGTGGACAATTTTCCCATCCCAACAGATGTTATCCAGCCCACCTCTGTCACTCAAAGTGCAAGAGGAGTAAGGACTGAATTATTGCCCCATCCTGTATTTTGTGGTGGGCAGAACCAATATATAAATGGCCGCTAAACAGACCAATAGATGAAGCGGCCTGCCCAAAAGTCCCTCAATGTGTTCATGGTTATGTGTATGGAATGTACGATTTTTATTACATTAGGTTAGGCATGAAGCTGTCTCTGGACCACACCCTAAAATAATTTTGGGACAAGACGGACATTTTTATGATGCTTAAACTTGGGGTTTAGTTAGTGTGTTTTCCAGTTTTGCAGATAAGCAAAATGAAAAACTGTGACATAAGGACACTTTCCAAACAACACACAGGTTAGTGAAGTGGGGAAGCTGGGAGCTGGAGTTATCGCCTCCTAACCTAGGTAACACTTCATAAGCACACAAAAGTGTATGACCCTGATATGTGCGCAATGCCGGGCCCCGGGGAAAGCAGAGTCGCAGACTAGTCTTTCCCCGGGGTCTTTCGCGCAGGGGATGGGCCAGGTAGGGGAAGGGGAGGAGTTCGGGGGTGGGTACTTAAGCGCGGGGGAGGAAGGGATCTTCCTCTTTTCTGCACCTGGCACCATCGGGAGGGAGCTCGAAAGGAGTTAGTTAGTACTTAGTTTGAGGCCTAGTGCTAAGTTTGGGGAGAAATTTTGCTCGGAGCTGTTCCACTGCAGCTGGGATTTTAGCTTTTCCTGTTTGTTCTCTGGCTTGGGTAGGATGTCTGGTGTGTCTGCGGAACAGGTCCGTGAGGCCTTGTTGCTGCTTGCTAGGGCCGGCCGCGACGACCTTATTAGGCCTGGGGTCATGGATCAAGCCTGGGTAGGGGCCACCAGGGGCACGAGGGCTGCCTCGGCCGGGGTCCGGGCGGCGGTTTTCGCCTGTTTGGAGGATGAGTCGGACCAGGAGGGAGGGTCCGGGGTGGGGGGAAGGTGTGCCCAAGGACACGGCGCGGGGCGGGAAGCGCAGGACAACCTCCGCGCGGCCCTTCCCCCAGCTGGACTTTTTGCCTGGGGCCTCGGGTGCGGCCGTGATGGCCGCGCCTTCCGCGCTTCCGCTCCGCGGGCCCCTGTCGGTGCCGGCCGGCGCCGTGCAGGGGGAGGGGCAGGCGGGCGATCCGGCCTGGCCCGCCATGGTTATTGTGGGGTCGCCGGGTGGCGGTAGGGCCTCTGGGCCTTTGGTTCGCATGGATGATGGCTCGGTGCAGGAGGGTGGGCCTGGGCTTGTGCTTCGGGGGCCGGGCGAGGTGTCGGGGGAGGCTCCTATTGATTTGTCCCGGGGTTCCAGGGCGGCCACCCCGGCCGCTGTGAGGCCGTTGGCGCCTGGATTTTTGGCGGGCCGGAGCGCTTCGCCTGCTCTGGTCCCCATAGGCGGCCCGGGTTGGGTGCAGGGTTTTCAGCAGGTGGGGTTCTTTCCCCGGGGCAGTGATTTACCGCCCCCCCAACCGCCGATCTGGGGTTCCGTTTCCTGGGAAGAGAGGTCGCGTGGGGAGCGGATCCTGGAGCAGATACAGGAGGTTAGATGGGCTGAGGAGACGAGGGCAAGAGTGGGTGCAGTTTGGGGCCCTGAGATTGAGGGTCCTCCCACCCCCACCTCTGAGGAGGAGAGGGAAGCAGAGAGGCAGGAGGAGGAGGCCAGGAGAGCCAGATTGAGGAAGTCAGGTCCGGCCGCCCACTCTACAGGGGGCGCGGCCGGGCCAGGGACGGCCAGCACGGCTTTGAGGCCCGATGGTGCCTGGGCCCCACCAGGTTCGAGCGACCTGGGGGGCGGGAGGGGTTCCAAGTCGGCGGCTGTCGACAGAGCGAAGGGGGGCCTAGCGGGGCGCACCACGGCTCCGAGACGCAGGCCGGAAGAAGTAGGGCAGTCCGCGGCAGCTGTCCCTCCTCCGCGGGATCGGGCAACTTCAGCACGTGGTGCCACCGGAATGCGTGGCCGCGGATGTGTGCAGAAGGGTGTGAAGCGTGCTGTGAAGGATGTGGCTTGCGATGACACGAATCTGGAACCGGTGCTTGAGCTGGACTACAGTGCTGAGAGTGAAGAATTGGAAGAGGGGGAGGTGCGGGATGACCTGGAAGGCGTAGGCCGCACAGCGGGCGACAACGACCTTGGTGTGTTGCAGGTCGAGCCCAGGATGAGGAGGAAGACGGGTACCTTGGCGGTCCGTGGCAAGGAGTCTAGAGGAAGGCCCCGGGAGAGGACGGAGGCACTGACAGGTGAGGGTGCTTGGTGGGCGGCTTGGGATAACGCTCCTCGGGGTGGGGAGGGCCGTAAGCGCTCATGCAGGTCTGTGGGTGTGGGGGATGGGTCTGTGAGGGAGGGGGGGGCGCCTTCAGGCGGTCCACCTGAGGATGGTAAGAAGGTGGATGGTAAGTCGGTGACTTTGGGGGTACAGACGGAAAAAGGTGATGGCAAACAAGAGAAAGGGGTGAAGGTCCCTAAGAAGCTGCCTTACATGGGGTTGGCGATGCCTTTGGGATCGCATTTGTCGGAAAAAATGAGGGACAAGATATGGAAACACGAATTTGTGGATGTTTTTAAATTACTGCATCGAGAGGTGCAGGCGAAGGAGGGTTCCAAGGAGGAGGAGTGGGAGTTGACGAGGCGGCCTAGGGTGCCTATAACTATGGAGAACTGGACGTCGGCCTTTTTGATTTTTGCCAGTGTGTATTGCCAGAAGTATCTGGACCGGGCGATTGCGCTGTTCAAGTATATGGATATCATTCGCAAGGCCCAGATGCAGTTTGGCGGGTTTGCATGGTTGAGTTACGACGAGGAGTTCCGGGCCCGGGTTAGCGCCGATCCGGAGAAGAGTTGGGGGGAGGTGGACCAAGAGCTTTGGATGCAGTGGATGGCGTCTTCGCACTCGTCGGCCTCTACTCACACGGCCAGTGGTTTGCCGGTTTTATATCGGTCTTTTCCGACGCGTCCCGCCCAGGGCGGGGCAGGGGGCGGAACAGTGCCCAACACCATTGTGTCCGGTCAGCCGTCCAAACCCGGAGGATCCGCTACGGGGGTGTGTTGGAGCTACAGTCGGGGTTTCTGCTCTCGGTACCCATGTAAATTCAAGCATGAGTGCTCTAAGTGCGGTGGGAAACACCCCCTTCCGCAGTGCCTCTCACTCACCACCCCATCCGAGCAGTGGCAGAACGCGAGAGGTCGGGGCCAGCCTGGCCCGAAGGGCGCCTACTCCGGTTAGGGTGGAGGCGATGGCCCCGTGGCTCACGCACTATCCTGATCGCGAGGCCGCGGCGCGGCTCTTCTGGGGTTTCACTGAAGGCTTTAGGGTTGGCTACCAGGGTCCCAGGGAGCGTCGTTGGGCAGAGAACTTGAGGTCGGCGAAGGAGTTGCCGGGGGTGGTGGCTGCGAAGTTGGACAAGGAAGTGGCGGAGGGGAGAGTGGCAGGCCCGTTTACTGACTGGCCTTTGCCGGATCTGATAGTTTCTCCTTTGGGGGTGGTGCCCAAGAAAGAGGAAGGGGAGTTCAGGATGATTCACCACTTGTCGTGGCCAGAGGGGCGGTCTGTGAATGACTTCATTGCAGAGGAAGATTCGAGGGTGCTGTATGCGTCAGTGGACGATGCGGTTCGGATGGTACTGTTTTGTGGTCCCGGTACGGAGTTGGCGAAGTGTGACATCAAGTCGGCTTTCCGGCTCCTGCCGATTCACCCGGCTAATTTTGCGCTCTTGGGGATGCAGTTCGGGGGTGCCATCTATGTGGATAAGGTCCTGCCCATGGGGTGTGCCATCTCCTGTGCGTTGTTTGAGCTTTTCAGTACTTTTCTGCAGTGGGTCATGGTGCGGGTAAGTGGGTGCCGTGAGGTCACCCACTACTTGGACGATTTCCTCTTCCTGGGCAGGGCGGGGTCGGGGGACTGCGGCAGGGCCCTGTCGCGTTTCCAGGCCTTGGCAGTGCAGTTTGGGGTCCCTTTAGCACCCGAGAAGACGGCTGGTCCCAGCTGTTGCCTCACGTTTCTGGGGATCGAACTAGACTCGGTGGAATGGTTGGCGCGCCTGCCTACGTCCAAGGTGACGGAGATTCTTGCGTGTCTGGAGTGGGCTGTGGGGGAACGGCGGATCCCTTTGCGGGCAGTGCAGCAGCTTCTGGGTTTCCTTAACTTTGCGTGCAGGGTGGTGCGGGCAGGGTGGACGTTCTGCAGACGGCTCGGCATGGCCATGTCGGGGGCAGTGCTTCCGCATCACAGAGTGAGGGTTTCCCTGGGGGTGAGGGCAGATTTGAGGACTTGGATTACGTTCCTGCAGGATTTCAACGGGGTGCCTTTGGATTTTGATGAGGAGGGGACGGTCTGGCAATGCCAAATTTTCTCTGACGCGGCTCGGTCAGCGGGGTTCAGTGTTTTCTGGGATGGTCGGTGGTGTGCGGAGAGCTGGCCGGCCTCCTGGATCGAGCGGGGCAGGAGCATTGCCTTTTTGGAGTTCTTCCCGTTGCTGGTGGCCCTGGTGGTGTGGGGGGAGGACTTTCGGAACAGGACTGTGCTCTTTCACGTTGACAACATGACGGTGGTGGACCTTGTTAATAACCAGAGGGCGAGGGACCTGCGAGTGCTGCGGCTGTTGCGCAGATTCTTGTTGGCGTGCCTGCAGTTGAATGTGGTGTTTGGGGCCAAGCATGTCCCTGGGGCGAATAATGACATTGCGGATGCTTTGTCTCGTTCGCAGTGGCAGCTATTTCGACACCTGGCGCCGGGAGCGGACGCCTGCAAGACCGAGCTGCCGGCCGGCATCTGGGCCTTGGGGGAGTGAGGATGATTGGTCTGGTGGAGAGTTCGTTGGCTCCGTCCACGAGGAAGACTTATCGGCTGGCATGGTCTGACTTTAGTACTTTTATGGGCTGGACGGTGGATGGTGTCGTGAGTGAGGAGTCGGCTGTGCTGGAGGGTTTGAGGGGTTATGTGTTGTCCTGTATGGACCGGGGGCTGACTGCTGCTACGATCTCTGGGAAGTTGGCTGGAATTTCCTTTTACTGTGTTTTGTTTTTGGGTTTTGACCCCACCAAGGATGTGGTGCTGGCTCGCATGTTGCGAGGGTGGGGCCGGGAGCGGGGGGCCGGGGGGGGTCGTCTGCGGGAGGCGGTGACGTTTGATTTGTTGGTTCGGCTGGTTGGGGTGTTGCCGGAGTGCTGTTATGACCTTTTTGAGGTGGGTCTTTTTAGGTTGTGCATGGTGTGGATGTTCTTTGGGGCGTTTCGGGTGTCTGAACTGTTGGGCACGAGGCGGGGGGCGGGACGGTTGTTTGAGGATGTGCGTTTGGATGCGGGGCGTCTGGGTATTTGGCTGGGTCGCTCGAAGACGGATCAGGTCGGCAGGGGCAAGTGGGTGTGGTTGAAAGAGTCCGGTGGGGCGGTTTGCCCGGTTCTGGAGTGGAGATCTTTCTGTGGGTCGACTGGGGCCCGGGACGGTGAGATTTTCTGTCATGCCTCGGGTGCGAGAGTGTCGGCTGGCCAGTTGTTGGCGGTGTTGCGTATGGCGTTGGGACGATTGGGGATTGATGGAGCTGGTTTTGGTACCCATTCCTTTCGCATTGGGGCTGCGACGGCGGCGGCTCGCCTGGGATGGTCCTGGGACAGGATCAAGGGGATTGGGCGTTGGAAGTCACGCTGTTGTGAGAGGTATGTGAGGAAGTAGTAGGGTCCCAGGCAGGTTGTTGGTTGCACTGTTTTGTTTGCCTGTTCTAACTTCTTTTTCTTCGTAGGTTGCGTGGGTGGCCCGGGCGGTAGGACGGTGACTTGGATCGTTGGGCACTCATTCGTGCACTGGGCTTCCAAATATGCTGACCAGCAGGTTTACGGCCGTAACCTGGGCTTGAAAGGACAATTGCACGAGGTGAAATGGTGGGGAAAGAGCGGAATGCGATGGGGGGCACTACTGCCCTGGCTCGCGAAGATGGTCCCACAGAGGGGATGCCCTGATTTGTTGATCATTCATTTGGGAGAGAACGACCTGGTGCAGCTGTCTGGATTGGCATTGTTACAACTTATGCAAAGGGACTTGGAAGTGTTGAAGTCGAGGATGGCGGGGGCCTGCATTGCCTGGACGGAGCTGGTCCCCAGGAAAGTATGGAGGGGAGCTATGAAACATGGGGCCATTGAAAAGGCCCGGAGGAAACTGAACCGGGCGATGAGACTTTACTGTGCGGATAGGGACGTAAAGGTCATTTCACATCCTGGGATTCGTCTGGAGGAGCCTTTAGCTTTTAGGGAGGACGGTGTGCACCTGTCTCGGCTGGGTAATGCGTGGTACATGATGGAGTTGCGGGATGTGGTGAGCAAGTTGTGGAACAAGTCTATTTGGTGTCGGCGGGAGTGACCGTGCAGTGACGGACGGACAGCCCTGGGGGGGGGTGGGGCAGTGAACCGCCCTACAGGGGGTCCACTGGGTGGCAGGATTCGAAGGGACAGGGGGTCAAGAGCGGGCATACCCATCCCTTGGGGGGGGAGTTAGCACACGACGGACCGAAGTTTGACTGGAAGTTTGCAATGTCTGGGGGCCGGAAGACGGTGATTGACGGCCGAGAGAAGGGTGTTTGGTGCCACTAGGGCTCAGTGATGACGTGGGTGAATGAAACGAATGGGGGGGGAAGTGTGAGTGGGGGTTTGCTGTTTACTGTTATTGTTGATTTATTGTTATGTACAGATTCGCAGTTCTGGTCTAATAAATGGCCTTTTACGCTTACACTGCGTGGTCTGTTTATTGCGCGATGCGGGCCCCGGGGAAAGCAGAGTCGCAGACTAGTCTTTCCCCGGGGTCTTTCGCGCAGGGGATGGGCCAGGTAGGGGAAGGGGAGGAAGGGAGCTTCCTCTTTTCTGCGCCTGGCACCATCGGGAGGGAGCTCGAAAGGCCGCCCACCCACCCGGCAGTTGGAGGTGGTTTCTGGGTTGGTCGATAGCGTTGCCAGTTTAGGCCAGAGCTGCGGTAGGCAGGATTCGAAGGGACACGGGGTCAAGAGCGGGCATACCCATCCCTTGGGGGGGGAGTTAGCACACGACGGACCGAAGTTTGACTGGAAGTTTGCAATGTCTGGGGGCCGGAAGACGGTGATTGACGGCCGAGAGAAGGGTGTTTGGTGCCACTAGGGCTCAGTGATGACGTGGGTGGATGAAACGAATGGGGGGGGAAGTGTGAGTGGGGGTTTGCTGTTTACTGTTATTGTTGATTTATTGTTATGTACAGATTCGCAGTTCTGGTCTAATAAATGGCCTTTTACGCTTACACTGCGTGGTCTGTTTATTGCGCGAGTAACCGTGGGCTGAGTATGCAGAGATTTGCTTACTCTGCGTTACGTGGAGTAGGCAAATCTCCGCACACTCCGCGGCTGAGCGGAGTTCACCAGCCCCTGCCTCCAACCCCCAAGTAAGAAGTAAATAAATATAAATTATAAGTAAAATAACAAACACTTACCTTGCCTGCGGCCTCCCTGGGCTGCCGCCCCCTTTTCCTCAGCGTTTCGCGGTGATCTGTGCATGCGAGCGCACCCGCGAATTCCTCACGAGAGAAACGCCGAAGAAGAGGACGGCAGCTCGGGGACGCCGCAGACAAGGTAAGTGTTTATTATTTTACTTATAATTTATATTTATTTAAATCTTACTAGGGGGGGTGGAAGCAGGCGGCGGAGCGGAGTTGACCTCCACGTAGTGCCACTCCGCCAGTTCCGCCCAGGGTTAGACGTAAATTGTAAATGTTTGTTAAATTGTGTTTTTTTTTTGGTTTTCATGATATTTTAGTTCTCTCAGATCCAAGCCTGTATTTTAGATTGGGGGACTTGTTTGAGGAGCGAGGAGAGCTGACTGTCTTGGGCAGAGCCATGCATCTGTTTTAAAGAGACTGTTGCTGTCGGGTGTGTGGCACACTGAGATGATACGCAGTAAAAGGAAAACATACTGCCTCTTATCTGCCACATGTAGGTAAGAACATTTACCTGCAGACAGGTTTACTCCTGAGCTGATGTATTCATTATTTCACTACGGAGAGACTGATTATACAGAGCGAGGAACTGTTTACATCATGAATGGACTCATTTCGCCTGTGCAATAAATCCCGCAGTTTTATTCATTATTTCAGAGAGGAGATACTGATTTTGAAGAATGATAAACTGTTTATATCACGAATGGTCTCATTTCTCCCGTGCAATAAATCCTGCAGTTTAGCATCCGCGTGGGCTGTGCTGCTGACTCGTTGCAGCAATAAACCACCCCCTCCTGCCTCAGCCCAGACTGTGCATCCCAGGCTCAGGCTTGTGTAAATGGCTGGTCCGGGGGCTCGTAAATCTGCCAAGCCCCCCCCCCCTGTCCGAGCCTGGCAGTGTAGAGCCTCTGACACCGAGCGCAGGCTGCCCCACTGATCATCCTGTCAGCGGAGGGACAGGCGATCGAAGGCGCATCCATCTAGGCGCTAATGTGCTCCAATTTATTTTATATTTTTAAATCTTTGTTCTAGAATATGTCTCTGGTGAGGTCTTTCGGTATTCAGATCGAATAGAATCGAGAAACATCATCTTTGATAGGCGGCAGGGAGGTCTGCGTCATCAGAAATATTGGCTGTTGACATGCTGAGAGAAGGCAGAGATGATTTAGGACCTTTTCTCGCAAAGGTGAATCACAACGGGGTGTCTCAGCCACCCTGTGAGCATCAAGGGCGTGGAAGTGCCAGGAAGCAGGGCTGGAGATACTGCTTACCGCTCAGTGGTGTAACAAAAGCCCCCCAAGAAGGCCCCCCCACACTGTGGTGGCAGGTCCCTCATCCTAGGGCTCCTGACTGGATCCGGAGCATTGGGGTCCACCCCATGTACTTTGCAGGGGGCCCACTCAAGTTCCGTTACGCCACTGTTACCGCCCAGGTGCACTGGGGCGTTACTCCAAACCCGCTCACACTAAGGTTCTCAGTGCCAATATCGGCCCAAACCCAGACCTTTCTTCATATAACACACCCCTCCACCAATAAAAGACACAACACAATTTTGATGGAGAAAGTTGTTGCAGTTTTATTAGCATAAACATTATGCCAACATGTTGGGTTATCTTACGGGTGATCCAGAGCAGGCCGCCTCTCGCGACCCGCCCTCCTGATGAGCCATAACCCCGCGGTGTTAACCGTCGGGGCGTTGTCAGTTTTGGGGGGAAGGTCTAACCCCTCCCCCGGTGAACCTCTCGTCTGCCCATTACTCACGCCCCTCCCCCGTCGGGGGGGGGGTGGAGCGTTGGCAACCACTGGTTGCTCAGGTACACAACCGCCTGAAGGACTAACGGGGCGCCGTCGGTCCTCCAGGATCCATTGTGGATCTCCCTGGGGGATAATTCGCTCACGCACCCTTCCGGTGCTCATGTAGAGGGTACCCTTCTGTATTGGATCGCCCTGTAACTCCGCCTGCAACACAAAGACAAGTCATTAGTAGCAACAAACACCCCCCCGATCTGCCCAAGAGCAGGGTAAGCGGATGGGAGGGAAAACGCCGGGCAGTCTCTAGTCCAGAGATGCAGGATCAGCCTGGGGAGGGGGCGAGGGTCAACTCGCCGCTGCATCAGGAACAATGAGGGCGCTTGACCCTCGCCCCCTAGGCTATATAGCCCTTCATCCCCTCCCCCAGGAACAGGAAGTGACCTCGCGGGGAACCACTGGTCCCCCCAACCACTAGACCGCTCAGGGTCTGTGCCATCCTATGGCACTAAGGGTGGACGCCCTGGTAGGTGGCCACCTTTGGTGTCCCGGGGCAGCCTATCATAGTGCCAATATCGGCCCAAACCCAGACCTTTCTTCATACAACACACCCCTCCACCAATAACAGACACAACACAATTTTGATGGAGAAAGTTGTTGCAGTTTTATTAGCATAAACATTATGCCAACATGTTGGGTTATCTTATGGGTGATCCAGAGCAGGCCGCCTCTCGCGACCCGCCCACCTGATGAGCCATAAACCCGCGGTGTTAACCGTCGGGGCGTTGTCAGTTTTGGGGGGAAGGTCTAACCCCTCCCCCGGCGAACCTCTGATCCGCCGATTACTCACGCCCCTCCCCCCTCGGGGGGGGCGGAGCGTTGGCAACCCCCGGTTGCTCAGGTACACAACCGCCCAAAGGACTAACGGGGCACCGTCGGTCCTCCAGGATCCATCGTGGATCTCCCTGGGGGATAATTCGCTCACACACTCTTCCGGTGCTCATGTAGAGGGTACCCTTCTGTACCTTCCTGTATTGGATCGCCCTGTAACTCCGCCAAGGCTCTGGGTGCGGCAGCCGCCGTCCCAGAGTCCCCCCACCTACTAGCTTCCTATTAGTACAACCTGCTGCTCCTAGTGCTTTCCGCTATATTAACCAAAGATCGCCATATCACTTCGGGTAAAAGAACCCCGTCTACATCAAAGCATACAGTGCATTTGGCAAGTAGCAGCCCAAGCCTGATGAAACAAGATCTCCTATGCTTTAGGCTACTTCCAAGTTTGTCGGGCGACACTATCCACCTCTCCTTGGCGCCAAGGACCTATTGCATTACAATTGCAATCGCCGGCCTCCCTCGGCTCAGGCAAGGACAAGTCAGCTCTCTTCCTCAGCACCGCCAAGCTGGCACGCAACCAAACTTCCTTCTCACTTCTGCCGCCCTCCGGACAGGGAACTATGACAGTGATGTCCAAGAACTTCACAACTAACTGCCAACTGTGCTTGGCAGGTGTCCATCTAGTGCGCATCCCCCAGTCTATTCCTATTCTGTACAGCTGGCTGACCAGCAACCAACAAGCCCCTATCAGGTAAACAACACCACTGCCATTGGCATGGTGTCCCCTGTCTAGCATTGGACTCACACCCTCACTAGACCTACTGGGGACATATTCACCATCAAGGTCACGCCAGGCGGCTCACTCCCATGAAGCCAACCCTACTGTAGGCTAACACACTCCTCGCATGTTTAGCCTCACTGGAAAGACACGCAACTTTCAAACCCATGGGAACCTAATTGTAAGTTCATCACCTCTCAACTATGCCTGCCAACTGCGTTCTGGTGTTGTTTGAAAAGGAACCCTATCCCCTTCATTTCTGCACTTTAAAGTCAATTTCGCCCACTCCTGGAGATAACTTACACACACCCACTTGATCCAAAATGCAGATATTATGTTAGCCCCTAACTGCCTATATTCCTAACCTTAACCAGTGTTCTGCAGACATTTTAGTAAACTTGACTGCCGAGAGTGCTATGCACCTACGTGGTAATGACATACTCCGTCAGCCGCCAGCCGCTGACCTTGCCAGCCCAATCCCTGGGCGAACTAAACGGAGCCACAACGTTGCCCAAGTGCCCAGCCGCCGCTGCTAATGATGGTTCCCTACCGAACCGGTGAAGATATGCTGTTAAGACGTTACTCATGGTGCAGAGCCCCAAAGTCCAATGCATAGTTGAGAAGCTCAAGGGCAAGTCTGATCTGGTTAATCCAGGTCCCTGCTGCGCCCGCCTTACCATAAAGAGCCCTTTAATATGACTTGTTAAACAAAAGAAATGATCCATCCCAGGAAAATCGCAATGTGTCGGAGAAGCCAACCCAGCCCCCCAAAGGCGAAAATGTTGCCCTGGGCAGGAGGCCGGTGTCCACCTTACTCTATACTTTGTGTGGCAGTCACTGGTGACTCAATCATCAGAAATGACCCATCCCAGAGTAAGAAGCAGATTGTCAGAAGAAGCCAACCTGGCCATCCTAATGCGAACTGTAGCCCTGGGCTAAAGGCCGATATCCCCCATCCTCTGGACTTTGGGCGGTCCCTGGTCGCGCTTACCCAAAGACCCATGGCACCCCTAATGTTTACCAAACCAGTCTATGGATGTCCTAGCAATAGCGCCACCGCTGTACCTAACAGCCACTACTCTCCCCTAACTGAAGTCATGACCCTTGCCCCCACAGAGCACTTAACCAGGAACAGCATTCAAGTCCCGGGCCCAGAGCATGCCTTGGATATACGGCTTTCATTCCCACCTGACCTTCTCAGGTGCTGCCTGTGTATTTGACCAGATTGTCCCCAAATTTGAAGACATTTTCACTCCAATCTTGGACGTTCTGACCCAGGCCTCACACACTGGCTCCAGTGTGTTCTTCCCCTGTACCAGCTCCAAGTCCGGGCATGCCAGTCCTCTAGGCGTGGTTGGACCATTCTGGCGCGAAACTCGTGCATTTCTGGAAGAAAGAACAAAGCCATGAAAACAGCCCCAACCAGCGACGACAAGTAAGTCATTGCACATTCAATTGCCTGGATCAGCGCCCCGTAGTTGCGCACCCATTCTCTGCAAAGAGACAGGGGCCATCAAAGCCCTCATTGCTACCCAGGCCAAGCCTGTCTGTCAGTTACTAGAACTAGTTTGGTACCTCGATCTCCAGGATCAGAGCCCCCTACTTGCGCCCATGTTGCTGTTCAAAAGAACACATTCCTTTATTGCACATAGGCTGCAAACTATGCCTAGACACATCACATGTGTAAAAGAAAACGCATTTCAATTTGTCACCTGGCATGCACTGCACGATTTGCATACAGTCTCCACTGCTAACCGACAGAACCCCCAATTATTGCCCAGAAATGGGCAAATTGCCCAGGTTCATCCGACGTCACAAGCGAAACATCCAATTATTGTACAGGAGCTACCTGCTAAGTTCAAATGCCCCAGTTGGCTATGAATGTACAACACCTGGGGAGGACCTGGGGGTCCCATCCCCTAGCTCACTGCCCCCAGCGTGCTATGACCCTTCTACCTGTTGATAATTCAGGCGGACCCCCCTGTCGGTCGGGCCATTCTCCAGCACGGAGACATGCATTTGAGACATAAAACCTCCATTAGACGCCCTGCCCCCACCGTAATCAATTATGGATTCACTGCAATGAGACAGGGCCATCAATGCCCCCAGCGCCTGATGCAGAAGTGTAGCGTCCTGAAACTAAGTCAATTATTAACATGCTAAGTCTGATAACGACCATTGCACTGGAGTATGTGATTTAGAGTCACTTGTTAACTCGTCCCATTCTTATTCTTCTCAAACACACTTCCTCCTCCTATGCCTTTCAAACAGACCACGAAGTTCCAGGAGCTACCTGCTAAGCTCGGATTCACTCGTTGACTATGAATGTAATACTTCCATGGGGTGTAACCTGTGTGCCCCCAACCGGGACAATCCTGACACCTGGGGAGACCCTTCACACTTCAAAATGTTATAACATGTATCCTCTCTAATACCTGAAGGAAGACCTTTCAACATAGAAATTCTATTCTCCCTGACTCTGGAAGTGTCTTCCCAGAGTGTTCTAGTGGTTTAAGAGTCTGCCCATAGTGCAGTAATATCCCTCACCCCTAGCTGGGTGCTCAAATGTGACATGCACCCGTCACTTTCTCTGGTAACCCACCGTTTGCTACCTCTTACCATGTGTTAGTTTCCTACACTTGCACGTGTGGCACTGTTGCCTACCTAACGTTTGTTCCTAAGTTTGCCTGTCTGCCATATATCGCAGTATTGTTCCTCACTTGTACCCAATGTGGTAAGCATCCGCCATATATCGCGGTCTTATCCTTCTACCTGTGGTAGGTGCTCTTTTGTAACATGCACACGTCACTTACCTCTTGTAACACACTGTATGCTACCTCTCACATTGTCTATGCTTCCTGTACATGCAAAAGTGCCACCGTTGCCTACGTACATATGTTCATGCGTTTGACTGTCTGCCATGTATTGCAGTAATCTACCTCTACTAGTACTTCGTACGGTATTGTAACTTGCACACTTGACACTTTATCCTCCGGTAATGCACCGTTTGCTACCTCTTGTATTGTCTGCTCACGTTAGTCATTTCGCTTCATGTAACAAAGCGTTTGCTTTTGTAACGTGTTCACCTATAGTTCTCTCATGTATCAGTTATGCTCCTATTGCGCACTCATGTATCAGTTAGTTTCCTACTGAAAAGCGCTCTGACACCTTAGAGAAAAGTCTGCTCTGTATAAAGGCATGAATAGGAGTGAGACATGACTGTGCACTGCAATGGGGTGTCAATACCAGACTCGCCCCCGGTTCCCCCGTGTCAACAGAAAATCGTGCACAACGGGGAACTACAAGCGGGTCACTACTGCTCTATCGCCTAAAGGTTGGAGCGACCGGTTTGGCTCCCTCGAACGCCCCCCCCGCCCCCATGGTATCCTTTTCTGTGCTGGACTGCCACTGCCACTGTAAGGTGCGAGATGTTGGCCCCAGTGAACCGTCCATTGCAGCTACTAATTAACGACAAGCCAAGCCTGACCTTCTGTGGGTATGCCATTAAATGTTGTATCGTGTATCTAAGTGTAATGACTGAAGGCTCAATCAAAACAGGCGGATCACTATGCCAGGCACCAAATATATGTATGTGTTTGGGCCACACCCTAATTATCTGGGCCACGCCCCTTCGAGGGACCTGCAGTTGTATTTTCAACCCACCCCAACATGGGGTTGCGCTGCCTGCATCTTATTAACCCCGGGAGCATCCAGGAAGTGCGCATTCCTCCCTAAGAGAATACTTCATGAAGTAACATCAAGGGGGCAGCTTTAAGTGACAACTCAAGGACGCGATCTATTCTCCCTTGCGACTTTCAACTGTAGCCCACTAATACAACATTCTCTCACCTGTGTCTAACCAAGGTTGGGTGGCGTACGGCCTCACCTCACGACTCACCTCCTCTTTGGAGCCCGAGGGCCCAGTCCTACCCCAATGAGCCACCCCCATTGCCAGCTGAGTACCCATTATACCTGCTCCAGCTCCGACAATCCTCCCGGTGGTGTAATTCTCAGCCAACTGAAAACCTGACATCACAAAACCACGTTAGCCACAAAACACAACTGTTTCCGTTATGTCCGGCCCACAGACCCCAGTGTGCCGACACCGGTTTAACCCTGGCCACTCCAGTGACCTGCCATGTGGCGAGCCACGACGTCCTCCCCTGACTGATAGCCTGCATGAACATAAAAGAAGACGACAACAAACCCCCAATCCCTCGCCTTTCCTCCCGACACCAGGCTCCTGGTGAGGCCAAGCGGGCTTGGCTGGAATGTATAACTTAATCGCCTTGCGTTGCGTTACATGTTCCCCTGAAAATGTATAATTGACCTCTAAGATCTCACCTGAACGCATACTTCCCTGGCCGGCACTGGCTCCTATGCTGGCTTCAATCACTGACGTGTTAATGCTCACTCATTCGCGCTGAGCTACGCTGCTCCCAATCCTGTTTACCACAGTCCACCCAGTGTTTGTATTCTTCCGCACCCGCCTTCATGACATCAGAAAATCCTCTTAACTTCATTCTGCAACTGTTTTGGTTATTGCCGGCCCCCTGACCACAGTGCGCCAAACCTGTTTACCCATGTCATTCTGACCACGACGTGTGCCCCAACGCTCCTCTGCTGTTGTTAAGGAGTGTGTGCTATCCTAGCGAGTGCTGACCTTCTCGTGCAGCTGTCCTGCAGTAAGGCAAAAGAAAAGCGTTAAATCTCCCCCCCACCCCCCGCATAGCACCGGTGAATTTAACATCCAAACAAGCAGCCAGGCGCTTACCCCATTTTATAAAATACATAAACAATTCATTAACATTTGCAAGAAAACAGTACACGTTACAAAATTACCCTTGTGTAAACAAAGCTGTTCCTAAAATTGCATTGGCGCCTACGTGGCACTTCAAGGATGTAGATTGCAAGTATAGTAAAAGAATGCTCCTGCTAAGCCCAGCCAAACACCCATCTCAAACCATGAAGCATTAAATTCGATGTCCCCTTTAAAATATTACTGCCAGTGAATTAGCGTGTACTTTATAAATCTTACACGTGTACTGAAATCCACCTTTGTGCTCCTATTCGGGCAAGAAGCCCGGAGTGGCACTGAGGTAATAAAAAGGCCTAAAAGAACACCAAAAGCCTACTTCTTAGAGCAATCCCCTCCCCGCTGCTGGAATTTAGCAGCGAGGAGAGGTGGGGGGGGGGGGGGGGGCGGAAAAGACGAACAAATGCGCATGTGCGAGAGGGATGTCCGTCCGTCTTCAAACAAATTACCTGCCCGAGGGACAAAGCGCAAAACCAGCAAACACGGAAAATGAAATATCAGCGGAATCGCCATCACATCGCTGTGATGAAGGGAGGGAAGCGAGTGAAAGGGGGGGAAGGGGGGAAAGGGGGGAGGGAGAAAGGGGGGAGGCGGGAAGGGTGGGGGGCATAAGAATCCGAGCAAAACGAGCACGCGCGATCAAACGGCCAGGCTACTGGCCATTGCAACTTCCCCAGCAGAAGTCTAGCCTGGGCCCCAGACGAGGTCGGCAAGACCAGCGCAGCAGAGACAAAAGCAGACACCAGGCAGGGGGGACAAAGGCCCCACGGGCCCAACCGTAGACGCCGCCCTCCCCCCCAGCCAGCCCGATAGCCGAGGGAGGGAGCAGGATGCCCCAGGCACATTCCGCCCCCGCAACTGGCCAACTCTCCGACCACCCCCAGAAGGAGGACAGAGGCCCGGGGCCAGTGCGGTGAGGTTCCGTGAATTCTGAACCTGGGTCATAAAGGTCGTGGTTCTGTTACGAATTTGGTAACAGCTAACCGTAAACAGTGAGTTCGGCAAGTATGAGTGTTTTCATCATGTTACACCGATGGATTCACTGTGTATTTGAAGGTTTAGTTCTTAACCATAGGTTCCATTTTGTGAATGATAGCCATTTTGTAGTTGCCCTCACATAGGCTCATGACTTTAGCTGACTGCTGGATGACCTGAGTGAACTGACCCTGTTGCCTGAAGCTGACCTTGTTAGACCAGTTTCTTGCCCAGTAGCTGATCAAGATTAAGGATCAGAGCACAGGAGATTGTAAAGTTTGGTATGCACACACACACCCCTTATCCTACCTCTCATCTGTTTCTGTTCCCTCTTTTTAAGACCTGTTTACGATATGGGTTGTGGTGTTCTATTATGGGCTTGTCCAGCATTGTGTGAGTAGGAATGTTGGGTTTTTTGCATGCTTGCAAAAGCTAGGACTGCCCCTTACTTTTGTGCTGAGTCATGTAACCCAAAACATATATAAGGCCTCTGTTATCTGTATTCCTCAGACTGCCTCATTCAATTGCTAAGGCAGCTGGGTGACAAAGCCTCACTTAATTAAGTTTAATAAAGATGTATTTTTCATATTTCAGCTACTGTGCCAAGTTCTTTATTGATATTAGTAAGACCCCTGAGAATGAAGATTTTAAATTTCCTCAAATGGCACCCAATGTGGGGCTCATCAGAGAAGTGACTTTCTGTGGGAGTGATCTTGTCAGGAAACTGAAATCTACTGAGGAGGACAGAACAGGATTCTACTAAGAAGGTACTCTGTGCACAGGGATTCTGGAGATTCTTTGATTCTGCAGCCCAGTATATTTCTGATCTTCCTGATTTTGATCCTCCACATGATGTCATTCCTGACTGAGAACCTTTTTGGCGTGAGTATTATAAAAAGACCGTTAGGTCATGTAGAACTTGACAGTTAGAATTTGGATAACGTTTTGATTAGTAAAAGTAAGAGTTCAGTATAAGTGGGCCACTCCCAGTCCTTTGTTCTTTGGTTCTGTGGTTCTTTGCTTAGTTGGTTTGGTCCTTAGTTTTATTTGAAGATTGCAATTTTCAAAAACCGAGGGTCTTCTATATTTACGAGTGTATCGATAGAGATAGCCCCTTGAAGTTTGAAGCTAGATTAGTGAGCTATAAGATGCCTGATCCTAGCAAATTTGAAGCTTTGTGTTGGCCAACTTTGTATACATTTGGATTAGCCAGCTTCCCCTAAAGGGAATATCTAAATAGGTTAGATTTAAAAACATATTTCTTCCTTGGTGATTTAGTATCCCCAGGGAATTAAAATATGACATAATACTTTGTTCTGTGCAGTTTTATGAACGAAGATATGCAGAATGATTTTGTTTGGTGTTCTGCTAGCCAAAGCTAGTGAATTGAGTGCATTTTCACTTCTTGGACATACATCAGTCTGTTGGGCTGTTTTTGCAGTCTTTTGGAACACTATTGAGAAGCGTTTCTTGTAAATATGACTTACAACTAGTATTTGCAAATGGTTATTGATTTGTGGGTCAAATATGTGTTTAAATGTCTATGTGGTTTTCCCATTAGTGTAACTTCTGTAAGTGAATAGCGATGGCGCTATTCACAAAATGCATGGCGCGCCGTATTGTGTGTCCTGAGTGTTTGACCCCTTTCTGTTTATGTCTGAAATGAGCTCAAATGTGTGTTTGTGTTTCTTTTTGATGTTTTCAGTCTATTAAGCAAAATGTTTAAATGCTTAAAAACTAAAATGTAAATCCACATTCACTAGGAATAAAAAAGCCCCCAAAAACTAAATTTGGTGTTTTGCGAAAAATAAATAAACTTACAGCATTTTTCTTAGATACATTGTATTGGATAATAACAGGCAAATACATCATCTAAATACATTGGACTTTGCTGTATTGCACACGCATTTTGAAACTTGAAATGTTTTAGTTTTAGTTTTAAATAGACAGCCACCGTGCTTACGTTACAAACATTAAGAGACAAGCTAAATAAATAGAAATATTTATTCAGCCATGACTTTGCCCTGAGTTGCAGAGGTAGATTTTTACATTTCAGAATGTCATTTTAAAAAGGTTCCAAAACTAAGGTTCATTATTTTGTATTACAGGAAGGCATTTCAATTAAGGGTTTTCTCTCTTTAAGCATTTTTTGTAAGCATATTCGTGGGTCTGTTGCTAAATAAAATTGTCCTTTTTAGAAAGACAGATAAAAAGTAGCGCAAACATTTTGTCATGTTATAAGTTAGGCTTCTGTGCTTAGGCTTATAAATGAATACGTCTAAAATGATAGGCAAGGGATGCAGCTCGCTTTTATATGTGGAATTATCAAAAATGATTGGGTTTATTAAAAATAATTAATACATTTTGAAAAATAATTATTAAAAATAAGTGCTACAAAATTCGTTTTTTACTATTCATGAAGCTTGATGCTCATACTGTGACCTCCTAGCATTATAATTTAATTTAAGTTGTGTTACACTGCATAATGAGAACATTATCATATTGAATTTCACTTAGCGCAGGCGTACAAAACTCATTTTTATAAGGATTTACATGGGATATGTCTAATGTCCAATATCTGCAATTTGTAGAGAACATTCTGAGGATGATTAATATGTAAAACAATTATAGGATATTTATTTTTAAGTGCCCCTAACATCAAAGTCGAATTTGGGTAAAATAGACCATTTAAAACAGCATTCTTGCCATTTATAATAGCTTTAAAGTGCTTTAGGCTTCAGTAAAAGCATACATGTAGGTATAATACAAATTTGCAGGTTGTCCCCATTTGGATTTTCCTTTTAAATGACCCAGTGAGATCCATTTAAGGTAGATGAAATGAGTACCACTGCAACAAGCATTTGTTCTAAAAACTGGTATGTGTGTTATTAAGGTTTTGTGAAGTCACGCTGGGATGCTATCTTTAGTTTTCCTATAAACAATGGAAGGAGGCTCTCATGTTGACATTTGTGACCTTTTAAATTAGGGCCTTGTCTCTGTGGAATGCAGAATGACCTTGCTAAAAAGTGAGCTGTTGGGTTCCTTTGATGCTTATTCCTCTATTGTAAGGAATTTCCGACAGGCTGTTACACTACTACAGCTAGACGAACAAAGCCTTTTTTCACTATCCGCTGCCCAATTAAAGTTATCCTTAAAATCTGCCTCTTGGGAGCTGAGTTTTAGAGTTGATAGTGGGACAAGTAAAGCTGTGAGCGGAATGTTCCCCATTGTTAAATTTTGCGAAATAAAAAACACCTCAACCATACACATACTGGAATCTCCCCCATGGAGTTAGGCGATTTATGCTTTTGTTAAGGTATAACTTACTTCCGCGGAACTGCCTTTTGTCCAAATGGTATGGAGGTTCAGATATCTGTAATTTTTGTAATCTTAATTCCCAGGATATGTACCATGTTGTTTTTGTTTGTCCGGCCCTCATGGCATTTAGACGCAAATGGTTAAGACCTATGTGCCTTCAACTGGGTGTTTCTACTGCTTTTGATTTTATTGAAGCAATGCTTAATCCTCCAGACGAAATGTTTTGTTTTAAATTGTTTTACTTCTTTAAATGTTTTTTAACATTATATTGATTATTTGATATTATGTAAATTTCCTTTTGTATTCTTATGAAAATTGTTGTTTGTTTTCTTGAATTTTTATGTGGACCTCAATTGAGTTCCGTTATCATAAATAAATAAATTTGAAATTTGAAAATTTGACCTTGCTAAACAGGCCTCTAAAAGGTAGGGTTTCTGGTTTCTCCATAAGAAAATCAATACAATTAAAGAACTTAATTCCAAAGGGAAAATATAAAACAAGGTTTCTTTGAAAGTCCAATCATCATGTTAAATGCTCTGCAGAACTGATACATTTGTATCTCTGCTCTAAAAAATAATGTCTGCTAGTTGCTTTTATTTGACAGAAAATGAAGGACTGCATTAAGTCTTAGACAGAAAATAAGACAAAGTCTTTTATTGAAATTTTGAAGGCTACATGCCTAAGTGAGAACGAATTGTGGCGCAAAGATAACATGGAGTATCAGTGAAAGAATTTTACTTTTGGAAAGTTAAAATGGCTTAATGTTGCAAGCTGACTAACAAGATGGTAACAGTTAAGTAATGGAAATGTATTTTTGTGTCTGTTAATGTGTATCATGTTTTGTCTTCTGATTCTAAGTTATAAAGGATATTTGTTTGTTATGAGAAACGTCTCTCTTTTGTGTGTTGTGTATTTCTTTTTCCTTTTGCTTCTGCTCACAGATCATTCATGGATTGTTCTGGGTGATTTTAGGGCTGACAAGACACGTGAGTTTGGTTGGTTGAAAAGAGATGTGTTTTTGAGTAATTTCTTTGAAAAGAAATGTTTGTGCATTTTACATATTCTTGCATTTTATCCTTTTATGAATTGTTCCTGCTGGTCCTGTGTGTCAGAAGTGACACACAAGTAAGTTGCATTTGACAGCCAAATCTCCACTACCTGGTGATCTGCTGTCAAAAAGGAGGGTGAGGATTTTAAACCTGACAAATTAAGAAGGCCCGAATGGGCCGAATATTGGGTTTTGGGACATGGTATTGTGCGTCACCACTCATTTACATATGTTATTGTTTTGTCTATGCTTTTTGTGCTTGATGCTTGATATACAGCAAGTATATCTGATGGCTTGACATGTGCGTTATGCATGTTTTTGTTTTATGTTGCTGCTTATGAAACTATTACAAGTTTACCTGTGTTGTGAAGGGATATACATGACGATGTGTATCGCTACACTACAGTTGGGTTGATTTGCTAAATTTCACAAATATGATATTTTCATTTTTGTGAACACGACACAGACAACACTTCACCAGTGTATGTCAAATTTGGCTATAAATAGTATTCAAGAAAAATAACAGAGATATACAGGATCAACATGTGTCACTTGCTCCCTCTTCCCTTAAAGGAACAGGCAGCCCTAAATTTATGTATCCTGATTGGACGTAAGGATAAAATTATAGATCTGTGACTCTTGTACATGGTGACCTAATTTCTATATTACATTACTCCGTTTTGTTCTGCTTCCTAAGTAGTGTATGGCTTTGTACCATAAAGGATACCAGGTTTCATTTTTATCCCCTGAAGAAGGAACTGGAACATTAGCTGAGGTTACCGTATAGGGTGTAGCGGCCAGCGGTAGAGTTAAATTTGTAACCTATTGTGATTTTTTTTTTGTGTATCACTTACACTCTTGGTATTGTGTCACATGCTTGACTATCACCCAAGTAATTTCTTGTTCTTCCTATACATTTTTCTTTTGTCACTACTCCCCTGACCAATGTCGCATCATGCCTAGTTATTGGGGATTTTAGCTGCGACCTAGTCCCATTTCTCTTTTCCATATTTCTTTCACTAGTCAGCGTTTTATTATTATTGATGTATTGTTCAGGTTCACACTTCTAGATTGCAGTAATATACCAGAGACCCCCATATTATGTATAATTCCCTTTTGTATGACCAGACTGTTTTTTTAAGAATTTTCTTTAGACTTAATCATGTCGCTATCTACTCTTAGATGATGGAGGATATACTCTCACACGGAAACCCAATTGAAAAGCCTAGAGGCACTGTTTTGTCTACTGCTTTTTATTTGTATTGCTTTTTGAAAACGACAGTGTGTTCTAGACCAAAATTGTCCCATGGCGTGTGGCCATACCTTTGAAGATCGCAGGCCACCTGTTTGCAGTCCCCTTGTTATACAATGAACTGTTTAAAGCATCGCACTTGCTCCATCAGACGGCATCGGACATCACAGAACCAGAATTTCAGTGCAAAAGAGCGTCTGTCATGTACTGGTAACCTCTGACAGTGTGCAGTCCCTTGAGCCGCTTAATTTCAGTGCAAAGGAGCGCCTGTCATGTGCTGGTAACCTCTGACAGTGTGCAGTCCCTTGAGCCCCTTGGCCTGAGTTTTGGTCACACCCCCCTTTTTCCTTTGCTCCAATGGAAGTGCAGTGCACCGGCGGATCCAAGATTGGCAAAAGGCACTACATTCTGGTGCCCATGAAAGAGTAGCCTGAGCGTCCTCTGACACTGAATGATGAGTGTTGGAGCCTGAGAATGGTCCCGGGTCTGCACGAGATGATCAGTGCCCTTGATCAATGGAGAGCACACTACCTGTAGTGCCTGCCGCAAAGGAGAGATTAAGGTGCACTGCATTGAGACATTGAGACTTTTGAATGAGCTATGAGTGTTTGCCAGGAGGGCACTCCAACGGATCATGAAAGGCTTGAATGAAGAGGCCCATGCGGAAGAAAACAACAAAAGAAGATTTGATGGACAATAGAAGCCTGCCAGAGAGGCTTTTTGAACAGACTCTGGGCATAGTTGGTTTTACAAGAGGTTTCCGTGTGAATGTATAGACTAGGTGTTAGGAGACTGATACTTATTGTTTGGCTGGCATTGTTTTAAAGTAGTATTCTGTTAAGTAAAAGCAGAATAAAGTCCATTCTCTGTGGAAGAGTATCCCCTTTTCACCTCAGAGCATTAATGAGGGTCACCACTGTTTCACCTGAACATACAAAAATTACTGAAATGCATAGGAGCCCTAGAAATGTTGCTAGATAGTTTTGGGATTTGCTTTCTGCTTGGGGTTGTGAAAGATTATAGTTTCATTTGTAATAGTGGTCACTACTCTCCCCTGTTGTCTATATGTTCTTAATAACGTGTTTTCTAGTGTTTTTTTAAACATGACGTTGTCTTTTATGGGTGGGATTGTTTTTTTCTACTCAATTGACTTCTGTACCCACCTCCCAACCTGTGTCTCTTCCTACTATTACTCCTTTGCATTCTTTCCATACTTTACCTGAACATGAACTGGTTAGGAGGTCAGAGTTCACTAATAATTCCTTTGTACAGCTTCTGCACCAACACCAGTTAGCAGTGAACATCACTAATTGTTGGGTGTGTGGTCTTATGCCACATACTACAGATAGAGGTATTCCCTATTTGGTCCTGCCATATGTTGCCTTTGTGCTACTATGTGTGTAAGGAGACGTGTCCCGAGAGAGTTGCTAAGTAATAGGATTATGCTCCAGCAACATCTTGATGATCTGATGAATATAGACCTGGATTCAGATTGACGCAAGTTTAGGTTATTGCCTATGTAAGGGCAAAAGGAGGGTCTCAGGTTCCGTGAATTCTGAATCTGAGTCATAAAGGTTGTGGTTCTGTTATGAATTTGGTAACGGCGAACCGTAAACAGTGAGATTTCGTTCTGAACCATGGGTTCCATTTTGTGCATGACAGCCATTTTGTAGTTGCCCTCACATAGGCTGATGACTTTAGCTGACTGCTGGATGACCTGAGTGAACTGACCCTGTTGCCTGAAGCTGACCTTGTTAGACCAGTTTCTTGCCCAGTAGCTGATCAAGATTAAGGATCAGAGCACAGGAGATTGTAAAGTTTGGTATGCACATACACACCTCTTATCCTACCTCTCATCTGTTTCTGTTCCCTCTTTTTAGGACCTGTTTACGATATGGGTTGTGGTGTTCTATTATGGGTTTGTCCAGCATTGTGTAAAAAGGAATGTTGTTTTTTTTTGCATGCTTGCAAAAGCTAGGACTGCCCCTTACTTTTGTGCTGAGTCATGTAACCCAAAACATATATAAGGCCTCTGTTATCTGTATTCCTCAGACTGCCTCATTCAATTGCTAAGGCAGCTGGGTGACGTAGCCTCACTTAATTAAGTTTAATAAAGATGTCTTTTTCATATTTCAGCTTCTGTGCCAAGTTCTTTATTGATATTAGTAAGACCCCTGAGAATGAAGATTTTAAATTTCCTCAGCGGGTAGAGATAACCATGAGGTAGCGATGCGAGGCCGCGAGATTGTGGAGTTGTCCGAAAGAGGCCCCGCAGAGGTAAGCTCAGCAAAGACGCGCCGAAGCTCTGACCCGAGCCTGAGAGGAAGGGGGGAAGGCTTCGACCCAGGACAAGGACGACTTCCTGCCCACCCGCCACACCCTCATAGCCCCAGGTCCCCTCACCCTGCACGGAGCCGCCCACCTGCCACCCCAGAGGTCAGTACAACACACACTCTCCAGGCAGCAGGGAAACCCGCGGCAAGAAAAGCAGACCGGGAGAAATTTAACGGTGGCCCCGACCAGAAAACCCACAGCCCCGTGGAACAGACCCCCCCTGCACATCCATCCCCCCTGCCCACCGCATGAACGCACCCCCATAACTCAGCACACAACATTAAACCACGAGCCTCCTACCTCTAAAAACGCCGGGCAGTCTCTAGTCCAGCGATGCAGGATCAGCCTGGGGGATGGGGCGAGGGTCAACTCGCCGCTGCATCAGGGACAAAGAGGGCGCTTGACCCTCGCCCCCTAGGCTATATAGCCCTTCATCCCCTCCCCAAGGAACAGGAAGTGACCTCACGGGGGACCACTGTTCCCCCCAACCACTAGACCGCTCAGGGTCTGTGCCATCCTATGGCACTAAGGGTGGCCGCCCTCGTAGGTGGCCACCTTTGGTGTCCCTGGGAAGCCTATCATTCAGCAGGGGTAAGGCTGGCCAGAAGTTGTATATGTGTAGAGGAAGCAATCTGCAGCAGCATGCTAGCAATGGACTGCCATTCCCTGTAGAACATGAACTCTTGCGTATTCTGGAGAGTTGGCAGCCATCTTGGACATTGGGCACAAATTCCCTCATTCTGCCTAGCATCCTAGGTTAGCGTATCATGATTAGGGCTCCCGGTTTTATTGTATTTAGTTTTTCTGACATTTCCGTCTGTATTTATCCATATATTTCTTTTGCCCCTTTTTTCGGTATTTATCCATTTTTATTTTAGGTTTTCAAAAATAAATGAAGCTGCAATGAGCATATTTCCACATTTATTTGACTGATAAATTCATACCCCCATTTGAATGTCCAAAAGGTTTCAGCAGTATACAGTGCAGTAGCGTTATCTGAAAACACTTGCATTGCAGAATAGCATCAATAACTGTAGATCTGCACTTAATTGGGAAATCTATTGTCTTTTTTCATCTCCCCTACCTCTCAATATGTACTCCTACTGACCTGTCACTCATGATTGACTGTAGAAAAAATCACCCAAAGAAAACCTATTTTCCATATTTTTCTGTATTTAAAAATAAATACAGACAGGAAAATAAATAGTTTTCTGTCTGTATTTATCTGTAAAAATCAGTAAACACGTAAGCAGGGAACCCTAATCATGATACAATGTTGCTGCAGCCAGGACCTCGCTACATGGATCTCGGATTTACCCTGAAAAGACCCACTGCTTCCTAAGAATTTGTACTGATGGATACTGATAAGAAAACCTTTAAAGAATATTGGCAGTGAATTGAAAACAAATTTTGAACTAGTTTCTTGAACAATTACCTGAACAATTCTCAGGGTTAGTGATGCTCAGTTACACTATTGACCCTGTGAAGGAACAGACAGGATTCTTACATTTTAATGTGTTGCCTATATGTACATAAGTGTTACTCACAAGGTATTAGAGTTCTTGTATGCACATATGAATTGTTAAAAGCAGAGAACCACAGGATCTGAACATTGTTCATTATTTTGCAGTTCTACAAAAGTAACGTAGCACCTGTAAGTCGTCTTCCACAAGAGAGCATATTGTGACAAAGCATGACATGAATATTCCGATCATAAGAAGAGCTAGTGATTTTATATAACTAGTTAATTATATATCTATATATCTATCTACATATCTATTTATTTATTTATTATTGCAATTTGTAAAGCGCATACGTATGCCAATGGGCGTCTTGGCATCTATATCTCTCTCTCTATATATATCTATATATAGACATATATAGAGAGATATATTGATATATAGATAGAAATAGATATGTATTTGTGTGTGTGTGTACCTATAGTTGCACATTCTTTGTAGCTCAGTTACACTGAGGTATTTCTTAGGTTTTATTATTAAGTTGCCATCCTTGACCACCAGTAGTGACTAGTCAGAGTGGTGGAGTCCAGTGCCCTTGTCTTCTCTCTTATCCCATTCTCCTTTCCCCTCTTCTACCTCTGGCACCCATGTCCTGTGTATGTGGTCATTGGTGAGGTTGTAAGATGGCATCCTTCCCATTGGATGCCACGCACAAGGTTCATTCATCCTGACAGGAAGGCCTTATCCTCCTCAGTAACTGGGCTAGGCAAAAAAAGGAAGGAAGAGTAATGTCCTGGTCCAGGTGTACTCGTGAGGGATCTGTTGGACTGGAATGGGGCCGCAACCTGAGAACTATTATGTCAGACATAATCATGTGGTAAAGAGAAACAGAGAGAAAATAACCTAATGCTCCCAGGAGTTTGGCAGAAGTGATGGCTGCTACAAACAAAACCTTGAGAGATAAATACTTGAGTGGAGCAGTGTGGGCAAGCGCAATGTTGCGCGTACCTGGAGTATGGAGCCCCCTCTTGATTGGCGGACTGGAAGTCCGATCTGAACTGGTGTCAGAGAGCTGAACATGCGCTCTATCCAGCCAGAGGCTGCCACAAAAAATGGGACAAGGTGTGGAGAAGCAGCTGGTCCCCTATCTTGGCAAATGATTAAAATGAAAGACGGGAGCGGGTGGGGTAAGAGTACGTTTTTTTTTCAGGCTTATATTGGTACTAGGTGACTGTCCGATGTATCACGATATTGCTTTATTATGTTCACCACACCATTGAATCCATCATTGTCTGTCTTTTTCCCATGGCTGTTGAGAAATGTTCTTATTGCTGCATCGACTGTACTGTAAGCATAATATGTTTTCTCTTGTTCTTAATAAAAAGATTTAAAAAAAAAAATATATATATATATATATATATGTGTGTCTGTGTGTATATATATATATATATATATATATATATATATATATATATATATATATATATATATATATATATATATATATATATATATATATATATATATATATATATATATATATATATATATATATATTTTTTTTTTTTTTTTTTACTCCTCTAAATCCTTTACGAAACAAACTGCTGTCTTATATGAAAAAATCAAAAGGAGACTCTTTATTAGCAGTCAGTTACTCTAGACACAGATATAATAGCTAGCCCATTCAGGGCACAATTTTGCTACCACAACAGGTTCTGTGACAGGGAAATGTATCCTTATCTACGAATTATGTAAATACAGCTTAGGTTTAGCTCTGTACCTGTTGCGATCAAGAATTACAACAGGCAATATGTATTGCAAGTAATGAAATATTTTTTTGCACACAAAAACAAGCCTGTCAATGAAATTGTTTTTAACTCCTTAATCTTGGTTTAAATTTAAGTTTTGGTTTTTAGCGCTTGCACTTTAAAAACGAATTTAACACATTGTTTGTATTATATTTAACCCACTATAAGATGGCCACCGTACAATTTACATCATGGGGGCTGGTGAAATATCCATCTTTTGTTTTCATGGCTATGATTACGTATGGTGGGTTTAAAATGGTTGTGTCACTTAATGGTAGTCGACATTGAAAAAGCCGCGAGGCGAAACGCGTCTGTCGATAGGGGGGAGAAGACTGAAGCACCGAATAAAGCATTTTTAAGCTTTAAATCTACTCCGTGTGTGCCTTTAATTTTTGCAAGTCAAAAGTGCCTGCTGCGTGAAGCAATATATATATATATATATATATATATATATGTATATATATATATATATATATATATATATATATATATATATATATATATATATATATATATATATATATATATTACCTACTGGCGATAGCCAGTAGGTATATATAGTTAGGATTTTTTCTCTATGGAACTTTTGAAAATTCTATGCCTAATAACTTTGGCGTTTGTGGACGGAATTGGCTGAGATTTTCAGGAAAATGGCACATTTTGTTTCTGAGCAGCTCCTGGAAATTTGGGGGGGGGTTCGTCAAGGGGGGCAGAGAAAAAAGGGGGGTCCCAAAACGCGTTTTTCCCATGTTAATTTCCATAGGGCGGTTGGCCTCACTTTTAGCCCGAACGGCTGAATGGATTTCCACGAAACTTGGCAAAATTGTAGGGACTGTTAGCCCGATGTGCCTTTGCTAGGTCTCAATATATGTGCTTCAGTGGATTTTGAGAAATTAACGTTTAAAACAAGATATATATCTGTAACAGCGCTCCGGGTAGCGCTCCGGTTCGCGAACTTTTCGCGTATCGGAACTTTGCGAAGCGAAGCTGATTGGCTCTCCGGTGTCTGTCAACATTCTAAACAGTCCGGAGCGGCCGCCATCTTGTCTCTCGGTAGGATCGAGAGACAAGAGGAGGCCAAAACAAAGGGGGAAATGAAGGAAAGGGGGCAAGGTAGACCCCTTCTGACCCCCTAGGATTGATGAGGGGGATATTATAGAGCCACGCGGGGCCCAAAAAAATAAAAAAATCCGATTTTTTCGCCGTAGAGACGCGTCTTGGTACGCGAACCGGGCAGCTAACCGGGCAGCTAACCGGAAAGCTAACCGGCAGTGTAACGGGAGTCTGAGGAGTAGCTGATTGGCTGTCAACATTGTAAACAGTCCGGAGCGGCCGCCATCTTGTCTCTCGGTAGGATCGAGAGACAAGAGGAGACCAAAACAAAGGGGGAAATGAAGGAAAGAGGGCAAGGTAGACCCCTTCTGACCCCATAGGATTGGAGAGGGGGATATTATAAAGCCACGCGGGGCCCAAAAAAAAAATCCGATTTTTTTCGCCGTAGAGACGCGTCTTGGTACGCGAACCGGGCAGCTAACCGGGCAGCTAACCGGAAAGCTAACCGGCAGTGTAACGGGAGTCTGAGGAGTAGCTGATTGGCTGTCAACATTGTAAACAGTCCGGAGCGGCCGCCATCTTGTCTCTCGGTAGGATCGAGAGACAAGAGGAGACCAAAACAAAGGGGGAAATGAAGGAAAGAGGGCAAGGTAGACCCCTTCTGACCCCATAGGATTGATGAGGGGGATATTATAAAGCCACGCGGGGCCAAAAAAAAAAAAAAATCCGATTTTTTCGCCGTAGAGACGCGTCTTGGTACGCGAACCGGGCAGCTAACCGGGCCGCTAACCGGGAAGCTAACCGGCAGTGTAACGGGAGTCTGAGGAGAAGCTGATTGGCTGTTATCATTGTAAACAGTCTGGAGCGGCCGCCATCTTGTCTCTCTGTGGGATCGAGAGACAAGAGGTGGAAAAAAAAAAGGTGTAAATGAATGAAAGGGGTAAGGCAGACCCCTCCTGAACCCCTAGGATTGATGAGGGGGCTATTAAAGTTCCCTGCGGGGCAAAAGAAAAAAAAATTGTGATTTTTTGCGGTAAAGGTGCTTCCTGGTACGTTAACCGGGCAGCTAACCGGCAGCGTAACGGGAGTCCGACATATTGTGTTTTTTGAACGTTTGTGATATGTGCACGTGTGGATTTTGTCTAATTAAGGTTAAAAAAATATATATATATCTTTAAGCGTGTTCTGGCGCGCTTACGTTTTGGGTTTGGTTTGCGCTGCAGAGACGATACGTCACGGTTATGCGATGCATCATGAGGCGTCTCACGGGCTACGTGATACGTCACTTAATAAAGAATATATTTTACAGCTATAGATATTAGCTTTTAAAAAACCAATGAAATTCACAGAAAAAACCATAGGTTATAGACCATATATAGTTAGGAATTTGCATTTACAAAACCTTGAAAATTCACTGAAAAAACCATAGGTTATAGACCATATATAGTTAGGGATTAGCATTTAAAAAACCTTATTTTATTTGCACAAAACCATTGAAATTCCATATATAGTTAGTTGCACTAACTATATATCGCGGACCCGCAATCCACTGCTAATGATGTCACATATTACATCATTCATGACATGGTCAGTGACATCACTGATGACATCACTGATGACATCTCAAATGAAATCACTGATGACATCACTGATGACATCTCAAATGACATCAGTGATGACATCACTGACATCTCATTTGACATTACTGATTACATCACTGATGATATCATTTATGTTATAATACATCTTCAGACTCTAATATAACCTTAGATACACTCAGTGTAAACAGGCACTCACAGACTGTCACACATCCATGGAGTTACTCACACACCTAGTCAGTCATGCAAAGAATCAATCACATCTCCATTTCCTCAACTATACAGTTATATACACACCTTACTTATTCAAACATATAGTAACACATATTTACTCTCTTATACAATCCTTGATACAAGTTCACAATGATTCATACAGCCACTCACACATTCACTGGCTCTTATGTTCAGTTATTTATATATGTCAACTCTCACATGGAGTGTGTTTTACATATGTACTTACTTTGACATGTAGCACTGAGATATCCATTCACTCACCAAAATACTCATGCACACAGTCAACTGTCCATACAGCTGTTTCTACATGCACTTTTGAACCCATACACCTAGGGAATCAACTGCTCACACATCTATGCACAGAGTTATACACCTCCCAGCCACCCACACACATACTCAGTCTCCCATACAAATACTTGGGCAACCATTCAATAACCCATATAGTTAATGATATAGCTACTGATTTAAACATGCAGCAGTTTACAGAACAACATAAATAATGATTGCCAAATTAAGACACTTTAATCACTAACCCATACACTCAGTGAGACACATTTAATCATTCTCTCATACAGTCAGTCATGCACCTACTAAATCCTTCATCCAGACACTTATACATCCACTCATTCTTCAATATGTAAGACATATTTTAACTTTACAGAAACATACAGTCACTGGGTGTTGTCATCAGTGATGTCATCAGTGATGTCATCAGTGATGTCATTTGAGATGTCATCAGTGATGTCATCAGTGATGTCACTGACCATGTCATGAATGATGTAATATGTGACATCATTAGCAGTGGATTGCGGGTCCGCGATATATAGTTAGTGCAACTAACTATATATGGAATTTCAATGGTTTTGTGCAAATAAAATAAGGTTTTTTAAATGCTAATCCCTAACTATATATGGTCTATAACCTATGTTTTTTTCAGTGAATATATATATATATATATATATATATATATATTGCAGATTCAAACATCCACGGACCATCTGTCCGTAAAGAAAGCAGCACACGCAGGAGGTGTCCTGCGTGTGCTGCTTTCTTTACGGACAGATGGTCCGTGGATGTTTGAAGCTGTAATTAATATAACGGGTACACCCCCGTTTGGCGTGCACCCGCTCACGTGTGCAACTGGCTGGTGTTTGGAGCGAAGAATATATATATATATATATATATATATATATATATATATATATATATATATATATATATATATATATATATATATATATTTAAGTGGAAGCACTACCAGACGCGATGTTCAAACAGTGAAGGTTGTGGGGAGGTGAGTACCAGACGGAGATTCCAAGGTGGAACTGGAGACCTGAAAACCAGACTAGCCATTAGCAAATTTTTTAACAAATGGAGCACAACTGTTTCTAAGTCTTTCAACCCACGCCAGGTTTCTCTGAAAGCACAGGGAGCTGCCTATTGTCGCCTCAGAGTGGAGACTGCCAGGCAATCCCTTGACAAGATGCCACAACCAATCCAAGATCGCCTAACTTTACTACCACTAAGAGAATATGTTTCCGCCTCCCTTTTTGGTTGTGAGCACCAAGGAGCCACAAGCTCAGGCCCACCTCACTGTACAAATAGAACAAACATATTTGTCAAAGGGGCTAGTTTCATCTTAATAGATGATCCAGCATCTTCCAATAATTTAATAATAAGTTTCTTCCTAATGCTCGTTTAAAAAAAAAAGCGAAATAAATACCATCTTAAGTAAAAAGGTATTAAAAGTATCATTTTATGTATTGCTTTTTATAAAAAAAATAGGGGCCACATAGGCTCTAACATGTTGATAGGAAGTATTTTGTTTTTCTTGTTGTGATGACCTTTGATGCTGTTATATGGCGCCTGGGGACATTGTTGACATTGCTAAGTTTGCATGAGCTTCGCTGCCATGATGCTGGTTTTGCGCACAACTTTGTTCTTGCTAGACTCTGTCTGTGCCTTTCACATGAGAATGGGCTGCTTTCGCGTTCTCTCTTTCCTGGAGTTTAGTCTGAACATGATGTGCACGGTTGATCAACAATGCCCCTTGCTATTCTGTTCTGGTCAGTCCCTCGCACCTGGACATAACATGCTACACACAGCTGCAGTACTGAAGACTCGTGCTTTGATAGTACGTTGTTGCAGATTGAGTTAACACACTTTGAGTGAGCCAATCCATGGAGAAGAGCCATGCTGTTCCCATGATGTAAACCTTACATCCAGGCTATAAGGTGTGGGGTCTGCTGTCAAAGCCCAGAGATCGTCCTTTTTTATAAAATAAACTTCTTCTTACCAAGGGGAGAGTGGTTAGGTCTAAAAGCCCTTATTTCCTCAGTCTTTTTTTTATAAAATTACTTCTCCCTTTGAATTCTATGGAATTGTAACAATGCTAACTGTGTTAAGTTTATGCATTTTGCTGCAAGTAGTGGCACAAATAGTGTATTGTAGATCACAAAAGTTAAAATAAACATTTTGAAATAATACAGTGACTATGCCTATTCTCATTGTGGACAAGTACGAGTGAGTGACAGAAAAAGTACGTCTTGCTCCTGTGATTGCTGAGAGAGTTGGGAGTGTTGTGTTCTGGGTTGTCTAATCATTTGTGGCTCAGTGATCTTTGTAGGAGAACGAACGAGACACTATTGCTAGTCGGTTTGGGATTTTGGGTACTGATGTGGTAGGTTGGTACCCCCCTCTTCCTTGAGGTCCTGTTTTCCTGCGCATAGTTCTGTGTATGTGCAGAATCCCGGAAGCAATACAGTACTTACATATAGACACTGGGGCATATTTACAAGCCTGTAGCGCCAACGGAGCATCACTTTTTTTTACACTTCGGAGGCAGTCTATGATAACCCATATTTAGCGGGCTGCGCTAAGCCGCTTTGTGTGGCTTAACACAGCCTTGTAAATATGGCCCTCTGCAACATAGTTTTCTGCGCAAAGGGGCGAGCAGTGGGCGTTGTGTGGGAGTTCCCAGCAACACCCATGACTTTTTGATACTGCCCCATATTTACAAGGATTTTTAAATCTGAGGCAGCGCCCAGACACAGCCACAGTTCCGGACACCTGAGAGACCTGCACTGGCTCCCCGTCAACAAGAGAATCACCTTCCGTCTCCTCACCCACGCACACAAAGCCCTGCACAACCAAGGCCCAAGATACCTCAACAGCCGCCTCAACTTCTACGCTCCCACACGCCAGCTTCGATCGACCGGCCACGCCCTCGCCGCCGTCCCCCGCATCCGAAGAGCCACCACAGGAGGAAGGTCCTTCTCCTACCTGGCCGCCAAGACTTGGAACTCCCTCCCGACCCACATCCGCCTGACCCAAGACCACCTCGCCTTCAGGAAGCAGCTCAAGACCTGCTGTTCGAGCAGTAGCGGACCCCCCCTCCCCAAGCGCCTTGAGACCCTCCGGGTGAGTAGTGCGCTATATAAATGCTTTGATTGATTGATTGATTGAAAAACTAACGCATTTCAAAATTAGGGGTTAATATGGTGCAACGAGGCAAAATATTTTTATTTCTCCTTGTTTTTAGTTGTTTCCATCTGTGCTACATTCTGCAGCACACAAAGGAGGAGCAAAATGCCATTAACAATAGTTTTGTGCAGGAAGGTGTCGCTTCCTGCACAAACACAATCATGCCTGCAACGAAGCACACTTGCACCATGGTGCAAGGGTGCCTGTGTAGGCACTAGGCAGCTTAATTAGCGGCAGTGGAGGGGGGAGCACTGGGGTGCGCTGTATTCTTGTTAATAAGGCGCATTCCTACATTTAAAAAGAAACGCAGCTCAAAGCAGCCAAATTGCTCGCGACACAGCGCTGCACCATTTTCATGTAAATATGCCCCACTGTTTCATGATGGCTATTTAATTTTGAGAAGTACCCCAGGCAACAGGGAGAGGCAGCATCACTTTGCATTCAGGAATATCTTTGAGCAATGTTTACATCTAAAGGAAAGGTGCATGGTGCACTCTTTGAACATATCAACAAAGTGTAAAGCATCTGGTCCCAGTTTCACTGCAGACCGCTGTTAAATCTATCGCAGTAGTGATGATAAAGGGCTCTACGTCAAAAACGGAGTGGAAGTGACATTCATTGAGGGTCCTTTAGCATACATGTTTCTTCAAAACAATGCGACACAGTCTCGGGTCACCTGCAGCACATTAGTTAAACAAAAAAATATATGCATGTTTTAATAACTTCGGAGTAGAGAGATAATGTTTCCCTTTTTCCATTCATAGTTCCTATTAAACTTTTTTTCAGTGAATGGTTCAACTGTTGTGCGTGTTCTGCTTGTGCTACTGCCGAGGTCAGGGGTCGCAAGTACAGTGGCAAGGGTTGTAGAGGTCAAGCCAGGGTTAGGCATTCTAGGACCTGGAGATTGGGTCAGGATGCAGAAAGTCAAGACATAAATTATCTTGTCTTTCGTGGCCTTTGCTCCCTCCCTCCTGACACATTCTATCATCGCTGGACAAGGACATACAATATTAACAGGGAGGCAACACACATATCTACCTCAGATGCCTCCCTTGCTTAGTTGGGAAAGAACTTTAGACCCTGCACATTTGTTTATGACATACTGTTTTTGTCGAACCTACCAGACAGTGCAATCTGACTCGTTGCAAAAGTCTCAAGTACACATTTTTCATTTTCAAGAAGCGGTCGCATATTACCATCAACGCCACACAAATAAAAGGAATTTTGTGAACCGACCTATGTACTCACAGATCGAGTCACAGCATTCTGAATCGTAGTTGGTTGCAATCCAACCTACCAAATTGCGACTCAATACAATTGGATGCCATCCCAGGGATGGTGGCCTGCTGGGATCAGCAGACCACCATGTCGGAATCACCTTTAAATAAAGCCACTTTTTTTCTTTAAATGCAGTCCTCTTTCCCTAATGGAACCAAGGCTGCATATAAAAAAGGGAAGATTTGTTTTATTTTTGAGACTTGGCAGTGGTCTCATTTTACAATTCAATAACCTGTTACTGAATCGCAAAATTGGTTTAGTACATAGCAAATAAACATTTTGCAGTTGCAAACCCTGTGATTTTACGATTTAGAATATCACACTTTGCAAGTGTAAAATGACCTGCGCCCCTTTTGTCAGCTTACCAAGATCTTATGTGGGCTTAAAGGCAGCCGTCTCTCTTACCATTAGCTGGCTTTATTGTCTGTCTTATTTGCTCCCGCCTTTGATGCTCTGTCATGTTTGTTGTTGCTTTAGCACTCCACAAAGGTGCATGTGTTTTCCTGCTGTCTCTCTCATGCGCTTTTTTCTCCCCCTCTGCTCAGTGTTGCTCTCTCAGTGCTTCTCTCCCCCACGCTGCTTTCTCGCACCAGTGTTCTTCCCTTCCCCCACCTTGCACTCTGTGCTGCTCTCTCTCACCTGTGCGCTACTTAGGTGTTCTCCTCCTCTTTTCCCTTACACCCCACCTGCTACTCCATTACCACCACCCCTCCAAAACACAAACATTTCTGTTTTTTTTAAATGACAAATTTGCGCTAAAAACTCTTTTTTTCAGTTACTGTCTCAAGTGGTGACCGCCATCTTGAAACAGTAAACAAAAGATTTAAAGCAAATGGTGCCAACATCCTTACCCTGGCACCTGCATGAGGTCTGACACAGGTGTGTGCCAGTGGTGTATAACAACCGCATTCCACCTTTATTTTTTATATTGACAATACTGCATAACATCACAATGCTGTACGGCACCACAAAATGCAATTGGCAAAGCCAATAGGTCCCAAGGGTGAGATGTAATGGTTTTACCAAGCTTGTCTGTCCTTCTTCCTTCTCTTCCTTGTGTGTTCCTTTGTTTCTTCATTTTTCACCTCGCTTCTTTCTTTCTTCTTTCTCTCTCTCGGTTTTCCTTTCTTACCTTGTATGTATGTTTGCATGTATGAATATATTTGGTAGATTATGCTGTGAGCCTAGAAAAAAGACAGCGGAGTGCTATATAGTCTCCAAGAGAAGCATGAAGTCAACAAGTGATGTCAGAGGTAGCTTGTTTGTGGATGGTTAATGCATTGTGACATCGCGTTCTTTACAAAGGTGTGTCTTCAACTCTTTCCTAAATGGGTGCAGGGTTCATGTCATTGAGCCAGGTTTGTACTGTTTCTTGTTTGTTGTTCTTGGCAGGTATCAGGAGTTCTGTCTTCTGAAGTTGAGAAGACATATACGCATAGTTGGTTATCATCAGCACACTGGTGAATGTTGATGTTTGTATCCTTGAGGAGAGGACCAGGATGCCCCATGTAGAGGATGACGATGTCAGGGGGCTGTATGGAGTTTACAGGTGATTAAGATTGTTTAAGACCAGGAGACGCCTCTGTGAACAAATAGATGTTGGTTGAAAAGGCAGGAGGAGAAATGGTGAAGGACATTACTAGTGAATCCCATTTGAGACCCCAGGGTGTGCATGAGGATGGGATGGGCGTCTGTCAAAGACAGCTGAGAGGTCTCATGACATCAGGGGGCGTGCATCTTGTCTATCTGTGGTCAGGAGGGCACTGTCTATTATCTGTACAGTAGCGGTCTCCGTGCGGCTGCCTGTTCTGGAGCCAGACTGGTAGTCAGAGAGCAGATGTGATCCTAGAGTTGAGCATAGACTGGTTTTTCGATGATCTTGTGGGTGGCGGGTTGGTGATTGATGGGTCGGTAGTTGGTGTGGTCATCAGGGTCTAGTTTGGCTTTCTTTTGGAGTGGAAGAATCGAGGAAGGATCTGGACCGCCTTGACAGCTTCCGGGGAGGATGCCTTGAGTGAGGGAGGCATTGACAGTGATGATTGAGGGTGAGAGCTTTGATGAAGAACAAGCGTAAGATATCTTCATAAGACGAGGCTTTGAAGGAGTTGAGTATGTCAGCAGAAATTGCAAGAGATAGAGCCTCGTAGGATGATCATGGCAGGATTCTATGGAAAGGCGCAGGCACAAGGGATAAAGCAGGCTTGCTGTTGATATTTTAATTTTCTATAGAAGACAAGGTTGATGGTATTGCACTTTTCTGTGGAGAGAGGAATAGGTGGGTATGGCAGAGGTTTGAGGCAATACTTGATTGTCTTGAAAAGTTTTTTGCTTCTGTCGGTTTGTTCCATGATGGTGTCTGTATAGTTCTTTGCTCTGGCTGATGTGATGAGCTTTCTGCATTTGCGTAGCAGGACTTCAATATGTTGAGGTCATCTGGAGTTCTGTTGTTCTTCCATTTTGTTCCTGCCTATGGATAGATTGTTTATTGTCAGCAAGGTCTGTAAAGTCCCTGAGTGCCAAATGCTTTGGCTGCATTTACATATTTTAATTGGGGCGTGATGTTGAAATAGTTTTCCAAAAAAGTGTTGAAGTTGTATAGAAGGGTGCGGCCATTGGACTAGGAGTTGTTGGGCTGAAAGATGTGTTCAAGCATTAGGTTGATATGTTGAAGTTTTGAAGAATCTGAAATTTCCATCTCTTTGGGTTGATCTTGGTTTGTTGGTACGATGCTGAGCAGGAAGATAGAGATGAGAAAGTGGTTGGTCCTATATGTCTGCGTTGCTTTGGATTGTTTGTGATGTTGAGAAGACAAGGTCAAGGATGTGGCCTTTGGAGGGTGTTGGTTGTGTGACATGCTGATCCATGCTAAGTGTGTTGATGGAGGTTGAAGTCACCCAAGAGAGTGGTGTGGGTATGTCAGATGGACGAGATTGAGAGGATATCTGAGAATTCACCATTCCTTGTTCTGCCTGTGAGGCTTGTAGGCCGGATGGGAAGTTGGAGCATGAATTGCAGAGAATGGGAAATAGCAGCTCTCTGAAGTTGAGTGCGATCTGCTTGTCTAGGCTGCACGGCAGGAGGACTTATGGATGACAATGAGGCTATCTTCCTTGTTATGTGCATGGTCCTCAAGGTAAATGCTGTATCCAGTCGGAAGAGTTGCGCCTAGGAGTTGCAAAGATATGGGGTGAACCACGTTTCTGTGATGATGAGAGCATCAAGCCCGTGATCGGTGATGAGGTATGTGATGTCTGGTGGGTGGAGGACTGCACAGTGAGCATTAATGAGCATGAATTGGAATGTGTGTTCTGTAGATTGAGGATGTGTAGTAGCTAGTTGGTTGGGTATAAGGTTGGGTCTATGTGCTGTGACAACTTGTGTTGTGTAGGTCTGGGTGTGATTGTGAGGACTCGCAGTATGGGGTGCCGGGTGACACAGCGGTTCTGGTCTCAGGCCCTTCCTGGCCCTATCTTGCTGAAACAGGCAATGCCCTTGTCTGTGTCATTCTTGAAGCAAGGATAGTGCAGGAATGTATGTCACTTCCGGTGGAGATGGATGATAGGGAATGAAGACCTCTGGCCTGACCTCTTCTTTTGAAGATAGTCTCTGGTGGGACATCAGTGATGTTACTTTCTGGGCAGATGGAATATGGGCAATGTAGTTCTCTTACCTATTTTAAGCATGGTTTTGACAGGAACTATTGATATAATTCCCTTACATCCTCTCTTCCTACCCTTTACTCTTTCTTTTTCTCTAACCCCTTTTTTATTGCTCCCTCCTTTAGTCCTCTTTCCCTATGCCTTCTCAATTTTCCCTTCTCACTTCTCCGTTTTGTACCAATGTTTACTTGTCTCTTTCCTCTCACCTCTTCTTTCTCTCTCCATTGCACTTCCTCTTTCTATCCTTACTGTTCTCTCTCGTTTTCTTTCTACCTCTAATCCCTTCTTTCTCCCTTCCTTCCTTTCGCTTCACTCTACTTACTCTTGTTTTCCTCCTCGTCCTGAGCATTGTTGTTAATTAATGACCATCTGAAGCAGAAGTACGCTGGATCTTTGCCTGTTTTGGCTGCTTATCAGCCACGGTGCAGGTCTCATAGGGCCATATGTATCAACAAACCCTTTTGCGATTCCTAAATAGCGATTTTTAAGGAATCGCTATTTAGGAATCACAAAATGGTATGTATGAAGAAATCCGCTTTTTTTTGCGATTCCTTAATCTTCCTTATTTGCGAATTCGCATTTTGCGAATTCGCAATTAAGGAATAATTTCCAACGCATTCCTATGGGCCAGGAGGCCCATAGGAATGATTGCAAAATAATTCTCAAATTGCGAATTCGCAATTTGCTAATCGCAATTTGAGAATTATTTCAAGGGTGCAGGAGTGTCTCAAAGCCACCCTGCTGCACCCCTGAAATGTACATGAATGTGCATATGGCGCACATACATGCCCTATGGGCATATGTGTGCATCACATGCCACCTTCAAAAATGCCAAATTGTGCATTTTTTGAAGAATTCGCAAGTTACCATCAACTACAAGTTGGTGGTAATTTGCTAATTCTTAACCATAATTCGCAGCCCAAAAATGCTACATACATAGCATGTAAGGAATCACAAAATAGCGATTCCTTAAATGCTATGGCAAAATAAGTAATCGCAAATCTTTGCTATTCCTTATTTTGCAAATGTTTCATACATCCCAAAACATGCAAAAAGGCCGTTTGCGATTCGCAAAGGCCGAAATTCTGAGAATTTCGGCCTTTGCGATTCGAAAAAGGCTTGATACATATGGCCCTTTATCACTCCAAGCAAAATAGGATTTTTCCCAGTTCAGTGCTCCCCTATAGTGAAAAGGCAGCCATTTTCCTTCTTCTTCATTGTTTTGGCCGCCGGAGCCTGTTGTACCAGTGGCCGCGTGGAGGCTGCTGGCTGGTACCAGAAGTGACCCGCCAGTATGAGCTATGATGCAAAACTCGGGCCTTCTTACTCCAGGTTCACATCATGACTTTTAACTCAGAGTAAATGTATCAGTGCTTGAGCTGCCACCTGTTGTCTCAGCCCTGCGGTGATGTGCTCCCAGCTGCAGCTTCTATCGTGCCTCAAATGGCGTAACTCCTCTGTTCCCCTGCAGAGGGCGCCAATGCTTCACGCACAGGTACCTGATAGTCCCGCATGCGACTTCATCAGAGAGATGTCTCATTACCTCCTCGTTAGTCTTCCTCGCCCCCTGAGTTACAAAGTGAGCTTTAGCTCCACAACAGAACCCTCCAAAGCAAAAAGAAACCACCTCCCACCCCCTCCCAACATGGCCGACCAGTCCCACCTGACCTCTATAAGAGGCGGGCCGGCCCAACCAATCAGCCTGTTTTTTTTGTTCTGCACGATTCTCTCCAGAGCACGGTTCAGGTAAGATGGGCCGGCGTGAGCTGGCCCTGGGGTTTTAGGGTTGTGGGCCTGCTCTAGCGGTCTCTGGTACCTTAAGCCTGGAAATCCCCCCCCCTCTTCCTTCCCCCGGTCCTGTGGGGCCGGTTAGGTACTGCTATAGCATGCCAGCGGTTTACAGGGGGGGGGGGGGCGGCAGGGGATAGGGGGTGTTCGGACTTCCTTGTGTATCCCCAGGTCGTTACTGATGGGCCCTGGCCACTCTGTGGGTTTTTTTGGGTCCTACGCAGCTGTTACCCTTCGTGTGTATGCACATATGTGTGTGCTAGTCTGCCTGCTCACATACACAGCTGTGGTATGTGTCCTGGTTCTACCATTCTGATGGAATCAGCTGTTAAAAGTGTCTAAGGTTTTGCATGGGGTATTGGAATCGAGCTGCTCCCCTGTCTGCCTGCAGTTTGTTATTCACGACATGTATGCTGCGGTAGGGGGTTGAGATTCTACATTATTTGTGTGTAAATGTAAGCAAATGGACGTGTCCTTGTCGAACGCCTCTAGCCGTAGCAGAGGTCTCGGGACATTCACCAGTTTCTCTTTAAATTATGAGGCTAGTCGGGTCAGTTTCCACCTCTCCCGACTGTGTTTTGTTATTGACCCATGCTTGTTTTATACAGCGCCCCGGCGAGGCGGGCGACTTCATGGTGCACACAGCGTATGTTGCCCGGCCTCGAGGGAGTCGCGAAGCGCTCCCTCGCAGTGCTCTGCCCGTTCCGGTCGCTCGGTTTCCATTGCCCGGTTTTCGGAGGGAAGTCTTCACTTCTTTTATAAATTCTGGCAACACGGCTGGCCTACCTTGCCTGGCGGCGGGGCCGAAGGGGCTCCGCTGTCCGAGTCCGGTTGCAGCTCTCCGCGGCGGCTGGGCGGCTGCTGTGCGCCGCCGCCTCCAGGCGTGTCTTGTGGCCCTACGGGCCGCGGCGGTTTGCGGAGCTGGAGTTACCTCCGATCGCCCCCCGCCCCCCGGGGGCGGGGTTTGGTTGCCTCCAGACCTCCCAGATTCGGCGCTATGGAGTTCCTGGTGTATCTCGAGGTCTCGGAGGCAGCTGTGGTGCTTCGACCGCTGCGTGCAGCCGGGGAGCTGTGGCTCAGGGGTACGGCTGGTGCCTTTGGTAGGATCGGCCCTCATTGACCTGGGTTCGAATCCGGCCAGTGCTGTGGAAATCTCCCAAGGTGGGAATTTTTTCAATACAGTAAAAGGGGGTGCGTCGCTCTCCTCCTCGAAGAGTCCGGGGTTCGTTCCTCGATGAGGGCGTTTTTTTATTTCTGGGCTGCATCATTATGCTTGCTGTTTCACTACTGTTATGGGGCAGAGGTCTGGCCCGGGACTATTCCCAGCCTCGGCGGGTCTTGGGTCCCTGAATTTCCACAGACCTGAGTATTCTCGCCGTGGTGCCTCTTCCACTCCTGGCCCACTCGGCAACTCTGGGCAATTGCTTGCTTCACTTCCACAAGGGCCCCCACATCGATTTACTGTGGTCCTGTATGGCCGGGCTGTTCTCATACTACACGAAGGGAAGGTCGTCCCTTCTTCGGGCGGCCGGGGGCCTGGGCGGTTGCCTCGTGTACAGAGTGCCGGTGCTTATCTGGCGCGCTCTGAGGGGGCACGGTGCGACATGGGGACAGCCCCCCTTTTGTCCGTGTTCCCTTTTTCTGGCGCCCTGGGCCGTCGGTTTGTGCCGGTCGCGAGTGTTCCACTCGTGTTGTCCCGTTCTGCGGCTGTGGAGATACGCATCAGACCCTGGTACAACGGGGTTCGATTCCCCACCTCGGCGTGGACTCGTTATCCCGGGGTTCAGCTAGTGCCCCTGGGCATGGCACTCCTCCTTGGGCCTCAGGGACGGGGTCTGGATGCATCTACTGCTGGGGCTAGTGTTGGCCTCGTGGTCGCAGGTTCACATACCGTCGGGCCCACTCGGCCTTTTCGGCCATCAGGGGTCAGTGAGATCCTTTCCATTGAGTTGGGTTCCAACTGACATCTGTTATTCAGCGCCACGATCCCCGTAGGGGTGAATGGGCACCCTACTAGTTCAGGTGTTTTGTTATGACACAGCGGCTTTCGAGCTTACGCCTTGGGGTGCGCGATTTCGCAGCATGTTGCGCTTCTGTGTCGGCCGGCTTGGCCCCTGCGCAGTTCAGGTGAGGACGTCCCGCCCTTGCATGGGTGGGGTCCGTCGGCGGGTCCGGGCCCGTGTTTCGGCGGTGACCGGTCTCATGCTGGTCGGCCGCTCCCTGTCTCATCCTTGGACCCTCTCACTCCGGGGGGTCCCCGGGACTTGCGGTCCGTTCTTGCGGTTTTCCGCAAGGGGACTGTTTCGATCCCCGGCACCGGAGGCGGGTTTGCCCTGCACCATTTGCCTCTGGACTATGGCTTGCTTGTTCTTCCCGTAGGCTCCCAGTGCTGGTAGGCCTTCGGGTAGCTGAGCGCTGGCATTCACGGGTTATCCATTGGGTACCCACCGTCTCGGCGGGTTGGGGTCCCCGCTCCTTCCGTTGTCTCTCCTGTAGGGTTTTTTGGGTCCATGGATTGGCCTGTGGGGCCGGCCTGCGTGTGAGGGTCCCCGCTCTCGGTTGCGGGGGCTTCCATTGTGCTTGCCTTCGGGCCCGTGCGGGGGGGGGGTGCTGTGCTCCTGGCCCGCCTGGCGGATCTTATTCGCCGGGTGTGGGTCTTGGGTTTACCTGTCTGGCCGTGTGCTTCCTCACGGCCTCGCCCCCCCCCCCCCCAATGGTTATGTGGCTTCGCAGCTGGCGGTGTCTCTCGGCCGTCGGCTTCCGGGCCTATGTACGGTGGTCCCTTCGGTCCTCGTCTCGGGCTGGTCCTCCTTAGGGGGGACGTGTGCCTGGTCCCGGTACTTCCCTCTGGTTCTTTCAGGGGGGGGGGGCGTCCTTTGGCGCCGGGTCGTTTGGAGATCGTTGGGTTCTCCGTCGGCCGCCCAGCACCTCGTGCCTCGGGGGGTGCTGGTTGTCTTCCTGGCGGCCGTCTTTTTTTGCTGTGCTCGCTTCAGCGGCACTTTTACTACTCTTGGTTGAGGTGACTGGCTTGACCCCTGCACGATTTCGTGTGGCATTCCCGTGGTCGGTGCCTGGGCCCCCCGGATCTTGGTCGGGTTGGGCGCCCTGGTGGGGGCTTCACCGGTCCTGGCCCTTCGGGCTGTCTTCCCCCGGGGTCCGACGGAGTCGGGTCTGGCCTTCGTTGCATGGTCTCGCCCTGCCCCGGTGGTGTTTCGACGCCTAGGGCCTCGGCTCGGTCTGCCTCCGAGGTCTCTGTGCACGAAGGGGGGCTCGGCCCTCCGGCCCGGGTTCTGCTCCTCCTTCCGGTTCCTTATTACCTGTCTTTCGCATGGCCTTTCGGTCTGCTGGGCGCATCTCCCCCGTGCCCTCTGAGATCGCGGTTCCTCGGCAGGAGGCGCTTGGGCAGGGCCGGGGTGCTCAGGGGCGCTCGGCGGCGCCTGGCCTTGTTTTGGAACGTTGCAGTGGTGTGGTGCCTGGCACCCGCGCGTGGTTGCCACGCAGGTCGTGGTGCGTTCCTGTTTTTGGTTCCCGGCGGGGTCCACCGCCCCGGGTTCCTTCTCCTTTGGCCGAGCTGGCGATTCGTGCCTCCTGGCCGATCCCGGATCTTCCCGTACGGTGGTTGGGTCCCCCGCTCTCGGCGTCGGCGTTGAGCCGGCTCTTGTCGGCTGGCCTGCCTCCTTGTGCAGGCCTGGTTCTGGAGCGGAGGACGCTGCTTGCTCGGGCTTTGCTGCTGGGTTCCCGCAGGTATTCCAGTGCTCGCTTCGGCAGCACGTATACACACGGCTCCTGCGCTAGGAGGACGCGCTGATTCGTGGAGCTTTCCAGGTTAGTAGTGAAGTGTGTCTCAGGACGGCAGTCCCGGTGGCTGAGATTGGTCCTGGACCGGGGTTCAGTTCCCCGCCTCGGTGGGTCTTGGGCCTACATCCTTCCATGGACTCGAGAATTCTCATTCCGGTACCTTCTCGTCTCAGATGGTCACGCTCTGCAACTCTGGGCGGATGCTTGCTTAGTCTCCACTAGGGCCCCTTGCGGCGGGTTGCCTGACTCTCACCTGGTATCCTGCTGGGGTTTTCTCGCAGGGGTATCCCAGGTCGGGTTCCCAAGGCACGCTCCTTGTTGCCTTTGGGTGATACGTGCGCTATGCACATCGCAATACACTTGCATACTCCCTCTCTCGTTCTACGAGCTCTTCGGGGTCCGCCCTTTTGGGCCCCGGCCCTCGGTGGCTCTGCGGTTCCTCGCCTGTCAGGTGGTTTTCCCTGGTGGCGAGGGTGTCTGCTGGGCGGATGGGCGTGCGGGGGTCGTTCCTCCGCTCCCCGCCCTTCTTGCGGGTTTTGCCGGACGGGGTGGTTACTCCGGCATTTCCCCCGTGTCCTTCCCGGGGTCCCTTCCCTGGGGCCTCGGACTCGGGTGGTTTCTTTGCCGCTGTTTCCGGCCTACGTGGCCACTCCCTTGTCCGGGCTGGTTGTTCGGCGTGCGGTTTTGGCTCTCTTAGCCGCTCGTTTTTTCCTTTCCCGGGGGGAAGACCTGTGTTTTGCCTTTTTGGGCCCGGTTCGTCGGGCCAATAGCCCTCGTTCCTCCTTGGCTCGCGGGCTTACTCAGGCTGGCATCCTTCCCTACGCTTCGCTGGGTTCGGTGGATCCGGCGGGGGCCCAGGGTCGGTCCGCGAGGTGTGGCTCTGGTCCCTGGGCCCCCTTAGTGGGGGTCTCCTCTGTGGAGTTTTGTCTGACTTCGGCGTGGTCGTCCCCCGCCTGGTACGTGGGTCCCTAGCAGTCCCGGGGGGACTTCGCTGGGGCCGTTCTGAGTGCTGGAGCTTCGACTCCTGGTTAGCCTCCTTTCCTGGAGGTCTTGAATTCAGGTTTCCTGTGGTCCCTGTTTTCTTTTCGGTTGTTTTACATCAACCGTGGGTTGGTTTCCCTGCATCACCGTGTGGTGTTGTTGTTATGGTGGTCAATGAAGCCTTGTTGGCTTGGGTATTGGCTCACTTTGTAACTCAGGGGGCGAGGAAGACTAACGAGGAGGTAATGCCCCGGTTACTTACCGGTAATCTTCATTACTCCGAGTATAGTCTTCCTCGCCACATGAGTTCCCTCCCCCCCTCCCTGTCTGGCTATCGGCTTCATTGTTTGCTTGGTAGATCAGGCTGATTGGTTGGGCCGGCCCGCCTCTTATAGAGGTCAGGTGGGACTGGTCGGCCATGTTGGGAGGGGGTGGGAGGTGGTTTCTTTTTGCTTTGGAGGGTTCTGTTGTGGAGCTAAAGCTCACTTTGTAACTCATGTGGCGAGGAAGACTATACTCGGAGTAATGAAGATTACCGGTAAGTAACCGGGGCATTATCTGTGATAAACATCCGCTGACAAACAAGGATCAATATTGGTGCCTTCTGCATGATGCATCTTTTAATCAAAGGTCTGTAGAGCGCATTCCAGGTGTCACGCGTGCAGGGGAATCCACCGCTTAAGAGACACCCAACTAGTGCTGAATGTTTCTTCATCGCCAGCAGCTGAACACACACCCAGGCCCAGGGCAGGCTCTCCGAGGGGGGCCCGGGTGGATTCACAGCCCATAGCCCAAGTCTATGCAACTAAAAAGGCAGGGGCAGATTTACAAGCCCCCTGCACAACCTGTGCGCCACTTTTAGTGTCGTACCGTTGGGGCATTTTCCTGCTCCATATTTTCAAGGACAGGAAAAGCCACCCAGCGTGACTTTTCCTGTCCTTGTAAATGTGGCCCCTTTACACACAGCGCTTTGCGTGGATGGGGCGTTCCATGGGTATTACTGTGGATGTTCCCACACAACACCCATGGAACGAGACACATTTCTACATTTACGAGGAATCGTAAATCTGGAAACGCCGCAACGAGGTGAAATTTATTCATTTCTCCTAATTTTCTTTTCCTCTTTCTAAGCCTGCTGCATTCTGCAGCACAAATTGAAAGAAGAACTCACATCTCATGATTGTTTATGTACAGGAAGGGTTCCCTGTCTGCACATAAACAATCATTGCTTCGTCTCGTTTCGTTTCAAAGACTTTTATTTCGGTCACTAGGACCATAAAAAGTAAGCACAGACACAGAATAACATACATTATTGAGTCCTGAGTACCATGATTAAAAAGGACACTCTATAAGTAATACCCAATTTACATAAGATACAGTGATTCACTGGTTAGAGGCGGCAGACCCGAGAGCAGAGGACGGCCCGGGACCAGGGTTCGATTCCCGGTGCGGCAGGTTTCTGGACCAGGGTCAGCGGACTCGATAATTCTCTCGCCTCGGTGCCCACTCTGATCAGCGATCACACTCGGCAACTCTGGGCATTAGCTTGCCTCATCTTCACTAACGGCCCCACCAGACCGCCGGGGATGCCTGGTCTCACCCTGGAGATACCCATTAAGGGACCATCTCTCAGGGAAGCCAGGAAGGGTTTCGCAGCGGTCGAAGCGCCTTGGGACCCTACAGGTAAGTAGTGCGCTATATAAATGACAATACATTTACATTACATTTACATTTTACCAAACGGCTAGGGGAGAGGGAAGGAAGGCAATAAATTAGCACTGTGAGAACAGATTATCTCACTAGATGTGATACCGAACAGCTAGGGGAGAGGGAGGGAAGGCAATAGATTAGCACTGTGAGAAAGATTTATCTCAATAAATGTTAAACAGTCGGCAAGCAACTAAAAAAAAAAAAAAAAAAAAGAAATAGCAGCAATAATACAATAAATAGTTTAAAAAGACAAAAAGGAGAAATTAATACTATTTACAATTCTATATACGAGATAATATAATACTAAAACCAGTTTCTAACACAGACTGGGCACGTGATAATCACATTTATAAATATATTGCCGATACACATTTTATGAATTTTTACCCTTCTGAATAAAAGCCCACCTCCTACGCCACATTGTGTTTGAGTATCTTGAAACAGCAAACACAATAGGTTTAGATGTGTCATTGCAACAATGACGTTTTTTGAACTTCTCTGTGTGCTAATGCGGCACACATAGAAGTTGAAAAACAGCATTTCAGATTGTTTTTGTGCAGGAAGGGAACCCTTCCTGAAAAAAACAATCATCCCTGTGATGCAGGCATCCTTGCACCATGGTGCAAGGGTGCCTGCCCCGGCTCATGGCTGCAGTTTGTGCACCGGTGCAGGGGGAAGCACAGAGATGCAACATATTGTTGTAAATATGTTGCATCCCTGTGCTTTGAAAGTAACTCAGTGTGGCACAGCCAAATGGCTTGCAGAATGCACTGAGTCACTTTCATTGTACATCTGCCTCTCAGTTTTGACTCAGAGGTTCACACTTGGGCTGCGAGGCCAAGGTGCCAATCACAGTATAAAGCATATGATTCAAACATGGCTATAGTGCAACAATGCAACACAAAGGTAATATGGACCTATGTGTGACAGGTAACACAATGTTACAAATGAAGCTTGAGGAAAGGGAAGGTGCCAGAGTGGAGCAGGAACGGGTAATGGAGGAAGGGAGAGAAAGTAGGAGAGCAGTGGCGGCTGGTAACCTCTAAAAGTGGTAAGCGTAAAAGTTCGGGATGAGTGCTCTGCTCTGTGGCGAGCGAGTGCAGCCCTGTCTGTCATAAGGGGGAACTGGGGAGGGCACTTCCCCGCAGGGAAGTTTTATAAAAAAAATAGTGGGAAAATGTTGCATTTTTAAGCAAATTTGAGGAAGCAAGAAGATGAATAAAGCAATGGTGAAATTGTAGTTATGACATCAATAAAGAGATTTTATATGATAATGACGTTGGTAGATGCTTATTCAGTATGACCAGAGGGATTTCATAACATGACTTTTGCGATAACAATTCAGTGAGTACCTCACAATTTTCTTTATTTATTGATATACCTTTACAGAGCCCGGTGATATAAGCAATATCTCCGATTTCAATAAGGAGAATTGCGGTACTGCATCTCAACTGTATACAGCACTGTTTTTAGGGCTACAGATCAGTTGTGGCAGTACAACAAAAAGCACAGCAGTATGGGTGTACCATTCACACTACTTCTATAGGGCTTGCATTTATACGACATACAGTACCATTTAGAAGCAGGATAGAACTGTGCTTCTACACGACACACATCGCAAAACTGCATCTATTCTATACCACATGCAGTACAGTCCTGCCAGTACAAGGTGTGCAGTATGGCACGGCACTGCACAGTTCAGTGCAGCCCTTGAATGCAGAATATAATACAGCACAGCCACTGTATGATAAGGTGCAGCGCTTGATATATATGTGGGGCACATCACTTCACTGCATCTATATGACATCCAACAGGGAATGATGTATCCAACACCGCACTGCAGGTACGACACACAACGCCCTTTACATCTCTACAACACACAGCACAGTAGTGCAGTATATGAATTCTTTAAGAGCATGACAGATGCACAACCGAGCACCGCCAATGGACTACATGCAACCGCACCATAGTCATTTTACATACTACTACCATGTGCCCTTTCTGATCTTAGACTGTGACTGCAAGACGCACTGCATACTGGGTAGGCCAGCGAGCTGTGACAGAGGTTGATCAGTGCTCCTGTGAATGACCCCAGTGCCCGGTGATATAAGCAATATCGTCAATTTAATAAGAACATTGGGGCTTATTATCAACAACTAGCAATGTTTATCGCTAAATAAGCTTAGCGAATTTTTTTTCATCGCTGTGCATCGCCGGATTTAATCGCAGAGATAGCGTGCTATTAGCAACGTTTATCTCAAATGCGATAAAATATCCGGTGATAGATTATCGCTAATAGGGTCTTAACCTGAATATCCTACTCCCATTGGATATACAGGTTAAGAACTGGTCTGAGCAGGAGTTACGTTTTTGCGATATTCACGCTTAGCGCACATTTTTTTATCGCTTCGCCTGCGTTGATAATAGGCGATAGCGATGTTAGCGACAGCTTTCAGTCGCTAAGAGGTTGGGTACGCCAATCAGCGATAAACATTGCTGACATGCAAAGCGGGCCCCAAACCGCTCGCTATCGCCTAAAAGCTGTCGCTAACTGCTGTTAGCGACAGCTTGCTAATATGGCGATGAAATTATCGCCGCTTTAGCGGGAAAAAATCCTGCTAAAGCGGCGATTAGGCCCTTGTTAAATATGCCCCACGATTTCTAGAGCTGTGCTTCACTTTCAGGCTCTGTTAGGCAACATGAATAATTGCTATTAGTCATTAAGAAGTATCCAAGTTCTAAAAGCATTTACCAGCAAACTTTTGCTTATAAGCAAATACGCAGCGTGACATCAGGGCGCATATTTACAAGTCCCCTGCGCTACTTTTGCGTTGCTTTTCCCATATTAAAAGTGACGCAAAAGTGGCGCAAGGGGCTTGTAAATCTGCCCTCAGGTGCGTGTTTAATGCGGAGCAGGGATGAAGGCCTCACGTGTGCATGACAGGGTGAACTTTTCCTGCTCCACTCGAATTGCTGCAGGTGGCATGTTGGGGTTTGCAGGGGTGCCCGCTGCAGCCCCAGCCACTGCAACCTCTTTGAGGGTCCCGCTTAATATAATCAAACTTTGAGAGAGGTGTGCGAGCCTCGCGGGACCTGCAGCGCGTGCACCTCCTGCACCCTGCATGACCCAAGGTTGGCAGCAACAAAACTCTCTTCTGTTTGCAGGCAGAAGTTAAAACACTAACACCAGTAGCCATGATTAATCACAGGTAAAAAAAAACACTAACATGCACTCACCGTCAGGTCCATTACAGAGCGGAGAACACGCGTGAGTTTGCTCCCGCGCATGGGCGTTCACCAGCTCAGGCCTGCAGTCAACCCCACCACTCCTGAACCAATCTAGACGCTGATCCCTTGCAGTAAACAGCATGAGAGCAGCACGAGGTTTGGCTCGGTCAGGGGCTGCCAGCGCTCCTTTGGAGACTTGGGGGCTGTTGATGTAATCCCCGGGGCTCCTAGCATAGGGCAGGTAGGCGAGGGTTCAAGTGCGCTGGGCAAGGCACCCATCCAACCTGACGTGCCAAGGACACTTCACCCCAAGGAGGCCCAGCTAAATCTGTGTCACTCAACCATTCAAGCTCCACCCCCGAACCCATGTCTAACTCTGCCCATCCTCACCTGACTCTACTGCAAATGGGCAAACTTTGCCTGGCCATGCCACGCATTGCTGAGGCTAATAAACAATGGAATCAGTAAAAATAATCATTTAATATGGTGCCCGGGCAACAAAACAAATAGAGGGCAAAGCACCCATCCCCTAATAAAGAAATCAACCTGCAGGAGAGTGTAAAGTGTGAGGTGAGGGATAATGGATTTTTGGATCTCGCTTTACTGACGTGGGATGATGACAGGCTGAGTGGCCCTCACCAACCTTTGAGCATGTGACCACCAAGATATACACAAAGTCCATCAGTTTCCTGAGCCACCGGACCAGCATCTCTGAGCCTCCATCACTGGTCCTCACCTGATGCAGGTGAAGATCCAAAGTACGGATGAGAGCCGAGGGGTTCTTCCAAAGGTCCTTGTGAAGCCAAGGATGTCAAGAGGTGATGGGCACTGTGCTTCTTCCACAATGCCATATGCACCCACTCTTAATCTCATCTCGTTTTAGGATGTTCAAGCCACGCACATGGCAGGCGGAGCGAGGATTGTGTTTCCAAAGACCTCCGGGAATGCTGAAAACGGAACCCTGCGCTTCGCACTGAGTGCCATAAAAGGGCCTTCAATGCCATAAATCTCCTGAAATCCTAAACTGAGATGAAGGTCATCAACTCAGGGGATGGTGGGTCCTAAGGCTGATGAGTATGCATAGGACTAAGAGTAATAATGATACCGGTGAGTAATCGAGAATTACCTTTATATCCCTTGTTCTTGTCCCAGTCATTACTAAGGAGCGATACGATCTACCAAGAATTCCTCAGATAACGGCAGGTAACGGCAGATCAGCCTTGTCACAGTAAGGAGTCTGCTCTGCTTGTAGTTACGGTGCAGCTATGGGCGTCTCTGGATGAGGGCAGAACCTCAGCACTGAATTTGCTAGACCTGAGCGCAGCTTTTGACATGGTCTCCAACAAGATCTTGCTGCACCAGCTGAGGGAGATAGGCATCGATGGCAAGGCTCTCTCTTGGTTCTCGTCTTTCCTGGCTGATCGGACCTTTCAAGTCATCTCCCCTCCTTTTTACTCCCTCATCCATCCGCTATGCTGTGGCATTTTCCAGGGCTCAGTATTGAGCTCCACCATGTTCAATGTCTACATCCGACCTCCGGCTCTGGAAGCAAAAGCCAGGAACATCTCCTTGGTGTCATATGCTGATGAAACACAGCTGGTGTTTTGCTTCTATAGCGATCCAATTGAGGATTTAGCGAAATTTCAGGAATATCTGACTGCCATCTTTGAATGGATGGCTGACAATTACCTCCAATTGAATTTCACCAAATCTGAAGTCCACCTTGTGCGTAGGGACTTTCATCTCTGGGGCAGCCACTTGTGGCCACCCGCACTTGGTGCACCCCCCCTGCCTAAATCTGCCTGCCTAAATCTGTTATCATGAACCTGGGTGTTTGGATGGATAGCGCCCTCTCCTTTGAGGCCCACCCTAAATTAGTAGCAGGCACCGGCTTCGGATTATTACATGGCTTAATGTCTATTCTAGGACTTTTTGATCCTCGCACCCAGCAGCTGATTGTCCAATCCTCTGTCCTGGCTAGATTGGACTACTGCAACGCGTTGTTCCTTGGCTCAAATAAGTCAGTGATCAAAAGGTTCCAACGTGCCCAGAATGCCGCAGCCCGTGCTCTGTTCACGCTCCCTAAGCACTGTCACATCTCTGACCTCCTTCGCCAGCTACACTGGCTGCCAGTATAACAGAGAATCCACTTTAAAGCTCTTTGCATCATCCAGAAGTTTCTTCCGGGCATCTGTCCTAGGATTTTGAGTGATATGTGTCTCCCTTATGCACCTGCCCATGCTTTGTGCTCAGTGGATCACCATACCGAGTGTCTCTGGTATGGAAGGCTGATCACTAAACTGCTTCCCCATCCCACGATACCACGCAGTCAGTGCTGGGTTGTCCCGTTGCTGTGACAGCCATGCACTTTATAAATATTTTAACAAACATAAAAATACCTTTAGCAATAGATTCTAACGTTGGAGTTTCCTTAATGTCCTGCTTTCTTCTCTTTCAACCGCTCTAGGGCGGGAGACAGCCTTTACAATGGTGGTTGAGCTATGCATACCATTTCTATCAGGCGGAACAACGCCTGCCTAAACCATGCATTGGCATTAAACAAGCATATGAGTTGTTATGGCAGTCAGCGGTCTAGATGTGCGGATGGGCGGGGAGAGTACCAGGAAGGATCAGGAGAGAAAGCTCTGGGAAGTAGCCTGGTAAGTGGGGTTGGGGCCGGGTATGGGAGGGGTTAGTTTTTAGGGCTCGGGTGGGGAGGGTTGAGGTAGATGTTTGGCATGGGGAAGGGTTTTAGGGCTCAGGGCCAGAGTTTGGCTAGTTTTAAGGGCTGAGGTCCGATATTAGGGCTCAGGGCAGGAGGAAGGGGACGTTTTATGGGGTGGGGGTCAGTTTTAAGGCTCAGGATGGGGAGGGTTGTGGTTGAGTCGTTTTTTTGGCAGGGGCAGGGTTTTAGGCCTCAGGACGGGGGGAGAGAAAGGGACAGTTTTCAGGGTTGTGGTCAGTTTTAGGGCACAGGGCAGGGTGAATTGTAAGTATGGGCTGAAAATTTCTTCCACTCGTGGAATTTGTCGATTTTCTGCAATTTCGCAATGCGTGAATCTGCGAATCCGCGAATCCGCGAGCGGGACGAAATTTGTTCAGGAAGCACTTACAGGGTTACAGCAGGTGCCCAAGTTGAAGCTAATTTATTTGTAACCATTTACAAAAGGGTTAGAAAGAAATTAACTTCAACTTGGGCACCTGCTGTAACCCTGTAAGTGCTTCCTGAGCGGCGCCTCGTTGCCTTCTTGCAACTATTCTCTGACCCTGCTCTGACCCTCGAAGCAGGGTCAGAGAACAGTTACAATTAGGCAACGAGGGTCCTGTCACAAAATTAAACCTCAGCAGGAAGCACTTACAGATATAAATAAAGCAGGAGCCCGAGTTGAAGCTCAAATTCAGTAACGCATTATTATAATCAGCCCAAGAATCTAGTGAGCACGGTTGATGCTAGGCAGGTGTGTTTTCCCCCCAAATCTACCATCTACAAATAGCTGTAATCCGTGATGGAGGTCTTGGCATCCACGAGTTTCTCGAGCGCAATCCCCCTGTACTTCCAGTGACTGGACAGTGCTGCTTTCTACTGTCTGACCTTTATAAACAACAGGCATGTGAACTCGCACAGAAGCCCGGCCCCACACACACTAGGCTATGCAACCTCTTCCCGCCCTTTCCCCCACTGTGATGGACAGCTCACTCGAGGGACCTCGGCGCCTATGGGCGCGGTGGCAAAGTTACAGACACACGGGGTCACTGGAGAGAACTCTTCTGGGCCTTTACACAGCTGTAGTGTAGGAAAAGCACAATACGCTTACCCAACGAGGTAGCACTTACTGCTTTGTCCTCATCTGCTGCTCTGATCGGTCTCTGACCCTTTATAAACAAGAGGCATGCGAACTTGCACAGAAGCCTGGCCCCACACACACTAGGCTATGCAACCTCTTCCCGCCCTTTCCCCCACTGTGATGGACAGCTCACTCGAAGGACCTCAGCACCTATGGGCGCGGTGGCAAAGTTACTGACACATGGGGTCATTGGAGACAACTCTTCTGGGCCTTTACGCAGCTGTAGTGTAGGAAAAGCATGATACATTTACCCAACGAGGTAGCACTTGCTGATTAGCCAGTAGAAAGTACTCCAGTTGATTATAGTGCAATTGCAAAAAAATCTGTGATTTCGCGGGGAAATCTGCGAATTCGCAGATTTTTTTGCGAATTCGCAAAATTTGCCTATACTTAGTGAATTGCAGGGTTGGAGTATCGGGTGTTAGGGCACAGGGCGGGGGGTTGGGTGTGCAATTTACCATGCATTTACCTTAAGCAATCATGCCTTTTGATTTAAATTCATTTTGACGGCATGCGCTGTAAAAGTATTTATGGTAAAAACACGGTCCTGGTTCAGACCACAAGGTTTAGGCATGTGTGGTTGTATCCTAAAACTCTCTAGGGCTCTCTCCCCTAGGCTACACCTGCTGTCTGTGTGAGGTCAGTGCAGCACCAGCTGAAGACGAGCAGCCTGTGACTCCATTGAACCTAAGTTAAAGACTCATTCCTTCCACTTAATGTATGCTTAGTGTGAAACTGTATCCAAAATGGAGGTCAGGCGATGTGTTTAATTGGTCCTCGGGGTATACCGTAGTCTGTAAAAAGATATCCCAGGCAGGAAGGAAGGGTTCTATACTTTGTATCCAGAGATTGAGAAAGTGCACACGAGAGCGTCTCTGGGCTGCAAAAAGCCGATACTGGAAGAATCTTGCCCTTCCTTGACCTCTTCCTCCTCTTTTGCTGATTCAGTGGCAGCCTGTGCCTGTCCAAGCAAAGGACGGACAGTGCCGAGAGCCTGTGCCTGTCTAAGCCAAGGACGGACAGTGATGAGTGGAAGAGGTGTGGCGCAGCTGCCAGGGTGCCTGACTCCAGACCACAGTGTTCAAGGTTCGATCGCCGGCGGCAGGTTAGCCCGGCACCATGTGACTCTGGGCAATAGCTCGCTTAATCTTCCCGACGGCCCCCAATGCCTGGACACCTCTCCAGAGGTAGCTGTGCACTTTACAAATGCTGGTATTATTACTATTATTATGAGAGCCTTTGTCTGTCTGAGCCAAGCATTATTATTATTATTATAGGGATTTATAAAGCGCATGGCTACCCGGAAGCTTCCCAGCGCTAGCGGTCGAATGCTAAGTACAGACAAGCCAGGCCTTAAAGATATTGCTTATACAGCCAGGTCTTAATCTCTTTGTGGAACTGAAGTTCCCTGTCAATCCTTCTGTATTTCAGAGGTAGCCTGTTCCACAATTTAGGGGCCAGATGGGAAAAAGATCATCCCCCCCCCCCACCCCCATTTTTCTCTCCTAACCTTTGTCTGTTTTAAACAATCTTCTGTGCTGGACCGCAGCTGCCTCTTAGAGATATGGAGCGAAACTAAGTTCTTAATTCTTTTAGTACCTTTATTATGCTGAGCTCTGTGGGTAATGACCAGTGTCTTAAATGTTATTCTGGCCTCTATTGGGAGCCAGTGTAATTTAAGCAAATACTTTCCAACTGATTCCCGAACTGGAATGTTGCACAGCAGTCTTGCGGCTGCATTCTGGGCCACCTGGAGTTTCTTAATGACATATTTGGGTGCTCCCAAGAACAATGAATTCCCGTAATCCAGACGCGAAGTAATGATAGAGTGTACCAATGTCTTCCTTAATTGTATGGGAATTCTGTCCAGGATTTTGCGTAGACTTTTAAGAAGTCCGAAACACGTTGCAGTGATCTTTTTGGCTTGAGTTGCCATAGAAAGATCTGTTTCAAGCCAGAAGCCTAGATTCTTAACTGTTTCTGCAGGAATAGGTGGTTTGCCTAGACATGCAGGCCTGTCTATGATTCGTCTGGGTATTGCTTTATTCCCCAGGAGTAATAGCTCTGTTTTCTCGCCATTTGACTTTAAACAGCTTGCTGTCATCCAGTCTTTCACTTTTACCAGACAAGAGGATAAGCTGTCCCCATCTTTACAGTTATTTGGATCAAGGGAAATAATCAGCTGTGTATCATCAGCGTATAAAGTCATGGATATATCAAATTCCAATCCGATTTTAGCAAGTGGCTCCACATAGACATTACAAAGTGTAGGGCTTAATGACGATCCCTGTGGGACGCCACATTTCAGGGACAGGGTTTTGGAAAAGATATTATTTTCCTGCACCTGAAATGTTCGATCACTGAGAAATGATGTCACCCACTTCAGTGCCGTCTCCCTAAACCCAATGTCTGCGAGCCTTTTGCACAGTATCCGATGATCCACCGTATCAAAAGCCGCGCTCAGATCTAGTAAGAGCAATGCGGCTGGTTTCCCCTGATCCAATGATTGCCTTAACTCCTCTACCACTACTAGCAGGGCAGCTTCTGTGCTGTGCTGTGCTCTGAATCCCATCTGTGAGCGGTGTAAGCATTGATTAATCTCTAGAAATTCTGATAGATGTCTGTTAACGTGTTTCTCCAACAGCTTACCAGCAAGTGGTAGTAGGGAGATGGGGCGGACGTTCCCAGGTTGTGACGGATCCACATTGGCTTTTTTCAATAAGGGTTTTATCACTGCATGCTTCCATGCTATTGGGACTATGCCTGTTTCCAGTGACAGATTCATAGCCTCCAATAAGGAGGGTCCAATGGTGGGCACTACTTTTTTAAGAATGTGCGGAGGTGCTGGATCCAGAGGCGATCCGGCCTTCACTATCTCTAATAAGGTGTCTAACTCCTTCTGTTCCATACACGGGAAGTCAGTGACTACCTGTTGCAAGGGGGCTGGATCAGGGATAATTTCCCGTTCTATTGCATAGTCTCCCTCCGTTTTGAAACAGTCATAAATATCTGTGACTTTTGAAAGAAAAAAGAGGCCAACTCATTGCATCTTTCCTCTGAGGTATCAGAGGGGCCGCTCAGAGTGTGTGAATTGTTCAGGGTCTTAATAACTGTGTACAATTCCCTTGCCGAATTCTGTGCCCCCTTAATCCTTTCCTCGAAAAATGTTGCCTGACTCAATTTAATACTGTTATGTTCATTTTTAATAGCTAATTTATACTTCAGTTTCAGTGCGGAATCATAGTTTTTCCTCCATTCCCTCTCAATTTTTTGCAATTTTTCTTTAGCCCTAATAATTGAGGATTAAACCATCCTTCTGGTTGCGTTCTGGTCTTATGTTTGTAGGCAGCTTTAGGAGCCACTATATCTAGGGATTGCGTAATCCAAGATTCCCATTGTGAATAGCATTTATCCACCAAATTCACCTTCTCTGAGTTTGAACCTGCCGATTTTTTTAAGATATCTTCCCAGACTGCCGGATCGATCTTATCCCAGCCCCTTTTCATTGTAATAGTTTTACAGGAGGTGTTTCTATATCCATTCTCTAATTTTCATATATTGAAAGGGATAAAATGATGATCTGACCATGGTACTGGTATGGGAGCGGCTACTACCAAGTCAGGGTCATTAGAGATTACCACATCCAACTTGTGACCTTTAACATGTGTGGCTGTTACTACACGCTGAGTCAGTTGTAAGCTTTCTAAATCTGTTAGAAGTCTTTTTACGCCTGGGTGATTTTTGTCCTCCATGTGAAGATTTAGGTCTCCCAGTACCGTAATATACGACTTCTTGAGTGACAGACTGGCCAGCAGTTCGGGTAATTCTTCTAAAAACTCCCCGTATGGACCTCAATGCATCCTGTCTTCCTCCCTTCCATTTGTGTTCGTTTTTTTCTCAAATATCTAATAACCTCTATCGCACACTCTTTCGCCCTCTTGTGCTCTTTCTTATCCCTTTAAATGTCTTCCTATTTCTGTCTCTCTTCCTTTCTCCCGCCTTTTCACACTTTTCTTGCTCTCGTTTTATCTGTCTCTTTCTGATTTTATTAGCTTACTCACTGCCATCCATTTTCTTTATTTTTACCCATCCTTTCTTTTTCTCTCTTTTTTCTCTGCTGTTTTTTTTTGTTGTTGTAAATTTCTCTTTACTGTTCTTTCTCGAAGGTATCGGTAAACATTTGCGTGCAGGCAAGAAGTGAGATCTGCTACTTTATCTGCTGTTTCACTAACGTTCTTCTCTTGTCACTACTCCTCCTTTTAGAGAGCCCCCTGCCTCTGTCACCCTGCTCGTTTCTGTACTGTCTATTTCACATTAAATGCTTCCGGTAGTTCGCTCGCTGATCGGGTCAGTGGACAGGAAGCGCTACGTTGTGTTCTTCCCTATGTGTGAGCTATATATAAATATTATCCCTCGGTCGGCAACTGATGCATCAGGGGCACGGGGTGACTGCAGTCGGTGAGAGCCAACCCGGATACAAGCGCCACCGCGTCTGTTCCCTTAACTTCCTCCAGAGGGCGCTGCTGCCACAGAGACGGGTGTCCCAATAGCCCGCCTCTGGCTCAATCAGAGGGCGCTCATTATATAGATGACAAAAATCCGCTGACAAATAGGGATCGATCCCTGTGCGCTCTTTCTGGTGTAATCAATGCTATTTATAGCGCTGGTGGGCTCCACACACGCGGGGAAGCCGCTGCGCCGCATCTGCTGAGGGCTGGCCTTTGTACTCTCGGTGCACAGCTTGCTCCCGCGGACCCCACAAACTCGCATTACACTCAGTGATAATTCCATCACGTGCGCGGTGCATGTTCAATGCTTCTTACATTTTTTGCTGACTTTGCGAGGACAAGGCAGCTTTCCATATTTTCCAGAAATGCTCGATTTAATGTCAGGGAAGAACAGCAGGCGGCTCCGTTCTGTGCCCCCCACCCCCACGCCCACTGCGGTGTGCGGTCTCGCGCTCTCTCATTACAAAAGTACCGTTTCAGACCCAAGCCACGTCCATAAAAGTGCTGAAATCAGAGACACCCCCCACAGCCGCAGCCCGCAGCACAGTGGGCTAATGTGCCATCACCTGCTCCGGAAATAACTGTACGACCTGCACGTCAGCGGTTGGAGTCCTGGCAGGGCCGATGTGGGCTTCAGCCTTCTTAGGCCGACTAAAGAAGTAACAGTAGTTCGCGTGATAATAACACCTGCAGTCAGGGTCGGATTGGGATCACAATTCGGCCCGGGCACTGACGAAAAAAGTGGCCCACATTCAAGAGGCGTGGCCCATATTTAAGGGGCGTGGCCCACATTCAAGGGGCGTGCCCTTTCATGACACACCATTTGCACAGACAAGGAATGAAAGTGAGAGGATACTGTTCTTGCACACAACACAGGGCCAAGGTGACAATGGCCTACATGCTGAGCAACTAAAAAAAATAGCAAGGCCCCTTTTTGTCACAAAATTATTCCAGCCCTCCAGCACAGGAGCACCTGAAAAGCAGCAAAGCCCCTGCTATTACTAACCTACTCAGCCCTCCCCAGACCTTCAGCTCAGGAGCACATGAACAGAGGTACGGTCCCTGCAATTAGTAAATTAATCAACCCTCCAGGCCTTGGGAAAATGTCCTGGCAGGGGAGCACAAAACACAGCTTTCTGGGTCATCCAAGGTAGCCAGGTAGCCAGGGGGGAGGCTGAGGTGAAGCTGGTGCATGGGAAGTGCCTTCCCAGTGTGTTCTGGCAGTTTGAGTATTTACCATTTACTGTAGTATTACCCTTGTACCTGTGTATGGTACCCTTTTCTAACTTGCACACGTCACTTTTCTCCTGTAACACACTGTTTGCTACCTCTCACTTTTGTTTGCTTTAGATACTTGCACAAGTGCCACCATTGCCTACGTAACGTTTGTTCTTGTGCTGGCGTGTGTAGTAATCCAGTCCAGTTGAAGGTGAAAGTAGGTTTATTGTACAGAGGAACACAGTACAGCATCTGCTCAGCAGGACAGGTCCAGTAGTAATACAGGCTGGAATCTAGAACCTTTACCCTTAGTAACAGATTGCAGTACAAGATTTGTAAGGCAACAACAGGCAGAGCCTACTTAAAGAGATATATACATAATTGAATATGGAATACAACACATCTTATCCCTAAAAAGAAAAGAAAAGAAAAGAAAAGAAAAGAAAAGAAAAGGAGGAAAGGAGGAAAGGAGGAAAGAAGCCTAAAGAAGGAGAAACGAAAGAGAAGGATGAAACAGAAGAAAGAGAACAAAAGAAACATGAGGAAAATTGGAGGTATGATGCACAAAGCAAACATTTCTGGAAAGAAAACAAAATGCGGAAAGCACAGAGAACTGAATCAATCTCTAAACCTAAGTGGTACATTAACGCTTCTATTGTTGGTCTTAACCCTAGAAGAAACAGAATCATTTTTTACAGAATCATTTTTTACAGGTGGAATAACATTGTCAAAGCTAGGAGTGTGAAGATTAGGACACTTAACAACTCGTCTCACATTCCAGACTTTGCCATCATTAGTTATAATGCTGTTGGTATTGACTTTTACAACTTTTCGAATAGGCCCAAATTTAGAAACACCCTTAATCAAAAACCCAGGTTTACGTATCCTGACAAAATCTCCCACTACAAAATCAGGAACTCTCACATTGTACTTAGAGTCATGATATTCCTTCATCTTTTCCTGATGATGTTTGACTCTCAGAGAAGTGCTTCGTACGTCAACAGGAGAAGAAATGGCAGGAGAGCTAAACTTCTCTTTCATCCACCACGGACACAATTTTGACACGGGTTCCCTTCCCCTCAATAAACGAAAGGGACTAAGCTCAGTAACCGAGTGAGGGGTTATTCTATACAACCATAACCTTTCTCTGATAACTTTTTTCCACACAGTGGGAGTCTTTCTTGCCCATTCAACAGAATCTTTCAAGACGCGGTTAAACCTTTCTACCTGTCCATTACCTTGTGGTTCGTAAAGAGGTGTAGTGATGTGTTTAATCCCACAAGACTTGAGATAGTCCTCTACTTCAGTAGAAATCAATTGTACCCCGTTATCGGTAATCAGAACCTCAGGGCTACCTTCTCTTGCAAATACTTCTCTGAGGAATTCAACAATGACCTGCGAGGAAGCTGAAGACACGAACCTAACTTCAGGCCACTTAGAGTGGTAGTCTATCAACACCAAAGCAAAACGGGCATCTTGAGGTAGAGAATTGAAAGGACCAGAAATATCAAGCGCTAGCTTCCTCCAAGGATTCTCTGGCCAGGAAATAGGTATGAGTGGGGCAGGGTAGGTCTTCAACATCTTATCACTGCTGACACATATAGAGCATTCACGAACTACTCTGTCAATCATTTTATCCATTCCTGGCCACCAAAAACTAGTTCTCACTAATCTCTTCATGGAAGACATGCCTAAATGACATTCATGAGCAAGCCTAATAATTTCCTCTTGCATATCCTCAGGAGGCACACATTTTCCACTTTTAAAAACCAAATCATTGTCAACTTCTAATTCGCTAAGAACTTGATGAAAGGACTTCAATTCTGGAGGAACCATATTACTACTAGGCCAACCCTTTAAGATATACTCTTTAAGAGTAGTCCAGTTCTTGTCACGTGTCACAGCATCATCCCAAACGGATTTTGAAATGGAAGAGAATTCATCTCCTAAAAAGTCCCTTAAAGAAGCAACAAACTCAACATCCTCTTCTCCTTTGTCATTCGCAGTACATTTAGAGTCACAGGGAAGTCTCGAAAGACAGTCGGCTGTAACATTGCTCCTTCCAGGAAAATACTCTACATCAAAATTGTACTCTTGTAAGCGAGACATGAGTCTAGCAATCCGTGCTGTGGCGTTCCGACCACCACCAGGGGAAAGTATAGAAACTAGTGGTTTATGGTCCGTTTTCAACAGAAAACGACTACCCCATAAAAAATTCCGGTAATGTTCTATTCCCCAGACACATCCTAAAAGCTCTTTCTCAATGACCGAATACTTCCTTTCTGTTTCAGTCAAAGTCCGGGAAGCAAACGCCACACACCACTCATCATTTCCACACTTTTGTGATAGAACCCCTCCTAGCCCATACTCACTGGCATCAACAGTAACCACACACAGTTTATTAACACAGAACGGTTTCAATGTAGGAGCATTGGCAATATCATGCTTAATGATTTGAAAAGCAGACTCCTGCTTCTCACCCCAGTAAAATTCTACCTTTTGTCTTGTTAATTCTCTCAAGGGTTCCATTTTAGTTGCAAACCCTTTAATGAACTTGCTATAGTATTCACACAAGCCATTGAAAGAGAGCAACTTTTCCTTGTTGTCAGGACATGGTGCTTTAAGTATAGCATCAACCAAACATTTCTTGGGAACAACACCATTACCCGTAAGTGTGTGTCCAAGATATTCCACAGATTCACAAAACATTTTGCACTTGTTGTCCTTTAGAGTGAGACCATGCATTCCCAATCTTTTACAAACCTCCATGACATGATCTTTGTGAGAGGCCTTATCAGGGGAAAACACAAGAATGTCATCTTGAAAGCACCTCACAAACTTGTGGAGATCTTTAAAAATATGATGCATAGTACGTTGGAAAACTGATGCCGCAGAAGCTAAACCAAAAGGCATTCTCTTATATTGAAATAAACCCTCAGGGGTGAGAAAAGCTGTCATTTGCTTGGATTCATCTGCTAACACAATTTGGTGATATGCCGATCGCAAATCAAATGTGGAAAAAACCTTCGCTCCCTCTAACATACATACAACCTCATTTATATTAGGAAGGGGATGGCAGTCCACTATGATGTTCGAATTGAGAGCTCTCAAATCTACACATAGCCTCAGGCTTTGATCAGATTTTCGGGCTAAAACGATGGGCGAAACCCATTCGGAAGACTCAACTTCTTCAATAATATCATCATCAATTAAGTTTTTCAAAAGTATTTTAAGATCATCACTGACATTTATGGGAACATTTCTTAACTTTTGTGTAACAGGAATGGTTCCTTTCTTGAGTCTGATCAAGTGTTGAAAGTTATGTAATTTTCCCAATTCTTTTGAAAAAACCTTGGGAAACAAATCAATGATCTCATTTACCCATGCCTCAGTACCAGTTATAGCTTTAACAGAATGAGTTTCTTCTACACAATCATCAATCATGACAATGGGATCTAATTTCCTGGGATTGAGAGTAATACCAAAACTCCATTGATCTCTCCATCCAAGCACATTCACTCCCTTTGTAGCAATGTATATTTTAACAAACCTCATTCGACCTCTAAAAAGCATGTCTGCTCCCAAATATCCTTCCATAGGGATAACAGATTCAAGAAAAGTCCTGGCAATTATGTCAGGAACTTTAAGGTCTGTAATATTAACAATGCCCTTAAACATCTCAGTGAAATATTGTTTAGTGATGATTGTCCAAGGTGACCCTGAGTCAGCCATTAATTTAAGATCCACACCTAAAACATGTACTATGCACTCAGGTTGTTTAAGGTGAATCAACTCTTGTTCATTGGGATCAACAATGGAAACAACTATGCCTCTTTCACAATCATTTCCATTATCTTCCCCAGGAACATCAACTTCCTGCACAGAGTCAGTAACAAAAGAAACTCTATTCTTATTGATATTCCCAGAAGTGGTTCCGGTAGTGGTCTTGCATAAACTACTGGAATGTCCTTGTCTACCACACTTGTTACATTCCTTTCCAATAGCAGGACATTTAGGAAAAGAAGCAGCATGACTAGGACTACCACACCTGAAACAATGGAAACATTTGTCATTCTTTTTGTAAGGACGTTGAGAGGAATAACTGGCACGTTGAGTTTTGTTGGAAGATGACGCAGAGGAGGCGTCAGATTTAACAGCACACACCTCGGAGGCACTGTCTTTGTCCTTCTTATCCAAACACTTTATCCATTTGTCTGATTGTTCAATAGCTTTAGCCGTAACAATAACATCCTTCAAATCCGGGTCTCCCATAATCCATAATTTTTCTTGGATTTTCTTGCTCTTGGTATGGACTATAATTTGGTCTCTGATCATCTCATCAGAGATAGGACCAAAATTACAATTAGTAGATAAATAACGTAAAGCTGTCAAGAAATCATCAAAAGTTTCAGACTCTTCTTGAGCTCTAGTATAAAACTTATAGCGATTCAGAGCCACACTAAAAGTAGGTTTAAATCTAGCTTCAAGACGAGTCATAGCATCATCAAACACATTTCTGTCTCCTCCCCCATCATGTAAAGGAAGTGTTCTGAATACTACTTGACCTTCAGAACCCAAAGAATGTAATAAAATGTTCTTTTTCCTTTCTTGTGAAAATCTCTCCCCATCTATAGCTTTTAGAAATGTCATAAATTCCTCTTTCCAGCGAATCCAAGGTATGGGAGGCTCTCCTTTATTTTGTAGAAACTTAGGGGGGGAATCAAACTGCATGTTTGGTAATATGCTTCAGTTAATGAATATTAGTAAATTCAAGAAAAATTGTAAATAGGTTATGTAAAAGTAATGTGTTATAAAACCACGAGTAAATAACAATAGTGAAAGTCAAACCTGTAGAAAGTGAATATCCTTGGTGAAAAACAATCTTTTTATGTGCAACACGAAGAGTTTTGCTTCTTACACATAAGAAACGCGCTAAACGCGATGCAGAGTACTATTAGGTGAAGAGTCGATCCTTTTGTGTTGAACAGCGAAGAGATTTGCTCCTTCCGCGTTAAAACGCGATGGTAATCGTCCGGGGCTTCGTTGCTAAGCAACCGGTAAACAAAATGGCGTCGACGTGTGCGCGATGATGTCAAGCGCACACGTTCTACCATAGAGATTGGTACTTGGAAGAGTGTCGCGCGTGAGACACAACAATGGCGTGCAGTTGCAGAGCGCGAGGAAAAGCGGTTGCCGAGGGAGCAAACCGGCAGTTCAAAAGTAAGCCAATAGTCCATGTAACAGCTAATGTTAGTGCCAAAATCGAGAAAAAGGTCACAAAATACGGAAAGACACAGCGAGGTATCCGTATGGGATTCCGATTGTCTCTGAAAAACGTGAGCTTTTTCAAGGTTTCTTTCGAGTGGGAAAGAAATCGGGTGAGAAAAACGAAATCACTAAAAGTCACAAAACAGTTTGTAGAGATGATAAAACGAGATGAAAGCCAAGGGAATATTCCAATTGTAGTTGAAGTAGAATAATAATAAAGTATACTTTACATCCAAAGTCCATGAAATTGCTGAAAATCATGCAGCGCAGGTTATAATCCTTTGGTTGCTCCTGTGTTCCCAAATGTAGCAAACCAATGAAAACGTCGCCAATTTTGTAGTAATCCAGTCCAGTTGAAGGTGAAAGTAGGTTTATTGTACAGAGGAACACAGTACAGCATCTGCTCAGCAGGACAGGTCCAGTAGTAATACAGGCTGGAATCTAGAACCTTTACCCTTAGTAACAGATTGCAGTACAAGATTTGTAAGGCAACAACAGGCAGAGCCTACTTAAAGAGATATATACATAATTGAATATGGAATACAACAGCGTGTCTGCCATTAATTGCAGTATTATACCTCTACTTGTATTTTGTACGCTTTTGTAACCTGCACACAGATATCACTTTTTCCTCCTGTAATGTATCGTTTGCTCCTCTTGTATTTTGGTTGCTCACTATTGTCACTTTTGATTCATGTAACTTAACGTTTGCTTTTGTAATTTGTCCACTTATAATTTTCTCCTCATGTATTATTGCTGTTCCTAGTGTGAAGCGCTCTGACACCTTCGGGTAAAGTCCGCGCTATATAAAATAAATAAATAAATAAATAAAACAAAAAAATTCCAAACATCACCAGGCCCCCACAGCAAGACCCATTCTTCCTCGCCCACTATGCCCTGAATGTGAAGGGCTGTGGGCGAGGTGTTAAGACTAACACGTTTCTGGGCTGCATGGGCGCCAGGGGGCCGAGGTGCAAATGGCTCAAAGGCCTGAGAAACACCTGGCCCCCAGGGAGGCCGATTATTGCAAACAATCACCCCTCCCCAGCCCAGCCTCGGCTTGATTGCTTGGCAGGGCAGGGGTGAAGGAGAGGCCACACAGCTGACAATCGTCTGGCCGCACAGCGAGGCTGCTTTCATTTTCTCTGTCTGTCTCCATGCACTCTGTGGGCCGTTTTTTTTTCTCCCCTTTCCTAGTCCACTCTCTGTGGACTGGGACAGGGGAGAAAAAAAACGGCCCACAGAGGGCACTGAGGCACCGGCCCTTCGGCCCATTCCCGAATGCCCGCCTTGCCAATCCGCCCCTGCCTGCAGTTCTGTACTAAGGGGCCGATTACGATCTCGTCCGGAAAGCATTCCTACCGAATTGGTCTTGGAATGCTTTCCGGACGACTCGGATCTGGTGAGTCCGAATGACCGATTTGGATGTATCCAATGCTTCCGGATACGATTCGGTGGTACTACCATTGACTTCAATAGGAACCTGTGTTCCTGTTCCCCAGGCACCTAAGAGGTGGCTGGGGAAAACCTTGCACCCTGTGCCTGCCACACTGTGCATGGTTGGAAAAGAGGGGCCCTTGGGTACCCCACGGGCCCGATTCAGAGGGCCCCAAGTGAGGGGGCCTGTTACAAGCCCCCAAAGATAGATTCCGGCAGTTAATTCGGAACGGCTGTCCGAATCAGTCATCGTACTCGCTCGCTTGGAAAACGAATCCATAGAACTGTACGATTCGGCTCCGAAAGACTCAACCTATCCAAATGCCTTTCGGAATCGATGCAGACAGCCTTTACTGGCTTATGGGCATCATAATCCGTTGTTGGGAACTGTGTTCCGAAACGGATTTGCCAAATCCAAACCCGATTCAGAGCCCTTCCGAATGGAATCGTAGTTGACCCCTAAAAGATGATGCACAAAGATGGTGCTTTTACTTCATTTGGCCTCTGAATTTGCCCTGCCTTCCTAACTTCTGGTCATCTTATCTATTTATTTTTATTTATTTAATTTATAAAGCGTTTAAATCACCCCCGGAGGGGTATCTCAGCGCTATAGGGATCCTAGCAGACAGTACAGACCAAACGCCAAGACTCAGAAGAGCTCTGTTTTAAGAGGTTTTCTAAAAAGAAGATATTCTGAACATTTTTGAAGTTGTATCGGGAGTTGATTCCAGTAATGGTGGGCCAAATAGAAGAAGGCTTTGCCACCGGCATGGGCTTTTCTAAAACAGGCAGTCACAAGCAGGGATTTTCCTCCTGAGCGAAGGGATTTATTTGGCTGGCATGGAATACGTTATTTAGTTAAAGAACCGGGACCTCTGACATTCAAGGCTTTATGTCCAATGCAACATATCTTCAATTTGACTCTCTTGCGTATCGATAGCCAATGGAGTTGGTGCAAGAGGGGGAGGGAGGCTGTTCCAGTTGGTAAGTTCCTAACAAGACGGGCAGCAGTATTTTGTACCACTTGGAGTCTATGTAGAGATGAATCGCTAGCCGCAATCAGAAGGGCATTGCAATAGTCCAGATGTCTCATCACTGGTGCCTGAGTGAGCATTTTACACACAGAGAGAGGAAGGAGAGGAAACACTCAGTGCAAAAGGCTCAGCATATGGAAACTGGATCCAGCGGGGGCCACCACCTGATCTTTTATGGTAAGTTTCTGGTCAGGACAGACACCCAAGTTCTTAACTACTGTCTTAGGGAGGGGGCCGTGCCCATCTCAGGGCGCCACCATTCTGGAGACAGATCGAGACGTCATCCCCAAACAGCATGATCTCGGTTTTCCCAGCATTCAGCTGGAGAAAATTCCTTATCATCCAAGTAGTGATTGCTGTCATACCTTCTGAGAAACAAGACTCATTGTTCGGTATATTTCTGTAAAATGAAAGTAGGAGCTGAGTGTCATCATCAGTATATGAAATCGATATAAAGCTGAATTCTTGGAGTATTTTAGCAAGGGGGCACACTTAAATGTTAAATAGAGTGGGACTAAGGCAGGACCCCTGTGGCGCTCCCTTGTCTCAGTTATTGAAACTTCCTTCTAGGAGGGCCGGGGACGCTCAGGGCTGCCTGAGACAAGGGTTTTTTCTTTGTGGGCTAGGTTCTAACATTGGCTGCTATATTGCCTGCTGAGGTGAATTTTGGACAACAAGGAAACACTGTTACATTTTATGAAAAGCACAGGAAGGAGTCAAAAGAAATCTCATCTTTCTTGAAAAGAACACCTGCAGGTCCTGGTGATTAGCATGAGCGTCAATTTACCAAAATGCCATTGGTGGTGGAAGTGACGTCACATACTGTTTGACCTTAATGACCTTAATAGTGTGCTATTGGGAAACATAATGTATTTTTTTCTCAATTTGTATTTGTATTAATCCTGATGCAGTTAATTAAACCATTGCATGATAAAAAGAACACTTTGCAAGTGTAAAAATAAATAAAGAATGAAAAGGCGCACAATAGCCAGGAGATTTCTTCAGTAATTGTCCTTGATGGTGTTAAACACACAAGTGCTAGTGTGTGGAAAGTGCAAGTGGAGGAGGGGGGAATTTAGGAATAAGTTCTTCATACAGGTTGTGCACCAACTTTAAATAGCTTCGCTGCCCTGATGATCAGGGCTCGAGTCGGGGTACCACGCAGGTGGACGGCGTCCCCCCCACTTATTTTACCGGGAGCTCGATAACTGATGCAAATGGAGCCACACATTCACTCTTTGGCCTCTCTGGGGTGAGTTCAGAGCCCATTCAGAACGCTGCTCACACGCTGGCTTCTCTGATGCAATCGCATCTAAGGGGTGAGTGAGGGGAGGCAATGAGTCTGATGGTGCAAGCCACCTTTTGTGATGTCACTTCCTGTCGCGACGTCAGCGTCCCCCCACTTCTTTTTTTAGGACTTGTGCCCTGCTGATGATACATTTTACCAGGCAAGCTATTACTTGGGCACACTGGGCTTGTGAGGAGAAAAGTAGGGCTTGACGGCATGTTCTTACTCCGTTAGTGTTTAAAAGGTTACTTAGAAGCTTTCTGCGCGCAGATTGCAAAGAGGGACATATGCACCGTGTATGCAAAAAAGATTCCTCTGTCCCACTGCTTGTTACAGCCAGCCCAGTGTGTTCAGGGAGGCAGGTCGCACGACTTAGCCTGCAGTGCCAGTAAAAGTGTGTCCTAGCCTCCATGCCGGCAAGCTAGGTTCTGGGGCCCACGGTGGCAGCGCATCCTGCGTTGGTGAGAGGCCACATCTTAATGCTAAAATTCTGGATTTGTAAAATTCTTTGATAGATCCAACAAGAGAGCTCTCTGGAGGTGCCAATTCGTATGTGTTGATGCAGAGCAGTGATTGTTTTCACTTCTGAAGGTGTTCCTTGTCTTGCAGCTATGATTATTTCTTTGTTTGTTCGTTGATTGCAAGTTTAAAAGCATTATGGGGTAAGTATGCGGCTGCGAGATTGATAAAACACGTGCCTTTTAAACATCATATCTCTCCGCATCTTCACGAGCTGCACTGGCTTCCAGTGACAAGCAGAGTCAAATTCAAGGCGCTCACCCTAGCTTACAGAGCACAAAAAGGGACTTGTCCCAATTATCTGAAACTCCGACTCCCCCGCTACCATCAAGAGAGACACCTGAGATCAAACTCGCAGACCCTACTGGCTGTACCTCGAGCGAGAAGAGCGAGACTCGGAGGTAGATCTTTCTCAGTAGGCACTGCGAAGCTTTGGAACTCCCTCCCCCCTGCCATCCAATCTGCCCCGTCAGAAGCCATCTTTAGGAAACTCCTAAAGACTTGGCTCTTTGGACAGAAAGCCTAGTACCCCTCCCTGCATCCCTCTCTGCTGCTGCGGTTTCTTTTCAGCGCCGGGACACCTCCTCGCGAGGTAGCTGTTCGCGCTTTACAAGAATCAGTATTATTATTATTATTATTATTATTATTATGCTTCCCAAAGATGGTGCGAGTTCAGTGCTTCTGAGGCCTCAATTCTCGCGTGGGCACAACAGTTCCTCTGACTAGTATCCTGAATCTCTTTCCAAGTTAGTGCTTTTAATGTATTTGGTGGGAAGGGGCATTCTTAAGGATGACAGGTACTTGAGATGGAGGCTTTGCCTTTGCTCTTGTAGTCCAAATTCTAAGCAAATGTGTGCATGTGACGTAGTCTGTGGGAGGTGGAATATGAGGGGGAAAGACTTTGCTCTGGGTGTTGTCCATAAATAGGCCTAGCTTTCCCCGGGAAGGCGACTGATCCATAGGATAGCATTGGGATCAATTTCGTTTTAATTGAGGCCAAGATTGGTTTCCAAGTTGGCGTGCGGAATTTACTATGCAGGTTTTGGAAGGTGACGATGAGTGAAGCAAGGCACTGCTTTAGTATATTTAGATGGAGCCTGGGAGAGTGTTGCGGATGGGCCCAGACCCCAAGATATTTGTGGTTGGAACTCTTTTCAACTGGATTACCTCCCAGGTAACATTTTCCCTTCTTTTTATGGCCTTTTCCGAAGATGATTATTTTAGTTTTGTCACAGCATGAGGAATGGGACCCCCTCAAAAAGAATAATTTGCGACCAAGGAACAGAGGGGAAGAGAGAAATTTGTTCTAGAAAGTTGTTCCTTCAATGGTCATATATATCTATGGGCAGTATACATCAGATAATTTTGAGAAAGGTGACAGACTTATATAAACATGTTTATTTTGTCATAGTTTTTATTTTCATTTACTTAAGTTTTTTTCATTTCAATTTCTCAAATACAGATTACAAAATTCATCATAGATACATTTTACAGACTCAAAGTAATTTTTTTGGTTTTTTAAAAACACACATTATAAATAACACACTACAAATACAAGAAAGAATTATTTATACACTGAAGAAATTGATTGATTTTTAGGAAGGCCACCTGATATACAAGGACACAGCTCAATTCGCAAACAAACACACATGCATACCACACTTACACTACCAAAAGGGGAAAAAAGGGGAAGAAAAATACGTATAAGTTGACAAGTTCACAGGTTGTCAAGTTTTAGGGTCTCAGAAAGACTTAGGACCCCCGCACATGATTGGTCGACGCGCGTTTCGGTGGATAACCACCTTCCTCAGGACCTTTTTTTCTCTTGTGGGTCAAAGATATCAGGGGACCTACAAGGAGTTTATTTACAAGAAAAGACAAGAAAAAAAATATATCTGTCACCAACACTTCTTATTGATTTACAAATGCAACAATTTACAAATACAACAATATAAAACATTGCCTAGATCCAACATGGCTACAACCCACATGCCCGACAGGTTTTGAAAACAGAGCCAATGACTCCGCTAGATGTAGATGATTAATTTGTTATAATTAGAGGCCAACAGGGACTTGACAGGAGAGTTCCAGTTATTTAGGAGTAGAGAACAAGTAGTGCTCTTTTTAGTTGAAGACCCTCTATATAAGTTTAAAGTACAGGAGTTATTATCATGCGAACCAGGACATGGTACTACTCACAAGAAAGGCTAGGCCAATATGGATTCCTTGCGTGTTCAGTTGATAGATTTTCAAATTGAATACTTGTTAAAAACACCTGCATGGAGAGGACGATATTTCATGTTTTATCATTTGTAACTCAATATGTACTATATATAATACCCAATAGGCTATCATTCTTACCACTTTTCATTGTGAAACAGGGTTCGATTACTTCAACCTGTTCAGAGACGATTATTTGTTCTCCAGGGAGTCAATTAAAAACTATAAGGCAAGAAGAGTGTCCATATATAGTATTTGGTTTCTCCTTTCAACATGTACATACACTATATAAGCGAGATGTAATAAGCCTAAATGGCGTGATATATAGAGATATACCTTTAAATGGCTGATGATGCCCTCAGTAGTATAAAGCGAATTGGTAAGGTGTAGTCTCAGTAGTTGTGGTCTACACAGATAGAAAAAGGAGATACAAGGACCACTTATCATCAGATTTATTGCATTTAAGGTCCCTCAATATTTTACAGATGGATACTCATAAAGTGAACTTACGTCTCGTTATTTGCATAGACGCAGGAAACATTCCTTTATATGGCTAGTGATCTGTTGTCAGTTACTGGACCGGGAATGGTGATAATGCTTTTCTCAGCTTGATGAATCTGACCCCATTCATTACACTGTATCCATCTAATGGTTTAGGAAAATTAGAGACATTTATACGGAATGAAGCAGTATGGTGGATTTAAGCTACTTAATTAGTCAAGATCTCTCCTATTTTTATCAAGAGAGAGTCGATGTAATTTTAAATGCTAAGCTCGGAAAATAAAGATAAATAGCAGGGTTTTTTTAAAATTATAGCGCAATGGACTCTAAGTATTGAACTCTCTACCATATTTTTTAGAAAAAGAAACCCCAGGGAATGTAAACGCTAAGGTAGAACGGATAGGGATAAGTAGCAGGGTTTATAACGCGTAGTGGAGTCTAAGCGTGGAACTCAGGCAGTCTATACTCGATAGTCTATGGACTACTAATGTTTTAACATTACTGACATCGCGAGCGCGGCAAGGGTTCCAGTCGGATTAGCAACCAAAACGCGTCCCAAATGGTGACATACCTGGACGTGGGGGGTCTCGGGGTGTATTCGGGTCTTCCTCGGTCCTCGGCGGTAAGCGACTTGCAGTGATTCCAATCCGGTTTATAATGCCGTCCCACTGTATCGCGAGAGGACGATTGTTCGGTGCAAGTCGACATAGATGATGGACTCTTATTTCGAAGTGTCCCAAACATAAGAAACGGACTAAATATGTTTATCCGGCAAAACAGGAAAAAAGGAAAGAAATACTAATTCTATTTGGTTTGTTTTGATCGAGTAGAGACGGGGGCTGTGAAAACATTTATTATTTTTACGAAGCATTAGACCATCTCCAATGTTTTAATAGGGTAGATTGGCCATGCTGGAAACCGGAAAAAGTGAGTGTTCGAAACATCATTGATTGAACAGTTTTCGAAATGTGTCACTATCTCGTATGTCCTAAAGGAACATAATTGCTGTGATGTTCACTAATAATTACACTGGGACCTGATACAAAATGAAGATCTTTAATAAAAGGAGATGGATTAGTCGTATTTATATGGTCAATTAAGAGTGAGTGATGGAGGTCAAAGGATTTAATTGGGACATCCTACAGGGTCTGCCCCTGAGATTTTGTTATTAGCATAAGTTAAATGTCACGCTGAGAGGACAACTGGCATGTAATTAGGGCATGATTCTGCAGGGTAGTAATGTATACATAGTAACACCGAGGGTATAATGGGGCCCAGAAGAGCCAAAGGACCTAGGTTATATAGGATAATCAGAGGAAAGTCTCATTGGCTAAATACTGGATATGAATGAGGTACGCATGGGTTTATTTTGTAACATACCATGAGATTTCCTCATTCAGTCCATGTTTCACAGTATCAAGATGGAATATCCAAAATGTTTCTCGCTTCTTGCGAGTCACTTCATTGGGGTGACCTATTTTGGTGATTACTTTCTCCAGTATTGACCATTTAATATCTTGCTCAGAATGATTGTTATCCAAACAGTGTTGGACTAGGGGTGCCAATAATTTTTTCGTCTTAATGGCAGACTTGTGTTCGCTGTAACGGACGCGAAATTCACGACCCGTTTCCCCCACATAGGCCAAGCCACAACTGCAAAAAAGAATGTAGACAATGTTGCTACTACGGCAGTTTGTTAGATGGCGTAGTTTAATCTTTCTGTCATTGTAGGTTATGATATCTGAGGTGATCGCTGTATCACATGCGTGGCAGGAGCCACATCTGTGGTTACCTAGGACTACCGGTAAACCAGTAATTGAGCGTTGATTTTCTGATGGGACATTTTTGATCTGTCTAGTATGTACTAGCATGTCCCTGAGGTTTCTATTTCTTCTGTAGGCTACCAATGGTAATGGTAGAGGGGACGTGTTTTCATCACAATTTAGGATTCTCCAATTTTTGTTGATGATATTCCTGATTTTAAAATTCAGGGTGGAGTGATTGATTACGCATGTAATCCTATTTTGTTTCATCCTTTTGGTGCCTTGAAGTAATGCTGACCTGTCAAAATATTTGGCTCTTTTATAAGCATGTCGCACAAGGCGATGGGGATATCCTCTTTTGAGAAGTCTATCTTGGAGGGCATCTCCATGTTTATGGAAAGATTTTATGTCTGTACAGTTGCGACGGATGCGCAAGAATTCCCCAAAGGGGATAGATTCCCTTTGGCAGTTGGGGTGGTAGCTGTCAAATTTTAAAATAGTATTCTTGGCTGTGTCTTTTCTGAACAGGCTTACTGACAGTTGGCCATTGGTGTTCTCAATGCTAATATCTAAGAAATCCACTTTCTGTTTGTTGGAGTTCACTGTGAATTTCAGATTCGTGTCACTGGCATTCAACCAAAGAATAAAAGATTGTAAAAGATCTTCCGGGCCATTCCAAACAAAAAAAATTATCGTCTATGAAACGTTTCCAATAGGAAACGTTTTCAAAGAATGGGGCCAGTTCGTTGTAGATGTTCTTAAGCTCCCATTCTCCCATAAAGGTATTAGCTACACTAGGGGCACAAGAAGCCCCCATTGATGTCCCTTTAATCTGTTTGTAAAGGCGGCCATTACACTCAAAGAAGTTATTCAGTAAGACGACCTCCAGACATTGTAGGATAAACATGTCTGGACGGTCCGACGGATATCTTTGTAAGAGGTCTGAGACTGCCTGTAACGCTCGGCATTGAGGGATATTTGTGTATAATGCCTCAATGTCGAGCGTCACTAGGATATCTGAGTTGGAGTTAAATGGTAGGCCCTCTATTTTATTGATTACGTCCCCAGTGTCTCGGATATAAGAGGTATACTTCTGGGTCAGAGGGCAGAGGAATCTATCCACATACTTGGATAGTGGTTCCGTACAGGACCCGATGGTCGATATTATAGGTCGCATAGGTGGATTTATTTCTGATTTGTGAGTTTTAGGCAGGCCATAAAGGGCCGAGGTCACAGGGGAAGATTTATTCAAAAAAACATATTCCTCATCACAGATGAGCCCATCTGTGAGTGCCACACAAGTTAGTTCTTGAATATGTTTGTTTAGTCTTTCTAATTCTTTTCGTTGGGCTGGTCTATAGTGATCTGTCACTGATAGCATCTCTGTCATTTTTTCATCATAGGTGACTCTATCAAATATAGTGATCCCCCCACCTTTATCACAAGGTTTGATAATGACTGAAGGATTAATTTTCAAATCATTAAGGGATGCGATTTCTGAGCTTGATAGATTAGGTTTGGGTTTGGGTTTGTATGGGTTTTTCACAATTTTAGCAATATCTTGAAGGACGGTTCGTTCAAATATACCTACGTCAGCACTAACCATGTCCAATGTCGGGGTGAAGGTCGATGGAGGTTTACATCCTGAGAGATTATTATCCTCCTCCTGTTGAGGTCGGTCTGAAAAGAATTTGTTTAATCTAACCTTCCGAAAGAAGGAAAACAAATCTTGGTGTAATTTAAATTTGTTCAGGTATGTGCTTGGGACAAAAGATAGTCCTTTGCTTAGAATTTGTATATCCTCAGGTTTGAGTGGTATGGAGGACAAGTTGTAGATAGGTAGATTCTCTTCAGTCGTGGGGGTAGGGTCATTTGTATTACCTACCACCAGTACTGCTGATTGCGTGTCCTCACATACTGTTGTGGAGGTTGAGGGCTCATTTGGGCTTGCGCTTGGTCTTGCCATCGTACATTCCTCCCTCTGTACTGGCCCCGGGGTAAAAAACCCCTTCCATTAAATGGGCGTTGGGTGGATCTACCTCTAAATGGTCTGGGGTTATATTGCCCATTGTTCATTTCCTGGTAATTGTCTCCATCCGATCCCGAGGAACCAGAGTCTGAGAAGTTAGTGTATCTCCTCCCAGGATGACTATTAAAGTTAGAATTATAGTTACTTTGGGCTCCTTCTTGATAGTAATTGGGGGTAAGATAAGGATAGATCTTTTCCTTTGTGAACCACCTAACATCCTTTCTCAGTTTCTCTGTCTTTTTGTTAGTTATGTACGCCTCAAAGTCCTTCATCTCAGTTTGTATTTTTTCTAGGCTGATCTTAGCCTCATCCACTGCTGTAGATGAGTTTAATTTAGTCTCTAAGTCATTGATTTCCTGTAGGAGTGTGGATGCTATATCTTTAGCTGTTTCTATTATCAGCATCATCCAGTCCCTGGAGCAGCGGTTAGAAATAAGGGACCACCGCTCCAGGAACTTTCTGATGTCGACAAACAGAGCTGGGGCATTCCGTACTCTCAATCCTGTGGGGATCACTCCTGCCTTGAGATACTCAAACATATAAAATGCATGAGATTCTATCCGTTTTAGTTTTTTCCGCATGTTAAGAAGATTTTGCCAATCGCTATTACCTAATTGGTGCGAAGGGACAGGTACATTATCCCCCATAACCTTACCCATCAGAGCATTAAAGTCATCATCGGAAAATCCAAAGGTTTGGAAATTATCCATTATGAGATACTTCACAGAGGCCTATTTCTGTTTAGACAGATACAATGTTACAATTTCCTTATGAGTTACCCTGAAGTCAATCAATGGTAGTTGTTTATAGACCAGTTCTATAGACAGAGGGAAGAAGAGATAATTCTTATTAAGTAAGGGAAGTGCCAGTCAAGTGTCTCAAGGTGAGACGAACCCTATCATCAAAAGAGGCTAATTTGGCGGGCATGCGAGGGAAGCCAGTGGTAAACCAAACAATGTAAAATCTCACACATAAACAACAAAGAACAACATCAAATTACTAAAGAAAGTACTTCTATTAACAAGGAAGAAAATCCCACGGTTGAAAAACCGCGAATGCTACAGCATGAGGAATGGGACCCCCTCAAATAGAATAATTTGCGACCAAGGAACAGAGGGGAAGAGAGAAATTTGTTCTAGAAAGTTGTTCCTTCAATGGTCATATATATCTATGGGCAGTATACATCAGATAATTTTGAGAAAGGTGACAGACTTATATAAACATGTTTATTTTGTCATAGTTTTTATTTTCATTTACTTAAGTTTTTTTCATTTCAATTTCTCAAATACAGATTACAAAATTCATCATAGATACATTTTACAGACTCAAAGTAATTTTTTTGGGTTTTTAAAAACACACATTATAAATAACACACTACAAATACAAGAAAGAATTATTTATACACTGAAGAAATTGATTGATTTTTAGGAAGGCCACCTGATATACAAGGACACAGCTCAATTCGCAAACAAACACACATGCATACCACACTTACACTACCAAAAGGGGAAAAAAGGGGAAGAAAAATACGTATAAGTTGACAAGTTCACAGGTTGTCAAGTTTTAGGGTCTCAGAAAGACTTAGGACCCCCGCACATGATTGGTCGACGCGCGTTTCGGTGGATAACCACCTTCCTCAGGACCTTTTTTTCTCTTGTGGGTCAAAGATATCAGGGGACCTACAAGGAGTTTATTTACAAGAAAAGACAAGAAAAAAAATATATCTGTCACCAACACTTCTTATTGATTTACAAATGCAACAATTTACAAATACAACAATATAAAACATTGCCTAGATCCAACATGGCTACAACCCACATGCCCGACAGGTTTTGAAAACAGAGCCAATGACTCCGCTAGATGTAGATGATTAATTTGTTATAATTAGAGGCCAACAGGGACTTGACAGGAGAGTTCCAGTTATTTAGGAGTAGAGAACAAGTAGTGCTCTTTTTAGTTGAAGACCCTCTATATAAGTTTAAAGTACAGGAGTTATTATCATGCGAACCAGGACATGGTACTACTCACAAGAAAGGCTAGGCCAATATGGATTCCTTGCGTGTTCAGTTGATAGATTTTCAAATTGAATACTTGTTAAAAACACCTGCATGGAGAGGACGATATTTCATGTTTTATCATTTGTAACTCAATATGTACTATATATAATACCCAATAGGCTATCATTCTTACCACTTTTCATTGTGAAACAGGGTTCGATTACTTCAACCTGTTCAGAGACGATTATTTGTTCTCCAGGGAGTCAATTAAAAACTATAAGGCAAGAAGAGTGTCCATATATAGTATTTGGTTTCTCCTTTCAACATGTACATACACTATATAAGCGAGATGTAATAAGCCTAAATGGCGTGATATATAGAGATATACCTTTAAATGGCTGATGATGCCCTCAGTAGTATAAAGCGAATTGGTAAGGTGTAGTCTCAGTAGTTGTGGTCTACACAGATAGAAAAAGGAGATACAAGGACCACTTATCATCAGATTTATTGCATTTAAGGTCCCTCAATATTTTACAGATGGATACTCATAAAGTGAACTTACGTCTCGTTATTTGCATAGACGCAGGAAACATTCCTTTATATGGCTAGTGATCTGTTGTCAGTTACTGGACCGGGAATGGTGATAATGCTTTTCTCAGCTTGATGAATCTGACCCCATTCATTACACTGTATCCATCTAATGGTTTAGGAAAATTAGAGACATTTATACGGAATGAAGCAGTATGGTGGATTTAAGCTACTTAATTAGTCAAGATCTCTCCTATTTTTATCAAGAGAGAGTCGATGTAATTTTAAATGCTAAGCTCGGAAAATAAAGATAAATAGCAGGGTTTTTTTTAAATTATAGCGCAATGGAGTCTAAGTATTGAACTCTCTACCATATTTTTTAGAAAAAGAAACCCCAGGGAATGTAAACGCTAAGGTAGAACGGATAGGGATAAGTAGCAGGGTTTATAACGCGTAGTGGAGTCTAAGCGTGGAACTCAGGCAGTCTATACTCGATAGTCTATGGACTACTAATGTTTTAACATTACTGACATCGCGAGCGCGGCAAGGGTTCCAGTCGGATTAGCAACCAAAACGCGTCCCAAATGGTGACATACCTGGACGTGGGGGGTCTCGGGGTGTATTCGGGTCTTCCTCGGTCCTCGGCGGTAAGCGACTTGCAGTGATTCCAATCCGGTTTATAATGCCGTCCCACTGTATCGCGAGAGGACGATTGTTCGGTGCAAGTCGACATAGATGATGGACTCTTATTTCGAAGTGTCCCAAACATAAGAAACGGACTAAATATGTTTATCCGGCAAAACAGGAAAAAAGGAAAGAAATACTAATTCTATTTGGTTTGTTTTGATCGAGTAGAGACGGGGGCTGTGAAAACATTTATTATTTTTACGAAGCATTAGACCATCTCCAATGTTTTAATAGGGTAGATTGGCCATGCTGGAAACCGGAAAAAGTGAGTGTTCGAAACATCATTGATTGAACAGTTTTCGAAATGTGTCACTATCTCGTATGTCCTAAAGGAACATAATTGCTGTGATGTTCACTAATAATTACACTGGGACCTGATACAAAATGAAGATCTTTAATAAAAGGAGATGGATTAGTCGTATTTATATGGTCAATTAAGAGTGAGTGATGGAGGTCAAAGGATTTAATTGGGACATCCTACAGGGTCTGCCCCTGAGATTTTGTTATTAGCATAAGTTAAATGTCACGCTGAGAGGACAACTGGCATGTAATTAGGGCATGATTCTGCAGGGTAGTAATGTATACATAGTAACACCGAGGGTATAATGGGGCCCAGAAGAGCCAAAGGACCTAGGTTATATAGGATAATCAGAGGAAAGTCTCATTGGCTAAATACTGGATATGAATGAGGTACGCATGGGTTTATTTTGTAACATACCATGAGATTTCCTCATTCAGTCCATGTTTCACAGTATCAAGATGGAATATCCAAAATGTTTCTCGCTTCTTGCGAGTCACTTCATTGGGGTGACCTATTTTGTCTAAATTAACTGTCATCCAGTTTGTTGCGCAATAGAGAGCCATTGTGTTTAGCAGGTTTTGCAGGCCAATGGGGGTTAATTGCCTGAGGATCATATCGTCAGCATATAAGAGTGACGTCAGCGGTTGTTACAATTTTAGGGGTATGAATGTGTCTCATCGGGGGGCATATTATCAAGGGTGATGTAGACGCTTTAGCGGGACTTTTTCCCACGAAAGCAGTAATATTTATATCGCCCTATTAGCAAGCGGTCGCTAACAGCAGTTAGCGACAGCTTGTAGGCGATAGCTTCAGGTTTGGGGCCCGCTTTGCATGTCAGCGATATTTATCGCTAATGACATGCAAAGTGGGCGTACCTAACCTGTTAGCGACTGAAAACAGTTGCTAACATAGCTATCGCCTATTAGCAAGACAGGCGAAGCGCAAAAAAAATTAACGCTAAGCGCGAATAGCGCTAGAAACTAACGCCTGCTCAGACCACTTCTTAACCTGTATATCCAATGGGAGGTGGATATTTAGGTTAAGTTCCCATTAGCGATAGTGCCTGAATATCGCTGGATTTCCAGAGATATTCACGCATTGAGCCACTATCGCTGGATATTTTATCGCTTTGGAGATAAACGTTACTAATAGCACGTTATCTCTGCGATAATATCCGGCGATAAAAAAAAATGCGCTAAGCGCATTTAGCAATAATTATCGCTACTCCTTGCTAATATGCCCCCCAGTTCTTTACTCAGATCTGAAATGAAGACGTTGAACGATGTTGGGGCAAGTACACAAACTTGTTTCAGTCCTTGTCCTGTCCAGATCGGTGGCGTTCGGCCCCATGCGTGGGCTAATCTTTGCCCAGGTGTCAGTCTAGGAGCAGCAATGCTCGCAGGAGATCAGCCGGGATATTCCATGATGCCAATTTATGCCACAAAACATTCCTGTCAACAGGGTCAATGGCTTTTAAGAAATTAATTAAAGTATGTGTAGAGAAGTTGCCTTTTCTGATTGTGTTTCTCCAATAACATGCAATAGGCAACAAGATTGTCTATCGTACTACACTTGGTGCGAAAGCCAGTTTGGATGCGTGAGAGCTAGGTCGTTTTTTCTGCCCAATTTTCCAGTTCCTGCAGTAGGATGCCAGCAAAGATCTTTGAGGCAGCATCTAGTTGCCCAATCATGCGATAGCTGTCCGGGCCGAGTAAGGACCTTTTTTGTAAATTGGGTGAAGGATTGACTCTTGTCAAGACTCTGGTATGGACTTTTCTTGGAGGTAATAATTAAATAGTTGGCAGAGAAATTTGGTCCACAAGTCTGGGTTGTGCTTGTAAATTGTTTTTACACGTGTGGTTTTTAAAATCTTGTAAAGGTTATAATTCATTTAATTGTAATATATAAAATAAAAAATTATTAGTGGCCCCCACTATTGAACATTTGCTCTCTCCGCTGCAGGTACCTTGGCCAAGCAAGATCAGACAGGCGGAGATGTCAGTCCCAGCCGAGCCTATTAAAACGTCTATGAAAAGGGTTCTGGGGGAGACCTGTCGAGAAGGAATCTGACAGGCAGCAGAACGTCCAGACTGCGCAGGAAATCAGTGTCATTTCAGAGAGCTGCCTCCTGAGGCCAAAACCTTCTATACCCGTGATCCGGGATGAGAAAACTTGAACCCTGGTCAACAATTAAAGAACATATTTTATTGAGAATGTTCGCAAAAATGTGAAAAGGCAGCTTCACAAGACCTTCTGGAATAAAAGCCTTTTCATGACTTGAAGGGAAGTTCGGGGCACAGCTGGGATGAACGCAGGACCCGGACCACAGCTGGAAGGATGTTTGTTGGGTGAACTGAGCATGCTTTGCTTCCAGGGGAGGAAGAAAAAAGAGGAAGGTTAAGAAGAGGAAATGCATACCAAAGTAGGACCTGGACATGTCACATAAGACCAGGGTGTTGTGTATCTTGAAAGAATTGGGGCTGGCTGCTGTCTTTCTTTGTATACATTATCTGAAAGGAAGGTATGGTCCTTGCCCTAGTGCTCCTTCCACACAACTCCACATGGTGCATCTCAATAATCAGTGTCTTCTCCACTTGGCAGGTGCTCTCAGCATCTCATAACATCACTCAACAATTGCCATCAAAATGGACACTGTTGCATTCAGTTGATCTCAGAAAATAAACATTAATTGTGCCTGCCTTCTATCTCTGACCATAAGATGGAAGGCAGCTGCCTGACCTTGTCTATATGATGATCTGCCCAGTATGAATCTGATGGCATCCACATCACAATGTGATGTCATCCACGTCACCGTATTACGTCAAAAACCAATACACTACCTGGCCCCTTTTTACCAACGTGACAGCAGGGATGTAACATAGGCTGCTGCAGCCCCTACGGTACAGGGCGGTGTCAACTCTTCAGGGGGCCCTCAAACCTTCAGGAGGTCCCCTCTAAGCCCAGAACCAATGTGTCAGATATTGGAGCCTGAGGGCCCCCATCACATTCTGCAGGGGAGCCACATCATTTTGCGTTACTTCACTTTTTTGTAATTCTGAAGTGTGATGGAAATGAAGATTTTTTTTATATGTAACACTTTGTATTAGCTTTATTTGCAAAAACTAAACTCATCAAACCATTCGTGTGCCAGTTTGGCCACAAAGTTATTTCCATCACATTAATGGTTGCATAATCCTCTCCACTCCATGGCACACGCATAATGATGTTCAACCCTCTACCTGCACTTGCACCGTACTTAAAGTTAGCTTAAATTCCCAGCATACTGGTTCCAGGGAGCCCGTATCATTTATCTTGGGCACACCACGAGCCCTATACACCAGCTTTTCCATTACCACACACTGGTCCATACCCCTAATCCATTAATATAAGGGGGACGACTCCTCTACATTCAATGCCTGGCAAAGGCTCTTTCTGGCACCACCCCTCCCCTGTGCATCCATAATTTCCAACTGTATAATTGTGGGGTCAAGGCTTATTTGTCTCCATATAACACGCCCCACAATTCTTTTGATCCCTTCCCAGTAAATTTGCACTGTGGTGTATTCCTCAAATTACATGGTAGAATGAACCTGGGGACAGGTGGAACCGAAGACACTCGGGTTCAACGGCACGTACCATATGCCATAGCCTGGCTTGGGAATAATAAATCGGGTGTAGGTACTTGAATTGTATGAGGTGAAAGCACATAGAAAAAATGCTAAAAGCCTGAGTGCCACTCCTCGTCATCAAGGGTACCCAAGTCCGTCTCACACCTAGCCTTCAGGCTCTCCGGGGGTCAGGTGTGTTGGTAAGTAAGGATTTGTATTATCTAAAGATACTCCCTTCCCCGGATCATCGATTATCAATTTACATTCCAGGGGACTAAAATCATGGAGCTTCCTTAGTTTCTCATTATGACCTTACAGGGCCTCTTGGAGTTGTAAATACTGGTAAAACGGAGAGGAGCTTGAGAGGAATTCCAACACTAAGGGCCCGATTCACAGAATGAACTTAAGACTCAATCCTAAACTTACTACTATTTTGGTATTCACAGAATGAACTTACTACTTTTGGTATTCACAGGAGTGAGGATTTTGTCTTAAGTTTGTCTTAAGACAAACTTAAGACAGACTAAAGACAGACTTAAGACAGACGTAAGACAAACTTAAGACAAACTTAAGACAGACTTAAGACAAACTTAAGATAGACTTAAGACAGACTTAAGACAAACTTAAGACAAAATCGTAACTTAAGTCTGTCTTAAGTTTGTCTTAAGACAAACTTAAGACAAAATCCTAACTTCTGAGATTACCAAAAGTAGTAAGTTCATTCTGTGAATGCCAAAAGTAGTAAGTGCATTCTGTGAATGCCAAAATAGCAGTAAGTTTAGGATTGAGTCTTAAGTTCATTCTGTGAATCGGCCCACACTCCTCAAAGGATTTCAATTGGTCTACACCCCAGACATCTCCCATTGTGGATATACTCATGAGATCCCAACCATGACACTCCTTAAAGTTCACCTTTTCTGACAGCCACGTGCCCTGCCTTTGGGGGATTCACCCTGGTAATCAGGACAAACCATTTCATATGGCGGAGAGCCGCATACCAGCATCCTATGGGGACATGGGTGACCGGGGCAATGAGTGAGGGGGTGACTTGCTATATAGCAACGTGAGCACACCGTGTGTGGATGGAGCAAGTCCAACTCCAGTCTATGAGGGGGGGTAGCCTTTGTCTGCCTGAATCCAGTCATTCACAATAAATAGTTGGGGAGCCCAATAGTACAGCTAAACGTCTGCCCAACCTAGTCCGGCCCCATAGGGAGAGAAACAACGTTTTTTCAAGGAGACCCTGGGTATTTTCCTAGCGCAAAGAAAACCGATGATCTGTGTCTGAAAGTCCGCAAAGAATGTGGGGAGGATTGTGCACGGGTAGTGCTGCAGAACGTAGAGGAAATAAGGTGGGGATACCATTTTGAATATCGCTCTCATTCCTGTCATGGAGAGCAGAAGTTTATCCCATTCAGGCAAGTCGCATAATGCTCTGGTCAGTAACGAGGTGATGTTAAGATCCCAATATCTTTGATGGGTGAGGGCTACCGCCATGCCTACATACGAAAAGTGTTTTTAAAGAAAACTAGGGGGACCCAAAAGGTAGCTAAGGACCAAGCATGTAGGTTATTTCAAGAGACAAAGGTCCTAGGCAATTTAAGGAATGTTAACAAATATAATATAGAACACGATAGTTACTATATAGTTCTCCTGTCCAGCCAGACCAGGGATTTATTTAAATAGAATAACAGGATAAAATTGAATACAAAGGCAACAATTACTGAAAGTAGGGCATAGTCCTGTACCGTACTTGTGAAAAGGACAGAGTAGTAGAGAGAATTGAAAGAGAGAGTTTCACAGGCAAAGAAACTGAGCAACCTGGACACTTTTTAAATCAGAGTAGGTAGTGTTCTCCAGAGTAGACCATACACAATAATAAACAATGGTTACATGTATGTCCACTTAAAAAAGTCGACGACGTTTCGATCTATTGCTCTAATTAAAAGGGATCATCATCAGGACTACAGATAAGATTATTTTGCCTGGTTTGAATAATATGCCTCGGGTGGGAGGGAACGTATTGCTACAGGTAGCAACCTCAGTTTTGAACTGTTGGGCGGGTTAGGAGTTGCAAGTTTGTGTGGTTCCAACTTGCAAGAGAAGGTACTCGGTCCGCGACAAATTGAGATAACAGCTGCGGTGTAAGATTACACGTCCTTCCGGGCGGTCTTACTTGAGAAGATCCGCTAGTTACTGAACAATGTCAGGTTGTGCGGGCAAGGACAGCGAGATTCTGCCGAGGTGCTCTTGCCGTTCGGATCGCGTACATACGAAAAGTGGTCACCCACCACTCTCAACCTGGAGTCAACATACTCCCAACTTAATGCCCCAGAAGGGGTACAATTTTCTACTTTCCCCAGTTAACTTTAAGTCCCAACGCATTTTCATAGATTGCCAGGATTTCCCTGTGCCTCGGGATTGTGACCTGCAGCCTCTGAATGAAAAGATACAAAACAATGAGGTAGACCCAGACACTAGGACCTGGGTAATGTACGATACAAGAGATAATGGTCCCATTGTTCATTGCCCTCCCTCTCTCACTTACCTTCACCCTTGCACATTGCCGCACTTTTCCCTTCCTCCCCTTCGGGGCACCTCTTCACGATTGTATCTAGCAAATGTGGAGGTTCTGAACATAAGGACTCTGCGGCCGATTCACAGAACTAATCTGAGACAAAATCCTAAACTTTCAACTTTTGGAATTCACAGAAGGCATTTACGATTTTTGGTATTCACAGAATGCACTTACGACTCCTAATTTTATGGCCACACTCGGGCTGAAATTTCAGCACCCGGAGAGTACTCTCCGCACCCAAACCGTACTCTCCGGGTATGGCCGTACTCTTCGTCTTGAGCTGTAATCTCCGGCTAGGGCCAGATAAACTGTAATCAATGGGCCGGATTGCAATTTTTATAAAAAGGAACATTAGGAATGTGTGATAATGGTAGAGGAGGTCATGAAAAACAGTTTGGGCAGGGAAAAGTGTACGGCCAGACACTACATCATAACTAACCCTGGGCGAAGCACTACACTACGCTTGCATAGTTTGCGAAGTTTGCGCTACTTCGCACTACGCAAATTGCACGTAGCACAGTGCAAACATGTGCAGCTTAGCCTAGCGTAGTGGAGCGGTCCTTTTTTGCTTGCTCGCTGTCCTCAATGTCAAGTTGGTGACCGCGAGCAAGCAAAATTACACCCCGGCAAGACTTTTTCCTCATTCGCGATCAGCAACATCAATTTGCCGATCGCGAGCGTGGAAAATAAACTTCCCGGCAAAATTCTCAACGCGGGGAGGTCAGGTTTCTCATTGCAAGTGGTTGCGTATTCTCGTGACCGCTCGTAATGAGAAACTACCAGTCCGCGTTGAGAAAGCTGCAGCTCGAGTAGAAATCTACTCGAGCAGCAGAAAACGACCGCTTGCACTGTGCAAGATGCAGTTTGCACTGATTGCACAGTGCAGACAGGCATCCGGCACTGTGCAATCAGTGCGACCAGCATTTTGCACAGTTCACTACGGTGTTCGCGTAGCTACGCATAGTTCGCGTAGTGCGAAGTGCACTTCACGTATCTATGCGTAGCGCTACTTCGCGAACCCTGCCGAGGGTTATAACCCAGAAAAGTTTTTTCATTGCATCATGGTACACGCAGTACATAATTTGTGTAAACATTGCCTGCAGCACGTGCACTCTCACCGCGAGAGGTTCTGTTTACTAAAAGGAGTTTGGAAACCGCCCATTGCTTACCATTCATTGGCTTCAATGTCAATCTACTTTGCGGCCTCCTAATTGGCCAGACAATGCTGGCTTCACTTCTTCCTCTTTCGTGTGGAGCATGGACCAACAGCTGATTAATTTAGCTTGATTAGTGTCCTTCTGCTGTCCATCTACTGGTGGCACTCAGATACAGGTACTATTTTCTTTAGTTGCTTCTTCCCCTCCCACACCTCACTGATTATCCGTGTTGCTTCTTCCTCTCCCACTCCCTGCATGCTCCACGTTGCTTTCTTCCCCTTCCACTGCAGTTGCTACTTAATGCTCCTGTTGCTTCTTCCCTCCCAACCCTCGTGCTCCTGTTGCTTCTTCGCCCGCCCACTGCATGTGCTCCAGTTGTTTCTTAAAGCTCCTGTTGCATCTTTCCATCCTACACCTCAAGCTCCTGTTGCTTCTTCCCCTTCCAACCTTGTGCTCCTGTTGCTTCTTCCTGTTACCTCCCTGACCCCCATTGTCCATGTTGCTTTACCCCTCCAACCCACACCCTCCCATTGTCTGTGTTGCCTCCCCCCACCCACCATATCAAAAATAAAACCCACTATGATGTGACCAGTACTGGCTGCGTCATAGCACTTTTTTCTAATTGTCCCATTCCCTACCCCCTGTGCATATACCCTTCCTCTTATTATCTGTCTTGCCCACCCCCATGCGCTCAAAGAAAAAAATACTACTATGGATCCGATTCACAAAAGTAATCTGAGACAAAATCCGATTTTAAGACTTTCGGTATTCACAGAAGGTATTTAGGAGTACTAAAGTGAGGATTTTGTCTTAGTTAAACTTAAGTTTTGGTCTTAAGTTGAACTTAAGACAAACTTAAGTTTAACTGAGACAAAATCCGAGTTGTAAGGTTAGGATTTTGTCCCTGCTAAACTTAAGTTTGTCTTAAATTGAACTTACGACCAAAACTTACAATGAGACAAAATCCGAACTTTAGTACTCCTCAATGCTTTCTGTGAATACCGAAAGTCGTAAAGTTAGGTTTCTGTCTCAGATTACTTTTGGGAATCGGGTCATTAGATGCTATGTGTGCTGTCCGCGTCCTATTGCTTTTTTTCTATTTTTATTTTTAGCCATGCTGTACAGCCACACTACCGTATAACGTGTCTAAAAGACATTAGTAAAGTCAGTAGGTCTTCCGTGGGCAATACTTATTGGCTTTGCTGATGCGTGTTAATAAATATGACTCTGTGCTGCTTTCACCCCCTTGTGCAACAGTGCAGCAACTTTGTTTGCTGTGCTCAGTTATTCCAAAAATAATAAATCTCTCCCTGCGTGTTTTATTGTTTTTACGGGAAATACTTTATCTTTCTGTTTTTACTGACCCCCGTTTGGTGCAAAAGTGCATATGCAAAGCCCATTCCATGCAGCTTAAAGCTTCAGGAGGCAGGACACCAGCTCTGCAGTGCAACAAAAACCATCTGGCAATCACTGCAGCCCATACAAGAGGCTGGGATACACCCGCAGCACAGAAGAACAGGGCTTGGAGAGCAGATAATTAACATTCCCGTGTGAAAGTGGGAATTATAAAGCTTCTTTTTATTGGGAACAGTGGGGCATATTACCAAGGGCGGTGATATTGAATTATCGCCGCTTTAGCAGCCGTGTTCGGCCACAAAGCGACGATAATTCCATCGCCCTATTACCAAGCTGTCGCTAACACCAGTTAGCGACAGCATGTAGGCGATAGCGAGTGGTTTGGGGCCTGCTTTGCATGTCAGTGATATTTATCGCTAATGACATGCAAAGTGGGTGTATCCAACCCGTTAGCGACTGACAGCAGTCGCTAACATCGCTATCGCCTATTACCAAGAAAGGAGAAGCGATGAAAATATTTGTGCTAAGAGCGAATATCGCCAAACGCTAATGCCTGCAAATACCAGTTCTTAGCCATGTTATCCAATGGGAGGTGGATAACATGGCTAACAGCATTTGCACGCTAATACGTGAACACCGCTGGTTTTCTAGCGATATTCACACTAACGCCTGCAATGTTATCGCTTTTGAGATAAACGTTGGTAATAGGACGCTATTTCAGCGACAATATTGGGCGAAGCGCGGCGTTAAACAAACTAATGCTAAGCTCAGTTAGCGATAAATATCGCTAACTGTTAGTAATATGCCTCTATGTTCTTGAGAAACCCAGTGGAGGCGAGAGGCGTCCCTACAAACTCATCATGAGTTCTGGCCAGGTCCTCCCACCAGTGTGGCTCGGTGTATGACTGCCCCCCGGACACGTAAGATCAGCAATTCACAATCTGCAGGCCAAGTCCAGCCAAGGAAGACATGAGTGAGAGGTAGGTGCCTCCTCCTCGAAGGCTCCACACTCAGAACCCACTTCAGCGCACCATGACATGGAGACCAGCAGCGTGACGGTCAGAAGAGGGTCAACACCCCTCTGCTTGACCACTGATGACGCAACCATCGACCAGATCCACCTCAGACCCTTCCCTTCCTGTACGACTGCTTGGAACACTACTACTTTAACACTACACATGACTATGTACTAAATTAGTAGATTATCTGTGTTATATGGCGACGAGGACTCGTATTTTGTACAGTTAGTGATAAAGTCCATAGCAGCGCAGAATTCTGGGATGCTGGTGGCTAAGGAAATGACATAGCCAGCCCTTCCTGTCTTTAAGAAACAAACACGCTGCTATGTAATGCCTGGAGAGTGGGTGTTGGGTGCCTTGTTGTAGCCCAGATGGGATCGAAACGCCGTCGACCTTTGTGTACGCCATATACCTATAAGGAACACTTAGTGTTATATGTGTGTAATGGTGTAATTGGAATTTCTGTTGCATTTTCATCCACAGGAATCTGAAGTGTTGTTGCCTAAAAGCCTTGTGTTTTTCGGTTTGTGATGTCTTTCACCATGCCAATTTGTATGTGGTAGGGTACAGGCCTGTGCCCCGCTACGAGGAATTGTTGAAGGAAATACTTGTGTATTCCTTGTGAATAAGTAAAAGATTGAGACCTCTGTCATGTCCAAAACCAATATACTATCCATTGTGTCTGCATTGCTATTTGTTTGTATCCTAATAATGCATGGGACCACTGTTGTTTTCAAAAATATGTTCCCCGAGGTCCTTGGCTGACTCGTAAGGGTGCCCTTGTTGAGATTTAAATATAATTGTTGTAGCCCAGTGCATCGTTCTCAGAGCTCGATTTACAAAAATCCGACACTTGGCTGCTTAGGTTTTTCAGTTCATTGCTGTATTGTAACCCGTTTTCTCTAAAGCAAATCATTACGAAAAGTTCAAAAAGGCAACTAATCTTACGATTCAAGCTACCACAGTTACAACTGTCTGGGAACGTACTGGAGCTACTAATGCCTGTGAAATAAATCAAAATGCAAAATCTTTGTGTCAGGATGTTCAGCTATTGATAACTAGACCAGCAAAGGTTTGCTTGTTTGTACGTCACAATATTTTTGGCTTTTTTTTACATATGAAAAGGCATTTTTGCATTTCTTAACGGGCCGAAATTGCGCTTCGGCCAATTAAGAAAGGCAAAAAACTTTCGTACATCTGGTCTAAAGTTTCTAAAATTCAGAGACACAACACAGCATTCTGACTTGGGACAGTTCTCAAATGTAGAGGTACACGAAAGAACAAACTGTTAGTAGCAGTTCTACAGAACATTTGAAATATGACTCAACCGCTATTGATCCAGTGGGTAATTTGGCAGAAAAACAAGATGCCTGAAGGCAAAACAAGGAAAGAGAGTGAAGGCGAATGCTTTATGTACCGTTCAGCACTCTAGGAAACCTGCAATGAAATCACCACCAGCCACAGGGAGAAAGCAGGCAGCATTAAAACAGTGCAGCCAATGGCCAGCTTAAGTCAAACCCTGCTCAAAGATTGACGAGCCAGGCCACAGAAGAAACAGCGAGCATCCTTAGTAACATATGCCCTAAAGCCGGGAGTAGGTTATATATTTATTCCAGTTCATATATGTCAGGGATATAGTTTAAGGGGTCACAGTGCTTCACAGGTGTACTTATTTGTGTGTGTATTTATCTAGCAATTGTATGTAGTGCAAACATGGCCCAATGGCTGTCACACCACTTTACATACTGCAAACAGAAGCTTACACAAGACAACCAGAAGGCTTTTTAGGATACACACAGATAGAGCGCACATGTGAGCACACAGTACAACTCCACCAGAATGACCAGGAAGACACAGCAGTTACATTATTTTAAGTAGGGGATAGCACAAATACATCACACTGTGATGATTGGCTAACTCCATGGAGGAAAAACAATCTATGTATAGAGGGACAGGTGTACTATTGAGGTTGTAGAAGGCTGTATGAAGTTAGAAACTGGTACCCACCTCTAGGACAGGGCTGAAATGTCTTGGCTAAAATGACTTTGGGTCAGATGGGATAGAATAGGGAAGAGGGGCGGTATTTCTACAAGCACCATCAGCAGCCAAAAAGTGAGTTGGGAAAGGGAGCACAGCACTGAGTATGCTACATTTGCATAATGTCATCCATCCAATGTCTACCATTTCTGCACGATCCATGGAAAGGAGAGACATCTGTACCCAGTCAAAAGAGGATGACACCGTCAGAGTGTGACCAGGTCCGGGTACTGGCACATTGTGTCCACGGTACTACACAAATATATTGCTCAAGCAGGAAATCTAGCCTGCAACTGGTCACTGGTTTATACACAGCAGTCCCCCACACATGGCACCTTTCAGCATAAACCAGCTTTTAGAATTAGTTAGGAAGTGAGTATAAAAATCAAGGAATGAATTTCAGAAAAAGACAACGACTTGCAAAAAATGGGTATTATCAAAAATGTTACTTTCTGAGCACACACGTATAAACTTGGTCAAGAGAACACAACGTCAAAGCAGTAGTACGTTTCGACTGTTTCACTATAGAAAGTGAGTTAATACATTTTCTAGATGTTTGTAGAAACACAGAAGTCGACTGTCTAAACATCCTGGGCCTCATTTATGAGGCTGTACGTCACTTTTACGCCGCCGGTGCGTCACTTTTTGTGACGCACTAGTGGCATAAAAAATGCGCCTTGTTGCGCCATATTTACAAAGTGACGCATCTAGGTAGATGCGTCACTTTGTAAACCCCTGCGCCACATTACACATGCGCCAGGTATAATGTATGCAAGGGGGGCGTATTGACGCAAGAAAGGGTCGTAGAGGTGACGCAGTGAAATCTATCACTTTTAGGACGCCGTTGCGTCAAAATCTTGCGTCTGCCTCACAGCAGACATAAGACTGATGCAGGCCCTTTCACATGCGGCTTGCCCCATGTGAAAGGACGCATTGCTGGAGTTGCATCACTTTTGTGTCACACTCCAGCAATGCGTCACTTTTGCGCTTAAAGATACGTCAGAAATACTGACGTATCTGTAACTCCTTGCGACATGATGCGTCATACATTAAATATGACGCATCAGCAATGTCGCAAAGAGTGCGCACTGAGAAGTGACGCATCGCTGCTTTCACGCAGCGATGCGTCATTTCTCATAAATGAGGCCCCCTGGCACCATGGACTTAGTCAATGTAGCAATGGAATCAGAACTAGTTGTACTACACATATTGCACAATTCACTGAGGAATATTTGAGTAAGATGTGTTTCTGGTAATGAGTAATCCCAAGAGACATTACAGGTATACTCAGTGGTACCCCGAACCCTCTTTTATTAAAGAACTACTCTTTGGAGAACATTAAAGCATGAGGGGTACATTTTAAATATTTATTTAAAATCAGAATCTGTCTAGTGTATACTATTTGAAATGATAACAACACTAAAGACAAATAAAAGGGCAACAGCAACGTTCACCATAAGCGTAAATAAGAGAATCCACTCTAACATGGTCGGGGTCATGGGTTTATAGCAATCCTACCCTCATTCCACTGTTTCCAAGCATGAATCTAATTCTAGCACAGCAAGAAAAAACAAAAAAAGTATTTTGATTTTCAGAGATTGTACGCACCCGCATATATGTTTGAACAATAGCTCTTACGTTCAATGCAGTCTCAAGGGTTGCCTTTCTTGTCTCAAGAAGCCAGATGCACTGATGAGTCAGCTAGCGAGGGTTAAATGCCTCCTGTCCTGGTGGCCTTCACTTGGGATCAGAGACTTGATTCTGTACAGCCTGTCCTAGTGTTATCTGTTGTGAAGATTCATTCCCCTCAATTCTTCACCCTTTGTCCTTGAATTTTTTAACATTGCTGTTAGAAACTTTTAGCAAAAGCAATTAACAGGAAGCGGCCAAATGCCCTTACAATTATTTTTGTTCTATGATAAAGTGTTCTTTTGAAATGCAACAGTAAACAAAGCACATAGTTGTCAACCCTATAGAAACCCTTAGAAATCAATAATGAGCTAATGTGATCTAAAGCAATAATCAAAATTCAAAGTAAATACTGTAAATATGTTCATGAAGGTGCGTCATATTAATCACACACATTTAGCATTTTACCAATCTTATCCTGCATATTCACTTTTTGATTAATTGACTTTCACATGTAACTCGAGCAGGGGAATACCTGGAATAGAAAAGACTTAATATTCATAACAGAAAGAGGGATTGGGGCAGGAGAATATGGTGTAACCTGAAGTCCAGCGAAAGCCGCAACGCTGATGTGACAGCAGCTCTGCGGAGCAGGACTCACGCTGCAATTTACACAGCCGGTGTGCAGTGGGTGTCACTGAAGCCCCAGGGATGGGGCCATTCCTCAATAAAGTCCTCCCATTCACAAACCTCCTCCTTAAGCAATGCATAAATTATTACACAAAGGATGACAGCTGTCTAAATCTACACAAATTGTAGACAGGATGACAGCAGTCTAAATCTGCTCAAATTACACAAAGGATGACAGCTGTCTAAATCTACACACATTGTAGACAGGATGACAGCAGTCTAAATCTGCCCACCCAACGTTTGCCAGAATCCAAGCACATCACCAATGAGCACAGCAACAAATACGACAGGGTGTGTCCACTGTGTGAAATTCTGCATTTTACATGTTTAAATGTTGGTTGGGTCAAAATAAATAGCTGTATGCCATAAGAGCAGCTCTCTAAAACTTCAATATACACTTAATGAGAAATCCTAATGTCTCTTTAGAACCAAAGCTACCATGCTACACCTGTAAGCCCTTCTGTAAAGTGTAAGCCCACACCAGTGTACACAGTGAAGGACACATTTGTGTACACAACCCTTGCTTGAATCCTCTTTAAGCTCACATCACCTTCAGAAATATGTATGGCATCTACACTGGGCAGTAATAACATATCATTAACACTGCAACTTAGATGAACGTTGGCATAGCAACATACACACAGAGATACCAAGACCAACTACCTAACAACCACAAAGAAGCATGTAATGCACTAAGACAAATGTAGTGGGGATCAACTGCAAGAACAGATAATTTCATATCTAGTAGATCTCCAACTAGTGAAATCTGCACTCTTTATTTTGAATCGTGGCAGGGTAGCATGGAGGTCAAAAACGTCACTATATCGACTCCTTTTCGAGAGCTCTCCGTTTCCATATTCTCCTACTGTTTTTTAGTCGGTCTTGGGAATTGCCCTGTGCATGGTGCTCAATAGTGCCCTTGAAACCAGAGACAATATCCCTGATGCCTCTTGCAAATGGAAGGAGAAAACTATCCTTCCACAACTAACCCCATCATGGTTCCACCACCTGGATATTTCCAACTCATTGCCCTTTCTTCCTTACATCACTGGACAATCTATACCCAGACCAGGCCTTTGCTCTTTACTGTTCTTCCTCAGTGCAATGCTAGGCTTCTATTCCTGATTTTGCTATTGTCCCAAGCCGCTATTGATGCAACTTCACCACCACCCTGGTATGCACTGCAATCTACGGCTGGACCGGCCACTATGCTGCCTTCCATCTTTGTTCCATCTTCTCTCACTGTTTCCCACCTGGCTGAAGTCCCACAGGAATGAGGAAGTGCACATTCCATCTCTCTCATTGGCCTCTTTCTTGGCTCTGGTACTCACACTTTACCCACTCGAATATAGGGTGACCCTGTGTTACTTCTGCTGAAATCAACGCAAGTTGACCACTCTAAAAATATGGAGTGATCCTGGTTTCGTTTCTTTTTTTTTGTTTAAGAAATTTTTATTTAGCATTAAAAAATGATACAAGAAACATGTCATGAAAACTTAGGAAATAGTACATATAAGTGTAATAATAATTAAAAGACATCAATCTACAGAAATTTATATAGAGAAAAGAAAGGTATGAAAAGATAGAAAGGAGAAAGAAGAAAGGAAAGAATTAGAAAGGAGAAAAGAAAGGGAAGAAAGCAGAGGACAGGGAAAGAAGAGAAGGGAGAGAGAGGAAAAAAAAAAAGGAAGAAATATTAAGGGATCATGAGGGACAAGGAGCACGCGGTAAGAAAGGAGGATTGGAGGAAAGATACGAAGTAAAGGGAAGCCATAATAAGTCAGATTTAACTTTCAAAGGGATAGAGGTAGAAGAGGCAATAGAAATTCTATGTTCGTCACATATATAATTCCACCATGTGTGGACTGAGATTTTAGAATTATCTTTCCAACACGATAAAATAACTTTAAATGCAAGTGCAAGAAAAAGGTCTAACAACTTAGCAGAAGAAGGTGTACTAATATCAATATCATCAGCTAAAGAGCCTAAAAATATGTGTGTAAAAGACAACTGTGAAGAAAGAGATAACATTTTCATACATATACTCCAAACATCAGTCCAAAAAGATAAAACTGGGGAACAATAGTAAAGTTGGTGTAGTAGAGTACCAGGATCTTTAGAACAGGACCAACATAGAGGAGAGGAGGTTGGAGAAAACTTATGTATAGTGACCGGTGTAATAACAACTCTGTGGTAAATAAAAAGTAAGGATTGGGTAATGCGTGCAGCAACAGAAACTTTGAAGAGTCGAGACCATATATGATCCCATAATGTAGTATCAAAAGTGACATCCAAATCAGTTTCCCAAGCAGTCTCCACTGTAGACTTTGATCGAACAGAACAATTAGATAATAAAAGTGAATATACAAGAGCAGCTTTAGGTATTTGAGTAGAAAAAAGAGGGTAAAGTGGAGTGACAGGAGTGAAAGAAGAAAAAGAATCAGAGGAAGAGGATAACGAAGTTAAATGAGACTGAATAGCAGAGACTATAATAGAATATTCAGTAAGAAAAGAGGAGGGTAAGTTAAACTTATTTTGTAGCTCCACAAAAGAAAGAAGGGTAGAATCAAGAAAAAATTGATGTACAAACATTATATCCTTTTCCTTCCAGTGTTTAAAATAAAATGATTTACCTTTATATCTAAGAAATTTGTTGTACCAAACTACAGATGATAGAAAACATTGAAGAGGGGAAAGGGAAGAGGAAAAAATAGTTTGCAGGGTAGATTGGCAATATTTCAAAATAGGATATTTGGATATAAAGGTACAGTTTGACATGAAAGGAACATGTTTAAATGAGAAATCTTTTAAAAAAGAGCGTTCCAGGAGCACCCACTTAGGGACAGGAGTATCAAGGAAATCATATGCCAAGGAGAAGGATTGCTTGATAAGAAAGGCAGAATGATAGGAGCCAAAATCAGGGAAACGAACACCACCTTCATTCTTAGGACGAACCAACTTATGCAATCCAATACGGGGATGTTTATTATTCCATAAAAATTTTGTGCAAATTGAGTTGATACGGGAAAAATAGGATTTGGGGATTTTGAAGGGGAGCATAGAGACTGTATATAAAACATGAGGGGTAATCATCATTTTGATGGTATCTAGTCTGCCCCACCAAGAAAGAAATAAGGGAGACCAAATCTGCAAAAGGGATTGAATTTTCTTAATTAATGAATCAAATGTTATTTTAAGGGTATCTTTTAGAGAGGAAGAAAACCAGATGCCGAGGTACTCAATTTTAGAAGGACACCATGCAAAATCGGTATTGTTAAACATATATTGAAAACATAAAGAGTTCTGTTTTGGATAAATTGAGCTTATAACCTGATATTGAGGAATATAAGTGAACTTCATCCAAAAAGGGAGGGAGGGAAGATTCTGGATTAGACATGTAAATGAGGACATCATCAGCATACGCTGAGAGTTTAGTTTCGACAGAGGAGAATTTTAAACCAGTGATATGGGGGTTAGAACGAATACGCTGTAAAAAGGGTTCAAGGCATAGGATAAATAATAAAGGAGAAAGGGGACAGCCTTGTCTTGTGCCTCTTGTTAAAGAAAAAAATCTGGAAAATTGATTATTCACAAAAATACTGGCACGAGGGGAGGAATAAAGGAGTTTGACTAATGCTATAAACTTTGGTCCAAAACCAAACCAAGTAAGGGTCCGAAACATGTACTGCCAATTAATACGATCAAAAGCTTTTTCAGCATCTAGGGAAAGGGCTGCTAATGGTGTTTTGACATTTTTGCTGTGAGAGAGGACATTGGAAAAAAGACGGGCATTATCCGCAGCAAGTCTGCCCTTAACAAACCCCACCTGGTCTGTGTTGATTAGGCGAGGGATAATGGAATCAAGGCGAGAGGCAAGGATTTTAGCAAAAATTTTACAGTCATAATTAATTAAGGAAATGGGGCGGAAATTCTTACATTGGGAATGATCCTTATCGGGTTTCGGGATGATGACAATGAGGGCATCCAAGAATGACCCAGAGGCCTTAGCTTCAAAAATAAAAGAATTAAATATTTGAAGGAGTTTGGGAGCAAAAAACGAATGAAAGGAGGAGTAAAATTCAATTGGCAGGCCGTCAGGGCCAGGGGCTTTTGATTTCTTAAGGGAATGAATAGCTGAGGTAATCTCTTGGAGGGTAATTTCACGTTCTAGGTGTGAGAAGTCAACAGGAAGGTCTGGGGGGGAGGGAAGGCCGTCAAAAAAAGTCGTTAAGTTAGCATCAGAAGGGTGAGTATCATCGGTGTAAAGGGCTTGATAGTAGTTGTGAAAAACTTCAGCAATGTCTTCATCGGAGGTGACCAGCTTGTTAAGTGTGTCATTAAAAATTGGACCTACAGCTTTGCGTTCAGATTTGATTTTTAAGTAATTGGCCAACATTTTACCTGCTTTGTTCTGACCCCCATGATATTTAGATTTTATTTTAAGGAGGGTATGACAAGCTTCATTAGTTATAATTTTATTAAGAGCTGTTTTGGCATGGATCAAGTCCTTAAGTGCAGATGGGGATTTGGAGGAGAAATAAGTATGTTCAAGTGTTTTAATGTGTTTAAGTTGATCCTCATACTTTTGTTTGTTAAGCTTCTTTTTGGAAGAAACATAGGAAATCGTAAAAGCACGAAAAGAAGCTTTAAAAGCATCCCAAGTGTTGGGAATGGAAGTATCAACAGGGTCATTGAAGGAAAAATATTCGTTAAAAAACTCAGTACATTTTTTCATAAAAATGGCATCAGGTAAAAGAAAAGAGTTAAATTTCCAACGACTAAAGTTAGAGGGACTAATGGATAGATCTAGGGTAGTATAGACCGGGGCATGGTCAGAAATAAAAATAGAGCCAATAACAGATTTTTGAAGGGAGGGAAGAAGAGACTTACTAATCATAATATAATCAATTCTTGAACGTGTATGATGGACACTAGAAAAAAAAGTATATTCCAGTAAATCAGGATTACACACTTTCCACGAGTCATACAAAGGTCGAGAGGCAATGGCAGATTGGAAAGCCTTATGGGTTTTATCAGGTTGAAATTTACTCGAGGACAAACGATCTGAAAAAGGGTCCAACCACTGGTTAAAATCACCAGCAACGATGAAATTAGGACAATCAATGGATGCAATAAGCAATTTAATGTCTTTCCAAAATTTGGGATCTGGACGAACAGGGCCATAAATATTCAATAAGACCATCGTCTTGTTGTGAATAACAACCTTTGCCATTGCCCATCGACCTTCATCATCATTTTGAGAGGAGATAATTTGTGCATTTAAAGCCTTATGAAATAATATAGCAACCCCTCCCTTTTTGTTGACCGCAGGAGAAAACACAACCTGACCCACCCATTGTCTCTTTAATGTAAGAGAATCAATGTCCGAGCAATGAGTTTCTTGAAGAAAGACAACCTGTGAATGAAATTTGGTTAAATGAGACAATACCTTCTGACGCTTGACAGGATGACCAAGACCACGAACATTCCAAGAAACAAAATTACACATGTCGGAAGGAGGGAGGAATGGGCGAAGAGTGGAGGCAACACACAGCAGGGAGATCACTATATAGGGGGAGACAAAAAATAACGGTTAAACATTTGAGTGGAAGATCGCTCATTTCGAGAAGAGAAAGAGAAATGAAATAGCATGGAAGGAAGAAACGGAGAAGTGAATAAAACAGCAGAGGTAGCTTGGGAAGAAGGAAGCAAGGAAAGAAAAAGAAGAGAAAGAAAGAGGGAAGAGACATAAAGAAGAAGAGAGAATTAGAAAACAGGTCAAGGCACAAAGGCTTGATCTGAAAGGAGAACAGTAACCAAAACGTATGGGACGCGGGTACACCGGAGAGAGGACATGACCCACGAGCAAACCATATACGGACATATTAGAAAGGATAAACACAAGGATGTGAGAAGAGAATGTAGAACAAAGTAGAAGGGGGAGATAAGGTAAGAGGAGATATATAGAGATTGAAGCAGTAACGTTAGAAGAGAAAGAACATTAAAAGACGAAAGGGCATTAGCTGGCAGTTTCCATGGTGGACGGTGTGATACTCATCAAGTAGTCTCGAAGTTTCTGGGGATCATCATACGACTTGGTACGCCCATTGTGTGTAATCTTGCAGAAACAGGGATGAAGAATTCCATACTGAATGTTGAGTTGTCTCATCGTGGGACGAAGGTTCAGGAATTCCTTACGTCGAGCATTGGTAGCAGAAGAGAGGTCTTGGGAAATGAAGATGTTGTGTCCAGACCACTGGAGACGACGTTTGGCCCTGGCAGCTTTTAGAACAGCCATGAGTTCTGTGAACTCCAAGAATAACATGATGATTCCACGTGGTTTGGTTGCGTTGGAATTGATACGGCCAAGACGATGCGCTCTCTGGATGTTGAGAGGATGAGTCGATGGGGAGAGTTCCAAAACCACCTGAAGAAGTTTCCGAATAAAAGAGACCATGTCGGACCCCTCCAAATTTTCCGGAACACCATAAACGCGTAGGTTGTTGCGTCTATTTCTATTTTCCAAATCTTCGGTGTGCAATTTGAGTTTGTGTATTTCTTGTTCCAAAAGTGGAATCCGGGTTGAGAGATCTTGGACATTGCTGACACGTTGTTCTAAGTTCAAAACCTTATTTTCCATGACCACCCAGCGCTCCTCGATCTGCTGAAGCTTAGCGTTGGAAGCAGTCATAAACGGTTGAAGACCACGTACCTCCTCAAGGATTGAATCCAGAACAGGGTTGGTCGAAGAGTTAATAGGGGAGGGTGGGTCATTCTTTTGTCGTTTAGGTTTTGTTCCTGTTTGCAATAACTTCGGCGAAGTAGAGACATTTGCCATGATGCTGGTTGAAGAAAGGAAGCTATGTCCAATAATGCTGTTGAGTATGAGATATAGTATGGACGCCCAAATGTGATAGGGGCACACCTTGTGGCAAAAAAGAGGGCACTGAGACACACTATTTATCAGTGTGCGAATCAATAAGCAGCCACACGAGGGCAAACAAGGGGCATCCACTAACTCATAGGCGTGACATTGTGACGAACCGACATGGCATTATGGAATGTTAGATTAAATGAAGAGAGCACCAAGACATTCACAATGAAGCGTAGACAGTGCATTAAAGTATTGGAGGAGACCGGTGGTCATTAGAGGACAGAAGAACAAGAAACTTGTAGTGACGACGCTGAGGTATTCATAACATTCCTTGAGCAAAGCAATAGTAGAAGGTTAGGCATCCAGAGGCACAAAATGGCGGACGTTTCACCTCAGAGAAAAGGTTGCGCATGTAAGATGGAAAGCGGCAGTAGCGTCAAAAGTGAAAAATAGTCCACAGCAGCTCATGAATGACTCAGGATCAGAAGCAGTAACATTGCCAAACTAGCGCCAGAGCGAAGAAAGAAAGAGCAGGAACAGCGCAGAAAAAACACACGAACCGGCGGCATACAAAATGGCGGCCGTTCGTGATACGAAGTGGAGAGATAGTTACCAACACAAATTGTCCTTGAAAATGCGCTCTTTTCGGTCGGCAAAGTGCTGCATTGTGGAGTCCCCACCTTCCGACACTGATATCTGGCAAAAAAAACCGTCCGAAGGGCGGTTTTGACGATTTCTCACGGCATCCGCGGATTGTCCGAAGCGGAGCTCACGGGAGAGACGTCCTCTATCTCCGGCGCGCAAGCCACGCCCCCCTGGTTTCGTTTCTGTCTCTCTTCGAAAGCATCGCATAAAGCTGTAATGAAGAACAGCTTCCAATAATTGTGTGCTAAATGTTGACTCCTTGGTTGTATTAGGAACTGGTATGGGAGAAGACCACGTACCCTACTCTGCTGCCAGGACACGACTATCATGATATGGAGGGCATTTTTAGAGATGACCATATTTAACTCATCCTGGACTATTCTGGTACAATTCAATACCCTGGTCATTTAAATAATCTGCAACAATGCTCTGTGGAGATGGGAACATAACTGCTCATTAATTTCAAAAGTGTACCGTGAACATGCATGTAATCCTTATTATAATGCGCCAATTTATACCAGGGTTCATTCCCAGATGTTCTAATCAGGTCAAATGAAGGGTGGCGCATTTTCTAGGTAATTATGTATGCCCAACAGCCTACTGTACACCTTTGTGAATGATACCTAAGACTGGATCGAGTCTCCATCCCTTACCCTTAGCCTTGTTTCACAAAATTCTTTTGAAAGTAGAAGTATGAAAAGCAGTATCACCTGTTCCGCTCATCAATGCCGAGAACTTTGATGTCTGCAGTAGAAAAAAAGAAAGTCAGATGACTCCCTTAGGAAACATCAGGTACCAAAATATAAATGATCGAGTGGCTGTGACATGAAAGGCAGATCTGCAGCACGGTGGGTTAAAGCACCACAGTTGCAATGAGTGCTTCTTGAAGGTCACATCTTTGAGTCCTAGCAGAAAGGACACCCTGTTTAATCCCAATAGTGGCAATGAAATGAGTACCATTGAAGTATGTAATAGTAATACCTGTGGATTATATCTTGACTATGGCTATTGGTGTTTGTGTTAGTTATTGTTGATTGATTGGCAGTCATTGACTTGCAATAAATCCGACACCAGTACCAAGTGCCCAGTGTGCATCCATACTGTGTGTTGACATTAACCTTTCTGCAAGTTGTTCTGCCTCTGACTGTCATAGAAGCAGTAGGGTTCTTACACTACTCCTCTTCCTCAGGCGTGAATCTTTCAATCCACCTCAATGGAGGTTGCTGCTATTTCCTTTTAAAGCATGTTTTGTAAACGCTTCTATGTTCTGCATAATTCAGACTCCAAAAGTAAAACCCCTGTTGTTCTGGAGCTCTTGGACACTCCAGAAAAGAGAGATCACGGAGGGCCAGCCACGGACAGCCAGAGAGATCTAAAATGGATGTTACAAGATGCGACTGACTACGGCACATCAAATCCCAAGTATATATAGACAGTAAAAGGCTTGTGCAACTACCTCCAGAGCTTGCTGCAATTCCGCTCCACTGGAAACCAGATAAGCAAACTTTGTACAGAAGGGAAGGTGCACCAAATCAAAGTCAATTTACTCCAAATGTATCTGAAAAATATATTTATTGTCGTAGAAAGTAAGAATTGGACATCAGCCAACGCGTTTCGTTCCACAGCTGGAACTTCATCAGGGCTCAATTTAAATTATAATGCAATTGTGAGTTCTACAACATATTTCAATACCCCACAGTCACAGTAACCTTTGTAGCAGATAGTATCCTCAATGACAATTGTAATGCAAATGTAAGTTGTACAACTTTGTTCAGCACCCTACAGTCATGGTAACCTTTTGATAAGATATGTCGGCAGCAATGTTTCCGCGTCTGGAGATTAAAAAAAAATCTTACAATTGCATTATAATTGTCATTGAGCCCTGATGAAGTTCCAGCTGTGGAACGAAACCCGTTGGCTGATATCCAATTCTTAATATCTACGACAATAAAGATATTTTTTGGACACATTTTGAGTAAATTGACTTTGATTTGGTGCACCTTCCCTTCTGTTCAAAGATCTAAAATGGATGTTTGGTCACTGACTGACTCTGACCTACAGATGTCTTAGTCATTCAGCGAAGAGGGCTGACTGTCCCTGTGTGCTACATTGGAACCTCCCTTACAATTCAGTGGGGTCTCAATCATTAATTCATTTATCCATACCAGTGATAGTTCAAGTTCAAGAATTTATTTAGCGCACTACTCACCCAGAGGGTCTCAAGGCGCTTGAGGGAGGGAGGGTGAATTACTTATCGAAAAGCCAGGTTTTTAGCTGATTTCTGAAGGAGAGGTGGTTCTGTGTAAGACGGAGGTGAGTGGGGAGAGAATTCCAGCTTTTGGCCACTAAGTAGGAGAAGGATCTTCCTCCCATGGTGGATCTGTGGATGCGCGGAATTGCTGCGAGGGCTTGATTGGATGATTGTAGTTGGCGGGTGGGTGTGTAGAAGGACAGTCTTGTGTTGAGGCATTCGGGTCCTAGGTCGTAGAGAGCCTTGTGTGCGTGGGTGAGGAGACGGAACGTTATTCTCTTGTTGACGGGGAGCCAGTGGAGGTCTCTCAGGTGACCGGAAATGTGAGCTTGACGGGGGATGTCCAGTATGAGTCTGGCTGAGGCGTTTTGGATGCGTTGGAGTTTTTTCTGTAGTTTGGCAGTGGTTCCGGCGTAAAGGGTATTTCCATAATCCATTCGGCTAGTAACCAGTGCGTGGGTGACTGTCTTTCTTGTTTCAGCGGGGATCCAACAGAAGATTTTTTGAGCATGCGTAGGATGTTGAAGCATGAAGATGAGACGGCGTTGACTTGTCTGGTCATCGAGAGGGAGGAGTCAAGGATGACTCCCAGGTTACGTGCGTGATCTGTAGGTATGGGTGCTGTACCCAGGGCCGGTGGCCACCATGAGTCGTCCCAGGATGAGGGGGATGATCCTAAGATGAGGACTTCTGTTTTGTCTGAGTTTAGTTTTAAATGGCTGTTCTTCATCCATACGACTACTTCTTTCATTCCATCGTGTAGATTGGTTTTGGCGGTGTTTGGGTCTTTGGTGAGGGAGAGGATCAGATGGGTGTCGTCTGCGTAGGAGATGATGTTGAGATTGTGTTGTCGTGCCATGGAAGCGAGGGGACTCATGTAAACGTTGAAGAGGGTGGGACTGAGTGATGATCCTTGTGGTACGCCGCAGATGACTTTGGGGGCCTCTGATTTGAATGGGGGGAGGCAGACTCTCTGGGTTCTCCTGGCGAGGAACGAGATGATCCAGTCCAAAGCTTTTCCTTGTATTCCGACGTTGTTGAGGCGTTGTATGAGGGTGCTATGACAGACTGTGTCGAAGGCGGCGGAGAGGTCGAGTAGGATGAGGGCGACTGTTTCTCCGTTGTCCAGTAGCATTTGGATGTCGTCTGTAGCTGCGATGAGGGCGGTTTCGGTGCTGTGTTTGGCTCGGAAGCCAGACTGTGAGGGGTCGAGGGAATTGTTGGATTCAAGGAAGGCGGCGAGCTGACTATTGACGGCTTTCTCAATGACTTTGGCAGGGAATGGGAGGCGTGAGATGGGGCGGTAGTTCTTAAGTTCTGAGGGGTCTGCTGTGGGTTTCTTCAGAAGTGCGCTGAGTTCGGCATGTTTCCAGTTTTCCGGGAAGGTAGCGGAGTTGAAGGAACAGTTGATGACATCGCGGAGATGGGGTGCGATGACTGAGTCTGCTTTGTTGAAAATGTGGTGGGGACATGGGTCGGTTGGTGAGCCTGAGTGGATGGAGTTCATCAGGCGGATGGTGTCTTTAGTGGTGATGGGGTTCCAGGCGCAAAGGTTGTGAAAGTGCTGTTTTGGTTCGGAGGTGGGTGGAGTGGACTGTTCTTCGTATTGGTTTTCAAAGCTGTTATGTATGTCGGCGATTTTGTTGTGGAAGAAAGAGGATAAAGAGTTGCAGAGGTCTTGAGAGGGAGTGATGTCGTTGGTGCTGGCGGTGGGGTTGGTAAATTCTTTGACGTTGTTGAATAGTTCCTTACTGTTGTGGACGTTGTTGTCGAGTCGATCCTTGAATGCTGATTTCTTGGTGGATCGGATCAATTGGTGGTGTTTGCGTGTGGCGTCCTTGAAGGTGGTTAGGTTGTCAGTGGTTGGGTTTTTTCTCCAGATTTTCTCGAGAGTACGACATAACTTCTTGGATTTCTTAAGGTCATTGTTGAACCAGGGGGCCTTTTTGTTACCTTGTTTCGTCTGGTGGTTTTTCAAAGGTGCTAATTCATCAGCGCTGTGGGTGATCCATTGTGTGAGTTTGGTGGCAGCATGGTTTGGGTCCGATGATATGGCAGGGGGGTTTTGGTTAAGCGATGTGAAGAGTTGGTTGGTGGTGATTTTGCTCCAGTTTCTTCGAGGAATAGGTTATGGGGGGTTGTGGGTTGTGGTCTTTTTGTAGCTGAAGTGAACGCAGCTGTGGTCAGTCCAGTGGAGAGCTGTGGTGTGATCGAAGGAGATGTGTTTGCTGGAGGTGAAGATAGGGTCGAGCGTGTGTCCAGCAAGGTGGGTGGGGGTGTCAACAAGTTGTTGGAGTCCGAGATTGGCCAGGTTGTCCAGAAGGGTGGTGGTGTTGCTGTCGTTTTTCTTTTCCAGGTGGAAGTTGAGGTCTCTCAGTAGAATGTAGTTCTCGGAGGTGAGGGCATGTGGGCTGATGAAGTCAGTGATGTCTTCGCTAAATTGTGTGCGGGTTACTGGTGGTCTGTAGATGAGGGTGCCTCTAAGTGTGGTCCTGGGGTCGGTGTGGATCTGGAAGTGAAGGTGTTCGGCGGTCGGGAGGTTATCGTCGGAGCTGGTCGTGATTCGGATGGTGTTCTTATGGATGATGGCGATGCCTCCTCCTGTTTGGTTGGTGCAGTTTTCGGATGATCTTGTAAGCGTCCGGGATGGCTATAGTGATGTCGGGGGCTGATGATGCGTTCATCCAGGTTTCTGTAAGGAAGGCGACGTCCGGCGATGTGGTGTCGAGTAGGTCCCAGAGTTCAGTGGCGTGCTGTGGACCGAGCGGGTGTTCAGCAGGATGCACTTCAGGTGGTTAGAGTGGGAGTTGTGTTTGGAGTTTGTGGATTTGGTGTGGGTCCTAACGCAGGCAAATTTGCAGGAGTGGCAGGCGAAGGGTCCATGGGTGTGTCCAGGGGCAGCTTCGCAGCATTGTGGTTTGCGTCCGGGGTTAAGGGCAAAGAGGGTAGCGGCATCATACGTAATGCGGGACGAGTGGGTTTTGCGGGGGCCAGGGGGTCTGGCGCTGGGCGCGGTCCAGGCGCGGACGGGCGTAGGCGGGCTTACCTTTGGCGCACCTTCGGCGCGCATGGGGCGCGGCCGCAGTGCGTGAACGCTGCATGCAAAGGCATCTGTCATATGTAGATAGTGGAGGGGTGAGGGAGGAGCAGCTGGGAGGCGGGAGCGGGTGGAGAGGGCGGGCTCCGAGGCACAACAACAACAAAATGCAGCTGAAGCGAAACCGGAACCGCTTGGAGAAACAATACAAATAACGCTGTGGGCAGAGAGGCACTATCGCAATAAGGCAGTAGTATTTTATACAATCTGGCAATGTGAGCGCTAGGCAGGGCAAAGCGGGCAATTGACACAAAGGCAGGATAATACAGTGAAGCAATGCGAGCAGGCACAGTACAATTCAGGGCAGCAGAGCAGCACAACGATACCCAGGCAGCAGAGCAGCACAGCGATAGCCAGGCAGCAGAGCAGCACAACGATACCCAGACAGCAGAGCAGCACAGCGATAGCCAGGCAGCATAGCAGCACAGCGATACCCATGTGAGACCAGGGGCCGTGGGGAGCGACCGCTTCTGACGGAGTCAGGACGGTCGCAGCGCTTCAATCGACGGGGTGAGCCTTGGCAGTCAGTGGGAGGGAGGAGCAGCTGGGAGGCGGGAGCGGGGTGGAGAGGGCGGGCTCCGAGGCACAACAACAACAAAATGGCAGCTGAAGCGAAACCGGAACCGGTTGGGGAAACAATACAAATAACGCTGTGGGCAGAGAGGCACTATCGCAATAAGGCAGTAGTATTTTATTCAATCTGGCAATGCGAGCGCTAGGCAGGGCAAAGCGGGCAATTGACACAAAGGCAGGATAATACAGTGAAGCAATGCGAGCAGGCACAGTACAATTCGAGGCAGCAGAGCAGCACAACGATACCCAGGCAGCAGAGCAGCACAGCGATAGCCAGGCAGCAGAGCAGCACAACGATACCCAGACAGCAGAGCAGCACAGCGATAGCCAGGCAGCATAGCAGCACAGCGATACCCATGTGAGACCAGGGGCCGTGGGGAGCGACCGCTTCTGACGGAGTCAGGACGGTCGCAGCGCTTCAATCGACGGGGTGAGCCTTGGCAGTCAGTGGGAGGGAGGAGCAGCTGGGAGGCGGGAGCGGGGTGGAGAGGGCGGGCTCCGAGGCACAACAACAACAAAATGGCAGCTGAAGCGAAACCGGAACCGGTTGGGGAAACAATACAAATAACGCTGTGGGCAGAGAGGCACTATCGCAATAAGGCAGTAGTATTTTATTCAATCTGGCAATGCGAGCGCTAGGCAGGGCAAAGCGGGCAATTGACACAAAGGCAGGATAATACAGTGAAGCAATGCGAGCAGGCACAGTACAATTCGAGGCAGCAGAGCAGCACAACGATACCCAGGCAGCAGAGCAGCACAGCGATAGCCAGGCAGCAGAGCAGCACAACGATACCCAGACAGCAGAGCAGCACAGCGATAGCCAGGCAGCATAGCAGCACAGCGATACCCATGTGAGACCAGGGGCCGTGGGGAGCGACCGCTTCTGACGGAGTCAGGACGGTCGCAGCGCTTCAATCGACGGGGTGAGCCTTGGCAGTCAGTGGGAGGGAGGAGCAGCTGGGAGGCGGGAGCGGGGTGGAGAGGGCGGGCTCCGAGGCACAACAACAACAAAATGGCAGCTGAAGCGAAACCGGAACCGGTTGGGGAAACAATACAAATAACGCTGTGGGCAGAGAGGCACTATCGCAATAAGGCAGTAGTATTTTATTCAATCTGGCAATGCGAGCGCTAGGCAGGGCAAAGCGGGCAATTGACACAAAGGCAGGATAATACAGTGAAGCAATGCGAGCAGGCACAGTACAATTCGAGGCAGCAGAGCAGCACAACGATACCCAGGCAGCAGAGCAGCACAGCGATAGCCAGGCAGCAGAGCAGCACAACGATACCCAGACAGCAGAGCAGCACAGCGATAGCCAGGCAGCATAGCAGCACAGCGATACCCATGTTAGACCAGGGGCCGTGGGGAGCGACCGCTTCTGACGGAGTCAGGACGGTCGCAGCGCTTCAATCGACGGGGTGAGCCTTGGCAGTCAGTGGGAGGGAGGAGCAGCTGGGAGGCGGGAGCGGGGTGGGGAGGGCGGGCTCCGAGGCACAACAACAACAAAATGGCAGCTGAAGCGAAACCGGAACCGGTTGGGGAAACAAAACAAATAACGCTGTGGGCAGAGAGGCACTATCGCAATAAGGCAGTAGTATTTTATTCAAACTGCCAATGCGAGCGCTAGGCAGGGCAAAGCGGGCAATTGACACAAAGGCAGGATAATACAGTGAAGCAATGCGAGCAGGCACAGTACAATTCGAGGCAGCAGAGCAGCACAACGATACCCAGGCAGCAGAGCAGCACAGCGATAGCCAGGTAGCAGAGCAGCACAACGATACCCTGGCAGCAGAGCAGCACAGCGATAGCCAGGCAGCATAGCAGCACAGCGATACCCATGTGAGACCAGGGGCCGTGGGGAGCGACCGCTTCTGGCGGAGTCAGGACGGTCGCAGCGCTTCAATCGACGGGGTGAGCCTTGGCAGTCAGTGGGAGGGAGGAGCAGCTGGGAGGCGGGAGCGGGGTGGAGAGGGCGGGCTCCGAGGCACAACAACAACAAAATGGCAGCTGAAGCGAAACCGGAACCGGTTGGGGAAACAATACAAATAACGCTGTGGGCAGAGAGGCACTATCGCAATAAGGCAGTAGTATTTTATTCAATCTGGCAATGCGAGCGCTAGGCAGGGCAAAGCGGGCAATTGACACAAAGGCAGGATAATACAGTGAAGCAATGCGAGCAGGCACAGTACAATTCAGGGCAGCAGAGCAGCACAACGATACCCAGGCAGCAGAGCAGCACAGCGATAGCCAGGCAGCAGAGCAGCACAACGATACCCAGACAGCAGAGCAGCACAGCGATAGCCAGGCAGCATAGCAGCACAGCGATACCCATGTGAGACCAGGGGCCGTGGGGAGCGACCGCTTCTGACGGAGTCAGGACGGTCGCAGCACTTCAATCGACGGGGTGAGCCTTGGCAGTCAGTGGGAGGGAGGAGCAGCTGGGAGGCGGGAGCGGGGTGGAGAGGGCGGGCTCCGAGGCACAACAACAACAAAATGGCAGCTGAAGCGAAACCGGAACCGGTTGGGGAAACAAAACAAATAACGCTGTGGGCAGAGAGGCACTATCGCAATAAGGCAGTAGTATTTTATTCAAACTGCCAATGCGAGCGCTAGGCAGGGCAAAGCGGGCAATTGACACAAAGGCAGGATAATACAGTGAAGCAATGCGAGCAGGCACAGTACAATTCGAGGCAGCAGAGCAGCACAACGATACCCAGGCAGCAGAGCAGCACAGCGATAGCCAGGCAGCAGAGCAGCACAACGATACCCAGGCAGCAGAGCAGCACAGCGATAGCCAGGCAGCAGAGCAGCACAACGATACCCTGGCAGCAGAGCAGCACAGCGATAGCCAGGCAGCAGAGCAGCACAGCGATAGCCAGGCAGCAGAGCAGCACAGCGATACCCACGTGAGACCAGGGGCCGTGGGGGGCGACCGCTTCTAACGGAGTCAGGACGGTCACATTATTACGTCGTAGAGGAGAAAAATCGATATGTAAATGATCGTAGTAATGATATTTCAAACCAAGATGTAGTCTTATATTCAACACCCAAATCGCTTGCAAACAGCATATTGAGAAACATTTCTGTACGTGAATAACTGACCTCCCACAGTTCAACTGGTCCTCACTCACTTGCTGCATCACTGTTTTCAAACACATGTACACAACTTGAGTGTCACTCATTTCTCATCAACCAGTTTCATCCATTTGAATGAAGTCTCATCGTGTCTCACACTAATAGCCTCAAGGACTTCAATGGAGCCTCACCTCATTCACCAGATCGCTGGCTACACAGAAGTGTATGGAGTTTCACTCATTCATCACATCACTGGCCTCTTACATGTCTATAGGCTCTCACTCATTCATCCCATCACTGGCCTCTTACATGTGTATAGGATGTCACTCATTCATCCCATCACTGGCCTCTTACATGTGTATAGGATCTCACTCATTCATCTCATCACTGGCCTCTTACATGTCTATAGGATCTCACTCATTCATCCCATCACTGGCCTCTTACATGTGTATAGGATCTCACTCATTCATCTTGAATGTCTGACATAATATCGACAGACAGAATATCTACATACAAAAATATCGACACAAAAATATCGAAATCAAAAATATCGGAGTCATATCTTCATAAAGGTAAGTACAAAAATATCGAAAAATTAATATCGTAGTACAAAAATATCGAAATTAAAAATATCGTTTTTTAAATGTATTAATAATAATGTAAAAATAATTTTAAAATACATATAATTTTACAAATATTAAATAAAAATATGAAAACATAATAAAAAAATTAAAACGAATACATATACATTTAAAATAAATTAAAAACTTAATAATTTAATGTAATTTTATTTTTTTTAATTTCATTTAATTGATTTAATTTAAATTTATTTTATTTTTACCCTGTACGACTGTACCCCAAAAACCCAAAACTGACCCTGAACCCCAAAAATACCCCTTTACCCAAAAACCCCAAACTGACCCTGATCCCTAAAAATACCCCTTTACCCAAAAACTGAAAACTGACCCTGAACCCTAAAAATACCCCTTTACCCAAAAACCCAAAACTGACCCTGAACCCTAAAAATACCCCTTTACCCAAAAACTGAAAACTGACCCTGAACCCTAAAAATACCCCTTTACCCAAAAACTGAAAACTGACCCTGAACCCAAAAAATACCCCTTTACCCAAAAACTGAAAACTGACCCTGAACCCTAAAAATACCCCTTTACCCAAAAACTGAAAACTGACCCTGAACCCTAAAAATACCCCTTTACCCAAAAACTGAAAACTGACCCTGAACCCTAAAAATACTCCTTTACCCAAAATTAATTAATATTATTTATTACCAATTAATTATTAATTAACAATAACAATAAAGTAAATATATTAGCACATTAGCTGTAATAAATTAAATTTAATAATTAATATTATTTTTTCCCAATTAATTAATTAACAATAACAAAAAATTATATATAACAAAAATTACTCTAATTAATATAATTAACTAATTAATATTAATTAATTACCAATTAATTATTAATTAAAAAGATGTACAAAATTATATTAATTAATTAACTAATTAATATTAATTTATTACCAATTCATTATTAATTAAAAATATTTACAAACATATATTAATTAATTAATTATTATTAAATTACTTCCCACCCTATTCCCCTATAAACCCACAACCCGCTCTGATACTAAAACGCAAAATGTAAACAAATTTACAAATTTTCAAACATACATTACAAAACATGTTTAACAAACATATAAACAACATAATAAAATACATAACACTAACAAAAAATTTCGATATTAGTAAAATTCGATATTAGTAACATACATACCTTAAAAAAACGATATTCTGTCTGTCGATATTTTGGACATTGATATTCTGTACTGTCGAAATTAAAACATCGATATTATTGTATATCGATAATTTAATTTCGATATTTTGTCTGCCTATCATTCATCTCATCACTGGCCTCTTACATGTCTATAGGATCTCACTCATTCTTCACATCACTGGCCTCTTATATGTCTATAGGATCTCACTCATTCATCTCATCACTGGCCTCTTACATGTCTATATGATCTCATTCATTCTTCACATCACTGGCCTCTTACATGTCTATAAGATCTCACTCATTCATCTCATCACTGGCCTCTTACATGTCTATAGGATCTCACTCATTCTTCACATCACTGGCCTCTTACATGTCTATAGGATCTCACCCATTCTTCACATCACTGGCCTCGTACATGTCTATAGGATCTCACTCATTCAGCCCATCACCATCACTGCATTCTTACATGTCCAGAGGATCACACTCATTCATCCTATTACTGGCTTCTTACATGTCCAGAGAATCACACTCATTCATCCCATCACTGTCCTCTTGCATGCCAATATGATCTCACTCATTCATCTCATCACTGGCCTCTTACATGTCTATAGGATCTCACTCATTCATCTCATCACTGGCTTCTTACATGTCCAGAGGATCACACTCATTCATCTCATCACTGGCTTCTTACATGTCCAGAGGATCTCACTCATTCATCCCATCACTGGCCTCTTGCATGCCATTATGATCTCACTCATTCATCCTATTACTGGCTTCTTGCATGTTTATAGGATCTCACTCATTCATCTCATCACTGGCTTCTTACATGTCAAGATATCACACTCATTCATCACATCACTGGTTTCTTTCTTACATGTCAAGAGGATCACACTCATTCATCATCTCATCACTGGCCTCGTGCATGTCTATAGGATCTCACTCATTCAGCTCATCACCATCACTGGCTTCTTACATGTCCAGACGATCTCACTCATTCATCTCATCACTGGCCTCTTACATGTCTTTAAAATCTCACTCATTCATCCCATTACTGGCCTCTTACATGTCTATAGGATCTCACTCATTCTTTAAATCACTGGCCTCGTACATGTCTATAGGATCCCACTCATTCAGCCCTTCACCATCACTGGCTTCTTACATGTCCAGAGGATCTCACTCATTCATCCCATCACTGGCCTCTTGCATGCCAATATGATCTCACTCATTCATCCTATTACTGGCTTCTTACATGTCTATAGGATCTCACTCATTCATCTCATCACTGGCTTCTTACATGTCAAGAGGATCACACTCATTCTTCACATCACTGGCCTCGTACATGTCTATAGGATCTCACTCATTCAGCTCTTCACCATCACTGGCTTCTTACATTTCCAGAGGATCTCACTCATTCATCTCATCACTGGCCTCTTACACGTCTATAGGATCTCACTCATTTATCCCATCACTGACCTCTTACATGTCTGTAGGATCTCACTCATTCAGCCCTTCACCATCACTGGCTTCTTACATGTCCAGAGGATCACACTCATTCATCACATCACTGGCTTCTTACATGTCAAGAGGATCACACTCATTCATCTCATCACTGGCCTCGTACATGTCTTTAGGATCACACTCATTCAGCTCTTCACCATCACTGGCTTCTTACATGTCCAGAGGATCTCACTCATACATCTCATCACTGGCCTCTTACATGTCTATAGGATCTCACTCATTCATCCGATCACTGGCCTCTTACATGTCTATAGGATCTCACTCATTCTTTAAATCACTGGCCTCGTACATGTCTATAGGATCTCACTCATTCAGCCCTTCACCATCACTGGCTTCTTACATGTCCAGAGGATCTCACTCATTCATCCCATCATTGGCCTCTTGCATGCCAATATGATCTCACTCATTCATCCTTTTACTGGCTTCTTACATGTCTGTAGGATCTCACTCATACTTCAAATCACTGGCCTCTTACATGTCTATAGGTTCTCACTCATTCAGCCCTTCACCATCACTTGCCTCTTACATGCCAATATGATCTCACTCATTCCTCCTATTACTGGCTTCTTACATGTCCATAGGATCTCACTCATTCATCTCATCATTGGCTTCTTACATGTCAATAGGATCTCACTCATTCATCCCATCACTGGCCTCTTGCATGCCATTATGATCTCACTCATTCATCCCATCACTGACTTCTCACATGTCCATAGGATCTCGCTCATTCATCTCATCACTGACCTCTTGCATCTCAATAGGATCTCACTCATTCATCTCATCACTGGCCTCTTGCATGCCAATATGATCTCACTCATTCATCTCATCACTGGCTTCTTACATGTCCAGAGGATTACACTCATTCATCCCATCACTGGCATGTTACAGGTCTATAGGATCTCACTCATTCATCTCATCACTGGCCTCTTACATGTCCAGAGGATCACACTCATTCATCCTATTACTGGCTTCTTACATGTCCAGAGGATCACACTCATTCATCTCATCACTGGCTTCTTACATGTCTAGAGGATCACACTCATTCATCCCATCACTGGCCTCTTGCGTGCCATTATGATCTCACTCATTCATCCCATCACTGGCTCCTTACATGTCTATAGGATCTCACTCATTCATCTCATCACTGGCCTCTTGCATGCCAATATGATCTCACTCATTCATCTCATCACTGGCTTCTTACATGTCCAGAGGATCGCACTCATTCATCCCATCACAGGCCTCTTACAGGTCTAGATCTCACTCATTCATCTCATCACTGGCCTCTTACATGTCCAGAGGATCACACTCATTCATCCTATTACTGACTTCTTACGTGTCCAGAGGATCACACTCATTCATCTCATCACTGGCCTCTTACATGTCCAGAGGATCACACTCATTCATCCTATTACTGACTTCTTACGTGTCCAGAGGATCACACTCATTCATCCCATCACTGGCCTCTTGCATGTCTATAGGATCTCACTCATTCATCTCATCACTGGCTTCTTACATGTCCAGAGGATCACACTCATTCATCCCATCACTGGCCTCTTGCATGTCTATAGGCTCTTACTCATTCATCCTATTACTGGCTTCTTACAGGTCTATAGGATCTCACTCATTCATCTCATCACTGGCCTCTTACATGTCCAGAGGATCACACTCATTCATCCTATCACTGGCTTCTTGCATGTCCAGAGGATCACACTCATTCATCTCATCACTGGCTTCTTACATGTCTAGAGGATCACACTCATTCATCCCATCACTGGCCTCTTGCATGTCTATAGGATCTCACTCATTCATCTCATCACTGGCTTCTTACATGTCCAGAGGATCACACTCATTCATCCCATCACTGGCCTCTTGCATGTCTATAGGCTCTTACTCATTCATCTCATCACTGGCTTCTTACATGTCCAGAGGATCACACTCATTCATCCTATTACTGGCTTCCTACATGTCCAGAGGATCACACTCATTCATCCCATCACTGGCCTCTTGCATGTCTATAGGATCTCACTCATTCATCTCATCACTGGCTTCTTACATGTCCAGCGGATCACACTCATTCATCCTATTACTGGCTTCTTACATGTCCAGAGGATCACACTCATTCATCTCATCACTGGCTTCTTACATGTCCAGAGGATCACACTCATTCATCTCATCACTGGCTTCTTACATGTCCAGAGGATCACACTCATTCATCCTATTACTGGCTTCTTACATGTCCAGAGGATCACACTCATTCATCTCATCACTGGCTGCTTGCATATCCATAGGATCACACTCTTTCATCCTATTACTCGCTTCTTACATGTCCAGATGATCCCACTCATTCATCTCATCACTGGCTTCTTACATGCCAATATGATCTAACTCATTCATCTCATCACTGGCTTCTTACATGCCAATATGATCTCACTCATTCATCTCATCACGGGCTTCTTACATGCCAATATGATCTCACTCATTCCTCATACAAGTCAATGGATGCTCCTTCAGTCCTCATCTTACACCTCATAGAAGTCTTCTGAATCTCACCCTTCTTCATCTCTTGCCTCACACAAGTCTATCAAGCCCCACCCATCCCTCACACCACTGGTCACATGGACTTCAATGAGGACACATTCATGTCTCACTTCGCTTGACTCATAACAGTGAGTCGTTCTTGACGTTGGTGGCCTTAAGTCCATGGAATTGCACTCATTCTTCACATCCCGGGCCTGCGATGTCTGTTGGGTCTCTCCATCACTTCCAGAACAAGTCCTCACCACCCTCAGTATTCGCTCACTCATTCACCCTTTCACCAGCGTGTAATTTCCATTACCTGCATTCACTCCAATGAGGAGAGATTCCACTGCGGCCGCACAGGGAAGGCCCTGGTGAATACTTCTGGCCCAGGGCCAGTAATTCCTGTTCAGAATTATAAAGCAAGATTGTTCTGGATTTGCGTCTTCGGGGCATTAAGACAGTTGGCTCTGAGCAGGGCTATTAACAGAATTGCTTTTGTCTGGCAACCTAAACGCTCTCAGTCATCGTGAGTTTGTATTCACTTACAGGGCGTGGCCATCTCCACAGAGATGGTGCATAATGGCTACTTGGCCCGAGAGTGGCTTGAACTGGGTGCTCCCCACCACCATGGCACCTTGGAGCGCCAGTGACTAGCATCAGTGCCTCTCAGCACAACAGCGATGGTGGAACAAAGCATTCGTGGCACATTGGTGACTACTGATGGGCACTCCCCCATCACTGTGAAGCTAGCCAGCCAAGATATAATGGCATCTCAAGGGGTAGAATTGGACTCTCTCTCTTTCTCTCACTCTCTCTCTCTCCTTCTCTCTCTCTCTCTCTTTCTCTCTCTCTCTCTCTCTCTCTCTCTCTCTCAGTGCATAGAGGGCAGATAAATGGGACTTGGCATGGCAACAGCTAGCAAGGAAGTCTTAATCAGCCATCTGCATAGTGATAAGGAGCCGATCACCATGGAGATGGCTGATTAAGACTTCCTTGCACCTCCATGGGTACCACTTGGCTCACCTCATCACCATGGAGATGGCTGATGAAGACTTCCATGTACCTCCATGGGTACCATTTCCCTCACCTCATCACCATGGAGGTACCTGGTAAACATATCTTTGCACCTCCACAGCTAGCACCGGCCTCTCCTCGTCACGGTGAAGATGTCCAATTACGTTTTCCTGGTCTTCCAACACATACTTTTGGACTGTCCTCATCCCCATGGTGATGGCCAATAAAGGCACCGCAGCCCATCAACAGCTCACATTGGGCTCTTCCCATCTTTACAGAGAGGGGGATAAAATATTCTTGGCACTTCGTAGCTAGCTCCAGGGTAGTCACATTAATACAAATGTACGGACAAAGGAAACACGGCTGCTCAATGGCTACAGCTAGGGTCTCTCCACCTCTGTGGAGAAGGCTGATAAAGGTATCCTGCTCTGTCGGTGTCTTGGGTTACGCTCTGGTCATGACCGCTGAGATAGCCATAAAGTTGGACTGGAGCATCACTTGCTAGAGTGGTGTTTTCTACATTAAAAAGAAAGCGAGCCGGTGACCATGTCCTGGCATATCAACCTATAGCATTGGGTTCTTCTCATCATCTTGGAGATGGCAGATAAAGCCACCTTAGCAGCTAAAGACCTGTGATTGGGCTTTCCGGGTCACTGTAAAGATGACTAATAATGTCGTATTGGCTAATTAATGGCTAACATTTGACTATTTGTCTAAGTGCAGACAGGGCTGGTAAAAGTGTCTTGGAAAGTCAACAGCAAGCATTAAACTCTCCCATCGAAGGGAAGATGGCTGAAAAAGACAAATTATTAAGTTGACAACTACAATCAGGCTCCTTCCATCACAGCAGAGGTGCTGATAATGGTGCTTGGCATGTTATGTTGTAGAAAAAGACTTTCCTCATTCACAGAGATCTGGCTTCAAAGTTCTCCATGTAGCCACACAGAAGAACAAGAGGCGAATCCTAGCAGGCCGCAGCTAGCATTGAGCTTGCGCTACGCCCACTGAAATGATTAATAGTGGAGAAGCGTGGCTCAATGGCTAGAGCAGCAGACCCTGATGCAGAGGTCTGGCACGGGACCAGGGTTCAATTCCCGCCTCGGCGACTCTTGGACTCAATCTCCCCGGACCTGATAATTCTCGCCTCGGTGCCTATTCTAATCATGTGTCCCACTCTGTGACTCTGAGCAATAGCTTGCTTAATCTCCACAACGGCCCCAGCAGCGCTTGGATGCCTGGCTTCACCTTGGGGGGGGGCCCAGGAGTGGAAATCTCATAGGAAAGCCAGGAAGGGTTCCACAGTGGTATGAATACAGCGCTACGAGACCTCTGGGTCAAGTCAAGTCAAGTCAAAGAATTTATATAGCGCACTACATACCCAGAGGGTCTCAAGGCGCTTAGGAAGGGGAGGAGGATTACTTGTCAAATATCCACGTTTTAAGTTGCTTTCTGAATGCTAGGTGGTTCTGGGTAAGGCGAAGGTAAGTGGGGAGTGAGTTCCATGTTCTAGCAGCCAGGTATGAGAAGGATCTGCCTCCCATGGTGGTCTTGTTGATGCGAGGTACAGTGGCGAGGGCTTGGCTGGAAGAACGTAGTTGGCGGGAGGGGGTGTAGAAGGACAGTCGTGAGTTGAGGCATTCTGGTCCGATGTCGTAGAGTGATTTGTGTGCGTGGGTTAGCAGTCGGAAAGTGATTCTCTTATTGACGGGTAGCCAGTGGAGGTCTTTCAGGTGACCAGAGATGTGTTCGTTGTGCGGGATGTCTAATATGATCCTGGCTGAGGCGTTTTGGATTTGTTGGAGTTTCTTTTGGAGTTTAGCGGTAGTACCTGCGTAGAGGGTGTTTCCGTAGTCCAGTCGGCTCGTGACCAGAGCATGGGTGACTGTTTTTCTGGTTTCGGTGGGGATCCAGCGAAATGTTTTTTTGAGCATGCGAAGAATGTTGAAGCAGGATGAGGATACGGCGCTGACTTGTCTGTTCATTGAGAGTGAAGAATCCAGGATGACGCCTAGGTTCCGTGCGTGGTCTGTCGGGATGGGTACTTTTCCAAGGGCTTCCGGCCACCAAGAGTCGTCCCATGCAGAGGGGGATGTACCTAAGATGAGGACTTCTGTTTTATCTGAGTTCAGTTTCAGACGGCTGTGTTTCATCCATTCGGCAACTTCTTTCATTCCTTCGTGTAGGTTAGTTTTGGCGGTGCTGGGGTCATTGGTGAGGGAAAGGATTAGTTGAGTGTCGGCCGCGTAAGAGATGATGTTGAGGTTGTGTTGGCGGGCGATGGCCGCGAGGGGGCTCATGTATACGTTGAAGAGGGTGGGGCTGAGTGAGGATCCTTGTGGTACGCCACAGATGACTTCAGTGGCCTCGGACTTGAATGGTGGAAGGCGGACTCTCTGGGTTCTTCCGGTGAGGAACGAGGTGATCCATTCAAGTGCTTTTCCTTGTATTCCGATGTTACTGACGCGTTGTAAAAGAAGGCGCTATATAAATACAGCAGCTGGCGGAGGGACGCGGTAGGTGCAAAGGCACAGGTACCGTCCACGACTAAGTCTAACTAAATGTAGACGTCCTACGCTCACAGCCAATGGAGCAACTCTCGGTTATACGGGAGGTATTGATCAGGAGCAGCACAATGGCCCGCCCTGACATGCATCATGGGTATTTATTAATTTTTAAACTACATTCACGTGCACCTCTCTTTATCTTCATACCCTGGTCCTGAAGAAGCGCCAACGACCAATAACGGCAACAGAGGCGCGCAACATGTTGACCGTTTTATGACATCAAGGAATGATATGACATTTTGGGTTTAGATTCCATTCAAGAGGTTTTATTCTGTCAAGGGCACCATTACCCACATCACGTTTTGAAAGGCAACCCTTTGACAGTTTTTAACCACTATGCACGCATTTCCATTACCCTTACACAGGATCCATACCCCACACACCCCCATGCACCATCCGGCCTGCCTCAAAAGATCTCCAATAAAGTGACCCTTAGGGAGAACCGTTGGGTATTGCAGCACCGGTCCCAATGAGGAGCAAATGCCCGATGATGAAGCAGGACACCCTCCGGGGTGTGTGAGGGCAACAAGAGGCAAGATACTTTCTTTCCCCTGATAGATGGACCCACCCTACCTAGAATCCCTGTTCTTTTTCCTTTCCTCTTTTTCTTTATTGAAGGCATATAGGTGACTTTTTGCATCCAGCCTCTGGAACAGTGTCCCCTTTTTGCTTTGCTATATAAATACAAACACATTTACATTTACATTTACATAATACATGTTAGCTAACGTTCAGGTCAGCATTGGAATCCCATTGATTGCAGAGATAGCCAATAATGACATCCCGGTATATAAGCTACGTGCATTGGTCTCTCACCCTCACCAAGGATTGAAAAGAATCTTAAGAAGCCATTGGCTTGCACTGTTTTTTTTTTATGTAGCACCAGCACACTAGCCAATCAAAGTGTCTTGGCATGCCTCTGGCTATCACTCCGCTCTCCACATCACATCCAAGAGCTGCCCAATGAAAGTGTCCTGGAGCTTCATTGGCCTGCTCTTGGGGGTCTCCATCACCATGGGGATGGTGAATAACGGCTTGTTGACATGCCCACAGGGTAGCATTTGAGAATCTCAATCAAAACAGAAAAAAGCTGATAAAATGTCTTGACCTGTGACCGGTTAGAACTCGGTTCTCTTCAGCACCGTTTAGATTGGTGCAACAAGGTAGCTCATAAACGCATCCTTTCACCTCAGCCCCCAACACCAGGCATTGGGCCGTTCCCATCAGCAAAGAGATGTCTGATCAAGGGTCATGGAACATGAAATGCTAGCTTTCCAGTTCTCCACCTCCCTGCAGAGATGCCAGATAAAAGTGTCTTCGCAAGTCAAGGGCATCATTGGGTTCTGCACTACCCTATGGAGATGTCCTAAAAAGGCATCTTTGGACCCTAATAATTAGCAGTCAGTATAGCTTTTAAAGTCTCCAGAATCTGCTCTCAAGAGTCACTGTGTGATCTTGTGCAAGCTGCATCCAAGTGACCGGCAGAGACTCAGACCCATCCAGTGACCCTGCATCTTTGGAGGCCGGCTTCATCGATTAACGTCGCCCCACCAGGCCCCTTGAGAACAAGCCGAGTCCAAGGGACGGAAACGTGACTGGACGGCCGCTCACCAGAATGAGCTCAGATCCAGGAACTTTGCAGGAAATGAATTAACAAGGAAGAACCTATGTGTGCATCCGGCACCCACCACAGAGACACCGATCAGCCCAGCGGGGTTAGGGCTGGACGGTAATGGAAGTTCTCTGTTTTCTGTAGAAGTGCTAGCCCTGGAGGAGAATCGCCCTGGTGATTGTATCTGACTACACTGCTCCTTATGGCGGACGAGGTTCTGTAGAGGTTGGTCCATATGAAGACTTTCTTACAGAAATTGGGGATTTGCAATTATCACCCAACTCTAAATCACATCCTTGGAAACCTGGACCATCCATGAGTGAAATCTGAAAATAAACTTCCAGAGCAGGTTATCCTTCCCTAAGAGCAGGCTCCTCGAAGCATCCACATCCCCAGAACAGCACTATATAAAGGTATCTGCTCAGAGACCACTTGTGGCCTGTTGTGTCTGTTAGCCATTGTCTAGCCAGTCCTTTTTTTGTGTTGCTGGTCTTGAAGGAAAAACATTTGACTAAATTGACTTTGACGTATTTATAACCAGCTGTGAGGCAAAGCAGCGGAAGGTCAAACCCAATGGGGATTTTATGGTGGGAGGTGCAGAAATAGGGGAACAGGTAAGACGATAGGGGGGCAGAACAGGGGGCGAGGGCCCACGCATGAAGAATACAGAGATGTTTCGGCAATGAAGGGCAAGCAGAGGGGCGTGTGAAGGAGGGGGTGTAGGGTGGGAATCGATATAAATTGGAACTCTTCGCAAATCTGCGTGGTTACTCTGTGACTCGGGCTCTAGGATGTTGGGGAGAATTCCTCTTACAAACTCCACATATTTATTCCACTCTATGGCTTCCCATAACTTGGCAAAGTTATCCACATGCGGATTTTCAAGTGAAAATCTCGCCTATTAAGTCCATCTTAAGTTATTGTGAATAAATCAAATAAGCTACAGCCATCTAATGTCAAATTTTCACGCTAAACATTTACAAACTTATCTTGCAGAAAAAAAATGTCTTTTCAGTGCCAAAAGACACATAGAAATATGGCCAGTTTGAGGGGAAAAAACGGCAGCTGGGGCAAGGCACGGAAAAATCCGAAACTCCGAGACCATGGGCAGCCCGAAAGTGTGATCTGAACAAGATTTCGCTCCTGTAAAAAAACTGCACCTCCCCCCATGATACTGTATTGCAGGAAAATATATGTTTTAGCTCCTTACAGATGCGCAGCTGGGATGTAACCAACTAATTAAAGGAACACCGGGTGCCTCTGATCACAAATCAGCCTTGGCAAAGCTGAAATGTTTGTTTTTTGTTAGGGGAAGTGTTCGGTACTAATTGGTCGCCTTTGTGTGGATCGTCCCATGCTGTATTAGAAAGAAAGTCCCATAATGAAGTGGCACTTTAAGCAACACAAATAAGGTATCTAGGAATAAGGCCCCATTGCTGAACAAACTGCGTTCACAGAGTTAAGCTGCTGCCTTAAAGAAAAGCATTATTAAATGGAGTCAGAAGAGGAAATTTGTGTTGCAAGTGTGGACTTTAAAAAAGCATGCACAGGAAAGTATTGCACAGTAGATACTTTTGATAAAGGGCAAATATTTACGTTGCATCTTAAAGAAAGCCTTTGTCTTCCCACATCTTTAGATTGTGCGGAAAAAAGGTGTAATTCCAACACTATGACAGCATGACCGTGGAAGTTTGAATAGGGGACCTCACCATGCTATAATGAAAGGCTAAAGCACTCAAATAATATGTATTTCCTAAACAGAAGAAAACACTGATCATCAATTAAAATGGCATTGTTTCAGCAAAATAGATATTTCAGAGCACACATTGGTTCTAGATCACAAGCTGCCCATCATGCCACATCTGCAGCCCATGAATTGGACTACTTGATTCCCATTCACCAAAACCTAATGGCAGGGCTTGAAGTGGGGTGAAAAAACTGGAGGGTCTCTCAAAGGGAATGAATGAATGAATGAATGAATGAATGAATGAATGACTTTTATTGTGTGGTTACTTAAAACCATTACATTAAGATCAAGTATAAAATTACAAAAATTAAAAACCACAAAATTCCACTAGTCAAGTGTATCTTAAAAAAGTTCCCAAAGTTCGTGGGGGCAAAAAAAAAACAACAAAAAAAACCACAGAGTTTCTGGTGACAAGCGTTTGTAAGAAGTTCCCAAAGTTCATACGGGCGCACCGGGGGTTCATACAGCAAGGTCTCTATTCCTGCGTGGCCCTTGCTGCTGTCAACTCAAGCCGAGTCTGTTGAATACATTTTCCGAATGCGGCCATCTGTTTTACTACGCTCATAGTGTATAGATGATGGATTGCTTCCTTGACTGTGCGTGCCCCAGCATCCCTCAGAATGGGCCTAAGGTAGAGTGTGCGGGGTGCACGTAGGGCAGGGCAGCAAAACAGTAAGTGGGCCAGTGACTCTCGTTTATAGTTGCAGAGTCTGCAATCCCGAACTCCTGTGCCTGGATTTTCCGGATGGTATAGTTCATTGAGCGGCAGGGGGTGCAATCTGTAGGCGAGGATCTTGTGGAGATCTGGGAGGCCCACGGCCTGCGTAAGATGATTTCGTGGATTGTGCGCGATGTGTGGCAAGCATAAGGACTCATGGAAGGCTCTTTTCCTGAGGGACTCCAAGTCCAGCTCCCGGGAGCGTGCACGCACTTGTCTCTTTATCACGTGTTTGATGGTCGTGTAGTTGACAAGATCCGGGTTCCATGACTCAATCGCCAGGTTCAATTGCGTCATGGCAGCTTCGATGGTAGCTGACCAGGGGTTCCCTGGTTCAGTGAAGATGTGTTTCAGAACGACCTTTAGTGTGTTATCGCGTGCCACTGTTGCGAGGTAATAATATTTACTTAGATCTGCCATTTCTTCCAAGGTTTGTTGGTTAAGGGCGAATTCCAGGCGGATTAGAGTGTTTCTTATACATTTCGGCAGATGATACAGTCTCTTGTATGCCCCGCAATGGATTTTTTCCAACTCCTTATTTAATTTGCCTGGGTACGCCTGTTGTGCGTAGTTAAGGGCCGGCAATAACTTGGCCTTAAGGACTCTTTGAATAGCCGTTGCTGATGGGCTATGTATAAGGGCTTGTAGTTTACATAGGGCAAAGGTGATGGACTTACCTTTACCCTGAATTTTCTTTAAGTGGGTGCCGCACGACCCTGATTCGTGAAAGGAGGCCCCTAAGTATATGTATTTCTGGGTACTGTCCAAGGTTAATTGGCCGAGGCTCCATTTTGCTCTTTTTTTTTGGGGTAGTGCCCAAAAATGACTATTTTTGATTTAGTCGGGTTTGCTACCAGCCTGTTTTTGTTGTTATATATTGCCAGGGCGGTGAGTGCCTTTTGGAGTCCTGTTTTTGTGTGATCCAGAATTACGAGATCGTCCGCATACTGCATGAAATGTATTTTGGTTGCCCCGATCTTTGGTGTTACTAAGGTGGCCCCCAGCAAGGCTGTCTCCATGTCTGCTGTATATAAGTTGGGGCGCCAACACGCACCCTTGTTTTAAACCGCGGTTCGTGACTATCTTATCAGTTGCCGAATCGTTTGAAAGTTTGATTCTTACCCAGGTGTTTTGGTACAGGGATTGTATCGCTCTTAACAGGGAAGGATCGATGTTCCAGTGGACCAGCTTTCTCCAAAGGATGGTACGGTCTACCCCATCGAACGCAGCAGAATAGTCGATGAAGCAGGCAAATAAGGGGAGGCTTTTACGCAGCCGTGCTCGATTGATTAGATAAGAGAGTGCTAAATGTTGTCTGCGGTCGAGGACCCTGGTCTGAAACCGGTTTGACAGAATGGCAGGAGATTTTCTTCACTTGCCCAGTCTGTGAGGTCTTTCAGAATGGCACTTGCATAAGCTTTACCCTCAATGTCCAACAGGGCGATCATACGGTAGTTTGTTGGGTCTGATTTGATCCCTTTTTTGTAAATTGGGTGCAGGAGCGAGCCTCGCCATGAGTCAGGCACAGCCCCTGACAGCCAACAGTCAGAAAATATGTGGGTCAGGTTTTCAGACCAAAATTCGATGTTTGATTTGAATAGATGGCCTGGTAGACCGTTAGGGCCCGGTGCGCCATTTGCTCGAATTTTTTTTAATATTTTGGACGCTAGAGTTTTTCCAGGAGGGGATGTTGTGTTAGTAGATTGAGCCGGGTCCAATTTTTGTGGGGTCGTGTTGTGAGGCTTGATAGTAAGTCCTTCTTCCTGGTAAAGTGCTTTTACATGGCGAACCCAGACAGATTCCTCGAGGGCGTTTTCTCTATGATTTGTGCCTCGACCAAGATGACTGATGTAACTCCAAAACTCTTGTGATTTTCCGGGGCTCAGTAGATCGAAAATTTTCAGCCACTGAGCCTCGCAATGATTACGCTTTGCGGCCCACACTTTTATGGATTGGCTCTTTGCAACCTCTTGCAGTTGGATTTTGTTTTTAGTTGTGCGGCTTTTACTGTGGGCTTTACGTTTTTTGTTTAAGTCCTTTGCACTGGTTTTAATTTCTGCATTGAATCCAAGTGTGGTCGGAGGATGCCAGCGGATTGCCCTGGGTTTGTCTCCACCTCCCCTAAGTTCTGCCGCTAGGGTCAAGGTGATTCCTTCCCATGTGGCTATCATCTCCTGGTTGTATTTACGCGGGGGCCAGCCTGCCCACGTATTTGCCCAGTTGTTAAAGGTTACTGTGGCTACCTGCCCCCATTTTATTCTTCTGGGGAGTTTTGTTAATTCTTGGCCGTCCGAAGCTCCCACACATATCGGCTGATATCGTGATTGCACCGATAAGTTCATGGTTATTGTTAGTGCTGCGTGATCGCTATCATTGCGTTGGTGGACCATGAAATTTGTTATTTTGTTTTGCAGGTTGTCACTTAAGATGATGTAATTGATCGTCGTTTGGTTGTTATACGTGTGACCGATCAAGGCTCCCGGGGTGTTATTTAAGAGCAATGTGTGGGCCGTTGCCAGTTTGTGAGAGTTTAAGAGTTCATTCAGTGCTTCGGTCCCCCCGCGGTGTAGTTTTTGCTTGGTTGGAACCCCTATGTTATGAATGTTAAAATCACCGAGGATAATGCAGTCTAATGATGGATAGCCTAACAGTAAAGTTTCTAATTGATTTGCGAGTGTGAGTGAGTTAAATGTATTCTCCTGCAAGTTGTGATAGATGTTGATTAGTAGTATTGGTGGGATTCCGTTGGTCGAGTTAGGGAATTTCAGAATACCCGCCTGTAGGGTGTCTGGTAGATTATGTGTCTCCAAGAATTCTATGTTCAAGGCATGTTTTATATAGATGCACTTTCCTCCTGATGGTCTTCCAAATATGTTGGTCTTTTTAGCCGCTTTACTATATTCTGCATATCCTCTTAGCGAGAGTGGGTGAGTCAGCCAAGTTTCCTGTATGGAAATAATGGCTGCTTCCTCCAAGAATTTCACCGCAGCTGGGCTTAGTAGCAGCTTTTTGAGTCCTGAGACATTCCACGTTAGTATTTTTAGACTCTCGGTGAATTTCTCTTTTTTCTTTAGGTTTTTTTCTCGCTCACTAGCAGCATGTTGAGATGTTCGAGCTGAATTTGCGGGGCGGGCTGTGTTAGGAGCTGGGATTTAGTGCAGATGACAGCCAGGACCAGTCGTTGCATGGTGGGCCCCTGGTTGTGCACAATTGTATTCCTTGAGTAAGGTTTGTTATGATCTTAATTGGGGGGCCGTCGATTGGGCTGTTGTTTATGCTACCTTTGCACCCCTGGAGAACGGACTCAATTTTTCGCCGATGGGAAGTAGGAGCGTTTATGGATGTAAAGTCAACCATGTCCTGTGCCTGGTTGTCCGGCTTAGGGTGTGGAATCAATGCTTTTAAGATTAAGGGGTATTTTTGGGTCGGCTTTGCCTTTATCTTTATGCCCCAGCTTTCTAGTAATGGTTGTTGGCTCCTCAGTGCATCCGCCAGGTCTGGTCTGATGAAGGTTAATTCCGTTGTTTCATTTTTTTCCTCGGCGTCTGGGGGCAGGAAAGAGATGGTCTCGATATCTTTGGTTTTTATACCTTCCAGTCCCGGCAGGTTTGCGCAGAGTGTTAAGAGATTACTTCGATTCAGGATGTCCCATTTTCCTTGAGAGATGTATTCTGGATATAACAGTATTTTCTGGTCCTCTTCATTTGCTTGGCTTGGAATGGCCTCTTTAAGCCAAGTTTTGCTCTGGATTTTGATTGGAGGTGTCATCTTCGAGCCGGGCAGGTGGAAGTTTGTCTGCTGGTTTGGTCCTATTATCACTTGAAGTGCCTCCATGGGCTTTGTGCTGGAGGAGCAGTGCTGATTCCGTTGCCTATCGACGACTTGCTCCCGTTTAAACGGAGTTGGCCCGTAGGGGGTGCTCTGAGAGTCAATGTTGATGACATTAATGCTTTTTGGATTGTCGGGGGCTATTGCTTCGCTCATTGTGAGCTTGGTTTGTGCTGGGTTCTCAGATCTAGTTTGGCAGGGCTCCTGCGGATCTTGCTTGACTTCAACAAGGTTGGTTACCTGCGAATCATGCGCATGTTTTTGTGTTATTGGCGCTGTCGCGTGTTGAGGAGCCAGGGGGGGAGCAAGCAAGCTTGGGTCCTGAGCTAAAGTGAAGATGTGCAAATTTTCGATCGATGATCCTGTGGCTTCTGCTGTATGCATGGGGGCTGCCAAGGTAGGCTGCTTATTGGGTCGTAACCAATTGTGAATAACGCTGGAGGCGTATGCGTTGTTTTTCTTCTCCTTGTTGAGTTTTCTTAGTTTATTCTTGTTTTTTCTTGACAGGTTTTATGACTCTGGGCTGGACGGCTTGAGGGTTAGTTGGTGTTCCTGACTTTCAGCCTTTGTCAGGGTTAGACTTGTGCCACCGGCAGTGAGCAGGGCCAAGGGTGCTGGCTTTTCCGAGCTGCTTGAGCAGGGGAAGGCCGGGCTGTTATCCGCGGGGTGTACCATGTCGGGACCCTGTGTGATTGAAGGCACGCTCTTCGAACCGTTTTTTTTATTTGCTTCACCCTTGAGGTCCTCTATTAGAGTGGTCATAATATTTGGAAGTTTTTGTAGACTGTGCAGAATCGGACTGCAACTGCATGACTCTTGTTTGAATTGTGTGCCGTCCTGCGCTCTGCGTATCAGGGCGTTCAAGTTGTCCAGTTTTGAGTCTATCCCCGATATTAGATTTGCCACTATTTGTCTCTCAAAGGGGCGTGGCTTATGTATTTAAAGGCGTGGCTTAACAACCCTTAAGCTAAAAATCTGTTCTTGGCACAGTGTGCCACCCGACTGACATTTTGCAGCTTCTGTTATTGCATCCAGATAAATGATACAAGTAACATTATACCAGCAACAAGCCAGGACTATTGGCTTTGTCAATGGTTGTTAGTTGCATAAGATAAATAAGCAGCAACTATGGCTTCGTTGTATAGAATACAAAATGCTTCAGTTCTAAAATGATGAGACTATGAAAGAAATATAACGAGTGCCTTTGAGGTTACATCAAAGGCATGAAGGGTGGAACTGCCACAGAGTTAAGATGTTTTTTTCACCCTGAGGGTGAGGGTAGAAAGAGAGCCCGATTGGGACCCATCTCAGCACCAGCTTTTTAGACCTGTCAGAGCTGAGCACCAGCTCTTCCATGTATCTCACGTTGCCTGTAGCAAGCTGCTTCCTTTCGGCTATGCACTGTGTACATATGTTGACAAACCTCTGGCTGGGGTTGGGTAGACTACAGATGTTGGCAAACCTCTGGCTGGGGTTGGGAAGACTACAGATGTAGGGAAACCTCTCGCTGGGGTTGGGTAGAGTACAGATGTAGGCAAACCTCTAGCTGGGGTTGGGGAGACTACAGATGTAGGCAAACCTCTGGCTTGGGTTGGGTGGAGTACAGATGTAGGGAAACCTCTGGGGTTGGGTAGAATACAGATGTAGGCAAACCTCTGCCTGGGGTTGGGTAGACTACAGATGTAGGGAAACCTCTGGCTGGGGTTGGGTAGAGTACAGATGTAGTCAAACCTCTGCCTGGATTTGGGTAGGCTACAGATGTAGGCAAACCTCTGGCTGGTGTTGGGTAGACTACAGATGTAGGGAAACCTCTAGCTGCGTTGGGTAGACTACAGATGTAGGCAAACCTTCGGCTTGGGTTGGGTGGAGTACAGATGTAGGGAAACCTCTGGGGTTGGGTAGATTACAGATATAGGCAAACCTCTGCCTGGGGTTGGGTAGACTACAGATGTAGGCAAACCTCTGCCTGGGGATGGGTAGACTACAGATGTAAGCAAACCTCTGCCTGGGGTGGTAGACACTACAGATGTTGGCAAACCTCTGCCTGGGGTTGGAGAGACTACAGATGTAGGTAAACATCTGCCTGGGGTTGGGTAGACACTACAAATGCAGGCAAACCTCTGGCTGGGATTGGGTAGACACTACAGATGATGGCAAATCTGTGCCTAGGGTTGGGTAGACTACAGATGTAGACAAACCTCTGCCTGGGGTTGGGTAGACACTACAGACGTAGGTAAACCTCTGGCTGGGATTGGGTAGACACTACAGATGCAGGCAAACCTCTGGCTGGGATTGGGTCGACTACAGATGTAAGCAAACCTTTGCCTGGGGTTAGGTAGACGCTACAAATGCAGGCAAACCTCTGGCTTGGATTGGGTAGACACTACAGATGCAGGCAAACATCTGCCTGGGGGTGATAGACACTACAGCAGTTGGCAAACCTCTGCCTGGGGTGGATAGACTACAGACGCAGGCAACCCTTTGCCTGGGATTGGGTAGACACTACAGCCGTAGGCAAACCTCTGGCTGGGATTGGCAGACCTGCTCCAGAGTCATGGCACAGGCAGCTCTTTTGCTCCTGGGGACTATGATCATTACAGACAGCAGGAAGAGCAGTCCCTGATTGGTGCAGCCAATTAGCGCGCGCGCCAGGCTCCGTCCACGTCACTTGGACCCACAGCTCCACTCCACCGCATAAGGTTGCGAGGACCCGAGCGGTAAATGCTGTAAACGTTTGTTGTGGAAAACAGCCGCAAATCAGAGCTCACATTAATGACGCGGCGGTCACCCGTGATGCGCTTAACGGGGCATTATGCCTGGTTGAAGAGCGCTGCTGAGAGCCCAGCAGACTGGATCTAATGCGGCCGCGGGGGCCCCTCCGCGCCCGCCGTGCCGCTGTCTGCTACCAGCAGCGGGCTCCACGGACCCCCGCGGCCCTCGGTTAATGGCCTCGCGTCTGGGCCCCCAGCGGCCCGGCTGTCAAGTCAATTAGTTGGCTAATTAAACAAAAGCAGCACGCCCCTGACCTTGAGACTAATTGGCACAGGGCTGGGCCTGGCTCGGGCTGAAGCTCGAATGGTTGTTTTTCTTTGCATAAGGGAGGTGCATAATGGAGCTTGTAGTAAAAGTCATATAAGGGGCGGATGAAAAACACACCTTATTGTTTGATACCGCACTTCTGCCGTTTCTCTCCGCGTAAAAACGACCTTGTAAGGATGGAAGGCTGAATCTCCGTACCAGGAAAGGCAATACACCCGTGATATGCAGATCGCCACACGACTCAGCAGTGGGCGTTTAACTCATTGGAGCCATCCTGCCAGTTGAGTGCTCAAGAGGGGGGCACCTCAGATTCTACAGGGTGCTTCGTTCTGTTGTGTTAATGAGGGGTGGGCAGCTCGGAGGGTGAACGCACCGATTGCAGAGATACATGTATATTTATAGGATAGCGCTCCAAATGCTAGCAGGACCAACTTAGACTTTCATTCATCTTGAAATGACAATGAAATGAGTACCATGCAGGTGGATAATATCACTGTAGAAATCTGCTCTTTGATGAGCCTCATTACCTCCTCGTACTGTCTCCCCGTCCCATTCCTTAACAGTGAGCAGCTAGTCTGCTCCACAGAAACCTAGGTGCAGATTTACAAGACCCTTGCCTCTCTTTTACGCCGCTGTTGCGTCATTTCTGATGCAGCGGCGGCGCAAAAGATACGCAAAAGATGCGCCATGGTGCGCCATGGTGCTGGGTATTTACAACAAGACGGATCTTGGAGATGCGTCACGTTGAAAAGCCCTGCGCCATAAGGAGGCGTTCCGGCGCAGGGGGGGGGGGGGTGTTCCTGCGCAGGAACGCCTCCTAAAAGTGGCTGAGTGAAATCTACAAGATTTCACTCAGTCACTTTTGAGCCCATGCTGCGTCAAAACCCTGCGCCTGCTTGAAGCAGGCGTAAGGCTTGACGCAGCATTGGACAGATAGGCCCCCCCAGAGCCTTGCTGGAGCTGCGTCACGCTTGCGATGCAACTCCAGGAATGCCCCGCCTTTACGACACAGATGGGTCACGCATCTGTGCCGTTTTTGCCCCATGGTGCGCAGCATTGTAAATGCAGCGCACCATGGGTGGCGGAGCTGCGGCGCACAATAACTGGCGCACCCCTGGGGATGCGGCAGTTATTGTAAATCTGCCCCCTAGTACCTAGCAGGGCTTTTTGCCCCTCCCCCAGTATGGCGTCACCATCATGTGACAATAAAAGGGGAGGTGCGGCAGAGAAACATCCTGTTCTTTTTTTTATGCGTTCGCAGTTTACTGTTGTCCTAGCAGGAGCTGTTGGGGGTAAATTTTCTCTCTGTTTTGTTGTTGTTGTGGCGACCTGCTTTAGCGGCCGCCTTTTTTTCTTTTTGTTGCATGTGTGACTGCCGGAGGTTCGATCCCTGCACTTTGTGGCTCCGCCTTCATGTACTTTTTGTGGGTGGGGGGGGGCTGTCACTTGCACGGTCCGCTCTAGCGGCCGCCTGTGCCTCTTTTTTGGCTACTGCTTGCTTTAAGGACATATGGTTTTCAGCCTAAGTTCGGTATGCACCTGTACCTCCTCGGCCTGCTCTAGCGGCCGTTCCTATCAATGCCGGTCCCGATGCGCCCTGCTATAGCGGGCGGGGATTTTCAGCTGTGTTTTCTGCGGGGTGCTCAGCTCCCTGGGGATGTTTTTTGGGCAGCCGGACACTTTTTCAGCGTCCTCCCCCTGTTTCGCGTGTGGGGAACAGGCCTCAGGACTTCATGCCTTTTCAGGCAGGTCTCTTTTTACTTGGGTCCCGTCCTCTGTGGCTGCTTTCTGTCCTCCTCTCTTGCGTTGCTGCTGGGGGGCTGGATGCCTCTTTACCTGCCTCACATGGATGTCTCAGTGCACTCACGTCAGACATCTCTCGCGCTGTAGTCTGTTCTGTCCGGTGCCATGTTTGCCTGCTGCACTGCAGGCAGTGTGACAGCGCTCTCAGCTTGCACCTCCATGCATCCTTGTGCCTGCTTCTTCATGCGGAGGTTGCTGCTGCCTTCCGGGCTCGGCTAGCTGTTGGTGGATTTGTTCAGGGTGTGGAGCTCTTTGATTTGTTCATCTGTGTGCACTCTGCTCCGTCCTGGTTGGCGTTTTGATTGCTAGCCTTTCCTCACGGTTTTGGTTCTTGTGTGGGGGCGCTCTTCCTTCTGTCGCTGTGGTGGGCGTGTTGAGGGGGCGGTGTGGCGTTCCTCTGCTGCTTCCCGCTTTTTTTTCGGGGCGAGGGCCTGTTCCGCTGGCATGGTCCGGGCCCTGGCTTTTCTTTTGCGGGATGGTGTGAATGCCTCCTCTCTCTTGGCCCTCCTGGTGGTGCGGGTGCACTGGTTGTTGTCCCTCTGTGTGCCACTGCGCTGCTTCTGCAGCTTTGATTGCTGCGTGGCGTCCCGCCTGGATGCGTTCCTGGTAGGCTGGGTCATCCCAGTGGTTGGTACTGCTTGGGTTCCCCTTGTGGGTTCCCATGGACGTGCTCATGGTGCCGCATGCTTGTGGCTCCTGTCCGCCCTCCTTCTCGGGGACGTGGGGTTGACTGCCGCCATGCCTTTGGGCCTCCTGCTCGGGGTACTGCGCGGCCCTTTCATGGCTGGGGTCATGGCCAGGAGGCCCCTGGGGTTGCCAGGTCCCTTGCCCCTACCGGTGTTGCTGCCACTGCTTCCTCCTCTTCCCTCCATTTGCCTTGTTTCCGCGGGTCCTCCGGAAGATTCGGTTGGATCAGGCGGGGGTTTTCCTGGTGGTGCCGGAGTGGTCTTGTCGGTCTTGGTTTCCCCTTCTGCTGACCTTCTCTGTTTGTCCACATTGGAGATTTCCCCTGTGTCCCTCCCCTCTGCAGGCCCCTCTTCTCGGGATTGCCTCTCTGCGCCGCCTCTGGCTGGGGGTTTGGCACTTGAGAGGTTGAGTTTGCTGGGTCAGGGTTGCTCTGTGGAGGTTGCGCATTGTCTCCAGCTGTCTCAGCGCCCTTCCGCCTTGAGGTCCTATGCCCGTCATTGGAAGATTTTCTCCTCCTGGTGTCTTGGGAGGGGTCTCTCTTCTGCCTCCTGTGAGGCTGTGAGGGTGTTGGACTTTTTGCGGGATGGTTTCATCTTGGGGCTTGCGGTTTCTTCCCTGCGGGCGCAGTGGGCTGCCTTTCTTGCCTTTCGGGGTTCCTCTGTGTCCTCTGTCCCCGTTGGTGGCTCGCCTTCTGTGGAGTTTTTTTCTTTAGCGTCCTGTTTATAGCTCTCCTGTGCCTCCTTGGAATCTTCGCTTGGTTCTTCAGGCTTTGACGGGCCCCCCTTTCGAGCCTTTGGTCTCCGTGGCCCTGAAGTGCCTCTCTGCTGAGGTCTTTTGCCTGGTGGCCATTCCTTCTGGGTGGAGGGTTGGTGAGATTGGGGCTTTGATGGCTTCTCCCCCCTTTTTGCGCTTTTGTGCTGGCAAGGTCATTCTCCGTCCCAGTCAGTTTTTTCTGCCTAAGGTGTTGTCTTCTTTTCACTGTCGGGAGGATGTTGTTCTCCCGGTCTTTTTTCCGGATCCTGCCTCTCCTGAGGAGGTGGTCCTCCATTCGTTGGATGTGCTGAGGGCTCTCCGCATCTACTTGGAGCGTACCTCTGGTTTCCGTATGGTTGATTCCTTGTTTGTCGCCTTATGGCCTCTCTGGGCTGGGTCTTCGTCCTTCTTTGTCCACCCTGACTTGTTGGGTCAAGGGTGCTGTGATTCCTGCCTGTGATTCTGCCCATTGTCCTCTCCCCTCTTCTGTTCTGGGTAGGTTGACCTGGGGCATTTCCTCCTCTTGGGCCATGTTCTTGGGGGCCTCCTTGAGGGACATTTTTAGTGCTGCCACGTGGTCTGCTCCCCATACGTTTGTTTCGCATTATCGTCTTTAGTTTGGGATGGCGGCATCTGCTTCCTTTGGCGCTCTTGTCCTGTCTGCGGTACATGGTTTGTGATATGTACTGTTTTTCTGTTGATTAAATGGACCTGTTTTCTCGCACTTTCTGGTCTGTTTTTTCTTACAATTATCGTGTGCTTGGTATGGGCTCACTGTTAAGGAATGGGACGGGGAGACAGGACGAGGAGATAATACCCGGTTACTCACCAGTAATATTCATTACTCCGAGTCCTGGTCTCCCGTCCCATTCCTGAGCCCTTCCCTTCCCTCCCTCTATGTGATTTTGGGGTGATTGTTTCGTTTCTGGGTTTTTTCTTTGGTATTCTCAGGAAGTTTCTCTGCTGCACCTCCCCCTTTATTGTAATATGATGGTGACGCCATACTGGGGGAGGGGCAAAAAGCTCAGCTAGGTCATAGGTTTCTGAGGAGCAGACTAGCTGCTCACTGTTAAGGAATGGGACCGGGAGACCAGGACTCGGAGTAATGAATATTACCGGTGAGTAACCGGGCATGAAAGCATTAGCTGTTTTATGGTAGTAGTGTACAGGGCGCTTATTTTGCACTACTATGCAGAGGCAGAAGGGGTTCTTCTATTGACTATCCAATTTATTCCCATTGCCATTCATTTTATATCAAAGATATCCATGTTGAGTATCCACTAAGCGCAACGTTCAACTCAAGTCAAGTCTATAGTGTGATTACTTAAAATCATACAAGTTAATAAAACTCAAATATTATAATAAATACACAGTAAAAAAAACTTTAAATATGACATTTCCTACGTGGGAACGTATTTTGCAAGCGCAGTAAAATGAGTGCAAAACGTATAGAAGTGCTAACATACTTGGTGTCCTGCACAACTCGATTTGTTTAAAAAAAAAAGTGAAAGATAGTAATGCCTGCCAATAACGCGTGTGTAGCAACTCATGTCCATCAGAGATGGCAGGGTCTAAAATACCACCGGGCCATGACATTGATGGGCAAAGGGCGGTGGCAAATTGTGCACAACTTGTAAAATGCAAACGGTATGTATGCAGGAGCAATGCATGTACAAAAACAGCTCAGAATCATGCTAGGGGTGTTGACGCAGGCCACAGAAAATGAAGTGCAGAATGCAGCCCTGAAGGCGTACGCCTTGTATGGTGCAAATAGAAGTTGAAGTTGAAGTTAAAGGAATTTATTGAGCGCACTTACACCAGGCGGTTTCATGGCGCTATGACTTGACCTAGAGGAGGAAACGTGAAAGTGAGAAGGAAAATGAGGTGCGGGAAGTTATTGCCGAGGGAAGGCTATAGAAAAGAGATGAGTTTTTAAGGCTTTGCGGAAGTCCATGTAGCCAGAGAGGGACCGAATGGTGAAAGGAAGGGCGTTCCAGAAGCAGGGGGCAAGAGTGGAAAAACGCAGGCCACCGTGCTTTTTCCTCTTAAAACGAGGGACCTCCAAGAGAACTTGGGTAGAGGAGCGGAGGCTCCTGTTAGGAAGATAGGCCCGGATTTTTGAGTTGACGAACTCAGGAGCAGTGCCTGCAAGGGCCATGAAAGTAAGGCACCCCAACTTAAAAAGGGAGCGCTGGGAGGTGGGGAGCCAGTGAAGGGATTTGAGTGGAGGGGTTACACGACCGCACTTAGGGAGACTATAGATAAGGCGTGCTGCCTGGTTCTGGATGAGTTGGAGGCGCCGAAGTTCGTATGCCGGAATCCCTACATAGAGGCTGTTGCCATAGTCCAGGCGGGAGAAATCATGGCCATGATGATGAGCTTAAGGGCATCAACAGAAAAAAAACAAGAGATTTTGCGAATGACGCGGAGGGACAAGAAGCAGGACGAGACAACGGAGCTGATCTGGGGGCGCATCATTAGGTCTTGGCATATAAGAATACCCACGGTTTTTGCTTTAGTGGAAGGTGAGGGAGGAGAGCCAAGAGCAGGGGGCCAGAGGGCAGGGGACCAAGGGCTTGGGAGGCTACCAGTGAGTATCAGTTCCGTCTTGTCCCGATTTAATTTTAAATGATTGTAGTTCATCCAGTCAAAGATGAAAGTAAGTACAGTACGGAATTTTGACATAGAGTCGTGAGTAGGGGAGAGATTGAAAATGAGCTGGAGGTCGTCAGCATGATTGAATACTGACACCTCCATGTTTTGTAAGGCAGCAATGAGAGGGTGGATATAAAGGTTAAAAAGAAGAGGGAAAAAAGAAGAACCCCGGGGAACCCCGCAAGTGACCGGACAGGGGGAAGCAGAGAAACCACCCAGGTGAACTGCTTGTGTCCGATCTCTTAGGAAAGAAGTGAGCCAGGCCAGAGCAGTCCCCCGTATGCCGGCGCCTCCAACACGGTCGAGAAGAATGGAATGATCGACCGTGTCGAAGGCGGCGGACAGATCGAGGAGAACCAAGGCCTGGGAAGAGTTGGTATCCGCACTCTGCCTAAGCTCATCCAAGACAGAGAGGACCATGGATTCAGTCGAATGGACTGGGAGGAAGCCGGCCTGGTGAGAGGTGAAGAGATGGTTATCCTCGATGAAGGTAGAGAGGCAGGAGGTGATGTGGCTCTCGAGAATTGTTCCCAAGAACGGGAGTAAAGAAATAGGACGGAAATTGGAAGGGGAAGATGGATCAGTCCCAGGTTTTTTCAAAATAGGAGTGATGATGGCAGATTTAAAGGCAACCGGGATGGTTCTCTGATGGATGGATGTGTTGAGGAGGGTAAGCGGGGGTTCTGGACAGTTAGGGAGAACCTCCTTTAGTATGCGGGCAGGGCAGCAGTCTGAGGGGGACCCTGATTTAACTTTCTTCAACAAGGTAAGAAAGGTCTCCTTAGAGATTACGGGAAACTTGTCAAGAGAAACGGAAGGAGGGGTGGTGGGGAAGGGAGGAAGGAGGGGGAGGGCAAGGGTATGTTGTGTTTGATTACAGCAATCTTCTCTATGAAGTACCTATTTAGGGAATTACAGAAGGATTGAGAGGGGACAGGTTTAGGGGAAGCTCTTTCCGAGGCTGCTAAATTATGTACGATGGTAAAGATCTCCTTGGATTTGTTGGCCGCAAGGAGGATTTTAGCAGAGAAGTATTCAGTTTTGGCCAGAAGAATGGCTTTTTTATATTCGCGAAGGAGAGCGGAGTATTGAGACTTAAGGATGGGGCAATACATGCGCCTCCAATGACGTTCGGCTTGTCTTAGTGAAAGTTTAAGGGTTTTAAGGTCATCGGTGAACCATCTATTGGCCTCGTGGGGACGGCAGGTCCTGACTACCTTGGGAGGGGCAGCTGAGTCGCAAGATGCTGAAAGCCAGTTGTTAACGGCGGCCACCTGTGAGTCCAGGGAGACATCCACCAAGTGGGGGGGGTGAGGCCGCGAGGGAGGAACACAAGGCGGGCATGTCCACACGGTTCCAGTTACGGGCCCAGGTATTTTTTGGAGGGGGGAGTTTGTTGACTGCCCCAAGGTTGAGGGAGAATGAAATAAGTGAGTGGTTGGACCAAATGCAAGGGGAGTGTTATAAAGCGTCATATACAGAAGCAGCACAAGGTCTGTGCTTTATGAGGGGCCGGCAGCAGAATTTAACAACATTTGTTGCAACAAAACAAGCCATATTATTAAAGTGCTAAAGTGCCTAAGAAAGTACTGCTTCTAAAGTGCGGACAGCATCGTATAGTGGGAAGCTCGCGTTTAGGCCAGTCATAGCAGCCACAGAGAATGAGCGCAAGTTATATGTCAGTCAGTCAGTTCAAAGCTTTATTATCGGCTGAAAGCCCTAAAAGCACATATGCAAAATTTTAGAAAAAAATGACATACAGATACAAAAACAGTACAATATACTCATGATGCAAAAAAAAACAATACAGATAAGAACAATTTTAGGGTACAATGTTTAAAAACATGGAAGTAACCTAATAAAATTTCGAAGGTCCACTCCCACCCCTTTTTTTAAATGTTTTATAAAATTCCTTATGGGTTGCAATAGTCACAATGACAAAGATCTCATAGTTTGGCATTTTTGATTTTCATGCTTCTGGAGCACCACATAGACAAAAGATATCTGGAGGTCACGAACTCAATCAAGGGGGTAGTGTCATATGTTAAAATTCTAAATACTTCCCTATAATCCCTGAGACCCATATTCTTGCATAATTGTACAATCCATTTAGCTCCAGCCTTAGAGTAAAGAGGGCAGAAGAGCAGAACGTGCAAACCCGTCTCTTCACTACTTTCACACCCTGGGCATGTACTAGCTGCAAGAGGTGCATTCGACCACTTATTGGTCAATGCCCTAACTGGGAGTGTTCCATGACTAAATTGGACGTATAGTTTCTTCGCCATTAGGGGCTGGCTATAATCCAGGAATCGCTCAAAGTGGTAGTTATCCTTTACCTCTAGTAATCTATTGGACAATGTACCCAGAGCAGGCTTAAGTGCTTGGAGATCCATTCGATATTGATTGAGTACATTGACCAAAGACATTTTAGGGATCAAGGCACAGGTTTGCTTTGGGGAAAGCCACATATCTGCCCTACCCAATGCGTAACAGAGCTGCTTTACATGTTTTTACCAGGGGATTTTCCCTGCTCCCCTTATAGCTAGTAGGTCCCTTAAATCCTCTCTATAACTTAGCAGCTCTGGAGCAGTCCAGAGGTGCCTCCAGTAAAACAAGGGGCGATTGGTCATAACATCCTGTACAGGGGCCAAACCCAAATCTAAGCGTAGTGAAATCAAAGGGGTGCTCTGGGAAAGTCTCAGTAAGCGCCTAATGAAGCTATTCTCAGTGTTGGACAGTGAGGTAGTGCTAGCATAGCCCCACAACTCTACTCCATAGAGCGCACCACCCCTCACCTGGGCTTTATAGATCTAAACTGGTGGTCTCAGGGTTTTAAGTGAGCACCCATTGTATACCTTTAACATTCCTAAAGAGGCTTGGGCCAACTTCAGATTTGCCTTGGTCATGTGCGACCCCCACTCCATCCTGTCATTCAATGTTACCCCCAAATAGTCAAATGTGGAGACTCTTTCCAGCACCGAGCCATCCATATGGGGGTGAGGGCAATTGGTTGATTTAGCGTGCTAGACCATGTATTTAGTTTTGGAAAGATTGATCTCCAGATTTCTAGTTCTGCAAAAAGAGCAGAACGCCTCCAGAGTTCGCTGGATACCCATAGAAGATTTTGATAACAAAAGGGTGTCATCAGCGAACATCAGGGCTGGTATCTTACGTGATGCTAAGCTAGGAGAATCGAAATCCCTCGCACCCAAAAGATGGTCGATCAAACCATTAAGGAACAAGGAGAAAAGCGTGGGGGCCAACACGCACCCCTGCCTAACACCCTTTTCCACCGGGAAGAGGGCAGAGAGCTCCCCATTCCTCCCATACCTCACCCTCGCAAAGGTGCCTTGATGTAAACGTTTAAACAATTGTCACAAGTATACTGGGGCACCCATCTCTAGCAATATGGCCCAAAGCTTATCCCTCTGGACCAAATCGAAGGCAGATCGAAGATCTACAAAGATCAAATACAGGCTACCAGCTCCCATTGTCACCGTCTTCCAGTAGACCAATTGAAGCCTAAACAGTTGGTCGATGGTAGAGACCTTAGCAAGAAAGCCCGCTTCGATGGAGGTCAGGATTTGATGTTCATCAATCCAACACTGTAACCTTGTTAGTAAAAAGCGGGCAAACAATTTCTGCAAGACGTTAATCAGGCTAATGGGGCGGTAGTTCGCTGGGTCGAGTGGGGATGCCTTTTTATGAATGGGGATGATCTCTGCCCCCAACCATGTGTGGGGGATTTCCATACCATGAAGGATGGTATTGAAATATAAACAAATATACGGTACCCAAACCTTCTGCTCACTCAGGAATAGGTCTCCAGGGATTCTATCCAATCCCGGAGCCTTCCCGGGAGATAAGCTTCTAAGGGCCGCCTGTATTTCCAACATAGTACAGGGTGGCTAATCATAATCCTTTGCATCCAGTGCTCCTGAGGCGAGTATTCCCTTCGATAGGGGAAATAGATCTACTGGAGTTGGCGTATCGCTCTGGGAAAACAAAGGCTTGAAATGCGATATCCAAACCTCTTCACTCAGGTTAGATTTTAATGCGGATGGACCTCCAGACGAGCCCGTTCTAACTAGATTCCAGAAAGCCCTGTAATCACGTCCATCCAGGGCTTCTTTTATATTTGCCCACCTTAATGCCTCCCATTCTGACTTAGATTCGGCAGTTATACTCTTGTAAGAGAGTCTAGCTGCTCTAATGCTCTGAACAGATCCAGTTTTGACTACCTTAACAAGTGCGCATTTAGCCAACCTACGCGGTTTGGTGTACCATTGGGCCTGAATTTTTGGCCGCAGCTTCGTGTTGACTGTGATGTAAAAATGGGAGGCCAAAGTAGTGATTAAGTTAGCGTCGATGGACCCAAATGCGTGGAAGTAGGAAGAATCAAAGTTATCGGCCGAGAGTTCAAAAGCCTCCATTAGGGAGCAGGCAACGTGTTGGTATAGATCAGCGATTTTTTCAGGAGCTAGCACAAACTTGGCCCATCTTATGCGTCTGCCGCCCGTTGTTAAAATTAGATTCGTATCAACATCGGTCTTCAGCTCCCCCGGTCTATGTTGGTATCCCAATGAGTGTTTTAATTCTAGTGACAGAAGATTTTGGTCACTATCTACCCTTGGGATTACGCTGAAAGCCCTAATTTGGGACCAAAATTCTACATTGACCATGATATAGTCAACGGTTGTGCTTTTCCCTATTCTATTATAGGTAATCTTACCTGGGACATCGGGAAGGAGTCTGCCATTACAAGCTCTGAGGGATTGGGTTATTAAGAGCTTGTTAATCTGCAGAACCATTGGCGACCAGCGCTTTGCCGGGTACATAGAGCATTAATTTTTTTCTTCAGCACTGGGATTGTCTCACCTCGGTTGCCTGACAGCAGAGGAACTCCAGTGAATATCACCACATACGGAGAAGCCGCAGGGGGTAACTGTGGGCAAGGTAGCGTTTGTTGGATATCCTTGCTAGGAGATTTCGGGACAGGCTTGTGGGGGCCAAACCTGGTCTGGCTGGTTTCTGCTGCTAACTTGTGAAACAAAGTTTGAATCTCGAGGGACGAAAGTGGCTATGTATGAAGGCGCCTTGCAAGGAATAACGGAACCGGACGGAGTGATATTAGAAATACGTTTAAGTATGTTTGTCGGATCCAATCCTGCTGCCAAATTTTTACATCGAGGGCCATTGTCTATGCTTGGGCCTTGATTTGCCTGGTTGATATTACCTAGGTCTACTTTCTCAGTGTTACTCCCAATAGCAGCAAGTAACTGTCCTCCTTCTCCCCCCTTGTTATTTATCAATGAAACAACTTTATCTATTCTGCTCATCAAGGTTTTAAAATGAGATTTGATAAGCTGCTCTATTTGTGTTTGAAAGTCTATTAGTAAGTGAGTAGGCCATACCGGAGGGGCAAGAGTGGTGTTGGTAGGACCTAGCTCAACCTGGGGAAGAGTCTGGGACAGTTATTATTATTATTATTATTAAAGGGGTTTGTAAAGCGCCTGGTGACGCCTCCCGGCATGTCCCCGCGCCGGGAGTCGCCTTAGCAGATTTTTTATGTAGTTTCAAATTCCTATTTCTAAAGTGACACTTCGTAGCTTTTTGAACCACCTGGGGAGCTATAGGAGGTGCAGGGTTAATGGGAGAACAAGCGTCTGTTGCAATCTGGGCGCATTGAAGCTCACCTACAGGAGATTCCAGCATAGAACCAGGCGAATTGGCAATAGGTGAAGATACAAATCCAGGAGGTAGGGGGGAAGCCATAGCTGGTGTAATAGAGAGTCATCTTTCTGTATTAACTATGGCTGATGAAACCACCCCAATAGCTTTTTGTAGCATTTTATCAATTGCCGTTACACTCGGACAGGAACTGCTAATGCTGCTTTTTGCCGTGTCAATGGGCGGGAGCTTGGGGTATTGGTTTTACCCATGATACTAGTTATAAGTATCTTGATCCTTCAACATAACAGGACAACACAATTTAACATTCAAAGTAAGAGAAGAACTTGAACTATTCGCTTGGGGATGTTGACACCCTCAAAACAAAGTCAATAACCTGAATAAAATGCTAAGAAATGAAACCTAGCTTTGACTGAATAAAATGTTAAATACCAGAGTGGTATGGCCCAGTCCAGTCACTGCCTGTCACAAACAGGCACAAACAGGCCCGCCCTTGGTTCCGGTCTTAGTACCGGCTTCGCCCCACACCGCTTTAGGAAAGGAGAAGCTTTTATGCACGTTCAGAGTGCCTCCCACTGCGTCTCACCAGGTGAGTGAGAAGAGATGCACCGTGGGGGGTGTAGGCCGTTGGAGGCAGCACGATGTCCACGAGAGTTCAAGGCAAGGAACTCATGCCACCTCTGCACACACCAGCCCGCAGGGGACCACGCCGTTGTCAAGTATCTGCCGCCCACACTGGTAAAGGATTTACAGCGTTTTTATGGGCGTTCAGAGTGCCTCCCACCGCGTCTCACTAGGTGAGTTAGAAGAGATGCACTGTGGGGGGTGTAGTCCGTTGGAGGCAGCACGATGTCCACGACAGTTCAGAGCAAGGAACTCTCCGCCTCACGCCACCTCTGCACCCACCAGCCCGCAGGGGACCACGCCGTTGTCAAGTATCTGCTGCCCACACTGGTAAAGGATTTACAGCGTTTTTATGCGCGTTCAGAGTGCCTCCTACCGCGTCTCACCAGGTGAGTTAGAAGAGATGCACTGTGGGGGATGTAGTCCATTGGAGGCAGCACGATGTCCACGAGAGTTCTGGGCAAGGAACTCTCCGCCTCACGCCGCCTCTGCACCCACCAGCCCGCAGGGGACCACGCCGTTGTCAAGTATCTGCCGCCCATATATGTGTAAACTATGACTTCTGTTGTTCGAATACAGAGTACTACAGTTTGTGGAGTCCCTACGACAAAGTTAATCAGAATTTGTTGCAACAATGCATGGTCCTTTAATACTTCCCAGGGTGGTGGGTGATCAGGGCAGCAGAGTAGTATGTGTAGTAAGGATTCTGTGGTGTAGTTGCACAATCTGCAGCTGTTGATATTTCCAAGAGATCTCCAGGTTGGATTCAGTTCTCTGATTGGAAGCGGAACTAATCTAGCTGATAACATTTGTTTTAAAATGTGTTTGTGTACTGTGTGGTGTAGTTGAGGTTTAACTGAGTTGCTAAGTTGCTGTGCCATTATTGACTCATGAGTGGCCCTGGCTAAGAGACCTTCCATGTCCAATTTTTGTGAACAATGATGCCTTTTTTTCCTGTTGCAGGTTTGATGTAGGTATGGTTGATGACGTTTGAGTCCAGTTCTCCACCTCAAGTTGCAGCTGTTCCTTAGCTACGGCAAGATTTTTGGACCAAGGGTTGTTGGTGCTTGTAAAAGTTGTTTTCATTAGAGTCTTCATGCTGTTGGTGGAGGCGGCTATTGCCTGGAAGTAGCATTTTGCTAGGGCTGCCAGGTTTTCCAGTTTTTGCGTCACCAGCCCAAAGTCCAACCTGATCAAAGTGTTCCTTGTGTGAGCTGGAAGGTGGAAAACCTTCTTGTAGGCTGTAGAGTGACTCTTTACTAGAGTGGTTCCCAGCAAACCTAGAAATACTTGCTGGGCATTGTTGACACAAAGCGCGCTTTGGTGCGGAGCACCCTCTGTATGATGGTGGAGGTTGGACTGCAGATTGAGGTGTTTAATTTGCACAAGGCGTACGTGGGTGTTTTTCTTTACTTTTCATTTTGCTCAGCTGCAGAGTCGCTCTGCTGGTTTCGCATACCCCTGCTCCCAGGTAGTTACAGCGTTGTACACAGTGCAGCCACATCGGCTCCAACCGCCAGCTAGTTAGCCTCTTCTTTGAATAGCTCCCAAAGATCACAAGTTTTGTTTTGCTTCCATTGGCCACAAGCTCATTCCTAAGATTATATCTATTCAGGGCATTAAAGGCTGTTTGCAGACCAATTTTTGTATGGTCGAACAGCACTGGGGCGTCCGAATACTGGATGAGTGGGACTCTCCTGTCAACCTCTTTATAGCGCTCCGAGACAGGAGTGTTGTAAATTTCTCCATTTCACAAATTGAATATTGAAGAGTTTATGTATTTATGAAGACTTTTTTTTTTTAGTTGGACACCCCTGCTAGCTGAGGGTTGCTTAGAGAAGTCCTGCAGCACCATTAGCCTTCAGAATTGGTAGATGCAGGAGAGGGTTAGATTAGAACATCCATCACTCTTGGGACTTTTTTCTTTTAACTCAGTTCTGCCATGGGTCCCATCACAGGACAGGTCTGGGCTATTAAGCGATACATGCACTCATTGCATAGAGACGCACAGACATATCACTTCCCATTGGGCATCACTATATTCATGTAGGTTCACTCCATTCATACTCTAGCACCAACTCATAGCAATGAAGTCTTGAAAGATCAGTGTTAGGAGACATTGCATAATAACAAAAACAAGCATTGGCAAAGTCAATAGCTCTTGCCTTTGGGACCTACGGGTGGGGGCAGCAACACAGAGGCTATGGTTGGGGAACGAACATTGAGGGAGCAGATGGGGAAAACAGATGACAGAGAAGAAAAGTGGAGCACTGGGTAGGAGCAAATGGGTGAAAAAGAGCAACTCAGAGCGGATGGGGGAAAACATATGGGCAAGAAAGCAAAAACGAGTAAGAAGTACACAAGGGCGAGTGCAACAAGGAGGGGACCTAAAGAAGCACAGCGGCAACAGAGAGCAACACGGAGTGCAGGAGGCAACAATAACACGAGGGTGGCAGCTGAAAAACACATGCACTTTCATGGAATTATTAACCCAACAATAAAGAAGTAGTGCTTGAAAGCAAGCAGTGTAAGCATATAAGCCAGCCAATCAAAAGAGTTGGCAAAGAGGTTATGCTCCATGGGAGGTACAAACAAGACTGACATGCTGGGACATGAATAAGAAGAAGGCACATAGGAGTGACAGGAAAACAAGCCAATGGTAATCAATGGGCAGGCTCCAACCCTCTCTATGTTTTTGGTAAGCCGACAATATGTCATGTAACAGACAGTACATGCGCTGTCTAGTAGGCAAGACCTAAAAATAGTCAATATTGATTGCATGCCTCTTAGAAAAGTGACTTTCAGCCATTCCTGTTTTCCAGCACTAAGCATCCTGAAACCCAAAACTGCAGAATTACTACCTCAGCAAGCTTAAAGATGCTGGCTAGGACTATTTAAAACCAGCAGTGATCATTTATATAGTGTGGGTCATACAATGATTTGTCTTGCTGTGATTTTAATGATATAATTCATTACACGTTACAATTCACCCTGTAGAAAGGCAACCCTCCAAAATCATGGAAAGTCCCATTTTCTTCCCCATAGTTGAATCCCATATTATTATTCATATTAGAAGTAGTAGTACTAATAATAGGATTAGAATTATGATTTTAATTCCTTAAATGCCGGGCCTCACCTCCCCGCTGAGTTTTTTCTGACCATTTGAGGTAGTTCGCGCTTAGGGCTCAATAACTTTTTTTCCCCATAAGGTATCCATACCAAATTTGTGTCCTTTTTTCCCCATCATTCTGGGAATTCTAAAGGTGCCCCGGTTTGTGGATTGCCCGGGAGGTGACGGAGAAAATAGATGAAATATAGCTTATTTTTAAGTTTTGGGGAAAAAATAGGAAAAAATTGCTCATGATAAAAGTGTCTATTTTTTTCCCTAAAAATTGTATCAACAAATGGCTTGTTGTGCTACCATCACCATCTTCCCAGCTTCCAGGAACATACATAAAAAAACTATTTTTTTTACCACAGTTTTGGCATTTTTAAAGAGGTATCCCATTTTTCTATATTTTGTGCTTTCAACGTACTTCCAGTTTGTGGCGGAAACCAGTGTGAAACCCATAGGCGATCTAGGAAAGCTATGGATTTCTTAAAAGCAAACACAATTCCAAGTGAGGAAAAGAGCAGGTGCAAACAATTTGAACGCAAATGGTGCCAGGCCTATGACCCCACTGCCAAACTGGCTTACAAAAATGCCCTAAACAAGTTCCAAAAACTCAAACGCTCCTCGATGAGAGCCCATTTCTCAAAACTCATCCAACAGGCCCAGAACTCCTCCAAAACTCTCTTCACCATTGTGAAGGATTTTGTGAATCCCCCTGCTTTGAAAACTCAATGTGTTCCCACCCAAGTTCGTTGCAACGGTCTCTCAGATTTTTTCCAGGAAAAAATCATTAAACTCTCTTCCTCCTTTGATTCCACCGCACTTAGCCCCCAGTCAGCTGCTTCACATCCCTTACACTGCGTTTTTAATTCTTTCAGTGAATTAACCTCTGAATCAGCGTTGCCTCTTTTACATAAAGTCAAGTCAGGCTCGCCATTAGACCCAGTCCCTGCCAAAGTAATGGGCAATCTTGCCCCCGTTTTAATCAACCCTCTCCTTTCCATCTGGAATTCCTCCCTGGCTCGTGGTCAATTCCCTGCGGTCTGGAAACATGCTAGGCTACTTCCCATCCTGAAGAAACCTGGTGCTGACCCTTCACAATTCAACAACTACCGTCCGATTTCGCTTCTGCCTAAACCCGCCAAAGTGTTGGAGAATGTGGTTCAGAAACAATTGGCTCAATATTTAGAAATAAATCAGTTGCTGCACAATACTCAGTCCGGTTTTAGAACCGGCTACAGCACCGAGACTGCGCTGCTGCAGGTATCTGAGACTATTAGGGAATCAGTGGACAGGGGCGAGGAGGCCATGTTGGTCCTCCTCGACCTGTCTGCTGCATTTGACACTGTATCACATGATATACTTACAGCCCGTCTACACCAACTGGGGATTGGTGGTACAGTCCTGGCTTGGATTAAATCCTTTTTGTCCGGACGATCCCAAAGGGTACTGATGCACCCATTTGAATCAGAGGACAAACCCCTCATGTGCGGAGTACCTCAAGGCTCTGCCTTGAGCCCTCTATTATTTAACGCTTACTTGGCCCCGCTTGCCAGGGTAGTTGAGTCTTGGGGGGTCAGGGTGGTCTCATATGCTGATGATACTCAGCTTGTTTTTTCATTCAGAGACCATTCTGACTCCCTCTTCTCCAACTTCAGAAACTGCCTTGGCAACATATGCACATGGATGGCTGCTAATCATTTGGCTCTAAATACGGACAAGACCGAGGTCCTCTTTTTTAGCCAGAAGTCTATTCCCCCTGCTAACTTATGGTGGCCCACCGTCCTGAACCCCCCTCCCACGCCAGTGCAGTCTGCCCGCAATCTGGGCTTTCTATTCGACAACACTTTGTCTTGTAAAGCCCAGGTCAATAAAGTTTCAAAGGCGTGTTTCAATAAGCTGCGCATGATCAGGAAGATCTTTCCTTATCTCCCCCAGTCCTCCCGCAAAACGATTGTCCAGGCACTTATCATGGCACATCTTGATTACGCCAATAGCTTATATGCCGGTGCCCCCCTCTATCTTATAGACCGACTACAAATCGTTCAGAACGCGGCAGCAAGGCTTATTGGTAACATCCCCGCCCGCAACTCGGTCAGAGGATATCGAGATGAGCTACACTGGCTTCCTATAGTCCGACGTATTGATTTCAAGATCCTGATCCTTGCTTTCCGGCCAATTCATGGAACTGGCCCGGCATATCTGAGCAAAAGACTCAAGATATCTTCTTCAGTAAGGCATCTGAGATCAAACAGCCTTCGCTTACTGAATGTCCCCAGATTTAGACTTGCCCGTAGTGGTGGCAGAACTTTCACCGTTATAGCGGCCAAGCTCTGGAACAGCCTTCCTCTGGACCTTAGGTTCATTGAAACCGAGCAAGTCTTTCGACGCAAACTAAAAACCTTGCTGTTTACCAAACGTTGATAAAAAGCTTCTCTGCAGCCCTCGGTCTCTTTGGATGGATCTGAACCTGGCAACCTCTCTTGTGATAAACATGTAATCTTAGCGCCGGGACACCCCCGTCGGAGGTAGCCGCGCGCTCTATAAGCGTCTTAATAAATAAGCGTCTTAATAAATTCAGCAAGGACTCATGACTGTAGATTCCTCTAGGTTTTCTCCAAAAAACTAACTGTTGAATTAAAGAAATATTGAAAATGAGTAGGAAAAATGGCTATTTGTGACGTTTTCATTTGTAACTTTTTGTCATGTGCCTGATTTACAAAATCAATGTACCATTCTGTCCCATAGACCCGTCTGGTTGTGGAGAAATATAGGGTTTGTCGATTCTCCAAGAACCCAATGTACCCAGAGCCAACGACTGATTTGCACCATACAATGTTTTTTTATTTTGTGCCGAGTATAGACCAATTTAAATGGGAATCCCTTAGCTTTGGGGCCTGCAGGTACCAAATCAAAGCTATCCACTAAAGGATACAAAACAAACTAAGGACTAGGAGACGCTCCGCTTATACTTAACTGAAATGTCGATGGCGTCACCAGAAGACCCGTCAATTGCTTCGCTCTACAAACGTCTAAGGCTCCAAAACAGGGCGACAGTCAGGGCAGCAGTCTTTCGTAGCCGTCGGAAAGCGGGAAACCTCGCAGCAAAGACTTTCGGACCACGACGACATACAGGGGTCGATGAAGTGGCTGGCCTTCCTCCAGAATTTTCACACGAAGCTTCTCACAAACCTCTGGCTTGGACCGGTACCGCTGAAGTCGCCCCACATTGGGCGCCAACTGAAGAACCGGGTTTTTAGAACCCAGCGGCGTCAGGGAGAAAGCCTGAAACCTTTGAGTTCCTCTGTCTTGGCAAACAGAGACACGGGATACTTCTTGATGACGTCAAAGACCAAAGTTTATTGGCTGCAACCAGGAACAGAGATCTACGAAGCACACACGGGTGGTTCGTCAGAGACTGCACAAATTCGATGAGCGGAGCATGGTCTTTTATGCCAAAAATCAAGCCTCAGGCAACATTTCAAATTTACATTCGGTGCATACAAACTGACCAATGACAATGTAACATTTCAAAAGTAGCGAATGACGACGATTCCAGACAATCCCACTTTCCATTGTCCAGCCCACCAGAAGTGACAACGCGCATTCTCAAGTTTCCTGTTCGATCTGGCCGGACAAACCCATCATAAAGCCTTCAACTCAAATCAATGATTATGTTGTAAAGGAAAGGCAGAAACAGATTGGGAAGGAGATAGAAAGGTGGGAGCAGTGTACCATAAACTCGGGCACGTCCTACTCTTTTATCTTTATCAGACCAGCTGCTGAACAAGGAACTGGCTCAGCGAGGTCAGCCTCGGGCAAGGAGTCAGTTCGGCCAGGTCACCCAGAAGTCAGCTAAGGCGTACGTGTCTCAAGGACTCATTCGGCCACAGTCATCGGGCCTATGTTAGGGCAACCACACAAAATGGCTGCCGTATACAAAATGGAACCCGGAGGTTCAAACTAAATCCTTGAATAGAGAGTGTTCTCCTATATCGATTCATACGAAAACACTCAGACACGCTACACTCGCCATTTGCGGTCTGCCGACACCAAAATCATCCATTTCCGACGATCTTTAGTGAACGGGTTCGGAACCATCGAACCCAGTTCGAGAACCACGGAACCACATGGGTAGGTCGACCTGGGGCATTTTCTCCTCTTGGAAATGTTCTTGGGGACCTCCTTAAGGGACATTTGTAGTGCTGCCACGTGGGCTGCTCCCCATACGTTTGTTTCGCATTATCGTCTTTAGTTTGGGATGGCGGCCTCTGCTTCCTTTGGCGCTCTTGTCCTGTCTGCGGTACATGGTTTGTGATATGTACTGTTTTTTATGTTGATTAAATGGACCTGTTTTCTCGCACTTTCTGGTCTGTTTTTTCTTACAATTACCGTGTGATTGGTATGGGCTCACTTTTAAGGAATGGGACGGGGAGACAGGATGAGGAGGTAATGCCCGGTTACTTACCGGTAAAATTCATTACTCCGAGTCCTGGTCTCCCCGTCCCATTCCTGAGCCCTTCCCTCCTTCCCTCTATGTGGTTTTGGGGTGATTGTTTCGTTTCTGGGTTTTTTCTTTGGTATTCTCAGGAAGTTTCTCTGCCGCACCTCCCCTTTATTGTCACATGATGGTGACGCCATACTGGGGGAGGGGCAAAAAGCTCGGCTAGGTACTAGGTTTCTGTGGAACAGACTAGCTGCTCACTGTTAAGGAATGGGACCGGGAGACCAGGACTCGGAGTAAGGAATATTACCGGTGAGTAACCGGGCATGAAAGCATAGGCTGTTTTATGCTAGTAGTGTACAGGGCGCTTATTTTGCACTACTATGCAGAGGCAGAAGGGGTTCTTCTATTGACTATCCGATTTATTCCCATTGCCAGTCATTTTATATCAAAGATATCCATGTTGAGTATCCACTAAGCGCAACCTTCAACTCAAGTCAAGTCTATAGTGTGATTACTTAAAATCATACACGTTAATAAAACTCAAATATAATAAATACACAGTAAAAAAAACTTTAAAAATGACATTTCCTACGTGGGAACGTATTTTGCAAGCGCGGTAAAATGAGTGCAAAACATATAGCAGTGCTAACATACTTGGTGTCCTGCACAACATGCTTTGTTTAAAAAAAAAATTGAAAGATAGTAATGCCTGCCAATAACGAGTGTGTAGCAACTCATGTCCATCAGAGATGGCAGGGTCAGAAAATGCCACCGGCCCATGACATTGATGGGCAAAGGGCGGTGGCAAATTGTGCACAACTTGTAAAATGCAAACAGTATGAATGCAGGAGCAATGCATGCACAAAAACAGCTCAGAATCATGCTAGGGGAGTTGACAAACGCCACAGAAAATGAAGTGCAGAATGCAGCGCCTGAAGGCGTACGCCTTGTATGGTGCAAATATTGTTATAAAGCGTCATATACAGAAGCAGCACGAGGTCTGTGCTTTATGAGGGGCCGGCGGCAGAATTTAACAACATTTGTTGCAACAAAACAAGCCATATTATTAAAGTGCTAAAGTGCCTAAGAAAGTACTGCTTCTAAAGTGCGGACAGCATCGTATAGTGGGAAGCTCGAGTTTAGGCCAGTCATAGCAGCCACAGAGAATGAGCGCAAGTTATATGTCAGTCAGTCAGTTCAAAGCTTTATTATCAGCGGAAAGCCCTAAAAACACATATGCAAAATTTTAGAAAAAAATGACATACAGATATAAAACCAGTACAATATACTCATGATGCAAAAAAAACAATACAGATAAGAACAATTTTAGGGTACAATGTTTAAAAACATGGAAGTAACCTAATACAATTTAGAAGGTCCACTCCCACCCCTTTTTTTAAATGTTTTATAAAATTCCTTATGAGTTGCAATAGTCACAATGACAAAGATCTCATAGTTTGGCATTTTTGATTTTCATGCTTCTGGAGCACCACATAGACAAAAGATATCTGGAGGTTACGAACACAATCAAGGGGGAAGTGTCATATGTTAAAATTCTGAATACTTCCCTATAATCCCTGAGACCCATATTCTTGCATAATTGTACAATCCATTTAGCTCTAGCCTTAGAGTAAAGAGGGCAGAAGAGCAGAACGTGCAAACCCGTCTCTTCACTACTTTCACACCCTGGGCATGTACTAGCTGCAAGAGGTGCATTCGACCACTTATTGGTCAATGCCCTAACTGGGAGTGTTCCATGTCTAAATGGACGTTTAGTTTTTTAGCCAGTAGGGGCTGGATATAATCCAGGAATCGCTCAAAGTGGTAGTTATCCTTTACCTCCAGTAATCTATTGGACAATGTACCCAGAGCAGGCTTAAGTGCTAGGATATCCATTCGATATTGATTGAGTACATTGACCAAAGACCTTTTAGGGATCAGGGCACATGTTTGCTCTGGGGAAAGCCACATATCTGCCCTACCCAATGCGTAACAGAGCTGCTTTACATGTTTTAACCAGGGGGTTTTCCCCGCTCCCCTTATAGCCAGTAGGTCCCTTAAATCCTCTCTATAACTTAGCAGCTCTGGAGTAGTCCAGAGTCGCCTCCAGTAAAACAAGGGTCGATTGGTCATAACATCCTGTATAGGGCCAAACCCAAATCTAAGCGTAGTGAAATCAAAGGGGTGCTCTGGGGAAGTCTCAGTAAGCGCCTAATGAAGCTATTCTCAGTGTTGGACAGTGAGGTAGCGCTAGCATAGCCCCACAACTCTACTCCATAGAGCGCACCACCCCTCGCCTGGGCTTTATAGATCTCAACTGGTGGTCTCAGGGTTTTAAGTGAGCACTCATTGTATACCTTTGAAATTCCTCCAGAGGCTTGGGCCAACTTCAGATTTGCCTTGGCCATGTGCCACCCCCACTCCATCCTGTCATTCAATGTTACCCCCAAATAGTCAAATGTGGAGACTCTTTCCAGCACCGAGCCATCCAAATGGGGGTGAGGGCAATTGGTTGATTTAGCGTGGTAGACCATGTATTTAGTTTTGGAAAGATTGATCTCCAGATTTCTAGTTCTGCAAAAAGAGCAGAACGCCTCCAGAGTTCACTGGATACCGATAGAAGATTTTGATAACAAAAGGGCGTCATCAGCAAACATCAGGGCCGGTATCTTACGTGATGCTAAGCTAGGAGAATCTAAATCCCTCGCACCCAAAAGATGGTCGATCAAACCATTAAGGAACAAGGAGAAAAGCATGGGGGACAACACGCACCCCTGCCTAACACCCTTTCACACCGGGGGAAGGGGGCCGAGAGCTCCCCATTCCTCCCATGCCTCACCCTCGCAAAGATGCCTTGATGTAAACATTTAAACAATTGGCACAAGTATACTGGGGCACCCATCTCTAGCAATATGGCCCAAAGCCTATCCTTCTGGACCAAATCGAAGGCAGATCGAAGATCTACAAAGATCAAATACAGGCTACCAGCTTCCATTGTCACCGTAGACCAATTGAAGCCTAAACAGTTGGTCGATGGTAGAGACCTTAGCACGAAAGGCCGCTTGGAGGGAGGTCAGGATGTGATGTTCATCAATCCAACACTGCAAGCTTGTTAGTAAAAAGCGGGCAAACAATTTCTGCAAGACGTCAATCAGGCTAATGGGGCGGTAGTTCGCCGGGTCGAGTGGGGATGCCTTTTTATGAATGGGGATGATCTCTGCCCCCAACCATGTGTGGGGATTTCCATACCGTGAAGGATGGCATTGAAATATAACCAAATATTCGGTACCCAAACCTTCTGCTCACTCAGGAATAGGTCTCCAGGGAATCTATCCAATTCCGGAGCCTTCCCGGGAGATAAGTTTCTAAGGGCCGCCTGTATTTCCAGCATAGTACAGGGTGGATAATCATAATCCTTTGCATCCAGTGCTCCTGAGGCGAGTATTCCCTTCGATAGGGGAAATAGATCTACTGGAGTTGGGGTATCGCTCTGGGAAAACAAAGGCTTGAAATGCGATATCCAAACCTCTTCACTCAGGTTAGGTATTAATGCAGATGGACCTTCAGACGAGCCCGTTCTAACTAGATTCCAGAAAGCCCTGTAATCACGCCCATCCAGGGCTTCTTTGATATTTGCCCACCTTAATGCCTCCCATTCTGACTTAGATTCGGCAGTTATACTCATGTAAGAGAGTCTAGCTGCTCTAATGCTCTGAACAGATCCAGTTTTGACTTCCCTAACAAGTGCGCATTTAGCCAACCTACACGGTTTGGTGTACCATTGGGCCTGAATTTTTGGCCGCGGCTTCTTGTTGACTGTGATGTAAAAATGGGAGGCCAAAGTAGTGATTAAATTAGCGTGGATGGACCCAAACGCGTGGAACTAGGAAGAATCAAAGTTATCGGCCGAGAGTTCAAAAGCCTCCCTTAGGGAGCAGGCAACGTGTTGGCATAGATCAGCGATTCTTTCAGGAGCTAGCACAAACTTGGCCCATCTTATGCGTCTGCCACCCGCAGTTAAAATTAGATTCGTATCAACATCGATCTTCAGCTCCCCCGGTCTATGTTGGTATCCCAATGTGTGTTTTAATTCTAATGACAGAAGATTGTGGTCACTATCTACCCTTGGGATTACACTGAAAGCCCTAATTTGGGACCAAAATTCTACATTGACCATGATATAGTCAACGGTTGTGCTTTTCCCTATTCTATTATAGGTAATCTTACCTGGGACATCGGGAAGGAGTCTGCGATTACAAGCTCTGAGGGAGTGGGTTATTAAGATCTTGTTAATCTGCAGAACCATTGGCGACCAGCGCTTTGCCGGGTACATAGAGTATTCCTGAATGAGCCAAGTGGAATCCTCATCCTGGGTTGCAGGAGGGATCCCGGCCAAGGGTTCGAAATGACAATTAAAATTGCCCCCATAATTCTATGTGTCGGAGAAGGAAATAATGTAAGGAGCTCATCTAAAGCATTTAACATAGCAGAACCCACCGTGTGGGGAGTGGAGCACAGATAAATATTAAAAACCGCCACACTCGTACCATCCAAAAGTTTAAGAACAATACAAAGAATATCCGGAAGGTGGGATTTAATCACCTTCACTGAACAACCCAGGTGCGTAGCTACCCAAATACAAAGTCCCCCGAGGGTCTCCCTCTAGGTCACTGTACAGCAGGTATATAAAATGTTGCAAAGCCCACCCTTGTGGGGGCGGTCATCGTCCATGTCTCTTGGAACAGGCACAAATCGTACTGGTCCACCAACTCTCCCCATTCTGGATGGGCTAGCTTAGAGCCAATACCCGCTAGGTTCCACAACCCAATTAATGTGCTATGGGGTTCTGCCCTTGAAAGAATTTCTGGAGTAAAAGAAAACGCATTAGAAGGGGGCGTTCTTGTCAGATTGACCGGCTGAGTTCCAACTCCTTGGGGGCTTAAAATTATACCAGGTGGGTTCATTAAAATTCCATCTTCCTGTACCCCGAAATCCATCTGGGGGGCCCACCCTCAACCCTCTGACGCTCCTCCAGAGGACACCCAGCTACATTAGAATCTATATCAGTAAGCCTTAGTGGATGGTGTAGTCAATCTACGTAGTTCAAGGCTCTGAATCTATTGGCTACAGGTAGGTTATATTCTACCGCCTCTCCAGCTGGGTGGAAGTAAGTTGGTCCGAGCCCGCCAGGGACTGTTTCCCATGAGTAAAAGTACCCCAGAGGGAGTGGGATGATTGGACCCTGTTGTCTAGGGCCTCCCCAATCAAGAATATGTTAACTATTCCAGGATCCCTAAAATGAACAATCACACAATCCCCTTCAATGTCCTTGGGTTTAGTCCCCAGACTCTTCTAGCGAATATAATTTCACCCTGCCCCATACCCATTAGGGGTCTGTATTTGCTCAACCAGAAAGTAATTTTGTTCTTCAGCACATGGAATGTCTCACCTCGGTGACCTGACAGCAGAGGAACTCCAGGTAATATCACCACATACGGAGAAGCCGCAGGGGGTAACTGGGGGCAAGGTAGCGTTTGTTGGATATCCTTGCTAGGAGATTTCGGGACAGGCTTGTGGGGGGCCAAAACCTGGTCTGGCTAGTTTCTGCTGCTAACTTGTGAAACTAAGTTTGAATCTCGAGGGACGATAGTGACTATGTATGAAGGCGCCTTGCAAGGAATAACGGAACAGGATGGAGTGATATTAAAAATACGTTTAAGTCTGTTCGTCGGATCCAATCCTGGAGCCAAATTTTTACATCGAGGGCCATTGTCTATGCTTGGGCCTTGATTTGCCTGGTTGATATTACCTAGGTCCACTTTCTCAGTGTTACTCTCAATAGCAGCAAGTAACTGTCCTCCTTCTCCCCCCTTGTTATTTATCAATGAAACAACTTAATCTATTCTGCTCATCGAGGTTTTAAAATGAGATTTGATAAGCTGCTCTATTTGTGTTTGAAAGTCTAGTAGTAAGTGAGTAGGCCATACCGGAGGGGCAAGAGTGGCGTTGGTAGGACCTAGCTCAACCTGGGACAGTTGTAGTCGCCTTAGCAGATTTTTTATGTAGTTTCAAATTCCTATTTCTAAAGCGACATTTCAGAGCTTTTTGAACCACCTGGGGAGCTAAAGGAGGTGCAAGGTTAATAGGAGAACAAGCGTCTGTTGCAATCTGGGCGCATCGAAGCTCACCTACAGGAGACTCCAGCATAGAACCAGGCGAATTGGCATTAGGTGAAGATACAAACCCAGGTAGTTGGGGGGAAGCCATAGCTAGTGTAAGAGAAGTTGTCTTTCTGTATTAACTATGGCCGATGAAACCACCCCAATAGCTTTTTGTAGCATTTTATCAATTGCCGTTACACTCGGGACGGGAACTGCTAATGCTGCTTTTTGCCGTGTCAATGGGCGGGAGCTTGAAGTATTGGTTTTACTCATGATACTAGTTAAAAGTATCTTGATCCTTCACCGTAACAGGACAACACAATTTAACATTCAAAGTAAGAAAAGAACTTGAACTATTCGCTTGGGGATGTTGACGCCCTCAAAACAAAGTCAATAACCTGGATAAAATGCTAAGAAATAAAACCTAGCTTAGACTGAATAAAATGTTAAATACCTGAGTGGTATGGCCCAGTCCAGTCACAGCCCGTCACGAACAGGCACAAACAGGCCCGCCCTTGGTCCCGGTCTTAGTCCCGGCTTCGTCCCGCGCCGCTTCCTGTGCCGCTGTAGGAAAGGAGAAGCTTTTATGTGCGTTCAGAGCGCCTCCCACTGCGTCTCACCAAGTGAGTGAGAAGAGATGCACTGTGAGGGGTGTAGTCCGTTGGAGACAGCACGATGTCCACGACAGTTCATTGCAAGGAACTCTCCGCCTCACGCCACCTCTGCACACACCAGCCCGCAGGGGACCATGCCGTTGTCAAGTATCTGCCGCCCACACTGGTAAAGGATTTACAACTTTTTTATGCGCGTTCAGAGTTCAGATCGTCTCGCACCGCGTCTCACCAGGTGAGTGAGAAGAGATGCACCGTGGAGGGTGTTGTGTTCCTGGTTCCGGCACGCCTGTGACGCCACGGGCGTGCAACGTTGGGTCATGTGACCTCCTATAATAAAGAGGGGCCCCGCACGCTCGTACGCCAGTCAGGCGCGCAGGCGGAGAGCCATAAAGAGATTCCCAGTGTCCGACTCTGTTATTTCCCAGGCCACGTGTTAGGCCTAAGTCTCACTAGGTGCCCCTGAGTGTAGGATCCGAGCTGCTGTCCCTAGGGCTGTCACTACCCCCCAACGACACAACAACTGGCGACGAGGGTGGCTGCCGAGCCCTCGCCGAGCGTGCGTGTGTGCCTGCTGTCTCGTGCGGCGGCTGCGAGCGTGTCTCCCTGCTCGTGCCTCACGTCCGCACACGCACACGCTGTGCAAGCACAAGAAGATCGCTCAGGGCCCGGTGGGTGTACAGGTGAGGCGTTCGCTCCCGTCCCACGCCTGCTGCCTAGCCGTGCCGTCCAGCAACCCTGAGAGCCGCACTGCTGCGATCGCCTGCCAGAAGGGGGGGCCGTATGCGCAACAACCGGTGAATCCCTACCAAGCGCCGCACCTGGCCTCCCTGCCGGTGCGTGAAGCGCGCTTTTGCCCGAGTCGCACGGAGGTGCTGCGCCCTGCTCCCTCCCACGCATCTCGCGGACGCGGTGTCTGCCGATCCCGCTGCAGGCCTCACTCGCACGTGGAGGGTGCGCTGGTCGCACGCGCCTCGCCACGCTCCCGTCGGTGGTGCCCTCTCCCCATACACCGTCGATGCACCCTCACCAAGGGAGCTCGCCCGGCAGGAAAGCGACCACGCCCGTAGCGGCGGCCTACGCCAGGCCCCAGGGGACGCCGTCCTCATCAGTCTCCACGCCACTTAGGGGTTTGACTCGACGTCTGAAGTGCAATGGCCACGATTCCGCCCATTGAACCCTTCGTGGTGGAAGGGTCACCATCATCACTGGCTCCCAAATGGAAAGAGTGGGTGGACAGACTCCTCGTCTTTTTCGAGGCCACGAAAGTACATAAAGAACAAAAGAGAGCCATGGTGCTCCACTTGGGAGGCAAAGATATACACTCTATTGCCAGAACGCTCACTGAAGTGACTCCCAAAACGCATCACACGCTGATCAATGCCCTGAATGCCCACTTTGAACTCATGGCCAACCAGGACTACGAAAGGTTCATATTCAGGCAAGCGCGACAGTTGCCAGAGGAGTCTTTGGACACGTACCACACAAGGCTCAAGAAGCTAGCGCTATCCTGCGGTTTTGCTGATGTCACGGAGGAAATACGGGGACAAATAATCCAGGGCTGTGCCTCTGCAAAGTTGAGGGAGCGCATACTGGAGGAATCAGGCAAACCACTAGCAGACATTCTGACCCTCGGTCGCACAAAAGAGCTGTCCAAAGCTAGGGCGGCCCACATGGAAGCAGCATTACAGGCGACGGTCAAAGCAGAACCGGTCAACAAAATTCAGGTCCACTCGCCGACCAAATGGAACAAGAAGCCGACCCGGCCACCGAATGCAGCATCCGGACATCCGTGTGGATACTGTGGAGGCCCGAATCACCCAGCACCTGAGTGTCCAGCGAGAGGGAAGCGTTGCTCAGTATGCGGCAAGCTCAATCACTTGGAGAAGGTGTGCCGCTCGAAGAAATTCCGCAGGCCCCGCCAAGTGGTAAACGCAGTGCCGGAAGGTGAACTGAGTCACAGTGACATGGATGACGACGAAGAAGAAGAACGGACGGTGCACAAGGTGCACATGATTGGTACTGCCACTCGACGCACCAGAAAACTCCCACAATGTCCGATTAGAGTGGCAGAACAAGACATCATGGCCGTAGTAGACACGGGAGCTACCATCAATCTCATGAGCGCAGCACTTTACAGGACAATGACTCGACCCCCTGCTCTGAGTTCCACGCCCATCACCGTATTCGCATATGGTCAAGATACCCCTCTCAAGATCCGAGGGAAGTTCCGAGCTGCCATTCACCACAGTGACAAAATGATCAACGCCAATATCTTCGTATCAGAAGATGGACAGGGCAGGTTGCTGGGTTGCAGAGCAGCCGAGGACCTAGGGGTTGTGACCTTTGCTTTTGGCGTTCACGAAGAATCTGTGCAGCAGCTTATAATGGAGTTCTCAGACATATTCGAAGGAATTGGATGATTCACAGGCCGAGAAATACATCTGCATATCGATCAGACGGTACAGCCTGTAGCCCTGAGACACCGACGCATCGCGTTTCACCTTCGACCCCTGGTAGAGGAAGAACTTCGGAAGCTGGAAGCGGCTGGCATCATCGAGAAAGTATCGGGCCCCACCCCCTGGGTGTCGCCCATTGTGGTCACCAGAAAGCCAAAACAGCTTGGAGCGGTCAGAATATGCGTGGACATGCGCCTCCCCAATGCGGCCATAAAACGGGAACGTCACATCACCCCCACCATTGACGACCTAATTGGAGAAATGGCCGGAGCCTGTTGGTTCTCGAAGCTGGACCTACGGTCGGGATACCACCAGTTGGTACTGGACAAGGAGTCGCGAAACATAACAACATTCTCGACTCACATAGGCCTCAGGAGGTACACCCGACTCAGCTTCGGTGTCTCCAGTGCAGCGGAGGTGTTCCAGAACGTGATCCAAGAGCTGATAACGGACATACCGGGCGTGATCAACGTCAGTGATGACATCATGATACACGCCCGTACCATCACAGAGCACAACCAACGGCTAGCACAGGTATTCCGAAGACTGAGAGAGGCTGGACTCACTCTACACAGAGAGAAATGCGAGTTCCTACAAAGAAAGATAGGATTCTTCGGATACACCTTCTCTGCAGAAGGGGTCAACCCAGATCCGGAAAAGGTCAAAGACGTCAAAGACGCAAAACCCCCCACCACCGTCACGGAAGTTCGGAGCTTCCTCGGTATGGTCAATTACTGTGGGAGGTTCATCAGAGTCCTTGCCAACCTCACACTTCCCCTGAGAGAACTCACGAAGGACTCCACGCAATGGACCTGTGGACCGGAACAGGAGAAGGCGTTCGAGGACATCAAGGCGTCGCTCTCGGACAACACGACCCTGGCATTCTTCGATCCCAGAAACCTCACCATGATAGCAGTAGATGCTGGCCCAGCTGGGCTAGGGGCAGTCCTGATGCATAAACAACGGGATGAACTGGATTGGGTGCCAGTTGCCTTCGCTAGCCGCTCGCTCACGGACACGGAGCAACGATACTCTCAAATCGAGAAGGAAGCCATCGCCATTCACTGGGGATGCCGACATTTTCACCTCTACGTGTATGGCAAGCCCTTCACGGTCGTGACTGATCACAAGCCCTTGGTAGCTTTATTCTCGGTGACCTCGACAAAGCCACCACCCCGCATAGAAAAATGGATGCTACAACTACAGGAGTACAACTGCAAAATTGAATACCAGCCAGTGGCAAGGAATCCAGCAGACTACCTCTCACGCCACCCCCGGCCTGCTACTCCGGAGGAAATGGAAGAAGCTGAAGACACGGAGGCCTATGTCAAGGGTGTGACTGCGCGGTCATATCCACGACCCCTCTCAGTAGGTGACATAGCGGAGGCCACAGCACATGGTGTCTGCATACAAAGAGCTCGAGAAGCTCTTCGGAAAGGAAATTGGCACCGTGCCAAAGAAAGCTGGAAATCACTCACACCGGAAGCCCAAAAGATAATGGAAAGTCTGCACCACGTAAAAGAGGAGCTGAATGAGGATAGCACCGGATGCCTGCTGCGAGGGCACCGACTGGTAATACCCTCTGCACTGGCTGAACAAGTGGTACAACTTGCACCAAGGCATGGTCAAGACCAAAGCACGCTTAAGAACCAAAGTGTGGTTCCCTCTTATGGATGAAATGGTGGAGAGAATGGTGAGATCATGCACGGCCTGCCATGTCACAGGTGACGTCCCGCGTGAAGCCCCGGTCATAGTAGAACCTCGGCCGCAGCAACCATGGGAAAGAGTCAGTATGGACTTCGGCAGCTTACCGGATGGGAGGCACACCCTAGTGGTAATTGACGACCACTCCAAATACCCCAAGGTTGAGATAATAACAAGCACCAGTGCCGGAGATGTCATACCGAAGCTGGAAAAGATTGTTGCTGCTCATGGGGTAATGCGCGAACTACGAACTGACAATGGGCCCCCGTTTCAAGGACAAGAACTAGCCACCTATCTAGCCTCCCTCGGCACTCAGCATCGCCGCATCACCCCTCGGTGGCCTCAGGCCAATGGAGAAGCAGAACGATTCATGAGAACTCTGAATAAGGTAATTCGCATTGCACAAGACAAGAGCCAGTCCATAGAGATGGCCATCTTCACGTTCCTCCGGAGCTACAGGCAAACACCTCACACAACCACGGGGGTGGCTCCTGCACATGTCCTCATGGGACGAGTAGTGACTGATTCCATCCCCCACCACCCCCAGTGGACCCCCGAGGGGGCGGATGAAGACAGAATTGCGAGGAAAAGGCAGGCAACGTATGCTCAGGTCAGCAAGAGAAGAAGAGCCGTAACAGTCAAGTTCAGTAGGGGGGACTTAGTACTTCTCAGAAACAGAGTAACCAGCGGGAAATTCAGACTGAACTGTGAACGAGGGCCATGGCGTGTGATCAGTGTGAAAGGTACCCGTATCATAGCTGCCCGAGGGCGAGAAACAGTAACCAGAAATGTGTCACACTTCAAGCGATTCCATCCCGAGCTAAGGTCACATTGCCCTCCAAACCTCCCCTCAGCAAACGAGGCTGCCCTCAGTCCTACTAATCCTGAATGAGTGACAAGACAAGAAGTCACTCGGAGCAGTAACAGTCATGTGGGTTCGAGCAGCGGGCTGAATGAAGATACAGATGTCGTTGAGAACATGGAGAATCCCGATGTTGCAATTAACAGCCCGCAGTCACCAGTCCAGGTCAATGAAGAGGACCCACTGAAGCGAGGAGAGTCGCAGTATGGGCTGAGAAGAAACCCAACACCCTCCTGTCGCCTGCGGGACTACCTCACGTAAGACTGTTCTGATACCAAACCCAAATGTTGAGGCAATAGACTGTTTGTTTGTCACCTATCATGCCCAGTAATCTGAAAGACATTCGAGCAGAGTGTGTCAATTGTAGTATATCAAGGTGGACTGTTCAAATTTTGTGTTTCATTTCTTCATGTTTTAGGAGGAATGTTGTGTTCCTGGTTCCGGCATGCCTGTGATGCCACGGGCGTGCAACGTTGGGTCATGTGACCTCCTATAATAAAGAGGGGCCCCGCACGCACGTACGCCAGTCAGGCGCGCAGGCGGAGAGCCATAAAGATATTCCCAGTGTCCGACTCTTTTATTTCCCAGGCCACGTGTTAGGCCTAAGTCTCACTTGGTGCCCCTGAGTGTAGGATCCGAGCTGCTATCCCTAGGGCTGTCACTATCCCCCAATGACACAACAGAGGGTGTAGTCCGTTGGAGGCAGCACGATGTCTACGACAGTTCAGAGCAAGGAACTCTCCGCCTCACGCCACCTCTGCACACACCAGCCCGCAGGGGACCACGCCGTTGTCAAGTATCTGCCACCCACACTGGTATAGGATTTACAGCATTTTTATGCGCGTTCAGAGCGCCTCCCACCGCGTCTCACCAGGTGAGTGAAAAGAGATGCACAGTGGAGGGTGTAGTCCGTTGGAGGCAGCACGATGTCCATGAGAGTTCAGGGCAAGGAACTTTCCGCCTCACGCCGCCTCTGCACACACCAGCCCACAGGGGACCACGCCGTTGTCAAGTATCTGCTGCCCATATATGTGTAAACTATGACTTCTGACGTTCGAATACAGGGTACTACAGTTTGTGGAGTCCCAACGACAAAGTTAATCAGAATTTGTTGCAACAATGCAGGGTCCTTTAATACTGCCCAGGGTGGTGGGTGATCAGGGCAGCAGAGTAGTATGTGTACTAAGGATTCTGTTGTGTAGTTGCACAATCTGCAGCTGTTGATATTTCCAAGAGATCTCCAGGTTGGATTCAGTTCTCTGATTGGAAGCGGAACTAATCTAGCTGATAACATTTGTTTTAAAATGTGTTTGTGTACTGTGTGGTGTAGTTGAGGTTTAACTGAGTTGCTAAGTTGCTGTGCCATTATTGACTCATGAGTGGCCCTGGCTAAGAGACTTTCCATGTCCAATTTTTGTGAACAATTATGCCGTTTTTTTCCTGTTGCAGGTTTGATGTAGGTATGGTTGATGACGTTTGAGTCCAGTTCTCCACCTCAAGTTGCAGCTGTTCCTTAGCTACAGCAAGATTTTTGGACCAAGGGTTGTTGGTGCTTGTAAAAGTTGTTTTCTTTGGAGTCTTCATGCTGTTGGTGGAGGCGGCTATTGCCTGGAAGTAGCATTTTGCTAGGGCTGCCAGGTTTTCCAGTTTTTGCGTCACCAGCCCAAAGTCCAACCTGATCAAAGTGTTCCTTGTGTGAGCTGGAAGGTGGAATAACTTCTTGTAGGCTGTAGAGTGAATCTTTACTAGAGAGTTCCCAGCATACCTGGAAATGCATTCTGGGCGTAGTTGAGCACGAAGCGCGCTTTGGTGCGGAGCACCCTCTGTATGATGGTGGAGGTTGGACTGCAGATTGAGGTGTTTAATTTGCACAAGGCGTACGTGGGGTTTTTCTTTACTTTTCATTTTGCTCAGCTGCAGAGTCGCTCTGCTGGTTTCGCATACCCCTGCTCCCAGGTAGTTACAGCGTTGTACACAGTGCAGCCACATCGGCTCCAACCGCCAGCTAGTTAGCCTCTTCTTTGAATAGCTCCCAAAGATCACAACTTTTGTTTTGCTTCCATTGGCCACAAGCTCATTCCTAAGATTATATCTATTCAGGGCATTAAAGGCTGTTTGCAGACCAATTTTTGTATGGTCGAACAGCACTGGGGCGTCCGAATACTGGATGAGTGGGACTCTCCTGTCAACCTCTTTATAGCGCTCCGAGACAGGAGTGTTGTAAATTTCTCCATTTCACAAATTGAATATTGAAGAGTTTATGTATTTATGAAGACTTTTTTTTTTTAGTTGGACACCCCTGCTAGCTGAGGGTTGCTTAGAGAAGTCCTGCAGCACCATTAGCCTTCAGAATTGGTAGATGCAGGAGAGGGTTAGATTAGAACATCCATCACTCTTGGGACTTTTTTCTTTTAACTCAGTTCTGCCATGGGTCCCATCACAGGACAGGTCTGGGCTATTAAGCGATACATGCACTCATTGCATAGAGACGCACAGACATATCACTTCCCATTGGGCATCACTACATTCATGTAGGTTCACTCCATTCATACTCTAGCACCAACTCATAGCAATGAAGTCTTGAAAGATCAGTGTTAGGAGACATTGCATAATAACAAAAACAAGCATTGGCAAAGTCAATAGCTCTTGCCTTTGGGACCTACGGGTGGGGGCAGCAACACAGAGGCTATGGTTGGGGAACGAACATTGAGGGAGCAGATGGGGAAAACAGATGACAGAGAAGAAAAGTGGAGCACTGGGTAGGAGCAAATGGGTGAAAAAGAGCAACTCAGAGCGGATGGGGGAAAACATATGGGCAAGAAAGCAAAAACGAGTAAGAAGTACACAAGGGCGAGTGCAACAAGGAGGGGACCTAAAGAAGCACAGCGGCAACAGAGAGCAACACGGAGTGCAGGAGGCAACAATAACACGAGGGTGGCAGCTGAAAAACACATGCACTTTCATGGAATTATTAACCCAAATGTAAAGAAGTAGTGCTTGAAAGCAAGCAGTGTAAGCATTTAAGCCAGCCAATCAAAAGAGTTGGCAAAGAGGTATGCTCCATGAGAGGTACAAAACAAGATTGACATGCTGGGACATGAATAAGAAGAAGGCACATAGGAGTGACAGGAAAACAAGCCAATGGTAAGCAATGAGTAGGCTCCAACCCTCTCTATGTTTTTGGGAAGCCGACAATATGTCATGCAACAGACAGTACATGCGCTGTCTAGTAGGCAAGACCTAAAAATAGTCAATATTGATTGCATGCATCTTAGAAAAGTGACTTTCAGCCATTCCTGTTTTCCAGCACTAAGCTTCCTGAAACCCAAAACTGCAGAATTACTACCTCAGCAAGCTTAAAGATGCTGGCTAGGACTATTTAAAACCAGCAGTGATCATTTATATAGTGTGGGTCATACAATGAATTGTCTTGCTGTAATTTTAATTATATAATTCATTACAAATTACAATTCACCGTGTAGAAAGGCAACCCTCCAAAATCATGGAAAGTCCCGTTTTCTTCCCCATAGTTGAATCCCATATTATTATTCATATTAGAAGTAGTAGTAGTAATAATAGGATTAGAATTATGATTTTAACTCCCTAAATGCCGGGCCTCACCTCTCCCGCTGAGTTTTTTCTGACCGTTTGAGGTAGTTCGCGCTAAGGGCTCTAAAACTTTTTTTCCCTATAAGGTATCCATACCAAATTTTTGTCCATTTTTCCCCATCATTCTGGGAATTCTAAAGGTGCAGCGGTTGGTGGATTGCCCGGGAGGTGACGGAGAAAATAGATGAAATATAGCTTATTTTTAAGTTTTGGGGAAAAAATAGGAAAACATTGCTCATTATAAAAGTGTCTACTTTTTTCTCCTAAAAATGGTATCAAGGAATGGTTTGTTGTGCTACCATCACCATCTTCCTAGCTTCCAGGAAAATAAATAAAAAAACTATTTTTTTACCACAGTTTTGGCATTTTTAAAGAGGTATCCCATTTTTTCTATAGTTTGTGCTTTCAAGGTACTTCCAGTTTGTGGCGGAAACCAGTGTGAAACCCATAGGTGATCTAGAAAAGCTATGGATTTCTTAAAAGCAAACACAATTCCAAATTCAGCAAGGACTCATGACTGTAGATTTCTCTAGGTTTTCTCCAAAAAAACTAACTTTTGAATTAAAGAAATATTGAAAATGAGAAGGAAAAATGGCTATTTGTGACGTTTTCATTTGTAACTTTTTGTCATGTGCCTGATTTACAAAATCAATGTACCATTCTGTCCCATAGACCCTTTTGGTTTGGAGAAATATAGGGTTTGTCGATTCTCCAAGAACCCAATGTACCCAGAGCCAACGACTGAGTTGCACCATACAATGTTTTTTTCATTTTGTGCCGAATATAGACCAATTTAAATGGTGAAATATGATGAGTGAAGATGGGAATCAAGGAAACCTATGTATTTCTGAAATAGGCATAAAATGTGGAGTTTAGGAGTAGCATTTATTTGTACATCTCTGATTTTGTGGGTACCCATACTAGCATAAGTTTTAAAGGGTATTTTTTTAAATGTCTTCTTTCTTATACTCTGGCTTACATTTGGAAGGCACAAATGCAGTGAAATGCAATTGGGAAAACAAATATTCTACTATTCCTTTCTCCCAAAGGTCTTTTGATAAAAATAGTACCTCACTTGTGTGGGTAGCCCTAGTGCCCATGACAGGAAACAGGCCAAAAGACAACATGGACCCATCAAGCTTTTCCACTCAAAACAGACCCTTTTTTTGCAAGGTGGGTAGCTGTAGATTTTTGGCCCTATCTTAGCTGGCACTTACAGAAACTTAGCAAACCTGCACAATTGTGAAAACTAGAAACATAAGGGAATCCAGGGTGGGCTCTCACCATTTTGTTTACCCAGAATCCCTTGGAAACTTAAACTTTGACTAAAAACATGTTTTTCTCAAATTTCTGTGATGAAAAGTTCTGGAATCTGTGTTTACTTTGGTGCCATTTGAAAATCCCAGGTGTCTAGTGGGGTTTTTGCCCCCCCCCGGGAAGGGGGTGTCCGATTCGGGTGAATACCATATCCCCCCCATAAGGAGAGGCAGAAAGTCTATTTTGCAGATCCATGCCAACTGTGGGCCACCCCCCCCCCAAAAAATATTGTGTGAATTCAGTCCCTAGTATCTAGAGGGATTCTGCTCCCCCTCGCCCCCCCCCGGGAAATATTGGGGGTAATTACCTCCTTCTACCCCCAGGAGTTAGAAAGACTGTTGCCCCATTTAGCTGGGGTAGGAAAATAGCCATGCCCATGTTGGCTAGCCTCCACCCCTATATAAAACATTCCTTGGCTTCTAGTGGTCTTTCCACCCCCCTGGGGGGCAGAACCAGGGGTAGTTAACCTCATCTTCCCCACAAGGGGAGGAGAAAGACTATTGACCCATTTACTTGGAGTGGGGACATGCTCTGAAGCCCCCACACCTATATTAAAAAAGTTAAAACATTCCCTGGCGTCTAGTGAAGTTTATGGTGCCCCCTTGGGGGGCAGATTGGGGTTAATTACCTTATCTTCCCCCGGGGGTCAAAAAGATTGTTGTCCCATTTAGTTGTGGTGGGGGCATAGCCATGTCCATGGTGAGCATTCCCCGACCCTATATTTTAAAAAACTTTCCTGGTGTCTAATGGGCTTTCTGCCCCCTCTGGGGTGCAGATTGGGGGTAATCACCCCCATCTGCATCCCTGGGGGGGCATAAAGACTGCTGTCATATACATTAGAGCTGGAGGCATGGCCAAAACCTAGTGGGCATTCCACACACCTATATTTTCATTTTTAAAAGTATTCCCTGGTGTCTAAGGGGAGGGAGATTGTGGGTAATTATACCCCTATGCTTCCCAGGAGCTGCAGAAGACTGATCATTTGAAAGGGGCGCTGGGGAGCGCAACCCCTTGCCTAAGGACCTGCTCCCCGTATTCCTAGGGGCAGATTTACAAGCCCCTTGCGTCTCTTTTACGACGCCGTTGCGTCACTTTTGTGATGCAGCGGCGGCGCAAAAGATGCGCCATGGTGCGGGGTATTTATGACATGACGGATCTGGGAGATGCGTCACGTTGTAAAGACCTGTGCCATAAGGAGGCGTTTTGGCTCAGGGGTGGGCGTTCCGGCGCAGGAACGCCTCCTAAAAGTGGCTGAGTGAAATCTACAAGATTTCACTCAGTCACTTTTAGGCCAATGCTGAGTCAAAACCCTGCGCCTGCTTGAAGCAGGCGTAAGGCTTGATGCAGCATTGGACAGATAGGGTCCCTCAGAGCATTGCTGGAGCTGCGTCGCACTTGCGACACAACTCCAGCAATGCGCCGCTTTTACGGCACAGATACGTCACGCATCTGTGCTGTTTTTGCCCCATGGTGCGCCGCATTGTAAATGCGGTGCACCATGGGGGGCGGAGCTGCGGCGCACAATAACTGGCGCATCCCTGGGGATGCGCCAGTTCTTATAAATCTGCCCCCTGGTGTCTAGCGGGTGGATCCCTGCTTGGGGAGCGCAAGTCTAGGGTGATCCCCAAACAAGGATCCACTAGGCAGAAGTACCATTGGAAAGGGGAGATTTTCCCCTTTTCAAAGACACCTCTCCAATGAAAATTAGTGCTCAGGGGCTGAGATATGCCTCAAGCACTGATTCAGTGAAAGTAAAACAAGCTCATCGGCTCCTTTTACTTTCACTTTCAGGAGTAATGACGTCAGCGTACCATGCGCGCTGATCGCCATTACAAATTAAAAAGGCTGCTGGGGAAGCTCTTCCCGAGCAGCCCAAGCTGCAGAAAAAAAGGAAGCCATCTGGTGTAAAGCACTAGGGGGCCTTTTCTAACCCACCCTTTCAGCTTCCCAGGGAAATGCCCGAAGTCCACTACGGCCAGTCCCGCCCTGACCTCGGCACGTGCCAGGGCTGCCAGCTGGTCCTGATGCTCCACGTGCTGGCGATTGAACCATTGGCCTGTGTTGCCAGGATGGAGGAAGCGGGGAGAGGGATCTCGTTGGGAGATGGAGAGCATGTTATATGGTTGTATGCAGATGACATGCTTCTATACCTCAGGGATTGGATACGATGGAGTACTGCACTGCTGAAGGACTTGGGGGGGGAGTAGTGGGTCTTCATACTAACATTAGTAAAACTTGTGCCTTCCAGCTGGCCACTGACAAGCAAGCCATTCCACAGGTAGTGGTGCAGGCCAACATCAGATGGGTACCCCGAGTGCCACAATACCTTGGATTGAAAGTGTACCACTCTGAGTCGGATACCTGCGAAGGAAACCTGGGCGGTGAACTGTGAGATCTGAGGGGTGGCATACTGTTGTAAATAACGAACGATGCAGCGTGAAAGTAGGTTCTTTATTTGTAAGTTTAACACATAAGGAATGTCGTCAGCTGTCTTCAATTACAACACATACACTTCTGGCGGTCATTGAAACGTCCCCATAATGGCATGAATTGCACTCTTCAAATAGGGCGATTCTACTGAGAGTTCTTTATTATAATTTCTCAAACATATCAGTCCGGGTTCCACATGCCTGGGTTCAGGAGCTGGACGGGTTGTTGTGGGAGCTGATTCGGGATGGAGTTAGGAACTGGACCACTTTAGACATATTTAGACATACAATAGCTGAAGGGGGTCTAGGTGTCGCTGCGTTTGCGAAATATTTCCTATTGGTGCAGCTGGAATGGCTGGCCCAATGGCTGGTGGGATCTCAGGTGGAGGAGAAGGGAGATGTCAGAAAGCCACAGAAACAAGCATTGGAAAATACAATAGGTTTTGCGTATGAGATTTATAATAAGAGGTGTGGGAGCAGTGTATGAGCAGGGAGAATGGGGTGAGTGCTTGGGCGAGTGGTGCTTGAATGAACCTTGGTAAGTGCCTGAGTGCAGGGTGAAAGTGCCTCAAAGAATGGTGATTAATATGTGTCCTTGCTCAGGATTATCACTGGTGTTCGGAGCTGGGCACCGCTAAGAGAACTAGTTTGGAACTCCAAGCAGTGGGGACTGCATAGAGTGGTCATTATTGGTGAAGTGGCATCAGACTAGAAACTTGCCACAGAGAGCATCCTTACTAATGAGAGCACAGTTTAACAAATTACCCCTTCAGGAGCAATGACTTTACAGCAAACGCATACTTGCAAGGAGATTGAAATGAACTCTGACAAACAGTTGCTTTGCAGGTGCACAAATATTTGACTTTCTGCAGGGATCACATGAATATGATTTGACTGCCGGTTATTAAAATAGCAGCCACTTTTACCGCTACTGGAACTGATTCAAGAAGAAATCACATATATAGTTTGTCTACTTATTTACCTTAGTATAAGGAGACCTTTTGTTTTTACATTTGCATGCACTTGTTCATACTTCCGATAGATGCTGAAAGAAATGTTTATTGTTTGACTAGTTGTTCATGGGAGCTGCCCATCAGGGAGTGATGTGCAGTATATGTGAATATGTTTTCTATTGTATCTGACATTATTTCTCAACAATTGAAATAGTGTGAGCTGTTTTAATTGAAGTATGTAATTGTATAGAAAAGCTTGTGTTTTATTGATGGGTTTCTTACCTGAGCTGAAAAAATCTCTCCTCTCTAGGAAAACGGCATAGTCTAAGCTGAACTGCGGCATACTTCGGTATGTATTTTGCTGATGGCATGTAACAGAGGAATTTTCATGCATTTCACGTGGCCTCTTTCTTGGCGGCTATCTCGGCTCCCCATTGAAACGAGCTTCGGAGAACAACGTGTTCCAAACCTTCTGTAATAATAAATTAAATTAGCAATAACTTGGAAGCTTTGTGGAGGGCGGGGCTCAGGACTGAAAGTGAGGCTAGGAGAACTATGCTTTCCTAGTCTTGTATAATAATAAATGAAAGTTACAGAAACAAGAGAACGAGGCACACACTGGACAGAAGGCACACTAGAACGCTGACTGTTGTCAGCAACAAGACAGCCACAAGGAGATTACATAAAGAGCAGAAGACATACAAAACAAAGTATTTTTTTATTTAAGTTCCCCAAAAGCAGATGTAAACAGTACTTGGGCCTCGGGACACTGATTAGAGCAAACACACAAGAGAGAACAGGAAATAGTATGCTACAGCCAATAGAAACAGAGAAAAGTACAGGAACCAATGAAAAGCAAATGGCCAGGATGTAAGCTCCTTTTATAGTATATATTAACAATAGATTTCACAAGCATAGCGCAAGCGATATGCAGGCAAAACCTAAAAAGGGGCCATTATGGCACTAATGATGGTTGTGAGGGTAACGCTGGCGAGGAGACCTGTTTTCCTTGATTTGGGGCTCTGCAGCTGGTAGACAGCAGTCATCAAAACAAAACGACACAGGATCTATGCTCCAGCGCTGCACTTGGTGAGGCTGCCCACTACTAGAGGGGGCTACTTTTTTGACTCGAGATTACGGTAATGGGGCAGGGTGGGGTTGAAGACAAAGTGGGACTTCTGCAAGGAAAGAAATCTCTGCACACTGGAGCCGATGATTGTGTGGGCCAAACACTGTGGGGCTGCAAATGAATAACCTTATTCAGACAGGGAGATGCAAGCTTGTCACCATGATTTCCAAGATATTTTTGACAATGAGTTTTTTTTAAAGTCAATTTCATTGTCATTTTGTAAAAACACGGTAACCATAGTAACATTTGTATCCCTTTGGCATGTATAACATTTTATTACATATCCGAATATTATCTCCCCAACGGTTGTCGTAAAAAGATAAATAGAAATGGGCCCACCCTTAGTGCTAATCGTAATTAGTCCACAAGTCCTGTCCATTTGTCTCATAATCAGTCGTATTTGTTCAGGCACCCTCTTGCCTCGTAAACAGCTTTTTCTTGTATAGCACACCAATCAACTCCCACCACCATTTTGTGACGGAAGGAGACGTTGAGTCCTTCCAGGCCATTGCAATGTTTCTTTTAGCAATCAACGTTGCTGTTCCTAGAAACAATTTTTTTAATCTTGAGCCGTCCATTCCCTCCATCACCCCCAGCAGTAGAGTAAGCGGACTAAGGGGAACCTCCCACCCCAATATACCACTTAATTCAGCGGTGGTTGACACCCAAAATTTAGATATGACTGCGCAGGACCAGACCATATGAAAGAAGTCGGCTTGTCCACCTTCACAACGGGAACATTGCAGGGCTGAGAGAAGTCCAGCCCTGTGCAGTTGTGCCGGTGTAAGATATGCGCAGTGGAGATAATTTATCTGTATAATGCGAAGTCTGGCAGATATGGTGAGAGTTCTGGGGGCCATGAGAGCATCCCTTCATCGGCTCCACCCCACTAAAAGAATCACCCGGTAGGTGGAAAAGAGGTAAGGCTGCTAGGTCCCTACACCACTGAATTCGGGGAGACGCTGGACACCAGAGAGACTGGTACTGATATAGGGCTCGTCTACGCTGCCAAAAAATCAGCAAAATAGTTTCCTCCTACTTTGCCATCGCAGCCGCCAAAGACTCACAGGTGCCGACAACAGGAGAACACAACATGGCGAACTGTGCATCATCCTCTGCATCCAAGACCTTACTATGATAACATCTGGATTGCTGATGTGCAGCGAACTATAAACTTCTGTGAATCGTAAAAAAAAGAATTTGAATTACTAACTGTGCGCTTCATGTCCTGGAATGGCCCTTGCTTGGCTTTTATCTTAGAGATGGGGCAAACTCATGGCCACAGAGAGAAAACAGTCTGTCCCCAAAACTGATGCTGCTTGTTCACATTTAGTACTCTCTCTTTCTTTGTCTAAGATCTCCCTGACCTTTTTTTAGCTTCTTGCTTAACTGGATACTGCCTTTGTGCAGTTAGTTGAGTTTTCAACTGGATTTAATGACGAGGAAAATCCTCATCCCATCCTACATGATTTTTGTATAATGCAGGAGCCAGGGCTACTGCCCATTTCCTGGTATATGTATATTTTAAATGAATTGAAATGTGTGTGGAGAAGGCTGGCATAATGATGTCTTCGCCATGTGGGCACTCCCTGACAAATTCTGGTGGCCAGTCTTGTTCAGTGAGAAGAATGTCAAAACCCTGAGAGAGTTGCTCCTAAAAGAGTGCTCTTATTTTTCTTGTTAGATCTCACTCCATCCGGAGTGTTACTTCATATAACTTATGTGGATTACTAACCCTGGTATCTGCAGTTTCAACTTGGATGTATTAATTCAAGTCCACTGTCTCCAGATGATCCTTCAAATTCTTGCGAGCTATGGTGACTTCTGCTGCGCTCTCCAACATTTTCAGAGCCCACTCCCCGTTTTTGAGTTGTGTCCTCAAGATCCTCGGCATGTCTGATCTTCAGACTTGCTACCTTCTTTTTGGTTAATTGAGTTTTCTTGTTTTTCTGAACGTGTAATTCGTCTTTGGACTTCACGCGTCCTTCCTTGTGTTCTGATTGTCCTCGTCTTTTGGATTTCTGTGACGAAGTCTGAAAGGTACAAGAGGAACGTGTGTCAGTATCTTGATATCTATCAGGTTTTCTCAAATTATCCCTGTTCCTGAGGTTGTACCTCCTTTCAGATGGCACCTTTTGAGGAGACCTACCTCTGGATTGAGAACACTTATCTTTAGAAGTTTGTTTAGTGTTCTTCCACTTCTTTTTAGGAAGAGTAGGAGTGTTTTTAATAAAGACCTTTTCAGGACTTTCAGATAGTTGGGGTTTCACTGGTTTACCACCCAAACTGTCTCTGCCTAATTCTTCATAGGATTTTTCAATTATTCTGGCTAGTTCTTGAGGTTGCTCAGTTACATCGAATTCCCTTAATTTCTGGCGGATCACTACAGATGCTGCTTCACCTCCTTTAATATTAGCTAATATTATTGTTTAGACTTGTTTGAAATCCTTCAGTAATTTCATAACCAGATTTAAAGCAGGCTCTGCCCGGTATTCATTTTGAATCTGTTTCAGGACGTCTGGTATAACCGTCATGGACGGAACACCATGTGTTTTTGTGTAGATTGCAGCAAAGACTGTACCCCAAGTGTCGCAGTCCTCCAGATGTGGTGCGATCCCCATTGGTAAACAGATTGTTAGAATTCTGTGTGTTTTTCATGAGGGGTAGTATCAGAAAATACGGCTTCCATTTGAGTAATTTTTTGAGCTATCCAGAATGGAATTTGTTCCCGTTTTGCGGGTAATTTACCAACGACTGAATGTAGAGTCTGTGGTGTAATTTTATTTGTGTTCCCTTGATAAGGGGCGTGTTGTGGAATCCTAATTGCCGGTTAAACTGTTAGTGTCCGCATGACGTATTGGACCAATTGTCTATAGATTTTAATTAGCTCTTTAAGTTGAATTAATAGTTCCGCATCTGACATTTCATTAATTTCAGGATGTGGTGTATAGCTGGCTAAGACCGGCCATGTTGCTCCTGGTCAACCTAGTGAACCATGCCTGGTAATGTGATTTATATGTTTTAGGGTGCCTTTAAACCAGAGCATATGCTCTTGGTAGGTTAGTGGAATTTTGATATCCTCGAAAGGGATGTATTCCTGTTGGTGGATCATCTTCTTTGTAGAAGTGAAACATTTTTGTTACTGGATTTGCTTCACGGAAGACTATCCATGAATAGAATACCTCTGTCTGGTGATATTCATGTGCCTCTATCACAAAAACTACCCTACCACCTCTTGCTGATAGGCCATTTCTTATAGGTTTTTTTGGGATGGCTTTCCTTAAATTTTCTGGAATGCTTATAGCATCCTCGTCGGCTTCATTAAAGCCTGTTATGTCAAAAGCTGCAATGACTGGATCGACCGCAGCTCCACCGCCCTCAGTATTATTATCGAGGGACATTTTGTTGACTGAAAGTTTGCAGAGCAAGTTTCAAGGAAACAAAGATAAGGTGCACAATATTTTGGAACACTGTATCCTTCAACGTTGAACAAACCAAAAACTAATATATAGTATGTTTGTCCTACTCAGCTATAGTGGACATTTTATCCTTTTACCCTCTCCAGACGTCTATTGGAGTATTTACGGCAAAATGGGTCTCTGAGAAAAGCACAACTGAGTTACTTTAGTATCTAGCATTAAAGTAGTGCCTTAACAAACGTTGGGCGCCATGTAGTGTAGTTCCTATATTCCCAATAGGCTCTGCGCATTGGAATAATATATCCTATAGATTTCACGTAGCACTTAGGTAAACTAGGTCTCTATCGAATATACTAAACGTAATTGTGAGTGCCAGCTAGCTCAGAGGTCGCTAGAAACGTTCACGAATTCACAAGAAGGGATTCGTTTCTGACAACCGCATAAACATAACAACTTTGTTTCCCTAAGACTGGAATAACTATCTTCATAGTCGTAGAAACAATAGATAAGTAGTACATGTGCATGCTTCATTTCTACAGAGTTGCAGAGAAATAGTGAGACAGGCGTTTTCAATAAAAGATTTTTTGAACAATCTTCTTTCTCATGCAAAAGAAGTGAACTGCTACAATTGTTAAGCAGACAACAAAGTATAATGCGTACAGCGAGAATAGTATTATAAAATAATACTGTAAGAGCATTGTATGGTTTCTAAGCCATATAAAAATACATACATAAATACACAGGCTAAAATACTCAACTGGTGCTTCTAAAATACGCCTACCCCAATGTACCTAACCTAAGTCTATTACAAGGGAAGAAGTAAGTATTGTCTTTTGATAGGTTTAATTTTGCCAAGAATCTACAAAAGGTTTCTCTAGGTTCTAATCAACTCCATACCTTAGAATGAAGGAGGTCTGGTATCTCTGTCTCGAGACTCGATTTCCCAACACCCCACAAGGGGAGTCAGAAACACTGGAGCTGGATTTCTCAGCGGAGATGGGCAGCTTCCTGATCAGTGCATCAGCTGGAGATTCGGCTTCCTTCGGCACTTGCTGTAGCGAGCTGCGTCAGGCAAGTAGGCCGTCAAACTGCTCCAAACCACTGTAGTTTGCAATAGCAAGTGAAGGTATATGTATACCTTGAAGGTGCTTAGGAATGCCATAGTTGACGTAAAGTCAGGCATATGAACGTCATGAATGAACCCCTGGGGAATATTTATTCATTGTAAAACTTACTGAGTTTTGGAGAAATCAATATTCAAGGAAGGGAAAGTCCCTAACAGCTTAAGCTGGTTTTCCAAGAAATCATTGTGACGTTTGGTGAATGGATGGAAGAGCCATGCCTGTATTTGAGTAGCATGGGCTATGCCTAAAGAAGGCCTTGATTTATATGCCTCTACAAGGGCAACATGAATTGTACCTATATAAGGGCATGAATCGGGAAATCCATCCATTTGGAATCTAAAATGGTACACAACACCACACCAGCAGACAAAGCCTAGACCTCCTACACCAGCGGACACAGCCTAGACCTCCCACACCAGCGGACACAACCTGGACCTCCCACACCAGCAGACACAACCTGGACCTCCCACATCAGCAGACACAACCAGGACCTCCTACACCAGCAGACACAACCTTGAACTCCTACACCAGCCAATGTAACCTTGACCTCCCACACCAGTGGATGCAACCTAGACCTCGCACACCAGCAGACACAACCTGGATTTCCCACACAAGCAGACACAGCCTAGACCTCCTACACCAGCAGACACAACCTGGACCTCCCACACGAGCAGACACAACCTGGACCTCCCACACCAGTGGACACAACCTGGACCTCCCACATCAGCAGACACAACCTTGATCTCCCACACCAGCGGACACAACCAGAGTGGGCCCCGTGAACGTTGAGGGCCCACAGTCCCATGGGACCTGCAGGGGTCTCCTTTATACCCCTGTCAGCTCTCGCCAGATACCCAGCTTCCCTTTGCCAGCCAAAGCCCTTGAGAATACCATTGTCAGACTACTCGTCGCCCACCTCGTCACACACTGTACCTCAGATACTTTCAGTTACTGTCCACCTAGGTGAGGTACAAGTACCACCCTGCAGGCTCCTACAGAGTAATTAAACACAATTCATCATGCTCTGATTGGCCAAACCATTTTCAAGTGATTTGCCTGCATTTTCTCTGGTGACTGGACACACCATGTTAAATTCAATATTTCCTTAAATTTCCTTTTCAAAAATGACAAACTCGCCTATAGGGTGCCACAAAGATCGGAGTTGGTTTATCATTTACGGAGCCTTTTTGTCCCAGATAAACACATTTTACAAAAACGCATTTTAGATAAACACTGTTACTAAATAGCTTTTTCTTTTTTAAACCTCGTTTTATTAACAGTTTTAGGTAAGTGACAAGCTTTTACACAATGGTCTCATCTTAACAATTTAATGCAGTACTGTTGGAAAGTGGGTTATGGTGGGGGCAAAGGCAGGTCTACCACTGGCAATAAGACCACTAACACATGATAGAACTCAGCATAGGTCTTAGAAAATGATTCCTCTGCTCAACCCCGTGGTAGCTTGGCTGCGAGCAGGCAGGCTTAACTTCAAAGACAGGTATGTAAAGCATTTAAAAACACCATTTCAGTAAATAATATTTTTATCTTTAAAATGACACCAAAATTAAAAAAATCCAAAGTAGGGAACCGGAGATATGAATTTTCAAAGATATAGCAAAATATAGCACTTATTTTATTTTAAGGTTTTATAGAGCGGGAACATGACCCGTGAGGGTATCAGAGCGCTTTACAGATTCTCAGAAGTAATACAAGGTCAAGGCAGGTCATAAAAAAAAACACATGAGATTAGTACATCGAGAGCATACAGAGTCAAGGGATCGTAGGTAGGCGGGATATCATACAGGTACTGTACATTGAGGGATAGGATAAGCTATACAGCAGGACAAAAATATTACACTAATCACAAGAGTAATGTACAAGGTCGCAGGATAAGGCAATAGTCTCACAGGTGGCTGTGGGAACGAGTTTAGCCAAGGAATTTACCCATGAGGAAGGACTTAACCTCTTTTTTGAACCGTGCTAAGGAGGGGATTTTTCTGATGTCGGGAGGGAGGGAGTTCCATATTCTTGGTGCAGTCCCGGCAAAAGCCCGATTGTAGGTTTTTGTTTTCCTAAAGCATGCAGGCCAGAGTAGGAGGGCCTTGACCGATCGTGAGTTTCTGTTTCCTCCGGATAACACAGGCTTCTGTGCAAGATACGCAGGGGAGTTAGAGTGTAGGGCCTTGTGCGTGATGCATGCCAGCTTGAGGTGAATCCTAGCCTCAAAGGGGAGCCAGCTTAATGCTTTCAAGTGAGGAGTGATGTGATCTAATTTTTTTGAGCCTGTAAGTAGTCTGGCGGCTGCGTTGAGTGCCAGGGTGCCAGCGAGATCTTGGGTAAGCAAGAGAGGGTGGAGCAACCATATTCCAGTCGAGAGATGACTAATGATTGAACTGCGAGTTTTAGGTCAGGAGCGTCTAGAAAGGGTTTCAATTTCCATAGGTAGCTCAGGTGGAATCTGGCAGATTTCGCCATTGCGTTGATGTGGTCTTGCATATTTAGGTTATTATCCAAGGTAATTCCCAGAGATTTGGTTGAATTCACAATGGTCGGGGAACAGTTTAAGGCTGTGATAGCTTTAATCCAAGTCTGGATCTCAGTGTAGCTCTTGGGCGGGGAGGTTAGAAGGAACTCAGTTTTCTTAGCATTGAGTTTGAGTTGATTGACGGAGAGCCATCTGACGGTCAGCTTCAGGGCCTCATTCAGGGTGAGGATCTCTGCAAGAGATGAGATTTTTATGTGGATCTGAGTGTCATCAGTGTACATATGGAAGGAGATATTTGCAGTGCGCAGGACTTCGGCAAAGGGCTCAAAATAGAGATTGAAAAGGGTGGGGGACAATGTTGATCCCTGAGGGACTCCCACCGTGACCACGGTGGGAGCGGATAGTTCGTCATTGATTAGGAATCTCTGAGTTCGGTTTTGGAGGTAGGAACTAAACCAGTCGAGGACTGTGCCCTCTAATCCCATTCTAAATTTGAGGAGTTCGAGTAGCATCTCATGGTTGACCGTGTCAAAGGCCGATGATAGATCAAGAAGGATCAGGAGACATGTTTTGTCTTGGTCAAGGGCTTGAAGAGCGTCATCAACGATGTGGAGCATGGTGGTTTCGGTGCTGTGCCCCGGTTGGAAGCCAGATTGGCAGTCATCGAGTAGATGGAAGTTATTGATGTGGTGACTTAGCTGTATTTGTACACACTTTTCCAGCACTTTAGCCAAGAGCGGAATGTTGGAAATTGGTCTAAAGTTGTCTGGGGAGGCTGGGTCCAGCGACGGCTTTTTCAGAAAGGGTAGGACTTGGCCTGCTTTCAGCGAGGGCGGTATTGATCCCTGTCGTAGGGAGGCGCTGATTATTGCAGTCCAGCTAGGAATGATGGATTTGGCAACGGTCGCGAGACAGTTTGAAGGTAGCGGGTCATTGAAGTGGTTGTTGGGGTTCAGGGAGGAAAGGATTTTCGTGACAGCGACTTCATCATAGGGTGCAAATTCAGACCAGTGCGCTAAATTCTTCGGTAAGGACCATGGCGGCAAAGGGGGAGGAGGCGGAGTGTCAAAGTTCGGAGGGGGGAGGGAGGCGGCCTTGAGTTCAGTATCTAAGGTTTTGATTTTGTTTGCGAAAAATGAGGAGAAATCCTTAGCAGAGATGAGAGACTTGGGGGTTTCTTTCGCTGTTTTGGACAGTTTGTTCGATTGTAGTTTGACCATCTCAAAGAGTTTGCGAGGTCTGTTCTGGGCATTTCCTAGTTCCGCTCTGAAGAATTCTTTTTTTGAATTGAGGATGTTCTTTTTGTAGGTATTTCTGGCTTGGCGAAGAAGTTTTAGGTGATCTGCTGAGGGGTGCTGTCTCCAGATTCTTTCATATTGCCGGAGGGATCTTCTCTCGTCATTGAGGGAACCAGTGAACCATGGACTTCTATCTCTGACTTGAGTCTTTTTAGTTTTAAAGGGGCTAGGCCATCCAAGATGCTTGACATTGTAGCAGAGTAGTGATCATTCAGGTCACTGACCGAGGTGATGTGGGGTGGGGGGGGTAGGTCAGTTTTGCAGCAGATCTCAAGTTTGTTGATGTCTAGGTTTTTGGTGTCTCTGACCCAGCGTTTTGGGAGTACCTGCTGTGGCATCCTTGTCTTGCGGGTGCTAGGTAGCAGAAAGGCGATGGCATGGTGGTCAGACCAGTCGCAGGGGTCAATCGATGTGAGCTTGACGGTGGTCTCTTCTGTTCCCTCCCCGCTCCCGCCTCCCAGCTGCTCCGCCCACCCGCGCACTTGGCCTTTAATGGCGACCGTGCGAACGCGCAGCGGTCACGCGCAGCGGGCACGCCGATTGTGCGCCGAAGGCGCGCCAAAGGTAAGCCCGTCTGCGCCCGTCCGCGACCGGATCGCGACCAGCGCCAGGACCCCTGGCCCCCGAAGACCCCGACCGACCCGCCTGACGTACTCTGCCGCCTCCCTCACCGCACTCAACACCGGCCGACTCCCAGAATGCCATCAAGCCACTCCACGACGTACCCACGGACCTTTCAGCTGCCACGCCTGCAAGTTCTCCTGCATCCGGACCAGCCTTGCACCAGCACCCGCCAAGTCGAACACCAGCAGCACCCACCTCAAGTGCATCCTGCTCAACACCCGCTCCGTCCACAGACACGCCATCGAACTCTGGAACCTTCTAGACGCCACAGCCCCTGACGTTGCCTTCCTCACGGAGACCTGGATGAACGCCTCTTCAGCTCCCGACATCGCCATCGCTATCCCAGAGGGCTACAAGATCGTCCGGAGGGACCGAAACGCCAACCAGATGGGAGGAGGCATCGCCATCATCCACAGGAACACCATCCGTCTCACGACCAGCACCGACAACACCCTGACCACCGCCGAACACCTGCATTTCCAGATCCACACCAACCCGAACACCACCCTCAGAGGCACCCTGATCTACCGACCCCCTGGACCACGCACACAATTCAGCGAGGACATCGCCGACTTCGTCAGCCCGCATGCCCTCCCCTCCGCTGACTACATCCTCCTGGGAGACCTCAACTTCCATCTGGAGAACAACAACGACCGCAACACCAGCACCCTGCTCGACAACCTCGCCAACCTTGGACTCAAGCAACTGGTGTCCACCCCCACCCACCTCGCCGGACACACACTCGACGCAGTCTTCTCTTCCAGCACAGACATCGACTTCAGCCACGCCACAGAGCTTCAATGGACGGACCACAGCTGCGTCCACTTCACCTTCAAAAGAACGACGACCCACCACCACCAGCAACAGGCTGCCCGCAGAAGCTGGAACAAGATCACAGCAGACCAGCTCGCCACCTCCCTGAGCCAGCACCCTCCTGCCAGCTCAGCGAACCCCAGCCAGGCCGCCGACAACCTCACGAAGTGGATCAGCAACTGCGCGGACGAACTCGCCCCACTGAAGACCCCGCCTAGCAGACCCGGCAGCAAGAAGGCCCCATGGTTCACCGACGAACTCAAGAGCTCCAAGAAGAACTGCCGAGCCCTCGGGAAAGTCTGGAGAAGGGAACCGACACCAGACAACAGGACCTCCTTCAAACTTGCCACCCGGAAACACCACCAGCTGATCCGCGCCGCCAAGAAAACAGCATTCAAGGACCGGTTGGACAACAACGCACACAACTGCAAGGAACTCTTCAACATTGTGAAAGAGCTTTCCAACCCCAGCGCAGGAAACAACGACATCACCCCATCGCAAGACCTCTGCAACTCCCTCGCCTCATACTTCCACAACAAGATCGCGGACATACACAACAGCTTCAACAACCAACCAACGCACACCATGACCGAACAACCACCCCCCACCACCACCCTCCACGCCTGGACCCCGATCAGCACCGAAGACACCATCCGCACGATGAACTCCATCCACTCCGGATCACCGACCGACCCCTGCCCTCACCACGTCTTCAACAAGGCCGACGCTGTCATCGCACCCCACTTGCGAGACATCATCAACACATCCTTCGACACCACCATCTTCCCTGAGAGCTGGAAACACGCCGAACTCAGCGCTCTACTCAAGAAACCAACAGCGGACCCCACCGACCTCAAGAACTACCGCCCCATCTCGCTCCTCCCGTTTCCAGCCAAAGTCATCGAGAAGACCGTCAACAAGCAGATGGCCGCCTTCCTCGAGACGAACGGATCCCTCGACCCCTCACAGTCCGGCTTCCGAGCCAATCACAGCACCGAGACCGCCCTCATCGCCGCCACCGATGACATCCGAGCCCTGATGGACAATGGAGAAACAGCGGCCCTCATCCTCCTAGACCTCTCCGCGGCATTCGACACGGTCTGCCACCGCACCCTAGTACGGCGCCTCAGCAACATCGGAATCCAGGACAAGGCGCTGGAATGGATCATCTCCTTCCTCGACGGAAGAACACAGAGAGTCCGCCTACCACCGTACAAGTCAGAAGCCTCCGAAGTCATCTGCGGCGTCCCTCAAGGATCATCTCTGAGCCCCACCCTCTTCAACGTCTACATGAGCCCCCTCGCGGCCATCGTACGCAAACACAACCTCAGCATAATCTCCTACGCCGACGACACCCAGCTGATCCTCTCCCTGACCAACGACCCCGCCGCCGCCAGAGCCAACCTGCACGAAGGGATGAAAGAGGTGGCCGAGTGGATGACGACCAGCCGCCTGAAACTGAACTCGGACAAGACGGAGGTCCTCATCCTGGGCTCCTCGCCCTCCGCCTGGGACGACTCCTGGTGGCCTCCCGCCCTGGGCACCGCACCCAAACCGACAGACCACGCACCCAACCTGGGCTTCATCCTGGACTCCTCCCTCTCCATGACCAGGCAAGTCAACAACGTCTCCTCGGCGTGCTTCAACATCCTACACATGCTACGGAAGATCTTCTGGTGGATCCCCACCGAGACCAGGAAGACCGTCACCCAGGCCCTCGTCACCAGCCGACTGGACTACGGCAACGCCCTCTACGCCGGTACCACCGCCAAGCTCCAGAAGAGACTCCAGCGGATCCAGAACGCCTCAGCCAGACTCATCCTCGACATCCCACGAACCAGCCACATCTCCGGACATCTGAGAGACCTTCACTGGCTCCCCGTCAACAAAAGAATCACCTTCCGCCTCCTCACCCACGCACACAAAGCCCTACACAGGCAAAAGAGAAAGTGAAGTGCAGCGTCAGGAAAGCTCAGCAGCGCAATGTGCACGATACCAGGCAGTTCAGGGCAGGAGTCAGCGAGGGCAGGAGGGAGCGACCGTTCTCAACGAGGTCGAGGTGGTCACAGCGCTATGGTGGACAGGGGTGAGCTTACACACAAAGTGGGAGGGAGGATCAGATGGGAGACGGGTGCGTGGTGGAGGGGGCGTTCTCAGGGCAGAACAACAACAACAGAGCAAATGGCGGCTATAAGGCGATTTCTGACCGGGTTGGAGGAAGGAGCAGAGGTTTTAGCCAAAAACGATGAGAAATGGTGAACAAATGCAGGTTTAAGCAAAAGGATTAATATGCAATCAATAAATGCAGGCACAGTTGAGCACAAGCAGGCAGGCACGTTCGAGCGCTTAACGAGGGCAGCAGCGCTATGCAGGCAAAAGAGAAAGTGAAGTGCAGTGTCACTGCAGAACGACAGTTGATTAAGAGGCCCGTCAGAGCAGGGAGAGGAATGGTGGCGGGGGTCGGGACGGACAGGGGCACTGGAACAAGGTTGCTTCTGAGCACCCTTCTATTACTGGGGGGGCTGATCTGTGTGGGTCGATAGCTACCATGTGAATGGGGTGTGCGTCACTCACGTCACTCACGTCAGGTAGACAAGGAGAAGTAGGGGCTGTATTATGGTCCAGAGGAAAATCCTGGATTTCCTTTTCAGTGAAATCTAGTGGATTTTTTGTGGTGAGGGAGAGGTTGTAGGAGAGGGCAAGGTCAAAGGTTTCCTCCTCAGATAGGCAGCTAGTGTGCTTGTGAGGGCGAAGATGCCTTGAGGTTGTCGGTAGTGGGTGTTTGGGGAGCTCTGGGATTGGAAAGGAGGCCAGCAGAGGCATGAGGTTTGCGCAGGAGAGTTTGGCGAAGTGGAGGAGGTTTGTAAGATCAAGGATGGAGGAATGGAGGTTCTGAATTTATTTGGAAGCTCTGGAGTGCAAGGAGTGGATGTCTGCGGAGGGGGGTGTTGGAGGGTATGGGTGGACTGTACTAGAAGTCGTGGAAGAGGTGGATTGAGTGTTAGCAGTGCTGGCATGACCTGCTACAGCAGGAGTCACTGAGGGGGGCACCATTTTGTGATACCTGCTTGCGAAAGACCAGGCCAAAGTCCAAGTTTCAGGTCATGTGCGATGGAGCCCTGAGCAGCTACAGCTTGCGGCAGATCCCAGTCTCAGTTTCTACCTTCAGACTTAGAAACTTTTCTGGAGCTTTTCTCACCGAGGTCCCTTGATGCTCCAAACCAGTCCGGATTCAGTGAGGGTTCGTCGGATTGCCTTCCAACAACCTCCTGGGTAACTTCCCTGGAGTGGACGTAGAAATGTTTTCCTTTAGCGCTATAGCGGGGCAACCCAGGAATCCAGGCTGACCCGCGATGGAAGGCAGATGGCTTGGCATTCGCGGTTGCTACCGGTCACCTTTTCTATAAGCGGACTTAGAATCTTTTCTGGAGCTTTTTCTCACGGGGTCTCTCGATGCTCTTCATGTAGCCGGATCCGGTGAGGGTTCGCCGGCTTCAGATTTCTTCTACTCCCAGTCAATCTCGGGAAGTGATACCTATGGAGCTTTTAGCGGGACAAATCTGTATAGCTTGGCCGGCTCACGGGAGAAGGTAAGCGGCCTGGTTGGCCAATTTGTGTTAGTCCCTCTATGGAGCTTTTTTCAAAGCTGCTCCAAAGTTCTCCAAACTTCTTTAACTTTTTCCTGAAGCTCCTCAAGGGGTCCCAAAGTGTCTCAAACTCACTCCAAGTGTCTGGAAGCTCCAAGATGGTCCTTGAAAGTTGAGGACTTCAGTTCCCACAATCCACTTGGACAAAACCCTTACAAAATCCACTGGTGTTCTCCAGGTTGAGGATCTTAGGTGGTGATGTTCCAGATGTGCTCTTTTAACCTGTAGCTTTCAGGGAGTCCACTCTCTAGTTCTTTTTCAGCAAGATAATCCACAGGGTTGTAGTTTCAGATGGTGCAGTCTTCAGAGGTCAGGCCTTAGAAATCTTTGCACAGCAAAACTTCTCAACAGGGCACTTCTTGCTTCAGTAAGTTTCAAGCAGCAGATCTGGAGGGCTCTGCCCCTCTCAGATACTTATTCCAAGTTCTCTGCGTCAAGCAGGAAGTCACTGCTGACCAATGGAGCAGGCCACCTCCCCCAAAAATATGACCACATCTTGCAGAGTGTGGCATTATTTTGTCCCAGAGTGTACCAGATCCTCCAAATTCATAATGGCGGCTTTTCCAGCAGAGAGTCAAGAGCTGGGTAAACACACCCCCTAGGATGGTTTATGTCCATAGACTCTCCCCCTACCATCTTCACATACCTTCCCTAATCCTAGGTATGGTTGTGGTCAAAAGTGTGGAGTGGAAACTGACACTGTGGCCATTTCTCTGCCTTTGAAGACCATGTTTTTTTTATTTTTGGTTTACAACTCCTCCTCCTGCTCTGGCATTCCTTTGTAGCAGCACACTGCCCTCCCAGCAGAGCTGGTTAACCCCGGGGCTCTTTATCACCTCTTCAAGGCAGCCTGGCTAATCCACTTAACTCTGACTAATATGGGCAGACCACTGGAAGGCTTAATTTGGACTTATGATCGTGTATCAAGAGGGAGAGAGAGGACCAGATAGCCAGTCCGTATCCCCGGTTATATGAAGTTTAATCAAAAAGGGACTAGCTGTTTTTTAGGGGGGGGGTATGCCAAGATTAGTATTACAATCTAAGTGACTCAATCTTGTTTTGTCAAGGGGGTTGTGGCACCTGATGGGTGCCCTTATAAAGCCCTCACCCACCAACCTAGTTGGTGGCATGCTTCATCATCGGGCCCACCCAGTGACACCTAACGTGTCCCGGGTGTGCTACGACGCCTGGTTACAGCGGAGCAGGTATGTCACTGTGTGTGCGGTGAAGGGTGAAAAAGTTTGTGAATTTAAAACGGCTTGGCGGAGGTCCCAGTACCCGGAGGGTGAAGGAACTTTAATACCTGGGCCTCCGTCAGCGGTTAAAAATAATAATAAGGCAGAGGGACGTTAGAGGCGAGTTACGACCTCTCACGTCCTTTAGTGAGTCAACATGTTTCAGCCAGTGCCTTATGAATATGCTGGCTTTCTGTATAAATATCTGACCCCCCACCCCTGGGACATCGAGGGGAGACCCTCCGGGTTCCTAATATGCCAAAACATTGTAGGTTATCCATTTTTAAGTGTACCAAACCCGAAAGTCGAGTTTGGGCACAGTTTACTTTTTAAAAGCAGTCCTGGCACCCAGGGCTCCTTTTAAACTGACCCCAGGATTCAGCAGTGCACACAAGCAAGTGCAAAAAGAGCTACTGGACTCTAAACTGCCATGCCCTAGGGTACTAGGGACTTTTAGGTAGTTTCAATCCCCCTGCCCTAATATATATAGGGGTGGGCAAAATTTGTGTAGTCGCACTACGCAAAGCTCCGCGAAATGGTAAAAAATCTCCGCGAGCATGCAAAATTTCCACGAACATGCGGAATTGCTTGTTCTGCGTGTTAGCGATGCTTTGTTCCTGTTCATGAATGCTGTTTGCATGCTCCGGGAAAAATATCTTGCGAACACGCATTTTGAAAGCACGAACAAGCAAAAAATTCTGCAAAGCCGCGGATCATGGAATTTTGGCCAATTACGCGTTCTCCGCGGAACGCAAAATTACCCTGATTCCGCAAATTCCACGAACGGAATTTACCACCCAGGCCTAATTATACACTAGGGGCTTATAGGGTAGGTCATGCCAATCACAGGGGTACCCCACCATACCATTGTGTACCCTAGTGTATGTAAGTGTTTTAACTGTATTCTAATGTGTCTCTTTCGGCATAGCACTGGCCCTGGGCCTGGTTAAACAGAGCCCAGGGTCAGTCAGAGTAAGTTACCACCAGTACCATTCAGAAAAAAGTTGCGGGTGTCCAGGGCACAGGATGACTTTGCAACAATTACCATGGTGCTAGTGCATTTCATAGTCCGTCCCACATTCTTCACATTTACTATTTGTACTTGTATATCCTGTGCCTCCGTTGGTTTATTGGCACATGGATCTATAACATTTCTCAAAATCATGGAAACGCCTAGGGGGTGATTAGCCAGTGTTACCTTGCTAGTGTTGTTTAGGTACAATTCCCCCACCAGGTCTCTGGGGGGTTATGTATCAAATATGCTTTTAGGGATCCCCCAACTGTCATTGGGTCTGGAGGTCTCAGGTAGGAGTTATGAATATGTGGCTAGCTGCTCTTGGCAAATAAACTAGGTCCAGCAGCCATGCTTTAAACTTGGGAGCCCTCCCACGCCCCCATCGACATGCCACCCTTCTTTTAGCCATTAAAAGCCCCAGCGAGACAAAGCGCCTTATGGGTGTTTCTATGTTCTCTGTATACCCCAACAATGTTATGAGGGGGATTTGCTTTCCCACCATTTTGACAGAGCTTCTTCGACCTCCTCCCAATATTCAACTTTGGGGCAACATTCCCATGCTAGGTGGATGAAGACAGCTCCCTCCACCCCGCATCTTTCACAGTTATCTGCTGGCCTTAAGTGGTATCGGTGCATCCTTGGTGGGGTGTAGTATGTCCTATGCAGAAACTTCAAGTTAATAATTCATGATCAGTGGCTGGACGTGATTTTTCAGTCTGCAGACAGCAGTACAGCCACTGTGTGTCCTCAAGTGGTGGGCTCAAATCTGTCTCACACCCCCTCCTGGAGCCACCCGGTATCTCAGTTTGAGTTAGAAGGGTGCTATGATAGAGCCTTGACAGTGTATGTGAGGAGCTAGTGGCCTGAAGCATATTGTGTAGTGGGGGCAGGGTGGGGGACTCCTCCGGGAATTCTGGTGTGGCTGTTTTAATGTCATGCCATGATTGAACCTACAGGAATAGCTCCATAGGAGTGGCGGTAATGTCTCCAAAGAATTTCTCCCTGGGGCGAAATCTCCTCTCTGTGTACATGTTCCCCCACATGTGTATGGTAAGGCGGTTAAGCATCCGATGGCATGCCGCCTCGTGAATCACTGGGAACGTAGGATGGTGGGCAATTCGCAGGGATGGCGAATAGATCATGGGTGCATGTAGTCGCTTTGCTATACCCTTCCAGGCCGCATTTGTACATGCAACAGTGGAATCCCTCTCCCCCATCCCCCCAGGGTCAACATAGAGAAATCCTGTTATCTGTGTTGGTGCCGTGTACCCCTGTTCCACTGCAAGGTGGAGCATAAAGGGTGGTGGATGAAACCAGTATATTGTGTAGTGCTCTTGAGATCATAAGTATTATAATTCCGGATCTGGAGCTTTAAATCCCCCTTGGAGAAGGGCATTATGAGGATGTCCCAATGGAGCTTGGCTGTCCCCCCCCCTAGGCTAGTCTGATTAGCTGCGTTCTAATGTTTTTGAAAAACGAGCATCCGGGGGAGTAAGGGATATTGATGAATAGATACAGTACCTTAGGGACCATTATAGAGTGGGCCCCGTTTATCAGGAGTTTTGCCAATGGTCATATATATACAAAGATCGGTAGTGGTGTTTCCAAAGATTTGGAAAAGAACCGCACATACACTAATATTAGTGAAAAGAGGAACAGTACTGGACAGTCAATAGGATCTTTCTCAATATCAAAGACGGAGTGCTACATGGACCAATATCCCCCACTACCAGGAAGGAACACAACTTGTCAAGCCAAAGGATAAACAAATGAATAAGTGTGAGCGGGAAATCCGTTACGCTCGCGGATTTTGCGGATTTTTGGGAAATCCGCAATCTGCGAATTTTGCGGATTTCCCGCAAAATCGGCAAAAAAAAAATCCGCGAACGTAACGGGTTCAAAAGTTGAACCCCCACTCATGCAACTATTTTACAACGGCGCCAGCAAGCTGCGAGCGCCGTTGTAAAATAGTTACAAAGTTAGCTTGCACAGGAACCACTAGATAAAACGAAGCAGGTGCTGCTTTATTTTATCTAAGTGCTTCCTGTGCAAGCTAACTTTGTAACTATTTTACAACGGCGCTGGCAGCTTGCTGGCGCCATTGTAAAATAGTTGCATGGCTGGGCACAGCACAGGTCTGCAGCTCACTCAAGGGACCCCTGCGCCCTTCGGGGCGATTGCATAGTAACACACACATGGTCGCTCGAACTAGTTGATGCTCAAATTCAGTGACTCATTCATTAGCCCAAAAACAATCGTGAGCGTCGTCGAGGAAATCTACCGTGGAAAATCAGCTGTGATGCTGGATAGGCTTTGCATCCTTGACTTTCACGAGCGCAATACCTGTGCTGTTCCTCACTCAAGGGACCCCTGCGCCCTTCGGGGCGATTGCATAGTAACACACACATGGTCACTCGAACTAGTTGATGCTCAAATTCAGTGACTCATTCATTAGCCCAAAAACAATCGTGAGCGTCGTCGAGGAAATCTACCGTGGAAAATCAGCTGTGATGCTGGATAGGCTTTGCATCCTTGATTTTCACGAGCGCAATACCCGTGCTGTTCCTGTGACCAGGTCAGAGCTTCTTTCTCTTCATCTGCTGAACTGATCTTTCTCTGACCTTTTATTTACACAAGAGGCACATACCCTACTAGGCACATTGTGTTCGCACGGGTTTCTGCAAGTTCGCACGCGTTTTGTACAATTTCGCAATTTGCGAAATTGTACAAAACCCTCGCGAACTTGCAGAAACCCGTGCGAACATAAATAAAAAAAATCCGCAAATTCGCGGGAATTCGCGGATTTTGCGGATTGCGAGTTCGCAAATCCGCAAAATTCGCGAACGCGAGATTCGCAAAATTCGCCCATACTTACAAATGAACAAATAGCCAAAAATGGTCAGGAGAGCACAATCCTGCAATGTAAGTATGTACAGACTAATGCAGTGTAAAGTCTAGACAACAGCAAATCCAAGTAAAGTCAGCCAGTTCTCATAAGGTACAGGACAAATTGATGAATAAAGGTCATATTTTGTATCATCTTTTCCTTTATTGATTCTTAAAAGTGATTTTCCAATTGATAAAACGACAGCCGACACGTGTTTCGTCCGTACTATGAATTAGTACAAGGACTTTTCAAGGCTAATGAAATAGACTATTACGGCACGTGTATTGTCAAATCACGTAGAAGACACAGTAAACTTGAAGCTCCAGATAAACCACAGTCCAAGTTGCCCGATTGGGTAGATCGAAAATGTACAGCTGGATGAGTATCAAGTGGGGTTTCTCACCATTGGTTCTAATATGTAAATAATATGGACTTATTTGATGAAACCCACGTAAATAACACCACAATAAATGGCTGGTGAGACCAATCAAACTGGGCTCATTGGTTAGTTAAGTATTTTCCACAATCGGGCAAGAAGAAAATAAATAGAGCAAAGTAAACTACCGCACATGTCCTGGTCAAATCATTTCAAAAAAGTAGCGGTAGCCCAATCCTAGGTCACAATATAACTTTAAGGTGTATTGTACACCAACGTACTAGAAGGTTTGGCAGGCTTTAGGAGGGAAATGATTAGGGCTTCTCGCATGGTAAGTGGGAGAGTGCCCAGCTGCAGCGCCTCTCCGTACAGCCTTTTAAGAAATGGAACGAGTATGTCAATGTAAATTTTATAAAATTCAGCCACAAGGCCATCTGGGCCTGGGGCTTTCCCAGATCTTAACTACATTATGGCTACTCTAATTTCGTCTTCCTCGAAGTCGGCCGAAAGGAGCTCACGCTGTGCATCCCTCAGCCATCCGAGTTCTACAGCTTCAATATAAGTGTCAATGTCCGGGTGGTGAGTCTACGTGTCATGTAGAGCGAGGAGTACTATGACCAAAAGGTTTGTAGCTTTTTCCCCTTTGCATCTTTAATCTCTAGGATATAGTTTAAAAAACGGGGAGTACGTGTCATTTCTGCCAGTGCCTTCTCTGGGCGTTTTCCTCCATACCTCCATACCTCCTGGCCCTATGCTATCTGCCCCAAAATAGACTTTCCCTTTCAGCAGTGTTTTGATATTCAGTGAGTATGTCTCTGATCTGAGCTTGTATCTCTCCCTCGTGAGTGGCAGACAGCCTAGCATCGAACCCTCGGAGGTCTCCCTCCGACGCACGCCGTATGTCTCTCAGAATGCCCCCTGCCTTCGCAATGCACAGACCTCGTGTGGTCACCTTCGGTGCCTCCCAAAGCACTGCCATGTAGGAACGGAGTCAACGTCCCATTTGAAGCAGTCCTCTAGCTCTTGCCATTGTGTTTCCCTGAAGGGGACATCCATTAATGAGTTCCCTCATCCACCAGGCATCCAGGAGTTGTCTTTCGTTTATGATCTGCTGCAGTTGACGGGGTAGCTTGGAGTAGTGGTGAGGTTGGGGATGGGATTGGTCCATGGCAGGGTCAATGATGAAATTAATGTCCCCTGCCCAAATAATGGGAATGGAGCCAATAACCCCAGAGGTTAGTGAGAAAGGCCTCAGCCTCATTGTTGGGGTTATAGCAGATTACCAGCATGACCGAATGAGATTCCAGTCTACCCCACTCTATACTGTAGGGGCCCTGAGGATCGTTCAGGGATCCTTCTGCGACGTATGGGAAGTTTTTACATATTACAATGGCGGGTTCCTCTTGAGTAGGAGGGGCATGAGGAGGAGTACCTATGGGACACCCAGCGCATCGCGAAAGCGGGTGTGACAGCGGGAGAAGTATGTGTTTCCTGTAGCAATGACCACGTGTATATCATGTATATCTAATTATGCTACGATATGACGCAGCTTCAGTGGACCTCACAGCACTTGGACGTTCCATGTATGAAGTTGAGTACTGTGTGTCGAGTGTCACCTACCATGTGGGGCCAGTCTGTATGTGCATAGTGGGACATGACTTCCAATGTGGTGCCTGCAAGCCCACAATGGGTGGTCACATTCACCTTTTGTCTTGTGGAAAGCCTTTAAATTGCGAAAACTTTTCACCGTTTCCCCCTCCTCCTACATCGACTTCCCCAACTTGTGGAAGAAATTATGTTCCTCCCCTCCTGTGTCCTGCAAGAGCCTGAACCTTCGCCGCATTGAACAAAACACCAAGTGGTCTAAAACATCCATAATCAGGTTCAACAGATAGTGTGAGGTCACATGTAGTCAGAGTTAAAGCAAGAAACGGGGGTGTTGAAGTAAGGGGTGTAGGATCAGGGAACATGAGAGGAAAAAGGGAGCACATTGAAAGGGAAAAGTAAATCAAAGGAAACAGTGTAGTAGATATAGCCATATTACACAAGAGGGTTCTCCTGTCAGGGTGTCGTCAAGGACGAAGCAGTTTCTACCCCACTGAACGGGGTGTCCAGAACTTTGGCATGGAGCCCAAGCTGAGTTGTAACTATCACTTGGTACTGTCTGATAGTTCCTTATTGCCTTGGTATCATGCTTCTTCGCCCACCCGCTGAAGCGCGCCGTGGAACTAATATCTATCCAAGTAGGATATGGCACTTTTTTGTGCTTTTTTGTAGCATGGTAAGTGTCCAAAGTCATTGCGGTTGCGTATCGTGCCTGGGAACATTTGCTTAAGTCGCTTTTCACCAATCACCGTTGTCCCAGCTCTGATGATGGTCAAGTAGATCTAGTCTCTGGTGGCACACGTCCCTCATCGGGGCATCGGGGCAAGCGCTTGAGAAAGTCCATCACCTGCTGCGGTGTTGTATAGAAGTGCTGCCTCAACAGTGGAAGAAAAATTTCCTAGGCAGTTACTTGATACAAATCACATCAATATATTTTCAACATGACTAAAGGGATAACTAGAACTCAGAGTAAAGGAGAACTGATTGTTTAAAACATATAGAAATTCACTTTATTCATATGTATATTGAAAAATGGGCATAAAAGAACAGATCAGAATACAAATTGATACATTAGGAGTCAGATACGATGTGTTCATTGTTTAGTATGAAAGATAAACAATGTAATTACACAAACATGTAGTAGATAAACATACATCTAATTCTCATAAGCATTTATAGACAAAAGCTGATATAACGTGGCTGTGTGATGAAAGTTCTCAATGCGCGTTTCGGCACAGGGGGTGCCTTCATCAGGAGTGCCACAAATAATTTTCAGCTAATCAGTGGTATATCGAGTAGGTATGCTTCAAAAGAAAGAGGCCAGGGCGCTATCCAAAGCACAGAACCTGGAGCTGGAGGTCGGGTGGGTAAACAGTGCTAGGCACGAGCATTAAATGCTTAATGTGGGCGTATTTGGACGGCCATAGACCAGGTGCTGCACAGGTAAATTAGCCTCCAGAAAAATGTCACAAGGGTAAACTACTTGATATTTTCAATGATGCAAATTAATGTTGGGTCCAAGAACGGTGCACCGGGCCAGACCGGGTTTTATTTGATGGGGTGACCAGGTATTTATATACTGCGGGTAACCAGGATTACCAATTGGCTCTCTATATATATAGCAGAAGCATACAACAATCCCATGTTCACACCAGAACATGGGTTTCTATTGGTATTCACAAGGCCATATTATCAAGCCCATTATCGCCGCTTTAGCAGCAGTTTTCTGCCACTAAAACGGCGATAGGTTTTAATGCCCTGCTTGATAACGTGGCCCAAAGTCTTTTGGTGGTATAAGTAAAGGGGCTGTGACCCCATGAAAGTGTTCAGTTCCATGGTGCTCTTCTAGGATGATGTGCTGTTCCTGATTCTGCTGGGGTATGCTGCTGCTGGGGCCCAGGAGGAACTGCCATGAGGGCTTTTGTCCCTGGGCCCTGCAATGCCCCCTTGATTGCTGAGGACTTTTGCTTTTGGAGCTATGGGTCCCTGCGCCTAGTGAGCGCTATATTTTAATTCTTTCTGGAGGAAGAACGTGTTACTTCTGGATTCTAAGACTAACCTCTGTCCGTGTAACTAGAGAGAAAGGACTTTGAAACTTTCATCCATCTTGCTGAAGCAACTACCCAAGGGCCTGATTTGAGCTTACCTCCTGCTGAAGTCTCAGGGACATTAGACTTCACCCATCAGCCGTCCGTATTCCTATTTGAGGGGAATTCTCCTCGCAGGTGAAGCGCCTGTTGAGAATTCCAGAGCCTTTGGTTCTACTGTGGGGAACACAGGCTGAAAGTCATCGTTATCGCTGTTGTGGGCCGCCCCAGCTGAGGAGATGTTGCTGCTGAGAGCCCGCATTTGCCTGTGTTACCAAAGTCATCATTATCACTATTGTGGGCCGCTGCAGCTCAGGAGCTGTTCCAGCTGAGAGCCTGCCTTTGCCTGTGTTACCAAAGTCATTGTTATCGCTATTGTGGGCCGCCGCAGCTCAGGAGCTATTGCCGCTGAGAGCCCGCATTTGCCTGTGTTACCAAAGTCATTGTTATCGCTATTGTGGGCCGCCACAGCTGAAGAGCTGTTGTCGCTGAGAGCCCGCATTTGCCTGTGTTACCAAAGTCATTGATATAGCTATTGTGGGCAGCTGCAGCTGTGGAGCTGTAGCCGCTGAGAGCCCACATTTGCCTGTGTTACGAAAATCATCGTTATCGCTATTGTGGGCTGCTGCAGCTGAGGAGCTGTGTCCGCTGAGTGCCCGCATTTGCCGTCCTACGAGAATCATCGCTATCGTTATTGTGGGCCGCTGCAGCTGAGGAGCTGTGGCCGCTGAGTGCCCGCATTTGCCGTCCTACGAGAATCATCGCTATCGTTATTGTGGGCCGCTAGCTGAGGAGCTGTGCCGCCGAGTGCCTGCATTTTCCATCCTACGGGAATCATTGCTACCGCTATTGTGGGCCGCTGCAGCTGAGGAGCTGTGGCCGCTGAGTGCCCGCATTTGCCGTCCTACGAGAATCATCGCTATCGTTATTGTGGGCCGCTGTAGCTGAGGAGCTGTGCCGCCGAGTGCCTGCATTTTCCATCCTACGGGAATCATCGCTACCGCTATTGTGGGCCGCTGCAGCTGAGGAGCTGTGCCGCTGAGTGCCCACATTTGCCGTACTACCTTTTAGCCCCGTACTTTCACAGCTCTAATGTGATGGATGTGGTGCTAGGAAATGTGATTTATGTAGTATGATTTACGCACCCTGTTTTATGCCTCTAAATGTGGTTTAGGATTATGAGGTTTTGCATACTGTATTTATGTTTGAGTTATCCTCTACTGCGGGTTATGATAGTGAGATTATTTCCTAGGGTGAGTTATGCTTAGGAGGTTATGGTCAAATATGTTTAGGCTTATGAGGTTGGCGCAGGATATATTCCATGCCTAATGTGATACTGTGCATAATATGGTTTATGTTACAGGATGATGCTGAGTCCAGTGTTTGCCAGTAATTACTGGTTGTGTTCTATGCTTATTATATGTTCTCCATTTACTATCTTTACTAAGTGATGGTTCTGACAGTGCTACAGGTGGCCCTGTCCTGTGTATATAATCCCCTGTAAATATTGCCCAGTGCCCGATGGCACAGTGTAATTTGTGTGATTACTATTCTAATGTGTTTTATGATAATACTAAGACTATTTTTGATATAACCTTGTGTGGAGTTCCTTTTGTGGTGTGCCTAGGATGTTGTTGCTGTGTGGGTTACGCAAATGCTTTACACATGGCCTCTGAGATAAGCCTGTCTGCTCGTGCCAAGCTACCAAGGGGGTGAGCAGGGGTTATCTTTGGCGTGTAACTCCTTTGCCCAGACTAGAGTGGTGGTCTCTGCCTGGCTTTGGCGCAAGCCTTAGCCAACCAGGAATCCCGTTTCTATCAGTGGTCTCTTTCTCTGTTAAGGTGGTGCAGTCGATGGCTTCCTTCAAAATGATGTCAATTCCTCCTCCGGGTTTGTGGTGGCGGTCGCGCCTTGTGATATTCTATTCAGCTTGGATGGCCATGGCAATATAAGGAGCCGACTCTGAGGTCAGCCATGTTTCCATAAGGAAGGGGGTGTTTTTAACCTCTGTCTTTGGTGCTGTCTCTCGTTTTAGGGATCTTTTTCTGGCCCCTGTCCTCACCTGCCTCCTCCCAGTACCATTAAAGTCCGACCCAGGTTCCCTACTCTGATGGATGCCTATCCCCTACCCAGGGCACAAGTCGTAAATAAAGAAGTGGGGGGACGCTGTCACCGGAAGTGACCTCACATCAGGAACTGACGTCACGAAAGGTGCCGAGCTCCTCGTCCCAGAGGCCAAAGAGTGAAGTACAGCTGATTGGCAGGGGGGATGGCGTCCCCTCGGTAAAATAAGTGGGGGGACGCCGTCCACCCGCGTGGTACCCCGACTCGAGCCCTGCCCCTACCCTCCAACAGCACGGCTCATTTCTTGCCGGCTAGTGCACCTCTCTTTCCTGACTAGGACGAGGCAGCAATAATCTGTTTTACAATCAAATTGAATGAATTACTGGATTTCACCAGAACTTGTCAGCGCTGAACTTTTAAGGTGCAGGGTGTTTATCACGTGACATCAAATGCTTTAAAACCCTTGAAGCAGAAGAAATCTGTTTTTTTTTACGGGCTGCAGACACTCCGAGCAACAGACACTATATTGTTCTTAATATTATAGGTGTTATTATTACCCAGTTTAATTAACTCAGTTTATCGTCCTCTGAAGAACAAAGAGCTATGTTGGCCCCGCCGAGGGTCAAACTTCAAATGAACTGCAAGACGAACACAAATGTCAGCGGCGAGCACTTAACTCACTGAGCTGCCTTCCGTGCAAGCAGCCCACCACCGATGCTTACGTCTCTGACGCAATGTGAGAGGTGCTGATAGGCAGAGGGATGGGTACTGGAAATTGAGAACCACAACTATTTATGCCATGGGTGCCCAACAAAGGTCCTGAAAGGCGGGAATCATGACACGTTTTCAGTATGAAGTCGTTGCAAATGAGTTCAATTTAGATTAAGTGTATGTAAATATGTCTTATTTGCATATCCTGTAAAACATGTCTTGTACTCTCGCCCTGCTGCCACTCTGCTCCAATTGCTGAAGCACCAGAGGCATGTGCCTAGAAGCCAGGGGGAATATTCTGACTGTCCGCAGAGCAGGCTCACCCCTCCAGAGATCCCAGCCGGAAGAGCTGCGGGGTCCATGACATCCGGGAGCCTGGAGCCCTAACACCACCACGGCTCATCACCCCGGCAGGCGGGCTCTGATCGGGTTTCACGCAGCGCTCCAGCCGTGCGCACGCGCGATGCGTCTTCCTCCCCGGGCCCTGACTCAGGGCTTCTCCGCCGTCGAGGGACTGCGCAGCAAGACGTTAATCAGAAGCGACCGAGCTGCTGTCTCGGCTCCTACTGCATAAGTAATGCATAATTTCCCCCTAACACAATGCAGGCAGCGATCCTGACAGCTCTGCAAACTGGCTGTAACCTAGCTGTACATTTCCCTGCATCTGATGTGCTGCATACCAGAGGGTTCATTATGCATAGGTCATGCTGTGTCCCTGGGGCACAGTGTGTAATACTGCCCTTGGAGCTGTCGAGCACCAGAAATTGAGACTGGAGCTCCAGGGGATGAGAGACGGACAACCCATGGGGACATTAACCTCATGTTTCCTTCAAGGTTACATGCGAGATGACCCATTGCACAACACTTGCACGTGCACACTAAGATAGCCCCACCAGACAGTTCTCTTGTGGAGATTCCAGTTGGCAAGTTCTAGATGGGTTCTGCTGGGTCCGTTTCACACACACCAGATGGGCATCTGGACATCTTCTGAAGGGCTGTGGAGCAGAATCCGGTTTTGCTTTGGAACTGGTTATTGCTGTCTAATGGGGTCCCCTAGTTTCAGTTTTTTTAAAGCATTTACATTTTTTTTATAAACCTGTAGAACCCCTTATTTTTCCCTGCTTGATACATGGTCTAAAAAGTGAAAAACTCATTATGTCTTAGCAAGATCCAACAGAACCTGGGTGTACTTTGTTGTTTGAAATATCACCAGGGCCAGATGTATTACCCTTGCATTTTGCGACTCGCAAATTGCGTCGCTTTGTGACTCGCAATGTGCGAGTCACAAAATACAATTTACAACAGTGTCTCAGACACTGTTAGCGATTCCCTTTGGTGGAGCTTTCCAAACTGTGTGTCCTGACACAGTAATGTGTCACCTGCAAATCGTGGGTGTGTCGCGGGATGACACCAGTAATAAGGGCACTTAGCACATAACTGCTGCTAATTAAGAGTGTCTCGGAGTCAGCCACAGCAGACTCCGAGACACTCTGCTCTATGGGGGCGGGGCGATTCACAACAAAGACCCATTAACAAGTAAATGGTCTTTTAAAGACCTGCGAAGTACTTGGGTGCGGCTGTGTGTGTGACAGAAAAGCTGGGGTGAGGTGACAGAGGGTGACAGGCAGAGGGAGGAAGACAGAGAGCAGGGGCGTAACATAGGCCCCCCCGCAGCCCATGCGGTGCGGGGGGGCCCCTAGCTCCAAGGGGCCCCCTCGGCACTGAACTCTGGCCGGAAGAGCTCCTGATTGAGCCCGGAGGGGGCCCCCCTAAGTACTGTGCAGGGAGGCCCCCTCACTTTTCCTTACACCAGTGACAGAGAGAGAGGGACACAGAGAGAGGGAGGGAGACAGAGGGACATATACAGAGGGATGGAGACAGAGGGAATGATACAGAGGGAGACAGAGAGGGAGACAGACAGAGGGAGGGAGAGAGATTGAGGCAGACAGACAGAGGGAGACAGAGGGAGACAGATAGAGGGAGACAGACAGAGGGAGGGAGACAGAGAGAGAGGGAAACCGTGGGAGACAGAGAGAGAGAGGGAGACAGATAGAGGGAGACAGACAGAGGGAGACAGACAAAGGGAGGGAGGGAGACAGAAGGAGGGAGACAGAGGGAGGGAGACAGACAGAGGGAGGGAGGCTGAGAGAGAGGGAGACAGACAGAGGGAGAGAGAGAGAGGGAGGGAGACAGAGGTAAGGAGACAGAGGGAGGGAAACAGAGGGATGGAGACAGAGAGAGGGAGATAGAGGGCGACAAACAGAGGGAGACAGACAGAAGGAGGGAGACAGAAAGAGGGAGGAGGGCGACAGAGGGGAGGAAGGCAAGAGAAGGATGGAGACAGAGGGAGGGTGACAGATAGAGGGAGACAGAGGGAGGGTGACAGATAGAGGGAGACAGAGGTAGGGAGACAGAGGGAGGGAGACAGAGGGGGAGAGAGGGAGGGAGACAGAGAGAGAGAGGGAGGGAGACAGAGAGAGGTAGACAGAGAGAGAGAGAGAGGGAGACAGACAGAGGGAGGGAGACAGAGATAGAGGGAAACCGTCGGAAACAGAGAGAGAGGGATAAAGAGGGAGGGAGTCCGGGGTAGACAGAGGGATGGAGCCCGGGATAAACAGAGAGAGGGGGAGATAGAGAGAGGGAGATAGATAGAGGGAGACAGAGGGAGGGAGACAGAGGGAGGGAGACAGAGAGAGATGGAGACAGAGAGAGAGGGAGACACAGAGAGGGAGACAGATAGAGGGAGACAGTCAGAGTGAGGGAGATAGGGAGACCGAGAGAGAGACCAAGGGAGGGAGATCAAGGGAGAGGGACAGACAGAGGGAGGAGGGCGGCAGAGGGAGGAGGGCGACAGAGGGATGGAGGCAGAAGGACGGAGGAGGGAGGGAGACAGTCTGAGGGAGACAGAGGGAGGGAGACAAAGGGAGGGAGACACAGAGAGGAAGACACAAAGAGGGAGGGAGACACAGAGAGTGAGGGAGACGGAGGGAGGGAGACAGAGGGAGGGAGATAGACAGAGGGAGACAGATAGAGGGAGACAGATAGAAGGCGACAGATGGAGGGAGACAGATGGAGGGAGACAGATGGAGGGAGACAGAAGGAGGGAGACAGAGGGAGAGAGACAGGGAGGGAGACAGAGGGAGGGAGACAGACAAGAGGGAGACAGACGAGACAGACAGAGGGAGGGAGACCGAGGTAGAGAGAGGGAGGGAGAGAGAGGGAGAGAGAGAGGGAGGGAGACAGAGAGAGGTAGACACACAGAGAGGGAGATAGACAGAGTGAGTGAGACAGAGGAAGACAGAGGGAGGGAGAGAGAGAGAGGGAGACAGAGGGAGGGAGACACAGAGAGGAAGACACAGGGAGGGAGGGAGACACAGAGAGGGAGGGAGACAGAGGGAGACAGACAGAGTGTGTCAGAGGGAGGAGGGCGACAGAGGGATGGAGATAGAGGGAGGGAGACAGATAGAGGGAGACAGATAGAGGGTGACAGATGGAGGGAGACAGATGGAGGGAGACAGATGGAGGGAGACAGAGGGAGAGAGACAGAGGGAGAGAGACAGGGAGGGAGACAGAGGGAGGGAGACAGAGGGAGGGAGACAGAGGGAGGGAGACACAGAGAGGAAGACACAGAGAGGGAGGGAGATAGAGGGAGACAGTCAGCGGAGGGAGATAGGGAGACCGAGGGAGGGAGACCAAGGGAGGGAGACAGACAGAGGGAGGAGGGCGACAGAGGGAGGAGGGCGACAGAGGGATGGAGGCAGAAGGAGGGAGGAGGGAGGGAGGAGGGAGGGAGACAGAGGGAGGGAGACAGAGGGAGGGAGACACAGAGAGGAAGACACATAGAGGGAGGGAGACACAGAGAGGGAGGGAGACAGAGGGAGGGAGATAGAGGGAGGGAGACATACAGAGGTTGTCAGAGGGAGGAGGGCGACAGAGGGATGGAGACAGAGGGAGGGAGACAGATAGAGGTAGACAGATAGAGGGCGACAGATGGAGGGAGACGGATGGAGGGAGACAGATGGAGGGAGACAGAAGGAGGGAGACAGAGGGAGAGAGACAGGGAGGGAGACAGAGGGAGGGAGACAGACAAGAGGGAGACAGACGAGACAGACAGAGGGAGGGAGACAGAGGTAGAGAGAGGGAGGGAGGGAGAGGGAGAGAGAGAGGGAGGGAGACAGAGAGAGGTAGACAGAGAGAGAGGGAGATAGACAGAGTGAGTGAGACAGAGGGAGACAGAGGGAGGGAGAGAGAGAGAAAGGGAGAGAGATAGAGAGAGGGAGGGAGACAGCGAGAGAGGGAGACAGAGACAGACAGAGACACGGACAGACAGAGACAAATAGAGGCAGAGAAAGGGACATGAGCAGACAGAGACAGACGGAGAGGAGGACAGAGGGAGGGAGAGAGAGGGAGACAGAGTGTGACAGAGGGAGGGAGAGGGAGGGAGACAGAGACAGTGGGAGACAGAGGAAGACAGAGAGAGGGGGAGACAGAGGGAGGGAGGCAGAGGGAGAGGTTGCCTTCTTTCCAGAGCCACAGCAAGCCTGTCCTTGACCCAGAAGGAGCGAGGGTCCCACGGGGGCATTTTGGACGCCACTACACCGCGCTGTTGGTCCTCCCGCCGCAGCGCTCTACAGCGGCTGGTGAGGACTACACTACCCAGGCTCCCCGGCGCCCCAGCATTGGCGCATCGCCGCAACGTCATCTCGGCACCCGGAGGCGCTAGAAATTGCGGCGCACCCCGGCAGAGCGGGTTGCCTTCTTTCCAGAGCCACAGCAAGCCTGTCCTTGACCCAGAAGGAGCGAGGGTCCCACGGGGACATTTTGGACGCCACTACACCGCGCTGTTGGTCCTCCCGCCGCAGCGCTCTACAGCGGCTGGTGAGGACTACCCTACCCAGGCTCCCCGGCGCCCCAGCATTGGCGCATCGCCGCAACGTCATCTCGGCGCCCGGAGGCGCTAGAAATTGCGGCGCACCCCCGCGACGCGGGAGCGAGCGGGAGCGAAGCCGGGCTAAGCCCGGGCCAAGGGCGGGCCCGTTTTAGCCCGTAAGAGACTGGACTGGGCCAACCCTCTAACTCCCACCCTCTAAACCGAACTGTGGCAAGGTAAAACACTTTAATATCTACAGTGTAATTGGACTATCGTTGACACATATTTCTAGGGTCTCGCTGCTAATCATTGTTTGTCCACAATGTCAAAACAAAAAACGCCTGTCACCCCAGCTAATACAATGCACAATTACCTGGTTCAGGTAGTGACAAAAATTAATAATAATCGGAGGTCCTCCCTGGGCATGGGAGATTCGCCACCTTGTGCACAAATCAATCAATCAGGGGTGTCTCAGTCTGTCACTGATGATCTCATTGTCACCGACCCTATTGAAGACCCAAATGAGCACTCTGCAATTAGTGTTTCAATGGCCTCAACAGACCAACAACTTGACCCCTTTACAGATCTGATTAACCTAGAAGACCAAGACAAATCTGTAACAATTGAGGAGTCAGTTATAGAGAGCAATTCCCCCCCAACACCGGTCCCCGCTCTAAGAGCCAAAAAAGGGATTACCAAGGCGCCACCTAGAAGAGGCGGTCTACGCTCTTGTAAAAATAAACCTGTAACTCCACCTAGACGAGCGAAGAAAAAGACAGAGGACGGGATAAGGGAGGAAGAGTATGGAAATGAAGAAGGGGAGGACACCCTCTTAATCAAGCTTATGGGTACACTAGAGTCCAAACTACTAGGATTAATGAAACCCCTTATATCAAAAGTTGACCAACTAGCTAATAAGGTCAACAAGCTAGAGTCCCTGTTAAGGAAAACCAACGAGGGGGTGGGGGAAATATCAAATTTAGTAGCATCCAAATTTGAAAAATTGGAGACTGCGGGAAAACCACTCGGGGTGCACATGAACACTGGCCTACAAGCTCCATCAGAGCATGTCCAACAAGACAGCCCTAGGAACGATAATACCCCTGACTTGGCCCTAGTCCCAGATGCAGCCCAATTAGTGGGCAACAGCATCCCTGAGATTCTAAACCCAGAAACTGCCCCAGTTGAACTAATTGTTGAAGCCTCGCCTCTTATCTTAGTACTAGCAAATACACCCATGCTGAAAACTGGACAGATCGAGTCACCAGATTCCTTAAGAAACAAGGCTCTCCAGTGGCTTAGTAGTAATATGCATATATCTCCCTGGGGCAAGGAAAAACTATCTGACGATCTGCTTACAGCAAGAAGGGTTAGGTGGATAGGTACTAAGGCGAAGAAATTTCAAGGGGATTGTGTGGTCTTGAACTTCAGGGGCCCTGAGGTCCTGCCTGATGTCCTACGGAACATCCTCCCCCCACAACGTAGGACAGCTGAAATACTTCCACTGACACTGGATTTCTTCTATAGCAGAAGAGGTCTAGTAGCCAAACCGAGCATATTAAGAACAAAATGGACAGTTGTGGGAAATAGAAGGGCCAGGTCCAATCCAGTATGTGAGTGGGGGCTAAATTTGGACAACCAATATTCTGTGCTAACTGATTTAAATGAGTGTGATTGACTCGCATGTGTCTCCCCTGCCACCCTAGATACACAGTTGGTCCAAGAATATGTTAACACTTCCTTGTTAGATGAAACCATACTAGCCCCAGATGTACTTCGTACTTCCCTCTCAGAGGAAGAAAATAGAGTTCAGGGGGAACAGGAAAGAACACTGGAGGAAATTGAGATGCCACCAACATTGAGTAAAAATGTAATACTAGGAATAGATCCTGCAGAAACATCAAATATCCCTGATAATGTTCAGATACATCCCCAAAAGGCTAAATCGCAATTATTAATTATTTCATGGAACATAGCCGGAATTACTAATAAATTAAATATTCCAGACTGGGTCGATTTTATTAACCAGTACGACATTATCATGTTCCAAGAAACCTGGTCGCTTACACCAATTTTCAGGCAAGGGTATTTGAACTTTTTTGTCCCGGCAATAAGAAATCGAGTGGGACGTCCCTCGGGGGGCCTGTTAATTTGGGTACGCCAAACTTTGAATTGTTCGGTTAAGCAAAGGTCTACACCCTCTAACGACATTTTGGCACTTGATATTACCTGGAAAAATGGTCAACAGTTAGCCCTGTTTAATCTCTATTCGAGGGGAGTTGCCAGGGGTAAACCATCAGAGACTCTAACGTGCCTCGAGAATAATATTGAACAGCTACCAGACCCTACCCATATAATAATAGGCGGGGATTTTAATACTACCTTTGAACCCTTGGGTGAGGAGGATAAAATCCTGGCCGAAGACGAGGATACCAAGTGGGGAATTCCCCAACTAGATATCCCTGTAATTAGGAAATGGAGCACGGTAGCAATACAACTGAAAAGTTTTTGTCTTTCAAGAGGACTTAGAGCAGCAAATGGTCGAGCAGTGTCAGATTCCATGGGGAAAAATACCTTTGACAATGGTCGATCGGCCAGTAGGATAGACTATATACTCCTGGATGTAAGGGCCTGGGATAAATTGGTAGATATGGAAGTGAAGGATAAGATTGAAAGTGACCACAATCCATTGTGCCTGACACTACATACCTACCATGACAAACCCGAGTATCCTAGAGAGGATTATATGGTTACGCAGGACCTAGTAAGTTCAAACAACTCCCGATACTTGAAGTGGAGTATGCTCCTAGAAGACATTGCTAAAATAGAGTCTCTAAAGAAAGTTGTGGTGGGCGAAATTGCCAAGATTAAGTCTCATTATGGACAGACTGATTTTATTGACTATATGATGGCTGCCCATGAGATATTTTTTTCTGTAATCCAAAGTTTCTTTCGTAAAAATACTTCCACAAGTAAAACGAAGAAAACACAAGAAACTAGAGGGTGGTATGATAAGAGCTGTAGGACAGCACGAGACAATCTTAGCAGGGAACTAAGAACAGGGAGGCCAGAAGCAGTAAGGCTGGCGAGAAACCAGTATAGACAGGTTCAAAAATTAGCTAAGAAGCGTTGGGACGAGGATTGCTGGCAAGAACTCAAGGAGGTATGTGCCTCCAAGGACTCTAAGCGCTTCTGGGCTTCAGTAAAATGGGCAAAGGGTGGCATTGCACCCCAGCCTGCTAATAATGTCGCAAAGAACAGTTGGATAGAATACTTTCAACCACAGTATGCCTGTAACCCCATGTTTAATAATGTTAGTCTTCCTCCATTAGTTTACTACAAAACACCAATATTTGTTGAGAGGGATGTGAGTATCGTGCTGGATTGTGTAGCAGGGGGGAAAGCCCCAGGCATGGATGGAATTCCGGCTGATATTTTTCTATCTGACCGGAAGTCCTGGTGCAGCTACTTTACAATGTTGGCCAATGCAGTGGCTATGGGAGGGAAAGTGCCTGCCTCATGGAAGGGTGCCGAAATAATTCCCATTTATAAAAAAGGTGACCGATCCCTGGCTAAAAACTACAGACCCATTAGTTTGATTGATACAGCTCAAAAGCTAATGGGCCGACTAGTGCAAAATAAACTGCAGCAATGGATCGACGAAAATAACATCTTGTCATCTTATCAAGCTGGGTTCAGGCCCCTAACTAGTAGCGTCGACCAAGTTCTCCATTTTTTAGCAATTTATTGGAGAAATGTCACCTTGAAGAAGGGGACATTGTATGCAGTTTTTGTAGATTTAAAAGCAGCTTTCGACCTGGTCCCCAGGGAAAAACTCTGGCAGACCTTGGCGGACGCAGGCTTAAACCAGGAATTGCTCACACTCCTTGTTCGCCTACACGAAAATAATTTTGCTAGGATACGATGGGGCAAACAAGGAGATGTAACTGATCCCTTCCCAGTTGAACGCGGGGTGAGGCAAGGGTGTGTCCTAGCGCCAACCCTCTTCTCTATCTATATAAATGGTATCGTTAAACATCTAGAGAAGATTGCTAGTGATGCCCCTGTAATAGCCGGCACTCGTGTGCCAGTCCTCATGTTTGCGGATGATACACTATTACTTTCCCGCACCCCTAGTGGGTTACAAAAAGTAGTTGATGCCTTTGGTGTATATTGTGATGAAAGGGGCCTAGAACTAAACACCACTAAAACGAAATTCATGTGCCTCAATCAACAGTCCTCTTTCAAGGGTGTAATAAAATACAAAGGAACACCACTAGAAAGAGTGGACTCTTTTTCATACCTAGGTATCACTCTGCAAGAAAACATGAGCTGGAAACATCACATAACCACAACCCTACTAAAATTTAGACAGCTAGCAGGTGCCATCTCGTCAAAACACCGAACCTCACTGACAAAGCCTGTAAAGTGTGTGATGGAAATTTATTCTATGAAAGTCCTGGGGGCTTGTTTATATGGTTCTGAATTATGGGGTTTCTCAAATTTGAGCGAACTGGGCCAAGCTGAAAACAGGTTCCTAAGAGGGATCGTAATGGTCCCTCAAAGCACACCAACAATTCCGTTAAAACTAGACCTGGGTAGAAAATCAGTTGTGGATATAGCGAGGCTTCGGCCCCTCCTATATTGGAGACGAATTATGGTGACCCCAGAATTAGGCCACTATGCAGCAGCATTGATGGATGTCATCAAATTCGACCGTTTCCATACTATCCCATGGTTAAGGGAGTTGCGGGGACTACTCAAAAAATTGAAATTGGATTATCTATGGGACAACAAAGACCTAGCTTGCTTCCCTACCAAGGAAAAGCTAAAAGATCTATACTGGGAAATGGTATATTTTACAATGTTTAGAGACAGTACAAGCGTAAAATTAACATCTCGCTTTTTAAATATAAAAATGTACCCCTCATATGAACCTTTTTGGGACCTAATTGAAAAACCATATGACAGAAAACTTTATTTTCAATTTCGCATTGGTACATTACCTTTGAATGCGTTCAAGAAGCATTGGTCCCAGGCATGGGATGAACATTGTCACCATTGTAATGAAGAAATTGAGCACATCTCCCATTTCTTGTTTTGTTGTCCATTGTATTTGTCCCCCAGACGCAAGTGGCTAAAACCGGTTTGCTTAAAGTTGGGAACCCGAAGCCAATTTGAAGCCCTTAGGATACTTGAAACAGACTGTACAACATTATATGTGGTTGGTGTAGCAAAATTTTTGGCCTGGTCATGGCTAATTCGTACCCGATCACTAACGGCTATTGTATTATAATGAAATTATGTATATCCTTAATCTGTTTTTTGCGACATAGATTATTGTTCCTTGTTTTTTAACTTACGGAATGTGACTTTTTAAACTGTAATAATGTGTTGTAATTTTATGTACTTTTTACTATGTATTTTCGACATTCAATGTTTAATATGTATTTTTAGAAATATTTTTATAAGTAGTATTTATTGTATAGGGCTAGGTGAATGCTTTTATGACAAATGTCGAATAAAGCTTTATAAATTGAAAAAAAAATTGAGTCAGGGGGAGACAGCGGTAAGGAGAGGGAGACAGACAGAGCGGGAGACAGAGGGAGACAGAGAGAGAGGGAGACAGAGGGAGGGAGACATAGGGAGGGAGAGGGAGGGCGGTAGACAGAGGGAGGGAGACAGACAGAGGGAGGGAGACAGAGGAACAGAGACAGAGGGAGGGAGAAAGAGGGACGGAAACATAGGGAGACAGAGAGAGGGAGACAGAGAGTGGGAGACAGAGAATGGGAGACAGAGGGTGACAGACAGAGGGAGACAGACAGAGGGAGGCAGACAGAGGGAGGGAGACAGACAGAGGGAGTCAGAGAGGGGGAGGAGGGCGACAGAGGGAGGGAGACAGAGGGAGCTAGACAGACAGAGAGAGACAGAGGGAGGTAGACAGACAGAGGGAGACAGACGGAGACAGACAGAGGGAGAGAGAGGGAGGGAGACAGAGGGAGAGAGAGGGATAGAGACAGAGAGGGGAGACAGTTAGAGAGAGAGAGGGAGACAGACAGAGTGAGTGAGAACCCCCCAAACTCCCCTTAGGTGGTTTGGGCTCGCTACGCTCCCTCGCTACACTGCCTTACTGTGTCCCAAAATGATGCATCTCCAAAAAGTGTGTCCCCAACATGAAAAGTTTGGAAAGCTGTGCCCTATGGGGTTGCAAAGTGCCTGCCTCATTAATGATCATGAGGCAGGTGCTATTTGCCACCCTATTAGGAATAGCTAGCACTCACAGTGATGGTGGCCTACAGGAGACCGCAGACCACAATGTCTGTGACTGCTTTTTAAATAAAGCAGTTTTTTTTAATGTAGTCTGTTTTCCTTAAAGGAAAACGGGATGCATTTAAAAAAGAAAAATGAAACGTTTCCGTTTCATTTATTAAGAGTGGGCAGTGGTTCCTGGGACCCTTGCCTGCTCTTAAAATATATTTTTGCACACACTCACAAAGGAGACCTTCCCATTTGCGAGTGGCTTACCACCTACATAAATTCGGTGTTTTGCGACCACAAATGCGATTTCAAAACAATCACACATTGCAGTTAGACTCGCTTTTAGGAAGCGATGCCCTTGGCACACCCCTTCCTAATAGCGAGTTGCAGACCATATTTTGCAAGTCGGCAATAGGTTACCGACTCGCAAAATATGGTTTGTACATGTAGCAAACCAATTGTGCGGTTGCAAATGGGCTGCCCCTTAATTTGTAAAATATTGAGTGCCCGTGCCCACAGCACTGCTCAAAAGACTGCGGCCTGTGCTATTAAAAGCTGCCGCACTGAATACCAAGGCCTCTAGTCCCGAATCCACCTCTGGCTTCTTTAATTCACTACAGCACCCATTGCCTCTTTATCTCGCCCTTGCAGGTGCTGCTTTGTCCCCGTTGGCAGTTTTTCCTTCTTCTCTTCCTTCTTCTTTGCTGTTTGTGTGTTTTCCCCTTTCCTGCTCTCGTGGAATGTCAAATAAGTGCCGATGGGCCCCACCTGCCCCAAAAATGAGTGCCGGAGGGCCCGACCGGCAACCACTGGCTCAAATTAAACATTGAGAATGCTTACTTAAACCCCACAAAGGTCATATCTGGGCAGCATTCCAAAATGGCCTCTGGTTGTTTGAAAATATCTTCAACAGCAAAGGGCAGCTGGGTGAACCATCAATGTTTTGGGGGTTTTGTGTGAGGTTTAGGGCTCGTTGATGTTCTTCATTGCATCTGAAAGAGCATTCCACAAAATAGAGGCCAGAACAGAGACGGCCTGGCCTCTTTTTACAAGTAATAATAATAATACATTTGTAGAGGGCATAGCTACTCCTTGCGGAGAGTCCTAGTGCTAGGAACTGCCACAGAGAGTGAAAGGTTACCCAGTCCAATGGCGGAATCACTTTGACCGGAAAGGCCGAGGGGGATATTCACAAGGACTTATCTCCGATTTATCTCCACCTTAACGCATCAAAAGTGGAGATAGATCTAACACCCCATTCACAAGCTGGTGCAAACGACAGACATCGCCTGTATTCCCACAATAACTGCCCCAAAATTTATCTCCATGGTGGACATCACCAATTAACCCTAATAAGATGCCGAGTAGGCGTTCCCGTGCAAAAACACATGAAAAAACCACAACACCACTTTCCCAACGAGCTGCCATATCTGCAATACGAAACAAAAACAGGCCCTTAGCCGTGGTAGCAGCAGGGAATTAACACCTGCCTTTTGCTGGTGTTAAGCAGGATGACTTCCTGCAGCATAAAAGGGAGCCCAGCCAAGAGCCACAGCTGAAGACCCACAGATGCCATGGAGACAATGATCATGCAACACGGATACCCATGAGGGCCACAACACCCACCGCAATCAACACGTGCTGGTGCAAGCTCCAAGCACCAGTACCGTGACCTCTGCATCCTCCGTAGACCATTGCTGACCCCCTCTACCCTGGGCCACATTACTCCTTTCTCATTTACATACTCCACCGCGTCGTCTTGGGCCCAGTAGGTCGACATGTGGAACTATGTCATGAGTCCTGAATGGCAGTGACCCCAAGTCAGTGGCAGGGGCCACAGCACCAGACTCCCTTTGATCAGTGAGGCATAATTCCATATGGCAGACCTGCGACACCTGGTGCCACTAACCATGTTCAACGCCAGCTGGACACACGTGGTGCCACCAACCCTGTTTAATGCCAGCCAGCCATACGTGGTGCCACTAACCCTGTTGAACACCAGTTTGCCACACGTGGGACACTAACCCTCTTCGACGCCAGCTGGCCGCATGTGGTGCCACTAACCCTGTTCAACGCAAGCCGGCGACACGTGGTGCCACTAACCCTGTTCAGCGAAAGCCTGTGACATGTGGATGAGGGCTCAGGGCTACCCTGTGGACCAGTAGGTTCCACATCCAGCACTTAGTCGCAAATCATGAGTGGCAGAGTCCACACCAGTGAACACACAAGAGGAATAAGAGGAAGATGTGCCTCAGTCCGGATGAAAGCTGGATCAGAGTCACGGAGGTGATCGAACACTATCAACAATGGACCTGGTGCTATTAACCCTGTTCACCACAAGTCCACGTCCCATGGTGCCACTGAACCTGAACTACGTAGGCCGTTGTGGCCATCCAACCTAAGCCTACGACACTCAGTGAATGGCCCATGCTGACCACTGCCTCAGGCCTACACTGCGGTCCAGTAGGTCACACATGTGGAACTGTGTCTTGGGTAAGATTTGGAGGAGTCCACAACATTGGACATACCTCATCCCAGGTGGCATCCCCTAACAGCACTGGTGCCACTAACTCTGTGCGCAATGAATCATAAGCACTATCTGGTTGGACCTTGGTGGCGTCTGAGTCCATGGCTTGGTGGTTTCCTGCATCTTCATCTGGCTGGACCGGACTTGGTGTCCGACATGTGTCTGTTCCATTCATCTCCACCATAGTGACTGTTTCAGCGTGGTCCTGCCCTCTGCATCACACCCTGGGGGTACAGCTTCCATTGTCCACTGAGACACTCCACGACAAGCTCCTTTTACATCTACGGAAACCTGCTCTATACTCGTGACCCTGCCCCAGTGCCCCGCAAGTCAGCGTCCCGTGGCGGTAGGCCCGTGCAGGACGCTGTGCATCCGGGGCCACTAACTCTGTGCAGCACAAGTCATGGGGCCTTTATAGTTTAACGTTTGTGTCCTTTACGATGTACACTGTTGTCGATTTCTGACTGCACCAGGCAGCCCTTGCCGGATGGAGTGCACACACCCCACACACATCCAACACCGGTGTCCCTCGGTATGTGTGCCTGCTAACAATTGTGGCCGTACCCATATGCCCGTAGCCATTCACACCATCTGATCAAGTGTGCCATGTGGTCATTGTGTCAGCTTGATGGGCACGGGCCCTGCAACCTCACAGTGTGCTGTCTTCAGCGGACGTTACCATGTCACCTCAGCATTGCCAGTGACCCTGGAGCGGCGTGTGCTGGTCCAGCGTACTTCAGCTCAGCGCAGGGGTGTGCTGATTCGGCAGCGGGAGCAGAGCGTGGCTCGGACCTGGCCTTGGGCAGGAAGTGCGGTAAGTGTGTCTCTGTGTTAGGGTGTAGTCGCCACCAAGGTCACAATAGTCGATGTTGCAATGTAGCATGCTCCAGGAGGGCGGGCCCGCATGTACGGGGACATGTAGGAGTACAAGAAAGCTCTGGGTCTTGGCGCATGCATGCCAAGTGTTATGTGTATCAGTCCTGTGGATGCATGAGTCAGTCACCTGGCCTTGTCATCCATGATTCCCAGGGTCGCAGACATCCCACAACACCCACGACTGGCCTCTGTACATCTCCTGTATGCATGCAGATGGTGAAGTTACTGTAGGAATGAAAGATCCTTTGTCTGAACTTTCAGGCAGTAGCATATCTGCAGCTTCGAGCAGGAACTTGCATGTGGCCAGCACCTCGGACAGATACAATAGCATTTGCTTGCGAATCCCACACTACGCACTGCCCGACGTGAGACCAACGTGTACACATCCCACACGCAGAAGTCCTTGGTCATAGTTACCGTGTGTGAAATGGCCTTCACACGTACTCCCACTCCACCCCAGGCCTGCACCCGTTGCACACAGACATTGCTCATTGCACCGAGCTGTGCCATTTCATCCACAGGACTGGCGGAGGGCAAGCCAGTGCCGCTTCTAGCAGAGCCACTGACTCAATGGCAGACCATCCCGGACACATGCTCGAATCCAGTCACGTGGACCTGTACCATGCACTTCTGCTGCCTATACTGGGGGCACTGCCATTGGCTGCCTTGCGGATCAGTTACCTATCGAGGTTCTGCCTTGCGGACGTCACCTGCATTTAGCCTGTGTTGCATTGTTGCTCGTGCATATTCGAGTGGCCCATGGATGTCTGTCTCACCAAAGTAACAGTAGCTGACCTGGATTACAACCTGTGTGTGCACCCCCAGTTGGCCCATGACCTGGAGTGTCATGGTGATGCCTGTTTATGGCATGCATGGATGTTTAGCATGCAAGCTGGAAACTGGACCTGGAAGATTTCACGGGTCATCGTCTGCAGTGAGTACATTGAGCCACTAGCCGATTGGGCTTTGGTGCACATTGGGTCCAGTGGTTGGAGTCAGCACATCTGTCCAGGTCAGCTGATGGATTACATCAATGGCATGTCAGATGTGGTGGACGACGATCGCTCATTGGAGATGTTGGCCTACACTGCTGCACTCACATTCATGGACGAGTGACAAGGTACCTGCAGCCACAAATGGATGTGTCTCCAAATGTGTTGTGTCTTTATTTGTATGCCAATGTGTGCCAATGTGTGTGTCACAGACTCTCTGGCTCCCTGCCATATGTGCATTGCTACCCCATCAGGACTGTGGGTTTGTACTTATGCATTGTCATGTCCCTGTTTCGTGCTTCCCCAGATACGCTTTTCTCCTGTGTTCGTTTGTGCACATGTCGGTGTTTGTAACACATTGTGTTCGATATTGGGGTGCTCTGCTTCATATGTGTGTGTGCTGCATTGTGTGTGAGATGTCCCTTCAACTGTGAATTGGCTCACCCTTCTACCTTTCAGGCAGTGTGGTTTTTACTTCTGTGTGTGTCGCAGGCCTGGCGGTGCTTATCCCTGCTTTCCTCATCGCGAATGGGCTCATCGCACTTTTTTTTGTGTTGAGGTTTGTGTTTTTATCTCAGTCAAGGTGGTTGTATCGCAGACATTGGCCGTGTTTTCAGCAGACTATTGCATGGTACCGCCTTGTTGTGAATTCCACAATAACACTGGGTTATTTTCCCGTAATAGGCTGCAATGTGTAAAGGTTCATTTTTTTGATGATGTTTAGCACACCTTCTTGTGAATATACCCCTAAGTCACAGCTTTCCAAACTGTGTGGAGCGACACATTACTGTGTCGCACCCCAACCGTAGGTCGCGCAATGAGATGACTTCTGCCGGGAATCGGCAGAGTCCGTCTGCAGGGGCTCTTAGAAGGGGTGAAACAACAACAAAACCCTATTAACATGCACAAGGTCTTTAACAACCTGTGAAGTGCTCGGGTGCGGCTGTGAGCAGTCCCGGGCTGCCACACACGACAGGGGGGGGGGAGGAGTAGAGGCGGAAGCCCTCTGATGCTAATGGGGGTGGGGGCTGAAACCCTTTGATGCCCACCTCATCTACCGTAGAAGGCAACCGTCCGGGCACTCATGACCACTGTCGTTTGAAGCTGTCACCCCAGCCACATTCCATTTCTGTAGCTGCAGTGCATGGATTTCGGTATATTTGCCTGCCTATTGTATTGACCTTATATCACTACCCTGCTGTTTATTTTTTTTTTCTCTTTAATATTATCCTCTTGCTTTGATCAATACAGTAACTTTATTACTTTGTTGCTGCCTTTGTATGTACAAGATCTTTTGTACTTTTGCAGTTTTGTAAAAGGGTGGCTAGGCAACCAGTGACCAAAGACCCTTTTGTGTTGCCCGGCTGTGTCGCCTCTATTACCCACAAAATATTAATCAATGAAGAAGCAGGCGCTGGAGACTGAAAGGCAGGAAACAAGGGTTTATTCTCTCCGGAGGAGAACACATCAATTCGGACAGCAAGTATCGTCACGAGGTGCTCTAGCCACATCTCTGAGGCCTGGCCTCTTATACTCAGGTTTATTGCTTTATTACATGAAACACATATTTGTCAATACTTTGATGTACGGAAAAGCATCCTAAGAATCCCCGCTTCAAGCCCGTTCCCACACGTTTACAGTTGAAATCCCCACCCCGGTCACAACAGGTGACGATTATCGCGCAGCTGGACATTCCGCCGATTCACGGAATGTGTGGAGTTGATCGGATCTCATGGGTGAAGGGTGTTCGATCGACTCGAGGGTCCTTTGATAGGGGGAAGCTTCCTACTGTATGGGGGTGTGATAAACAGTATCCGCAGGGCCAGGTGGCGGCCTGGGAACAGGGGAGACAAACGGGCACACAGGAAAAGGGAGTTTGTATCAAAGGACTTGGGACCATGAAAGGGATGAGTCGCGCTGGGAACAGGATGGGATTCCGAGGCAGAGCTGCGCTGAAGAGGGGTTTATGACCCGTGGCGTATGAGAGCGAGGGGGTTGTCAGCATGCGGGGGATGCCTGTGGGGCTAAGAGAGGGTGAGAGACGCGCTGGCTATCAGCGAGGGGCAGAGGGGCCATGGAGCTCAAAATGGCTGTCGCTTACGCGCAAGGCATGTGAAAGCGGGAGTGATCAGTGCGTGGGGGTGCTTGTGAGGGTGAAGAGCCGTGCTGGGGGTCAGGGGTGTGCAGAGGGTGGTTCTGGTCGAGGCAGCTAAAGTGGTGGGTGTGTGCGACAAAGAGTGTGGCATCGGGGCAAAGGGAAGATGGCGCAGATAATGTTCACCAAACCGTATTAATTTTCCACAGTCCTCCCTTTAACATTTCTAAGACATCTTGCTGGCCTATTTCCTACCTATGTCTACTGTGGTGGTCATAAGTAAGGAAGTGATAACCCAGGTGAAGGAACTGTACATAAACATCAAATTTAAAAAAAAATCTTTTCATCTTAGTGAGCGGGCTCATCGTTAAGCTTTGTTGCAGGAAAGTCATAGTAATGCAATATCAGACAAAAATTATGTAGTGAGAGCGTTGGGTACAGATCATAGATGCTTATAGTCATTCGGAATAGGAACTGATAGGATACCACGTAAGTAAGTTCTTTTTGTACTCGGTTGGAGCATAGTCAATTCAATGGTGGTTGGGAGAGAAATGAGACATAGTAAAAACAATAATCAGGGTTCCCAGTGTCTTATGGTCGGGGACCATTATTAGTGAGTTCTCAGCATTCTTTGTCGTTTTCTGTTGGCACTGTTGAGCACCCGTATTACAATTCGTTCTTTAGTAGGAATGTCCATGTGGGTTGAGCCGTTGGAGGTCTGCGGGCAGGAGAGTGTCTTTGTTTTGTTTCGCCAGACCTCATGGGAGAAATGCGTTACGGTTTTGGAGCAGGTGCATTTTCTTCCATAATCCAGAGTGTGGTCATTAGAAGGAGACAGAAAAGGATTGTGGTGAAGGGTGCAATTGTCTTTGAGTTGTGGAGTCTGTCTGTTCTTGGGTTTCTGTGGTGGGTATTTCCTGTTGCTTCCATAATCTTCAAGGTGTTCGGTAGCGGGCAGAACCACATACTTCGTTTAGCTTCTCTTTGGGGTGACCCTTGGTGGTGTTTTAGGTCACCGTTCTGAGATTTAACACAGTTCGTGGTCTACTTAGTCGGAGCTCCCTCCCTTTTAACGCAGGCAATACCCTTCTCCGGATGGCACAGTAGGATTTAGAGGATCTTGAAAGTTCAGGTGGAGGGAGGGGGGTGTGTGAATAGTCCTTATGGCAGGTCGGAGGAGGAGGGGATGGAGCAGGGCCAGATCGGGAACAGACCGGGGGGACGGAAAATTTTAGACAGGCGGGTCCATAATCAGGTTCAGAGAGCGGGGACTTTTCGGCACATGTCGATCATAAAGCAGGGGCCTCAGGTCAGCCCTTTCCTTTCGTTCTGTCAGAAACAGTGCCTCGTCCTGCGACTCCTTACTGCTGCGGTCTCGCCTTGGCCAATGTCGCTGATGTTCCACGATCTGCAGTCAGGCCGCGTGCTCCCACATCCGGTTTCTTTCTCCTCCGACAGTAGTTCCTTTAAATGAGTTTGAAAAGACAGTCTTTAGAGAATTTGCAGAGGAAGGTAATCACATAAATCTATTTCTCTCCCAACACTAAGCAACTGGGTAAGCATCCGTTACATTGAGGTTTTGCAGCCAACGTATAAATAATTGATGATAGGTTTGCTGGGTTCCCTACAGCTTTCCTTCGTTGCTACTTCTTTGGCGTTTTGTTGGTATTACATTCATTGTCGTGGAACGAAGTCTGATACTTATTCATTGCATTTTATCACAGTCATGTCAATTCTTCTGGCAGAGGCCCATTTTCCTAGTACGAGTCCTACGAAGCTTATGGGTTTTGTATTTTACGGAAAAAGTGCCACGTGCTATTCACCATGGTCTGATAGGTATCTTTCTGAGGAATGAACATAGGCTAAACGATTTTTCATTATATCAATGCATCCTATCTTTCGGCTAAACATTTTACTTTCAACAGGTTTACTTGCAACAAGTTCTTTCATTTTTGACTTAATTCTAACTTCGTAAACATCATTCTAAATTCTACATAGTTTCTTACAATCTGGCTACTTTATTAAAAAAAACTCGGACTTGCGATGACTGTTCAACCCATCCTTGGGGTGAGCGAGGTCTAATGGAAAACAACTAGGAATATAGCGAACTGGGGCAAGGGACATTTTTTTCAAACTCTCGTCCCGGGCAGCTGATACAAAACTGGGGGCATTCTGGGAAAACGGGGATGTCTCGATCACTTTTACTGTTTGGGCGTTGAGATAATTTCGGGACAGGGAAGGTCGCGTTTACCAGAGATATTTTATCATGGATGCCACTGACAAGTAGTTCCCTCAAAATGGGTCAGATTAGAGAACCTTAGTCGTCTTACCTGTCCCTTTCTTTTCGGCCAATCTAGGTTTCATCAATATTTAGCAGAAAATGAGAGGTAGTAACGTGGTATCGATGCAATTTTTATTTAAGACATATTTGTGCAAATACTTGTGGTATTTGGAGCCAATCAAGTGGTGCACCAGGGATAGTGGTTCGCCAATTAGGTGCCAGTAGCTAGGAAGAGTGAAAGAGTGGAGGAGAGAGAGAGAGAGAGAGAGATAGAGAGAGACAGATAGAGAGAGAGAGATAGAGAGAGACAGATAGAGAGGGAGAGAGAGATCAACAATAGGCTAATTAGTAAACGTGTGACATGGAGAGTGGCCATGTACTATTTAGGCTATTCAGTGCATTACCCAACATGAGACATTTTGGGTTTGTGTTAGAATGTAGAAAGCATGCAGTTTGGGACGGAAGAGCATTAGGCCGGGTACATAAGGACATGCATTGAGTTGGGTGTCTTTAGGTGCCATCTTGCAGCGTAGGTCCGCTTCAGGTATCGGACATGGCGTGGCTCCAGATCTTTACTATACCCTAGTCGTGATTCCAATGTAACCTGTAGAGGGAGAAAAAGGAAGAAAGGGAGAGGGAACAACATTCGAGCATATCAAATGTACGGGCACGAAAGTTATTTACTTACCACATACTCGTACTTATCTCCTCGGGATATAATCCCTAGGGTCTTGGTTTCTGAAGTCAAGGGGGCGGGCAGTGTGATAGGTTGTTCATGGGGGGTTCGAGGGTGGCATTATAGATCGTGTGTAGGGAAACGCTAAAAAGAGAAATCAGAGGCGCCTAGCGCGAGGTACCTGGTTTTGTAGATGTATCTAGCCATCGGGATCCTTAAATCATTCCCAAAGCTGTGATGTTCTAAGGCATATCAGTTCTTCGGTCAACCCTGTCCCTTAGTACCTTCAAGCACCATACCTTTATAACATTCTATCATTCACACCGCTTTACTTTACCCATTCTCAGAAGTCGAGGTCCTTTTTCATGCGTTAGTTCCTGAGCCTAGTCGCATATTTGGAGGCAGCGTATCATACCTTAGATTCGATCATCAATCCAGGGCCGAACAACCATTTTCTAATAATACCTTGAAAAGAGAGCAAAACGGTTGCGCACAGAATAGCCCTCCCGCCGATTCCCACATTTACAAAAGTATGCAATACCTGTTCATAGTTTGGAAAACCTTTATTTGCATAATCGTTCAGTAAGTAAATATGTGAATGCAATCGTATTCGGTCGGACACGGCGATGGCTGAAGCACATACAGTAGGGGGGGGCTATTTTGCAGCATTTGAAAACATTGAAAAAAACGTCTACTTAGTTATTTGCAAGAAACTAAAAACATCTACTTAGTTATTTGCAAGAAACTAAAAACATCTATTAATAATTGAGGGATCAGAGGGTATTTACTTCATAGATTGAAACACCGTCAGACTAATTGCAATCACATTTCCTGGATGTATACCGTGGGCGTGCGTCACAAGCTACGTTATGTATCGGTTACAATAAATATCATAATAAATCGTACATTGAAATCAACATTTTTACGGGATCCTTTCGAATGTTCGCCAAGTGAACCCTCCTCCCTTTTTCGTCAAGTGTACAAAGGTTCACATACATAACTCAGAACATCAAGTCTTGTTAGTCAAAGAACACCACGAGTTGTCCGTAAGTTCCTATTGATACCGGCGCCATTTTGGGCGATGCCGGGTTGGTTGCACCAGAATCCCTTTCGGCAGTTCAAAAACCTGTGCTAACAGAGGGGCTGGTAATGTGGACCGTCAATCAAAAGGGGAGGGAGGTAGAATCTTCCCTACCAGGTCACGTTGAGGTTCAGCCGGAACTTACTCGAATTCGTTAGCCCACAAAATGTTCCCGGATGGTTCAGACTGAAGCTGGTGCTGACACGAGAGCACCACCATCTTGTAGCTATGTCGTGGTCGTTTCATTTGTGATCAAGGCAGTTGTTTCCCACCGGAAGCCTGTAGGGGCCGAGGGCTTCTGGGACTCTGGTAGAATCTTCAAAGCTGTGGGGATGTTGTCGGAGGTGGGGGCTCGTGCCCAGGCGGGCAAGCGCCCGAGTCGCAATACCGGACAAAGTTACTCCAGCGGCCTAGACCCGCCTTCCAGGGGGCCCAGACGCCATTTTGAGATCCTGCAGCAGCCGCCCTTCGTCGCGTCTTCAAGAGTGGAAGAGACTTCTTTGGGGCAAAAAAAAAAATGGAACACCGTGCCGTTGAAGCAGGACATTTGGCTCAGGGCGTTAGGGTGCAGCGGTGGCGCCTCCACCGAGGGAGGCTCGTTCACGCCGCCTCCCTCTCCCAGTGCACCCCACGCCGTCCCTTTGAATCAGGGGTGCACATGATGACCACCCTACACCCCTGACTCTGCGAGTACTCTGGAGGACCATTGTATGTCCGGTGCTGCGCAAGTATGCCCGTCGGACATTGTATGTTCTGTGCTGCGGAAATAGGTCCGTCGGACATTGTATGCTCTGTGCTACGCAAATAGATCCGTCGGACATTGTATGTTCTGTGTTGCACAAGTATATCCGTCGCCCGGCTGGAGGATTTCGGCGCCGGGCCGGGGCTGGGAAACCTCCTACCTGTGGAGGTGGGAGAGGCTCGTCCGCGTCGCCTCTCCCTCCCAGCCCCCCTGCACCAGTTCAGCGGAGGAATTTGCGATGGCCGGACCAGGAGATACGAGGGAGGGGGTCAACTGCATCCTCCCCCTCCCTACTCGTGGCCCGGGGGACGCCGCCCGAGGAAGGAGAGAATGGGAAGACCATTTCACGCCGGGCCCGTGGAGTCTCCTGTACATTCTCGCCGGTGACCTATTTGGTCTATGGCTGTCGGCAGGCCCCGCCCCACACGTGCTGTGTGTTTCACCTTCCGGATGGGCGGGACCGTTGACCTGTTACATTTTGGGGGCTTCCGGGGTGAGCGTAATATGTTTTGTGTTGCTCCTATTAGTACAGTTTTACTTTAAAGAATGTTTTACTAGTTTTTCTATTCATCGTTGGTCGTGTGTTATCTTTACCGTAATTAAATCTTAAATTATATAACAGAGATTTGGCTTCCTTGAGTCCTTTTTCTAATGGGGCGTTGTCTACGCAGGCCTGTAATTGCTTTTGTTTTTCAGAGTGGGGGGGGGCAGAGAGTAATCAGTCCCAGAACTCAAACATGTTGTTGAAATTGGTCTGACGGAATCTGTGCCATCGGGCATAATCAAACGTGGTGGTTCTATCTGTCCTGTCCGTGTTAGTCTGATTCGTCTTTGTCTCGCGCCTTTTCCCTTTCTGCCGGCCTGTTATTTCTGTCGGCCCTCCGCTCTTACCTATGTTCCGTAGAGTCGGGCATTGGGCTTTCCAGTGCCCGAGTCTTTTACAAAAAGCACATTGGTTTTGCCTTAAGTCTGTTCGTCCTGTGCGTAGTGTCGGGGGGTTACTTTCGGGTCGTTGTGTCTCGGGGTTGTTCTGTCGGTACGTCCCTTTACACTGTTCCCTTTTTATGTCTAATCCTTGGAACTGTGTCGTCGCTGCCCCTTCCTTTTGCCTACCAAACGCTTGGAAGGTCGTCTGTTGCGTTTCTTTACCTACTCTGACTTCGTCTCTTTCCTTTCGTTGCATTGCTTCTTTGCGCCACATACCGAGACTGTCGAGCATAATGGGCGTTGTCTTGCTACTGCGAAGGGCTATTTCTAACGTTTCTAATTTGTCAAGATCGAAGGATCCTACCAGTGGCCACTGTTTCTCTTGATTTGCTTTGGTATACTTGTGCCATAGCTTACTATAGGCTATGGTAATTAATCCATACTTTGTGAACATTTCTTTATTAGGGGTGCCTTCCAGCGGAGCTAGATGGTCCACCTCTAATAAACGGTCCGGGCTGAACCAGCTATCGATCAGTGGGGAGAAGACAGGCATGACGGGTCACAATGGGGACAATAGTCAGCACTACCTATCTTATCACTGTGTGCAAAGACTAGACAGAATATTTCTATTCTACGTTGTTTGCAGGCAGTGAATACCTCATGAACAAATATCGGGCAATCAATGTTTGGGTCAATAAAATGGTCAATGGGGAGAAAAAGTAGGGCCGCAAAAGTCTGCGTTACCTACCCTTTCACTATCTGCAAAGAGGGAACCTATTCTTTCCTGTTTGTAGACAGAGAATCTCCAGAAAAACGATCTGTAACAGTTAATCAATGGGGAGGGGCAATTGATCAGTGGGGGAGAAAGATAGGTACGACGGGTGCGTTACCTATCCTTCACTGTTTGCAAAGGGAGAGCCGGTTGTTTCTCCGTTTGCCGACAGCGAAACTCCAAATAAATTAACAAAGAATAATACTAGTATTTTTTTCAATCAATCAAACAATTTCTTAATTCGTCGTGTCTACACGACCTTACCCGGACCGCATGGACAGTTTCTTGTCTTCCGAATCCAGCGCCCGATCGTCCTCTTTTCTTCGTAATCCTCGCGGCACTCCTGATGGTTCCCAGTCAGGACCGTAGATCACTCGAGAGAGGTCTGTTCGGAACCAGTGAAGTTCGGATGATCGGCTGTCAGACGAGGGTCTGTCGGACAGGGTACCTCCCGATTGTTGCAGTCGTTCACTCTGTCGTCAGGACTTCTCCCACTGGATCCACGAGTCGCTGATGGGCCCCACGTTTGGGACGCCAATTGTAAAAGGGTGGCTAGGCAACCAGTGACCAAAGACCCTTTTGTGTTGCCCGGCTGTGTCGCCTCTATTACCCACAAAATATTAATCAATGAAGAAGCAGGCGCTGGAGACTGAAAGGCAGGAAACGAGGGTTTATTCTCTCCGGAGGAGAACACATCAATTCGGACAGCAAGTATCGTCACGAGGTGCTCTAGCCGCATCTCTGAGGCCTGGCCTCTTATACTCAGGTTTATTGCTTTATTACATGAAACACATATTTGTCAATACTTTGATGTACGGAAAAGCATCCTAAGAATCCCCGCTTCAAGCCCGTTCCCACACGTTTACAGTTGAAATCCCCACCCCGGTCACAACAGGTGACGATTATCGCGCAGCTGGACATTCCGCCGATTCACGGAATGTGTGGAGTTGATCGGATCTCATGGGTGAAGGGTGTTCGATCGACTCGAGGGTCCTTTGATAGGGGGAAGCTTCCTACTGTATGGGGGTGTGATAAACAGTATCCGCAGGGCCAGGTGGCGGCCTGGGAACAGGGGAGACAAACGGGCACACAGGAAAAGGGGGTTTGTATCAAAGGACTTGGGACCATGAAAGGGATGAAGGGAGGTGTCGCGCTGGGAACAGGATGGGATTCCGAGGCAGAGCTGCGCTGAAGAGGGGTTTATGACCCGTGGCGTATGAGAGCGAGGGGGTTGTCAGCATGCGGGGGATGCCTGTGGGGCTAAGAGAGGGTGAGAGACGCGCTGGCTATCAGCGAGGGGCAGAGGGGCCATGGAGCTCAAAATGGCTGTCGCTTACGCGCAAGGCATGTGAAAGCGGAGTGATCAGTGCGTGGGGGTGCTTGTGAGGGTGAAGAGCCGTGCTGGGGGTCAGGGGTGTGCAGAGGGTGGTTCTGGTCGAGGCAGCTAAAGTGGTGGGTGTGTGCGACAAAGAGTGTGGCATCGGGGCAAAGGGAAGATGGAGCAGATAATGTTCACCAAACCGTATTAATTTTCCACAGTTTTCTGGCCTTTTTCAGCTCGATATCGTAAATGTTCTTGTCTTTACATACTGCTCAAAAGGCTGCATGTAGTTAGATTCCATTCTGAGGTTTTTATGACCCAAGTGCATGGACAGTCGGTATCGAAAGAGGAGTGGAGACGGTATAAAAGGGTTTCATTGCATGATTAAGAACACTAGCCAATGATGTGCTTTAAAACCTTCATCGTTTGCATCGTTGCAGACTATTTACTTGTTAATGATTATATTAGATCACTTGGGCCACTGGAATTATGCTGAAGGGATGGTCCAAATTATGCAGCAGGGTCAACTAAATGAAACTGCAAGAAAAGGCAAATTAGGTGGCATAATACAGCACAGTTTGTGATAGTACCACTTTTGAATTATTATGTCTTTTTTTTTACACATTAACGCTATTGTGGCAAAGGTTATACGTCATTAGTACCAGTTTAACACTGAACAGCAGCAATAAGCAACAGGTAGGTGACGAGTCCACCTTTGCGAAAGACTTTCCACTGTGTTGCAACACGTGTTGCCACGTTTTGTGGTAACTGCAAATTTATAATTTTGAAAAATACGCCCGGTCGTAAAATCTCCTAATTCCAGTAGCTCTGCTTATCACCAACTGAAAACAGTGTTCATCTTCTGCTTTCTAATACATGTTTAATTTTGTAATGTAATATGAAATTGTGCTACCTAAAAGGTAACCAAACCAAGTATATCCCTTGAAGATGGGGTGATCAGATGGTAACTTCCTGGTTTTGTTGTAGTGTTAGTCCTATCTACGGAGCAGTTTGAGTGCTGCTCTTGGGGAATTTTTAGCCAAGATGAACACAATTGTCATAAATCTGCTGTATTCTAGAGCAGTCCTTCTGGTGGTTTCCTACAGAGTGCATTGCGTGCTGCTGCTACACTCATAGTTCACGCACCAGATAATCTGTGGTACAATGATAACTTTCCAACTCCCCCTGGCCCTGTGCAGGGTTGATTGGGGGTGTGGGGTGGGTTGTGTGGGGTGTGTGTGGGGTGGTATGTGTGGGGTGTGTGTGGGGGGTGTCTGTGGGGTGGTATGTGTGGGGTGTGTGTGTGGGGTGTGTGGGGGGAGTGGGGGGGTGTGTGGGGTGTGTGTGGTGTGTGTGTGTGTGTGTGTGTGTGGGGGGGGTGTGTGTGGGGTGGTATGTGTGGGGTTGTAAGTGGGGTGTCTGTGGGGTGGTATGTGTGGGGTGTGTGTGGGGGGTGTCTGTGGGGTGGTATGTGTGGGGTGTGTGTGTGGGGTGTGGGGGGGTTGTGTGGGGTATGTGTGGGGGGGGTGTGGGGTGTGTGTGGGTGTGTGTGTGTGTGAGGTTGTGTGTGTGGGGGTTGTGTGGGGTGTGTGTGGTGGTGTGTCTGTGGGGTGGTGTGTGTGGGGTTGTGTGTGGGTTGTGTGTGGGGTGGGGTATGTGTGTGTGGGGTGTGGGGACTGAACCCACCATACGGTTGATGGGGGGTGGGTTGTGTGAGGTGTGTGTGGGTAAGGTGTGGGGGGGTGTAGGGGTGTGTGTGGGGTGTGTGTGGGGGCGTGTGTGTGGGGTGTGTGTGGGGGGGGTTGTGTGGGGTGTGGGGTGTGTATGTGTGGGGTGGTGTGTCTGTGGGGTGGAATTTGTGGGGTTGTGTGGGGTGTGTGTGGGGGGTATGGGGGGGTTGTAGGGTGGGTTGTGCGTGTGGGGGTGTGTGTGTGGGGTGTGTGTGGGGTGGGGTATTTGTGTGTGGGGCCTGAACCCACCATAGGTGGTTCGGGCTCGCTCGCTCCGCTTCCTCGCGTTACTGTGTCCCTGAATTTATTTTCACAAAAAGGTGTGTCACCAACATGAAAAGTTTGGAAAGCTGTGCCCTAAGTCTTTAGTTTTCTCCTGAACAAAAGTTCGGATGGAGCTTGCCAGATTTCCAGAGGCTGGACACTCCAGGATTTAGAAGCCAGAAGCCAGAAGGCCAAAGGAGCTGCTCCTGCTTTGGCCCTCTTACATTTAGGAATGGTGGCCCTTTTTGCATAGGTTTGCACCATCAGCTGAAGGTAGTGAGGGCCTTGAAAGGAGAAGGCCTTAAAGGAGTAACACAGTGCCTTAAATAGGACTCTGTGCCTTACCGAGAGCCAATGCATTTCCTGCAGAGCAGGTCTAATAGAGGCACGCCTATAAAGCTTCAAGAGTGCGCGAGCTGAGGCGTCTGGATCCATGGCAATCTGTTAAAATGGGATTTTCGCACCTCCAGATATTGAACATTGCAATAGTCCAGCCTTGATATCACCAGTGCCTGGATCTGAGTGTTTTGGGTGGCGTCTGGCAGTATATGGAGTACTTTCCTCAGTGACCTCAGTATCCCTAAACATCTCCCTGCGAGGGTAGTGATCTGAGCATCAAAGGACAGTTTCTCATCAAATCAGGGGACATATTACCAAGGCAGCGATATGAAATGATCGCCACTTTTGCAGCCGTTTTCAGCTACAAAGCGGCGATAATTTATTCGCCTTATTAGCAAAGACACGCTATTGCATGTTTTGCTGATTTAGCGCCCCTTTCAACAACGCCCAGCTTTGCATCTCTAATGAGATGCAAAGTGGGTATTCCGTGCCAAAATAACTGGAGAAAAGTCGCTAAACGACATTTCTCCAAATATCAAGCTGCACGCTATCAAGCAGAGCATTAAGAAAAGTAGCACTAACCACAGTTAACACTACTTTCCTAACGCCTGCTTGTGACCTTAGTTAGCCATGTAATCATATAGGAGGTGGATTACATGGCTAAGATCCCCCTGCCCTATCAGCAAGGTTTCGCTGGTAGCAGTGTGATTATCACTAGATTTCCAGTGATAATCACACTGTTTTCCAGCTAACGCATGGATTCCTATCGCTTGGGAGATAGCACGCTATCTTCGCAATGGAATCTAGCAGTAGCCTGCGATGATTATCCTCGCGCTAAAATCGTTGAACGATAATTATCGCAGGAGATTGCTAATATGCCCTGTTATGGCAGGGTTTTTGGCTTTATTTAGCAGTGATATAGATCATTATTCTTGCTCGCATCTAGTATAGGCATTCTTAGCCTGTGTTGGCCCTTTTAAGCCCTTTTTCCAGACCTAGAAGAGGATAGCTGCTTAATATGCCTTTATTCTTGACTTTAACCTGTCTATTGCCTATTGGCTTTGACATATTAGACATATTGGTATGGTTTATGTAGGTATTCTGACAGAGCTAAGGAGCATTTCACCCCTTTCAGGCCTAAAGCTAGAGAGACTCCATCTTGATGGAAGCAGAGAGGCTTTTTAGGGCAAAAGCAATGTTTATAGTTATAACTGTTGTTCGCCCTAAGCGGACCGGAGAGAACCGGCCAGAGCTGAATCTAATCAGGAATTGTTCCCGGGCTCAGGTCTCTAGACGAAACAAGCAGACTGGTCACTGTGGGAGCGTCTAGCGCAAGGAGCCTGGTGCATGGGATTGGTGGGAAGAAGCTGCTGGCTGGAACTTTCCATGAGGAAACAGCATTCTATATTTGTGAAGTGCAGAGGCGGAGTCAGTGAGTCAAGCAGGAAGCAGTCGAGGAGAGAGGGAGTCGAAGAGAGAGTCCAGCAGAGAGGAGAGCAGTGGAGTGGAGCTGGCAGAGAGAGAGAGAGGGTTCAATCTGGAGAAGAGCTGAGTTGAATAGTGAGCTGGAACTGAAGGAAGCAGTCAGAAGCAGTTGCTTATCAGGAGGAGGTGTGAATAGCTGGAGTCTGAAGTAATGCCTTTTAGAAGAGATAGAGGAGAGCTCGTGGATTAACCTATGGGAGCAGATGGAATTGGACATTGGCGCAGAGACAAAGTGAATAAGATAGTGGAATGAACGGTGATCAGAGCGGCAGGAACCATTAAGAGTGAAGACGCAAGGTGGAGAGACAGTTCGTGTGGGGGAGAGGAGTCCAGAGACAGAGCGATCAGCGCAGAGGTGTACCCAAGAGTGCAGGAGAGAGAGAGAGCATGAGATGAGCCAAGGCACAGACGAGAGAGGAACCCAGATGACAGCTAGAACAAGACTTCACACTAATCAGGTGATATTGTTTTCATCACATTAGCTACACTTAATCTTTTCCCTTTCAGCGGAGTGTTCCTGTTATGTGTAATCTTTTCTCTTTCAAGCGGTGTGTTCTACCTATAGCCTTTGTTAGATTTGCATAAATGTTTATATTACTATAATAAAATATCCCCAGTTTATAACAAACTGGTGTGTAGCCCCTATTCTTGTTCACTGAAGGTAAATGAAGCTCCTAGGTGAGCACTAGGCACGTGAATGGATGAGTAATCCCAATCAGGTAAGTGGTGATCACATAAATAGGGAGTGAGTGGACCTTTGATGCCAAGAGCAGGTAATACACAATAATCTGGAACCACATTCAAAGTTATTATTGTAGTTTCATCCCGAGTAGACAGCTGAGATAATATCCCAATATATATATATATATGTATAGGTGTTCATAGGAATGTGGTCGTCGTTGATATGCGGCGTTAATGAGAGCGTCGGGAAGGAGACCGGCGTGTAAATCCACCAGATTGTGGCTTAAAATAAGTGAGAGCGTCAGGAGGGACACTGACGTGTAAGTTTCGCAGGATCGCGAACAGTTTGGAAAAGGGAGCATTGGGTTCTGCAGGCCCGTGTGTAGACGCACCAGATTGTGTGTCAGATCTGCCCTAGGGTAGAACGGTCTGGGTCAGGGTGGCCGCGAGACCAACTGATGTGAATAAGTGTGGTGTAGGGTATGGATATCCCTAGTAATCAGTGAGTATTCTTAGTATCCCTATAGATTTAGTGGTGTTCTTAATAATATGAGCTTGTATATTGCGAGTTCCCTATCCTCAGGTAGGTACCAGGTGCCTGGATATAGAGGAGTCCTGAGGACGGAAGGTGAGTACGTTTTGGCTGGGTCACAGGGGCCCCTGGGGGCTGATCCCATCTAAACAGAAAATCCAGCCATTACATGCCCCAAGAGGCCTTAATCTTGGCTAGGGGTTGAGGACTTAGGTCATCGGGCCATCAGGCATTGAAACAGATGTTAACATGTTTGTAGAGGACCAATACCTCTGTCTTCCCGGCATTCAGTTTTAGACACTTCGCCTTCATCAATGCAGGTACTCCGTATAGGCATATACAGAGGAAGGAAGACACAGTGTTGCTGTACTGTGACAAAGTGATAATTTGTGTGTCACCGGCACCTGAGATAATAGTGAACCAACCTGTCTATCTTCTTTGTCTCAAAGTTTACTCAATGTGGTGAATCCACACCATCTCACTTGCCTCCCCATAGATTTTTTAAGTTCCTCCCATTGGTCGATTTATACCAGGGAAATTTGCAATTCACCACAGAGCAAGTTTATTTGCAGATTTGTTGGGATTTGGATAGCAGTCAGTCAGTCTTCCATGAGTATGGCCTATCCCGCTGCCAGTTGACAGGGCTGCAGTTGATTCCTTACCATGGTGTTCATCACAGATCTGCGTCTGAAAGCACTTTTGAGGACATGTTTTGATTATTCAGGTCCATGCCGAGGGCTGTGTGGTGTGACTTGCTTGGTGTGAGGCTGTTAGATGGAATGTTGTGTAGGACATCATTTTTGATTGGACAGCAGGAGGTGATGTGAAATAGTGGAACTGTGGCACAGTGAGATTCACGTCAGCGACATTGTGGCTGAAGGCCTCGCGGGTTGATGGTGAACCTGTATGGCCTATGGTCTGCTAGTTTTCCATTGATAAGCAGTAGTTTGAGCTTGGCATTGCTACCAATATCATGGCAGTGATCTCATGTGTGAGACCCAAGTACACAGAACATCTGAGCTGTGTTTTGGGTGTAGCATGTGGTGTAGCTTTGAATCCACCATCCACATGCTTTTTTTGTAGCGTATATTGATTAAGCCGGAGTCTCCCAGCCCCACCCCTCACTTATCAATGCCTGGTCCTCCGACTAGGCAAGGTATTTGCGGACCCCAGTCCGGTGCATCTGAGGCTTCTACCTTGTGCCAGCTGCTTCTCCACTGTCTCTCTCGCTCTTGCTGCATTCTCTCATCATGTTTAATTTCCTGATTTTGTTATTGTGTTTCTCTGTTTTGCATTTGTTCTGCCTTATTTTACTGTATTGTTTTTCTGTTTTGCCTCTGTTATTGTCCAAAGGCATGCCAAAGGCAAGCTCATCTGTGCCCATTTGTGCACTGCCAATTTCCACTGAAGGAACTCTTGTCCCTCCCTCCCCCACCCACCACAACCTCCTTGCTCTCAACTCTGGACACTGCTCTCCTCGCTGCCACCGCGCTGTAATAAACAATATTGAAGGGTCATTCTCATATACCACCTGCACAATATTCTACAATCTGCAACACCCACTGTTCTCAAGATCTGGGATCTGCTCAGTGTCCATACACTGGTCCTGCTCTTCCTCACAGAGACCTAACAGACCTCCACACCAGCCTCCAACATCACTACCACTAACCTCCCCAGCTGCAAGATCATCAGAGAGGGCAGACAACACAATCTTAGCAGTGAAATCACCCTCATCTGAAAGGACCATCAGCTGCACCACAGCCTTGGACTACCCCTACACTCCCTCCAGCAGCATAGAACACCTATCGCTTCCCAGCACAGTCAATCTCACCCTCAGCGGCACCCTCATTTACAGACCCCCAGAAATGTGCACAGACTTTGCAAACACTATTACAGACTTAGCTGCAGCCCTTGTCTCCAGTGCCTTCATCCTCCTTAGGACCTACATTTCCACTGCAAAGACTGAACAGATCTGATGACGTCTGCACTACTCGAAGGACTGGATAACCATGCTTCATCCAATGCATAAAAAGAACTCTCTTGCTCCGCCAGACACCTCTTGGACCCAATTTTCACCAACTTCAAAAACATCTCAGTCTTGTCAGGACCACACCCACACACACAGTTATCGATTATTCCTACAAATATGATAGATGACAGCACACGCAGATATTCCCCAACCTGGGGAACTGGTTATAGTCTCTTGGAATGTAAGAGGACTGCTCAACAAAATTAAAAGAGGTGCGGTTCTCCGACAAGCCAAACGATGAGAGGAGGATTTCCTTCTCTTAAAAGAGACCCACCTCTTGGGCACTAAAGCTCCATGCCTCACCAGGTTCGGGTATCATACCGTTTACCATTCAGGGTTTGCCAGGGGATCTAGGGGCACAGCTTTTCTCATACACCGTTGGGTCCCATTTGTTCTCTCCAAGTTTTGGCTGTATCCTGGAGGCCGCTACACTATAATATATAATATCTGGGACACTACATGGGGAACATGTGACCATCTGCAGTGTATATGCTTCCCCCTTGGGGGAATACTTTTATAGATAGAATCACACGACTTTGGGGGGAGCTCCCGGATGGCCTGACGTTATCAGGCGCAGATTGGAATCATGTCATGTCACCCCTGGATCGTCAGCGCGAGCCGAGTCGCGAACTCAAAACCAGTGACACCAAATTACATGCCCTAGCCACTACCTTAGGTTGGTCTGATGTTTGGCGGTCCTACCACCCAGTTGCAGTGGAATTTACCTTCCTATCTTCGGTCCATTGCTCTCTATCATGCCTAGACTATGTTTTCATCTCACATAGCTATATAAATAGGATATCACACATCTCTGTTTTGCCTAGAGGACTGTCCGACCATTCTCCCCTTCTCTTTAAACTCCGCATGGGATCTCAAAGGCCACCCTGGTGCCTTCCGACCCTATTTATCAAGAGACCTTGCGGCAGGCCATTTCTTATTACTTTGCATCTATCATTGCCTCTGCCCCGTCCAATGTCATCCTATGGGAGGCCCTAAAACCTACGATCTGCAGGGTGGGCATTAGTTTCAGGGCGGGCAAAAAACACTTATGCATCGCACAATTAGTAGAGTTAGAGAATCGTCAGAGGGCTCTGGAGGCTCAACTTGTCCTAGACCCCAACTTGACTGTGCGCCGCAACCTCCTCTAGGCACAACGGCACATACACAAACACCTCGTTGATGAACTGCAGGAGATTTGGCTGGCATCACAACATTGAATTTATAAGTGGGGTGAAAAGTCCAGCAAAATGCTCCATCGGTTATGCCAGGCTATGAAGTCTCCCGCTACGGTTCCCACACTTCGAGATCAGGATGGAGTTTTGCTCTCCTCTTCTGTAGCTGTGGCCCAAGTGTTCACAGCATACTATGCCATGCTTTACAAGCAATGCAAATGCATATCGAGTGCTCACATAGGTGAATTCCTTATGGATATTCCTCCCCGGAAACTCTCAGACCATATGCAAGATCAGTTAGATGCCCTCATAACAGTAGATGAACATAGTGTTGCACTAGCTAACATGCATCCTGGCCATGCCCCCGGCCTTATGGTTTCCCAAACGAATTTCGTGGGTCAAATATGGCCACCCTGGAGCCTCATCTGCTGGAGGTACTCCACAGCACCTTAGAGCAAGGTACAATGCCCTCGACTGACTTTATGCTGAAATAGTCTTATTTCTCAAACCCGGTCATCCTCCGGGAGACCCAGCCTCATACAGACCTATCTCTCTTATTAATTTTGAGTGCATACTCCTGGGTAAAGTGCTAGCAGATGCCTCCGTACATGCATCCAAGAGTAAATCCACCCCGACCAATCAGGCTTTATGCCGAATTGGTCCACCCGGCATAATATCCAGCGGGTTCATAACACGTTGGCGAAGGCCTCAGATTATGTCCGCCCGCAGCCATACTGTTGGCTGATGTAGATAAGGCACTCCACTCGTCAAGTTGGATGTATTTATTCCAGCTTCTTCGATCCATTAATCTTGGCCTGTGTTTTTTAGCCTATTTTCAATTACTGTACACAGACCTCTCAGCCTCAGTCCACATTTCTGGTCATCGGTCGGCCCATTTTCCATAGGCCGCGTTACAGGGCAGTGCTGCCCTCTGTCCCCGTTATTGTGTGCTCTGGCGGTGGAACCTTTGGCGGCCTGGGTGCGATGCAATCCTCTGATCCGGGGTCTTGAATGGTTTCAATCACAATCTGATAGAATTGCATATTATGTAGACGATGTGCTGTTCTTTATGACCGACCCATGGTTTTCGGGTCCCCAAATCCTTCAGATTTTCAGGGTCTTTGGGGAAGCGTCGGAACTATCCACAAATACCTCTAAACCGGTGTTGTCCCCAATAAGTGGGGACCAGGGACGTAGAACGTGGGTCGCACAGTTGTCCAATGCAACGGAAGGGTAAAATTACCTTGGATTCTTAATCTCGCACAGCCCTACAACTTCATGGACACATAATATCAACTCACTTCTTACTACTTCATGTAACAAGACCACAATCTGGTCATTGTTACCGCTATCACTATACGGGAGGTCGGCAATATTTAAAATGGTCTCCATACCACGAATACTTTATCAATTACAAAATTTCCTATACAGTATTCCCCGCACATGGTTTTTCAAAGTTAATGCCATCCTAAATATATTCCCGTGGAGTGATGGCGCAATTCGTGTAGTGCTACAGATGTGCACACAATCAACGTACTGTGGGGGCATTGCAGCCGCAGATGTAAATGCGTATTGCGCACCATCCCGCCTCCTGACTATAAATGACTGGTGGTATAACTCACCCACAGACCTCGCTATCACACTTGAACATATAGCGATGGAGGGTGTCCCACTCTTGCGACTTCTGTATAGTCATGCAAATTTAGACTTCTTACCCCCAGCTAGTAAGACGGTAATCCAACTCTGGCGACACACGGTCAGGGATATGGGCTGGCGGGGCGTTTCAGCAGGCACAAGCAGATTTCCAGCTACATCGGATGCAGTTTTATAAATATCTCTATAAATATCTCTACCTGAGGCATGCTTTGAAACCCATGATCCGTTCGATTGATACCTTGCCAGAAATCCATCCCCTGGAGGGAAGAATACTGATGGGGGATTTAGGTGCACACAAATCTATCAGACACTGATCACTCATATGTGCAGTACTATACATAAAACTAGGGCAGCTTGGGACCATACATAAAACTAGGACAGCTTGGGACCATACATAAAACTAGGGCAGCTTGGGACCATACATAAAACTAGGGCAGCTTGGGACCATACATAAAACTAGGGCAGCTTGGGACCATACATAAAACTAGGGCAGCTTGGGATGAGGACCTACCTGACCTAACAGATTGAGGAAATATACATTTTATGGTCAAGATATGTTCCCTAACGTGTACCCCACCGTCTCCATGTACGAGCTTAAAGTGCATGTAACTTCCCTCCTGTGCCAGTTATGAAGACGCAAATACATTTGCGTTCAACGTTAACATGTCCTCTTCCAGATCCACCATGAATGGGTCGGATATTCAGTTCCTAAGTATGCCTTGCCACCGTCTTTGTATGGTGCACTTTTTGTATTTCTGGCTCTGTGCGAGCTAGGCCCTGTTTTCTGTCATCAAGCCTCTTTCAAAGTCATCTCTGCCTCCTGAAACTGCAACGTGGGATGCCCCCCCCGTGAACTCTGTCCTACTCCCTGCGAGGCGAGCGGAGCCTGGCTCGGCCAGCTTGCCTGCCAAAGACAGTATTTTACCTTCACGTAATCAGTATAGCCAAGCTCAGCTTCCCGAAAACACATTCCAGTCCAGCAGAATAGATAAACAACCCCTCAGCTGCAGAGCAAAGGGCCCGGCCTCTCTGTCTCCATGCAAGTAATTCATAGTTTCGTTACCATGGTAGGCCCGTGGCCCCCTCGCTTTACCCACAGACACGTAGGCGCATATGCACGCACTCATAGTCAGTATAGGATAGCCTCTGCCCAAGAGACCTTTCCTTCCAGATAATATTGTCCCCAAACATCAGATATCAGATACGATATAGGAACGAGTTGATCTGAGATGCCAGACTTCTGTCTCTTTCCTCTAGTGTAAATGTCAAAGTCCCCTGCACCCTCCAGTTTCACGTCAGCCACACGTCACGCAGCTGCGCACGCATCCAGACCGTAGATTCCTGCTGACACTGCAAGATTCTGTTCTGTACCCACCCACGTGTGACATTTTCCTGTGACGTTTCTAGAACACACCTCTGTATACGCCTAGTTCACGCCTTCTGATTACGTATTGCTAACACGTGTGTGTTCTTATCTCGTTTCTCTCAGCTGTTACGCCTTCTGCATTGACCTCCATTCTGTACATTATGTATAAAAGTTATGTATTGTCAATAAAATATGCTCTATCCCTTCCTGAACCCCTGTGGTGTCAGGAATCCGATATCCAGTTCTGGAACCATTCCTTTAAGGAATAAAATCCCTAAGAACTCTAACACCACGGACTCTGCGTCTTTCTTTCCGATTGAGTTATTTTATAAGTACTTACCTGCATAGAAATTAGGACGGTAATTAAATATTTACCACATTAATTTGGCGCCCGAATAGGGACCCCTCCCCCACCCCACGCGCCGGTAGGTGCGTTGCAGCCTTGGCCCCCTGCCACAGTCGAGACGGACAATTACGCGTACCCGCAGGATTTCCTGTATCTCCCTCAGGCCTACGGAGGTGACGGAGACTGCGATCAGCACCCAGACGAGGCGGTGAGGAGTGCGGAGGATCCCGACCAGAGCCTAGCCGAAAGAAGCAAGGTCCAAGGTGTCAAGAGGCCCACCAGTTCCGAAGTATTCACGTGTCGAGTCGAGTCCAGTCCGGTCCAGTCCAGTCGAGTTTTCCGAGGCCTTCTGTTCCGTGCTTCCCGGTGAGTACCGTTGCTGGGGACGCATCTAGACGGGTGCATTATTATGTATCCGGTAAAGACGGGTTTGGGTACACAAACACGGTCTGCACTGTTTTAGACAGTGTATCTGTGCTGTTTAGCAGTACATCTAGTATTAAAGTTCCTGCACTGTTCTTGGCAGTGTATCTGTGCTGTTTAACAGTACATCTAGTATCAAGGGTAGTTTCATATGTGTTCAAGAGTTTCATGTGATTGATGTCGTGGTATGAGTGACTTTTTGATGTGCATTACTGTGTTTTTGTATAACTAGCTGTGTTCAGAGTAAGTAACAAGCATCGAGAATCAAGTACCAAGCAACAAGATGCCGTTTTTTAATAAATTAAGACAGATAGGAACTAGGAAAGGGATATTAGAGGAAGAAATTCCTGTCCCACCTAGGGACACTCCTGGAAATTTTATGTACCACAAGCATGGCTTAGACGCCATACTATATCTAGATTTATGGGCCGATTATACCAAGCACTTAGAAGAGAGACACAGATGGCCTGCTACAGGAACATGGGATGCCGAGTGCATCATGAGAGTAGAGGAAGCGCTATGGAAAAAGAAAGCCAGACAATCCCAGAAAGATGCCATAGAATTGTGGCGTAAAGAATAGCATAAACGTACAGAAAAAGCATTCCGCAAAGCAGAAAAACATAGAGAAGAGTCAGACGAGGTCCGAGAAAAGGAATTAGTTGCTGAAGGTATCCGAGTAAAAGCAGAACAAGTAGACCGTATACGAAATACTCTTGCAAATGGCATGTATCTAGTGGCCGAGGGCTCGCCTGAAGCCACTTCAGAAATACCGAAAGATCTGCCACCACCATTGGTTCCAACTAAAGTAAATGACAAGACCACCAAAGACATATTCCTTTCTTCCTATCTAAACGATGTAGCGCCCGCTTATACAAATCCACGTGCCCACGTACCGCCTACTGACGGTGACGGTGGTGGCAACCTACCCCAAGACAATGCCCAGCCCGTACCGCAGCAGAGTTCACCCGTTCGACAACCTGGTCCACCTGTTCCTCCACCACTTCCCACACCTAAGGTTAATACACTGAATCCGTTTGGGCCCGATCCTGGTAAAAGACAAGCTCAGATACACGTACAGACTCCACAGACAACACATGCTCAAGCCTCGGCCTCAGGAGGTGCGACAGCAGATTTCCAGACCCCGCCACAAACACACAGATTAAACCTTAGGGACATATTAAAACAACGTACGCCCCGAACACCAAGTTACGACATGCTTAAAGAACCCCTTCCAATTTGCAGATACGATCCAGTACCCGGTAAAGACGATAGAATGTTGTTAGCATCACTACGCTTACGAAAGGTTACAGATTACTTAGTGCTATTTCCAGGAATGACTGAATACCTAGACAGAATATACCATTTTGTCCAGACTGGGGAAGATCCTGACAGTATTAAAGAGGCCCTGGCTCACCAGAAGGTTGACACTCAAGGTTGTATATTGCGCTTCTTCATAAATTGTTTAATCAGAGAACGAGACAGGCCTGGAGTAGATAAGGACGAGATGGACGCACTAAACAAGTGGGGTCAGAATATAGCCGATGGAAACCATGATAAACAGAGTAGTATAGCAAACATGTACAAAAGAATAAGGAAAGCAGTAATAGAAATACATGAAAGAAAGGAACAAGAAAAGGAAGGAGATAGCGGCAGGGATGGCTCCTCCGAGGAGGACCAACCAGAGGAACAGGACGCGGCTAAAGAAATAATAGCGTATGTAGGTAAGGGAAATTACCTTAAGAAAGGCATTCGTCCAGAAAGCAAGAGAGTTTTTCTCTCTGGCATCACAAAAACGAGTTCTCCTGAATATCTGTTCCAAGTTACCGATAAAAGACTTCAAGAACGAATGGGGTACCATGTACTCAATTCTATGGATGAACAAGAACTAGCCCGGTCAGCAGTACAATGGGCTGACAATCCTAGCACATATAATGATGATACAGTAGCACAGACATTTTTTAATCTCCCCCCAGACGAGCAGAAGTTAGCTGGTGTGTACATGATTCAGCATCTCCTTACACTGTACAGAAATCAGCGTTCTGATCCAGGTCCCCTACCTGATACATTAGAAGCACTACTTATGAATAGATGGAGAGGCCTAAGTACCAAGTTAATTCAAATAATTCTAGAACAACGACATAGATATAACGCTTTCTTAGGCCCACAATATGTTCCAGCTCCGCCCCCAGAAAGAAAGATGTTTCATTTTGACAGGCAGAACCCTTTACGAGAAGTACACCCAGTTATGAATACCGATAATACCCTAAGACGTGTATTTGTGTACACACCTTTAACAAAGTTGGAATTGTTAGAGATGAAGAAACTAGTACCCTGTCATGATAAAGACCCTGCAGGTTTTCACCGAGAAATTAAGGACATGTTACTCATGGGAGATTATACGTATACAGATATTATGAAATTGTTAAAAGTATTGTTGCCCACAGGCATTTACGAGAAACTCAAAGAAAAAGAATGGGAGGTGGGAGATAAAAAGATTAATTGGACTGAAGTAGAGGACGAGGAAAAAACTCGCACTCCAGGGCTAGGCCTTGGGGACAAAGCTAAAGCATTACCAGGTTTAATAGTACAGCTTTTGCCAAGATTATTGACAACTAAAAAGGAAGACTGGGACGCAATCTCAGCCTGTAAACAGAAACACGATGAAGATACTAGTGACTTCTATTCAAGATTCGAGAAATGTTTCATTATTAATAGTGGCCTGAAACCAGGTAGCGAGTCATACCCGCACCTTTTTGTAACAAAGTTAGTCGAGAATTCCCTGACACCAGTTAAGAACGGTGTATATAAAGTTGAAAGTACATGGCAAGCAAATACTCCATCCCAGATGTTACAAATGTTACAATATCATCAGAACAGAATTAGAGAAGAACAAGATCATGAACAGAGACGTATGAAAGACACAAAAATGAAAATGCTAGTAGCCCAGTCGGTCCCAGCCGACGGTCAGAAAAAGGGTGCGACCCAGACCAGTAATCCAGCGGCTCCCGTTAAAGGGACATGCAACTATTGCAAACAACCAGGCCACTACGTACACGAATGTGCGGTCCTGAAACACAATATAGCAACAGGTAAAACTAAAGAAAGACCACGCCAGCCTAGACAAGACCAGGTCCAGCAACAGACTTCACAGAATATACAGCCTACGCATGCTCCACCACATACAGTACAGACCGTAGCGGTATCACAGCCACAGCCTATTGCCGCGACACAGCAAGTTTCACAACAGATGTACCAGTATGCCCAATCTGATTATCCCGATTATCAGCGATATACATGAAACAGCCTAGAGAGGGAGGTTGGCTTGCCTCTTATTGAAATTCCTGTAGATCAAGAGGGTCCTTATGTACATAGTCAAGTATTAGGAAAGGACAGAAAGTTTTTGATTGACACAGGGGCAAGTCGCACCACAATCAGTCACGACGAAGTTCCAGGGGCACCCCTCTCAGGCTCACAGAATGTTTCCCTTGGTTTTTCAGGACAGCCTATTGTAAATGAAGTATCAAAACCTGTCCCCCTAGCAGTAGGTCCATTGTCACGTGTTACAGACCTGTTACTCACGAAGTCATGTCCAGAAAACTTGTTGGGTATCAAGACACTGAAGGCTCTAGGAGCTGTGATATGTTGTTCTCCGGAAGGAGTTAGACTTTTTCTACGTGACTTTAAGGGTCACTATGTACTACGAGAATTTGATGTCAGATTGAAAAATGTACCAAAACACCTATGGGCACAAGGCCCAACTGATGTAGGTTGTATGCACATTACACCATACCGTGTTACACTCAAACCAGGAGTTGTGTTACCCCGAATCCGACAATACAAGTTACCACCCGATGCTGTAGTGGCTTTACTGGAAATAATTGAAGAGCTCATTGTCCAAGGAGTGGTCGTAGAAACCGACTCCAATATCTGTAATTCCCCTATCATTCCGATTCTTAAACGTACTGATCCCAATGCACCGCCTGTATATCGGCTGGTGATTGATTTACGAGAACTGAATAAATGCATTGTACCGCAGTATCCTGTGGTTCCCGACATCTCATCCTTATTGACTGCCATTGATTCAGAAGCGACGTTCTTTACTGTAATTGACCTCAAGAACGCCTTCTTCAGTGTACCCATTGATCCAGAGAGCCAATATCTCTTCGGATTCGCGTGAAAATTTGAAGCTTCGGCCATTTAAACAATGGCCGAAGCTTCAAATTTTCACGCGCACCTCAAGGATTCACAGAAAGCCCCAGCATCTATAGCCAAGCACTGAAAAGACAACTTGACAGTATCCAAATGCCAGGTAACACGGCCTTACTCCAGTACGTCGATGATCTGCTGATCACCGCACGAAGTGAACACGAATGTGAACAAGCATCACTGACAGTTTTACATTTTCTGGCTGACAAGGGACACAAGGTGTCTCCTTCGAAGCTACAATTCTGTGTTCAGCAAGTGGTGTACCTTGGGCACTTGCTGTCCAAGTGGGGAAGACGGCTCACATCTGATCGCATTCAGTTAATTGCACAGTTACCACAACCCAAGACACAAAAGGAAGTGCGGGCCTTTATAGGCCTCACCTCGTACTGCAGACAATGGATTCCTCAGTATGCATTTCTAGCTAAACCACTGATACAGTTGACAACACAGGAGGCAGCGACTTCGACTGCCCTCACTTGGACTCAGGAACATACACAGGCTTTTGAGGAATTAAAGAAAGCTTTATGTAAAGCACCAGTTTTAGCGACACCATGTTACAGCAAACCTTTTACACTTTTTGTTACAGAACGTGATGGTACAGCATTGTCTGTTCTCACACAAGATCAAGCAGGTTCACATAAGCCTTGCGCTTATTTTTCAAGTACATTAGATCCAGTGGCCCAGGCTCTGCCTGCGTGCTTAAAATCAGTAGCAGCGACAGCCCTAGCAATCAGACAAAGCGATTCAATAGTATTAGGACACCAATTGACAGTACAAGTTCCACATTCTGTAGAAGTCCTTCTAAACCGAACACAGACTCAACACCTGACTATAGCGCGACTGACGAGGTTATGAATTGACGCTATTCCAGCCACACATAGAAATCAGACGCTGTAACATTCTAAATCCTGCAACATTGTTACCCTCGGTTATGCCAGATTCAGCCCCGCATGATTGTATAGAGATCATTAATGCAGTAACAAAGCCCCGACGAGACTTAACAGACGTTCCATTGACAAATCCAGACCTGACACTTTACGTGGATGGTTCATGTATGAGAACAAGCACAGGAGAATTAGTGGCCGCGTATGCCGTGACCACTGAAAACTGAAATCAAAGAAACACATCGTATCGACACACTGTCTGCTCAAGCAGCAGAGCTTATCGCTCTGACCCGAGCCTGTATACTAGCAAAGAACAGGAATGTCAACATATACACAGATTCACGGTATGCCTTCGGAGTTGTGCACGACTTCGGAGTGTTATGGCAAGAACGAGGTTTCTTGACCTCTCACGGTGCCAAGATCCAGCACGGTCCGCTCATTCAAGCACTACTAGAAGCAATACATTTGCCTTCAGGCATATCCATCATGAAGTGTAAAGCACATACTAAAGTTACAGATTCTATTTCCCAGGGTAACAACCTGGCAGACCAAACAGCAAAACATACAGCATTGACTCACACGCAGACAACTGATGTGACAAAGACAATAGTACCGACACATTGTATGACAGTCAGGGATCCCACACTAGATGTAATCGACATTTAGACACATGCGACTCCAGACGAAATCAAGAAATGGATTGAACTAGGAGGGGTCCAGACAGATCAGGGATGGATGACGAAGGGAAAAACTACATGGTTTCTCCCCGACTCTATGGTTCAAGTCATAATAAATACAGCACATAGTCCAGCGCACCTGGGAGAAAAAGCCATGTTAGACAGTTTACAGAATCTCTGGTTCAACAAACATTTACGAGCAGCAGCAAAACAGAAAGTGCGTACTTGCATGATCTGTTGTCAGTTCAATCCAGGCAAAAGCGTCCCTGTAGAGCAAGGTGGATTTCATCCTCCCGATCACCCTTTTGAAGTCCTCCAGATGGATTATATCCAGATGGAACGTTGTCGAGGATTCAAGTACGTCCTCGTAGTTGTTTGTGCACTTTCCCGTTGGACAGAAGCATATCCAGTCTCAGAATCCACTGCCCGACCACTGCCAAGCAGCTGGTTCGAGAATTCTTCCCACGGTACGGCTTGCCTCGTATCGTGTACTCAGATAACGGACAGCCATTCTCATCCGAGCTTATGAAGCAGGTTTCACTCCTGCTAGGATACCAGTGGAAGTTCCATTGCGTCCGACATCCAGAGGCAGCTGGCCTCGTAGAAAGGCACAATCAGACACTGAAAACCCGTCTTGCAAAAATATGTAAAGAGAAAGGGGTCGACTGGATAGTCGCCCTGCCAGTTGCATTGTTCTATATGAGAATGGTCCCACATTCGAGATCAGGACTATCCCCGTATGAAGTGGTCTTTGGCCGGCCACCAAATATGTGGGGGACGCCCATGCCTAAGAAAATAACCGATGTTGATTGTAATATGCTGACAGATTACCTTGCCTCCTTGATGTCTGCACTCCAATCATGTCGTTCACAGGTTGCCGCAACCTTTCCCGACAACACTGATGTAAAGCCACACGATGTCCGTCCGGGGGACACTGTACTGATACGCAACTTCGACAGGAGGAGCCCGCTGGAGCCCCGCTGGCAGGAGCCGAAGCTCGTCCTTCTGACCACGAGGACCGCAATCAAGGTTGAAGGCCGAAAAGGGTGGATTCATACGAGTCATATTAAGAAATGTAATGAACTGTTGCCAGAGACTGACTCGTCCACCCCCTCAAAGGACTGCCCAAATACTAGTGACTCTAAACTCCCCATGATAGAGAAAACTCCGCAAGAAGAGTATCGATTAAAGTTGCGGTCTAGCAAGTCAGACAGTTTAATTGTTTAAGTCCTCCCCTAGGTGAATCGGTTAAATAGTTTCTGACATGTATCCCCTAGACCCCAATAGAGAGAGAGATAGAGAGAAACAGATCAAGAAGGACCGATATTGCAAATCTCTCAAAAGTTACTGTATTGTTACCTTATGGATTATGTTTTCCTTAAGTCTCATGATTATTGTCACAAGTGTAATCCTGCATATCTATTTTCCTATTGCTACACGTGCACATTCTTCTTCTAATAACACTGCCGAGCATTCTTTTAGTGAGTTACCCCCTCAAGAATTGTCATACAGACTTGCGCTGCGCAACAATACATTCATCCGTATGTTACACCATTCCCAACAGACCAGCAATGCTACCAATTGTTGGATATGTGGCCGACTCCCTCCCTATCAGAATTACAAGGGAGTTCTGCCCCTTTTCCCATACCCATTCACACACACGGCTCATGTGGCGCATGGTTTAGTCTGATTAATTCCTTAGATTCTGATTCTGTAATCTACCAAGGCAACTGGGTATGGGGAAACCTGAACGTAGTTCTGCATAAAGTATGTTATCCTGACAAGGAGGGCCCTCCCAAAAGGACAGGGACTGATCTAGAAAATGAAGTATATGGATTAGGAAATTTTACACTTAACCTCATGATTCTGAATGTTGAATCCGAAACCAAGCCAGACTTGCCCACTATGTCAGTATTACCAGTCAAAGGTGAATTATGTGTCAGAAAGAGTGGTTCTGTACACCTGGGTCATAGTAAATGCACTACTGTGGTTGAATTTAGTGATAGGGGCAAGTCCACATTCAAAGCTTCACGTCATTCCTATTTCATATGTGGTCAGACAGCATACATACGTTTGCCACTAGATTGGGATGGTACCTGTTACATTGGATTCTTACTGCCACCTGTTTTCCTAGCTCCACCTGATTATCATAGAAATTCCCGTCTAGTTCACAGACCCAAAAGAGATCTCCCAATTGTCGACTATACTGAGACAGCATGGGAAAAGTACACAGATTTCAATAAAGGTCTCTTTCCCTATTTAGGAACTGTCTTTAATAGTAAATCTATCCGTCACTTGACCAGAACTCTCGAAGCAGTAGTAAGAGAGACTACTTCCGCCCTAGGTCTCTTGACTGAGGAACAGTCTGCTATGAGACTTGTCGTTCTTCAAAATCGTCTTGTTATTGACGTCATACTAGCCGACCGAGGAGGAGCCTGTAAGGTCCTCGGGTCAGCTTGCTGTATTTTCATTCCAGATAATGCTCCGTCCGTATATAAGGCTATTACCCGTCTCCATAAGATAGCTAGTCAGATACATCAGAATCCAGGCACCTGGACTTGGTCCGGTTGGCTCTGGACTACTGTTTCAGTTTGGGGATGGAAAATACTGTCACTCCTTGGAACAATACTACTTATAGTATTCAGTTGCTGTCTATGTTTACAATGTGGGCCAGCGATTTGCGGCTTGTGCGCCACATCCTGCACTCCCCATTCAAGTCAACGTCCCAAGTCCCGTTTGAAACAGGATGAGCAGATGATGTTAACTACACAGATAAGTGGATTAATGAAGATTGATGTATCATGAAGGGTCCGTAGGGAACAAGGAGGGAATGAGGAAATATAAATGTTATGGTCAAGATATGTTCCCTAACGTGTACCCCACCGTCTCCATGTACGAGCTTAAAGTGCATGTAACTTCCCTCCTGTTCCAGCTATGAAGACGCAAATACATTTGCGTTCAACGTTAACATGTCCTCTTCCAGATCCACCATGAATGGGTCGGATATTCAGTTCCTAAGTATGCCTTGCCACCGTCTTTGTATGGTGCACTTTTTGTATTTCTGGCTCTGTGCGAGCTAGGCCCTGTTTTCTGTCATCAAGCCTCTTTCAAAGTCATCTCTGCCTCCTGAAACTGCAACGTGGGATGCCCCCCCCCCGTGAACTCTGTCCTACTCCCTGCGAGGCGAGCGGAGCCTGGCTCGGCCAGCTTGCCTGCCAAAGACAGTATTTTACCTTCACGTAATCAGTATAGCCAAGCTCAGCTTCCCGAAAACACATTCCAGTCCAGCAGAATAGATAAACAACCCCTCAGCTGCAGAGCAAAGGGCCCGGCCTCTCTGTCTCCATGCAAGTAATTCATAGTTTCGTTACCATGGTAGGCCCGTGGCCCCCTCGCTTTACCCACAGACACGTAGGCGCATATGCACGCACTCATAGTCAGTATAGGATAGCCTCTGCCCAAGAGACCTTTCCTTCCAGATAATATTGTCCCCAAACATCAGATATCAGATACGATATAGGAACGAGTTGATCTGACATGCCAGACTTCTGTCTCTTTCCTCTAGTGTAAATGTCAAAGTCCCCTGCACCCTCCAGTTTCACGTCAGCCACACGTCACGCAGCTGCGCACGCATCCAGACCTTAGATTCCTGCTGACACTGCAAGATTCTGTTCTGTACCCACCCACGTGTGACATTTTCCTGTGACGTTTCTAGAACACACCTCTGTATACGCCTAGTTCACGCCTTCTGATTACGTATTGCTAACACGTGTGTGTTCTTATCTCGTTTCTCTCAGCTGTTACGCCTTCTGCATTGACCTCCATTCTGTACATTATGTATAAAAGTTATGTATTGTCAATAAAATATGCTCTATCCCTTCCTGAACCCCTGTGGTGTCAGGAATCCGATATCCGGTTCTGGAACCATTCCTTTAAGGAATAAAATCCCTAAGAACTCTAACACCACGGACTCTGCGTCTTTCTTTCCGATTGAGTTATTTTATAAGTACTTACCTGCATAGAAATTAGGACGGTAATTAAATATTTACCACAAGATGACGATTTGGCGGAGGCCCTCGCCAACCCTTGTGGCGTGGCGCTCTCCACGCACTATCGCCTCATCCAGTTCAAGTATCTGCACCGTATTTACTACACACGCTCCCATCTCTGGCGGATGGGAGTTATTCAGTCCCCCACATGTCACCGATGTGGAGAAGCAGAAGGAACTTTCCTTCCACTTGACAGTAGGCTGTTTCTGCTGCATAGTACTGAGGGGATAGGCGGGAATCATTACAAACAACATTTGCTCTTCTTGGGCATCACACTCGCCCAAAGGGACATCGCTCAAGCTTGGAAGGGCACCTCCCCCCAAGCAATAGTTGGAAGGAGGAAGGCATAGATCGTGGTCTCTGTGGCCTGCGACGGTCCCCGGAAGCACAACAAAATATGGTCCCATTGGGTTATATATCGAGGCATCGATCTGCCCCCATATCACAATTAGACCCTCTGCGAGATTGACACTAAGGGGCAGATTTCCAAGCCTCTTGCGCCACTTTTGCGTCACTTTTTTCGATGTAAAAATGACGCAAAAGAGGCGCAAGGACCTTGTAAATAAGCCCCTCAGGGGCAGATTTATAAGACCCTTGCGCCACTTTTGCGTTATTTTTAACATGGAAAAAATGACGTAAAAGTGGCGCAAGAAGCTGTAAATCTGCCCCTAAGTCTTTATCTAACCACTACATTACTCAAGTCATCTAAAAGTATCGTGTATGTATACTTATACTTAGACAACCTGAGCGCAGTGGAATTTTTAGTGCAAGATGAGACTTTATGCAACTCTTTTATACAACACAACTTTATATAACCTCTAATGACAACACCTTAAAATAGTCTACTTACGAGCCTGCCTGACTCCCTCTAGTACCTGCTCCTTCCCACGGAGATGCTGATGTAGTTGCCAAGCAACTATTATTATATTTTGCTAATGTGGATGCTTATGAACCCTACCTGGTGGGACCTGACCTTACTTTATTTGTTAAATGTTCCCATGGCCATGTCCTCACGAGCAATCCTGTTCAGAATTAATTGCTGATGAGCGGATGGATTCTGGCCCTGAAATCCCTGCGGTTCCACTAATTGAACAAACAGATGGACCAAGCGCCTTGAAGTGGACCCTGCTTCTCCGGAGTGATTGAAAGGAAGGTGTTTGAAAGATCTGGATATGTGGGTTGGGCTGTTCTGAACCTTGCTGAACTGCACCGGTGAGCGAGATGGTTATGAAGAACAGGCTCTGAAATTGCAAAGTTTTATTTTTTGCAATAATTGTGAAGTTGTCCAAGGAAATATTAGTAAGGTCGCATTATATATTGCTAAGCAGCGTCACCATGAAAATCATAGTCACGTACCAATTAATGCTGGTTTAATGCTAAGTGAATCATTTCACATAACATGGACATCATAGGAAGTAGTGATTTATCCCTGTGCAGTGCTACTGTGCACTGAAAACATTTGCAAAAAGGTAACTGGCAGGGAGACATTCCGCAAACACTACCATTGTGCGTAGACCAGCTTGCAATGAGAAAGATTATGCAAACATCCTGTAGACTGGTTCTGCTCAAATCGAGATACAACTTCCCCAGTCAAAACTTAATATCACCTTGCAATGTGAAAAGGGTAAACTGGAAAACTTCACAAACTTTGTGAAAGGAAACAGCGGGTACTCCGGCAAATTCGGTAAAGTGCAAAAACATCCTATCTAAGACATTTCGTTATCTATTAAAATTCATCAGTAGTGGGTGATGACAAGGAGGATGGTTAGTCATTTCTAAAAAAAACACTATGATCCGGCAGCGGATGGTGCCCATGGCATAAAGAGAGAGCAGTAGGAAACAAGATGGCTGCCTTCTGCCCAAGAACACGTTTCAGACATTCTCTAAATATTAAGTTATTGGCTACTCAATGAATTCCATAGAAATGGCGCTAGAAGAAAAAAAGTCCTGGTTGGATTACCACCTTTTATAAACCTAAGAACTCTAGACTGTCTAGTGGTTTCAGAGTGGAGGTACCCTTACTAGATCACGTGGATGCAGGTTTTTTTCCAGGGGAGAATTGATCCAGAACCAAGAAGGCTTTAAGAGCACGGTCACCCAGGCCCCGATAACCAACAGACTGGACTACGGCAATGCACTCTACACCGGCATCTGCAACCAACTCACTTACAGTCTGCAAACCACCCCGAATGCCACTGCCATCCTCATCCGAGACATCCACTGCATAACACACATCACTCCCCACCTCATAGAACTACAAGGGCTACCCATCCAGAAATGCTGCCAATTCGAGCTACACATCCACGCCTACGAAGCCCTCCACAATGCCGGACCTGCCTACTTCAACCACCGCCTTCACTTTTAACATCCAATCAGACAACTACACTCAGCCTCTCTCTACCTTGCACTTATCCTTGTCATTTGCAATATAAAACAGGAGGCCGTTCCTTCTCCGACATCACCTCCAGGACCTGGAATGACCCTCCCCAACACATCAGGACTTCCCCCGCTCTACTCGAATTCTGTAGGAACCTGAAGACCTGGTTGTTCAGCGAGGAGCTCTGCTCAGCCAACACTCCTGCTCCAGCGCCTGGATATCCTCACGGGTGATGAGTTATTCTCTACAAATTGACTTAGCTTATTTAACATATGAATACATCAGACTGGAGACACCCTACTAGATTACGAAGTAAACAGCTTATTCTTGAGAAGAGTTTAACCAGAACCAAGATGGCTCAATGAATAAATCAGACAGGAGATTCCCTTCTAGTTCATGAAAAGGTGGCACGATCGAGAGAAAAGTTAGAACCTGCACCATAGACAGCTCTTTAAATAAATCAGGCTGGAGATGCCCTTCTAGCTCACGAGGAGCAGTTTTTTCTAGAGAAGAGTTTAACTAGTGCCATGGATTGTTCTATGAATGAATCAATTTAGAGATGCGCATACAGATCACAAGGATCAGCTTTTTCTGGAGAAGAGTTCCAGCACAACCATACACGGCTCTGGGAAAAAGTCAGATGGGATAGCCCTTCCAGAGCATGCGAAGGACGTTTTTTCTAGAGCAGATTTCAGTGCTCAGTCCATCAGCTCCGGGGGTTTGCATGATTATAACTCAATACATTGATGGGATCCAGACCGAGAACTGCTCCTTGTGGGGCATATATGGGCTCCACCAGAGGTACTGCCCCTTGTGAAAAACTTCAGACTATGGACTGCTTCCTGGGGCACTGATGGACTCCAAACAGAGAACGTCTCCTTGGAGATTTGATGCGCTTCTGACTAACCACCACTCTTTGACCCATTGAGGAGCTCCAGAAGAGAAGTCCTACCTTGTGACCATAACATGCTCAAGGCTGAAAACAACTCATTGTGGTACTGATTGGCTCAAGGCTGAGAAGTGCTTGCCGGACATCAACAATCCCCAGACCGAGGACAGTCTTTGAGCTATTGATGGACCCCAGACGGAGACTGTTCATTGTAACATCAACAATCCCCAGACTGAGGACCGCCTTTGGGAGATTGATGGACTGCAGACCGAAACTGGAGACACCCTACTAGACTACGAAGTAAACAGATTATTCTTGAGAAGAGTTGAACGAGAACCAAGATGGCTCTATGAATAAGTCAGACAGGAGACATCAACAATCCCCAGGCTGAGGACCGCCTTTGGGCTATAGGTGGACCCCAGACAGAGACTGTTCATAACATCAATAATCCTCAGGCTGAGGACCGCCTTTGGGCTATAGGTGGACTCCAGACCGAGACTGTTCATTGTAATATCAACAATCCCCAGACCGAGGACCGTCTTTGGGATATTGATGGACTGCAGACCGCAGCTGCTCACTGTGACATCAACAAGCCCCAGATTGAGGGAAGCCAATTGGGTCATTGATGGACTCAAAACTGCCACCTGTTTGTTGGGACTTTAATGGGCTCCAGACCAAGAACTGTTCCTTGGGGCAATTATGGGCTCTAGAGAGAGGACCACTCTTTGCAACAACATTAATGAGCTCCATAAGCGGAACCGCCCCTTGTGATACTGACAAGCTTGAGACGGGAACTGTTCCTTGGGCCATTGATTGGCTCCGGACAGAAAATCTTTCTTTGCAGCATGGATGCGTTCCAGAAGAGGAACCACCATATGTGACATTATTAAACTCCAAACCAAGGACTACTCCTTGGGGCTTTGATGGATTCTAGATCGAGAACTGGTTCTTGGGGTTTGATGTGCTCCAGACCAAGTGCCACAAATTGACGAGCTCTAGAATAATAACTGCCTGGTGGTCCAATGACACCCCCTCAAGGGGTCCGTGACTATTTAGAAAATTAAATAATATTAGAAAAGTAATAAAGTGCATACACTTAAAAAAGCTAAATTTAAAATGAAAAAATGTAAAATTGTCTGTAAATGCGAAGAGATTTGGAACTGTAGTCTCACAATTAAGTTGACATGCTTAGCTTCATGCATGTGAGCAGCACAAGCATAGCAAACAGTAGAATCTACCATTGGTGGCCTCAAATAAAGAACTGGAATGAGCCTACAACAAGAGAGGATGCATTAGGAGCAAAAAAGACAAAGCAACTTGCAACAGTCTTTCAGAAATAAAACCACATTTCAAAATGTTCCATCCTAACCATTAAAACGTTTTTTTTTTATATTTCTATATTTTAAAAAAAAATACTTTTTAAAGAAAGAAGATACTTAATAATTTCTCTATTTGTTTGATGTATGCTTTTTCTGTAGTTTTGCGTATTTCTTTTTGGGGCTTAGCCTTAGTCCCTGGCTTCTTGTGGGGTGATTCAGTGGTCTGGGCACAGTATGTGATTGTCCATGTGTCATCTTGAGAAACAAGCAGTCCTGCATGTAGGAAAGCACCAGTTACCATACACCACAACGCCGCCACACAGACACACCAACAAGTGTTGCCCACCTCTGGGGTTTAGTCAAGTTAGAAGGTTCCTGGCCTTACTCTTTCTGCAGTTTCTTCTAAGAGAAAAATTGATTTCCGAACACCTTGATAGAAACTAATTATGTAATCGATGCACTCAACAAGAGATCAGGACCTATTTCAAATGAAATTAAACAAATCCATGAAAATAAAATAAACAGAGTAAGGAAAAGGCAATCTTTCTAAATTAGATCTTTGCTAATGCACTTTCCCAGGTGACTCCTCGAGTTAAGGTCTGCGGCTCTGTAATTAGTTGATAGTAACCGGTTTTGTCAAATGGTAGATAACACAGTTTACATTGACCCAAGAGAAGTGTGCTCTGGACTGTGAGGGGAGGAGTTAGAGACATAGTAATGTATGGGACAGACATTCACTTAAGGTATGTATCATTATCTTCAGGGAATGAATACTCTCAATCTGGGGCTGGTTTATTTAACGCGCAAGACAACTTCTATGGTGTCCGTAGAAAGGTAGGATTCGCTGTATAATGTGTTTATTAATCCACATATGTAAATAAGGGATTAAAATAATGATGACACAGCTTTAACCGGAAGAACGCGTTCTGCCAATTTATTGCAACTCTCTCTGACACCTGTTTCGCCCATATGCTTCCTTGACAGTATTCCATCGGGTGGGTAATCGAGATTTCATATCACTTAATGATAACGTTCAATATGTGGACTTATTACACCTTTGTCAAAAAGCTGTGGGCCTCATTTATGAAAAGTGACGCATCGCTGCGTGAAAACAGCGATGCGTGACTTTTCATTGCGCACTCCTTGCGACACCAATGATGCGTCATATTTAATGTATGACGCATCATGTCGCAAGGACTTACAGATACATCAGTATTTCTGACGCATCTGTAAGCGCAAAAGTGACGCATTGCTGGAGTGTGTCACAAAAGTGACGCAACTCCAGCAATGCGTCCTTTCACATGGGGAAAGCCCCATGTGAAAGGGCTTGCGTCAGTCTTACGCCTGCTGTGAGGCAGGCACAAGATTTTGACGCAACAGCATCCTAACAGTGACGCAGTGAAATCTCATAGATTTCACTGCGTCACTATTACGAGGATTTTTGCGGGGGAACGCCCCCTCTGCATACATTATACCTGACGCAGGTATAATGTGGCGCAGGGGTTTAAAAAGTGACGCATCTACCTAGATGCGTCACTTTTTAAATATGGCGCAATAACAAGGCGCATTTTGTTCGCCGCTGGTGCGTCACAAAAAGTGACGCACCGGCGGCGCAAAACTGACGCAAGGCCTCATAAATAAGGCTCTGTATTTCTATAGCTGCATAACTGTGGGGAAAGAGAAGAGCGCAGTGCACCTGTGTGGCGCGTGCACCACCTAACACCTGATGATTTGTTGAAGCCAGAGTACAGGTGCCTGGACTCCCAAGGTGGCTCCCGAGGGATTGGACCATGTTTACATTTTGACTCCCGCATTCAAGCACTTGACACTTTCCTCCAAGGTCCGCTCCTTTGCCCCCTCGTTCCCTCCTCTGCTATTCTTTATTTTTCCTTATATGTTTCTCTTGACCTGTGATTCTTCGTGTCTTTATGGCAGTCACTTCATCTGTCCTTATTTTGTCACTTCTTGAGTTCTTGCTGCCTATCGCTTCTCTAGATCACTTTACAAAGCAGGCTTCCATGGCGGAGATCTCCATGACATCTACAATCTTATCTTTATGGCATTTTCCCACGGACTTGATAATATTTTTAACTGATACCACGTTCCTGGCGCTATAACAGGAAGTTGCGTATTGTTTCAGCAATTTATATTCAGGAAAAAGCAGAGGTGCTTTCAATTCAATTTAGTTTCAAATATATCTTTCACAGGTGGTCGACACTGCTTTCGCTGTTCAGCACTTTTTCATGAATTCCTTATTTTATTACATTTCTCTCATCCAGTTATACATAGGAGTTCACCCACAATGAAACTTAATTTGCATGCACCCCCATTCAATTCGTGGGTGTCCACACTATTTTGCCAGTTCCATTTTAGGTTGAAATTCCAATGGTGTGAAAGGAGTAGGGAGCTGCGCCCTACACCCTGTCAACCGAACCCTAAACACTTCCAGTCGTCTGTCACCACTCAATCGTCCCCCAAAATCAGTCTCCCCATCGTTTTGCCAACATGTATGACATCTGACAGCCTGTAACGAATGGGGTGAAGTCATGGACGATTTTGCAATTGGCACTTTTTCAGCACTTCTGTTGCTTTTTTAAAATTAGAGACACTTTTCTCTAAAGAATTTATTAGAGGAACAGAATTGAACTTCTACTCAACTTCTACTCTGACGGGCAAGCTGAGTGCTGGGATTGGAATTAGAAAGACTACTTTACAGGGCCCTCAGTTTTCCTAAGTGATGCAGGCTCCAGAATGTACCATGGCTGTGACATCAAACAGCGGCCTGGGCTACATAATGTAAGCTTTGGGATCCCCAAACACTACTGGGGCCGTTCGATGATCCGAGCGCCAGTTTTATGCGCTTGTAGGACATAAAGTGAATTCTTTTAGACCGATATTTCTTTGAGTTAGTGTTTTATTTTCAGACACTGCAGCTCGGAAACTGTGGGCTAGGTTTGACCACTGTCCAGCGTGACAGAAAAGCCCACCATGACTCAGGCCTATGAACCTATTAGACCCGTAACAACGCAACTTTTACGACGCAGTACCTTTACGACGCAACCATTACAACGCAAGTCATTACAACGACTTGCGCTGGGGGGCGCTCAAGGATAGGGAATAGTTTTAATTTATTATCCAACACCTTCCCTACTATCCACGGGGACAGGAGTTGGAATAGTAAATTAAACTATTCACTATCCAGCGCCCCCCAACGCAAGTCGTTGTAACGACTTGCGTTGTAAAAGTTGCGTTGTAAAGGCATGCTTTGTAAAAGCATGCGTTGTAACGACGTACATCCGACTAACGGGCATATTTATGAGGTTATGGCACACATGGCATCTTGCTGTAACACGCCCGCAATAGGGAAAAGTCAGAAATGCGTCGGATTTATCCAATGCGGCTCAACCATGTCCTTTCCCCCGCAGTGGTGCCGTTTTATCAGCCTTGCACCACACAGGCAACCTTGAACCATAGTGCAAGGCTGTCTGTTTGTAGTAACAATCTTTTCTGGGTAGGAAGGGGCAATTTCCTGCACAAAAACTATCCAGGCAGGCTTCAAAGAGATATTCAAATATTTTTTGTCGTTACACCGCCTCTGGGGAGGAGTAAGGGTTTGGTGCATCCCCAGGTTTACAAGGTCTTGTAAATTTAAGACGCGTCAAAATCCATGGGAGTTGTATGGTAACACCCCCTGCAACGCCCATGGGACGCCGTACCAGGACAAAGTAGCACAATGCAGCGACTTGACCGGCGTTGCGCTCCTCCAGATTTATGGAGCCACTCGGGGTCACCAAAGTGGCTTTGTGTGACTTCATAAATCTGACTTAGAGCCTTGCGTCACACATGTCCCACTTTTCCTGGTGCCAAAATGACGTAAGGCTCTCATAAATATGACCCCAAGGGACAGATTTACAATGAAAGTGACTCAGTGCATTCCGCAAGCCATTTGGCTGAGCCGCACTGAGTCACTTTCAAAGCACAGGGAGGAGACATATTTACAACAATATGTCGCATCTCTGTGCTTCCCCCTGAGCGGGCGCTAAACTGCAGCCATGCGCCAGCGCAGGCCCCCTTGCACCATGGTGCAAGGATGCATGTGTCGTGGGGAGATAGTTTTTGTGTAGGAAGGGGCACCTTCCTGCACAAAAACAATAACTACAGGCATTTTCCTCTTTCAATGCGTGCTGTAGAATGCAGCACGCATTGAAAGAGGAACAAATGAGGAGAAATGAAAACATTTCTTCTCGTTCCTCCTCCCCACGCCTCCCACGGGGAGGCATAGCATTCAAACACATTTCCAGATTTACGATTCCTCATAAATCTGAAATGTGTCTCGTTCCATGGGTGTTGTGTGGGTCCAAGTGCTGCATGTAACGGGGCCATATTTACAAGGACAGGAAAAGCCACGCAGGGTGGCTTATCCTGTCCTTGTAAATATGGATGAGTAAGATACGCCACCAGTATGTCACAAAACATTACGTACTGGTGGCGCAGGGGGCTTGAAAATCTGCCCCCAAGTGTTTAAACTGGTGCAATTATCAATTCCAACCATTTTAGCATTTGCACACACTACTTTAGCGCAAAGGGGGTTTATCCAGTTGTGCCTAGGCAGTTAACTCAATCTTCTAGCTCAGGGGTCCCCAAACCGGTCCTGGAGGGCCGGTTCCATGCCAGATTTTTTGGATATCCCCATTGAGATACATGTAGTTGTTTTAAAAATCTGGCCTGGATCCGGCCCTCCAGGACCGGTTTGGAGACCAATTTCTAGCTGGTATTTGTTGCCTAATAGGGCAAAACAATGTAAAAAATGTTCTCATGGTAACACTATTCACTTATCTCTGATCAAGGACATGCACTCACTGAAATTCAGGAATAGAGGAGGTGACTTTGTGACCCTTTACTTTGAGTGACAGAACAAGGCTGACACTTTTGTTATTCCTGGCTAATGACACCCATGCAGTGAAGTCACAGGGCTGAATCAGAGCTTGCTGGAAGGGTTACACGTTACAAAGGCGACAGACATCCTGTCTGCCATATTACCAGTGCATTTATTATTTTTTATTTTAATTTTAATTTATGCGTTTTTATATAGCGCAGACTTTACCCGAAGGTGTCAGAGCGCTTCGCAATAGGAACAGTAATGGTACATGAGCAGAAAATTACAAGTGAGCATGTTACAAAAGCAAACGTTACATGAGGCAATTGTGACAATTGTGCATGTATCAAGAGCAAACAAAATATAATAGGTAGCAAATGATACATTACAAGAGGAAAAAAGTGACATGTGTGCATGTTACAAAAGCGTACAAAGTACAAGTAGAGGTATAATACTGCAAAAAATGGCAGATACTCAAAACACATGAACAAACATTATGTTACATGAGGCAATGGTGGCAATTGTGCATGGATCAAATGCAAACAAAATACAAGAGGTAGCAACGATACGTTATAAGAGGAAAAGTGAGGTGTGCATGTTACAAAAGAGTACAAAATACAGGTAGAAGTATAATACTGCAATAAATGACAGACGCTCAAACCACAAGAACACCCTGGGAAGGCACTTTTATAGTCATGGAGAACAGAATTTCCTGTAATGGAAGGACTTACTTCAGATAATAGAGAGGTTGTGAATTAAATTTGGAAGTGTCTTTGAAGGAGGAGAACTTTGAGGTCAGTTTTGAAGGCCTTGGAAGAGGTGGTGGTCTGGAACTGAGGCGGAAGTGAGTTCCAGATACTCACTGCGTTGCCTGAAAATGATTGGGCCATCGATCTTTCCTTCTTGAAAGTGGGAGGTTTAAGCAATACATTTTCCGCATTACGTGATGGTCTAGAGCCTCCAGAGAGTTTCTGTTTATTTGCCAGGTAGCGAGGAGAGGAGGAGTGCAAGGCTTTGTGGGTGATACAGACAGTCTTGTAGATAGATCTTGACTTGATGGGAAGCCAACGGAGGGTGGATAAAATGGGTGTGATGTGGTTTTCTTCTTTTGGCCCAATATGTGAAACGAGCTGCTGAATGGAGAACAGATTTAAGGGCGGACAGGTGGGATTTGGGGAGGCCAGTAAGAAGAGAATTGCAGTAGTCCAGTCTGGAGAGAACAGCGATTGGACCAGGGTTTTAAGGTCTTGCCCTGGGAAGAAGCGCCGAATCCCCCAAAGAAGGCGCAGTTGGTATCAAGCAGACTTTGCAATGGAATTGATGTGGAAAGTAGATTTAGTTTTTTGTGGAGTATGACACCAAGGGATTTTGTGCTGTGGGCAATGATGGGTTTCTTGTTGAGTAGATTCATCTGATCCATCCATGATTGAACCGGGAGAGGAGAAAGTGAGGAGGAGAGGAGGGGGAATTCAATTTTGGAGGGATTCAGAATCAGTTGATGTTAACATTCAGTTTTAAATGAAGTCGAGAGTAGAGCTTAGGATGGAGAGATCGTGAATGGAGACCACCTTAAGGTAGATTTGAGTGTTGTCCGCATAAAGATGATAGTGGATCCCGGATTTACTTAGGAGGTTTCCCAATGGTTCTTAATAGAGATTGAACAATGTGGGTGCAAGTATAGAGCCTTAAGGAACACCTTGACCTACCGCCAAAGGAGATGAAAGACTGTTCGCTATTTTGATCATTTGGGATCTATGAGAGAGGAAGGAAGCAAACCATTTAAGCACAATGCCCTCCATACCCATTCTCTTTTGAAGAATGTTAAGGAGAGTGTTGTGATTGACTGTGGCAAAGGCTGCAGAAAGGTCAAGGAGACTTAGAAGACAAGACTCTCCCGAATCGAGTATTCGCAGCGCATCATCAATCACTTGCAGCAGGGCTGTTTCAGTGCTGCAGTTTTGAATGAAGCCGGACTGGAAATTGTCAAGAAGATCATTGTCCTTGATATGACCAGAGTTGTTTAGTTACACATCTTTCTGTGATTTTTGCAAGAAAAGGTAGGTTAGTGTTGGGGCGGAAGTTGTTGAGGTCGTTCGCATCAGCTGTTTATTTAGCAGAGGGGTGACCTGCCCAGATTTGAAGGAAACAGGAAGGAAGCCTTGGCAGAGGGAGAAGTTAACCAGAGTGGTCCAATAGGAAAGAGAATGGGTATAGAAGTCAATGGCAATGGCATTAGGGATGGGGTTAAGAGAATGGTTGGAGGGCTTTGTTTCGAGGATGCATTTGAGGAGGGCATCTTCAGAGATGGGGTAAAAGTTCTACCAAATGGCTAAGGATTTGCGCGCCTCTGGAGGGGTAGGATGAATGACCTGATCCACAAGTGATTTCACTTTTTCGTCAAAGAATATAGAGAATTCCGCTGCTTTCTTCGTAGAATCCTCCAATTAGGAGGTTGGGGGAGAGCAGTTTGGATTCTTGATGAGATCGAATAGTTTTTTGGGTCTATTTTTGGCTGAGTTGAGGAGGGTTCTGAAGTGCGACACTTTTCCAAGGACAATATTATAGTGTCATGGAACCAGGAGGTAGCGCTCTTAGGTTGGTTGAGAGTTATAAAGTGTGATAGGTGAAGAGAGAATGGGATGATGAGGTGGTCAGACCAGTCTACATGAACAGTGGTAGTGATAGTAAGCATGCCTGCTTTAGAAATAACAAGGTCCAGGATTGAGCCCTTATAGTGTGTTGTTTCTGTGCAGTGTTGGATAAGATCGTTTGCAGAGAGGAAGGTGGCCAGCAAATTTGCAGAAGAGTCTTGAGACGAGCTCCAGTGGCGATTGAAGTCACCCACAAAGATCTGATTGCCACTTTGCAAGTGTTGGTTGCTAATTAAGTCCGTGAGTTCCTCCATAAACGAAGGGCTGCTACAAGGCGGGCAGTAAATGGCATGGAATCTGAGGGTTGAGCGGTGGTGCAATCGAAGCTCAAGAGATAGGCATTCAAAAGTGCGGTAGGAACTGTTAGGAAAAGCCTTAAGTTGAAGGGAGTTTCTAAAGATGACTGCAACACCACCCGAGCTTTGTCATTTCTGTCATTTCTAAATATAGATGGGTAATAGGAGATCAAATATAGAGTGAGAGGTATTGTTGAACCAGGTCTCTGTAAGGAAGAGCATGTCAATATTGTGAAGGATGATGGTATCGGAGATTTCAAGTTTGTGTTTTATTGAAAATCTGCAGTTGTGGAGCAGACAGCGCAGCTCTGTTGAGACTGTTTTGGTGACGGGGGCACTCGGGCTAGGAGTGGTGATAGGGATATTGTACTTATACAAGGGTGCTCGGGAGGGTTTAGGTGGGTGACAGAGGAGATGGTCGGAATAGTGTAGATAGTAGGGTTACTTGGAGATGAAAGTAGATGAAGGGTGGTGTTCAAGGGCTTGTGTGAGTTTGCGATATTTGCAGACAACAGGTTATGCTTGGCTATTATGTGGTGTGGGGGCGAGCTGCATCTCATGGGAAGGTGAGTGTTTTCCAAAGGAATTGAGGTTTATGGAAAAGCGGAAATCTTGGAGCTTAAAAGTGAAATCGTAGCTTCAAATTGGGAGATGGAGGTGATAAGAGAGCCTAGTTTATTTTCCAGAGAGAGTAGGGCAGGGCACGGCATGCTGGGTAGCTCGATGGAAACAGGAGGGGGTGCAATTGGTGGTGGAAGGCAGGGAGAGGTGGGGGGACAGGAGGGGAGTTGGGATATAGAGTTCAGAGGTGGGGAAAGGTAGTGGTTTAGAGCGGGCGTTGGTGCATCAGCGGTGAAAGGAGAGTTGTCTTTCTTGGCATTGCAAGAAGGATAGAAATTAAGGACATAATTAGGGGGATGTAGGTGAGGAGTAAGGGAGTGGGGCGAAAGGAGAGGGGAGGAATGTGTGGAGTCATACGAATGAAGGAGGTTTGGGAGGAAAGGAGGGGAGGGGGTTGGAGAGGTCCTGTCAGCTAGGAGAGGTGGCTTTGAGGGAACGGGCATCTGACAGAGTGAGGGGGGTTGGGAGATAGGGAAGTTGAAGAAAAGAAGTGGTTCTGCTAGGCCCGAGGGAGGGAAAGGGAAAGGGTTACCAATGGGGGAAGGAGCGAGATGCAATGGGTTTGTGGAGAAATCGGGGTACATAGCGAGGGGAGGAGGGGGTAGAGAAGAGGAGAAGGGGAGGGAATAAGGGAAACGTAAGGAAAGTAAACTAGAGGAGAAGGTTGGAGGAGAGGTGGACTGAAAAGGGGGGTGGCAGGAAGGGATAGGGGGGAGGAGATGAGATTGGATGGTGCAGATTGGACGAGGAGCATATTAGCTAGAGGTAAGGCTGAAGTGATGAAGGGGGGCATACTGTGAGGGGGGAAGAATGGGAGAGGAGGGCACAGGGGAGGGGGAGGGAAGAGGATCGACCTGTGCCTCCCGAAGGTGCTGCCTATTGGAGTGTAGGGGGGTTAGGGAAGGAGAAAGGGAGTAACGAGGGGAGCTAGATGAAGAGTCAATGGACAACCCAGTCGCAGGGGAGGGGAGTAGGGAAGGGAAGAGGTGGTCAAAGAGAGAGAGACAGGTGTCTTTGGCTTGGATCATGACAGTACCGTTGTTATATAGTGAGATAGTGAGGGAGCTGTTGAAACACGCAGAGGAGGCGACATTTTTAGCTGTTTCCCATGAGGGATAGAGGAGGCGGAGGGGACGTTAGGGGAATTATATAAGCTGTTGGACCAAGAGGGGATGTTGTGAGTGAACAAAAATGAAATCGTTTTTGAGCCTCTCATAACGACCATTGTAAAATTGATCAACAGAAAGGGAATCAGGGAAACATTCAATGGTGTTATGCTTGAAACGTTTTGCTGAAGCTTTAGTCAGGTTAAGAGGATAAAGAATTGGCCATGTTGGGAAAATGAGGAGGAGGAGGGTGGTGGGGATATGAGAAGGGTGTTACTAGGAAAGCGGTGGTGAAGAGATGTACATGGACAAAAAGGGGGCACATATTCCAGACTTCGGGTGAAGATATCAGAACTAATGTGCAGTCCGGGAAGTGAGGCGATTAGGAACAGGTTGTTACTTCAGAGCAGGAGAAGATGGGGGCACAGATTCCAGTAGTTGAGAAAGCTTTACTGCTTGGTAGTCTCTATGATTCTACTAGTATTTAATGGGCCCTTTACCTAGGTAATCACATAATATACATGGTGCCACCTGGCACTAGATCATATTTACAAGGGGAATGTTTACACATGACAGGGCCAACTGGACCACTGTCGGAGCCATCACAGAGCGAACTTAGTAAAAGTAAAACAGATCATAAACGTACAACCAGTAACCACTGGTAATCACTGTACTTAGCATCAGCCTGAAACAGAAACCACATTATGCACAGCATCACATTAGGCACCAAACGCATTGTACACCCATAATCTCAACAGTCTAATATTAGGCCCTAACCTCCTAAGTATCACTAACATTAGGGGCATAAAGCACAGGGTGGAACATAATCTCACTATCATAAACCATAATATGCAAGACAATCTCATAATCAAAAAACACATTTAGAGGTAACCTGGACAGGGTGCGTAAATCATACTACATGAAATACATTTCCTAGCAACAAATATTCACATTAGGGCCTGGCACCCAACAAACCTCCCAGTCCCCCTGGCCAACTGGCCATCTCAAAGGGGCTCAAATGCCCTGTATTCAGAATGTCAGGGCTGCTGCCAATGCAGCGAAAGTCCAGGGTGCGCACTTGCATTATAGCATAATCATGCATGCCAACACATCCGATTCTGACGGGAGACTCCTGACTCTTTAATCCAAGAATGGCTTTATTTTACCTGTCTCCAGCCTGAAATTTGCTTCTAGTTCGATAGAAGTCAATGGGAAAAACACATTCCCTCATTTTTATTCAAAATCTTCCATTGTAAAAACATTTCTATTATGAAACATTGGCATGTGTGCCTACTGCACTTGTAATGAGGAGGATGAGATAATCGTCACATTGTGATGCTTTGTGAAAAAACATTTCAAGACGGCTGCCCATGCATATGAATGCATAACTGGCAAATATATAGTATTTTTTGCCATAAATAGTAACTAAAGTAAAACATGCATTGGCAAACCCAATAGGTACTTCCCTGTACTCCAAATGGAGCCATAAGAAGTGGTGTAACATAGGCCCTGAGCGCCTGAAGGTCCCCTCAGCACAGTACCCTAGCCTAAGAGCTCCCAACTGACTCCAGAGGGGGTCCTCTATGTACTTTGCTGGGGGGCCCTCGCAATTTTCGTTACACCAGTGGGCATAAGTCATGCGCAAATGCACGGCCAACACTGTTCACAAGGTGTATATACACCTGGGTGCTTTTGTGGCTGTTATTCACTCATGAATCTAACCGGACCAGAAGTAGTATCATCGCTGACGCCTCTGGCCCACCAGGGTCTGGGTCAAGGGCCTTGTGGATTTGAATGAGCTGCAGTGCCACATGCACATGAAAGGTCACAGGGCTGCCTCTGGCTGGCATCCTCTCCGGCAAAGCTCAGGCATGCCAGCCAGTCATCTGGAAGACGGGGCCTTGCCCCTGCACCTTGCCAGGCAGCGCTGCACGAGGAGTCGTTTTAACCTGTGAATGTGTTTGCTGATCTTATACTGTGTTATGAGGATTTGGGAGGCACGCAACACACAGCACAACCCTTCCTCAGGCGGAGCAATGCAAATAAAAGCAGAGCCATGAATTAGCCGGGAGGCTGGATGGCAGTAGCCTCTCGTGCCATGATATGCAGATCAAGACAAACCCCCTGGTGCTCTTTGCGTCTCCTCCATCTTGACGATAACTGTGTGTGATGGCAGTGACACTTCGCAGAGAGCTCTTGATGGACAGGCGTAGATCCCTGCAGCCCCCTTCCAGCCATCCATGAACTCTGGATTGAAAGCCTTTCGCCTGCCTGTGTCCTACAGCCCCGTCTTGTAAAGCGCCTGCAATGTACTCTGTACTGTATAGCACAGACACGGCGTGAGAAGGGTCAGAGGCACTGCACACTGGTGCCCACCCTCCTATGGCAGAGAGACAAGATGGCATACAAAAAGGTGGGATGGGGAGTGAGCCAGAGCCCCCTTTACATAGGTCAGGGGGTATGAATTGCTGCATTCAAGATTATATGAGCATCAGTGAATGTTTGCAAGAGAAGAGAGGTAAGCATGTTGCCTCAGGCACTCAGAGTTATGACTCTCCATAGAGCCAGGGGCCCCAGCAGAGAAGATACTTGCATCGCCATAGAACTGTGCATCACTTGGAGTTCTCAACACTTCATTTCTAGAGCAGATACTCTCTCCGCCTAGGGTGGACCCTGTTTCACAAATATACAACATAGTCTTTCGTGAAAAAGTAAATGGACAAAGACACTGAAAAAATCACACAGACCTGTCTGTGGGATAATCCCTTTCAGGACATAATGACCAGACAAGTCAACGCTGTCTCATCATCGTGCTTCAACACCCTGCGCACGCTCCGAAAGATCTTCCGAAGGATCCCCACCGAAACCAGGAAAACGGTCACCCAGGCACTCGTCACCAGCCGACTGGACTACGGAAACTCCCTCTATGCCGGAACCACAGCCAAACTCCAGAAAAGACTCCAACGCATCCAGAACCCCTCCGCACAACTCATCCTGGACATCCCCCGACACAGCCACATCTCCGGCCACCTGAGAGACCTGCACTGGCTCCCCGTCAGGAAGAGGATCACGTTCAGACTCCTCACCCACGCACACAAGGCTCTCCACGACCAAGGCCCAAAGTACCTCAACAACGGCCTGACCTTCTACACACCCACCCACCAGCTAAGGTCGACCAGCCTCGTCCTCGCCGCCATCCCCCGCATCCGCAGAGCCACCGCCGGAGGAAGATCCTTCTCTTACCTGGCAGCCAAGACATGGAACTCCCTCCCCATCCACCTTCGGCTAACCCAGGACCATCTCACCTTCAGGAAGCTACTCAAGACCTGGCTTTTCGAGCAGTAGCGGACCCCTCTCCCCCAGCGCCTTGAGACCCTTCCGGGGAGTAGCGTGCTTTATAAATGTCATGATTTGATTTGATTTGATAATCCCTCACCCACCAAAGGTGGCATGCTTCATCATCTGGGATTCTCCTCTTGATGGAAACACTTAGGGGCATATTAGCAAGGGCAGTATCACCGTTTTAGCTGCACTTTTTGCCAATAAAGCGGCAATATTTTTATCGCCCTATCAGCAAGCTGTTGCTAACGGCTGTTAGCGACAGCTTCCTGGGGAAAGCAACCATTTTGGGTGCTGCTTTGCAAGTCAGCGATATTTATCTCTAATGACTTGCAAAGTAGGCGTTCCCAACCAAAAGTCTACAAAAACGACCACTAACAGACCTACCCCCTATTAGCAATGAGGCTCCGGACCCAGTTAGCGATGACACAAGGCGCTAATCGCATTCATCGCTGGAATTTGTACACCTGCTCAGAACACTTCTTACCTATCTACACAATGGGAGGTGGATTGTGGGGCTGAATCCACCAGGGCATATCAGCAAGCATTCCCCTATCGCTGGCCTATTTGCGCTGGATTCTATGCGATTAACAGGCATTTTACTGCTATCGCTGGATTAAATATCGCACTCGAGATACGCATTGCTTATATCTCTGCGATAAAATCCAGCGATAGCTGGCGATAAAAGAATGTGTGCTAAGCGCGCTTTGCGATATTTATCGCAAAGCGTTGCTAATATGCCGCCTAGTTCCACTAAAGGCTACAGCCCCCTCTCTGAGAGGGAGGAGCTCATGGATGTTTTGGTATCTACTCTATGAAGGATATTCTAAATCCAGCAGATGAGAGAGAATGGGTTTGGGGGAGGGCGCAGCGCAACAAAAAAGTAATGTGTAGGAAGTGATGTTAAAACTATCTAGTGAGAACAAATGAGTGCTTTATTTGTGTGTTCTCACTGTCCGGATTAAAAACAGGGCACCTGCAGTATGGATTTAAACCGCATGTGCCAGACAAAATATAAGCTCTACATGTTTCAGCGGTGGTGACCCGCAAGGTGTCAGGGCTTTTGTCAGGACCTAAGAAGATTCTGCTGCAAATGAACATGTGAAAAGTGAACATAAATATATATAAATTGATACTGAAATACGGAACCACTTGTGCATCCGGTTTAAGTTCAAAGAGTGGTGAGCATACTCGTTATGTTTGGGTAGATTATCTCATCTCTACCTGGCGACAGCTCAGGGAAGGGGCTCACCGCTCTCTCTGTCGGTACCCCGGACCTGGTTGATGCTGCACAAAGCCATCACTCGGAGTTCTCAACACTTCATTTCTAGACCAGATACCCTCTCCACCTAGTGTGGGCCCAGCCGATAAGAGACTTGCCTCACTGAAGAACTTTGCATCACTTGCATTACTGGATCAGATACACCCTCTACCTACGGTAGGGCCCTGTTGGAGGTGGCAAAATGTTATGCTTGCAGCCACTGGAGGTTGCCACAGTTGTGGTCTAGGTAGAGGAACTATGTTAGTGTGCATCATAACAGCCTTGGAGATGGAGGCCAAGGTAGTGTCTATACCAGGTCATCTTTTGGCATTACGATGAGCGAGTTCCTTGGACAAGCAGGAGGGAGGGTGAGAGAGAGAGAGATACAGAGACAGAGAGACAGAGGTTGAAGGTCACCTCCTTGGCTTTGAACATCTGATGTCAATGTTCTCACCATTGATGTCTAGCATCTCAAGACTTAGCACGTTCATGGGAAATGATGTTGTTGTTTTTTGTGGTGGGTCCAGTTCAATGTCATAAAGAATGACCTGCCCGTGTTCGATGGTGAGCACATTGGGAGTGTATCCATCTTCACGGGTGTCCTCGAGGGTGGCCTTGACATCAACCAGGCTGGATGCACACGCCTGAAGTGCCAGTGGTTCCTGCGTCTTCTTCTCTCTCTGTATCTCCCCCTCTGGGGTCCTTTGGGAGGAGAGCTCTGAGCCACTGGCAATACTTTAGGGTTTTTGTGCCTCCTTGATCTTTTGGACACCCTCAAGATCCTTGGAGTCCTTTTTGACATTTTTGGCAAAAAGACATTCCTAACTGTAGAACATACGTGAGGTTTGTCTGCAGCTTTATGTCCCCCACATCAGGAGCACTTGACAAATGGAGAAACAGGAAGGCATTAAGCCATCGCCATCTCGCATAATTTCACAATTTTCGCAAAATACTTGGGGCCATAGTATCAAGAACAGCGATAACATATGGCTGAGATACCCGCCACCCCCTCTCAACACAATCCCCAAGAATGGGAAAACGGAAAACGGTTCTGAACTTTTGGAAGGCGGGAGGGAGTTACCCTCCCGGCCGTATTTATTAAAATATGAAACAAAATTAAAACATTAAAATAACAGTTTCATATCATGTACAATTTCATTTACACATTACGATGTTCTTGGCTGACCTTAACACATCTCTAATACAGAGGTTCTCCTAGCCGATACTAAACATCCTACAAATGCATTTCTCAAAATTGAAATTGTACATCCTAACATTACGGGCCAACGGCAAGGTCGTAACCGGTGTCAGATCCCTAATACCAGAACTCCCCCCTCACTTGTGAGGGGCGGTCGCACAGAGGACTGTACCTCTGTGCCTACTTCCAATTTCCCTTGTCTTAGCCGGGGCCCCTGTTTAACTCGACGCCATCTTAGTGGTCGTCCGAGGACTCGTGTGAGGTGTCTAGAAGGTAGCGTAGACCCCCCTCCCACCCCACACAACTTACCACATCTGCCGTCGCAGATGTCCTGGCCCCGGGAAATTCCCAGGAGGGGCCCGTAGCCCCTCCTCCCCAGGGAGGGGCCTATGGCCGCCTTCCCTTTCGGCGTCCCCATCCTTAGAGGGGACCGCCTCCCCGTTTGAGGGGCCAATGGCCGCCTCCCCCCGGGCGCTCCCATCCATAATGGGTGACGCCCCACCTCTAGGGATCTTCCAATTACTGCTCACCGATCATGACCTTACCGCCACAGGCCGGATAGTTGACCGGCTATCCGGACCCCCCACAAAAACTCCTACTTAAAGGTCATGGCTGCAAACTCTTTAACCAAGCTACGAGGTCTCCTATGAGTAAAGTATTCCCCACCCGGGACAAATGCACCCCATCCTCTAGATACATATGGTCCCCCCTGATACATCCATGAGGAATAGAATGCAATGTACTTGTACGGAACAATCTACCAAGTTTGTTATTCACTTTCTTCACCGAATGATTTATAGCAGACACAGAATTAGCCCCCCGCCACACCTTCTGTGGAATCATATGGGACCATGCAATCGTGCACCCCGGAACCCTTCTCGCCAACCAACTTACTGTGGACAGTATCAACTCGAGAAGTACTCGTCGACCAGTGGTCACCAAATCATTGCCCCCAAGATGCACTATGATTACAGATGGCAGTGACCTTGTCCGCCCTAACAAACCCTCCATAAAAGTTTGGAACTGGTCAATACAGAGCCCGCCCCTTCCGTAGAAGGTCACCCTGTACCCGTATTCCCCAGCCATGTGAATCATGTCACCTGCTTTGAATACGTCTGCGGCACGCCTCACGTATGAGTGGCCCACGACCCACACCACTCTTTCCTCAGCCGGTGATCTTTGACCGCTGGTTCCCAGGTGTCGGGTCGACTGCACAGTCCGCCTCGCCTCGTAAGCTCGCTAAACTGTAAACCAAACATAAAACAAGAAGCGTGAGTGCATGACATTAGCTTCACAACATGTGCAACCGCACATACCTTTTATAACAATTCGAGGACCAACGCCCCAACTGTTTCACTTTTTCCACACTCAGACCCCTGGCTGTAGCCTCTGTAGCAGCCCCTATCCGGAAGGAATGGGTCCCAAACTCGCACGGTTTCAAGCCCGCAGCTGCGATTGCCATTGTTAGCACCCGCTGGAACTGAAACCTAGTCAGTGGGGTGGCGTCGGCGTGCCTCAGCAAGCTTCCCCCCCATGATGCCGCCCTCTGCGCCAAATACTCCTCAACGCATGCTACCGGGCACATGGGAGATCCCGGAATCCGCTGGACTACTACGCTGTCCCCGATCGCTCCCTGATCGGTCTTGGACCTGGCAAATGAGACTACCATTGTCTCCCCCTTAATTTGAATGTGCTCTCGGCACAGACCTCCCCCCGTATCCCGCTTGTTCCTTGCTACCAGTTCGCTTACCCGCATAGCCCCATGGAATGCTAATGCAAAAGCGGCCCGGAATAGCACTGTCTCTGATTGAGATGAACATGTCGCAGGGAGTAACAGTAACAGTAACAGGGCCAACCTTTCCAGACCTATCGGGTGCCTCTCATCCACTCTGCGACCCTCAAGGCGTTGCCACCCACGCAGCGCTTTTTGTACCAGAAAAGACGCTGTGGGGTCCTGGATGGCATGAGCCCGTGCCATGAAAGAAATGGCGGCCCGGTGCCTATTGGCCGTAGCCACTGATTTGCCTGCCTGATGTAATGATAACAAAAATTTCAGGACATACTCCTCTTGGCCCCAAAGCTCCCCCCTAGCTGAACCCAAAAAGGACCAATAGGAACGGAACGCCCCTTCATATGCCTTCCTTGTCCTGGGTGCTAGACTCTCTCCCACGAGGTCTTGTAGTCCGGGGCACCGAGAGACCAGAGAGCTTCGGGAAATGGTGCCGCCACCGGGTCCGCTGAGGGCAGAAAACCCCAGAAGGCCTGCATACGGGAACGAGAAAGCGCATCAGCTGCCTGATTTAACACCCCTGGCACATGTCTTGCCCTAAAGTGGACGTTTAGTCTCATACACAGCAGGACAATTTCCTTCAGCAATCTCAAGATCCATTTGCAGCGGGCTGCCTGACTATTGATACACTCAACCAAGGTCATATTATCAGACCAGAACACCACAGAGCGATCACGAAACCCCTCAGGCCATGTTTTTAGGGCTACCAGAATAGGGAACAGTTCGAGAAAACCAATGTTACCTGTGAGCCACTCTCGTGCCACCATGCCGGCCATGTTCGTGCTGACCAATGATTACCAAAGATGGCGCCAAAGCCCACACTCCCTGCCGAGTCTGTCCACAACCCCAGCTCCTCGGAGGAAACCGCTGGTTTGTTCCACACGACACGACCGTTGAAATCCGCCAGGAATGCCAACCATATGCGCATGTCCTGGCGAACCTCTGCCGAGAGCCTTGTGCGGTGGTGCCCTTCCTTAAGGCCAACCATGGCTTGAGCAATAGAGCGGGAAAAGGGGCGAGCCATAGGTATCACTCTAAGGGCAAAATTCAGCTGACCCACAGCCTGCTGCAACTGATGCAAATTCACTTTCGTCTCGCTAATACATGTTTCAAGCGAGGCCTTAAATTTCATTACCTTTTCCTTGGGCAAACGGAAGCACCCCTCTTCGGAATCGAGCTCTATTCCAAGAAACTCGAGCGAAGTAGATGGCCCCACTGTCTTACCTGGTGCCAATGGTACGCCAAAGCGTCTCATGAGATTACAAAATTCATTCAAAGCCTGTGCACATTCCGTGTCCCCTGCTGCCCCCAGGAACAGAAAATCGTCAAGATAATGCATAACATGTGTAAACCCCGTTGTTCTTGTGAACGCCCATTGCAAAAAACTACTGAATCTCTCAAAATAGGCACAAGAGATGGAGCAACCCATTGGCATACATTTATCCATGTAATAGCGTCCCTGAAACATGAAACCAAGGAGACGCTGATCATCTGGGTGTACCGGGAGCAACCGGAACGCCGACTCGATGTCTGATTTAGCCATCAGCGCTCCGGGCCCCAGGCGATTCAAAATGGCGATGGCCTCATCAAAAGATGCGTACCGCACCGAACAAACTCCCGGGTCAATCGCATCGTTCACCGAAAGACCCCTTGGAGCTGACAAATTATGTATCAACCTGAGTTCCCCTGGATCCTTTTTGGGGACCACTCCCAGAGGCGAACAAACAAAATTAGCAACTGGCGGCATGTCATAAGGTCCAGCAACCCGACCCGACCTCGGGCCACCTCTTTCCCAATCTTTGCTTGTACCACCGCCGTATTCTGCTGAACCGATAGTTGGTTCCTACATTGTGCTTTTCCCTGAAAATCCCCCGCCGGGATGCGGAAACCATACGAAAAACCATCTCGCAACACCCCAGCGGAGATATGATCCGGGTATTCGTTCAGCCAAGGAATCAGTGCCATGATATCAACCGGGGTAGGTAGAGGCACCCCTCGGACTACTTCAGACCTGTTTGGCGCCTCCTCTACTTCCCGTATCACCAGTCTTGGCTCTGCACATAGTCTCGGGGTGCGAGGACTGCCCGCACACTGCACATTCATGCCTGAACCTGCAAGACCCCTGTGGCCTAGTACATTTGCCTCTGTTAAAGCTCCAGCAGACCCCTTTTTTACCTGAGTTGCCATTATTCCTTGTGTTCTGATCACTGCTTGATCCCGCCCGAAAGGGCGCCCCTGACGAATGGCGGGAAGACTCGACCACGTTTCCCCCTAAAGATGGCGACTTCGCCGTGCCTGACTTCTCCATTTTTTGCCAGCAAATGGAGTCGAAACAATCCCACGTCAGGGATGAGTCGTGCTCCTTGGACCTACGAAATATGCTATCATAACAAAACCATTGACTACCCCCATATGTTTCATAAAATTCCATGATACGTGTCTGATACACGGCTAATTCCACCAACACTTCGGGCCTACGTTCCCCCAAAATTGGCTCTTCGTTCCGTCTTGAGCTCACGTGCAACGGGGAGGTGCAGCTTCAGAGCACAAGAACAAGAGGATGCTTCCTTGGCTTGTCGCTCCTTTTATCCTTCTTCGGGCGGGCGTGGACCCACCTCCAATCCGCCTCCGGGGCGTGGCTAGCGGTGTCGGTGTCTAGGACAACCCTCTCTTGGGCGGGAAAAGGCGCGCCCCGGCTACGCCGCTTCGGGCATACCAGCCGAGACTCGCCTCCCGCCCAAAATGGCTTCCCGGGGGGATCGGGGTACTCCACCATACGTTCGGGGGGACCGAGTGGTCGCCCCTTTCCATTATCTCCCCTTTAGTGGCAGGAACCTGCTGCTAAAGCGGCGATAAGGGGCTTGATAATATGCCCTTGTGAATTCCCATAGAAGCCCAGATTCTGGTGTGAAGGAAAAGGCAAGGCTCAAATGTATAATATTAATGAACCATTCTGCAATGGGGGAAATGTGATGGAAGCATACAGGTGTCTGAAGGATGAGATCAGGAGAAATGTGGGGAACGACGTTAAATTGCAACAGGAATGTTTCGGCTGAGAGAACTATGTAATACCTTTTTGTGTCTGGATCCAAAGTGTGAAAGAGAATCTCAAAATATCAGAGGTGGGCTCTTCTGTTAGGCTTTTCTTAGAATGATCTGAAAAACTTGACTGAAGCAGTGTGCAAGTATGCTAAAGAAAAATATATTTGCAATACCTCAATCATGCACGACTATACTTACTCAGTTTTAGGACATTTCAGTAGTCATCAAATCATTCACTTCCTATTCAATATGAACTTCATAACATTCCAAAGATCTGTAAACAGATTTTCAGTCCAGATCCTCCTTAGTCAATATTTCCAAAAGGTAAAATTGGGCTCTACCACTAAGTTAGTGACCAGAGCAATAACGACTCGGATAAGGATACAGATTAGTAAGAGTGCAGCAAAAAATCACCATAAAATGCATCTTAACCATAATCAAAAACCTTCAATCGGCAATAGAGCCCAATATTGCCCCAGGGGTGTGGCAGGCTCACTTCCAGTCTCTTTACAGCTCTGAGCCGGGAGAATCTCCTACTGTCACCGAGGTTGGTTGGCCAGGCTATGAAGGAGAGCTGATAACGCTGGGTGAGGTCACCGCTGCCATCTCAGGTCTTGCTTCTGGAAAGGCGCCAGGACTGGATGGCTTACCTGGGGATATGTTCAAACAGGAGCCCATTGTATGGGCCCCCTACCTTACTGCCCTTTTCAATGGAGTTCTAAGCGGCATGGAAATTCCTGGTACTTGGCTGGGGGCAGAGGTGGTCCCTATCTTTAAAAAGGGCTCGCCTCTCCTCCCGGCCAACTACAGACCCATCAGCTTAATCGACGTGGCACAGAAGCTGTTTGGCAGGGTTTTGCTGAATCGCCTCCAGGATTGGATGGAAGAGGTGGGTGCCCTTAGTCCCTATCAGGCGGGATTTAGGAAGGGGGTATCCACAGTGGACCAGGTTTTTAGGTTGAATCTTATTTATTGGAGGGCAGCAATATTCGAGGGCGGCAGTCTGTACACAATTTTTGTGGACTTACGGGCCGCATTCGATCTGGTGCCCAGGGGAAAACTCTGGAGCATCTTGGCAGAGATGGGCGTCCCCCCGGACATCCTAGTAATCTTACAGAGGCCCCACCATAATAATTATGCCCGAGTGAGGTGTGGGAGGTCGGGGGAATTGACCGATAGATTCCCCGTTGACCGAGGGGTAAGGCAGGGTTGTGTGTTGGCACCGACCCTGTTTTGCCTCTTCGTCAACGGGGTAATCGCCCACCTAAATGCCACCGACTATACTGACGCCCCCAAACTCAATGGCAGCAGGGTGCCCGCAATCATGTTTGCGGACAACACCCTGCTGCTATCTAAAACCCCTATGGGGGCACAGAGGATCCTTGATTCATTTGTAGCCTTCTGTACGGACAGGGGGCTAGAAATCAATGCGGCCAAAACTAAATTCATGGTTTTAAATCCAAGCCAAAAATTGCGGCCGAATCCGCAATTGGGAGCAGTACGGCTTGAGAGGGTTGCCACCTTTGAATATCTAGGTGTGACTCTTAATGAAACCATGACTTGGGGATCCCACCAGAGCAGGGCGAACCTCAAACTTATACAAACCACAGGGGGTATCGCCCGGATGATGACCGGCTCTTCATATCGCCCGTTGGGGGCCCTAATCCAGATATACAAGGCCCAGGCCAGGGGAGCGATCATGTACGGGGTGGAACTGTGGGGACACACACCATGCCGTAGCCTGTCACTAACAGAAAACAAGTTTATAAGACAGATAACCGCGCTTCCCCCCAGTACCCCGCTCCTCCCCTTGAGGCTTGACCTCGGTCTACGACCATTATCTGATGAAATAAGCCTGAGACCCATAGCCTTCTGGCGTAGGTTATGGAGCAGTAATGACCTAGCAGCATACAGGGCGGAACTGGCAGAATTATTGAACCACCCAAAAGCGCTCCGTATCCCTTGGGTCAAAAACATCCAATCCACCTGCATGGAACTAGGGCTCCCAGACCTATGGACTGACCCCGCGAATGCCGCACTGAACATCTCTAAAAGGTCCCTGACTAACGTATACCACGAACACAAATTAGCTAGGGCCCGAGTTACCCAGGCAGAAGGGTCTCTATCCTCTGTGTTTTTGCAATGCAAGGACCTTTATAGGTTTGAGAGGGCATTGGATCCGATCTTTCCGGTACTTGCTAGGAAGCTGTTTCTCCAATGGAGATACGGCTCACTGCCCTTCCGGTCCTTTACAAGTACTTGGTCATCGCCCCCCACTACGACGCAGTGCTTGGCCTGTGATGCTTTGGAGGAAACTGATTTACATGTGGCCTTCTTCTGCCCAGCCTACAGGGCAGCGCGGAAATACTGGCTTCTCCCATTGATTAGGAATATGGGAGGCAGGGAATATGCTCCAATGTACAGGATTTTAAAATCTGATCTCTCTGGCCCGACTGTCCTCGCATTATCAAAATTTCTTACCAATGTTTGGCATACGCGCAACCGTATTTTAAAGGTGTTGGGCCCCCCTTAAAATTTTAGACGCACCGTTTTTATAGTATTTTTACATATGTACTTCCAATGTTTTAATGTTTTGACTTATTGTAACTGTATATGTGTACTGTTTTCTTTTATGGCCAAATGGCCGAAATAAAGATTGGAAAGGTAAAAAAAAAAGATAATCAAAAACCACTGAATGAAAATACATCATCCTTTTGATGTAATTCTTTAACACTTTCACATACATGATTAAGTTGCTCATGAGGCTAGTGATAAATGTAGAACAGTCTGTACCCATATAGCAGAAACAACGTTTTCCATTCTAGTTCATTTAGCCACTAACTGATCAGATACAAAGGACCATATTATCAAGAACGGCGATAACATTATTGCCGCTTTAGCAGCAGGAAACTGCTGCTAAAGCGTCAATAAGGGGCTTGATAATATGCCCTTGAGAATTCCCAAGGAAGCCCAGGTTCTGGTGTGAAGGACATCATACCTGGTCTTCTATGGGGATTCTCAAGGGCATATTATCAAGCACCTTATCGCTGCTTTAGTGGCATTTTCCTGCCGCTAAAGTGGCAATAATGTTATCACCGTTCTTGAAAACATAGCCCCCAATCTGAGGTGACTTTAGTTGAGTTTTCTACTTCCTTCAATACTCTGGCAACTTGTCACATCTCATAGATGAATAGTCACTCTCTCTCGAGCTTGGAATTGGGATGGAGGAAGCTCTGACCTGGCAATGGAGGTTGTTGAGAGAGTGAATCAGTTATTTGTTGTACTCTAGGGTCATATATTCATTTAAATGCAATTTAAGGGCAGATCAATTACAGATGGAGACATTGGAGTGGTGGCAGGAGGAAGAAGCATGGGATGACCTAAACCAATCTAAAGAAATGAGCATAGTCGTTTCGTTGGGGTTGTCTCAAACTGACCAGAGGGCTAAAAGAAGACATCTTGGCCACCAATGTCATTTCTGCACAAATATTTAGAAATATTGCTTTCCAAGATCCCATTCCAGTGTTCAACTGTCCCAGGGAGTTAGGGTGAGAAGCAGGATGAAGGTGTTGTTTAACCCCTAAGGCCTTACAAAGTTACTATGCTACGGAGGACATTAAGTGGGTTCCTTGGCATTTCTGCACCAGAGTGGGACTCCACAACCTGCAATGATGTCTCAGTGCCATTTCTTAGCACCCAAAGATCCATAAACATCATCATTAAGCAATATCTTCAAAGGGTAAAATTGGGCTGCACCATTGACCTTGGATAGTTTATTGACCATGGCAACACAGAATCGCATTTGGATGCAAGTGCACCAAAGATGATCACCAAAATCTCTAAAATCTTCATCCTCCACCTCAAAAAATGACTTCGAACCATAACCAAGCATCACTGAATACAAATACATTATCTATTGTATGTATTATTTTAACACTTTCACATACATGATCAATTTGCTCATAAAGTCTGGGAAAAATGTCCAGTATTCTGCCCCAATAATAGCACAAACTCAACCTTTGGCACCAAGGACAAGATAGAGAGCCATTCGATTCTGTAGAATCACAATGCGTTCAGCCACTAATTTGTCAAAGATCAACCCTATGGTGAATTGAGCTGAATTTACTACTTTCCCCAATACGTTGATGACTTAGTGTATCTCACAGATGGATTTACCAGTTTCTAGCTTTAAGTTAGGAACACCAAAGAATCCATCATTCTCTGAAATGTCTCTGGGCCATCTCTCCCTTGGGTTCAGAGGCTGTGTGGAGTGATGCCTGATAGAGGCCAAAGCATAGACAGGATAGCACGATCCAGACCAGTCCTTGGGTAACCACACATGCACTCAGCCCCAAACACATAGTAAGTCCAAACTTCGCTATCTGCATGCCAGGAAGGATCCAGCGGGTAGATTGTTCATGTCAGACTCCCTTAAACAAGACCAGGATAAATGAGTTCAGTGCGCCTGGGTACACACCCAGCATGAAGAGTGGTCCAAATCCTGTTTACACCGCCCCTGAATTTTCAACAATGTACTGTCAGTGTAGAGGAAACATTTGTCCCAAAGGTGCACAGGGGACTCAGTATGGTGGGTTGCTTCATGCCCACGGTCTGGTTTTTCAGACACAGCAACACAGGGAGCTCGTAGGGAAGCGGGTCAATTAGACCCATCGAAAGTTGAGGTAACTGGGTGGCTTTCCACTTCCGGTGCCATAGCTGTGTGCAGGAGGAGGTCTGATGAAGAACAAGGGAAGAACTGTGACTTTCAGAAGCAGATGCAGGGTCTGGAGCACTTTGGATTCCAAATGATGTGTTCTTCGGGTAGCAGGTGTAGGAGTGCTTCTGTTTGCAGGCTCAGGGGCGCTTCATGTTACAGCTCTAGTGTTTCTTGGTTCACTGATAAGTTTGCAGTGCAATGGATAGATGCCACCAGGTTATCAGTGTCAATTCACAGCAATAGTTGTGGTTAGCCGGATCTGAAGCATGCCTCATCACCAGGGTTGGAGTGTGGATTGATGGATCTTCACGCGGATCCAGTCTTCGGGCTGTACATCGTGGCAGGCGTCTGTGGGGCGGATGTGCCCGGAAGCTTTGGGCTGGGAATGGAAGCTGCTCAGACAGTGAGTCAGTTGTTTGCAGCAGTCTAAAGTCACTTCATCTTCTAAATGCAACTCAAGTAAAGCTGGAGACAACTGAGCAGTCTCAGGAGGGAGAAGCATGAGATGACATAAAGCAATCTCATATGAACTTATGTGTTTAGGGGTGCCTCAAATTAACCAGAGTGCTAAAGGTAAAGCCTTGGGACACTTAAGCCCAGTGCCTGCACACATTTGATATTTTGCTTTGCAAGGTCCCATTACAGTGTTCAACCTTTCCACCGGACTCATGGTGAGAATGAAAGTGTTCTTTAACCCTTATCACCTTACACAGTTCCTAAATTACAGACGACATCAAGAGGGTTCCTTTGCACTTCTGATCAAACCTCATGATGAAGTCTTGGAGCAGTTTCTTAGCAACAGTGATAGCATCAGCTCGGGCACATGGATAGACTTCATTCAATCCACTGAACATGTGCACTAGAACTAGAACTAGAACATATGAGTCATTAGAATGAAATATATTTTCACATTGACAAATAGGCCCCATGGAGGTGGAGTAGCAGTGGAGGTGATATTGACACCTTTAATAACATTGCAGGATTAGCAACTGACAAAGGTAGAACAGTGCTATTGGGCAATGGAAGGGAAGCGGGGAATGAAACATTGAGTGTATATGTCATGAAGCATACTGTCCCTACTAACAAGCAGATAAGTGAATACCCCTTATTCACCATAAATTACTCAATTATTGATAAACAGTAAGATGTACCTCTTTCATCGTGTCACATTTCATCACTTTAATCTACTGATTCTTTTAATAAATACCAAGTATGTAGGGCAAGTTGTTCACAAAAAAATTATTGTCATATCACATTAATATAGAAAAAATATTCATTAATGTGTTTCTTCATAATAAATCAGAGACAAACAAATGCAGAACATGAAACAAGAAAACTGTGTGCACTTTTAACACTAAGTTCATAAAAACAAGGGTGTGTATCCAGTAAATCTTATTCCTGGCTTTAAATTGATTTCTGGTTTATGATTTTTGATATGTCCCCCTGCGTGGGTGCTTTGTTTGGTGTCCTTAAATTTTAAGATATGGGTTTAGACCACTTGACGCATGGCACCAAAGCACTCCACTGCTGTGCCAACACGTTTTGACCTCAGTGGGGGCTCTGATTTCACAAGATCTTCATCAGGGTTTGGACATTCTTTATATAAAGGAATGTTGGGTATGGCCAGTGTCCTTTCTAAAACTGGATATTCTGCTGTATGATTAAAACACTGTGGTAGTTCTAGTAGCGTAGAGTGTCAAGCTTTACCTGGATTCATTTTCTAGTATTTGCAGAACAGGCCTTCATTCCTGTCTGCGTGTTCCTTGGTTCCTTACCACTGACTGGGTCCTCCAGCATCGCTTGGTTCGGCGTCTCACTACTTGAGTATATGGGAATGCCCATGTGAAAACGCTTAAGGCAAGGTTCAGGTAGTTTATGTCCTTTGCAAAAAAACATCTTTCAAGAATTTGACAATGCATGTGTACCCCAAACACACTGCCTACAATACACCTCTATCCACAAAACAGGGTATTTTTTGGAGACGGTAATGGGATGGCGTGGCTTATCAACAGTTTTGATCCAATCAACTTAAAGATATCTCTCCCACACTGACATGCCAAGATCTAAATATCAAATGCAGGGTAAACAAAATTGTAGCTTCTCTACAGATGCTGTTTGCCCCTTTTTAGCCAATTCAGTCAGCAGATGCAAAGAATCAACTTTGCACTGGTCCAATGAGCTTGAAGGAACCAACAAGTCATCTGCATATTGAACGAGCACAGATCCTCCGGGATGCTGAGGGTGTCCAGGTCTTTAGTGAGTGCCAGTGAGAAGATAGAGGAGACTCTGGATATCCTTGAAGCAATCTGGACCACATGAGTTGGCCCCCTGAAAATGAGAAAATGAAAATATATTGGCTTTTGGCTGTATAGGAATAGAGATAAATGGCAGAAAACAAACCTACATCAGTGAAAAATGCAACTGTCACTGGCCTACATGACAGAATGTTAGTGTGGTTTGGTTCAGAACTCAAAAGTAAAATTCAGCAGAGCAGCAATAATTTGGGAAATCCCTTCTCCCAACCCGCCTCAGGGCATGCGAAGAAGCTTTTTTAATTGGATTTACACTGGATCCTACAGGCTGTGCAGCTAGGACGTGCAACCCACATCATTAGCATGTTCAGATCATAAAGTGAAAGGAACTTTATTAAGCACATCGGACCTTTGGTGCTTGGGGTTGGCGTGTGGGGGTGTATGACAGAACCCCGCAAGCATTTCCCACCCATGCCTTTACTCTGCAGTCACTACCACGACTGTGGCATTCCCACACATTTCTTTACCGCACAACTTGTTTCAATGAATTGCTTTGTGGGGACAGTGGACTTTGGAAAAGTATAAGTTACTATTCTAAATCCCATCGTGTATCAGGAGGGAAGGTGTTGGGCTTAGAATCCAACAGCAGTCCAACAACTGCAGAAGCCTACCAAACCTCTCGCCACCTCATTGACGGACCGCACCGGAGTTCAGGAACCATTGAGGGAGGCATGGAACGCGCTGCAGCATGGTCTGAGGAACCAGCTGGACAAGCGCCACGGAGCAAGCACTGTCCTAATGTTTGTACTACACTCAGGGTTTCCCAGTAACACTGGAACTGATGCTGCAAATGGAACTATGACGATGTCCCTTGGGCGGAAACCATGAATGTTGACTTGTTCTTACAGCAGAGACCGAGCAACATGGCCGATGCCCAGTGGAGCTGTTCAGGCAGCTATAGAGGAGTTTGGCTTAAGTTCACCCCCTCAGCCGTCACCTACCCAGCCGGACATTGGACATTGTTTTTCCTCGTCTACCCGCTGTGTGTCATTTCCCTCCCCCTCCTCCTCCCTTCGTGATCCTGTGTCTACCTCCCCTTTGCCAGCCCCATGTGTTTTGCATCGTTGGTCCCCAGCCGGTTTGTCTGTCTCTCACTTTGACTGTTTGTCCCTCTGAAGTACTTTCCTCCTTGCCGGTCTGCCTGACACTATCTGCATTCCTTACCCCTTTTACCATTCCCCCTCTGCCTTCCATTCCCCACCTGATGTGTGTCTTGTCTATGCTATGCGGTAATATCTCTTGTTATTGTGTAATCACTGTTTCTCTCCTATGTTTACTCTTGGCTCCTGTAACTGATGTAATTTTGTAACCTGTAACTTGCTGATCTTCATGTAAAGCGCTCTGATACCTCCTTGTCTAGCCAGCGCTATATTAAACTCTGCAAATAAACAACACGCCCTCTAAACGACTAATGTCTTGCGTGGTCAAGAAACGCATAGTAGCATGGGGGTAGTG